>NC_141179.1:21445000-23945000 GCF_055505025.1 Bos grunniens
GTGAATATATGTTAATTACATCCATTAAAACAATGAAGTACAAAAATATAAACAATAGATACCTCTTATTAAATGTTGTTCAAGACGTTTATATCTTTTTCTCTGCATTTTTTTTTTTTTTAAAGGGCCTCAGAGTTCAGAGCCCGAGTCCTGCTCTGATACTGAGAGTTGCTGCTTGACTTCAGACACGTGGCTTAACTATGTTGTCTCAGTTTCCTCGTAAAGAGGAAATAAATAATCCTTATCCATGAATTTTTAAAAACAATGTAGCTCTTTAGATCTAGAGAGGAAACATTTACATTACAACACTAGCTCTTAATCTTTGACGTGTGCAGTTGTTCTCAGGATTATGCTAATATCTAGTTTTTACTAAAGCACCTATGAGCCAATATCCTTGCACCATTCCATTTAATCCTCAGCCCTTAAGGTAATATAATATTTCCTTCATTTTATAAATGTGGAAACTAAAGTTTTATGAAGTTAAGCAAACTGCTCCAGTTTGCACAATTAGCAAGCAGCAGAACCAGGCTTTGAGCTCAGGTGAAGTGACTCAGAGTTCAAGCCTAAGAGGTGCCTGTTCCACATCCAGTTTTTGGGTAAGTGAAGGGGACCAACACGGAGGAGAGCAAGGTGAGGTGGTAGACACTGGGTCTCTCAAAGACTTACATCTGTAAGAAGTGACATCTAAATGAGGCTGCTGGAAGGACAAGTGGAAAGATAACAAATCAAGCGGTGGTGGGGGCTGAAGATAGCAGGAAAAGGCGGTTTGTGATATATCCGTACAGATGGAGTGTGAGGCCATGGGTGGAGAGGAGTGATGAGACAGATGGTACTTTCCAGAGAGGGCTGCAACCATACCTCTTACCTCTTCGATGCTCTTCTACAGACTGGTGGCTCCCCAGTCACCAGGTGGAGTCTGAGCCCCCCACTTGTAACCAATATAAAGTGATGGAAGTGACAGTGAGTGTTTTCTGTGGCTAGGTCACAAAGGGGAAACACAGCTCCTGCATCGCTAGCTGGGACATCCACCTTTAAAAAAAATTAATGTATTTGTGGCCATATGGGGCCTTAGTTTGGAGAAGGCAATGGCACCCCACTCCAGTGCTCTTGCCTGGAAAATCCCATGGATGGAGGAGCCTGGTAGGCTGCAGTCCATGGGTCGCTAAGAGTCAGACACGACTGAGCGACTTCACTTTCACTTTTCACTTTCATGCATTGGAGAAGGAAATGGCAACCCACTCCAGTGTTCTTGCCTGGAGAATCCCAGGGATGGGGGAGCCTGGTGGGCTGTCATCTGTGGGGTCGCACAGAGTCGGACATGACTGAAGTGACTTAGCAAGGGGCCTTAGTTGCAGCATGCGGTGTTTTGTTTCTGCATACAGGATCTTTCACCATGGTGTGCTGGCTTCTCTCTTGTTGTGGTGTGAGCTCTAGAGCATGTGGGCTCCAGAGTGGACAGGCTTAGTAGTTGCATTGTGGCTTAGTTGCCACACTACATGTGGGATCTTAGTTCCCTGACCAGGAATCGAACTGTGTCTTCTGCATTGGAAGGCAGATTCTTAACCACTGGACCACCAGGGAAGTCCTGGGACATCCACCTTCGGATTCCTGACCTCCATGGAAGAAGTACAATGGCCCTGAGCTTGCCATGTTGTGAGGAAGTCCAGAACACATGGAAAAGCTTTTTGTATGTACTCTGGCTGACAGTCTCAGACGAGGTTCCAGCCAATGGACGTGTGACATCATCACAGACACCAACCACCGACCATATAAGAGTGGAGATGCTTCCAGATGATTCCAACCACCAGTTGTTAACTCCCTCCAACCTTTAAGTGTACCCAGCTGAGTCCCCAGACATCATATAGCAGAAACAGCTGTCGTTTCAGTGCCCTGAGTTCCTGACCAAACAATGGTTGTTTTATGCCACTAAATTCTGGGATGACTTGTTAGACAGTACAGTAACTGGAACAGGTGGTTGTATTGTGTAAGCAACTGACTAAATGTGTCTGGAGTTCAGAAGAGAGATCTGGACTGGAAATTTAGTCCCTGGATTTTCTACAGGGTAGATGATAGCTGAGGCCTTAAAAAGACATCTAGAGGAGTGTGCACAATTAAAATAGAAGGGGGGTTAACAATGTAACTCTGGGATTATCAATATTGAAGAGGCAGAAAAAGGACAAGGAAGAAAAAGAGACCCAGAAGGAGGCATCAGAAGAAGGAGCAAAACCAGGAGGGCAAAGGATGAGAATGTTTCATGAAACACAAAGAGATCAACACCCTTAGATGCTGCAGAGAGAGCCCTGCAAACATGAGCATGGGTTAACTAACAACAAACAGGTGCCTTTGTCCAGGGCAGTTTCAGAAAGAAGTGAGGATGAAGGCCAGGCTAGGGTGTGGTGAAGCGTGGGTGCCTTGCAGAGACAGTGCTTAATAAATCTTTGTGGAATGAATGAATGTGAGGTGATGAGATAGGGACAAGATGGTTGTAGATGGAAGAAACGAGAAATAACTGGCAGAAAGTGAAGCTCCAGGGACTCTTGGTGAGAGGGAAGAGAGAAGAGGTTTTAGTCTTCAGAGTGAAGCTGCAGCCTCTGGCTCGCTCAGCAGCTTGGGTGACGTGTGTGGAGCTCACTGCACACAGGCACACACACAGAGCCCCTAAAGTTCCAGGGGTCCTTTCCACCATAGCCCAGCCCTGCCTGGGTGACAGGGACACTGGCGAGCTGCCAGCACTTCCCAGAACGTGCCAGTTTTTTGTTTAACAAAAGGGTAGGGATTGCGGGAGGAGAGAGCAGTCAGCCAACTATAAAAGAGGTCACAGACTGTGGACTAAGATACAAGTGCCTCGGAAAAAGTTAAGAACGTCTATTCCGACAGCGCCTTTCTTCTGCCAAAAGCCTATCACACTTTGTAATTCAGATTTGTTCTCCCAACTACCCAATCCAGCCCAAACATGGCACTTCCTGTATAAGTATACTGGAAGAGTCAAGGTAGAGGAGAAGCAAGACAGTCCTTTCAGATAACTTTATTCTGATTGTCCACCTACAACCAGATTTAGAACCAAAGACTTTTCATTGACTTTACAGTTTAGATTTTCTTTATTGTCAATTTATGCTGGTTTTGAGGTAAATTTGCCTGCCACAGATTCCTGACAAGTGGCTTAGGGATGTGTTATGCCAACAACCTGATGTTTACTGAGTAGGGAGAATCCTTGTCTAAACATACATTGTAATACAGCATTAAAGAAACAATACTTTAACTCTGCTGCCATTCTTTCTCACTGATTCTCTGTCAGGCTAAGGTCTATTCTGGGCTGGAGAAATTCTAGGTCAATGGAAAATTATGAAAGCTTGAAGCAAGTTAGGAAAATGAGTGAATTATGGCTTTTTGCCAAATCGTGTGCCTAAGAGGCCAACTTGGACTAACCAGGACAGAAAAATCTATTTTAAAACTATCATTAAAGCTCTCTTGTATTATATTGGCTTGCCAAATACTACAGGGAGATAGGTTCCTCCAGGCTCTTATATTCCAAAGCAGCTTCTTAGGAGAAACATTTTGAATCTCTATTAACATCAAGAAATCGGTTAGTTCTAAAGAAGAATGCGTCTGAATCTCCTCCCCATGGACTGTAGCCCACCAGGCTCCTCTGTCCATGGAATATTCCAGGCAAGAAATACTGGAATGGGTTGCCATTTCCTACTCCAGGGGATCTTCCCAACCCAGGGATCAAAACTTAGTCTCTTGTATCTCCTGCATTGGCAGGCAGATTCTTTAGCACTGCGTCACCTGGGAATCAGAAGCCCATGTTTAGGCTGCAAGAAAAGATGGGAGTCCTACCAAAGCTATGGTGTCTGCAATTGTGCCTGCTACCCAGTATTTCACTAACAGTGGGGCCCTCTTTCCTAGCACTGAGTGGGGGCTTCACGCCTGTCTCTCAAGTGGTTAACATGGTGAGGGCCATCACTTTATAACAGTATTATTTCCCAAACTCCCTTCAATTTTTCTTGGGCTGTTTAATGTGAAAACTCATTTATAAGGAGCTCCCTATAAATATTTAGTGAAAATGAAAGTATTGAGCAGGTGGCCAAAAAATTGTTCTTCAAAGCAATTTTAAATTCATGAGCATCTGAGTTTGATTGTCTAGTTTGCCAGTTATTTAGGCTCTTTAGCTCTAAGCTCTCTAACTGTTCACCTGCTTACACGTTATTTTAGTCCTAATGAGCAGTTTGACCTGAAGAGGGTCACAGGACATGGGAAGAAATGCAAGTAGAAGCAGTTGGTTCTCCTGCTGTCCTTCTTCTTGGTTTGATGGGAGTGAGACTCAGGTTTAGAGATTATGCTTGAGTTTTCTGGTGACTTTTTATTTTATTATTATTTTTTTTAATTTAAATTTATTTATTTTAATTGGAGGCTAATTACTTTACAATATTGTATTGGTTTTGCCATACATCAACATGAATCCGCCACGGGTGTACACGTGTTCCCAATCCTGAATCCCCCACCCATCTCCCTCCTGGTCCCATCCCTCTGGGTCACCCCAGTGCACCAGCCCCAAGCATCCTGTATCCTGCATCGAACCTGGACTGGCGATTTGTTTCATATATGATATTATACATGTTTTGATGCCATTCTCCCAAATCATCCCACCCTCTCCCTCTCCCACAGAGTCCATAAGACTGTTCTATACATCAGTGTCTCTTTTGCTGTCTCGTACACCGGGTTATTGTTACCATCTTTCTAAATTCCATATATATGCGTTAGTATACTGTATTGGTGTTTTTCCTTCTGGCTTACTTCACTCTGTATAATAGGCTCCAGTTTCATCCACCTCATTAATACTGATTCAAATGTATTCTTTTTAATGGCTGAGTAATACTCCATTGTGTATATGTACCACTGCTTTCTTATCCATTCATCCGCTGATGGACATCTAGGTTGCTTCCATGTCCTGGCTATTATAAACATTGCTGCGATGAACATTGGGGTACATGTGTCTCTTTCCCTTCTGGTTTCCTCAGTGTGTATGCCCAGCAGTGGGAATGCTGGATCATAAGGCAGTTCTATTTCCAGTTTTTTAAGGAATCTCCACACTGTTGTCCATAGTGGCTGTACTAGTTTGCATTCCCACCAACAGTGTAAGAGGGTTCCCTTTTCTCCACACCCTCTCCAGCATTTATTATTTGTAGACTTTTGGATCGCAGCCATTCTGACTGGTGTGAAATGGTACCTCATAGTGGTTTTGATTTGCATTTCTCTGATAATGAGTGATGTTGAGCATCTTTTCATGTGTTTGTTAGCCATCTGTATGTCTTCTTTGGAGAAATGTCTATTTAGTTCTTTGGCCCATTTTTTGATTGGGTCATTTATTTTTCTGGAGTTGAGCTGTAGGAGTTGCCTGTATATTTTTGAGATTAGTTGCTTGTCAGTTGCTTCATTTGCTATTATTTTCTCCCATTCTGAAGGCTGTCTTTTCACCCTGCTAATAGTTTCCTTTGATGTGCAGAAGCTTTTAAGGTTAATTAGGTCCCATTTGTTTATTTTTGCTTTTATTTCCAATATTCTGGGAGGTGGGTCATAGAGGATCCTGCTGTGATGTATGTCAGAGAGTGTTTTGCCTATGTTCTCCTCTAGGAGTTTTATAGTTTCTGGTCTTACATTTAGATCTTTAATCCATTTTGAGTTTGTTTTTGTGTATGGGTTTAGAAAGTGTTCTAGTTTCATTCTTTTACAAGTGGTTGACCAGATTTCCCAGCACCACTTGTTAAAGAGATAGTCTTTAATCCATTGTATATTCTTGCCTCCTTTGTCAAAGATAAGGTGTCCATATGTGTGTGGATTTATCTCTGGGCTTTCTATTTTGTTCCATTGATCTATATTTCTGTCTTTGTGCCAGTACCAATACTGTCTTGATAACTGTGGCTTTGTAGTAGAGCCTGAAGTCAGGTAGGTTGATTCCTCCAGTTCCATTCTTCTTTCTCAAGATCGCTTTGGCTATTCGAGGTTTTGTATTTCCATACAAATTGTGAAATTATTTGTTCTAGCTCTGTGAAGAATACTGTTGGTAGCTTGATAGGGATTGCATTGAATCTATAAATTGCTTTGGGTAGTATATTCATTTTCACTATATTGATTCTTCCAATCCATGAACATGGTATATTTCTCCATCTATTAGTGTCCTCTTTGATTTCTTTCACTAGTGCTTTAAAGTTTTCTATATATAGGTCTTTAGTTTCTTTAGGTAGATATGTTCCTAAGTATTTTATTCTTTCCGTTGCAATGGTGAATGGAATTGTTTCCTTAATTTCTCTTTCTGTTTTCTCATTGTTAGTGTATAGGAATGCAAGGGATTTCTGTGTGTTGATTTTATATCCTGCAACTTTACTATAGTCATTGATTATTTCTAGTAATTTTCTGGTAGAGTCTTTAGGGTTTTCTATGCAGAGGATCATGTCATCTGCAAATAGTGAGAGTTTTACTTCTTCTTTTCCAATTTGGATTCCTTTTATTTCTTTTTCTGCTCTGATTGCTGTGGCCAAAACTTCCAAAACTATGTTGAATAGTAATGGTGAAAGTGGGCACCCTTGTCTTGTTCCTGACTTTAGAGGAAATGCTTTCAGTTTTTCACCATTGAGGATAATGTTGCTGTGGGTTTGTCATATATAGCTTTTATTATGTTGAGGTATGTTCCTTCTATTCCTGCTTTCTGGAGAGTTTTTGTCATAAATGGATGTTGGATTTTGTCAAAGGCTTTCTCTGCATCTATTGAGATAATCATATGGTTTTTATTTTTCAATTTGTTAATGTGGTGTATTACATTGACAACAACACATTAAAAAGATCATACACCATGACCAAGTGAGCTTTATCCCAGGGATGCAAGGATTCTTCAATATCCGCAAATCAATCAATGTATTTCAGAGTTCTTTACCCTGATGTGTCCATGGGGTGGGAAGGGGAGAAGATACAGCTATACATATTTACAAATGGTTATGTTTTAATTTGCTCATTCATTTACCATGTTTAGTATGTTCATTCACTCGTTCTGTTCCAGACTTTATTCTTCTCTTCCTTTAAAAATCACCACTGCAATTTTAAAAGTTCTTGTAAGAAACAGATTGTAAAAAGTATTGTAATTTTTTCTTCATGGTCTTCCCCCCACCCCATTTACTTCCTTAACTCTTTGATTTTATTTTGGAGTTTTCCAAGTTCCCAGAGTAGATATTATTTTATTCAGGGAAAACATACCAAAAATTTCTGAGTCAAAGATAAATGTTTTGATTTTTTTTTCTTACCAGTTGGTATGCTTTTTAACCCAAATGAGAGATAATTCACTGAAACTTCATCTCAAACTGAAAATTACATTTTGTGCATATTGTCTCACTGGGGATAACTGAGCATCCACATATGCCTTTTACTCTCCAAGAGGAGTTGATCAAGGTACTGGGTCTTACTAACAGGCAGAAATCTAAATCTTCTCTTGTCTGACTTTGTGTGGCTAAAAAAATACCTTGTGAAAGTTTAACAAATACAGGTTGTTTTATTCTTGGTGCTGAGACCAGTCTTCATTCTATTGAAGTTTGTTTCTTTTAATGAATATGCAGTCAGTTAAAAAGTGAGCCATTTTCTAGCATCTATAACGTCTGTGTTTTCACAGGGTGATTTGAGGTTGCACTGGCAAATAACACTACTTTCTAAAAACTAAGAGTTAGCTTTTTATTGGTGTTGTTGGTACTTTTGAAAAGTACCTGAGGAGAAACTCACAAGGAAAAGCATTAAACTCTGTTCTCTGATCCTTTAAATGATTTCTATTTTTACACCCAAAGTTCTATAACCAGGAAACAAAGTGGGAAAGATCCGCTTATCCAGAGGTAGTGAATCACCTTCTATCTGCTTTCAGTAAAATTTTTATAACTCTTAGGCCAAATCCCCATGATGAAAATCACATAACAAGTCCTTAGTCAATTGTGGACATTAATAAACCCATTTGAAAGTGAACCTTTCACTTTCCAATCTCACAGCCAAGCCCATTGTCTTTAGAAACAATGGAGAGCAAAGCTTTATAGAAAAGGCCACTCATTAGCAAACTTAAGTTTAAGAGAAGGCATTCCCATGCTGTTTCTAGTTGTATGTCTATCTATCTACATATGTATCTATTATCTACTTATCAATCATCTCTATATATAAATCTACATCTATCCATCCATTTATCTGTATCTAACATTGATCCATTATCTCCCTCATCTATCTCTGTCATAGGTATCTATTTATCAATCATCTCTCTATATAAACCATCTATCTCTCTCTCATCTGTCCATCTATCTATCTATATTTATCATTGATCAATCTTTTAACTCTCCATCTATCTCTGCCATATCTGTCTGTCTATCATCTATATATCTCCTCACTCTTCTGAGTCCCAGGAGCACAGGGATTGTGTATACTCATCTCCATGTATCCCATAGCACTTAGCCAGGAAATAGGACAATTTCCCCAGGACTTGAACTATTGCAGCCTCTCTACCCTCTCTCTCTCTACTCTCCCTTCTTTGGAAATTCTGCTAGTACTTGAACAGCAACTGGAACCAGATTGAGACAGTTTTCGACTTTAGTAGAGTTATCTGGAGAGCTTTGCTTCCTGGAACCTGAACCATATGGCTGTATGAAATTTCCAAGCTTCTATTAGGCCAAAGTGAATCAAAACAAACAGTCTCTGAATAGAGGGTTGGTTCACCCTGGCTTAAGAGGGATTGGGGGCTACCAAAAAAATTAGAACCAGTGAATACTGAAAGGAAAAAAAAAAAAGAGAGAGAGAGAGAAGAAAACAGACAAAAGAAAAAAAGTTCTACTCCAAGAGAAGCAGCCCTCCACCCCCAACCCCAGCAGTGAGCCAGAGAGCTTTCAGGAGTTTGGGCTGTGGTGTCAGGACGTCCAAAACTTTGACTAGGTTTCTCATTGAATTTACAGCTTTTTCAATTTTGTCCCTCCAATTTTAGCCCTTGGATACTAGGCTGGCTAGTTGACTGAATTTTGTATTGTGTCTGAACTTGACTTTAAAAGTCAAGTTAAATTAAATGTCCTCATTAAATGTCTATGAGGAAAGGCAATGGGAAAGCCCATCTGGTGAACACCTTCCTGGGGTCACCTGGCTTGTTTAGATTTAAGAAAAAGGAGAAAGCCTTTCCTCAGTCACTTCTTCCATGAAACAACACTCCCCTTCCCTGACATGGCCTACACTCTCTGCCTTCTGCTCTGGAGAATTTGTCTCTCTCAAGACTCTGCTCCCAGAATAAAGTCCAGTTCTTTTAGAGAAGCTCCTCACCACCAGGCTCCTCACTGCCAGGGCTCAATTCACCTTCCAGGCTTATTTCCCACTTCCTATGTTCACACCCACTTCCTATGTTCACATTCCAAAGAGAACCCTATCGGTTCTTCTTCCCCGCTTACTGCGTATTCCTCCCATATGCTCTCCACTCCCACACACCATGTGTCTCTGTGCCTTGGCTGTGTTGTTCATCCTGCCAGATAATGCCTGCATTTCCATCTCTGTATTTTTCTCCTACCTTTCCTTCAAGGCCCAGCCAGAGTACATCTTCATGGAGCCTTCCCTGAGTCCCAGGCTCAACTAACCCACCTACTCACATTGTAAGCTGAAAAAATTCTCTTTATCATCTGGAAGCTGTTACTTATGGACATGTTTTATCTTTCTGGTTTCATTCTCTGTTTGTACCAGCCCAGCCTCCACCCAGATGCATTTGCTGCCTCTCTGTATCTTGTTCCATGTTCCAGGATCCTGATCTTTAAACACTTTGTCAGCTGGATCTTTTGTCTGCCAGCTTCCATCTGGTTTCAGCCAATGTGAAGCACCAGCAGGAAGATCGGGTTGGGGAGGAGAGCCCTTCCCTCTCTCCCTATTTAGCACCATATCTTTGCCAGTAGCTGCCTCCTTCCAAGATCACAGCTTCTGCCAAGTGGCCCTTCTACTCCTTGGCTCTCATTAGATTCCAGCCATACTCTTTCCTTCCCTTACTTCTTCAGCCACAGAACCAGTAATGACTTACTGCTGTCGTTAACTGTCTGGATGTCACAATAGCCCTTATTTATTTCTGTAAGATACTCACACCTCTCCATGTAGTCCTTTCATTTAAGTATTTTCATATGCATCATCCAGAGTGTGTTGTGTTTGCCACTGGGACCCTGACTGATAACCTCCCTTAACAGATACTCATGTGGAAGGTATTACTTGCACAGCGCAGAGAAGGGCTAGGGAGTGAGGCTTTTGAGCTGAGGTCTGCCTTTCACTGGGGCTTCCTGGGTGGCTCTGTGGTAAAGAATCTGCCTGTGATACAGAAGATGCCATGGGTTTGATCCCTGGGTCGGGCAGATCCCCTGGAGGATGACATGGCAACCCATTCCAGTGTTCTTGCCTTGGAGAATCCTATAGACAGAGGAGGCTGGCAAGCTACAGTCCATAGGGTCACACAGAGTCAGACACGATGAAGCGACTGAGCTTTCATGTGGCCTCTCACTAGTGTGGAATATTGGGCACATCCTTTCTTGATCTTTGCTCCAGTTTCATAGTTTAGGAAACAACAATTTTGTGGTTTGTTTTGAGGATCAGATGAGATTGTATATGGGAAAACTCTTTGTATATCTTTGAACAGGATTCAATGCTGTTATGATTCTTTTAACACTTCAAAATGTAGTAAGTACTTAATACATGATCTGTTTCATATAGACCTATTGGATGAAAGGATAGAAAAGCTATCTTTTATGTATTTCTCAGAGTCAAGTGTCCAGAGGTATAGGAAGCAGAGGGTCCACTTACAGAAGATTTGCAGTAACAGACCAGTGTGTATTACACAGAGCCAGCAGAGGTCCTAGGAAAAGATGGGGGTGGGGGGTGGGAGGCAGTCCTAACCAAGATCTACTTTGTTCAAGTATTTTCAAGTATTCTACAACCATACTAACAACCATATTAATTTTTAATCTATCAGGAAAGAAGTGCTGTAGAGATCCATTTTAAACTTTAAATGATGGGGGAAGTTATGGAAAGGAAAAGAATGCTGAATGTTGATTTGGGGCCTCAAAGAAAATCCACTCTAGGTCATTGTTCTCAGTGAGGTTAGGTGGACTGAAACAATCTGGAGATTGAAAAGGGACAGTGTGACTTCCTCAAGGGTGGAGAAACTAACAACCATTACTGTCTTTCTCAATCTTTTGGGCAAATAGGAAAAAGAAATCAGGCTAATTCTCTCAGAGCAGAAGAGTATCAAAATAGTACAAAGGATGTTGGGAATGGAGATTATACCAAGCCCCAGTGTCAGGGGTATTAGGAGAAATAACAATTGTGTTATTTGGTAAATGAAGCTTAAGCCATCTGTTTGAACATATACTGTTGTAAAATAAATAGGCTTGGACTCAAATGGCCCTGCTGAAAATAGCTGGAACTGCTGAGGAATGCCTTGAGGTGAGGGGCCCAAAAGACGCAGTCTGTAAGGTATCCATGGAAAAATGCTGCAGAAAACACAGGGAAGCGCTATTCCAAGGCAGGAAGTGTTAAAATAGAGCCCATAAGAGCTGGGGCCAAGTGGACTTGGCAATTCATCATTTGTGTGGGAAAAAAATCCCAAGCAGATTCCATGACAATGTCTTTATGAAGGTGTTCTGTGGCCTGGAGTCACTGTTTCTATGCAGCATTTCTTCGGAAACTGTCCATCATTTTACACCTCCTCAGTCTCCCTCTCACAAACCAGAGATAATGCCTGAGGGAATCTATCCCATTTCCCCCTACAATAATTTATCTTTAGAAAACCTCAACTACGCCTTTGATTGAATAGCAATGCTCTGTAACAAATCTGTTGCATCAGCCCAAGCCTCTTCTATTAAGACTTTTCATTGTCGACAGATTCATGAACTCAAGCCTTTATTCTCTTCCTTTCCTTCTCATCAAAATTCCTGGTATTCTGACTGCATAATTATAGCATTGCTTTGGATTCAAGCACAGCAAGTACAAATTACAGCTTCTAAGTGGTATTGGGAGTGGGGTCAGTAGGTCTTTTCCACTTGTAGGGAATTTGAGCAGGTAAGGCCCCAGAGATCAAACTGGTTTCAAATACAGTGGGGTCACCCAGAGTGGATCTGAGTGAAAGCTAATGTGAAACTCTGCTTATTTCTTAGAGGAATGGAAGATTGACAGCCAGAAAGCCATTTTAGGAATCTGATCTGAGAGCTAAGAGCAGAGCAAGGGTTCAGGGACCACTGAAGACTAGTAGCCTGAAGCAAGATGGGGATGGGACACCCAGGGCTCCTCTTATTTGGTGCCAGCCATAGGGCACTGGCAGGTCAGCTCACCTTTGATGAACAAAGTCAGGCCGAAAGAGGACAGATTTTGGCAGTTGTCCAATTCTGTGTGTGTCTCACTCCAACCCAGTGAGAAGTGATGCTCCTTTCTTAACTCACTGGAGCATGTACTGTATCATAGATGGATTAAATTCATTATTTATTAACCTTTAAACACTAAATAATAAATGATGCCTGATTTGGGAACTAAGATAATTGAATTCATTTTAATTCTTGGAGAATTAATCATCTATGTGATAAAATTCAGCTAAGGAAATACAATTGATCAGAACTACCTAAATCATGCTATTTATTTTTCAGATCAGATCATATGTGCCTATTAATTGTTATCGTCACAAAAGTACCATTTGTAGTTCTTCTCATTTCACCATTTACATTGCTCCCATTTAAATTCTTACATGTCTAAATAATGGTCAATGTGTCTCAGCTGATTTTTAAAAAGAGCAAATTCTCTATCAAACTGCCTAAGAAAAATGTTTTGTGCAACACTGAAGGATTCCTTTACTATTGCTATTGTTACCTTTGCCATGTTCTGACCATGATTTTCTGAGTACCTTTGAAATGTGATCCCTTCTGACATATTAGGAAAAAAAACCCAAGAGATGTCTCTTCTACTGCCTAATCCCCGCACAGTTCCCCTGAAGACACTGAGCATGCCCGTATCAGGATGGGGATGTATAAACTGCACTGCCGGTGAGTCCAGGAATTAATAGATCAAGCAGCAAAGAGTAGGCAGCAAAGCAAAATGATGAATGACATCTAGCAGAGCGCAGGCCGCAGCTGGGTGCAGGGAGCACCACACCATTATTGCTGGATGTGCACACGGCAGCTAACTCAAAGCAAATGTTCAATCAGATTTATGTCCATACCCTGAATTTTACCACAAACACAAACAAAAGACAGACACAAACCCCATTCCAGGGTCAGGGTGGGTAGGTAACACTTGAAATTACAGGGCTATTTTAGGAAAAGAAATTTAATGGAGAAGTAACATTCTGGAACTTAGTTATATTGGCAGGATTTTACAAAGAGCTACCGACAGCAAAAAGCTTCCCAATATTTCTCCAGGTTTTTTATTCCGAAGATCCCAATGCCCTGCCTTTGAGTTAGATACTACGTCTGGAGAAATCTGTTTAATAGCAGATCCATCACAATCAGGAGGAGAGTCCCTCAGAGTATTCATTAGACTATTGGCAGAAGGAAAGGCTCCTTTGTGAGTAGTGGAGACCATGTGGTATTCCAACATTAAAAAGAATTTAAGAGGTATCATCGAATGCCTAGCAGATCCTGGGCTCACCTCTGGGGATATAACTGTGAGTGAGACATGGTCTTCACCTTTGAGGAGCTCACAGACTGGAGCAGGAGACAGACAGAACGGGAGTATAGGGTGGTTTACCTACCTTAAGAGGAGGTACAGCATAGATAAAAAAAGAGAAAGCAGGCCCTTAACCACATTCCTCAGACACATTCCAGTGTATCTTGGCTTTTTCACTTCTTAAGGTGACTTACTTAACCTCTTTGAACCTCAGTATCCTATCTGTGAAGTGAGTATAGTAATAATAATTCTCATAAGTTGATGAAGGAGATGAATGAGTTAACACATGTAAAGCACCCCCGAACATGGCTTGGTACAAAGTGAGCATGTAAGTGTTAGTCTGATGGAGAGAAATGAACATTATGGAAATACACAAGAGGAGCAGATTATTTGTTGGGCAGGAGACAGATAGGACTTCCTCTTGGAAATTGGCAGCAGATAAAAACATTTACCATTTTATCTGGCAGCAAATAAAAGAATCTACCATTCCTAGGCTGATTCCTTCAAATGCATGATCTTATTTGTCACAATAGTGTTACAAAGTACTAGTAAATCCCCCTGTTGTAGATGAGGACCCTGAAGGTTGGATTAAGTCATCAACTCAATGTCACACAGCTACCCAGGGGAAGAGTCAAATTCACATGTGTTTCATTCCTAGAATCCAGATTCTTAAGCACTATGCTGTGCTCTGCTTTTGGGAGAGACTGTACATGGAAGCCAAAGCTTCACCTCTTCAACATCCAGAGCCTGGAAGTACAAGTGAAAATCAACCTTATTTTCACTGTGCCCCTTTCTGGAGGAGCAAGAGTGAGCAAGCTCTGATTTTTTCATAGTGTCCTTGTCAATGAAAGGAAGTGTCTCCCAGTAACAAGTAGATCTTAGGGAGTAAAAATAAGATAATAATAATGATGATAATCATTCAATATCACAATAATCTATGCCCTGACCAGCAATGCTGAAGAAGCTGAAGTTGAATGGTTCTATGAAGATCTACAAGAACTTCTAGAACTAACACCCAAAAAAGATCCTTTTCATTATAGGGGACTGAAATGCAAAAGTAGCAAGTCAAGAGATACCTGGAGTAACAGGCAAATATGGCCTTGGAGTACAAAACAAAGCAGGGCAAAGGCTAACAGAGTTTTGCCAAGAGAACGCACTGGTCATAGGAAATACCCTCTTCCAACAGCACAAGAGAAGACTCTATACATGGACACCACCAGATGGTCAATACTGAAATCAGATTGATTGTATTCTTTGCAGCCGAAGATGAAGAAGCTCTATACAGTCAGTAAAAACAAGACTGGGAGCTGACTGTGTTTCAAATCATGAACTCCTTATTGCCAAATTCAGACTTAAATTGAAGAAAGAAGGGCAAACCACTAGACCATTCAGGTATGACTTAAATCAAATCCCTTACGATTATACAGTGGAAGTGAAAAATAGATTCAAGGGATTAGATCTGATAGATAGAGTGCCTGAAGAATTATTGGCGGAGGTTTGTGACATTTTACAGGAGGCAGTGATCAAGACCATCCTCAAGAAAAAGAAATTCAAAAAGGCAAAATGGTTGTCTGAGGAGGGCTTACAAATAGCTGAGAAAAGAAAAGATGCAAAAGGCAAAGGAGAAAAGGAAAGATATGCTCATCTGAATGCAGATTTCCAAAGAATAGGAAGGAGAGATAAGAAAGCTGTCCTCAGTGATCAATGTAAAGAAATAGAGGAAAACAATAGAATGGGAAAGACTACAGTTCTCTTTAAGAAAATTAGAGATACCAGGGAGCATTTCGTGCAAAGATGGGCACAATAAAGGATATAAATGGTATAGAGAAGATATCAAGAAGAAGTAGCAAGAATACACAGAAGAACTATGCATAGAAGAACTACCCAAAAAAGATCTTAATGACCCAGATAACTATGATGGTGTGATCACTCACCTAGAGCCATATTCCTGGAGTGTGAAGTCAAGTGGGCCTTAGGAAGTATCACTACGAACAAAGCTAGTGAAGGTGATGGAATTCCAGGTGAGCTATTTCAATTCCTAAAAGATGATGCTGTGAAAGTGCTGCGCTCAATATGCCAGCAAATTTGGAAAACTCAGCAGAGGCCACAGGATTGGAAAAGATCTATTTTCATTTCAATCCCAAAGAAAGGCAATGCCAAAGAATGCTCAAACTACCACACAGTTGCACTCATCTCACACGCTAGCAAAGTAATGCTCAAAATTCTCCAAGCCAGGCTTCAACAGTACATGAACTTCCAGATGTTCAAGCTGGATTTAGAAAAGGCAGAGGAACCAGAGATCAAATTGTCAACATCCACTGGATCATCAGAAAAGGAACAGAGTTCCAGAAAAACATCTATTTCTGCTTTATGGAATAAAGCCAAAGCCTTTGACTGTGTGGATCACAACAAACTCTGGAAAATTCTTCAAGAGATGGAAATACCAGATCCCCTGATATGCCTCCTGAGAAGTCTGTATGTGGGTCAAGAAGCAACAATTAGAACTGGACATGGAACAACAGACTGGTTCCAAATAGAAAAGGTGTACATCAAAGCTGTATATTGTCACCCTGCTTATTTAACTTATATGCAGGTTCATCATGAGAAATTCTGGGCTGGATGAAGCACAAGCTGGAATCAGGATTGCCAGCAGAAATATCAATAACCTCAGATATGCAGATGACACAACCCTTATAGCAGAAAGTGAAGAAGAATTAAAGAGCCTTGTGATGAATGTGAAAGAGGAGAGTGAAAATGTTGGCTTAAAACTCAATATTCAGAAAACTAGACCATGGCATCTGGTCCCATCACTTCATGGCAAATACATGGAGAAACAATGGAAATGGCGAGAGACTTTATTTTTGGGGCTCCAAAATCACTGCAGATGGTGATTGCAGCCATCAAATTAAAAGACATTTGCTCCTTGGAAGAAAAGCTATGACCAACCTAGATAGCTATTAAAAATCAGAGATATTACTTTGCCAACAACAGTCTGTCAAGTTAAAGCTATGGTTTTTCCAGTAGTCATGTATGGATGTGAGAGTTGGACTATAAAGAAAGTTGAGCATGAAGAATCAATGCTTTTGAACAGTGGTATTGGAGAAGACTCTTGAGAGTCCCTTGGATTGCAAGGACAGCCAGCCAGTCCATCCTAAAGGAAGTCGGTCCTGAATACTCATTGGAGGGACTGATGCTGAAGCTGAAACTCCAATACTTTGGCCACCTGATCTGAAGAACTGACTCATTTGAAAAGACCCTGATGCTGGGAAAGATTGAAAGTATTAGAAGGCAACATCAGAGGATAAGATGATTGGATGGCATCACCAACTCTATGGATATGAGTTTGAGTAGGCTCCAGTAGTTAGTGATGGACAGGGAAGCCTGGTGTGCTGCAGTCCGTGGGGTCACAAACAGTTGGACACAACTGAGCGACTGAACTGAATTATGGTAATAATAAAAATAATGAAGCTACTGAAAGAGTCCTAGAAACAGTGAAAGTCCTGACTTACCATTTTAATTAGGAGTCCCTGGAGGTTCTTTTGGTTGTTTTTTAGGCTGTTCCCTTAAATTGATCATTTCAGCCTTAATACATTGGGATGGGTCAGGGTAGATAACACTTCCTGACTTTTGATTTAATTACACTGGTGGCATCCCATACATTTTTTTTTTTTTTTTATAATCTCTTAACTCTATTGGGCAGGGCCACACTGATATCAACTAAGGAATACTTCATTCACCTAGGAAACAGTGCTTAGAGAAAATAGAAAATTCTCTAGATACATATATAACTCTACACAGTGAAATTCACAGAATGTCACTTAACTCAAAGTCATGAGCTGTTTGGAAAGAATCATTGCCTGACTGCTAAAAGAGCTGACTATTCTTTATCTCGTTTAAATCTTTCGTTCTTAAGGATTATGTAGGATGTTATCTCTAAGAGCCACAGTTCTCTTCAACTGCCCAGATTTCTTTTTCTAGTTTCTTAGAGCACACCAAGGCCTAACATCATAGCAGAAGGATCCAGAGGGCTCTGGAATGGCACAGAGCGAGAAGACTCCAAGAAGCTGCCTTGATAGAACTTGGTAATTATTTATCCATATTAAATCTCGGAGGGAAGGAAAAGATTTCAGGCAACCAAAGTGCTGGCAAAACTTTGCTCCTGACTTAGGAGAATACTGCAAAGGCAATCTGTATGTGGCCCTCTTTCCCAAAATGCTTTTGCCTGTAGCAAAGAGGAAAGCAGACTTCAAAGAGCTTGGGCCTATGTGCAAGAACTTAATAGGGAGAAAATGCCATATGATGTGATTCTTCTCCTCCAACACTTGTAATCACTAATCATCATGTTTTAATTAGAGGTCCTGCTTGTATAACATGCCAGAGCTACAACTGCTAAAATAAAGAGATGAAAACTTACACTCCTTTAAAAGGCATATATAAGATTTAATTTAAAATAGTCTATTTCTAGATATATAGTCTAGTCTAATTCTAGATATAGTTATATATATGTACATATATATAACTGAATAATTATGATATTCACCTGTAAAATTATATAATATCATAAATCAACTATATTTCAATAAACAAAATATCTTTTCACATGTCGGCAGTATATAATATGTGATTTAACTGTACACATTTCTATGAAATTAATGATTTTATATTCACTTATCACACAGATTCTATAGTAACTCATAATGACTTAGTCTTCTTTGTTTGTGCAGTGCATACACCCCTCTTCAGTTCAATAGCATTTTAGAATTATTTCAACTAGTCAAGGCTATGGTTTTTCCTGTGGTCATGTATGGATGTGAGAGTTGGACTGTGAAGAAGGCTGAGCGCTGAAGAATTGATGCTTTTGAACTGTGGTGTTGGAGAAGACTCTGGAGAGTCCCTTGGACTGCAAGGAGATCCAACCAGTCCATTCTGAAGGAGATCCAACCAGTCCATTCTGAAGGAGATCAGCCCTGTGATTTCTTTGGAAGGAATGATGCTAAAGCTGAAACTCCAGCACTTTGGCCACCTCATGCAAAGAGTTGACTCATTGGAAAAGACTCTGATGCTGGGAGGGACTGGGGGCAGGAGGAGAAGGGGACGACAGAGGATGAGATGGCTGGATGGCATCACTGACTCAATGGACTGAGTCTGAGTGAACTCCGGGAGTTGGTGATGGCCAGGGAGGCCTGGGGTGCTGCGATTCATGGGGTCGCAAAGAGTCGGACACAACTGAATGACTGAACTGAACATAGAATTGAGTAAAATTGTACATGATAGAGTAAAATTGTTCACTCTCTTATGAGCTGGAGTAAAATTGTAATCATTTTATATGGGGACATAATAAAATCTTAAAAGATGCTTAATTCAAGGATATTTTCTTTTTGATAATTAGTCTCAACTCCCACATTCTCTAGATTTTTTAGAATAGAAATCTATGATAGTATATCCATCAGGAGACTATATTTAACTTGAGTTTTGTGTTTTATTTAAGTATATTAGTTTTTATTTTTTGATTCCTAAAGGTATTAGAACTATCATAATGTGGTTTCTTGAATATACCTTTGAAAGTAATTAATGAAAAAGTCTCATTCTAGAGCAAATTTAAAATTTTATTAATTTATTTTTATTGAGGTTGACATAAAAAATTATAAATTGTGTTCCTTTCAGCTGTACAACATGATGATTCAATATTTGTACATATTGCAAAATGATCACTACAGTAAGTTTGGTTAATATCCATCACCATACATGCTTAAAATTTTTATTTTAATTCAAGATATATATCATTGCTTACACAATTAAACTTATTTACCTAGAAGATTTTTCTACCTTTAAATATTGATTACTTTGAAATGATTTTTCCTAATTATGTATCACATTGCACCCACTTCTCCTAGAGTACCTCTAGTAACAGAAAATTCTCAAAAGGAAAGCAAAGCTAATAAAGAGCCTCTATGAAAGAGTAACATGCTTTTTAAAATTGGAAAAAATTGGATACAGGATCTGAAGATAAGTTACATTTATATTTATGTAAATCTGCATTTGGTTTTTATAGTTTTCCTGCTATTCTGTGGTGTGGGATGATTGTTGTTGTTGGTTAATAGCTAAGTTGTGTCTGACTCTTTGGCCACCCCACAGAGTATATCCCACCAAGCTCCTTTGTCCGTGGGACTTCCCGGGCAAGAATACTAGAGTGGCTTGCCATTTCCTTCTCCAGGGGATCTTCTCAACCCAGGGATCAAACCTGTGTCTCCTGCATTGACAAGCAGATTACTTACCACTGAGCCACCAGTGGATTATGTAATTTACCCTAAATGTCATAGCCAGTAAGTGGTATAACCAAGATTTCAAAGGCAGTCTGACTCCAGAATCTAAGTTGGTAGCCACTGTGTGAAGTGACTTGTCAAACTTCCTCTTTCTGGCCTACCACCAAAACATTTGAAATTGTGCCTCTCCAAAAATATCCAGAATGTATTGCTACACTACTAAAGAACTTAAAGATATTCATTATTATAAAATGGCTGGACTTTATTTTGTTTAAAATATTTATACTACAAAACTAATATACACTGTATACAAAAATTCAAATAATAAAACTGTGTTCAAAGTAAAGATTGGGAGTTGAGGATTGACTTGTACACACTGCTATATCTAAAATAGATAACCAACAAGGACCTACTGTATAACACAAGAAATGCTGCTCAATATTCTGTGATAACTTAAATGGGAAAACAATTTGGAGAAAAATAGATACAGGTAAATGTATAACTGAATTACTTTGCTGTACACTTGAAACTATTACAACATTATTAACCAACATGCTCCAATATTAAAAAAAAATGTAAAAGAAAGTAAAAAGCCATAGCCTGATTTTTAAAAGACTCTCATTTTACAGGTGATGGATTTTTTTGTTTATCTATGTTTACAATTTATTCCTAGTGCTTATCCGATAACCTTGCTTCCCTTCAGCTAGTCCTCCCCTACCCTCCATCACTATTTCTCATTGGCTGGCCTGCTTTCTGCAGACAGTTCAAGATCCCCTGCTGATGCTGTGGCTAAACATGATCTCTCTCTCACCCTTGTCTTGAAAGTTCCTGAAAATCAAAGACCACATGTGAGTTCGGTAAACATGTGCATCGTTCCTCACCACATGAGACAAAAAACAACCTAAGGGGCACATATGATCACATATGTAGTATGTAGTCATGTGTAGTATATAGTTCTATATGACTATATATGACTACATCCAAGCAGTATCAATCATGTCTAAGCACCTTACCTGCCTCCTGAGAAACCTGTATGCAAGTTAAGAAGAAATAGTTAGAACCAGACATGGAACAATAGAATGGTTCAAAATAGGGAAAGGAGTATGTTCAGGCTATATATTGTCACCCTACTTATTTAACTTATATGCAGAGTACATCATGCGAAGTGCTGGGCTGGATGAAGCACAAGCTGGACTCAAGATTGCCAAGAGAAATATCAATAACCTCAGATATGCAGATGACACCACCCTTATGGCAGAAAGCAAAGAGGAATTAAAGAGCCCCTTGATGAAGGTGAAAAAGAGGAGTGAAAAAGTCAGTTAAAACTTAACATTCAAAAAATGAAGATCATGGTATCCAGTCCCATCACTTCATGGCAAATAGATGGGGAAACAATGGAAACAGTGACAGATTTTATTTTCTTGGGCTCCAAAATCTCTGCAGATGGTGACTGCAGCTGTGAAATTAAAAGACACTTTCTCTTTGGAAGAAAAGCCATGACAAACCTAGATAGCATATTAAAAGGTGGAAATATTACTTTGCCAACAAAAGTCCATATGGTCAAAGCTATGGTTTTTCCAGTAGTCATATACAGATGTGAGAGCTGGACAACAAAAATTACTGAAGAATTGATACTTTCGAACTGTGGTGTTGCAGAAGATTCTTGAGAGTCCCTTGGACAGTAATAGATCAAGTCAGTTAATCCTAAAGGAAATCAACCCTGAGTATTCATTGGAAGGACTGATGTAGAAGCTGAAGCTTCAGTACTTTGGCCACCTGAATCGAAGAGCCGATTCATTGGAAAAGACCTTGATGCTGGGAAAGATTGAAGGTGAGAGGAGAAGGGGAAGACAGATGAGATGGTTGAATGGCATCACTGACTCAATGGACATGAGTTTGAGCAAGCTGCAGGAGACGGTGAAGGACAGGCAAGCCTGGTGGGCTGCAGTCCATGGGGTCACAAGGAGTCAGACACGACTGAGCGACTGAACAATAACAACAACAAGTGGAAAGAATTTGCTCAAGTTTTGATGAATTAGCTGGAAAGTTCTGATATTTTACAGTTTGAAGATATTTCGTAGAAAATCTAATCCAAACTAGTATTTTACAGATGAGAAAGCAGAGACTCAAAGAAATGCAGAGGATGCAAAGCATATTTTGAAATTAAACAGATAAACATTTGAATCCTGGATCTGCCTGCAACTAGCTGGCTGTGCAATGTTATCAATTTTCCTAATCTTTTTGATTGTCAGTTTTCTTTTCTATTAATATAAAACTGCAAGGATTATCGCACTTCACTCCATTGCCACTGTCACCAATCTTTCTAATGTAAACCACCACAATCCCTTGCCTGGTTTCTGAATAGCCTCCTGACTTTTACTTCTTATAATTTGTTCTCCATTCAACACCCAAGGTGAACTTTCATAAAACATAAATCAGATCACATCACACTTAGTCCTTCAAAGACGTTTCATTGGTTTCAGAGTAAAATCCTATAAAGCCTTGCGTGAGCTGACCTCTGCCTTTCCTGGATTCACATCTCTTCTTGGCCCCCCTCCAGCCACACAAGAGTCTTTTCTTTTCCTGGAACATGTGAAATATGTTCTGGCTTGAGAAATTTGTAATAATTGTTTCTGTGTCTGGGGTGCTATCTGCCTAGTTCTCCCCTGAATAATTCCATCTCATTCTTTAGGTCCAAATACCCACTCCCATCCATGGTCACTCTCTAGGATAAGCTTACATATTAACTTCTATATATCACATTAATCTTTAAATTTTTTTACAGCATTTATAATTATCTGTAATTATCTTGCTTTTAAAAAATGTGTTCATCTTAAATTATCCATATCTGTTTGTATACAAGATTGTTATTGTATCAGAACAGCATCTAACACACAGAAACAATTCTCAGGATTTTAGATATTCTTATTTATAACAATATCAGCACACATAACTTTTGATGTGAGATCATGGAAGTAGCTACTTGTTCCCATGGGATTTCCTTTGGGCTAGCAGTCAAATTTTAGCCCTTTTCTACCTCCCTGGGACTGGGAAGGTCAGATCATGGGTTAGGAGGGGACGATGCTAGATCAGGATCAGAGGATAGTGGAGAGTGGACTGGAGGAAGTCTGGGGGACTGGCCAAGGAGGTCAGTGTCAGTAATGGTGAGGACTGCCATGGTCTGAGTATGAATTTGGTTTGGATCTTCCCCACTCCCCAATTGTTACTCATACCCCTGACTATACTCCAGGGGGTTAGAAGTTAAATATACAGAGTTTAGGACAGTGAATGCTTTCTATTAGTATCTCTGGCTTTCAATTACCAGGTGCTTTTCACTTTGGCTAGAAGAAGGCTGAAGCATCTGCTTCAGGCAATTTTTAGACCCTGAAACTCCATCACTAAACCAACCATGAGGCTTTTCAGGAGGTAAGAATTCAAAGGACTGATCCCAAAATAGCATGTTCACAGAATACAAGAGCTTTTGAAACTCTGCACTACACTCTGCAGTCTCTACCCTCTAGTGCTTTGATGGCCCACTTTCAAAACCTTGCCCAATCCTGGACTCTTCCTGCTTAGAGAAGTTATCAGAAGGAGAACAGTAAAAGCAGAGAACGGCTCAGCCTTGGGCAAAGGCCAGCGATACAGGGTCTGAGGTTGGCAGCAGGGAGTTGCCCAGTGAGCAAGAGGCAAACTAGCAAAACACCTTCAGGATTTATAGTGATCCTTCAGAGCTGGACACTTCTTTCTTCTTTGACATATAGCGTTGTATAATTTTAAGGTGTATGATATAATGAATTGATATGGGATTTATTTCAGGGTGATGGTCATAATCTAGTTAACATCCATCACATCACATAGTCGCAAGTTCATTTTTCCTCATGTGGAGAACTTTTCAGATCTACTTTCTTCCTTCCTCCTTTCTGTGCTCAGTCTTGCCTGACTCTTTTCAACCTCATGGGCAGAAGTCCGCCAGGCTCCTCTGTCCATGGGATTTTCCAGGAAAGGATACTGGAGTGGGTTGCCATGCTCTCCTCCAGGGGATCTTCCTGACTCAGGGATTGAATCAATGTCTCCTGCATTGGCAGGCAAATTCTTTATCACTGCACCATCTGGGAAGCCCATACTAAACTCCCTTAAGAGTTTTCAAATATGCAATACACTATCACTAACCAGAGTCACCCTGTTGTGCATTACATCCCAGAACCTTCTTCTAACTAGTAGTTTATACCTTTTGAACACCTTCCTATTTTGCCGGCTCACCAGGCCCTGTCTCTAGCAACCACCTATCTGTTCTCTGTATTTTTGAGTTCAGTGTTTTTTTTTTTTTTTTTTTAACTTAAGATTCCATAAATGAGTGAGATCATATGGTATTTGTCTTTCTCTGTCTGATTTATGTCACTTAGCATAATGCCATCAAGGTCCATTCATGTTGTTGCAAATGAATGTATTTCCTGCTTTTTAATGGCTGAAGAGTATCTCATTTTATATATTTTTATATGCATTTTCTTTATTCATTCATCTATTAATGGACGCTTAGGTTGTTTATACATCTTGACTAATGCTGCAAAGAATATGGGGCTTCCCAGGTGGCACCAGTGGTAAAGAACCCGCTTGCCAACACAGGAGACTAAGAGACATGGGTTCTATCTCTGGGTCGGGAAGATCTCATGGAGGAGGGAATGACAGCCTACTCCAGTTTTCTTGCCTGGAGAATCCCACAGACAGAGGAGCCTGGGGGACTACAGTCCATGGGGTCACAAAGAGTCAGACATGACTGAAGCAACTTAGCTTGCACACATATATGCATTTTCTTTATCCACTCATCTGTTGATGGACACTTAGAGAATTTGTTTCCATATCTTGACTAATGCTACAAAGAATATGGAAGTACAGATATCTCTTGGATAGTAATTTTGTTTCCTTCAAATCTATACCCAGAAATGGAATTCTTGGATTGTATAATAGTTCTATTTTTAATTTTTGGAGGAACTTCCATACTGTTTTCCATAATGGATGCACAAGCGATCCTTACTGGCATTTATTATTTCTTATCCTTTTGATGAAAAATTTATCTCATAATAATAATGAAACATGCTCCCTGTGCTCTTTATGATCAATAAGGAGGATGCACTCTCAACCTCAGAACTTATTCTGGGTCTTATATTTATTATTTCTGATCAGCAGCACAGAGGGAAAAGGCTTCTCTCCTCCCTCCTACCCTGCTTTGCTTTATCCTGATTATCCCCACCTTACTCAATCCAGGTGCATTTTGGGAAGAGAGTGACAGAAGGAACAGTTAGCTATGGAGCAGGGTTACCATATTCTACTTTCAAGTACAGATGAGGCCAATACCACAGTTGTACAGCCTCCTGGGACCTGTCTGTTGATCCTAGGTCGTAAATACTTTGATCTTCCTGCATCCATGAGGGTCATGATGAAGCAGGTACTTAGAATTTAGACTCTCAGGACTGATGTTGGGGTAGCAGTGGTGATGGTAGAATATGGGAGGTGTGGTGACCAGATCAGCCTTTGGTAATGAGGATGTAAGAGAAGGCAAGAGCCCGACTTGAATTTCATGACCTATTTCTCTGCTCACTTATCTCTGTTCTTTCAGGGGCAAAGTCCTCCCATGGTAGGTCTGTGGTACTTCTCCAATTAGAAGCAGAAACCCGTTTCAGAACCTTCGCTTCTCCTATCCTCTCAGGTCTGGCCAGAGCATTTTCAACACCATTACTCAAGAGAACATCCTCCTGACACCGTGTAGTGCCTCCCAGGGTCCTTTTACACGTTCGCTCTTCCTCTCTCAAATTCTGCTGACAAATATCAGTAGGTCCATCTTGAGCTTTGCTCAGACCTCTTGGGGAAAGCTTATTCGAATCTCCAGTTTCTGCTTTGACTTCCTTTCTGCCAAAAAAGACTTCATTTGGTATAAAATCACGTAGAATGAACCCCAAATTATATTATGAAAGAGATAGGAATACAAGACCACCTGACCTGCCTCTTGAGAAACCTATATGCAGGTCAGGAAGCAACAGTTAGAACTGGACATGGAGCAACAGACTGGTTCCAAATAGGAAAAGGAGTACATCAAGGCTGTATATTGTCACCCTACTTATTTAACTTATATGCAGAATACATATGAGAAACTCTGGGCTGGAAGAAGCACAAGCTGGAATCAGGATTGCTGGGAGAAATATCAATAACCTCAGATAATATGCAGATGACAACACCCTTATGGCAGAAAGTGAAGAGGAACTAAAAAGCCTCTTGATGAAAGTGAAAGAGGAGAGTGAAAAAGTTGGCTTAAAGCTCAACATTCAGAAAACTAAGATCATGGCATCTGGTCCCATCACTTCCTGGGAAATAGATGGGGAAACAGTGGAAACAGTGTCAGACTTTCTTTTTTTGGGCTCCAAAATCACTGCAGATGGTGACTGTAGCCATGAAATTAAAAGACACTTACTCCTTGGAAGGAAAGTTGTGACCAACATAGATAGCATATTGAAAAGCAGAGACATTACTTTGCCAACAAAGGTCCGTCTAGTCAAGGCTATGGTTTTTCCAGTGGTCATGTATGGATGTGAAAGTTGGATTGTGAAGAAAGCTGAGCACTGAAGAACTGATACTTTTGAACTGTGGTGTTGGAGAAGACTCTTGAGAGTCCCTTGGACTGCAAGGAGATCCAACCAGTCCATCCTAAAAATCAGCTCTGGGTGTTCATTGGAAGGACTGATGCCGAGGCTGAAACTCCAATACTTTGGCCACCTGATGTGAAGAGCTGACTCATTGGAAAAGACCCTGATGCTGGGAGGGATTGGGGGCAGGAGGAGAAGGGGACGACAGAGGATGAGATGGCTGGATGGTATCACCAACTCAAGGGACATGAGTTTGAGTAAACTCTGGGAGTTGGTGATGGACAGGGAGGCCCTGCGTGCTGCGATTTGTGGGGTTGCAAAGAGTCGGACACGACTGAGCAACTGAACTGAAGTGTGGCCCAGGTACATTAACATGAACCAATTTGTTCTTCAATTTTCCCATCAACACTACGGGACAATAATATTTAACTCACAGCGCTATTGTGAGCATACGTAAAATGTTTGGTACGATGCCTGACAAGTTATAAGTGTCAATAAATGTTAATTAATGTTGGGATATCTTGGTTTAGAGTCCTAGCAAGGGCTGTGATGAAATGGCATAGAGCCCAGGGAGCAAACATTGCCTAGATAGTGAACTTTTTTGACCACTGAGTGCTGAAAAACCTCAAAAATAACTTTCCAGATCAGGGAACTAAGAAACAGAAATATTAATGTATTTGACCATTTGGCAATCATTTATCATAGGCTTTATATGAGTACCAGGTGCTATGCAGGGTACTATATGCTGCTGCTGCTGCTGCTGAGTCACTTCAGTCGTGTCTGACTCTGTGCGACCCCATAGATGGCAGCCCATCAGGCTCCCCAGTCCCTGGGATTCTCCAGGCAAGAACACTGAAGTGGGTTGCCATTTCCTTCTCTAATGCAGGAAAGTGAAAAGTGAAAGTGAAGTCGCTCAGTCGTGTCTGACTCCTAGCGACCCCATGGACTGCAGCCTACCAGGCTGCTCCGTCCATGGGATTTTCCAGGCAAGAGTACTGGGGTGGGGTGCCATTGCCTTCTCTGGTATTATATGCTAGAAGTCATAAATGACTTTGTGAGTATTGGTGGCAGAAAATCAGGTGATTCAAATGTGGGTAATGAGGGAGCTTATACTTTATGAAACACTGGTTTAAGCCATGGGTTTCAGTATTTTCTCTATCTCAGTGCACGAGAACCATATAACATTTCCCATCAATAAGAGACTGACTATGGCAGTGATGTTCTTGGCAGGGGGCAGGAAGCACTGAGAAGGAACCTGTGTGTTTGAAGTAGCCTCATCTCCATAGAGACTGGTGTGGCCTCTATAGGAGAGAAGTCTAGTTGCCATCCTGTCAAGAGTCTTTGCAAGCACGCGCAGGAAAGCAGACGCATGAGATACATCCAGTGTTTATTATGGAATACAATAAAAGCAGACGCACACACACAGTCTTCACTGACAGCACAGACGACGCAGCAGCTGGCAGTATTTGGGCCAAGAGAGGGGAGGTGCTCAGGGGAGAATTCCTCCATGGCCTCCTTTCTAAGTGGAATCCAGGTCAGGCGGAGAAGGGGCGGCATGGAAGCATGTCAGCCCTGCTGAAGGGGAGAGGATGTCAGCAAGCGACTTCCACTGTAACCCCAGCTCTGCCACCTTCTGTGTCAGTCCCCACTGCTTGTACAGACATGTCAAGACCCTCTCACTATGCTATCTTGAGCTCTGAATCATTCTCGATTCTTTCTTCTCTCCATTGAAAGGTAACTAACTGCCCTGAGTCTCATTCCTTCAGTGCCCTAGTTGTTGCTAGAGGATAACCTTTGCTAACGGATTGTCAAAATATCCAGAAAGCATGAAATAAAGCCCAAGCCTTTGGAAGGTCCAAAGATGGGTCAGTAAATTCGTTTGATCACGTTATGCTAGTAAGAAGAGAACAGGCAGCCTTATTTTTTTTCTCTATTGACAAATGCAAGCTCTTAACAGAAGTTATAATGACAGCCAATACTTTTTGAACATTAAGTACAAATTAATAATCAAATAAACACAAGGACATTTTTTGAGGTAGGTCTTTTTATTCATACTTTACCTGAAACAAAACAGAGGCTCAGAGAAGTTAACTCACACAGCTACTAAGCGGCCATGCCAGGGTTTTAATCCAGGATATTTGGCCCCTAGGTCACTTGACTGACTCTTGTGGAGCACACCAGTGATACGTCCTCCCAGGCTGGACCATACGTGCTCAAGTGCTTATGCTCTTAATTCAAGTAAGCGTTTCTTGTTACGGGCAAGCCTAATTTTAGCAGCATCTTCAATTTCAGGAGAACTGGTAGAGTGAATTAGAAGCTTCGTCTCAAAGCCAATCCAATTTTCCACATTTAAAATCCAAACAGGCTTGATGTTTCTAAGACCTTATAAGGGTATTTTGGATATACTATGAGTATTTCCAATGAACTTTGTGTCATCTTTTAATTTCAGAAGAAATTATTCCTGAATGACCTCAACATGAGAGTTCTCTTGTCTTTCCCATGTGAATGCTTAAATTGGTCTTAGGTCACCTTGGAATTATGTCATTTCTCAACAACTTAAATGTGACACTTCAATACAATCCGTTTAGTTCTGTTTCATTTCTTTTCAGTTGAATAATGTTGACTTGACATTTTCATCTCCAAGATGAGAAATAACACAAGTAAAAATCATTCTATATTTTATCAGCCTTCCCTCAAGCTTATTGTGCAGCAAAAGTCACATTCTACAAATCTCATTTCCTCAGTAGGTTTTTTTTTTTTTACTGGGGATTGAGGGAGAGGTATTTTTCAAAATTGTAAAAGTCAGGGGACCTCTGTATTATTTCTGCAAATTCCTGTAAATCTCTAATTGTTTCAAAATAATTTTAAAATTGTGAAATACACACAGAGAAGAGTATATTAAAGAATTTGTATTGTTTAAAGGGAACATGTTTGTGAACACAGGTGTCCACCACCCTGATTAAAAAACAACATCCCCAGTGCCTTGGCCTATTTCCCATCTTGCCATGTGCCCCTTTCCAGTTACATCTTCTTGTCTCTTACTTGGAGGTACCATCTTCCTGACTCAGTTTTGACCAGAACTTATAAATGGTGCAGCATGAAGCAGGCAGGACTGGCTAGTTTGAGAGCCAGAAAGCTCATGAGCAACACAAATCTATCTGGCTCCGAAGAATTGACTATAGCAGTTAGCAAACAGTCTGAGCTTTTCCAATTTGTGTTACTGAGGGGCAGCTTCTTTCATTCCTTGACCATTTTTACTCTAAATGCATTGTCTCTTACCCGTTATAGACACTCTACTATAGATGTTTGAGTATGACTCGGAATGGGGTAGAGGGGAGAGTGCGGGGAATGATAGATATAGGTTTCAGTCAGTTTGAAGATCAGTTCAGTCATAAACTGACAACATTGGTGTGAGGAGTTCTTTTTAAAATAAAGAAAGATTGGTTCGTGCATAACTTATATGTTCTTTTTCCTTAGAACAATTACTGTATTAGAAGGGGAGTTCTCTACCTCTCCCATATTTGCTATGTAGGCTTTATCTACTGAGGATCATCAGGGAGGAATTAATGATTCTGAATGCTGTCCCGTCATCCCAAGAAGCTGGAGTGCTTTGATCCTAGTAGATGATTTATTAGTTTGACTCTCAAAAGAGGCTTCTGATGGCAACCCACCCCAGGATGAACTCTTCTAATTTGTGGTGAGGGTCACATGCATGCGTGCTAAGTCACTTCAGTCATGTCTGACTTCTTGAGACCCTATGGACTGTAGCCTGCCAGGTTCCTCTGTCCATGGTATCCTCCAGGCAAGAATGCTGGAGTGGGTTGCCTTGCCCTCCTCCAGGGGATCTTTCCAACCCAGGGATCGAACCTGTGTCTCCTGTGACTCCTACATTGCAGGTGAATTCTTTACCACTGAGCCACAGGGGAAAGCCCAAGGATCACATAAGGAGACTCAATCATCTTATCTTCCCTGATATCCCTCAGCTGCTTTCAATGAGAAGTTCTCATAGAGATTATGAGATAGGGCAACATTGTGGCTGAACTGGGAGGGATTGTATAAAGTAAATAGGAACACAATTCTTATATACTTGGGCTAGAGATATCGCATTGTGTATTCTTTGAATGTTGGTGGGAATCATGAGATCAGTAAAATTCCTGAAGATCTTTTTGCCAGATTTGTGCTTGTATTCTGTGTATTATTGCATATTTCCAAATCACAGCCCTCACAGCTTATGTGTGTGTGTGTATTTGCATGTGTAAGGGACAGGGGGCAGGAAGGGAGCACACAAGGTCCTGTGATACTAAATGAATGGATTTGAAGATCATTTCAATCACACAAGATATCTTTAATTTACCTTTGTAGTACACATTTTTTATACAGATGCTAATTATATAGTCTTATATAATTAAGACTATGATGCCTCTGAAACGTCAGTCTCTGCATGTTTAAACTATGGACTAAAATGTTCAAGGAATGACAGAGGATGTTCTGCTTCTCTGAATAAGAAAAAAGTTTAAAGTTTTAGCATAAAAAAGAAGACTAGTGATGCCTCCAAAATATATCTCTCAGGAAAAAAGACTAGTGATGCCTCCGAAATGTAGCTCCTTAGAAGAGTCCTTGTGTATTTGGTGACCCATAATGGTCAAAGAGTAGCTGTTCCTTTGCATTGTGGATCTTGGTAGCTCTGGGCTCATGGATATCTGAAAGGATGTCAATATCATCTTGTAACTTCAAGGTGGAGGTTGTTCTTCAGTTCAGTTCAGTTCAGCTGGTCAGTCATGTCCGATTCTTTGTGACCCCATGGACTGCAGCACGCCAGGCTCCCCTGTCCATCACCAACTCCCAGAGCTTACTCAAACTCATGTCCATTGAGTCGGTGATGTCCTCCAACCATCTCATTCTCTGTCATCCCCTTCACCTCTCACCTTCAATCTTTCCCAGGCACCAGGGTCTTTTCAAATGAATCAGTTCTTCACATCAGGTGGCTAAAGTATTGGAGTTTCAGCTTCAACATCAGTCCTTCTAATGAATATTCAGGACTGATTTCCTTTAGGATTGACTGGTTGGGTCTTCTTGCTGTCCAAAGGACTCTAGGGTCTTTTGCAACATCACAGTTCAAAAGCATCAATTCTTCAGTGCTCAGTTTTCTTTATAGTCCAACTCTCACATCCATACATGACCACTGGAAAAACCATAGTCTTGACTAGAAGGACCTTTGTTGGCAAAGTAATGTCTCTGCTTCTTAATATGCTGTCTAGGTTGGTCATAACTTTACTTTCAAGGAGCAAGTGTTTTTTAATTTGATGGTTGCAGTCACCATCTGCAGTGATTTTGGAGCCCCCCAAAATAAAGTCTGTCACTGTTTCCATTGTTTCCCCATCTATTTCCCATGAAGTGATGGGACTCGATGCCATGATCTTAGTTTTCTGAATGCTGAGTTTTAAGCCAACTTTTTCACTCTCCTCTTTCACTTTCATCAAGAGGATCTTTAGTACTTCTTTGCTTTCTGCCATAATGGTGGTGTCATCTGCATATTTGAGGTTATTGATATTTCTGCTGGCAATCATGATTCCAGCTTGTGCTTCATCCAGTCCAGAATTCCACATCATGTACTCTGCATATAAGTTGAATAAACAGGATAACAGTATACAGCCTTGACATACTCCTTTCCCTATTTGGAACCAGTCTGTTGTTCCACGTCCAGTTCTAACTGTTGCTTCTTGACCGCCATGCAGATTTCTCAGGAGGCAGGTCAGGTGGTCTGGTATTCCCATCTCTTGAAGAATTTTCCAGAGTTTGTTGTGATCCACACAGTCAAAAGCTTTGGCATAGTCGATAAAGCAAAAGTAGAGGTTTTTTTGGAACTCTCTCACTTTTCTGATGATCCAATGGATGTTGGCAATTTGACTCTGGCTTCTCTGCCTTTTCTAAATCCAGTTTGAACATCTGAAAGTTCACAGTTCACGTACTGTTGAGGCTTTGTTCATAGTGATGCTTCCTAAGGCCTAGTTGACTTTGCATTTCAGGATGTCTGGCTCTAGGTGAGTTATCACACCATCATGGTTATCTGGGTCATGAAGATCATTTTTGTATAGTTCTTCTGTGCATTCTTGCCACTTCTTAGTATCTTCTGCTTCTGTTAGGTCCATACAATTTCTGTTCTTTATTGTGCCCATCTTTGCATGAAATGTTCCCTTGGTATCTCTAATTTTCTTCAAGAGATCTCTAGTCTTTCCCATTCTATGGTTTTCCTCTATTTCTTTGTGTTGGTCACTTATGAAGGCTTTCTTATCTCTCCTTGCTATTCTTTGGAACTCTGCATTCAAATGGGTATATCTTTCCTTTTCTCCTTTGCCTTTTGCTTTTCTTTTCACGGTTCTTTGTAAGGCCTCCTCAGACAACCATTTTGCCTTTTTGCATTTCTTTTTCTTAGGGATAGTCTTGATCCCTGCCTCCTGTACAATGTCATGAACCTCCATCCATAGTTCTTCAGGCACTCTATCTATCAGATCTAATCCCTTGAATCTATTTGTCACTTCCACTGTATAATTGTAAGGGATTTGATTTAGGTCATACCTTAATGGTCTAGTGCATTTTGCTACTTTCTTCAATTTAAGTCTGAGTTTGGGAATAAGGAGTTCATGATCTGAGCCAGTCAGCTCCTGGTCTTGTTTTTGCTAACTGTATAGAGCTTCTCCAACTTTGGCTGCAAATAATATAATCAGTCTGATTTTGTTATTGACCATCTGGTGACATCTGGTGATGTTCATGTATAGAGTCTTCTCTCATGTTGTTGGAAGGGGGTGTTTGCTATGACCAGTGTGTTCTCTTGGCAAAAAAAAAAAAAAAAAAAAAAAAAAGTTGTCCTTGAAGATGTTCTATTCTCAAGCCAAGTCAGATAGGCATTCTCATTATACAAAACAGCCTGGGAATAGCATCATCTTCCTCATCCTTCCATTCTGGATCTGTGTCTTAACATGTGACATATGTAGCATTAGCAGTAATGCCTTTCTGAGCTCCCTTGGCCCTAATTTTACCCTTTTGGAACCCTCTTATCTGTTCAAAATAGTTAAGTTGTACATCCCTTTTGATTAGTGAGTCAAAATTTGCATGAGATAAAGCTTGAGAGCCAAATTGGGTCTGAATCTTAGGCCTTCAATGGACTACTCAAAATTCATTGCAGATTTGGGAGAAAGGAAAATTGATCATAGTGAAACTTAGGAGGTTTAATTTGTAATAGACCCAACAGAAAATTGGAGATAGAGATGCCAGATAAGATGCTATTATAATAACTAGGGAAGATAAAAATGGCTGAAAGTAGAGCAATGAGCAGGATATACTCATCTGAATGCAGAGTTCCAAAGAATAGCAAGGAGGGATAAGAAAATCTTCCTCAGTGATCAATGCAAAGAAATAGAGGAAAACAATACAATGGCAAAGACTAGAGATCACCTCAAGAAAATTAGAGTACCAAGGGAATATTTCATGCAAAGATGGGCACAATAAAGAACAGAAATGGTATGGACCTAGCAGAAGTAGGAGATATTAAGAAGAGGTGGCAAGAACACACAGAAGAACTATACAAAAAAGATCCTAATGACCCAGAAAACCACGATGGTGTGATTACTCATCTACAGCCAGACATCCTGAAATGTGAAGTCAAATGGGCCTTAGGAATCATCACTATGAACAAAGCCAGTGGAGGTGACAGAATTCCAGTATAGCTATTTCAAATTCTGAAAGATGACGCTGTGAAAGTTCTGCACTCAATATGCCAGCAAATTTGGAAAGCTCTGCAGTGGCCACAGGAATGGCAAAGGTCTGTTTTCAGTTCAATCCCAAAGAAAGGCAATGCCAAAGGATGTTCAAGCTACCACATAATTGCACTCATCTCACATGCCAGTAAAGTAGTGCTAAAAATTCTCCAAGTCAGGCTTCAACAATATGTGAACCATGAACTTCCAGATGTTCAAACTGGATTTAGAAAAGGCAGAGGAACCAGAGATAAAATTGCCAACATCCGCTGGATCATAGAAAAAGCAAGAGCATTCCAGAAATACATCTACTTCTGTTTTATTGACTATGTCGAAGTCTTTGAATTTGTGGATCAAAACAAACTGTGGAAAATTCTTAAAGAGATGGGAATACAAGACCACCTTAGCTGTGTCCTGAGAAACCTGTATGCAGGTCAAGAGGCAACAAAACCAGACATGGAACAATGACTGGTTCCAAATTGGGAAAGGAGTACATCAAGGCTGTATACTGTCACCCTGCTTACTTAACTTATATGCAGAGTGCATCATGCTAAATGCTGGTTGGATGAAGTCCAAGCTGGAATCAAGATTGCAGGGAGAAATATCAGTAGCCTCAGATACACAGATAACACCACCTTTATGGCAGAAAGCGAAGAGGAACTGAAGAGCCTCTTGATGAAAGTGAAAGAGGAGAGTGAGAAAGCTGGCTTAAAACTCAACATTCAAAAAAGCTAAGATCATGGCATCCGGTCCCATCACTTCATGGCAAATAGATGGGGAAACAATGGAAACAGTGACAGACTTTATTTTCTTGTTCTCAAAAATCACTGCAGACGGTGACTATAGCCATGAAATTAAAATACACTTGCTCCTTGGAAGAAAAGCTATGAACAACCTAGATATCATATGAAAAGCAGAGACATTACTTTGCTGACAAAGTTCCATCTAGTCAAAGCTGTGGTTTTTCCAGCAGTCATGTATGGATATGAGAGTTGGCCTATAAAGAAAGCTTAGTACTGAAGAATTGATGCTTTTGAACTGTGGTGTTAGAGAAACCCTTGAGAGTCCCTTGGACTGCAAGGAGATCAAACCAGTCAATCCTAAAGGAAATCAGTCCTGAATATGCATTGGAAGGACTGATGTTGAAACTGAAGCTCCAAAACTATGGCCACCTGATGCTAAGGACTGACTCATTGGAAAAGACCTAATGCTGGGAAAGATCGAAGGTAGGAGGAATAGGGGACATCGGAGAATAAGATGACTGGAAGGTATCGCCAACTTGATGGATATGAGTTTGAGTAAGCTCTGGGAGTTGGTGATGGACACAGAGGCCTGGCTTGCTGTAGTCCATGGGGTCGCCAAGAGTTGGACACAAATGATAAACTGAACTGACTGAGAATAATGGGAAGAAAAGAATACACATGGGCAGCATGAAGAAACACAACAGGCCGAACTTGTGAAATGAGTGTAGCCAACCTGGCTTTTGCTTTCATCTTTATTTCTTCCCAATGAATTCCCAATGTTGTTTAGGAATGTACCTCTCCCCCACTTGTTCTGGGGTAAAATGGGAAGGAAACTGACTCTATCCCAAGCACCAGTGGGTGGATCCTGGTTGTCCTGCAACCCAATCCTATTCATTCCACTCCCTTTGGCAGGGATTAGTTTAGAAGCAGATATGTCTCCAATTCTAGCCAGAGTGATGTGAAGTAAGCTGTCCTGGGAATTAAAAAATGTTTCATACACTCTTAAGAAGGAAATACTATTAGACATGTTCCCTTTCTTTCTTTGGATGTTGTGCTGTTTGGATGTGGTGTCTGAATCTGTGGGTAGTGCTCTTGTTTCTAGACAAAGCGTGCAAGATGGTAAAGCCAAGAGGATTCAGATAAGTGAGGACAGAATCACCTGATCTGTGTAATTCTTGTTATGTGAGATAATACACTTCCTAAATGCTAAAGGTAACTGGAGTTAGGATTTTCTGTGACTGGAAGCTGAAGCCATCTTGATGTAGTAAGAGAGATGAAAAATTTTAAATGACTCTAAGTTTTCAGCCTGGAGGACTAGAAGAGTGATTGATTAATCTCTCCCATGGTGGAAAATGATTGGACTGTAGAATCTGACAGCCCTGGCTCCAAGTTCCAGTTCTACCACTTACTGTATGACTCTAGAAAAACTGTTCAACTTCTCTTAGCATGTTTTTCCTTTTTCAGAAGTCTAATAATTACGTGTATTCTCACAGAGTTATTGTAAAGACAGTAAGATAACACATATGAAGTCCTTGTCTCTAGTAGTAAATCTGGTTTCCTGCTTCCCCAATTCCATATCTGTCACCTGGTTCCAGAAGAGTAGTTTCTTTCTAAACCTAGCCTGCTGCCCTGATGTCATGGACCTCAGCCCTTAGCACAGTGTCTATACACAGAAAGTGATGAATAAAAATTGAAATGAAGGACGCACAGATGGATGGAGTTAGGGGGCACAGAAGGATGAAAGTCATGGTGTTATGTTGGGAAGGGCTTGGTGGGCCAGGTTAGGAGTAAGGCCGAGTAGTTTTGTTAGTTTAATAGCACGGTGGAATGTCAGATGGAATAGTCAGCAGGCAGTTTTAAACAGGAGGAATTGCGTCAAACACCTGTTTGACCACAGTGCCATATTTGAGTGGTTTTAATAATAATTTGGGGCTGCCCTGGTGGCTCAGTAGTAAAGAATTTGCCTACCAATGCAGGAGACAAGAGTTCGAACCCTGGGTCAGGAATATCCCCTGAAGAAGGTAATGTCAACCCACTCCAGTATTCTTACTTGGGAAGTCCAACAGACAGAGGTGCCTGGTGGGTTACAGTCCATGGAGTCGCAGAGTTGGACATGATTTAGTGACTAAAAAAAGAACAACAATGATAATTTTGAGTGGGAGGAACGAAGAGGTCGTAAGAGTACTATACCTCACATTTTTTAGTTGGTACAATAAGGGATTAAGAGAGTTAGGGTTTGATTTCAGTCTAATAACCACTAAATCTGTCCACTTAAGAAGAAGCAAACATTTAATTGTTTAACATTTTGTAAAAAAAATAACAATTTAGTGTCCTTGTTAAATTGGATGGGTGGCTTTGACATTACACAGAACCAATTTTAGTCACTCTTGTTCTGGCAGAAGCCCAGTTACCAGGATTTGTATAACACCTGGCAGCCAAAGATCTGGGTACCAGAAGAGAAGCTCACCATGTGGCCATGAGCAGGGGCCTATGAGAGGCCTCAAATCCGTTTGTGGTTAAAACCCTCATGTTTAGGCTTTTCGTGGCCTCTCTCAATGCCCAGAGGAGCCACAGTAGATAAATTATCCAGTCATTACAATTGCAATAAATACAAATTGACCTCATTTACTCATTGCTTGGGTGTAGAATTTCTGCATGTAGAAGGACAGACTGAATACTAAAACAAATTAATGACAATTTTGAATGCTGTAATCATATTTCCTGGTTTACAAGTTGGTTTTCCTGCCAACTGAATGATTCTCATTTGAAAAACACAGATGCATGTTGGCAGGTCCTGTGCTATCCCAAACACACTGTTAGAAACTCAAATATAGTTATTTAAATTACCAGATAAAAGTACAAGTTCTCACCCAGCTCAGCTGTTGTAAATGCTTACGAGACAGAGTGCCTGGCTCAGGCTTTGGATCACTTTTTTTTTTTTTTTTTTTGAATGTAGGTGAGAGGAGAGTTATGGGAATAAAATTGGGAAGCTGGGGCCAAAGTGTTGTCAATTCTTCATATCTTTCTCCTTCTAATTCCTGTAGAGATGAGAAAAGAGATGTTGGATAACTTGCTTCTACCATAGAATGGGGCCTGCATGTCTGTAAAACCAAGACCAGTAGGCAAGTAATCCTCTCCTTGCAGGAACCAAATACTCCCACTCTCAATCACTGTGATTTACATGGATTATCTCATATAATCCTAAAACAGCCCTGGAAGGAGAGACTGTGGCTATCACCATGTTGCAGATGAGGAAGCAAAAGTGAAGAGACATTAAGTACTTTGCTTAGCATGACATGGCTAAGTTCACTGGAAGAATGAGACTTGAACCTCAACCTAGGTTTCTTAGATTCCAAAGCCAACATTCTTAACCCTGAACAATGTTGTCCTAACCAAGCGAGTGTAGAGTGTTGGGAAACTGAGGTTGCTGGTAATGCTAGAGTCTTTGAGAATTTTGAAGTGCTTGTAGGCAGGTATTTGGAATGGGGCTGTAGTTACAGGTTTAGCTTAATAAAAATATTGCCTTTCATCCTTCACACAGGGATAACGAAATAATATGGATTATGAAAACTCATCACTTGTTTGGCAAAAGTCCCTCCAGAGTTAGCCAGATGAAACCTTAGATGATTTAGAGTTCAGCAAAGTTCACAACACCATCAGAATCTGTGTCCAGCATAGGCTTGCTCTCTGTAGATCCCCATTCATACTTAGGACCCAATGCATTTTTCTTCTTAACACCTGCTTTTCAAGCACAGTATTGGATTCTATTCCTACCTAGACCACAATAGAGAATATTTGCTTCTTCCTTTCTGGTAATGAATTGTTTCATTTTGCTCATTTTCAAAATATAAAAAGAGATCTTGCAGGAACGCTTTAATTCTTCTAGATGGGGTTCTTTTGCCTTCAGATCAGATCAGACCAGTTGCTCAGTTGTGTCTGACTCTTTGCGACCCCATGAATCGCAGCACGCCAGGCCTCCCTGTCCATCACCAACTCCCGGAGTTCACTGAGACTCACGTCCATCGAGTCAGTGATGCTATCCATCCATCTCATCCTCTGTCGTCCCCTTCTCCTCCTGCCCCCAATCCCTCCCAGCATCAGAGTCTTTTCCAATGAGTCAACTCTTCACATGAAGTGGCCAAAGTACTGGAGTTTCAGCTTTAGCATCATTCCTTCCAAAGAAATCCCAGGGCTGATCTCCTTCAGAATGGACTGGTTGGATCTCCTTGCAGTCCAGGAGACTCTCAAGAGTCTTCTCCAACACCACAGTTCAAAAGCATCAATTCTTCGGCGCTCAGCCTTCTTCACAGTCCAACTCTCACATCCATACATAACCACAGGAAAAACCATAGCCTTGACTAGATGAACCTTTGTTGGCAAAGTAATGTCTCTGCTTTTGAATATGCTATCTAGGTTGGTCATAACTTTTCTTCCAAGGAGTAAGCGTGTTTTAATTTCATGGCTGCAGTCACCATCTGCAGTGATTTTGGAGCCCAGAAAAAGAAAGTCTGACACTGTTTCCACCGTTTCCCCATCTATTTCCCATGAAGTGATGGGACCGGATGCCATGCACTCAAGCAAAAGAATTTCAATCATTTTCTTTGGTCTTCTGTGTTCAGGTCAACAGAAATTCTTCCTGAGTTTCAATGTAAGTTTGTTTTTTTTACAATTTAAGCTTTCCCCCTCTAATTCTTCTGGCATTATTATTTGGAAACTGGCTACATAGAGGAAGGGGTGGCTGGAGGAGATGGAGGTGCTTTGTGGATATACTGAGTCCTGATTTGAGCTCAGCTTTGTAGAAGTTGACAGCTGCTCTGCTTATTAAAGAGAATATATTCCTTGTATGTCTATTTTTATATCCTCAGAGCACCAGGAAGCCTTCTTTGGAAGAGAGGTGATCTCTCTCAAGAGACTGAGCGACTTGGAAAATAATAGGGGTTTTTCAAGCTTTTCAGGTGCCTAGAAATTGCTCCTTTAGAAATAGCCTTTTGCTTTTGAAACAGTTAATTGAATAGCGTTTACATTCATAATACTACAAGAAATCATTCAACCCCATGTGCAGTTGTGACAGCTGGAAAGGATTTTCAGTCATCTGCATGCATCAGATCCTATGGAACCTCTGTTGCCCTCTCTCTCTCTCCCTGTAAGCTATGAAATACATTTTCTTCTGCTGACACTGCAGCATGAACTTTCCATAGCAACTTATTCCCATACCACCTGTTAATAATGCCAAGAGTAATGTGTTTAACTCCCTGCATACTGTGCCAAAATGTTTACACAATTCAGCTTATTCCAGACTTTAAGGACCAGACATAAATCCTAAACTAGTTGTGTCCTTTCCAAACATTCAGGGAGTTGGTTGCAGCATTTTTGAGGGTAAAATTGGGCAGATTTTTCCCAAGTATTTTTTAATAAAAAGTAGGATACTCCTTTGGGGATTCTTTGCTAACTGTTTTGGGATTCTCAAAAATGAATATCTTTGTAGAATGTGATCAAGTATAAGTGCATCTTTTAAAAAAAATTTAAAAATTGAAGTATAGTTAATTCAAAATGTATTAGTTTCAGGTGATGAATGCTTCTTTTTAGTTAAATATCAGCATTTTTGCAATGCCCTTAAAACCGGGACTAAAACTTCTGAACTAAAAATTTGCTTATATAAATATCTGGATTATTTTTTATAATTTATTATCTGTATTTCTAATAATATGGACTAACATTTGTTTGTAATTCATTGCTTATAGTTTTAATTTATTGCTATTATGAAAATTCTGTACAGATAAAAATCTACATTTTACTAATGACAAACCTGACTCATACTAGGAAGTGATCTGCCTAAGGTCACAGTTAGTAGGCAGTGGAGCTGGATTTACCCTTTGATGTGATGTGTTTGTTTCTGAAGCTAGAACTGTTTTCCAATGTATCAAAACTATCTAAAAATGTCACATAAGGAGATCTTAATAGGCATGTCTCAAAAGGTTGTTCTGTGACTGTTACCTTTGGAAACTTGACAGTCTATTCTTCTGGATATTCACAGCATACAAACCTACTAAAGGCTCTGAGAAGTACTGCAACAGAGAAAACTGCTAGTTCTGTGCAACTCAGCCATTTCCAAACTTACCTGAACCCGGTGCACTTTCCCCTCAGCACAGCTATTAAGAATCAGAGGCTCACAGTCTGCGGAGCACAGGTGAGGGACACACTGCACTCTGCCTAGCAACTCAAGTGCCCCATGGGCCAGCTCTCCTTTCCTCTTCACTTGGTTTCCAGTTGTCTCTGAAGTGCCTCTTGAAGAAGATATATTTCTATCTCTCCACAGCTATTCCTTATTTGTTCTCACAGAGCTCCTGCCTCTTGTTAGTATCTCAGTCACGTCTGACTCTTTGCAACCCTATGGATTGTAGCCCACTGGGCTCCTTTTTCCATGGAATTCTCCAGGCAAGAATATGGGAGTGGGTTGCCATTTTCTCTGCCTCTTGGGAGTACTTTAATCTGACTTCCTAAATGGGAAGTCCCACCCTTCTGCAAATTCAAAACAAATAACAAATAAGGCATGGATTGATCAAAGTTCAAATGATTTATTCAGATCTCCAGAGAGTCAAACATTCTTATTTCCATCTGAAAACCTTAACTCAATTGAGCAGAACTCTATGCTTGAGCAAACGTTTTCATGGGACCCCACATGGTGACAAAGCCAAATGAATTGATCAGTTCCTTCAGAAAGCATTTGATATTATTATACTATCATGCACACATGGTCTAAATCTAAAATGACATCACTCCTGGATAAAGGGTTCAATGAGTGGAGAATCAGTAATTCCCAAGAGCATAAATATAAACTTTCACGAAAGAAAGGGAATGGCACCCCACTCCAGTACTCTTGCCTGGAAAATCCCATGGATGGAGGAGCCTGGTGGGCTGCAGTCCACGGGGTCGCTAAGAGTCAGACACGACTGAACGACTTCACTTTCACTTTTCACTTTCATGAATTGGAGAAGGAAATAGCAACCCACTCCAGTGTTCTTGCCTGGAGAATCCCAGGGACGGGAGCCTGGTGGGCTGCTGTCTATGGGGTCGCACAGAGTCAGACACGACTGACGCGACTTAGCAGCAGCAGCATAGTCCACTAAGTACCCAGAGCCTAAAACTGAGAAAACCTTGCTTACAATAAGCCTAAGTATTTGAAAACTCCTCAAATTCTAATTAGAATGTTCAGTTTCTTTTAAATCCTTAGCATTGCGTAGATACAGCGAGGAATTTTGTATCATTGATTAGTTTATTCTTTTCTGTTCTACAACTCCTCCAGTTCATATTGTACTAATCTGGTGCTTTATATTATGTAGACAATTTTATTATTATTAATTGACTCCATGCCAGAGACCTTTAGCTACTATTAGCAAATGAGTAGAATAGAAACTAGGCAAAATCAAGAGGGAATAGCCATGGTCTTCCTGAAAGAACTTTGAAACTAAAATTGCCAATTACTGTTTTAGTCTTCTTGGTCTTTTCACTGTTATCTATCTAAGTCATAATGTTTCTTTTTTCAAGACAACCTATAATAAGATTCAAAAGTGAAGACTGTAGAACCACTGTTTGAAGTAGGCAGCATAGAAAAATTGATGAAAATTGTAAACTGTAGGTCACAAGAGCATTTTAAAAACATCCGTGGCAGATTCATTTCAATATTTAGCAAAACCAATACAATATTGTAAAATTTTAAAATAAAATAAAACTAAAAAAAAAAGAAAGCTGTAAGAAAAGAATCAAGGAGGGATAAAGTACTACCAAATATTAAAATATATATATTATGAATCTGCATAATTGAAACAGTGTTATATTGGTACATGATTAGACAGAAATGCTATGGAAATTGTAAGGAAACCCAGAAATAGATGCAAGTGGAAACCAAAATTTAAGAAATGATACTAGTTTGGTCTCAAGTCAATGCAACATGTAGATCTTACTTGGATTCCAATCCAAACAAATCAAGGTAAAAGACATTTTTGAGATAACGGAGAAAAACTGCATGTGGAATAAATGCTATGTGGTTATAAAAAAACAAAAATAAAAAAATAAAAACATCCAGGGCAAAAATGACCTAGCAAAGTAAGATATTAATGAATTTGGATCCAGAAACACAGACAAAAGTGTCAAAACCTTTCAGCAAAGTATAAAATAAGGAATTGAATAAAAAGCTGCTCCTCTGGATTGGACTTTTTCTAGGTCAACAGCTACTGAGTCATTAAGGAAAACGAGAGTCCAAGAGATGCTGATTGCCTGTGACTAGCCTCTGTTCCCCAGATGGAGTCAGTGTGCTGCCCTTGCCAATAGCACTAACTCAGCCACCTCCTCGGGGTGGGGCCACATCTGCTTGTGTTCCTGGTCAGCCTGCTTTTTCGACCTTAGAGTGAAGGAAGGGTTGTAATTTAAATGTGGACTTTTCTTAAAGTTCAGCTAATCCAGAGCTTTTGTAAAAGGCCAAACGCTGAAGAACAATGGTGGTTTTCTTATACCAAAAACACAATTAAATACTATCAGCTGGCGTATGGAAAGAAAAGCGATTCAAGTCACACAATGTGCTATTTGCATAACTACATGCTATAATAATCATCATGTCACCATCAGGGTTGTAATGATTGCAGAGTAACGACGAGGGTGTGCCATGCTAGCTATACTCTTTGGGCTGATCAGAATGATCATCCTTGTGATTAAGGGCATTGTCGAGTTTGCTTTTGTTGGATAGATCTGCATTTGCCCTCTCTTTGGAGAGAGCAGCATTTGTGAATACAGTTTTCCTTCAAATGGAAGTTTGTCTTATTTTTTGATGCACAACTTACAGAAGTCTGCTCACAGAATTCCAGAGCCAGCAAGGTCCCTGAAGGTCACCGAGGCTGCGTGTACAAGCTGCACGCAAACAGGGTCAGGATGGTCACATCTGGCCATTGCAGTTCATTTACACAGCTGGGATACAGAAACATCAATTTCACCATGCATGCTGAGCCAAGCACCCTACTGATCCCTGGCCTCAAGGACGTGTGAAGGGCTCCATCCGCAGCACTGGGCTCTACACACCCAGTCTGCTCATGGGTGGACCAGGTGACACTGGGTGTCATGTTTGGGAGGAATCAGCACTTGTGCCCTCAGAATCTGCCCATCTGCTGGCACTTTGCCCGAATTTCCAACCACTAGAGTCACTCCTTTGGCTTACGGCTGTGGTTCCCTATCATTTTTCCCCTTTTAGCACAAAGAACTCTTTTTAACATCAAAACATTTTACAGATTTCCCACATAATCATTATATTTTTAGTTGTTGATGACAGAAAAAAGACAAAACAAAAGCTTCTAAAATCTGGAATAAAGACTCAAAACAAGAACAGCTAAAACCTCAGTGCTGCTTTTACATGGTTTCATGGTTAGTAAATTACACTAACAGTTTAAAATATTTGAGAAACAGTCACCCATATATCTACTACAGTTATATTGTTTATTAAATTTAGAGACAATACTTTGTAAACACGTGGATTCATGGACCTCTCCGTCTACATCCTTACTCTCTACTCCTCCCTCATGTGCTCCATGGCCCATTGAAGGGACCCGTTGAGTGAATCAGCAATTTATAAGCTTGTGTTTTCTGGAACATTGCTTCCCAGGGTTTAAAATAAGTGTGCAAAGAAAAAAAAAAGTTTGGAAAAATTCTGGGCAATACAAAATCAAATTGTTTTTGTTACTGCAGGCCTTCTCAGAACCTTAATCATTGACATGCATTTTTGAATCATTAAGATTTCAGAATTCACTAAACTTCTTGAATTATGAAAGCCTTTTGTAGGCTTATCTGGGAACATTATTCTGAAGGACACAGCTCTGGAAAAAATATTGTCTCCAAAAGATGTCTGTTGAATATAAATACGTAACTTGGGAGAGTAAGACTAGTAAGATTTTTGCCTCCAGGAGGATATTACCAAGATTGACTCCTAAGAGAACTTGTTGAGTTGCCAGAGGGAAGGCCTTGAAGGAATAGCTTCCCAGACAACTCACCTCTAAGGAGGCTGAGATATGTGAAATCAGAGCTTCTTGGCTCAAAAGTTGAAAGTGAAGTTGCTCAGTCGTGTCCGACGCTTTGCGACCCCATAGACTGTAGCCTACCAGGCTCCTCTGTCCATGGGATTTTCCAGGCAATAGTACTGGAGTGGATTGCCATTTCCATCTCCAGGGGATCTTCCCAACACAGGGCTCGAACCCAGGTGTCCCGCATGGTAGACAGACGCTTTACCGTCGGAGCCACCAGGGAAGTATAGCTGTCCTTTCCTTCTTGTTAAATCCTCACCCCGCCCCCTTGCCCCCCAACCCCACCCCTGCTTATAATAAAAATCTCAGAAGCTAAGAGAGCAAATAGTTCAGAATCCATCAGAAATCCAAGTAGCACAGTAAACAGAAACATTCTGGTACCATCGGAATGGATGTTCTTCAGGTTTCATAGAAAAATATTGTATGTAGAATTTCTGTCTTTAGGCTGGATACAGGTTTTGTTTATTTCTTTTGTATGGCAGTGAAGCCCCACTGCAGTGACAGAGTAAAGAGGCCTTGTTCCCTTATAGCCTGTGTGTCGGGTAGATGCAGATGGCTAGACGCTGCCTTCTGTGACTTCCTCTACTGCCTTCTGAATTTCCTAAGCCTCAACTCCCCCTGACTATCCCCCTGACATATATTGAGACCCAAATTGTACCTACCAGAACTTCATCCTCTTTGCACTTAAGATTTAGATTCCTGTTGAAATTCTGACCTTCCTGGAAAACGTAAAAGCGTATTAGTCTTTAGCAATCTTAGTGTGAGGCTGAAAACAGGATTGATGATGTTGCAGTAGTGTGTGGAATGGTGAAGGCGTTTGAGTACTGGGGACAGGCCCACTGGAGCCACCTAAAAGGTGGCTCTAGATAGAGACTCAGGGGACCCCAAGGGAGCTCATTTTGCCTATTAAATGGCCAACTTAAACAGCCAAATCTCTGCAGTAAAACAAAGGCAGGCCATCTGTGCTTGCAGACACAGCTAAACTAATGTGAGGGAGAAAATAGGAGCAATTATTTTAAAAATTTAAAGCCTCAAGCAATTCTTCCTCAATCAAGTGAATACATCAGGTTAGAGTGGTTTTGGACTGGAGGTTACCAGCAGAACAGTTTCAATTTGTCATTCTCCTTTCATGTGGAGACATCACTAATGAGTACATCTTTGCCACTCACTTATCTCGGTGGAGACATAATTTTGCTTTATAGCCCTTTCGCACAACATCATGTTGATCAGTTAATAATTTATCAAGAACCTCTAGCCAAATATGAAAACAAATGTGCCCCATAACACATCACTATGTTTCTCTTTGGAACCATTCACATGAACAGGCATAAAGTCAAATTACAAAACATCTGTGCTTCTTCATCATCTTATTATAATGTGATTTTAACTTTCCATGCAATTAGAATGGAAATCATCCCAATTAAAAGGTTTGAACCACTGTGGTGCTCCTACTAAGGTGTTAAAACATTCATTCCATCAAATAGGGGAAAAAAATGATTCCCTTTGGGATTTTCTCTATTAAACTAGTTTCCTAATTACAACATGCTATTTAAATAGCTTTGACTTCACTTCTTATCTCAAATAATACACTTCAATTAGCCTGTAAAAAATTCTAGGTCTCTAGTGACAAATCTCACAATAAATCCCATCTATAAAAGAGGACACACATACCTATTAAAATATTCTTGGGTGATCCCATTTTCCCCTTTTTTCTGCTTATGCTCCCAAAGTCAATTCTGTCTATTCTCTGAATATAAACTATTATAACCAACAGTAACAGTAGTGCCAATAATAATTTATTAAACATCTACTAGGTGCCAGGCAGATTACATGTGATACTTTATTTAGTTACTTTAACAATAGTCCGATGATATAGATATTATCCACATACTACAGATGAGCAAATGAGATTGAGAAGTGATTTGAAAACTTTTCCTCTTACTTCACCAGTGTCTGAAATTAGATTTAAACTCACTCCTTCATCACCAAAGTTCATGTTCTTAACCACAGGGCTTATTCTAATTTTTGTTGGCCCTTTAAACAAAATTCATTGAATATAATTGTGCTTTTCTTTAGTTAATTGAACAACTAATGTCAGGTTAAAGTATAACTATTCTTACTTTACATTATGATCATTTAAAAATATACACAAAACTAGAGGGACTAGTATAAGGGATTCCAATAAACACCCATATATATGACTGTCAGTTTATTTCTTAGGAGTGTTTAAAAGCAAATTCAAGCCATCACATCACCCATGAATATATCAGTATATATCTCTGTCTGGGGGTATTTTCCACGCCATTATTATACCAAACAAGGTTACCATCTAACATGGAGTCTGTATAATTTGGGGTGCTTGTAGGAAACAGATGGCTATTCAAAAGAGGTAATTGAAGACAGTTTAATAAGGGACTGTTTACAAAGGTGTGGCCAGAGTTAAAGATGCCATCCCTGAAGGCCAGCATTAATGGAAAACTGTTATCATGGGTAAGCCTGAAGCAATAAGGGGGAGAAGCATCCTAGAACTTGGAAAGAAAGCTGGATGGAAGGGAGAGAGATGGGCAATAAACATTTTACTGACTTTCCTATCACCCTCAGCTTCTCTTGGTGCCTTTCATTGGCCAGACCCAATCAGAATTCAGAGGAAAAGTGATCCGAAACAATTAATACAGGGTTGGCAAATCTCTTTCTGTAAAGGGTGAGAAAGTTAATATTTTTGACTGTGTGAGCCACATGCAGTTTTTGTCCCTTATTGTTGATTGCTTTCTCTGTATAACCATTTATTCCCCAGGTTAATTGAGATATAACTGACAAAGTTCAGTTCAGTTCAGTTCAGTCGTTCAGTCGTGTCCGACTCTTTGCGACCCCATGAATCGCAGCACGCCAGCCCTCCCTGTCCATCATCAATTCCCGGAGTTCACTCAAACTCATATCCATCAAGTTGATGATGCCATCCAGCCATCTCATCCTCTGTCGTCCCCTTCTCCTCCTGCCCCCAATCCCTCCCAGAATCAAGGTCTTTTCCAATGAGTCAGCTCTTCCATGAGGTGGCCAAAGTATTGGAGCTTCAGTTTCAGCATCAGTCCTTCCAATGAACACCCAGGACTGATCTCCTTTAGGATGGACTGGGTGGAACTCCTTGCAGTCCAAGGGACTCTCAAGAGTCTTCTCCAACACCACAGTTCAAAAGCATCAATTCTTCTGTGCTCAGCCTTCTTCACAGTCCAACTCTCACATCCATACATGACTACTGGAAAACCATATCCTTGACTAGATGGACCTTTGTTGACAAAGTAATGTCTGTGCTTTTTAATATGCTGTCTAGGTTGGTCATGACTTTCCAACTCCTAGCTCCTGGAAACCAGTCTTCTACTCTCTATTTCTATGAGTTCAACCTTGTATTTATTTGTTTGTTTAAGATTCCATGTAAAAGTGATACCATACAGTATTTGTTTTTCTTTGCTTGGTTTATTTCACTTAGCCATCCAGGTTCAACCATATTGTCAGAATGACAGTATTTCCTTCTTTTTGTTAAGGCTGAATAGTGTACTATTGTATATATACCACGTTTTATTTATCCATTCATCCTTCAATGGACACCTAGGTTGATTCCATTACTTGGCTATTGTGAATAATGCTGCAGTAAACATAGAAGTTACAGACACCTCTTGGAGACAATAGTTTCATTTATTTTGAATAGATATCTAGAAGGAGATTTCTTGAACACGTGGTAGTTCTATGTTTGATTTTTGGAGGAAATTTTATATTCTTTTCCATGGTGTATGTATCAATTTACATTCTCAACAATGTTATATTTTGTACACTTGTATACTTTTATATTCTCAACAATGTACAAAGGTTCCCTTCTCTCCACATGCTAACCAACATTTGTTATCTCTTGACCATTCTAACAGGTGTGAGGGGATATCTCATTGTGCTTTTGACTTGCATTTCCATATTTTTTATTATTCATTTGTAATCGGAAGATAATTGCTTTACAATGTTGTGTTGTTTTCTGCTGTACCACAATGTGAATCAGCCATAAGTATACATATATCCCCTCTCTCTTGAGCCTCCTCTACCTTCTTCCATCTCACCTGTCTTGGTCATCACAGAGCACTGGTCTGAGCTCCCTGTGTTATACACCAACCTCCCACTAGCTATTTCACACCTGGTAGTGTATATATGTCAATGACATTTCCCTATTAAGGGCAGTGATGTTTTCATATACCTATCAGACATTTGTAAGTCTTTATTGGAGAAATGTCTACTCAGGTACTTTGTCTACTTTTTAATTGGTTTGTTTTATTGACTGATTGATTTACCTATTGCTGTTGAGTTGTATGAGTTTTACTTTTTAATTGGTTTGTTTTATTGACTGATTGATTTACCTATTGCTGTTGAGTTGTATGAGTTTTTTATATATTTTGAATGCTAACCTCTTATCAGATATGTGGTTTTCAAACATTTTCTTCCATTTCATGGGTTGCCTTTTCATTTTGTTGATGTTTTTCTTTTCTTTGCAAAAGCTTTTTACTTTGATGTAACTCCACTTGTTCTTTTATGCTTTTGGTGTCAAATCCCACCCCCCCAAAAAAATAATCACCAAGGTCAATGTCAAGGAGCTGTCTATGTTTTTATGGGATTTTATGATTTCAGATCTTAATTTTGTTTTAATCCATTCTAATTTAATTTTTATGTAAGGTGTAATGTCAGGGCCAAGTTTTATTTTTTGTGTGTTATTGTCCAGTTTTCTCAGAAGTATTTATTATAGATACTGTACTTTCCCCAGTGTATGTTCTTGGCTCACTTGTCATAAATTAATTGAACATATGTGCATGAGTTTACTTCTGGGTTCTCTATTCTTTTTTATTGATCTGTGTTTCTATGCCATGTCATACTGTTCTTATTACTATAGCTTTGTAATACAGTTTGAAATCAAGAAGTATAATGCCTCCAATTTCATTCTTTCTAGAGATTGTTTTTGCTTTAGAGGTATTTTGCAGTTTCATGGAAATTTTAGGATTTCTTTCTATTCTGTGAGACTATCATCGGATATTTGATAAGAATTGCATTGAATTTGTAGATAGCTTTGGGTAGTATACGCATTTTTACAATAGTTGTTTTTCCAATCCGTGAACGCAGAATATCTTTCCATTTATTTGTTTCTTCTTTTATTTTTCTGGCTTTTGGTTAAATTTATTCATAAGTATTTTTTATTATTTTTGATGCTATTGTAAATAAGGTTATTTTTTCAATTTCTCTGTCTTATAGTTTGTTGTTAGTGTATAGAAATGCAATAACTTTTGTATGTTGATTTTGTATTCTGCAAATGTACTGAATTCATTTTTTAGATTTAACAGTTTTTTTGTGTGTATGGAGTCTTCAATGTTTTATATAAGTTGCAGAGGCAATTTTACTTCTTTTCAGTTTAGATATACTTTATTTCTTTTTCTTGCCTTATTACTATGGTTAGGACTTCCAGTTACCGTGTTGAATAAAAGTGAAGGTGGCCCCCTTGTTTTGATCCTGATCTTAGAGAAAACGTTTTCAGTTTTTCACCACCAAATATGGTATGAACTGTGGGCTTATCATGTATGGCTATCACGCTCAGGTATGTTCCCTTTATACCCCAATTATTGAACATTTTTATTTTATCATGAAGGGATGTTATGTTTTGCCAAATGCTTTTTCTGCATCCATTAAGATGTATCATTTTATCCTTCATTTTTATAATGTGGTATGTTAATGTTTTGTATTACATGTATTGATTTGCGGAAGTTGAAATATCCTTACATCATTGGAATATATCCCACTTGATCCTGGTATATGATCCTTATAATGTACTGTTGAAATCATTTTGCTAATATTTTGTTGAGAATTTTTAATCTATGTCCATTAGGGATACTGTTCTTTGATTTTCTTTCTATAGTTTTGGTATCAGGGTAATGTTGGTTCTGTAAAATGCAGATGGAAGTGTTCCTGCCTCTCTTAGAGTTTTAAGAGTTTGGGAAGGATTGGTGTTAATTATTTAAGTACTTGATAGAATTCACTGAGGAAGCCATCTTTTGTTTATTGAGAGGTTTTAGACTGCTGATTCAACCTCCTTACTAGTAGTTGATTGGATTTTTCTGTCTCTTTATGATTTTTATAAGAATTTATTCATATTTTTCTATGTTTTCCAATTTGTTCATGTAAAATTGTTCATAGTAGTCTCTTTTGATCATTTGTATTTGTGTAGTATCAATTTTAATGTCTACACTTTCATTTATAATTTGCATTTATTAAAGTTCTAATTTTTCTTGATACATCTAGCTAAATATTTGTAATTTTTGTTTATTTAAAATAAAAGCTCTGATTTTCATTGATTTTTGAAATCAAAAGAGAAATCAAAGCTATCCCAAGAGAAATTAAACTGGAAATATTATGTACTAACCTTATGGGATTCAGCAAAACCATTTTTAAGAGGGAAATTTATAGCACTAAATGCCTACCTTGAGGAAGAAAAAAAAAAAAGATCTCAAGGAAACAATCTAACTTTACATCTCAGTGAACTAGAAGAAACAATAACAAACTAAAAATTAGTAGAAAGAAACAAGTAACAAGGACCAGAAAGAAATGAAATGTATAAACTTTTAAAAATGTAAAACTTAAGATTTTACTCACAGGTGGTACATTAACAGGCCACTGCCTACATTTGGCCCTCAGGCCATAGTCTGCTGACCTTTTTAGTTTCCGAAGACCAGTTTTCGAGAACACAGAGTCAAGTAGGGTATAGAATGCTTCTAGAAGAGCAAATGAAATATATCTAGACATATAGATATATTTAGAGGTGAAATGGTACCTCATTGTGGTTTTGATTTCCATTTTTCTGATAATGAGTGATGTTGAGCATCTTTTCATGTGTTTGTTAGCCATCTGTATGTCTTCTTTGGAGAAATGTTTGTTTAGTTCTTTGGCCCGTTTTTTGATTGGTTGATGGCTTATTCAAATGAGACTCCTAACAAGATCCACACATTGCATTTAGTAGCCATGTCTCTTTATTTTATAAACTCTCCCCTCTATTCTTGATAAATATCACTGATTTTTTAGTAAACGTAGATAAAAGACGTGATTGTTTTCTTATGGTATCTTTCAATGTATTTCTTTATCGTCTATATTTCCTACAAACTGTTAAATTTGAGGCTTGATTTGTTTTTTTTTATTATGTTTTTTTAAAATGTAAATTTATTTATTTTCATTGGAGGCTAATTACTTTACAATATTGTATTGGTTTTGCCATACATCAACATGAATCCACCATGGGTATACACATGTTCCCCATTCTGAACCCCCTCCCACCTTCCTCCCCGTACCATCCCTCTGGGTCATCCCAGTGCACCAGCCCCGAGCACCCTGTATCATGCATCGAACCTGGACTGGCAATTCGTTTCATATATGATATTATACATGTTTCAGTGCCATTCTCCCAAATCATCCCACCCTCTCCCTCTCCCTCTCCCTGCTGCAGCTGCTGCTAAGCTGCTTCAGTCGTGTCCGACTCTGTGCAACCCCATAGATGGCAGCCCACCAGGCTCCCCCGTCCCTGGGATTCTCCAGGCAAGAACACTGGAGTGGGTTGCCATTTCCTTCTCCAATTCATGAAAGTGAAAAGTGAAAGTGAAGTCATTCAGTCATGTCCGACTCTTCACGACCCCATGGACTGCAGCCTACCAGGCTCCTCCGTCCATGGGATTTTCCAGACAGGAGTACTGGAGTGGGATGCCATTGCCTTCTCTGTCTCCCACAGAGTCCGAAAGACTGTTCTATACATCTGTGTCTCTTTTGCTGTCTCGCATGCAGGGTTATCGTTACCATCTTTCTAAATCCCATATATATGTGTTAGTATACTGTACTGGGGGAGAAGGCAATGGCACCCCACTCCAGTACTCTTGCCTGGAAGATCCCATGGATGGAGGAGCCTGGTGGGCTCCAGTCCATGGGGTTGCTAAGAGTTGGACACGACTGAGCGACTTCACTTTCACTTTTCACTTTCATGAATTGGAGAAGGAAATGGCAATCCACTCCAGTGTTCTTGCCTGGAGAATCCCAGGGATGGGGGAGCCTGGTGGGCTGTAGTCCATGGGGTCGCACAGAGTCGGACATGACTTAAGCGACTTAGCAGCAGCAGCAGCAGCATACTGTATTGGTGTTTTTCTTTCTGGCTTACTTCACTCTGTATAATAGGCTCCAGTTTCATCCACCTCATTAGAACTGATTCAAATGTATTCTTTTTAATGGCTGAGTAATACTCCATTGTGTATATGTACCACAGCTTTCTTATCCATTCATCTGCTGATGGACATCTAGGTTGCTTCCATGTCCTGGCTATTACAAACAGTGCTATGATGAACATTGGGGTACACATGTCTCTTTCAAATCTGGTTTCCTCAGTGTATATGCCCAGTAGTTTATGGGCATACCCAGGATTGCTGGGTCATAAGGCAGTTCTATTTCCAGTTTTTAAGGAATCTCCACACTGTTCTCCATAGTGGCCGTACTAGTTTGCATTCCCATCAACAGTGTAAGAGGGTTCCCTTTTCTGCACACCCTCTCCAGCATTTATTGCTTGTAGACTTTTGGATCACAGCCATTCTGACTGGCCTGAAACGGTACCTCATTGTGGTTTTGATTTGCATTTTTCTGATAATGAGTGATGTTGAGCATCTTTTCATGTGTTTGTTAGCCATCTGTATGTCTTCTTTGGAGAAATGTTTGTTTAGTTCTTTGGCCCGTTTTTTGATTAGGTTGTTTATTTTTCTGGAATTGAGCTGCAGGAATTGCTTGTATATTTTTGAGATTAGTTGTTTCTCAGTTGCTTCATTTGCTATTATTTTCTTCCATTCTGAAGGCTGTCTTTTCACCTTGCTTAGAGTTTCCTTTGTTGTGCAGAAGTTTTTAAATTTAATTAGGTCCCATTTGTTTATTTTTGCTTTTATTTCCAATATTCTGGAAGGTGGGTCATAGAGGATCCTGCTATAATTTATGTCGGAGAGTGTTTTGCCTGTGTTCTCCTCTAGGAGCTTTATATTGAGGCTAGTTTTGATTCAGATTCAAACTTTCAGGAAATAATAATTCAAAGCTGGTACTATACACTTCTAATTATATCACATCATGAGGAATATGTTTCTGACTATCCCACTTCTCTTTATACTAAGATTGTCAAAGAGTTTAGGTGCTATCAGCCATGTATCCATTATTAAATTGTCTATTAAACATATGCCTGCTATTTTGTAGCATCCATTAATGATTATTTCCTATATCCATTATTTTGAGATTTATAAAATTCATATTAAATGGTATTTTTAATTCCATAAGTCCTTCTGTATTTATTAAAATTACTCTGCAAAGATTTTCATTCTTTATTAATTTGGTTACCTTAAAATATAGAGCCTATTAGAAATGCAGGATAAACACTTGATTATTTTCCTTTATCAGTTTTAACAGTGTTCCAGCAATCTTTAGTAGTGATCACTGAGCTTTAAAAAAAAAAAAAGTATTTTGAAATTTAAAAATACCATTTATATTTATTTAAAATATACAGACAAGTCCTTAAATTTAAAATAAAAACATACACATATATAGTGTATAAAATCACTGTAAACATCATCATTGTGTTCCTTACACTATTCCATTTTAGGCAAATGGATACTTTTTAATGTTAGCTTCTGTGTCTTTGTGTGTGTGTGGCTTAAAGCAATAGAAAAGTTATTCTCTCACAGTTTCTAAGGCCAAAAGTCAACATGTAGACACTGCTGCACTCTCTCCAGAGGCTCCAGGGGATATTCCTTGAGTCATTTCGAGGGGTGTTCTCTGCCTTTTTGAGCTCCTGGTGACTTTATCATTCCTAGGGTTTGTGAATGTGTCACTCTGATTGCTATGTTTACAAGCTCTTTGCATCTTTGTGTCTATTCTCTGTGTGTCTCTTGTCATATGAACACTTGCCCTTGGATCTGGGGACCACCCAGATCATCATGGGATCTTTAACTTAGTTACATCTGCAAAGACCAGTTTTTCCAAATAATATTGCATTCACAGGTTCTGGGGATTAGGATGTGGACATATACTTCTGAGGCTACCGTTCAACCCACTTCAGATATCTTTTATGATTTATTTTGTGATGATTGTTCAACTAACAGAAAAAAAATACAGTCTTTTGTGGACCATTTTTTAACATGTTACAAACTATAATATTGCAAATATAGGAGCGCTAATTGACATTTTGCTTTATATAAACATAACACATAGTAAAAGTTTACTAGTGACCTAAGAAACTTAAAATGATCAAATCAATAGTGATAAATAACCACACCCTAAGAAAAAAATGTTAGTTTATTAGCAAAATTATTTGATTTCCTACCACTCCTTGGTACTATATTTGTATTCATCAGGGAATGAAAAAAGGTAATAGAGTCAGACTTAAAAAGTAGTTGTTTCACTTCCATTCAATAGAAAGAACTTGAATTGGCTTGTTACATCTTCAAGGATTCATTTCTACTGTCTATTGTAAATTGCCTATTCCAATGGTGTCCCACCACATTTATATAATAGTAGAATGGCTTATCCATTCTATAACAGCACAAAAGAGTTCTAAGACACAGAAGCACCAGATGCATGTTCTCTTTAACTTTTGGAAAATGAGAAAACGTTAAATTTTTTGTTTGAAATCATTATGCCTCTATTTCAAAGAATCACCAATTCCAAGAAAGAAAATTCTTGATTATATTAGAAGCCTTCAAACAGAGAAGCATTTTACATTGCCAAAACCCATACTTTATCCCTCAGTATCACCATAGTGACTGCAATGTGGGCTCCTGGGTTCTCTTGGTGGCTTTCTGTCTTCCTACTAGAACAATACATCTCAGGCTTATTTTATGCATTTTCTGTTCAGCCTCTGAAATTGGCAGTTTCCCCCAACAGCTCTTGTTTCCTTTAGGAGGAAATATTTGAAGATCAAAATTTGGATGTTAGGGATGCTCACCCTAGTGCTGTCACTGTATCTAGGCTTTATTTCCCTTAAAAATAAGGTGTCTATTGCTTATTTTTTTATAATACTGAGTGAACTTATATCTCATTTGTCCAGGAACAGTCTAAGTTTATGTCTATAGCACAATTATTAATGGTGTCCATTAAAAGCATCCCAGTTTGAATAAGTTATATGATCATCCTACTTGCTGCTGCTGCTGTTAAGTTGCTTCAGTCGTGGCCGACTCTGTGTGACCCCATAGATGGCAGCCCACCAGGCTCCCCTGTCCCTGGGATTCTCCAGGCAAGAACACTGCAGTGGGTTGCCATTTCCTTCTCCAATGCATGGAAGTGAAAAGTGAAAGTGAAGTCCCTCAGTCATGTCCGACTCTTTGCGACCCCATGGACTGCAGCCCACCAGGCTCCTCCGTCCCTGGGATTCTCCAAACAAGGGTACTGAAGTGGGGTGCCATTGCCTTCTCTGGATCATCCTACTTAGAATTAGCTTAATCTATTTTTAATGGGCACCAAAAAAATGTTGCCAAAAGTCCTTTAGTTTCACTAAAATGTGCTTTGGTGTCAATGTCTGAATCAATTTTCCAAATACATGGTGTTGTCTTTCAATATGCGGGTTTCTTCTATTTTTTTGTGTGCTCAGTTGTGTTGACTCTTTGTGACCCCATGGACTGCCGCCCACCAGCCCATGAAATTTTCTAGGCAAGAATACTGGAGTGGGTTGCCATTTCCTCCTCCAGGGCATCTTCCCGATCCAGGGATTTAACCCACGTCTCTTGCATCTGCTGCATTGGCAGGCATGTTCTTTATCACTGTGCCACCTGAAAAGCCTTTCTTTTATTTTAGGAAAGCTATCTAATTTGATAGTTTGTAGGAATTGTTCTCTTTTCAGTTCAGTTCAATCCAGTCACTCAGTCGTGTCCTACTCTTTGTGACCCCATGGAGTGCAGCACGCCAGGCCTCCCTGTCCATCACCAACTCCCGGAGTTTACTCAAACTCATGCCCATTAAGTTGGTGATGCCATCCAACCGTCTCATCCTCTGACATTGCCTTCTCCTTATACCATCAATCTTTCCCAGCATCAGGGTTTTTTCAAATGAGTCAGCTCTTCACATCAGGTGGCCAAAGTATTGGAGTTTCAGCTTCAACATCAGTCCTTCCAGTGAATATTCAGCACTGATTTCCTTTAGGATGGACTGATTGGATCTCCTTGCAGTCCAAGGGACTCTCAAGAATCTTCTCCAACACCACAGTTCAAAAGCATCAGTTCTTCAGCCCTCAGCTTTCTTTATAGTCCAACTCTTATATCCATACATGACCACTGGAAAAACTATAGCCTTGACTAGATGGACTTTTGTTGGCAAAGTAATGTCTCTGCTTTTTAATATACTGTATGGGTCGGTTATAACTTTTCTTCCAAGGAGTAAGCATCTTTTACTTTCATGGCTGCAGTCACCATCTGCAGTGATTTTGGAGGCCCCCAAAATAAAATCTGCCACCATTTCCCCATCTATTTGCCATGAAGTGATGGAACCAGATGCCATGACCTTAGTTTTCTGAATGTTGAGCTTTAAGCTAACCTTTCCACTCTCCTCTTTCACTTTCATCAAGAGACTTTTTAGTTCTTCTTTGCTTTCTGCCATAATGGCGGCATCATCTGCATATCTGAGGTTATTGATATATCTCCCAGCAATTTTGTCTCCAGTTTGTGCTTCACCCAGCCCAGATTTTCTCATGATGTTCTCTGTAGTTGCTTTTGATTTTCCTTTGGGGATTTTAATCATACATATTGATCTTCTTTGTTCACAGCCTACCTATTGTTTTCTTTCCTATAGTCTTATTTTTCTTTGACTTCTTTATTTTCTTCCTTCTGTCCTCTATTTCTCTCATTGTCTGTCCTCTCTGTTGTCTGGCCTCTCATGCTTTTTTTAGGTTTAGTCTTCATCCTAAAGTGGGTTGTTAGATGTTAAAAATATTTTTCCTATTTTGTGTTTACAGTGTTTTTGAAATTAAAATGAAGTTAAAATAAAAAAAAAAAAATGAAGTGGGTTGTTTTCCTTTATTTTAACAATCCCCACCCCCACCCCAGCATGCCCGAATCCTGACAGAACTTTTTCATATACTTCTAGCTTTTTCTCATCAAACGTCTGAGATTTTACTTCTAGGTTATGCCACTTTTTCATAGTTCCTGTACTTCTTATTTTTATCTCAACTCTTTTTAAATGTTGAACTGTAGTTTTCATCACCTTTGTGGTTTTATTTTGTGTGTGGGGGGGGGTGTCTTCAATAATGATTTTTTTCTCTTTTTCTATACAGTGTCCTTTTATGGGGTTTAATTGAAATCCTTTTTATTTTCTCTTGTTAATTTGAGATGCCACCCTCATTTTTTTTTTTTTTTAGGAGATTCCTGTGGGGTCTGGTCAGATGATTTTCCTAGAGGAATGGTTTTAAGATGCCATCCTATCTTGTTACCTAGATGTATTGGAAACTATAGCCCATCAGTTTAGCCATCTCACTTCCTTTGGACTCTCTCAAAATTTGAATCTTCTCTCCATTTTTTCATTATTGTTTCTCCAAAACTCATTTATTTTTTCTAGAACCATAGAATTGTTTTCCTCTTAGAGTAATTCTCTCATTTCAGAGGGGAAGATCTTGTTGCACTTTTTTTTAATTGGAAAATATTTATTTATTTATTTTAAATGAATTTATTATTTAATTGAATGATAATTGCTTTACAGAATTTTGCTGTTTTCTGTCAAACCTCAACATGAATCAGCCATAGGTATACATATCCCCTCCCTTTTGAATCTCTCTCCCAACTCCCGTCTCCCTCCCCATTCAACCCCTCCTGGTTGATACAGATCCCCTGTTTGAGTTTCCTGGCAATCCCACTCCTAGGCATATACCCCGAGAAAACCAAAATTGAAAGAGAAACATGTATCCCATTTTTCATTACGGTACTATTTACCATAACTATAAAATGGAAGCCGGAGAAGGTAATGGCACCCCACTCCAGTACTCTTGCCTGGAAAATCCCATGGATGGAGGAGCCTGGTGGGCTGCAGTCCATGGGGGCGCTAAAGTGTCTGACACGACTGAGCGACTTCACTTTCATTTTTCACTTTCATGCACTGGAGAAGGAAATGGCAACCCACTGCAGTGTTCTTGCCTGGAGAATCCCAGGGACAGAAGAGCCTGGTGGGCTTCCATCTATGGGGTCGCACAGAGTTGGACACAATTGAAGCGACTTAGCAGCAGCAGCAACAGCAGCAGCATAACATGGAAGCAACCTAGATGCCCATCGACAGATGAATGGATAAAGAAGCCATGGTATATATACACAATGGAATATTACTCCAACACAAAAAGGAATTAATTTGAGTCAATTCTAATGAGGTGGATGAACCTAGAACCTATTATACAGAGTGAAATGAGCCAGAAAGAGAAAGATAAATACTGTATTCTAACATATATATGCAGAATCTAGAAAAATGGTACTGAAGAATTTACTTACAGGGCAACAATGAAGAAACAGATACAGCGAATAGACGTTGCATATTGGAGGCTCTTGAGGGTGTAGGCTGCTTTGGACCTACTAGTACTCTCAGGGATGTTTAGCGCATCATTTTTTTTTTAACTCATCTGCTCACTGGTGTCTGGGTAGCTTTCCTCAAGTTTTATCAGTTGATCGTTTCCCCAGATTTTCTTGCTGAGGATTCCATTCAGAGTGTGGTCCTCTCTAACCAAGAGAGAGAATTTGATGAAATTTCAATCCTTCAGGTATCTGAGGACCACTGGATGTCTCTCTTCTCTCTTTTCCACTGCCTCCACAAGCCATAACCTCACAAGTGTCCTGAGCTCATTTTGTGTTGATGGTGGTTTGGTGTTAACCAAATACACTCCTGGGTCCAGCAGAATTCCTTGTCATCTAATTTTGTTGAAGGTGTTGCCTTTTTTATTTATTTTTATTTTTTTAATAGTAAAGGAGTTATCCCACATCCGAGGTCAGGGGCAGCAGCCGAAAGTGCCAGGCTGTGACAGCGCAGGAATGGTCGAGAGGAGCTACCCCACATCCGAGGTCGGGGCAGCGGACTGGAGGAGCAACCCCACGTCCAAGGAGCGGTGGCTGCGTGGGCACAGGAGGCCCTAGAGGAGCTATTCCATGTTCAAGGTCAGGAGGGGCAGCGGTGAAGAGATACCCCTCGTCCAAGGTAAGAGAAACCCAAGTAAGACAGTAGGTGTTGCTAGAGGGCATCAGAGGGGAGACACACTGAAACCATAATCACAGAAAACCAGTCAATCTAATCACACTAGGACCACAGCCTTGTCTAACTCAGTGAAACTAAGCCATGACCGTGGGGCCACCCAAGACGGGCGGGTCATGGTGGAGAGGTCTGACAGACTGTGCTCCACTGGAGAAAGGAATGGCAAACCACTTCAGTATTCTTGCCTTGAGAACCCCATGAAAAGTATGAAAAGGCAAAATGATAGGATACTGAAAGAGGAACTCCCCAGGTCAGTAGGTGCCCAATATGCTACTGGAGATCAGTGGAGAAATAACTCCAGAAAAAATGAAGGGATGGAGCCAAAGCAAAAACAATACCAAGCTGTGGATGTGACTGGTGATAGAAGCAAGGTCCAATGCTGTAAAGAGCAATATTGCATAGGAACCTGAAATGTCAGGTCCATGTTTCAAGGCAAATTGAAAGTGGTCAAACAAGAGATGGCAAGAGTGAACGTCGACATTCTAGGAATCAGCGAACTCAAATGGACTGGAATGGATGAATTTAACTCAGATGACCATTGTACCTACTATTGCAGGCAGGAATCCCTTAGAAGAAATGGAGTAGCCATCATGGTCAACAAAAGAGTCCAAAATGCAGTACTTGGATGCAATCTCAAAAACGACAGAATGATCTCTGCTCGTTTCCAAGGCAAACCATTCAATATTACAGTAATGCAAGTCTATGCCCCAACCAGTAATGCTGAAGAAGCTGAAGTTGAACAGTTCTATGACGACCTACAAGACCTTTTAGAACTAACACCCAAAAAAGATGTGCTTTTCATTATAGGGGGCTGGAATGCAAAAGCAGCAAGTCAAGAAACACCTGGAGTAACAGGCAAATTTGGCCTTGGAATACGGAATAAAGCAGGGCAAAGACTAATAGAGTTTTGCCAATAAAATGCACTGGTCATAACAAACACCCTCTTTCAACAACACAAGAGAAGACTCTACACATGGACATCACCAAATGGTCAACACTGAAATCAGATTGATTATATTCTTTGCAGCCAAAGATGGAGAAGCTCTATACAGTCAGCAAAAAAAAGACCAGGAGCTGACTGTGGCTCAGCTCATGAACTCCTTATTGCCAAATTCAGACTGAAATTGAAGAAAGTAGGGAAACCCACTAGACCATTCAGGTATGACCTAAATCAAATCCCTTATGACTATACAGTGAAAGTGAGAAATAGATTTAAGGGCCTAGATCTGATAGATAGAGTGCCTGATGAACTATGGAATGAGGTTCATGACATTGTACAGGAGACAGGGATCAAGACCATCCCCAAGAAAAAGAAATGCCAAAAAGCAAAATAGCTGTATGAGGAGGCCTTACAAATAGCTGTGAAAAGAAGAGAAGCAAAAATCAAAAGAGAAAAGGAAAGATATAAGCATCTGAATGCAGAGTTCCAAAGAATAGCAAGAAGAGATAAGAAAGCCTTCCTCAGCGATCAATGCAAAGAAATAGAGGTGAACAACAGAATGGGAAAGACTAGAGATCTCTTCAAGAAAATCAGAGACCAAGAGAACATTTCATGAAAAGATGGGCTCAATAAAGGACAGAAATGGTATGGACCTAAAAGAAGCAGAAAATATTAAGAAGAGGTGGCAAGAATACACAGAAGAACTGTACAAAAAAGATCTTTATGACTAAGATAATCACGATGGTTTGATCACTCACCTAGAGCCAGACATCCTGGAATGTGAAGTCAAGTGGGCCTTAGAAAGCACCACTATGAACAAAGCTAGTGGAATTGATGGAATTCCAGTCGAGCTATTTCAAATCCTGAAAGATGATGCTGTGAAAGTTCTGCACTCAATATGCCAGCAAATTTGGAAAACAGCAGTGGCCACAGGACTGGAAAAGGTCAGTTTTCATTCCAATCCCAAAGAAAAGCAATGCCAAAGAATGCTCAAACTACCACACAATTGCACTCATCTCACACGCTAGTAAAGTAATGCTCAAAATTCTCCAAGCCCGGCTTCAGCAATACATGAACTGTGAACATCCAAATGTTTAAGCTGGTTTTAGAAAAGGCAGAGAAACCAGAGATCAAATTGCCAACATCCTCTGGATCGTCGAAAAAGCAAGAGAGTTCCAGAAAAACATCTATTTCTGCTTTACTGACTATGCCAAAGCCTTTGACTGTGTGGATCACAATAAACTGTGGAAAATTCTGAAAGAGATGGGAATACCAGGCCACCTGACCTGCCTTTTGAGAAACCTGTATGCAGGTCAGGAAGCAACAGTTAGAACTGGACATGGAACAACAGACTGGTTCCAAATAGGAAAAGGAGTACGTCAAGGCTATATATTGTCTCCCTGCTTATTTAACTTACATGCACAGTACATCATGAAAAATGCTGGGCTAGAAGAAGCACAAGCTGGAATCAAGATTGACGGGAGAAATATCAATAACCTCAGATGACACCACCCTTATGGCAGAAAGTGAAGAGGAACTAAAAAGCCTCTTGATGAAAATGAAAGTGGAGAGTGAAAAAGTTGGCTTAAAGCTCAACATTCAGAAAACGAAGATCATGGCGTCTGGTCCCATCACTTCATGGGAAATAGATGGGGAAACGGTGGAAACAGTGTCAGACTTTATCTTTTTGGCTCCCAAATCACTGTAGATGGTGACTGCAGCCATGAAATTAAAAGACACTTACTCCTTGGAAGGAAAGTTGTGACCAACCTAGATAGCATATTGAAAAGCAGAGACATTACTTTGCCAACAAAGGTCCATCCAGTCAAGGCTATGGTTTTTCCAGTGGTCATGTATGGATGTGAGAGTTGGACTGTGAAGAAAGTTGAGCGCCAAAGATTGATGGTTTTGAACTGTGTTGTTGGAGAAGACTCTTGAGAGTCCCTTGGACTGCAAGGAGATCCAACCAGTCTATTCTGAAGGAGATCAGCCCTGGGTGTTCTTTGGAAGTAATGATGCTAAAGCTGAAACTCCAGTACTTTGGCCACCTCATGCAAAGAGTTGACTCATTGGAAAAGACTCTGAAGCTGGGAGGGATTGGGGGCAAGAGGAGAAGGGGACGACAGAGGATGAGATGGCTGGATGGCATCACTGACTCTATGGACTTGAGTCTGAGTGAACTCTGGGAGTTGGTGATGGATAGGGAGGCCTGGCATGCTGCGACTCATGGGGTTGCAAAGAGTCGGACACGACTGAGCCACTGAACTGAACTGAACTGAAAAGACCATCTATGGGGTCACACAGAGTCGGACACGACTGAAGTGACTTACCTTAGCCAGACAAAAGATGAAAGATAATTACAAATGCAAGCCATAATGGGAACATGATTAACTTAACAATATAAAATAATTGCCAGGGAAGACAATAGCAACCCACTCCAGTACTCTTACCTGGAAAATCCCATGGATGGAGGAGCCTGGTTGGCTGCAGTCCATGTGGTCGCTAAGAGTCAGACACGAATGAGTGACTTCACTTTCATGCATTGCAGGAGGAAATGGCAACCCACTCCAGTGTTCTTGCCTGGAGAATCCCAGGGACGTCAGGGCCTGGTGGGCTGCCATCTATGGGGTCGCACAGAGTCAGACATGACTGAAGCAACTTAGCAGCAGCAGCATAAAATAATTGCATACAATATGGAGGGTCAAAAGAGTGATGTGGTAAGTGGAAGTGCATACATGCTCATGTTTTCATCTGCCCAGACAGTCTATGTCTTTTGGTTGGTGCATTTAATCCATTTACATTTAAGGTAATTATCAATGTGTATGGTCCTATTGAAAATGAAAGTGAAAGTGTTAGTCACTCAGTCCTGTCTGACTCTTTATGACCCCATGGACTGTAGCCCCCTAGGCTCCTCTGTCTGTGGAATTCTGCAGGCAAGAATACTGGAGTGGGTTACCATTTCCTATTACCATTTTCTTAATTGTTTGGGTTTTATTTTCTATAGGTCTTTTCCTTCTCTTGTGTTTCCTGCCTAGATAAATTCCTTTAGCATTTGTTGTAAAGCTAGTTCAGTGGTGCTGAATATTCTTAATTTTGCTTGTCTGGAAAGCTTTTGAGTTCTCCTTCAAATCTGAATAAGAGTCTTGCTGGGTAGAGTATTCTTGGTTGTAGGTTCTTCCCTTTCATCACTTTAAATATATCATGCCATTCCCTTCTGGCTTATAGAGTTTCTATTGAGAAAGCAGCTGATACACTATGGAAGTTTCTTTGTATGTTGTCATTTTCCCCTTGTTTCTTTTACTATTTTATCTTTGTCTTTAATTTTTGTCAGTTTGATTACTATGTGTCTTGATGTAATCCTCCTTGGGTTTGTCCTGCCTGGGACTTTCTGCTTCCTGGACTTAGTTGACTCTTTCCTTTCTCAGGTTAGGGAAGTTTTCTAATAGCTTCTGGGGAAGTTGTCATCTCTTCAAATATTTTCTCAGGTCCTTTGTCTCTCTCTTCTCCTCCTGGGACCCTTATAATGTGAATGTTGGTGCATTTAATGTTGTCCCAGAGGTTGCCTTTTTATTTTTAAGACTTGTTATTCTAGTTGACCTTCTATGGTGGCTCAGTGGTAAGAGTCTGTCTACAATACAGGAGACATGGACTTCATCCCTGACTTGGGAAGAGACCCTGGAGTAGGAAATGGCAACCCACTACAGTATTCTTGCCTGGGTAAATCCCATGGTCAATATAAAAAAGGCAAAAAAAGATATGAGGCCGTAACATGAGCTCCCCAGGTTGGAAGGTGTCCAATATACTACTGGGTAAGACTGGAGTGAAATTACTAATAGTTCCAAAAAGACTGAAGTGACTGGGCAAAAGAGGAAGTCACTCTGAGTTGTGGATGTGTTGGATGATGAAAGTTAAGTCTGATGCTGTAAAGAAAAATATTGCATAGGAACCTGGAATGTTAGGTCCATGAATCAAGGTAAATTGGACATGGTCAAGCAGCAGATGGGAGGGTTGAACATCAACATCTTAGGAATCAGTGAACTAAAATGAATAGGAATGGGAGAATTAAACTCAGATGACTATTGTATCTACTACTGTGGGCAAGAATCCCTTAGAAGAAATGGAGTAGCCCTCATAGTCAACAAAAAAAGTCCAAAATCCAGCACTTGGGTGCAATTTAAAAAAAGACAGAATGATCTCAGTTTCAAGACAAAGCATCCAACATCACAGTAATCCAAGTCTATGCCCCAACTGTTGATGTTAAAGAAGCTGAAGTTGACTGGTTCTATGAAAACCTAAAGACCTTCTAGACCTAACACCAAAAAGATGTCATTTTCATCACAGGGAATTAGAATGCAAAAGTAGGAAATCAAGAGATACCCAGAGTAAAAGGCAAATTTGCCTTGGACTATAACCTGAAGCAGGGCAAAGACTAAGAGTTTTGTCAAGAGAACATACTGGTCATAGCAAACACCCTTTTCCAACAATAAAAGAGATGACTCTGCACATGTATCACCAAATGGTCAATAGTGAAATCAGATTGACTGTATTTTTGGAGCCAAAGATGAAGAAGCTCTATGCCTGCATGCTAAGTCGCTTCAGTCATGTCCAACTCTTTGCGATCCTATGGACCATAGCCCACAGGCTCCTGTGTCCATGGGATTCTCCAGGCAAGAATACTGGAGTGGGCTACCATGCCTTCCTCCAGGGGATCTTCCCAACCTAGGGATCGAATCTGAGTCTCTTACATCTCCTGCATTGGCAGCTGGGTTCTTAAACACTAGTGCCACTTGGGAAAACTGGAGTTCTATACAATCAGAAAAAACAACACCTGGAGGTGACTGTGACTCAGATCATGAGCCCATATTGAAAAATTCAAGCTTGAATTGAATAAAATAAGGAAAACCACTAGGTTTTCCAGGTATCACCTAATCAAATCCCTTATGATTATACAGTGGAGGTGACAATTAGATTCAAGGGATTAGATCTCATAGACAGAGCACCTGGAAAACCATGGAAGAGAGTTCATAATATTGTGCAGGAGGCAGTGATCAGAATCATCCAAAAGTAAAAGAAATGCAAGAAGGCAAAGTGGTTGTCTGAGGAGGCTTTACAAATAGCTGAGGAAAGATGAGAAGCAAAAATCAAGGGAGAAAGGGAAAGATATATCCAACTGAGCAAGGAGAGATAAGAAGGCCTTCTTAAATGAACAATTTAAAGAAGTAGAGGAAAACTGTAGAATGCGAAGCACTAGAGATCTCCTCAAGAAAGTTGGAGGAAAATTGCTGCTCTCAATATGCCAGCAGATTTCAAACACTCAGCAGTGGCCAGAGGCCTGGAAAAGGTTAGTTTTCATTTCAATCCCAAAGAAGGGCAATACCAAAGAATGTTCAAACTACCATCAATTGTATGGGACAATATAATGGTTCAAAATTGGGAAAGGAGTACAACATGGCTGTGTATTGTCATCCTGCTTATTTAACTCATATGCAGAGTACATCAAGCAAAATGCCAGGTTGCATGAATCACAAGCTGGAATCAAGACTGCTGGAATAAATATCAACAACCTCAGATATGCCGATGATATCACTCTGATAGCAAAAAGTGAAGAGGAACAAAACAGCCTCTTGATAAGGGTGATAGAGGACAGTTAGAAGACTGACTTGAAACTCAACTTTAAAAAAAACTAAGATTATGGCTTCTTATCCCATCACTTCATGGCAAACAGAAAGGGGGGAAGAGTAAGCAGTGACATATATTATTTTCTTGGGCTCTAAAATCACTGCAGACAGTGACTACAGCCAAGAAATTAAAAGACATTTGCTCCTTTGAAGGAAAGTTGTGACAAATGTAAACAATGTATTAAAAAACAGAGATATCACTTAGCTGACAAAGATCTGTCTAGTCAAAGCTTGGTCATGTACAGATGTGAGAGTTGGTCCATAAAGAAGGCTGAGCACTGAAGAATTGGTCCTTTTGTATTGTGATATTTGAGAAGTCTCTTGAGAGTCACTTGGACTGCAAGAAGATCAAACCAGTCAATCTTAAAGGAAACCAACCCTGAATATTCATTGAAAAGACTGTTGCTGAAATTGAAGCTCCAAAACTTTGGCCACCTGATGTCTTTTCCATCAGGAAAAGACCCTGATGCTGAGAAAGATTGAAGGCAAAAGGAGAAGGGGGTGGCAGAGGATGAGATGGTTGAATAGTATCACTGACTCGATGCACATGAGTTTGAGCAATCTCTGCAAGATAGTGAAGGACAAGGAAGCCTAGCGTGCTGCAGTCCATGGAGTCGCAAATAGTCAGACAAGACTTAGTGATTGAATAGCAACAAAAACAGTATGTTCATGACAGCAGGGCACATTAGGAGACTTTCAGTTCCATAATAAGTTCACTTTCACAAGGATAAGAATGCATTGGCTGTTAAGTGACAGTTAAGTGACAGTCAGGGACAACACACAACAAAATCATACTGCCTGGGAAGTTTGCTTTCATGGTCTGCCTCTGCCTTTCTGAACTGGGTGAACTTTTGCTGCTCTCTCTTCTGTCCCATGTCACCATTCTCTCAAAATGTATCTAATGACCTCCTATGTGTGTGTAAGTCATTCAGTCTTGTCCAGCTCTTTGTGACTCCATGGACTATAGGCCACCAGGCTCCTCTGTCCATGGAATTCTCCCGGCAAGAGTACCAGAATGGGTAGCCATTCCCTTCTCCAGGAGATCTTCCCAACTCACGGGTTGAACCTGGGTCAACCTGGGTCTCTTACAGGCAGATTCTTTACCATCTGATCCACCAGGGAAGCCCAATGACTTCCTACTAGGTGTCAGATTTTCTGCTAGGTATTGGACCGACAACAGTTCACTACATCATTTGACAGTGATTTACTGAATATCAGTTATGTGCCAGGCAATGTCCTGATGACTGGTAAACAAGAACGACAAAAATTCTGCATGCCTAGAGTAAACATTCTGATGGGGAAGACTGAAAATAAGCTTATCCACAGTGGATATTTGAGAGTAATTTAGAAAAGTGCTAAACAGATAATTTAAAATCAGGTGGCATAATAGTAACTTGGTGCTACTTTAGCTTGTGTGATATGGAAAACTTCCTGGAGGAAGGGACATTTGTGCAGATATCTCAATGCCAAGAAAAGTTGGGGAGAGGAGAATCCACATAGAAGTACTGCTAAATGAAGGCCCTGTACTGGAAATGATTTTGGCTTGTTCCATGAAAAAGCAAGGGCTTCTGTGGTGGCTCAGAGGGTAAAAAATCTGCCTGCAAATCATGAGACCCGGGTTCAATCACTGGGTCAGGAAGATCCCCTGGAGAAATGAATGGCAACCCATTATAGTATTCTTGCCTGGAGAATTTCATGGTCAGAGGAGACTTGTTGGCTACAATCCATGCGGTTGCAAAGAGTCGGACGTGACTAAGTGACTAACACTTTCACTTTTACCGCGTGAATCAGCAAGTCCTTGTAGCTGGGAGGAGAATAGTACAAAGAATAGTTGGAGAGTGAGGAGGAGAAATGTTTGAGTCTTTATAGGCAAGGGTAAGATGCTTGAATTTCCTAAGTGCATTAAAAAGCCATTGGTTCTCTAATGGCTTAGAGAACCATCTCTATTCCTGCCCTGAAAACAGGTTCAGAGCAGACTTGTGGACACAGAGAGGGAAGGGGAGGGTGGGACAAATTGGGAGAATAACATTGACGTATATACACTACCACGTGTAAAACAAATAACATATATTTGTTTTTTTTTACAGTATATTTGTTTACAGTATATTTGTTTACAATATACTATATGCAGGAAGCTGCTGTATAGCACAGGGAGCTCAGCTCAGGTCTCCACGATGACGTAGGGGGGTGGGGTGGGAGGAGGAATGGGTGGGAGGGAGGCTCAAGAAAGAGGGGATATATGTATACTTATAAGTGATTTACTCTGTTGAATAGCAGAGACTAACCCAACATTCTAAAGCAATTATATTTTAAAAATGGATTTTTTGAAAATCAGCTCTCTCTTTCCCTCTCTTTATCTATATATCATCTCTCTATCTATGTATGTATCTATCTATCATCATCGTCATCACCTTAGAAAATATGTTGTTTTGATTTCTGTTGCACCATGATCTGTGACTGTGGATATCATTTGCACCTTGCTTGTTTCCCTTAATAATATGCCTTAAAATCTAAGGTTCTGAGGCTTTTAAATCTGGGAAATGACATACTATGATTTGTGCTTAAAAAATATGACTATGACAGCATGGTGTGTGTCTTAATTAGTTGATGCTGCTATAGCAAAATACAATAAATGGCATGGCTTAAACAACATACATTTGTTTCTCACAGTTCTGGAGACTGGGAAGTTCAAGAGCATAGTGCTGGAAGATTTTGGTGTCCAGTTTATAGATGGCCTTCTTCTTGCTGTGGCCTGTTATGGGGGAAGAGGTGAAGGAGCTCTCTAGGGTTTCTGCTAAAAGGGCACTAATCCCATTCATGAGGGTCCTGCCTCATGACCTAATCATGTCCCAAGGCCCCATCTCCAAATACCATCACATGAAGGATTGGTTTCAATGGATGAATTCTGGGGGGCAACAACATTCAGTAGAGAGTTTTGTATCATCTCTCTGGTATAATGGACAATGATCAGAGTAGTGAATCAAATTCATATAAAAACAAATTCATATAAAATGACTAATAATACAAAAGATTCTGATGCTGGAGAAGAGAAGACTCAGGGGAACATGACAGCTGCTTTCAAATATGTAAGGAACTGTCACATGTGAGAAAGAGTGTGCTTTTTTTATATCTCTCCAGGGCATAAGGCAGGAGCATGTGATGTCTATCTCAAACAAAGAAAAATAATTTTCTCTAGCTACCCAGTACTAGGATAGGTTCCCTTGTGAGATAATGAGAACAGGTACCTAGAGATATTCAAACAGATATTAGATAATTTGTCAGGAATGCTGAATAAATGACTCCTGCATTTTATAAAAAGATAATAGCTACCATTTATTTAGCACAGACACTCTGCCAAGGGATTTATAAACATTATCCATTTAATTTTCATAACAACTGTATGTGGTAGGAATCATCTATTTTTAGATGGAAAACCTCAGTATTAGAGAAGTGAAGTGATTTTTACAAGGGCATACAATTAGTAAGTGGAGGCATCAGGAAGGATCCAAGTCTCTCTAAATCCTTTGATTTTCACCATATTGGGCTCAGACATGCCTAGAGGATTACTAAAATATGATCTCTCTCTGTCCGTTTCAGGATTGGGTCACAGCATTCCATCACGGAGGAGAAATGGTATTCAAAGCCAGGGACATTTACCAGACATCGCTGGTGAGTGTTTGAGGTTAGATGTGGTGTGGTGTGTCCTTCTGTCTCTTCTGTGAAGCCAAATGGAGAGATTTCTTGGACAGCTCTTCGTTAGAGAAGCTCCCATCATTCCTCTCTCACTTTGACTTCCTCTAGTCCTGCAAGACAGGTCCTAGGTTGGTGTCTACCAACCCAGCCTGACAGGGCCAGCACTGAGCCTATTTTCTTCAGGGATCTCACAGGAAAGATCCACCAGGGCTCCCCTGGTGGCTCAGATGGTAAAGAATCTGCCTGCAGTGCAGGAGACATGTGTTCAATCCCCGGGTCAGGAAGATCCCTTGCAGAAGGGAAAGGCTACCCACTCCAGTGTTCTTGCCTGGAGAATCCCATGGACAGAGCAGCCTTGTAGGCTACAGTCCATGGAGTCACAAAGAGTTGGACATGACTGAATGACTAACACACACACACACGTGAGACAACTGGTTGACAGTGGATTCATGTACGCTTGAGTTCCTAGTCCTAAATCATCCTGATTTTATTCCAACACATTCAGTATATCCTGTACCCCTGACAGTGGGATTTCTTCCCATTCCAAGAGTTTGATATTCTAATACTCTTGAGGTATAAGATGACTTCAGCCAAGGATGCAGAACATGAAAATGACAGTGTTATGGACTGCGTGTTTGTGTTCCCCTCAAATTCCAAGCCCTATCCCTCAAAGTGATTGTATCTGGAGATGTGGCCTTTGGAAGGTAATTAGGTTTAGATGAGGTCATGAGGGCGGAGTCCCCACGACAGGGTTAGTGTCCTTCCAACAAATACTTAATGAGTGCCTTCCAATTATCCTGGACAGTGCTAAGTGCTACATTCATAATGCAGATTAAACATATCTCTAAATATTTTGTTTTTAGTTATCAAGTGTTGAGTAAACAGAAAATAAAAAGATTTTCACTATTCAGTGATTTGTTCAACATGTATTCTGTAAATTTGAAAGTTTCTGGGACATTCAGAAGAGATGATTCTGTTTTCTCCAACAACAGCTATTTTTAAATTGACAATTGTTACTTCTCTTTCTTTTTCTATCTCTTGGATGCTTTAGAATGTGCACAAGTCAGCAAAACTTAGGTTGCTTTTCTTTTCTATTCTCAGAGAGGTTTTAACCTAGAGGGCAGGGCCTGGCGTTCCAGGGCTGGGGTTTCTGAGTTAGCATATGTTTCTTCAGCTGGTCCTGTCACTGTGAGCCCCAAGCAGTAGAGTGCCTGGCCGCGGGAATAAAGTGTCAACTGTGTTTTAGCTCTTATCATATTTCTCATGCTCAAGTGGACTAATAAATGGAGAGAGTCTTTCAACCAGCATAGTGGGTGAATTCTGAAAACAAGAACATGTGAGATGAAGAAAGTAAGGATGCTTCTATCCTGTGAACCTGTATTTACTGAAAACTGAGGCATCATAGACAAGGAAACAGGTCTGTTGTGGAACTGACACTCCTGTAGAGGAGGAAAGCCATGAACATATCCTGTTATGTAAGAATCCTAGGAGGGAATGATGGAGGAAAAGGTGAGAACACATTACTCTGTTTGGTCTCCTATCACTTCTGGGAGGATCTGGAATTTTTATTATAGAGGGTGGGGATTTTTATTACAGAGTTGCATTAATAAGTTTGATAATCAAAAAACAACAACAAGCTGATAGCTGTTACATATGACTTCCCAGCTCTGTGAGGGTTTATTACCCTGCTCAGGGGGATGGCCGATTTGGAAAGACCTTCTACTCTCACGTCTGTCCCTGAGGCATGCCTTCTGAGCTCTGAGATTTATCCCTCTGCCTGGAAACCCACAAGCCATTCAGAGTTGGCCTTAGAACACAGCATCTGCTTAAAAATTCCACAGGTCATACATAGAATACATATCCACAAGTCAAGACTGCATAATTTTATTAACTGCAAGTACTTTCCTTGACTCTGAGCCTTCAGGTTCCCCCAAAGAATTTATATTGTGCTATTTGTATATTTTCACTCTGGTTGAATATTCTTATCCAGTCATATTAGGCTACTGTTCCCTTGGTCACTGTTTTGCTTCCCAGAACCCATTTAGTTTTTCCCTGTCAGTCATCGCTCAGGTTCAATGCTCTTTCTCTCTGAATTGTCTCTCTCCTCCCTGGTGCTAGCCTGCATGAAATCCAAGTCACCCCTGCAGGAAAGCCAGGCAAAGGTAGATCCTATCCTAGAACTGGCCAGGACTGAGTGACAGTGTGACTATGGAACCTAAGGGAGGGAGGAGTCAGAGGTGATGCCTAGACTTGGATCCCAGATGGCCTGGGGAATGGTCTGTCCATCAGTGAACACAAAGGACAGACACAGAAGACACTTGTAAGAGGAAGGAGAGTTGGTTTATGAAACAGAAACCTGTAAACAGAAGCCTGTGTTAAGCTTGAGACATGGTGAGTCTGAACTATGAATCAGACATTCTTGTAGAGCTGCAGGTCTGGGGTTTAGAAATGGATCAGAAATATAGATTTGGGGTTTATCTGCATGGAGATGATGGTGGACAGATGACTATTGAATTCAGGCATCTTTTGAGAGCAGATTGTGGAGAGCATAGGGTCAAGTAAAACTTGGAGTAGCCCCCTATTGAAGAGAAGAAGGAAGGATTGCAGAGATGGGGGATGAGCCAGGGTTGCACCAGGTCACTGAACTCAAGGGAGAGGAGAATTCCAGAAGGTTCAGGGCAACTGTAAAAGTGGACAATGCATTATGAATTAAACAAAAGAATAAAGAAGGTACTGAAAAATTCACATAAAAGAACAGCAGCAAGAGGGAAGGTCTAAAACATTTGAGATATTGGATTATTCTACATGAACCCATTATATGCCATGAACAAAACAGACCTGAATTGTAACTATATAGAAGCAGAGCGACACTAACTCACAGACATATCAACAAGGCATGGTGCGAGGGTCTATGTGTCTGGGAAACAGCAATGAAGAATGCCTTGTTCAGAGGAGTCACAGTTCAGACATGACGAGGGAGGTGATCACATAGCATGCTTATTTACCCTGATATATATATACAGATCCCATGGGAGAAGTTAAGAGAGAGTATTTAGAGAGGATGAAAACACAGAGGTACAGCTGCTGAAAAAGTGCCTACAGAAGGCCTGGTTAGAAGCCAAAAAGAGAAGATGACTGCTAAGGCAAGTCACAGATCCAGCATACAACGAGATGCTACAACAGACAGTGAGCAAACTGTGGATTTGTGCTCCTAGTTTCAGTTTATGGAAAATTAGGATATTTCTTAAAAGATAGAGGAATACATTGAGGCTATTATTAGTCTGTTTGACTAATAATAGTTTAACTATTAGTTAAATTAATTAACTATTAACTCCTAATGAATAGGAGTCATTTAACTCCTACCAACAAAGCAGGCACTGGCTGGCCAAGCTCCCTGAAGAATTATCTCTCTCCCCATTTCACACAGGGCTTCTCTTGCTGGCTTCTGGGTGGGCCAGCTTATCTCAGGGTGTTTTGTGGAGTGATCTGTGAGGGCTGCTCACTTTCTGCTAGATATAGGCCCCTGTGGGTCACCATGAACCCTGTCTGGGAATGAATCCAGCATAGGGAAGCAGAACTGAGAGATGGAGACACTTTTCCGATTGCTTTGCTGAATATGTTGATCAAGCCTTCACTTCATGAACCATAAAGTACAGGCAAATTCTCATTTAATGAGCTGATACTATCCCCCCCATCTGCCCCACTTCTGCCAGGCTAAAGTCAGTTTGAATGTCATTCCTGTCATTTGTAACTGAATGCAAACCTAATATGGCTTTTTACTTAGTCTTCCTGATTTTCATTTTCTAGCCTATCTTCTACTACAAGTTTGCCAATGTTTTCTTTGCAAACCATAAATATAACAGTATCACTGCCTTGCTTAAAACCATCTGCAGGCTTCTCAGTAACTACTGAATGGAGTACAGTCTTTTTTTAGCGTTATACACAATGGGTTATTGTCTGGTTTCAGACGACTCACCTACTACCATCTCCTTCCACCTCACTTAAATTCTGATTAAATGAACCTGTATTCTTTCATTTTGAAAAGTTCTATCTGATTCTTTTCCAAATTCATCTGTTTCAACATGCTATTATGATCTTTCACTTTAATAGCTTGTTTTACTTTCTAGTTTGTAATTTTGTGTTACAAGCATCTTGAGCAGGAGGGTTTTTCTCTGTGCAAGTCCTATGTTCTGAGCTAGGTTGTAGATGCTTCCTTCAGGAGAGCTATATGTTAGCTTTTTCCTGTGTTTGTGGGATCAGTCAGTTCAGTTTCAGTCACTCAGTTGTGTCCAACTCTTTGTGACCCCATGGACTGCAGCAGGCCAGGCTTCCCTGTCCATCACCAACTCTCAGAGCTTGCTTAAAGTCATATCCATCAAGTTGGTGATGCCATCCAACCATCTCATCCTCTGTCATCCCCTTCTCCTCCCACCTTCAATCTTTCCCAGCATCAGGGTCTTTCCTAATGAATCAGTTCTTTACATCAGGAGGCATTTCAGCTTCAACATCAGTCCTTCCAATGAATATTCAGGACTAATTTCCTTTAGGATTGACTGGTTTGATTTCTTTGAAGTCCAAGGGACGCTCAAGAGTCTTCTCCAATACCACAGTTCAAAAGCATCAATTCTTTGGTGCTCAGTTTTCTTTATAGTCCACCTCTCACACCCCTACATGACTACTGGAAAAACCAAAGCTTAACTAGATGGACCTTTTTTGGCAAAGTAATGTCTCTGTTCTTTAATACACTGTCTAGGTTTGTCATAACTTTTCTTCCAAGGAGCAAGTGTCTTTTAATTTCATGGCTGCAATCACCACCTGCAGTGATTTTGGAGCCGCAAAAAATAAACTCTCACTGTCTCCATTGTTTATCCATTTTTTTTTTTTTTTTTTTTTTGCCATGAAGTGATGGCACTGGATGCCATGATCTTCATTTTTTGAATGTTGAATTTTAAGCCAACTTTTCCACTCTCCTCTTTAACTTTCATCAAGAGGCTCTTTAGTTCTTCTTCACTTTCTGCCATAAGGGTGGTGTCATCTGCATATCTGAGGTTGTTGATACTTCTCCAGGCAATCTTGATTCCAGCTTGGGCTTCATCCAACCGGCATTTCACATGATGTACTCTGCATATAAAATAAATAAGCAAGGTGACAATATGCAGCCTTGACATACTCCTTTCCCAATTTTGAACCAGTCCGTTGTCCCATGTCCAGTTCTAACTGTTGCCTCCTGACCTGCATACAGATTTCTCAGGAGGCAAGTAAGGTGGTCTGGTATTCCCATCTCTTTCAGAATTTTCCACAGTTTATTGTGATCCACACAGTCAAAGTCTTGGCATAGTCAATAAAGCAGAAGTAGATGTTTTTCTGGAACATTCATGCTTTTTCTATGATCCAGAGGATGTTGGCCATTTGATCTCTGGTTCCTCTGCCTTTTCTAAATACAGCTTGAACATCTGGAAGTTCATGGTTCACATACTGTTGAAGCCTGGCTTGGAGAATTTTGAGCATTACTTTGCTAGTGTGAGAGATGAGTGAAATTGTGTGGTAGTTTGGAAATACTTTGGCATTGCCTTTCTTTGGAATTGGAATGAAAACTATCCTTTTCCAGTCCTTTTTTATGGGATCCATTAGCCTAAAACCAGATTTTATGTGAACCTCTTTGCTTAAGGTTCTTGCATAATGGAGATTAAGGGTAAGTTTGCACCGCATCTATTCATAAAGTCAGAGTTCTTTTTCTCAGGAATGATTCTTTTCTGCCTATATACTGTCTTGGTTGGGCAGGAAGTTTCTTTTTTGCTTCCCTAGGCTGGTAGGTGGAGTTTTACTTGTTTCTTTTTCATAGTCAGGGTAGCTCTTTGAGGCTCCAGTTTTCTGAAGGAGGTTCTGTTAAAGTGTCCTCCGAACTTGAGTGACCCAGATCATGTTTTGTGTTCCTTCATAGGCATCAATACCCTAAAACTCAGGGTCTCAAGCTGGTGTACCCATCTGATAATTCCAGGCTAGGACCACTTCAGAGCTTCTTGATTCTTAGGTATGAGATCCTCTACTTATGGCACATGGGATTTCCTATCTTTTTCTTTTTTAAAGTATGATTGTTTCTTTGAATTTTTTCTGGAGTTTGTATATTTAACTAATTTATTTGTAACTGGAGAAGAGTGCTCTCATGTAGCACTTTATATCATATTTTAAATCTTTAGCAGGTGACACTGTCCACTGGTGTTCCTAATGTGCCATTTGTACTGTCTATTCATTCATTCCACAAATCTTGTTTCTGTGTGTACTTTGTGGCAGGCACTATTCTAGGTGCTTGGGATACAGCAATGAAAATGTTTGAAAAAATGTCCTGAGCTCATGAATCTTACCTGCAGAGAGAAGGAAACAAATATTATGAACTAGAGTTACATGGCTTAATATGAAGACATCTCAAAAACACAACTGTATAAAAAATAAGCTCCAAAATAATATTCATGGTTCAATATCCATTTTACAAGGTTAAATACATGTAACCTAGCATTATTTATGGATACATCATAGCTAGTAAATTAAAATTATGCAGCGGAAGAACTGCCATTCAGAAAGAGGTAACCTCTGGAAGGAAGGGAGACTAGTCCCAGGAAGGACAACACAAGAAGCATCAGCTGCTTTCCTAATGTTTTAAGTCTTTTAAAAAAAATTGTATATGTGAGGCAAAAGTGGAAAAATGCTAAAATTTAATAAAATTGGATTGTTGTTACACTTTTGTTTTTGTTTAGTCTCTAAGTCGTGCCTTACTCTTTTGAGACCCCATCGACTGTAGCCTGCCAGGCTCCTCTGTCCAGGGGGAAGCCCAGACAAGAATACTGGAGTGGGTTGTCATTTCTTTCTCCAGGGGATCTTCCCACACCAGGGATAGAACCCGTGTCTCCTGCATTAGAGGGCAGATTCTTTACCACTGAGCCACCAAGTTAATATAATATGTTCTGCATTTTCTGTGTGATTGAAATAATTAATTATAAACCAAAAATGCTAAATGGGTTTTAAGTGAGACTTAGAAAATAATAGAATAATGGTCTAGAGATTGTCATACTGAGTGAAGAAAGTCAGACAAAAGACAAATACATGATACTGCTTATATGTGGAATCTGAAAAAACAGTATAAATGAACTCATTTGTAAAACAGAAATAGAGTCACAAATATACAAAACAAACTTATGGTTACCAGTGAGGGGTAATAGTTGGGAGATTGAGACTGATATATACTTATTACTGTATAGAAAATAGAAAACTAATAAGGCCCTGCTGTAGAGTACATGGAACTCTATTCAGTAGTCTCTAATGATTTATATGGGAAAATTATCTAAAAAAGAGTGGACATATCTATATATATGGGCTTCCCAGTGGTGCTAGCGGTAAAGAACCTGCCTGCCAATGTAGGAGATGTCAGACATGTGGGTTCCATCCCTTGGTCAGGAAGATCCTCTGGAGCAGGAAATGACAACCCATTCCAGTATTCTTGTCTGGAAAATCCCATGGACAGAGGAGCCTGATGGGTGGGCTACAGTTCATGGGGTCTCAAAGAGTCCATTATGACTGAGTCCATATACACACATGTATATGTATAACTGACTCACTTTGTTGTACACCAAAAACTAATGTGACACTATAAATCAACTATACTCCAATAAAGCTTATAAGAAAAATAGATTACATAATGTGTTGGAAGATGAAAGTTATATGGAAAAGAGAAGAGAAAAAGTAGAGCAGAGCAAATTATGTCAGGAAGGTTGGGGTGGGGGACAGGTTAGGTATGGTACAGGTAGTGTCCACTGAGAAGGCACCTCAGAGGTAACAGAGATTTGAGTGAAGACTTGAAGGAGATGACCTCCTTCATATGCAAGATATCACTTGCTTTGCTGGAACCAAGGTGGTAGTCCTAGGAGAATCTGTGTGAGTATGTTATACCAGGAGAACTGGTATGACTTAGCAATGAGACAATCTGGATAGAGTGCACATCACGTGGGTGATGGATGTGGCCACCTTTCAGTGAGACAGGAGATATGAGGAGACAAATTCCAGGGGAAAGATAACAAGGCCTTAAGTTCTTTAGGGGAAGCAAAATTTACCCTGGAAGTTCAGTCAAAAGAAAATTCATCTATGTGTTCTTCAGGTAAGAAACAAAAATTTATGTGCGGGACATATCTTCAACTATATTTTTTATCAAATAGTTTTTTTTTTTTTTTATGAATTCTCCTTCACGTAACCTGAAAATACTATAGAAAGTGAGTATCTGTAAAAGCAGTTCTGCAGTGATCAAAACTATGTCATTCGAGTAATAATCCTTTAACTGCCTCTCCTGGTTTAGGGATAAATTTTAGAGTACTTAGGCTTAGACCCAGAGGTATAGAGCAATTTCAGTTATGCCAGTTAATGCCACTTCAGTTTCCTCCCCATCACACCAGCCCCTACCTAATTCTCTCTCCAGAGCCTTGTAAGACTAAGTGTAATCCATCTTCACATGGTAGGCAGTTATCGTAATCCCCCCATCTCTTTTTCTTGTGTAAATGACACTAGTTTTCTCAACTGTTCTTTATATGAGCCATGGAGTATCTTCCAGGCCACCTCCACTCCCACCACTCTTTTAGCAAAGCTATTTTATTGTTTCACTGTCTATCTTAAATCCTTAGAAGTGTTTTGACAGCACATAATACCATGATCCTATATTAATGCAGTCCAAGATTATATAGAATTTTCAATTAGTATCAATATATAATTTTCAAATGAACAACTACCATGCCTGTTTCTGCCATCTTATTAACAGTGGAAAGGTTAGAACCATGAAAACACCTTTTCACTCACTATTAGGTACGTCCAAATTTTCTTTGAATGTAGTTGTTCAATAAGTAATGCATGTTCTAAAGCTTGCTAACATCTAGGTCACATTTGCATCTTGTTTGAAAGAATGCAGTCCAGGTTCAATGCAGGATACAGGAAGCTTGGGGCTAGTGCACTGGGATGACCCAGAGGGATGGTATGGGGAGGCAGGTGGGAGAGGGATTCAGGATTGGGAACACATGTACACCCGTGGCGGATTCATGTTGATGTATGGCAAAACAAATACAATATTGTAATTAGCCTCTAATTAAAATAAATAAATTTAAATTTAAAAAAAGAATTTATCAAATGCTTCACTACATTTATCTCACGCCTTGTATATTTTAATATTTTTCATAAAGAAAATAGAATAGCTTTGTGAAACTCATTCTTAGTAATCTATGCTGACTTCATGTAAAAATTCTCGCTTTTTCCCCCTAAAGTTTCACATATCACATATTTCAAAATCTACTCTAGAAATAGATGCAAACTGATGTCATATATAATGATCTATAGTCTCTGGAATTTATCTTCTCTTTTTAAGTTCAGAAATAATTTTTTTCTTTTCAACACTGTCCATTACTACCAGTGCAGAAGGCAGGGAAGAATGCACTGGAAGCAAGGGATCAGAGTCTTAACCAGATTTCTCCTAGTTAGCTGGGTAATGTTGAGCAAGTTGCTTGATGCATTTGTAAAAATTAGGGGTTTGAACTATAATCACTGAGTGCTTCTTGCTTAGTTTCTTTCATATGCTTATCATTTTGATACTAATCTATTTACATTCTTCTGATTTTTATGTATAGTCTCAGAGTAAACTGCTTCCCCTTGTGAATAATAGATGTGCCACCCTGCAAAGTGGGCTTCCCAGGTAGCACTAGTGGTAAAGAACCTGCCTGCCAGTGCAGGAGACATAAGAGATGGGGGGTTTGATTCCTAGGTTGGGGAGATCCCCTAGAGGAGGGCATGGCAACCAACTACAGTGTCTTGTCTGAAGAGTCCCATGGACAGGGGAGCCTGGCAGGCTACAGTTCTTGTGTGCGTGTGTGCTCAGTCATTTCAGTTGTGTCTGGCTCTTTTGACCCTATGTACTGTAGCCCACCAGGCTCTTCTGTCCATGGGATTTTCCAGGCAAGGATTACTGGATTGATTGCCATGCCCTCTCCAGGGGAACTCCCTGACCCAGGAATCGAACCTGAGTGTCCTGTGTCTTGTCCCCTGCATTCTTTACTGCTGAGCCACAAGGGAATCCGGGCTATAGTCCATAGGGTCTCAAAGAGTTGGACACTACTGAAGTGACAGCATGCATGCACCCTGCAAAGTAGTTCAATATCCAGGTTCATTGGTTTCTTTTGTTCTTTCTTTTAAAAATATCTTTCTTGAAATATAATTCACAGACCATAAAATTCATCCATGTGAAGTGTACCATTCAATGCTTTTTGGCATATTCACAGAATTGAATCACCACCATCTAAGTTTAGAACTTTTTCAATCCTTCTTCTTAAACGTACTTGAGCAGCAGCTCACCCAGTAATCTGCACATCCTAGAGTGACAAATTCAGATCCAGGACTCAAATCCTTCTTTTGATTGTTTGTGCCATTCCTAGTTGTGTTGCCTCATTCAGAAGCTTAGCTTAGGGGGTAGTTCAAGATGAAGAGCCTGACATTCCTCCTCCCAGGGACCCCACAAATATACAGCTATACATAGATCAGTTCCCTCTGAAAAGAATCTGAGAACTAGCTGAACACCTGCTGCTAGTGAAGAATAAAAAGGACCACATCAGATGGATGGGAGAGGCAGAGAAATGCTCTCACTGAAAACTCCACCCCTATCCTGGTGGCACATGTAGAAAGGGGCCTCATGAGATGGGTGCTTCTCCCAGAGGGACGAGGGGCTGATGCCTCATAAGGCACACTAGCTCCTTGGATCTACCCTGGAAAGATGAACCCTTAAATGTCAGACTTAGAAAACCAATGGGGCTGATGTCAAAGGGCCCCAAATTTATATCAGCAACTGAGACTCTTCTCTTAAAGGTCTCACATGTAGTGTCATTTGCCCTGAGATGCGGAGAAATAGTAGCAGTTTGAAAAGTGCCAGGACTATATGTGATGGAGAGTCATTTGAGAACCTAAAAGCATTAACTGGAGGAATGAGGGACAGTGGAAATGCTCTCTGGAGATGGAGAGAAGGGCTGGCAGCTGCCATTGTTGCATTCTTCATCTATCCTGCCAGCACAGGTAGCACTTGGACATGGGGATGAACAATCATGACCTTATCCCACCATTTTGCTGAAGACTGAGAACTCTGGCAGTTTCAGCACTCCCTCCACTCTGGCTGGGATGGGCATACACAAAAGTTCACAGCATTCTGCTCTCTAGCTAAAGTCTGTGAGTATGGGAAGAGAATTATGACATACCTCATGACCTGAATGGGGCTGGCAAGTATTAGTGGTCATGGCATAATCCTTGTTCCAGTCTAAAGACAGCTCTGTGTTCCCCTGAGTCCTGCCTGGAGCTGGTGAGCAGGAGCAGTCACAGCATTCTTCTGTCCGTGGTCTAAAGTCAACAGGCACAGAGACGAGGCACTCTAGTGCTTTATTGCTGAGGCATAAACAGTCAAGTCATTTTCTTTCTGCCTTTTTGAAGCAAGAGAGCAGGCCCTGCCTCCTACCCTCTCCAGTTATCTAAGTAAATCCAGAGAGCACATGTGATCCACACAGGGACACCCCTGGATTGCCTGGCCCTCTGGCCAAGATACGGTGTGTTCCTGAGCTTCACAGAACTCTTAACAATTATCAAGACACTGCTTGGCAGGTCACCACCACCACGGCACTGCACAGACAGTAGGCTGAGACACAGCCCCAATCTTCCTATGAGAAAGGCCTATTTACTTAACCTGAAGCTTCATTCTGAGGGACAGGCTCTAGGTTTCCCATATTTCTAGAAGTTAATGAGGAGCTTCCAGGGAATGAAAGCAGAGAGACACCATTCTTGCACACAATTTTGGCCTCACTACAACTTGGAAAGAAGCCCCAGAAAGGAACTTATACACCCATAAGAGTCCCCAGTTTCTGCAACTGTCACCCAGGGGATGCCTCCACATCTGCTTAGGAGCCCAGCGGAAATTATAATTGCAGATCCACAGGACCATATATATCTACATACTTTAAAAGATGAGTGTCAGACTTCCAATCAGGCTGAAAATGGATGTTAAATGAGATTCCTATCCTTTTAGCCTCAACTAAATGATGCTAAAGTTGAAACTCCAGTACTTTGGCCACCTCACGTGAAGAGTTGACTCATTGGAAAAGACTCATGCTGGGAGGGATTGGGGGCAGGAGGAGAAGGGGACAACAGAGGATGAGATGTCTGGATGGCATCACTAACTCGATGGACGTGAGTCTGAGTGAACTCCAGGAGTTGGTGGTGGACAGGGAGGCCTGGTGTGCTGCAATTCATGGTGTCGCAAAGAGTAGGACACGACTGAGCAACTGAACTGAATAGGTTATGACACTGCTTCAAAAATCGGAGCATACTAATAATAAATTAGGAGAATTTCCTGGTTGTCCGATGGTTGGAAATTTGCACTTCCACTGCAGGGGACATAGGTTCAATTCTTAATAGAGGAACTAAGATTTCATATGCTGTGTGGCACACACACACACAAAAGAACAAATTAGATTTGAGAGACAACAAAGAGATAAGGCAGGGCTGAATAAGAAAAGCCATCTCCTACACAAGGCCACTCCTTCAAGACTGAGAGAGGTAGCAGGTTTTCCTAATACATAGAAGCAAACACATAGAACCAAGCAAGATGAGGAAATAGAGAAATATGTTTTAAATGAAAGAACAAAACACAATTTCAGAAAAGACTTTAATGATACAGAGCTATCTACCTGACAAAGAATTAAAAGTAATAGTCATAATGGTGCTTACCAAATCAGGGAGAAAAATTGATGAACACAATGAGAATCCCAACAAAGAGCTATAAAATATAAGAAAAAACAATCAGGGCTAAAGAACATAATAACTGAAATGAAAAATACAGCAAAGGGAATCAATAACAGGCTAGAACATACAGAAGAACAGATCAGAGATCTGGAAGACAAGATAATGGAAATCAAAGAATCAGAATAACACAAAGAAAAAAGAATTTTTTAAAAATGCAATAGTTTAGTGGACTTCTTGGGCTTCCCAGGTGATGCTAGCGGTAAAGACCTGCCTGTCAATGGAGGGGACATAACACACATGGGTTTGATCCCTGGGTGGAGAAGAACCCCTGGAGAAGGGCATGACAACCCACTCCAGTATTCTTGCCTGGAGAATCTCATGGACAGATGAGCCTGGTGGGCTACAACCCACAGGGTCACAAAGAGTTGGACACAACTGAAGTGATTTAGTACACACAAGGGATTTCTTAGACAACATAAGCACCCTAAAATTTATATTATAGAGGCCCTACAATAAGAAAAATAGACAAAGGGGTAGTAAGCTTGTCTGAAGAAATAATGACTAAAAACTTCCCTAACTTGGGAAAGGCAATATATTGGGCTGGCCAAAAACATCCTTTGGTTTTTAAGTTTAAAAAAAAAAAAAAAAAGGACATAATTTTCACTTTCACCATGGATTTTATTGAACAATTTACCATTTTGTTCCACTACCTTCTGCCATTTTCCAGACAACTTCATAGTTCCATCTTCCCAAACCTTTTTATCTTTTAGAGCAAAGAAATGCTTGAGGTGCCTTTTATAGTCTTCCAAGGAACTGAATTTTTTTTCATTAAAAGAATTTTGTAAAGACTGAAATAAATGGAAATCTGAAGGTGCAATGTCTGACAAATAAGGCAGATTAATTAGATCTTCCCAATCAAGTTGTAACAGGTTTTGCCTGGTCATCAGAAAAACATGCAGTCTTGCATTAAGATTACATGTTTTATGTTGACTAGTTCTGGACACTTTTTGTTGAATACTGCTTTCAGTTATTCTTATTGGAAGCAGTACTTTTTGGAATTAATCATTTGATTTTCCAGAAAGAGCTCACAACTGTGGAGCTTGTATATCATCATCAAAGAAGGTGATATATACAACACCACCTTCTTTGGATGAAGACTGGCCTTTTTTGTGGTTGGTGGTGGCTCATTTCACTTGCCTTATGATATCTTTCGTTCCACATTATTGCACAGTACCCACTTTTCATCACCTGTCACAGTTTGTTTTAAAAACAGAATATGTTTGTTATGTTTCTCAATAGAGAATTGTATACAGAAATACAGTTTTATTCAATAGTTTATGAGGGACACAAACATCAAAATGATTAACATAACCAAGTCAATGCAAATGATTTTCAATGCTTTGTTTGGATATTTTGGGTAAGTCAGTTATCTGTTTCATGGTATAACATTCACTGTTCTCAATTAATGTCTCAATTTGGTTGCTATCAATTTCAAATGGTCTCCCGATTGTGGATCACTGTCCAGTGAGAAGTCATCCACAGGATACTTGGCAAACCACTTTTGACATGTTCAACAAGTCACAACACCTTCTCCATACACTGAACAAATCTTTTTGGGCATATCAGTTGCATTTTTGCCATTCTTAAAATAATAAAGTATAATATGCTGAAAATGTTACTTTTTTCCATCTTCAATATTAAAATGGCTACACAAAATTAAAGACATTTTGATATTTCTTTTTAAAAAAGCACACTGATATGACAGCTGTCACAGTACAATCTAACAAAATTGTTTTGAATGAAGTAAAAGACAACTAAGTGCCACTAGAGTGATCCTATGAAAAAACTGAATGAAGGTTTTGGCCAATTCAACATCCAGGTATAGGAAGCACAGAGAATTCCATAGAGATCCATATTGAGGCACTTTACAATTAAACCCAAAGAGATTCATATTGAGACACTTTACAATTAACACATCAAAAGTTGAGAGGACTTTCAAGTTGAGGAGGACTAAGATGGGGAGATCAACTTTCCCAAAACATATACATCAAAAATTCACCTGCATGTGGAACAGATCTTGTAGAACAACTTCTGAATGATGGCAGAAGACCCCAGACTTAAAAAAAAAAAAGCAAGACAGTCTCCTCAGAATGAGTGTGTGATTTTCTTTAAGTGTTCTTGGTTGTTGAATGTTGCTTTCACCATTAGTCTTGGGGTTTTGTTTTTCATGCTGTGTGGCCTGTGAAGTCTTGATGCTATAATATGGGGTTGAGTCTGAACCCCCTGAGTTCTGAACCACAACCAAGTTCAGGGCTTTGGAAACCAGAGAACTCTTGACCCCATGGAATAGTAATTGGTGAGAGTTCTCCCAAAGGCCTCCATGTCAACACTAAGACCAAGCTCCACCCAAAGGCCAGCAAGTTCCAGTGCTGGATGTCTCACACCAAAATTTTGAGCAAAATAGGAAAATTACCCATTAGCAGACAGGTTGCCCAAAGCCATACCAAGTTCAGAGACAACCCTGAATACACTACTTGACATGGCACAGCACTTCAAAGAGATAAGATCCATTTCCATCCACCAGAACACAAATACAAGTTCCCCTAACTTGGAAACCTTCACAAGACTCTGATTCAACCCCACTCATGGGCAACAGACTCTACAATTAAGAGGAATTATGACCTTCTAGCTTGCAGAAAGGAGATCACAATCACGGTATATTAAACAAAATGAAAAGGCAAAGAAACATGCAGCAGATGAAGGAATATGATAAAAACTCACAAGACAAAACAAATCAAGAGGAAATAGTCTACCCAATAAAAGAATTCAGAGTAATCATAGTAAAGATGAGTAAAAATATTGGAAATAAAATGGAGGCACAGATAAATATACTGGAGGCACAGATTGAGAAGATACAAAAAATGTTTAACAAGGGCCTAGAGAATTAGAGAATAGACAATCAGCAATGAACCACACAATAGCTGAGATTAAAAATACACAAGAAGCATCAATAGCAGAATAATTGAAGCAGAAAAATGGATAAGTGAACTGGAAGATAAAATGTTTAATATAACTGAAGCACATCAGAATAAAGGAAAAAGAACAAAAAGAAATAAGGAGAGTCTCAGACACATCTGGGACAATATTAAGTGCACCAACATTCAAATTATAGGGGTCCTAGAGGAAGCAGAGAGAAAGAAAGGGTATGAGAAAATATTTGAAGAGATTATAGACAAAAACTTCCATAACATAGGAAAGGAAACAACCACCCATGTCCAGGGAGCCCAGAGAGTCCCATACATGATAAACCCAAGGAGAAACGTGCCAAGATACATATTATCCAAACTAACAAAAACCAAACACAAAGAACAGATATTAAAAGCAGTGAGGGAAAAGCAACAAATAGCATACAAGGGAATACCCATAAGGCTAACAGTTGATCTTTCAATAGAAACTCTGCAGGCCAGAAGGGATTGGCAGGATACACTTAGAGTGATGAAAGAAAATAATCCTACAAGCAAGATTACTATCAGGCAAGAATCTTCTTTGGATTCAAAGAAGAAATCAAAAGCTTTACAAACAAGCAAAAGTTAAGAAAATTTAGCACCACCAAACTAGCTTTACAACAAATACTAAAGGAACTTCTTTAGTCAGAAAACACAAGAGATAGAAAAGGCCTACTAAAGTAAACTCAAGACCACAAATAAATGGCAATAGGAGTATACATATCAATAATTACATTAAATGCAAAAGGACTAAATGTTCCAATCAAAAATCACAGATTAGCTGAATGGATACAGAAAGAAGACCCTTATATATGCTGTCTACAAGAAACCTCAGACCTAGGGACACATACAGACTGAAAATGAGAGGCTGGAAAAATATATTCCATACAAATGGAAATTTTAAAAAAGTGAGAGTAGCATTACTCATATCAGATGAAATATAATTGAAAATAAAGATCATTACAAGAGGCAGTGAAGTACACTACATAATGATCAAGGGATCACTCTAAGGACATGTGTCAATTAAAAATACATATGCACCAACATAGGAGCACCTCAATACATAACACAAATGCTAACAATTATTAAAGGAAAATTGACAATAACACAGTAATAGTGGGGGACTTTAATATCCCATTTACACCAATGGATAGATCATCCAGCAGAAAATTAATATGGAAATACAAGATTTAAATGATTGGACCTAACTGATATCTACAGGGCATTTCATCCAAAAACAGTAGATATCACTTTATTCTAAATGCACATGAAATATTGTCCAGGATAGATCACAACTTAAGTGACAAACCAAGCCCTGGTAAATTTTTTAAAAAATTGAAACCATTTCAAGCATCTTTTCTGGCCACAATACTATAAGATTATATATCAACTACAGGGAAAAAACCTATAAAAACACAAAGAGATGGAGGCTAAACAATATGCTTCTGAATAACCAAGAGATCATTGAAGAAATCCAAGAGGGAGTAAATAATACCTAGAAGCAAATGACAATGAAAACACAACTCAAAACCTAGATGCACTAAAGACAGTTTATAGCAATAGAAGCCTACCTCAAGGAACAAGAGAAACAACAAATAAACAACCTAACCTTACACTTAAAGCAACTAGAAAAATAACAACAACAACAAAAACCAAATATAGAAGAAGGAAGTAAATCATAAAGAATAGAGCAGAAATAAATGAAAAAGAAATGAAGGAGACAATGGCAAAGATAAATAAAACTAAAAACTGGTTAATGGAGAAAATAAACAGAATTGACAAGCCACTAGCCAGACTCATCAAAAAAAAAAAAAAAAAAAGAGAGAGAGAGAAGACTCAAATGATAAAAATTAGAAATGAATAAGGAGAACTTAAAACAGACAACACAGAAATCACAACACAAAGGATCACAAGCAGATACTATGAACAACTGTATGCCAATAAAATGGACAACCTCGAAGAAACGGACAAACTCTTAGAAAAGTATAACCTTCCAAAGTTGAACCAGGAAGAAACAGAAACTATAAACAGACAAATAATAAACATGGAAATCAAAACTGATACTAAAAATCTTTCAAAAAAGTAAAAGCTCAGGAATAGGCAGCTTCATAAGCAAATTCTACCAAAAATTTAGAGACGAGGTAACACCTATCCTGCTTAAACTCTTCCAGAGAATTGCAGAGAAAGGAAAAATCCCATACTAATTCTATTAGGACACCATCACCCTAATGCCAAAACCAGACATATATACTATAAAAAGAGAAAATTACAAGTCAATATCACTGATGAACATAGATGCAAAAATCTTTAACAAAATTCTGGCAAACAGAATCCAACAGCATATTAAAAAGATCATGTATCATGATCAAGTGGACCTTATCCAAGGGATGTAAAAAATTTTTAATATATGCAAATCAATTAATGTGAAATACCATATTCACAAATTGAAAGATAGCATATGATAATGTCAATAAATGCAGAGAAAATTTTTAACAAATTCCACATGCATTTATCATAAAAGCTCTCTAGAAAGTGGGCATAGAAGGAACATATTTCAACATAATAAAGGCCATATACAAGAAACTCATTATTTTCTATTGAGAACAAATATTATTCTCAATGGTGAAAAACTGAAAGCATTTCCTTGAAAATCAGGAAGAAAACAAATGTGTCCACTCTCACCACTATCATTCAAAATAATTTTTGAAGTCTTAGCCACAGTAATCAGAGAAGAAAAAGAAGTAAAAGGAATATAGATTGGAAAAGAAGTAAAACTCTCTCTGTTTGTAGAAGACATGATTACTATACATAGAAAACCCTAAAGATGTCATCAGAAAATTATTTAAGTTAATCAATGAATAAAGTCAGCAAGATATAAAATTAATACACAGAAATTCCTTGCATTCCTATACACTAACAATGAAAAATCAGAAAGGGGAATTGAGGAAACAATCCTATTCACCATTGCAACAAAAGAATAAAATACCTAGGAATAAACCCACCTAAAGAGACAAAAGACCTGTATGCAGAAAACTAGAAGACACTCATGAGAGAGATAAAAAATGACACAAACAGATGGAGAGATATATCATGTTCTTGGATTGGAACAATCAATGTAGTGAAAATGACTGCAGTACCCAAAGAAATCCACAGACTCAGTGCAATCCCTATCAAATTACCAATGTTATTTTTCACAGAACTAGAAAAAAAAAATCACAATTCATATGGAAACACAAAAGACCCCAAATAGCCAAAGCAATCTTGAGAAAGAAGAATGGAGCTGGAGGAATCAACCTTCCTGACTTTATACTAATAAGCTACAATCATCAGGACAGTATGGTACTGGCACAAAATCAGAAACATACACCAATGGAACAAGACAGAAAGCCCAATGATAAACCCACACACCTATGGGCACATTATCTTGGCAAAAGAAGCAAGAGTATACAATGAGGAAAAGATAGTGTCTTCAATAATTAGCTCTGGGAAAACTGGACAGCTACATGACAAGAATGAAATTAGAACACTTCCTAACACCATACACAAAGATAAACTCAAAATGGATTAAAGACCTAATGTAAGACCAGAAACTATAAGACTCTTAGAGGAAAACATAAGCAGAACACTCTTTGACATAAATCACAACAAGATCCTCTGTGACCCACCTCCCATAATAAAGGAAATAAAAACAAAAGTAAATAAATGGGACCTAATTAAATTTGAAAGCTATTACACAACAAAGGAAACTATCCTTAGAATGGGAGAAAATAATAGCAAATGAAACAACTGACAAAGAATTAATCTCCAAAACATTCAAGCAGCTCATGCATCTCATCAGAAAAACAAAAAACTCAATCAAAAGTGGACAAAAGACCTAAACAGACATTTCTCCAAAGAAGACATACAGATGGCTAATAAACACATGAAAAGATACTCAATATCATTCAATATTAGAGAAATACAAATCAAAACTAAAATAAGGTGTCACCTCACACTGGTCAGAATGCCATCATCAAAAATTCTATAGGCAATAAATGCTGGAGAAGGTGTGGAGAAAAGGCAACACTATTTCATTGTTGGTGGAAATGTAAATTGATACAGCCACTATGGAGAATAGTATGGAGATTCCTTTAAAAACTAGGGAAAAAAACTACCATAAGACCCAACAATCCCACAGGGCATATACCTTCAGGAAACCATAATTGAAAAACACTCATGTACTCCAATGTTCACTGTAGCTTTACAATAGCTAGGACATGGAAGCAACTTAGATGTCCATTGACAGATGGATGGATAAAGAATCTGTGATACATATATACAATGGAATATTACTCAGCCATAGAAAGGAATGCATGTGAGTCAGTTCTAATAAGGTGGGTGAACCAAGAGCCTATTATACAGAGTGAAGTAAGTCAGAAAGAGGAAAAAAAATATTATACTGACACATATATATGGAATCTAGAAAAATGGTACTGATTTGCATATAGTTATGGGCTTCTCCAGGGGCTCAGAGGTAAAGAATCTGCCTGCAATGCAGGAGCCACAGACATAGGTTTGATCCCTGGGTCAGGCAAATCCCCTAGAGGAGGGCATGGCAACCCACTTCAATATTTTTGCCTAGAGAAATCCATGGACAGTGGAGCCTGGTGGGCTACAGTCCATAGCATCACAAAGAATTGGATACAACTGAAGCAACTTAGCATGCATGCAGATAGTTTTGTGTGAATCTCATGGAAACCACAAGCCAAAAACCTACAATAGATACACAAGAAATAAAGAAATCTAAACTAGGACTCCCTTGGTTGTTCAGTGGTCAACAATTGCATGTCAATGCTGCAGACATTGATTCAATCCCTGGTCTGGGAAGAGTCAGCATGCCATGGAGCAATTAAGCCCATGTGCCACAACTCCTGAGGCCTGTGTGCTCTAGGGCCTATGTGCTGCAACTACTGAGTACATATACTGCAACTACTGAAGCTCACATGCCTAGAGCCCATCCTCTGAAACAAGAGAAGCCATTGCAACAAGAAGCCCACACGCCACAAAGAAGAGTAGTCCCTGTTCACCAAAACTAGAGAAAGCCGATGTATAGCAATGAAGAGCCAGTGCAGCCATAAATAAATTAAAGAAATCCAAATATAACTCTACAGAAAATCATCTAACCACAAGAGAACAAGATAAGAAGAAAGGGACAGATAAGAACTGCAAAACAATAAAAAATAAACAAAATACATCAAGTATATACCTATTAATTACTTTAAATGTCAATAGACTAAGTGCTCCAATCAAAATACCCAGGGTTGCTGAAAAGAAAAGAAGAAGATCCATCTGCATGCTATCTACAGGAAACTCACTTCAAATCTAAAAACACACACAGATTGAAATTCAAGGGATGAAAAAAGATACTCCATGCAAATGGAAACCTAAAGAAAACTGGGGCAGCAATACTTATATCAGATAAAATATACTTTATGACAAAGACCATGACAAAAGACAAGAAGGACACTATATAATAATAAACAGATCAACCCAACAAAAAAATACAATATTGGTAAATATGAACCCAGCAATGACACACTTAAATACATACAGCAAATATTAACAAACATAAAAGGAGAAATTGACAGTAATGTAATAATATGAGAGGACTTTAATATTCCACCTACATCAATAGAAAGGTCATCTAGATAGAAGATCAGTACGAAACATTAGAATTAAATCAGAGGTCCCCAACCTTCAGGCCACAGGCCAATACTCCTGTCAGTTCAGCAGCAGGATTAGATTGGAAATAAAGTGCACAATAAATATAAATTATTTATCATCCCAATACCACCCCTCTCCCAGCCCATGGAAAAATTGTCTTTCATGAAAACAGTCCCTGGTGCCAAAATGTTTGGAAACTGCTGTCTTAAATAACACATTAGAGATCTGGGTTTGATCCCTGGGTTGGGAAGATCCCCTGGAGAAGGGAAAGGATACTCACTCTAGTATTCTGGCCTGGAGAATTCCATGGACTTTAAAGTCCATGGGGTTGCAAAGTGTTGGACTTTCACTTTAGACCCTAGGTATGTCTATAGAAAATTTCATCCCCAAATATCAGAAAATTCTTTTCAAATGCACATGGATAATTCTCCAGAATAGATCACATGTTACACAGCAAAACAAGTTTCAACAAATTTAAGAAGACTGAAATAATATCAAGCAACACTTCTGTGCATGAAGAAAGTGAAAGTGAAGTCACTCAGTCATTGCCCGCCAGGCTCTTCCTCCATCCATGGGATTTTCCAGGCAAGAAAACTGTACAGGGTTGCCATTTTATTCTCCAGGGGATCTGCCTGACCTAGAGATCGAACTCAGGTCTCCCACATTGCGGGCAGACTCTTTACCCTCTGAGCTGCCAGAGAATCTCTTTGAAACTAGAAATTAATTACAAGAAGAAAACTGAAAAAAAAAAAAAAAAACCTCATACATGTGTAGACTAAACAAGTTGCTACTAAACAGTCAGTAGGTCAACAAAGAAATGAAATAGGAAATAAAAAATACCTTGAAACAAATTAAATGAAAGCACAATAATCCCAAATGAATACGTGGAAGTTGCTCAGTTGTGTCCGACTCTTTGCAACCACATGGACTATAGAGTCCATGGGATTCTCCAGGCCAGAATACTGGGGTGGGTAGCCATTCCCTTCTCCAAGGGATTTTCCCAACAAAGGGATCAAACCCAGGTCTCCCGCATTGCAGGCAGATTCTTTATCAACTGAGCCACGAGGAAGCCCAAAACTGGAGAATGCGGGCAAATCCAAAATGAATGGAACCCAGCAAAAGCAGTTCTAAGAGATAAGTCCTTAGTAAGACAGTCTTACCTCGAGAAGCAAAAAAAATCTCAAATAAACATTCTAACTTTACACCAAAAGGAACTAAATAAACAGCAAATTCCAAAGTTAATAGGCAGAAGAAAACAATAAATATCAGAAAAATAAAATAACAAAGATAAGAAATAAAATAAGGACTAAAAAATTAGAAAAGATCAGTGAAGCTAAGATCTAGTTCTTTGAACAGATAAACAAAATTGATAAACCTTTAGCTAGATCCTTGAAGAAAAAGAGAGGGCTCAAATAAATAAACACAAATGAAAGACCACACGTAACAACCAACATCACAGAAATACAAAGGATCATGAGAGATCACTATAAATGCTACATTCCAACAAACTAGACAATATAGAAGTGGATAAATTCCTAGAAACACACAACCTTCCAAGACTGATTTGTAAAGAAATAGAAAATCTGAATAGATAGATTGCTACCAATGAACTTAAAACATTAACAATAATAATAATAAAACAAACTCCTGATAAATTCCAGGCAAGAGTACTGGAGTGGGTTGCCATTTCCTTCGCCAGAGTATCTTTCCGATCCAGGGATCGAACCCAGGTCTTCCGCATTGTAAGCAAGACGTTTTACCGTCTGAGCCACCAGGGAAGTATACAGGACCATATGGCATCACAGTTGAATTCTAAAAAAAAAATGAATTTTAAAAATCACTTAAGAAAGAGGTAATACCTATCCTTCTGAAATTATTTCAAAAAATTATGAGGAGAAATAAATGCTTCTGAACTCATTTAAACGGGTCAGCATTATCCTGATAGCAAACTCAGACAAAGATATTACAAAAAAAGAGAAAATCACAGGCCAATATACCTGATGAACATACATGCAATTATCCTCAACAAAATATTAGCAAACCTAATTCAACAGTACATTATAAGAGTCACACACCATGATAGGGTGGATTTACTCATGGATGCAAGAATGGTTCTATGTCTGAAAAATCAGTATGACACTCCACATTAATAAAACAAAGGATAATAACCATATAATCATCCCAACAGATACAAAAAAAGCATTTGATACAATCTGACATCCATTTATAATAAAAACTCCCAAAGTTTTAGAGCAGCAAGAAAGGAATAACTAATATGTAAGCAACTAGCCTTATGACTATCAGTGGAGTTTTCAGCAGAAACATATTACTTATACATGATAAACCCACAGCTACCATCATACTCAGTGGTGAAAAACCGAAAGTTTTTCTTCAAAGATAAGGAATAAGATGAGGATAACCAGTTTCACCGCTGCTGCTGCTAAGTCGCTTCAGTCGTGTCCGACTCTGTGCGACCCCATAGACGGCAGCCCACCAGGCTCCCCTGTCCCTGGGATTCTCCAAGCAAGAACACTGGAGTTGGTTTCCATTTCCTTCTCCAATACATGAAAGTGAAAAGTGAAAGTGAAGTTGCTCAGTTGTGTCTGACTCTAGCGACCCCATGGACTGCAGCCTACCAGGTTGCTCTGTCCATGGGATTTTCCAGGCAAGAGTAATGGAGTGGGGTGCCATTGCCTTCTGGACCAGTTTCACTACTTTCACTCAAAATAGTACTGGATGTCCTAGCTACATAAAATGGCAAGAAATAGAACTAAAAAGCATTCAATTTGAAAAAGAAGAAGTGAAATTGTCACTATTGGTAGATACTGTGATACTGTATATTGAAATCCATGAAGACTACCAAAAGCAATTAAAACTAATAAGTGAATTCAATACAGTTTCAGGATACAAAATTAATATACAAAAATTGGTTGTGTTTCTATATACTAGTAACAAGATATCGTAAAGGGAAATTAAGAAAACAATTCTGTTTACAATTGCATCAAAAAGAATAAAACACCAGGAATAAATTTAACCAAGAAGGTAAAAGACCTGTACTCTGAAAACTATAAGCTATTGCTGAAAGAAACTGAAGATGATAAAAATAATTGGAAAGATATTCTGTTTTCATGAATTGGAAGAATGTTAAAATGTCCATATTACCCAAAGTAATCTACAGATGCAATGTAAAAACACCAATGGCACTTTTCACAGAACTACAACAAATGATCCTAAAATTTGTGTGGAACCACAATAGATCCCACAAAACAATAGTAGCCAAAACAGTCTTGAGAAAGAACAAAGTTAAAGATATCATATACCCTGATTTCAAACTATTCTACAAAGCTATAATAATCAAAACTGTATAACACTGGCACAAAATCAGACATAGATAAATGCAACAAATAGACAGCCCAGAAATTAACCTATGTATGTATGGCCAATTAAACTTTGACTAAGGAGGCAAGAATATACACTGAAGAAGGGTAGACTCTTTGATAAACAGTGTTGGGGAAACTGGACAGACACATGCAAAAGAATGACACTGGACCACTATGTTATGTTATACACAAAAATAAATTCAAAATGAATTAAAGACTTGAGTGTAACACCTGAAACCATAAAAGACCTAGAAGAAAACATAAGCAGTAAGCTCTCTGACATCTCTAAGTGTTGCTTTTCTGAATTTTTTGCCTCATGAGGCAAGGATAGCAAAAGCAAAAATAAATAAGTGGGACTACATTGAACTAAAATACATTTGTACAGTGAAGGAAACCACTAAAAAAAAAATGAAAAAGGTAACCTATTGAATGAGAGAAGATATTTGCAAATCATATATATGATAAAGGATTAACATCTAAAATGTGTAAAGAACTTAGATTATTTAATGTAAAGAGTTCTACCAGAATCAATTTAAAAATGAGCAAAGAACCTGAATACACATTTTTCCAAAAAAGATGCACAGTTGGTCAATGAATACATGAAAAGTTGCTCAATATCACTAATAATCAGGAAAATGCAAATTAAAACCATAATGAGATATCACCACATACCTGGCAGAAAGGCAGTTATCAGAAAGACAACAAATACAAAGTGTCGGGGAGGATGTGGAGAAAATGGGACCCTTTGGTTCCCCAACACTGTTGGTGGGAATATAAGTTGGTATAGATGTTATGCATAGAAAACAGTAAGGGGTTTCCTCAAAAAATTAAAAATAGAAAAACCATATAATCCAGCAATTCGACTTCTCAGCATTTAGTTAAAGAAAATGAAAACACTAATTATAAAACAGTATGCACTCCTATGTTCATGGCAGCATTATTTACAATAGCTAAGATGTGGAAGCAACCTAAGGGTCCACCAATAGATGAATGGATAATGAATATGTTACACACACACATATGAATATTATACAGCTTTTGGAAAATGAAATTTTGCTGTTCTCAACATGGGTAGACCTAGAGTGTAATGAAATGTCAGACACAGAAAGACAATTACCTTCTTTCGCTTATATATAGAATCTAAAAACCAAAACAAATGCAGATAGAAATAGACTCATAGATACAGAAAATAACCTAGTGGCTGCTGAAGGAGAAGGTGTTTGGTGGTGGGCAAAACAGGTTAAAGGGATTAAAAGGTATGAAAATGTTAGTTGCTCAGTCATGCCCGAGTCTTTGCAACCCCATGGACTGTAGCCCTCCAACTCCTCTGCCCATGGAATTCTCCAAGCAAGAATACTGGAGTGGGTAGCCATTCATTTCTCCAGGGAATCTCCCCGACCCAGCAACTGAACTTAGGACTTCTGCACTTCAGGCAGATTCTTTTACAAGTTCAGTTCAGTCACTCATTGGTGTCCGACTCTTTGCGACCCCATGAACCGCAGCATGCCAGGCCTCCCTGTCCCATCACCAACTCCCCGAGTCCACCCAAACCCATGTCCATTGAGTCAGTGATGCCATCCAACCATCTTATCCTCTATTGTCACCTTCACCTCCTGCCCTCAATCTTTCCCAGAATCAGGGTCTTTTCAAATGAGTCAACTCTTCGCATCAGGTGAAAAAGTACTGGAGTTTCAGCTTCAACATCAGTCCTTCCAATGAACACCCAGGACTGATCTCCTTTAGGATGGACTGGTGGGATCTCCTTGCAGTCCAAGGGACTCTCAAGAATCTTCTCCAACACCACAGTTCAAAAGCATCAATTCTTTGGCGCTCAGCTTTCTTTATAGTCCAACTTTCACATCCATACATGACCACTGGAAAAACCACAGCCTTGACTAGATGGACCTTTGTTGGCAAAATATGTCTCTCCTTTTTAATATGCTGTTTAGGTTGGTCATAACTTTCCTTCTAAGGAGTAAGTGTCTTTTAATTTCATGGCTGCAGTCACCATCTGCAGTGATTTTGGAGCCCAGAAAAGTAAAGTTAGCCACTGTTTCTACTATTTCCCCATCTATTTGCCATGAAGTGATGGGACTGGATGCCATGATCTTAGTTTTCTGAATGTTGAGCTTTAAGCCAACTTTTTCATTCTCCTCTTTCACTTTCATCAGACGCTCTTTAGTTCTTCTTCACTTTCTGCCATAAGGGTGGTGTCATCTACATATCTGAGGTTATTTATTTCTCCTGGCAATCTTGATTCCAGCTTGTGCTTCATCCAGCCCAGTGTTTCTCATGATGTACTCTGCGTATAAGTTAAATAAGCAGGGTGACAATATACAGCCTTGACATACTCCTTTTCCTATTTGGAACCAGTCTGTTGTTCCATGTCCAGTTCTAACTGTTGCTTCCTGACCTGCATATAGGTTTCTCAAAAGGCAGGTCAGGTGGTCTGGTATTTCCATCTCTTTCAGAATTTTCCACAGTTTCTTGTAATCCACACAGTCAAAGGCTTTGGCATAGTCATTAAAGCAGAAATAGATGTTTTTCTGGAACTCTCTTGCTTTTTCAATGATCCATCTTATGTTGGCAATTTGATCTCTGTTTCCTCTGCCTTTTCTAAAACCAGTTTGAACATCAGGAAGTTCACAGTTCACATATTGCTGAAGCCTGGCTTGGAGAATTTTAAGCATCACTTTACTAGCATGTGAGATGAGTGTAATTGTGTGGTAGTTTGAGCATTCTTTGGCATTGCCTTTCTTTGGGATTGGAATGAAAACTGACCTTTTCCAGTCCTGTGGCCACTGCTGAGTTTTCCAAATTTGCTGGCATATTGAGTGCAGCACTTTCACAGCATCATCTTTCAGGATTTGAAATAGCTCAACTGGAATTCCATCACCTCCACTAGCTTTGTTCATAGTGATGCTTTCTAAGGCCCACTTGACTTCACATTCCAGGATGTCTGGCTCTAGGCGAGTGATCACACCTTCGTGATTATCTGGGTCATGAAGATCTTTTTTTGTACAGTTCTTCTGTGTATTCTTGCCACCTCTTCTTAATATCTTCTGCTTCTGGTAGGTCCATACCATTTCTGTCCTTTATCAAGCCCATCTTTGCATGAAATGTTCCCTTGGTATCTCTAATTTTCTTGAAGAGATCTCTAGTCTTTCCCATTCTATTGTTTTCCTCTATTTCTTTGCACTGATCACTGAGGAAGGCTTTCTTATCTCTCCTTGCTATTCTTTGGAACTCTGCATTCAAATGGGTGCATCTTTCCTTTTCTCCTTTGCTTTTCATTTTCCTTCTTTTCACAGCTATTTGTAAGGCCTCCCTAGACAGCCATTTTGCTTTTTGGCGTTTCTTTTTCTTGGGGATGGTCTTGATCCCTGTCTCCTGTACAATGTCACAAACCTCCATCCATAGTTCTTCAGGGACTCTGTCTATCAGATCTAGTCCCTTAAATCTATTTCTTCCTTCCACTGTATAGTCATGAGGGATTTGTTTTAGGTCGTACCTGAATGGTCTAGTGGTTTTCTCCACTTTCTTCAATTTCAGTCTGAATTTGGCAATTAGGAGTTCATGACCTGAGCCACAGTCAGCTCCTGGTCTTGTTTTTGCTGACTGTATAGAGCTTCTTCATCTTTGGCTGTAAAGAATATAATCAATCTGATTTCAGTGTCGACCATCTGGTGATGTCCATTTGTAGAGTCTTCTCTTGTGTTGGAAAAGCGTGTTTGCTTTTACAAGGGAAACCCTTAACTTTCAGTTATAAAATAAATAGGTCATGGGGTATAATTTACAGCACAGGGAATAACTCTAAATGGTGACAGATGAAGTTCATAGCAGAAGGGCCCATCTTCAAAAATGAGTTTATAAAAGGCTAGCCTCCTAGCAAAAAAATCATCTGGTTCAGAAAGGAACCTCTACAGCTATACTCTACCTTATGTGTGTATGTGTGGGGGTGGGGTGGGGAGGTGCTCTATCGTGTCTGACTCTTTGCGACCCCATGGCCTGTAGCCTTCCAGGCTCCTTTGTCCATGAAACTTTCTAGGCAAGAACACCTGAGTGGATTAGCATTTCCTTCTCCAGGGGGTCTTCCTTAACCAGGGATTGAAACAGAGTCTCTTGTGTCTCCTGCATTGGTAGGGGAATTCTTTACCACCACGCCACCTGGGAAGCCACGTATTCTACCTTGCAAACAAATAAATATGACTGGGGCTGTCTGTGTCCAGAATATCCTTGTCTCTTGAGGAACACATATTTAGAGGCCATTCAGGGTATGAGGAAACCACCAGAGACAGTGGATCTTGCATTGGCCGGGGGCTAGTCACAGAGGGGTGCTGTCATGTCACATGCCCCTATGCTGAAGGATCAGGAACCTCAAGGAGAGGAGGAGAGGGCTACCCTGCAGGAGATGTGACCTGTACCTTCCCCAAGAAGGTACTGAGGGGTTAAATAACTTCCCTTCCCACCCTGCCATTGTGTACTCCGATAGCTGAACACAGCAGCAAGCAAGAGGGTAAGAGTGTTCTTTAGTGTAATCCTTGCTGATATGTCTTCCTGGACACAGATAAGGGTGGGGAGTAGATTTGGAGGGACAACAACAAGCCACCCATTGCAGGAGAAAGTAGGGGAAGTTTTATCCTGGCCCCTTTCTTCTTTACAACTTGCTTCTCTTCCCTGAAATCCAGTTCCTGCTAGTTCCCAAAACTAGGACTTGGTGTGGTATAGAAGGAAAAGCAAGGGCAGCAAAAGTCTGAGATCCAATCCTTAGTGATCAAATCTCTGAGACCTTTATGATGTAAGGGACTGAACTCTGTATCTGAGATCTTTGCAAAAAGCACAGGTCTGGAGCCAGACTCTTCAAGTTCAAATCTTGCCTCTGCAAATGTGATTCTGTGCCTCTTCATTTATCAATCAGTCCCTTTTGAGAAGAGAGCATTTGAAGTGTTAGCAATTTCTGTCTATAAATGAGGCTTACCTTATCTATTTCTTAGTGCTGTTATGAGAATTAAACAAGATAAAATATATGAAACATATAAAGCTAAGATTATAAAGCACGGTACCACACTGCCAATGTCACAGGCTTCTACTTTTCCTTTTCTTTCTCCCTATCTCCTTCCTTCTTTCATGTCATTCAGTCAATGATTGCCCTGGGCACTAAGGAGCCAGTGAGGAACAAATATATATGATCATTGTGAGCCTGTAACTCACACCCAGTGTGGACTTCCAGATGATAAGCAAACAACTGAATCAATGAGCAAGGTAATGTCAAGGGGCGACAGGTGCTCTGAACCACATAGAACCAGCATCTGGGTTAGAGAGTGATAGTGGGCATTTGGGAGGGTGAACTACTTAGTGTGGTCAGGGAGGTCTTCTGGAGGGGGAATTTGAGCAGAGATGTCAGTGACAAGAAATATTCTGCATGGGAAGATGGGGAGCGAGGGGGATGTAGTGGAAGGACCTAGGCTGAGGGAATAGAAGTATGTGAAATCTAACATAGGAGAGAGCTAGGTATGTATTCAAGGGACTGGGAGAAGAGGCAAGAGTTTCGAGCCTGGTATGGAATGAGGCTGGAGAAGTGGCAGGAGTTGCAGTTGTAGTGTGGAAAGTAAAACCGTGTCAGGATCTGAATCTGTTCTTTAGTCTTGTTTAGACTGTCAAAATGAGTATGAAGATTAAGAAGGTACAGGAAGGCTTCTAGCAATGTACTGAGATGAGAGCCATCCCTGAGAGATAAGATAGTAAAGGAAATGTTGCCAAAGAAGAGGTCATTAGAGCTGAGACTTGAAAAGGAGCGGATGACACTTGCAAAAAGCAGGAGGTGGGGCATTCTCAGCAGGAGGTGAGGAGCGTTTGGACACAGCAGAAGGAACACATAGAAAGATTTTGGAAAATGGAAATTATCTGATCATTAGCACTGAGGGTAGGGACTTTGAGTTGATTCTCAGACCCAGGGAGCAGATTTCCAGGGCTACTTCTAAGAGCCAGCCCTCACCCAGTCTTCCAGTGCATGTGCCTTTGGTGTAATGGTTGTCAAGTTTGGCTGAGATCTTCTGCTCTGGGACAGAGTCCAGTTGTGTGCCGACTGGGTCTCTTGCATTTCACTTGATCTCTCAGTTGATCCTCAGAATAGGCCAGTCACCATTCAGAAAAGGATAGATCATCATACTCTCAAACAGATAAATTAGCTGGTCTCACATAGTGGAAAGAGCTTGGGATTTGAACCTAGTTCTTTTGCCTTTATTTAGCTTTTTGAACTCTTACCATTTAATATCTCCAAGTCACAGTTACCTCATTTGTAAAATGGAGACAACATCTCCTACTCCCCAGGACAGTTGGAAGAATTCAATAACATGATGCATGAAAAACTATATTTACATTCGCCCTGTCCCCACCCTTCTGTGACCATTTGCAGTCTATAAGTAGATTCTGAAGCTTTTTGGATATCCTGTGATTGTCAGTCAGAGGGGCAGTATCACAGAATGCATCTGAGAAGCAGGTTTCCTCGGGATCATTCCTGGCCAGCAAAATAAGCTCTTCAGTCCAATATCCTTCCTGTAGGTCAGATACCCAAAAGCAGGTTGCTTGCTCTCCAAGGCAACTGCAGATGCTTATGTCAACAGAAGGGAGAGGGTCAGACATTTGAAAATAGAAAACAAGGTCAAAAAGCTCCATTTGGCTAGTGGATACTTCTCTTACAAACATTTTTACCTCCAAATGTAGAATTGTCTCATTTTCATAAACTCTGGTTCAGATGCTGTCTGGGCAACCAGGCTATGTGCCCCCAAGAACCTATAGAATGATAAAACCTGTGATCTTTGTGAAGCAAATATCCCATGCCTCTAGAGGAAATATTTTTAGTCTCTTATTCTCAATTTGAATATTTGAGTGGATTTCTCACTGCACAAAATGTTTCATTCCAACTCCAGCTCAGTGGGTCTCTAAGGTGAAAGTGTTCATGATTAATTTTGTTCATAAACACACTGGAAAAAGAAAAAAGGGCCCTGATGTACATCAGCATTTTAAATGCTGTGACTTTGATTCAATTTAATTACTTCCTCCCCATAGTTTTCAATTGAAAGGCTTCAAATCAAGAGTTGCTGCTCATAAATGTAATTACTTTCCCTGGTAAATGAGAATGAGTTCAGAAATGAAGGGCCTTGCAGGTGCAGGCATCATGAAGGGAGAGAGTGAGGAGCAAACAGAGCATCCAGAGCCCTGGCTTGTAGGTCTGGTCCTGTGACTGCTAATTTGCTAAACTCTTTCTCAACACCACCATCTCTTTTTTATAAAAAAATATAGTTATATATGACTGTACACAGAAGAACTGTACAAAAATGATCTTAATGACCCAGATAAACATGATGGTGTGATCACTCTGATCACTCACCTAGAGCCAGACATCCTGGAGTGTGAAGTCAAGTGGACCTTAGAAAGCATCACTATGAACAAAGCTAGTGGTGGTGATGGAATTCTAGCTGAGCTATTACAAATTCTATAAGATGATGCTGTTAAAGTGCTGTACACAATATGCCAGCAAATATGGAGAACTCAGCAGTGGCTACAGGAATGGAAAAGGTCAATTTTCATGCCAACCCCAAAGGAAGGCAATGCCAAATAATGTTCAAACTACCTCACAATTGCATTCATCTTGTGTGCTAGCAAAATAATGCTCAAAATGCTCCAAGCTAGGATTCAGCAATATGTGAACTGAGAACCTCCAGACGTTCAAGCTGGATTTAAAAAAGGCAGAGGAACCAGAGATAAAATTGCCAACATCTGTTGGATCATAGAAAAAGCAGGATAATTCCAAAAAAACATTTATTTCTGCTTCATTGACTATGCTAAAGCCTTTGGTTGGATAACAACAAGCTGTGGAAAATACTTAAAGAGATGGGAATACCAGACCACCTTACCTGCCTCCTAAGATATCTGTATGCAGGTCAAGAAGCAACAGTTAGAACCGGAAATGGAACAACAGACTGGTTCCAAATTGGGAAAGGAGTACATCAAAGCTGTATATTGTCACCTTGCTTATTTAATTTATATGCAGAGTACATCATGCGAAATGCTGGACCAGATGAAGCACAAGCTGGAATCAAGATTGCAGGGAGAAATATCAATAACCTCAGATATACAGATGACATCACCCTTATAGTAGAAAGCAAAGAGGAACTAAAGAGCTTCTTGATGAAAGTGAAAGAGGAGAGTGAAAAAACTGGCTTAAAACTCAGCATTCAAAAAATGAAGATCATGGCATCTGGTCCCATCACTTCATGGCAAATAGATGGGAAACAGTGGAAACAGGGAAAGACTTTATTTTCTTGGGCTCCAAAATCACTGCAGATGGTGACTGTAGCCATGAAATTAAAAGACGCTTGCTCCTTGGAAGAAAATCTGTGACCAACCTAAACACCGTATTAAAAAGCAGAGACATTATTTTGCTGTCAATGGTCAGTCTAGTCAAATTATGTTTTTTCCAGTAGTCATGTATGGATGCAAGATTTGGAGCATAAAGAAAGCTGAGTACTGAATAATTGATACTTTTGAACTGTGATGTTGGAGAAGACTTTTTTTTTTTTTTTTGGATTTTATTTTTAAACTTTACAATATTGTATTAGTTTTGCCAAATATCGAAATGAATCCACCACAGGTATACCCGTGTTCCCCATCCTGAACCCTCCTCCCTCCTCCCTCCCCTACCCTCCCTCTGGGTCGTCCCAGTGCACCAGCCCCAAGCATCCAAAATGGCAAATGAAGCAACGGACAAACAACTAATCTCAAAAATATACAAGCAACTCCTACAGCTCAACTCCAGAAAAATAAATGACCCAATCAAAAAATGGAGAAGACTCTTGAGAGTCCCTTGGACACAAGGAGATCAAACCAATCAATCGTAAAGGAAATCGGTCCTGAATATTCATTGGAAGGACTGATGCTGAAGCTGAAACTCCAATACTTGGGCCACCTGATGCAAAGAACTGACTCATTGGAAAAGACTCTGATGCTGGAAAAGATTGAGGGTAGGAGGAGAAGGGAATAACAGAGGATGAAATGGTGGATGACATCATCGACTCAATGGACATGAGTTTGAGCAAGCTCTGGTAGATGGTGATTGATAGGGAAGCCTGGTGTACTGTAGTCCGTGGGGTCACAAAGAGTCAGACATGACTCAGCAACTGAACTGAACTGATGGGTATATACACACACAAGTGCATACACACCGGGGGCAATGTTGCCTAATGGAATGAAGTTGGTTTTGAAATCAGATGGATATGGCTTTGAATGTTAGCTCCTCCACTTTAGGGGCCTCCCTTTTCCCCTTCTTTACTCTTTTGTTTCAGTCAGAAATATTCATGGTATGTTTGGCTGGGTATACTGTGAGTAAACAAACTGATGTGGGAAAAATAGGACAGATGATCTATAAAATATTTTCTAGCCCTGATCAGTTATGTTATACAATTGTGGCAACCATATTCAGAGGTTGTCATTCTCACCCAGGACCCTAAACCTGGCAGAGTTCTGGTATGTGGAAAGGAGAAGGTGATCTTGTATATTCTCTACTTATTGACTGTGACCTTGGGCAACAGAATGAATGTCCCTGAGCTGTCCCTTCCCACGGTGAATCAATGTCCACTTTTCGAGCCACCTCTCAGAACTGTTGTAAGGATCTGAAATTTAAAAAATGTGAATGCAAAACAACTCAGCTAAAAAGATCACTCCAGAGAAACTGAGATGTTGAGTGTTCAGGTGGGACTGTGAAGTTAGGGCTGGGGTGGAGGTGAGTTCATGAGTATGTGAAGCAAAGAAGCAAACGCCACACCACCGTACTTTCTGTGGCCTTCAGAGCACTGTCCAGTCTGAGTGCCTGCTTGGCCCAGTGCAGAGCAGGCTCAGCCCTGTATTTCTGTGCACAGGCAAGGGGCTAGGCACATCGGTTCAGGGGAGACTGCACGACCAAACCATCTTTGCACCCTGACAACCACACAGAACTGAAAATTCACAGTGACTCCCTCACAAGGATGCGAGTTGTCCATGTGGTCCACAAATATCAGGGACCCCCACAGTCTGTCCTCAGGGCCAGTTATTTTTAGACTTCTGCCTGCACTTGAGATCAGGTTACTAAATACCGAAGGCACCCTGTGGGTGAAAATCTCACCAGATCTAGGAGAAATGTGAAGTATGTTTGCAAAGAGAAATAGGTTCTCATTCCTTCCAAACTTTCCCCATCTTTTCTACTGTCTAAGAGGAGCTCTCTGCAATGTATGTTAGTCTTTGGATTAATAAAGGGAACTGTGTTTCCTTTGGGTGAGCGATAAGATTATGTGTATACTTATAAGAAGGAATAGAGTTCTCCTCTACTTATTCTCTTCGGTCTGGATGACTGGAATTTTAGACAGGCTTGAGAGCATTCCCCAAGGTAGCACTGAGACCTAAATGTCTTTGTTCACAGAGAACTTCTCTGCTCGCTCTGGAGACTGAGGTGTTCATTGTAGGAAATGATGAGTGCTTTGTGTTCTCTGATCCATCTGTCTACCCCACTGTTGAGCACTTCCCTTAGTCAAAATCTACTGCAAAGGGGAAGGTTCATAGCAATACAGGCTTACCTCAAGAAACAAGAAAAAAGTCAAATAAATAACCTAATTCTACACCTAAAGCAACTAGAAAAGGAAAAAGTGAAGAACCCCAGGGTTAGAAGAGGGAAAGAAATCTTAAAAATTAGGGCAGAAATAAATGCAAAAGAAACAAAAGAGACCTTAGCAAAAATCAACAAAGCCAAAAGCCGGTTCTTGGAGAAGATAAATAAAATTGACAAACCATTAGCCAGACTCATCAAGAAACAAAGGGAGTAGAATCAAATCAACAAAATTAGAAATGAAAATGGAGAGATCACAACAGACAACACACAAATACAAAGGATCATAAGAGACTACTATCAACAACTATATGCCAATAAAATGGACAACTTGGAAGAAATGGACAAATTCTTAGAAAAGTATAACTTTCCAAAATTTAACCAGGAAGAAATAGGAAATCTTAACAGACTCATCACAAGCACGGAAATCAAAACTGTAATCAGAAATCTTCCAAAAAAAACAAAAGCCCAGGACCAGATGGCTTCACAGCTGAATTCTACCAAAAATTTAGAGAAGAGCTGACACCTATCCTACTCAAACTCTTCCAGAAAATTGCAGAGGAAGGTAAACTTCCAAACTCATTCTATGAGGCCACCATCACCCTAATACCAAAACCTGATAAAGATGCCACCAAAAAAGAAAACTACAGGCCAATATCACCGATGAACATAGATGCAAAAATCCTTAACAAAATTCTAGCAAACAGAATCCAACAACAAATCAAAAAGATGATACATCATAACCAAGTGGGCTTTATCCCAGGGATGCAAGGATTCTTCAATATTCACAAATCAATCAATGTGATATACCACATTAACAAATTGAAAGATAAAAACAATATGATTATATCAATAGATGCAGAGAAAGCCTTTGACAAAATTCAACATCCATTTATGATAAAAACCCTCCAGAAAGCAGGCATAGAAGAAATATACCTCAATATCATAAAAGCCATATATGATAAACCCACAGCAAACATTATCCTCAATGGTGAAAAATTGAAAGCATTTTCCCTAAAGTCAGGAACAAGACAAGGATGCCCACTCTCACCACTACTATTCAACATAGTTTTGGAAGTTTTAGCCACAGCAATCAGAGCAGAAAAAGAAATAAAGGAAATCCAGATTGGAAAAGAAGAAGTAAAACTCTCACTGTTTGCAGATGATGTTATCTCTACATAGAAAACCCTAGACACCACCAGAAAATTACTAGAGCTAATCATTGAATAGAGTAAAGTTTCAGGATATAAAATTAACACACAGAAATCTCTTGCATTCCTATACACTAACAATGAGAAAACAGAAAGAGAAATTAAGGAAAAAATTCCATTCACCATTGCAATGAAAAGAGTAAAATACTTAGGAATATATCTACCTAAAGAAAGTAAAGGCCTATATATAGAAAACTATAAAACACTGATGAAAGTAATCAAAGAGGACACAAATAGATGGAGAAATATACCATGTTCATGGATCAGAAGAATCAATATAGTGAATATGAGTGTACTACCCAAAACAATCTATCGATTCAATGCAATCCATATAAAGCTACCAATGGTATTTTTCAGAGAAACAGAACACATAATTCCACAGTTTGTATGGAAATACAAAAAACCTCGAATAGCCAAAACAATCTTGAGAAAGAAGAATGGAACTGGAGGAATCAACCTACCTGACTTCAGGCTCTACTACAAAGCCACAGTCATCAAGACAGTATGATATTGGCACAAAGATAGAAATGTAGATCAATGGAACAAAATAGGAAGCCCAGAGATAAATCTACTCACCTATGGACACTTTTTCTTTGACAAAGGAGGCAAGAATACACAATGGAGAAAAGACAATCTCTTTAACAAGTAGTGCTGGGAAAACTGGTCAAACACTTGTAAAATAATGAAACTAGAACACTTTCTAACACCATTCACAAAAATAAACTCAAAATGGATTAAAGATCTAAACATGAGGACAGAAACTATAAAACTCATAGAGGAAAACATAGGCAAAACACTCTCCGACATAAATCACAGCAGAATCCTCTATGACCCACTTCCCAGAGTAATGGAAATAAAAGCAAAAATAAACAAATGTGACCTAATTAAACTTACAAGCTTTTACACAACGAAGGAAACTATAAGGAAGGTGAAATGACAGCCTTCAGAATGAGAGAAAATAATAGCAAACGAAGCAATGGACAAAGAATTAATCTCAAAAACATGAGCAACTCCAGCAGCTCAACTCCAGAAAAATAAACCACCCAATCAAAAAATGGGCCAAATAACTAAACAGACATTTCTCCAAAGAAGACATACAAATGGCTAACAAACACATGAAAAGATGCTCAACATCACTCATTATCAGAGAAATGCAAATCACAACCATAATGAGGTACCATCTCATGCCGGTCAGAATGGCTGCTATCAAAAAAAATCTACAAACAATAAATGCTGGAGAGGGTGGAGAGAAAAAGGAACACTCTTACACTGTTGGTGGGAATGCAAACTAGTACAGCCATTATGGAGAACAGTGTGGAGATTCAAAAAACTGGAAATAGAACTGCCATACGACCCAGGAATCCCACTGCTGGGCATACACACTGAGGAAACCAGAACTGAGAGAGACACCCCATGTTCATTGCAGCACTGTTTATTATAGCCAGGACATGCAGGCAACCTAAATGTCCATCAGCAGACAAATGGATAAGAAAGCTGTGGTACATATACACTATGGAATATTACTCAGCTATTAAAAAGAACACATTTGAATCAGTTCTAATGAGGTGGATGAAACTGGAGCCTATTATACAGAGTGAAGTAAGTCGGAAAGAAAAACACCAATGCAGTTTATTAACACATATATATGGAATTTAGAAAGATGGTAATGATAACCCAGTATGTGGTACAGTGAAAGAGACACAGATGTATAGAACAGTCTGTTGGACTCTGTGGGGAGGGCAAGGGTGGGATGATCTGAGAGAATAGCAATGAAACATGTATATTATCATATACGAAATAGATCACCAGTCCAGGATTGATGCATGAGACAGGGTGCTCAGGGCTGGTCCACTGGGATGACCCAGAGGGATGGGATGGGGAGGGAGATGGGAGGAGGGTTCAGGATGGGAAACACACATACACCCATGGCTAATTCATGTCAATGTATGGCAAAAAACCACTACAATATTGTAAAATAATTAGCCTCCAATTAAAATAAATAAATTTTAAAAACTTGAAAAAAAATCTCTTCTTTCATCAGGGTGGAGACTGGATGGCAAGAATGAAAAAGCAAGTGTGGACCATCCTCTAATTGTCGTCTATAAACATTATCATCAGGGCAGACACCATTGGTTATCTACTCAGGCTGTGGTCCCCGTTTCTTCTTTGTAGGCAGATTCCTGATTTTGTCCTTATATCCACTTTCTCCATGGTAGCCGTGTGCCCAGAGAAGGATAATTCCTGTGTTGGGGAAGCTGATTATGATTTTCCATTTTTCCTGTCAGCAATTGATTTATGTATGATATATAACCCAGTTCTGGCCGATAAGATAAGGGTGGGGTTACTCCTGGAAACGATTTTACTTGTTCTTCTGTTGGAACCTGTAAAGTCTGCACAAGCTCTCTGGAACTGTAGCAGCCATCTTGTGACCATTGAGAGACTGGCCCAGGGGCAAAAGTGATATGCTAAGGACGGCAGAATGGAAAGCTGAAACAAACTTAAATTCATAGGGATGCAAATAAGCCCCTGAAATACCCTACCCTGAAGCCATACTACCTTGGGATTTCTTGATTTTTAAAGCCAGGCAAGTGAGAGTTGCTTTTCATTGGCAGCCAAAAGAATTGGACTTATGCAAAAATTTGCACTAAGACAAACATAACATAACAACAAAGAGAAGGGGAATATGGGATCCATTATCCAGACTGGCTGGGCCAAATGCAGTATGCTAGATGCATTAGATGGTGGGACTTGATTGGATCATGGCACAGGGCAACAAAAGAATGGATTAATTTATCAGCTGTCATTTTTTCTGAAACCGAGTGCTCATTGAAGACAAGGTTTCGGAAAACCAAGTGACAGTTACCATACAACTTTATAGAAAACTTGAAAAAATCAAATTTTATAGGCTAGGATGATTGCTTCTATTTCAGCTATACAACTTAAAGAGATAGAATGTCAAGTTCAAATTTATAATTCAGGGACAGGCTGAAAATTATGATTTATCTAGGTCTAATTATCTATTGTTGAAAGGCTAAAACCGAACACAAATTTGATTCTTTAGATTGCCAAATTACAAGATCATTGATATCATTGATGTTCTGGGTCTCTTATGTGAAAGTGAAGGCATGCATCAACAAGAGGTAAGCTCTCAAAAAAAATAGAAATCTGTGGGAAGAGTTGGATAATGAGTTAGTCTGGTTCTCCAGCAAAATATAGATAGATGCGTGCAAGAGCGCTAAGTTGCTTCAGTTATGTCTGACTCTTTGTGACCCTATGGACTGTAGCCCACCAGGCTCTCTGTCCATGGGATTCTCCAGAGAGGAATACTGGAATGGGTTGCCATGCCCTCCTCCAGGGTATCTTCTCAACCCAGGGATTGAACACATGTCCTTTATGTCTCCTGTATGGGCAGGAGAGTTATTTATCACCAGTGTCACCTGGGAAGCCCATAGATATACATAGATAGATAGATAGAAGTAGAGAGAGACACACACACACACACAGAGCACGAAAGATTAATTTATTATAAGGAATTGGCTCACATGATTATGGAAGCTGAGGAGTCTAAAATCTGCAGTCAGCAAGCTGGAGGCCCAGGAGAGTCAATGTTTTTTAAGTTCTAGTCTTACTGACGGAGAAGGCAATGGCACCCCACTCCAGTACTCTTGCCTGGAAAATCCCATGGACCGAGGAGCCTGGTGGGCTGCAGTCCATGGGGTCGCTAAGAGTCGGACACGACTGAGCAACTTCACTTTCACTTTTCACTTTCACGCATTGGAGAAGGAAATGGCAGCCCACTCCAGTGTTCTTGCCTGGAGAATCCCAGGGACGGTGGAGCCTGATGGGCTGCTGTCTATGGGGTCGCACAGAGTCGGACACGACTGAAGCGACTTAGCAGCAGAAGCAGTCTTACTGAGGCAGGAAAAGGCCAAAGTTCCAGCTCAAACACAGGCATAGAGAGTGAAGTCTCCCATACTGAGCCTTTTTATTCTATTCAGGCCTTCAGCAGATTAGATGAGGCCCATCCATATTAGGCAGGGCAATCTGCTTTACTCAGTCTACCAATTCACACTTTAATGTCATCCAGAAACAGTCACAGACACACTAAAGAATAATGTCTGATCAAATGACTGGGCACCCCATGACCCAGTCAAGTTGACACATGATGTTCACCTATAATCTATAATGACAATACAGAGTCCTCTAAGTCTTCAATTTCCCCTGACCCTTGCTTGCTCTGAAAAGCAGTCCTTTTCCCTCTTTGATGAAGCTGTTTTCTCTACTATAGGCTTTACAATAACCCAGCAAGGAGCCAACTCTCCTCTTTCCCAATCACACAAATGTCTCCATTCCCTGCCAGGTTTTATATTAAGAATCATATCCCAGAATGTGTATTGTGAGCCAATTGCAAAGTTAAACCCAGGAGGAGATTATTTCAACACCAACTGGAATTGTAAGAACTTGCTAATTATTTCAGCAAAATTTAGTAAAGATCAATTTGAAGGGAATCTGAACATCTAGGATCAAGGAAAGAGGAGCAGACTTCTAAGTGAGACTAAATTTGTTAATATGCATGAACCAACCAGAACGTCTGGACTCAGTATGTTGGCTCAATGTATTCTATCACTATTCTATTTGCATAGTGATATAAATCCTAGACATGACAGTGGCCCATGCTACATGAAAATAAGTTGCCAGAAGTTCCTTGTTACATGGGGAAGAAGAAATTCAAAGACTGAGGAGACAGCAATCTTAGAATGGATTTATCCAGAAAGCCTCACAATTCTACACTCTAACTGTATGACCCTCACTTCACCAGGCATTGGACATTGATTAGGGGGCATCTGCAAAGGCAATGGCACCCCTACTCCAGTACTCTTGCCTGGAAAATACCATGGATGGAGGAGCCTGGTAGGCTGCAGTCCATGGGGTTGCTGAGAGTCGGACACGACTGAGTGACTTCACTTTCACTTTTCACTTTCATGCATTGGAGAAGGAAATGGCAACCCACTCTAGTGTTCTTGCCTGGGGAATCCCAGGGACAGGGGATCCTGGTGGGCTGCCATCTATTTGGTCGCACAGAGTTGGACACGACTGATGCAACTTAGCAGCAGCAGCAGCAGCAGCAGCAGCATCTTTTGAAGTGATTTGGGAGACACAAATCTTTTAAAGATGGTGTAGTGACTATTCTCTGTAGGCCAAGGATGGTGACTTCTATTTTCCCTGTGATGTTTGAAACAAAGTTATATACTGAATCTTAAGTAGGAAGAAATCCCTCTAAGCAGTTTAGAGGGATTAGGAACTGAGGTGGTCTCTGTGGGAAAAGAGGAAGGGGGCTGATTAGAAATATGTAGAATATTAAAATTGTTAGAAGTAATGTACCAACATTGGGAGCCTGGTTGATCTTAGAAAACATTACACGGTAGTGGCAGCATTTCACTTGGTGTGTGTCCGTGTGTGTGTGTGCGCGTGTGTATGTGCTTTCTTGGTAGTGGCCACTACTAGGTGAGAAAGAGAGTAGTTAGAGCTATCTATGGTTGAGATTTTTCTAAATATGTATATTTGTATAAGAAAGTGACAAAGGGATAAAGGAGCTGATGGCATTAAAAGAATTCAGTCTTGATTTATGGGAAATAGGCTAGACTAGGAGGAGAGAAAATGGGAGATGGTAGTAAGAAGGAAGTAGAAGAAAGAAAGCATTATATATCTTGATGAGGCTGGAAACTGAAGATCAGATAAGAAAATAGAATGGCAGAGACTGGCTAGCTATTTACCAAATGCATTCATTCTTTCTGCTGGACCACAGGTAGATTTTTTCCTATCTTTATTATGAACATGTGTGAGTTCTGGACAGTGGACTGTGGGTAGAAGTATTGAACTCTAATCCTAGACCTGACTCATGAAAATTCCCACATGTCATCTGCCATGCACTTTCCCTTCTTTGTCAGTCTCTGATGTCACCTGGTGAAAATGGTGAAGGCACGAGATAAAAGGAACCTGTATCTTTAAACAGTTGGTTGAATGAGAGCTGTCCATGAATTAGGAACACACACCTTGACTCTAACAGGGTAAGGAATAAACATATTGTGGTAAAACACTGATTTTGTGTTTTATCTGTTACAACAACTAGTGTTTCCTAATTAATATAGTTTTTTTTTTAATAGAGGGAAAATTGTAATTAGGCTATACCAGAGGAGACACAGCTCCTGTTGATAACAAGGTCCAGAGAGTAGTCATGTAGCTAAAGTGGAGGAGATAAATGTTATTAGTAGGAAGAGATAAAAAACCTCAGAAGTCAGTATGTTGGATGTCAACATAGATATTAAAATCATCCAAGATGATGAGAAGTGTAGACCATGAATCAGAATAATCTGATAGCAGACAGCACTTATTGGATGCCCAACATTTTGCCTTCACTTATAACCACCAAATGTGGTAGGTGTTACTATTAGCCTTTTTCATAAACAAGGAACTTTAGCCTTAAAGAGGCTAAGTAATTTGCACAAGGTTTCTCAGTTTGAACTTGAACTCAAACTATTTGAATTCAAAGTCTATATTCTTAAGTACAACATGAAAGTTTAACTGTACAACATGGATTTAAACTTTAAAACTGCATCTATGTCATAAGCCAAGATGTTTCAAAATTTAAGAGCAAAAATCTCTGAGTTAAATATTGTTGTCAATAATCTTAAACAATTTGAACATATTAATTTCTTTACATTAATAACTATGTTGGTGCAGACCCTACAGTCTAAGACATAAGACTCTCTGATAGCTGCCTCTGTGGTTTTTTGAAGTCTCCTCGGTATTTTACTAAAGACTCTTCATTGGATATCTTTGAATAACCATGTCATCTAGTCATCTGAGCCTCACTACAGTAAGGAGTGAACAGCATCAGAGAGACAAAATGACTTACACCAAGCATTGATCAACAAAGTTGGGTCTCTGATCCCAGCTCTGTACTTTTTTTCTGTGTGAGTTACACCTTAAGTTTCCGTTTTGTAATCTATACAATTTTTATTAAAATGAAAACATATTCAGAAAACCAATATGTACAATGGATAAAACAATTCTGATATTATTCTCTATATTTCTTTGTATGCCCATGATATTTCATAACAAAGCTTGGATGACCACAGTGAGAGGGTTGCACCCTTCCTCCTATAGCAGGCCTAGACATCCCTCACCCCCCAAATGCCCCAGAGTTCTGCAGTGCACAGCTAGCAATAAATGTAGTTTTATGTTTTCTAGAGACAAGTGCAAAGAGAGAAACATAACTTTTTAATGAGTAACAGACCAATGCAGTAAAACCAAACTATGATCAAAAGAAGCACATTAGAAGGCTATTCTGAATATTCTGAATACTAATACTTTAGAAATATACATATACAAACATATGCACATAAATAAATAAACATATATTGTATTTAGATTAATATTTATTTTTAAGCCCAGAAATTATATTCTAATGTGTTTATTACATAGAAAGTATTTTATATGCATTACAAAAATGTCAAAAACATCATTATTCTCAATAACTCCTAAAAGGAAATTGCTCACATATCTACCACTTGTAGAATGGATAAACAAATAGCTGCACTTTGATACATGAATATAATATACAGCAAAGAAAATGAACAAGCTTCAGCTATAGTCAGAAACGTGAATGAATATTATATAATATTGAACAAAAAAGGAAAGGCAAGAAATAATTAATATGTTGTGATTCTACATATATATACACACACACAGATTAAAAACTATATTGCTGAGAAATGCATATTCATGTTTAAAACCATAAAGGAAAGCCAGGAAGCAATTACAATAAAAGTTAGAATAACAATAACCATCCAGAGAACAGAAAGAGGACAGAAAAGGCAGGAAGGAATTGTGGGGTTCCCTGATGGCTCAGGTGGTAAAGAATACACCTACAGTGCAGGAGAGCCAAGTTCGATCCCTGGGTGGGGAAGAATTCCAAGGACAGAAGAACCTGGCAGGCTACAGTCCATGGGGTCCCAAAAGGTGGGACACAACTGGACGACTAACACTTTCACTTTCTTTTTTACCAGGATAGGGCTTCACAAGTCTATTCATCTGTCAAACTGTACTGTATTATGCACTTTTCAGTACATTATACTCCCCAGTTAAAAATTTGGGGGAAGCACATAAACACAGACTCCCACACTCCCCTTTCTGCCCACCACTGATCTAAAGAAGAGAAATCTTTGGTGGATTTTCCTAGAGAAGACAGTGTGTAATGAATATCAAATACTCATCAATATCATCTTCATATTAAACACAGCGTGTTTTTCCTTGAGGCTACTTCTTATACCAGTTCTATTGGCTTTACACCAAAGTATACTCTAGTGGCTTGTTTGATTTAAGATAAAATTTCATAGAACCTGGAGACAGGGAGCTACAAGATTAATCCTTCAGAGGAATTATCTCTCTTACATGAGCTTTTGAAAGATTTCCTGACAGTGATTTCAGGATGAGATCTCCTGATAAATTTCTGGGGTGGGCCAGTTCTCAAGTACCAGGCATGAGAGAATATTAGTCCCCTCTTGTGAAAATGAACCATCCTATTAATAATAAAACATCTGCCAGAATGGAAGGCCATTTCCAGTTTTGATTGAAGAGAACTGAGAAAGGATGTGCAACTAGAGTCAGAATTTCATTCAGAAAGTCATTTTGAGTCTGCTGCAATTCTTGGGAAAATGGAAAGTTAAGACTCCTCAATTCTTTACTATAAAGCAAGGCTATGGTTATTGGACTTCCCAGGTGGCCCAGTGGTAAAGAATCTGCCTGCCAAGGCAGAGGACGCAAAAGATACAGGCTTGATCCGTGGGTTGGGAAGACCCCCTGGAGTAGGAAACAATTAAGAAAACAGTAATAGGAAATGACAACCCACTCCAATATTCTTGCCAATACTAATTCTTCCAATCCACAGCATGGTACATCTTTTGATCTGCTTGTGTCTTCTTTGATTTCTTTCATCAGCATCTTATAGTTTTATAGTTTTCAGAGTACAGGTCTTTTGTCTCCTTAGATAGGCTTATGTTTAGGTATTTTATTCTTTTTGATGTCATGAGAACTGGAATTGCTTCTTGAATTTCTCTTTCTGGTCTTTTGTTGTTAGTATATAGAAATGCATCAGGAAAAAAAATGAAATTATATCATTCCTTAATACCAAACACAGAATAAGCTCAAAATGGACTAAATACCTCAATATTAGTTGTTGTTCTTGTTCAGTCACTATGTCTGACTCTTTGCAACTCCATGGACTACAGCACACCAGGCTTCCCTGTCCTTCACTATCTCCTGGAGTTTGCTCAAACTCATGTCCATTGAATCTGTGATGCCATTCAACCATCTCATCCTCTGTTGCCCCCTTCTCTTTCTGCCCTCAATCTTTCCCAGCATCAGGATCTTTTCCAAATAATTGGCTCTTCACCTCAGGTGGCCAAAGTATTGGAGCTTCCACTTCAGCATCAGTCCTTCCAATGAATATTCAGGGTTGATTTCCTTTAGGATTGATTGGTGTGAGACAAACATTATAAAACTCCTAGAGGAAAACATAGGCAGAAGTCTCTCTGACACAAATTGCAGCAATATCTTTTTCAATCCATCTCCCAGAATACTGGAAATAGAAACAAAAATAAACAAATAGGACCTACTTAAATTCAAAGGCTTTTACACAGCAAAAGAAAAAAAAAAAACCACAAAGATAATCTACATATTGGAAGAAAATAATTGCAAATTATATGACCAACAGGATTAGTCTCCAAAATTCACAAACAGCTCAAGATGCTTAACAGCATTAAAAAAAAAAAATCAAATAATGGGCAAATGACCTAAACAGACATTTCTCCAAAGAAGACAAACAGATGGCCAAGAGGCACATAAAAACGTGTTCAACATTGCTAATTACTAGAGAAATGCAAATAAAAACAACAATGAGATGTCACCTTGCATCTGTCAAAATGACTATCATCAAAAAATCCACAAACAATAGATGCTGGAGAGAGTCTGAAGAGAAGGGAACCCTCCTACACTATTGATGGGAATGTAAGTTCATGCAGCCACTATAGAGAACAGTATAAAGTTTCCTTAAAAAACTAAGAATGGTATTATCATATGACCCTGCAATCCCACTCCTGGGCATATATCCAGGGGAAAACATGATCTGAAAGCATGCTAAGTCGCTTCAGTTGTGTCCAACTCTGTGCGACCCCATAGATGGCAGCCCACCAGGCTCCCCCGTCCCTGGGATTCTCCAGGCAAGAACACTGGAGTGGGTTGCCATTTCCTTCTCCAATGTGTGAAAGTGAAAAGTGAAAGTGAAGTCGCTCAGTCGTGTCTGACCCTCAGCGACCCCATGGACTGCAGCCTTCCAGGCTCCTCCGTCCATGGGATTTTCCAGGCAAGAGTACTGGAGTGGTTCGCCAATGCCTTCTCCAAGCATACATGCATCCAAATGTTCTTTGCAGCACTGTTCACAATAGCCAAGTTCTGGAAGCAACCTAAATAATCACTGATAGAGGAATAGATAAAGAAGATGTGGTACAATGGAATATTACCCAGCTATAAAAAAGAATGGATTTATTCTTCATAAGTTTTTTACTAGTCATTAGTATTCTAAGTGATGAGTCTCTTGGAATAAGAACAAGTTAAGAAGGAATTTTGAATTCCCTATCTTGTTCACTTTTTTATTTTCTATTCTCAGTGCCATGCTTGGCATGAGGTAGGCATGAGGCAAACCTTTGTTGATAAATGTATGAGTTTTGACATCAGGGATATAACCCCTAAATATTCAGCTAGGGAATACCTCTTGCTTACTTGAATTAATGAATTACATGAATTAATGAATTCATGGTGGTTATATGAGCATGGACTTTGGAAAGAAATACAATCCAATAACATATTAATATTTAACACACATGCATAACAGACTCAGGCTATGGATAAGTCAGTCCTTATGAGAAATGTAACTTGTGAAGCAAAACTATGGACATGGGTTAACTAGGAATTTTAGAGCTGCTTTCATATGCAAAATGAGTCTTGCACAAGAACTTTCTCTTCCTACCACTGCACATGATAATTTACCTATGTGTCTACCTATACCACCCACCTTCCCTCCCATTACAATAGAGGAGCCATACCCTCTTCCTATCAAAATACAGTCCCTTCACCTATTTTTGTTTTTCATTTCCCCCATCTTCTCAAGAAATGCATATTACCATAGCTTTTATATTAAACTGTTGTTCTCTTTTAACTTTTTAACATGCTCAGATGGTTCTCATTTGCAAAAACAAAATAAAAATTTCTCTACTCTATGATCTCCTTAATCTACTATTACTTAGCAGCCAAATTTCTGAAAAGAGCCCTCGTACTTGGTGTTCTCAGTCCACCTCTGTTCTCAGAGTAATCTGGCTTCTGACTCCATCACGTCAACAAATAGCTCCTGTAAAGGTCACCATTGACCTCTCAATGATTGTCCCCAATGGATGTTTTCAGTCCTTACCTGTTACCTCTCAGCATCATTCACCATTGCTGGCATCTCCTTCCCTTTTCCTCTTCACTTTTACAATTCAACATTCTCTTGTTTTCCCCTGGATCTCTTGGTCACTCCTTTGTCTTCTTTGCAGCTTCCTTTTCCTCAACCAGGCCATTTAGTATCAGAATTCTCAACTCTTCATTCTAGCACTTCTTCATCTTCTGCTCTGTGTTTTCCCTCTAGGCCAGTGGTTCTTAAACATGTCTACCTCTAGGAAATCATATAGATAAAGAGCCTTAAAAATATTGATTCTGGAGTTTCCTTGTAATAGTTTACTTAATTAATTTTGTGGAAAGCCTGGCTATTGGGATTTTTAAAAGATCTTTCTAGTGGTAAAGATCTCATCTGCCAATGCAGGAGACTTAAGACACTTGGATTTGACCCCTGGGTGGGGAAAATCCCCTGGAGAAGGAAATGGAAACCCTCTCCAGTATTCGTGCCTGGAGAATCCTATGGACAAAGGGGCCTGGTGGGCTACAGTCCATAGGGTTGCAAAGAGTCAGACATGACAGAAGTGACTTAGCACATAGCACAGAGGATTCTAAAGTGCAGCCCAAGTTGAGAATCACATCTCTTGGTTATGTCATCCCCACCATGGCTTTAATAAAGGCCTTGATTCAGATGACTCAACAGTATTTAGTTATGTCCTAGAAACTTTCTTTATTTTTATTTTCTTGGGCTCAAAAATCACTGTAGATGGTGACTGCAGCCATAAAATCTAAAGACACTTGCTCTTTGGAAGAAAAGCAATGATAAGACAAAATAGCTATATATAGAAAACTATAAGACACTGATGAAAGAAACCAAAGATGACATAAACAGACAGAGGGATATTCCATGCTCCTGGGTTGGAAGAATCAATATTGTGAAATTGGCTGTACTACAAAAAGCAATCCACATATTCAATGCAATCTCCATCAAATTACCAATGACATTTTTCACGTAACTAGAACAACAAAAAAAATCACAATTTGTATGGAAACACAAAAGATCCCAAACAGCCAAAGCAATCTTGAGAAAGAAGAATGGAGCAGGAGCAATCAACTTATCTGATTTCAGTCTATACCACAAAGCTACAGTCATCAAGACAGTATGGTACTGGCAAAAAAAAAAAAAAAAAAAACACAGAAGTACAGGCCAATGTAACAAGATAGAAAGCCCAGAGATAAATCCATGCACATATGAACACTGTATCTTTGACAAAGGAAGCAAGAATATACAATGGGAAAAATATAGTCTCTTCAAGAAGTGGTAAGGGAAGAACTGGACAACTATGTGCAAAAGAATGAAATTAGAACACATCTTAACACTGAACACAAAGATAAACTAAAAGTGGATTAAAGACCTAAATATAAGATCAGAAATTATGCAACTCAGAAGACAACACGGGCAGGGCACTGTATGACATAAACCATAGCAAGATCCTTTATGACTCACCTAGAATAATGGAAATAAAAACAAAAATAAATAAGTGGGACCTAATTAAACTTAAAAGCTTTTTCACAGCAAAGAAAACTATAAACAAGGTGAAACAACAACCCTAAGGATTGGAGAAAACCATAGCAAGTGAAACAACTGACAAAGGATTAATTTTCGAAATATACAAGCAGTTCATACAACTCAATACCAGAAAAACAAACAACCCAATCAAACAGTGGTCAAAAGACCTAAACAGATATTTCTCCAAAGAAGACATATAGATGGCTAATAAATACATAAAGAGATGTTTGACATTGTTCATTGTTAGAGAAATGCAAATCAAAACTACAATGAGATATCACCTCACACCAAACGGAATGGTTACATTAAAAAATACAAAAAACAAGTGCTGAAGAGGGTGTGGAGAAAAGGGAACCCTTTTGTACTGGTGGTGGGAATTTAAACTGATAAAGCCACTATGGTAAAAAGTATGGAGATTCCTTAAAAAACTAGGCATAAAAACACCATATGACCCAGCAATCCCAGTTCTAGGCATATACCCTGAAGAAACCAAAACAGAAAAAGACACATGTACCCCAATGTTCATTACAACACTATTTACAATAGCCAAGACATGGAAGCAACCTAGATGTCCATCAACAGATGAATGGATAAAGAAGCTGTGGTACACATATACATTGGAATACTACTCAACAATAAAAGGAATATATTTGAATCAGTTCTAACGAGGTGGATGAACCTACAGCCTATTATACAGAGTGAAGTAAGTTAGGAAGAGAAAAACAAATATCATTTATTAACACATATATATGGAATCTAGAAGGATGGGACTGATGAACCTGTTCCCAGAGCAGCAATGGAGACACAGACATAGAGAACAGACTTACGGACAAGGGTTGGGGAGAAGAGGGAGAGGGTGAGATGAATGGAAAAGCAGCATGGATGCATATACACTAACATATGTACATAGTAGCCAATGGCAATTTGCTGTATGACTCAGGGAACTGAAACTAGGGCTCTGTAATAACCTAGAGGTGGGAATGGGCAGGAGGTGGGAGGGAGATTCAAGAGGGAGGGGATATCTGTACACCTATGGTTAATTCAAGCTGATGTATGTCAGAAATCAAACCAATATTGTAAAGAAATCATAAATTTAAAAAATAAATAATAAAAAAGAAAAGCTATGACAAACCTAGACAGTGTATTAAATTCCAGAGATATCACCTTGCCGACAGAAGTCCATATCATCAAAGCTATGGTTTTTCCATTAGTCATGTACGGATGTGAGAGTTGGACCATAAAGAAGACTGAATGCCCAAGAATTGATGCTTTCAAACTGTGGTGCTGGAGAAGACTCTTGAGAGTTCCTTGTGCAGCAAGGAGATCAAACTAGTCAATCCTAAATTAAATCAACCCTGAATATTCATTGCAAGGATATATACTGAAGCTGAAACTCCAGTACTTTGGCCACCTGATGTGAAGAGCCAACTCACTGGAAAACACCCTGGTGCTGGGAAGATTGAGGGCTGGAGAATAAGGGGTGACAGAGGATGAGATGGTTGGGTGGTTTCATAGACTCAATGGATGTGCGTTTAAGTAAGCTCTGGGAGATGGTGAAGGACAAGGAAGCCTGGTGTGATGCAGTCCATGGGGTCGCAAAGAGTTGCACATGGCTGAGCAGCATGGCAAAGAACAAGAAACCCCCTTTAGGTCCCTGACCCAGTGAATCCACTGTTTATTTGGCATTTTCAGGTGGCATTTTCAGGTTTCCTCAAAGGAACCTTCCCACCTTCTCAAGTTCATCTTACATCACACTGCCCCTTGCCCTCCATCCACACTGATTTTTCTATACGCCAAACCCTCTCCTGCTCTAGGGCCTTTATATCACTTGTTCCCATTCATAGTCTTCCTTTATCTAGCTGATTCTTACTATTCCTGCAGTTCTTAGTTATTGCCACTTCCTCCTGGAAGCCTTTCCTGGCTCCCCAGATATCTTTCACAGGACCAAGTACTACCCTTTCAAAGTAGTACTCACAGTTATAATTTTAATTTTATTTGCATGTTTTATCACTTAAATTTATCTCCTTTACTGTGCTAAAACTTCACACATTTTTGTTTAACATTTTATCATATTCTGTAAAATCTAAGATGCTGACTATAAGATGCAATATTATTTATATATTACTATATGATTGAGTCAGGAAGATCCCCTGGAAAGGAAATGGCAACCCACTCTGGTATTCTTGCCTGGATAATGCCATGGACAGAGGAGCCTGGTGGACTACAGTTGATGCGGTCACAAAGAGTCAGACATGACTGAGCACATAGCACACACATGACTGAAAAAGAAAAATCAGTGACATATAAAATGGTCTCTTATTTTAAGAAAAATATGGATTTTAGATCTTACAAAATAAAAATATAGTGTATTAATTATATATGTACCATTTTACTGAATCATCACATTGTGATTAGCCCATCAGTTCAGTTCAGTTCAGTTCAATAAGTGTGCAGACTTCCCTGGTAGCTCAGATGGTAAAGTGTCTGCTTAAAATGTGGGAGACTCAAGTTCAATCCCTGGGTTGGGAAGATCTCCGGGAGAAGGAAGTGGCAACCCAATCCAGTATTCTTGCCTGGAAAATTCCATAGACAGAGGATCCTGGTAGGCTACAGTCTAGAAGGTGCAAAGAGTTGGACACGACTGAGCACTTCACTTTCTTTCACTTTCAGTGCAGTTCAGTTGCTCAATCGTGTCCGACTTTTTGTGACTCCATGGGCTGCAGCAGGCCAGGCCTCCCTGTCCATCACCAACTCCCGGAGTTTACTCGAATGTCCATTGAATTGGTGATGCCATCCATCCATCTCATCCTCTGTCATGCTTTTCTCCTTCCGCCTTCAATCTTTCCCAGCATCAGAGTCTTTTCAAATGAGTCAGTTCTTCACATCAAGCTGCCAAAGTATTGGAGTTTCAGCTTCAGCATCAGTCCTCCCAATGAATATTCAGGACTGGTTTCCTTTAGGATGAAGTTAGGCAATTAAATGTTTCTTTACAAAGCAAAGAAGATCCTTGGGGATACAGCTTCTATTAGTAGTATATTTCAAAATTTGTGGAGATATTAGGAAAGACTATTGGAACTTTGGGGGATCTAGTTCTTGGATGCAGTGATTGCTCAGAAGTAGCTCACAACCCAAGGTGTCATTCTAAAAATAGACTTTATTTTTTAGAGAAGCCTTATACTCATAACGAAATTGAACATAAAGAAGAGAAACTTTCCATAAACCCTTGCTCCTACACACGCATAGCCTCCCCCATAATCAACATCTTCCACTAGAAAGATCCATTTGTTATGACTGATGAACCTGCGTTGATGCATAATCACTCAAAGTCCATAACTTACACTGTGGTTCACTCTTGGTGCTGCATATTCCATAGGTTTTGACAAATGTATATTAACAGGTATCTTCTTTTATAGTATCATACAGAATAGTCTTCCTTCCCTAAAATCCTGTTTTGCCTATTTATTTCTCCCTCCTCCCTAACCTCTGGCAATGACTTGCATATTTACTGTCTCCATAATTTTGCCTCTTGCAAAATGATGTAAAGTTGGAGTTGGAATCATAGAGTATGCAGTATTTTCAGATTGGCCTTTTTTTTTTTTTTACAAAATGTACATTTTTGTAATGATCATGGTAGTGTTTAAAAGGTGAGGGAAGGGGAACAAGCGTTTATTAATTCTGTGAATACAATAAATTTCTTCCAAGGAAAAAAAACAAAAAATCACTTAAAACTATTGTATAATTTAGAATAGATGATGTCCACACTTTTAAAATAATTGAAACATAAATCTGCTAAATGCAAAAATACATAACATTAAAAAAATACAAAGGTTATTATGAAAATACTACTTTTGACATAGCATTTTTCATAGAATGTCTTGGATTTGTTTGTTCCTTTCTCTCTTTTCCTTTTTTTGTTTTTTTAACTTATAAACAACAGAAATTTATTTCTCAAGAGTTCTGTAGGCTGAAAAGTCCAAGACCAAGTCATCAGTTGACTGGGTATCTGGTGAAGGCTTGCTTCTTGGGGCATAGATGGTGTTCTCTTGCTGGGTTTTCACAACTCAGAAGACATGAACGATCTCCCTGGAGCCCCTTTCATAAGCGCACTAATCCCATTCATAAGGGCTCTGCCCTTACAACCTAATCACTTCCCAAAGGCTCCACCTCCTAATACCATTAAAAATCCCATGGATGGAGGAGCCTGGTAGGCTGCAGTCCATGGGGTCGCTAAGAGTCGGGCATGACTGAGTGACTTCACTTTCACTTTTCACTTTCATGCATTGGAGAAGGAAATGGCAACCCACTCCAGTGTTCTTGCCTGGAGAATCCCAGGGACGGGGGAGCCTGGTGGGCTGCTGTCTATGGGGTCACACAGAGTAGGACATGACTGAAGCGACTTAGCAGCAGTAGCAGTAGCAGCAGGAGGTTAGAGGATTCTTTTTAAAAAAATTATTTACTTTAATGGAGGCTAATTATTTTATTGTATTTACAGTATTGTGGTGGCTTTTGCCATACATTGACATGAATCAGCAACAGGTGTACGTGTATCCCCCATCCTGAACCCCCCTCCCAACTCCTTTTCCATCCCTCTGGGTTGTCCCAGTGCACTGACTTTGACAGCCCTGTTTCATGCATTGAACTTGGACTGGTCATCTGTTTCACATATGATAATATACATGCTTCAATTCATGTTTTCAAATCATCCTACCCTCACCTTCTCCCACAGAGTCCAAAATCTGTTCTTTATATCTGTGTCTCTTTTGCTGTCTTGCATATAGGGTCATCATTATCATCTTTCTAAATTCCATATGTATATATATATATATACACATTAATATACTGTCTTGTTGTTTCTCTTTCTAACTTACTTCACTTTGCATAATAGGCTCCAGTTTCATACACCTCATTAGAATTGTTTCAAATGTGTTCTTTTTAATAACTGAGTAATCCACTGGGCTGGATGAAGCACAAGCTGGAATCAAGATTGCCGGGAGAAATATCAATAACCTCAGATATGCAGATGACACCACCCTTATGGCAGAAAGTGAAGAAGAACTAAACAGCCTCTTGATGAAAGTGAAAGAGGAGAGTGAAAAAGTTGGCTTACAGTTCAACATTTGGAAAACTAAGATCATGGCATCCAGTCCCACCACTTCATGGCAAATAGATGGGGAAACAGTGGAAACAGTAACAGACTTTATTTTCTTGAGCTCCAAAATCACTGCAGATGGTGACTACCGCCATGAAATTAACAGACGCTTGCTCCTTGGAAGGAAAGTTATGACCAACCTAGACAGCATATTAAAAAGCAGAGGCATTACTTTGCTAGTAAAGGTCCATCTAGTCAAGGCTATGGTTTTTCCAGTGATCATGTATGGATGTGAGAGTTGGACTATAAAGAAAGCTGAGCACCAAAGAATTAATGTTTTTGAACTGTGGTGTTGGCGACTATTGAGAGTCCCTTGGACTGCAAGGAGATCTGGCAAGTGCATCCTAAAGGAGATCAGTCCTGGGTGTTCATTGGAAGGACTGATGTTGAAGCTGCAACTCCAATACTTCTGCCACCTGATGCAAAGAGCTGACTCATTTGAAAAGACCCTGATTCTGGGAAAGATTGAGGACATGAGGAGAAGGGGACAACAGAGGATGAGATGGTTGGATGGCATCACTGGCTCGATGGACATGAGGCTGAATAAACTCTGGGAGTTGGTGATGGACAGGGAGGTCTGGCATGCTTCAGTCCATGGGGTTGCAAAGAGTTGGACACGACTAAGTGACTGAACTGAACTGAATATTCCTCTGTGTATATGTACCACACAGATTGGCCTCTTTGACTTAGTCATATGCATTTAAGTTTCCCTCATATCTTTTCATGTCTTGAGAAGTTCATTTCTTTTTAGTTCTGAGTAATATTCCATTGTGTGGATGCACCATAGTTTGTCCAGTCATCCGCTAATGGTCATCTTGGTTGCTTCCAAGTTTTGACAGTTAGTAATAAAACTGTTATAAACATTGGTTTTTGTGTGGACATAAGTTTTTTAACTCCTTTGGGTAAATACCAAGGAGCACAATTGTTGGAGCATATGATAACAGTGTATTAGTTTTGTCAAAAACTACCAAATTTTCAAAGCAGGCATACAAGTTTGTATTCGTATAGTAATTAATGAATTCCTGTTGCTTCACATCCTCATCAGCATTTAATGTTGTCAATGTTTTCAATTTGGCCATTCTAACAGTTGTGTTTTGGTGTCTCATTGTTTTAACTCGCATTTCTCAGGTGACACTTGATACTGAGCAACTTCTCATATGCTTGTTTGTCATCTCTATATATTTTTGGTAAAGGTGTCTGTTCAGATCTCTTGCCTATTTTTTAATTCATTTGTTCATGCTTTTATATTGTGTTCTTTGTATATTTTGAGTAACACATTTTTTTATACCAAATTTGTCTTTTGCAAATATTTTCTTCTAGTCTATGGCTTGTCTTGGGCTTCCTTGGTAGATCAGCTGGTAAAGAATCCACCTGCAATGCAGGAGACCCTGGTCCAATTCCTGGGTTAGGAAGATCTGCTGGAGAAGGGATAGGCTACCCATTCCAGTATTCTCGGGCTTCCCTGGTGGCTCAGCTGGTAAAGAATCCACCTGCAATGTGGGAGACCTGGGTCCAATCCCTGGGTTGGGAAGATCCCCTGGAGAAGGGGACAGCTACCCACTCCAGTATTATGGCCTGGAGAATTCCATGAACTCTATAGTCCATGGGATTGCAAAAAGTTGGACAAAACTGAGTGACATTCACTTTCATGGCTTGTCTTATTCTCTTGAGATGGCACAATTTTTGGCCTCCTTATTCAAGTTCTTCAGATGTACTTTCTGGAAGCTACTTGAGAGAAGTATTATCCTTGCTTTTTATTCAGTATTTCCAAGAGAAGTTGTCTGTCAGCTGTTTATTTGTGTCCAAGTGTTCTTTTCCCACTTGCAAGGTGTAGACCAATTCTCAATTTTGCATTCAGAGTTAAATGCAGATTTAAGTTCCAATACTTTGGCCACCTGATGTGAAGACCTGACTCATTAAAAAATACCCTAATGCTGGGATAGATTAAAGGAAGGGGGAGAAGGGGATGACAGAGGATGAGATGGTTGGATGGCATCACTGGTTCCATGGACATGAGTTTGAGCAAACTCCTGGAGATAGTGAAAGACATGGAAGCCTGGCATGCTGCAGTCCATGGGGTTGCAAAAAGTCAGACACAACTGAGCAACTGAGCAACAACAATATTGCTCCTCTGAAGTGGATCAGGGTAGAACTAAGTAGGGTGTACAGTGAGGAGGTGAGATATTCCTGGTTGAAGTCTTCTGCATTATTTCATTATCTGGTTGAAGTGGATTATCAGAATTTGGGGTATTCACCTATTTAAATATAAAGATAAAAGTGAAATACTAGGCCAGCTGTGTTCTTGGCATATATATATATATATATATATATAGAGAGAGAGAGAGAGAGAGAGAGAGAGAGAGTGTTTTTTTTTTTTTCCTTCAATAACCCATGCTGACCTACTTTGAGGACAACAAAATGAAAGTTTCCCCTGGGATCATTAGTGAGTTGACCATGTGTATAAAATGCCATGCTACTTTTTAGACAGAAAATAATGCATATTATGAGCTTTGAGGTGAACAAATGAACACTTTCTAAATACAGATGATGGTCCATGCTTTCCTAAGGTTCAACTCACTATATTTCCACTTTGTAATGGTACAAAAGTGATATACAGTCATTAGAAACCATGCTTTGAATTTTGAAAATTTCCTGGGCTAGTGGTAAGTAGAGTGCTCCTTTCTTTTTTTTTAAATGGGGGCAGAGTTCAAACTTTTAATTTAATTTTATTTATTTTAGTTGGAGGCTAATTACTTTACATGATGTGGTTGTTTTTGCCATACTTTCATATGAATCAGCCATGGATATACATGTGTTCCCCATCCTGACCCTCCCTTCCATCTTCCTCTCCTTCCCATCCCTCAGGGTCATCCCAGTGCACCAGCCCTGAGCACTGTCTCATGCATCAAACCTGGACTGGTGATCTGTTTCACATAGGATAATATACATGTTTCAATGCTATTGTCTCAAATCATCCCACCCTTGCCTTCTCCCAGAGTCCAAAAGTCTGTTCTTTACATCTGTGTCTCTTTCGCTGTCTCACATATAGGGTCATTGTTATCATCTTTCTAAATTCCATATATATGCATTAATATACTGTATTGGTGTTTTTCTTTCTGACTTACTTTGCTCTGTATAATAGGCTCCAGTTTCATCCACCTCATTAGAACTGATTCAAATGCATTCTTTTTAATGGCTGAGTAATAATCCATTGTGTATATGTACCACAGCTTTCTTACCCATTTGTCTGCTGCTGGACATCTAGGTTTCTTCCATGTCCTGGCTATTATAAACAGTACTGCGATGAACATTGGGGTACATGTGCCCCTTTCAGTTCTGGTTTTCTCAGTGTGTATGCCCAGCAGTGGGATTTCTGGGTGGTATGGCAGTTCTAGTTCCAGTTTTTTAAGGAATCTCCACACTGTTCTCCATAGTGGCTGTACTAGTTTGCATTCCCACTAAGAGGTTTCTTTTTTCTCCACATCCTCTCCAGCATTTATTGCTTGTAGACTTTTTGATAGCAGCCATTCTGACCGGCATGAGATGGTACCTCATTGTGGTTTTGATTGCATTTCTCTGATAATGAGTGATGTTGAGCATCTTTTATTGTGTTTATTAGCCATCTGTATGTCTTCCTTAGAGAAATGTCTGTTTAGTTCTTTGGCCCACGTTTTCACTGGGTCACTTATTTTTCTGGAATTGAGCTGCAGGAGTGCTTGTATATTTTTGAGGTTAATTATTTGTTGGTTGTTTCATTTGCTATTATTTTCTCCCATGTGGAAGGCTGTCTTTTCTCCTTGCTTATAGTTTCCTTCTTTGTGCAAAAGCTTTTACATTGAATTAGGTCCCATTTTTTTATTTTTGCTTTTATTTCCATTACTCTCAGAGGTAGGTCATAGAGGATCCTGATTTATGTCAGAGAGTGTTTTGCCTAAGTTTTCCTCTAGGAGTTTTATAGTTTCTGGTCTTATATTTAGATCTTTAATCCATTTTGAGTTTATTTTTGTATATGGCGTTAGAAAGTGTTCTAGTTTCATTCTTTTACAAGTGGTTGACCAGTTTTCCCAGCACCACTTGTTAAAGAGGTTGTCTTTTCTCTATTGTATATTCTTGCCTCCTTTGTCAAAGACAAGGTGTCCATAGGTGTGTGGATTTATCTCTGGGCTTTTTATTTTGTTCCATTGATCTCTGTTTCTGTCTTTGTGCCAGTACCATACTGTCTTAATGACTGTTGCTTTGTAGTATAGCCTGAAGTCAGGCAGGTTGATTCCTTCAGTTCCATTCTTCTTTCTCAAAATTGCTTTGGCTATTTGAGGTGTTTTGTATTTCCATACAAATTGTGAAATTATTTGTTGTAGTTCTGTGAAAAATATTGTTGGTAGCTTGGTAGGGATTGCATTGAATCAATAGATTGCTTAGGGTAGTATATTCATTTTCACTATATTGATTCTTCTGATCCATGAACATGGTATATTTCGCCATCTATTTGTGTCATCTTTGATTTCTTTCATCAGTGTTTTATAGTTTTCTATATATAGGTCTTTAGTTTCTTTAGGTAGATTTATTCCTAAGTATTTTATTTTTTTCATTGCAATGGTGAATGGAATTGTTTCCTTAGTTTCTCTTTCTGTTTTCTCATTGTTAGTGTATAGGAATGCAAGAGATTTCTCTGTGTTAATTTTATATCCTGCAACTTTACTGTATTCATTGATTAGCTGTAGTGATTTTCTGGTGGAGTCTTTAGGGTTTTCTATGTAGAGGATCATGTCATCTGCAAACAGTGAGAGTTTTACTTCTTCATTTCCAATCTGGATTCCTTTTATTTATTTTTCTTCTCTGATTTCTGTGGGTAAAACTTCCAAAACTATGTTGAATACTAGTGATGAAAGTGGGCAGGCACCCTTGTGTTGTTCCTGACTTTAGGGTAAATTATTTTTCACCTTTGAGGATAACTTTTGCTGTGGGTTTGTCATATGTAGCTTTTATTATGTTGAGGTATGTTCCTTCTATGTCTGCTTTCTGGAGGGTCTTTTTTTAATCATAAATGGATGTTGAATTTTGTCAAAGACTTTCTCTGTATCTATTGAGATAATCATATGGTTTTTTATCTTTCAATTTGTTAATGTGGTGTATCACATTGATTGATTTGTGACTATTGAAGAATCCTTGCATCCCTGGGATAAAGCCCATTTGGTCATGATGTATGATCTTTTTAATTTGCTGTTGGATTCTGTTTGCTAGAATTTTGTTAAGGATTTTTGCATCTATGTTCATCAGTGATATTGGCCTGTGGTTTTCCTTTTTTGTGGCATCTTTGTCAGGTTTTGGTATTAGGGTGATGGTGGCCTCATAGAATGAGTTTGGAAGTTTACCTTCCTCTGCAATTTTCTGGAAGAGTTTGAGTAGGATAGGTGTTAGCTCTTCTCTAAATTTTTGGTAGAATTCAGCTGTGAAGCCATCTGGTCCTGGGCTTTTGTTTTTTGGAGGATTTCTGATTACACTTTCAATTTATGTGCTTGTGATGGGTCTGTTAAGATTTTCTATTTCTTCCTGGTTCAGTTTTGGGAAATTATACTTTTCTAAGAATTTGTCCAGTTCTTCCAAGTTGTCCGTTTTATTGGCATATAGTCTCTTATGATCCTTTGTATTTCTGTGTTGTCTGTTGTGATTTCTCCATTTTCATTTCTAATTTTGTTGATTTGATTCTTCTCCTTTTTTTTTCTTGATGAGTCTGGCTAATGGTTTGTCTATTTTATTTATCTTCTCAAAGGACCAGCTTTTAGCTTTGTTGATTTTGGCTATGGTCTCCTTTGTTTCTTTTGCATTTATTTCTGCCCTAATTTTTATGGTTTCTTTCCTTCTACTAACCCTTGGGTGCTTCATTTCTTTTTTTTTTTTCTTTTAATAGTTGCTTTAGGTGTAGAGTTAGGTTATTTATTTGATTTCTCTCCTGTTTCTTGAGGTAGGCTTGTATTGCGATGAACCTTCCCCTTAGCACTGCTTTTATTGAATCCTATAGGTTTGGGGGTTTTGTGTTTTAATTTTCATTCATTTCTATGCATATTTTGATTTATTTTTTAATTTCTTCTGTGATTTGTTGGTTATTCAGAAGTGTGTTGTTTAGCCTCCATATGTTTGTATTTTTAATAGTTTTTTTTTTTAAGATAGGTGAGCAAAAGTAATAAGCCTCAGCTCCCAGTCAGACAAGAGATCACCAGGGGAAACAAGCAATACACCTACAGTGTTCTGGACACAAACAACAATTCTGTTTTTCATTTATAGTGCAACATTCAATAACCTACCTGAGATAGTTAACTGTAGGCTAATGTAAGTGCTCTGAGCACATTTAAGGTGGGCTAGGCTAAGCCATGATATCAGTAAGTTAGATGTAGTGCATGTGTGGTTACTCAGTCATGTTTGACTATTTGAAACCCCAAAGACTGTAGCCTGCCAGGCTCCTCTGTCCATGAGATTTTTCAGGTGAGAATACTGGAGTGGGTTGCCTCTTCCTTCTCCAGGTGATCTTCCCAACATAGTGATGAAGCTTGTGTCTTCTGTGTCTTCTGCATTGGCAGGCAGATTCTTTTCCACTGAGCCACCTGGGAAGCCATAGTAAATGCATTTTAAAAGTTTTTTTTTTTTTCTAAATTTAATGTGTTTTTGGCTGTGCTGGGTGTTTTTGCTACATGAGAGCTTTCTCTTGTTGCAGCAACCAGGGGCTACTCTTCATTGTGGTTTGTGGGCTTCTCATTGCAGTGGCTTTCTTGTTGCAGAACACAGATTCTAGGTGCACCAGTTTCAGTAGGGGCAACATGCAGGCTTGGTAGCTGCAACACAAGGGCCCTAGAGCTCACAGGCCTCAGCACTTGTGGCACATGGGCTTTGTTGCAAAAAGCACATGGGATCTTCCCAGATTAGGGATTGAACTCTTGTTCCCTGCATTGGCAGGCAGGTTCTTAACCACTAGAACTCCAGGGAAGTCCCAGTAAATGCATTTTTGACTTATGATATTTCACATGCTAGCAAAGTAATGCTCAAACTTCTCCAAGCTAGGCTTCAACAGTACATGAACCGAGAACTTCCAGATGTTCAAGCTGGATTTAGAAAAGGTAGAGAAACCAGAGATCAGTTTGCCAACATTGGTTGGATCATAGAAAAAAACAACAGAATTCCAGAAAAAAAATCTTCTTCTGCTTCATTGACTACATTAAAGCCTTTGACTGTGTGGATCACAACAAACTGTGGAAAATTCTTAAAGAGATGGGAATACCATACCATCTTACCTGCCTCCTGAGAAACACATATGCAGGTCAAGAAGCAACAGTTAGAATAGGACATGGAACAACGGGCTGGTTCAAAATTGGAAAAGGAGTACATCAAGGCTGTATATTGTCACTCACCCTGCTTATTTAACTTACATGCAGAGTACATCATGCTGGGCTGGATGATACACAAACTGGAATCAAGATTGCTGGGAGAAGTATCACTAACCTCAGATATGCAGATGACACCACCCTAATGGCAGAAAGTGAAGAGGAACCTAAACAGCTTCTTTATGAAAGTGAAAGAGGAGAAAGAAAAAGCTGGCTTAGAACTCAACATTCAAAAAAGGAAGATCATGGCATCTGGTCCCATCACTTCTTGGAAAATATATGAAGAAACAAAGGAAACAGTGACAGATTTTATTTTCTTTGGCTCAAAAATCACTGCAGATGGTGACTCTAGCCATGAAATTAAAAGATGCTTGCTCCTTGGAAGAAAAGCTATGACAAAACTAGACAGCATATTACTTTGCTGACAAAGGTCCATCTAGTCAAAGCTATGTTTTTTTCAGTAGTCCTGTATGGACGTGAGAGGTGGACCGTAAAGAAGGCTGAGTGCAAAAGAACTGATGCTTTTGAACTGTGGTGCTGGAGAAGACTCTTGAGAGTCCCTTGAACTGCAAAGAGATCAAACCAGTCAATCCTAAAGGAAATCAATGCTGAATAGTCATTGGAAGGACTGATGCTGAAGCTAAAACTCCAATACTTTGGCCACCTGATGCAAAGAGCCAACTCATTGGAAAAGACCCTGGTGCTGGGGAAGATTGAGGGCTGGAGAATAAGGGGTGATGTAGGACAAGATGGTTGGATGGCATCACTGACTCAATGGACATGAGTTTGAGCAAGCTCCAGGAGATAGTGAAGGATGGTAGCCTGGCATGCTGCAGTCCATGAGGTCGCACAGAGTCAGACACAACTGAAGTGACTTAGCAGCAGCAGCAGCCTAACCTACTTCAAACGTGTTCAGAACACTTTCATTAGCCTATAGTTGGGTAAAATCGCCTAACGCCTAGCCCATTTTATAAGAAAGCATTAAATATATCATGTAATTTATTGAATACTGTACCAAAAGTGGAAAACAGAACAGTTGTAAGTGTATTGGTCATTTCCCCCCCTTGATCATGTGGCGGATTGGGAGCTGTGGTTCAAGGCCACCTCCCAGAATCACGAGAAAGGATCTTACTGCGTATTGCCAGCCCCAGAAAAGATGAAAATTCAAAGTTTGGTTTATACTGGATAAGTTTCACTTACCCACCATCCTAAAGATGAAAAGTCATAAGTTGAATCATCATGAGTCGAGGACTATCTGTACATGACTGGAATAGATCCCTACTGCTAGAGTTTCCTGGGGATACCTGGAAAGGCAGGAGACCCAGTCCAGGAAAATGAGGGGTTGCTGATGACTGGAGGGGTGGCATCTGACCAGTGAGAGCGTGGAATGAGAGATCCCTGACTTTGTAGCCTTGGAAGAATACACGTCATTGAAGAATCATATGGTTGTGAGAGCCAGGCAAGTGTGTGCACCTGGAGGATAAAAGAGAATCACACAAGTTTTCCAAAGTGCCCCCTTCTTCCCACTAGGCTTTGTTTCTATCTCCTGTTGCTCCACAGGGTTTCCCTCCTGCCTAATGCTGCAGCTGTCCAACTGCAGAAGAGCCTCTGCCATTGTTCTTATAGGAATCTAGGATCAGCAGTCTGCACTGCAGGGGAAAGCCTTTTCCCCTGATATTTTCCTATTTTTATAACCATTTTGTATCATTTCTAAAGCGCCTCCCTCCCCCCTTAGGCATGGTATCTCATTCCCGAAATAATTGCTTTTACATTTTATTTTGGATAATTCACTGAGTGGAAAATTAAAGATACAATGTTTAGGCAACACATTAGTATTCATGGAGTGTTTTTTTATGTTTCTCATTACTGAAAACATTTTATGCTGAAAATCTTCCATCATGCTCCCCAAAGGTGGCATTATTTTGAAGCTACAGTGAGCAGAGATAAAGAACTGAAAGAAAACTTCCCTGAGTTAACTCGTGCACATCCATTTCCTTCCCAACCTTGGTTTATCAGATGCCCTCCGAATACATAGGAAACTTAAAGACATATTATTTACAGAGAAACATGATTGATCTCCTTGGGCTCAAAGGATTTCACATAAAACTGGAATGTACCCTAACAACTGCAGCTCTTCTCTCTAACAGGTTAACTTTGTCAAAGTGTGATGTGTACCTCAAGTTCATGTTCAGGTACGGGGACAGGACCCAGCCATTCTGACTGATGTGGGTTTATAATCGATGGGCAGGGGATTGGGGGCTTAAAATGCCATTAGTGAGATGTGACCATAGTCCACCATTTCATCTCTGGGACTCAGATTCTTTACCCTGTAAGGTGGGGAGGAAGAGTGTCCATAGCCTTTAAGGTGCTTTCTGATACTAACTTGCTGCACTTTTTTATTCATATCAACTATGAATACAGTTGAAATACTGGTCCATCGAATGGGGATAAGCAGTCATTTTTATTTTATGTGTAACTAGATCTCCAGTTCACAACATTGCTGAGAATAGATGTGTTAAGACCAGCAGGGAAATTCTTATTGTATAACTTGGTAGAAACAGCCTGTTTAGCCAGAGGGGGTCTTCTTCCTGGGGATGAGGTGTCTCCTAGTTAATAAAAGATTGCAGAGCTGGCTGCTTGGACTAGTAACAAATGAGGATCACAGCCAGACCTCGGAAGAGATGTAACATGAGAAGGAGGCCATTTTAGTCAGGGAGCTTTGCCAGGGACGTGCTGGAACTGAAAGGATAGACCTCAAGCCGCTTCAGAACTGGAGCACATCTGGGTACTTGGTACTCAGGCAGCCAGGAGCATGGCACTGGATGTGGACAGGAGAGTCACTCCCCTACCTGGAACTCAGAAGCTTTCTGAGGATGGGAAAGGGCAGGTTGGGGGGGCAGGCAAGGTGGCTGTCTGAAACACTGCACATTTTTAAAAGGCACTCTTCACGGTTTAGAGTGAACTAAGCTTAAACTCTTCTTGATGTTTATTTAACTTTCTCTTCTCTGCTCCCCATTGGATGAGGCCTGTTAATGGTGACACGATTAGCTATAGACCAAGCCAAAAAATTTGCATTTTCTTGGTGTATCTGAGTTATGCTATAAATTTCAGGAGCTCTAAACCTGAGGAAACCCCCCACCATATAAAAAAAGAGGTAAAAATAGGGGGTGTTTCTAAGACAAGAGATAAATAGCTTTGATTTTGTCCCTTTTAGACCCTCCAGTGCCCCAAGGGCACCTCAGGACAAAGTTTTTTGATCTGATCTGATTAAGGGATTTGTTGACACATGGCCCTTGGTGTCAGTTCTCACTAGCTCTGTGGCCACAGGCATCTGATCTAAACCCTCTGGAAGGATTACTGTACGGCTTATATGAGAGAGTGAGTGTATTTAAAGCATGAGCAGAGGGCTGTACACACAGGAGTGCTACATAATAAGAAGGGATGACAGCATTACATTGGGAATTATGGGAAATGCCATGGTTGGTGCTTTGCAAAATTACATTTCATTCACCTTGGGACATCCCCAGCTTCTAGCTGATGGAACCAAAGAGGTAAAGCTCAGAAAATCAATTTATTCTCAGGCAAAAATCTCAGTTGTGTCCTCAAAAAGAAGCTTTCATTTCAAAAGGAAAAAATGAATCCCACTACGTTAAATTTAAAAATCAGCAAATATTCCTGTATCCTAAGCAAATGGCAAGGTTCAAAAATAATTTCACCCCTGTCACTTCATTTTATGCTTTATCACTTCGCAGTGGTAAATGAAATGGTAATCCTGAACACCAGTGTTGAAATCTAATTTCCACCTCAGAAGAATTTTTCTCACACCTTCATCACAAACTTTCTCAAGAGATTCTCAGGCTACCAGTAAAAATTCTCACTGTTTAGGTACCATGGAGATACCTAGGTAGGTAAACAATTGCATTTCCAAGTAATTTACTAATACTCGAGGGGCTAGCATGCTACGGTGGACACAGCCCAGTGGCATCATCAAGTCTGGATCTTCTATTAACAAGTGGCCTTATTAGAACAAGGTCCATTCTCCTCATTTAGGAAACGGATTTTAATAGCAGCTTCTCAGGCATTTGTGGTTTTTCAATAACACAGGTAACATTTAAGACAGGAAATGATACATTGTAAAGCTTTGTTAACATTTATTGAATGGGTCATGGTGCAGGCTCAGTTCCTCAATACTGTCCCCAGTTAGCATCTATAATGAGCAAACTCTGGGAAACAGTGGGGAACAGAGGAGCCTGGCAGGCTGCAGTCCATATGTTGCAAAAAGTCAGACACAACTTAGTGGCTAAACAATAAATCTGTGATGAATTTCTCAGTGAGTTCATATATCCCACAGGCTTTTCCACCATTTAAAGTTCAGGTATAATTACTAGATGAGGATCAACTCAACAATCATCACTGCACCTGCCTGAGCCTCCCTCCTTTAAGACAAGAGCAAGCAGAGGGGCTGGAGCTTTGGAGGGAGAGAGGGATCTAAACCGCCTGCCATCCTCAGCACAGCTCTTTGCAGATGGCCTGGTGATGTATTTTCGAACAATGTAACTAGGCAGAAGATGCTCTCATCAAACTTAGTTTTTGTATTGAAAGCTAAGGGGGACAGAGCATGTTTTGTGCATCACTCTGTGTGTGTTAGTTGCTCAGTTGTGTCCGAATCTTTGCAACCCCATGGACCATAGCTCACCAGGCTCCTCTGTCCATGGGATTCTTCAGGCAAGAATACTGGAGTCAGTTACCATACCTGTCTTCAGGAGCTATTCCCAACCCAGGGTTCAAACCAGAGCCTCCTACATTACAGGCAGATTTTTTACCATCTGAGCCAGTATTTGCCAGCAGAATAGTGGAACTCACTAGCACAGAATAGTGAAAGTCACTCAGTTGTGTCAGTCTATTTGTGACCCTATGGACTATACAGTTCATGGAATTCTCCAGGCCAGAATACTTGAGTGGGTAACCTTTCCCTTGTCCAGGGGATCTTCCCAATCCAGAAATAGAACCCAGGTCTCCCACATTGCAGATGGATTCTTTACCAGCTAAGCCACAGGGGAAGCCCCAGCATAGAATAGGTATCAAAAATAAATGCCAAATGAATAGATAAAAGAAGTCCAAAAAGTTTGCAATGTTTCAGATTGCCATTAATCAGCACATCAGAACAGATGCACACTTTCTTTCTTAAATACGCTACTTTTCCCCCAGGTCAACATATTTTATTCAGCACCAATGCGAGTCAGGCTCTGCACCAGGAACAGAGAGATGCAGCTGGAACAGGTCTGGTATCCTCTCAGGGTTCCCAGACAAGACCTGAGTCTGTGTTTGGGTTACTGGGGATAAGTCCACAAGAAGAAAAAGTAGTTTATTTGAGACTGTAAGCCCTTTGAGGGTAGAGACTGTGTCTTAAATATGCTACTGAGGGCAGGGACTGTGTCTTAAATATGATACATTTCCTTCTTGTGTATTTGTCCTCATAACCCAAACGCACACTTTGGATTGTCCAGTAACCCAGAGGAGACAAGATCTGTTCCAGCTGCATCTTTGTCACAGAAGTCTGTGATCTAGATGGAAACTCTGTTTAATTTTGTTACCAGTCCATAATTGCTCACTTAATATTTGACCTGTTTTCTTTTTCAGAATCAGATCAGATCAGATCAGATCAGTCGCTCAGTTGTGTCAGACTCTTTGCGACCGCATGAATCACAGCACACCAGGCCTCACTGTCCATCACCAACTCCTGGAGTTCACTCAGACTCACGTCCATCGAGTCAGTGGTGTCATCCAGCCATCTCATCCTCTGTCGTCCCCTTCTCCTCCTGCCCCCAATCCCTCCCAGCATCGCAGTCTTTTCCAATGAGTCAACTCTTTGCATGAGGTGGCCAAAGTACTGGAGTTTCAGCTTCAGCCTCATTCCTTCCAAAGAAATCCCAGGGCTGATCTCCTTCAGAATGGACCGGTTGGATCTCCTTGCAGTTCAAGGGACTCTCAAGAGTCTTCTCCAACAACACAGTTCAAAAGCATCAATTCTTCGGCGCTCAGCCTTTTTCACAGTCCAGCTCTCACATCCATACATGACCACAGGAAAAACCATAGCCTTGACTAGACCAACCTTTGTTGGCAAAGTAATGTCTCTGCTTTTGAATATGCTATCTAGGTTGGTTATAACTTTCCTTCCAAGGAGTAAGCGTCTTTTAATTTCATGGCTGCAGTCACCATCTGCAGTGATTTTGAAGCCCAGAAAAATAAAGTCTGACACTGTTTCCCCATCTATTTCCCATGAAGTGGTGGGACTGAATGCCATGATCTTCGTTTTCTGATTGTTGACCTTTAAGCCAACTTTTTCACTCTCCACTTTCACTTTCATCAAGAGGCTTTTGAGTGCCTCTTTACTTTCTACCTTAAGGGTGGAATCATCTGCATATCTGAGGTTGTTGATATTTCTCCCGGCAATCTTGATTCCAGCTTGTGCTTCTTCCAGTCCAGCATTTCTCATGATGTACTCTGCATATAAGTTAAATAAACAGGGTGACAATATACAGCCTTGATGAACTCCTTTTCCTATTTGGAACCAGTCTGTTGTTCCATGTCGAGTTCTAACTGTTGCTTCCTGACCTGCATACAAATTTCTCAAGAGGCAGATCAGGTGGTCTGGTATTCCCATCTCTTTCAGAATTTTCCACAGTTTATTGTGATCCACACAGTCAAAGGCTTTGGCATAGTCAACAAAGCAGAAATAGATATTTTTCTGGAACTCACTTGCTTTTTCCATGATCCAGCGGATGTTGGCAATTTGATCTCCGGTTCCTCTGCCTTTTCTAAAACCAGCTTGAACATCAGGAAGTTCACGGTTCACATATTGCTGAAGCCTGGCTTGGAGAATTTTGAGCATCACTTTACTAGTGTGTGAGATGAGTGCAATTGTGCGGTAGTTTGAGCATTCTTTGGCATTGCCTTTCTTTGGGATTGGAATGAAAACTGACCTTTTCCAGTCCTGTGGCCACTGCGGAGTTTTCCAAATTTGCTGGCATATTGAGTGCAGCACTTTCACAGCATCACCTCTCAGGATTTGGAAGAGCTCAACTGGAATTCCATCACCTCCACTAGCTTTGTTCGTAGTGATGCTTTCTAAGGCCCACTTGACTTCACATTCCAGGATGTCTGGCTCTAGGTCAGTGATCACACCATCATGATTATCTGGGTCATGAAGATCTTTTTTGTCAGTTCTTCTGTGTATTCTTGCCATCTCTTCTTAATATCTTCTGCTTCTGTTAGATCCATACCATTTCTGTCCTTTATCGAGCCCATCTTTGCAGGAAATATTCCTTTGGTATCTCTGATTTTCTTGAAGAGATCCCTAGTCTTTCCCATTCTGTTGTTTTCCTCTATTTCTTTGCATTGATCGCTGAGGAAGGCTTTCTTATCTCTTCTTGCTATTCTTTGGAACTCTGCATTCAGATGCTTATATTTTTCCTTTTCTCCTTTGCTTTTCACTTCTCTTCTTTTCACAGCTATTTGTAAGGCCTCCCCAGACTCCCATTTTGCTTTTTTGCATTTCTTTTCTATGGGAATGGTCTTGATTGCTGTCTCCTGTACAGTGTCACGAACCTCATTCCATAGTTCATCAGGCACTCTATCTATCAGATCTAGTCCCTTAAATCTATTTATCACTTCCACTGTATAATCATCAGGGATTTGATTTAGGTCATACCTGAATGGGCTAGTGGTTTTCCCTACTTTCTTCAATTTAAGTCTGAATTTGGCAATTGGGAGTACATGGTCTGAGCCACAGTCAGCTCCTGCTCTTGTTTTTGCTGACTCTATAGAGCTTCTCCATCTGTGGCTGCAAAGAATATAATCAATCTGATTTCGGTGTTGACCATCTGGTGATGTCCATGTATAGAGTCTTCTTTTGTGTTGTTGTAAGAGGGTGTTTGTTATGACCAGTGCATTTTCTTGGCAAAACTCTATTAGTCTTTGCCCTGCTTCATTCTGTATTCCAAGGCCAAATTTGCCTGTTACTCCAGGTGCTTCTTGACTTCCTACTTTGCATTCCAGTCCCCTATAATGAAAAGGACATCTTTTTTGGGGGTGTTAGTTCTAAAATGTCTTGTAGGTGTTCATAGAACCGTTCAACTTCAGCTTCTTCAGTGTTACTGGTCTGGGTATAGACTTGAATTACTGTGATATTGAATGGTTTGCCTTGGAAATGAACAGAGATCATTCTGTCATTTTTGAGATTGCATCCAAGTACTGCAATTTGGACTCTTTTGTTGACCATTATGGCTACTGCATTTCTTCTAAGGGATTCCTGCCCATAGTAGTAGATATAATGGTCATCTGAGTTAAATTCACCCATTTCAGTCCATTTTAGTTCATTTATTCCTAGAATGTCGATGTTCACTCTTGCCATTTCCTGTTTGATTGCTTCCAATTTGCCTTGATTCATGGACCTGACATCCCAGGTTCCTATGCAATATTGCTCTTTACAGCCTTGGACCTTGCCTCTATCACCAGTGCTCACTGAGGTTAAGCTTATTAGTACGAGTACATTCTTCCCTCTATTTGGTGGCACACAGTGTGTCAGTTCTCTCAGTTGGGTTGAGTGTGCAGGTCTCTTAGGAAAGTTGACTTAAATTGATAAAAACATGGCTGGCGTCACAATTGATAAATCAATTAAGCATTTATTCAGAAAGGAGAGAGAGAGTACAAGAGAAAGAACAAGAGAGTAAACCAAACCTCTTTTTAGTGCTGATTATTAGAGAAGACATGCTTTTAGGATTGCATTAGCAGATATTTTGTAGCTTTCCTTTCAAACTTAGCTTCTTCTGTCCCTAATTTTCCTTTTCTTTCTTTTTTTCTTTATGATGAAGTAGAGAATGAAATTGGATAGAGGTGTATTGGGATTTTCTGCCCAATTGACTTTTCAGGGAAAGTCAGAGAGGATGGAGCCCAGCTGACCTGCAGACCAGGAGGAACACTTATGGAACTCAGGATGAGTGTGAAAGGAGGCAATGGGAAGGAATCAGCTTTGATATAGGTTTAAAACAATGGACTCTTCTGCTTGTTTCACAATGCTTCTTTCTCCACTCCCTGCCAGTAAAGAAGGGGAGGGAGTATAGTCAGAGTCTGTTGGCTAGGGGCAAGGATAGCTTTATTTGGAGAGACAGAAAGAGCAAGTCGGTATGTGTGGCTCTGATTCTGATGTGGTTACATTCAGAGATCTTCTCAGGTGCTCTTATCTTCGCTTTTGTGAGTTTCTAGCATCTTGGAATAAGTACCATCAGCCTATTAGCCCTGGAAAAGTCTCTAGAGGAATTGGGGCTCTTTTGACATCTTCATACCAAGACTTCACTTGGTTCACTAAATTTCTTCCCAATGCTCAACATCAAAGTATAGAAATGGTAAGAATCTTGACTTGGACTATACAACTATACTCAAATCATGAAAGAAGACCTTTTGTAAAGCCTCTACAATGAAATGGGTTTTAATAGGGGGTGTCACTGGATGGTAAGTAGATAGTACAAAAACCAAAGGAGATAAAATTGTAAGTTAAGGTCAATTTGAAATAACACTTGACCACAGACTCTTGACCTTCTGGCTTCCTCTATTTCTAGCTGGTTTTCTTTCTCCCTATATGTATTAACTTCCCCCACTAGGCTATCAGCTTGTCAAGAATCAGGACCATGCCTTAAAATGTATCATGAATATGTCTGTAAACTTTGGTAGTTGGGTCCTTTGGTTAGAATCTCAGATCCAGAGGCACTTTGTCTTGTTTACAACTGCATCTCCAGAGGCCAGCCACCTAGCTATGCTCAACAAATATTTTCAAATGAATAAATTGATACAGTTATGTCTTCTGTTATTTCAGAGTGCCTAGAATATAGTAGACCCTCAGTAAAGGTTAAACAGAACTCAGAAACAATTCTCACTCCTTTGGATAATCTGTATCCAGCTTCTGAGCCAGAGAATGAGGCTAATTGATGAAATGACAAAGACCAAGGTGCCAGTTGCTGTCCTGAGCAGATCAAAGTGAGGTTTCTCTAAGACTTTCTTCATGCTGTCAATTTTTTAAAATGTACTTTGACATTGTCAGAGCCTCTTTTCATTTTATTCATCAAATTTATGTTACATATGACCACTGACTGCTTTTAAATCAATTTCCTTTTCCACATAGGTGACTTTCTCCGTTTTATAACTAGGAGTCAGGAAGCCACAATCCACAAGGATTACTTCTCTCTGCTCTTCAAAAAGAAACAGCATTCACCACAACAAACCAACTCGCAGGTTGGTCCTGTGTTTCTCTCCTATCTTTGAAATATATAATATGGAGCATTAACAGTACAGCATTTTAGGAGGCAGGGTAGATTTCCCACTGTCTTCCACTGAGAAGAGGTTATGTTTGGATTCTGTGTCCAATGATACCCTATTAAGTCTCAGGTATATGTTCAAATTCTGGTTCAATACCTGATAAGAAAAAGAAATTAAAAAATAAAACTGTGATATCTCTAATATTCATCACTTTGTATCTGATTGCTTTATTTTATCTCCAATTTGAAATTACATGTTGAAAAGTTATGGTAATCAGAGAGTATTTGAGCATAAATTTGCTTGAGAACCTCCTAAGCTGCTATTTATCTAAAACCTAAAGCCAGGCTTTTATTGAAAAAGGCTTTTATTGATAGATAGAGATGTACATCTGTTGAGGCCCTGATGAGGAAAGTAGTATATGAGAAATCCTGAATATCAAAATATAATGTTGTCCTCATTTATTTTTCTGGAAAGAAAAAAAAATATTGATCAAAGAGACAGCTGTCTGCTAATTAAATTTAGTTCTTCAGAGAAAGAAACATATACTATAGAGCTTGAAATATAAGAATGATAAAATGTGACTTTTATCTTCAATTGTCATATATTGTACCTCATATATAAAAATTTATAATTTTTTTCTCATAAAATTATCATCTCTTTTGTTTGTCAATGGTCTCCTCAGAGCAACATGCTCCTTTGGCTCAGTGAAGACCAAGTTCATTCACTAATCCCCCAAGGCTTCAAGCTCCAGAGGGTGAGAACTAACTGAATCTCATTTATCATTATATTCCCAGGACAAGGGAGGATGCTTAGCTCAAAGTAGATGAAAACAGCTGAAAGGATTTTTTTTTTATGCCATCATTCATTCTCTTCTCACTGCCTAGAGTAACTTCCTTTACCTTTCCACAAACCAAAAATTAGCCATTCCTAACTTAGTGCACGGGGCAGCGGTAAAGAGATACCCCTCGTCCAAGGTAAGGAGCAGCGGCTGCACTTTGCTGGAGCAGCCGTGAAGAGATACCCCACGCCCAAGGTAAGAGAAACCCGAGTAAGATGGTAGGTGTTGAAAGAGGACATCAGAGGGCAGACACACTGAAACCATAATCACAGAAAACTAGTCAATCTGATCACACAGACCACAGCCTTGTCTAACTCAATGGAACTAAGCCATGCCCTGTGGGGCCACCCAAGATGGGTGGGTCATGGTGGAGAGATCTGACAGAATGTGGTCCACTGCAGAAGGGAATGGCAAACCACTTCAGTATTCTTGCCTTGAGAACCTCATGAACAGTATGAAAGGCAAAATGATAGGATACTGAAAGAGGAACTCCCCAGGTCAGTAGGTGCCCAATATGCTACTGGAGATCAGTGCAGAAATAACTCCAGAAAAACGAAAGGATGAAGTCAAAGCAAAAACAATACCCAGTTGTGGATGTGACTGGTGATAGAAGCAAGGTCTGATGCTGTAAAGAGCAATATTGCATAGGAACCTGGAATGTCAGGTCCATGAATCAAGGCAAATTGGAAGTGGTCAAACAAGAGATGGCAAGAGTGAACATTGACATTCTAGGAATCAGGGAACTCAAATGGACTGGAATGGGTGAATTTAACTCAGATGACCGTTATATCTACTACTGCAGGCAGGAATCCCTCAGAAGAAATGGAGTAGCCATCATAGTCAATAAAAGAGTTTGAAATGCAGTACTTGGATGCAATCTCAAAAATGACAGAATGATCTCTGTTCGTTTCCAAGGCAAACCATTCAATATCACAATATTCAAGTCTATGCCCCAAACAGTAATGCTGAAGAAGCTGAAGTTGAACAGTTATATGAAGATCTACAAGACCTTTTAGAACTAACACCCAAAAAAGATGTCCTTTTCACTATAGGGGACTGGAATGCAAAAGGAGGAAGTCAAGAAACACCTGGAGTAACAGGTAAATTTGGCCTTGGAATATGGAATGAAGCAGGGCAAAGACTAATAGAGTTTTGCCAAGAAAATGCACTTGTCATAGCAAACACCCTATCCCAATAACACAAGAGAAGACTCTACACATGGACATCACCAGATGGTCAACAGTGAAATCAGATTGATTATATTCTTTGCAGCCACAGATGGAGAAGCTCTATACAGTCAACAAAAATAAGACTGGAAGCTGACTGTGGCTCAGATCATGAACTCATTATTGCCAAATTCAGACTTAAATTGAAGAAAGTAGGGAAAACCACTAGCCCATTCAGGTATGACCTAAATCAAATCCCTTATAACTATACCGTGGAAGTGAGAAATAGATTTAAGGGGCTAGATCTGATAGATAGAGTGCCTGATGAACTATGGAATGAGGTTTGTGACATTGTACAGGAGACAAGTATTAAGACCATGCCCATGGAAAAGAAATGCAAAAAAGCAAAATGGGTGTCTGGGGAGGCCTTACAAATACCTGTGAAAAGAAGAGAAGTGAAAAGCAAAGGAGAAAAGAAAAGATATAAGCATCTGAATGCAAAGTTCCAAAGAATATCAAGGAGAGATAAGAAAGCCTTCCTCAGTGATCAGTGCAAAGAAATAGAGGAAAACAACAGAATGAGAAAGACTAGAGATCTCTTCAAGAGAATCAGAGATACCAAAGGAACATTTCATGCAAAGATGGGCTCGATAAAGGTCAGAAATGGTATGGACCTAACAGAAGCAAAAGATATTAAGAAGAGGTGGCAAGAACACAAAGAAGAACTGTACAAAAAAGAACTTCACACCCAAGATGATCATGATGGTATGATCACTCATCTAGAGCCAGACATCCTGGAATGTGAAGTCAAGTGGGCCTTAGAAAGCATCACTAGAAACAAAGCTAGTGGAGGTGATGGAATTCCAGTTGAGCTATTTCAAATCCTGAGAGATGATGCTGTGAAAGTGCTGCACTCAATATGCCATCAAATTTGGAAAACTCAGCAGTGGCCACAGGAGTGGAAAAGGTCAGTTTTCATTCCAATCCCAAAAAAAAGGCAATGCCAAAGAATGCTTAAACTACTGCACAATTGCCCTCATCTCACATGCTAGTAAAGTAATGCTCAAAATTCCCCAAGCCAGGCTTCAGCAGTACGTGAACCATGAAATTCCAGATGTGCAAGCTGGTTTTAGAAAAGGCAGAGGAACCAGAGATCAAATTGCCAACATCTGCTGGATCATTGAAAAAAGCAAAAGAGTTCCAGAAAAACATCTATTTCTGCTTTATTGACTAGGCCAAAGCCTTTGACTGTGTGGATCACAGTAAACTCTGGAAAATTCTGAAAGAGATGGGAATACCAGACCACCTAACCTGCCTTTTGAGAAACCTATATGCAGGTCAGGAAGCAACAGTTAAAACTGGACATGGAACAACAGACTGATTCCAAATAGGAGAAGGAATATGTCAAGTCTGTATATTGTCACCCTGCTTATTTAACTTATATGCAGAGTACATCATGAGAAACGCTGGGCTGGAAGAAGCACAAGCTGGAGTCAAGATTGCTGGGAGAAATATTAATAACCTCAGATATGCAGATGACACCACCCTTGTGGCAGAAAGTGAAGAGGAACTAAAAAAAAACTCTTGATGAAAGTGAAAGTGGAGAGTGAAAAAGTTGGCTTAAAGCTCAACATTCAGGAAACAAAGATCATGGCATCTGGTCCCATCACTTCATGGCAAATAGATGGGGAAATAGTGGAAACAGTGTCAGACTTTATTTTTGGGGGCTCCAAAATCACTACAGATGGTGACTGCAGCCACGAAATTAAAAGACACTGACTCCTTGGAAGGAAAGTTATGGCCAACCTAGATAGCATATTCAAAAGCAGAGACATTACTTTGCCAACAAAGGTCCATCTAGTCAAGGCTATGGTTTTTCAGCGGTCATGTATGGATATGAGAGTTGGACTGTGAAGAAAGCTGAGCGCAGAAGAATTGATGATTTTGAACTGTGGTGTTGGAGAAGACTCTTGAGAGTCCCTTGGACTGCAAGGAGATCCAACTAGTCCATTTTGAAGGAGATCAGCCCTTGGTGTTCTTTGGAAGGAATGATGCTGAAGCTGAAACTCCAGTACTTTGGCCACCTCATGCGAAGAGTTGACTCACTGGAAAAGACTCTGATGCTGGGAGGAATTGGGGGCAGGAGGAGAAGGGGATGACAGAGGATGAGATGGCTGGATGACATCACTGACTCAATGGACATGAGTCTGAGTGAACTCCAGGAGTTGGTGATGGACAGGGAGGCCTGGTGTGCTGTGATTCATGGGGTCGCAAAGAGTTGGACACGACTGAGCGACTGAACTGAACTGAACTGAACTTAGTGCCCGGAGAAGGCAATGGAAAACCACTCCAATGTTCTTGCCTGGAAAATCCCAGGAATGGGGTTAGCCTGGTAGGCTGCCGTCTATGGGGTCACACGGGGTTGGACACGACTGAAGCAACTTAGCAGCAGCAGCAGTAGCAACTTAGTGCATGTAGTCATGTATGGATGTGAGAGTTGGGTCATAAAGAAGGCTGAGCATGGAAGAACTGATGTTTTTGAATTGTGGTCCCAGAAAAGGCTCTTGAGAGTCCTTGAATTGCAATCTCAAACCAATCAATTTTAAAGGAAATCTACACTGACTATTCATTGGAAGGACTGATGCTGAAAGCTGAAACTTCAATTCATTGGCTACCTGATGCGAAGAGCCAACTCATTAGAAAAGACCCTGATGCTGGGAAAGATTGAAGGCAGGAGGAGAAGGGGGCAACAGAGGTTGACATGGTTTAATGGCATCACTGATTCAAGGGAGGTAAGTTTGAGCAAACTCAGGGAGACAATGGAGGGCAAAGGAGCCTGGAGTGTTGCAGTCCATGGGGTGGAAGAGTTGGACATGACTTACTGGCCAAACAACAACAAACTTAATGTATGTGTCTTCTGAAAATTCTTCCTGAGCAAAAATTCTACCCTCACTCATTGCATCTTTGTTATTAATTCATAGAGAACTCACTCTTTCTATCAAGTTTAGGCTTTGATTCTGTTTATTGTCAAACCTGTTTCCTAATAATTTTTTCTCAGTTAAATTGCAAGTTCTCTGACTGAAAATATTTATTATGTTTTTGACCCATAGGACATAGCACAGTCCCACCAACTTAGTAAGTATATCATAAACAGTACCTTGCAGATGACAACAAGTATTCAGACAAAATATACCAACAGTGGAATCTGGTAATAAATTGGGCCCTGGTTTCTTTAACAAGATCTTTTTTTTTCATCCTGGCCCACAAACCACTGCTTCCTCCCTTCTTGGTCTTCTGAATCATGAGATCCCAAAGCTCTACTAATGAGAAGCTATTTCCTATCGACTTACTTTCAGCTCTACCACCTTATTCATGAGGTTGGTGAGCTGATTAGCTGTTCAGGATGTCTGTCAGGTGGCCAAAGATTCTATTGGAAGGTTGTATTAAAGTTACAGAGCAATAAGAACTCAAATTTAAATGCTTAAACAAGATAACCAAGCCCTGAAAACAAAGTGCCATTTGAAGGAAAATTGTATTATTTTGTTTGTAAATGTAAAAGTTTGAATATCTGTGAGAAAAGAAAATGATTCTAAACTTTCCCTGAACTTAGAGTCCTAGCAAGAAAAAAAAAAAAAAAAATCTGGCCATGTTTAGGGGCCTGAGAAAGACTGGTAGGCTTATTTTGAATGACAGTTCTGGGGGTTGTCTTAGCCTGCATTCTCTCCATAGCAAAGCCTGACGGATGTGTATGTACAGGCAGTTGACTTAGAAAAGGGTCCCAGGGAGAGGAGGAGAGAAAAGGGAGCAAAACAGGGAAGGACAAAAGTCGATAGGCGGACATTGAGTCAGCCACCATTATGCTCCATCTTCTGGGATATTCTGAGGAAATTACAGTCACCCAAGAAATGGAAGTGGGTAGCAAGTGTCAATTAGCTTCTGTCCCGCGTGTCCCCACACTTCCAGAGACGCTCTGGGGAAGGTAGCAAGGATGCGAGGGCCCAAGGTGGGTGCTGTCAGCTGGAGCGTGTGTGAAACTGGCTGAAGTCTGCAGAGTGGTTGCCACCTCAGGGCTAGAAGAAGAAGAGGGGCTGAGAAGATCTGAAGCCACAGCCACGGCCACAAAGAATGCTGCCTGTGGCACGGACATGCCCAGCGGGTGGGAAGGCACTGATGATTTGATGATCCTGGGCTTTGATATGCTTGCTCACTGCCTTCATCTTATGAAAGGCCTTCAATCAGATATAGCCCATACATGGACCCTTTTCAATTTTTTTAATGAATTCAGTTTGCTATAGCAATTCTTTTCTCCCCAAACTAAAGCATCAGCTCTCCTTAGAGAGGAGGTGATTCAGCATTGCTTAGTAAGACACCTGCTTACTCCAATGAGACTTTGACTAAATTTGTTAAAACGTCTCCTTGGAAACCATTTCAGTGTCTGAGTGTCTGAGGCACCTGGCATATCTCAGAGACAGGTGCTAACAAGGATAACACAGAACAGAAATCAAAGGCTGCCATCTAAGTGACACTATACATATTTGACTCTATAAAAACTTTGCTATTTAATGATTTTTTTCCCCAAATGGTTAACTTGATTATATACTTCATCTACTCAAAATCAATTAAAAAAAAATCTAGTCCTTTTGCCTGTGCAATCCCATGAGAAGTTTATAATCAACAATACTTAAAGTAAAACAAATTCACCTTCCAGGCCAGTAACTAAGAAAAATGATATTTTGAAATAACATTTAGAATTCATTATTCTTAATCACTCAAAAGTAGCCAAATGAGCCCCAAGTGTACATTATTAAACTTTTATGAACAAGCATTTCCTCTATCAGTTTTCATCCCCAAATTTTAGGGCAATCATGTTTTTGAAGCAAAATGTGAGAATCATTACTCAAAGCCATTTCCAATCAGAGGGAGGATAATCTCTTCCTCGAAGTAACTCATTTAGTTCAGTTCACTTCAGTTGCTCAGTCATGCCTGACTCTTTGCAACCCAATGAACTGCAACATGCCAGGCTTCCCTGTCCATTACCAACTCCTGGAGTTTACTTAAACTCATGTACATTGAGCCAGCGATGCCATCCAAACATTTCATCCTCTGTCGTCCCCTTCTCCTCCCACCTTCAATCTTTCCCAGCATCAGGGTCTTTTCAAATGAGCCAGCTTTTCACATCAAGTGGCCAAACTATTGGAGTTTCAACTTAACATCAGTCCTTCCAATGGACATTCAGGATTGATTTTCTTTAGGATGGACTGGTTGGATCTCCTTGCAGTCCAAGGGGCTCTCAAGAGTCTTCTCCACAGTTCAAAAGCATCAATTCTTGCTTAGCTTTCCTTATAGTCCAAGTCTCACATCCATACATGATGACTGGAAAAACCATAGCTTTGACTAGATGGACCTTTGTTGACAAAATAATGTCTCTGCTTTTTAATATGCTGTCTATGTTGGTCACAGTTTATCTTCCAAGGAGCAAGCATCTTAATTTCATGGCTGTAGTCACCATCTGCAGTGATTTGGGAGCCCCCAAAAGTAAAATCAGAACCCAAAAAATTAAAGTCAGAATATTCATATGCAACACTAAACAGTGCAGTCATCTACAGAATTTGTTTTTTAAGTTTTTCAGTCAATAAGCTATATGATTTTTCCCAATAACATGTAGTTCCTGCTCCGGAAAGTGTTAGAGCTGGTTTGTTTTTCATCCTTGTTAATGTTTAGTTCTCTTGCTTTCCTTTGATTTTATGAGATGGCCTCACTACCACCACCACCATGTTTTTCCAAGACATTTTACTTTTAGCCCTTTGATTGCTATTATTTGCTTCCTTATGGACAAATAAGTCCATGTTTACTGGTCATTAATATTCCCTATATAAAACTCTAATAAAAATGTTGAGAATTTTGTGTATAAAAGGTGAGCAGGGATAAGAAGCTTACTGAGAAGCCTGTCCTCCTAGAACATGGTCTGATTTAAAGTTTAGTATGTGTTTCAAACAATCAATTGTTTTGTTTGTTTATTTTTTGTGTTACAAAAGAATTGCTTCTTAGCTAATATGCTATAACACCAAGTGGCTATTATATACTCTAGTTATTGTGCTAAGGTACCATATTAATATTAACTGATTTAATTTTCACAATAACCCTAGCAGGTAAAGCTTGTCATTGTCTTTTTCTTAAAGACTTTATTTATTTTTACAAATTTTTATTGGCGTATAGTTGCTTTACAATGTTGTGTTAATTTCTGCAAATACCGTATATCAAAACATATATGTAGAATCTAGGAAAATTGGATAGATGCTATTATTTGCAAAGAAGAAAGACACAAAAGAGACAGAGATGTAGAGAACAGTCTTTTGGACTCTGTGGGAGAGGGCGAGGGTGGGATGATTTGGTAGAATGGCATTGAAATATGTATATTATCATACATGAAATGAATCGCCAGTCCAAGTTCGATACATGATACAGGATGCTCAGGGCTGGTGCACTGGGATGACCCAGAGTGATGGGATGGGAAGGGAGGTGGGCGGGGGGTTCAGGATGGGGAACACATGTACACCTGTGGCAGACTCATGTCAATGTATGGCAAAACCAATACGATATTGTAAAGTAATTAGCCTCCAATTAAAATAAATAAATTTAAAAAAAAAAGAAGAAAGACACAGATGTAGAGAACAAAAAGTATGTATACCAAGTGGGAAAGAGGGGGAGTGGGAAGAACTGGGAGACTGGGATTGACATGTATACACTGCTATGTATAAAATAGATAACTAATGAGAACCTACAGTATAGCTCAGGGAACACTACTCAGTGCTGGTGCTGACAGAAATCAGAAAGAAATCAGAAAGAAATCAAGAAAAGAGATGATATATGTATATGTATAGCTGATTTACTTTGCTGTAAAAGGCTTTATTTTTTTAGAGCAGTTTGAAGTCACAGCAAAATTGATGAGAAAGTACAAAGCTTCCTCATATACCCCTTGCCCCCATCCATACATAGCCTCTCCCATTATCAATATGTTCCTTTAGAGTGGTACACTTGTTATAATCATGTTGTACTGACACATCACAATCACCCAAAATCTATAGGCTACATTACAGTATACTCTCAATGTTCTACATCTATGAGTTGTGACAAATGTATATAACATATAGCCATGTTACAGTATCCTACAGAGTATTTTTGCTGTCCTAAAATCCTCTGTGCCCTGCTTATTCATCCCTTCTCCCATCCCCCCACGAGGTCTGGTAACCATTGCCCTTTTCATTGTCTCCATATTTATGCCTTTGCCAGAATTTTGTATAGCTGGAATCACACTGTAGCCTCTTTAGACTGGCTTCTCTCACTTTGTCATTAAGATTCCTGAAGCTCTTAAGATTCCTTCATGTCTACAAGGTTTGATGGGTCATCTCTTTTTAGCTCTGAGTAATATTCTGTTGTCTGAATGTACCACAGTTTATCTGTTCACCTACTGAAGGACATTTTGGTTGCTTCCAAGTTTTAGCAATTATAAACAAAGCTGCAATAAACACTGGTTATACAAGTTTTTGTATGGATGTAAGTTTTAAACTCCTTTTGGTAAATACAAAAGAATATGATTGCTAAATCATATGGTAAGAGTATGTTTAGTTTTGTAAGGAGTTGGCAAACTGTCCTCAAGAACAACTCCATCCTGGTTCAACAAAGGGAAATGGCCTCTGCTTTCAGAATCACCACTTGGTAGAACCTTTGCACAGTTTTAATTAAACCAAATGCAAAATACGTTATGCCTAGAGAACTTTCCCTTTAATTTCAAAATTTACAAAATTCATGAGGAATGCAATCCACATAGCTCTAATCTGTCTACCTTAAAATCATCAAACTACTTGGGATCTGAGATGCCTTTTGCCTTTTAATTCCCAGGCCAAACTTTTCCCCTGGTCCCAAAATACTTTCCAATAAGAACATGTTTCTAAAACCAAAAAGATGTGAACTGATTTAAAACTATTACCTGTTTGCTATTCTTCACAAGCTTAGACAGCATCAGAAACACTAGGACACAAAAGAACCAAGTTGCGGTTGTTCTTGACTATTCTTCCTCCTGCCTACTGATCATAATACATCTTCATGGAATCAAACCCATATCTTACAGGAGCTCAAAAGAGCTTTATATCCTCAAAATTTTAAGACATTATTATTCTCATTTAACAAACAAGGTCCCAGAAGCCCAGGGATGTGAAATTACATATGTAAAGCTCCTAAGAAGTTGAGTAGACTGAAACTCTTAACTATAGTATTTTTTGTTTTACTTTATCTTTGATCCTTTCCCTATTTTAGATTTTAATCCATTTCCAAGAACCCAGCTTTTCAGTTGGAAGAGACTGAAAATTAGCTGGGAACATCTGTGCTCAGAGTGAGCAAAACCTTGGCCCACATCAATGAGCACTTGTATCACTTGGACTCTGAATGAGTATTGAGCATCTTGGGAACCACAAGGAGATGGCCCTGGCTGTCCAGATTCCTGGGGAAGTTGCCCCTTATCCTCAAGGAGAAATGTGAGCATGTGGTTACTGCATGCCATGGAGCACCCCGACAGGTGAAGGTCAGGGTGTGCTGGGACCAGAGGCAGATCCCAAACTGCTGGTGGGAGAGGAAAGGGGGAAGCTTTTGAGAGGATGTGACATTGAAGCTAAGTATTCTACAACTAATTGGATCTTCAAAGGCAGAGAAAAGAAAAGATGTGGAGGAAAGACTTTGGGGAAAGTATTTCAGGAAGAGGGGAGAACATGTGTAAAGATCCAGAGATAAGAGAGAGCAAAAGGAGTTCTGGAAACAAAGCAAGGACGTTTAACATAGAAGGCAAGGCCCATCATCTTGGGCATGGAACCAAGAAAGATCTCAGCTTACTGAAGTGCCACCATGGGATATGTCTGGCTGGCCAAAACCCACTCAAGGGGCCCAGCAGAATCAGTCAGAGGTGATGATGGGCCAAAGGCTCTCTGTGCACGTGTCAGATCTCTGCAGTCCAGCTGAGTCATGGCAACACTGACCAGTATCTGCCACAACTATTTAAGCCTGGTTCCGAGGCTTGCTAATTGACTTATACCATTTTAGTAACCTATAACAGAGAGGCACTTGAAAGTGCTTTCAGATGGTCAAAATAAACTCAAAGTATATTTTCAGAACCAGCAGAGATAGTCTGAACCTTGTATATCTGAAAAAGTAAAAGAGGAACAGTTTACCTCTCTTGATTTTCTGGAAATATTGTATAATATTTGGGGGCTCAGGGGAGGAAACATGCTTTCCTGGCCTCTTTTTTGGGAGTGAAGGCACTCCTTCCTAAATGCAGGCAGTGGAGGAAGGCACTCAGTGCTTCCATTGGCAGCTGTGGGGAGCCACCAGCGGGGAAGCCCACGCCTTCTCCTGCCAGTTTCTGATGGGCGGGGTCAGGGAAGTAGAGCCCGAGCACCGTTCACCTGCCAGCACGTGGACCAGGAGCAAAGACTGACCTGGCCATCGAGTTTAGGAGCAAGACTCAACGTGTCCACTCAAGCTTCATGTTCCACTTAAAAACATCAACCAAGCAGACATGTCAATAGCACCAGAAAAAAAAAAAAACTTGTATTGCAAATATTTACACTTTGTATAAAATTTTCCAGATTGGCCATTTGGTCCAATTTTTTCTTATTGAATATTAATGAAAGACAATTTAACTTTGACCTCTGACTCAGTGCCACATAATACAGAATGAACAAACCCTAGGAACTATCTTCGAGCACTTAATACAGCAGGCCCTAAGCATTTTTCTTTTCATTATATCATTTAAACCTCATGACAATACCATGGAGGAGGCATTATTTCCACAACTTTTAAAAGAGGAAACTGAGGAACAGAGAAGTGAAATGATTCATCCCAGGTCACAGCTGGAGAGACTCAGAGGCGGACAGGACCCAGAGCCTGTGTGATTCCAAAGCCCATGTGTTTTCTATTCCATCACTGCCTCCAGAGGGTCCAAAAGATTTGGGGGTCATGTGAAACACAAAACTTTAAGAGCAGTCACTTTGGGAAGACTTAACCTTGGACTCTGTTGGCAAACCGATAAAGTAGAGAAAATTAGTCAATTTAAGTTAAAAAAAAAAAAAAAAACAGGAAAAAAAAACTGTCTTCCTAATGAGTGAAAATTTTGTTCCAACAATACATTCCTTAAAAAAAGGATCAACCAACAAACAAAAAAAGATCTCATCCCCAAAACAGTTGCAACTGATGACCCACTTATTTCAAGGAATGTTTAATCTAACAATGTGTCAGTGCCACAGAAGTTGGCAGTCCTTGGAGTTGGACACAGTGGTGTGTTTGTATCAGGAGGAAGTCTGAGCCTTTTACCTGACTGGGAACAGAGTTTCAGAGGTCTTCTGGAGAAATAAAGCCTTCTGCTGGCAAGTGGGCCTAAGGCCCCTTTCATCCTGCCAGAATGGATTTGGTCTACGCAATGTGATTTAAGGCATCAGAGGTGGGCCAAAACATCTGGGAGTTTGCTCAACTCAAGGACAAAGATGATCCACACTTGTTTATTTGAAACACACTGCCTCATCAGCCTTCCCTGGTGGCTCAGCGGTAAAGAATCTGCCTGACAATGCAGGTGGTCAGTGATGCCATCCAACCGTCTTATCCTCTGTCGTCCCCTTTTCCTCCTGCCTTCAATTTTTCCCAGCATCAGGGTCTTACCCAATGAGTCAGTACTTTGCATCAGGTGGCCAAAGTATTGGAGTATCAGCTTCAGCATCAGTCCTTCCAATGAATATTTAGGACTGATTTCCTTTAGGCTGGACTGGTTGGATCTCCTTGCAGTCCAAGGGACTCTCAAGAGTCTTCTCCAACACCACAGTTCAAAAGCATCAATCTTTTGGGGCTCAGTTTTCTTTGTAGTCCAACTCTCACATCCATATATGACTCCTGGAAAAACCATAGATTTGACTAGACAGGCCTTTGTCAGCAAAGTAATATCTCTGCTTTTTAATATGCTGTATAGGTTGGTCATAGCTTTTCTTCCAAGAAGCAAACATTGTTTAATTTCACAGCTGCAGTCAACAATTGCCGTGATTTTGGAGCCCAAGAAAATAAAGTCTGTCACTGTTTCCATTGTTTCCCCATCTATTTACCATGAAGTGATGGGACTGGATGCCATGATCTTGGCTTTTTGAATGTTGAGTTTTAGGTCAGCTTTTTCACTCTCTTTCACTTTCATCAAGAGGCTCTTCCGTTCCTCTTCACTTTCTGCCATAAGAGTGGTGTCATCTGTGCATCTGAGGTTATTGATATTTCTCCAGGCAATCTTGATTTCAGCTTGTGCTTCATCCAGCCTGGCATTTTGCATGATGTACTCTGCAAAGAAGTTAAATAAGCAGGGTGACAATATACAGCCTTGATATACTCCTTTCCCAATTTGGAACCAGTCTGTTTTTCCATGTCCAGTTCTAACTGTTGCTTCTTGACCTGCATACAGATTTCTTAGGAGGCAGGTAAGGTGGTCTGGTATTCCCATCTCTTTCAGAATTTCCCATTTTGTTGTGATCTACACAGTCAAAGGCTTTAGCAGAGTCAATAAAGCAGAAGTAGATGTTTTTTTGGAACTCTCTTGCTTTTTCTATGATCCAACAGATGTTGACAATTTGATCTCTGGTTCCTCTGCCTTTTCTAAATCCAGCTTGAACATCTGGAAGTTTATGGCTCATGTGCTGTTGAAGCCTGGCTTGGAGAATTTTGATCATTACTTTGCTAGTGTCTGACATGAGTGCAATTGTGCAGTTCTTTGAACATTCTTTGGCATTGTCCTTCTTTGGGATTGGAATGAAAACTGACATTTTCCAGTCCTGTGGCCACTGCTGAGTTTTCCAAATTTGTTGACATAATGAGTGCAGTACTTTAATGTCATCATCTTTTAGGATTTGAAATAGTTCAACTGGAATTCCATCACCTCCACCTGCTTTGTTCATAGTGGTGCTTCCTAAGGCCCACTTGCTTCACATCCCAGGATGTCAGGCTATAGGTGAGTGATCACACCATCGTGGTTATCTGGGTCATTAAGATCTTTTTTGCATAGTTCTTCTATGTATTCTTGCCACCTCTTTTTAATATTTTCTGCTTATGTTAGGTCCATACCATTTCTGTCCTTTACTATGCCCATCTTCAAGAAAATTAAAAATACCAATGGAATATTTCATGCAAAGATGGGCACAATAAAGGACAGAAATGGTACAGACCTAACAGAAGCAGAGGATATTAAGAAGTGGCAAGAATACACAGAAGAGCTATACAAAAAAGATCATTTCATCAGGTTTGCACAAATTCATGAGTCTACTCTCAGCATTTAGTTTATTTCATTCTATTTATTTGCTTACACTAGTACCATACTCTTTTTGTTACTAGAGCTTGTAATATGATCATAGCTGACAGGACAAGCTTTGTTTCTTCTCTTTGATTCTTTTCATACAAGTTGACAGCTATTTATGGAAGAATATATTCTTCCACATGCATTTTCTTCCCCCATTTTTATTGAGGTATTAGTGACAAATAAGGCAGTGGCACCCCACTCCAGTACTCTTGCCTGGAAAATCCCATGGATGGAGGAGCCTGGTGGGCTGCAGTCCATGGGGTCGCTAAGAGTCAGACATGACTGAGCGACTTCACTTTCACTTTTCACTTTCATGCATTGGAGAAGGAAATGGCAACCCACTCCAATGTTCTTGCCTGGAGAATCCCAGGGACGGGGGAGCCTGGTGGGCTGCCGTCTATGGGGTCACACAGAGTTGGACACGACTGAAGTGACTTAGCAGCAGCAGCAGCAGTGACAAATGAAAATTATATATATTTAAGGTGTACAACTTGATGTTTTGGTATACATATAGATAGTGAAATAATTGCCAAAATCAAGCTAATTAACATATGCATTACCTCAGAGTTACTGTTTTTACTTTTCTGTGTGTGGTGAGAACACTTAAGATGTACCCTCTTAGCAAGTTTCTACTATACAATACCATACTGCTAACTGTATTCATGTTGCTGTAGATTAGATCTCCAGAGGTTATCCATCTTGTACAACTAAAATTTTGTACACCTTGACCAACTTCCTATTCCTCCTTCCCCCACAGGCTCTAGCAACCACCATGACACTCTTTGCTATTTGAGTCTGACTATTTTAGATTTCACATATAATTGAGGTGAGGATGTATTTGTCTTTCTGTGGCTTATTTGGCTTACCATAACTTTCCAGCTTCATCCATGTTGTTGAAGTGGCAGGACTTCCTTCTTTTCAAATATTGAGTAAGATATATATATATATATATATATATATATATATATATATATATATATCACAGAATTGTCAACATCTGTTGGATTAGAGAAAAAGCAAGAGAATTCCAGAAAAATACCTACTTCTGCTTCATTGACTACATGAAGGCCTTTGACAATGTGGATTACAACAAACTGTGGGAAATTCTTAAACAGATGGGAATACAAATCCGCTTACCTACCTCCTTAGGAACCTGTATTCAGGTCAAGAAGCAACAGTTAGAACCAGACACAGAGCAATGGACTGGTTCCAAACTGGGAAAGGAGTACGTCAAGGCTGTATATGATCATTCTGCTTATTTAACTTACATGCAGAGTACATCATGCAAAATGCCAGGCTAGATGAAGCACAAGCTGGAATCAAGATTTCCAGGAGAAGTATCAACAACAAGATAGGCTGATGATACCACCCTAATGGCAGAAAGTGAGAGGAATTAAAGAGCCTCTTGATGAAGGTAAAAGAGAAGAGTGAAAAACTGGCTTAAAACTCAACATTCAAAAAATTAAGATCATGGTATCTGGTCCCTTCACTTCATGGCAAATAAATGAAACAGTGGCAGATTTTATTTTCTTGAGTTCCAAGATCACTGCAGCCACAAAATTAAAGGATGCTTTGTCCTTGTAAGAAAAGCTATGACAAACCTGCTGCTGCTGCCGCTAAGTCACTTCAGTCATGTCTGACTCTGTGCGACCCCGTAGACGGCAGCCCACCAGGCCCCGCCGTCCCTGGGATTCTCCAGGCAAGAACACTGGAGTGGGTTGCCATTTCCTTCTCCAATGCATGAAAGTGAAAAGTGAAAGTGAAGTCGCTCAGTCATGTCCGACTCTTAGCGACCCCATGAACTGCAGCCCACCAGGCTCCTCTGCCCATGGGATTTTCCAGGCAAGAGTACTGGAGTGGGGTGCCATTGCCTTCTCCCAGTGACAAACCTAGACAGCATATTAAACAGCAGAGACACCACTTTGCCAACAAAGGTCCATATAGACAAATATGTAAGTTGATTGCCAAAGAGTTGATGCTTTTGAACTGTGGTACTGAAGAAGACTCTTGAGAGTCCCTTGCAGAGACTCTCAAGAGGAGCCTGGCAGGCTATAGTTCATGGGCTTGCAAAGAACTGGAGCAGCTAAGCACATAGATATAGACATTCAGGTAGTTTCCATATCTTGGCTATTATTAATAATCCTGCTGTGAACATGGGAGTGTAGCTATATCTTTGAGACACTGATTTAATTTCCTTTAGATACATACTGAGAAGTGGGATTGCAGAATCCTAAGACAGTTCCATTTTTAATTTTTGAGGAACCTTCATACTCTCTTCCATCATGGAGGCACCTGTTTACATCCCCTCCAACAGTTGCTCAGTCATGTCCGAATCTTTGTGACCCCATGGACTGTAGCCCACCAGGCTTATCTGTCCATGGGATTTTTCAGGCAAGAGTACTGGAGTGGGTTACCATTTCCTTCTCCAGGGGATCTTCCCGACCCAGGGATCGAACCAAATCTCCTGCATTGTAGGCAGACGCTTTGCTCCCTGAGCCACGAGGGAAGTCCCATATCTTTGAGACACTGATTTAATTTCCTTTAGATACATACCAAGAAGTGGGATTTCAGGATCCTAAGACAGTTCCATTTTTAATTTTTTGAGGAACCTTCATACTCTTTTCCATCATGGAGGCATCTGTTTACATCCCCTCCAACAGTCTATGAAGATTTTCTTTTCTCCACATCCTTGTTAATGCTTATCTTTGTTCTTTTTCTTAATAGCCATTCTAACAGGTTGTGAGATGATAGCCCATTGAGGTTTTGATTTACATTTTCCCGATGATTAGTTATATTGATCACTTTTTCATTGTTGGCCATTTGTATGTTTTATTTTTGAGAAATATGTATTCAGGAATTTTGCTCATTTTTGAATTGGGTTGTTTCCTTGCTATTGTGTTTTAGGAGTCCTTTATATATTTTTGATATTAACCCTCAATCATATATAGTTTGTAGATAGCTTTTCAGGTGTTGCAGTGGTAAAGAATCTGCCTGCATGATAAAGAATTGCTTCAGGCAATGAAGGTTCCATCTCTGGGTCAGGAAGATTCCCTAGAGGAGGAAATGGCAGCCCACTCCAGTATCCTTGCCTGGAAAATTCCATGGACAGGGAACCTTGGTGGGTTGCAGTCCATGGGGTCATAAAGAGTTGGATACTTCTTAGTGACTAGGCACACACACTCTCTCCTATTCCATAAGATGCCTCTTCATTTTGTTGTTTGCTATGCAGAAGCCAATTATTTATTTATTTGACTGGGTCAGGTCTTAGTTGCATCACATGGGCTCTTTCGTTGCAGTGCACAGACTCAGTAGTGGTGGCTCACGGCACTTGGGCCCTGGAATGTGCAGGCTCAGTAGCTGCTTGCAGTGTGCAGGCTTTGCTGCTCAGTGGCATGTGGGTCTTTGTTCACAGACCAGGGATAGAACCCGTGTTCCCTGCATTACAAGGAGGATTATTTTTCTTCAACCACTGGACTACCTTGAAAGCGCCACAGAAGACTTTTAATTTGAGTCAGTCCCCTTTGTTTATTTTTACTTCTGCTGCTGGTTCTTTTAGGGTTATACTTAAAGTGTAAAATTCACTGGCCAGATCAATGCCAAGAAGTCTTTTCCCTATGCTTTCTTTTGGCAGTTTTATGATTTCAGGTCTTACATTTCAGTCTTTAATTGATTTTTGTATGTGGTGTGAGATAAGGGTCCAATTTCATTCTGAATGTGGATATCCATTTTCTTCAGCATCATAAACTGAAGAGACTATCTTTTCACTATTGTGTGTTTTTGGTACCTTTGTCAAAGATGAGTTGACTGTAGATGTGTGGATTTATTTCGTTCTCTGCTGGTCTATATGTCTGTTTTTTATGTCAGTGCGTGTGTGTTAGTCACTCAGTCGTGTCCAACTCTTTGCGACCCCTTGGACTGTAGCCCACCAGGCTTCTCTGTCCATGGAATTCTTCAAGCAAGAATATTGGAGTGGGTTACCATTCCCTTCGCCAGGGGATCTTCCCAACCCAGGGATTGAACCTGAGTCTCCTATATTGCACGTGGATTCTTTACCATCTGAGCTATCAGGGAAGCTGGATTACTGTAGTTTTGAATATTTTGAAATCACGAGATGTGATGCCTCCAGCTTCGTTCTTCTTGATCAAGGTTGCTTTGACTATTTGAGGTCTTTTGTGATTTTGTAAACATTTTAGAATATTTTTCCTATTTCTGAAAAAATATTATTGGGAAGTTGATAGGACTACATTGTATCTGCAGATTACTTTTGTTAATATGAATATTTTCACAATATTAATTCTTCCAGTCCATGGACACAAAATATTTTCCACTTATCTATGTCTTCTTCAATTTCCTTCACCAGCGTTTTATAATTTTCAATGTAAAAGATCTTCAACTCTTTGGTTAAATTTATTCCTACATATTTTATTATTTTTAGTGTTGTGAGTGGAATTTTCTTAATTTCCTTTCAAACAGTTTGTTGTTCTTGTACAGATAAGCAACTGACTTTTGCATGTTGATTTTATATCCTGAAACTTAATGAACTTGTTAGTTCTAATAGTTTTTTGGTGTGGTCTTTAGGGGTCTTTATATATAATAGCATGTCATCTTCAAACAGAGATAACTGTACCTTTTCCTTTCCAACTTGTATGGCCTTTTATCTATTTTCATTGTCTAATTGCTTCGTCTAGGACTTGCATGATTATGCTGAATTGGAATGATGAGAGTGGGCATCTTGCTGTGTGTATGGGTGGTGGTATGGGAAAACACGTTCCAGGGGGTGCAGTGGCATGAACTCTGAGCAGCTTTGTTAGCTAAACTCACCATCAGACACCACATCAGCAGTGTCCCTGGTCATGCCAAGGGCTTCTGATGGCTTGCTTTTTCCCTCAAGGTGGTAAGGGCTTCTTGAGGGGATTTCTCTTTTGCTGAGCTGTGCCAGGATGGGGGATGAAATTGAACAGGTAAAAATGCTTTCTACATTTTCTATGTGCTCATCTTCGATTTTTGATCTCCATTGTGTTACTGCAGCTTCTTAATTGTAATGTGAAGCTCTCCCAGAGCAAGCTTCATTGGCAAATAGTTGTTATGTTGCTTTTTTAGGGAGGACAAAGGCTGGGACCTGCTAATCTGTCACCTCTGACATAATTTCAAATGCATTTAAAAATAACTTTACTACTTTCATCCAAAAATCTAACTGGAATTTTAATTGGTATTACATTCATTTATCTTAAATTTATAGATTAATTTTGGCAAGAATTGACCTTTATTTTAACAAGACTAAGTTGTCCCATCCAAGAGAATGAAATATCTATTTAATCATAATTTTTAAAATCCTTTAACAAGTTTAGTTTTAAACTTTCTTTGCTAAGTACTGTATATTTTATAATTTTAATCTGATTTCTGATTGTATTTTGAGTTGATTTGCTGCTATAGAGAAATGCCATTGATTTTTGGTTGTTGACCTTATATCTGGCAACCTTGTTGATGTCTATAATTGTAATTAGGGGTCAGTTTTTAGAGGTATATGTTCACTTCTATCAGCTTCAATTAGGTTTGGCTCTACTTACCTTTATAGTACAAATGTTTTATAAGCCAGGAGTTTTTTTTTCTCCTAAGGCATACACTGTTACAACTGAGATTTCACTCTGCAAATGTTAAAATCCAGAAGGAAGACTAGAGGGTATCTGGGCAAATGGATTACAGTTTCTTTATGGCCAACGAATACACAAATACTTGCATATAAAACCAAAAGTCACCACTGATCCAGAGCTAATAGTCAGAGAACCAATGATAATAATCCCTACAAACCACTAAATTCCTTTACTTTCTCTAAGTATGGCATTCCTTGCTTTCCCATTTCTAAAACTTTCAAGGCCACAACTTGAAATAAAAGAAGCCAAGTCAAGGATGGACTGAAATCTGTGAAAGTCTAGAAACCAAGATGGGGACACTCTCTGCATCTCTTCCCAGGATGTCAAAGAAAGAAGCTCTAGAACAGGACTGGCAAACTCTGGGAGGAAATGGGGGCTTTTCATTCAGAACATTTATCAAACACTTTTTGAACCACTGAGTTATAAATGGTGCTATGTAGACGGAGTAAAGGGAAGAGTTAAGGAGGACACAAAAGTGTTAAGAGTTTTGCTCAAATTGCCAGGATAGGGGAGATCTGAGCTAACGTCTTGGAATTTGGTTTATTCTGAGAGCTGGTCTAGTGGAGGCTTTTCTATTTCCATAGTAGATTGTTTAACTTGCATTATCCAGACAACTTATTTCAGTTCTTTGCTTGTACAAGTAGTCCTTGAGTTGATTTTAAAAAAAAGGAAAAAACCTCACATCTAATAGACGTATAAACTGATTACCTCCCTGCACTGCTATACAGGGCCACCATTAGTAAGCACATTCCTAACATTTGGATACAAGACCTACACTTAGTGCTTCCGGTAACAATTTGTTTCAGATAATTTTGCTAGTGGAGTATACTTCATGATAGGCGCTCTCTGAAACCTCAGAAGGCAATTTCCAAACTCTTCTGGAAACTATTTTGTAAAAGAGAAGCAGTCACGAGGAAGGATTACCAGGGGGAATTTTGGAAACTGGCCGCCCAATTAGGCAACTTTTCTTCCCCAAGGACCTGTAACTTGTGCTCACAGTTTCAGGATTTATTTGGACACAGCCCTTGACCGCTGACATTTTTAAAAGAAATTAAGCTGTACCAGAAACTGGGATCAGTGACAGCCACATTGGTCTCCTTGGAAAGAAAAATGCCTTAAGGAAAAGACAAGGGACTGTGATTAAGGGACAAGGGACCCCTTAATCATACTGCCAGTCACTTCTCATCAGTAAGGTTTGCAATTGGTTAGGAAAACACAACCATTGTTCTCAATTTAGGAAACAAAGGAGGACAAGGAAGAGAAGAGAGAAAGGGGATTAAGAGGGGGTGAAGTTGGAGTGGACAGGAGAAGGTTTCTGACTCAGAATTCATGTTAGGGAGGGGACGCTAGATATTGCTAAAAAGAGAGAGGTGTTAATATACAGAATCCATAGCAAGAGGATAGAGAGAGAATGGCTATTTTAAATCACATCTGGCATTGCCCTTAGTTATGTGAAAAGAACAGAGGGTTTAGAAGTGGAAAGAGCTGAGTTCAAATTCTGACTCAACTCCTTTCCAGTTGAATAAACTTGGGCTTGTTATTTCACCTCTTTGCACCTCAGTTTCTTCATCTGTAAAATGAGGTTAATGCCACCTACCTTGCAGTCCTGTTAGCAGGATTCAAAACAATGTTTATAAAAGTCCTTGCACATTACAGCTCCTATAGTATGTTGTCCTATTTGAGGTCAAACCCTTGCTCCTTCTTAAGACTGAATAACTTGGATGTACTGACATGGAAATGCTGTGTTCTTATTTAATTTGTCTTAAAGGACACCAGGAAATAAGGTCACATTGTTGTGGGTGGAGGTGGAGCTTTCCCTGATGGGAAGGAGCATCACAATTGACATCTTTTCTTGGGTGAGGTCATGGTTGATCCTGGGGCAGGAAGCCAAGATGGTAGAGGTAGGCAGGGATAACAGGAGGGCACTTCATCTATGGAGGTGGGAAGGTCTGTGATGGTTGGGCTTGGGCTTTTCTTCAGGATTCATGCTGTAGGGCATTCTCCCTGGAAATATGAAAGTGATCCCTTCCAGATGGTGGTCATTAGAGCAAGTCAGAAAGAGCCTCCTCAGGACCTCCTGAGCCCAACCACTCTGAGCAAGCCTAACAAAGGATGGAGGAGTCCAGGAAGAGTAACTGAGGCTAGAGAAAAGCCCATCTGCAGGTGCAGAAGGAGAACAGAGAGATGCATAGGAGGGGCTGGGTGGCATCCCTAGTCGGAGCTACAGAGGATGAAAAGGAGGATCGCAAAGGAAGATCAAGTGTTTACTTGATCCTGGCCAACCAAAGGGTGGGCAGGACATTTTGATAAAGCGAGACCTTTATGGAACCAAGTGGAGGGGGACATTTAAAAGGAAGTATAAACTATTTTAATGAATACATTTCCCAATTATTATCACAAGCATCAGTTTAGAATCAAGATGTTAGTTATTTGTTTTCCAGTAAAATAGTATTAAACATATTTTACCATTGCTGGCTATTGATGTGAGAAACTTCCAGCCGTGGTGGTCAGCTTCTTCTCCTAAGGACCAGAAAAGAGCACCTATCGGTCTCAAATTGTTGCAGGAAATAGCAAGCCAAAGGCACTGGGTGTTTTTCCAATGGGCCATTTGCCCCAACACTGAACAACTGTTCTATTGTTGAAATGTCTCCAAACTGCTCACTTGCCCCTTTGCAGCTGACAGAGAACCACTGGATGTGCCTTGAGACGAATTAGAAGATCTTTGCCACTTTGACGTCCCACCTTAGCAGAGAGACTGTCAGTCAAAATCTTGTCCCAGTATTTCTTTTTATTCTATAAAACTTGCTTTCTTTTCTAACACCTTTGAACTCCTGCTGAAATGAAAGTGATGGCAGATGGATTCCCTTGCTGCAAGTTTGTGAATAAACAGCCTGTGTTAATTTCATCTTGGATTTAGAATGTCTTTGCAGATGGGAAGTCATACCAAAAGAAATATAGCATTTACCAAGTGAGAAATTTGGAAGAGAGACCAGGACAAGTAAAGGGTTTCCATTTCATACAGTTTTCTGGTTAGAAGGGTGTATAGAGAAAGAGGGAGAGGAGAAGGAGGTAAGGAAACTTATGAAAATGAGATCTGGCACCAAAGGAAGTTTCATGCCTTTTCTCCTTCCTGCTACATTCGTATAAGCCTATACAAGAGAGTTTTTATTTACTTACCTTGTGGTAGGTAAACAGGCAAGAGGGTCTCTTAGTAGTTTAAAGGCTGAAGAGGTAGAAAGTGTTTAGGAAGGGAGAATGTCACTTGTCTTCATGGGTATATGAAATGCAAACCTCAGGGCTTAATATAATTTTTTAAAAAGAAAACATATGCATTAGATTAAAATGTTAAATCAAGCCAAATGAATAAGAATTAAACATCTACCACATTCAAGGTTCAATATATAACTGATGATAAACACTATGTGATGGGACTTTAATTCAGTTAAAGCCATGCTGGCCTCTCCAGAAGTTCTTACCAAAGAATCCAAATTCTAAGTTTGGGATTTTTACAGAATCTGGTGAACAGCACGTAAGGACAGAATATGGGATCCTAAAATGCAATTTGAGTGTGGGCTTAAATGTTCCATCTAAAGTGGCTGAATGTCTTAATTTAGGAGGAAGTTTAAGTTCTTCTCTACAAGCAATGGGCACTTGCTGACTTTAGGTAGGATATCTTACATCATTTCTTATGCAACTAAATATTTCCCAGGACTCAGGAAATTGGAGGTACAAGTGAGTTTTTGTTGACACTGCTGCCCAGATCCTGCTGGCTTTTAGCCCTGGTAGCATGCAGGACCTCCACATCTTCCCTCCTCCAATCTTCCCTTCATTCCCCAATTCCCAGGGGCATATGGTCCAGCTTCTGTCACTGAAGACTTTCACGAGGACACACTCTCTCAGAGATACCCTCCTTTGGGGCTCACTGCCCTGGGCTGTCAGACAGCAAGCAAGGGGGCCTGGGAGGAGAGCTGGACTTCTCAGCCCCAAGGTTCTCAGCTCACCTGCAACCACACTGCCTAAGTCCTGAGACCCACAACCTCTCAGAAGGCAAAACCTTTGCATTTAGTCTGGAATGCCTCCTCTTGTGGTGTTCAAAGCCAACCCCTCAGAACCCAGAGGTCTGAAAGAACAGGACCCATGTCACAACCAAACCACTCCTGTTTCTTTTCCCTTTCACTCATCCTGTCCTGCAAAAAAACCCCTCTGCCTTTCAACAATGAACAAAGCCCAGGCATATGGAGATCCACAGAGGTCACTTGAATCTATTTTGACCTAACTGGGGATACCAGGTACTTTTAATTTGAACTGAGCCTCTGAATTGCACTTGGGAGAAGACAGGTGGTCCAAACCCCCACTTGACTCAGATCCGTAGATCTACAACTGATTAGTGAGGGTGATGCGTGGATCTGTGTGGGTAACATGCAGATCCGTGAGCTAGCTCAGGTCCACACATAGATTGGTGAGGGCTTCCAAATTGTTTTCTGTAGCTTTGCATGTGGAGGCATGTGGGAGAAGATTATACCTCCTTTAGAAGTGAGGCACCCCTCTAAAACCCTGACGTGTGTCCATAAAGCCTTCCCTGATCCTGCTACCTGGATATAACTTGTCTCTGTTTCAATTCACCAGAGGTTGACCTGACTCTTTAACTGTTCACACGTTACTCTGCTTTAGGATTTTTAGGATATGCACCTATGTAGACCCCATTGGATGACACAGTTCATAGAACAGGACTCTATTCCCTAGGTCATGGCTTTGGTTACAGCAAATGTTCAGTAGTATCCGTTCATTTGAATTAAAGTCTGTTCAGTTGGCTTGTGCCCCTTTGTGGCCAACTTCTCCTAAAATGTGGCAAGGAAAGTCAAGGTCATTCCATAGGGTCACATCCATTCCTCCTGTACTGCACCCCCAGGGAAGCCTGGCATAGCCCACAGCAAACACCAGTGTGAACTCGTCCTCACCCTCTGAAACAGCTCTCAAAGTTCTTCTGGATGCGGACTAGAGCTCATTCTGTCCCACAGTTTTCCTGGAAGTGCCTTTAACCTCGCACTGTAGCTCCTGGCTGCCTGTGCTGGTGGCCCTCCCCTCCACCCTGGCTTTCCCTGGAGGATTGGTGTGCCTCACCAGGAGCTTCTGAAGGGGAAGAAAGGCCCCCTGGCTTCCTGAAGGAAAGGCGAGAAATGCCTGAATAAAGCCACAGAGGCTCTCAGGTTGGCAGAAAAACCCTCCTTTCCTTTCAGAATTATGATACCTATTTTGGTGAGACAGGAGGTTTTATGTGCTACTGTTGTTCCACCCCTTCTGAAAGGCGATTTAACTAAGTGTCTAGCGCCTTTAACATGGTATATTCTTTAATCCAGCAATTTTGCTTACAGTAAATTTCCTGCAATTCACAAAAAAAGGAAGGAATTTAAAAAGACATTCACCTCATGAGTAATAAAAAAAAAATCAAAACATCAAGATTGGTAAAAGTGTAGAAGTTTGATCAGGTGGTAAATGTGTGGGGATGTGGTCAATGCAGCTTATAAACAACTAGTAAAATTAGTCTTTAGACACTGCTTCTTTGTGAATTAGCCCAGTATCAATAGTAACTCCCCGAATCTATAAACATACCTGGTTATTTGTGGGGAATGGCTTAATAAATTATGATGAATACATATTATAGCATTTATTGTAATTTTAAAAAATTTTCACAGCGTGGTAAATTTATACTTCAACTGAATGACAAAATCTTAATATATAAAGCATATAAGAACACTCTCATTGCCAAAAAATTGCTCCTAGAATGCTCATATATAGTTACTTTATTTTTTATTTATTTATTTTTTTGGTGAAGATTTCTCTTTTTTTATTTTATTTTTTAACTTTACATATATAGTTACTTTGATTCTTAAACTAATTTATTTTTATTTATTTAAAAAAAACATTATTTATTTGGCTGCGTCAGGTCTTAGTTGTGGCATGCAGCGTCTTCATGCATCACGAGGGATCTTTTATTGTGGTTCAAGGACTCTATTTGTAGTGTGAGGACTCCAGTTGCAGGCTCAGAATCAGTTGCTCTGCAGCACTTGGATCTTAGCTTCCTGACCAGGGGTTGCATGTCCCTTGCATTGCAAGGTACATTCTTAACCACTGACCCATCAGGGAAGTCTCCCTATAGCTATTTAGCTATTATTTTAAAAATAATAATTAGACCTTGTAATATATGCTTTGGCACAGAAGGCTTACTGGGGTTTAATATTAAGGGAAAATAACAAGCTCAGGAAAGCATGTGTGAAAAGCCTCCATTTTTATTAAAACAAAGCCATATTCATTTATTTATTTATTTTTCAACAAATGATTTTTAAGGCAGGGCTGGCTTCTTGTAAGGCAGTGGAGATATAAAAAGGTAGATAGAAAAACAAATGATTCCTGCCTTTCTGTATGCTATTTTTACATACAAAATCCATAGAAAGAAAGAAAATATACCTTAAGAAATCATAGAAGGGAGGGAAAAGAACATAGACATTTTTTTTTACTTTCATGTACTACTTGAATTGTTTCAATAGCTCATACTTTTATAATTAAAAAGTTTTTATAGGGACACACAAACAAAAATGTATCCTAATGAAATAATCAGAAAGGCATCTGGGACTTTATGTACAAGGAGATGCTGTCACAGTGATTATGAGCTTGGGTTTGGAGTCAGACAGATGCAAGAGTGGCTCTACCTCTGTCACTGACCAGCTGTGTGATCCTAAATAAGTCATTTGACTTTTCTGTCTCAGTTTCTTTCTTAATAGAATGGAAATCATAATAATATTTATCCTGAAAGGTGATTGTAAGGATTAAATAATCTGATGTGTGTAAAGCATTTAGCCTAGTGTCTGACATATAGTAAAAACTTAACAAATGGAGCCATAAACACAATAAGGGCGATGTAGGGAAAAAGCAAACTAGCCGAGACAGTGTAGTCAGGCTCTCTTGCCCCACAGCCTCTCACTCTTGCCCAATATTATGTAAATAATGATTATATAACAGCTGAGATGACTTATAGCACTGTGCATGCGTGTCCCGAGGTACTTGCTTAGCTAAGTTCTGCTTTACTGACTATGCCAAAGCCTTTGACTGTGTGGATCACAATAAACTGTGGAAAATTCTGAAAGAGATGGGAATACCAGACCACCTGATCTGCCTCTTGAGAAATCTGTATGCAGGTCAGGAAGCAACAGTTAGAACTGGACATGGAACAACCAACTGGTTCCAAATAGGAAAAGGAGTATGTCAAGGCTGTATATTGTCACCCTGTTTATTTAACTTATATGCAGAGTACATCATGAGAAATGCTGGACTGGAAGAAACACAAGCTGGAATCAAGATTGCCGGGAGAAATATCAATAACCTCAGATATGCAGATGACACCACCCTTATGGCAGAAAGTGAAGAGGAACTAAAAAGCCTCTTGATGAAAGTGAAAGAGGAGAGTGAAAGAGTTGGCTTAAAGCTCAACATTCAGCAAACGAAGATCATGGCATCTGGTCCCATCACTTCATGGGAAATAGATGGGGAAACAGTGGAAACAGTGTCAGACTTTCTTTTTGTTTGTTTGTTTTTGTTGTTGTTGTTGTTGTTTGTTTTCTTTTTTTAATTTAATTTTTTTTAATTTTATTTTTAAACTTTACATAATTGTATTAGTTTTGCCAAATATCAAAATGAATCCACCACAGGTATACATGTGTTTCCCATCCTGAACCCTCCTCCCTTCTCCCTCCCCATACCATCCCTCTGGGTCCTCCCAGTGCACTAGCCCCAAGCATCCAGTATCGTGCATCGAACCTAGACTGGCATCTCGTTTCATACATGATATTTTACATGTTTCAATGCCATTCTCCCAAATCTTCCCACCCTCTCCCTCTCCCACAGAGTCCATAAGACTGTTCTATACATCAGTGTCTCTTTTGCTGTCTTGTACACAGGGTTATTGTTACCATCTTTCTAAATTCCATATATATGCGTTAGTATACTGTATTGGTGTTTTTCCTTCTGGCTTGGGAGAAAAATCAAATCAATAAAATTAGAAATGAAAATGGAGAGATCACAACAGACAACACAGAAATACAAAGGATCATAAGAGACTACTATCAACAATTATATGTCAATAAAATGGACAACGTGGAAGAAATGGACAAATTCTTAGAAAAGTACAACTTTCCAAAACTCGACCAGGAAGAAATAGAAAATCTTAACAGACCCATCACAAGCACGGAAATTGAAACTGTAATCAAAAATCTTCCAGCAAACAAAAACCCAGGTCCAGATGGCTTCACAGCTGAATTCTACCAAAAATTTAGAGAAGAGCTAACACCTATCCTGCTCAAACTCTTCCAGAAAATCGCAGAGGAAAGTAAACTTCCAAACTCATTCTATGAGTCCACCATCACCCTAATACCAAAACCTGACAAAGATCCCACAAAAAAAGAAAACTACAGGCCAATATCACTGATGAACATAGATACAAAAATCCTTAACAAAATTCTAGCAATCAGAATCCAACAACACATTAAAAAGATCATACACCATGACCAAGTGGGCTTTATCCCAGGGATGCAAGGATTCTTCAATATCTGTAAATCAATCAATGTAATACACCACATTAACAAATTGAAAAATAAAAACCATATGATTATCTCAATAGATGCAGAGAAAGCCTTTGACAAAATTCCACACCCATTTATGATAAAAACTCTCCAGAAAGCAGGAATAGAAGGAATATACCTCAACATAATAAAAGCTATATATGACAAACCCACAGCAAACATTATCCTCAATGGTGAAAAATTGAAAGCATTTCCTCTAAAGTCAGGAACAAGACAAGGGTGCTCACTTTCACCATTACTATTCAACATAGTTTTGGAAGTTTTGGCCACAGCAATCAGAGCAGAAAAAGAAATAAAAGGAATCCAAATTGGAAAAGAAGAAGTAAAACTCTCACTATTTGCAGATGACATGATCCTCTACATAGAAAACCCTAAAGACTCCACCAGAAAATTACTAGAACTAATCAATGACGATAGTAAAGTTGCAGGATATAAAATCAACACACAGAAATCCCTTGCATTCCTATACACTAATAATGAGAAAACAGAAAGAGAAATTAAGGAAACAATTCCATTCACCATTGCAACGGAAAGAATAAAATACTTAGGACTATATCTACCTAAAGAAACTAAAGACCTATATATAGAAAACTATAAAACACTAGTGAAAGAAATCAAAGAGGACACTAATAGATGGAGAAATATACCATGTTCATGGATTGGAAGAATCAATATAGTGAAAATGAGTATACTACCCAAAGCAATTTATCGATTCAATGCAATCCCTATCAAGCTACCAACAGTATTCTTCACAGAGCTAGAACAAATAATTTCACAATTTGTATGGAAATACAAAAAACCTCGAATAGCCAAAGTGATCCTGAGAAAGAAGAATGGAACTGGAGGAATCAACCTACCTGACTTCAGGCTGTACTACAAAGCCACAGTTATCAAGACAGTATGGTACTGACACAAAGTCAGACTTTCTTTTTATGGGCTCCAAAATCACTACAGATGGTGACTGCAGCCATGAAATTAAAAGATGCTTACTTCTTGGAAGGAAAGTTGTGACCAACCTAAATAGCATATTCAAAAGCAGAGACATTACTTTGCCAACAAAGGTCTGTCTAGTCAAGGTTATGGTTTTTCCTGTGGTCATGTATGGATGTGAGAGCTGGACTGTGAAGAAGGCTGAGCACTGAAGAATTGATGCTTTTGAACTGTGGTGTTGGAGAAGACTCTTGAGAGTCCCTTGGACTGCAAGGAGATCCAACCAGTCCATTCTGAAGGAGATCAGCCCTGGGATTTCTTTGGAAGGAATGATGCTAAAGCTGAAACTCCAGTACTTTGTCCACCTCATGTGAAGAGTTGACTCATTGGAAGAGACTCTGATGCTGGGAGGGATTGGGGGCAAGAGGAGAAGGGGACGACGGAGGATGGGATGGCTGGATGGCATCACCGACTCAATGGACGTGAGTCTGAGTGAACTCCGGGAGTTGGTGATGGACAGGGAGGCCTGGCGTGCTGTGATTCATGGGGTCGCAAAGAGTCAGACACGACTGAGGGACTGATCTGATCTGATCTGAAGGGTTATTTTTGTTCTATAAGTATATATAAGCTCCACCTGGAAAGCCTACATTACAGATACATTAATGTACAGGCTACTTTCATGTAGCCTACGTTACAGCTACATCACAGTTATATTATGGCTGCTGTGTCAGCCAGGAGAAAATAAATGTGTCTGCAGTTCCTATGGCTCCTTGTGTCTTCTTGCAGCCTATTAGCTCATGCCTTGCCTACCCTGGGTTCAGCAAACAGTGCACACAGTGAGATACAGCAAGATGATTGGCATAGTCGGTGTGATCAGCAAGACAGATGTTTATCCTAGTATTGCTTAAAATTGAGACAATTAAATGTTTATCAATTTCTATACAAATAGTAGACATTCTTAGGATGAGAGTATTATGAAACCATTAAGATCATTTTCAAAGAATTTTTAATGAAATGAGAAAACATAGTTTTGTGGTAAGCACAAACCTTATTGTTAATTCCGATTTTGATAGTACATGTATCTCTGGAAGGAAATGTCTACTCAAACTTTTGTAACTTCCCCTTATCTGTTTTCCAAGTGATGAGCAGTAAAAGCTCTTAAAGGAAAAAGGACCTGTGTGTTCCTCTCTAAGCCCAGAAGATGGGGAATAACAGGTTGTCAATTTCTGTTCTCCTTCATCTGATTGAAAATGAGACTCTCAAGTGATCACAGGGACTATTATGGTACTATCAAACTGGAAAGGAAGGGTGACTTAATCTCAGAAGATAGAGACCAGCCTAGCCCAGAAGTGTATGGGGTAATGGTGACCTCAGAGGACTTTACAAGAGAAAGTGAAAATTCTTATTTAGGAATTTTATAGGCTGGAATGGAATCTGGAAATCATCTGTTTCTTTCTTCCTAAAGTGTGGTCTGTGGACTACTCAGGCTCTGGTGAAATGCAAAGTCTGCAGCTTTATTGCAGATCTACTAAATCAAAACCTGCATTTTAACAAGATTCCCAGGTAAACATTGTACATTGTAGCTTGAGAAACAAATGATATTCCATGATTTTTAAAAAGAAGAACCTGAGGTTTATAAGAGGTGAAATGTTATGTTCAAGGTCACATGGGGATTTTAGTGGCAGAGGCAGAACCAGAAACTGGTCTTTTGACCTCTGTTTCATCATTTCTTCATATCTTGCTGCTCTTCACTATGTTATCCATATTTACTTCAATTTGTATACGTTGTCCAATTCCCTGTCTCCCAAGTCTTTTCTAGTAATTTTAAAGGTATGGTGTTTTATTTATTAGGTCTATATTGCACTGAGACAAATTATTATTGCCCTATGGCAGTAGGTGAGTTCAGGGTCAGCTTCAATTGCCAGCGTTTTGAGTGTCTAACTCCTTGGAATCTTCTTAAGTATCTGTGGAGACTGGTCTTTCATCCCTTATAAATTAGCTGTCACCAGACCCAAGTGAAATCATGGGCTGAAGGATGACTGAGAGGCTCAGAATTTCTGGCCAGAGACTTAGACACCAACATCTTCCCTACCCGTCCCTTCCCTTTGTTTTCTGTGTCCTACTTTGGTTCTGCTCCCATTTTCTTTAGCTCTCATCAAAGGCTTAATTATGCTCCTGGATCCTGATCATGGATTTATTAAATGTTTAAGTTTATGCCCCTTGAATGATGGTTTCCTAGTAATGAAGTGCATTCAGAAGAAGAATAGCAGGTCAAGCATGGGTATAATTTGGAAGAGCTTGACCACCAGCCATTTCACCTCTGACAGGGTTAATCACTACTCCAGTTTTTCAAGCTCTGGACTTGCTGGACTGTGCCTGCCAAGGTCAGCTGGGGTGCCCCAAATTAATTTTAAAGACATATGACTGCTTGGAGTTCACTAAGTTATCAGTTCATAATATTAAAAAAAATTATTCATTTGATTTCCCCTCAAATTACAAACCCAAATATAAATTATCTTGAAATAGCTAGAAAATAATATTCCATTGTGTTAGAAGAATAGCACCACTAGAGACTGCTGCATTTGCAAGCCAAGGCAAATTCTTAGAGAGAATCAACCTTTTTGAAGAAAATATAGGACATACTGGAAGAATTGCTGAGTATTGAGTTAATCCTATTCAAAAAAGATTTAATAGATGCCTCTTCTGCATAAGCCACAGTTTTAGATGTTGTAGGGGTTGGAGGGAGGGTCCAAAATTGACTCCCAGATGGAGCTGTAAGCAAAAGGCAAGAAAAGTGATCCACACCTGTCATTCTAGGGAGGATATCAGAATCATAAGAGAGGTTATACATACTATGGGAGTTTGTAGAGGGATCCCATCCCTGTGTGGAGATCAGGGAAGACAAGAAATGATAGCATTGGAGATAGGCTTTAAAACATAAAATTTTAAAAATATTTCTGCTTTATCTATGAGGTTAAAAATTATAAAAATAAGTGGGTTTTCTAAGGTAAGTCATTCAGAGGAATATAAAGAAAGCACTGTCTACCCTTTCACCTCCTGAATCCCAAGTCCCTTCCTCCCAAAGTGATTGATGTTAATAGCTCAGTAAATCCTTCCTTACCTACGCCTATAGCTGTCTAAAACTTTGCTTTGTTATTATCTTTTATAAAATAAAATAATATATAATTTGTAACTTTTTTATTTAATAAAGTCATGAATATTTTCTCAGCTAATGCATAGTGATCTAATTCACTCCTTTTTAATAGAGGCAGAGTGGTCTATAGGATGACTGTTAGAGAATTTCACCCACCGTTTCCATGGTGATAGACATTTAGATTGTTTCCAGGATTTTGTTATTTATATAATGTTGAATTTTGATATAAAGAGATGGAATCAAAGTCAAAGAGATAGGAATCAAAGAGTCAAAGAGGCAAGAAATATAACTTTGGGCTCAATAATTTCTGTCCATAGTCTTTTCATTGTCAGCAGTTTCATTATTAGCATGCTAATTCTCCTCTTGGTTCCCCCTGGTTTCTGGTCTCCTCAGTTATCACTGATGGTATTCACTTGCTGTATTTCATGCTACACCAGAGATCCAATCCTTTTCCCTTTCACTGATGCCTCCCCAGTTCCCACATCCTGTTCATCAGCTGCCCATACCTCTTCCCCAGAAAGCAGAAATCAACGAAGCAAGTCACCTGTCTCAATGGTCACCACTGACTGAATTGTAATGAACATGTGATTCAAGCTTGGCCAATCAGATTCTGTTATCTGAGGATTTAGAACTGAGACCTGGAGAAATGATGAGAGACTCAAACTGAGAAGTGATGTACAGCTGAATTAGGGGGTCATCTATGAGCCAAATACTTGCCAAAGCAGAAAAGGTCACATGCACGGAGGGGGAAAAGATGAAGCAGATGTGTCAATAGAGTGAGGGGGAGAGAGACGGAGAAGCAGAGAGTCCTTTTCTACTTCCCACTGACTTCAGCTCCTGGCTCCTATCCCGTAGAAGGACTGATTGCACTTCTTGCCCTTGGGTTTCATAAGACACCTCTGCCTTCTTCTAATAAGTTCCTTCTGTCTGAGCAAGTTTGAGGGAGGGTGATTTTTTAACTTGCAAACAAGTGATGCCTGAGAATTTGGCCAGGAATAGTGTTAAGGGGAAATATTACTCCACGCCAAATTTAAGCTTAAGAAAAAAAATGCTGATATAGCTATCTTACTGGAAGATATGATAACCTGCTTCCTTCTAGTATAAAAAGAGATATAGATTGTGCTACTTATTAATACAGAATGTTATGTAAAGATTAATGATTATCTGTTTTCAATAAATGAAGTACTTGACCAACCCATTTAGTGAACCTATTTGAAGCAGCACCCTCTGGTGGGATTTGGGGTCAGAAGAATCAGGGCTCCAAGCCTGTTTTCATGAAGAAGTGTGGACTTACACTCGGAGATGCCTGGCTTAGGTTCTGCTGCAGCCTAGTTATGTGACCTTGGAACTGAATCGTGATTTTCCCTTCTGTAAACTGAAGACAATATATTAAGGTTAATTAAGGAGATTAAATGAAACAGGGTACGTAATGTCTGACATCATACCTGGCACATGGTAAGCCCTCAACAGTATTAGTTCCATTTGTCTCTCTCTCCTCCCCACGGCCCTAGCTCTTCCTCCCACTACTATTTAGGAATTGGCTTCCTTTGATCCCCATCTTCTCTAGGCTAAAGCTGCCCCACCCTCTTCCTCCTTGCTCCACCATGGAACAAGGTGCAAAGAGAAACCCACAAGAGACCACGGCCCCGCAGCCAGAGAGAAAGATACTAGGTGAAAGTGATGGAGCTCTGGACAGGAGTGGGAGGCAGGAAGGGGGGAATGTATAACAAATATCCTTCTGCATATTGCTGAAATTAACAGACAAAACAATATTAGAACAAACCACTGAGCTCTTTTGCTTCTGCAAATACCACCCCCACCAAATAATTTCAATACAAGGTGTTTGGAGATAGACAGTCATAGATATTAGTCAGTCATATTAATGTCAGTCATGACATTATCCTTCAGAGATAATGTCATGTGGTTGGTCATTAACTAACAGCTATTCCCTAAGCAGTTTTCTAAGCTGGCAGCTACAGCCACTTACAATTTAGTGTTGATTAAAAATGGCCATATGGCAGAATTATATAAAAATATTATAAAGACCAGACCAGTCCTTTCTCTAAGCACTTCCAAACTAGAATGAGTGTATAAAAAATACACATACAGACACCTGAAGGATAATAAAGGAAAGCAATTTTAAAAATTAGGTCTTGAAAAAATTTTGCTGATTCATATTAAGAATCAGGAAGTTCTTGGCACCACTGGTCTCTCTGTAGTACAGGTGATGTACTTTTAAATTTTAATTTTAAGAAATTCCATCCAAAAAAGAACAAAAAGCCTTCGGAAAAGGCAGATACAGGCTAGGCTTGTCTAGGCAGGAGGTAGGAATGCATAAGAAACATTTACCACACTCACATATCCTGCTCAGTTGTTGTTCAGTCGCTCAGTCATGTCCAGCTGTTTGCAACCCCTTTGAGATGCCCTATACTGCAGCACACCAGGCTTCCCTGTTCTTCTCATGGAGTTTGCTCAAACTCATGTCCATTGAGTCGGTGATGCCATCCAGCCATCTCATCCTCTGTCATCCCCTTCTTCTCCTGCTTTCAATCTTTCCCAGCATCATGGTCTTTTCCAATAAGTCAGTTCTTCACATCAGATGGCCAAAGTATTGGACTTTCAGATTCATCATCAGCCCTTCCAATGAATATTCAGGATTGATTTCTTTTAGGATTGACTGGTTTGATCTCCTTGCAGTCCAGGGGGCTCCCAAGAGGCTTTTCCAGCACCATAGTTGGAGCCATCAGTTCTTCAGCATTCAGCCTTTTTTATTGTCCAGCTCTCACATTCACATAGGACAACTGGAAAAACCATAGCTTTGACTATATGGACCTTTGTTGGCAAAATAATGTCTTTGATTTTGAATATGCTGTGTAGGTTTGTCATAGATTTTCTTCCAAGGATTAAGCATCTTTTAATTCCATGGCTACAGTCACCGTCCACAGTGATTTTGGAGACCAAGACAATAAAATCTGTCACTGTTTCCATTGTTTCCCATCTATTTGCCCTGAAGTGATGGGACCAGATTCCATGATCTCTGCTTTTTGAAAGTTGAGTTTTAAGCCAGCTTTTTCACTCTCCTCTTTTACCTTCATCGAGAGGGTCTTTGATTCCTCTTTACTTTCTGCCACTAGGGTGATGTCATCTGCATATCTGAGGTTATTGATACTTCTCCTGTGATTCTTGATTCCAGCTTGTGCTTTATCCAGCCTGGCATTTTGCATAATGTACTCCGCATAGAAGTTAAATAAGCAGGGTGACAATATATGGTCTTAACTTACTCCTTTCCTAATTCTGAACCAGTCCATTGTTTCATGTCTGGTTCTAACTGTTGCTTCATGACCTGCATGCAAGTTTCTTAGGAGACAGGTAAGGTGATCTGGTATTCCCATCTCTTCTAAGAATTTTCCACAGTTTGTTGTGATCCATGCAATCAAAGGCTTTAGCATAGTCAGTGAAGCAAAAGTAAATGTTTTTTCTGGAATTCTCTTGCTTTTTCTATGACCAATGGATGTTGGCAATTTGATCTATGGTTCCTCTGCCTTTTCTAAATCCAGCTTGAACATCTGGATGTTCTTGGGTCACATACTGTGGAAGCCTAGCTTGAATGATTTTGCTGGGTTGAGCCATCCTTATTAATACAGTTTGACTGATTGACACTGATTCCTTTATTAATGCATATAACAGCTTTGTATACTTACTATGTACAAGGCACAGGAAATACAAAGAATAAGATGTCATAAGGCTGCTTGCCTGTAGGAACACTCATGCTAGTGAGGAAGAAAAAAATGAGACATAAATTGCACTGACATTTTCAGTTATGATAGAAACACAACTGTGCTCTGAGGGAGCCTTAAGGTAGAGATATTCAGTCTGCTTGGGTAATTAGAATACTTCATAAAAGTGGCATAAGAGTGAACCATATCATTTTACATGCCTGGAATAACATATATGGGTATATATAAAGGTTTATGCATATGTATACATATACACATAAACATACACACACAAAATATATGACAATGAGGCTGTTTTCCCCACCTCTAGTGCATATACTAATACTTATGAAAAATAGTATTTCATTTCTTTGGGGAAGAAATGAAAATAAGAATCTCAAGTATATCTACAATTGGGGTTTAGACACAGACTGTCTGGAAAACCATGCACAGGCCTGGGTGGATTTTCCCTGAAGCTAGATTTTGGAGCAATAATAGGAGAGAGAGGAGTCGCCAGGAGGAAAGGAGCCAGGCACGACCAGCCAGACTGTGCAATAACCCTAAGGGTCAAAGGGACTGAGAGGTGGTTCCTGGAGGCTGCCTGCAAAGGTGTCCCAGCCTGGTGAGTTTGGAGACATGTGGACACACAGATAAAACAGATGCGTGTGGACAGAACAAGCTGCTCTACTAAATTCTCAACACATCAAGACTCAAGTAACCATGCTTTGGAGCCTACTTAATCTTTTATAACAGAGGGAGAGAAGTTTTTACTTGTCACTTCACATAACACACACACACACACACACACACACGTACACGCAACTGAGCTGTCATGGAACCATAAGGTGAGAGCGTTGATGTCCAGGAGAGGTCAACAAAACCTTTCACTGTAGGGCTTCTTTAAAATACAAGAGTCCCAACTGCATCCAAGTAAAGCTTCATGTATTGAGAATTGGATAAATATGCCACAAGCCCTGCTATGTGTCAGTGACACTTGGAAGTCAGTTTTCAGAAGCACATCTGCTGGCCACTCACTCCTTCCCTTCTTGTTCTAAACAAAGGGTCTTTCTGAAATGATGGACACAAAGAGGCTAAAGTAGCCCAGTTGGGTTTCCTCCTCATTAAATGAGATGGGAGCAGGCTTAAAATGAAGGAAACGATTTCTATGGAGGAAGATGGGAAATCACTGTTAATGGAGCACTGAATGAGAACCATTCCTTCTCATGCCCCTGGGGAAATAAAACAGGTGGATCAGGCGGGAACAGAGACCCCTGAGGGTTGAAAGTGCAGTAGTTGAAGCAATGCTGCTGGTGTCAGACAGCCAGGCTGTGAATTCCAGCCCTACTACTTACCTGGGGCTGATTACTTGCCTTGCTGTTGTTCGGTTGCTAAGCTGTGCCTGACTCTTTGCAGCCCCATGGATTGCAGTACACCAGACTTTCCTATCCATCACCATCTCCCACCTCCCGGAGTTTGCTCAAACTCGTGATTGAGTCAGTGATATTCTGGCCGTAATGCTGCCCCAATCTCCTCATCTCTAGAATGAAGATGTAAATTGCTTTACTTAAAGTGTTTTATAAGGATCACGTGAGTGTAGACTAATAGTCATCAAATGTTTTCAGGGCCAGGAAACCCCTCTTGGGGGGTTTCCCAAAGTGACTCAGTGGTAAAGGACCTGCCTGTCAAGTAGGAGATGCAGGTTCGATCCCTGGGTTGGGAAGATCCTGGAGCATGAAATGCCAACCCATTGGTAGCTCATTCCTACTGACAAGAAAGCACCTTTAAAACAGTGAGGTCTTACTCAAGATTCCCAAAGTGACTTTTGTTTAGAGTCAGACCCTCTGTTCCTAGGAATCCAACATAGAAGGGGTGATCTGCAAGGAGAACTTCTGCTTCTTAAATTGTAATCTTCACCCCCACCCAGGCAAGATATCAATGTCCCACAACCTGAAAATGAGTGTTTCACTATTGTGCTCCAGGGATCAAGAAAGTTTGCTTTCATCTGAAATAGAAAGCATTTATTATCATCAAAACTAATGAATGCCAGCCAAAACAGAAGAAAAATTTCAATTAAAAGCTTTCTGAATCAGGACAATTCTTCTGAATTTGAAAAAGTCAAATATGTCAACCATTGAATTTTACCTTTGTTTTACTATTGATTTTTTTCTTTCTTTTGCCAAGGGAAGTATTTGTGTTTGGATACATAGAAAAAAAAAAAAGAGCTCAATATTGATTTTTAGAAACAATCTTTTTTTTCATTAAGATACAGAAGGGAATGTATTGTAGCACTGAGGAGAAGGCTATTCCTTTCCTGGTAGCTGGTTCTCACTAAATATGAGAAATTATACTCTATTCTCTTGTGACGAGAAGCAGGGCACCAGGACTTTCATTACTGGTTCACGTAGAAGCATCGAGGCATATGAATAAACTCTTTATTAGAGACAATCAAGCTGTGCTATTATGGAGAAAGAGAAAGATGAGAGTACAGACTATAGAAGTGGCTCTTTTTGAAACATTCAAATCCTTTGCAGTGGTGCTCTAGAAAGTGCTCAGAGTCGATTGTGGGGAGAGCTTGTCACAATTTTAAAGGCTGCTTGAAATACATGGGATTGTCTTATCTGGAAGTGCAGAAGGATTAGACCCCAACCGAGACTGCAGTTGGTGATAAAGTGGCAGTCAGTCCCCCACATTGGCCAGGATGGGGGGATGCTTGGTCATTTCTGTAACTGGACAAAGTTCCTGTTTTGTCTGTGTTCAGACATGGTTAGGGAGCAGTCTTGTTTTGTCTTGATGCATCCTGGTCATGGAATGGCCTTGTCTGATGCTGATATTCTGTGAAATTATTTGTGTTTGTCAGGAGAACATCAAGGCCCACTGGTGAGTGTCAGGTGTGTCTGGATGTTAGGGGTTTTGTTCTCAGGTCAGACCCATTGTGGCAGGCAGGACCCACTGGTTCATGTCTTGTTGCCGCCCATTCGGTGGGGAAGGAGGTGAATGCCAGTGACTGTTTCATACTTCTTCTCTTTCTGCTTCTTTAATGAAAGTTAAGTCACTCAATCGTGTCCAACTCTTTGCAACCCCATGGACTTCAGCCCACCAAGCTCCTCCGTCCATGGGATTCTCCAGGCAAGAATACTGGAGTGGGTTGCCATTTCCTTCTCCAGGGGATCTTCCTGACTCAGGGATCGAACCCAGGTCTCCCACATTGCAGGCAGACGCTTTAACCTCTGAGCCACCAGGGATGCATAGACCAAACGAATCATTCCTCATCTTTCAAGCGTATATGTCCTCAATGCAAGTGAGAGCCAGAAATCAACTTAAGTCCCTGAGTCCTAACTCTAAACTCTCTGGAGAGAGAACACCCTGCACCTGTTTACATTTTTAAAACATTTATTCATTCCTTATCCATTCTTAGTTGTGGCATGCAGGCTTCTCTGTAGCTGTGGCCTGCAGCACATGGGAACTTAGTTCCCCGACCGGGAATTGAATCCACGTTCCCTGCATTGGAAGCTGGATTCTTAATCACTGAACCACCGGGGAAGTTCCAATTCACCTGTTTTTAGATGAGATGGCTGCTCCTTTCTAATAACTTTTGTCTAGAAGGGAAGGAGTGTGCAAGAGAAATGTTGTTCCACAGGCCCACTCGGTGAAGGACAGCCCTTAGAGAAGGAAGCCACATGCTGGGCATTGCCTAGTAGGGACAATTGACCTTCAACAATATGGCAGAATAACAGCAAAGCTAGCGCCTTGCATGGCTTTAGTGCTTTACAGAAGCAAAGCATTTCCATCATTATTTTAAACCCTTTGAACCATCCTGTGAAATGTGTATTATTTATTTCGACTTAAAAGGGAGGAAGCTGAAGCTTTGCAGAATTTAGAGATTTTCCTAAGCCTATACAGCCTGTTAATATAGAACTCAGACTTCATGATTCTTAGGACAGCTCTCCCTCCATTATGAGAGTGAAACTGTTTTCCCAGACCCTGAAAGCCCACTAGGGAGGGATCAGCAGGAATTTGCTCAAGGTGAGACAGCGCGTAGAAGGTAGAGCCAGGTTTTAACCTCTGCTGTCTGATTCTGAGCCCAGGGTCGGAGTAGTGCAATATTAGCAGACTGAGAGGCTTGGGTAAGTCATATAGGAATGGAGTTATTTTTGTCTCCAGAAGGGGAGAGAGACGGTAGAAAAGGAAAGGAGACAAGACTTTACATAGCTTTCCTGTTATGTGGAGGGTTTTGATAACGCATAGGAACTGTCAAAGAGGACAGAGAAACTCACTAGGAAATCTGGGGACCTGAGGATAGGAACGGTGAGGAAGAGGGGACAGAGTGGCTCTGTCACGTGGACGGTGCAGCCTCTTCTCCTACTACTTGTCTTTTACACAGAGATTAAGGTGACAATATTACTTAGGGGGGTTAGAGAGAATACTGACAGGATGATTGAAATTCTCTCTAGCCCTCCAGCTCTATGATCTATGGTTTTAATAAGAGACCCTATAAAATTGTCCCTGGAGTAGCAGTCTTTCCAGTTCCCAGTGGTGGCAGCAATTTTGTATTGAGCTATTTTGCATTTTATAGATTTTGTTCTTCTTACTTAATTAGGCTATTCCTGAGAAAAACAGCCTAATAACTCAGCATGTCCTGCAGAGCCTGGCACTGCAGCCATGAGCATATGGATGCCAGGGTGACTCACCATGTCATTGACAAGCCCCTAACCAGACGTGGGCTTTGACTTGGGTGTGTGGAGGATTTTTAAACCCTCTAGGTCATCTCCCAGTGGCTGTTCGGAGGGGTGACAAGTCAGTTAGACGACCCCTAGGTTTAGAGCAGGTGGGATTCAAAAGGATATAAAGCATTTGAGGATGTTGATATTAGAATGTAAGGTCCCGAGTAAGATGCAGGGCACATAGTGTGCTCAGGGAATTTATTGTTTTCTCTTCGTGCTTCCATTAAAATTTTAAAAAAGAAGCAATCTGTTATTTTTTGGTTTCTCACTCTGAGAGCTGGAGCTGATTTTAACGGATTAGTAAATTAATCGGTTCAGTAAATTAATCGGTTCAGTTCTGGCCTTTGTCACAGGGCACAGATGTTCCCTCCATGCTGGGGAGAGCCTCTGGCTCAGTGGGTGGGAGTATTCCAGTCCTCAGACAAAGCCCCACAGCCCCCTCTGTTGTTGGAAAGTGTGGAGGGAGGGTTACTGACCCTGGGGTATTTCAGGGGGCAGGGAGAGTCCACGAAGGGACAGCTCCACCAAATGAGCCCCTTCTCGCCCATGGTGTTCTCCTGCAAAATACTGAAACCTGTTAAACCTGTCTCTAGTGCCCCGCCATCACCTCAGCATCCCCTGGTGGCCCAGCAGCCACTATGTAATCCCCCAAGCCCAGCCCTCCCTGCTCACGTCCACAGCCGGGCATTGTTGCCCTGCCCATGGATTCCTCCCAGTTCCAGGCATTCTTTGTGGGCCACTCAAACACCGCAGCGGGCTTAGGAAGGCAGGAAGGGGAGCCCTGTCCTGGCTGCTCAGCTTCATTTCCATCTTGCTCCTCTGACCTGGTGTCAGACCCCTGAGTGCTTCATCCATCAAGGCCCGCACTGTCTTCCCTTCCCTGCTGTGACTCCATGGCTTGCAGGCCATTCAGTTGTTCCTCTTTCCTATCACAAATTCCTGGGCTTAGTCCATACGCCAGAGGTCAAAGGCCAAGTTTCCACGGTGTGAGGCCACCCTCATATTACTGTGTAAACTTCTGACTCCCAGGCTCTAGTTCACTGCCATCCCAGGCAGCGAGAGGAACTTGCATCCTACCAAGATCCCATCTGGCTTCCCTCGTGACTTAGTGGGTAAAGCGTCCACCTGCAATGCGGGAGTCCCGGGTTCGATCCCTGAGTTGGGAAGATCCTCTGGAGAAGGAAACGGCAACCCACTGCAGTACTCTTGCCTGGAAAATCCTGTAGACAGAGGAGCCTGGGAGGCTGTAGTCCATGGGGTCACAAAGAGTCGGACACGACTGAGCGACTTCACTTTGAAGATCCCATCTGGACATCAGTCCAACTTCTTGCCCTGTATCCACGCTAACAAACCTGACAACTTTGCTGCAGGTCTTCTGACCTGTCCCTCTCCCTGCTTCCTTGTGCCTGATCTGGAACTTAGGGACAAGCCCTGGGGAGGGGCTGGACCTCAGGTGAGCACCTTCACACACATCCATTCACCGTGAGGTCGTCGTTATTCCTGGAATCTTTCCCACAGCCCTCAGAAGAGCTGCTTCCTAAATAGAACTGCAATTTTCCTCTCAAAGGAATTTAAAATTAGATGTCTTTGTTCTCCCATCTCATTTCTTGCCTCATGATTGCAGTGATATAGGGGGAGCTTGTCACTTTCTCCATCCCAAGGTGGCTATAGAAACAATATTTGCCTCATTAATTTTTCTTTTAGTACATGGAATAAAACATATCTGTTTCCATCAACATTTCAGGTTTGGGGTTTCTACAGATTTACAGTGAGCAGATGTGCTGCAGCCTATGAAAAGAACAGGCTTAGAGACAGTATGCATATATATATATATATATACACACACTATGTGTATATATACACACACATATATATATATATACACACATACACACACAAATGTGTGTGTGTGTCCTATTCTCCTGACACTGCCATGAAACTTATCCTGAAATCATGAAAAAGAAAGGCTAGCGCTTTCAGAGTACAGAAAAATGACCTTGTCTGGTTCTGTCTGGTGGCCCTGAAGGTAAATCAGGCTGCGTGTATCTAGTGGTACTGACTGAAGGAGGTGAAGGGCAAAGACTATAGTGTGGAGACTCCTCTGAAATCATCAAAGGAGAACGCTCAGTGTCGAGGCTCTGGTCACTGCCACTGCCTCCTCCATCATGGACAAGATTTTTAGACATGAATTTTAGGATCACATCCTGGTGTCCTTTTCCATTCCCTCAATTCTTCAAAGATGGTCAGGTATGCAACATACCAGCTGAATGCCAAATATATAAGTGAGTAGCAGGCAGGAATTAATGGTCAGGCTAAGGAAATATGAAGGTGAAATCTATTCTCAGGTCAGTTTTGGGGGTGACTCTCCCTCACTTCACTCATCTTGTTGGTATTCATGCTTCTCTAATTTAAATCTACCTAATGATTCGGAGAAGGCAATGGCACCCCACTCCAGTACTCTTGCCTGGAAAATCCCATGGATGGAGGAGCCTGGAAGGCTGCAGTCCATGGGGTCGCTGAGGGTCAGACGTGACTGAGTGACTTCACTTTCACTTTTCACTTTTATGCTTTGGAGAAGGAAATGGCAACCCACTCCAGTGTTCTTGCCTGGAGAATCCCAGGGAAGGGGGAGCCTTGTGGGCTGCCGTCTATGGGGTTGCACAGAGTCGGACATGACTGAAGTGACTTAGCAGCAGTAGCAGCAGCAATGATTCTTTAAATTTGCCACCTGAGATTAAACTTTTTTGATGAATATCCTGTCTTTTTTTATATTCTAGGTACCTACACTCTTCTCTTTTGCTAGAGTTCACCAATAGTGAGCACTTGTTTAAAAGGATTAAAACCTTAAAATATAAATCCTGGAGTCTATGTGGGCAAAGATGGTGCATAGGCAGTCCTGGCGAAGAAAGAGTGAGTCTGAATGTCACACATTTCATAGGTTCTGTGGCCCTGGGGCTGAACTCAGAGCACTTGTACCTTGAAAAACCCACCGTAAATATTCAGTAAGATAATAATGGAGGAAGGGCTGATGGAGAGCCGAGGCAGTAAATTCTACTCTAAGGCACAGGAGAAATATTTTTCTTGGTTGAAAGAATTTATGAGTACTGAGGGGGTGGAGCAATGTAGGAGTAGAGGGGATGAAGAGTGAAGGATTGAGCTCATAATTTGTTCTGATACTTATTTTCAGGACTTGAATTGACTCCAAAGTATTTTCTGCCCACACCAGCATTTAAAAATATATATATACATAATACAATCATCAGCCCTGCTCTCTTATTATGAAAACAAAACACAGCTTCACAAACTCCTCAGCCCTAGTTATATTTCAAGGTTTGATTAATTTTTGATTTTTCATTGTTCTCTTTCTGAGTAATCGCTGCAAGAATTATCCACTTCAACATTTTCCTTCTGAGGGCAAGATGCAATTTGGCAAAAAAAATCTGGGAAGGCGAGTTGGTAGACAAAGGAAAGGCTGAGCACTGACCACATCCAGTAGATAGGCTGAGTCCCTTGTGCTAAGAGTCATGCTTACGGACTCTGACTTGAGGTTTAAACTAAACTAAAAAATTTAGTTTAGTTTAACACAGTGTGATTTAATAGTTAGCCAAGAAACTAGGCAATGTCAGGGCTACCCATCCTTTAGGAGCCCCTGAAAAATATCTTTAGGATGTCTGGTAAACATCAATGTGGTCAGAACCTATCTGAGTAGCCCAACACTTCCTAAGTGTGCTCAAGAGACTCCATGTCCTGTAGGTGTCTTGAAACAAATGGCTTCTGTTACCATGAGGGTGAGAAATGCTGTACCTGATAACCCTCCTGGGAGATGTCCCCTGTGGGAGGACATACCAAAGACGTTGAGATGCCCTGCTGCAAAAAAGTGGGTCCCATTTTATTTAAACCAAAATTTTCCAAAGCAATTTGGCCACTGACTCTTACTAACCATTGCCTGTAGTTCTGCAGCAAGCCGACCTGTTCCAGCCTCCCCTGACTCTGGACAGTCTCATAAAGAAATTCTCACCTCTCAAACGTGGTGCCATTGCTTATGGGGCTTCCCTGCTAGGGCAGGACACCCCCCTCCCTCTCACTCCTCTTGCTAACTCCCACTGTTTCCTTAGAATTCAGTGTGAGGATCGCCCTCTCTGGGAAGTCTTCCTGTCCCTGATCTGACTGAAATCCTCTCTCTGGGGGCTCCCAGGGCAGATCCTATAACTATATGCCTTTCACTGAAGTTTCTTGAGGGCAGGGGACATATCTTATTCCTCTTACTCCTCAGAGTCTAGCATAGCATTGGGGTGAAAGTACAGAGTCATGGAGTGCATACATGAGAATTAGTGAGATAACATGTGTGAAGGTATGGAGCACGTCTTTCCAGGGCCTCTTCCCTCTGGAAAGGCAGGAATTACACCACTCACCTGGGGTCTACCACTTTTCCCCACAGCTCCCCTAATAGTTCTTCCCTACCTGGGCTGCGGGAGCATTTATGCTCAGCCTGTATGAGAGACTCATGTCACCTCTTGTCAACTAAAGCTCCTGGCATCAGAAACTCTCTTATTCAACCTACATCAGAACTCATATTTTAAAATGAGATCCTAAGGTGATTTGCTTGTAGTTAAAGACTGATAAATATAGCTCTCAGGCAGAGCAGGGCTGGCTGGCTAAGTCATTATGAGATAGGGTCCACCTACAAAGACTTTAAAAGAAGGACCATGCTGGTTGTTAAATCTACATCTCAGAAAGCAGGTTAAGTGAATTACAAGGTAGCATATCCCATGGACAGAGAAGCCTGGTAGGCTGCAGTCCATGGGGTCGCTAGGAGTCAGACACGACTTCACTTTCATGCATTGGAGAAGGAAATGGCAACCCACTCCAGTGTTCTTGCCTGGAGAATCCCAGGGATGGGGGAGCCTGGTGGACTGTCGTCTATGGGGTCACACAGAGTCGGACACGACTGAAGTGACTTAGCAGCAGCAGCAGCAAAAATCATTTACATGCATCATTCTTGTTCTCTCAGGCATTTTTTAGGTGTTTTTACATGTATCAACTAAGTTAATTCTCCTATCACCTACTCAAATATCAACAATGGAACATGTAGGGAAATAACTACATTCTGAGCCTGACCCCTTTTTTAGTGCTTTTCATTTGAAATAATTATAGATTCACAGAAAGTTGAAAAGTAGTACTGAGAGGTCCCATGTATACTCCAGCTGGCTTCTCCCAGTGGTAGCATTTTACATAACTTTAGTGCAATATCAAAACCAAGAAATTGATGTTATTCAGATATCACCAGTTTTTGCATGTGTGGGTTAACCCTATGCAAGTTTTCACATGTAAAGTTTCCAGCAACCACCACACACACATATAGAACTGTTCACCAGCACAAAGGAACTCCCTGTGAGATTGTCCCGTTTTGGGAAGGGCGGCGGGCAGCTGCAGCAGAGCCTCACATCAGCTACTGATACCCACTGTGTTGTCTGAACATGACCCGCAGTACTGAGCAGCCATCAGCTGGCTCCAGGATACAGCTAGTGGCAAAAGTTAGCACTACCTCCCAAAGTGTGTTGACCAAGCACCATAGTGTGAACAGAAGAGACAAATAAAAAGGGTAGCACTTCTTTCTTTTCTTTTGACAGGCTGATGGAACTTAATGTAGCTGTTGTTTACTCGCCGAGTCATGCTCAACTCTGAGACTCATGAACCTGCCAGGCTCCTCTGTGGGATTCTCCAGGCAAGAATACTGGAGTGGATTGCCATTTCCTTCTCCAGGTAGCACTTCTGATGGTGCTGCAAGTAGCCAGACTTCCTCCCTCTGACCCTTTCACCTGGGTACCCTCATACTTCTGATATCCTTTGATTCCAAGAAAAACATCCCATCTTGATCAATAGTTTGTTTTTTTGTTTGTTTGTTTGTTTTAATGTGAATGATATGTGAGAAGAATCCACTGTATACAGAAGTAATCCAACCCTGGATTCCAAGGAGTCCCCTGTTTCCTCCAACTGTTGCTCAGATAACTGACATCCTCACTTGTTCAGATCACCAGTGAAGAATGAAGATGATGGGCCAGTACTCAAGGCTCTGAATGCTTGAGGGAGGTGTGCCTGGCACACGGTAATCACGGTAATAGCTTCGGCTAATTGCTGCTTTTCTGTATGGCAGGTGTTGTGCCAAGTATCTCATTTATTATCCCCTTCAATCCTCAGATCCAGGCTGTCTCAGTCCAAATGTCCTTTCAACTCTCTTCTCTCCTACCACACAAGCCACCCACTTACTGAGAATGCTTGCTCATCACAACCATCGAGTAGATTGTGTCTGAAATTTTAAGACTCATCTTGATCTTCCCCTTTCAAGCTCACCCTCTGGGCACATCCTATCATCCTCCACAATCATTAACATTTCTGAACCTTGGAGCTTTTGTCCAAGGACCTATTGTCATGCTGGTCTGTGCAGTCCCTTATACTTGCTCACCTTCTTCTGTTTACAGAGCATTTCCACTTAGGTCACTGGATCCTTACAAAAGCCCAGGGAGGTATGAGTGACAAGAGGCCTTCTATTCCAGGAAGGCTGGTGTCAGCCAGAATGTCTTCTGGTTCCAAATCTCATGCTCTGTTTACCCCATCGTGCTGACAAGTGACCTATTTCCAGGCTACCTTTAAAGAGGGTGAGGATGAGGAATAATTACAGTACTTTTAATTAATAATATGAGATATAAACTCTACAGCCTTGAACTTGAAAATAATTATTTTTAGTTATGTGAACCACAAATTTTGTCTACTGTTCACAATAGCTAGTTACAATTTCTGATACTTGTCATATAAACTGTCTTAAGATAGCATTAGAATATCTCAGCTACCTAGAAACCTTAGGAGAGGAGAGTCAATGAGTAGAGAGGTTGTATAAATAATTTATCATCTAGACTGAGATACTTTTGAGGATAAATGGAGGCCCTGTCGATGATTACCTCAGGGCAGAGACACAACTCTGGGGTCTTGCTCAGCTACTGGGACACGTGAACACCTGCCCACATGGAAATTAAGACTCAGAGAGTTTAGGTAATGTGTTCTAAGTCACACAGCTGTTAAATGGTGGTGGGTGGATTTAGACTCCAGAGCAAGAACTTGGCCAGCTATGTGGGCTTTATGGCCTCTCTGTTATACTTCAGATTTGGAAATCTCCAACATCTTGCTGCTGCTGCTGCTGCTGCTAAGTCACTTCAGTCATGTCTGACTCTGTGTGACCCCATAGACATCAGCCCACCAGGCTCCTCTGTCCCTGGGATTCTCCAGGCAAGAATACTGGAGTGGGTTGCCCTTTCCTTCTCCAACATCTTAGCTCCTAACTATCAATAGATTTGCAGGCCTTTCATGAAAGAGGCCAGATTTTGTAGAAAGTGGGCCCCAGTCTGCTGGTTTTGGATGCACTGGAGTCAGAGCACCCCCTGGCTCACATACTCTCCTTGACTCTCCCACTACACAGCACTTTTAGTTAGGAAGTGGTTCCTGATTGAATAATGTTGGGTTCCATGGGTGATACTTGTTGTAAAGATTATTTTTAAACTCCTTTTGTAAACTTCGATAATTTCCCCCATCTTTTAAGTGAAACAATCTATACAGGAGCACTTTGCAAATGGTCAAATATCATGCAAATCACCCATTCATTCATTATTCATTCATTCATCCTTCATAGCCATTGGTTCCCTTGACAGTGTAGGGAATCTATTTCTTGGAAAACACCTACATTTTCTGCCCCATTTCCCTTCAATATCATTCCTCTACCAGTCTGGGACTCCATGCTTACTGGCATTGCTACAGACTGTATTCTGCCCCGAGCATCTCCTTTCTACAGCATTCCACTTTGCCTGGAAAACTATTAATATTTTTCTTTTGAGGAAAATGTCGTGTCCTCCCAAAAGCCTTCCCTGACCTCTCTAGACAGAACTAAGCATGCCTTTCTCTCTGTGCATCCATAGTGTCTCACTTATGCTTCTAATAGAGCCCTAACTAAGTTGTGATCATTAATTCTTAAGTGTGCTTTATTCTCTAGACCATGAGACTTGGAAGGTGGGGACTGAGCGCCGATCACCTTGGTATCTCCACAGGTAGCACACAAAGGATGTTTGAAGAGTATGAGTTGAATGAATAACATCGTGCCCAGTGACATTACCTGGACTTGTCATCATACTCTTTAAATTGCTCATAGAGTGTAGGTACCACAGCCATATCTGAACTCATGCATGCATGCTTAATCCCTCAGTCATGTCCAACTCTTTGTGACCCCATGGACTGTAGCCTGCCAGGGTCCTCTGTCCATGGGATTCTCCAGGCAATAATACTGGAGTGGATTGTCATTTCCTTTTCCAGGGGATCTTCCCAACCCAGGGATCAAACCTGAGTCTCCTGCATTGCAGGAAGATTCTTTACTGTCTGAGCCACTGGGGAAGCCATTCTGAACTCATGGGAGACAAAATTATTTAAACCTGGCTTTCATATCTAAAGGGAGGAAGACATTTTTTTTTTTGAGTGCTGAATGTGCATGTCCCTGATGAGAACAAATTTTTGCTCATCTCATGAATGAATAATCTGCACACCAGTTTGGGGAGGTAGAGGGTCATAATGCCATTTATAGATGAAAGAGGTTCAGAAAAGTTTAGTAATCTCTTACACACAAAATGGTAGTAAGTTGTGGAGCTAGATTTGAACTCAGATGTGTCTGGTTCCAAAACCTGCATGCTTTTTCTAAGCCTGAAGGAAAAGAAGGCAGCAACTGTGACAGTCCTTGAGGCGGAGGTAGAAGGCTCTGGCCACCCCTGTCAGCAGCCTCTCACTACAGCTTTTTTCTGCAGGAGCCTCTCAGCGGCTCTGGGGCCTCCTGAGGACAGGTGGAGTTTCCTAGTGGAAGCTCTAGTCTCTTTCTCCTGCACCCTTGGGCCAGGCTGACTTGCTTCTTCTCTGCCTGCTCTCCTGGGTCCTCCTCTAAGCCATCCTATCTCTGGCCTTGTTCTTCAAACTCCCCATTCTGAGAAGTAATCTGTGGGGCTAGCAGGCCAACAGGCTGGCCTCTGTTGATTGAATAACAGGTGGATTTCTTTGGAAGGAATGAGGCTGAAGCTGAAACTCCAGTACTTTGGCCACCTCATGCGAAGAGTTGACTCATTGGAAAAGACTCTGATGCTGGGAGGGATTGGGGGCAGGAGGAGAAGGTGATGACAGAGGATGAGATGGCTGGATGGCATCACTGACTCGATGGACATGAGTCTGGGTGAACTCTGGGAGTTGGTGATAGACAGGGAGGCCTGGCGTGCTGCGATTCATGAGGTCGCAAAGAGTCAGACATGACTGAGCGACTGAACTGAACTAAACTGAACTGAACTACTTTTCTCAAGATGAAACATTTATATTTAATAAGACTTTCTTCCCTGGAGACTAGAAATTCATGCAGAATAGACATAACAGTGGGAATTTCAGGCCCTGTGATAGGTTGTGATGGAGGAAGACAAGATAGAGTCTAGGACAGGGAAGTTTAAAAACTCACACAGCTGAGTCCCTATCATAGTAGGGACTCCTCACCCCTTTGTCTCTCCTCTCTCTCCCTCTAAGTCATCCTGGAGCTGGCAACACTTTTCAAGGCCCTTGTTCTGTCACTGGCAACCCAGGGACCAAGGACACAGAGGGATAAGAAATGAAGATAAATTTACAAAAATAGGAGACAGCTCTGGGAACACCCAAACCTCCACAGAAATAACTTGGAAATGAATGGGATAATATGTAATCAGGGACAAGTGTGTTTGAAGGAAGGAAAGGGGAGACCTGTGAATGGTAACCTTATAATAGCTATGATCCAGCACTTAGCAAGTACCTACTGTGTGCTGGGAACTTCACTGCTCACTTAATACTCAGTGACCCCAAGATGGGTACTTTTCATGTACCCATGCTCAATGAGAACACTGAGGCCCAGAGAAGTCAAGTAGATTTTCCCAACAAATAAGTGGTTTGTGACCTAGGACACATTGCCATCTAAAATTGTCCCTGGCCACCCGCCACCCTCCCAATCACAACACATAGTTTTTAATTATAATTGCTTTATTTAAAATTATAGGGTTTATCATTTGTTTTATCATTCCTTCCTTGCCCTTCCATAGTGGAAACTCCCTAGATCCATGCTAGGCACATAGTCGGCCCTCAGGAAAGATTTCAATGAAAGAAATGGTGGTGTTGAGATTTGACAGTAAGTCTGGTTTGTTTTAAGATCCTTCCCCACTGTTTGCTACTCTGCAGGATTGAGAAAATAACCCCTACCTTTCATGGCAGTGATGGTGTCTGTAAATGCCTTAATGCCTCGCTTGCCTGGCCCATTGTCATTACCCACTAAGTGATGGTAATGGTTATCCTCCCCTTGTTTTTGGACATATGCTCCAGCTGACAATGGAACCTTATGTAGAGCAAGACTGGCAATGACTGTGTCTGTCTTAAATAGGTCATTTTAAAAGGAATTTTCATTAAGAATGAAAGTGGGATTTCTATCAAGCTCTGGGAATACCCAGAAGTCTACAAACTCATTAGAGTTCAGGCCAAGTGCGGGGTGTGGTTCTGGGCTTTGGAATTAGGGACCTGCCTGTTCTCAGCACACCATGTGCAAGTGGGGCCCTGGGGTAGCTGCAGCCAGGAGGCCTCTCTCACTACCCCCAGCCCAGCTTGTCTGTGATCAGATGGAGTGGCTTTACCTGAAGCCCTCCCTCCACCCCACCCCAGTCTGCTCCTCCTCAGCCCACAGACACACTTGTCCCCAGTAGTCAGACTCTGTATGCCAGACTCCAACATTATCAGGATTAAGAGTCCTATTTGTATCCCTAAGTCACCCACTCAACCCATTTTTTATAAAAGCATTCTGTTTGCCAACATTCTTTGCACTGCATTCATCTGAATTTAACAGAATTTTCTGATTTAGTGGTGGATTATCTTTGCTAACTTTGGCTTTGGAAGAGCTAGCTCTCCGAAATTGGACGCCCCCAAGAGGTGTTTTAACTCTTTGAGGCCATGAGAATCTTTAAGTGTTCAAGAGCTCTATTGCTTATCCATACAATGCCAGGCCACCCAGGCAGTAGTCAGAGCTCTACTCCTAGGCCCAGAGTCTCTAGAAAGGTAGAGGAGAAGAAGCTCTCATGGCAAGGGAGATGAGAGTGTGAACACACTGTCTACCTATGAGTTTAGGGACTTAAGATGTGAAACACTGTCTGAGGATGTAGCTTCTAGCCTCAAAGAACACCGGTCTAGCTGGTGGGTCATTTTGAGAACATCCAAACCAACAAACAAGGCAAAGTCAGTGTGGGACCCAGAAATCCATAGATGTGAGAGAGAGACGTCAGAGTTCAGAGGAATGACGGAGAAAGGCCTCGTGGAGGGGGTAGTTCTTAGAAGAATCACTGGAGGCTGAACAGATAAATAAAGAGGAGTGAAGACAATTGATAGGAAGGTTGGCACAAGCAAAGGCTCTAAGTTTGAAAGGTAGGAATGTATAATTGGGGAAGGCAGGGAGACTTGGCCAAACACAAAGTTTCTTGTGGAATAGTGGTGAGCAAGAGGGATGAAGAAGGATACAGCTGTTTGGCATATGACTCAATAACATTTACTTAACCTAGTTTTTTGCTCCTTGAAGGTGAGAGGGAATGTTCTTCTTCCTGAAATATTATTCAGGTAACAAAAGAGGAATTTTGAAACTATAGTTAGTTTCAAAGAAGGAAGAACATTCTCCTTTGCTGGGCTTTCTTGTGCCTGTCCCTTAAATATTGGCTTCTCCCAAGAGTCAATCCTTCCTTGCCTTTGTCTCTCTCTGAACATCTCAGAGAAATTGCAAGTATACTTTAATGCCTTCATTCACCATCCATATGCTACATCTTTTTCCTTGGTCTTTCTCTTGAGCTCCAGACTGTACACCCATGTCTGCAAAGCAGCTCAATATCTCTTAAACTGAACATCATCTTCCTACCAAGACCTCCTTTTCTTTTGCATTCCCTATCTCTCTTAAAGGTTCTTCCCTCCTTCCTTGCTTCCCTTCTGCCTTATTTTCTTCCTTGCTTTGTTCATTCCTTCCTAAAACATTAACTGAACACTTGTGAAGCACTAGGTACCATGTGAAATGTTCTTTTGCCTTGAGGACCTCATAGTATAGTGGAACAGGTAGATGAAGCCAATAATTCATTTTCATTTATTAAAAAACTATACACTGGGCAAAATAGGGTAGACAAACAGTTCTTAAAGAACCCATAAAATTTTACCCAGGATGCTAGGCCCAAGAAAGACATTCTTAATGGTGAAATTTGAGCTATATCTTAAATCTTGAAGAATTAACTAGACAAAGAAGGGAATACAGGAGAAACACTATGATAAGACACAGAGGAGAGACAGTGGGCAAGAAATGTTGGGGAGAAAAAAAAAAGGGTTTCCAAAATAAGACAATTTATTTAACTCTCACTGCTATAGTTACCCTGCTAAGTGTCTAACATGTTTGTCTACTTGCTTGATTTTGATCCTCATAATAATCTCAGAAATAGGTCATCACAGTTTACCCATTTTGCAGTTGATGAAATTGAGCTCTAGATGAGCAAAAGTTACCCTTGCAGTTTTGTGAACAAACAGTTGAGCTGGGAACCTAAGTTTCTCTGACTCTGGAGCCTGGAAAATGTAGAGGTTCAGGAAAGATGGTTAACAGAAACAGATCCTAAAAAAGGACCTTACATGCCTCAGGAAATGGTTTAGGTTTTATCTGAAAAGAAATGAGAATCCATTCCAGGCTTCTAAGCCAATAAGTTACCTGAGGTGCAGCTCCATTTGGCAAGGTCATTTTTGGAGAGGAGTTGAGGGTGAATTCCAGAGCAGAGGCAAGACTGTGAGAGAATTAAAGCTTAGGCAGGCAGTCCAGGGCCTTTTAAGGAGGAGGTGACTTTCTCCCTCATGCTTCCCTTAAGCCTTGTGCAACAATGTATCTTGCCCGAGAACTGGCCTTTCTTTAGGTCTGGAACTAATGATCACTTAGTACAATGTCTTACTCATGGAAATGCTTTTCTTAGACTCTATGTTAATAATTGTAATTGTTAACAAATCTTGCCTGGGAACCTGTTCTCAAGGCTTGTACCTTGATTACCCAGCAACAGTGAATCTCACCCAGAGGCATTGCCTGGAACCTGTTCTCCCTGGCTAATCTTGTGCCAGAGTTATCTCAGGAAATATGACTAGGGAGAGGGTCTGGTAAAACTTTTACAGCCTTGAAGTGTTCTTTTTATCTATTCTTAGCAGCCCATTGAGAAGTAGCTGAGGCCTGCTTAAACTAATGAGGTAGGCACTCTCCTACCCCCTTGTGATGTATATTTCAGAAGCTTTTTCTGTCACTTTCACTTTATTTTTTTTTTCTAATTTTATTTTATTTTTAAACTTTACATAATTGTATTAGTTTTGCCAAATATCAAAATGAATCCGCCACAGGTATACATGTGTTCTCCATCCCGAACCCTCCTCCCTCCTCCCTCCCCATACCATCCCTCTGGGCCGTCCCAGTGCACCAGCCCCAAGCATCCAGCATCGTGCATCGAACCTGGACTGGCAACTCGTTTCCTACATGATATTTTACATGTTTCATTGCCATTCTCCCAAATCTTCCCACCCTCTCCCTCTCCCACAGAGTCCATAAGACTGTTCTATACATCAGTGTCTCTTTCACTTTAAATAAAAGTGTACACAAAGCTCTGAGTGACCGAGACTATGTCTTTGTTCCCGGAGTTAAATCTTCTCCTTCAGAGACCACAAATACCGGCACCGTTTACTGTAAGCTATCAACTGGAAACAGTTGGGTTTGTCAGGGGCTGTTGTCACCATGGAGATGAGCTTTATGACATCCTGGAGAAAAAAGCAGAATTGACAGACCTTGAAACAACGTGGGGTGTGGGGAGAGAGTGTGTGTGAAGAACAGTGCTCAGGGTTTGAGGAATAATTTACTTTTACAATAATAACTATTCATTTGATGATCTTCTCAACAAATATTGAGTATCTGCCTTGTCCCATGGACCATTCCAGGTCCTGGGGATAAAACTGTTGGGCAAGATACAGCCTCTGGCCTCAAGGTTCCTATTCTCTAAAGATGGAGATAAAGAAAACAAGTACAGGTAATCACTGTGAGAGGTCTGCACAGGCATTTCACCCTGAGCTTGGGGAAGGTGAACTACGGGTGGGCTTCTCAGAGGAGGAGATGCCCTGGTGTTTTTCTTGATCTGTAGACTCCTCTTTGCAACTATCAACTAGTCACCTATGCAGGCTGTCCTTCAGACGTTTCTAACCCACTCTGTCCAAAATTAAAATGGAACTCATGCTTTCACCTTCCACATACATTCTTCTTCTGTGTACCATGTTTCATGTCCTGAACAGCCTATTCACTCAATAAATACATTCTTTGAGTACCCATAAAGTACCAGATAGTGTATAGGGCATAAAGTTTAGGGAATTCCCAGAATAAGTTAATATTTCACTTTGGTTTAAATGAGAAACAGAGGCCATAGGCATATGAATGATGTGTTCAGAGACAACAGTATGAGACTTAGTCCAGGGATAGTAAGAGCACCAGCCTTTTTTTTTTTTTTTTGCATCTGTGAAAACCATCATCCTCCTGGGGACCAAATGGATGGACAGGACTCTGGGGCAGGTGTTTGCTAGTGGAGAAGCAGAAATACCATACCCCTGCTGCCATGGCAAAGGTCTCTGAGAGGACAGAGTGACATTGCTCACTGCCCTCTGAGTCTAATACAAATGGGCAGGGAGTGTCAGACAAGCCCCTGGCAGTGGCCACCATTCCCTCTGGCTGGGAGGCCCCTGCAGAGAACAGCTTGGAATGTTCTCTTGATAAAGGCTGAAAGATTTAATGGAAGGATTTCACTGAGCACAGCCTGGAACATTTCACACAGTCCCACTATCCTCTGGGGTACTCAATCTTTGTGAAAAGGCTGTATTCTCAGAGAAGTTTTGAGATTAACCAAAGAGGAGAAAATGGAGTGGTAAAGCAAGTTCTAGGGGTGTTAGAGAGCCCCTGAGAGAGGTATCTCCCACAGAACCAACCATTGAGCCTTGTATCAAACATGCTCTCCATAAAAGAATAAATGAGTGAGTGAATACGTGGGAGCTACAGCACCCATCAGCTTTTAATAAAGTGGTTTCAATGGCACACCTCTTTATCTGGCTCCTGGGTGTTTCAAAGCCTGAAGATCTTAGGGAATGAAAAAGAACAAAGGCTGACAAATCAGCATTGGCCCCAATAGATTCTGAGTTCAACATTTCGGGGGACTTCTGCCAAATCTGCACCCCATGTGGCACCAAGTGAGGGCTGAGCAGCTGCAGATTTCCACAGAGAATTCTCATCGTGGCTCTAAACTTCAGAGCCAGCATTGTGGTCAAGGAAAGAGGCAATAGACAGGCCATTTCCAAACAGAAGATCCCATACAGATGTTTCCAGACAGCTCCCCCGAAGCCCCAACCCAGCTGCCCACAATGTATAATCAGCCCTGAAAAGGCAGGACTAGTGCTCTGAAAGCTCAGGCCCAGTTAAAAAAAAAAAAAAAAAAGCACATTTCTACATGTACTGAGTTATGTGATCTTGATTGGACTTATCTAACCATTGAATTAAGCCCAACTGGAAATGCTTACTGAGCTTCCAACCTTGAAACATTTTAATTTTTTTTTTCTTTGTTCCCTGGTCAAGTTTGTAGCCAAAAGTCAGAGCACAAGCTTGCCCTTGGACAGTGAACCCTTGATTCTGAAGCTCATTCTGAAAGAGAAAGAAGTTTTCTCTCCTGAGCGGTCTTGTTCTCACAAGTTAGATAATTTAGATAAATCTCTGGGGTTTGGAAAAGTTTGGAGAACACTGTGCCGTCCAAGGCCATTGAACAAACTGAACTGCTTAACCTTGTCAAGTTTGCACAGTTCTCACCACAAGCCCAGTTGGAAAGTGGGAGTTTAATTTGCAGATGAAAAGGTTCCCAGTCATCCTGGGCCCAGAGCCTAGCCAGATTTGTTGGGGGATTTGGCGCTGGGGTGGGGGTGAGAAGGGGCTCAGAGGAGTGAAAAGGCCCAGTAGACATTTCAGTTGGGAAGATCTGAGTGCTGACAGGAAGGTCACCATGAAAGGTCACGACAGAAGCAGACAGGAGGGAATGTAAACACCTAACTCTCATGAACGGGTCTGAGACCACCAGTCATTTCACTGCTTCAGGGGGCCCTGTATCTAGGGACGGTCTCGGTAGGGCTTCTGGTTGGAATGGGGCAACCTCTGTGGTGGTTGGGATATGGGAGACAGCCGGCCATTTCCTCTGGCCCCCCTCACTGGACCTCTGCTGGACCAATGCCAACTTTATCCAAGAGGCTTTTTTGCCCGTGCTGTTCAACAAGAAGTGCTGGGCAGAGGGTGAGAAAGCCCAGCCATCCCATGGCTTGGCTGGGCCTCAGGAAGGATCCAGGCTCACACACAGGTTCAATTCAGCAGGACCTTTTCCTCTTTGTGTCTCTTGATAAGAGATTTTGGTTCTTCTCTCTTAAACTGGATTGCTATTACTCAATTTTTACTACATGTACTCTTATTAAAGTTTGATAGGACTTTTCATTCCTAAGAAAGTGTTTTAGAACACAGAATACATTCATCATATATTCATAAGTCTGTTGACGTAATTCTTATAAATGTATTATTTCCACCTCATTAAACTCAACAGAATTAGATAGTATCAGTATTTTATTTTGATTGAAAAAGAGGTCCACTGTTACTTAAACTATCATTAAAGTTTGACCACATGAGACTTCTAAAACAGGGAAGACTATTCCCATATGTTATGAGTTGTTATTAGAAATCTGTCCAAGTAATGTAATATTTACTTCAATAAAATTTGATTGGGTTTTAAAACAACACACAGACTCAGTCCTAAACAGCAGTAAGTGTATTCCAAGCTGAACTCATCAAAATTTTGTTTCAGGGGAGTGACATTTTATAACCATTTGTTTTTGTTTTATAATCTCCTTTTATCATTTGTTATTTTGTTTAGGACATTCTTTATCATTTAAATGTTTCTAAATTTTATGTGGTTAAGTAGAAATTTTCCCTTTATGAAAAAAAAAAATTGTTAGTTTTCACTCAATGTTTCTAGTTGATTTGAATCGTGGGTTTTGGGAGGATGAAAAGTGCAACATTTTACCAGAAATAGAAGCTTGCTATTTGATTTTTTAAATTTGAACATTTAATAGTTTATTATTATTATTATTATTATTATTATTATTACTATTGTGGGTTCCTGCTTAATTATTATCTCGGTGAGCATTTATTTGCATTGTAAGCTTTTCATTTATGAATTGTGGAATACATGTCTCATGTTCAGGCAGAGGTAAAAATTTGGAAACTCAGGCATTTTATAATGGATTTCTTTTTTTTTTTTGCCCACTTAATAGATATTCATTAAATTACCTTCTACTTGGCCCGATATGGGTGTTGAGGGTCTTGCAATGAGGGAGAAAGATTCCTGCTCTCCATCATGGGATCTAGGCTGTGGGGAACATCCAGATGGTCTGCTAAGCCCCTCACCCACTCCATCTAATTTAATCCTGATGTCAGCCCTTTAAGCTAATTTATGGAGTTTGTAAATAAGTTCTAAAAGTCCAGTGTGGTCTTTGAAGGTGGTCCACATGCGTGACCCATCTATTATTAAATGAAAAATTAAATCTCCAGAAATACTTAAAGGAAGCAGATGAGAAGGCTAACAGAGAGAGGGAGCAGGGCAGTTATGAAAGCGTGAACAGCCAAGCACAGGTGATAACTACAGAGCCCTGGGCGCTGTTAGAGTGGGAAGTGTGAGGAGCTGGGAAGGTGAGCGTCGCGCGCCTCATTGTGGGTCACGCTGATTGAATTTGGGTCTCTGGGTGATTGGGTCTATTTCAGGGGCTGAAGAAGATGTGTGTTTCAGGAAGAGCATTCTGTCTGAAGGAGGGAGACTAACTGGGAGGGGGAAGGCCTGGAGGAAAGGGGGATGTATTAGGAGATGGGAACCCAGATGAGACCCAGAGGAGAGAAAACTATCCTGAACTAGGGCACAAGCCCTGAGGTCAGTGTGGGGGCAGGGCTGGAATCCAGAAGCATTTCACAGGTTAGGAGAGAGGGCAGAAACATTTAATAGATAAAATCAATGGACTTAGCATGGAGCCAAATGTTCCCTGGCTTCTCCTGCCAGTAATTGGAGGCCTGAGTTGTCACAGAAAGGGAGCTCCTGAGCGTGAATGAGCAGCAAGTTTCGAGCGGAGGATGGATGGGTTATGTTTTGAACATGTTTGAGATAACATAACTTTGGATACTTTACTTTTACCTTTCAGACCTCAAAGGACTGACTATGGCTCCTGCTGTGACTTGGGCCTGGCCTCTGAGCTCTGAACATTGTTTTATTACAGGGAATTCATTGGTGGCTGCAGTTTCTGGGTATGTCTTGCCCGGATTGGCAATTGGTTGCAAAGATGCCTTCCTTCCTTTGTAGTTCTCTTTGGGCCCCAGTGGAAATCCCACCTGCAGAGACTGGGCGAACCACCATCAAGGGGGTTGTGAAGGTAGTTCTGAGTAGTTACCCAGCACTCTTGATAGCAAACACTTGTCTTTGAAAAGAATTTGAGAGAGAAGACAATGTCTCTCCCTGGTTGTTCTCGTGGAAACCATGCATTGTCTTTTCAATAAACGTGGACTGAGTGCCCACTCAGCACTAGGAAATGGGAATTCAGCCCCTGCTTTCCCGTGATCTCACAGGTTTATGAGAATAGAGACAAACAAGTTTACATAAAAGAATAAACCCTCCTTCCCTTTCCCTGCTCCTCTGGGATTTGCCCAGATAGGGCAGATAAATCCTGTATCAGAAGCCTTCCTTGCGTATGGAACAGTGAGAACTGTGCTGTGCCTTAGAATTTGATCTGACCCAAGATAAACACAACAAAGCAAAACTTCAGTTTTAAAATTTCTGTTTCTTCTCAGTGTTTTAAGGGCAAAAGATGGTTGACTGGGGTGGACTTTGGAAGGGCTGGGAGGCCTTGTGGGTGGATGGTTTATGAAAGTGAGCAGAGCCCCGATGCCACTCCTCAGGCTGCTCTCTCCAGGGGAACTGGGATGGGGGAGGAGTATCTTCCCAGGGATGTCGTGTTTCTCCTTCCTAGAGGTTAGTATGTCTGACTTCCCTGGTGGCTCAGATGGTAAAGAATCTGCCTGCAATGCAGGAGACCTGGGTTTGGAACCCAGGAAGATCCCCTGGAGAAGGGAATGACTACCCACTCCAGTATTCTTGCCTGAAGAATCCATGGACAGAGGAGCCTGGTGGATTATAATACTCAGTTAGTATATTCAGTACACTCAGATTACTAAGTATGTTAGTGTGAATGTATGTGGCTCTTGTCAACCTGTACACATTCTCTCTGAAGAAACCAAGAAAACTCCAGGAAGAGTGGGCAAGAGTCTGTTCCCTTTGAGGGCAAGACCTCCAAGAGGTCTCTACTGAGGACTTTCTTTTTGGAGCATTCCCCAATTCCACATTCCTCACCTCAGTTCCACAGATTTTACCAGACGAATAACCCAGACTGTAAGGCACACATTGCTCACGATTATGTTATTCTGTGGATGGCCCCGGGAGCAAAGGAAGGGAAAGATTCTCCTTTGCAAGCTGAGCTGAACACTTTCAGGGAAAAGCAGCCGTATCACAGCAAGCTTCTTCCGCTCATCTAGCAGTATCCCCTGAGAGCCAGAGATAAAATGTTATCAAAGACAAAATAGAGCCCACTGTCCTTCCGCCTGGAACACAGGGCAAGCCACTTGCTGTTCCTGGGAAAGTCTCCTTTGTGACAATTTTCTGCTTCAAAGGATCCTCTAAGTCCAGAAATAGTCACCAACAAAAATTCATTTGTAGGGGATGTAAGGGAGGAGTTATGAAGGGGAAATTGGTCATAACTAAAGAAGGAGATGGGAGGAGACTACTTATGCAGGAGGATGTGGACTTGGGAGATAGCGCTGACCTAACAGAGATTCCTGGTGGGAAACACTCCTGTGGAAATCTGCTGCCTCCCTTGCAAGGCTGGGTGGGGGCAGTGCTGAGTTCATGGACCCCCAGGATCTCTGAGACACAGCACTCACTGTAGAAGGTATGAGGCTAGCTGACTGATCTTGGGCAAGCTATTTAACCTCACTGTCCCTCAATTTCTCATTGGTAAAATGGGAGCAATAAAATTACCTACCTCGTAGAGTACTTAAAAAGACAGATGCAATGAGCTAAGGTTGTTAAGTGCTTAAAACAGCACTCAGAGTCTGAGTGTTCATTTAAAGAGGGTAGAAAGTCACTCCCAAGAAAAGCCACTACAGTAGAGAACAGCTAAGTTGGACACTTGAAACCCCCAGACCTGACTAAGGCCAGGATTATCTCATGTAATGAGTCATCAAACAGTGGGTGATGATGAGGAAGTGAAATATTCAGATGAAATATTTGTGTACTCTTGCTACAGAGTGTGGGCTTCCCAGGTAGAGACTAAAGAGATGCAGGTTAGATCCCTGGATTGAGAAGATACCCTGGAGTAAAGCATGACAACCCACTCCAGTATTCTTTTCTGGAGAATCCCTAGGACAGAGGAGCCTGGGGGCTATAGTGCATGGGTCCCATAGAGTTGGACACAACTAAAGCGACTTAGCATTCATGCATGCAGGGATACAGAGTGTGATGTAGGTGAAGGGTTAGAAGGTTACCCACCTCATTACTCAGTTTGTAGGGCTGGAGAACTGAAGACGTGAAAGCTCCAGCCAGATATACCCAGTTTATTTCCTGATCCCCTTGGAACAAGTACCTCCTCTTGGAGGTACTCTTGGAGCAAGCTTGAGCCGCAATTTTTCCCTCCAGAGGAGAGAAGTTCTATTCTGTTTCAGTCCCATAAACATTCCTCTGGTTCTGCAGCCACTTCCTTTGCCAACCAGATGGGTGCCAATCAGTACTTGCCAAATAGCTGGTTCCTGTTATAAGAATCCTAGTTGTTTGCTGTCTGTTATATCTCTTTGATATAGACGCTGTTGTTCAGGGGAAATAATTTTGAGAACCATCTTAGTTCCCCTCTCCACCTATTCTGCAGAGATCTTCATCTGCAGAGATGAAGTCTGCAGCTTTCTCCCAGTCTCTATTCTGCTAACAGGGACGGCCAACCCAAGGCATTCTTTGGCAGCTGCCTCCCACTATTGCTCCTGCGTGATCTCAGAGCTGCTGCTGCATTTCTTTACTGGGCCCATGAAGTAGCTTCAGTAATTTTATTCAGCATAGCCAATTATACTCCCGATGTTGTTTTCCTTGAATATTTTCGCCTCCTTCTTCAGCATCACACGCTATGTGTATGTATGTGCTCAGTGACTCAATCGTGTCCAGAGCTTTGAGACCTTATGGGCCTGCTGGGCTCCTCTGTCCATGGGATTCTCCAGGCAAGAATACTGGAGTGGGTAGCCATTCCTTTTTCCAGGGAATCTTCATGACTCAGGGATCAAACCTGAGCCTTGTGTCTGCTGCATGGGCAAGTGGATTCTTCACTGCTGAACCATGGGGAAAGCCAATCACATGCTATATTTGTACCTACTTATAATCTGCCTGTTTACAATTTAGCAGTGAACATCACTGATATCCACTGAAATCTTGAAATTCTAGTCTCACAGCAATTGCATTTTAACAAAATTAACTTTCATTCCCCGGCTGGGCATGTGGAAAAGAGTTGGCCAGATGACTGATGGGATCATAACCACTCATTTTCAAACACTTATTGAAGAGTGGGATTATTTTGGTACCCAGACTCCATCTGTTCCAGAAATTAAAAATAAAATGAGAATTCAATTAAAAGTATGCACCCAAGCCACCCAGAGTTGTGCCAGATCTTACGATAATACCCTACATTCCAGCCTATCAGATACTGAAGCATGTGTATGCCAACAAAGAAAATACCTTAGAATGTCAAATTGCTTTAACAATTTGTAACAGATATATCAGTGTATATGCAAAATAGCAAAGATTTTTCCAATGAGCATATCTTGCCTTTCAGCTTCCTGGCCTTAATTTTTCTGCAGAGAGAAGAGCTACAGTGGATACAAGGAACTTAATCACCAAATATCTTCTGCTCTGATTTTCTCCTTTGAGGATGGTCAAGGTCAGTGAGTGGGGACTCAGCAGTCCTTTTGCTTTCTGTTTGTAGTACACACCCCAGAGTTCAGTAAACCAAGGCCCATCCCAGAGCTAATTCACTGATTTATTTTTGTCTTGTGTATGTTAAAGCTCAATGTTCCCTTTCTAACCCCAATTTTGCTGAAGATTCAGAGGGAACATTTTCATTGCTTAGAAAGATTTTATATGCCTCCTCTAAATGATTTTTAACAAATATTTAGTTTTGTTCAAAACCTGTGACTAAAGAAGCCCATCAAATTAGCTGATTCATTAATCCTGATAATGTGCCACTTCTCATTTTGGAGACCCAGATGCTAATCAATGATTATATTAACAAGATGATGATAGCTGCCAATGGTAGGGATCATCTCTTTTTAGTTAACATGCCTCAGACAGAGGAATTGAAATCAAGCCCATCCCTGCAAGTGGCCTAAGAGTTAGGTAACCCACTGAAATGCTGGGGAACATGCGTGAGGGACAATATTGGAGAAGAATTCCAAATTTCTCCAAGAAGTTATCAGATGACCTCTGAATTGCTCCCAGGCCCAAGGTTCCAAGTGATTCTCTATGCTGTTCTTTCAAATACTAAACACATCCAACGACTGAGCATCTACTCTATGCCAGAGAGGAAACTAGGCACTTTTGGTATTGAGTAGAGTTGGACTGTGAAGAAGGCTGAGCACTGAAGAATTGATGCTTTTGAACTGTGGTGTTGGAGAAGACTCTTGAGAGTCCCTTGGACTGCAAGGAGATCCAACCAGTCCATTCTGAAGGAGATCAGCCCTGGGATTTCTTTGGAAGGAATGATGCTAAAGCTGAAACTCCAGTACTTTGGCCACCTCATGCGAAGAGTTGACTCATTGGAAAAGACTCTGACGCTGGGAGGGATTGGGGGCAGGAGGAGAAGGGGACGACAGAGGATGAGATGGCTGGATGGCATCACTGACTCAATGGACGTGAGTCTGAGTGAACTCCGGAAGTTGGTGATGGACAGGGAGGCCTGGCGTGCTGCGACTCATGGGGTCGCAGAGAGTCAGACACGACTGAGCGACTGATCTGAACTGAGACTATGACACAAGTCTACTCCTATACAAATGGAAGAATCATATGTGCAATAATATTGTTCAAAGGTGAATTCACCATCTGTCCTTCCAAATCTTTCTGCTGCCATAGTGTCTTTCTCAATTATCATACTCAATTGCCCATCAAAAAATATGGAAAACTTTAGTGATGCTTTTTCTTCATCCTCCATAGCCGATGGACCCCTAAGTCCTACCATTTCTTTCTTATTAATGTCCCTCCTTCTTTCTTCTTCACCCCCACTTCCATCACTGTGGTTTACACCTTTGTTATTTCCTGCCTCAATTTCTGCAACAGTCCCCCAGTCTACTGGCTTCTACATCCTCTGCTAATAATAATTCCTGTATACAGGAGTGATTTCCAAATATTCAAATTGGTTCCATCTCTGCTTAAAATCCTTCAGTGAGTTTTCTTAGTCTTCAGCATAAAGCCAAACACCTTAGCTTAGCACAGGTGTCCTTTGGAATCCAGCCACTAAGGACTTCTCATTTAATTCCTCTCCATGACTACTTCACACCCTTGTATCATAGCCACATGGACTTTTCTGCAGAGGTTGAGGACATGAGTTCTGCTGCAACCCACTCCAATATTCTTTCCTGGAGAATACATGGACAGAAGAGGCTGGTAGGTACAGTCCATAGGGTCGCACAGAGTAGGACATGACTGAAGGTTTGAGCATGCACACATAGCACGTTTCACCTCAAACATTATCTCTGCTGGAAGGTTTTCACTGAATTCATCCCTCTCCAAGCTAGACTGACTTTGCTCTTTCTATATGCCCTATCCTCTGCATGGCTTCCCTAGGGCATTTAGGACTTTGAAATTATTCTGGAGTTTTTACCTTGAAAATTTGCAAGCATACAGAAAACCTGAAGGAGTATGAGGATTTAATTAGATTTAGTGAGTGGTTAACATTTTGCCAATTTGCTCTTTCTCTCTACACACATACACATATTTACTTATATCTTTTAACTGAACCACTTGATGGCAAGTTGCAGACATCAAGATATCTCACCTCATCTCTATAAGAAGAATAAAGACTCCTCAAACATGAAGGTTTTTTGTTGTTTCCTTTTTTTGTAGTAATAAGTTTAATTATACTTATTCATAGTAAAAAATGAAATAATCAAGAATATATTTCATACAACCTCTCGGTAAGAACAAGTGTGCAGCAACTTTTCAAGTACAAAGAGGTTTTTCTCAGGTTCAATCATGACCACATAGCCCTCATTCTTCTTTATCTAAACAGGCATACACAAAGATAAATTCAAAATGAATTAAAGACTTGAATAAAATACCTGAAACCATAAAATTCCTAGAAAAAAAAATAGGGGTAAGTTCCTTGATATCAGTCTTGGAAATGATTTTTTAGATTTGACACCAAAAGCACAAGACAAAGCAAAAATAAGCAAATGGGACTCATCAAGCTAAAAAGTTTTCTCATAACAAAGAAAATCATCTACAAAGTGAAAAAGCAACCTATAAAGTGGGATAAATATTTACAAATCATATATCTGATAAGGGGTTGATATCTAAAATATATAAACTCATATATCTCAATAGCAAAACCAATCCTATTAAAAATTGGCAGGGAAAATGAATAGATATTTTTCCAAAGAATATGTACAAATGGTCAACAGTTACATGAAAAGGTGCTCAGCATCACTAGTCATCAGGGAAATGCAAATCAAAACCACAATGTGATATCACGCATACCTGTCAGAATGGTTATCATTGAAAAAAAAGAAATAGCAAGTGTTGTTGAGGATATGGAGAAAAGGGAATCCTAGTGCACTGTTGGTGTGAATGTAAATTAGTACAGCCATCATGAAAAATGACTCTGAGTTTCCTTAAAAACTTAAAATAGAACTACTACTAATATGATCTAGCAACTCCCATTTCAGGTATCTGTTCAAAGGAAAAATACCACTGATTTGAAGAAACACCTACAGTTTCATGTTCATTGCAGCAGTATTTACAATAGTCAAGATATGGAACCAACCTACATGTCCATCTATGGAGGAAGAGATAAAAATGATGTTTTACACTCAGAGACACATGGGTGTGCACATACACACACAGTGAAATTATGCAGACCTAAGAATGAAGGAAATCTTCCCATCTGTGAAAAAATGGATGGACCTTGACAGCATCCTGCTGAATGAAGTGAAACAGTTCAGTTCAATTCAGTCGCTTAGTTGTGTATGACTCTTTGTGACCCCAGGGACTGCAGCACACCAGGCTTCCCTGTCCATCACCAACTCCCAGAGCTTGCTCAAATTCACGTCCATCGAGTTGGTGATGCCATCCAACCATCTCATCCTCTGTCGTCCCCTTCTCCTCCTGCCTTCAATCTTTCCCAGCATCAGAGTCTTTTCCAGTGAGTCAGTTCTTCACATCAGGTGGCCAAAGAATTGTAGTTACAGCTTCAGCATCATTCCTTCCAATGAATATTCAGGACTGATTTCCTTTAGGCTTGACTGGCTTAATCTCCCTGCTGTCCAAGGGACTCTCAAGAGTCTTCTCCAACATCACAGTTCAAAAGCATCAATTTGTCAGTGCTAAGGTTTCTTTATAGTTCAACTCTCACATCCATACGTGACTACTAGAAAAACCATTTCTTTGACTCGACGGACCTTTGTCAGAAATGTCTCTGTTTTTTAATATGCTGTCTAGGTTGGTCATAGCTTTACTTTAAAACAAGGGTGTTTTAATTTCATGGCTGCAGTCACCATCTGCAGTGATTTTGGAGCCCAGAAAAATAAAGCCTGTCACTGTTTCCATTTTTTGCCCATCTATTTGCCATGAAGTGATGGGACAAGATGCCATGATCTTAGTTCTTTAGTTCTTCTTTACTTTCTGCCATAAGGGTGGTGTCATCTGCATATCTGAGGTTATTGATGTTTCTCATGGCAATCTTGATTCCAGCTTGTGCTTCATCCAGCCTGGCATTTTTCATGATGTACTCTGACTGAGCGACTTCACTTTCACTTGTCACTTTCATGCATTGGAGAAGGAAATGGCAACCCACTCCGGTGTTCTTGCCTGGAGAATCCCAGGGACGGGAAGCCTGGTGGGCTGCCATCTATGGGGTCGCACAGAGTCAGACACAACTGAAGTGACTTAGCAGCACTCTGAATATAAGTTAAATAAGCCGGGTGACAATATAAACCTTGATGTACTCATTTCCCTGTTTGGAAGTGGTCATTCTCCCTTTGCTCCTCTTAGTAATATAAATGTCAGTATTTTAAGGGGTCAATAGCTACTTACCTATAGACTATATTTCCCAGCCTCCTTTGTAGTGAGGAGTGATGTCAGAGTAAATTCAATCAACGGGTTGTGAGAGAAAGCCATTCCTGCAGTTTCTGGGTTGTGCCCTTAAATAGAAGCTTCTAGTTAGCTATGATAGGTATTATTATCTCTATTTCTGGCACTGTGAAGAAAAACTGTTAGCTCTCCCTGACCCCCAAGCAGAGTGCATGTTTACATAGTATCATATCACTTATTCCACTCTGTTCTAAGAACCTTCTTTGTCTTCCAGGCTCACTGTGGAGCTCACTGAGTTCTTCATCATATCTGCCTTCCCAGAACTGGTAGCAGTCCCTGTTCCTGCCACATTAGAAGCTTCCCATAAATGTTGCTAAGTAAATGAAGGAAGTGAGGAATACCCTGTACTACGTTAGGTTTCTCACGTTAATTAGGGTGAAGTTACAAGATGTTGCACAAGTCACAGAAGGCATGTCATTTGTTTTTGTTAGTAACTTAATATGTACGTGCCTGCTAAGTCACTTCAGTCATGTCCAACTCTTTGCAACCCTATGGACTGTAGACCTCCATATTCCTCTGGCCAAGGGATTCTCCAGGCAAGAATACTAGAGTGGGTTGCCATGCTCTCCTCCAGGGCATCTTTCCGACCCAGGGATCAAACCTGCGTCTCTCACGTCTCCTGCATTGGCAGGTGGGTGCTTTACCACTAGAACTACCTGGGAAGCCCAGCAACTTGAAATGTTCGATAGTAATTGGTTGTATTTCAATGCTTAAGCCCTCCTGTCATCCCACCTACCCTATAAACCTCGAGAATGCATCTATACCTTAAGGTTTCCATTAATCCACAAAATCTTCAAACATCTAGCCAACAATGACAAATTTTGTTTCTGTTACATACAGTTTAGTGAGTTACTACATTATTTGGCCAATGTTAGATGTCAATTTCTGACAATTTGGTATTTTCTAGGCTATTCAGGTTTAAAAAGAGGCTGATCAAATGTGTCTCTTTAAGCAAAGTTGGTTGGCTTGTGACTGGAGCAGGAACCTCACTTTGTGGAATTGTCATGACACCAATGTAACATTTTTGAGGGGAAAAAAAAACCGACAATAGCTCTGTGGTAAAAATTCACTTGGCTGATATGAAGGCAAAAGAGATTTTTTGTCTCTCGTCTCTTTTTCCTTCCAATTGGTATATTATTTTCTTAAAAAAAGAACCCTGTATCTTCCAAGTGGAGTACATCTGCTGTTATAAAATGGGCTGCAACATCTGAGGTAAATTAAGTGACTGGCATCCATCTTTCACACCTTAATAAAAAACAGACAAATTCAGTTCAAGTCTGAGTGAAAAGCAGACTTTTTATTTTCTCTTATTCCATAACACTGAGGTGTACATTCTTTAGAAATAGAACTTTTAATCCTCATATAGATGCACATTTTATGCTGACAGCTGTTAGGTACCTTGAAATGTAGACATGAAACTGACCATCTATTCATCAAAAAGCAAATTAGACCACTCAACAGTCAGCATAGAATCTTCAAGATAGGGGTAAATCTGCCTGAGTCAATGAATAGTATTCTGCAAGAGCGATTATTTTAGGACTGTAAGGAACCATTGTAACTGCCTAGTATATGGGGAGTACACAGCATTAAAAAGATCACAGACCAGCAACCAGAGAGGAGTGTCAGAACTTGAACACAGGCTTCTGAGCCCAAGTTGTTCATACTACCGATGCTCGTCAGCAGATTCTGGTGACAAGTCCTTGAACCCAGTAGCATCAGAAATAATAATAATAAGCCCACTAAATGCCTCAGGAAATGGAAACTGTCATGCAAGTCAGTCATCTGACTAGTTTCATTTACAGATACCTCACCCAGGGAGGAGCGAGCACGGCCATCTGGAGGAACAGACGTTTTGCATTTACTAGGAATGAATAGTGCTTGCCAACTAGAGGGGTCTGTTTAGGTCAGTTAGGGTTCCTTTGCTTTTTAATAGAATGCCATAAATTCTGGATGTTTGTATATGAGTGAAACACATATAGTGTCTCATGAAAATTTACTTTCACAATGAATTCAAATAGCTAGGGAAAAAGTAGTCCTGTGGATTGAAAGCTGCCAGGAGAGATGGTGAATTGAGTGTAGGCTGATGCTTCCCAGGATCTGACTGTCAAGATACACACGAAGGGGGAGGAGGCAGCGCGGTCCAGAGCCGCGTGTGGGGCTCCACACTGAGAGGCGACGTGGACTGGCCCAGGGGCAGAGGCGGAGGAGCATCTCAGGACAGACAGCTGTACCTGAAGGCGTTAGAAACAGCAGTAAAAAAAAAATAGTTTACTTATAAATACTGAAAGAAGGATTTAATAATGCTAATATTAACTATGAAAAGTGTTAGTCGCTCAGTCGTGTCTGACTCTTTGGGACACCATGGACTGTAGCCCACCAGGCTCCTCTGTCCATGGGATTTCCCAGGCAAGAATACTGGAGTTGCCATTCCCTTCTCCAGGGCATCTTCCTGAAATAGAGATTGAACCTGAGTCTCCTGCATTGCAGGCAGATTTGTTACCATCTGAGCCACCAGGACTATAAGTAACACCTTAATACAGTGTATGGATGCCTACCCATCTCTGAATAACTGGTTCCTATGCTCTTCTCTCAGCCTCTCTTTGCTCCAGCCAACTATCTTTTAATTCTTTGCCCATGCCCTGACTCTGGGCATTAGTCCAGGTTCCTTCCTCTGCAGGGGATGTGGAATCCCATCTCCCTCCCCTTTCACCTGACAACTGCTTATGTCTCAGGCCTCAGAGGAAACTACCTTCTTTTTGGAAACATTCCCTGATTCCCTGAGAGTAATTATGATCCCCCTGTTTTATGCTCTCATGGCAACTTACAGGTTTTTTTTTTTTCCGATAACAATTTGGTAATAATAAAAAAAAAATTATTGGAGGATAATTGCTTGAGAGTCTCAATTCCAAGGCAGGACTTGCCTGTAGCTCAGATGGTAAAGAATCTTCCTACAACGCAGGAGATCCAGGTTCAATCCCTGGGTTGGGAAGATCCCTGGAGAAGGGAACAGCAACCCACTCCAGTATTCTTGCCTGGAGAATCCTATGGACAGAGGACCCTGGCAGGCTACAGGCTGTGGGGTCACAGAGTCAGACACAACTAAAATTACTACTATTCAGTTCCAAGAGGCCAGGGACTGTGTCTATCCCAGCTCCCAGCACAGTGCCTGGCACAAAGTTACTCAGTAAATACTTGCTGACCCAATTACTATTATTTCAAACAAAAAATATCTGAATGGTATTTGCTAGTGAGTAAATATGTTCACTTCACAAGGAAATGGGGTAATATCTAGTAGCTCCATGAAATTACCAGAAATTACATACATTGAATCCTCATTTATCTCAAGATAAGTCACAGCACTGGACGTGTAGGTCTCCTGATAATCTTATTGTACCCTTGTTTACATAAATTTATTTTTATTTTATATAAGATCATGCTTGCCCTCTTTTCACCCCTCAAAACTTTCTTCCTGCCAGAATTTTTAATAAACTGGTAGGAAGCAGCTAATTAGTACCCTCTTTCCTCTCTTTGTTCATTCATTAATACACTGGTTTATTCATTGATTCATATGTTCACTCATAGGTTCTGTCATGAGGCATGTGGAAGGTCTCTGTCTTTGCCACCCTCTCAGTTCAGTTCAGTCGCTCAGTCGTGTCTGACTCTTTGCGACCCCATATACCACAGCACACCAGGTCTCCCTGTCCATCACCAACTCCTGGAGTCCACCCAAACACATGTTCATTGTGTTGATGATGCCATCCAACCATCTCATCTTCTGTCGTCCCCTTCTGTTCTTGCCCTCAATCTTTCCCAGCATCAGGGTCTTTTCAAATGAGTCAGCTCTTCACATCAGGTGGCCAAAGTATTGGAGTTTCAGCTTCAACATCAGTCTCTCCAATGAACACCCAGGACTGATCTCCTTTAGGACGTACTGGTTGGATCTCCTTTCAGTCCAAGGGACTCTCAAGAGTCTTCTCCAACACCACTGTTCAAAAGCATCTATTCTTCGGCACCCAGCTTTCTTTATAGTCCAACTCTCACATCCATACATGACTACTGGAAAAACCATAGCTTTGACTAGGTGGACCTTCGTAAGCAGAGTAATGTCTCTGCTTTTTAATATGCTATCTAGGTTGGTCATAACTTTCCTTCCAAGGAGCAAGCATCTTTTAATTTCATGGCTGCAATCACCATCTGCAGTGATTTTGGAGCCCCCAAAAAATAAAGTCTGACACTGTTTCCACCGTTTCCCCATCTATTTCCCATGAAGTGATGGGACCAGATGCCATGATCTTCATCTTCTGAATGTTGAGCTTTAAGCCAACTTTTTCACTCTCCTCTTTCATTTTCATCAAGAGGCTCTTTAGCCTCAGTAAAATAGACAATGGAAGAATTCCAAACATAAGGCAGACTATAGAAGCAAAGAATCTGCAATAGGCACAAGCTTTATAATCAACTTGTTGAATATAAGTCTGATGGCTTGGATAGCACTAGACTTTGTATCCTCTAAACTTCTACTATATGACCCATTCCAAGCCTGATCTCAAGCCAAGACTGCTAACTGCCTGTCCACTTGGAAGGGCTTTGACCCAGGCCACAGAGGGAATCGTGTCCTATGAGGTCCTGCAGCAATCCCACAGCTATGCTGAGGCACTTTCCAAAGTAACTTTAGAGAATAAAAGAATGACAATATATATGAATATAAAACTAAAGAAGCAAACAAACTAATTATTATTGTCTTAAAGAAAAGTAGGTTTTTTGTGTGTATACCTGCTTTATAAAGTATCATTAACATGATTACACTTTTCTTGATTTTTTTTTTAATTAGGGAAAAATGAAAAATCTCCACAGAAGCCCTATAGTGAAAGCCTTGTCCAGTTCTGAGCTCTTCAGTATTTGCCAATATGTACCAAGTGGCCAAGATGGGAGAGAGGTGCCTATAAGAATAGGTGGTTCCTGAGAGAAATGCCCACAGACTTCACATAGCAAATGACATCTGCCATTTGGTGGATATTCTTTCAGCAGACAGGATTAGTAGATAAGTGCAATATCCATTATGTTATTATTAATAGTCAAACATGGAGTATGTTTTCCAGCCAAGCAAAATTTTCTTCTGGAGATATTTATTCTCTCCTCTAAAATTCCCTGGTGGCTCACATGGTAAAGAATCTGCCTGCAGGGCAGGAGACCCAGGTTCGATTCCTGGGTAGGGAAGATCCCCTGCAGAAGGATTCTTGCCTGGAGAATTCCATGGACAGAGGAGCCTGGTGGGCTAAGTCCATGGGGTCACAAAGAGCCAGACATGACTGAGTGACTAACACTAACTAAAATCTAGATTCCTTTGGCTAATACACAATTTCTCAAGAAGATGTTTCTCTCTCCCAACTCCATAGACCATAGCTGCATAGGGATGGGAGGAGTTGTCTGTATAAACTTAATCTGCAGTGTTGGCTTTAGTCACTTCTATGTTTCTACCAATTCGTGTAGATAGACATCTCCCTGCTTGTGTGCACTCCATCGGTTAATAAAGGTGAACCATGTCTGATGTCTAAGGATGGCTTGGAAACTTTGTGGAGTTTTACCTTTATACGAGATTATCACTTAGCCCATATTATTAAATCTCACAAGGGTTAGTGGGTGAGATAGGGAAAAATCAGGCAAGGGAAAGGCTGAAGAGAAAGGCTTTTGAAGCTTTCTGAGCAAGTTAATGGTCACCTTTAGTGTATGAGGAGACCACTTCTTAGTTGAACGAATCCATACCCCTCCACTTTCAAACTGAGAGCTCTGTGGGGCTCACACTGTGGAGCTTTACTCCTGTGTCCAGTGTAATGTGCTTCATGAACTTTTTGTCTACAGGCTGCTCTAAAAGAATGCCAAATGAATCACTCTTTGGCGTGGACTTTTAATCTTTCTTATGTTTCATGCTTTTGGAAAAACAAAATAAAGCAAGCCACTGGCATATGCATATCTTTTAACAGTGAACTGAAATGTCACTTCTGCATTAATCCAGAAGCAATTTCTTATTACCTAGGAAATTGACTAAATGGCACCAAAGCCATCAATGTCATTAGTATAGCAAGAAGAATATTTTCCTATCTCTTTGTGAAAGTGAGAAAGTGAAAGTGTCAGTGTTCGACTCTTTGAGACCCCCTGGACTATCACCCACCAGGCTCCTCTGTGCATGGAATTTTCCAAGCAACAATACTGGAGGGGATAGCCATTCCCTTCTTCAGGGGATCTTCCCCACCCAAAGATAAAACTCAGGTCTCCTTCATTGCAAGCAGATTCTTTACCATCTGAGCCATCGAGGAAGCTAGGCACTTAGTTAAGAGTATGTGTAGAAGGAATACAAGTGAGATGGTTCCCACAGTTTGGGTGTTCTTATAGACCCACTGCGTCCAGAAGTCTGTTCTCTGTGTCTACGTCTCTATTTCTGCGTGCAAATAGGTTCATCAGGACCATTTTTCTAGATTACATAGATATGTGTTATTATACAATACTTGTTATTCTCTTTCTGACTTACTTCACTCTGTATAACAGGCTCTAGGTTTATCCACCTCACTAGAACTGACTCAAATTTATTTCTCTTTATGGTGAGTAATATTCCATTGTTTATATGTACCACAACTTCTTCATCCATTCATCTGTCAATAGACATCTATTAATAGGTTGCCTCCATGCCCTAGCTATTGTAAATAGTGCTACAATGAACATTGGGGTACATGTGTCTTTTTCAACTATGGTTTCCTCAGGGTATATGCCCAGTTGTGGGATTTCTGGGTCATATGGTAGTTTTATTCCTAGTTTCTTAAAGAAATCTCCATACTATTCTCCATAGTAGTTGTATCGGTTTACATTCCCACCAACTGTGCAAGAGGGTTCTCTTCTTCACGTCCTTTCCAGCATTTTTTGTTTGTAGATTTTTTAAATGATGGCCATTTGGACTGGTGTGAGGTACTTGTAACAGCCTAGAAGGGTGGGATGGAGTGAAGGGTGTGAGGGAGATTCAAGAGGGAGGGGACATATGTATACTTGTGGCTGATTCATGTTGTTGTGTGGCAGAAACCAATCCAACATTGTAAAGCAATTATCCTCCAATTAAAAATTTTAAAAACAGTGAAAGAACATTTAAATGTGTACAAACTTGGACGATGATCACCTAAGGATGGTTTCTGAAGCTGAGCAGCACACCTGATCTGATGCTCCTAGTTACAACCTGAAGGTGGAAAGGAGGAGAACGATGGCTCAATGGAAGTCTTCCCTGTATTAGAATCCATCCCTTTCACACATTCTGGAAGGAGACTTAGATTCAGAAGACATGTGTTCTGACTCTAGCCTTGTCTTTTATGAAGCTAGTGAATCTGTGCATATCCCTGAATTCTCTAAGCCTCTTTCCTCATGTTTAGTTTTGCTTAGTGTTCATTGCTCAGTTGTGTTCAACTCTTTGCAACCTCATGGACTGACTGCAGCCCGCCAGGCTCCTCTGTCCTTGGGATTTTCCAGGCAAGAATACTGGAGTGGGTAGCCATTCCCTTCTCCAGGGGATCTTCCCAACCCAAGAATCGAACCCAGGTCTCCCGAATTGCAGACAGATTCTTTACCATCTGATCTACCAGGGAAGTCCCCTATTTCCTCATAGGAGGATAATAATACCTCCTCCCCAGTGTTTGTGTAAGGACTAAATAAAACAGCTGTGTGAAATCAACTAGAACTGCCTGGCACCAGGGCTGTAGGAATGAATGTAGGTTATACATCTTACGTATCTGAGGATTAGAGAGTTGGCCTGGACATGAAAAGATGCTTTTACTGAATGGATTTTGAGGGACAGGGAAGCCATTACCTTTACAAGAGGAGATTTTTTTTAATATAACATAATCAAATTAATCTATTTTTTGAAGATGAACAATTCTCATAAATAAACCAACAAAATATGGCTTTCCCCAATATGAAAAAAATGTCAAAACCCATTGGATGCTAATGGACTTCAGATATCACTGACTCATGGACTTTTCTAATGAGAATACCTCTTCTGAGAGATAAGGTTCCTAAATGTATGAGTTACAAGCCCAGTTTGAAAGACTGATGGATGTTATGGCTCTATCTCTAAAAACAAATATATATATATATATATATATATATATATATATACACACACACACACACATATATGTAGAATATACATGTAGAACACATGTATATAAGACATATAGAATATATAACACATATGTAGGATACACACATATGCACAACTGTACATACAATTTCATGAGGTTTATGAAAAATTCTATAAAGTTTATATCATAGATTTTTGAAAGAGTTCCTAAACTTGACCAATGATTTGCTTTTTGCTGACCTCATAACACATGTATTATTATAGATATTAAACAACTAAAATGACTGTTTAATGAAGTAATTCTTAGTCTTGTTACAATGTTGTGTGCTGATATTTTCTACTCTGTTCCACGCCAGTGTGTTCCATTTCATTCTATTCTATCCTATATTGTACTAGTTTTAAAAAATAAAGTTAGTTTAGCCTACTGAAAAAAAAAATATCATAGACTTATCCAATATGCCAAGAATAAAATTTAAAGCCAAAAGCAATACTAGGGTGATATAATCAATAAATCATAACCAGGACATGGTTGTTTAGTTCCATTCCTCCCATAAAAAAATAATAGAATCTATTATACTTCCCTACACTTTGTGTGTGATTTACTTTTGGCCAATGGGACATTAACAGTTGTAACATTTGTGCTCATGCACTGGGACTTTATGGATTATTGCTCTTAGAATCCTTTGACTATCTTTGATATAAGTGTAGTTTGGGAGACTATGTACAAGAGGCTCCAGTCATCCTAGCTGTCCCAGGGAAAGCTATCATATACCAGCCAGCCTCAGCTGACCCACGGCTAGCCCATGAGTGTTTTGCCGAAAGTTTTAACTTTCATTTCAGGTTTAAACAATTTGTTAACCAAAGAAACCACTTGTTATACCAAAATAAAAAAAAAAAACGACAATCCAATATTCAATAGAGAATTATCAGCATACAATTATTAAAAGGAAAGAGATATAGAACAGTAAAGGAGAGTAACAGCACATACATCACCAAATTGGGTTTTGACTGACATCCAGACTCACACAGCACCGTGTAACAGCAATTAGAGTCCCAGGTGAGAACGGTCCCTGGCAGTACTACTGCTCCGTGGGTGAGATTTCAAAATTGCACGTTGGGGCTTCACATTTATAATCCCAGGCCACAAACTGATATTCTCATCAGTTTGCAAAAAGCAAATGGCAGCTCTTTGTTAATCTTTTTTTTTTGCAATGCTGTTTGTTTGGTCTTGTAAACCTTGGAACGTTGTTAAAGCTCCGGGTATGGTTGGCCAGACCCCCTCCACACGTTCAACAATTCCAAGATCTGCCCCCTAACTTATCTATGGTGCCAGGCAGCTTGCATTCATAGCAGGCACAGTCAGGGCAGTGGCCAGGCAGGTCAGAAGCAAGATCAGAGGCCTTCTCCATTTTCTTTGTCTCTGAAGCCTGACCAAGACAGTAACGCAAGTCTATGCCCCTACCAGTAATGCTGAAGAAGCTGAACAGTTCTATGAAGATGCACAAGACCTTCTAAAACTAACACCCAAAAGAGATATCCTTTTCATTATAGGGGACTGGAATGCAAAAATAGGAAGTCAAGAAATACCTTGAGTAACAGACAAATTTGGCCTTGGAGTACAGAATAGGGCAGGGCAAAGGCTAACCGAGTTTTGCCAACAGAATGCACTGGTCATAGAAAACACCCTCTTCCCAAACACAAGAGGAGACTCTACATATGGACATCACCAGAAGGTCAATACTTAAATCAGATTGATTATATTCTTTGCAGCCAAAGATGGAGAACCTCTATACAGTCAGCAAAAACAAGACTGGGAGCTGACTGGCTCAGATCATGAACTCCTAATTGCCAAATTCAGACATAAACTGAAGCAAGTAGGGAAAACCACTAGACCGTTCAGATATGACCTAAATCATATCCATTATGATTATACAGTGAAAGTGACAAATAGATTCAAGGGATTAGATCTGATAGACAGAATGCCTGAAGAACTATGGGTGGAGTTTTGTGACATTGTACAGGAGGCAATGATCAAGACCATCCCCAAGAAAAAGAAATGCCAAAAGGAAAATTGGTTCTCTGAGGAGGACTTACAAATAGGTGTGAAAAGAAGAGAAGTGAAAGGCAAAGGAGAAAAGGAAAGATATATCCATTTGAATGCAGAGTTCTAAAGAATATCAAGGAGAGATAAGAAAGCCTTCCTCAGCTATCAATGCAAAGAAATAGAGGAAAACAATACTGTGGGAAAGACTAGAGATCTCTTTAAGAAAATTAGAGACACCACGGAAAAGTTTAATGCAAAATGGGTACAATAAAGGACAAAAATGGTATGGACCTAACAGAAGCAGAAGATATTAATAAGAGGTGCCAAGAATACCCAGAAGAACTATACAAAAAAGGTCTTCACAACCCAGATAATCATGATGGTGTGAACACTCACCTAGAGCCAGACATCCTGAAATGCGAAGTCAAGTGGGCCTTAGGAAACATCATTACAAACAAAGCTAGTGAAGGTGATGGAATTCCAGTTGAGTTATTTCAAATCCTAAAAGATGATGCTGTTAAGGTGCTGCACTCAATATGCCAGCAAATTTGGAAAACTCAGCAGTGGCCAAAGAACTGGAAAAGGTCAGTTTTCATTCCAATCCCAAAGAAAGGCAATGCCAAAAAACACTCAAACTACTTCACAATTGCACTCATCTCACATGCTAGCAAAGTAATGCTCAGAATTCTCCAAGCCAGGCTTCAGCAGTACATGAACTATGAACTTCCAGATGCTCAATTTGGATTTAGAAAAGGCCAAGGAACCAGAGATCAAATTTCCAACATCCATTGGATCATGGAAAAAGCAAGAGAGTTCCACAAAAGCATTTACTTTTGCTTTATCCACTATGCCAAAGCCTTTGACTGTGTGGAAAGGAGTATGTCAAGGTTGTATATTGTCACCCTGTTTATTTAACTTATATGCAGAGTACATCATGAGGAAGCTGTGCTGGATGAAGCATAAGCTGGAATCAAGATTGCCAGGAGAAATACCGATAACCTAGATATGTGGATGACACTACCCTCATGGCAGAAAGCAAAGGAGAACTTTAGAGCTTCTTGATGAAAGTGAAAGAGAGTGAAAAAGCTGGCTTAAAACTCAACATTCAGAAAACTAAGATCATGGCATCTGGTCTCATCACTTCATGGTAAATAGATGGGAAAACAATGGAAACAGTGACAAACTTTATTTTTTTGGGCTCCACGATCACTGCAGATGGTGACTACAGCCATGAAATTAAAAGATACTTGCTCTTTGGAAGGAAAGTTATGACCAACCTAGACAGCATATTAAAAAGCAGAGACATTACTTTGCCAACAAAGGTCCATCTAGTCAAAGCTTTGGTTTTTCCAGTAGTCATGTATGGATGTGAGAGTTGGACTGCAAAGATAGTTAAGCACCAAAAATTGATGCTTTTGAACAGTGGTGTTGGAGAAGACTCTTGAGAGTCCCTTGGACTGCAAGGAGATCCAACCAGTACATCCTAAAGGAGATCAGTCCTGAATATTTCATTGGAAGGACTGATGCTGAAGCTGAAGCTCCAGTACTTTGATCACCTGATGGAAAGAACTGATTCATTTGAAAAGACCCTTATTCTGGGAAAGATTGAAGGCAGGAGGAGAAGAGGACAACAGAGGATGAGATGGTTGGATGGCATCACTGACTCAATGGACTTGAGTTTGAGTAAACTTTGGGAGTTGGTGGTGGACAGGGAGGCCTGGTGTGCTGCCATCCATGGGGTCACAAAGAGGCAGACACGACTGAGCAACTGAATTGAACTGAACTGAGCAATGAGTACATCCACTTCCTACTAGTCAAGGCTGACCCAGACAAGAAGGCTGTCCAAGTGAGCACAATCTGCAGATCGGTGTGCTAAACAAATAACTGTTGTGTCAAGACAATGAATTTCAGGATGGTTTGTTCCCAACAAAAGCTAACCAATACAGAGGGCATAGCTGCAGCATTATCAGCCCTGTCAGGGACTGATGCTTTAAGATCCAGATAAGAGAACTTCAACAGTACAGTTCTCATGTAGTATTTTCAGCAGATGACACTCGAGACTGCTGCATGAGGCTGCTGTTCTCCTAGATTTCCAACAGTAGGATTTGCTGTACTGCCATGTTTTTCACAGTTGGATAAACCCAGCTATGACTATTTAATCCTCTGACTGCATTTCCCTCCTGTGTACTCTGATCAAGTCACGACGTTGGCTTATCATTTTCTACTCCCTGCTGGCCCCTGGGAACCATTTGTGGTTAAACAGATAATTACTTCATCACCTCTACGTGGCCTGGTAGAATACTATGCACATATCAAATCATCGTAGACTACATTTCAAATAATTTTTCCAGAAACTGTTTGCCGGGGTCCAGCCCCTGCTGATCCAGGGTACTCGAAGCGGGGATGGCATCGGCAAGGATCAGGATACAATAGTTTCAATTAGATATTAATTAGAGATGTAAAGAGTAATAGAATGAGGATAGCTCAGTAGGAAAATTCAGTGGAGAAAAGAGGCTGAGTAGCTTGGTTTACGCGGGAGACCAATAAAACTTCAAGACAAGAAGTTTGAACCACTTACGTAGGCCGCAGGCGTCCTTCCGTTCTCCCGAAGGAGAGGAGACACTGAGGCCTCCCCGGTCGGATCTTAGAAGCCCAGGCATAATTAGTAAGCATGGTGGGTTCCGCGCTCCAGATGGAGACTCAGCCAGAGTGAAAGAGAGAGCGACGTGGGGAGACCAGTCTTTTGAGGAACTGATCCCAATTCTTTATTTTCCATGGTCTACTTTTATACACTGAGATGTTATGCAAAAGTCACGCGGGGTCAGCAGTCCTGACTTTTATCAAAGTCAGGTGCTTCATACAAATGTATACAGAGGTCTTAGGGGTGTTACATCATCTTCTGGCCAGGGGGGCCTGCTGACAATTTATGACCCTCTCCTTGTGACAGCGGTTAGTCAACCAGGACACTTATTTCTCCAGGGGTGATTATTCTTAAAACAGACGCCACCCAAATAAAGTTACATTCCTATAGGGTGAGGGTATAGTGGGTTTTAGTTAAGGAAAGAATTTACTTAGCCTAAGGTCTAACGTGATTAATATCAAAGGTTAATACTTATTTCTTCTATATATTCATTAACGTGTGTAAGGGCAGGGGATGTGGAGACTTAGCAACAAACATTGGCTCAACAAATGAAAAACCCTTCACCAATACAATTTCTAATCAGCCCATTATACTTATACTAATAGTTTTCTAACTTTTCTAAGGAACCTGTTTTTAGAAGGTTTAAAGCATCTCGTGCCTCTCACGGTTGGGAGGCTGTGAGCAATCACATGTGGCCGGACAAGCCTGTCAGGCAGGCTAGAGAACCTTCAGAGAAGTTTGTAGGTTAAAATACTCTTGTCACTCCCAGGAGTTTTTATTAACTGGAGCTCTAAGTTAACTCCTTCTCTGAAAGAGGTGGTGGGGGACAGCCCCCCGTAAAGTCAGAGGTGTAGATGAGCACAAAGTAGTAAAGTAGGCAGGCTCTGGTTATGGGGGTACTTGCTCGAGGATTTCCAGGGGGACTCCTGAGGCTCGATCCCGCCTTTGTGTATGTTGGGCCTCCTTCCTCAAGACCTTTGCCATGGGCTGAGTGCCTCACTCTGGCCCCCAACAACTGTTCAGTCTGCATAATAGTGGTCGATGCTCCTGATCAGAGATCAGATCAGATCAGTCGCTCAGTCGTGTCTGACTCTTTGCGACCCCATAAATCACAGCACGCCAGGCCTCCCTGTCCATCACCAACTCCCAGAGTTTGCTCAGACTCATGTCAATCGAGTCAGTGATGCCATCCAGCCATCTCATCCTCTGTCATCCCCTTCTCCTCCTGCCCCCAATCCCTCCCAGCATCAGAGTCTTTTCCAATAGGTCAACTCTTCGCATGAGGTGGCCAAAGTACTGGAGTTTCAGCTTTAGCATCATTCCTTCCAAAGAAATCCCAGGGTCAATCTCCTTCAGAATGGACTGGTTGGATCTCCTTGCAGTCCAAGGAACTCTCAAGAGTCTTCTCCAACACCACAGTTCAAAAGCATCAGTTCTTCAGCGCTCAGCCTAGGGTGTCATAATTAAAATTACCTATACATAAGTCCATCTGTCCCAATCAACAGTAAATTCTTCAAAATCAGAGATTATACTTTATGTATCTTTGAAACTTCCATGCTTAGTGAGAACCAAGGACATAAGAAGTTCTTACTTAGTCTGCTCTACGAATGAGTGACTTATGGAACTATATGCTTTGGACAGGCCTAGGGTCATACTGCGGAGAAGGCAATGGCACCCAATCCAGTACTCTTGCCTGGAAAATCCCACGGACAGAGGAGGAGCCTGGTAGGCTGCAGTCCCTGGGGTCGCTGAGGGTCGGACACGACTGAGCGACTTCACTTTCAATTTTCACTTTCATGCATTGGAGGAGGAAATGGCAACCCACTCCAGTGTTCTTGCCTGGAGAATCCCAGGGATGGGGGAGCCTGGTGGGCTGCCGTCTATGGGGTCACACAGAGTTGGACACAACTGAAGCGACTTAGCAGCAGCAGCAGCAGCAGCAGGATCATACTGATTCATTGATGAGACCACATTTGATAGTGTTGCATTCTTTTTAGAACAGCAGATTTCTGCATTTTGAGGGCCTTTGAGTGCCAAAGGGGGTTTCCTTTGGCTTATGTGATTTTGCCTTCTGGTTCACTTTGGTTTGCAGAATCTTAATTTACCTGTCTGAAGAAGGAAATGGCAACCCACTCCAGTATTCTTGCCTGGGAAATACCATGAACAGAGAAGCGTGGTGGACTATAGTCTATGGAGCTGCCAAGAGTTGGTCATGGTTGAGCAACTGAACAATAACAACAAATTTACCTGTAATATTAATAAAATCCAATGTAGAACTTTATTCAATGCTTCCCCAGTGGCTCAGCAGTAAAGAATCTGCCTGCAATGCAGGAGCCACAGGAGATACAGGTTGATCCCTTGATCAGGAAGATCCCCTGGAGGAGAGCATGGCAATCCACTCTAGTATTCTTGCCTGGAGAATCCCACGGACAAAGGAGCCTGGTGGGTTTACAGTCCATAGGGTCACAAAGAGTTGGACACGACTGAATTGACTTAGCAGCAACAGAACTTTATTCACTATTTATACAAATATAAAGATTAAAAAGAAAGTGAATAATTTGAGAGAATCATCTGTAGATTTCTAGGCATAGATAAAGGACAAGCTGTGGTTATTATAAGGAGTCTTTGTTGAGATGTTATCTTCTCCATGAAGCCAATACTCAACCAACTCACTTAAAACAGCAGCTGTCCATACCAGCTGTCCATACCAACTCTCCATGCCAACTCCAAGCAGTTCAAGTCCTGCATATTCTGCTCTACTTTTTAAAAACATTTATTGCCTTTAAATATACATAATAATGCTTAGCCAAAAGTAGGAGCTAAGAAAATACTTGTTCAATAAATAAATATATCCACAGCTATTGTGGCAGAGAGAATTCCAAGATGAACTCTAAGATTCTCACTTTCCAATTGCACTCCATTTGAGTGTGGGCAGGACCTGCGACTAGGATGGTATATCATTCCCAACACTCAGGGTTAGGTTATGCTATCTGGCAATGGGGAAAGAATTTTACAGACATGATTGTGTGTGTGTGTGTGTGTGTGTGTGTGTGCGCACGCACGCTAAAATGCTTTAGTTGTGTCCAACTCTTTGAGACTCAATGGACTCTAGCCCACCAGGCTCCTCTGTCCATGGGGTTCTCCAGGGAAGAATAACTGGAGTGGGCTGCCATACACTCCTCCAGGGGATCTTTCCAACCCAGGGATCAAACCTGCAGATTCTGAAGCTCCTGCATTGCAGGTGAATTCTTTAACCACTGAGCCACTGGGAAAAGCCATGATTAAGGCCCCTAAAATAATCAAAAGAGATTACTGTGGGTCAGATCAGATCAGATCAGTCACTCAGTCGTGTCCGACTCTTTGCAACCCCATGAATCGCAGCACACCAGGCCTCCCTGTCCATCACCAACCCCCGGAGTTCACTGAGACTCATGTCCATCGAGTCAGCGATGCCATCCAGCCATCTCATCCTCTGTCGTCCCCTTCTCCTCCTGCCCCTAATCCCTCCCAGCATCAGGGTCTTTTCCAATGAATCAACTCTTCGCATGAGGTGGCCAAAGTATTGGAGTTTCAGCTTTAGCATCATTGCTTCCAAAGAAATCCCAAGGCTGATCTCCTTCAGAATGGACTGGTTGGATCTCCTTGCAGTCCAAGGGACTCTCAAGAGTCTTCTCCAACACCACAGTTCAAAAGCATCAATTCTTCGGTGCTCAGCCTCCTTCACAGTCCAACTCTCACATCCATATATGACCAGAGGAAAAACCATAGCCTTGACTAGACGAACCTTTGTTGGCAAAGTAATGTCTCTGCTTTTGAATATGCTATCTAGGTTGGTTATAACTTTCCTTCCAAGGAGTAAGTGTCTTTTATTTCATGGCTGCAGTCGCCATCTGTAGCGATTTTGGAGCCCAGAAAAATAAAGTCTGACACTGTTTCCACTGTTTCCCCATCTTTTTCCCATGAAGTTGTGGGATTGGATGCCATGATCTTTGTTTTCTGAATGTTGAGCTTTAAGCCAACTTTTTCACTCTCCACTTTCACTTTCATCAAGAGGCTTTTCAGTTCCTCTTCACTTTCTACCATAAGGGTGGTGTCATCTGCATATCTGAGGTTATTGATATTTCTCCCAGCAATCTTGATTCCAGTTTGTGCTTCTTCCAGTCCAGCATTTCTCATGAAGTACTCTGCATATAAGTTAAATAAACAGGGTGACAATATACAGCCTTGACGAACTCCTTTCCCTATTTGGGACAAGTCTGTTGTTCCATGTCCAGTTCTAACTGTTGCTTCCTGACCTGCATACAAATTTCTCAAGAGGCAGATCAGGTGGTCTGGTATTCCCATCTCTTGAAGAATTTTCCACAGTTTATTGTGATCCACACAGTCAAAGGCTTTGGCATAGTCAATAAAGCAGAAATAGATGTTTTTCTGGAACTCTCTTGCTTTTTTGATGATCCAGCAGATGTTGGCAATTTGATCTCTGGTTCCTCTGCCTTTTCTAAAACCAGCTTGAATGTCAGGAAGTTCATGGCTCACATATTATTGAAGCCTGGCTTGGAGAATTTTGAGCATTACTTTACTAGTGTGTGAGATGAGTGCAATTGTGCGGTAGTTTGAGCCTTCTTTGGCATTGCCTTTCTTTGGGATTGGAATGAAAACTGACCTTTTCCAGTCCTGTGGCCACTGCTGAGTTTTCCAAATTTGCTGGCATATTGAGTGCAGCACTTTCACAGCATCATCTTTCAGGATTTGGAATAACTCAACTGGAATTCCATCACCTCCACTAGCTTTGTTCATAGTGATGCTTTCTAAGGCCCACTTGACTTCACATTCCAGGATGTCTGGCTCTAGGTCAGTGATCACACCATCGTGATTATCTGGGTCGTGAAGATACTTTTTGTATAGTTCTTCTGTGTATTCTTGCCATCTCTTCTTAATATCTTCTGCTTCTGTTAGATCCATACCATTTCTGTCCTTTATCGAGCCCATCTTTGCATGAAATGTTCCTTTGGTATCTCTGTTTTTCTTGAAGAGATCCCTAGTCTTTCCCATTCTGTTGTTTTCCTCTATTTCTTTGCATTGATCGCTGAAGAAGGCTTTCTTATCTCTTCTTGCTATTCTTTGGAACTCTGTATTCAGATGTTTATATCTTTCCTTTTCTCCTTTGCTTTTCCCTTCTCTTCTTTTCATAGCTATTTGTAAGGCCTCCTCAGACAGCCATTTTGCTTTTTTGCATTTCTTTTCTATGGGAATGGTCTTGATCCCTGTCTCCTGTACAATGTCACAAACCTCATTCCATAGTTCATCAGGCACTCTATCTATCAGATCTAGGCCCTTAAATCTATTTCTCACTTCCACTGTATAATCATAAGGGATTTGATTTAGGTCATACCTGAATGGTCTAGTGGTTTTCTCTACTTTCTTCAATTTAAGTCTGAATTTGGCAATAAGGAGTTCATGATCTGAGCCACAGTCAGCTCCTGGTCTTGTTTTTGCTGACTGTATAGAGTTTCTCCATCTGTGGCTGCAAAGAATATAATCAACCTGATTTCGGTGTTGACCATCTGGTGATGTCCATGTATAGAGTCTTCTCTTGTGTTGTTGGAAGAGGGTGATTGTTATGACCAGTGCATTTTCTTGGCAAAACTCTATTAGTCTTTGCCCTGCTTCATTCCATATTCCAAAGCCAAATTTGCCTGTTACTCCAGGTGTTTCTTGACTTCCTACTTTTGCCTTCCAGTCCCCTATAATGAAAAGGACATCTTTTTTGGGTGTTAGTTCTAAAAGGTCTTGTAGGTCTTCATAGAACCGTTCAGCTTCTTCAGCGTTACTGGTTGGGGCATAGACTTGGATTACTGTGATATTGAATGGTTTGCCTTGGAAACGAACAGAGATCATTCTGTCGTTTTTGAGATTGCATCCAGGTACTGCATTTCAGACTCTTTTGTTGACCATGATGGCTACTCCATTTCTTCTGAGGGATTCCTGCCTACAGTGGTAGATATAATGGTCATCTGAGTTAAATTCACCCATTCCAGTCCATTTGAGTTCGCTGATTCCTAGAATCTCAACATTCATCTTGCCATCTCTTGTTTGACTACTTCCAATTTGCCTTGATTCATGGATCTGACATTCCAGGTTCCTATGCAATATTGCTCTTTACAGCATCAGACCTTACTTCTATCACCAGTTACATCCACAGCTGGGTATTGTTTATGCTTTGGCTCCATCCCTTCATTCTTTCTGGAGTTATTTCTCCACTGATCTCCAGTAGCATATTGGGCACCTACTGACCTGGGGAGTTTCTCTTTCAGTATCCTATCATTTTGCCTTTTCATACTGTTCATGGGGTTCTCAAGGCAAGAATATTGAAGTGGTTTGCCATTCCCTTCTCCAGTGGACCACATTCTGTCAAATCTCTCCACCATGACCCACCTGTCTTGGGTTGCCCCATGGGCATGGCTTAGTTTCATTGAGTTAGACAAGGTTGTGGTCCTAGTGTGATTAGATTGACTAGTTTTCTGTGAGTATGGTTTCAGTGTTTTTGCCCTCTGATGCCCTCTTGCAACACCTACCGTCTTACTTGGGTTTCTCTTACCTTGGGCGTTGGGTATCTCTTCACGGCTGCTCCAGCGAAGTGCAGCCATTGCTCCTTACCTTGCACGAGGCGTATCTCCTCACCACCGCCCTTCCTGACCTTCAACGTGGGATAGCTCCTCTAGGCACTCCTGCGCCCTCACAGCCACGACTCCTCTCATCGCCGCCCCTGGCCTTGGGCGTGGGTTGCTCCTCCCGGCCGCCGCCCCTGGTAGGCCTGACCTAATCAGGAAGTGGATTCTGCTCTACCCAGTTAGCTCAGAAGATAAGATGGCAGCCTCAGCTGACACCTTGTGAGACCCTGAGTAGAAGGCCCAGTTAAATTGTGTCCAGATTCCTAAGCCACAGAAACTGTAAAATGATAAGATGTTGAGCTGTTAAACTAGTGGTGATTTTTTATGCCACAATAGAAATACTCATTCAGCTTTGAATTCCCCTGATGTTGAAAAAACAGTAAGGGGGAACCAAGAAACTCATGGGACTTTTCTCCCTGGTAGGAAACTTTCACTTGGCCTCTGATATCTCCATTAGTAGCCTCACATTTCCTGGGCCCTCTGTAACAGTGATCTCTACTCCCTCTCAGTAACCTTCTTAGATAGCAGTATAGTCTTCCTTTAAAATTTTTAATTTGTATAGCTCAGATGACAGGTTTTTCTTGCCTTCAGAAATGTATGTGAATTTGGTGGGAATTCCAACATCCCTTCATGACTGAATCTTCCTCCCTCTGCATAGTCCCTGAGAGTTTCTACCTTATTTCATCTTAGTTCCCTCAGTCTCTTTCCTGCATTACTTACAATAACTGTTTGTAACCCTGACTAAAAATTAAGATCCCTGTGGAACTTTTCAGAGACACTGAAACATGTTTATCTCCAGAGATTCTGACTTCATTGCTCTATGATAGGATCCATGCATAAGCATTTTCTTAAAAGCTCTCTGGAATATCCTAAAGTGCACCCAAGTCGAGCATCTATGATTTAAGGCATTTAGGTTTGGCCCATCCTTTGGTCTTTACAAGAAATCAAGCCTGCTAGTCATGCTTTATTGATGATAGATTTATTGTAAGTTTGTGGAGGTCACAAGGAGGGAATTATGTTGAGACATGTGTGGCTGTTCACTGTCTCATCTCTTCTTTCCCTCTCAAGGCTACCCTGTCCCACTCAGCTGCTTCCCCTAAGCTCATGCTCCCCTGGGAACCCTCCATGTATGGTCAAGTTATCTAAAAAGTATAACCCAGCCAGCTAGCCCAACCCCATCTCCAGATCCCTGTGTAATGGAGAGCAGTCACATCAGGCTTTCTGAGGTTCCTTGGGCATATCTGTTTCTTGGTACATTTGGCCATCATTCTCTCTATCCACAGTCATTGAGCCTTCTCTCTCCCTTACTCCCTCCACTTCATCAATGTTTTATCCCCACTAAGATCCCTCCCTTGTTTCCCAATCCATCTGCTCCCACAAGGAATTGCCACTCTCCTCAGAGTGGTTAACTTCAACAATATTCTAACTGAGGCCTTCAATTCCTTCATCCCCCTGTCTTCTTATGATACTACCCAAGAAGCTACCAATTTAGTGTTTCTGGTGAAATTCAAACAGAATGAACTGGTGGAACACCAAAGGTTTGGTTGCTGACATCTACTAGACATTTACTAACATTGTACTATTAATAGTGAATATTGAACACACCATATATCAAGAACTTTGTATTGTGGTATTTAACATTCCACAACTGCATATGATACATATTATTATTGGCTCCACTTTGTGAATGTCAAAAATGAGACGCAAAAAGCTGCATAGCTGTTGGTAAATGTTGAGCCTGGGTCTGTCTGACTACAGTCCTAACTCTGAGGTTCTATAGTTTTCTGGCCTCACAGCAGGTAAGCTCTTGGTTTTACTGAATCTATTTTCAGACTTACTAGTGATAGCACAGTACTTCCCGGTTTCCTTCTGTCTCAAAGAATAGGTCTCTCCCCACCAACCCCCAGTTGATTGCTCCTTTAATGGACGATTTCTTAATTCTCCCCTCCTAGGGTCATTTCAGTTCAGCAATTCCCTTTCTTTGGGTCTTTAATCTGCTCCTCACTAATATTAAAAGGTCTTATAAATAGACCCCAAACTCAAGAACTCAGCTGGATACTAGATACAGATCCTCCTGAATGTCTTTTAGGAAACTCAAATGTAACCTGTCCAAAATAGACAGGTTTATTCACCGGATTTTGTTTCTCAACCCACATCTACCTCCTACAAATCTGTTCTGTTGGTATGCATTCATCCACTAACATATGTGTATGCGTGCTCAATCACTAAGTTGTGTCCGATTCTTTGTGACCCCATGGACTGCAGCCCACTAGGCTCCTCCGTCCATGGGATTTCTCAGGCAAGAATATTGGCTAGATCCAAAACAGACCCAGGCTCAAAACTTAAGAGCTATGCAATCTTTCACAGTAGGTTGCTAGTTTCATCTCCAGGAGATCTTCCCAACCCAGGAATCAAACCTGCATCTCTTGCATTTCCTGAATTGCAGGAGGATCCTTTCCCACTACGGCCATCTGGGAAGCCCCTACTAACATATAGACATACTTAATTTAAAAACTTCTCATAAGCAGAAGTTCATAACAATGAACCTAATTTTATGTTAATGTAATGTTATGTTAACTTTTAACATCTCAATTTTCACTATTATTAATATCAAAATAATTCTTTTTCTATTAATGGGATAGTAAGTTCCAGCATTAAGCCAGTGACATTAATAAATATTATATTATGCAGATAATTATAAACTTTGCAATTACACTAATAAATATGAAATTTCTGAGGTGACTGGAAACTTGGAAAGAGTTCAGGCATTAGCCGTCTACACCCTGCTGTTGTTGTTCAGTCACTCAGTCATGTCCGACTCTTTGTGACCCCCCTGGACTGCAGCATGCCGGGCTTGCCTGTCTTTCACCACCTCCCAGAGCTTGTGCAAACTCATGTCCATTGAATTGGTGATGCCACTCAACCATCACGTCCTCTGTCATCCCCTTCTTCTCCTGCCTTCAGCCTTTCCCAGAATCAGAGTCTTTTCTAATGAGCCGGCTCTTCTCATCAGGTGGCCAAAGTATTGGAACTTCAGATTCAACATCAGTCCTTCCAATGAACATTCAAGATTGATTTCCTTTTTGGTTATTATGAAAGTTATCTCAAACTGGTAGTAACACTTATTATGTTTTTAAAAGTCAACATGGTATGAATGGAGATTATTAAAAATGAAAACGTACTGTGATGGAATAAAATAGTATATCAAGATACACTGAATACAAGCATATAAAATTCATCCATATCTCCTAAGCTATAGGCTTTGTGAAAGCAAGATGGTTATATATTCTGCTCTGTACTACGTCCTCAGCACCTAATATAATGACATAGGCTTAATTAATATTCAGTACATACTTATTGAACTAATAAATCAATGGGAAAACTTTGTGTAATATTTAGGATAGTAACAATAGACTCCAACTGATGCTTGTTTTTTATTCATATAACAATACTGAGCAGTCAAACAGCCTCCTCTGCATAGTCACTCAGGGACCCAGACTAATGTAGGCTCTGTCACCTTCATCTTGTAGCTGCGATTAATAGCTTTGATTAATTCCTAGGAGGTTGTCTCCATTCCAACCAGCCAGAGGAGGAAACCTCATGGAGGTTTGCCTCGTGAAGGAGTGCCTCATGAAGTTTACAGGTAAATCTTGAAATCAGTGCATGTCACATCTACTCACATTCCAGTGGCTAGAACTCAACCCCAGGGTCACAACCTACATAAAGGAAACCAGGACCTATAGTCCAGCTGTGTGCCTGGAAAGAAGAGGTGATCATGAATTTTGGAAATAGTCTCTGTCATGTGTGACATCCTACACCTTTGAGGAGGTTGGAGCCAGACTCCATCTTGCCTTCTTCAAGCAAAATATCATGGCCTACATTAAAAAGTAGGTGTTTATTTACCTTCTGCTGTATAAGCAAAAATAGGTAACGAAAACTCATGCAAAAAAAGGATTGAGGCTATTATCCATATCAATTCCTGGTGCTTCCATTTACTCTCCCTTCAAAACTAAGGCCTTGGTGTCTTCACCAATACTTCCCTCTTTCTCATTCCAACATTCTAACATATGCTCTGTCACCCAATGTGTCTTTTTCCACCTCAGCAATTAAACTTAAAATCAACCTCTTCTAACTCTATTGTTTATTCCTTCTTGTGGGAACAAATCATTAACTTTAAGAGATGCAATGGTTTGTGAAATGCTCTTCTTGCCACTAGTGACTCTTTCATGCAATTGATTAAACATCTTTCTTCCATTAAATTTATATTACTGAAAGCAAAACCATCAGGTCCCATCCCAAGTTAATAAAGAAAAACAAACAAAACATGTTCTATCATGGGGGCCCACTGATATTTTCAAAAGAATAAAATTTCAAAATGAGATAATTGTCCAGGTAAAGCTTTCTCTTGGGGGTATAAGACTATATCAAAATTCAGAGCAAGAATATGGACTTTTTTCCTAGAACCTGAATGCATGTCTCCCTGTGATTCTCAAGAAATTATCATCACTATCATCATCATCATCCATCAGTTTTAACCCACCCTCCCCCACATATATCCCAGTATTCTCTTTGTTTACTTTGTCTCAGGAATTCAGCCACCAGACAACCCAATCTTACAAGATTATCTTATTTCTCAAGTTCATTGAGTGTTCCAAAACTTCCTGCTGGAGCTGTATGTGCTTCATCTTTGGCCCTTTTAGCTCATTTAGTCACTACTTAAAATCACAAATGAGTCTTGCTGAGATTTCTCTAAGCCAGACAAGGTCAAGATGCCACAGAGCTCAAGAATAATGTTGCTGCATCATAGTGGTGTGTGTCCTTGGTGAGCAATAATAATTCTAAATGCTGACATTCAGCTCTGACTCAAAGACAAGGGCTCTGATCCTGGGATAGGAGTGAGTGAGACATGGGGGCTTATTTTTCATAAACATTCTCTACTCTTTATACATCTGATGAGTTGTTCATTGTGTGTTCATAATATCTGAATGTCTCATTTCTGCTTTTACTTCCCACTTGATTCCTTTATCCCTTCCCAGTCCATGAGGCCATTGGAATTTCTGAAACCCAAGAATTTCTTAGTCTATAAATTATAATTTTAAAACTTTTTAGTGAAACACAGATGATTTTATTTAAGGAAGTTCCTTTGAGGGTATTAAACCACCTAAAGTTTTACTTCTTTTCTGTACATGGTGAAACATTCATTGATTGTTTGCACATTGTATTTTTAAACTTATCCTCTTCAGCATCAATACTGTAACTTACTTTTACAAATGAGGAAACTAAAGCTAGAAAGTCTCATTCTTAAGGCCACACAGCTAAGTGATAAGTAAACAAATGAGTATGGAATCCAAACCCAGTTCTATAGAACTAAAAGCCTTGGCATCCTTGCTGGAGATGGTGAGGAGAAAAGAGAACTTTCCCACACTGTTGTAGAAATGTAAATTGGTGTAGTCACTATGGAGAACAGTATGGGTATTCCTTAAAAAATTAAAAATAGAGCTACCATATAATCCAGAATCCCACTCCTGTACATATATCTGAAAAAGACAAAAACTAATTTGAAAAGATATATGCACCCAAATCTTCATAGCAGCAGTTTTTTCTACAAAAGCCAAGACATGGAAACAACTGAAATGCCCATCAACAGGTGAGTGGTATAAGAAGATGTGGTACATATATAGAGTGGAATATAACTCAGACATAAAAAATGAGATATTGTCATTTGCAGCAATGGACATAGAGAATATTACACTAAGCGAAGTCAGACATAGAAAGACAAATACTATATGTATTACTTATGTGTGGAATCTGAAAAATGATAAAAATTGAGACTATATCTAAAATAGAAACACACAGACATAGAAAGTGAACTTATGGTTACCAAAGGGGAAATGGAGAGTGGGAAGGGATAAATTAGGAGAATGAGATTAACAGATTCTGCTGCTAAGTCCCTTCAGTCATGTCCGACTCTGTGCGACCCCATAGACGGCAGCCCACCAGGCTCCCCTGTCCCTGGGATTCTCCAGGCAAGAACACTGGAGTGGGTTGCCATTTCCTTCTCCAATGCGTGAAAGTGAAAAGTGAAAGTGAAGTCGCTCAGTCGTGTCCGACTCAGCGACCCCATGGACTGCAGGCTCCTCCATCCATGGGATTTTCTAGGCAAGAGTACTGGAGTAGGGTGCCATTGCCTTCTCCAGATTAACAGATACAAACTATTATACATTAAATAGATAAACAATAAGGATTTACTGTATAATTCAAAGATTACTGAATCATTTGCTGTACACCTGAAATGAACAATATTGTAAATTATTCCAGCATCAGGATCTGCTGCCTAAACAAAATTAAAAACAGAGGAATTCACATGGTCCATTCATCAAAAAGCTACAAACAATATCTTCTGGAGAGGGTGTGGAGAAAGAGCAACCCTTGTAGATTGTTGGTGGAAATGTAAATTGGTGCAGCTGCTATAGAGGATAGTATAGAGGTTCCTCAAAAAACTAAAAAGAGAGCTGCCATGCAACCTAGCAATCCCATTCTTGGCTTATATCCAGAGAAAATCATAATATGAAAAGATATATGCCTCTCAGTGTTCATTGTAGCACTGTTTACAATAGCCAAGGCATAGAAGCAACCTAAGTGCCCATCAACAGAGGAGCGGATAAGGAAGATACGGTACATATATACAATGGAATATCGTGTGCATGTGTGCTAAGTTGCTTCAGTTTTGTCTCACCCTGTCTCACCCATGGACTGTAGCCTACTAGGTTCCTCTGTCCATGGGATGCTCCAGGCAAGAATAGTGGAGTGGGTTGCCATGTCCTTCTCCAACAATGGACTATTACTCATCTATAAAAAAGGACACAATAATTGCAGCCACATGGACAAACCTAGGCATTGTCATATTTCCACTTAGTGAAGTAAGTCATACAGAGGAAGACAAATATCATACCAATTATATGTGGAATCTATAAAGAAGGGTTCAGATGAACTTACCCACAAAATAGGAAGAGAGTTTCAGGTGCAGAAAACAAACTTATGATTACCAAGGGTAAGTGCTGTTGTTTAGTCGCTAAGTCATGTCCATCTCTTTGTGACCCCATGAACTACAACCCACCAGGCTCCCCTGTCCATGGGATTTCCCAGGCAAGAATAATGGAATGGGTTGTCATTTCCTTCTCCAAGAGGTAACTTGGAGAGGGATAAACTGGGAGATTGGGATTGACATGCACATACTATTACATGTAAAATAGATGACCAATAAGGACCAACTGTATAGTGCATGGAACTCTACTCAGTGCTCTGTAATGGCCTACATGGGAAAAGAACCTAAAAAAGAGTGGGTATAACTGATCACTTTTCTGCATACCTAAAACTAGCACAAAATTGTAAATCAACTGTACTCCAACAAAATAGCTTTTAAAAATTAAAAAAATTTTTAAAGCTTTGCATTCTGAAAGGGCTCATACTATTTTCAGCTCAGTTCAGTTCAGTTGCTCAGTCATGTCCAACTCTTTGGGATCCCATGAATCGCAGCACGCCAGGCCTCCATGTCCATCACCAACTCCCAGAGTCCATGCAAACCCATGTCCATCGAGTTGGTGATGCCATCCAGCCATCTCATCCTCTGTCATCCTGTCATCCCCTTCTCCTCCTGTCCCCAATCCCTCCCAGCATCAGGGTCTTTTCCAATGAGTCAACTCTTCGCATGAGGTGGCCAAAATATTGGCGTTTCAGCTTTAGCATCAGTCCTTCCAATGAACACCCAGGACTGGTCTCCTTTAGGATGGACTGGTTGGATCTCCTTGCAGTCCAAAGGACCATTAAGAGTCTTCTCCAACACCACAGTTCAAAAGCATCAATTCTTCGGTGCTCAGCTTTCTTCACAGTCCAACTTTCACATCCATACATGACCACAGGAAAAACCATAGCCTTGACTAGGTGGACCTTTGTTGGCAAAGTAATGTCTCTGCTTTCGAATATGCTATCTAGGTTGGTCATAGCTTTCCTTCCAAGGTGTAAGCATCTTTTAATTTCATGGCTGCAATCACCATCTGCAGTGATTTTGGAGCCCAAAAAATAAAGTCTGACACTGCCATTTTGATGCCAGGGACATTTGGATAGAGCTCATAGGCTGAGGAACAGCACTTCACTTAGGCATAGGGTAGAGAATACATTCGGAGAAGGCAATGGCACCCCACTCCAGTACTCTTGCCTGGAAAATCCCATGGATGGGGGAGCCTGGTGGGCTGCAGTCCATGGGGTCGTGAAGAGTCGGAGACAACTGAGTGACTTCACTTGCACTTTTCACTTTCATGCATTGGAGAAGGAAATGGCAACCCACTCCAGTGTTCTTGCCTGGAGAATCCCAGGGATGGGGGAGCCTGGTGGGCTGCCGTCTATGGGGTCGCACAGAGTCGGACACGACTGAAGCGATGCAGCAGCAGGAGCAGCAGCCGAGAATACATTGGGGATTTCTTATGAGAACATTACTAAGCAATAAAAAGCTGTATTTTGATAATTTGATATGCCCTTTTAACATGGCCCCATCAAAATGTTCTGCATTATTCTGCTAACCCAGTACCATCCAAATCAGAGGGCACACACAATACTAGAGCTGCAAGGCCCCATTTGGAAATGATTTACTTCAGCCCCTTCCTGCTACTGCTGAGAAGAGTAGGAAAGGGGTTGGCCAAAGGTCGCTAGTGCAGTTGGTAAAAGAGCAGGGCAAGAGCGGGTTCCCTGACATGCACCGTCTAACATCTCACACACAAAGCTTGCCCAGCTTGGCCCATACTGACCTCTGCCTTCTGAACTGGGTCACCACCACCTGAAGCACATTCTAGGGCTCATGTTCCACAGGGCCCTTTTCCTTGTTTATGTAAGCGTTGACGTTTATAGTCTTACAATGGCATAAAATTTAGCCACACTTAATTACCTTTATTATTGAATAAATGAATAAAATTAAGTTGGGGACATGGTTGAAAAGAGTGAAAATAAAGCAAACAAAAAATGGAAAAGTGGAAAGCAAAAATATCCTTAAAAGTTCAGTTAAAAATAGTAAATTTAACTGAATAGTAAATGAAAAGTATTGAGGGTAATGACTTCAAAACATTAAAAAATACTAAGAAGATTGGGTGTTCAGTCACTCGGTCATGTCCAACTCTTTGCAGCCCCATGGATTGTGGTCCTCCAGGCTCCTCTCTCCAGTGCATTTTTTGGGCAAGAATACTAGAGCAGGTTGCCATTTCCTTCTCCACAGGATCGTCTCAACCCAGGGATCCAAACCACGTCTCCTGCATCTCCTGCATTCTGTCACCCGGGGAAGCCCAAGAAGATTAAAGAATGTGAAATTATTTTTGTGAAGGGGACAAACTAATAGCGAATGCAATAGGAAGCTAAAGGAATTTTAAAAATATAGAAAACAGATAATTCCTGAGCTGAAAATCCTGGACTACAAACAAACTTGGCCCACATGCTTTAGGGATACAGCTGAAGGGAACAGAAAAGACTCCTCTTGTTTCTATACACCAGGAATTCTGGAAGCTTCTGAAAATCCAGCGCTAATCCTGGCCACACCTGACTCTGGAAGTCAGTTCTATGCAGCTAAATACCCAGGGATCCCTCAGGTTCATACTGTTCCCCAATCAGTTCAGGAGGGCTTCCAGGTGGTGCTAGTGGTAAAGAACCTGCCTGCCAATGCAGGAGACATAAGAGATGAGGGTTCAGTCCCAGGAAGATCTCCTGGAGGAGGGCATGGCAACCCACTCCAGTATTCTTGCCTGGAGAATCCCATGGACAGAAGAGCCTGGTGGGGCTACAGTCCATGGGGTCACAAAGAGTTGGGCACAACTGAAAATCCATTTAGGAATCTTTGGTCTGTTCTAACACATGACTGTTATCATAGATTTGAATTAAGGAACTACTCTGGAGTCTGTCTAGGTTCTAATTACTTATGCCTTACCCTTGTCCTGTCCCGACTGTTTGCTGAATAAATGGTCATAATAGGAGTGCCTTGCTCACTGAAGTGGGTGATTGTGAACACCAAATGAGATCACTTCAGCAAATGCTTAGTACAGTACCTGTTACACAGACAATTCCTGATGATCTAGCTGTTTAGCTGTTTAGATTGAATGAATGAGACAATTCCCTATAGACATGGACCCTATGTTTTGTTCACTGATCACAGTTTTAGGTACATTGGGGGAGTTCATATATTTATTTAATAAATTAATACACTGATCTTTTCATTATTTCTCATTTCCTTTCACTTCTTTGTCTCATTAAAAAAAAAAAGGAATTGTTCAGCAATCACTATAGGACAGACAATGTAGGAGTGAAAAATAAATAATATAACCAAAGATTTTAAGCAGGAGTGTGACTTGGTCATGTGTGTCTTAGGTCATTCTGATGGCAACATGCAGAGCAGGTAAGAAGGCAGAAAACTTGGGTTCGTGTGAGTAAATAACAAAGATGATCTTGAACAAAAGAATGATCATGGACTGAAAGAGAGAAGAAAGAAACAAACTATGAGCTTATGAGGTTTCCACTGGTATCTTAGTGATGGATTAAATATGGGGAATGAGAGAGTAGGACTTTCCTTTCTCAATTACCCTACAACTCACTTGCTATACGATTGACATATTTTGTAAAATTGCCTCCGTTTTTACTTAGTTTTTGATTTTACCTCAGCATCCTATTGATATATTCTTCCTTGGCATCAGCTTTATACTTCATTTTTTAGCAGGTAATAAATTGTTTTATTAAATTAAATGGAGTAGAATGGTAAGCTAACCAGCTCTGTATGCACAGAGGTCTTTTTGTTTTGTGATTTTAAAAGGTGAATAGCATCTACTCTCTCAAAAACAATAGAAAAACAAAGAAGGAAAGACAGAACAGAAGGAAGAATAGCAAAAGGAAGAGAATTAACTTTACCCTCTAAAACAGGCTTTACTCCGTAAGCTGCTGGAGACATGTCTATTTCCCTTTAAGAAGAAGCCACTTGGATTAAAAAACCAAATACAGATTTGACTGTTGTATTTGTTATTTAGCAATTACAGTCAGTTAACAAAAAGAGCATTTGCAAATACAGAAAGTTAAGGTAAACTCTCCCCCTCAGCCATAATGAAAAAAGTAAATATACATGAAAAATGGAAAGTATATTAAGAATCTACAAAATTGTTTAAATTTTAAACTTGTCTTTACTTAAATAATTAATTTTCTGCTGACCTTAAGCACTTGTTGAAAATTTGCCCAAAATATTACCCGTTGATCCATGCACATTGTATATTAATAAAGTTGCTTCATATTAAGTAGTTCCAAGCCTACATTCAACATACCGGGACTGTGGTCTTCCGCTGTGCTGCTTCTATTTTCCCAAAGTTGGGAGCTTCAAGGAAGAGGTTGTGTTTGATGTAGAAAGAAAGATCTATATTCCACTTAAAGGTGTATAAATCTGTATCTCATGACTAAATTCTTGAAACGTGTGCATAAACAGTCTCTCAAATTTGAATAGTCAATTGAAAACCTTTTTTGAAGTTGAGAATTACAAACAATATTTTAATTGACTTTTATAACAAACATTAATTTGAATTTCATTACAGTGTAAGAAATTGTATATTGATTTTTTAAATCCTTGTTGTGAATTGTAGTAAAATAGTGAACATGGGGATCAAATTCAGTACGTGTAAACCCATTGTAACAAAGGCGAAGAGATGTTATCTTCTATATGCTGACAGCAAGTAACACTTTGCTAAACTATGAAAAACAAGGGCAGACATTTTCACTCAAACAAAAAAATAGAGTTTGTCACTGAGAGAGATTTTCACTAGAGGAACTCCTAAAATGTGAAGAAGAAATTTCAACCAGAAAACAAAAGTGAAATACGAGGAAGAATATTAAGCAGTAGCATCAGTCAAAACACAAAAATGTCTAGACAGATATTGACTGTATAAAATCATAAATATGACAGTACCTAATTTGGTGGTATGAAAATAATAAGACAGAGGAGAATTACTGGAATTATAATTTTTAAGTTCTTTGTATTTTTCTGGCAGAAAGGTAAAGAATGTTAGTTAAGGGTAATTTTTAAGGAAATAAAATGTGTAAATTCAAAATCTATAGAACAAAACAATTAATTAAAAAAAGCTCATCAATCCAAATGAAATTGGAAGGGAGTAAAAATAAACAAAGCTGGATTGGATATAAGCAAAAATAACATGAAAGAGGTGAATTCATGTATCTCGGTAATCACAGTCAATGTAAATGAAATAAATCTTTGTTGAAAAAGCAAAGAATGCTAATTTGGAATTAAAAAATCAGCTACATTATGTTAATAAGAAACATGTTTAAAATACAAGGACAAAAAAATAAATAAATAAAATACAAGGACATAGGTTGAAAGCACAAGAGAGTGAGTTACACCAAAGAGTCAAAGGAAGAACCTGACTATCAGTTCAGCTTAGTTCAGTCGTTCAGTGGTGTCCGACTCTTTGCAACCCCATGAATTGCAGCACGCCAGGCCTCCTTGTCTATCACCAGCTCCTGGAGTTCACCCAAACTCATGTGCATCGAGTCAGTGATGCAATCCAGCCATCTCATCCTCTGTTGTCCCCTTCTCCTCCTGCCCTCAATCCCTCCCAGAATCAGGGTCTTTTCCAATGAGTCAACGCTTCACATGAGGTAGCCAAAGTACTGGAGTTTCAGCTTCAACATCAATCCTTCCAATGAACACCCAGGACTGGTCTCCTTTAGGATGGACTGGTTGGATCTCCTTGCAGTCCAAGGGACTCTCAAGAGTCTTCTCCAACACCACAGTTCAAAAGCATCAATTCTTCGGTGCTCAGCTTTCTTCACAGTCCAATTCTCACATCCATACATGACCACAGGAAAAACCTTGACTAGACAGACCTTTGTTGGCAAAGTACTATCTCTGCCTTTTAATATGGTATCTAGGTTGGTCATAACTTTCCTTTCAAGGAGTAAGTGTCTTTTAATTTCATGGCTGCAATCACCATGGTGCAATCACCATCTGCAGTGATTTTGGAGCCAAAAAAAATAAAGTCTGACACTATTTCCACTGTTTCTCCATCTATTTCTCATGAAGTGATGGGACCAGATGCCATGATCTTAGATTGCTGAATGTTGAGCTTTAAGCCAACGTTTTCACTCTCCTCTTCATTAGCTTCAGAAAAAAATAGATTCTAAAGGGAAAATAACTACAAGAGATGAAGAAAAGTTATGACCTAATGACAAGTAGAATAATTTGCTAGGAAGACACAGTAATTATAGACATATAAACATATTTAACAACATAGCCTCAAGATGTGTAAAAAACAAGTAGGTTATGAAGTTTGATTGCCTAGAAAATGCATTGATGTGTATATGTCATTTACATGGGCCTTATCAATCATTTTTTCTCATCAGAAACTTTTATTTCAATAGCAGTTGGTATTAAGGCAATAACATCCTTACTAAATAGATCTTAAATACAGAATAAGTTCAAAAATTATTCACATATCAATTAAAGCAATCAGCCTCAGGCAGCCAGACAAGAACTACAACAAAGCAGCTCTCTGACACAGCCTTGTTCCCAGCTTCTGTCTCCTGACTTTCTTGCCCACAGATGAGACTCTTGCAGGTTCAGCCCCACCCCACTTGAAGTCTGATCAATTCAGACTTCAGGCAGAAATTGGTGAACCTCTCTGGCTGACCAGAACCTATTATCTCAGCATTGTTATTCTTGCTAGTAGCAAATGTGGCTTTTGTATTCGTCTTTAACTCAACCTCTTACCTTTCTTTTACCAGCTTTGCTCCCAAGGCCTTAATACTGGTCTGTGAATCACACTTTCACTATCAACTGCTAAGCAACCCCTAACCCCTCTCTTGTATGCTCCACCTATCAGGTGAGGCTGCTATAATTACTTCAGCTTTACCACTGCCTGATCAATCACTGAACAGTTACAATCACATCCCTTAGGAAAATGCTTTTTGGGACAGACTGAGCTATCTCTCTCGGCACTGCAGGTGGGTCAGATTCCCTGGCCTCTGCCCTGTTCCTGTGGATGAGTGTCTCCTGTTAGGTGTCTGCCGGGTACCTGGAGTGTACCTGCTGATTCCTGGGCTGCTAGCTGCAACACTAATCCTTTATCCCGGTTTCCAGATCTTCGATGATGCTGTGACTTATAACTTTCCCTCCCTTATATCTATTACCTATCTGCCACTTGGTGGAAAGTCATTTATATCCCTTTAATTCCTAACGCTTAGAGAATGTTTACCGCACACCAACATTGACATTGATGCCACTGGAGATAACAAGATGAACAAAATTTTTCCTTTGCCAAAACTCTAGAATAGGAGGGACATAAGTCTAGGACACAGAGAAAAATAGAGTGACCATAAATTTAGACACATGCTATAATAAAAGAATTTTTGACACTTAAAAAGCAATAATGTATTAATGAGACTGCTTCAGTTGCAAGCAACCCATAAAACTCTACATAATTTAAGCAGAGAGGGGAATTTATTGGCAGAGATTGGCCAGCTCGGAGTCAGAGAAAGAAATTTGGAAATAGTATGAACTTGGGACATTTACAGCAACATTACTGGATTGCAGGGGAGGCAGGTGGTGGTGGGCAGTGCTCACATAATCACTGGCACCTATATCCCGGTCTTTGATCAAAAAGGACTTTCATGACTCAGTCACACATCTACTCCACTGAGAGAGCCCCTATCAGTTCAGTTCAGCTCAGTCACTTAACCATGTCCGACTCTTCGTGACCATGTGGACTGCAGCATGTGAGCCTTCCCTGTCTTTCACCAGCTCCCAGAGCCTGCTCAAACTCTAGAGCTGGCTTCTGCCCTGTTAGGCCTATAGAACCCCTCTGCTGTCACAGTGTTTTTGATCCATATTTAGATCATTTTGTATTGTTTTTACTCTTAGTTATATGTTGTTTAATTTGTAAGGAATTCTGCTATTGAAATAAGGCAAGTTGAAGGAAAACATAAAAATGATAATAATTCTGCAAATTTGCCTCAAGACATTCGCACTAGAGCCACAGATAGCATTCAAAGTTCTCATTCCACACATCAGGATGTTTTCTGTAGTTTTGCAATGTGTAAAATGTAGGCATGATCACATACAGCTCGACTTTTCTCTATGGAGAATAAAGTCTATATGGAGCTGCAGTGCACTTTTCATGGATCAGTGCTTGCAAATCAAGGCCATAAAGCTTTCTTTTATATATATATATTTATATATATATATTTATATATTTATATATATATATATGAATGCTGGGAGGGATTTGGGGCAAGAGGAGAAGGGGACGACAGAGGATGAGATGGCTGGATGGCATCACTGACTCGATGGATGTGAGTCTGAGTGAACTCCGGGAGTTGGTGATGGACAGGGAGGCCTGGCGTACTGCAATTCATAGGATCACAAAGAGTCGGACATAACTGAGCGACTGATCTGATCTGATCTGATCTGATATATATATATATTTCTCAAACTTATGTAGGTCCGACTCCAAAGCCCATGAGAAATATTGTCTGTATCAGTGTGCTAGGAAACCTCAAGTTTCAGAACAAATAGCAGCACATGATTAAACATCACAAATGAGAACACCCTATGTCCACCTCGTTAAGATAACAGAAGTCCATCTTTTCTACCCTTCTGGGGCCTAGTCAAACTCAAGCTGGAGCTCCTAGAATTTTCAAAGGTCTCCCATCTTGTTCTTTCTCTAGTAAATTTAGGCACACTGGGCACTGATCTCTTCCACTCCTGGAAACAGAAGGGAAGACTCACCTGCCAAGGCAACTTGTGGACTAGGAAACATGTGTTGAGAACATACCAGGTCCTAACTGCTGGGTTTCCAGGGCCCCTGTGTTAGTCGATAACCAAATCCCTGTGCGTTTCTGAAGCAATTTCCCTACTTGGTCATTTCCACTGTGAGTTGTGGTATGCTTCATCTGCATTCTCATCCTTGCCTTCTCACGCCTTCCCTGTGAAACTCCTCTACTCTCACTCAACATTAACTCAAACAAACGCAAAATTCACAGTATACAGCTTTGCCACTTTGGGAAGAGAAATGGAAGAAGGAGGAAGAAAGAAGAGGAGAAGAAGAAGAAGAAAAAGGAGCAGAAGGAAGGAAGCAAAAGAAGGATGCACACAACCTCTTTGAGCTTCATTTTGCTAATCTGTTACATGAGGGTATGGAGCAAAGTCAATTCCTTTTTTATGAAGGCTAAAATTTATGAAGAAACCTATGGATCCTTTTTTTTTAAGGGGCATGTACACACAGTATACTTCGCCACCACTCTGAGGAGTTCACGGATTTTAGGCTAGATCTCTATGATTCCTTCTAACTCTGTGGGAGCAATTCCACTATAAACTGAAGTCAAGCTTCTTTTATTGCTATCAAATCCTGGTTCAAGTTCAAGAGGGTGATGGAAAAATAATGAAGTTGATAACTGTTTGCCTAGAAACGTGCAGGTGAGAATCTAAATGATGTCAAATGGTACTAAGAATATCATGGTTATTCCAAGTTTTTTTTTAAATTTTATTTATTTAATTAGTGGGAAATCGCTTTACAATTTTGTGTTGGTTTCTGCTGTACAACAAGGTGAATAAGTCATAATTATATATATACTGCAGGTAAACCTTAACTCCTCAAATGCCAACACTGCAGTGTAGAAGTCTGGCAACATATTAAGCTACTGCAGCAGTGTTTGGCCCAAGATTCTTCTTTCCCATCCCACTCCCTACTCCCCCCACCCTTACACCAAACTCTCAAAGAAACTGCTGGGAGGTTCTTTGTTCTAAATGAAAAGGCTAAATGGCGAGATGAAATGGGCAATGAAATTTTCCGGGTCTTTTTCCTATTCTATTTTCTATTCTATTCTTTTATAGTCTGAATGATAATCACAGAGGAAGTTCCCTTGGCAGTGCTGTGTTTCCATGGTGATAGGAGAGGTCAGGATTAACAAACCGGGGTGCTGGGAACCTTCTGCTGCAGGGTGGATGTGAGGGAAGGGCTGGCAGTCAGAGTGTCACCAGGGGACCCATTTTCACGGCCTCCTCCTTTGAATGTCCACAGAGCCTGACTTGTGCCTTTCTGAATGGACAAACTAGGGATGTCTTGAAAATAATAATAGCTCCATCACTTCCCCCCTATGCAGAAATGTGCTGTGCCCTTCCTCTCAAAGGCCAGGAACTGATGCTTCTCACTAACAACAATCCACAGATTGTTGGAATATGTATGTGCTCTTTGTATTGGCAAGAGCAGCTCAGAGATGCCAAGTTTTAGAATCCAAATGTACTTTAGGAAAGCAATTTGATCTTTGGGAACAAGAGATTCTAAATAAGTTTGGACCATGTCAAGGAAGGTTAAAAGATGAATTCATTAAAAGGAAAGTAGAAAGCATACAGTCTAAATTAAATATCAGAAGACCAAATAATTCCCCTTAGAACATAACTCCATTAGTTTGCCTGAAACCAAATGACTTGATTTTACTCTTTTTGGGTTCCCCTCAATATCCAAGTTTTAATGTCATAACATTTGTACAGCTTTTTTGTATCAGAACTAAAGAAGAATGATGGAATCAAGGTGAGCTATAAGAATATTAAAGTAATTGCCTCAAAATCTGTGATGTGAGAGGAGACAAATAACGAAAGATGTGAGTGTTCTTAGAACCCTAGATATGGGATGAAATACCCTTTAGTACATTACAGAGTTGTGGTAGAAACAGTTCTTCTCATTTAAGTAGTACTAAAAGACCTTAGAAGTTCTTCTATCAAAAGGACTTAAGCATTTCTTACTTGCTTTGTCTCCCATGACCATCTAAATGCTAATAACTCTCAAAATCGGAATCAGACTTCTAGATCCATATATCCAATTACCTACAAGATCTTCTGTTTGAATGTCCATCAGACACACTTAACGGGAATAGAGCTGAACTCTTTGTCTTCACCCCTTCATCTGCTGCTCCTCTCTATCTCTGTGTGCTCTCTTAATAAATAGCCCAGCTAGAAATCTGGGACTTACCCTCGCCACCTCTTTCTCCCTCACCCTGAACAATTGAAAAGTCTTGTCTATATTCCTCTCAAATCCATTCCTGTCTTTCTGTCGCCATCTCCACTCTCCTTATTTAGGCTCCAACACTTTTCCTAATGATTATCCCATTCTCCTGCATTGCGTTTTCTGCCTCTGACTTGCCCATATCCACCAATCCAATCTCCACTCTCTGGTCAGAGTAATCTTTCTGAGCTTCAGATATGATTATGATCATTCATCTACATAAAAGTAGTCAATGGTCTTCTAATGCCTTCAGGATAAACCTCATATTCTGTTCTAAGCCTTACATGACTTGGTAGGATCTGGCCCCTACCTACACTCCCGCTTCATCTGTAGATACCCTACCCTCCCATCTGCTCCTTACCCCCACCCTTCTGTCTGCACACACCATGCATATATAAATTCCAGCTGAATAATCTATCTGGTTTCCTGAATGCCATTATTTCTTTTGACTCTGGGTCTTTGTTTATACTTGCAAAAACTTTCCCTGCTCCCTAGACACTTGTTTTCCTGGGCTAGGTCTTGCTTATGATTTAGATGTGAACTTAGTTGTAATTTCTTCAAGCATGTGTACTCTTGCCCTCAAAATTTACCCTATATGGTCTCTGCACTTCCTCCCTCAAAGCATTTTATGCTCTAAATGTGTCATATCAGATTATTATTAACAGAATTACTTATCTTTTGTATCTTTCTTTTAGATATAAGTTCCATGAGGCCAAGGACTGTCTGTTTTCACCAGTAAATCCACACTACACCACACAGTATTATTCAAAAATATTTGTGTAATTTTGTAAAGAATCTCTGCTTATAAATAAACACCTGAAGGAATATCAAAATCTAAATAATATAAAATCCAAAGCTCGTGTGATTTTTTTTTGACTAGCAGTGAAGTCTCAGATACTTCATAATACATTTTTAATATTTAGCATGGTTAATGTTCTTCTTTTCTTACATTCTATAACTATAACTTGCATTCACCTACCACAGATTCCCATCAGAATTACATTGGAAGAACACTCTGGTAGTATCTCTTTTCTAAGAAAATTCCTGTGGATTAAAATTTGGCTCATGTAGGAACTAAGAAATCAGCCCTTCCAATAAAACGTGGGTGGAGTACATTTTCCCAAACATTTTTGACATTTTTTTTCAAGACAGGGAATAACTTGAATGGAGAGAAAATTAAAGATTATCTCCTTTGGAAACAGCATATATATAGACAGAGGAGTTTGCCAATTGTCTAAATATTTTTACCATGATGTCTTGGTAATCTCTGTAATTTCTAACAAATGTAAAATGTTTTCATGCAATTAATGTTTAAGAGGATCATAAGCAGTTATCCGATCCTTTCTGTCAATTCCAGTTACGACATCCATCTGAATCCAGGCACCTTTCTGAAACTCAGTGTTGATCACAACACCTTTCCTTGCAAACACCTTTGCTGATTATTCCAATGACTACAGAAATAAAGCACAACCTTACTACATGGCTTGCAAGACCTTTCATTATAGATCTTACCTCTTTTTGAGATTTTATTATTCTCAAGTCCCTCCATGTATCTTACATTTCACTCACACCCTATAACTTACCACTCTCCAAACACACCTTGCCCTTCTAAGCTTCCATGTTTTTGCCTTCTTCTGCCTTGCACCTGGATTCCCTTCTTTCTTAACCATCTTGGCCTCAGGCAGTTTTATTCATCCTTCATCTGTAATGCTGGACTGGCTAACTGGGACTCGACTGTGCAGGGCTCTAAATTACAGACCAACACAGTTGAACATTATCCCAAAGCAGTGAGTCTGTGGGATTCTGAGTGGATGGATGGTACACACAAAGGTGTGGTTAGGGAACAAATTAAAAGTCCCAAGGACCAGGAAATGTTGGTAGTAACACAAATGTATATCCAGTTATAAGGAAAAGTCATTACTTCCAAGTTTCCTAGAGATGGATCCCAGATATTCTTGTTCTTTTCTCCTAGTCAAATATTTACTGCTTTTAATGTGGTGTTCTGCTTGCCATACATCTGGCCAGCTGTAAATTTCTATTGGACACACCAATATGGACAAATAAATTGAGCTGTCCCTTATATCATCGGACTTCCTTCATGGCTCAGATGGTAAAGAATCTGCCTGCAGTGCAGGTTTGATCCCTGGGTTGGGAAGATTCCCTGGAGAAGGGAATGGTTACCCACTCCAGTCTTCTTGGCTAGAGAATCCCAAGAACAGAGGAGCCTGGTGGGTTACAGTCCACAGGGTTGCAAAGAATTGGACATGATTGAGCAACTGACACTATACTACCACCCACTCCAGTACTCTTGCCTGAAGAATTCCATGGACAGAGGACCCTGGTGGACTACAGATCATGCGGTCGAAAAGAGTCAGACATGACTGAGTGACTAACACTTTCACTTACATCATCAGGCCCTTCTTGTGTCAACTTTGATTTCTCAGGTTGCTACAATTAGCACATCCACCAAGATTTCCCATCAAACATCTGCAACCTACCTTCCTGTTGAAAACAAAAATCAGAGGATGGTAGGTTGACTCAATGCCATGGCAATGTTAAAAATGAAGCAATCTTTCTAGTTTGTCTATATCATCTTGACTTACAGTTTCTATAGTTGGCAAAATAGGGGAGTTGAAAGTTAAAAATAAAATCAGCTTAAACTAAATGGAAGCCAGTAATTTCCAACTGACAACATAATCAAAAACTGCTTGCTGAGAAGGATATGAAATGGCTACACGTTTAAATGGATACAAATATCCGATGATTTGTAAAAGAAAAATTAAAACTTTTCAGTTAAGAGAAGTGCTTTCAAGAGATTCAAGTTGCTTTAGAGTTCAAGTAAATGTCTCCCCAAATAAATTCATCCTAAATGGAGCTATTTAGCTCATGCCATGTGGTCTGTAATTACTTCAGAATTTCCCATTGCTCTTCCTGGTTTGTCTTCTCTTCTCACAGATCAGAGCAATCTGTCATCAGAGGAAAGATGTTCATCTTCTCACACAAGTGCCAAGAACTTTCTTCTTGTCATTTTGCTTTAATTACCTCCACCTGGGGACAAAATTATTTTACTTCTTTGTTAGTTACCTGGGGCTGTTAAATGCAACTTTTAAAAAAAGTTAAGAAAAAAATTAAAACAATGTTGAAATTTAGTCTAACAGGTGTACAGTTATTGGCTTCACCTGCCCACCTAATGCCCCAAAGAATGGGTGCTTCCATTGAATCTAGTTGGGATATTTATGACCTGGCTTGTGTATATTTGAATCCTGCATGAGACTTTCTAAGACTGTGATTTTTTAAGTGGTTTACAATTTAAACAGTACTTCACCATCACTCCTCCCTAGCCACCCCAAAGATTAGCAGGTGTTCCTGTATATTTAGTTTTTGATTTTTGAAGAACCTCATTTACATTTTGTTTTTAAATGTTATAATTTCATGTTATTCTGTGATGGAAAGACACCCTGATGTTTGCAGTAAGTCACATGTGTGCCTGGGAGTAGTATCCCATGCAATAGCCTCCTAGAAGATCCCCAGTGGAGACCGTGGCTCTGCAGGGAGGTGCAGGTGATAGCCCAGTGCAGATTGATGCCACAAGACATCCTGCTTCTGACCCTTCGAGGGTTTGCTTGAGACTTCCCCTGGTTAAAAACCAACTTCCTGAAGATATTTCAAGGAGATTTCAATGGGTTAACATTCACTGTTTGAAAGGAGCGGGCAAGAAATAAGGAGGTCAAAGCAGAAGGAAGGCTTATCTCTGAGAACATGGTTTGACAGTTGGCAGGCAGCCTCCTGCTGCAGAGGGAGTTACAATCCAGTCTTTGCTTTGTATGAGAGAGTCAGGGCCAAGGTTTGTCAGAACAAAGCTACACAATATCCTAATGCCAAATGGGCAGAATCTCTGGCCTGTTGCAAATGAAATCATTGGAAATTCATTGGAGAAAGCATTGCAGCTCTTGAGCTCTCTGTGGCTACGCCAGCGCAGATGTCTGATTGCCACTTTATCTCTGTAAGGCATGGCCAGGAGCCCGCTGCTGCACTTTTCAAAATCCTTTCAGACTGCTCTCCTTGAACAAAGTCTAAAATCTTCAATTTCCTTTTTTAAGCTTTCTTCAGTTTTGTTCTAGGTACTTTTCCACTCTCAAGCCACAATATTCCATATGCGCCAGACACCCTGGCAGCTACTGGGCCCTTTTCAAGCAGCAACCTCTGCCTGGAATGCACTTCCCTCCCTGCAGAGAACCTCCAGGAGAAGAGCTACATCTCCTTCAAGGGCCTGTTCAATGCCAGGTTTTCCTTTCTTATAATTAGCATCTTCTTCTCCCTCTGAACTCTGTTTTAGCATTTCTAATATCGTTGATCTCCAGGGACAATTAAATTTCAGATTTTACATTAAATAAACCTGGGTGAGCAAGATACTAACCTTTCCAAAACCTCAATTTTCTCCTTTGATAAGTGGGAATTATTCTAAAATAGAGTCATGAGGATTAAATTTGAAAATATCAGGAAGAAAACTGTTAGTACCTGGCACCATGTACAAGCTTGCTATCATGTTTTGTTTCTCTCAATAAGGACATACACTACTTGATGCAGATTCCCAAAAGTAAAGTGATTTCCACCTGGTAGGTGCTAAATAGCTTTCTATTGAATTAATACATTTATTGAGCGCATTCATAGTATGAAGCCAGGAAAATCACACCAAACAAGGCAAATATGTTAGGTCTCTGTGCAGAGTCCCTTCCTAAATTTGGTTTGGTTCAAGGCCACCACTGTAGGCCTCCAGGCAGAGTTTCTGAGTGAGTGAATCAACTCTGCCTCTCCCCTTGCCTGGAAAGTAGGCAAACACTATCTTGCTTTCGCTCACAACCAAGAAAATATGAGGTTAACAAATCCCAAATAGGGCCCCTAAAGATAACTATACTGTTTTCCGCATAATTGAATAGGAAAAAATGGTAAAGAGATGATCTATAGCAATGGTTCTCAAACTTTCGGCATTGGGATTTCTTTACATACTTAAAATTATTGATGCTCTCCAAAGAATTTTGTTCATATAGTTTATATGTAAGTATATCTTATTATATTAGAAATTAAAACAGAATTTAAAAATATTTTTTAACATTTAACAACATGCTACATGTTAACACAAATAAGATATATTATGAAAATAACTACATTTTCTAAAATAGAACAACAAATTAGTGAGAAAAGTAGGTTTTTTTTTTTTCACTTTTGCAAATCTTTTTAATGTCTGGTTTCATAGAAAAGAACTGGATTTCTATACCTGGTTGTGCATTCAATTGGTTATGATGTGTTAATATGAATAAAATTGACCTCACACAGATATGTGGTGGGAAAAGGGAGGACTTCACAAAGAGTAAATCTTACAGTTTGGTTGCAATGTGGAATGTGAACTGTGTCAGTGAAACTCCCATACCTTGTCATGTTAATATCCACTGGTTGCTCTTGCATTTTAAGTGGACTTTCACCACCCATGTTTTTTTTAACATCACATGTTGATCAATCACAGAATATTGCTTCACTGAGTTACACAGACCTCCAAAACATATAACATTTCACAATACAATATTAATTTATTGATAAATATATTTATTGATATCATAGCTAATCTCATCAGAAAAGTCTTTAAATATTGGGAAGATATTGACCTTGTGGTAAGTGAAGTCAGCTTCTAATTTTTGCTTTATCATTGGTAATGTATGCCATCCGTTGTTTTCCTTGAAATGACAGATTCACTTGGCTCATTTTGAGAGAATACCCAAGTCTGAATAATGATAGTTTGTCCATCAGTCATTCTTCTAAATGGAAGTGGTATTTCATGAAAAAGAGGCCGATTTTGCTCACTATGCAAAAAATTACACAAGTACTTTGTCTTGAGATAATTAATGTACTCTGGTGTGCATCAGAATTCCTTTATATATACTTCTCATTTCACAGCAAAAAGTGTTATTCACTCAGTCATGTCCTACTCTTTGCGACCCCATGGACTGTAGCCTGCCAGGCTCCTCTGTTCATGGAATTCTCCAGGCAAGTATACTGAAGTGGGTTGCCATTCTCTTCTCCAGGGGATCGTTCCAATGCAGGGATTGAACCTGGGTCTCCTACATCGCAGGCAGACTCTTTACCTTCTGAGCCACCAGGGAAGCCCATTTCACAACAGAGAATAATAAAAAGATGAATAATCAAGGGCTAAATTATTTTTATTAATTTATTAAAATTATTTTAAGTGAATTATTATTTTATAAATCACAATTTTATTCTAAAATAATTAGTTGATTTATTAATGATATATTGGTTTAGTCATTTAGTTGTGTCTGGCTCTTGCAACCTCATGGGCTCTGGTCCACCAGGTTCCTCTCTCCCCGGACTTCCAAGGCAAGAATACTAGAGCAGATAGCCATTTCCTTTTCCAGGGAATCTTCCTGACCCAGAGATAGAACCCATATCTCCTGCACTGGCAGGTGGATTCTTTACCTCTGAGCCAGCAAGAAAATGTGCCATCTGATACTTTTGTCTAAATTTGGTCATTTTGAAAGGGACAAGAACTGAGAATCAGAATGCATGCTTCATCCTGAAGCAACATCATTAAAACTTTTAAATACATTCCAGAAGGTTGAGTCTATCAGCTCTAATGCTCCTTTTCAATCAAAACATCAAAAACAATTACATTACAATGTTTAGCTTACTAACTCAATAAATGAAATTTCTTTTTACCTTCTTGCTGCTGCTGCTAAGTCACTTCAGTTGTGTCTGACTCTTGGCGACCTCATGGACTGCAGCCTACCAGGCTCCTGCATCCATGGGATTTTCCAGGCAAGAGTACTGGAGTGGGGTACCATTGCCTTCTCCATTTTACCTTCTTACTAGTTTGTTATTTGCAATATATACTTTATCAAGAAACACTGGGCTTGTTTGAACCAGTGATAATCTTGTGAAAGTGCTGAGAACAACAAGAAACCAAACCCCGCTCTCTGTTCAAAAAGGCAAAGACACTCAGAAGGTGGCTTTTCTGGGCAATATTTTAACCTTTGAGAACTGACCATCAATGCCTCTGGGACTCAGGTTCATATTACTTATCAGGACCTTAGAGAAGTAGGTTGAGTAATGCAGAAGGCAACTTGCTCCCAGTAGGCTAGGATTAAATAGATTCCAAACTCATATTTACTTGAAACATTGGGAGGGATCTTGAAGAAATCGTACGAGATCGAATTGTGAATGAATGAATGAATGAATGAATTCATCCTGACCCACATTTCATCCTGAACATACTGAATTTATCTATTCAAGAGAAGTATAGGTCATCAGACCTAATCATTTTGTTTTAAATTAGAGATATACTGCTGACTAATAGGAAGCGGTACAGTTTCTTTTGTGCTGTTTCTTCTATGCAGGCCACATAATATTTGCTGTATCTTTTAGCCTTGAGCAGCCAGAATCTCTCCTTTGCAGTGGAAGCATCTGTGAGTCAGGAGACATGCGTTCTTTTCTTGACTTTAAACATTGTTGGGTGTGACCTGGGGCAAGTTGCTCTGTTCTTTAGAGTGTGAAACAATCACCAGTTTTTTTTGTTTTTGTTTTTGTTTTTGTTTTTTTGGGCGGGGGGCGCGCACCGCCCAGGGAGCCGGGCCTCCGCCTCCGCCGCGGCCTCGCCCGGCCTCCCAGGCCCCCGGCGGCGGCGTGAGCCGGCAGGGACGCTCGGGGGCGCGCAGTCGCGGTCCCAATCACCAGTTTTATTTAGCAACCCTAATTCACAGATATAGCTTTACAGTCTCATTGTCATGGATTTTAAAGCATCAGAGTACATCTGAGTAAAATAGGGCATTCTTAAGTCTAGGTAAATAAAAATGCCTTGAACATACCCCACTCACTTCTGATTCCAAGGTCAATGTGAATTCTTTGGAGACCAGGTTCTCCTGGAACCACTATCTCTTAGGCTCTTTGTTCACTTACATACTAATACTGTCCCCCACATTACCAACTGATGGGGATCTTTGCTTTGCATACTATATACACACACACAGGCACACATGCACACAAACACACACACACACACACACACACCCCATGCCTAACATTCTATTATATATTTGAGTACTTATTAAAAGTTAGTGAAGATAAAGAAAGTGCCAGGGACAGACATTACACACATTTTGTAGGTTCCTCTCTCAAAGAGACCTAGGTTTTTATTCTAGTGGGCTGACATCTATAGGGTCACACAGAGTCGGACACGACTGAAGTGACTTAGCAGCAGTAGCAGTAGCTTCACGTATTAGTTGTATGTGAGTGAGTGAAGTCACTCAGTCGTGTCTGACTCTTTGCGACCCCATGGACTGTAGCCTACCAGGTTCCTTTGTCCATGGGATCTTCCAGGCAATAGTCCTGGAGTGGATTGCCATTTCCTTCTCCAGGGGATCTTCCCAACGCAGGTATCGAACCCGGGTCTCCAGCATTGTAGACAGACGCTTTACTGTCTGAGCCACGTGCGTGTCCAATTAGTTGTATAATCTTGGACAAATTGCTTTATCTCTCTGAGCCTTCATCTCTCACTTAAAAGACATAGCTCCTTGATAGAACTGTTGTAAGAATACACAAGATAATGCATGTGCAAGTTAAGTTTCTGAAAGACTTCTAACCTTCCAAAGTTACCCTCTAAAAATAGATATGAATAAAAAAGAATATTGGGACTTCCACATTGGGAATATGGTGTTAATTTAATATTCCTCTCAGTAAATACAACTATAAACCTTGGACATTATAAAATAAGCATAATAAGACTCTGAAGGGTAAGGGGAAGAAGGTTGATCAGCTAGAAATCTTGTGATATGGAGGAAGACACAATGGTGAGCTCCCTAGGCTTTATTTTGCCTTACTATGTTCCAGAATTGGAGTTGCAGAAACTGGAAAATGGGAAATAGCAGTAGACAAACACAATAAACCTCAACAAAAGCTTGCTTCCTGTAGTCAAAGAACCAGGAAAAAGACAGCTGAGTCTCTTACTAGCCTTATTACATAGCATGGAAATGTCCAGGTTTTAATCACTTACACCAAGAATATCTCAAACTAATGAGCCAAGACAATAAATATCAACACTGAGATTCCAGAGAGTTCAGATCTATGTGGAAAAGAGCTTAATGCAGCAATTATAAAAATGATTCTATGAGTAATTGTGAACACTGTTGAAAAAAAATAAGAAAAGCAGGAAGCTTCAGCAAATAAGTTGAAAGTCTCATCAAGGTAATAAATAATATAAAGAAGATATAAATAAGAATAAAGATATAAAGAATGGAAAATACAATAACTGCAGTAAATTGTTGAGTGGATTCATTCAATATTAGAGTGGAGGAGACAGAGAAAAGAAGTCAGTGACCTAGAAGATATAATAGTAAAAATTTTCCAATTAGAACAACAGAAAGAAAGTAGATTTGAAACAAAGTAAACAGAGCTTTAGGGACTTGTGGGGCTATAACCAAGATATAACACTGAAGCCCCTGAAAGGGGTGGAGAAAGGAGGTATGCTGAGAAAGTACACAAAGAAATAGTGACTGAAATATCCATAAATTTGGCAAGAGACATAAATGTACAAATTCAAGAAGCTGCTGCTGCTGCTAAGTCGCTTCAGTCGTGTCCGACTCTGTGTGACCCCATAGACGGCAGCCCACCAGGCTCCCCCATCCTTGGGATTCTCCAGGCAAGAACACTGGAGTGGGTTGCCATTTCCTTCTCCAATGCATGAAAGTGAAAAGTGAAAAAAACCTCAAACATGATAAACCTAAAAAAAAAAAAAAAAAATACCAAGATGCATAATTAAACTTTCAAAAATTCAGAAAAAAAGCATTCAGAATAAACCAAATCTATACAGGAAGGACAATTTGAATGCCAGTGGATTTTTTTCATCAGACACCATGGAGGCCAGAAGGAAGTAAAAGAATATTTTTTTCAAGCTCTGAATAAAAAGTCTGTCAATTCAGAATTCAGTGTCCACCAAAAATATTCTTCAAGAATGAAGGGGATATTCTCAGATGAAAGAAATCAAAGAGAGCACTTTCCCAGCAAATATATCCTAATATATATATATATTGGTCTATAGGAAATTCTCTAAATAGAAAGGAAACAATAAAAGAAAGAACTCTGGAATACCATGAAGGAAGAAAAATCATGGTGAAATGAAATATAAGTAAATACAATAGGCTTTCCCTCACTTCTTGAGTTTTATATTATGTATAGTGATGGAAACAAAAATTGTAACAGTATCAGATGTGGTTATAAATGTGAAAGACAATTATATTATAAGTTAGGAAGGATAAAGTGTCCTAAGGAAAGGAAAGTTTCCTGCTTTACATTCAAAATGGTAAAATGACAAGCCAGTATACTCTCATAAGCTATGTATATTAATGTAATAAATGTTGCAACCTCTAAAAAGGTATACACAAATATATAATAAAATATTATATATAAATGAAAATGAAATTAATAAATATATTCAAGAAACACACAGGAAGGCAGAAAAAAGAAAACAATTTTTAAAAGATAGAACACAAAACATAAAATAACAATGGCGGATTTAAGCCCAATATACTGATGATTACATTAAATGCAAATGGTCCACCAGTCTACCAAGAAGGCACAGCAATCTGAAATGCATGTGCACTAGCCAACAAAGCTGTGAAATATTTGAACCAAAACTGATAGAACTAGAAAAACTGACACATCTGTGGTTGTAGTTGAAAATTTCATCTCTCTTCTGTCAAAGACTGATAGAACAAACGGTATGGAAAATCAAAAAAGATATAGAAGAACTTAACATCATCAATCAATAGAATCTAATTGATGACATGACCAGAATGCTCCATCCAACAATAGCAGAGTACAAATTTTTTTCAAGCTTTTTGAAACCTACAGTACGTAAACCATATCCTGAGGCATAAAGCAAATATCAACAAATAGGAGAGAATTAAAATCAGAGTATTCTTTCTCCACAAAAGACATAAACTGGAAATCAATAATAGAAAGAACACAAGAAAATATCTAAACATTTGGAAACTAAACAACACATTTCTAAATGATACATGAATCAAAAAGTGTGGAGAGAAATAAGAATATAAATAAAAATTAAATTATATTGCAATTTGTAGGAAACAGATAAATCTATGCTAAGGAGAAGATGTATAACACTAAAAATGCATATAAAGAGAAAAAGGCTCAAATTAATGATTTAAACTCCCACTTCAAGAACCTAGAAAGAAAAGAAGAGCAAAGTAAATTCAATGTTTATAAACAGAGGAAATAATAAAGAGCAGAAATCAATGGAATTGAAAACAGAAACTGTAAAGAAAATCAGTGGAAAAAATAGTGCTAGTCCTTTGAAAGTATCAATTAAGTTGACAAACCTTTAGCAAGACTATCAGACAAAGAATGAAAGCAAAAAGTACACACATTACTGCTGCTGCTGCTGCTAAGTCACTTCAGTCGTGTCCGACTCTGTGTGACCCCATAGATGACATTACTGCTAGGCGGAATTAAACAAAGAGTATCACTACAGACTGTGTAGTCTTCAAGGAGATAATAAAGGAATATTATGAACAACTTTACACACAGAAATTTGACAACTTAGATGAAATTGACTAACACCTTAAAAAGTCAAAGCTAACATTATTCACCCAATATAAAACAGATCATTTGAATAGCATCGTTACTCTTAAGGAAATTGAAATTATAACTTTAAAATTTTCAAGGAAGAATTATCATCAATTTACAAAATCTCTAACAGAAAATAGAAGAGGAAACATTTTCCAATACACTTTATGAAATTAGCCTTATCCTAATACCAAAACCAAGCATATGTAGTACGTATATGATCTTCACTGGTGGGTCAGATGGGAAAGAATCCTCCTGCAATGCAGGAGATATGGGTTATATCCTGGGGTCTGGGAGATCTGGGGTCAGGAAGATCCCCTGGAGGAGGAGATGGCAGCCCACTCCAGTATTTTTTCTTGGAGAATTCCATGGACAGAGGAGCCTGGTGGGCTATATAGTCCATGGGGTCACAAGGAGTCAGACAAGACTGAGCCACTAACACACACTACACAATCTCTAACAGAAAATAGAAGAAGCAACATTTTCCAATTCATTATATGAAACCAGCCTTATCCTAATATGAAAACCAAAACATAAACAGTAGATATGAAAAGAAAACTATAGACCAATATACCTCAGAAGCATAGATTAAAATATCTTTAATAAAATATTAGAGAAAGTATTTAGCAATATTGATAAAAGAGATAAGAATAACAAAACAAGGAAATGAAATAAAAGGCATGTAGTTCAGAAATGAAGAAAGCAAATAAAACTGACCCTATTGCAAATGACATGATTTTACATATGAAAACCCCAAGGATTCTACAAAAACAATCTAGAATCAATAAAAAAGTTCAGCAAAATCACAGAAAAAGGATGAATATACAAAAATCAAGGTGAAGAAAAAAACTGAAGAAAATCTTCAAGGTTTAGGACTAAGCAAAGATTTAACTTAAAATCAAAGGGATGACCTATAAAGAAAAAACTGATAAACTGAAATTTATCAAAATTAAAACTCAGTGAAAGAACCTGTTAAGAAGATAAAAGACAAGCTAGAATGAGAGAAATAGAAGACTTAAATTGAAGAAAGTAGGAAAAACCACCAGCCCATTCAGGTATGACCTAAATCAACTCCCTTACGATTATACAATGGAAGTGACAAATTCAAGGGACTAGATCTGATAGACAGAGTGCCTGATGAACTATGGACGGAGATTTGTGACATTGTACAGGAGACAGGGATCAAGATCATCTCCAAGAAAAAAAAGGCAAAATGGTTCTCTGAAGAGGCCTTCCAAATAGCTGTGAAAAGAAGAGAAGCAAAAGGCAAAGGAAAAAAGGAAAGATAAAACCATTTGAATGCAGAGTTCCAAAGAATAGCAAGGAGAGATAAGAAGTCTTCCTCAGGGACCAATGCAAACAAATAGAGGAAATAGTACAATGGGAAAGACTAGATATCTCTTCAAGAAAATTAGAGATACCAAGGAACATTTCATGCAAAATGGGCAGAAATGGTATAGATCTAACAGAAGCAGAAGATATTAAGAAGAGGTGGCAAGAATACACAGAAGAACTGTACAAAAAAGATCTTCACAACCAAGATAATCACAATGGTGTGATCACTCACCTCGAGCCAGACATCCTGGAATGTGAAGTCAAGTGGGCCTTAGGAAGCATCACTATGAACAAAGCTAGTGGAGGTGATGGAATTCCAGTTAAGCTATTTCAAATCCTGAAAGATGATGCTGTGAAAGTGCTGCACTCAATATGCCAGCAAATTCGGAAAACTCAGCAGTGGCCACAGGACTGGAAAAGGTCAGTTTTCATTCCAATACCAAAGAAAGGCAATGCCAAAGAATGCTCAAACTACTGCACAGTTGCACTCATCTCACACACTAGCAAAGTAGTGCTCAAAATTCTCCAAGCCAGGCTTCAGCAGTACATAAACTGTGAACTCCAGATGTTCAAGCTGGTTTTAGAAAAGGCAGAGGAACCAGAGATCAAATTGCCAACATCCGCTGGATCATGGAAAAAGCAAGAGAGTTCCAGAAAAGCATCTACTTCTGCTTTATTGACTATGCCAAAGCCTTTGACTGTGTGGAAAGGACTATGTCAAAGCTGTATATTGTCACCCTGCTTATTTAACTTATATGCACAGAACATGAGAAATGCTGGGCTGGATGAAGCACAAGCTGGAATCAAGATTGCCAGGAGAAATACCAATAACCTCAGATATGCACATGACACCTCCTTTATGCAAAAAGTTAGGAGGAAATGAAGAGTCTCTTGATGAAAGTGAAAGAGGAGAGTGAAAAGACAGGCTTGAAACTCAACTGTCAAAAAACTAAGATCACAGCATCCAGCCCCATCACTTCATGGCAAATAATGGAGAAACAATGGAAACAGTGAGAGACTTTATTTTCCTGGGCTCCAAAATCCCTGCAGACAGTGACTGCAGCCATGAAATTAAAAGACACTTGCTCCTTGGAAGAAAAGCTATGACAAACATAGACAGCATAATAGAAAGCACAGACATTACTTTGCCAACAAAGGTCCATCTAATCAAAGCTATGGTTTTTCCAGTAGTCATGTATGGATGTGAGAGGTGGACTATAAAGAAAGCTGAGCTCTGAAGAATTGATGCTTTTGAACAGTGGTGTTGGAGAAGACTTTTGAGAGTCCCTTGGACTGCAAGAAGACCCAACCAGTCCATTCTAAAGGAAATCAGTCCTGAATATATTTGGAAGGACTGGTGCTGAAGCTGAAACTCCAATACTTTGGCCACCTAATGCAAAGAACTGACTCACTGGAAAAGACCCTGATGATGGGAAAGATTGAAGGCAGGAGGAGAAGGGGACAACAGAGGATGAGATCGTTGGATGGAATCACTGACTCAATGGACTTGAGTTTGAGCAAGCTTCAGAAGTTGGTGATGGACAGGGAAGCCTGGCGTGCTGCAGTCCATGGGGTTGCAAAGAGTGGGCCATGACTGAGCGACTTAACTGAACTGAACTGAATGGCTAAAAGACATTTCACTGTAGAATATACACAAATGACAAATAAGCACATGAAAAGATGTTCAACATTATTAGCCATTGGAAAAAGGCCAATTAAAATCACAGTGAAATATGACAGCGTATCTATCAGAGTGTTGTTGTTGTTCAGTCTCTAAGTAGTGTCTGAGGCTTTGTGACCCCATGAACTGTAGCATGGCAGGATCCTCTGTCCTCCACTTTCTCCCAGTTTGCTCAAATTCATGTACATTGAGTTAGTGATGCCATCCAACCGTCGTATCCTCTATCACCCTCTTCTCTTTTTGCCTTCAATCTTTCCCAGAATTAGGGTCTTTTCCAAACAGTCAGCTCTTCCCATCAGGTGGCCAAAGTATTTGAGATTCACCTTCAATATCAGTCCTTCCAATGAATATTTAGGGCTTATTTCCTTTAGGACTGACTGATTTGATCAGCTTGCAGTCCAAGGAATCTCAAGTCTTCTCCTGCACCACAATTTGAAAGCATTAATTCTTCAATGCTAAGCCATCTTTATGGTCCAACTCTCATATCTGTACATGACTGATGGAAAAACCATAGCTTTGACTATACATAGCTTTGTTCTCAAAGTAATGTCTCTGCTTTTGAATACACTGTCTGGGTTTGTCATAGTTTTCCTTCCAAGGAGCAAGTGTCTTTGAATTTCATACCTGCAGTCACTGTCTGCAGTGACTTTGGAGCCCAAGAAAATAAAACCTACCAGTGCTTCCACTTTTTCCCCTTTTACTTGCCATGAAGTGAGAGACCAGAGCCATGAACAGATTCTTAATATTTAGTTTCAAACCAGCTTTTGCACCTTCCTTTTTCACTTTCATCAAGAGACTTTATAGTACCTGTTCACTTTTTATTATTAAAATGGTATCATCTGCATATCTGAGGTTGCTGATATTTCTCCTGGCAATCTTGATTCCAGTTTGTGATTCATCCAGCCCAACATTTTGCAAGATATACTCTGCATATAAGTTAAATAAGTAGGGTGGCAATATATAGTCTTGAAGCACTCCTTTCCCAATTTTGAACCAGTCCATTGTTTCATGTCTGGTTCTAACTACTGCTCCTATACCCAGGTACAGATTTCTCAGGAGACAGGTAAGATGGTCTGGTACTCCCATCTCTTCAAAATTTTCCACAGTTTGTTGTGATCCACGCTGTCAAAGGCTTTAGCATAGTCGATGAAGCAGAAGCAGATGCTTTTCTGGAATTCCCTTGCTTTCTCCATGATCTAGTGAATATTGGCAATTTGATCTCTAGTTCCTCTGCCTCTTTGAAACTCAGCTTGTATATCTGGAAACTCTTGGTTCACATACTACTGAAGACTGGCTTGAAGGATTTTGCACACAATGTTGCTAGCATGTGAAATGAGTGCAATTGGATGGTAGTTTGAATATTCTTTGGCATTGATCTTCTTTGGGATTGGAATGAAAATTGACCTTTTCCAGCCCTGTGGTCACTGCTGAGTTTTCCAAACTTGCTGGCATATTGAGTGCAGCAATTTAAAAACATTATCCTTTAGGATTTTAAATAGCTTAGCTGGAATTCCATCACCTCCACTAGCTTTGTTTTTAGTAATATTTCCTATGGCCCACTTGACTTCACACTCCAGCATCTCCAGCTCTACATGAGTTACTACACCCACATGGTTATCAGGTCATTGAGACCTTTCTTGTATTGTTCTTCTGTGTTTTCTCGCCACCTCTTCTTAATCTCTTCTGTTTCTGTTAGGTCCTTACCATTTTTGTCCTTTATCTTGCCCATCTTGCATGAAATGTTCCCTTGAGATCCCCAATTTTCTTGAAGAGATCTCTAGTCTATCCCATTCTATTGTTTTCCTCTATTTCTTTGCATCGTTCATTGAAGAGGGTTTTCTTGTCTCTCTTCGGTATTCTCTGGAACTCTGCATTCAGTTGGGTATATTTTTCTCCCTTGCCTTTCTTTTCTCTTCTTTCCTCAGCTATTTGTAAAGCCTCCTCAGATAACCACTTTGCCTTCTTGCATTTCTTTTTCTTTAGGATGGTTTGGGTTACTGACTCTTATACAATGTTATAAACCTCCCTCCATATTTCTTTAGGCACTCTGTCTACCAGATCTAATCCCTTGAATCTATTTGTCACCTCCATTGTATAATCATAAGAGATTTGATCTAAGTCATGCCTAAATGCCCTAGTGGTTTCCCCTACTTTCTTCGATTTAAACCTGAATTTTGTAATAAGGAGCTTGTAATCTGAGCCACAGTCAGATCCTGGGCTTGTTTTACTGATATATAGAGTTTCTCCATCTTTGGCTGCAAGTAAAGTCCAATGCTGTAAAGAATAATATTGTATAGGAACCTGGAATGTTAGGTTCATGAATAGGGGTAAATTGAATGTTGTCAAGAAGGAGATGGTAAGAGTGAACTCAACAACTTAGGAATCAATGAACTAAAGGGATGGGAATAGGAAAATTTAATTCAGGTGACCACTATATCTACTACTGTGGGCAAGAATCCCTTAGAAGAAATGGAGTAGGCCTCATAGTCAACAAAAGAATCCATAATGCAGTACTTGGGTATGACCTCAAAAAGGACAGAATAATATCTGTTTGTTTCCAAGGCAAACCATTCGACATCACAGTAATCCAAGTCTATGCCCCAATCACTGACGCCAAAGAAGCTGAAGTTGATGGATTCTATAAAGACCTACAATACCCTCTAGAACTAACAACAAAAATGATGGTATGATGTTATGATGATGTCCATCATAGAGGACTGTGATGCAAAAGTAGGAAGCCAAGAGAAACTGAAAATAACAGGCAAGTTTTGCCTTGGAGTACAAAAGGAAGCAGGGCAAAGGCTAGTAGAATTCTGTCAGGGAACACGCTGGTCATACAAGCATCATTTTCCAACAACACAAGAGACGACTCTACACATGGACATCACTAGATGGTCAATATTGAAATCTATCAGAATGGCTGATATTAAAAAAAAAAATAGCGATAACACCAAATCTAAAGAGATTCCAAAGAAACTGGATCTCTCCTGGATTGTTGTTGGGAATGCAAAATGATAGACCCGCTGGAAAACAGTTTGGCAGTTTCTTTAAAACCTAAATGTGCAACTCGGAGAAGGCAGTGGCACCCCACTCTAGTACTCTTGCCTGGAAAATCCCATGGGCGGAGGAGCCTGGTAGGCTGCAGTCCATGGGGTCGCTAAAAGTCAGACATGACTGAAAGACTTCACTTTCACTTTTCACTTTCATGCATTGGAGAAGGAAATGGCAACCCACTCCAGTGTTCTTGCCTGGCGAATCCCAGGGATTGGGGAGCCTGCTGGGCTGCCGTCTATGGGGTTGCACAGAGTCAGACACGACTGAAGCGACTTAGCAGCAGCAGCAGCAGCAAACATGCAACTACTATACAACCCAGAAATTGCATCCTGGGAACTTATTCCAGAGAAATGAAGACTTATGTCCACACTAAAACATGTTCATAAGTGTTTGTAGTAGCTTTATTTGTAATACCCTCAAATAGAAAAAAATTCAGATGAGTAAACAGTGATCAATGGGTGAATAGCTGAATAAACAGGGTATATCCATGCCGTGGAATATTACTCAGCATTAAAAATGAATTATTGATATAGTGCAACATCTTTCATGAATCTCCAGATAATTATGTTGAGCAAAAAAAAAATGCCAGTTCTGAAAGGTTACATCCTGTATGGTTCCATGTATGTAACATTCTTGAAATGGCAAAATTATAATAATACAGAAAAAAATTAGTGTTTTCTAGGGGTTAAGGAGAGAATCAGGGTAGAAGGGAAGTGGATGTGGCTACAAAGATGAAACTTGAAGGTTTTTGTATACTGTGGGGTTTCTGGGTGTAACTATATATTTGCTTTTACTTTAAGTAAATCCATGTCTTTTATAGTTTCAGCCTTTGGAGTCTCTCTTAGAAAAACATCTCACACACTATGATTTATGTCAAAGGGTGCTCTTCTTGTGTTCCCTTCTAGGAATTTTATGATTTCAAGTCTAACGTTTAGGATTTTAATCCATTTTAAGTTTATTTTTGTGTATGTTGTGAGGGAATGTTCTAGTCTCAATGTCTTATGTGTGTGTGTTGGGGGGGGGGGTGTGCTAAGTCACTTCAGTTGTGGCTCTTGGCAACCCTGTGGTCTGTAGCACACCAGGCTCCTCTGTCCAAGAGATTCTCCAGGCAAGATGACTAGAGTGCGTTGTCATTTCCTCCTCCAAGGGATCTTCATGGTCCAGGGACTGAACCCATGTCTCTTATGTCTCCTGCATTGGCAGGTGGGTTCTTTACCACTAGTGCCAGTTGGAAAGCTGTCCAGTTTTCTCAGCATCATATTGGGAAGATTGTCCTTTCTCCATTGTATATTCCTGGCTCTTTTGTCATAGACTGACCAGAGATGCATGGGTTGTTTGGGAGCTCTCTATTCTGTTCCGTTGATCTATGTGCCTGTTTTTGTGCTGGTATCATGCTATTTGGCTACTATAGCTATGTAGTATAATCTGAAATATAGGAGTGTAATAACTCAAGCTTATTTTTTTCTATAAGATTTCTTTGGCAATTGTGGATTTTCTGTGGTTCCATACATATTTTAAGATTATTTGATGTAGTTCTGTGGAAAAGGACCTGGGTATTTTGATAGATAGATAGGTCAGTTTTCGTTCAAATCCCAAAGAAAGGCAATTCCAAAGAATGTTCAAACTACTGCACAATTGCACTCATCTCACACACTAGTAAAGTAATGCTCAAAATTCTCCAAGCCAGGCTTCAGGAATACGTGAACTGTGAAATTCCAAATGTTCAAGCTGGTTTTAGAAAAGGCAGAGGAACCAGAGATCAAATTGCCAACATCTGCTGGATCATGGAAAAAGCAAGAGAGTTCCAGAAAAACATCTATTTCTACTTTATTGACTATGCCAAAGCCTCTGACTGTGTGGATCACAATAAACTGTGGAAAATTCTGAAAGAGATGGGAATACCAGATGACCTGACCTGCCTCTTGAGAAACCTATATGCAGGTCAGGAAGCAACAGTTAGAACTGGACATGGAACAACAGACTGGTTCCAAATAGGAAAAGGAGTAAGTCAAGGCTGTATATTGTCACCCTGCTTATTTAACTATATGCAGACTACACCATGAGAAACGCTGGGCTGGAAGAAGCACCAGCTGGAATCAAGATTGCCGGGAAAAATATCAATAACCTCAGATATGCAGATGACACCACCTTTATGGCAGAAAGTGAAGAGGAACTAAAAAGCCTCTTGTTGAAAGTGAAAGAGGAGAGTGAAAAAATTGGCTTAAAGCTCAACATTAAGAAAACTAAGGTCATGGCATCTGGTCCCATCACTTTATGGGAAATAGATGGGGAAACAGTGGAAACAGTGTCAGACTTTATTTTTCTGGGCTCCAAAATGACAGAAGATGGTGATTGCAGCCATGAAATTAAAAGACGTTTACTCCTTGGAAGGAAAGTTATGACCAACCTAGATAGCATATTCAAAAGCAGAGATATTACTTTGCCAACAAAGGTCCATCTAGTCAAGGCTATGGTTTTTCCCATAGTCATGTATGGATGTGAGAGTTGGACAAGAAAAGCTGACCACCGAAGAATTGATGCTTTTGAACTGTGGTGTTGGAGAAGACTCTTGAGAGTCCCTTGGACTGCAAGGAGATCCAGCCAGTCCATTCTAAAGGAGATCAGTCCTGGGTGTTCATTGGAAGGACTGATGCTAAAGCTGAAACTCCAATACTTTGGCCACCTCATGCAAAGAGTTGACTCATTGGAAAAGACCCTGATGCTGGGAGGGATTGGGGGCAGGAGGAGAAGGGGATGACAGAGGATGAGATGGCTGGATGGCATCACCGACTCGGTGGACGTGAGTTTGAGTGAACTCCGGGAGTTGGTGATGGACAGGGAGGCGTGGTGTGCTGCAATTCATGGGGTCACAGAGTTGGACACGACGAGCAACTGAACTGAACTGAACTGATTTTGATAGAGATTGCATTAAGTGTGTGGATTTCTTTGAGAAATATGTCCATTTTAACAATATTGATTCTTCCAAGCCAACAGCACAAGATATCCTTACATTTCTTTATCATCTTCAGTTTCCTTAATCATTTTAATTTAACCTTAATATTTTATGGTTTTCAGAGTATAGGTCTTTCACCTCCTTGCTTAACATTTTTCCTAGGTGTTTTATTCTTTTTCACGTGATTTTAAATGGAATTCTTTTTTTTTTTTTTCTAATTTTATTTTATTTTTAAACTTTACATAATTGTATTAGTTTGGAATTCTTTTTTACTTTCTTTCTGATATTTCCTTATTATTGTATGTAAAAGCAACAGATATCTGTATATTATTTGTGTATTCTACAATTTTGCTGAATTCATTTACTAGTTCTAACAGTTTTTGATGGAGAATCCAGGGTTTTCAATATAAAGCATCATGTCATCTGAAAATAGTGGTAATCAACTTCCTTTCTTCCAATTTAGATGCCATTTCATGTTAATTGCTTTGGTTAGAACTTCCAATACTATGTTAAATTAAAGTGGAAAGAGTGGGCATATTTGTCTTGTTCATAAATTCAAGGGAAAAGTTTTCAACTTTTGACTATTTAGTAGGATGTTAGCTGTGGGTTTACTCTTTATTACCTGGAGTAATAAAGAATAAATATTCTTACCTGGAGTAATAAAGAATAAATATTCTTTATTATATTGAGATATATCCTCTTTCTACCTACTTGGATGAGGATTTTTTTTTTATCATGAACTGATGTTTAATTTTATCAAATGCTTTGTCTATGTATATTGAGATGATCATGTACTTTTTATCCTTCCTTTTGTTAATGTGGTGTATCACATTGATATACAAATTTAGGAATCATTCTTCTAAATTTGGAATAAATCCAACTTGATGGTTTAAGATCCTTATTATGTATTGTTGAATTCAGTTTACTAATATTTTTTTGAATTTTTGTTTGTATATTCATCATCATTGACCTGTAAAATTTTGGTAGTCTATTAGTTTGGTTTTGGTTTCAGGGTAATTGTGACCTCACAGAACAAATCTAGAAGCATTTCATCCTATTAATTCTTTGGAATAGTTTGGGAGAAATAGGAATCAGCTCTTCTTTATGTTTGGTAGAATTCTTTTGTGCAGCTGTCTGGTAAAGAACTTCTGTTTCTGGGAGATTTGTTTGTTTGTTTGTTTGTTTTTGTTTTTTGCAAGTTGAATTTCACTACTAGTGGTAGGTCTGTTGTCTCTCCTGATTCAGTCTTGACAGGTTGTATATTTCAAGAAATTTGTCCATTTCCTCTAGATTGTTCAGTTCATTGGCATACAACTGTTCATAATATTCTCTTCTATTTTTAAATTTTATTGGTTGTTATTTATCTTCTCTCATTTTTTACTCTATTTGAGCCCTTTGTTTTTTCTCTTGGTGAGTCTGGTTAAAAGTTTATCAACTTTTTCATCCTTTCATAAAACAGTTCTTGTTTTATTGATAGTCTCTATCTACTGTGAGCAAGAATCCCTTAGAAGAAATGGAGTAGACCTCATAGTAAACAAAAGAGTCCAAAATGCAGTACTTGAGTGCAATCTCAAAAATGACAGAATGATCTGTGTTCATTTCAAAGGCAAGCCATTCAATATCACAGTAATCCAAGTCTATGTCCCAACAAGTAATGCTGAGGAAGCTGAAGTTGAATGGTTCTATGAAGACCTACATGAATTTCTAGAACTAACACCAAAAAAAAAAGATGTCCTTTTCATCATAGGGTCTGGAATGCAAAAGTAGGAAGTCAAGAGATACTTGGAGTAACAAGCAAGTTTGGCCTTTGAGTACAAAATAAAGCAGGGTAAAGGCTCACAGAGTTTTGCCAACAGCACGCACTGGTCATAGCAAATGCTCTCTTTCAGCAACACAAAAGAAGATTCTACACATGGACACCACCAGATGGTCAATACTGAAATCAGATTGATTACACTTTTTGCAGCTGAAGATGGAGAAGCTCTATAAAGTCAGCAAAAACAAGACTGGAAGCTTACTGTGGCTCAGATCATGAACTCCTTATTGCCAAATCCAGACTTAAACTGAAGAAAGTAGGGAAGACCAGTAGACCACTCAGGTATGACCTAAATCAGATCCCTTACAATTATACAGTGGAAGTGACAAATAGATTCAAGGGATTAGATATGATAGAATGCCTGAAGAACTATGGATGGAGGTTCATAACATTGTACAGGAGGAAGTGATCAAGATCATCCCCAAGGAGGGAAAAAATGTAAAAAGGCAAAATGGTTGTTTGAGGAGGCCTTACAAATAGCTGAGAAAAGACAAGAAGCTAAAGGCAAAGGAGACAAGAAAAGATATACCAATCTGAATGCAGAGTTTCAAAGAATAGCAGATAAGAAAGCCTTCCTAAGTGATCAATGCAAAGAAATATAAAAAAACCAACAGAATGGGAAAGACTAGAGATCTTTTCAAGAAAATTAGAGATACCAAAGGAATGTTTCATGCAAAGATGGGCACAATAAAGGACAGAAATGGTATGGACCTAGCAGAAGCAGAAGATATTAAGAAAAGGTGGCAAGAATACACAGAAGAACTATACAGAAAAAGATCTTCTTGACCCAGATAACCATGATGGTATGATCACTACCTAGAGCCAGACATTCTGGAATGTGAAGTCAAATGGGCCTTAGGAAGCATCACTATGAACAAAGTTAGTGGAGGTGATGTAATTCCAGGTGAGCTATTTCAAATCCTAAAAGATGATGCTGAGAAAGTGCTGCACTCAATATGCCAGTGAATTTGGAAAACTCAGCAGTGACCACAGGACTGGAAAAGGTCAGTTTTCGTTCCAATCCCAAAGAAAGGCAATGACAAATAACGTTCAAACTACTGCACAGTTGCACTCATTTCACACAACTAGCAAAGTAATGCTCAAAATTCTCCAAGCTAGGTTTCAAAAGTACGTGAACCAAGAACTTCCAGGTGTTCAAGCTGGACTTAGAAAAGGCAGAGGAACCAGAGGTCAAATTGCCAACATCTGTTGGATCATAGAAAATGAAGAGAATTTCAGAAAAACATCTACTTCTCCTTTATTGATTATACCAAAGCCTTTGACTGTGTGTATCACAACGAATTGTGGAAAACTTTTAAAGTGATGGGAATACCAGACCATCTTACCTGCTTCCTGAGGAACTTGTATGCAGGTCAAGAAGCAACAGTTAGAACCAGACATGGAACAATGGAGTGGTTCAAAACTGGGAAAGAAGTACGTCAAGACTGGATATTGTCACCCTGCTTATTTAACTTCTATGCAGAGTATATCATGGGAAATGTCAGACAAGATGAAGCAGAAGCTGGAATCAAGATTCCCAGGAGAAATATCAATAACTTTAGATATGCAGATGACAACACCTTTATGGGTGTTGAAGTGAAGAGGAATTTCACTTCAGTGAGGAGGAACTAAAGAGCCTCTTGATGAAAGTGAAAGAGGAGAGTCAAAAAGTTGGCTTAAAACTCAACGTTCAAAAATGAAGATCATGGCATCCCATCATTTCATGACAAATAAATGGGGAAACAATGGAAACAGTGACAGACTTTAGACTCTGACTTTATGTCCACTCTTTGAGACCCCATGGACTGTAACCTTCCAGATTCCTCTATCCATGGGGATTCTCGGGCAAGAATACTGGAGTGGGTTTCTGTGCCCTCCTCCAGAGGATCTTCCCAACCAAGGGATCGAACTCAGGTCTCCCGCATTGCAGTCGGGTTCTTTACAGTCTGAGCCACTAGGGAAGATATATCATACAGAATACTTGATGTGTACTTGAAAAGAATGTGTATTCTGCTTTTTTTGGATGGGATGTCGTAAAAATAACAACTAAGTTCAACTGGTCTATTTTGTCATTTAAGACCGTCATTACTTTAATAATTTTCTTTTTGGATGATCTTTTTGTGTGCCATCAACTCATCATTGATGTCAAAGTGGTATTAAAGTCCCCTATTATTATTGTATTATTATCAATTTCTCCCTTACATCTGTTAGTATTTGCTTTATATACTTAGGTGCTCCTGTATCGGGTGTATATGTGTTCAGTTCAGTCGCTCAGTCGTGTCCGACTCTTTGCAACTCCATGAATCGCAGCACACCACGCCTCCCTGTCCATCACCAACTTCTGGAGGTCACTCAAACTCATGTCCATCGAGTCGGTGATGCCATCCAGCCATCTCACATCCTCTGTCGTCCCCTTCTCCTCCTGCCCTCAATCCCTCCCAGTATCAGGGTATTTTCCAATGAATCAACTCTTCGCGTGAGGTGGCCAAAGTATTGGAGTTTCAGTCTCAGCATCAGTCCTTCCAATGAACACCCAGGACTGGTCTCCTTTAGGATGGACTGGTTGGATCTCCTTGCAGTCCAAGGGACTCTCAAGAGTCTTCTCCAACACCACAGTTCAAAAGCATCAATTCTTTGGCGCTCAGCTTTCTTCACAGTCCAACTCTCACATCCATACATGACTACTGGAAAAACCATAGCCTTGACTAGACAGAACTTTGTTGGCAAAGTAATATCTCTGCTTTTGAATATGCTATCTAGGTTGGTCATAACTTTCCTTCCAAGGAGTAAGCATCTTTTAATTTCATGGCTGCAATCACCATCTGCTGTCATTTTGGAGCCCAGAAAAATAAAGTCTGACACTATTTCCCCATCTATTTCCCATGAAATGATGGGACCAGATGCCATGATCTTCGTTTTCTGAATGTTGAGCTTTAAGCCAACTTTTTCACTCTCCTCTTTCACTTTCATCAAGAGGCTTTTTAGTTCCTCTTCACTTTCTGCCATAAGAGTGGTGTCATCTGCATGTTTGAGGTTATTGATATTTCTCCCAGCGATCTTGATTCCAGCTGTGCTTCTTCCAGCCCAGTGTTTCTCATGATGTGCTCTGCATAGAAGTTAAATAAGCAGGGTGACAATATACAGCCTTGACGTACTCCTTTTCCTATTTGGAACCAGTCTATCATTCCATGTCCAGTTCTAACTGTTGATTCCTGACCTGCATATAGGTTCCTCAAGAGGCAGGTCAGGTGGTCTGGTATTCCCATCTCTTTCAGAATTTTCCACAGTTTATTGTGTTCCACACAGTCAAAAGCTTTGCCATAGTCAATAAAGCAGAAATAGATGTTTTTCTGGAACTCTCTTGCTTTTTCTATGATCCAGCGGATGCTGGCAATTTGATCTCTGGTTTTTCTGCCTTTTCTAAAACCAGCTTGAACATCTGGAAGTTTACGGTTCATGTATTGCTGAAGCCTGGCTTGGAGAATTTTGAGCATTACTTTACTAGCGTATAAGATGACATTCTTTGGCATTGCCTGTCTTTGAGATTGGAATGAAAACTGACCTTTTCCAGTCCTGTGGCCACTGCTGAGTTTTCCAAATTTGCTGGCATATTGAGTGCAGCACTTTCACAGCATCACCTTCCAGGATTTGAAATAGCTCAACTGTTTATGTGTTAATGAGTTTTAAATCCTCTTCTTGTATTTTTCCCTTTATCATTATATAATACTTATCTTTGATTTTGTTTTAAAGCCTGTTTTGTTTGATAAGAGTATCGCTACCCCTGTTTTCTTGCCATTTTCATTTGCTTGAATTATCTCTTTCCCTTTCCTCACTTTCATTCTGTTTGTTTCCTTTACACTTAGATGTGTATCTTATAGGCAGTATAAACAGGAATCTTGTGTTTTTAATCCAAATTGCTACTGTGTCTTTTGATTGGAGCATTTAGTTCAGTGACATTTAAAGTAACTATTGATAGTATGTACTTACTGCCATTTTATCACTTTTTTGTAGTTCTCTGTTCCTATCTTTTTCTTTTTTGCTTCTTCCCTTGTGGCTTTAAGATTTTCTTTAGTAGTATGCTTGTGTTCTTTTCTTTTTAGTTTTTGTATATCTGTTGTTGATTTTTGATTTGTGGTTACCGTTGCATCTATGTATCTTTACTACAACTATATCTGCTTGTTTTAAACTAGTAATCATTTCAGTTCAAACATATTCCAAAATATCTACATTTTTTACTTGCCTCCCTCACATTTTGTGTTTTTGAAGTCATGTTTTATGTCTTCATGTTTATCCCTTAGTTTTTGTTATAGTTACATTTGCTTTTATAGTTTTTTCATTTTTAATCTTTAACTGGCTTAAGTGATTCAGGTTTGGTCCTTACTATATATTTACTTTCCCTAGTGAGATTTTTCCCTTTCCTATAGAGTCTTTTTTTTTTAACCTCTTAGAGAACATTTTTTTTACATTTCTTTCAGTGCAGTTTTCATATTGATTAACTCTTTTCATTTTTATTTATCTGCTGCTGCTAAGTCACTTCAGTCGTGTCCTACTCTGTGTGACCCCATAGACGGCAGCCCACCAGGCTCCCCCGTCCCTGGGATTCTCCAGGCAAGAACACTGGAGTGGGTTGCCATTTCCTTCTCCAATGCATAAAAGTGAAAAGTGAAAGTAAAGTCGCTCAGTCATGTCCGACCCTCAGCGACCCCATCGACCGCAGCCTTCCAGGCTCCTCCATCCACGGGATTCTCCAGGCAGGAGTACCGGAGTGGGGTGCCATTTATTTATCTGAGAAGTCCCTTATTTCTCTTGCTATTCTAAATGATAGACTTGATCAGTAGATTATCTAGGTTGTAGGTTTTTCCCTTTCAACACTTCAGGTATATCATGCCACTGCCTTCTAGCCTACAAAGTTTCTGCAGAGAAATCTTTTGATAGCCTTATGAAGATGCACTTGTATATACTCTTTGTTTTCCTCTTGCTGCCTTTAAAATTCTGTTTCTTTAACTTTTGCCATTTAAACTATGATACATCTTAGTGTGCTTTTCTTTGAATTCATCTTGTTTGCACCCTCTGTGCTTCCTTTACCTAGATATCTGTTTCTGCCTTCAAGCCTGTGACATTTTCAGCCATAATTTCTTCAAATATATTTTTGATCCCTTTTTTCCCTCTTCTCCTTCTGGGACCACTATAATATGAATATTGGTACATGTAATGTTATCCCAAAGGTCTATACCATTATTATTATTATTTGCTATTCTGATTGGGTGAATTCCAATATTCTCTCTTCCAGATCACTTAGGCATTCTTCTGTATCACTTAGTCTGCTATTCATTCTTTCTAATGTGCTTTACTTTTAGCTATTGAATTCTTCATGAATGATTTTTTAAAATATATTTTCCAGTTCCTTGTTAAAATATTCACTGTGTATATCTGTGCTTTCCCTTTATTCAGTTAACATTTTTATTAACAATGTTTTTAATTCTTTGTCTTATACATAATTTTTTCTGTTTCATATTTCTCTTTTAAGGGTTTTTTTCTGTTCATTTTTCAATTAAGGCTAGGTTCTCTGTCTTATTTTGCCTAACCTTCTTTGCCTCTTAAATTTTAGGCAAAAAAGTTAACTATGATGCTCTTAAAACGGTATACTTATGTTGGAGCATTCTTATACAGAATCCAAGTGCCCAATGCCTTTGGTGGAAGAGCTGGACTTGAAGTCGATGCAAGCTATGCCTTTCCTCAGGATGTGCTGGCAGCTACCATTTTGGTAGAGGGTGGATCCAGAGATGGAGGGCAAGAGCTGGAGCCAGCTGAGAAGTGGGACTCACCCTGCTCAGTGGCTGTCATTGCCTAATCAGGGGGAACACCCGCCCCCAGGTTGCTGGAGTAGCAGCTTTGAGGTCTGGGTGCCAGCTGACTCCATTCCCTTTAAGTGTATGCTTTCCATCTCCCTGCACCTGGTCCTTGGCCTTAGCAGGAGGAGAGTACTGAAGCAAGCGCACCTCGTACAGGCTCTCAGCTTGCATCTGCCAAGGACAGTTGTCTGTCCAAGTTGCCTCCAATGCACTGCTTGTGCAGGTAACAGCAATTGTTTTCCTCACTCCAATCAAATGCAGACCTGTGTGCAATTCTCCTTTGTCCCTCGCAGCCAATCACACCACAAGCCTCTGCCACCCCTGCCCTCTTGTGGAGCCACACTGCAAGGTAGTCAGGGTTGCTTGGATCTTTGATGTGTGTAGGGAGGTGAGCTGTAATGGAACTGCCTCTGTCAGAGATCTGGGCTGCTTCTGATGTGCTTCTTGAATAAGTGCTAACAATGGCCACCACTGCCCACCTTGGCTTTACCCAGGAAAGAGGTAATCTCTGCATCCCAGGGTCTAGTTTTCCCCTTGATCATGGCCACTCCAGATCCAGTGATGCACTGTGATATTAAGTGAGTGGGGCTAGAACGTTTTCTCAGTTAGGTCTGGGACCTGTGCTAGGTCTGTGGTTACAGGAAACCTAGCATCTGCGGGAGCAGACCCCTCTCTTCCCTGCTTGTAGGGAGGGTTGGCACCTGCTTGCTCCTCCCAAGTGGTGTCCAAGCTTCCCATGGTCCTCATGTTAGTGCCAGCTGTCCTCCAACCAGCAGATGGGCTCATCTTCCCCCACATGACACCCTGGGGCTGGGTCACCCAAACTGTGGCTCTCACCACTCTCTCCCCAGGGTAGGCGTCTGTTCGTGTAATCTCTCTTTGCCTCTGAGCCCCCTCCCAGTGGCAAAGGTCCTGACCTATCTACTCCTCTTACAGCCTTGGTGGTACCGGAGTCCTTCCACAGTTTCCAGTTTGTTTTCAGTGAGAATTGCTCTGCAGGTAGATGTATTTTTATGTCTTTTTTAGGGGAAGGTGAGCACTGTGTTCTCTTACTCTACCATCATCATTGATCTCTGTAAGATAGTTTTAGGTTAAAAGAAGAGGTACAGGAGAGAGGAGGGTTCAGGATGGGGAACACATGTATACCTGTAGTGGATTCATTTTGATATTTGGCAAAACTAATACAATTATGTAAAGTTTAAAAATAAAATAAAATTAAAAAAAAAAAACAACAAAGCCTGAGTTTTAACTTCAGTAAGATGTCTCTGTGGGACACTAGTCCACCATGTTTTTGGTCTCTGCTTTCTGAATAAAGTTGCTATTTCTTATCCACCCCCCCCAAAAAAAAGAAGATGTACAAAAGCAGTGCACAGACTTCCAATATATCCTTCACTCAGCTTCCTCTTACATTAACATCTTATATAACCAAAGTGCAATTATCAAAATTAAGTTATTAGTCTCAGTACTAAACTCAACTTTATTAAGATTTCACCAGGGTTTTTTTTTTTTTTTTTCTCCCTATTAAGGTCTATTTCTAGATCCCTGATCTTATCCAGATCTCACATTGCATTAGTTGTCCTATATCCTTAGTATATTCTCCAATCAGTGACAGTCCTTCAGCCTTTCTTATTCTTTGTTGACTGACACTTTTGAAGAGTACTGTTCAGTTATTTTAATAACAATCTTTTTCTCTCAAAATAAAGTTATTTTCTTTTAAATCAGTAGCATGTCATTGTTTTTCATTTTCTCAGCGGGTGACTGGTTGACACATAGAGCTAAAAGCACCGCTGGATTTTCCTAACTGAAGGAGATTGGATTCCAGAGTCCCAGCTCCTATTATTTATGCACTTTGGTTCCTAAATGTCAAAATAAAAGAAAGCTAAAAGCCTCAAGATGTCTTCTAAAATTTAAAAGAAAAGGAAGGGAAATGATGTAACCCTCTGCTCCTCTTCCTCGACACAACTATAAAGGGTTAGCTTGAATTAGGACCATGGAAGTCAGAGTGAAACCTCTACATTTTCTCTAATTTCACACATTATGCATAGTTACTGTTAGCACATATGCTTTCAATCATCCCTTGTCTTAAGAACAGTGCAAATGTGGGTGTTAAGAGAATTGAACCTGCCAAAGATATTTGACATCACAATGCCCTTGAAAGAGCTATCAACTCAACCCAGATATATACAGATGTACATCTCAGCAGTTCTATTTTATTAAACTCACAACATTTCCACCCAATTTAAACTCACTCTGATAGCACACGTTGTGATGGATTTGGGTGGTGGTTTCCTTTCCAGTTGGCTCTGAAAATGTCCTATTAAGCCAGACCACAATCAGATGCCAAGTTCATAATTAGCTTTCTCCTTCCACTTGGGTCTCTTTTGTTTTTTGAGCTGACATGCAGGGATGAGGTGAGAATAAGATCTGCTAGAAGAAATGTGACAATGGCTGTGCAAATCCATTTTAAGAACAGTGGCTCTTGTTACTTTAAATGTTAGCTGTGGATTTCCAGCTAAAGGCTGTATTTCTACAACAGTGATCGAAAACCGGTGGCCTCTGGGTCAAATATGGCTCACAGATGTGTTTTATTTGGCTAGTCCAATGTTATGAAAGCATCTGAATTTGTGGCCAACATTTACATATTAAGAGAGTCTACAGAAAAATATGGATTTCTGGAATCTTGTGAAATGATGTGTCCACATTGGGCCTACTTTTCCACATGGCAACAGTTGGCTGGGGCTGAAGAGCAGCTGGCCTTTGGAGATGAAGTATGTACCATCTGGTTAACATAATTTCTACCCATCTCACTTCTCCTGTTTATGTAACTTGCCTCATCTCTGTGGGTGTTTGGATTTTCAACACTAGCTTATAATCAAGGATAAAGAGAACTTTGATTATTTAAGCTTCTGGTTCCACCAAGGTGATAAAAAACTGGAGTGAGGAAAGACAATCTGTGACTTAGTCTAGGATCCTTCAGAAGTAGACCTTGAGATAAGGGCTTTGTTCATTGTTCAGTCGCTAAGTTGTGCCCAACATCTTTTGACCCCATCGACTGCAGAACACCAGGCTTCCCTCCTTCACTGTCTCCTGGAGTTTGCTCAAACTCATGCCCATTGAATAGGTGATGTCATCCAACCATCTCATCCTCTGTCAATCCCTGCTTTTCCTGCCCTCAATCTTTCCCAGCACCAGGGTCTTTTCCAATGAGTCGGATCTTCATATCAGGTGGCCAAAGTATTGAAGCTTCAGCTTCAGCATCAGTCCAATATTCAGGGCTGATTTCCTTTAAGACTGTTTGGTTTAATCTCATTGCTGTCCCAGCACCACAATTTGAAAGCTTCAATTCTTCGATGCTCAGCTTTTCTTATGGCCCAACTCTCACATCCATACATGACTATTAGAAAACCATGGCTTGGACTCTATGGATCTTTGTTGGCAAAATGTTGTCTCTTTTGTAGTATGCTAAGTTTGTCATAACTTTTCTTCAAAAGAGTGAGTGTCTTTGAATTTCATGGCTGCAATGACCATCAAGGATTTAAGTGTGAGTAATTTATTTGAGAGATGACCCCAACTGGCAGTATAATAGAGAAGTAATTTAAAGAGAAAGCAACCTATAACAAATGCATTATCAATTAGGTAACTGCTGTGGGAAGGAATTTAATCCTTCTTGTGTCTGGAGGACAGTGTGAAGTATGAATGTTGGAGTTACCCAATCCAAGAGGCAAGAGAGCAGTTATTTCCAGCAATTATTGATAGATGGCTGCTTCCAGACACAGAGAACCCCCAGCATTTCCCAATTTGCCATTCCTATGAGTAGATCATGCTTGGAGGTCAGAGAAAACCCTTAGGCAAAGAAGCAGGTGACAAAAGTTGGAAACTAGTGCCACAGACCCTGAGATGAAAGCCCAAGAGGACGGGTGCAGGGTGGGGGCAGCAGCAGTAGCCACGCCACGCTTCTGAGGCTGACACGAAGTGGCGAGGTAGAGTGGTGATTTTTTCTCATGGAACAGATGGGGCATTTGATATTTGCTGACCAATAACGTAGAGTTTCTCTTCCTCTTGAGAACTGCTCATCCTTTAAACCAGCTCCAAAAGTTCCCCAAATTAGCCTTTGCTCCCTGCTAAGGTAAAAAATGTGGCTCAGTTGAAGCACCCAAAGCATGAGAGTTGTGAGTATAAAGTGTCCTTTGAAGTCTACCTGGGTTTCAGTTCCCTTATTCATATTTATTCCAAAGCAGGACATGTGAGCACTTCCATCGTTAGCCCACAGTCAGAATTCAGATGTGAGTAGAGGCCACATTTGTGGTTTATTGCTAATGATGATGACTCACATGAGAACTGGATGTGACTCAGACATGAGCCTGGTGCACGTGAGCACTTTAGTCATATCAATGTTTCCTTTGGTGAGAATCCTCCTCAAGCACTGTGATGTGTTTACAGGGACTTTAACAAGAACAGCACAAAATTACAAATTGTGTAATTATTTACATGGAGTTTCAAATCACTAATTGATCCAGTCCTGCTGGTATGACAGCTGGCATCACTCAGCTACCCAGTGAAAACTGACAGAATCTCCTGAAGAAAAAGGACAACATCATCAGCAAAATAGGATCAAAACTAATGAGGGGATGTTATAGGAAAACACTCTGCAAAGAATCACTTTCTAGCCATCACAGCACTCAAATATGGTGTTGGGATCTCATAGTCCTTCTGTCGCTGAGGCTTTCAAATAGAGGTAGGACTCCTCACGTTGGTATAGAGAGAATTCTTACCATAACTAAGGCATTGGGTAGGGATATTTGAAGTTTATATTTCAAACAGCTGTGTGTGTGTGTGTGTGTGTGTGTGTGTGTGAAGTAGTAGTAATAGTAGTCAGAGAAAGAGAGAGGGGACACAGACACAGCTTTGGAGGAAGGTAGAGAAGAGACTGGAAGTTTCTGGTGTATGAGTTGCCATCTGAAGGCTGGGTCTGGCTGTGACAGTATAGAAAAAGATTCAGGCTAGGATGGGGAGGAAAAAAGGGTTATGACTTAGCATAATAAGGAAGAGCAAAAGACCAGGAACAAAAGCCTGGCTCTGGGACTAGACAGACCTGGGTTCAGATCCCATCTTGCCATCTTTTAGCATGATGTGCTAAATAAAGCACATGAGTTTCACTTCAGAGTCTCCGTTTTTTCATTCATAAAATGAAATAATATTTCCTTCCTCAAGTGGTTATTGACAGAATTAAGTGATATGGAGTTATACACACACACACACACACACACACACATATAGCACCTAAGTACAGTAGCAAGGATATAGGTTGTTTGATAAATGATTATTATTGTCAGATTCTTACCATGAACAGTAATTTCCCCTGGGGTCAGTCCTCTTCTTGACTTATCTTGGCTGGATTGCTTCTAAAGATAAAATATCACTATCAAGGTCTTTTAAACTTGGGGAAATCACTTCTCTTCTATAAACTTGATTTTTCCCCTGATAAATGAAAAGACTGGATTAGATGCTTCTAGAACTTTCCTCTCAACCCCACTCCTTGTATTCTATTTCATTATCACTGATAAGCACACCTCACTCTCATTATTGCCCTCACAGGACCCTGGCTCCCTGCTCTCACTACCCCTACAGCATAAGCACGTGCGTGCACACACAGACACACACACACGAGCACACATCACCAATTACTTCTGCTACTCCCTTTCTAGATAAATCTGGCATCTCTGGTTGAGTCATGTTTTTCTATGAAATAAATGAGGCATAAAATTCCACTTGGAAGGAAGCCAGGATTCTCTAAGCCTCAGGGGGGAAAGTGTCTCTTGCTGAGGGGGCACCGGTGCCGGGGAGGCTGCTGCAGACATGGGCTTTCCTACTGGCCCGAGGGACCCAGCGAGAGAAGGAGTGCTGCCAGGTTATGGGTTCGTTGGAAAGGCCACAACTCCAAAATATCCCAGATTCACAAGAGGAGCAAATCCTATCTCTCCTGTGATCATTCTCATCTAGAGGATTATTGTCATCTCTAAGAACCAGAGGTTATACTTCTTTACAACCCTTAAAATTCATAGTGTGTGGCCTCCAGACACACAGCTTTTAAGAAGTCTTAACACACTCCTGTAGGCTTTCTGGTGTGTGTGTGAGAGAGAGAGTGTGTGTGTGTGTTTGAGGGAGAACACTCGACTCATTGCTGTGATCAGTTGGGAAGCTTAGAGTTAACCTTCGCACATCAGCACTCACATAGCAAACCCGGCCTCAGCCTCAGCATTCCTGGGCTGCCATCATCTGTCTTAGGGCTTCAGTGTGCCTCAAGTTCTGTTTCCTGTTTAAGTCTGCCCCGCATCTAACACCTCGTGAGACCCGGTGCAGCTTTGCTGTTTATTAAAGAATGGTTACTATCTAAAGAGGGCGGGTGCCCTTACCACACACCCCCAGGGGAGATGTGGAGATGCAGAGGTAAGGATCAGTTTCATGGAGAAAACCCACTCAGGCACAAACACCAGAAACTGGTATTTAAACCCCAGATTCATAAGGGATCCCATGTTTTCACTAGCTGGCCTTGTCTGTTTCACGTCATCAGCAAACATATGTTCACCATGGAAGCAGCCCCGAGCCCATCTGAATCAGTTGCTATTTCTGTAAGAAGTGGGAGGGGAGGAGAAAGGGAGGAGAGACTGTTGCACGGCAGGCCTGTGAGGTGGTATAAATAGTTGCCGTAGAAAGCTCTGGGTTGTCATTTGCATGAAGGATACCAGGAAGGCCAACGTGGTTCTCTGAGTAGATGCAACTCTTAATCCACCCTCAGAGCACTGCCAGGTACTGGGCCGGTTCTAGGGGAAGAGTGACTTGGTTTGAATCCCAGATGTGCAACACAATCTTGTGCGCCTTTGGGAACAGAAATTGCTTCCATCATCCAGTTTCAGCTCTCCCACTCTGACCACCATCTTCTACCTTTCCAATACCGCACCTCCATCAACACTTCAACTCCGTCAGCTCTTTGACTCCCATCAGGACCTCGGGTTCATTGATCTACTAGTGTTTCACCATCCCTCACCACCTTCATGACTTCGTCTCACTCATTGCCCATCTTAAAATTCCATGGTCATTCAGTCATTATTCCCTTGCAAATATCCTTCATTTCCTTGTTCCTCTCTTTCTTTGACACACTTGTTGGGATAAAGCAAAAATGTAGTTGTATTCTCTTCTTTGCCTTCTCCACGCCTGCAGCTATGGGTTCCCAGGTGGTTCAGTGGTAAAGCCAATGCAGGAAATCCATGTTCAATCCCTGGGTTATGAAGATCCTCTGGAGAAGGGAATGGCAGTCCATCCAGTATTCTTGCCTGGGAAATCCGATGGACAGAGAAGACTGGTGGGCTACAGTCTATGGGGATGCAGAGAGCCTGACACAACTTAGTAACTGACCACACACACCTTCAACTGGACCATTTTCCCTGGCCCATTCATGATCTACTTTCCTAACTATCTTGCGCTTTTTTTTTTTTTTTTCGCTCTCTTCAAATCTCTTCACCCATCTTTTCTCTCAGTTTCTGGCTTCCTTTCCACTTTTCTGAGAAAATTAAGGAATCAGAAGAAAAGTGCCACAAATTCCCACCTCCACACCCACCCATCTTCCTATATCTGATTTCTGTTACAATGGACAAAATCTCTCCATTCTCAGTTAAGGAAATTCCAGCATGCTGCTATACCATCTTATTGTTCTGACCTCCCACTTTCCTGTATAGGTATAGCTCCATTTATCTCTTAACCTTTACACAAAATTCTTTAAGATACTGACCTGGGCAATAATCACCATTTCCAAAAGTTTTTTTCTTTTTTTTAAATTCTTTCTTTTACTCATTTTAATCAAGTTTTTGCTCCAATGAAAGCACTCTTATTAAGGCCACTGGCAATTCCCATCCTGCTAAATGCAGTAGAAGGCCCTCAGCTGATATTTACAGAGTGAATGAATGAAACATTCTAAGCCTCATTTTCTTCATGTGTAAAATGAGATAACACATAGTTTTATGGTATTGTTATGAATATTAATCAACATTCTATAAGCAAAAGATTTAGCAAAGTAAGTGCTAAGTTAAATATTGAGCAAAGGAAGTTTTGCTACATTTAGAGAGAAAATATTTACCTGCAAAGCCTGTGAAGCTTCCCCCAATACTTAACCTATAAGGAAAGGTGTTGATCATATAAGGTAGCTACCTCTGGCCCGGATGGTAAGGTTTCTTCCAGTTCCGGCAAAGAGGACAGATTTCATTTTTATAACTTGGTTATTAAGTGTTTCATTGATATACTGAAAGATGAGAATTTATATTGTTTTTTAATAAGATGGTAGGACTTCTTTCCAAAGAGGGCAAAGTTAAGATCTGGGTAAATGAGATATCAGTACATTGAGTTTGTTCAAATAATGCATATCAGAATATAAAGAATATGTGTGAAACCATCAGAGAATAAGTGACTCCTGAGAGAGAGAGAGGAAGAAAGAGAGAGAGGTGGGAAAAAGGGGAGGGAGGGAGGCAGTAAAAAGAAGTGGCTAAGAACTGAGCTATAGCTCTTTGGTTGGAAACACTGGAAAGATGGTCTGGCCAAGCCACAGATAAATAGGTGAGCCATGGAAAGTATTCTAGGGGATGCAGCATTTCTCTGTAAGACTCCCATCATATCCTTTTGGAGGGAATATACATTTCTGAAAACTTTGAGGGCAATTTGGCAATGTGTGTGTGTGTGTGTGTTTTTACTATTAAATGCTTTTTAATTTTTAACTATGATCAGGAAAAGATGGCAGAGTATTTTTAAATGGAGGACAATTTTTAATTGGAGGATAATTGCTTTACAATGTTGTGTTGGTTTTATTTCACTATTCATGGGGCTAGACAAAACAATCAATGGAAAGGAATAAAGATCCCTGAAAAAGGCTTATGCATATTGTTGTTGTTCAGTTGCTCAGCTGTGTCTGACTCCTTGTGACCCCATGGACTGTAACACGTCAGGTTTCCCTGTCCTTCACCAACTCCTGGAGTTTGCACAAATTCATGTCCATTAAGTCCATGATGCCATCCAACCATCTCATCCTCAATCGTCTCCTTCTCCTCCTGCCTTCTATCTTTCCCAGCATCAGGGTCTTTTCTAATGAGTCAGCTCTTCGCATCAGGTGGCCAAAGTATTGGAGCTTCAGCATTAGTCCTTCCAATGAATATTCAGGACTGATTTCCTTTAGGAATGTGTGTTTTAAAATTTGAAGCAAAACTGTCCTTTGATCTAATCACTCCATTTGTAGAAACTTATGCTAAAGAATGCCAACAAAAGTCTGTCTAGTCAAAGCTATGGTTTTTCCAGTAGTCATGTATGGATGTGAGAGTTGGACTAGAAAGAAAGCTGAGCATGAAGAACTGATGCTTTTGAACTGTGGTGCTGGAGAAGACTCTTGAGAGTCCCTTGGATTGCAAGGAGATCTAACCAGTTAATCCTAAAGGAAATCAGTCCTCAATATTCACTGGAAGGACTGATGCTGGACCTGAAGCTCCCATATTTTGGTCACCTGATATGAAGAACTGACTCATTGGAAAAGAACTTGATTCTGGTGAAGCCTGAAGGCAGGAGGAGAAGGGGACGACAGAGAGTGAGATGGTTGGATGAGATCACTGACTCAATGGACATGAGTTGAGCAAGCTCTGGGAGTCAATGATGGACAGGGAAGTCTGGAGTGCTACAGTCCATGGGGTCACAAAGAGTTGGACACGACTGAGTGATTGAACTAACTGATGCTAAAAAATGTTAATGGATGTTCATAGAGATTTAGTTACAAGACAGTTCCCTGTAACACAAGTCCATCGTATATTAAACAAAAAAGTCTAAATGTCCACCAATAAGAAATTGGTTAAATAAATTGTATAATGTATCTATATAATGGCATTCAGTGCAACCATTACAGAATGTACCAGAAATTATATTCTTACATTGAAATATGTTCACAATATACTAATATTAAGTTAAAAATCAGGTTATAAAATAATATGTAAAGAACAAGTTATACTTTTGTAAATGTATAGGGAGCAAAGTTTGAAAGAATGTACAGCTAAATATTCATAGTTGTGGAATGGCAATGATTTTCATTTTCTTCTTTTTATTATGTTTTACAATTTTTCTACAAGTATGTATTATTTACATAATAAAAGTTAAATGCAGGGATGTCCCTGGTGATCCAATGGCTAAGACTTCTCACTCCCAATGCAGGGGGCCCAGGTTAGACCTCTGGACAGGGAACTAGATCTCATATGCTGCAATTAAGACCCGCCACAACCAAACAAATAAATAATTTTTTTTTTAAAAATTAGGGGACTTCCCTACTGGTCCAATGGTGAAGAATCTTCCTTGCAGTGCAGGGGCTGCAGGTTCAAACCCTAGTCAGGGAACTGAGATCCCACATGCCACGGAGCAACTAAGCCTGCATGCCACAACTACGAAGACTGCACACTCTGGAGTTGACACGTCAAAGCCCAAGGCACATAAACAAATAAATATTTTTAAAAGTTAAATACAGAAAGCAAAGTTAGTCCACCATTTAGTTTAGAATTCACCATTTTTCCCCTTTCTCTTGGTCCATAGTGACCATATACAAATAAAGTTGGAAAATAGTGACATACACATTAATAAATGTACACCAGGAGGTAAGATATTTGAGAAGAATATCTCTCCATTCATTCATTAAATAGTTATAAGTATGACCCGTGGCCTGGACACTGTACCATTATCCAGCCAAGAATGAGAGTGATGTGTACTCCCCTGCTCCATGTAATTTTTCATCCACTGGAGAAAACAGATGTTAGGTAACTAATTATGTAAGTACAAGGATTGTTACAGAAGTTCAAAATGGGAAGGAAATCCAAAAAAGAGGAGATATATGTAAATGTATAGTTGATTCACTTTGCTGTACAGCAGAAAATACATTTGTAAAGCAACTATACTCCAATACAATCTAAAAAACAAAAATAACTTCAGGTGTGATGAGAGCACGCAAAGTCTTGAATCCAGTCTCAGTTCAGTTCAGTTGCTCAGCCGTGTCCAACTCTTTGCGACCCCATGAATTGTAGCATGCCAGGCCTCCCTGTCCATCACCAACTCCCGGAGTTCACTCAAACTCACGTCCATCGAGTCGGTGATGCCATCCAGCCATCTCATCCTCTGTCGTCCCCTTCTCCTCCTGCCCCCAATCCCTCTCAGCATCAGGGTCTTTTCCAATGAGTCAACACGTCGCATGAGGTGGCCAAAGTATTGGAGTTTCAGCTTTTTTTTTTTTAATTTAATTTTATTTTATTTTATTTAACTTTACAAAGGAGTTTCAGCTTTAACATCATTCCTTTCAAAGAACACCCAGGACCAATCTCCTTTAGAATGGACTGGTTGGATCTCCTTGCAGTCCAAGGGACTCTCAGGAGTCTTTTCCAACACCACAGTTCAAAAACATCAATTCTTTGGTGCTCGGCTTTCTTCATAGTCCAACTCTCACATCCATAAATGACCACTGGAAAAACCATAGCCTTGACTAGATGAACCTTTGTTGGCAAAGTAATGTCTCTGCTTTTGAATATGCTATCTAGGTTGGTCATAACTTTCCTTCCAAGGAGTAAGTGTCTTTCAATTTCATGGCTGCAATCACCATCTGCAGTGATTTTGGAGCCCCCAAAATAAAGTCTGACACTGTTTCCCCTGTTTCCCCATCTATGTCCCATGAAGTGATGGGACCAGATGCCATGATCTTCGTTTTCTGAATGTTGAGCCTTAAGCCAACTTTTTCACTCTCCTCTTTCACTTTCATCAAGAGGCTTTTTAGTTCCTCTTCACTTTCTGCCATAAGGGTAGTGTCATCTGCATATCTGAGGTTATTCATATTTCTCCTGGCAATCTTGATCCCAGCTTGTGCTTCTTCCAGCCCAGCGTTTCTCATGATATACTCTGCATAGAAGTTAAATAAGCAGTGTAACAATATACAGCCTTGACATACTCCTTTTCCTATTTGGAACCAGTCTGTTGTTCCATGTCCAGTTCTAACTGTTGCTTCCTGACCTGCATACAGATTTCTCAAGAGGCAGATCAGGTGGTCTGGTATTCCCATCTCTTTCAGAATTTTCCACAGTTTGTTGTGATCCACACAGTCAAAGGCTTTGGCATAGTCAATAAAGCAGAAATAGATGTTTTTCTGGAACTCTCTTGCTTTTTCCATGATCCAGCAGATGTTGGCAATTTGGCCTCTGGTTCCTCTGCCTTTTCTAAAACCAGCTTGAACATCTGGAAGTTCATGGTTCACGTATTGCTGAAGCCGGGCTTGGAGAATTTTGAGCATTGCTTTACTAGTGTGTGAGTCTAGGTGCATGCAAAAAGGTTCCTCTGGGTGAGTAATATTGAAGCTAAGACCTGAGGCTTAGTAAACTTGGCCACACATAGAGGAGGGAAGAGAATTCAGTGCAGAGGGAGGGAAGAAAGTTCTCAGCAGATAAATGAGCATGTGCAAAAGGCCCCTGAGTCAACAATAAAATAATGCATTTGAGACAATGAAAGAACATGAGGGCCCTGAGAACCCTTGGGGAATGGGGAGAGACAGGTGTGCCTCTGGGCAGAGTTCCTGGAGCTTTAGCACTAGAAACAGCGTTCTTGATGGGAAAGCTGCCCATGCCCATGTGAATGGAATGAATGAGCCACATCTAAACCAGATGGACACTGCAGAGTTTCAGAGGGTGTTGGCCCTAATGTTCTTTAATACCACACATGCATGACCTCACTTCACTTTGCCCACCATTCTACGAGGTGAGTCCTCTTACCACCCCAGTTTTACACATGAAGAAACTAATGCTTGGAGAGGTTAAGTGTCCCAAATTAAAAGACAAGTGAATAACAGAAAGGGAGTTCAAACCCAAGAAAGTCCATGTTGGCCCCTAAATGGGTGGAGTGAGGGAAAGGAAATTTAGGACTGGACATGTACCATCAGTCTCTAGATGCAGATGTGCAGGGGAAATTCCATTTCTTTCATTCTTTGCACAAAGTTTGAAGCCTTTGGTTTAATGAGCTGGTAAGAAACTTGAACTCAGCCTTCTCAAAGTCTCCTGCTCTTGCTGGGGCTGTGGTCTGGCTGTGGGGTTTCAGGCAGAACCATGGTTCTGGGGCATCCCCTCTCTGTGGTGCCTGCTGCTGAGTCCTCTCTCCTGGGCCTCCTCAGTCCCAAGACATGGGGTACAGGAGCCCTTCATGAGGCTGGGGGTCTCAGGCCTGGAACTTGGTCTTCCTGGTGCCACATGCTGAGGTCCTGACCCAACCTATAGGGGCTGCAAGGACCCACAGCCCACCCTTCCCTCCCGACCCCTTGCTCTTCTAGGCTGAGGGGGTCTCTCCTCCATGCCATCCTCAGAGACCCTGGACTCTGGCTCCCAGACTCTGGCCTGCTTCCTGGATTATGCCTTTGGAAAGAAATCTATAAAGAAAAATGCCTCGATAGACAGGTCAGAGGCAGCTTGACTCCCAAGTTATTCCCAGAAAGTCACTTCATATCCTTAGGATGATTTCCTTCTCAGAAGCCCTTCTGTGGGTTTCCTCTGAGCCCTCTGAGCACATCCTCTATGAGGACCTGCACACTGACCTCCAGGTCCCATTGTCTTTCCTGGTTTCAGATCCATTGGAAGGAACATACCAGCACTGAGCTTGGCCTGATTTCTGCCTACCTGATCTCCATTGTGAGTGTCTCTGGGAAATTGCCAGTGTGCTTTGGCTCCACATTGGTCTACTTCTGGTCTCTAGAGTTATAATGACCTTGCAGACTCAGTTATGAACCAGGAGTCAGGAGTCCTGGTTCTAGCTGTGTGACCTTATACAAGTTACTTCATGTCTGGTTTTACTCTCAGCGTTTGCAAAATGATCTGGCTGGATGACTGTTGATGATTCAACAAAGGCCCTCTGGTACTGCATCAACCTGAGGGGCCAGGAAGATTGAGAGTGGCTACAAGAGAAGCTGACATGGAAATTGGTCGAAGAAGTGAGTAGCTGGCCTTGGTTAAGGTAAGGTAGGGGCAAGTTAGAGAAGACTCCCAGAGGGGGAAGACGCAGGTCTTTAAAGATGTACAGGAGGTTTTGAAAGATAAGTGAGGCAGGCATTTGGGAAGCAGGAATGAACAAAGGCTTAGAGGTGTCACCAGGTGGGTGTGGGTGGGGGCCTGTGAGTGTCCATGTGGCAGGAGACAAGGCTAGTGTAATCAAGGAGAAGACACAGAATGTGAGCCTGCAGCGTGAGCGAGATCAGATGGTGAGGGGCTATGTGTGACTAAGGAGCTGGGACTGTGTTCTAAGGACAAGCAGAACTGTGGAAGGCTTTAAGTCAGAGAACTAGTAGATTCAAATGTTTAGAAAGTTCACCCTGATAGCAGTGTTGAGGATATTAGGGAGGGCCAGACAGGAAACAGGGAGTCCAGTGAGAAGGTGCCATTATAATCCCAAGAAAGAGTGAGGTGTGAGAGGGGGAGGTTAGAGGATAATCCAACGTGGAACGTGCAGACAGAGTGGTCCAGACTCGGTGACTGACTGACTGAATCCAGGAAGCAGGGATGCCTGGCCTGGCCAACTGGGTAGACTCACTGAGATCAGGAGGAAAGGCAGGCTTAGATGGGGAAATCATGGATTCCACATTGGCCATGTACAGTTTGAGTTGCTATTCACATGCTAAAGGGAATTTTCCAACAGGCAGTTAGGTATAACATTTCTAATGCTCAGGAAGTAGGTCTGGGTGAAAGATGTGTTTGAGAGCTATTGCTTATTAGCACTCACTGAAATCATGGGTGTGGATGGGACCACCAGTGAGGAAATGTAGGATGAAAGGGAAAAAGAGGACCAAGGCTGGATGTTAGGGCACCAGCACTTAAGACACACATGGGAAAGAAGGAAGCAGCAGGAGAGAAACCAGAAACAACAGCCAGAGAAGGGAAGACAAAAATCGAGTTCCTTTTCTATTTCATATCTTCCTTTCTTACAGGTGAAGGACCGGGTGGAACATCACATTTGGTCATTTGGGAAGGAGAAGAATCTCTTTGACTATATCCAGGTAGAAATGGAGTGGGTGGGAGGTGACATGTGAAAGTGGGGGGTGGGGATTAGATTCCCAGTGTGAATTGGGAAGTAAAGGGAAAATACTATGTAATCCCTCACCCTACTGCAAAGAGACATGTGCAACACTTCACGCCTAGACCTGTACTGAAATGTCTGCCATTTAGCATGTGACATAGGTGAAATCATCATTAATCCCGGGGACACAGAATCATCTCTTTTTAGCAGACTTACCTTGAGGCCATTTCAAATATATGTCTGGAAGGGAAAAAGTTGGAATTAGCCAGATATTTTTTGGCTCAGTAGAGTCAGAAGCAAAGTATTTTTAGTGATGAGCCAGAGAGCACCACAAACATGCCAGCAGTAGTCACCCTCCAGGCGGGGTGCATGCTCAGCTCTGCCCTGCATACATGCCAGGGACACTGGCAGCATGCCAGCTGCAGAGAAGGGTGGCGTTTACTTGAGCTTTTGTTTCTGTGCTTTAGAGTCTAGAGGTTCAAGGAGTGCTAGGCTAAGTCCCCGTGCCCATCTGGCAGAGGCTGTGGGCAGCTGGCAACACTCAGCACACAGTAGGTGCTTGGTAAATCTGACAGGGTGAAGGGAAAGATGAGGACCTGATTATCCCCCCTCATTGGGTAAGTTCGACCTCACTGGGATGTTTGACGACATAGAGTCTCCAGTCAGAGAGCATGACAGGAGTGTGGAGTATCGCTGTTTTCCACAGCCCAGGTAGGGGTGGGACCAAGCAGGATGGTGTCAGGATGGCAGGACATTAGATGCTTTTTGCTTTAGCACTTCCTCAGAAAGCAATGTGTCTGGACAGGCCCAGGCGGAGTAAATGTGTTCTCAATTCTCTTTAAGTGGCTCCAGACCAATTGCATGATGGTGTTTGGCTGGGAATGATTTTCAGAAAAGCATAATGGACATCATTTATATACCTGAATCAGGGTAAGCTTACTAAAGTGTTGTTTTTTTTTTTTTTTTTCTGCTGTTGGAATTTGAGCATCTTCATTCGGTAACACTGCTTACTCTATCCTTCTCACATCTTGGCTGAAGCCTGACTTCAGAATAAGATAGTGCATGCATTCACCACTGATTGGCTGGGTGATCTCAAACAGGGTACTTAATCCCTCTGAGCCTCTATGTCTTGAGCTGAAAAGTAGAGAGAAGGCCATGACCGGTTGACAGAATTACCGTGGCGATAAATGAGAGTGTGAGAAGTACCTAAGCAGAGCTTTGGTCACAGAGGGAGCTCCCGATGAGGGATGGTTCCTCCGGCTGAACAAATAACAGAGAAATGAATGATTGCTTCTCATGCTTTCAAATTGCTGCAGTATGCACACGCACCTGTGCACAGGGCTTCGGACACAAGAGGGCACACCTCACTCTGTCTGAGGGGGTGGAAGGGCCTCAGGCTGGAGGTGACAAGTGAGCAGAGAACTGATGGGTGTGGGGCAGAGGTGGGGCAAGTGGAAAGAAGCAGAAAGCACTTTTAGGCAAAGGGAGCACCACCCAGAACAGGCAGGCAACTCGAAAGTACTTTACAGACTCTGTATGTAAAGGGATGTTTTACATGACTGAGATAAAAGTAGGCAGTGGGTGGTGAAGCTGGAAAGGGGGGCGAGACCTCCCGAGATGTGGGGCTGGATCCTGAGCTGGCCACTGGCCTGGCCAGGTCTGTGTTCAGAGAGGGAACTGGCAGGTGCAGAGGATGGAGTGGGGAGAGGCTGGAAACTGGAAGATTTATTACAATTATTTAACTTTGTCACTAGCAGCAACAGTTACTTTTTATGGAGCACCTGTAATCTTTCAGGCAGAGCATTTACACAGCTTTCCTGTTTCATCCCTGACCCCCTGCTCTGTGTGATAGACACATTTATTCCCAACTACAACTGAGACAGCTAGATGCAAAGAGGTTAAGGAACTTGCCAGGTCACATGATGAGTAATTTCTGAAGCTGGAATTCTACCTCAGGTGTGTGTCCGACTCCCAGGCCTGTGCCATCCTGCTGCCCCTGGTCAATGAACAGGTGGAGAAGAGAGTCCTACCCTTGAGACCCAGGTCAGTGGTGGGGTCTCTGCTGCCCTTTGAGAGCTCTGATGACAAGGGCCTTCCTGCCTGATCCTCAACCACATTCTTGGCTACAGGGACCTACCCACCTGGGGTGGCCTTGCCACCTCACTCTCTACCCATTCCATAAACACACACACACACACACACACAGTCACAGTATTTTGACCTGAGATACTGTTTTTGCTTAAACTACGTCCTAATTTGGCCTCACTTCTTGGATACTATGCTTTTTCTGAATCTTCCCTCAGTGTCTGCTGTTTGGACTGTCCCCTCTCTACCTGCTCCAGCTTAGTAAAGACCCAGATTTTTGGTCCTCAGCCCTCTTAGTCTGACTGTCCTGAAATAATGGTCAGGCTATACCCATTCCAGTTCCAAGATGTGAAACAACTGTTGTGTATTTAGTTCACCTCAAGTTTAAAGGAGAGGTCACAAAACTGAGAGTCAGAATGTCTTGGTTCAAATGCCAGCTCTGCCACTTCCTAGCAGTGTACCTTGAGCAGTTTCCAGAATTTCCATGAATGTGCTAAATAGAGCAAGCAACAAAAACCTATTCTTTTGTATGTAAACAAAAGAATAGAATTCATGGGGAGGACACAAATCACTCACAGAAGCAAGTAGTCAAATCACCTGGCCTTGGGAAGGACAGGAAGCAAGAGCCCTCTAGGGGTCACAGAAGCAGTGACCTACGGGCTCTCCCGGGCTGGCCAATAGGACCTGCTTCCTGTGTTGTGATGATCATCTAGATTCTGGGCTCCAGGGGATTGCTTGCCTTGGGTCAGTTGCCCATGTTCCTTGATGTCATTATGACTGACAAAACACTAGAATAATAAGGCAGGAAGCCGGAATATTTTCCCTGAGGAACAGCAGAATACTACTGCCAGCAGGGTAGTACTTCCAGCTCAGAAGGAAAGAAATCTGAGCATGCGTGAACAATCACTGTCCTCTACTCTGAGACTCAGCTGCCATGTAAAAAGGGCCAAGGTGTGATGTGGGAATGTTGTGCCTATTCAAAAGATTGCTGTTTTCAGGATCACATCAACTGAGAATAATCCTTCCAACTACAAGACAATATATAGTGTAGAGGCTGATTTTTTTCTTCCACATTAAAAAACAGAGATAGATTTTAAGGCACTCTCATCTTAAAATATTAAAGGACACTGTACTCTCTTCCCCTCCTTGAAGTTAATTAAAAGCTGCAAAAAAAAAAAAAAAGATAAATCACCATCTTTGAAAAAATTAGAGAAAAAACACCTGTAAGTCCCCAAACAAAAACACTCAATAAAAATATAATTTTTCAAGCAAAAACATATCTTTAAATATAGTGGGCAGAATACCGAGTTCTCAAATGGTAGTTGGCACAAAGTTTCATCCAATGATGGCTGGCACACATTTTCAATGCCTGTGAGTGTGAGAGGGCCCCAGGAGCATCCCTGACTCCATTCCCTATTCCAGGACAGCAGAAGAGACAGGGAAAGATGCACTACAGATGTGTAACCTCTCAAAGACATCTACTTGAAGGATGGCAGGAAGAGGAGAGAAAGCAGCAATAGCAGGTTTGTTCTTGTTGTTATCAAGACAAATCACCCGTTACATAGAAGGCTTCATTGTAAATACATCATCCTTATCTTAATGTTACCCTAAAGGAACAACACCAAAAGCTGAATACATGTATCCTAGGCAGAGGAGGCAGCATATTAAGAAAGAAGGCATTGTGAAACAATGCACCCAAATTGCAGTTGCCAACCAGCCCATTCCTCTGCTTTCTGCCCCTTTCAGCATCATTCTGTAGTAAATGGCTCTCCCAGATGGATTGGTGCCCTTCAGTAATGAATAATTACCAGAAACAATCCAGCATGAGATCTATACTTCAGTTCAGTCGCTCAGTCGTGTCCGACTCTTTGCAACCCCATGAATCACAGCACGCCAGGCCTCCCTGTCCATCACCAACACCCGGAGTTCACTCAAACTCATGCCCATCAAGTCGGTGATGCCATCCAGCCATCCCTTTGTTGAAAGGACTGATACTGAAGCTGAAGTTCCAATACTTTGGCCATCTGATGCGAAGAGCCAACTCATTGGAAAAGAACCTGATGCTGGGAAAGATTGAGGGCAGCGGGAGAAGAGGGCAGCAGAGGATGAGATGGTTAGATAGCATCACTGACTCAAGGGACATAAATCTAATCAAACTTCAGTAGACAGTGAGGGACAGGGCAGCCTGGCGTGCTGTAGTCCATGGGGTCACAGAGGATCAGACACGACTTAAGAATTAAAGAACATCAACAATTATGGAAAAAGAGAATTAGTCAATAATAAGCAGGTAAAGTTCAGAAGAGACGTTCAAGAAGGAAATAAAGCCATCACCAAAATGAAATGAAATTTTAATTACAATATACCACTTTCACCTATCAGACCGAGAGAGATTCAATCATCAGATAGTCCACACTGTTACCAAAGTTATAAGTGGATAGATAACAGTTCTAAACGAATAGGTAGCAGATTCCCACAGTACGCGAAGTGGGAATGTCAGAGGCCAAATTTGGCATTATTAACATTAGAACGCTACAGGCACAAAAATAGTCTTGCAGCATTCTTTTTAACAGTAAAAATTTGCAAGGAACCTAAATGTGGACCAAAAGGAGACTGGCTGAAGTTTGATAAACTCGAACAAAATAATTTGACATAGTTATTAAAAGAATAAGGTGCTTATGAGCAAATATCTCTTAAATTGTTAATTAGGTTTAGAAGAGGAGCTGCAGAATAGCATATATAAAATAAATTCATTTGTGTAAAATGAAAAAGGATATATATTATATCCATTTTTATGTTTAAATGCATGCACATGCATACAAGTTTCTGGAGGATTACACAAGAAACCGTTACTTATAAAACAGATAATAAATGGGAAACTACTTTATAGCTCAGGGAACTCTACTCAGTACTCTGTGGTGATCTAAATAGGAAGGAAATCCAAAAAGGATAAGTATATGGATACATATAACTGATTCACTTTGTTGTACAGGAGAAACTAACACAACATTGTAGAGCAACTGTACTCCAATAAAAATTAATTTAAAAAATACATACTGCTATATATGCAAAATAAATAACAAGGACCTACTATGTAGCACAGGGAATTATATTCAGTATTTGGAAGGAATGATGCTAAAGCTGAAACTCCAGTCCTTTGGCCACCTCATGCGAAGAGTTGACTCATTGGAAAAGACTCTGATGCTGGGAGGGATTGGGGGCAGGAGGAGAAGGGGACGACAGAGGATGAGATGGCTGGATGGCATCACCGACTCGATGGACGTGAGTCTGAGTGAACTCCGGGAGTTGGTGATGGACAGGGAGGCCTGGCGTGCTGCGATTCATGGGGTGGCAAAGAGTCGGACACGACTGAGTGACTGATCTGATCTGATCTTATAAGAGAAAAGAATCTGAAAAAGATCAGATATATGTATATATAATTGAATCAGTGTTCTGTACACCTGAAACTTACACAACATAGTAAATCAACTACAGGTCAATTTAACAAAAGAAACTGTTACTAGTGTTCATCTGTGGTGAGTGGGCTTGGGGACTGCGTTGGAAGGAAACCTCTTTTCAATGAATAGACCTTTGTACTTTAAAAAAAAGTACTATGTAATTATCAATTTTTAATTTAAGTAACTACTTAAAAAAGAAACAGAGAGGAAATAGGGGAGGGAAGGGGTGGTGGCTTGTTCTTAGGTCTTGTTCTTCCTCTGGCTTCTGTCCAGTTTCAGTGATCTGAGGAATTGTAAACTTCTCTAGGGATGGAGGAGGGGAAAGAAAATTCCATTGGTATATGAAAGTAGAGTAAGCAATTGTAGAAGGGGGTGGGTGGTGAAGGGGAGTGGCTTGAGATAATCAAAAGTTTAAAGATGTAATCAATATTTGTGAAATGCTTGCAGGTAGCAAAGCCCTTCATATGCATTATCTCCATCATGTCTCTGAGCATTGCTATAAGTTATGTGCTTGTCAGACCCACCTTATAAACAAAGGCCTAAGTGAATATAAGACCTCTCAGAGAAGGCACTGGCGACCCACTCCAGCACTCTTGCCTGGAAACTCCCACGGACGGAGGAGCCTGGTGGGCTGCAGTCCATGGGATCACCAAGAGTTGTACACGACTGAACAACTTCACTTTCACTTTTCACTTTCATGCATTGGGGAAGGAAATGGCGACCCACTCCAGTGTTCTTACCTGGAGAATCCCAGGGATGGAGGGGCCTGGTGGGCTGCCGTCTCTGGGGTCTCACAGAGTTGGACACAACTGACGTGACCTAGCAGTAGCAAAAACACTCAACTAGTAAATGGCTGAGCTGGGATCGAAACCAGGCCGTGCCCTCCAGAGCTACTGTTCTTTGCCCACACTGCACTTCCCAGCACGCGAGCTGAGGGTCCTGAGAGGCAACGAGAGGGATTGTGTGGATGAGGAAGTCAGAAATTGGGTGGTGAGGCAGTTTCTCTGTATGTTTTCTCAGGACAGGCTCTGAGGAGGGCTGCCAACTCTATGTGTCTGAGAAGACAAAACCAGCCAAGAGTGAAAATTCATCCCACTGAGGAGTTTAAAAAATAATTTCCAGCTGGAAATTGCATTTCATCATTTCATCCTCTAAAGTTCAGCATTCAACTCCCCATGGTTGACTTGACTTTAAAAAAAAAAAAAAATGATTCCAGCATCTCAATTCAATACACAGTGAGTCGGAAGTCCTGTGCATCCATGCTGAGAAAGGCTGACTGACTTGGCACGTCCTGGCAAATAAGACAGGAGACTGCACACCCGTCAGGCATCTGAACCCATTTTCATCATTCATTATTACTAAAGAAGATAGATTTGTGCTCGTGTGGAGACAGTGGATAATACTAATCTGCAGTGAGATATTCAGAGACTAGGAGGTTCTTTATCACTAGTTTCCTGGGAAATGGTTTTTCTAAATCTAAGAGCCAACCAGACAAAGAAGAAAGTCCAAAAAAAGAGGAGATATGTGTATCCATATAGCTGATTCACTTTGCTATACAGTAGAACCCAATACAACATTGTAAAGCAACTATATGCCAATAAAAATTTTTAAAAACCAAAAGGAAAAAAAGACAATGACTAAGAGATTTTCTGAGCTCTGTTTCTGCCCAGAGAGCTACAAACCTGAACAGAGAGGAAATCAGTTAAAAGGGAGCATTGGGTTGGAGTCAGCCAGATTGGGTTTAAGCCCTACCTCTTCCCATTCACAAGTAATATGACCTTTGGCAAGTTCTTTCCTTTCCCTAAGCTTCAATATAGCCCTGAAGTTTGATTTACTCACTTCCTAGGTTTTATTGTAAGGATCAAACAAAATAGCCTATGTAATCAATAGCAACTTAAACTTATGTGTTCAATCAACTACGTTTACTTTAATCAAAGTAGTAGTTCAGAGGAAATGAAAGACCTTGATTGGGGCAAATCAGTCAGTTCAGTTCAGTCGCTTAGTCATGTCTGACTTTTTGCCACCCCATGAACTGCAGCACACCAGGCCTCCCTGTCCATCACCAACTGCTGGAGTCTACCCAAACCCATGTCCATTGAGTCGGTGATGCCATCCAGCCATCTCATCCTCTGTCGTCTCCTTCTCCTGCCTTCAATCTTTCCCAGCATCAGGGTCTTTTCAAATGAGTCAGTTCTTCACATCAGGTGGCCAAAGTATTGGAGTTTCAGCTTCAACATCATTCCTTCCAATGAACACCCAGGACTGATATCCTTTTGGATGGACTGGTTGGATCTCCTTGCAGTCCAAGGGACTCTCAAGAGTCTTCTCCAACACCACAGTTCAAAAACATCAATTCTTCGGCGCTCAGCTTTCTTTATAGTCCAACTCTCACATCCATACATGACCACTGGAAAAACCTTAGCCTTGACTAGATGGACCTTTGTTAACAAAGTAATGTCTCTTCTTTTTAATATGCTCTCTAGGTTAGTCATAACTTTCCTCCAAAGGAGTAAGTGTCTTTTAATTTCATGGCTGCAATCTCCATCTGCAGTGATTTTGGAACCCAGAAAAATAAAGTCAGCCATTGTTTCCACATCTATTTTCCATGAAGTGATGGGACTGGATGCCATGATCTTAATTTTCTGAATGTTGAGCTTTAAACCAATTTTTTCACTCTCCTCTTTCACCTTCATCAAGAGGCTCTTTAGTTCTTCTTCACTTTCTGCCATAAGGGTGGTGTCATCTGCATATCTGAGGACACTGATAATTCTCCCAGCAATCTTGATTCCAGCTTGTGTTTCTTCCAGTCCAGCGTTTCTCATGATGTACTCTGCATATAAGTTAAATAAGCAGGGTGACAATATGCAGCCTTGACGTACTCCTTTTCCTATTTGGAACCAGTCTGTTCCATGTCCAGTTCTAACTGTTGCTTCCTGACCTGCATACAGATTTCTCAAGAGACAGGTCAGGTGGTCTGGTATTCCCATCTTTTCAGAATTTTCCAAAGTTTATTGTGATCCACACAGTCAAAGTCTTTGGCATAGTCAATAAAGCAGAAATAGATGTTTATGTTTTTCTGGAACTCCCTGGCTTTTTCCATGATCCAGCAGATGTTGGCAATTTGATCTCTGGTTCCTCTGCCTTTTCTAAAACCAGCTTGAACATCTGGAAGTTCACAGTTCACATACTGCTGAAGCCTGGCTTGGAGAATTTTGAGCATTACTTTACTAGCGTGTGAGATGAGTGCAATTGTGTGGTAGTTTGAGCATTCTTTGGCATTGCAAATAGACCCACTTCTATCCAGGAGACATTCTGATCAGAAAGAGCCTAAAGCAGAAGGTGAGAAGCAGCAGAAGGAAGTAGAACCTTGGATCTCTAAGATAAGCCTTTGCCCCAGAAGCGAAGGTGCAAGGAGGAGCCAGCAGGGCTGGAGCCAGGTCAGGGCGAGAGGCTGACTCACCCCTGGTCACGTGCCAGCTCCAGCAGGGACTGTTGACAGAGTAAACTGGTCAAGGAGACAGGCTGAAGTGGATACCATTCTCCCCTGGGGCTGGCCAGAAACACATCCTAAAGCCTATGATACAGAGTGAAGTAAGTCAGAAAGAGAAAGACAGATATCATATATTAATGCATACATATGGAATCTCGAAAGATGGTACCAACAATCCTACGTGCGGGGCAGTAAAGGAGACACAGACATAAAGAACAGACTTTTGGACTCAGTGGGAGAAAGGGAGCGTGGGAGGAGTTGATAGACTAGCATTGAAACATATACCCTACCATATGTAAAACAGATAGCCAGTGGGAGTTTTATGTATGATACAAGACACCCAAAGCTGGTGCTCTGTGACAACCTGGAGCAGTGGGGTGGAGAGGGAGTTGGGAGGGGTGTTCAGGAGGGAGGGGACACATGTGTGCCTATAGCCAATTCATATTGATACATGACAAAACCCATCACAACATTGCATAGTAACTATCCTTCAATTAAAATAAATAAATTTTTAAAGAGAAAAGAAATAAATCCTAGGCTCTTGGCAGGGCTCACAATGGCTAGCAGGAGACTGTTGCCAAAGATGTGAAAACTGCAAGCAAAACAAAGAGGCAGCCTGGGGATGGGCTGCTGTGGGGTGGAGAAGAGACTTTTTTTAACCTCACTTTTCACTTTCACGCATTGGAGAAGGAAATGGCAACCCACTCCAGTGTTCTTGCCTGGAGAATCCCAGGGACGGGGGAGCCTATTGGGCTGCCATCTATGGGGTTGCACAGAGTCGGACACGATTGAAATGACTTAGCAGAAGCAGCAGCAGCAGCAGCAGCATGAACCATCCAAGGTTACTGAGGATGAGCTGTTTCTATTAGGAAATCACCTTTCTTGCTGCTGTGATCAGGCCAACTAAGCTATTACTGATATTACAAAACATCCCTGTGATTAGCCAGGATTAGAATGGGTAGAAGCAGGTGGAGGGGCCAATTCTCCATGTACATTAACTTAGATCCTTAGAGAGCCTGGCCCTTACAGAAATGGTTTCCCTGAGTCATGGTCTAATGTTCATCTCTAGGTTCTTATTGTGAGTCTACAAAATAGCCCCAGGAAGGCTATTTCCTACACTATTCATTATGTCATTCAAATTCTTTAATATAAAAAAACAAAATTTCCATTTGGCAAATTCCTTTTAGAATTGACAGAAACAGTAGACAGGGCATAGAGTTTTTGATTAAAGAGACTTTTAATTGGAATGGTAGCTCTTCTATACACTACTGACACTCTAGACAAATGGTGTAGCTTGCTTCTTAAATGGAGATAGTAACTCTACCTGGAGATGCTGTAGGAATCGCAGGTGCTATTTATTGGATGTTTACAATGTGCAAAGCATTCTGCAAGCGCCTAATAAGCAGCTCAGTGAATTCTCACAGCAAATGTGTGAGTGTGGAATCATCTTCTCCCCAGCTCACAGATAAAGAGATCGCAGCCCTGAGGCAGAAGGTACTTGCCTGGTGTCTCCCAGTCAGCAAGGGCAAAGGTGATGCATGTGAAAGTTCTTGCAGTCATTCAGTGGGTGCTGAGCCAATGTCAGCTGCCTTGTCCTGTTTCCTTAAAAACCTGAAATACTACCTTTTCAATGACTGAAAGACCGAGTTCTAATCTTCCCTGTTTTTCCCTCATGAGCAATTCAAACCAGTAACTCTGATTCAGGAGTATTTAATCCCCACCCAAGTCACTAACGGAGAAGGCAATGGCACCCCACTCCAGTACTCTTGCCTGGAGAATCCCATGGACGGAGGAGTCTGTTAGGCTACAGTCCATGGGGTCTCGAAGAGTCGGACACGACTGAGCGACTTCACTTTGACTTTTCACTTTCATGCACTGGAGAAGGAAATGGCAACCCACTCCAGTATTCTTGCCTGGAGAATCCCAGGGACAGAGAAGCCTGTTGGGCTGCCATCTATGGGGTCGCACAGAGTCAGACACGACTGACGCGACTTAGCAGCAGCAAGTCACTAATGGCTTTGAAGTTTCTATTATAAAAGCTCTATTATACGTGTATTTATTGAAAGCCATTTTACATTCTTTTTGAAATAGATTATAAATCCAGTGTCCTTAGATGAGTAACTAACTGCAAGATGACTGCATCCCTGAGTATAAAATAAGTCATTTTTTAAGAAATTCAAACATATTAGAATTCCTGAATCCAAATAAGGACTGTCCTTTAAAAGGGAAACATCCAGAGGCTAAAGACATAATTCAGTGATAAATAATTAAAAATGTTAAAATGACTCCTCTTTGGGAATTGCCTTTAGTATTTATGGCATAATTTTCACATCCCCCAAATAATGGCAAATTCATATTGCAAGTGGGGGTTTTAATTTTTAGAAACATAGCAGTCGTTCAGAACTAAAACTCTAGACAGAGAAGAGTGATTAAACTTGGAAAAGTAGACTGTGGTCCAAAGCCAAATGACTACGTAAAATATGTCACACCTAAGCTTTCTCATGAAGGTTATGAATCAGCTGTAAAGACTTTGTCAAATCCTAATCAGCAGACAGATGCTTCAGAGGAATTTGCCTACAAAGCCACTAAGAAGATGGTCACTTGTGAAGGTGGGGACCACCCTTCCAGCTGCAATGATGACTGGAGGTGGGAAGGTCCCAGTGAGGGAGGCCAGGGGTCTCATGTGACTGCTATGAGAAGATGGGCTCAACGTAGCCAGAAAGCATTTGAATTAGGCATCTCAGACAAGGGAACGTGGAGAGGATGATGCTAAAAGTCATCAGACCCCTGCTTCCTCATTTAGTACAGATCAGATTGCTGTGAAGAGAAATATCAGGAACTTTCATTTAAAGGGCCGAGCTTGAGTGAAAGATGTGAAAGAGGAAGGAAGTTCAACCTTGAGGCCACAAGTGCAAAGACAGGAAGAAGAATCTCAGGCTAATCTCAGGAGTCACTGCACCTGAGCTAAATGTCACAGAACCTTCACATATCATGACTCTGAGACACTGCGTTTATCATGCCCAGACCCAGTTGAGCAGTAACCTTCATCGTTCAAAGGACTTTTATATTCCTGTTTCAGTGAACCCTTAAATACCCTTGTGAAATGGATGGGGTGAGTAATGTTATGAAGCCCACTTGATAGTAAAAAGGATGAGACTTAGATAAATTAGTTAACGAATTCTTCAGAGTCACTCAACTTATAACTAAACTGTTACCAGGACCTTGATCTGCTGTCCTCGACTTCTGAATTTAACTAAATTTCTCTTCTCTTTATTGATAAAGACAAATTTTGAGTTATTTTCTACAAAGAAATGATCATAGTGACTTTAGCAGTCTTGATTAGCATCTCAGAAATTATATCTAAAAATTGCTTCAAAAATTAGGGAAGCCTCTGCCTGACACCTTGTGTCTGAAAATCTAAGAAAACATGCACACCAAAACATTAAATTGTATGTCACCATCTTCCTCTTGAATGAAGCAAAAAAGTCACAAATAACATTCCTAGTGGTTATCAGCTGTACCCCCTTTTCTAAAATACCATCTTCAATAAGCAGTCAGCTAGTCTTCCTAAAATGTACCCTATGGGAGAGATCCCATGAGTCAGACTTGTCAGCCCAATCTAGCTAACTACCCACAAGATGCAGAGCCCAGGGTCAAGCTCAGGCTCTCCCAGCTGCCTTCCGGCTCACCTCGCAGCCATCCAAACAAGAGCCCAGTATTTGAGCTCTGGCAGCCTTGATGCTCAAAGCAAGTCATTTTACTCCTAAATCTGAATTTGAGCCAAATTCCTAAAAAATGCAAGGAAAGTTTCAAGTGTGTACTCCTCAAGAAAGAGATTTCTCACTAATTTCTTTATCCTCAACATCAGTGTGATATCTGCAACAAAGCTGGTATTTAGGAAGAACCTGAAATAGATGAAGGGAAAAAAAGGGGGGGAAAGATGAAAGCAAGGAGACAGGTGGGGAAGGAAAGGCAAAAGGAAGGAGCAGGAGAAGGAGAGCGAGTCAGAAGGGAAACCTGCGTCCTGCACCAAGTGCAGCTGGGTCAGTTCAGCAGTCCCTGTTCCTGGACTTCGTGGCAAGGCAAAGAAGTAGCCGCGTCAGCTCCAGCCTACTCGCCAGTTTTCAGCCCTCAAGGATTTTTAATGAAAAACAGTTATACAAACACATGGTCTCTGTTCACAAACACAGCCGAGGAACAAAGAAAAATGAAGATGGGGAGTTGATTCTACCCAAGAGGCATTTCCCCAGGAATTCTTGGCTTACTTTCTCTCTGTGAGCTATGCCCACCTCAGGAGACATCATCATGGCAAAACAGAGATCCAAAAAAGGGAAAAAAAGGAAACCCACCAGGCCTTGTGGAGTCCGGTTTCCAGTTGCACTCTGTCTTTTTGGTTCATGTTTACTGAGGAGATGGTGGAGGTCCTGATTCTTCCAGGGACAAGCATATCCTCTCTGTAAGTTCTTCTGCCAATCTGCCCCCATGACTATGCTGATGCTGTCATCCATAGCCAAATAGATCCCAGGAGATACTTTCTCTACTACGGCTTACGCAGATTTTTTTGCCTCACACATTCATTTTGCAATTATTTCTTGATTGTCTGCCATCCGGCAGGCACTGTGCATCATTACTCATCCTTTGCTGTGCAACAGCATCATGGGGGAAAGCAGAAGTCTATGGCTGTGAGTGACGCCTCCCAATGACCTTTTGCTCATTTACAATCTCCTTGGACTTCTCCCCAGGTACCTGTGGAGGGCAGCAGAACCCTTGAACCCACTGGAAACAAGTTCTACAATGGCTCCTAATAACTAATATACAAAGTCAAAAGTCTTCCCTGGCTTTCAAGATTTATGTCATTCAGCAGCACAAGCCTAGCCCTCCCTTGCTGCACAGGAGTGCCAAGTCCCTCTCAGGCTTCTGGACCTTCTTTTCATGTCAAGGTCACTGATATCCCATATGGTGGCTTTGTAAGAATTTAGAAACAAATATTCCTTCCTGTCTTCCCTAGTGGCTCAGAGGTTAAAGCGTCTGCTCGCAATGCGGGAGACCTGGGTTCGATCCCTGGGTCAGGAAGTACCCCTGGAGAAGGAAATGGCAACCCACTCCAGTACTCTTGCCTGGAGAATCCCATGGGCAGAGGAGCCTGGTGGGCTACAGTCCACAGGGTCGCAAAGAGTCGTGCACGACTGAGCAACCTTACTTACTTACTTACTATTCCTTCCTGAAGACTTTTTTTCCATCTGATGCAAGATTGGTCAGAATAGATAATTTTGCTAGAACAAAACATTTAACTCTTATCTTCCAGAAAAGTCTCATAATAGTATACACATGCCCTCCACCATGTGAATGTGCCTCTTTAGATTTTGTGTCTGTGTATGTGTGACAGTGCACAGTGGCACTATGCATTGCCTTTCAGTTGAGTGGCTCCATCTCTCATTCTTTCCATACGATTTCTCTGATTCACATCGCAAGTCTTCCACAACTATTTCCCTAATTGCTTATTCATACATTCCACAATTATTACTAGGCCCTGGGAATACAGCTGTAAACATGATGGGTGAGGTCTCTGCTCTCATAGGGAGGGACTATACACAAATATTTGTGAACAAATAATTACAGAAAGGGAAAGGGCAAAAAAGAAGATAAGTGTGATGGGCTTGCATGCAATAGGGGGACTTCATAGGAGGGTTCAGAAAGTTCATTCTGAACAGCTGTTGCTTGAGTGATGAGAAGTCAGTCATGCAAGGATCTGGGGATGAATATTCCCTGGTGGCTCAGGGGACACAGGAGACACAGATTCAATCCCTGAGTCGGGAAGATCCCCTGGAGGAGGGCATGGAAACCCACTCCAGTAGTCTTGCCTGGAAAATCCCATGGACAGAGGAGCCTGGCAGGTTTTAGTCCTGGGGGCTGCAAATTGTCAGACGTGACTGAGCATCTGAGCGTGAGCATCCCAGTTAAAAGAAAGAGCAAGGATAAAGGCTGTGGGGCAGGACTATGTTTGGCAAGTTCAGGGCCCAGAAAGGATGACCACTATAGGGAGAGTGGTAAAAGTGATAGGAAATAAAGTCAAGAGGTAGGCAGGGCCTAGGGCATATGAGGTTTCATAGCTGTATGAAGGAGTTTGGATTTTATTCTAGGATTTAAACAGAATTTAAACAAAGTGGTATCATCTGATTTAACTGTTTTAGAAATCCTTCTGTCTGTTCTGTGGAAAATGAATTGTAGGAGCTAGAATGGATCAGGAAAACTAGTTAGGTGTGGAGAAGTCTGTCTAATGTATAAGGATTCTTTCTGACTCTGCCTCACCAGTGGTCCTCACCATGCATATGGTTCTGTGTTCCTAGTTGCAAATGGCAGGCTCCATTTTAAGCAGAAAGGGGATTAATTTTAGATTTTAAGTAACTCCCAGAATTTAGAAAGAGGCTGAAGAAGCGGTCTTGAGGTCAAGCTTCTTGGAGGTCTGTCCCAAACCATACAGGAGGACCAGCTGGGGAAGGACACTGCAGTAACTGCTTTGCTGAACTCTGAAAGCTGGAGCTCAACTAACCTGTAGCCTCTGGCAGTGAGGCCACTCCTGTGTCAAGGCAGCCATGGGACACTGCTGTCCTTGCTGTCTCCATTGCACAGGTAGGGGCCCAGTGGTTAGAGGTGGGAAATGGGCTCCACCAGTAACTAAGGTGGAGCAGGCAGTTTCTTCCCAAGACTTTAGAAGGCCTGGGAGTCAGAGGTGGGAGGTCAGCCAGAGCTTGTATAAGCAAGCATAAGCCCATATACCATGAAGATCAAGGCTGGATGCCAAGACTAAGGAAACCATGGGTATGGGACAAGTCTTTGGTCATAACCCTAAGTGGTTGGGCTGAGAATGTGACATCCAATTGACAGGACAAGGCCAAGCTAAGACACTGCCACAGACACATTCTGAACTGGAATGGCCTCTTCTTTACAGATTTTCTGCCCGTGGGTACACAGTTCATTTTTTACTATTTATTTATTTGGCTGCATTGGATCTTAGCTGCAACATGTAGCATCTTCAGTCTTCGGTGCAGCGTATGAGTTCTTCTTCTTTTCTTTTCTTTTTTTTTTAAGTTGCTACATGCAGGATCTTTTTTTTTTTTTAAGTTGCAGTATGAAAACTCCTAGTTGTGGCATGTAGGATCTAGTTCCTTGACCAGGGATCAAACCCAGGTCACCTGCATGGAGAGTGCAGAGTTTTAGCCACTGGACCACCAGGGACGTCCTGCCTCACATAGTTCTTACTCCCTTCTTTCCAATGCAAATATTCTTCAGCCTCACCAGGATCTTCTATGTTGATATGACTCTACTTTCTCCCATTTTGTTTCCTATTCAACACAGACCCTTAGACCATCAGTCTTTACTCATTTACCCACGTTTTTCTTTGAAACACTCATCTCTGGATATTTCCTTCAAGCATACTTAAATTGAAAAGAATCTCAGAGAAAGACATTTGCCTGCCTAGTATCTCAAATGATGGCTCCCCAACTTTCCTCTGGGGAGTTTCCCCTGCCACCCGTTTGTCTATGAAGCCACAGGGCTCAAGCCTTCAATGTACTACATTCACTCTGACCCTGGAGATAGATTCAGGAATAGATACATGACTCAAGCCAATCAGGCCCAATCAGAGTGGGTGCCAGGGCTTTTGTTGAAAAGATCAGGAATAGTGAGGACTTTCGGGCTGGAGTCAGAATGGTCTGTTTCAAAATGGATCCAACCCACAGGGAACAGTGCTGAGAAACAACAGATCCTAATGACATCATTTGGTTCCTGTACCAGATTTATTGATGACAGCCTTGCATTTGTATTTTCAGTTCTTCAGCTAACAACACAGCCACTATTTAAGCCAATTTGGGTTGGGTTGTTTGTCACTTGCAATCAGATAAATTCATTCTTAATTAAGTCTCCTGGATCATTCTTGCCGTTTTGCTTCTCTGCTTTCAGGATGGTTAATGAGTGTACATGTATTCTCAGTCGCTTCAGTCGTGTCCGACTCTGTGTGGCCCTATGGACTGTAGCCCTCCAGGCTCTTCTGTCCATGGGATTCTCCAGGCAAGAATACTGGAGTGGGTTGCTGCCGGGGACCAGCCCCGGCTGATCCAGGGTATTCGAAGGAGAGACGGCGTAGGCGACCTATTTATTTATTTAAATATTTTATCAAAGACATAAAGAGTAATAGGATAAGGATAGCTCAGTAGGAAAATTCAGTGGAGAAAAGAGGCTGAGTAGCTTGGTTTACGCGGGAGACCAATAAAACTTCAAGACAAGAAGTTTGCACCACTTACGTAGGCCGCAGGCGTCCTTCCGTTCTCCCGAAGGAGAGGAGACACTGAGGCCTCCCCGGTCGGATCTTAGAAGCCCAGGCATAATTAGTAAGCATGGTGGGTTCCGCGCTCCAGATGGAGACTCAACCAGAGTGAGAGAGAGAGCGACATGGGGAGACCAGTATTTCGAGAAACTGATCCCAATTCTTTATTTTCCAGAGTCTGTTTTTATACACTGAGATGTTATACAAAAGTCACGTGGGGACAGCAGTCCTGACTTTTATTAAAGTCAGGTGCTTCACACAAATGTATACAGAGGTCTTAGGGGTGTTACATCATCTTCTGGCCAGGGGGGCCTGCTGACAATTTACGACCCTCTCCTTGTGACAGCGGTCAGTCAATCAGGACACTTATTTCTCCAGGGCTGATTATTCTCAAAACAGACGCCACCCAAGTAAAGTTACATTCCTACAGGGTGAGGGTGTAGTGGGTTTTAGTTAAGGAAAGAATTTACTTAGCCTAAGGTCTAGCGTGATTAATATCAAAGGTTAATACTTATTCCTTCTATATATTCATTAATGTGTGTAAGGGCAGGGGATGTGGAGACTTAGCAACAAACATTGGCTCAACAAATGAAAAACCCTTCACCAACACAATTTCTAATTAGCCCATTATACTTATACTAATAGTTTTCTAACTTTTCTAAGGAACCTGTTTTTAGAAGGTTTAAAGCATCTCGTGCCTCTCACGGTTGGGAGGCTGTGAGCAATCACATGTGGCTGGACGAGCCTGTCAGGCAGGCTAGAGAACCTTCAGAGGAGTTTGTAGGTTAAAACACTCTTATCACGCCCAGGAATTATTATTAACTGGAGCTCTAGGTTAACTCCTTCTCCGAAAGAGGTGGTGGGGGACAGCCCCCCGTAAAGTCAGAGGTGTAGGTAAGCACAAAGTAGTAAAGTAGGCAGGCTCTGGTTATGGGGGTAGATGCTCGAGGAGTTCCAGGGGGACTCCTGAGGCTCGATCCCGCCTTTGCGTATGTCGAGCCTCCTTCCTCATGACCTTTGTCACGGGCGGAGTACCTCACTCTGGCCCCCAACAGGTTGCTACTTCCTCCTCCGAGGGATATTCCCAACCGAGGGATTGAGCTCACATCTCCTGCATTTGCTGTACTGCAGACCAATTCGTTACTGCTGAGCCACTGGGGAAGCCCAGTTAATGAATACCTTGCTCTAAATACGTGATCTCTAATTACTATTCTAAACCCACCTCACAATTCCACCTCACATTCTCAGTAACATAGTCACTTTTGTATAAATGATTGCTCCCAACTTTAACTACTCTCCTCAAGCATCCACATTATTCTTCTCTTTATAACTACCAAAGGGCTTGCCTGCTGACCCAGTAACCAAATTGAAGCTTTCTTTATTTTCCCAGTCTTGCACTTACAAAGGCCACCAGCAACTAATAACAATTGTTGTGGTACTCTATAAATGTTACTTAAAGAAGACTCTCTTTCTCCCTTGTATCTAAGAAGCTGTATTAACTTTATTTTATAACCCAAGACCTAGTATAGCATCTGGAATATCATTACATCTGGTCCCATCACTTCATGGTAAATAGATGGGGAAAAAATGGAAACAGTGATAGATTTTATTTTATTGGGCTCCTAAATCACTGAGGAGTGTGACTGCAGCCATGAAATTAAAAGATGCTTTCTCGGAAGAAAAACTATGACAAATCTAGACAGCATATTAAGAAGCAGAGACATCCCTTTGCCAACAAAAGTCCATATAGTCAAAGCAATGGTTTTTTTCAGTAGTCCTGTACAGATGTGGGAGTTGGACCATAAAGAAGGCTGAGCACCGAAGAATTGATACTTTTGAACTGTGGTGCTGGAGAAGACTCTTGATAGTCCTTTGGACAGCAAAGAAATCAAATCAGTCAATTCTAGTCAATTCTAAAGGAAATCAACCCTGAATATTCATTGGAAGGACTGATCCTGAAGCTGAAGCTCCAATACTCTGGTCACATGATGTGAAGACTGACTCATTGGAAAAGACCCTGATGCTGGGAAAGATTGAAGGCAAAAGGAGAAGAGGGCAGCAGAGGATGAGATGGTTAGGTAGCATCACCAGCTCAATGGGCATGAATGTGAGCAAACCCGGGAAGATAGTGAAGAACAGGGAAGCCTGGTGTGTTGCATGACTGCAACACACCAGGGAAAGAAAGGAAATGGGGCCTCAAAGAGTTGGACACAACTGAGCAACTGAACTGGACTTTGAAACTATGACATCGTTATGGCTGAAAATGATGGAAAGAAAGGAAACATAGGGCAGTTTCAATTGCTGTGTGCTGCAATATATATACCTGGAAATGTGGGAAGAAGGTCTCTGATGGGGAATGGGGCTCAGTTGAATCACTTTGGTTTAAAGGGTAGCAAGGCACAGAAGTGGAGTCAGTATTACTCCCGCTTTAGGAAGGAGGGAATGGAAACTGCCCTGGCTGAGAGAACCCGTGGCCGTGGTGAACTCTGGTTACAGCTACCAATTACTAACTGCTCTGCAGAACTGGACAGCCCCTACCAAACCTTTGCAGGAACTGCTGACACATCGCTTCATTTCTAAGGTTTTTACATCTACATATGCCTTCGATCTTACAACAATTAAACCAAAAGGGTACTTTCATTTACTTTACTTCAATTGGAGGTTATTTCCCAAAATGTTAATGAAAAAAGCAAACAGAAACAACCCAAACTTTGCAGGACTGGGAAATGTAGTTTTTACCGGAGGTGTCGACTTTGGGAATGTGAGGATAGATGTATTTTAGAGGGTTTGGGGGAATTTTCAACCATAATGATGTCATAGTTTCAAAGTCCAGTTCAGTTGCTCAGTCGTGTCCAACTCTTTGAGGCCCCATGGACTGCAGCACTCCAGGCTTCCCTGTCCATCACCAAATCCTGGAGTTTACTCAAATTCATGTCCATCGAGACAGTGATATCATCCAACCATCTCATCCTCTGTCACCCCCTACTCTTCCTGCCTTCAATCTTCCCCAGAATCAGGGTCTTTTCCAATGAGTCAGTTCTTTGCATCAGGTGGCCAAAGCATTGGAGCTTCAGCTTCAGCATAAGTCCTTCCAAAGAGTATTCAGGACTGATTTCCTTTAGGATTGACTGGCTTAATCTCCCTGCAGTCCAAGGGACTCTCTAGAGTCTTCTCTAACACCACAGCTAAAAAGCATCAATTCTGTTAAGCTTTCTTTATGGTCCAACTCTCACATCCATATATGATCACTGGAAAAACCATAGCTTTGACTACATGGACCTTTGTCAGCAAAGTAACGTCTCTGCTTTTAATATGCTGTCTAGGTTGGTCACAGTTTTATTCCAAGGAGCAAGTGTCTTTTAATTTCATGGCTGCAGTCACAATCTGCAGAGATTTTGAAGCCCAAGAATATAAAGTCTGTCCCTGTTTTCATTGTTACCCCATATATTTGCCATGAAGTGATGGGACTAGATGCCATGATCTTAGTTTTTTGAATGTTGAGTTTTAAGCCATCTTTTTGACTCTCCTCTTTCACCTTCATCAAGAGGCTGTTTGGTTCCTCTTCACTTTCTGCCATAAGGGTGGTGTCATCTGCATATCTGAGGTTATTGATATTTCTCCTGGCAGTCTTGATTCCAGCTTGTGCTTCATCCAGTCTGGTACTTTGCATGATGTGTTCTGCATTGAAGTTAAATAAGCAGGGTGACATATACATCCTTGATGTACTCCTTTCCCAGTTTGGAACCATTCGGATGTCAGCACATGGCAGAGCAGACAACAGCCTTTGTTGTAAGGTTCTACAGAGTGGAATCTCACCTCTCCTGGAAAAACAGAAAGCAGGGGAATATTCATGTTCCTGCAGGCACACTCTGTGGCCATTCACCCTGCCCACCTTCTCTTCACTGCTTATAAAATTAGACCAGCCCTCCCTTGCAGTGTGGACAGTACAGATTGCCACATGATGGAGGACACCCATGTAGGCTGTGAGAAATTCATGCCAGCCTCCTCCGGAACAACTGTAACAACTAATATTCAAGCCCACTGAACACATGAAAAACAGAACAGACCACTCACTTTTGAAGAGGGAAATACCAATAACCAAACTCAATGCTAATTTCACATGAATAAATAATAGTGACTATGTACCATTTTCATAATGGTCCTCCCAGGAGAAAGTTATTCCTCCAAGGCGGCTTGTGCTGAATCTTAAAAAGTTTCCTGGTATTTTATCCTTTAGACACAGTTGTTCCTTCTTTTTGCTGACAAAAACCTATGACATACTTAAAAATAGAGCAAGGCATAGTTTTTTTTCTGATCAAAGATTAAAATTCATTGCATTTGCATTTATTGCATTCACAAACAACAGACGTAAATTTGTTTTGAATATGTCAATAGTGCCTGAAATACTCATATAGATTTAAAGTAAATAACAATACTCTATGAAAAATGTAAAAAACCAAAATTATTTTCCACACTATGAAACTAAATATGCTTGAAAACAAAAGAGAATGTTATAAATGGTGCTGCTGTGAACATTGGGGTGCATTTGTCTTTTCAAGTTGGAGTTTTCATTTTTTCTGGATGTATGCCCAGAAATAGGATTTCTGGATCATATGCTAGCTCTATTTTTAGTTTTTTGAGAAACCCCCATGCTGTTTCCAATGGAGGCCTTCACCAATTTACACTTCCACCAACAGTGTATGGGGTTCCCTTTTCTCAACACCCTCTCCAGAACTTATTATTAGTGTTCATAGTGAGTGTGTACTCCGTCATGTCCAACTCTTTGTGATCCCATGGACTGTAGCCTGCCAGACTTCTCTATCCATGGGATTCTCCAGGCAAGAGTACTGGAGTGGGTTGCCACTTCATACTTCAGGGGATATTCCTGACCCAGGAATCAAATTCACATTTCCTGTGTCTCCTGCATTGATTGGCAGGTGGATTCTTTACTGCTGAGCCACCCAGGAAGCCCATTAGTGTTCCTAGCAGCACTATTTACAATAATCAAGATATAAAAGTAAACTAAGTGTTCATCAACAAATGAATGGATAAATAAATGATAAATGGTAGATGAATTGATGTGGTATATATTTACAATGGAATATTCTTGGCCATAAGAAAGAATGAATCTATGTTGCTGTTTGCAGCACCATAGATGAACCTAGAGATTATCATACTAAGGGAAGTAAGAGAGAAATAAAAATCTATATGGTATCACTTTTATGTGGCATCTAAAAAAATAATACAAATGAATTTACTTACAAAACAGAAATAGATTCACAGATGCAGAAGATACACTTACGGTTACCAAAGGGGAAAGGTTTAGAAGGAGATTTTTTTTTAAAAAAAGAAAAAAAATATGTTTATCTGTTCATGTTACGAAGAAAAAAATATCCTTTGGAACTGAAAACAAATTTTTAAAAAACTGACTCAGGAAAAGGAGGAAGAACAAGAACTATGCAAACACCATTTGGTGATACTACTAAAAGCATATAACCTTAGAAACAACTTGCAGCTTAGTAATTTTATTACATGCCAACTAAATGCCTGGGATTATGCCAGGCCCCAAGACTAGGGAGATGACTAAGACAGGACCTTTGCTCTCAATAAGCTTCTACAAGACTCCCCCTTTCTTCCTACTCCTGGGTCTCATTAAAGCCAGTAACCACTCCTTCCTCTATTCCCTCCTATATCCTGTCATATTTCCATTTTAGCTTCAATAATTTTTTTTTTTTTGGCAACTGTGGTTAGCTTTTCTTCTCAGGCTAAAGAGCTCTTCTCTAGTTTGAAATTTACCAGGATATTCCTTGCCTGGTGACGTATGTCATTCTATTTATATCCCAAATCTTTCTCTGTTTCTCCATCTGACTTCCTCTAGTCATGACCACTTTTTTCCTAAATCTGAATGCCCTCCCCAATCAGAATTCACCTTCTTCGTCTCCTTTCCACCATATCTATGAACATAAAGCTAATGTACTCAGTGGCCTGGTTTTCTTTTTTCCATTCCCAAAGCCCACCCTTTCCTTCTGTGCTACCAAAGTTTGGAATTACTGCATGCTCCACATCTCCCAGACTTCTAGTCTCTTGTTTCAGAGTCTCCTCCCTGCAGTCAGCAGAAGGGAGAAATTACCCACCACCCAGATCCAAGAGAAATACCCTTTCCTTGCCAAATGAGTTGAAAAGCAAATACCTCGAAACAAAATCAAATCATTTTAGGGGCAGGATTTAACCAAGGGGGAGCACCCATTCTTCATTCCTGCTCCTAAAATCAGGCACATAACTCAGGAGGCATAGACTTTCCCTGTCTCTGTTGTATCACCTGAGTGCCCTAAGCCCTCACTTCCCCATGACTACAGTGAGATTACAGCAATGAAACAAAGATGCTCTCACTCTCAATCTTCAAGAAAGTTGAGGTACTTGAGATTCTTCCCATATAGCTGTGAGAAGACACAAGCTTTGGCTAACACATGCCTGTCCTGCCCTTCCCTTTTCTGTTCTGCTCTGAACCACAGTAATGCTGATTTTCATTGCTGTCATTAATAAAGGAGCAGTTATGCTGATGGCTTATGGCATCCCTGTCAGGGCCTCTGCCTTGGCCATCGACTGTCCAGGGCAGGTCTCCGTACCCAAGGCCCTGGTGCTCCATTTCTGACATGCATGACACTTGCTGAAGTCGGGAGAGAGAGCTGATTCTGATCAACATCCACCCTGCGTCTGTTTACTCTTCCCTACCCATACTCCTACCACTTCAGGGACACGTATGTCAGCAACAAGAGAGCTGTCTCCTGTTTCTGCTCGCACTGTTCTGCTGATATCTTGGGCTCTCAATAGCCCATGGAGATTCTAGCAAACCAATCTTTCTGGTTGTTTTTTACTTTAATTGCAGCTCCCTAAACCTAGGACTCGTATGTGAATCAATAGTTGATGGATCATTGACAACTGAGTGATAAACACTTGAATTTAAAACTTCTCTTCCATTTCTGCACTTCTCCAGCCCACCCTTTAGCTAAACCCTTTCTGCTAGATTCTCTTTTTCCTTAGAGTGAATTCTGCATCTCACATAAACAGGACTTTGGCAGACCTGTCCTGCCATTCCTCCCAACCATGTCTAAAGGAAATACTAAAAGTCCATTAAAAAGTGCAGGGGAGAACCTAGCTATGGATGAGTGACCGAGAATCAGCACATGAGTCCAGAAAAAAGACATCCTCTGATAACATCTTCCAGATGCATTTGGCCTAATAGTGATTCTCAACTGATGAGCTGCTTCAGAAGAAAATAAGTTAGAAAAGTCACTAATGAGAACCCTGTTCGTTCTTCCAGCTGTTTGTTTCTTCTGAATAAGAGCTTTATGCCTTAATTACAGCTCGTAGTGACTGCCAGTGACTATTATTGCACAATTTCTTAGAATTCACCCTCCTGTGATTGTAAACAGTCAATATTTCCACAGAACCAAAGTTCTCAGTGTTGGTTAGAGGCTTATTTAAAGTTAATAACTGAGCTTCACGACGGCACCACAAGCTCAATATGCAATCTGACTTCCTAGTGCCTATTCTTTCAGGTAGATATTTGCAGGAGAGACAAACCCTTACGTAATTTGCAGATCCTTAGGAGTTCTGGGATTCTTCCAAGGTGCTTACCTACTATGTTCATTCACATACCGCTTTCTCTCTTTCCTAGGAGAATTTATTTCCCCTGAAGATTTTCTCAAAAGATGTATTTCTTTCTTATGGGGAGTCCTGTTGCTTATGTAAACCATCTTCACTTTTCTTTGGTCAAGCTGTGTAAAGCAGGCTGTATCTGTTTCTAATTGTTTTCTTACTCTTGGCTTTGAACTTCATACACTTTCAGCTGGTGCACTCTTTAAATCCCTTCTGCCCTAGGAGTGCAGCATTGCTAATGCAAACCATGACCAGCCCTTTGGGCCAGTTTTTATCTGCTTGGGAATATCTTGATCAAAGATTGCAATTCTTATATACCACTTGTGTAACCTTGGATATAATTTGATTTGATTCTATTAGACCAAGTTCATGGTAGACTGTCTTCTTTTCTTTGCTAACCTGATTTTATTACATTTTTCATGTGCCAGTGGTTCCCAACAGCACCACACCTAACCTTTCCTCTGAGGACATCTCTTTGGTAATTTATCATAAAATTGCACATGGACTTTGCTTGGGTATCTTTGTTCAGCTTTCTCCTTATCATGATTACTACCCCAATCTGCAGACATCCAAATCAAGAGAATGAATAGAAGGGGAAAACCCACAGAACTAGGAATTAAGAGTCTTTTATAAATACTGTTTATGAGAAAAAGTTAAAGGTAAATTTAATTCTCCCCCCAAAATTTTACTTGAATGTAGGTAGGTGTGAGGACTCTTCAAGTTTTATATTTCAACCATATAAAGGCTTTTAATTTCTCTGGGCTTTAGCTTCCTTCTGTGGAAAATCAGAATGGTACTATCTTCCCTAAGATCTCTTAGGATTAGAATTATAAGAGATGATTGCATGAAGATAATTTCAAAATGTATAGAACACCACTCACATGTAATTTGATAATATTGTCACTAAAAGGACAGAAATAACATTGCTAGGAGAAAAAGTTTATTTTCTCATTACATGATTTCCACTTAATTCTCAGGATCAGCCTTCTGATAAACAGAATAGACAATTCCTGTGTGGTGAAATTCTGAGAGACTTGGACAGCATCTCAGACTGAAAAGATGTGTTTGCCACCTGCTCATCGATATTTGAAATTCAATCAATCACCAAGGACACATTTGTTAGAGATGAGGCTGGCAAAGAGGAACTTTTGAAAGAGAGAAACTGACATGGATTCAAAAATATGATGTTAATTAAAAACCAATTCTAGAACACATCCTAGGAGCAGGTTTTGATGTTAAGGAGTGGACTGATCCTTGCTTGGTATGCCAGTCTTCTAAAGGATATGTATCCTGGCTTTCTCTGGGCAGTTTCTCACCTCCTGGTCATTAGTTCATTATTAAAATGGCAGAGAAAGGTGGTAAAACACAATTATCTCCCATGATCAGAGTTGACTATTGGCCCAAATAAGTACCCCCATCCAATACCTCCAGTACATCCAATACAGGGGATGTAGGTCCACAAGCTGGGTGGGGATATTCAAAGTGCTCTTGCCAAGATCACTGTGAATCACAGAATGCCAGAAATAGAAAGTCATTTGAGAGACTATAATGAAGGACTCAGCAACACAGATATCTACAGGGGTTACATAGGTAATATAGAGATGTAAATCAGGTGGTATAAAGTAACAGGGAGTGATAGGGTCTGTGGCAAAACAAAGAGAGAATGTCATGTGTCTTATAGCATTTAAATTCCCATTTAATTAAAAGTTGTGTTGATCAAACCAACCATATCCACAGAGTGATGTGTTTGTCCCCAGCTGCCAGTCCTGACCCAACTCGCTTGTGATAAAGGTGACCCAACGGCAGTCACATGAGCACATGAGGCATGAGTTACCATGGTTGAGCCTGATGGGTAAATTTCAAACTTATACCCCTCCCAGGGAACCCCGGTTGTTCCTGGAGTGCTTCACAACTTTCTGTCTTTAGAAAGCCTGTGCTGTCTGCTCTGCTCTTAACCTCTTTCTCACTTCTCTATCTCCTCATAGACTGCTGACCTCAAACCTGGTGAAGAAATATTACTATGGCTAATGCGGAACCTACTCTTGTGGAAACACCATTGTCTGTTCCAAGGAAGTTACCCTAGTGCCCTCAACGCCACCATTTCCCAGGCTGCAGAGAGAGGAGGATACTTCTCTATCCAACTCAATGCTGCACTTTAGCAAATGGACCCCAAAGCCACACTGGGTGAGCCCAGAATAGCAGAAGGCCTCCTATGAAAACAGCCCCATTGCCTTCTTTTCTCTGCGTGCATCTCTCATGCTCAACTCTAAAACAAATACACACACATCAAAGGAAACTATTAGCAAGGTGAAAAGACAGCCTTCAGAATGGGAGAAAATAATAGCAAATGAAGCAACCGACAAACAACTAATCTCAAAAATATACAAGCAACTCCTACAGCTCAACTCCAGAAAAATAAATGACCCAATCAAAAAATGGGCCAAAGATCTAAATAGACATTTCTCCAAAGAAGACATACAGATGGCTAACAAACACATGAAAAGATGCTCAACATCACTCCTTATCAGAGAAATGCAAATCAAAACCACTATGAGGTACCATTTCACACCAGTCAGAATGGCTGCGATCCAAAAGTCTACAAATAATAAATGCTGGAGAGGGTGTGGAGAAAAGGGAACCCTCTTACACTGTTGGTGGGAATGCAAACTAGTACAGCCACTATGGAGAACAGTGTGGAGATTCCTTAAAAAACTGGAAATAGAACTGCCTTATGATCCAGCAATCCCACTGCTTGGCATACACACTGAGGAAACCAGAAGGGAAAGAGACACATGTACCCCAATGTTCATCGCAGCACTGTTTATAATAGCCAGGACATGGAAGCAACCTAGATGTCCATCAGCAGATGAATGGATAAGAAAGCTGTGATACATATACACAATGGAGTATTACTCAGCCATTAAAAAGAATACATTTGAATCAGTTCTAATGAGGTGGATGAAACTGGAGCCTATTATACAGAGTGAAGTAAGCCAGAAGGAAAAACATAAATACAGTATACTAACGCATATATATGGAATTTAGAAAGATGGTAACGATAACCCTGTATACGAGACAGCAAAAAAGACAATGATGTATAGAACAGTCTTATGGACTCTGTGGGAGAGGGAGAGGGTGGGAAGATTTGGGAGAATGGCATTGAAACATGTGAAATGTCATGTATGAAACGAGATGCCAGTCCAGGTTCAGTGCACAATGCTGGATGCTTGGGGCTGGTGCGCTGGGACGGCCCAGGGGGATGGTATGGGGAGGGGGGAGGGAGGAGGGTTCAGGATGGGGAGCACGTGTATACCTGAAATTTTTTTAATTTTAAAAATTAAAAAAAAAATGGAAAAAAAAAAAAACAAATACACAAACACCATCTATCTCTGTCAGAAAGAGCCACAGTACAGGCACAGTGCAAACAGTGCCAAGAAACATTTTCCCCACCCAGCCCACTACCAAATAAGAGCAAATCTGCAAAGACATTGTTTTGACTAAAACATACACAAGAGTTTACGTTAACTAAAAGAACCCAGCTTCTTTGTTTAAAGCCTCATAATTAAGAAAACTGTCAAGTCAGTGTAGTGAATCAAGATTTGATTTACAACTGTGCAGCTCAAGGGCCTATTTAATTGATCCTGCCAGAGCAGAGGAATAGGCTTCTCTAGGAAGTGTTGAGTAATCTTCAGTAAGACAGACAAATTCTGGCAGTTTTCAAGTGAATTGTTTCAGCTTCTACCCATAACACCTTAAAAAAATCTTGAGGTTGAGTTTTAATCAGCATATTTGATATATTTCTATGAAGATATTGAGACTCCAGGAGATGCGTCTGCAAATGATACCACCAACAGAGTGAAAAGACAACCCAAAAAATGAGAGAAGATACTTGCAAATGATATATCTGAGAAAGGATTTCTATCCAGAATATGTAAAGAAATCTTGCAACTCAATGATAAAAATATAACTAACTCAGGAGAACAAGATGGCAGAGGAGTAGGTGGACATGGAGTACATCTCTCTCTGTGAATAGGTCAGGAACACACCTTCAGACACAAGGTGCATGCAGAACACCAGCGGAGAACGGACAGGAGTACCTGACCAGCAGAAAAGAATACATAGAACCACGTAAAAACCGGTAAGACAAGGAACCAGGGGGGAAAACAGGAGTGTTAGTTGGGCTTCCCTGGTGGCTCAGAGGGTAAAGCATCTGCCTGCAATGCGGGAGACTCAAGTTCGATCCCTGGGTTGGGAAGATCCCCTGGAGAAGGAAATGGTAACCCACTCCAGTACTCTTGCCTGGAAATCCCATGGACAGAGAAGCCTGGTAGGCTACAGTCCATGGGGTCACAAAGAGTCAGACATGACTGAGTGACTTCACTTCACTTTAGTAGGACTGGACCTGCCCTCGGCCAGTGGGGGAACTGAAGCAGAGGTCCAATCCCCACATCAGGGCAATTGTCTGAGTCAGAGGAGAAACATTTAAGGCTGAGAGTGAAACAGGTGATCTGTGGCAGCTTAAGTGGAATGAGATTCAGGCAGCCCTTGCTACAGCCATACATCCCTAGACAGGGATGCAGGTCCCCTGGAAGGCACAGTGGTGGGGGCCTGGAGTAGGGATTGTGGAGCAATCCCAGGGCAAGGGGTGCTGTTGACTGCAGAAAGATGGATCAAGGGGATGGGAGGGAGGAGATTGTAGTGGGAAATGCCTGTGGAGAAAAGCCAGACAGCCATGGAAGCAAGGCAATACTGCTGAGGCATGCGTAGAGCATGGAGCCATCACCATAGCTCTTCCCCCACACACCAACATCGGCAGCTGAACAATAGAGAGGCTGGCCCATCAAATGCCTGAGGCACTGATCTACAGAGTCGGACCCCAGCCAGGGGAACCCCTCAATGTGTCTGATGTGCCAAATAACAGAGAAGGACCACAGGTGAGGGAGCCCTCTAAGTGTCTGAATGGGTGGAGCTATGGACAAAGACTGGCCAAAGAAGCCTTCTGATCACCAGCTACAAGAGGCTTGAAAAAAGACTCTGAGAGGGCCGTAATTCCTGTGATGGAGACAGTCTGTGTCCCTGACACTTGGTTCTGCCAGCGTCCCTGCAAGCCAAGCAGCTATGCCATCTTCATGCTCAACTCTCCCTGGGGCAGAGCTGCCACAAGTAAAGAAAAGTCTTGTGTCTATGTGTGCAGGGTTGCTTTGGTAGTGTGCAACTCTGTAGACTGTTGCCTGCCAGGCTTTTCTGTCAGGGAAGGGGTTCTCCAGGCAAGAATACTGGAGTGTATTGGCCAATACTGGTTTCCATACCCTTCTAGAGCACTCTATTTCCTGCTGCCTTAGCTGCCAACTCCCCTGAGCACCTGGTGCTGCCAGAACCCCTGCAATTCAAGCAAATGCACCACCTCCACATCTGGCCCTCACAGGGGCAAACCCAAGTCCTCCAGGGCAGCCTCAGGAGCAAACCCCAGTGGACAACCCACATGCAGAGGTGGAATAAAACCACAATTGAAACCCAGGGGCAGTATGGCTAAGGAAGAAGACCCAAAACCTTCCCAGTAGCTATATAAGCTGCAGATTAAATTCACACATTTAACTAGGGAGATGCTGTGTCTATGGAATATATAAAAGGTCATTGAGACCTCCCACAAAAGAAAACGCACTGCTTCCAATAGCTGTGGACATTGGAGGCAAGAACATACATGAGTAGGAGCAGATTAGAATCTGAGCTTCCCCTGCAGCAGGTTCAGAGATAAGCACAGTGTTGGAGGGCATCCTAGGGAGGTGAGGTGGACTGTGACTCCCAGGGAGGGAAAGGACTCTGACAGCAGTGACTCAAGAAAAACATTTATTATTCTTATGTTTTGACTTGTTCTGTAGATTCTTTTGGATTATTTTCTTTTTCCTTTTCTCCCCCCTCTGTTGTAGTTGTTGATTTTATTGGCACTATGAAATCTTAAGCTTTTGAGCTTTTTTTTTTTTTAATCAGTCACATTTTTATTGTTGTTAAAAACTCTGCCTCTACGTTGGGCTTTTGCAGTTCTGTGGAGTTCTCCTTTATTTTTTTTTTTCTTTCTTCCGTTTTTTTTCTTAACTCTTCTTAAAATATTTAATTTTTACTTTTCTCAAGCTTATTATATTTTTTGTACATTTATTCCTTTGTTTGCCTTTCCTACTGTTCTTTTTCCCTTGCTGTTAATCTTTAATGTATATAAATCTTCTTCATCTACCTTTATTTAAATTTTCATACCTATTCTTTCTTTCTTTTCTTTCTTTCCTTTCCACTCAACATATTTGTTAGTTTTGTTTTCATTCTTTATTCCTCACTTGGCACCTTGCTCTAGCTTTGTTTTCTAGTTTGTGCTTTAGTTAGTTTTATTCTTAACTGGTAAAGATAATTTTTGATTTCCTTTCTTTGCCAGGTCAATCTACTGTACTTTTGTTGTTGTTGTTGTTGTTGTTGTTGGACTGTTTTGACTTTGCTTGTGGATGTATATGTGTATATTCCATTATTTTAATTCTTGTTTGCCTGATTCTGTAGCTCTCATTTCTCTGAAGTTCATCTTTGATTTCTCATTTTTGGATATTTGTTTTAGTCTCACTTAATGCCATAACAAACCACTTGTGGAATCTTTGTTCCTGACGAGAGATCAAATCCTGAGCCTTTGGAGTGGGAGCACTGACTCCAAGACCCTAGACTACCAGACAACTAGCCCTCTAAATTATCAACTAGTGAGAATTCACAGAAAGGAAACCACTTGAATACAAGACTCAGCATCACCCAACCACCAGTAGCACTCTGCAGGATGCCTCATCTAAGCCACAAACAAAATAAAAATCCAATCATCAGCAGACAGGATTACCCCCTCATTAAGCCTTGCCCATCAGAGGAAAAACAAACAAATAAACAAAAACTCAACACAAATCTTACCCTGTAAAATATTTACCCAAACCACTGTACCAAGATTAGGAGGGCAGAAACCAAAAGGAAAAAAGAATTCAATTTTGAAGCCTGGGCAAAGGAGACCTCAAACAAAACAATTTAAAAAAAAGAAAGAAAGAAAGAAAGAAAAGGCAGAGAAATACTACACAAATGAAGGAGAAAACTTAGAAACACAGAAGTCCAAACAGATGAAGAAGAAATAGGCAAAGTACCTGAAAAAGGATTCAGAATAATGATAATAGATGATCAGAAACCTTGAAAACAAAATGGAAAAATGTGAGAATCAATTACCAAAGACCTACAAGAATTAAAGAATAAACACACAGAGACAAAAAACACGATTACTAAAATTAGAAATACTCTAGAAGGAATCAATAGCAGAATATCTGAAGCAGAAGAATGAATCAGTAAGCTGGAATATAAAATGGTGGAAATAACTCCTGAAGATCAGAGTAAACTAAAAAGAATGAAAAAAACTGAGGATAGTCTCAGAGACCTCTTGGACAATATTGAACTCACCAACATTCAAATTATAGGGGTCCCGAAGAAGAAGAAGAGAAAAAGAAAGGGTATGAGAAATTTTTTGAGGAGATTATAGTTGAACATTTCCCCAATATGGAAAAGGAAATAGTCAATCAAGTCCAAGAGGCACAAAGAGTCCCATACAGGATAAACCCAAGGAGAAACACACCAAGACACATATTAATCAAACTGACAAAGACTAAACACAAAGGAAGAATATTAAAAAAGCAAGGGAGAAGCAACAAGTAACATACAAGGAAAACCCTATATGCTTAACAGCTGATCTTTCAGCAGAAACTCTGCAGACCAGAAGGGAATGGCAGGATATATTTAAAGTACAGAAAGGGAAAAATCTACAACCAAGATTATTGTACTCAGCAAGGATTTCATTCAAAATTGATGGAGAAATAAACAGCTTTTCAGACAAGTAAAAGTTAAGAGAATTCAGTACCACCAAACCAGCTTTACAACAAATGTTAAAGGGACTTATATAGTCAAGAAATACAAGAGATGAACAGATATCTCCAAAATCAATCCCCAACAATTAAGAAAATGGAAATAGGAACATATATATCAATAATTATTTTAAATGTAAATGGATTAAATGCTCCAACCGAAAGACACAGACTGGCCGAATGGATACAAAAACAAGACCCATATATATGCTGTCTACAAGAAACCCACTTCAGACCTCAAGACACATATAGACTGAAAGTGAGAGGATTGAAAAATATATTCCATGCAAATAGGAAGCAAAAGAAAGCTGGAGTAGCAATCCTCATATCAGACAAAATAGATATGCAATAAAGAATATTACAAGAGATAAGGAAGGACACTACATAATGGTCAATGTGTCAATCCAAGAGGAAGACATAACAACTGTAAGTATCTATGCACCCAACATAGGAGCACCTCAATACATAAGACAAACACTAACAGACATAAAAGAGGAAATTGACAGTAACACAATTATAGTAGGAGACTTTAACACCCCATTCACACCAATGGACAGAGCATTAAAACAGATAATTAATAAGGAAACATAAGTCTTAAATGAAGCATTAGATGAGATGGATCTCATTGATTTCTTCAGGACATTCCATCCAAATTCAGAAGAATACCCCTTCTTCTCAAGTGCATATGGAACATTCTCCAGGATAGACCACATCTTGGGTCATAAATCAAACCTCAATAAATTTAAGGAAATTGAAATCATATCAAGCATCTTCCCTGACCATAACACTATGAGAATAGATATCAATTACAAAAAAAAAAAAAAAAATCTGTAAGAAACACAAACACGTGGAGATTAAACAACATGTTTCTAAATAACCAATAGGATACTGAAGAAACCAAAAGGGAAATCAAAAAATTTCTAGAAATAGTGACAATGCAAACAGAACAACTCAAACCCTGTGGGTTTCAGCAAAAGCAGTTCTAAGAGAGAAGTTTATAGCAATACAATCCTACCTCAAGAAACAATAAAAGCATCAAATAGACAACCTAACTTTACACCTAAAGCAACTGGAAAAAGAATAACAACAACAACAAAAAAAAAATAGTAGAAGGAAAGAAATCATAAAGTTCCAAGCAGAAATAAGTGAAAAAGAAATGAAAGAAACAATAGTAAATATTAATAAAACCAAAAGCTGGCTCTTTGAGAAGATAAACAAAATTGACAAACTTTTTGCCAGACTCATCAAGAAAAAAAAAGAAAAGAATCATATCAACAAAATTAGAAATGAAAAAGGTGAGGTTACAACAGACAATGCAGAAATACAAAGGATTATAAGAGTCTGTTATAAACAATTATATGGCAATAAAATGGATAACCTGAAAGAAATGGACAGATTCTTAGAAAAGTTCAGTCATCCAAGACTGAACCAGGAAGAAACAGAAATTATGAACAACCCAATTATAAGCACTGAAACTGAAGCTGTGATCAAAAATCTCCCAAAAAACAAAAGCCCAAGACTAGATGGCTTCACAGGAGAGTTCTATCAAACATTTACAGAAGAGCTAATGCCTATCTTTCTAAAACTCTTTCAAAAAATTGCAGAGGAAGCAATATTTCCAAACTCATTCTATGAGGCCACCATCACCCTGATAACAAAGCCAGACAAAGACAACACAAAAAAATAAAACTATAGGCCAATATCACTGATGAGCATAGATGCAAAAATCCTCAACAAAATTTTAGCAAACAGAATCCAGCAACACATCAAAAAGCTCATACACCATGATTAAGTTGGGTTTATACCAGGAATGCAAGGATTCTTCAATATATGCAAATCAATCAATGTGATATTAACCAATTGAAAGATTCGGGATGGGGAACACATGTATACCTGTGGCAGATTCATATTAATGTATGGAAAACCAGTACAATATTGTAAAGTAATTAACCTCCAATTAAAATAAATAAATTTATATTAAAAAATAAAATAATAAAAAAAGAACACTTAAAAAAATCGTATGATAATCTCAATCAGATCAGATCAGTCGCTCAGTCATGCCTGACTCTTTGTAACCCCATGAATCGCAGCACGCCAGGCCTCCCTGTCCATCACCATCTCCCGGAGTTCACTGAGACTCACGTCCATCGAGTCAGTGATGCCATCCAGCCATCTCATCCTCTGTCGTCCCCTTCTCCTCCTGCCTCCAATCCCTCCCAGCATCAGAGTCTTTTCCAATGAGTCAACACTTCGCATGAGGTGGCCAAAGTACTGGAGTTTCAGCTTTAGCATCATTCCTTCCAAAGAAATCCCAGGGCTGATCTCCTTCAGAATGGACTGGTTGGATCTCCTTGCAGTCCAAGGGACTCTCAAGAGTCTTCTCCAACACCACAGTTCAAAAGCATCAATTCTTCGGCGCTCAGCCTTCTTCACAGTCCAACTCTCACATCCATACATGACTACAGGAAAAACCATAGCCTTGACTAGATGGACCTTTGTTGGCAAAGTAATGTCTCTGCTTTTGAATATGCTGTCTAGGTTGGTCATAACTTTCCTTCCAAGCAGTAAGTGTCTTTTAATTTCATGGCTGCAGTCACCATCTGTAGTGATTTTGGAGCCCAGAAAAATAAAGTCTGACACTGTTTCCCCTGTTTCCCCATCTATTTCCCATGAAGTGGCGGGACCGGGTGCCATGATCTTCGTTTTCTGAATGTTGAGCTTTAAGCCAACTTTTTCACTCTCCACTTTCACTTTCATCAAGAGACTCTTGAGTTCCTCTTCACTTTCTGCCACAAGGGTGGTGTCATCTGCATATCTGAGGTTATTGATATTTCTCCCGGCAATCTTGATTCCAGTTTGTGTTTCTTCCAGTCCAGCGTTTCTCATGATGTACTCTGCATATAAGTTATATAAACAGGGTGACAATATAGATACAGTAAAAACCTTTGACAAAATTCAGAACCCATTTATAATTAAAACTCTTAAAAAAATTGGGCCTAAAAAGGAACCTACCTCAACATAGTAAAGGCCATATATGATAAACCTACAGCAAACCTTATTCTCAATGGTGAAAAACTGAAAACATTCCCCCTAAGATGAGGAACAAGACAATGGTGTCCACCTTAACCACTATTTGTCAACATAGTTTTGGAACTCCTAACTACGGCAATCAGAGAAGAAAAAGAAATAAAAGGAATGCAGATTGGGAAAGAAGATGCAGAGCTCTCACTGTTTGCAGATGACATGATACTGCACGTAAAAAACCCTAAAGATAGTATCAGAAAACTACTAGAGTTAATCAATGAATTTAGCAAAGTTTCAGCATACAAAATCAATGCACAGAAATCACTTGCATTTCTATATACTAACAACAAAAAATCAGAAAGAGAATTTAAGGAATTAATCCCATTCACCATTGCAACAATAAGAATTAAATATCTAGGAATAAACTTACCTAAGGAGACAAAAGAACTGTACACAGAAAATTATAAGACATTATAAGATTTTATATAAGATATTATAAAATTATAAAGAAAGAAATCAAAGATGACATAAATAGATGGAGAGATATTCCATGATCCTGGGTAGGAAGAATCAATATTGTGAAAATGACTATACTACCAAATACAATATACAGATTCATTGTGATCCCTATCAAATTACCAATGGCATTTTTCACAGAACTAGAACAAAAAATTTCACAATTCATATGGAAACACAAAAGACCCCGAATAGCCAAAGCAGTATTGAGGAAGAATGGAACTAGAGGAATTAAGCTTCCTGACTTCAGATTATACTACAAAGCTACAGTCATCAAGACAGTATGGTCCTGGCACAAAAACAGAAATATAGACCAATGGAACAAGATAGAAAGGCCAGAAATAAAGCCATACCCCTTTGGGTACCTTATTTTTGGCAAAGGAGGCAAGAATATACAGTGGGGCAAAGACAACCTCTTCAATAATTGGTGCTGGGAAAACTGGACAACTACATGTAAAAGAATGAAATTAGAACACTTCCTAACACCATACACAAAGGTAAACTTACTAAATGTAAGATCAGAAACTATAAAACCCTTAGAGGAAAATGTAGGAAGAATACTCAATGACATAAGTCAAAGCAAGATCCTCTATGACCCACCTCCTAGAGTAATGGAAATAAAAACAAAAGTAAACAAGTGGGACCCAATTAAACTTAAAAGCTTTTGCACAGCAAAGAAAACTATAAGCAAGGTGAAAAGACAACCCTCAGAATTGGAGAAAATAATAGCAAATGAAACAACTGACAAAGGATTAATTTCCAAAATATACAAGCAGCTCATACAACTCAATGCCAGAAAAACAAATAACCCAATCAAAAAGTGGGGGGAAAAACCCAAACAGTCATTTTTCGAAAGAAGACATACAGATGGCTAATAAACACATGAAAAGATGCTCAACACCGCTCTTTATTAAGAAATACAAATCAAAACTACAATGATATATCACCTCATACTGGTCAGGAAGGACCTCATCAAAAAGTCTACAAACAATAAATGATGGGAAGCGTGTGGAGAAAAGAGAACACTCTTGCACTGTTGGTGGGAGTGTAAATTGATACAGCCACTATGGAAGACAGTATGGAGATTCCTTTAAAAAACTAGGAATAAAACCACCATATGACCCAGCAATCCCACTCCTAGGCATATACCCTGAGGAAACCAAAATTGAAAGAGACACATGTATCCCATTGTTCACTCCAGCACTATTTACAATAGTTAGAACATGGAAGCAACCTAGATGCCCATCGACAGATGAATGGATAAAGAACATATGTGGTACATATACACAATGGAATATTACTCAGCCATAAAAAGGAATGCATTTGAGTCAGTTCTAATGATGTAGATGAACCTAGAACCTATTATACAGAGTAAAGTGAGTCAGAAAGAGAAAGATAAATATCATAATCTAACACATATATATGGACTCTAGAAGAATGGTACTGAAGATCTTATTTACAGGGCAGCAATAGAGAAACAGACATAGAGAATAGACTTATGGACATGGGGAGAGGGGAGGAGAGGGTGAGATGTATGGAAAGGGTAACATGGAAACTTACATTACCATATGTAAAATACATAGCCAAAGGGAATTTGCTGTATGGCTCAGGATACTCAAAACAGGGGCTCTGTATCAACCTAGAGGGGTGGGATGGGCAGGGAGATGAGAGAGATATTCAAAAGGGAGGGGGGATATATGTATACCTATGGAGAAAGCTGAGTGTCGAAAAATTGATGCTTTTGAACTGTGGTGTTGGAGAAGACTCTTGAGAGTCCCTTGGACTGCAAGGAGATCCAACCAGTCCATCCTAAAGGAGATCAGTCCTGGATGTTCATTGGAAGGACTGATGCTAAGGCTGAAACTCCAATACTTTGGCCACCTGATGCAAAGAGCTGAATCATCTGAAAGACCCTAATGCTGGGAGGGATTGGGGGCAGGAGGAAAAGGGGACGACAGAAGATGAGATGGCTAGATGGCATCACCAACTCGATGGACATGAGTTTGGGTAGACTTCGGGAGTTGGTGATGGACAAGGAGGCCTGGCATGCTGCGATTCATGGGGCCGCAAAGAGTCAGACATGACTGAGCGACTGAACTGAACTGAACTGAACTAAATGGCTAATTCATATTGGTGAGGTTTGACAGAAAACAGTAAAATTCTACAAAGCAATTATCTTTCAATAAAAAAAAATAATTAAAGAGAAAAAATATAACTAACTCAATTTAAAAATAGACAAAAGATCTGACTAGACTTTATTCCAGTGAAGACAGCCAAATGATCAATAAGCACAGTGGTGAAAAGTTTGGCAGTTCCTCAAAATGTTAAACATAGAGTTACCATATGATCCAAAAATTCCACTCAGCTATTTACCCAAAAGAAACAGGAACATAGGTCACACAAAACATGTGCAAGAATATTCACTGAAGCGCTTTTCATAATAGCCAAAAAGTGAAAACAGCCAAAATGCCTATCACCTAATAAACGGATAAATAAAATGAGATACATCCATACCATGGAATATTACTCAGTAATAAAAAGGAATGAAGTACTGACACATTCTACAACATAGATGAACCTTGAAAACAGTCAAAGAAGCCACTCACAGCAGATCATTTATTATATAATTCCATTTATATGAGATATCTAAGATAGGCAAAAGTGAAGTCGCTCAGTCGTGTCCGACTCTTTACAACCCCATGGACTGTAACCTACCAGGCTCCTCCGTCCATGGGATTTTCCAGCCATAGGGTACTGGGGTGGGTTGCCATTTCCTTTTCCAAGATAGTAAAATCCATAGGAAAAGAAAGATTGGTGGCTATCTAGGACTTGGGGAGAGTGAATAGGGAAGAAAAGTACTACTAATGAGTCAGTACTTCTTTGGGGGGCGGTAGTCATACAGCTCTTGTACATATGCTCTATACCACTGAAATGTACACTTAAAATCAGTGAATTGCATGAAATGTGAATTATGTCTCAAAAAGTTGTTTTAAAAATACATATTTTTAAACATGGAGAATGTGACATGTGGGCAATTCAAAGCCACAGAGTACTCAGTGGCATAACCATGTTGGCTCCTCCCAATTTGCAATTATAAATAAGTAGCAAGATCTGTAGTAAAATTGGTATAGACAGGGATATGGCTATAGCTCCAAATGTAAACACATATTTTAACATGTTTTAAATTATTATTACCTTCTATACTGAAATAGTGTGACTCACAGAAAATTTCAGGGATAGTACAGAGAATTCCCATATACCTTTCTCCCAGCTTCTTCTAATGATTATGGTATATGATTAATACCATATCTAATGATTAAGATATGGTATCTTACATTACCATTTACGTTATAAACACAAGTTTTTAAATCATCTCCTAGTGCTTTTCTCCTGTTCTTTGTGACACATTTCTTTGTGTTTGAGAGTCTTCCATCTGTTTTATCCCTGCCTCCAAGTTTGCTTAACAAGACAAAACCTTCTTTACCACCAATACTGCAAACTAAACAAACATTGCTTGAAATTCCTGAGTTTTTCTCCAAAGCTCATAAAAAATTAATATTGCCATCTTATGCCCAGTCTCCTTGGAAATGTCCCTCAGGAAGGCACAGCCCTGTGGCCGGATGCACCACAGGCTGCAGAGCACAGCCTCAGGCTGGGGGCCCAAGTGGAAGAGGGTCTCCTGAGTCCATAACTGACATCTGAGCTGTGCTCACAATCTTCAGAAGTAGGGGGAGAGAGAATAAGTGTGAATGAGACTGTGAAAAGCTGCACTTGACATTCATCCCAAGAGAGGGAAGTGAGAAATGAGGCTGATGAAATGTCAAGTGAGGAAAGAGTAAGTCAGTAACAATGGATGGGCCATGGCAGCTGAACTAGATCCTGGGAGCAAACAGTGAGAGAACGCAATCCTCAAATGGCGGAATGCCAACGTGAGAAAAATGAAGTATTGGCTCAGTGCCAAAGGTAACATCGAACCAATTTCAAACTAAAGTAAAATGCATTAAGTACAGGAAGCACTGTCAGTCAAGTTGATTTGAATAGGAGAATACAGAATATGAGTGGCCTCCTCAAGACTTTTCAGAGTTCTCTTGTCAAGCTCTCCTGGGACCACTGCTCAACCATCATCTCTTAGATACTTTTTAAGTTCAGCTAGAAAGCTGGCAACATAGTGAAAGTGTTAGTCACTCAGTCACGTCCAGCTCTTTATAATGGCGTGGAATGTAGCCCGCCATATTCCTCTGTCCATGGGGATTCTCCAGCCTAGAATATTGGAGTGAGTTGCCATGCCCTCCTCCAGGGAATCTGCCCAACCCAAGGATCAAACTCAGGTCTCTTGCATTGTAGGCAGATTCTTTACCATCTGAGCCACCAGGCAAAATAAGGTAGTGGCTACACCAGGCCTTAGAGCCGCATCTATTTCAGCTTTATTGACTTGAACTAGTTACTTCCCTGCTGTGAATGGCCTCTCACCTGTAAATCGAGAACACTAGCAATAATAGCACCTACCTCACAAAGTGGTTGTGAGGATATACAAGAATAAGCATGAAGTGCACTCAGCATAACACTAGCTGAAAATGTGCCCAAATAGTGGCTGCCATTAACATAAGCATTGCTTTGCAGTGGAGAACCAAATCTATGCATGGCCCTGGAAGAGCTCAGTCTCTCCAGCTGAGGATATCCCCCATGAACCCATCTTGATTGCTCTCCCACTGTGTCATTGAGACAGGAGAGGTGAGTTCAAGCTTAGAAGCTTTCACTTTTCTACTGGTCTGTCCCCATCCATTTCTGAACTATAAAGGGCAGATGAAAGGTCTTTGAAGGCATTGCAAGTATAATCTACAACAGCCAGGACCTCTGGGAACCAGAAAGAACAGAGACCCTTTCCCTTTACCCCTCCCATGCCATCCCTCTTGGAAATAGCCACTAGGAAAGGGTTGGAACTGTTTAGATATAATGCTGCAGAGATGGCATTTAAAGTGGCCTCAGGAGAGAGATTCCTGCAAATCACTGTAAGTGCAAATATTTCAACTACAGAGAATGGAATGAGCATGAGGCTGGACTTTTAGTTATGTGGTTCCACATCCCTCTCTGCTATTGCCTTATTTCTGTGTTTCCCTTACAAACAAACAGTACAATTCCATTTATATGAAATACCCTGAATAGATATATCCATAGAGACAGAAGTAGATTGGTGTTTGCCCCAAGGACCAGAGAGAGTGGGGAATAGAGAAAAATGGCTTAATGGGTATTAGGCTTTATTCTGAGGTGATGAAAATAGTTTTGGAACTAGCTAGTGGTGTGGTGTTTTCACAATACTGTGAATGTAGGAAGTGCCATAGAATTTTCACTCTATAAAGGTTAATTTTATATAAATTTTATCTCAATAAATTACTTTTTTAAAAAACCTGTAAAGAGTTATTTCCACATTCTGCTCTAATTGTTCATCTCTCAATTTCTCTGGACCTCATGCAAATCAGGCTTTCACTGTCACCATTTCACCCAAGCTACTATTGTTATGGTCATCATCACCTCCAGGATACTAAACCCCATGGTCACTTGAAGTGACATGTAGCTGCAAGGAAAGCTGAAAAGTGTAGTCTTCATTCAAGGCAGCCACATCCCAACTAAAATCAGTCCATTGCTAAAAAAGAAGGGGGAGATGAATAAGGAAAAACTAGCAGGCTTAAAGCTCAGCATTCAGAAAACTAAGATCGTGGCATCTGGTCCCACCACTTCATGGGAAATAGATGGGGAAACAGTGGAAACAGTGTCAGACTTTATTTTTGGGGGCTCCGCAATCACTGCAGATGGTGATTGCAGCCATGAAATTAAAGGACGCTTACTCCTTGGAAGGAAAGTTATGACCAACCTAGATAGCATATTCAAAAGCAGAGAAATTACTTTGCCAACAAAGGTCTGTCTAGTCAAGGCTATGGTTTTTCCAGTAGTCATGTATGGATGTGAGAGTTGAACTGTGAAGAAAGCTGAGCACCGAAGAATTGATGCTCCCCACCCCCCCTCCCCCGCCATGAGGAATGTTTTTTTTTTTTTTTTTTTAATTTAACTTTACAATATTGTATTGGTTTTGCCATACATCAACATGAGTCCACCACGGGTGTACACGTGTTCCCCATCCTGAACCCCCCTCCCACCTCCCTCCCCATAACATCCCTCTGGGTCATCCCAGTGCACCAGCCCCAAGCATCCTGTTTCCTGCATCGAACTTGGACTGGCGATTCGTTTCTTATATGACATTATACATGTTTTAATGCCATGCTCCTAAATCATCCCCACCCCCTCTCCCACAGAGTCCAAAAGACTGTTCTATACATCTGTGTCTCTTTTGCTGTCTCGCATACAGGGTTGTCATTACCATCTTTCTAAATTCCATACATATGCGTTAGTATACTGTACTGGTGTTTTTCTTTCTGGCTTATTTCACTCTGTATAATAGGCTCCAGTTTCATCCACCTCATTAGAACTGATTCAAATGTGTTATTTTTAATGGCTGCGTAATACTCCATTGTGTATATGTACCTCATCTTTCTTATCCATTCATCTGCTGATGGACGTCTAGGTTGCTTCCATGTCCTGGCTAGTATAAACAGTGCTGCGATGAACATTGGGGTACACGTGTCTCTTTCAGTTCTGGTTTCCTCAGTGTGTATGCCCAGCAGTGGGATTGCTGGTTCATAAGGCAGTTCTATTTCCAGTTTTTAAAGGAATCTCCACACTGTTCTCCGTAGTGGCTGTACTAGTTTGCATTCCCACCAACAGTGTAAGAGAGTTTCCTTTTCTCCACATCCTCTCCAGCATTTATTGCTTGTAGACTTTTGGAGAAGGCAATTGCAACCCACTCCAGTACTCTTGCCTGGAAAATCCCATGGGCTGAGGAGCCTGGTAGGCTTCAGTCCATGGGGTCACTAAGAGTCGGACACGACTGAGCGACTTCACTTTTAATTTTGACTTTCATGCATTGGAGAAGGAAATGGCAACCCACTCCAGTGTTCTTGCCTGGAGAATCTCAGGGACGGGGGAACCTGGTGGGCTGCCGTCTGACTGGCGTGAAATGGTACCTCATTGTGGTTTTGATTTGCATTTCTCTGATAATGTGATGTTGAGCATATTTTCATGTGTTTGTTAGCCATCTGTATGTCTTCTTTGGAGAAATGTCTATGTAGTTCTTTGGCCCATTTTTTGATTGGGTCTTTTATTTCTCTGGAATTGAGCTGCAGGTGTTGCTTGTATATTTTTGAGATTAGTTGTTTGTCAGTTGCTTCATTTGCTATTATTTTCTCCCATTCTTAAGGCTGTCTTTTCACCTTGCTTAGAGTTTCCTTTGTTGTGCAGAAGCTTTTAATTAGGTCCCATTTGTTTATTTTTGCTTTTATTTCCAATATTCTTGGAGGTGGGTCATAGAGGATCCTGCTGTGATGTATGTTGGAGAGTGTTTTGCCCATGTTCTCCTCTAGGAATTTCATAATTTCTGGTCTTATGTTTAGATCTTTAATCCATTTGAGTTTATTTTTGTGGATTGTGTTAGAAAGTGTTCTAGTTTCATTCTTTTACAAGTGGTTGACCAGTTTTCCCAGCACCACTTGTTAAAGAGATTGTCTTTTCTCTATTGTATGTCCTTGCCTCCTTTGTCAAAGATAGGGGGTCCATAGGTGCATGGATTTACCTCTGGGCTTTCTACAAAGATGCCACAATAAAAGAAAACTACAGGCCAATATCACTGATGAACATAGATGCAAAAATCTTTAATAAAATTCTAGCAATCAGAATCCAACAACACATTAAAAAGATCATACACCATGACCAAGTGGGCTTTATCCCAGGGATGCAAGTATTCTTCAATATCTGCAATCAATCAATGTAATACACCACATTAACAAATTGAAAAATAAAAGCCATATGATTATCTCAATAGATGCAGAGAAAGCCTTTGGTAAAATTCAACATCCATTTATGATAAAAAAAAAAAAAACTCTCCAGAAAGCAGAAATAGAAGGAACATACCTCAACATAATAAAAGCTATATATGACAAACCCACAGCAAACATTATCCTCAATGGTGAAAAATTGAAAATATTCCCCCTAAAGTCAGGAACAAGACATGGGTGCCCACTCTCACCACTACTATTTAACATAGTTTTGGAAGTTTTGGCTACAGCAATCAGAGCAGAAAAAGAAATAAAAGGAATCCAAATTGGAAAAGAAGAAGTAAAACTCTCACTGTTTGCAGATGACATGATCCTCTACATAGAAAACCCTAAAGACTCCACCAGAAAATTACTAGAGCTAATCAATGAATATAGTAAAGTTGCAGGATATAAAATCAACACACAGAAATCCCTTGCATTCCTATACACTAATAATGAGAAAATAGAAAGAAAAATTAAGGAAACAATTCCATTCACCATTGCAACGAAAAGAATAAAATACTTAGGAATATATCTACCTAAAGAAACTAAAGACCTATATACAGAAAACTATAAAACACCGGTGAAAGAAATCAAAGAGGACACTAATAGATGGAGAAATATACCGTGTTCATGGATCAGATGAATCAATATAGTGAAAATGAGTATACTACCCAAAGCAATCTATAGATTCAATGCAATCCCTATCAAGCTACCAAAGGTATTTTTCAGAGAGCTAGAATGAATCATTTCACAATTTGTATGGAAATACAAAAAACCTCGAATAGCCAAAGCAATCTTGAGAAAGAAGAATGGAACTGGAGGAATCAACCTGCCTGACTTCAGGCTCCTACAAAGCCACAGTCATCAAGACAGTATGGTACTGGCACAAAGACAGAATTGATGCTTTTGAACTGTGGTGTTATAGAAGACTCTTGAGAGTCCCTTGGACTGCAAGGAGATCCAACCAGTCCATTCTAAAGATCAGTCCTGGGTGTTCTTTGGAAGGAATGATGCTAAAGCTGAAACTCCAGTACTTTGGCCACCTCATGCAAAGAGTTGACTCATTGGAAAAGACTCTGATGCTGGGAAGGATTGGGGGCAGGAGGAAAAGGGGACGACAGAGGATGAGATGGCTGGATGGCATCACCGACTCGATGGACGTGAGTTTGAGTGAACTCTGGGAGTTGGTGATGGACAGGGAGGCCTGGCGTGCTGCAATTCACGGGGTCACAAAGAGTCGGACATGACTAAGCGACTGAATTGAACTGAACTGAACTGAGCAGTCTCTGCCAGTCTCTTTAACAGTAAACCATTTGAACACTTGGAATTAAATGTGTAGCCTCCAAATTTCAGGGGGAGGATGGTTTGAAAAGAAATGCATTAGATTAATTCAATAGAAGATAAAAAAAATAAAAATTTTGATAAACAGAGAACACAAAGTAAGAGAGAGGAAATAAAAAAACAACCATGAAAACAGAGATTTTTTTTCATGTAATTGGTATATTTCATCTAAGCTATCAAGCTTGTGGGCCAAGAATTGTTCATAATATCTTTTTACTATCATTTTAATGCACATGGGATCAATAATGATAACCCCTATTTCATTTCTGATATTAATTTGTGTTTTCTCTATCCTTTTCTTACTTAGCCTGGTTAGAAATTTATCAATTTTATGGATCTTTTCAAATAAATAACTTTGTATTTATTGACTTAATTCTGTTCTTGTTTCCCATTTTTTTGGCTTCAGCTCTTATTTTTACTATTTCTTTTCTTCTGCATATTTGGAATGTTATTTTTTTTCTAGTTTCTTAAAATGAATGCTTAAATTATTGCATTTAGATCTTTCTTCTTTTCTAACATATATATTCAATGCTATAAGTTTCATTCTAAGTACTGTTTTTGCTGCATCCTGCAAATTTTAATGTTTTATTTTCATTGACTTCAAAATATTTTCTAATTTCTCTGAGACTTCTTTCTTTGACCAAAGTTATAATTAGATGTGTGTTGTTTAATCTCCAGTACTTTGGAGTTACCCAACTACCTTTCTGTTATTGATTTCTAATTTAATTTCACTGTGGTCCAAGAGCATATTTTGTGATTTTGATGTCTATTTTTTTAAAGTCTGTTGGTATATTTTTAATGGCTCAAATTTTGGTTTATCTTGATGAATGTTCCATGTGAATTTAAGAAGAATGCATATTCTGCTGTTGTGAATTTAATAATCTATAAATGTCATTTATATCCAGTTGATTGATGGTGCTATTTATTTCAACTATATTTCTATTGATTTTATGACTTCTGCATCTGTCATTTACTGACAGAGGGGTCATTGGCATCTCCAACTATACATTTGTCTATTTCTCTTTGCAGTTTTATCAGTTTTTACTTCAAGCTGTTGATCTTCTCTTAGGTGCACATACATTAAGGATTTTTAGGTCTACTTGGAACATTTACCCTTTTGTCATTATGTAATGCCCCTCTTAGAGAAGGCAATGGCACCCCACCCCAGTACTCTTGCCTGGGAAATCCCATGGACAGAGGAGCCTGATAGGCTGCAGTCCATGGGATCACGAAGACTCAGACATGACTTCACTTTCACTTTTCACTTTCATGTATTGGGGAAGGAAATGGCAGCCCACTCCAGTGTTCTTGCCTGGAGAATCCCAGGGATGGCAGAGCCTGGTGGGCTGCTGTCTATGGGGTCACACAGAGTCGGACATGACTGAAAAGACTTAGCAGCAGCAGCAGCAATGCCCCTCTTGGGCTTCCCTGGTGGCTCAGATGATAAAGAATCTGCCTGCAATTAGGGAAACCTTGGTTCAATCCCAGGGTCGGGAAGATCCCCTGGAGGAGAGTATGGCAACCCACTCCAGTATTCTTGCCTGGAGAATCTCATGGTCAGAGGAGCCTGGTGGGCTACAGTCCATGAGGTCTCAAAGAGTCGGACCCTGAGTGACTAAGCACAATGCCCCTCTTAATCTCTGATGATTTTCCTTGTTATGTAGTTTGTTTTAAGACAGAGGTTTTTGTATTAGAAACAAAATCAAAATAAAGTTATTAATTGTTTTTAAAAGAATATACTAAAGAAAAATTTACACAGAAAGGTTAAAAACAAATGGATGGTATTAAAAAAAATTTTGGTGTGGTAACAAGGTAAAACAGAATTTTAAAATGAAAGTATGAAAATAGAATTAAATAGAATTAATAACATTTTCAAATTTAATTAATAGAATATAATTTTATTATTTTAATATAAGTATCTTTACTTATACTATATTATATTATGCTATACAGTAATAATCATGATACAACAAATATATATATGTATGTACCTACCAACTTAATCTTAAAATACACAGTGTAAAACTTAACCTAATTACAAAAAACTGAATAAATCTACATGTATAGTGGAAGATTTTAATATGCTTTTCTAGAAAGAGCAAGAAAACAAGAAAAATATAAGTATGAATAAATTTTTATAATATAATTAATAGATTTAACTTGATGGATATAGACAGAGGATCCTTACTTTAAATAAAGAATATGTTTTTATTTTTCAAAAAGACACGAATAAATTACAAAAAATGGTTACATATTGGTAATTGCTTTTTTCTGCTCAAAGCATATTCGTCTCTAGAATACTGATTCTCTGATTCCACAATATCTTCTTCTAAATAGAACCAAGAAGCCTAAGTAGAGAGGTAAATCAAGTTCAAACATCTAAAGCTGGTCATATCAGTCAGTTGAAGGGAACACGGACCCATCAATGAAGCCTTGCAAAGAAAGTATCAACCTTTACTGGAGAATCAATATCATTTAGAATGTTTTTCCTTACAGTGAATTAATCAAGAAACATTAAATATGTTTTTAAGCATAAACATTCCATAAAGAGAAAAAAAACATAAATCACATATTTCCTCATCATTTTCAGGAAATAAGTCTTCAAGTAACTTTCATCTACAAGAAGAGTCATGTTAACAGTTTAAACATCCATTCCTGAACCATAACCATGGAACTCTATATTCTTATCCAGCTGACAACTTTTCCCCTTCTCTAGCTCCAGCCTGCTTCAGCCAAGAAATTACTAGAGAAGCAGGGGGATAGCTGGCTTTTTTCTTCTTCTGCATTTTGTTCTCTGCCTCCCTCCCAGGTTGCCTCTGAGCCTGCAGAGTTGGAAGTTGAATGGAAGAGATGCAGGAAGAGAAGAGATAAAAAGCAGGAAACCTCTCACCTGCACAGACCTAACCTGGAAATGGTGTCCTGGGGTGTGGAGGAATAGCCTGATAACTGCTCCTCCCTTGAGGCAATTTGTGGCTTCCTCAGAGACAATCCAAGTGGGATCCTTGGGTTACAACTGCCAGGAAAAGGAAACTGAGGCTCACAGCAGATAGGAAACTGACTCTTCTCAGCCAGAGACATCATAATTCATTCTTCCTGGGCATCAGGTGCATCACACCCACAGGGCTTGTCCTCTTGGAGGAGACTCAAAGGAGCTCAAAGTTTACCCTGCCCCACACAAGTCAAGAACTGTGGTGTTGGAAAAGACTCTTGAGAGTCCCTTGGACTGCAAGAAGATCCAACCAGTCCATCCTAAAGGAAATCAGTCCTGAATATTCATTGGAGGGACTGATGCTGAAGCTGAAACTCCAATACTTTGGCCATCTGATGTAAAGAACCGACTCATTTGAAAAGACCCTGATGCTGGGAGGAGAAAGGGATGACAGAGGATGAGGTGGTTGGATGGCATCACTGACTTAATGGACATGAGTTTGTGCAAACACCGGGAGTTGGTAATGGACAGGGAGGCTCCATGTGCTGCAGTCCATGAGCTTGCAAAGAGTCAGACACAACTGAGCGACTGAACTGAACTGAACTGAACACAAGTCAAACCCGGTCCTTGAGAAGCACTCACCCTCACTCCACTGAGAGTGGAGCACATCCCACTCCCAGTACAGCCCTTTCTCTCATTTTACCTGCGTCAGTCTGATCCAGCTAGAGATTCATCAGAGTCCTTATGCTCCCCAATTCTAACAGGGCTATATCAAGATACTTGAGTTTTTCCCATGGGGCACCCTCTTTCTAGCTTAACAAGAAACAGGTCAGAATCACTCCCCTTCTCCACTACCAAAGGTGGGGTTGAAACAAGGAGGTGAAATACACAGCTTTCTGACATCTATCTACTCGTGCTTCTATTGCATTGGCTTCAAACTTGATTCCTCTAAATGATGGGCCAAGGATACTCCAGTGAGTTTTGTGCCACTGTCTTTGAAAGACTTGCATAACTGCTCTAAACCCTGTTTTGGAATCTGGGATAGTTGGTCTATTGTTCCAGGTCTTTGAAGCCAGAAAAAGGGCACTTTAAGTATCTGTTACATGACCAACCATGTTATTAAGCAACGGGTCAAATACATCTAGAAGGGTATCTTTGCCTCATTGAGTCTCCACTTCTAGAAATATACATTAAACATCTGCAAGTTATTCTCACCTTAACCTGAAGGCATCAGTGTTGCAGATGGCAGGAAGTTGTGGCAGCAGGGAAGGGACATCATGTGAAGGCAAGAGAAGATCAGTCTTCTCAACTTTCCTCAAATTTTGAACACTTGTTTAGCAATGTGAATTTACAAACTGCTGTCTTCTTTTTTCATGTCATGTTCACGGGGACAACTCTGAGTCTGTGTTATTGTCCCAATACTTTTTTTACAAAGTAGCATACTGAAACTCAGAAAACTGACTTCTTGTTTAAGGTCATGCATCTGGTTCACAGCACAGAGGAACTTGAACTCCTGTTCCCACTCTAAGACTCTGTACCCTAGACTGTCTGCATGTGAATTTCACAGTTTTACTTTCTTATTACTAACAGATTGAAGTGAAGTAAATTTTCAAAAGGCAACATTTCAAACAAAGGAGGCTGAATAATCCTGCTAGAAAGCCCATTGTTCAAATTAAGAAATTCTGCTAGGTAATTACATACGCATTTGGAACTGTGTATTGCAGGGCTTTTCTTAGACATATGGTTTTCTTGGAGCGTGTTTGTCATGTTTAGTGCTCTAGCTCTAAAATTGGAGATAAGTCTTGGAAAAGACTGGTTTAATAAGGAATAAACACTAAGTAAAAGCCTCCAGATAGACAGTGGTCCAAGTTGGAGTGGACAAAGGTTTTGAGTAATTTTGTGATTTACTGCATGTTAATTTTCAGAGAAAATTAAAATATTTCCCTGACTTTTGTGGCCCCCAAATCTTATGTCTGCTTATGACAGTGTCCCTGTCAGCTATAGAAATTTGGAAGAAATAAGTGACCTCTCAGAAGAGTGAAAGGGGAGTGCAGGATAGTATCGACAGCGTGGGATGAGATTAGTTGGCTCCCAGATGTGTCTCTAGTAAGTGAATTTTCTCAGAGGGCCCATCAACACAGTGTATAAGGCAGCCTTTAGGGACTGTCACTATTAACCTATTCAGTGTGAATCTTTAACCAAGTAGAACCCTATGGGGCCTTCCAGGAGTAGACTCTTCCCCCATATCCTCTGCTGTAGCTCCTCTCTGAAGTACACAGATATAGGAGTCCATGCATATTTACTCAGTTTTTCAGATGTTAAAACCCACCACACCAAATGGAAGAAATTAACTGTTTGATGATCATGAGCACATAGCCTCCAGACCATCTGGCACCTAAGGATTGATTATCATAAACCAGAGACTTGTGCATGAGCTGATCACATACCCTGAGATGCCCCTTTTCCACCTGACTGTTGAAAATGCTTTGCTGAATAGAGATTAGACCCTCAAAAGTATAATACAAAACAAAACAAAATCAAACACAAAAATTAAAAAATATATGTTGTGGAGTTAGTTCAGTGTCTGATAATCCCTCATTCACAATTGTACTTGTTCTCAAAGTCTACAGTTGCCCCTAAAATGTAGTCTCAGCTTAACTGCAGGATTTTAATCTGTTGCACCTGCCACTTCTCAAGGCAGTTACCCCACTGGGCATACACCCCAAAGAAACCAGAATGGAAAGAGACACACATACCCCAAATGTTCATTGCAGCACTATTTACAATGGCAAGGACATAGAAGCAATCTAGATGGCCATCAGCAGATGCATGGATAAGGAAGTTGTGGTACTTATACACAATGGAATATTACTCAGCTATGAAAAGTAATAAATTTGAATCAGTACTAATGAGGTGGATGAAACTGGAGCCTGTTATACAGAGTGAAGTAAGTCAGAAAGAGAAAGACAAATACTGTATATTAACACATATATATGGAATTAAGCAAGAGAGTTCCAGAAAAACATCTATTTCTGCTTTATTGACTATGCCAAAGCTTTTGACTGTGTGGATCACAATAAACTGTGGGAAATTCTGAAAGAGATAGGAAGCAACAGTTAGAACTGGACATGGAACAACAGACTGGTTCCAAATAGGAAAAGGAGGAACTCAAGACTATATATTGTCACCCTGCTTATTTAACTTCTATGCAGAGTACATCATGAGAAATGCTGGGCTGGAGGAAGCACAAGCTGGAATCAAGATTGCCAGGAGAAATATCAGTAACCTCAGATATGCATATGACACCACCCTTAAGGCAGAAAGTGAAGAAGAACTAAAGATCCTCTTGATGAAAGTGAAAGAGGAGAGTGAAAAAGTTGGCTTAAAGCTTGACATTCAGAAAACTATGATCATGGCATCCAGTCCCATCACTTCACGGCAGATAGATGGGGAAACAGTGGAAATAGTGGCTGACTTTGTTTTTCTGTTCTCCAAAATCACTGCAGATGGTGATTGCAGCAATGAAATTAAAAGATGCCTACTCCTTGGAAGGAAAGTTATGACCAATCTAGATAGCATATTAAAAAGCAGAGACATTACTTTGCCAACAAAGGTCCGTCTAGTCAAGGCTATGGTTTTTCCAGTGGTCATGTATGGATGTGAGAGTTGGACTATAAAGAAAGCTGGGCACCAAAGAATTGATGCTTTTGAACTGTGGTGTTGGAGAAGACTCTTGAGAGTCCCTTGGACTGCAAGGAGATCCAACCAGTCCATCCTAAAGGAGATCAGTCCTGGGTGTTCATTGGCAGGACTGATGTTGAAGCTAAAACTCCAATACTTTAGCCACCTGATGCGGAGAGCTGACTCATTGGAAAAGACCCTGATGCTGTGAAAGATTGAGGGCAGGAGGAGAAGGGGACGACAGAGGATGAGATGGCTGGATGGCATCCCCGACTCAATGGACATGGGTTTGGGTGGATTCCAGGAGTTGGTGATGGACAGGGAGGCCTGGTGTGCCGCAGTTCATGGGGTCACAAAGAGTTGGACACAACTGAGCAACTGAACTGAACTGATGGAATTAAGAAAGACAGCACCAATGATACTACATGCAGGGCAACAAAGAAGACACAGATGTAAAGAACAGGCTTTTGGACTCAGTGGGAAAAGGTGAGGGTGGGATTTGAGAGAATAGCATTGAAACATGTGTATTACCATGTGTAAAATAGACGACCAGTGCAAGTTCAACGTATGAAGCAGGGCACCCAAACCCAGTGCTCTGAAACAACCCAGAGGGTCGGATTGGGAAGGAAGGTGGGAGGGGGGGTTCAGGATGAGGGGGACACATGTATACCTCCCTGTGGTTGGTTCATGTTGATGTATGGCAAAAACCATCACAATATTGTAAAATAATTATCCCCCAATTAAAATTAATTAATTAAAATACAAATTAAAAAAAATGCTTTGCTGAAACCCTTCAAGGAGTTCAGGGGGTTTTCTGATCATGAGCCACCCATTTTCCTTGCATGACCCTGCAATAAGCCTTTCTCTACATCAAACTCCCATGCTTTGGTAGCCTCACTGTGAGTCGGGCACATGAATTTGTGTTTGGCAACAGATTCTTTGGGGCCTTCCTGGTGGTTCAGATGGTAAAGAATACACCTGCAGTGCAGGAGACTCAGGTTCATGCCTGGGTTGGGAAGATTCCCTGGAGAAGGAAATGGCAACCCACTCCAGTATTCTTGCCTGGAGAATCCCATGGATCCCCTTTCATAATCTGGAGAGAGGAGCCTGGTGGGCTACAAGTCCATGAGTCGCAGAGTCGGACACAACTGAGCAACCGAGCACACTCACACAGGTACTCAGTGGGCTTCCTGATGGCTCAGTGGTAAAGAGTCTGCCTGCAGTGAAGGAGGCCCTGGAGATGCAGATTCAATCCTGGTGGAGAAGATCCCCTGGAGGAGGGAATGGCAACCCACTACAATATCCTCGCCTGGAGAATCCCGGGGACAGAGGAGCTTGGCAGGCTACAGTCTTTGGGATCACAAAGAGTCAGACATGACTGAAGCGACAGAACATGCACACACAGGTACTCAGCAGGTATTATCTACATTTATGTCTTCTTTTTCGTACATGCATAGGTACATAGACCTAACCTGATGAAACAGTCAAGATGAGGCAGAAGGAAAGATCAGGGAACATGTTATCTAGATTATGAAAGGGGATCTGGTTATATCTGAGTAGTATTTAGGTGAGTAATCATCAGTATTTTATGTCCTATGATATACAGACACTGTGCTGGGCACCTCATGGTCTCTGATAGTCTCAGCTGTCCTTCAAAGTGGATAGTAAGCTATTATTACTCTGCTCATTTTGCGGATGAGGAAAATGAAGTTAAAGCAAGTTGTCCAAATACAGTGACCCCAATTCAAACCCAGCGCATCTAAGCCTCAAAGACCTGTGGTTATTGTTCCAGAGTAAGCTGTGGTTCTTCTCTGCACTCCTGGGCTAGGTGGGTGCTCTGCTGGGTAGATGCTTTCCTTTACACAATGTTTCCATACCTCCCAGCCCACAGAACGGGTACCACCACTTCCACTTCTTTTCTCAAAGAGCCAAGCCAAGCCTTCTACTTTACGCTACACAGAGCTCACCAGCAACAAGGAGGTGGGGTGCATCTGAAATTTTTCAGAGTAGGAGTTGAGATGACATTGCTGACAACACTAGGATATATTTATTTCCAGCCTTGCCAACTGGCACTCTGGCACCTCGTGGTGAATAATGAGCCTCATTCAAGTTGGAAGGATGACTCATCGCCTGTCAGGGTTAACTAGTGAGCCTTTCTGACTGCAGCCTGAAGCACTTGGAGATGGTCCAAGGACCCTCTCTCATTAGTGCCAGGGGGACGCCCTCCCCTCACTCCTGGCATGAACATGTCTCAGGGCTTGGAGTCCCCAGAACCACTTCCAACCTCAACCCTTCCTGCCGTGAGAAGGCAAGGCAAGGAGAGATGCATGCATGGCCTAATTACCCTAACTAATGGCCTGTCACAGCACAAGAGACCATGAAATCTTTTCCTAAGGGTGGATGCCCAGGATTACATATTTATTTTTAATTATGACATCTCATAAAGTTACAAGTGGTTGGAATTTGCTTTGCCGTGACATTTAGGATTCCCAAATCCTATTGTGTTTTGTTTATTTTGGGTGAGTCTTCTTATTAGGTATGCTCCTCAGCGGGGCTGACCATTTGTGGTCATCACACATCTCATGTTTGCTTGGCTGCAGCAAGAAGCAGTCTGTTGCAATCACTGGTCATTTGTATCTGTTTGAAAGATTCATAGGGAGAGGGTGTTACGGCAGAAAGCAAGTTTTTAAGAGGAGGCTGCAGGGCTCATCTCTGCAATCAACCTGCTGGCAAATTTACTACTCTGGTCCTCAGTTTTCAAATGTGATTTTTTTTAAATTATTGCTAAATTAGGTGATTTCTAAGGATTTTGAAATAATTGAATCCAACTTCCAACTCTAGAAACATCCACACCTGACTCTTGCCAAGGAGAAACTATTCTGTTTAAAATCCTGCAGAGAAAAATGTTTCTCAGCCTCTCCTTTCCTGGCCTCCTGTGCTAAGGCATTCCTGGAGTTGACAAGCTGTCTCATAAGCAAAATGCTTTCTTGAACATTCTCTTCTTGGCACCCTTTCTACAGCATTGTCTGCGGTTTTCATAAAACCTGAGCCTATTCATTATCATAAACCTGTCCCTCTCTTCCTCGCCTGTTAGAGCTGCTGGAACTGTGGAATCAGGTAACCAGGATCAGAGGAATTGCTCCCTCCATGTATGGTTACCTAACCCTTATAGGTAGGAGGAAAAGTGAGAAAGACACTGTTCTTCATCTCTCCTCCCAGGTTAAATCACACCTGTGCTGTTAGGGACATCGTAAAAAAGGGAACAAAATCAAAGACTTTGGAGGCATAAAGACAAGATTCAGTTCCCAGTCCTGCATTTTTTACCTGTGTGATATTAAGTGACTGTTCTCTCTGAGCTCTGTATCCTTATCAATGGAATAAAGGTAAAAATACCTGACTTGCAGAGTTGTTTGAAGAATTACTAAGGAACACACAAATAAAGGACCTACATCCACTCAGATAATTCCAAGAACTTTCAGAACTGAAATCTGAGTCCCCCAATTATCAACCATATCCTCTTTCCCCATCTGAAGGTGGGGTCAACCTCTTCTTTCTAATCAGGGTCCCCCTGTCTTCACTTCCTATTCTAACGTGGTGCTGCCCACACTCAGACAGAGATTGCCCATTCAAGGATTCCAGCCTGATTTTGAATAGCATTAACAGTCAGTCCTTAACACAGGCAGGAATTTCTGTGGCAGGAAGCTTGTCAGTAGTTTGAAAACCCAGAAAGATACTGGAAATGGAAGATCATGGTATGCCCTGGGGAGTGGAAAGGGAAGCACTCCTCTTCCTACTGGTGGCACAAAGACCTGTAGGGCTCATCCTGCTCTGGGAGAAATGGAGCGTCGTCTAGAAACCAGTCATCATTCACTTGCTTCCTCTAGTCTCTAAACCGTGGAAACTGGCAGTGCTCAAACATGTTGCTTTTGGCTCATACAGTGGTTTTGAAAATATGTATTAGTTGCCAAGATTTTAAAATTCAGAGAGAACATATCAAAATTCAGGTTTATAATTTCTTTTTTTAACTTTACAATACTGTATATTGGTTTTGCCATATATCCACATGAATCTGCCACAGGTATACACGTGTTCCGCATCCTGAACCCTCCTCCCTCCTCCCTCCCCGTACCATCCCTCTGGGTCATCCCAGTGCACCAGCCCCAAGTATCCAGTATCATGCATCTTTTTCTTAATCTAAATATTTCTGCATAACAGCAATTGCCCAGGATGGAATAGATACAACTCTTCTAGGCTAGGAGCTCTCTCCCTAGCCTCCACTTTTCCCTGTTGCTATATCTCATCTTCTTAATATGTTAATCAATGGCTCTTCCATGGACCTGAGTTGGAACCTGATTCATTTAACAAATCTTGCATCAGGTGCTATGCTGGACACTAGATGTACAAAATAGACTATATGCAAACAACAGCACTGGAACCCAGGAACTCTAACAGATATAGACAAAGGGCTATGGGAATCCAGCGGTGGGAAAGACTAATTACCTAATAATAATAAAAGCTGTCATTTATTGTTTACTATATGTCAAGCACTTTGTGTGATTGAGGAATCAGGGATGGCTTCTCATGAAGGTTTCCCTTCAACAATAAGAAAATTGTCAGCTAAAGAAAGACATTTCAGACAAAACTCCATATTTAAAGGCTTATGAACAAACCAAGTAAGTTCAGTGAACAGATGAAAACTGTGATGTGGTTGCAGCCTGAGTTGCATGAGTGGCTGGGACAAAGGAAGGAGCCATAAACTTAGTTTGAGACTAGAAGAGACCTGAATTCTATCTTATAACCAAAGGGAAGGGATCCAAATTTTAACTGGCTCCTCCATGGCCCTTCCTGAGGGAAGGCTTTGTTATTATTGTTCAGTCACTCAGTCATGCCCAACTTTTTGCAACCCCATGGACTGTAGCTCATCATGCCTTCCTGTCCTTCACTATCCCCCAGAGTTTGCGGAAATTCATGTCCATTGAGTCAGTGATGCCATCTGATCATCTCATCCTCTGTCATCCCATTCTCTTCCTGCCCTCAATCTTTCCCAGACATCAGGGTCTTTTCCAATGAGTCAGCTTCTTACATGAGGTGGCCAAAGTATTGGATCTTCAGCTTCAACATCAATCCTTCCAATGAATATTCAGGCTTGATTTCCTTTAAGATTGACTCGTTTGATCTTCTTGCACCCCAAGAAACTCTCAAGAGTCTCTTCTAGCACCACATTTCAAAAGCATCAATTCTATAGCACTCGGCCTTCTTTATGGTCCAACTCTTACATCCATACACGACGACTGGAAAAATGATAACTTTGACATATGAACCTTTTTGGCAAAATGATGTCTCTGCTTTTTTAGGCTTAGATGGAGGTAACAAATCAAGGAACCTGTAAAGGAGGAGGGGCAAAGGGATGGAGCCACTGCTCTGCCTGGACCCTTGGGAAAGTACACTGGTGTGGATTAGCCTAGACTGGCCCCCACCACTCCTCACCCAACTCTCCTATTTTTGTTCAGGAAATGTAAAGTTGCATATATATTAATTAGTCCAGTTCAACATGGTAAGGAAGGTAAAACTGCTGCCAAACATACTGACAATGCATTTGAAAACCAGTGATATTTATTTTTCTCTCTCTCTCGGCTTGATCATACTCCTCCTGCATCGGAACAGATGTTTGAGTCTTTGCCGTCTATGGGGTCACACAGAGTCGGACACAACTGAAGCGACTTAGCAGCAGCAGCAGCATAGCATACATATCTCCACTCAAAACTCATGCTTAAAATACCTTTCATAAACATGTGTTTTCATCATTGCTCCTTCTAACATTTTCTCTATGTTTTGGTAAGTCCTTCTTTGTGAATCACTTCTTTTTGGAAACACTCATTCACACTAATATGCAAAGGGGTCACAGGGCAGGTCTGGGGCCACTTTGCCATGCAGATTATTTAGGAGAAGCAACACGAGAGCCCTTTGGGAAATTCTCGCATGTAACTAAATCAGAAAGTAATATCCTGTTTTGTCTGCACTCTGCACTAGTCCTCATGTGTCCTGTAGAGGAATCCTGGAGTTTCTCCCCTCTGGCTGAAAGATAAACAAACTGCTGGCTCCCAGCCTTACCCTAGAGCCATCCTAGGGAATTACACTGAAAACAAAGTGTCATCAAAACTGAACCAAAACGATGAAAACAATACTTTAAAGATCTCACTAACTGCTAACTTCACTTCTTATAGCAGAAAGTTTGATTTTTGCATGAAAAGCAAGCATTTATATCCAGAGTTGTTGACTCTCAAACTCTTCATTTAAGAGGATCCCTTTTTTAACTTACAACACTTTCAAGAACTCTCCAGAATACTGTCTATATCAAGCAGTTGAGAAAAAAATATATAATTATAGAAATCCACTAATAATTCAGTAAGACTTTTTAGAAGATTTTTAATTAAATTAATTGTAACCATATATTTATTTGCCCATTGAAAATGGCAACACACATACATGGGAAGCATCTCTCTTTTGTTCTGTCTGAAGTGTCATCAACATTCCTCAGAAAACTTTTTGATCATTGAGGCCTTTTCAAGAATTTTCTTTCCCATACTCCATCCCCAACAGGAGTCCTCCACCCACAGACTGAAAATCACTATGACTCAGAAGAAACAGCAAGGGTACAATGTTCTGCATTTCCTTTAGGCTTGTTTTTGTTTTGTCAAAGAACGGAATTCACTGTGATATCTGTAGAAAACTATTCATATTTGGTGAAAATTCTGCCATACTGTCTGCTTTCCTCCTGTTTGAACTATCTGCAGTCTCCTCAAAGGATAGGAAACTTTAAAGGTCTCTCATAATTTATTTCATCATTGGGCAACCTTGCTTTAGAGTCTGTGGCTCCATACTTAGTACCTAGTATGAGTACTGTAGTGTCTCCTCTGGGAGCAAATATTTCAGGAAGGATCAATGCTATCCGGACTTAATACAAGAGAAAGATAGTAATGAGGCTAGAAAGAGAATCTAAGTCAACAAGATTCCACATTCCATAAAGAATTTAGCAATAAGCCACATTCATTATTTTACCACATATTGATGTGCACCGTAAGTCAGGTAATGAAAAACAAAAACTCTGGCTTCAAGGGAATAACAAGCAAGGTGGAGGTGTTCTTGAGCTTATTTTAGAGCTACAAGACACAGAAATCCAAATGAGATAAACTCAGTGAGAAGCATAAATGAAGAGTCATAGGAGTTCAGAGACAAGAAAATGGCCCTCCACCCAGGTAAGATGTGGGTAGGCTTACAGAGGACGCAGTGTTTGCGTTGAGTCTCAAAAGACAGAGAGATGTAGATAAGTCTTTAAATCCCATGTTGGCTATAACATTTGTGCTTTGGATCCAGAATTAGACTTTGAGGCAAATAGTCACTTTGCTTTCCCTTAATCAGGGAAAATTTTTCAATAGAGGATATGTAAAGGAATCTTTCAGTTCAGTTCAGTCACTCAGTCGTGTCTGACTCTTTGCGACCCCATGAATCGCAGCACACCAGGCCTCCCTGTCCATCACCAAGTCCCCAAGTTCACTCAAAATCATGTCCATCGAGTCGGTGATGCCATCCAGACATCTCATCCTCTGTCGTCCCCTTCTCCTTCTGCCCCCAATCCCTCCCAGCATCAGAGTCTTTTCCAAAGAGTCAACACTTCACATGAGGTGGCCAAAGTACTGGAGTTTCAGCTTCAGCATCAGTCCTTCCAATGAACACCCAGGACTGATCTCCTTTAGAATGGACTGGTTGGATCTCCTTGCAGTCCAAGGGACTCTCAAGAGTCTTCTCCAGCACCACCGTTGAAAAGCATCAATTCTTCAGCGCTCAGCTTTCTTCACAGTCCAACTCTCACATCCATACATGACCACTGGAAAAACCATAGCCTTGACTAGATGGACCTTTGTTGGCAAAGTAATGTCTCTGCCTTTTAATATGCTATCTAGGTTGGTCATACCTTTCCTTCCAAGGAGTAAGCATCTTTTAATTTTATGGCTGCAATCACCATCTGCAGTGATTTTGGAGCCCAAAAAATAAAGTCTGACATTGTTTCCTCATCTATTTCCCATGAAGTGATGGGACCAGATGCCATGATCTTAGTTTCCTGAATGTTGAGCTTTAAGCCAACTTTCTGCCATAAGGGTGGTGTCACCTGCATATCTGAGGTTATTGATATTTCTCCTGGCAATCTTGATTCCAGTTTCTGCTTCTTCCAGTCCAGCGTTTCTCATGATGTACTCTGCATATAAGTTAAATAAGCAGGGTGACAATATACATCCTTGATGTACTCCTTTTCCTATTTGGAACCAGTCTGTTGTTTCATGTCCAGTTCTAACTGTTGCCTCCTGACCTGCATATAGGTTTCTCAGGAGGCAGGTCAAGTCGTCTGGTATTCCCATCTTTTCAGAATTTTCCATAGTTTATTGTGATCCACACAGTCAAAGGCTTTGGCATAGTCAATAAAGCAGAAATAGATGTTTTTCTGGAACTCTCTTGCTTTTTCAATGATCCATCTTATGTTGGCAATTTGATCTCTGGTTCCTCTGCCTTTGAAAGAAGGTAAAAATCACATCTTTCTTACCAGACAGGACAGTTTACAAGCCTCCAAACTGTGTGAGCTAGCCACAGAGATTCAGGTTCCAGTCAATCTGAATGAATGGCTTTTCCTGTTACATGTAGAACCATGTCCCTCTCAAGTTCATATGTTAAAGTCCTAACCTGCAGTACCTCAGAATGTGACTGTCTTTGGAGATAGGGACTTTCAAGATGAAATTAAGGTAATTGAGATCATATCAGAGGGCCTCAGTCTGACTAGTATCCTTAAAAGAAGAGATTAGGACACAGACCACATAAAGAGAGATAAGAACAAAACTGACTCCATATTGGATCTGTTCCTTTAACTCTAACCATTGGGCTCTGTCACTTTTGCTTAGTCATACTAATTCTGTACTTTTTTAAAAGAACATTGCCTAGAGCCAGAAATATATAGGCTAGCCCATTCTCAAGTCTCTGACCTTTAAAGGTATAACACTTTTCCATTCACATAGAGACAAAAGGTTGCAGAACAGAGAATAACATTTTTCTTGTTGGAAATTTATGAGAACATTGTGACCTGACCTATTTGGACAGTTTTAAGAACAAAGGATTCTGGAACCAAGAAGTTTACAACAACCAGCCACACTCCCTCCCCTTTTAGTATAAAAGAAGGCTGAATATTAACTCAGGTAAGATGGTTCTTTGAGACACTGGTCCACCATCTTCTGGGTCTTCTGGTTTTCCAAATAAAGTAGCTATTCCTTGCCCCAAGAACTGCATCTCGAGTTATTGGCCTTTCACACAGTGAGCAGTATGAGTTTGGCTTCTGTAACAAAGAAGATCATCTATAAACCAAGGAGAGAGGCATCAGAAGAATTTAATTCAGCTGAAACCTTGATCTTGGACCTCTAGTCCCCAGAACTGTAAGGAAATGTATTTTTTCTTCTTTAAGTCACCAGTCTGTGATACTTCACTATGGCACCTTAGGAAGCTTATACATTTTCTGTAACAGGGTTTCCTAATGTTGGAATCATAATGCCTTCTGAAAGTGAAAGTGAAGTCGCTCAGTCGTGTCTGACTCTTTGTGAGCCTATGGACTGCAGCCCACCAGGCTCCTCTGTCCATAGGATTTTCCAGGCAAGAATAGTGGAATGGGTTACTGTTTCCTTCTCTAGGGGATCTTCCCGAACCAGGGATCGAACCTGGGTCTCCCACACTGCAGGCAAACTCTTTACCATCTGAGCCACCAGGAAAGCTATTTCTAAATCCAGCTTGAACATCTGGAAGTTCACGGTTCATGTACTATTGAAACCTGGCTTAGAGAATTTTGAGCATTATCTTGCTAGTGTGTGAGATGAGTGCAATTGTGGGGTAGTATGAACATATCCCGTGGACGGAGGAGCCTGTTGGGCTGCAGTCCATGGGGTCGCTAAGAGTCGGACATGACTGAGCGACTTCACTTTCCACTTTTCATTTCCATGCATTGGAGAAGGAAATGGCAACCCACTCCAGTGTTCTTGCCTGGAGAATCCCAGGGACGGGGGAGCCTGGTGGGCTGCTGTCTATGGGGTTGCACAGAGTCAGACACGACTGAAGCAACTTAGCAGCAGCATGAACATTCTTTGGCATTGCCTTTCTTTGGGGTTGGAATGAAAACTGACCTTTTCCAGTCCTGTGGCCGCTGCTGAGTTTTCCAAATTCACTGGCATATTGAGTGTAACACTTTCACAGCATCATCTTTTAGGATTTGAAATAGCTCACCTGGAATTGCATCACCTCCACCAACTTTGTGTAGTGATGCTTCCTAAGGCCCACTTGACTTCACATTCCAGGATGTCTGGCTCTAGGTGAGTGATCACACCATTGTGGTTATCTGGGTCATGAAGATCTTTTTTGTATAGTTCTTCTGTGTATTCTTGCCGCCTCTTCTTAATATCTTCTGCTTCTGTTAGGTCCATACCATTTCTGTCCTTTATCGAGCCCATCTTTGCATGAAATGTTCCCTTGGTATCTCTGATTTTCTTGAAGACATCTCTAGTCTTTCCCATTCTATTCTTTTCCTCTATTTCTTTGCATTGATCACTGAGGAAGGCTTTCTTTATCTCTCCTTGCTATTCTTTGGAACTCTGTATTCAAATGGGTATATCTTTCCTTTTCTCCTTTCCTTTTACTTCTCATCTTTTCACAGTTATTTGTAAAGCTTCCTCAGACACCATTTTGCCTTTTTGCATTTCTTTTCTTTGGGATGGTCTTGATTCCTGCCCCCTGTATAAAGTCACAAATCTCTGTCCATAGTTCATCAAGCAGTCTATCAGATCTAATCCCTTCAATCTATTTATCACCTCCACTGTATAATCATAAGGGATTTAATTTAGGTCATACCTGTATAGTCTGTTGGTTTTCCCTACTTTCTTCAACTTAAGTCTGAAATTGTCAATAAGGAATTCATGATCTGAGCCACAGTCAGCTCCCAGTCTTGTTTTTGCTGACTGTATAGAGCTTCTCCATCTTTGGCTGAAAAGAATATAATCAATCTGATTTCAGTATTGACCATCTGGTGATGTCCATGTGTAGAGTCTTCTCTTGTTTTGTTGGAAGAGGGTGTTTTCTACGACCAGTGCATTCTTTTGTCAAAACTTGGTTAGCCTTTTCCCTGCTTCATTCTGTACTCCAAAGCCAAATTTGCCTGTTACTCCAGGTATCTCTTGACTTCCTACTTTTGTATTCCAGTCCCCTATAATGAAAAGGACATCTTTTTTGGGTGTTAGTTCTAAAAGGTCCCCTAGGTCTTCATAGAACTGTTCAACTTCAGCTTCTTCAGCACTACTGATTGGGGCATAGACTTGGATAACTGTGATATTGAATGGTTTGCCTTGGAAATGAACAGAGACCATTCTCTCATTTTTGAGATTGCATGCAAGTACTGCATTTTGGACTCTTTGGTTAGCTATGATGGCTACTCCATTTCTTCTAATATTCTTCTAAAATTCTTGCCCATAGTAGTAGATATAATGGTTATCTGAGTTAAATTCACCCATTCCAGTCCATTTTAGTTCACTGATTCCTGAAATGTAGATGTTCACTCTTGCCATCACCTGTTTGAACACATCCAATTTACCTTGATTCATGGACCTAACATTGCAGGTTCTTATGCAATATTGCTCTTTACAGCACCGTATTTTACTTCCATCACCAGTCACGTCCACAACTGAGTGTTGTTTTTGCTTTGGCTCCATCTCTTCATTCTTTCTGAAGTTATTTCTCCACTGATCTCCAGTAGCATATGGGGCACCTACCGACCTGGGGGGTTCATCTTTCAGTGTCCTGTATTTTTGCCTTTTCATAACATTCATGGGGTTCTCAGGGCAAGAATACTGATGTGGTTTGCCATTCCCTTCTCCAGTGGACCACGTTTTGTCAGAACTCTCCACCATGACCTGTCTGTCTTGGGTGGCCAGGCTCCCAAGCCTTTACAGGGCACGGCTTATAGTTTCATTGTTAGACAAGACTGTGGTCCATGCAATCAGTTTGGTTAGTTTTCTGTGATTGAATAGGTTATCATCAAATAAATTCACATTTTAACAAGGATTTTCTGCATAGCAAATTCTGAAGTGAGACATAATACAAAAATGGGTCTTTTTGCTTGCAATTATGTTGAAGTGGCTTGTAACTGCTTCTCAAACACTGTTAAAGGCTGCACAACATCCTTCCTGTGGCAAGCAGGATCAAGTTCCTTGACCAGGGATCACACCCAGGCTGTCTGCATTGAAAACATGAATTTTCAACCACCGGACCACTAATGAAGTTTCTTTCAAACACTTTTATAATTATCATGATAATTCTTAAAGAAATGGGACTACCAGACCACCTTACCTGCCTCCTGAGAAATCTGTATGCAGATCAAGAACCAACAGTTAGAACCAGACATGCAACAGTGGACTTCTTCAAAACTGGGAAAGGAATATTTCAAGGCTGTATATTGTCATTCTGTTTATTTAGCTTATATGCAGAGTACATCATGAGAAATATCAGGCTGGATAAAGCACAATCTGGAGTCAAGATTGCTGGTGGAAATATCCATAACCTCAGATATACAGATGACACCACTCTTATGGCAGAAAGCAAAGAGGAATTAAAGAGTATCTTGATGAATGTGAAAGAGGAGAATGAAAAAACTGGTTTAAACTCAGCATTCAAAAACTAAGATCAGGGCATCTGGTCCATCATTTCATGGAAAATAGATTGGAAAACAATGGAAACAGTGACAGACTTTATTTCCCTGGGCTCCAAAATCACTGTGGATGGTGACTGTAACTATGAAATTTAAAGACACTTACTCCTTAGAAGAAAAGCTATGACACGTCTAGACAGCATATTAAAAAGAAGAGACATTACTTTGCCAACAAAGGTCCATCTAGTCAAAGCTATGGTTTTTCCAGTAGTCATGTATGGATGCAAGAACTTGACAATAAAAAATGACTGAGGGCCTTAGAATATATGTCTTTGAACTGTGGTATTGGAAAAGACTCTTGAGAGTCTCTTGGACAACAAGGAGATCAAACCAGTCAATCCTAAAGAAAATTAACCCTAAATATTCACTGGAAGGACTGATGCTGAAGTTGAAGCTCCAATACTTTGGCCATCTGATGCAAACTGACTCACTGGAAAAGACTCTGATGCTGGGAAAGATTGAAGGCAGGAGGAGAAGGGGATGGCAGAGAATGAGATGGTTGGATGGCACCACTGATTCAATAGACATGAGTTTGAGCAAACTCCAGGAGATGGTGAAGGACAGGGAAGCCTGGCATGCTACAGTCCATGGGGTTGCAAAGAGTTGGACATGACTGAGCAACTGAACAACAACAAATGTGACCTTAGATCCTGAATCAAGCATCCTCACTGGTAAAGGATGAAAAAGTAATTGAAGAAATATATCCAAAGTCACATAGTCAGTCAAGAAGAAGACAGAGAACTAAAACAGACACTGACATCTGACCCAATGCTCTTCTACTTTTCTGAGTTCTAGTCATTTCTTAATAAATTTTATAAATTTTTATAAATAAAAATTAATATAATTAATTAATTAAAAATTAATAAAATTTAAAATTTCTAATGAACCCATATCATTCTGATAAGAAAGGCTGAAGGACTGGAATTATTTTTGATGGGGTCATCCTTGAGACTAAGCTGTCTGAACATTAAGTCTTGAGGCAAATAGAAAAATGAATAGGTCCCACTTAGAGGTTAAATTGACTTTCTAGAAAAAGAACTGAGGGAAATCTAAATTTTCAAAACAATGTATGGAGAGAGCTTTTACAGGAAGAATACTAAGTAGAAAATGGATGAGTCCATCCAATCCCATGTGACTGAAGCCAAACAATTTAAAGTTCTGTTAGAAGAATGAAGAACAACAAAAGATAGCATGGGAGAAAGTTATTGATGAAAATTCTCAAGGTTCAAAAGCAAAACTATTTTCATAAGAAGAAGAAGCAAGGAAAACAAGAATTCATGAAATGAACAAGCAAGCAAAAATAGTTAATATTCTAACACTTGTAGAAAATATTCTTCGTAAGAAAACAACTTCAGGTCATCTAAAATGGCTAAAATCGAATTTTACAGATTAAGTGAATCTTTCTGACTGCTTGTTAAGATGACAGATACAGCAAGATAATCATCACTGGGAGCAAGACAAAATGTGAATCAGAAATTGGAGATCACCACCACTGTTCAGTCAAAAAAATGGCTTTGAACATAGTATGCCCCTGAGCTAACTGTTTTCCTATGAACTCTTAAAGAAGAAAATAACAAAACGTACATTCAACCTGGTGAAGAAGATAAAATGAAACACTGAAAGATGATATCAAAACTATATAGAAGAAGAATGTGTCTTGAGAATCAAAAGAAGCAAAGATTGAAAAGTAGCTTCAAAAACTTAAATTTTAAATAATGACTGGACCATAGCAAGGGAAGGAAAAGAACTATCACAGGTGGAGAAAAGACAGCTTAGAGATAGAGGAGAAATGTCCCAGGAGATGAAAACACTAGTCATGCCCTGAGACGCTGGATACCTATGGCAGTTAAGACAATGCTAGCAGAAGAGATACAAAGATTTCTATGCCCTTTGAAAAACAAAGGTCTGGTTAGTCAAAGCTGTCTTTTCCAGTAGTCACGTACGGATGTGAAAGTTGGACCATAAAGAAGGCTGAGCACTGAAGAACTGATGTTTTCAAATTGTGGTGCTGGAGAGGACTCTCTAGGATCCCTTGGATCAAACCAGTCCCTTTGATGAAACCTTGATCAAACCAGTCAATCCTAAAGGGAATCAACTTTGAATATTCATTGGAAGGACTGATGCTGAAACTCCAATACTTTGGCCACTGGATGGGAAAAGCCAACTCATTGGAAAAGATTCTGAGGCTGGGAAAGTTTTAAGGCAAAGGGGGCAGCAGAGGATGATATGGTTACATAACCATTGACTCAATGAACATTAATCTGAGCAAACCCCAGAAAATGGTGAAGGATAGAGAAGTCTGGTGTGCTGCAGCCCAGGGGATCACAAAGAGTCAGACATGAGTTAGCGACTGAACAACAGCGACAGTTCCTCCTCCAGATGGGTAAGATAGAGAGCATCTTACTGCTCACAACTTTGATCTTTCAGGACTGGCCTAACACACATTTTAATATGCCTCCTTTTGATGGAGAATAGGGTCCAACATCCTCAAAAGATACAATGGAATATTACTCAGTCATTAAACAGGATGAAATAATGTCATTAGCAGCAACATGGATGAACCTAGTGACTGTCATACTAAATGAAGTCAGACGAAAAAAAAAAATATCATGTGATATTGCTTATATGTAGAGTCTAAAGAATTGATACAAATGAACTTCTTTATAAAGCAGGAACAGACTCACAGACTTACAGATTGAATTTATGGTTACCAGAGGTGTGGCAGGGGGAGATAGTAGGGCTTTGGGGAGTAACATGTACACACTGCTATATCTAAAATGGATAACCAAAAAAGACCTACTATATAGCACAAGGAATTCTGCTCAATATTGTGTAACAACCTCAGTGGGGAAAAGAATTTGAAAAAGAATAGATACATGCATAAGTATAATCGAATCACTTTGCTGTACATCTAAAACTAACACATTGTTAATCAACTATACTCCAGTATAAAATAAAACGTTAAAAAGAAAAATAAGGGGAAAAAAAAAGTAGAGCCCAGAGGAAAGGATACTAAAATGCTTTTGGAAATTTGCATTCATCTCTCCCACTTGAAACTGGAGCAGCTAGCCAGGTTTCTTTTCCTCTTGTTGGCATCTAAGTCATTCATGGGGACAGATAAAGAGGAGAATCTCCTGTTTTTCCTACTCTTCCAGTAAACCCATGCAATTCCCCTGAAATTCCTTTCCACCCAGGGGAACTTCCAGATCACTCTATCCTCTGGTAGCATTGAAGAACATCTGTCCATCTGAAGGTGTCCTTGTCATCTTAGCTACCAGTTTCTGAAGAAAGGAGTGATTTCATCTTTAAGTGGAGTCTTCTTAGAAACATCTAGGGAAAGTTTCTACTTATTTCCTAGTCATTTTGAATCATTTTTTCAGCTTTACTGCTTTTGTTTAAGTGATTGAACATTTGTTCAAATTGAAACTCAATAGAATTAGAAATCTTAAGCTAGTAAGTATTTCTGCGACTGGAGATTATCTGTAGATTAAGATCTTATGAATAAATTATTTTCATTTTTATTATGCTTTTTAGGTATACAAGTATTATATTTTAGTTTGATTAATCAGTCCACTGTACTGTAAGCAATAGAAATTTTTCATAAGTAGTTCAGCCAGATATATTTGAAATGTATGACTATGTAAACAGAAATGTATGTATGACTGTATGTAAATGTATGTATGACTGTATGTAAATGTATGTGTGACTGTATGTAAATGTATGTATGACTATGTAAATGTATGTATGACTGTATGTAAATGTATGTATGACTGTATGTAAACAGAAATGAAGACTATTTCTGTTTGCCAAGAACTCTATTTACTATACTTATGAAAAGATGTAAAAATAGCTTGAAGTACACAGATAAACTGTCATTGATCTTAAATAAGCAAATATCAGTTCTGTCCTCCCTTTAAGGATAGCTGGAGCAGAGGTCTGGGATGAAGCATACGTATCTTTCATGTAGGTGTTAGACCTTCAAAAACTATCTATTAAAAAAAAAGATTTATGAATTTTAAGCTGCCTTTGCTTTTATTATCTCTGTCTAATTTCATGTGTATCAGAAAACAGTTTTTTACTTTACTAGGTCAACTATTCTGAACTACTGCTGCTGCTAATCCCTTCAGTCGTGTCCGACTCTGTGCGACCCCAGAGATGGCAGCCCACCAGGCCCCGCCATCCCTGGGATTCTCCAGGCAAGAACACTGGAGTGGGTTGCCATTTCCTTCTCCAATGCATGAAAGTGAAAAGTCAAAGTGAAGTCGCTCAGTCGTGTCCGACTCCTAGCGACCCCATGGACTGCAGCCCACCAGGATCCTCTGTCCATGGGATTTTCCAGGCAAGAGTACTGGAGTGGGGTGCCATTGCCTTCTCCGATTCTGAACTACAGTACACTGCATTTCCCAGGTAGATTCATGAGCAAGACCAGTCTCTTTATTATGCGTTATGCACTCCCTAATCTTAAACTACAGCTGAGTGTGTTTAGTAGTTGACACTACTAGTCTGTTAGTAGTAGACTGCTAGGTATGATTTCAGTGGTAAATTAATTTTTTAAAAGAATTTTCAGTGGTAATAAGTATAAGAGCTAGAATTTAATGATGCTAGTACCAGATATCGCAGAAGGCAATGGCACCCCACTCCAGTACTCTTGCCTGGAAAATCCCATGGACGGAGGAGCCTAGTGGGCTGCAGTCCATGGGGTCGCTAAGAGTCGGACACGACTGAGCGAATTCACTTTCTCTTTTCACTTTCATGCATTGGAGAAGGAAATGGCAACCCACTCCAGTGTTCTTGCCTGGAAAATCCCAGGGACAGGGGAGCCTGATGGGCTGCCGTCTATGGGGTCGCACCGAGTTGGACACAACTGAAGCAACACAGCAGCAGCAGTACCAGATACTGTGTGCCAAACACCATACTAACCACCTTACATGTACTATTTTACCTAATTTTTCACAAGATCTAGAAAATAGACGCTCTTATTTTCTCTTTCTTAATCTTAAGAGGCAAAGATGTAAATTACTGGCTAGCAAGTGAATAAACCATTGAGTTTCTCTCTCTTTTTCTTCTCTCTCTCTGCTTCTCTGTCTGTCTCTCTGTCTCTGTCTCTCTGACTCTAAAACTTAAGTTCCTGTTTATTGTGCTAAACCCACCCCAGTAACAGGGAAAAACACAGATTCACAGGACACAATGTCCTATGCATATGAAGTATGTGCTGTATATACACCCATCTTCCAAAGACCTCCACTTTCAATATAAATTTTTAATAGCACTTATGGCCTTTGGCCAAGCCATTTATAGTTCTTTGCCTGAGCTCCATTCTGATTCATGGCCATGCTTATTTATTAGAATGAGTGTAATCCTGCCTCGTAAACCTGAATGATGCATTCTTCAATATGGAGCACCAGCTCGTCTAAACCTAGGAACTATATCTTCTAATAGAACTACCAAACCCCTCATTACCAAAAATATCTTCTAGTCTAAAGCCAATATTGATCAATTCTGGAAAATACTCAAGAAATCTGAAGAAAGATTCTACAGAAAAACAATGAGTCAATGCTGCGTCTCTGAAGGGCATCATAAATTTTAATGTGGTGTGTTTCAGTATTACATTCTTGCTTGATCCCATACCAAATAAGAAGTTCCAGATGAATTTCCAGGTGACATATAAGGAAAATTTCAGAAAACTTTCTATGGTACTTGTTTCTTCCTTCAGCATTATATGTTTAAAAAGCATATAATAGACAATATTGATTAAAATGGCATTTCATAGTATTGTTTTCATCATTGATCAATTATTTCTCTGAATGTGATTAGTTCTATTAATTTTTAATAGAGAAGTGAGAAATCATCAGTGATGTCCATTGTTTTTCAGCTTGTTTTCCAGCATTCCAATTTTTCTTTGCCAAGAGCCAGCCACTAGCTGTCAAGTCTACAGCTTCATATCTCGTCACTTTCCCTAATGAAATTGATCCTGTCCTAGAAGCTGATGGATAATAAAATGTCCTAACTATGCCATTTTAAAAAAAGAGATAGTGAAAAAGAACTGGAATCTTAGCAAAACAGAATAATTTATTTGTGATAATTAAGAACTGACTGGCACAAAACACCAGGAATTGAATACTGGAGGACAACACTTTGGAAATCCACAGAAACATCGGCTGTTCTGAAAAGGCCAAAATCCACTCTTACAAATCAAATGAATCTTTCTAGAAATCCTTGAGTGTGAGAAAGAGTAACGATTCATGTTAAAGTAACATAAAATTAGCACTGTCATTGCTGCCTAGATTAATTCTTTCTTAAATGCATTGTTGTGTAAGATCCAGGAAACTGCCTGTCCAGACAGTATCCACATGCAGCCGTAGCCTGAGGCTAGATTCTGGGTACAATCATTTGTCCTCTTTCCCGATACTGGAGAGAGGCAGGATCTGAAATGAACCAGAAGTTGCCCAGCAGTACAGAGCCCAGGGAGGTGTATTCATCCAAACCTCCAGCTGGATGAATGCTGAAGGGCTGCTTACCTGCTGGAGGCCTGATTACCGCAGCCTGCCTCACGGGGGCTGCTGGAAGATCCCAGCTCTCTTTTCATTTCTCTCCTTCCTTTTATCTAACTCTTGCTGCTCATCCTCTAGGTAAAAAAAAAAAAAAGTGCAAAATTAAGAAATATGGGGAAAATTACAAACATTCTAGAAATTTTATAAAGTTCCTTTCTTTTACTTTTTTTAAAATAATTTAATTGGAGTAGAGTTGATTTACAATGTGTTGGTTTTGGGTGTACAGCAAAGTGAATCAGTAAAATGTATACATATATTCATTCTTTTTTAGATTCTTATCCTATATGGATTGTCACAGAATATTGAGTAGAGTTCTCTTCACTATACATACAGCAGATCCTTGCTGGCTATCTGTCTTATACACAGTGGTTTTTTTTTTTTTTTTTTTTTTATTATAGATAAAATTTTCCCTCCCCCCTCCCCATACCATCCCCCTGGGCCTTCCCAGCGCACCAGCCCCAAGCATCCAGCATCGTGCACTGAACCTGGACTGGCATCTCGTTTCATACATGACATTTCATATGTTTCAATATACTTGTTTTTAAATCTGCCACCAGCCATCATGTTGTCTGGGCTGCTGTGCCCTGGCTTACCTCACACCTCTTTGCATTCCAAGAGTGTGATTTCTCTGCTCTTTATTCCATAAATGATGATGCAAGGGCTTTCTCTTCCTAATCACCGAGTTTCCATTCTCTCAAATCTAGCGCCAACTACACGTCTTCCTTGACTTATGAAGGGGTTATGTCCCAATAAACTCATGTAAGTCAAAAATATCAGCTGAACATGCATTTAATGCACCTATAAATTTCCTGTTTTAAAAATCATTGACTTACATTTAGAAAGGATGCTCAGTAACCTCTTTCATACCATTTTAAATGCTAGTACAGGTAGAGGCATTAAACACTCAGCTATCAGGGGACAATTCTCCAGGGTCTGGGGCGTGTCTGCATATCTTTCATGCAGAGGCACTGTCTGTCTTTTGTCTGGACTATCTTTTAAAGGGTATGTGTACAGCAAACAACCTTGGAAAAATTCTCCCTCCAGAAAAAAAGAGCAACCATGCTTGCTGTTTATTAAAATAGATGCTATCCATTAAAAGATATATTTTTGTAACTATGTATGGTAATGTATTTTACTAGATGTATTCTGATGATCACTTTGCAATATATACGATATCAAATAATTATGTTGTACAGCTGAAACTAACATGATGTTTATGTCAATTATACCTCAAAAAAAAATCCTTTAGGAGATAGAGAAAAACTCTTTAGAAGAATCTTTGAAGCTCCACATGACCCCTGTACAGTGCAGGCATGAAAGAGTCACAAGGAGAGGGAGGGGATTTTTTCTGAGCCTGCATTTTACAAAGGCTTTGTAATTCACAAGCTGTATCTTTAAAGCACTTATATTATTAAAAAGGGGGAAAAAAGAAAGATACGATTCCCTTAGCCCCATGTTCCTCCCCTACAATGAAACCTACTGTAAGCACAGGTATCTGTTTGGTCCCCTCTGCATCATCCCTGTGGGACTTGGGCAGGGAACTGATGCAAATACGCAGATGCTCAGCCACTGGCTATGTCAGTTCTAACCCAGGAGCCCCGTGTCTCTTACCAGCATCCCTGAAACTAGCAGGCTCACTTTCACAATTCTTGGCAACAGCACAGTGGCTGGCACACAGAGGTTGCTAAGTAAATGTTGGTTCCTCACATAGGTCGCCCACGTGGAAGCCTCATCAAGGTCTGTTTTTTCTAAGGCCTGCATGCTAGTAGGCCTTTCAATGAGATCCTTTGCTTCCTTCCTTCTCTGCAGGATGGCCTTTGGGTTCTTCTAGTTAAGAAAAGCTTCTGCTTCTTTGATCCCTAGAGTTTCCTCCACTCTTCAGGATCCTTGCCTTCCTATAACTTCGCAGGCTTCACCTATACAAGTCCTACCATTTTGTTTAGTATAATCCATATCTGATCCCTGAAGACTCTTTCTCCTGGTCTTCAGCTTCTCTGCCCTCCACGAGGCCTGTTTCTCAGCCCCCAGCTGCAAGGAGAACATTTCGTTTAGCTGTTCCACCAGAGTCCCTCTGTGCCATGATATCAGCATCCCTGTCTGAGATCTAGAGACAGTTCTCCCCAGGCCACAGTTTGCATTAAACACTGCCCTCTTCCGCTTTTTTCTTTCTTTGTTCTCTGTATGGTTTGTTTATTAGTATGTCTTTCCCATTAGCCCGTAAGCAATTTGGAGAGCAGGATATCATATTCCTTTTTACATATCCCTTAGGGATTAGTGCTTTTGCAAATAATAGACAGTCACTAATTAAAAATGAATTTTAATTTTACATAGAGAGGTAGGGCAGGCGGATGAAGACATTAAGAACTGTTACCTTCACAAGGGAAAGAGGAGGGCCCTTTAGTCACAGGGGCCATTCCTCTCCTTCACCCGTCCCTCCTTGCCATCACTGTTGCTGTTTTGAACACCCTACTATTGCAGGAGCTACTTTGGTAAGAGTCGAAAAGATGGCTTTATGACCGAGCTGCTATTCTGAAGACAAACCAGAAGCAAGAGTCGAGTCACCAGATGAAGGGGACTTGGAGACCTGAGGGACATGGGAAGAAGTGCATTGGCCACTGTGAATAAGGAGTTGATCAGGATCATCTGGAAACTTCCAGTGAAGAGCTTTAAATCATAATATGCATGGGTGTGTGAACAGCAGGGCAAATTTTGGAGAAGGTTCTAGGGCCATGTTAAATTTCTACAGGATGTGGAGAAAGAGGGATGGAGTGGCTGCAGGAAAAAGAAGGCCTTACTTAACATAGAGTTTAGAAAATGTCTCTAGGGGGTTGCTCTTGAGGAAGGCAGAAAAATGAGCCTGGAGTGAATAAGAGGGTCTCTTAGTAACCCCAAGGGCCCTCCACTTTGCTCCTACCCTTTCCCCACTCTTTGCCTTCAGACCGCAAGTTTTGCCAGGCCCACCAGGTCCAAAACTGCTACTCTGCATTTTCTAAGAGAGTTTCAGTCGACAGCAGAGAAGAAATAAGGCCCCAAGAGAGAACAGCTGGCCCTTTCACTGCACCCCTTTCCACATGCAGGAGATGAAGACACAGGGTGTGCACAGCATCTTCATTTTATTTTCTGATGTGCCTGGCACAAATGCCAAAGACAGCTACAAGTAATTGCTCTCCAAGCTCCAGTGAACTAGAACATCTTCATTTAAGTCATGCATAGCCTGGAATTTTTTGTAAGAGAGAGAAAGATGACTTTATGTGGTGGTTGCTAGGCAGCCGGGCTCTCAGGGAGCTCAACACACATGCAGCTTTGCAGAATCTCCGCAGGAAGCCACTGTCCTCTTTAAAAAGCTCTCCTTATGCAGCCCTTGCAATCTTCTACTGCGTCCAAAAATGTAAGCTTCTCTGTTTGTTTTTAACTACCTACCCACCATTCCCACGCCCCATTAACCAGTGATAAACCAGGAGATGATTTGTGTTACCAAATCTGCCTCACTGAGGGCCTGAGGCAGAACTCCAAGGAAAGTACCACAAAGAATGAGATTTTTAAAGCTTTTCACTTGTTGTTTCACATGCACATGGAGAAATTTGGGGAAAAAAAAAAAGAAATATTAGGCAATTAATAAAAAAAAAAATTCTACAACTCAGAACAATGGAAATTATGATAATATTTCTTTATACAGAAATAGATAACAAAATTGGGATCAGTGCATGCTCAGGATTTAACCCAATGCCTAAAAATTGTTAGACATTTACACTTAATAAAGAATTTTAATGAGTGGATGAGCATATTCCATTTTAAATATTGCATATGAGTATTTTCACAGTGTTAAAAATGTCAATGTTTAAAATTTCATCATATTATGTATTATTAAATCATTTGTCTATTTTTATCTAGCCTATTATCAAGTATTTAATTGTTTCCCATTTTTTAGCTAGATTAAACAATGCTGTTAGGAAATGCTTTTAAATAATGCTCATTTTTAAGATTTCTTTAAGATAGATTCCCAAAAGCATAGCTATTTGACCAAAAGGTATGAATTATATTAATTTTCTTAGTAGTTATTATGAAAGTGCTTACACTGGTAATACTTTACATTTCCATCATAGGTTATGGTAATATGTGCCTCACTACACTTAATCAGTAAATTGTCATTTTTGTTGACATTTTACTTTTTGAATTTAATTTGTTTCTGGAAATTAATACCTCATTTTGATTTTATATTAATTTTTTTTACATTTAGTGATCATTTACATTTATTCCTTTATGCATAGTGAATAAATAGTCTTTGATGATTTTTTTCCCTATTCAGGAGCTGCTGCTGCTGCTGCTAAATCACTTTAGTCATGTCTGTCTCTGTGCGACCCCATAGACAGCAGCCCACCAGGCTCCCCCGTCGCTGGGATCCAGGCAAGAACACTGGAGTGGGTTGCCATTTCCTTCTCCAGTGCATGAAAGTGAAAAGTGAAAGTGAAGTCGCTCAGTCGTGTCCGACTCTTTGCAACCCCATGGACTGCAGCCTACCAGGCTCCTCCTTCCATGGGATTTTCCAGGCAAGAGTGGGGTGCCATTGAGAGGACTACAGAAAACATGAACACCAGGAAGCAGGAGTCTTGGGCCCACCTTCAAGTCTGTCTGTCACAACCAATTTAAATTGACTCTAAGACTTTAGTCTTACCTGGTTCAAGGGCGTAAAAAGTACTGAAATTTTTAAAGCTCAGAGGAAGGATTCTCTTAAGAGAGTTGTCAAGACACCTTGTGCTTCTCATCCCACCACCTCTATGCAAGGGGAGGGACATAAAATGCCTTCTCACATTTAGCTAAGTGAGAGTTCCCTGAATACCACTCAGAGAGTCTGATGGTGTCTCCTGAAGTTCAGGACACAGGTTATGAGAAGCTGAGCCTCGGAGATGGCTGATGAGGCAGAAGACAGGGGACGCTCCTCAGCTTGAGCACACTACCCACTACCTGACAGTGAAGTTCATCAGTCAGATGGGGGTCGCTGGAAGGTATCCAGACTCCTGCTCAAGATGTGCCCTTGGCGAGGTGGTGTCACTGGAGGAAGGGGCAGGCAGCCAGATGCTCAGGAGCTGATGGAAGAATTAGGAGTGGCTCACAGAGGAAACCCACTGTGCGTGTGAAGTACTTACCATCTGAGAGCCCCCCTGAAAGGAGGAATCCGCGGTAGAGACAGAGAATCAGCACACCAAGATGGCTGTGCCAGCCACCAAGACCTTTCCTGTGCCTCCTCTCTCCTGCATCTCTCTCTTCACCCCTGGGAGACGCAGAGCCTGCAGTAAATCAGAGTAGAGGAAGAGGATCCTTAACAGTCAGGAAGTCCATGGCCTTCTTTGCTGCCAGTATTATAGCTTTCTGGCCCTAGCTGAGAGAGAAGATGCCATTTTCAATGAAATTTAACATTTTAATTTAACACTACATTGTATATTCAGTTCTCAGTCATGTCCGACTCTTTGCGACCCCATGAATCGCAGCATGCCAGGCCTCCCTGTCCATCACCAACTCCCAGGATTTACCCAAACTCATGTCCATCAAGTCGGTGATGCCATCCAGCCATCTCATCCTCTGTTGTCCCCTTCTCCTCCTGCCCCCAATCCCTCCCAGCATCAGGGTCTTTTCCAATGAGTCAGCTCTTCGCATGAGGTGGCCAAAGTACTGGAGTTTCAGCTTTAACATCAGTCCTTCCAAAGAAATCCCAGGGCTGATCTCCTTTAGGAATGGACTGGTTGGATCTCCTTGCAGTCCAATCACTGAAAAGAGAGTGTTCTTATTCAAGTAACTGCAAACTTTTAAAGCTTCTCATGTTTTCATCTGAGTAACGAGAAAGAAATTGTCCACAAAGATAGGCATCAAGGGTCAACAGTGAGGAAGAGTAAACTTTCTATCTATACCCTTATCAAGCTGAATGCAGTCAAATATCTGACAGAAGAAGGACCCCAGTTATTTCTCTCCTCTGTTTTTGTTTTTTTTTTAAGCTCTTTGCTATTCTGATCTGTTTCTTTTTCTAGACTAACTTTAAAATTCTTGGAAAATTCCTAATTAGGATTTTTATTGCAATAGTCCTGTAACTTCAATTTGGAGAGAATTTACTTTTCTCCAAAATACATGTTACCATCTAGAATATGGTGCCTCTCCTTTTATACCGATTTTGCTTTTGGATCCCAATAACAGTGGTGCTAGTGGTAAAGAACCCGCCTACCAGTGCAGGAGACATAAGAGATATGGCTTCAGTCCCTGGGTTGGGACAATCCTCTGGAGGAGGGCATGGCAACCCACTCCAGTATTCTTGCCTGGAGAATCCTATGGACAGAGGAGCCTGGCTAGCTTACAGTTCATAGGGTTGCAAAGAGTCAGACACAACTAAAGCCACTTTGCACAGCACGAAATTTAATAATAGTCATCCTCATTGTATTCTACATAATTAGTGTTGGCTTTAATTCAATGAATTTTATGGTTTGTTTTAATTGATGTTTCTGTTGTTCCAGCTATGCAGGCAGTATTTTTTCTTTCATGTCTCAAAACTGGCAATTGAATTTTAAATTAAATGTAGGAATTTGTGTATTTAAATTGTAATCAACTATTCTACCAATTTTTTTACTCATCTTAAAAAAGCTTTAGTTGATTATCTTCCCATTTCATAGGTTTGTAGTTAAAACTATTCACAAAAATTACATGTATGCTTTCTTGTGTGCTAAGTCTTGTTTCTGCTTTGTGTTCTGCTGCACTGTCAAAAATACAAAGAATAAAAAAATTTATCAATGGTGATATACACCAGGTAGATCTGTTCTTTAATTGGAATGTTTTCTAATGTTTCAATCTTTAGAGTAATGTTGTCTGTTGTCTTTAAAAATATATCTTTTGTGTGTTAAGGAATTAAAATGATATTCCCAGTTTTATAAAAATTAGGTCAAGAAAGGGTACTTAAACTCTATTGTTAAAGGTCTTCAGGTAAAGATATGTAAAGGCCTCCAGGGAAAGACATTTCAACTCCCCAAGTAGCAGCAGTTTATCAAGTTTATAAACTTTATATTATAAATTCAGTTTATATGCTTACATTTTACATGAAATAAAGATATAAAACATTGCCAGCTCTTACCCATTTTTAAGGCCCGAATAGAACTAATAAACAGACCAATAGGACTCCTCATCACTACAATTATAGATATATTCAATTTTCAAAAAAGAAGACAATAGACTTTTTAAAATTCCATTATCATAATAATAGCAGCTAACATGTTAAGCATTTATGAACGTTTAGGAAAAAATGTCCCAGCAAGAGCCAATATATGTTAACTGAGAATAACACATCAAATTATGTTTCATAAAGTTATTCACTTCAGTTCAGTTGCTCAGTTGTGTCCAGCTCTTAGCAACCCCATGGAATGCAGTACACCAGGCTTCCCTGTCCATTACCAACTCCCAGAGCTTGCTCAAACTCATGTCCATCGAGTGGTGATACCATCCAAACATCTCATCCTCTGTCGTCCCCTTCTCCTCCTGCCTTCAATCTTTCCCAGTTTCAGGGTCTTTTCCAAGGAGTCAATTTTTCACATCAGGTGGCCAAAATATTGGAGCTTCAGCTTCAGCATCAATATTTCCAAGGAATAATCAGGACTGATTTCCTTCAGGATTGACTGGTTTGATCCCCTTGCAGTCCAAGGGACCCTCAAGAGTCTTCTCCAACACCACAGTTCAAAAGCATCAATTCTTTGATACTCAGTTTTCTTTATGGTCCAACTCTCAATCCATACAAGACTACTGGAAAAGCCATAGCTTTGACTAGACAGGCTTTTGTTGGCAAGGTAATGTCCTTGCTTTTTAATATGCTGTCTAGGTTTGTCATAGCTTTTCTTCCAAGGAGCAAGTGTCTTTTAATTTCATGGCTGCAGTCACCATCTGCAGTGACTTTGGAGCCCAAGAAAATAAAGTCTGTCACTATTTCCATTGTTTTCCCTTGTATTTGCCATGAAGTGGTGGGACCGGATGACATGATCTTCATTTTTTGAATGTTGAATTTTAAGCAGACTTTTTCACTCTCCTCTTTTACCTTCATCACGAGGCTTTTTAGTTCCTCTTTGTTTTCTGCCATAAGAGTGGTGTCATCTGCGTATCTGAGGTTATTGATATTTCTGCTGGAAGTCTTGATTCCAGCTTGTGCTTCATCCAGTCCAGCATTTTGCATAATGTACTCTGCATATAAGTTAAATAAACAGGGTGACAATATACAGCCTTGACGTACTCCTTTCCCAATTTAGAACCAGTCTGTTGTTCCATGTCCGGTTCTAACTGTTGTTTATTGACCTGCATACAAATTTCTCAGGAGGCAGGTAAAGAGGTCTGGTATTCCAATCTCTTTAAGAATTTTTGACAGTTTGTTGTGGTTCACACAGTCAAATACTTTAGCATAGTCAATGAAACAGAGTTAGATGTTTTTCTGGAATTCTCCTGTTTTTTTCTAGGATCCGAGGGATGTTGGCAATTTGATCTCTGGTTCCAATGCCTTTTCTAAATCTGTCCTGAACATCTGAAGTTCTTGGTTCATGTACCATTAAAGCCTAGCTTGGGGAATGTTGAGCATTTGTTAGGTGAGATGAGTGCAATTGTGAGGTAATTTGAACATTCTTTGGCATTGATTTTCTTTAGGATTGGAGTGAAAATTGACCTTTACCAGTCTTGTGGCCACTGCTGAGTTTTCCAAAGTTGTTGGCATATTGAGTGCAGCATTTTCACAGCATCCATAGCATCCTTAGTAGAGAGTCCAGAGCCACTGATCTTCAGGTCAAAGCCCAAAGTCAGTCTGATTGTCAGCATTAATAAGGGCCTATGAAGTACAATCTCTCCTATCCTCTGAGGATTGAATGAAGAAATTCTTCACTTTTAGTAGAGTATAAAACATACAGATTATCTCATTCAGGTCAATGTTTATTACAATACATCTTTTAAGATTTGAAATAGCTCTATTGGAATTCCATCACCTCTGCTAGCTTTGTTTGTAGTGATTCTTCATAAGGCCCACTTGACTTCTCACTCCAGGATATCTGTCTCTAGGTGAGTGATCACACCATCATGGTTATCTGGGTCATTAATATATCTTTTTGTTTAATTCTTCTGTGTATTCTTACCACCTCTTCTTAATATCTTCTGCTTCTGTTAGGTCCACACCTTGGAGAGTTCTGACTTCTCACGAGAGCAGAGTAGAAGGATGTGTGCTTATCTTCTCCTGTGAGAACTCCAAAATTTCAACTTGCTGCTGAAGAACCATTGACAAGAGAATGTTGGATACCAACAAAAAAACATACCTCACTTCCAAGGGCAAAGGAGAAGCCCTAACAAGATGGTAAGAGGGGCAAAATTGCATTTAGAATCAAACCCCATACCCGCCAGAGATGCTCAGAGGACTTAAACAAAACCTTGTGCACACCAGGACCCAGAGATCCCACAAGAGACTGAGTCAGACTTTGGAGTATTTGAGTGTCTCCTGTGGAGGCATGGGTCAGCTGTGGCCTGCCGTGGGGCACAGGCTCTGGCTGCAGCAGACCTGGGAGGCACGGTATGTGACATAAATCCTCTTGGACAAGGTCACCATTAGCCCCACCATAGAGTCACTGAGCCAATGACCTACAAACTGGAGAACAATTACATCAAAAAAGTTCTTCCACTGTTTCAAAAGTTCTAGGGCCCACAACAGCTTCCCCAACCTGGAGATCTGGCAAGGGGACTAAGAACCCCCAGAAAATTTGACTTTGAAAGCCAGTGAGATTTGATTACAGAACTTCCACAGGACTGGGGGAACAGACTCTTGGAGGGCACAAGCAAAACCTTGTGTGCACCGGGACCCAGGAGAAAATAGCAATGACACCACAAGAGACTGAGTCAGACTTGCCTGTGAGTGTCCAGGGGTCTCTGGCAGAGGTGTGGGTCGACAGTGGCCTTCCATGGGGTCAGGGGCACTGAGTACAACAGTCCTGAGTGTGCTGGCATTAGTCCTTTAGAATGAGGTCACCATTACCTCCATTACCCTTACCATAGTTTGGCCAAACGACAGGAAGGGAACACAGCCCCACCCATCAACAGAGAATTGGATTAGAGTTTTATTGAGCATGTTCTTGCCACCAGAGCAAGACCCAGATTCCCCCACAGCCAGTCCCTCCCATTAGGAAGCTTTTACAAGTCTCTTATCCATATCCATCAGAAGGCAGACAGAATGAACACTACAATCACAGAAAACTAACCAAGCTGATCTCATGGATCACAGCCTTCTCTAATTCAATGAAACTATGAGCCATGCCATGTAGACGGATGGGTCATTGTGGAGATTTCTGACAAAACATGGCCCACTGGAGATCAGATCAGTTGCTCAATCGTGTCCGACTCTTTGTGACCCCATGAATCACAGCACGCCAGGCCTCCCTGTCCATCACAAACTCCCAGAGTTCACTCAGACTCACGTCCATCGATTCAGTGATGCCATCCAGCCATCTCATCCTCTGTCTTCCCCTTCTCCTCTTGCCCCCAATCCCTCCCAGCATCAGAGTCTTTTCCAATGTGTCAACCCTTCGCATGAGGTGGCCAAAGTACTGAAGTTTCAGCTTTAGCATCATTCCTTCCAAAGAAATCCCAGGGCTGATCTCCTTCAGAATGGACTGGTTGGATCTCCTTGCAGTCCAAAGGACTCTCAGGAGTCTTCTCCAACACCACAGTTGAAAAGCATCAATTCTTTGGTGCTCAGCCTTCTTCACAGTCCAAATCTCACATCCATACATGACCACAGGAAAAACCATAGCCTTGACTAGACAAACCTTTGTTGGCAAAGTAATGTCTCTGCTTTTGAATATGCTATCTAGATTGGTCATAACTTTCCTTCCAAGGAGTAAGCATCTTTTAATTTCATGGCTGCAGTCACCAACTGCAGTGATTCTGGAGCCCAGAAAAATAAAGTCTGACACTGTTTCCATTGTTTCCCCATCTATTTCCCATGAAGTGATGGGGCCGGATGCCATGATCTTCGTTTTCTGAATGTTGAGCTTTAAGCCAACTTTTTCACTCTCCACTTTCACTTTCATCAAGAGGCTTTTTAGTTCCTCTTCACTTTCTGCTGTAAGGGTGGTGTCATCTGCATATCTGAGGTTATTGATATTTCTCCTGGCAATCTTGATTCCAGCTTGTGTTTCTTCCAGTCCAGCGCTTCTCATGATGTACTCTGCATATAAGTTAAATAAACAGGGTGACAATATACAGCCTTGACATACTCCGTTTCCTATTTGGAATCAGTCTGTTGTTCCATGTCCAGTTCTAATTGTTGCTGCCTGACCTGCATACAAATTTCTCAAGAGGTAGGTCAGGTGGTCTGGTATTCCCATCTCTTTCAGAATTTTCCACAGTTTATTGTGATCCACACAGTCAAAGGCTTTGGCAGAGTCAATAAAGCAGAAAAGATGTTTTTCTGGAACTCTCTTGCTTTTTCAATGATCCAGCAGATGTTGGCAATTTGGTCTCTGGTTCCTCTGCCTTTTCTAATTTCAGCTTGAACATCAGGAAGTTCACTGTTCACATATTGCTGAAGCCTGGCTTGGAGAATTTTAAGCATTACTTTACTAGCGTGTGAGATGAGTGCAATTGTGCGGTAGTTTGAGCGTTCTTTGGCATTGCCTTTCTTTGGGATTGGAATGAAAACTGACCTTTTCCAGTCCTGTGGCCACTGCTGAGTTTTCCAAATTTGCTGCCATATTGAGTGCAGCACTTTCACAGCATCATCTTTCAGGATTTGGAATAGCTCAACTGGAATTCTATCACCTCCACTAGCTTTGTTTATAGTGATGCTTGCTAAGGCCCACTTGACTTCACATTCCAGGATGTCTGGCTCTAGGTCAGTGATCACACCATCGTGATTATCTGGGTCATGAAGATCTTTTTTGTACAGTTCTTCTGTGTATTCTTGCCACCTCTTCTTAATATCTTCTGCTTCTGTTAGGTCCATACCATTTCTGTCCTTTATTGAGCCCATCTTTGCATGAAATCTTCCTTTGGTATCTCTGATTTTCTTGAAGAGATCTCTAGTCCTTCCCATTCTGTTGCTTTCCTCTATTTCTTTGCATTGATCACTGAAGAAGGCTTTCTTATCTCTTCTTGCTATTCTTTGGAACTCTACATTCAGATGTTTATATCTTTCCTTTTCTCCTTTGCTTTTCACTTCTCTTCTTTTCACAGCTATTTGTAAGGCCTCCCCAGACACCCATTTTGCTTTTTTGCATTTCTTTTCCATGGGGATGGTCTTGATCCCTGTCTCCTGTACAATGTCACGAACCTCTGCCAATAGTTCATCAGGCACTCTTTCTATCAGATCTAGGCCCTTAAATCTATTTCTCACTTCCACTGTATAATCATAAGGGATTTGATTTAGGTCATACCTGAATGGTCTAGTGGTTTTCCCTACTTTCTTCAATTTAAGTCTGAATTTGGCAATAAGGAGCTCATGATCTGAGCCACAGTCAGCTCCTGGTCTTGTTTTTGTTGACTGTATAGAGCTTCTCCATCTTTGGCTGCAAAGAATATAATCAATCTGATTTTGGTGTTGACCATCTGGTGATGTCCATGTGTAGAGTCTTCTCTTGTGTTGTTGGAAGAGGGTGTTAGCTATGACCAGTGCATTTTCTTGGCAAAACTCTATTAGTCTTTGCCCTGCTTCATTCCGTATTCCAAGTCCAAATCTGCCTGTTAGTCCAGGTGTTTCTTGACTTCCTACTTTTGCATTCCAGGCCCACTGGAGAAGGGAATGGAAAAAATGCTTCAGTATTCTTGCCTTGAGAACCCCATAAAGTTATTAAATGAGAGATATACAGAGTGAACCTGAATTTCATTTATTTAGTCATGCCTCTCTAGATGGTTTAGGTAAGATGACAAGAAAACAGATTGTATTATAGATTTGCAGCTATTTGAAATTAGGGTCTAAATAGTGGTCTGTGCTCCTAGGAGGATTTATCAGAAGTTCTTAATCCTTCTTATAAAATGTTATTTTCTCAGTTATTCAAATGAAGGTATGGAGGGAGACATATCACACTGCAAAATGTCACAAAGCTGCAAAAAAAATAAAAAAGAAGAAGAAGAAAAAGAAGTCAAATGGGAAAAAGAAATCAATATTTTTAAAAGATCTTGATGGTTTGAAATATAGAAATCTCAACAAAGAATTTAAATCTTATAAAAATAAATGAGTCTTATCACATAGTATGGGAGAATGAGGCAACTGGCTTGGCAGATGTTATATCAACATCATCAACAACAAACATCCTCTAAAGGCCTTCTCTATGAGACATGTGGTCAGTATAGAGTGGGTGGATGTGGTATCACAGGTTGGGTCCCAAGAAGCAGGCAGTAAAGTGGAGTTTAGGGGACAGGCTCTCTATCAGCAGCAACCTTAGCATCAACATCTGTGGAGAGCAGGACCAAGCAAAGGGAAAAGTCGAGCTGAGACAGGTCCATAACTGCCTTGACCAAACTAATTGGGGGCTTTAGAACTGGAATGGCTCTTCAGCATAGTCTGGAGTTGGGCCAAGATGGCCGGCCTGGCCTTCATACGCCCACATGAATCCGTCACCGGATGTGGGCCGCCCAGGGGAAAGGCTGTGACCTTGGACGAGGCGCTTCTCCACAGCTGAAGCAATCCCTGAAGGAGCTGACAGCTGAAGACTCTCCGCAGACAGCACTGCCAGCAGCTGGGTCAACAAATCCTTCAGGGAAGGGGTTTCTGGGCCACATATCACAGTATCCACCACAGTGGGAAACCCCAGTGTCTGCTCCAAGCCCATAGAAATGCTGGGGTGAATGTATTCTTTTAATGTTTTTAATACACGGTCAAGCATAAAATAGCAAGAAAGTGTGCCAAGAGTGAAGAGGGAACTGACAGGCAAAGCACAAGGACCACATATATGCCCAACGGGGATATGGTTTTAAGCACAGTGAGGAGGAAATGAAGGCTCTGGGCTCCACTCCCAGTCATCCACCAGAAACAAGAGCTACAGACTCCTGTCTGAAGCAGGTAGCCCAATTCCCTACTATTCTCAAGAGAGAAAAAACCTAAAATGAGACATTAATATAAAAATTGATCCAAAAGTCATTTGGTGGACAGAGCCTCCACAGAGGCACACCTGAAAACACCCATTGGCATCCCCGGCTCAGAGTACTTGTCGTCAGCTGTGTCAGAGCACACGCGCAGTGTGGATGATACAGGCAAGAACTATCAAATGCCAGAATCTACAAACTTGGAGCATCCTCAAAGTGACTTATGATAAAGATGTTTAAACAGAGAAATAGTTGCTGTTGTTGTTTAGTTGCTAAGTCGTGTTTGACTCTTGCCACCCCGTGGACTGTAACACACCATGCTCCTCCGTCCATGGGATTTCCCAGGCAAGAATACTCGAGTGGGTTGCTATTTCCTCCTCTAGGGGATCTTCCCCACCCAGGGATAGAGCCTATGCATTGGCAGGTGGATTCTTTACTTCTGAGCCACCAGGGAAGCCCCCAGAGAAATAGAGGAAGGGGCAAAAATCCAAAAAGCAAACTGAGCAAAATTAATTCTAGAAATTAAAAGTGACAACATTAAAAATTTTTAAAAACGTTCAATTGATGAGCCACTCAATGGCACAGTTAAAGAGAATAAGGACTAAATTAGAAAACTGATAGCAGAAATCACCTGAAATGCAGCCCAGAAAGATAAGAAATGGAAAATATGAAATTGTATATCAAATTCAAGGAAACTCATAAGATTCTGATAAACTTTTTTTATTCATTAAATAATTGTTAAATACTTCCTGTGTAGCAGGTATTATGCTAGACATGGGAACACAACAGTGAATAAGAAAGAGTAACATTTACTTGTCTAATCCATAATACCTACCAATTAAGTGAATAAATTAAATGATAAAAAGTAAGAAGAGCTATATGGTTACCTAATCTTGGACATGAGGGAAAGTTTGACCCTTTACACTTATTTCTGATTAACCATACCTGGAATAATAGACTCTTTCTGGACACCAAAATTTAAAGTTGGATGTAGACAAATTATGGAGAGTCCAGGTTCAGGAGACAGAACATGTAAAGTAGCCTAGAACATATGTCATCTGGATGCTTGGGGCTAGTGCACTGGGACGACCCAGAGGGATGGTATGGGGAGGGAGGAGGGAGGAGGGTTCAGGATGGGGAACACATGTATACCTGTGGCGGATTCATTTTGATATTTGGCAAAACTAATACAATTATGTAAAGTTTAAAAATAAAATAAAATTAGGAAAAAAAAAAGAAATAAAAGATAATTAATGTAATCACCTATGAATAAATACATACTTATGAAACAGTGTAAAAAAAAAAAAGATATAATTGAAGCATTCTTTAGCCAGCGCAGAAGAGAATAAATAGATGCAAAACCCTCTAGTGCTTTCCAATCCTAAAGTATTATAATTCAGCTATAGGCTTTTGTGGCAGAAATTAGCTGTTTGTCTCATTCCTCCCTCTAGTTAGACAGCTAATCTATTATTTCTCAGCTTTCCTTCTAGCTGGTTGAGGTCACATGACTAAATTCTAGCCCATAGCATGGAACACTGTATGCCATCTCTAAGCCTGGACCATAAACAACCTATGAATACATCTGCACTCTTTCACTATCGCTGGACTTGGTGCAGAATGCAGTGACCTTGCAAACTAGTGCTCATGGTAATAAAGCCACAGGATGGAGGGAGTGCTGATCCCTGAGTCACTACGTGGAAGAAAGCTTCCACCAATTAGGCATGTTTATTTTGGACTTTATATGATTAACAAATATACGTTTATCCTATGTAAACAATCATTCATTTTGCTTTTACTTTTCTGATTAATAGTTAACACTATCTTAACTAATCCAGTTTTAAAAAATAGGCCTCTCCATCCAATTTTTGCTTCTAGTTCCTACTCAATTCAACTGATTCATTCTAATGGAATTCTATATCCCACAACTTTGTCTCCTAGGGAGGGACTCTCCTAGGTAGAAAGCTTTTTCCTACCTTGAATTATTTTTGTCACTGAGGTTAGTGTATCATCTTGTTATTGGTCCAACTTCTCTCAAGAAGAGGGCAATGCTTATTTATTCTTCTACAGAAATCAATTTAGACATCGACTCCTCACTCAAACTGAGTTACTTATCTCCTGAGACTCTTCCATGGTCATGTTTATATCCCCTAAAGCCTATCACAGTGCTAGGCATATAGCAGGTACTTGATGGAATTATTAAACTAACAATGTGTGTGCACTCAGTCATGTCTGACTCATGACCTCATGGACTGTAGCCTGCCAGGCTTCTCTGTCCATAGGATTTTTCAGGCAAGAATACTGGAATAGGTTGCCATTTCCTTCTCCATGGGGATCTTTCCAACCCAGGGATCAAACCTGCTTCTATTGTGTCTTCAGCATTGGCAGGTGGATTCTTTACCACTAGCACCATCTGGGACGCCCCAGACTAACAATAGAGGAGAATAACAAATGTGAGGCAATGCCTCTAATCTCTGGTTCCTAATGAGAAAGCCAAAAAAAGACATGCAACAAAAAGAACACAGAGAACTATATATGCAAACTTATATAAAACCATTTCAGTGCAGGTTACACACATCTGTGCCCATGTTTATATATAGGAAAAAACAGATTGAGTTGAGATCAGTTATTTTTGTATGGAAAACCAGCAGCTTCTTTTTCTTTTTATGAGATCAAGGAAACCTGAATGTGTAGCTATTTTTAAAATACACACAGGGGTCCCCTTAGCAAATGGTCTCTGACTAAATTAGTAAATGAGTGATGGTAATGAAATGACTCTGGTAAAAGCACATGTCAACACCGTAGTGCTCTTGAGCACAAAAGACATGAAAACCTGATCTTCTATTGCACAGGCACATCTGTCCAGCTCAAGGCCACATTTCTAATAGGTCCTTAAATTTTATGAGCAGAAGTAAATATTTAGGCAATGTGCAAGGGCAGTGCATTCTTTGCTTTCTCTTGCATCTGTAGTAGAATCAGAAATAAGAGAATTAGAAGATACCATATTCCTTGTTATTTTGAAAGACAAAATGTAAAAGACAGTTCTTGCTAAATTAAAAATATCCTAACTAATGTGCACCCCAGTCAGTGCTCTGACAACCTGGCCTTACTCCTCCTTGGGCCCCTTCTCTTCTCCTCTTTTAAACATCACACAGCTAGTGCACTGGGACGACCCAGAGGGATAGTATGGGGAGGGAGGAGGGAGGAGGGTTCAGGATGGGGAACACATGTATACCTGTGGCGGATTCATTTTGATGTTTGGCAAAACTAATACAATTATGTAAAGTTTAAAAAGAAAAAAAAAATAAAGTTGCTAGCAAAAAAAAAAAAAATCACACAGTGTAGTGTAGGAAGGTAGGAAGCGATACCCTTCCACACCTGCCTTCTTCTTAAATAAACATTGTGAGGCCAGGAATCATTGTTTACCACCTGGGACCTGGACCAATCTGAGGATTTAGTCAGTGTTTAATCAACCCTGAATATTCATTGAAAAGACTGATGCTGAAGCTGAAGCTCCAATATTTTGGCCACCTGATGAGAAGAGCCAACTCACTGGAAAAGGCCCTGATGCTGGCAAAGATTGAGGGCAGGAGGAGAAGGAGGTGACAGAGGATGAGATGGTTGGATGACATCAGCGACTTAAAAGACATGAGTTTGAGCAAACTCCGTGATATGGTGAATGATGGAGAAGCCTAGCAAGCTGCAATCCATGGGGCTGCAGAGCTGGACATGACTGAGTGACTGAACAACAACAACAAATTAAATGTTTGTCAAATAATCTTGGATTTTCCTAAAATGTATCAAAATAAGTATGATGAAGTCTCTCTTGGTTGTGAGTATACTTGGAAGAACAGAACATAAATGTAATTGATAGCCACACATCCTCTTTTCTAACTAAAATTGTTAATTCCACAGCAACAGAACCATTGTCTTATTCATGGTAGTGTCCCCAGCATGTAGTCAATAAGCATTTATTGAGTAAGTGCATGACCTCTTTCATGTAATCTTTTGAGAAATTTTTATTTAATAAAGTAACCTTATCCAATCTTATGGATCCTTGGTACATCACTTCCCCAACTTCCTTTGTTTGCTCACAGTTTGACCAGTGGCTTCTGCAATGTTTTTGCTTTTTATTGATGCTGTAACAATTACCACAAATTTAGCAGCTTAAAAAAGCACCCACATATTATCGTACAGCTCCATTGGTCAGAAGTCCAGGTAAGCTCAGAGCCTCTGCTCTATGTCTCAGGCTGGGCTCTTGTCTGATGCTCTGGGGAAGTATCCACATCCAGGCTCTTCAGGAGGTTGGCAGAATTTAGTGCCATGTGGTGGTAAGACTAGGTTGTCTTTTCCTTGTTGGCTATTGACCAAGGGTCACCCTCAGCTTCAAAAGCCCACATTCCCTGGCTCATGACCCCCTTCATCTAGAAGCGGTCTAGATGGGGACCTGAGTCCTGTTCATATTTTTAGTATCTTTGGTCTCCCCTTCTGCCACACATCTGCTTCTTTTTTCTCATATCTGCCTTCCACTTCTGTTTTCAAGGGTTCATATGGCTTATTTAGATGACCCAGAATAATTTCCCTGTCTAAGTCTGTTTGGCCTGCTATAACAGAACCCCCATAGGCCGGGCGGCTTGAATGACAAACATGTATTTCTCACATTTCTGGAGGCTAGGAAGTTCTAGATCAAGACACTGAGAGATTCTGTATCTGGGGAGGACCTGCTTCCTTGTTCATAGACAGCAGTCTTCTCACTGGGTCTTCTCACAGCACAAAGGATGAGAAAGCTCTCTAGGGACCCTTTCCTTACAATACTAATCCTATTCATGAGGGTTTCACGCTTATGACCTAATTACTTCCCAAAGGCCTACCTTGTAATATAATCACATTGGGCATTAGGATTTCAACATATAAATTTTGGGGAACACACATACTCAGTTCATAATATACTTCCTATTTTAAGATCAACTGATTAGGAATCTTAATTCCATCTGCAGAATCTCTTCACAGCAGTACTGAGATTTCTATTTGATTGATTAGGGAATGAGAATTTGGGGGAATTTAGACCTCTACCACCGGAGAAAGCAATGGCACCCCACTCTAGTACTCTTGCCTGGAAAACCCCATGGATGGAGAAGCCTAGTAGGCTGAAATCCATGGGGTCACTAAGAGTCGGACATGACTGAGTGACTTCACTTTCACTTTTCACTTTCATGCATTGGAGAAGGAAATGGCAACCCACTCCAGTGTTTTTGCCTGGAGAATCCCAGGGACAGGGGAGCCTGGTGGGCTGCCGTCTATGGGGTCGCACAGAGTCGGACACGACTGAAGCAACTTAGCAGCAGCAGCAGCAGACCTCTACCACATTCAGAGTGTGTGAACAAAAGAGTATGCCCCAAATGTAAGTTGTCTTTATGTCACCACATCTCATTTCATAAATGACACCTCATTGCTTCTGCCATATTCTGTTTTTTAGAAGTAAGTCAGTAAGCCCATCTTGCTCAGGGAAGGGGAATATACAGTCTTGAATACTAGTCAGCAAGGATCATTGGGGACCATATCAGGGTTGCCTAACACAGAAAAGTAATTACATTGTATTGTATGACTCAGCTTTCAAAAGCATTTCTATAAACAGACAATGAGATAAGTAAAATTTTCTTAACCTTATACTGAGAGGAAAAGGTGATAGAATAGACATATGTATTTGATGGGAGAAGAGGAAAGAAAGAAAACTAAATTCTCATAGTCAAGTGTGAAGAATCAACATGAAATATTCAAAAATTGGAAATCAAGAAGTAGAAATGTACCTGTTATTTAGAGACACGAAAGTGAAAGGATAATAACCAGGTAGATGAGGTTAAGTGCTTTGGGAAGGGTGGATGTGAGTGTGCAGGGGCTGCTCATGGATGATGGCTGTTTCTTATAAGAAACCTTATATTATACATGTTTCAATGTCATTCTCCCAAATCATCCCCCCACCCGTCCCTCTCCCACAGAGTCCAAAAGACTGTTCTATACATCTGTGTCTCTTTTGCTGTCTCATATACAGGGTTATCATTACCATCTTTCTAAATTTCATATATATGCATTAGTATACTGTATTGGTGTTTTTCTTTCTGGCTTACTTCACTCTGTATAATAGGCTCCAGTTTCATCCACCTCATTAGAACTGATTCAAATGTATTCTTTTTACTGACTGAGTAATACTCCATTGTGTATATGTACCACAGCTTTCTTATCCATTCATCTGCTGATAGACATCTAGGTTGCTTCTATGTCCTGGCTATTATAAACAGTGCTGCGATGAACATTGGGGTACACGTGTCTCTTTCAATTCTGGTTTCCTCAGTGTGTATGCCCAGCAGTGGGAGTGCTGGGTCATATGGCAGTTCTATTTCCAGTTTTTTAAGGAATCTCCACACTGTTCTCCATAGTGGCTGTACTAGTTTGCATTCCCACCAACAGTGTAAGAGGGTTCCCTTTTCTCCACATCCTCTCCAGCATTTATTGCTCATAGACTTTTGGATCACAGCCATGCTTGGAGCTGGTGCACTGGGATGACCCAGAGGGATGGTATGGGGAGGGAGGTGGGAGGGGGGATCAGGATTGGGAACATGTGTACACCCGTGGTGGATTCATGTTGATGTATGGCAAAACCAATACAATATTGTAAAGTAATGAGCCTCTAATTAAAATAAATAAATTTAAATGAAAAAAAGAAACCTTCTAGACTTCTTTGACTCTTCAAACCAGGTGTGTGTATAACTTTGATTAAAAGAATGGGGGTGGAGGGACAACAGAAGAGGAACAAACAGAGTTTTCCCATAGAAAATTGAGTATTTGCATCTGGTGAAAACTTTGTGATGTGTCTCTAGCTGAGACGAAAAAATTTTGGCCCAAGAAATACTAAACAGGATGCAGACAATGAAAGAAACTGTCCAATTCAGTGGAACGACAGTTGTCTGTCAGCTGCATATAAGCCAACCTGACTCACCCTAGAGTTGGATGACAGTGGCCAAAATTTCAAGCCCAGAATCTGCCCCTCTTTATAGCCACCCTTATTTTCTAGTCTGGCTCAGCTGTTACCTGCAGCTTGGTTTTATTTCTAGATATCAGCCCAGCTTCTAGTATCTGGAATTATGTTTCATGTTAATTTTACAGCTTTTGCTTATTTGAGAGACCCAAGTCTGTTTCAAAGCCAAGGATTTTCCATGGCTGTTCTTTTGCAGGACTGTGCTATGGCTGGGTCATTCTCTGGCTGCCCCCTTCTTGTTATCTATGTCTTCTTCAAATGGGTATCCTCAGAGGCCTTTCCTGACCACTCAAACCAAAGGCACACTCTTCCACGGCCCCCATCACTGTTTTTTCACCTCAGTTTGTTTTATTCATAGTATTTGTCAGGATGTGAAATCACTCTGCTCATTTATTTTGTCTTCTTTGTTTTATTCACCATAGTAACTCTGAAGCCTACAAGTATCTGGCATTTATTAGCTACCCAATAAATAATTGTTGAGTGGAAAAATGGATTGGGTAGTGTATGAGTTAGTTTTTACTGCAATAATGCTAAATAACAAATCTTCCTTAAAACTCGATGTCTGAAAAATCACAAGCATTCCTTTCTTGACCATGAATCTATGGGTCAGCTTGACTTCAGCTGATCTCAGCGAGCTTGGCTGGGCTTGGCTCCAGGCTGTGGGTTGTGTTCAGTTCTGCACCATGTGTTTCTTCATTCTCTTTGGGCTAGAGACTGCCTGGGGCATGTTCTTTCAGTAGATCACTGGAAAATAAGAAGGCAGGCAAAATCATGTCATGCTTCCTGAAGCCTTGGCTGTGATTGGCACACCATTCCTTCTGTGCACTTTCCACAGGTCATAGAAAGTCACAAGACCAAGACCAACATCAAAGAGGTGGGAAAGTATTAATGTATTCTGCCCACTATTATTCAGGATTATGATGCATAACTCAAAACATATACCCAGAGAGAAATATCCATATCATTGCTGCTAATTAAATATTGAGTGTGCCATAAGATATTAAACTATATAAAGAATTTTATCTTATCCAACCAGTTCCTTTTGCACTTGAGGAAACAGATCCAAAGAAATGAGAGTGAAAGAACACTGCCAAGTTACATGGTAAAAAGGATGGATGTATAATCCTATTAAAGGGGAGAGAAGAATTAGGATCAATAATTCAATCTGGAATGAATGAATGAATGCAAGAATGAATGGGACTGACAGAAAAAAGGCAGCAGAGAGAGAAACTGAAGACATAAGAGAAAAAGCAAGGTCTTGGAGAAGGCAGGGAATGGAGGCATTTGTGGAAGGTGGGCCTTGGAAAGGAAGGGTTCTGATGGAAGGGAGCATAGAATGGTAGGTGTGTGGACATATTTCTGGTTTGTAATGAAGGAATCGTAAGAGCTGGAAGAGTTCAGGTCTGTGAGAAAGAGTGCAGCACTTGACTGGTGTACTCTATCTACCATGATGTGCCTGGCAGTAACACATTCAGATACAATGCGACCTCAGAGTTCCCAATCAGCTAGCTGCCTCACTTAATAGCGCTGCACAAGGAGTGGCTTCTGTTGAGCACCAAAAGTCAGTGAGTAACAGCATCATTGCACTGGATGACCACCTGTCTTCTCAAGGAAACGAGTGTGAGAGTCATTTGCTGAAAGCAAAAGAAGCAAGAGTGGTATAGGTAGCTTGTAGTAAATGATAAGGATTTGGAATAATATGTAAGGGAAATGGGGAAAAGTAGCCAAAAATACCTTAAGAGCTGACAACCAACAGAGGGCTGGCTTCCCTCAGATTAGACCATGGATGGCAGCAGCATCCATCTACATGGCTGTATGATTGCCTCTGGCACTCCTTCCTTCAGCCATTTATGGAATGCTTCCTGAAGGCCATAAAAAAAGTTCCTAGTTCCAAGCAGATGATGGTTTAATCAATACATTGCAAAATGTTTTAATAACAAGAGAAAGGACTCTGTTATAATTCAGAACTTAAAGCAAAAAACTGAAGCATGGATTCATGCAAATGCAACCTTTCCATCTCATCTGCCTGTATCAAATATCACTGCCATTTAATTTTCTAATAAATTACACACATTGACAGTGTTTAAATGCAAAGTTTAATGAAGTCAATAAAATATGGGCATAAATCAGTAGAATGTAAATTCCATTCCTGTCCTTTACTACCTAATTGAGAGATAAATGTCATTTACCTTGAGATAATATTTTCATAAAAGCACTTAGAGGAGCTTCAGCTCTGATATTTCACAAGGATCACTACTGACCACTATTATTTATGATGACACTAAATTAAAAACACATATGTGGATAGAAACATCCCTATCATTGCTGCTGATTAAATATTAAGTGTGAGTGTGACAGAATGATAAAACTGTAAAGAACTTTGCTTCAGCCCAACTGTGTCATATATAGATGATTTTTTAAAAGGCATGAGGAAATGAAATAAATTATTTTTTCAGGAGGCACATAGCAAATTAATTGCAAAATAGAAATAAGTCCCAAATCTCCTGATTCCCACTCTAGGGTCATTCCACTGTAGCAGCAGACTGCTTACCCATCCTCAACAGTCTCATCATGCAGGGGCCTCAGTTGCCAGGACAAAGAAAGAAAAGAAAAATATCAAAGGGCTAGGTGTACACACCATCATCACTCTCTGTCCTTTAGGTGCTCAGAGGAGCAGCCCCCATCACCCACAAATTGACAGGCACACAACCTATCGGGAAAAGTGCACCATCAATGCCAAACACACCTGGGGGCCCACGGAAGCAGAGTATCAGCCACTCACAGATGCTTTCTGCAAGCAGAATGCATACCAGCTAAAAACTTGAATGAGCATGGTCATTGTGAGGGAGCACAGAGCACAAAGTGTCATTTGCTTTATTTTGGAAACCTCACGAAGTCACTGCTTACTCAGCCGCAGGACAGCCAGCGTGTCTACTGTTCACCCTCATTTTCACTAACCTACCCTGGATGCAAACTAATTAAGGGAGATAATGGGCTCTTTAACTATGTGATTTCCACCCTCTGTAAATCTCCTTTCTTAGTCTGCTCCTGCAGCTAGAGTAAAATATCACAGATTGAGTTGCTTGGAGACAACATAAATTTATTTCTCCCAGTTCTGGAGACCAGGAAGGCCAGGATCACAGTGCAAGCTGACTTGTTTTTTGGTTCACTTTCTGCTGCATAGCTAGCACCCTCTTGCTGTGTCTTCACAGAATGGAAGGGAAGTAAGCAAGGTCTCTGAGGGCTCTTTTCAGTTTAGTTCAGTTCAGTTGCTCAGTCGTGTCCAACTCTTTGCAACCCCATGAATCGCAGCAGGCCAGGCCTCCCTGTCCATCACCAAATCCCGGAGTTCACCCAGACTCACGTCTATCGAGTCAGTGATGCCATCCAGCCATCTCATCCTCTGTCGTCTCCTTCTCCTCATGCCCCCAATCCCTCCCACCATCAGAGTCTTTTCCAATGAGTCAACTCTTCGCATGAGTACTGGAGTTTCAGCTTTAGCATCAGTCCTTCCAAAGAAATCCCAGGGCTGATCTCCTTTAGAATGGACTGGTTGGATCTCTTTGCAGTCCAAGGGACTCTCAAGAGTCTTCTCCAACACCACAGCTCAAAAGCATCAATTCTTCGGTGCTCAGCTTTCTTCACAGTCCAATTCTCCCATCCATACATGACCACAGGAAAAACCATAGCGTTGACTAGATGGACCTTTGTTGGCAAAGTAATGTCTCTGCTTTTGAATATGCTATCTAGGATGGTCATGACTTTCCTCCCAAGGAGTAAGCATCTTTTAGTTTCATGGCTTCAGTCACCATCTGCAGTGATTTTGGAGCCCAAAAAATAAAGTCTGACACTGTTTCCACTGTTTCCCCATCTATTTGCCATGAAGTGATGGGACCAGATGCCATGATCTTTGTTTTCTGAATGTTGAGTTTTAAGTCAATTTTTTCACTCTCCTCTTTCACTTTCATCAAGAGGCTTTTTAGTTCCTCTTCACTTTCTGCCATAAGGGTGGTGTCATCTGCATATCTGAGGTGATTGATATTTCTCCTGGAAAACTTGATTCCAGCTTGTGCTTCTTCCAGCCCAGCGTTTCTCATGATGTACTCTGCATAGAAGTTAAATAAGCAGGGTGACAAGATACAGCCTTAACGTACTCTTTTTCCTATTTGGAACTAGTCTGTTGTTCCATGTCCAGTTCTAACTGTTTCTTCCTGACCTGCATACAAATTTCTCAAGAGGCAGGTCAGGTGATCTGGTATTCCTATCTCTTTCAGATTTTCCACAGTTTATTGTGATCCACACAGTCAAAGGCTTTGGCATAGTCAATAAAGCAGAAATAGATGTTTTTCTGGAACTCTCTTGCTTTATCAATGATCCAGCGGATGTTGGCAATTTGGTCTCTGGTTCCTCTGCCTTTTCTAAAACCAGCTTGAACATCAGGAAGTTCACTGTTCACATATTGCTGAAGCCTGGCTTAGAGAATTTTGAGCATTACTTTACTAGCGTGTGAGATGAGTGCATTGTGTGGTAGTTTGAGCATTCTTTGGCATTGCCTTTCTTTGGGATTGGAATGAAAACTGACCTTTTCCAGTCCTGTGGCCACTGCTGAGTTTTCCAAATTTGCTGGCATATTGAGTGCAGCACTTTCACAGCATCATCTTTCAGGATTTGAAATAACTCAATTGGAATTCCATCACGTCCACTAGCTTTGTTCGTTGTGATGCTTTCTAAGGCCCACTTGACTTCACATTCCAGGATGTCTGGCTCTAGGTCAGTGATCACACCATCGTGATTATCTGGGTCGTGAAGATCTTTTTTGTACAGTTCTTCTGTGTATTCTTGCCACCTCTTCTTAATATCTTCTGCTTCTGTTAGGTCCATACCATTTCTGTCCGTTATTGAGACCATCTTTGCATGAAATCTTCCCTTGGTATCTCTAATTTTCGTGAAGAGATCTCTAGTCTCTCCCATTCTATTGTTTTCCTCTATTTCTTTACAATGATCACTGAGGAAGGCTTTCTTATCTCTTCTTGCTATTCTTTGGAACTCTACATTCAGATGTTTATATCTTTCCTTTTCTCCTTTGCTTTTCGCTTCTCTTCTTTTCACAGCTATTTTAAGACCACCCCAGACAGCCATTTTGCTTTTTTGCATTTCTTTTCCATGGGGATGGTCTTGATCTCTGTCTCCTGTACAATGTCACGAACCTCTGCCAATAGTTCATCAGGCACTCTTTCTATCAGATCTAGGCCCTTAAATCTATTTCTCACTTCCACTGTATAATCATAAGGGATTTGATTTAGGTCATACCTGAATGGTCTAGTGGTTTTCCCTACTTTCTTCAATTTAAGTCTGAATTTGGCAATAAGGAGCTCATGATCTGAGCCACAGTCAGCTCCTGGTCTTGTTTTTGTTGACTGTATAGAGCTTCTCCATCTTTGGCTGCAAAGAATATAATCAATCTGATTTTGGTGTTGACCATCTGGTGATGTCGATGTATAGAGTCTTCTCTTGTGTTGTTGGAAGAGGGTGTTTGCTATGACCAGTGCATTTTCTTGGCAAAACTCTATTAGTCTTTGCCCTGCTTCATTCCGTATTCCAAGGCCAAATTTGCCTGTTAGTCCAGGTGTTTCTTGACTTCCTACTTTTGCATTCCAGATCCCTATAATGAAAAGGACATCTTTTTTGGGTGTTAGTTCTAAAAGGTCTTGTAGGTCTTCATAGAACCATTCAACTTTAGCTTCTTCAGCATTACTGATTGGGGCATAGACTTGGATTACTGTGATACTGAATGATTTGCTTGGAAACGAACAGAGATCATTCTGTCATCTTTGAGATTGCATCCAAGTACTGCATTTCGAACTCTTTTGTTGACGATGATGGCTACTCCATTTCTTCTGAGGGATTCCTGCCCTCAGTAGTAGATATAATGGTCATCTGAGTTAAATTCACCATTCCAGTCCATTTGAGTTCGCTGATTCCTAGAATGTCGACGTTCACTCTTGCCATCTCTTATTTGACCACTTCCAATTTGCCTTGATTCATGGACCTGACATTCCAGGTTCCTATGCAATATTGTTCTTTACAGCACCGGACCTTGCTTCTATCAGCAGTCACATCCACAGCTGGGTATTGCTTTTGCTTTGGCTCCATCCCTTCATTCTTTCTGGAGTTATTTCTCCACTGATCTCCAGTAGCATATTGGGCACCTACTGACCTGGGGAGTTCTTCTTTCAGTATCCTATCATTTTGCCTTTTCATACTGTTCATGGGGTTCTCAAGGGAAGAATACTGAAGTGGTTTGCCATTCCCTTCTCCAGTGGACCACATTCTGTCAGACCTCTCCACCAAGACCCGCCTGTCTTGGGTGGCCCACGGGCATGGCTTACTTTCATTTAGTTAGACAAGGCTGTGGTCCTAGTGTGATTAGATTAACTAGTTTTCTGTGAGTATGGTTTCAGTGTGTCTGCCCTCTGATGCCCTCTTGCAACACCTATCGTCTTACTTGGGTTTCTCTTATCTTGGACATGGGGTATCTCTTCACAGCTGCTCCAGCAAAGCACAGCCGTTGCTCCTTACCTTGGACGAGGAGGGGTATCTCCTCACCGCCGCCCCTTCTGACCTTGAACGTGGAATAGCTCCTCTAGGCCCTCCTACACCCTTGCAACCACCGGTCCTTGGAGGTGGGGTTGCTTCTCCCAGCCATGGCCCCTGGCCTCGGGCGTGGGGTAGGTCCTCCAGGCCGCTGCCCCTGGCTTTGGGCATAGGGTAGGTCCTCCCGGCCGCCACCTCTGGCCTCAGACGCGGGGTAGCTCCTCTTGGCTGCCACCCCAACCTCAGATGCAGGGCAGCTCCTCTTGGCTGCTGCCCCTGACCTTGGACATGGGGTAGCTCCTCCCAGCCGCAGCCCCTGACCTCGGACGTGGGTAGCTCCTCTTGGCCGTTCCTGCACTGTCGCAGCCTGGCACTCTCAGCTGCTGCCCCTGACCTCAGACGTGGGGTAACTCCTCTTGGCCGCCTCCCCTCCGGCATGGGGTTCTCCCAGCTTCTGCCCCTGACCTCAGATGTGGGGTAGCTCCTCTCAGCCATGCTAAATGCACCGGTCTCTTCTACAAAAGCACTAATTGCATTCATGAGGATCCCAGCCTCATGACCCAGCTGCTTCCCAAAGACACATTGGGCATTATGACTTCAACATAGGGATTTTGAAAGGACACACACATTCAAACCATCATATCTCCCCAGAGACACAGTTCATAGTATTAAAATATCTTTTGACATTTCATTCTGCCTTATCCCCTGATTTCTTCTCCACATAGCTAGTATTTCCTGTCACAGTTTTTAGGGTGTTACAGGGAGCAGTATCTCCAGCATTTCAGATAGTATGTAGAAAAGTCTTATTGATTTTGAATAGGGTCAAGCCATCCATAGGGTATTGTTTTGTATTCATTTCATTCTAATAAGGGCATAGAAAACCCAGTATGTGAATTAAGAGATCTGAAAAGTAGGTTATAAGAGAAGTGACTGAGAAAATTCTAAATGCTTGGTTTGCAAAGAACACACAAAAAGACTTTATAGATTTCTTTTTAATTATAAAAGAATAGTCTTGTGTTTTGTTACTAAAATTGTTAATTACAAAACAGAAGTAGAGTCACAGATCCAGAAGATAAGTTTAAGGTTTCCAGGGGATAAGGGGGGGTAGGATAAAATGGGAAATCGAGACTGACATACACAGACTACCATATATAAAATGAGTCCCTTGGACTGCAAGGAGATCCAACCAGTCCATCCTAAAGGAGATCAGTCCTGGATGTTCATTGGAAAGACTGATGCTGAAGCTGAAACTCCAGTACTTTGGCCACCTCATGCAAAGAGCTGACTCATTGGAAAAGACCCTGATGTTGGGAGGGATTGGGGGCAGGAGGAAAAGGGGACAACATAGGATGAGATGGCTGGATGGCATCACCGACTCAATGCACATGAGTTTGAGTGAACTCTGGAAGTTGGTGATGGACAGGGAGGCCTGGCATGCTGCAATTCATGGGGTCACAAAGAGTCGGACACGACTGAGAAACTGAACTGACTGAACCTTTACTTATAGTGCAGGCAGCTCAATACTCTGTAATGGCATGTATGGGGAGAGAATGTAAAAAAGATAGATATATGTGTAAGTTTGATTGATTTTGTACACCTAAGACTAACACAACATGTAAATCAGCTACACTGAAATAATTTTTTATTTTAAGTGAATAAATAAGTAAACATTATTTTCAGTTCAGTTCAGTTGCTCAGTCATGTCCAACTCTTTTTGACCCCATGGACTGCAGCACACCAGGCTTCCCTGTCCATCAGCAACTCCCGGAGTTCACTCAACCTCATGTCCATTGACTCAACGAAGCCATCCAACCATCTCATCCTCTGTCGTCCCCTCCTCCTCCTGCCTACAATCTTTCCCAGCATCAGGGTCTTTTCAAATGAGTCAGCTCTTCGCGTCAGGTGGCCAAAGTACTGGAGCTTCAGCTTCAGCATCAGTCCTTCCAATGAATATTCAGGACTGGTTTTCTTTAGGGTGGACTGTTTGGATCTCCTTGCAGTCCAAGGTACTCTCAAGAGTCTTCTCCAACACCACAGTTCAAAAGCATCAATTCTTCGGTGCTCAGCTTTCTTTATAGTCCAACTCTCACATCCATACATGACTACTCAAAAAACCATAGCCTTGACTAGACAGACCTTTGTTAGCAAAGTAATGTCTCTGCTTTTTAATATGCTGTCTAGGTTGGTCATAGCTTTTCTTCCAAGTAGCAAGCATCTTTTAACTTCATGGCTGCAGTCACCATCTGCAGTGATTTGGGGGCCCCAAAAAGTAAAGTCTGACACTGTTTCCCCATCTATTTGCCATGAACTGATGGAACTAGATGCCATGATCTTAGTTTGCTAAATGTTGAGCTTTAAGCCAACTTCTTCACTCTTCTTTTTCACTTTCATCAAGAGGCTCTTTAGTTCTTCTTCACTTTCTGCCATAAGAGTGGTGTCATCTGCATATCTGAGGTTATTGATATTTCTCCCAGCAATCTTGATTCCAGCTTGTGCTTCATCCAGCCCAGCCATACCCCCCAAAAGAATAGTGATTCTGTATTTGCAAAAATTTTAGATAGATATAGATAAATAGATACATGCTTGTCTTTTGCTTAAGTCAACTAATACAGAAAAATACAAACAAAAATGTTGAAAATTCATCCAAGATTTTATTACCTAAAGCAAACATCACTAATATTTAATGACATCATTCTACATATTTTTTTATGTGGCACAGAAAGGGAAGAACAAGTATAGAGCAATATAGATAAACATATTTGCAAGAAAGGATCATACTATGTATATGGTCTTAAAAGATAGATACAATAATTTTCCACTTGATTGTAACAGGAATAAAAAGAAACAAGTAAATCTGAATAAATGTCAGAGATAATACCCCCCCCAAAAAAATCTTTAAGAATATGAAAACCTTAAAAATAAATTACAACATTCAGGTCTTTTTAAACTTTAGGCCAAATATTTATTAACTCTGTGATAGAGATGAGGAAATTACTATATTTTTGCTTCCTTTCCTTATTACCCCTCTCCCCACCTCAAATTTTCTTTGGTTATAATATCATTTTTCTGTGATGCTCTAACACATTACCACAAACTTAATGCCTTAAATAGCAGAAATTTATATTCTTACTACTCCAGCGGCCAAAGGGAAAAATCAGTTTCCCTGAGCTAAAATCAAGTTGTCAGCAGGACCACGCTCTTTCTGAAGGCTCTAGGAGAGAATCCTACACCTGTTTCTTCATGCTGATGGTGGCTTCCAGCATTCCTTGGCTTGTGGCTCGGTCTAATCGCTGCCTCTGGGGTCACATGGTCTTCTCCTCTTCTGTCGTCTCTCCCTCTATCTCTGTCTTATATAAGAATGTGACTGCATTCAAGGCCAACCTAGATAACACACAATGACCTCCCCATCCAACTTAGTCATATCTAAGAATTTCTATTTTCCATTAAAGTTAACATTCACAGGTTCTGGGGGTCAGAACATGGCTAACTTTTAGGAGGCATCATTCAGCCTCACATAATTCTTTTATTATTATTCCAAGTGAAGGCTTACAGTATTTGCATTCTCTCTGTACTTGTGGTTCTCACAATTACTTAGTCTCAGTTCCATATTTAGATAGATTTGATATCTGCTACCAGTCCTTTTATCTTAGTTTCTCCTTTTCTGGTTTTTAAATTGTGTTTTCCTTTTTAGTTGGCAGTCATTAGTTATTTAGCTCATATCTTCTCTTTGGTTGCTTCAATTTGCTCTGTTACTTGTTTTCCAGTTTCTACAACTGTGGATCTTCAGCTCATGTGTTTTCATCTGTGTGGTTTTGTGAAAAACATTTTTAGAGCTATAAATTTTACCCTCCATACTACTGTAGCTGAGTCCACAATTTTAACATGTACTGTTTTCATTTAAGTATTTTTCAATTTTTCTTATAATTTCTCTCTTTCACCAAAGTGATTTAGTAATACATTTACATTTTGCTTGATCTAGCAGTTTCTGAAAGGAGTATGTTTAAATGTGCTACTGTTAACTATGAAAAGGGAAAAGGGAAAGTCCCTCAGTCGTGTCCAACTCTTTGAGACCCCATGGACTGTATAGTCTTCAGGCCAGAATACTGGAGGGTGTAGCTGTTTCCCTGTCCAGGGGGATATTCCCAACCCAGGGATTGAACCCAGGTCTCCTGCATTGCATACGGATTCTTTACCAGCTGAGCCACAAGGGAAGCCCAAGAATACTGGAGTGGGTAGCCTATCCTTTTTGCAGTGGATCTTCCTGACCCAGGATTCAAATCAGGGTCTCCTGCACTGCAAGTGGATTCTTTACCAACTGAGCTATCAGGGAAGCTGTTAAGTATAGCTTTATTCATTTTCTCCCATAATCCTGTTTGTAGCTTTTATTTTAGCCTATCTTGTAAGGTACATATATGTGTCTAGTTAGTTTCTTAGTCTTTTGTTCTTTTATGCTACACTTTTACCCTTATGTTTTCACATTTTAGTATCAAAATTGCTATCACAACTTTGTCTAGATTGCATTTTGCCATACATGTAATTTCAACTTTTCTTTATCTTTCAAATACGCCTTTTATATAAGCTCTATATGTGGGACATGCTTTTAAAATACATCTCTGAAACTGTCTTTTGCACAATAAGCTAAATCCATTTGTATTTATTCTTATTTTATTTTAGAATGTGCTTCCATTACGCTTTTCATCTTTTCAATTTACCACACTTTTATTCTGCTTCCTTTTCTTTTTCTGCCCTTCAAAAAATAGATTAGGTTCTCTTCTTCTCACTTGAAGATTTACATATTCTATCTTTATCATTTGATGGTTATGCCAAACTTATTAAAACCAATTGTTGTGTTTATTATTTAATTTCTGAAGTGTCAATATCCACTTCATAAATAAAAAATATTTTGCCTCCGTCTGGCCTCAACCATAAATTTGTTCTATATCACTAAGAATATACTTTTTTAGGTTTTTTCTTTTGAAACAACATTGAAATTTACTAAGTTACTAATTGCCCTAGGCAGTTCAGGCTGCAATAGCAAATTACCAAATGTGAGTGATTTAAACAACAAACATGCATATCTCACAATCCCAGAGGCTAGAATTCTGAGATCACATTGCCAGCACAAATGAGTTCTGTTGAGAAGCCTCTTTGGGGATGTGAACGACTTCCTTCTCCTTGTACCCTCACATAGAGGAACATGGCTGTTATAAGAGTACTAACTGTATTCATGAGGAAGACTTCACCCTCATAACCTTCGTGTGTGTTCAGTCACTAAATTGTGTCCCAGTCTTTGCAACCCCATGGACTGTAGCCTGCAAAAGTCCACTGTCCACGGGATTTTCCAGGCAAGAATTTTGGAATGGGTTGCCATTTTCTTCTCTAAGGAATGCTCCTGACCCAGGGATTGAACCTGCATCTTCTGCATTGGCAGGCGGGTTCTTTATTGCTGAACCACCAGGAAAGCCCATAACTTTATTTAATCCTAATTACCTCCCTCAAGCCCCACCTCCTAATACCATCACATTGGGGAGGGAGTAAGATTCGAACAGATGAATGTTGGGGCAACACATTCAATCTGTAATGCTTACTCTTATCCCACATAGCTTATCACTTTCTTCTGGATTTATGATCTTTGTTTAGTAAACCTTCTGAAGACATATATGCCTCAGGATATCTTTCTTACATTCTACTACTTAAATAATGGTTTGCCTGGATATAAAATTCACTACCTCAAATGTATAAAATTACTCCATTGTCTTGCATACACTTTGCATTCATTCACTCCTTACACAGACTATGAGCTAGTGATTATCATCATAGTCACAGCTCAGGAATCGGATGAGCAGAGGAAGAATCACTGGATTGGGTCACAGAAATGCAGAGGACCCTCACATCGGCAGACCTTCAAAGACCATTTTCTTAACCATTCAACTGCCAGGCCAACAGGTTTTTCCCCTCAGTTTAAATCACTCCAACAAAATGTGACTTAGAATAAAATTATCTGGTCACTTGGGGACACAAACCCTGAGAGTGTATTTATAATTCAGGAAGAGGAGGCGGGGGAGGCAGTCTCTGTCAACTATGGTAAGCAATCTGTTCAATCCCTAGAGGATGAAGTTTGATTTTCTTTTTATCTGGCTTTTATGTTCAAGGAATATAAATGTCAGGAATCAAGCATTCCCTCTGGATGGTAGAGTAATAAATAACTTTCCTACCATTTTGCACAGATGCTGTGACTAAATTGAGATCAGGAAAGATGCAGACAAGTACAGCAACAAACTGATGATGAGTTTATTTTAAGAGCAACTGTTAAATTAGAAAGATTTTTCAAATAAAAATAAAAAAGGAGGAGGAAGTCATTTGGGCACCAATTCTAAGAAATTCAAACGAGATTCATAGCTGGAGTAAATGAGCAATCCACTCAGCCCACTCAGAGAGGTGAAATCATCATTTTCCAGATTTAAACAAAATTCTGAATGTTTTGAGGCATAAAGAAGAAGTTTATACCTTGAAAGACTTAACATATTACAGGAATAGAAAATAAATATTTCTGAAATAATAAGAACTTTATACTCTAAATAAAATATAATATTAAGAATAATGTCACTCATCTGTCTATCGGAAACCTCACACTTTAAACCAAGATATGAGTATTTACCTAAATTGACTCAGTTTTATTAATTTAGCAAATATTTTGAACCACACCAACATAATAATACCACTCCTTGTTATCTATTCTAAGTAAAGAATACAAAATTTTCAACAGCAAAAAATGTTCAATATAGCATTATTTTGTAATAGGAATATATTAGAAATGAAACCTAAATAAAGGAAACGAATAATTTTTTGAGTAACAATTATTTGTTAGTCATTATCTGGGTACTTTACTTATGTTATATTTAACAGTAATAATTTAGATATTCTTTTCCTAGTGAGGAAATGAGCAAAGACATTGTTACCTGTGAAAGATTAAGCACGTGGTTAAGAAAAGAGGAAAGTTTAACCTAAGTGATAGTGAATGGAATAATGTTTTCCATATAACCATTAAGACTAGCAGGTATTAAAACCATTGAGCAAGATGGAAAATGTATAAAATATAGGTAAGTACACACACACATGTAATTGCCTCTCTGCTAAAATTATGTACATAAAAGTATATTTATGGAATGAAAAGAACATGAGGAAAGCTGATACTTGTTAAGGTACTGGCATTGGGAATGACTCTCCTTAATTTTAAAATATCCACTGCTCATTCATTCGTTGAAGACATACTTACTGAATACCTACAATGAGAAAAATACAGCCCTTGTCCTCATGGAGATTACATTCTATAAGGGAGAAAAATAATAGATATATTGCGTAAAATCAGTTAGTGACAAATGATAGGAAGGAAATAAAGAGGAGTGTACAGACTGAGAGTGATAGCATGTCCCTTTAGAAACAGTGGCTAAAGAAGGCTTCCTTGATGAGCTGATGTTTGTACAGTGAAGGGGGAGTAAGCCACACGAAGGTATGGGTGGGCACTGCACTCAGGGGAGGTAGCATGTGCAAAGGCACTGAAGCTGAAATTGGATACAATACAGACATTTTAAAGATGTGGGGGAAGTTCATGTAGTAATATTAAATAGAAACAGTATGAAGATGCCAGTCCAGTATCCCCAAGACGATACTGGATGCTTGGGGCTAGTGCACTGGGACGACCCAGAGGGATGGTATGAGGAGGGAGGAGGGAGGAGGGTTCAGGATGGGGAACACATGTATGCCTGTGGCGGATTCATTTCGATATATGGCAGAACCAATACAATATTGTAAAGTTTAAAAATAAAATAAAATTTAAAAAAAAGCCTACAAAACTATGCCTATAATCTAAAAAAAAAAAGAACCCAAATAAGATATTTTTAAAAAGTACAATATACCGATGATGATAAGTTACCTTGGTGTAAATGTAATCTTTAAGGGCAAGGACTCCAAACCCAAACTGCCTGGGTTCAAATATCAGTTTTGTGACCTTAGGGAATTCACATAGCTTCTCTGTGCCTTACCTGTAAAGTAGGGGTAAAAATAATAGTAGTTCCCTAAGTACTACAGTGTTGTTAAGAGATACGATAGGCAGAATAAACCCATAATGCCCATGTTCCAAACTCTAAAAACTGTATGTTACCTTACATAGCAAAGAGAAAATTAAATTGCAGACGGGACCAAGGTTACTAACCATTGACCTTAAAATAGGGAGATTATGGAGAATTATCTGGTGGGCCCAAGATAATCACAAGGGTCCCTACAAGTGGAAGAGGGGAGTCAGAGAAAGAGATGTGGCAATATAAGCAGAGGCAGAAGGATGCTATGTTGCTGGCTGTGATGATGGAGGGAGGGACCATGAACCAGTCAATGCGGGAAGCTTCCAGAAGCTGGGGGGGGGAAGGAAGCATTCTTTCCTAGAGCCTTTGTGGGGGGAATGAAGCCCTACTGATGCCTTGACTTTAGCCCAGTGGAGTTATGTTGGAATTTTGAACACCAGAACTGTAATATAAATTTGTGTTGTTTTAAGGCACCAAACTTGTGGTAATTTGTTGTAGCAATAACAGAAAACTAATACAAGACGGTGAAGTGAGCTTTTATGAGTAAAATATTCAGAACAATCCCTCTTACATGGTGAATATTGTACTGCTGCTGCTAAGTCACTTCAGTCATGTCCAACTCTGTGTGACCCCATAGACGGCAGCCTACCAGGCTCCCCCGTCCCTGGGATTCTCCAGGCAAGAACACTGGAGTGGGTTGCCATTTCCTTCTCCAATGCATTAAAGTGAAAAGTGAAAGTGAAGTCGCTCAGTCGTGTCCGACTCTTAGTGACCCCATGGACTGCAGCCTACCAGGTTCCTCCATCCATGGGATTTTCCAGGCAAGAGCACTGGAGTAGGGTGCCATTGCCTTACAAATTATTATAAATATTTGCCTGGTGTTTTCTATCACACTTTCCATAAGCAATATGTATGTATTGATTAAACATTTACCTTAAAATAACTGGGAAAGACTACTTAAAGGAGAAAGTGTTATCATGCTGCTGCTGCTGCTGCTAAGTCGCTTCAGTCGTGTCCAACTCTGTGTGACCCCATAGACAGCAGCCCACCAGGCTCCCCTGTCCCTGGGATTCTCCAGGCAAGAACACTGGAGTGGGTTGCCATTTCCTTCTCCAATGCATGAAAGTGAAAAGTGAAAGTGAAGTCGCTCAGTCGTGTCCGACTCTTAGCGACCCCATGGACTGCAGCCTACCAGGTTCCTCCATCCATGGGATTTTCCAGGCAAGAGCACTGGAGTGGGGTGCCATTGCCTTCTCCCAGTGTTATCATAATAATTACCAATTAACAGACGAAAAGGAAGATTTTAACTGAAGGAGAACACAATTCAAATATAAAATAAGGAAACAGAAAAAAATGTTCCCTAAATTAAAATAACTTTTATTTGACCCATTCTTCACTTGCTAACAAAATACTGACAAGCTGCTATGGCTGGAATAGATTAAAAGAAGTTTCATTTTGGATGTGTGATTTATAGACTATGAGGAAAACAGTGAATCCATCTAGAATCCAGATGTAGGTCAGTAATCTAAGGCGTGGAGTCCAGTAAGTTCCTTTACAGACAAGGATCATAAAAGCTTGGAATTTCACTCCTAGTAAAAGCCTCTAGGAATTTGTGAATTTCATTTTCTTTCCAAAAGAAAAGTGAAAAATCAAATTGTATCAAGTCAACTAAGAACACCTCCTCCCTTAATTCTTGGCTTAATCAGATCTCCAAGGGACTCAAAAATTCAATTCCATCCAAACACTTAGCAAGCATCTCCCATAGTATGGTCAGACCCTGTGTTGAGTAGCATTAAACTTAAATACAGATAAAACATAATCTATAATTTTATAGTTGAAAAAACCTGACCTCATTATTTTTAAAAGTGGGAACACTTCCTGCTCATGCTCAATTTTTTACTTAAAAATATTTCTTGATTGTCTTTCTACTATTGAAATACTTTTAAACAGACTACATAGTTTTAAAAATAATTTGTAATACAGGAATAAGGAACTTTGTAGCTTTTCTACTTTACTACTTTGGAATTCTTTTCAGATATCTCATCATTAGACATTTGGCTAATAAGTCAGAATATTTACAATTCTGTAAGAATTATATAACAAGATGTTTGTCAAAATGTTAGATTTTAGAACAGTATTTTTTCTTTTTTAATTTAATTTTAAAATTCTTACTGTTTAAAATAATGCACAAAAAAAGCAGATATCTTCCCATTCTTTCCTAATTCCAATTCCCCAGAAGCAACCAGTTTCAATATTTTTGACATTTTATCCTGGTGTTTATTTCCAATTCCAATTCCCCAAAAGCAACCACTTTCAATATTTTTGACCGTTTATCCTGGTACTTATTTCCATATGTTAAAATAGCTTCTTTACAATGCTCTCTTGTGATTTATAAAAATTTAAGTGATATCTATTGATTCCTACTAATAAAATGAGATTTTAATTCTCATAGCCACTTCTCTCATTCTCTCACACACAACTATATAATCTTCATCTTTTTCTATTCTTCTAAAAGAATTGATTAACTTTTTCAAGTTAATCAATGTTTATTGTTTACATTTTGTGTAAAAGTAATGCAGAGTAGACCCGTATAGTCTGTTACAGTTTCATTTCCTATCTTCTATAATATTGTCCTCCCTGGAATTAATGCTTTCTTCATTTAGTCCAGCTGTTTAATTTGCTATGTAACTGTTACACATTCACTTCTTAGTTCTGACAGAGCTGGATTCCAACACAGCAGGAAACCCATAAGATTCACTTTTTGTTGTTGGCATTGTTCCTTGCACACATCACTGCTGGACTTCTCTGTCCTGCTCTGAACTGGACTCCAGAGGTCTGCCACACATTAATTGTCCTAAGACTACTGGTCATCCTGGGATTTGCTTTCACCCGGTTCCTGTTTCATAAGCCTTGTTTTCAGGACACCTTGTTTCTTCTCTCTTATGTGAAGCAAAGCACATCTTTTAGGAGCTTCCTAAAAAGGGTGCTTGAGGCCAAAAACAATTTTTAAACTTATTTTATATTGGAGTAACAATGTTTTGATAATTTCAGGTGAACAGCAAAGGGACTCAACCATACATACACATATACCCATTCTCTCCCAAACTCCTCTCCCATCTAGTCTGCCACATAACACTGAGCAGAGTTCCGTGTGTTATATGGTAGGTCCTTTTTGGTTATCCATTTTAAATATAGCACTGTGTCCATGTCCATCCCAAATGCCCCCAATCCTTTCCCTGGCAACTATAAACTTGTTTTCTAAGTCTGTGAGTCTGTTTCTTTTTTGTAAATAAGTTCATTTGTATAATTTCTTTTTAGACTCCACATATATGGGATGTCATACAATATGTCTCCTTCTCTGTCTGACATTTCACTCAGTATGACATTCCCTATGTCCATGTTGCTGCAAACAACATTATTTAATTGCTTTTAGTGGCTGAGTAATATTCCATCACTTACATATTATGCCACATCTTTGTCCATTCTTCTGTCAATAGACAAGAAATTTCAGATCTTTCTTCTACCTTGATGCTTGTTTGTTAGTTCAGCTGGATATAGAATTACATTTTGTAACTTCATTGCCTCTAGAAAAGGTTTTCTAGCATATTATTTACAGATATCTAATGTTATTTTGATTCCCAACTCTTTGTCAGTTCAGTTCAGTCGCTCAGTCGTGTCCGACTCTTTGCGACCCCATGAATCGCAGCATGCCAGGCCTCCCTGTCCATCACCAACTCCCAGAGTTTACCCAAACTCATGTCCATTGAGTCAGTGATGCCATCCAGCTATCTCATCCTCTGTCGTTCTCAATAGTCTTCTCCAACACCACAGTTCAAAAGCACCAATTCTTCGGCGCTCAGCTTTCTTCACAGTCCAACTCTCACATCTGTACATGACCACGGGAAAAACCATAGCCTTGAATAGACGGACCTTTGTTGGCAAAGTAATGTCTCTGCTTTTCAATATGCTATCTAGGTTCGTCATAACTTTCCTTCCAAAGGGTAAGCGTCTTTTAATTTCATGGCTGCAATCACCATCTGCAGTGATTTTAGAGCCCCCCAAAATTAAAGCCTGACACTGTTTCCACTGTTTCCCCTCCATGAAGTGATGGGACCAGATGCCATGATTTTAGTTTTCTGAATGTTGAGCTTTAAGCTTTAAGTTAAAAGAGATAATTCATATGTGGCATTAACTTCAAAGGATGCAAAGGGTGTTCGCTATTCCCAGATGGTATTGCAGGCCATACTAGAAATTTTGGCTTTTTCCTGAGGCTAACAAATTATTTTCCAGCAGGATGGTATGATGATTACATTTGTGCTTTTGAAAGAACCCTCTGGGTGCAGCACAGAGAAAAGATGTAAGGGTAAAGATTGCAGAAGGGATTGGAAAGTGGCTTTAGTATCTCATTCTCAAGAGAGAAACTGGAATCAAAATAATAAAATCAGAAACGGGTAGATGTGAATGACAGGGACATTGAAGAGGTAAATTTGATAGAACATGGCAATCCTTTAAATATTAGGGAAAAAAAGGAATCAAGAGTGTCTCTCAGTCTCAAGCTTGGGAAGCTGGAAGAATGGTGAGGAAACAAGATGACAGGCAGGTTGAAAGGAACTTTTACACTTGAGAATCATCATGTTTAAGGGTACTCAGATATATTTAGTCACCATGTCAATTTGTTGGAGATTTAGGCCTATAGATTGAAAGAAAGACCTTGAATAGTGCTCAAATTATATTCTAAACTTTATTTAAATAATAAAGGGCCTGAAAATCATGGCACTGTTTGTAGATTACCATGAAATGGCAAAAATTAAGCCTACTCCCATAATAAGGAGTTTTAAAAGGTGAAATGGCTACATGCATATATGATACTAAATGAGTAGTATCAAACACAAAGACATACATGAGAGAAAAATGGATTATTCTACTCACTCTTATTTAGTCACTAAGTCTAAACTCTTTTACAACCCCATGGACTATAGCCCCCCAGACTCCTCTGTCCATGGAATTTCCCAGACAAGAATACTGGAGTGGGTTGCCATTTCCTCCTCCAGGGGATCTTCCTGACCCAGGTATCAAACCCAAGTGTCCTGCATTGACAGGTGGATTCTTTACCACTGAACCACCAGGGAAGCCCATTCTACTCATTAGCTTCATTTTCTTTTTCTTTTTTCATGAAATCTGGGAAATGTTCAACATTGTTTGACTGTAACTATGACATGAGTTCATATAAGACCACTATACTAAAAGTATTGGAATGCTAATATAAAACTTCCCTTTAATAATAATTAAAAGATCCTTTCCGTACACATGCCTAAGAATGTTTCCAAATGGCTGGAGATAACATCTTATCTTCTGCGCACCTAAAAAAATAGCATCACTGGGTTTGTGGTCTATATTTAGTCATTCTAAAAGCATTCAACCCAACCAATACCTCTTTTGAACTCTAGTTTCAAAATTTTTAAATTGCAGCATATTAATACATTTTTCCAATGAAGACATACAAATGGCCAATGAGTACATGAAAAGGTGCTCATCACTCATCATTAGGGAAATGAAAATGAAAACCACAATGAAATATCACCTCACACCTATTAGGATGGCCATTATAAAAAAGACAAGTGATAACAAATGTTGGCAAGGATGTGGAGAAAAGGAACCTTTGAACAGAGTTGATGGGGATATAAACTGGCACAGCTATTATAGAGAAGGTATAGTGGTTCCTCAAATTAAAAATTGAACTATTATGGTCAGAAATCCCATCTTGGATACATATCCAAAGGAATTAAGATCAGGATTTCAAAGACCTATCTGCATACCCATATTTATTGCAGCATTTTTCACAATAGCCAAAATATGGAAACGACTATGTATCCTTCAGCAGATGAATATATAAAGAAAATGTAGCATATATTTATAATGGGATATTATTCAACCATAAAGGAGAAGGGAACCTTACCATTTGCAACAACAAGGATGAAACTAGAGGGCATTATGCTGAGTGAAGTAAGTCAGACAGAGAAACACAATTAATGTGCAGTATCACTTATATGTGGAATCTGAAAAACAAGCCGTTTTATAGAAACAAAGCATAGAATGGCAGTTCCAGGGGCTGAAAAGGGGGTAACTAGGGTAATATAGGTCAAAGATAGACATTTTCAGTTATAAGAAGAAAAAGCTTTGAGGAGCCAATGTACAACATGATGACTATAATTGATAATATATTTTATGTTAAAAGTCACTGAGTAGTTCTGAAGCATTCTCACCACATAAAAAATAATGAGTTAACTATGTGAGGTGATAGATGTGTTAAGCATCTTGATCTTGGTGATCATGCTACAATGTCTATGTATATTAATTCATCATATTAGCTTTATTGTGAGTTATTCTCCACTAAAGTTTTTTTTTTTTTTTTTTTTAAGATTACTTCAAAAAGAAAGAGCACTGAAAGGCTTTTGTCAGTGCCCCTCCATTCTTTTTGTGCCACTTGTGAAAAGAACCTCTATTAAAACTATAATTAGAAGGCAACCTATCATCCTATGTACATAAACTCATGAACATAAATGCTGGGCATAAACTCTTTCCAGTCACTGCAATTTTATCCAAAGAAAGTCCAAAAAATCAGCTAAGTCCAATGTTAAACTTGCATGCAAGTAAACCAAGGAGCCTCGCTAAGTCCCTTTCTCTGCCCTGTATTTCATAGAACTGTACTGTTCTAGATGGACCTGAGGCCTCAGGGCACTTGGCTATGACTGTGCCTCCCTCCTGGTCTGGACAAGAACAGACTCCTCTTACACCTCTTTGGGATTTGCAAAGCAACGTCTTACAATCACAGCAATTCTATTCTGTTAGTCTTAACTGATTGGGCCCAAGATCACAGCCCAATGCCAAGGGCAGCCTATTAGAGAAGCTCTGGTATAGATGGCAAGCAACCAACTCAAAAATCAGGGCAATGTCTGCTGTAAAAGGCCATGTGGCAAATGGAACAAATTCAACTGTGAGTAAGATTCTCATCAAGCTGCTAAAAAAAAACTAGCTGAGAACAAGGCATAAATATGGAGCGATTCCTGGGGTAAAAGTTATTTCATTTCAATAGCCCAGGATATGAAAGACTCTGAACTCTTCCTTCTGATTCCAAAAACTAATAATTCTAATTGGAAGAGTGTGATGCTCATATTACCTTATGAAATGCAAACCCACTGAGATGCCTGCTGGTACTTGCATGTGAACTCATCCCTCGGTGCTCCTTCACTCAGGACAACATAGTGCAGTGAGAAAGCTCTGGCTCGGAGTCATAGAGCTCAGTAACCACCCATTCTTCTTGTGAGCAAGGACAAAGACAAGTTGCATCTTCCCTAAACGAGTCTGTCTTCTCATTTATAAGAAGAAAGAATTGAACTGTATTATTTCTGAGTCTTGTATGTATTTGATGAACTGTTTTAAATCTGCTTTTTGTATAAAGAGCATAGTAGTGGAAGGCTGCATTTCCACCAAAGATATCCACTTCCTAACCCCAGAAAACTGTGAATATATGGCTCAGTGATAAAGAATCATCCTGCAAGGCAGGAGACACAGGAAACACGGGTTCGATTCCTGGTTGGAGAGATCCCCTGGAGTAGGAAATGGCAACCCACTCCCGTATTCTTGCCTGGAAAATTCTGTGGACAGAGGAACCTGGTGGGCCACAGTCCATGGGGGTCTCAAAGAGAAGGACACGACTGAGCATACGGCACACTGTACACACTATACTTTGCAAAGGGGAATTTGCAAGGGTATTAAGGACCTTGAGGTGGGAAGATTATCCTGGATTATCTGAGTGACTTAATGTAATCATAAGGATTCTTATAAGAGGAAGGCAGGAGGAGAGTCTGAGAAGGAGAGAAATCAACTGAAGCAGAATTTGGAGTGGTGTCCTGAGCCAATGGATGCTGGCAACCTCTAGAAGTTGGAAAAGACAAGGAACAGTTTTCCCCTTGACCCTTCAGAAGGAGTGCAGCAAATTGATATCTTGATTTTAGCCTGATGAGACCCATTTTGGATTTCTCACATCCAGAAACGTAAGATAATATACTTATGCCATTTAAAAATCACTAGATTTGTAGTAATTTGTTATAGCAGTAACAGGAAACTAATACATGATGTAATGGGAGGAAAAGATAGAAAATGCCTGTACAGAAAGTAAGGATCTATTTTCTTAAAATATGAGGCTCCAGAAAAGCAGTTTATGCTTTTTTGGAGAGTGGCAGAAATGTGGTATTATGTAAACTAGCATTAGGCAGAGAAAAAAAAAAGGAACTATTTTATACTAACTGAAATGTTGTTTAACAATCATCCTGTTCTATTGCAATGAATTCAAATAGTACTTTAAAAAAAATCTATAAGTGTACACTTTCAAAGATGAAGGGTAATGAAGTATTCTGCTTAAATGTCACCCCTTGGATACATACAAATGCTATATCAGTAAAAATGTTATTATTCATTATTTCTTTTATTCACTTATTCCAGAAATAACTATTCAGTACCACTATGTACATTATGCTGCTGCTGCTGCTACTAAGTCACTTCAGTCGTGTCCAACTCTGTGCGACCCCATAGACGGCAGCCCACCAGGCTCCCCTGTCCCTGGGATTCTGCAGGCAAGAACACTGGAGTGGGTTGCCATTTCTTTCTCCAGTACATTAAGCTAGGTACAGAGAAATATAATGGTAGAATATTTGTGATAATAATAACATTAATGATATTTTCATGGGTCTTACAAACTAGTAGAGAAGGGACTATTCAAAGTGTTAGGAGAAGGAAAGGGAAAGAGAAAGATTTCATGGTTTTAGAGCACTCTCGACAAGAGAAAGAAGAGAGAGAGAAATAAAGAGAAATTACCAAAGTTATTTAGGGTCCCAGAACTCAGAAATAACCCCAATTATAATAAATTATATTTTGATCTTGGTTTCATCATTTCTAGAGTTTTGTTGGTGGATGCATGCATGTATATACATTATGTACGCGTGCATGCATGAGTGTTCGGTCGCTTCAGTCATGTCTGAGCCCGGGCTCCTCTGTCCATGAGGTTCTCCAGGCAAGAAAACTGGCATGGTTTGCCACACCTTCCTCCAGGGGATATTCCTGACCCAGGGATCGAACCCATGTTTACTGCATTTCCTGAATGGCAGGCAGATTCTTTACCGCTGAACCATTGGTTTGCCCTTACCTTATGTATAATACACATTATTTCTTCATAGAAAGTATAATACATATAATATCACAGGAGCGTGTCAATGGGCAGGAGCAGCTAAAATAATGGGGGATCAAGGAAAGTCCCCATAAAGGCTTCTGCTTATCTTCACTTGAGGGCAACTCTTGAGGTGAATTCTGCAGGATGAGTAAAAGCTGACAAGATGAAAAGGGAGACAGTGAGGAATGAAAAGGCAAAATGAAGAGGGAGGGAGAAATGTTCTAAAAGAACAATGCAAGCAAAAGTTTCAAGACCAAAGAAACATGAAGCCTTACGAGGAAACCAAGTAGAAGAGAGTGACCGAAGCCCAAGGAGAGAGGCATGCAGGAAGTGTTAGCTGCTCAGCCATGTCCGATTCTTTGCAACCCCATGGACTGTAGCCCGCCAGGCTTCTCTGTCTGTGGAATTCTCCAGGCAAGAGTACTGGAGTGGGTTGCCATGCCCTGTTCCAGGGTATCTTCCTGACCTGAGGCTTAAACCCAGGTATCCTGAATTGCAGGCAGATTCTTTACCATCTGAGCCATCAGGGAAGTGGTAGGTAATGCCAGGCAGGGGAAACCACTGAAGGATTCAACTAGGAAGGTGCCATGATCCAGTTTATGTTTTTAATCCTGACTATGCTTGCCATGTCTTCCCTTGTGGCTTCCCTTATGGCTCAGCTGGTAAAGAATCTGCCTGCCATGCAGGAGACCTGGGTTCAATCAATGGGTTGGGAAGATCCCCTGGGGAAGGCAAAGGCTACCCACTCCAGTATTCTGGCCTGCAGAATTCCATGGACTGTATAGTCCATGGGGTTGCAAAGAGCCGGACACGACTGAGCAACTTTCACTTCATGCTTGCCATGTAGAGACTATAAGGCAGTTATGTTCAGGACAAGAAAGCTAAGAAGAAAAATCGGGTGATGAGCATCAAATTTAGGGAGTCAGGAGGCTTGTTATCAAGTCTCAACTCCTATAACAAATAATAATGATGATTGTCATTCTCTGTGACGTTACCATGTTCCAGGCACTGTTTGAAATATCTTACCACAGACTTACTATACCAGAAACTCTGTGAGGTAAGGATCATGAGTATCCTCATTTTCAGGAAAAGAAAACTGAAGCATAAAAACTTATGTATAGAGTTGGCCAAAAAGTTCGTTCAGGGTTTTCCATACGCTCTTATGGCAAAATCTGAATGCACTTTTTGCCCATCCAAACTCAATCACTGTTGCTGTTCAGTCACCCAGTTGTGTCCGACTCTTTGCAACCCCACAGACTGCAGCACTCCAGGCCTCCCTGTCCCTCACCATCTCCTGAAGTTTGTCCAAGTTCATGTCCATCTTATTGGTGATGCCCTCCAGCCATCTCATCCTCTGATGCCCTCTTCTCCTTCTGCCCTCAATCTTTCCCAACATCAGGGACTTTTCCAATGAGTCATCTGTTTGCATCAGATGCCCAAAATACTTGAGTTTAAGCTTCAGCATCAGTCTTTCCAATGAGTACTCAGGGTTGATTTCCCTTAAGATTGACTGGTTTGATATACTTGCTGTCCAAGGGACTCTCAAGAGTCTTCTCCAGCACCACAGTTCAAAGGCATCAGTTGTTCGACACTCGGCCTATTTTATGGTTCAGCTCGCACAACCATATGTTCTACTAGGAAGACCATAAGCTTGATTATATGGACCTTTGCTGGCAGAGTAATGTCTCTGCTTTTCAACACACTGTCTAGGTTTGTCATAGCTTTCCTGCCAGGAAGCAAATGTCTTCTGATTTCGTGGCTGCTGTCACCACCCACGGTTATTTTAGAGCCCAATAAGGGAAAATCTGTCACTATTTTCACCTTTTCCCCCTCTATTTGCATGAAGTAATGGCGCCAGATGCCATGATCTTAGTTTTTTTAATAATTAGTTTCAAGCTGACTCTCACTCTCCTCCTTCACCCTCATCAAGAGGCTCTCTAGTTCCTCTTCTCTTTCTGCCATTAGAGAGGCATCATCTGCATACCACTGTAATGGCAGGTTGTTGATGTTTTTCCCATCTATCTTGATTCCAGCTTGTAACTCACTCACCCTGTCATTTCTCGTGATGTGCTCGGTGTATAGGTTAAACAAACAGGGTGACAACAGACAGCCCTGTTGAACTCCTTTCTCAATCTTGAACCAATCAGTTGCTACATATAGGGTTCTAACTGTTGCTTCTTCACCCACATACAGGTTTCTCAGGAGACAGGTAAGATGGTCTGATATTCCCATCTCTTTAAGAGCTTTCCACAGTTTATTATGATCCATACAGTCAAAGGCTTTGGCATAGTCAATGCAATAGAGGTAAAGTTTTTCTGGAATTCCCTACCTTCCTCTATGATCCAGCGAATGTTGGCAATTTGATCTCTGGTTCCTCTTCCTTTTCTAAACCCAGCTTGGACATCTGGAAGTTCTTGGTTTGCATAATGCTGAAGCCTAGCATGCAAGATTTTAAGCATGACCTTACCAGCATGGGAGATGAGTGCACTTGTCTGACGGTGAACACATGCTTTAGTACTACCCTTCTTGGGAATTGGGATGAGGATTGAACTTTTCCAGTCCCGTGGCCACTGCTAGGCCTTTCACATTTGCTGACATGTTGAATGCAACACCTTGATGGCATCATCCTTTAGGGCTTTGAATAGTTCTACTGGAATTCTGTAGCATCCTCTAGTTTTATTAACAGCAGTGTTTCCTAAGGCCCATTTGACTTGCTCTCCAGAATGTCTGGCTCTAGGTGGCTGACCACACCATTATAGTAACCTGGTTCATTTAGATCTTTTTTGCAGTTCTTCCATGTATTCTTTCCATCTCTTCTTGTTCTCTTCAGTGTCTACTAGGTCTCTACATTTTCTGTCCTTTATTGTGCTCATCTTTGGACCAAATATTCCTTTGATATCTCTAATTTTCCTGAAGACACCCCTAGTCTTTCCCCTTCTGTTGTTTTCTTCTAGTTTTATACACTGTTCATTGAAGAAGGGTTTCTTGTCTTCCCATGCTGTTTTTTGGAAATCTGCAGTTAGTTGGATATACCTTTCCCTTTCTCCCTTGCTTTTCACTTCTCTTCTTTCTTTATCTACTTGTAAGGCCTCCTCAGATAATCACTTTGCCTTCTTGTTTTTCTTTTGCTTTGGGGTGGTTTTGTTTGCTGCCTCCTGTACAATATTATGAACCTCCATCCATAATTCTTCAGGCACACTGTTTACAAGTTCTAACCCCTTGACTCTATTGGTTACCTCCACTGCATATTCATAGGGGATTTGATTTAAGTCATACCTGGCTGGACTAGTGGTTTTCCCAGTTGTCTTTAGTTAAAGCCTAAATTTTGCCATGAGAAGCTGATGATCTGAACTACAGTCAGCTCCAGGTCTTGTTTTTGCTGACTATGTAGAGCTTCTCCATCTTCAGCTACAAAGAATGTAATCAATTTGATTTTACTATTAGCCATTTGGTGACATCCATGTGTAAAGTCATCTTTTGTGTTGTTGAAAAAGGGTATTTTCTATGACCAGTGCATTCTCTTGGTAGACTTCAGTTAGCCTTTGCCCAGCTTCATTTTGTTCTCCAAAGCCAAGTTTGCCTGTTACTGTGTATATCTTGCAGAGAAGGCAATGGCAACCCACTCCAGTACTCTTGCCTGGAAAATCCCATGGATGGAGCCTAGTAGGCTTCAGTCCATGGGATCACTAAGAGTCAGACACAACTGAGCGTCTTCACTTTTATTTTTCACTTTCATGCATTGGAGAAGGAAATGGCAACCCACTCCAGTGTTCTTGCCTGGAGAATCCCAGAGATGAGGGAGCCTCGTGGGCTGCCATCTATGGGTTTGCACAGAGTCGGACATGACTGAAGCAACTTAGCAGCAGCAGCAGTAGCAGAGTATATCTTGACTTCCTACTTTTGCATTCCAATCCCCAATGATGAATAGAACATCTTTTTTAGGTGTTCGTTCTAGGAAGTCTTGTAGATTTTCATAGACCTTTCACAGCTTCTGCATTGGTGGTAGGGGCATAGACTTGGATTATTGTGATATTGAATGACTTGCCTTGTAAACAAACCAAGATCATTCTGTCATTTTTGAGGTTGTACCCAAGTACTGTATTTTGGACTCTTTTATTGATTATGAGGGCTACTCCATTTCTTGTAAGGGATTCTTGCCCACAGTAATAGACATAATGGTCATCTGAATTAAATTCACCCATTTCCATCCATTTTAGTTCACTGATTCCTTTAAGAGGTCGATTTTTATTCTTACCATCTCTTGCTTGTCCACATCCAATTTAATTTGATTCATGGACCTAACATTCCAGGTTCCTATGCAATACTGTTCTTTGCAGCATTGGATTTTACTTTCATCACCAGACACATCCACAACTAAGCATCATTTCCTCTTTGGTCCAGGTACTTCACTCTTTCCCAACTCAATACTTTGCCTCACATCATTTAGCTGATAATTTACAGAACTGGGATTTCACCCAGGCAGCCTGTTTTCAAAGTCTGTCCTCTAAACTACCATGCTATGCTGCCCCTCGTGACCCAGGAAAGTCACACAGTGCTTCCCCTGCCATACAAAGACATGGTGGGGCTACGCACATCTATAAACCAAGGGGTTGAGCTGAATTAGCACTTATCTCAAGTCCTTCTGGTTATAATATGATAATTTTGTCTGGAAAACTCAGACTCCCTATCCTGTTCTTTACCCAGTAGGAGTTTTTGGAGCCTGAGAGGAGTAGCCACAATTCAGGTGTGGCTGAACTTAGAACACAGCTCAGAGCACCTAAAGATACAAGTAGGTATCTGTGCTGTATATGTTTTTCTTTCTGATTTCAAGACCTGTTCTATGGTACCCACTCCTTTTCCCAGAAAAATCACCACACGACCATCCTGCAAGGCTCCAGTCTCCACCCTGATGAAACCAAAATATAAATGAATGCTGTTTCTTTCTGGGTTGTGGAACTGTAAGTGACTTTTATGAAATCTCTTTCTCTCTTCACATTTTTTAAGATTTCACATTAAAAAAAAAAAACACATGTTAATTATTTAATCGGAAAAAAGTATATTTTTAAAAAATGTGTTTTTATGAAGCATCTAAATTTTTTGGCACTATGCTCAGCTGTTAGTTTCCAAAGATTTAATTCTGTAATTATTTTTTAGTCTGGCTCCTCAAATTAACATTTAACTTACCAAATATCCAAACTGAAGGTAGGCCAGGCTAGAGATATTATAAGTAATAAGTCAATAAAACTTCAGAGTGTGAAAGCTGGAAAGGTTTTCAGCATCATCTAGACCACTGACTTTCAGACGGTGTCTCCATGGATCTTAGAGTTGTGTAGATAAACCTTCAGGGCAAAGAGGAGACTAAAAGGCTGTGCATCTAGATCCTACCTCTTCTTTAATCAAAATATCTCTTCTATTTTTCTTTTGAATAAAAGGATTTTTTCTTGCTCCAGAAGTCTATTTGCTTCTTTCCATCTCAACTGCCATCACTCTAATCCAAAAATCCTCACCTCTGAACTGGATTATTGTCATAAGCTCACTACCTGGTCTCCTTAATCCCATTCCTGCCTCTTTCTCCAATTTCACCTTATACCATCCCACTCTATACTTCACTTCCAGTTCTCAAGTCATATTTATTCTCTATTACTAAAATTAGCCAAAATAGAACAGGATATGCTGAGGTAACAAATAATCCCAAAATAGCAGTGGTTTACTAAAATTATTATTTATCACTCATACCAAAGCTTGATATACTCTCCTCTGAGAAGTGACTCAGAGATCCAGACTACTTCCCTTTTGGGACATCATACCTTCAACACATGGATTCACAATTGCCATGGAAAAAGAAGGGGGTGGGGGGTGCCCAGCCCTGGAAATGGAACAAAGGCCATTGGTCAGTACTCAGTCACAAGACCTCATCCTAATTATAAGATAGGCTTGGAGACATAGTCTTCCAGAATGTCCAGAAAAAGGAAAATGATACAGGAGTTTGCAGAAAATTGATGAACATGTAATACAATCCCTGTGTAATAACTTATGGTAATTGTATTTGCTAATTTTTCATGACATATTATTTCCATAGCCTTTTGCATAACTAAGTTCTTCTCATCTTTCAAGTTTAAGCTTAGTTTTTAATCCCCAAGATGCTTTATTCAATCACTTTGATCAAAATAGTCACTATGGCCGAGATTGTAATTACCTCTCATTATACTTTCTCCTCCTTGTCTTTGGCACAGAGAACATTTACATTTAGCTGAGTGTGTTGTTGCCCAGCTAAAGAAAACTATATTTCTTATTCCTCTTTGCATCATATTTGGTGACGTGTCTATGTTTTGGCCAATTGGATGTAAAAAGTGTGATGTAGACTTCCAGAAAGTTTCCCTAAAGAGATGAGGTGGACTTTCCTTCACCCCTTCCTTCCTCTACTTTCCATACTGACAAAGCCTAGACTGATACAAGCAGCCTTCTTAGACTACAAGGCAGCTCCTAAGCAGTGTGGAGCATCAGTGGGAATAAACTTTTGTCCCTGGTAACCTTGTGGTACCACCATAGCAGACCTGGAATGCTTATCTCAGGATGTCCAGCTAAGTAAGGGAGAGAAATTAACTTTTTTCCTGTTTAAGACTACTCTTTTGTATAAGCCAATGATGTAGTATAATCTATTTCTTAAGCAGATAAGGAAACTGAGACATTATGATTATGTAACCATAAAGATGGAAAGCCAGGACAGAGTTAGTTCTCTGACTTCCAGTCTAATGGTCTTCACATCAATAGTCATAACATGAAGATTTCAAGAAAAGCAAAAACCAAATATATTAAATTTCTACTTTGTAAAAGGTACCAAATTGTGAGGCATACATAGTCCCTGCCCTTGTCATGATGACAAATGCACAAATAAGTCATTATAATACAATCTGATAAGTAGTGTAATAGTAGAGAGGTATAAGTGCATGGTAGCACAAGACAATGAGAAAAAGAGATGGTTTAATTCTATTTTGCACTTCACAAAGATAAAAAGTAACATCGGAATTGGGTCTTGAAGGATGAGTAGAAGTTTTCCAGGTATAAAGAGAGAAGGTAGACAGTGAGAAAGGCAGATGAAAACTAGGATCACAAATATCAAAGGACGTGGTACATACAAGTAATGATCAGAGTAGAAAGTGTAAGAAAGTGACAAATAAGACTAGAAATTTAGAAATTTTGGCTCAGGACAAAATCTAAAGGACCTTGTATACAAACTCTGGGTTAGATCTATAGGCAAGCAAAATGTGTTAGCAGACCAAAACTTGGGCCCACTCATCCATGAGCAGTAAAGCCGGCCTACTGACAGCAGGTTGTGCTCTCAGTAGGAAAGCAACATGCAGGGTTTATTGTAAGGTGCCATGCAAACATCTGGGACAGCTAATGCGTAAAAAGCTCAAAGTCAATGGGTTTCAGCAAAACATTTTTAAAGGCAAGGAAAGGAAGGGGGTATGTGATCAGCTTATGATCAGCTATGATTGGTTTATGGGAGTTAAAATAAATGGGCAATAAATTACTGCAAATATTTCCTGGTTCTGGCCAGACTCCAGAGCGAATGTGTTAATTTCTTCCATTTGGTGGAAGTTGTAGCATCTGTAAAACAACTCAAGAAGTGTGTATCAGATATTATTATCTGGGTGCTTCAGAGAGGAGCTGAAGCAGAGTATATGAGGAAAAGGTCTGTCCAGGAAGGCCTCACAGGGTCCTGCTCTGTTATGAATTCATAATGATAGTGACTGCATTGGAATCTTATTAGTTTTGGAGAGCTATTCCCCCTTCCTAATAGAAGCCTAATTTCTTTCATTGGTATTGACTCTTCAGCACCACACAGAGAGTCCTAGGACCTACTCCAAGGGCTCCACTCACCCTTGTCCAAGGAGAGCCAGGTAACCAAAGCCCTGGCACTCAGATGCTTCCTCCTTGGATCCTGAATCTTGAACAGAAAAATAAGGAGACCACAAATGGTTATCACTCCAGTCACAGAAGATCAGGGCCCTCACCTTAATGTTTCTGCCATGAGACTGCCATGTGGCCTCCTCAACCCAACCTCGCCTCCAGGGTATCTTGGCTCTTACCCTTCTTCTTGTGCATTCTGAGTTCTGTGTTTTAGTCATTCCTCTAATAAAATTGTTTTGTTTAAGTTAAACAGGTTGGTTGCTTGAAGAAGAGAAAGCCAACACATACAGTGTCCCAATATGAATTAGCAATGTCAGAAGGAATGTCTCTCCCCACCTCCATATTGTTCCAGGGTTGAGACCTGGGTGTCAGGAATTGCACGTTAATTTTAGCTCCTATACTAAGCTACACCTACCAAGCTAGCTTTCATCAGTGAAGGCTTACTGACACTTCATCTTATTTCTCATTTGGTCTGGAGTTTAATCAATGAAGATGGGGCACCTGTTGGGCTCCCTGGGAGACCCATACCACCCGTACCACCACAGGTAACCTACGGTACAGCACTATGGGGAGAGTATTATCAATGTCCCTATAGTTCAGTTGAGTTGAGTCTCTCAGTCATGTCCGACTCTTTGTGACCCTATGAATCGCAGCACGCCAGGCCTCCCTGTCCATCACCAACTCCTGGAGTTCACTCAGACTCACGTCCATTGAGTCGGTGATGCCATCCAGCCATCTCATCCTCTATCATCCCCTTTTCCTCCTGCCCCCAATCCCTCCCAGCATCAGTGTCTTTTCCAATGAGTCAACTCTTCACAATGTCCCTATAAACAGCAGGAAATTGTGTCCAAGGGATACAGCCAAGGCCACAGCTCTCATTTTCTAACTCAAGATCTTGTATTTTTTTTTTTTCCTAAAAAGGATTGTCTAACTGGCTTTTTGTTCCCTCCTGTTGCTCTCTGAAAACTTTTTTTTTTTTTTTAATTTTACAAATTCATTGGCATTAGAAATCGTTTTGACTTTGTCAAGTCAGGGAATCCATGCTTCCCAGGAGGAGATTTTTAGGCCTGACCTAGATAAAACCAAATGGTCTTTATCTGGATTCTTACATTCCTCTGGATAATAAAGCAGGAGAAAAATGCTGAAAAGAAAGTGTGCTTCAGCACAGGGTACAATGGACTTCTGAATATTCCTTAATTAAAAAGGGATTTGGGGAATTTATTTTTATCAAGATCCTCAGATGATTCAAAGAACACATTTTTTTGAGATAAATGATCATGTTACCAAGAGTAATAGGAGAAATTATTAAGGGTTCCATAAATACTTGAAAAATGATAAGGAATTTAAATGAAGCAGGATAGAAAAATTTATTTTCCCTAAAAAACAGTTGAGACTAATGGAATAACTAAAATCACGTCTCAACTATTTAATTCCAATCCTGGCACAAAAATACACAGATAGACCCTGAGGTGGGACTTTGATTTTAACATTAACTGGAACTCAAGTAAAATGAACTGAAAAGTATCTTCCCAGAATCATCTTTCTGGATTCAAAGATAAAGTCCCAAGAGACTAGCAGTTTGCATTCTTAGCCTTTATGGTATCTTTATTAGTAAGGTTTTGCTATTGTTCAGGGGTTATCTAAAATTTTCCATCTCTGTACATCATCAGATCATGTGTTTCAATACAAGAACTGACTTTACAAATCATCTACTCCAACTACTGCACTTGATCAGCATATAAACATAAACCTAAAAGGAATGGTAAATCAGATACCCAGCACCAACCAGCCAGTTAGGAGCAAAGTCAGGGACCTGTCTCCTACCCACACATGATACTGGAGGGAGGAATTAGAAGATGTTTTCCTTTTTGACACTTGAGAAGGAGGTGGGTGAAAAAGTCAGGTTGTCCTAATGTGTATGCTAAGTCTCTTTAGTCGTGTCGGACTCTTTGTGACTCCATGGACTGTAGCCGACCAGGCTCCTCTGTCCGTGGGATTCTCCAGGCAAGAATACTGGAGTGGGTTGCCATGCCCTCCTCCAGGGGATCTTCCCAACCCAGGGATCGAACCCACGTCTTTTATGTCTCCTTCATTGGTGAGTGGGTTCTTTAACGCTAGCACCACCTGGGAAGCCCTAAAAGCAATACCAAATTTACTTTTGGTGGTTGGCAGGGGAGAAACTAACTTCATTGGGGAAAATGTCTGTCTCAGTCAGCTCTGGTTGCTGTAATAAAATACCACAGACTGAGTGGTTTAAACAACAAAAATGTCTTTTCTCACAGCTCCAGAGGCTGGAAGTCTGAGATTAGGGTGCCAGTGTGGTAAGATTCTGGTTAGAGCTCTTTTCCTGGATTGTATTTGGTAGCCTTATCCCTTTGCCCTTACATGGTAGAGAGAGAGAGAGAACAGCCCTCTGATGTTGCTTCTTATAAAGGCACTAATTCAGTCACAAGGGCCTCACCCTCGTTACCTCATCTAGATCTAATTATCTCCCAAAGGTCCCACCTCCAAACACCATCACATTGGGTTTTAGCGCTTCCATATATGCATTTGTGGGGGATACATCCAATTTAGCAACACCTTCATGAGACACTTGGAAGGAAGATGAGACTCTCAAGACACTTGTGATATGAAGTATCAAAAGTAGCAAGATGATTTTACTACACAATGTGCACTATAAAGTGACAATCAAGGAAGTAGCCTAGTTTTATGTCTTGGTCTTCTGCTCACCTGGGATGCAGATAGACTAATGAAATGATGTGTAAACTAAGGAAGACCCAAAGATGACCAAGAGAATGTAACCACCCACCCCCAGCCCCACACAGATCCACAGATCACAGAAGCCAATTTTATCTGGCTCTCAAGAAACAGGGAGACCCAGGAGCTTTAACATGGGCTAAACAGTTAAAAATATTACAGGTATTTACTCAATGCTGAGTTTATTCAGAGACTATCAAAACCCATCTTTAGAAGCTGTTTTATGGAGAAAAAACTCCCTTCACTGAATATTTTAAGGTTATGTCAAGGCTCCCAGCTCCCTGCTAAGCTCCTCCTAGTGAGGTGGCCTTTGAATTTGATGTATTATATCAGCTGTCTGTTCCTATGTCTTAGTCAGCAAGAAAAGCTGGAGTTTCTTTTTTTAATGGTTAACATATACACGGAGTGTTTTCTTTGTTTGAGGGTGGGGAAAAGGGGGAAACTTTCAAGTATGTCACCTTCATTTCTCATAAATGATCAAATAGCCTATTCAAGTATTTTCAAAATGGGTATACCTCTGAGACACAAGTGTCTTTCGCCTCCCAACCCTGATGAAAGATGACTCCTAATGTAATAAAGTGGGCTCCAGAGAAATCAGTTTATTTATTCCAAATATTTCAGCTAATGAGAAAGCAAATTTGAACTTGCTGTCCTCAGGGTTTTGGCATGGCGTTCTGATCCGTTCCTTCTGACTCGAAGGTTCAGGTTTGATGGGGACCCTCTCTCTCCAGGTTTCTCATTAGTAGAAACCCCACCCCTCACGTGCCATGCGGAGGCCTCACTCCTGCTGCTGCCTTTATTGCAGTCCTCTCACCAACCTCCCCCATCCCCTCTCCCTCACCCAGGCCAGCCCTCCCTCTCTGCAGGACTCCCTCCTGCTCCGTCATCCTTCTGTGTGGCTCCTGGCAAGAGGCTTGCTTTGATGGATTCCACAGACCCCTGACCTCACTTTGAAGTCTCCGCAGCTTCATCAAACACACCCACCTTGAGCCTCAGCACTGCCCCTTTCCCTGGCTTACTAAACTCATTAAGCACCCCGGGGGACCCAGTTTGCCTTCTGTGTGACAGAATGATAAGTAGGTTTGGGGGAAAAGAAGGGAAGTGAGTGTTATATTCTCTGACATGCATCACCAAGACAGCCAAGCCTCCTCTTGGAAGGAAGTGAAGAGAGCTGCTGTGATTGCCACCCTCATCTGGCTCCCATGCGGATGAAGAGCTCAGGCTTCAGAGACAGAAAACTGTGAGTTAGACCCATGTTAGATCTCAGCTCTGCCTGGCTGAGACTGGCCTGGGGCAGGTAGATCTCTCTGAATTATGACTGGTAACCATCACTTAAGGAAGGTCATTTTGAGGATTAATTGACTACTTAATTGTCACAGTATGTGGTTAAAAAAAAAAAAAAAGTATGACTTCAAGAAAGTTGGGCTTCCCTGGTAGCTCAACTGGTAAAGAATCTGCTTGCAGTGCAGGAGACCCCAGTTCAATTCCTGAGTTGGGAAGATCTGCTGGAGAAGGGAACAGCTACCTACTCCAGTATTCTGCCCTGGAGAATTCCATGGACTGTATAGTTCATGGGGTCGCAGGGTCAGATACAACTGAGCGACTTTCACTTACACTTTTCAAGAAAGCTATTATTGTCATTTCCAATGGTCAACATCAGTGAAAAGTAATGGGTTTACTGGTCAATCCATGAAGACACTCATTTGTGTTCCCACCGAGGCTATCAAGGGGAAGTACCTTGTACATTTGTGCCATTTAAGATGATTCTGCATAGTGACAGAACACTGAATATAAGTGCTTGAGGTCCTCAAGGCAGAGAATATTTATACCAGTAATGATTATTAAACAGCTATAATCTACTGCCATTTACCTGGGGCCAGGTACTGCACCAAACAACTGAAATGTCACAAAACCATTTTGGTAGGTATTACACACCCCATCTTACAAAAAAAGGAAACTGAGACTCTAAAATTTTACATGACTTGTTTAAGGGTCAGAGACCTGTGAGGAAACAACACAACCACCTATAAGAGACGATGAAACATACGGAAACTAAGAGTGGAAAGCTATTACCACCTATAGGCTTTATAGGGTACACAGTGAATAGGTGGAGGGTAGCAGGGAGGAGTGATGTTATGGTGTTCCAGAGCCATAAGAAAGGAGCCACCCAATAGGAAGCAAAGCCACAGCAAGGAGACGAGGAAGGACAGGGTAACAGGTGCATTGGGCTACACCGGCCTCTCTCTCCTCTCATTCTCTGATGTGCTGCTAGTGCCTCTGTCTGAACCCAACTGGAAGCTGGAGGACAAATGAGCTAGGTGAGGTAGTTCACTGCAGTGAACCTCTAGGCACAAAGAATTACAAAGGATGGTGACCAATGGATGGTGGGTGAGGGGTGCAAATGGAGAACTGACAGTCACTCAAAAGGAAACCCAGGACCTCATTAACCTTGTTTGTTCAACACCAAGAATTCTCCACCAACTAGAAACTCTTAGTACAGCCTTGGCAAGTAAATAAATCAGCAAAGGGAAATTAGAGGATGCTATAAAAGAGAGCAATGAAAAGTGAAAGTGAAGTTGTTCAGTCATGTCGGACTCTTTGCCACCCCGTGGACTGTAACCTACCAGGCTCCTCTGTCCATGGGATTTTCCAGGCAAGAGTACTGGAGTGAGCTGCCATTTCCTTCTTCAGGGGATCTTCCCAACCCAGGGATTGAATCCAGGTCTCCTGCATTGCAGACAGACGCTTTACCATCTGAGCCACCAGGGAATAGGAACTAAATAAATCTGAGCCCAGGGTCCAATGCTGAAATACTTGGTGACCTTGGACACGTTTACTCAGCCTTCTCAAGTCTTAGCCTCCTCATCTGTGACACTTGGGCTCTAACTGTCCCTGTCACATATGTCCAGTGTAAGAACTGAGATAAAGGGCAGAAAGTAGACAGGCACTGTCACACCGGTTATAGGAGCAGAGTCAGAAATCAGAGAACCCAAGTTCAAATCCGCTGTGCCTACCTTCAAGCTCTATTATCTCAGAAAAGTGGGTGAGCCTCCCAGGACCTTAGTTCCCTCCTCTGTGAGTCAGGGTGATAGGAACACCTGATTTACAGGGACTCTATGTTGATAAAGTGACTTTAAAAATGTAAAACAGTTAATAAATGTTACCCAGCACTTAAGGGGGTCTCAGTTAATGTTGGCTATTTTCCTTCTAGTGCACAGCACCCTGCCTGTGGCAGAGTAAGTAGTGACCTAGAGTTTGCCTTCTGAGCAGGATGGCCACAGGATGAGGGAAGAGCCTATTCATGTGTCTATTATTTCCCTTCTCTCCAGAGCACTCAGACCCCATGTCAAAATTCAAAGCTCTGTTGTTTGTTTTCCATAAGAAAGCCAATACCGGTCAGCATTTCAAAAATGTAGTAATTGTTCTGAAGTCCTAAGGGCTGAGGGGGACTGCACTGCAGACAGCATGGGCTTCAGCTGTGTTGCTATCTCGACCCCTTGCTCTGCATCTGCCCATGTCCTCAGCTCATTCTGAGGCTTGTGCTTGGCACCAGCCTGTCTGTCACAAGCTGCTGTCTGGGGTGGGGGGCAGTCCTGCCTGCCCACCTGCCCTACCCCCCTCCCCAGCCCCAGATGCCCACAGTCCTGGGGAATGTGTTCTCTACCTGCTTACAGAGCACTGTATAGAGTCAACAAACACCCACCACATGCTAGAAACTCTTCAGGTGCTGGAGATGCAATGACAAAGGCAGTGACAACCTCTGCCCTCGGAGAGCTTACATTCTACTGGGAGGAGCAAACAGTTTACACAGCGACAAGCAAAACATGCAGCAGATCAGGGGATGACAAGGCCAGTGGGGAAGCGGAATAAGGAGTCACAGTACGAGGAGGGCTAGCAATTTTAAATGGATGATCAGAGAAGGCTTCACCGAACAGCTGAAAAAATTAGGGAATGCTTCACAGACTCTGTCATAATAAATGTTGACTGTGATTAGTGGTCAAAGGAAATTTAATTTCCTGTTTTCTCTCCAGGGATGCCAGAGGTACATAGCTGGAAAAGTTTGAGAAGTGTTATTGCTAAGACTCAAGGGACCAGAGAGTAACATGGGGCACCATATGCTGAGACATAGAGCAGCTCATGGAGCTTCCAGGGTCACCTGCGGGGATACAAATTCTAAACTCCTACGATTCGTCCTTCCTGGGTGCCCTTAGGACACAAGTGTTAGTTGAATTTGGTTGCTAATGTCTAGTGTCAAGTATGGACTCCTGTTGAGGGAAGCTTTGCAATAAGTCATTTCAGAGGTGGTAGTTTCCCTGCAGTCAGCCTTATTTACACATTGTGGGTTTAGAGCGAGATAGGTCAGTACACCGAGATGACACTGAGGCAGAAAAAGTAACTGAAATTCCACGAGCTTAACACAACGAAGATTCCTTTCTTACTCATGCATCTCTGAGCCAAGATGATCCTCTGGAATAGCTTCTCTCCACAGGGGACTCAAGGATCCAGGTTACTTCTAATCTGGGGCTCTACCAACTCGACAGGAGGCTCCTTCCTCAACAGCGGGAAGAAAATGGAGGGAAAGAAAATGCCTGGAAATATCACCCTGCTCATCTGCATTTCAGACAGGAAGAGATGTGCATTACTTCTCCTTGATTTATTGGCCATAACTAGTGGACAGTCTCATCTTCTTAAAGTGAGGTCACCTGACTAATTCTCTACAGGGAAGAAAAGCAGACTGGATGTGGGGAGCACTACTAAAATTCTACCAGATCACTTGCTCCTACTCTGTGCAACTTGGCAAATGTGGTAGAAATGGCTTTACTCTCCAGGCACATGGTACCAGCCTAGCAAGTTTTATGTGGACAAAATGGCTTAGAGCTCTAAGGTGTCTGTTAGAGCTTCCTGGACAACTTTCCGGTACATATCCCAAATAAAACATAACTATAAGCTTCCTGAAGGTTCTCCTTCAAACCCAATGAGATGGATGAAACTAGGAGAGGCGTATTTTAAAGAATGTGATTAGGAAAAGCCTGTGGAAGGTAGGAGCATTTGTGCTGAAGCTACAGGAGTTGTACAAAGACGTGAGAAAGATGGCTCAGGCAGAAGTGGAGCAAATGCCAAGACCCTGAGGGAAGATGAGCTGTAGAAAAGAGGCCCATGTGACAAGGCAGTTCCAAGGAGAGTGATGTCAGGTAGAGAGGAAGAGACAGAGAGGCCCACTGATGCCTGGCAGGCTGGGTAAGGAATTCAAGTCTTATTTCAAATTCAAAAGGAAGCAATTGGAAAGTTTTAGCAAGGTAATGACCTGATCTGACTTGGATTATTTTAAAGATTCTTCTGGTTGCTATAAGGGAAAGGGATTTTTGAGGATAGGAGCAGCAGGAGGATCAGTTCACCCAGATGAGAGAAGAGAGGGGTTTGGACTCAGATGTAGGTAGTAGAACTGGAGAGGGGTGGATATGCTGGGGATGCATTCTGAAGGTACAGAAAACAGGACTAAGAATGAAGGAAAGAGGACAGCCAAGGATAATTCTGCAATCTATTGCTGGCCTGGCTGTCTCCCTGACATGGTGACTGGGTTCAGCCCAGAAGAGAATCATAATGAAGCAAGGATAAGCACCATGCTTTCCAGGAAGTACCAGAAGTTGCTCTGAAATCAGTCCATGTAGGAAGTACCTATGCTCATCTATTTCTTGTTGAATTTTGCAATCATGAATCTTTGTGTTATTTCTTCCAGCTTGTCTCCTGTCTTCCTTCTCTTTAAAGAATCATCCTTATATGGAATCTTTACCCCCAATAATGGCATTTAATTACTCTTCTTTAACATTTTTCTTGAGACCTGAAATAAAAACAGCTCCTACTGAGGAAACCAGAATTGAAAGAGACACGTGTACCCCAGTGTTCATCACAGCACTGTTTATAATAGCCAGGACATGGAAGCAACCTAGACGTCCATCAGCAGATGAATGGATAAGAAAGCTGTGGTACATATACACAATGGAGTATTACTCAGCCATTAAAAAGAATACATTTGAATCAGTTCTAATGAGGTGGATGAAACTGGAGCCTATTATACAGAGTGAAGTAAGCCAGAAGGAAAAACATAAATACAGTATACTAACGCATATTTATGGAATTTAGAAAGATGGTAACAATAACCCGGTGTACGAGACAGCAAAAGAGACACTGATGTATAGAACAGTCTTATGGACTCTGTGGGAGAGGGAGAGGGTGGGAAGATTTGGGAGAATGACATTGAAACAGTAAGAAACGAGTTGCCAGTCCAGGTTCGATACACGATACTGGATGCTTGGGGCTAGTGCACTGGGACGACCCAGAGGGATGGTATGGGGAGGGAGGAAGGAGGAGGGTTCAGGATGGGGAACACATGTATACCTGTGGCGGATTCATTTTGATATTTGGCAAAACTAATACAATTATGTAAAGTTTAAAAATAAAATAAAATTAAAAAAAAAAAAAAAAAACAGCTCCTAGGTTCTGTCTGCAGCCTTTGGCCAAAAGAAAAAAAATTTTTTTTGCTATATTGACTTATCATATGTTTTATAACATTGCAATTTAAAATTGAATGAAGAGATTTTACATATCCTCTTCAGGGAAGTTTCTTCATTAACATTTTTAAGAAAGCAACGAAGAGTTTCTCTTATTATAACAGATGGTGGTGTATTTTATAGTTACGGCAGTCACATGCTTCATACCTTAACAACAGTCAGCTCCTCAGCACTGAAATGTTTTAATATTTCTCTACGGACTTTGCTAAGCACAACTGAATAATCCATTTCATATTTAAATCATGCCCAGTGCTTATTACATATTAGGAATTTTGTAAATGCTTGTTGAATAACTGAATGAATCTATCAAATCAAAGCTCCAAGAATATTTCTTTTCACAAAGCACATAATTAATTATGCCATTTCAACAAATATGCTGACTAGGCCTCAAACATCTTTTGAACTGATCGTGTATAAAACTGTTGAAAGCAGAATTCCTGAATTCTCACTCTGGATTCAGGCCAGTGCAGCACTTTAATTACTCTTTTTGTAATTTTTGCTGTAATTTTGCTGTCTGTTAAAGGACAAGTTCTCAGTCGTGCCACTTATGAACCAATCACATTGGTTAAGGTCATAAAGCTTCAGTGAAAAGGTGAGTTTCCACCTCTTGCACACCAATTAGGCCTCATCTAACTAAAGGGCTTCCCAGGTGGCTCAGTGACAAAGAGTCCGTCAGCCAATGCAGGAAACACAGGAGACATGGGTTCGATCCCTGGGTTGGGAAGATCCCCTGGAGGAGGAACAGGCAACCCACTCCAGTATTCTTGCCTGGAGAATCCCATGGACAGAGGAGTCTGGTGGTCTATAGTTCACGGGGTTGCAAAGAGTCAGATACAACTAAACAACTGAGAGACTGAGCACATGCACATACAACTGGACCTCACTTCTTGGCAGCTGCTCTTTGCATGGATATATATTCTCCATACCTGTTTGTGGTGTGTCACAGATACTCCTATACAGGTCAGAAACAAGATGCAGAGCATCTGAATACATCCAGTACCAATTAAATGGATGGTGGAGGTTAAACGGACAATATGGTGGCCCAACATTGTCACATGTGGTCACTCAAGTGGTAAGTATTCACTGCCTCTCCACAGAAGTTCCTGGAAACCTCTCATGAGTTTTTATAGCATTATAAAAGTATCAAGTATTTATTATAATAAAATAAATAGTAAACCATATAAAAAATACAAATAAAGGCCGCCTTCAGCTTCTCCCCTCCCCCATCCATCCCCTGAGGATCACCATTACCAACAAACCAGAAATATCCTTGTATATTATTTTATGCACACATGTTCTTCTTCTAACCGGAGAAGGCAATGACAACCCACTCCAGTACTCTTGCCTGGAAAATCCCATGGACGGAGGAGCCTGGTGGGCTGTAGTCCATGGGGTCGTGAAGAGTCGGGCACGACTGAGTGACTTCACTTTCACTTTTCACTTTCATGCATTGGAGAAGGAAATGGCAACCCACTCCAGTGTTCTTGCCTGGAGAATCCCAGGGATGGGGGAGCCTGGTAGGAGGCAGTCTATGGGGTCATGCAGAGTTGGACACGACTGAAACAACTTAGCAGTTCTTCTAACACAGCTAGACTATACCATGTATTTCCTGTAACTTGCCATGTTTAACTATAGACATCATTCCAAGCCAGTTCAGAGAGATGGGCTTTATTATCTTTAATGGACTTCACATATGGCATTGAAGATTAAATTCTAGTTTTTTGGATTCGTTTTTTGCTGTTAAAAACAATGCTTCATGATCACTTTTTTATATATCTTTGTGCATTTATTTGTAGGACAAATTTGTAGAAGCAGGGTTGCTAGGTTAGAGTGTAGCCACATTTTAAATTTTGATTGATATGGCCAATTTCCCCTACTAAATGGCTGAACCAATTTAGACTCTCATCACTCTAGAAATAGTATGGACCTAACAGAAGCAGAAGATATTAAGAAGAGGTGGCAAGAATACACAGAAGAACTATACAAGAAAGATCTTCATGATCCAGATAATCACAATGGTGTGATCACTTACCTAGAGCCAGACATCCTGGGATGTGAAGTCAAGTGGGCCTTAGGAAGCATCACTATGCACAAAGCTAGTGGAGGTGATGGAATTTCAGTTGAGCTATTTCAAATCCTAAAAGATGATGCTGTGAAAGTGCTGCATTCAATATGCCAGCAAATTTGGAAAACTCAGCAGTAGCTACAGGACTGGAAAAAGTCAGTTTTCATTCCAGTCCCAAAGAAAGGCAATGCCAAAGAATGCTCAAACTACCGCACAATCGCACTCATCTCAGACGCTAGTAAAGTAATGCTCAAAATTCTCTAAGCCAGGCTTCAACAGTATGTTAACTGTAAACTTCCAGATGTTCAAGCTGAAATTAGAAAAGGCAGAGGAACCAGAGATCAAATTGCCAACATTCGTTGGATCATCAAAAAAGAGAGTTTCAGAAAAATATCTACTTCTGCTTTATCAACTATGGCAAAGCCTTTGACTGTGTGGATCACAATAAACTGTGGAAAATTCTGAAAGAGATGGGAATACCAGACCACACGACCTGCCTCTTGAAAAATCTGTATGCAGGTCAGGAAGCAACAGTTAGAATTGGACATGAAACAACAGATTTGTTCCAAATCAGGAAAGGAGTACATCAAGGCTGTACATTGTCAACCTGCTTATTTAACTTATATGCAGAGTACATCATGAGAAACACTGGCCTGGATGAAGCACAAACTTGAATCAAGATTGCCGGGAGAAGGATCAATAACCTCAGATATGCAGATGACACCACCCTTATGGCAGAAACCAAAGAAGAACTAAAGAGCCTCTTGAAAGTGAAAGAGGAGAGTGAAAAAGTTGGCTTACAACTCAACATTCAGAAAACTGAGATCTTAGCATCTGGTCCCATCACCTCATGGCAAATAGATGGGGAAGTAGTGGAAACATTAACAGAGTTTATTTTTTTGGGCTCCAAAATCACTGCAGATGGTGACTACAGCCATGAAATTAAAAGACACTTGCTCCTTGGAAGAAAAGCTATGACCAACCTACTGCTACTGCTGCTAAGTCACTTTAGTTGTGTCCGACTCTGTGTGACCCCATAGATGGCAGCCCACCAGGCTCCCCTGTCCCTGGGATTCTCCAGGCAAGAATACTGGAGTGGGTTGCAATTTCCTTCTCCAATGTGTGAAAGTGAAAAGTGAAAGTGAAGTCATTCAGTCGTGTCCAACTCTTAGCAACCCCAAGGACTGCAGCCTACCAGGCTTCTCTGTCCATGGGATTTTCCAGACAAGAGTACTGGAGTGGGGTGTCATTGCTTTCTCCAATGACCAACCTAGACAGCATATTAAAAAGCAAAGACATTACTTTGCCAACAAAGGTCCTTCTATTCAAAGCTATGGTTTTTCCAGTAGTCATGTATGGATGTGAAAGGTGGACTATAAAGAAAGGTGAGTGCTGAAGAATTGATGCTTTTGAACTGTGGTATTGGAGAAGACTCTTGAGAGTCCCTTGGACTGCAAGGAGATCCAACCAGTCAATTCTAAATGTAATCAGTCCTGAATATTCATTGGAAGGACTGATACTGAAGCTGAAGCTCCAATACTTTGGCCACCTGATCCAAAGTGTCAACTCATTGGATAAGACTCTGATAATGGGAAAGATTGAAGGCAGGAGGAGAAGGGGATGACAGAGGATGAGATGGTTGGATGTCATCACCGACTCAATGGACATGAGTTTGAGGGGACTCCGGGAGTTAGATACGGACAGGGAGGCCTGGCGTGCTGCAGTCCATGGGGTTGCAAAGAGTCGGACGCAATTGAGAGACTGCACTGAACTAAACACTCTTTAAATTGGTAATTTTTTCTGCAAATGAAAGTGGAAAAAGATAGATAATGAACACCAGGGACCATAACTAGGGAGGTAAAAGAGCAGCAAAATCAAGGACAAGTCACTTCACCACCTGCTTCTGGCTGGATCTGCTGAACCAAATGCACCATGGGAGAGAACTGAAAGAAGGACCTGCTGGTTAACCAACAAATCCCAGTAAGGCAGGACCAAGAAGCCAGGTTCTCCATGACAGACACATTCTTAAAGGAGAAAGAGAAAGAAAGAAGGAAGGAAGGAAGAGGGCTTGAAGACGGAACATCTAGTCTACCTGTCTGGTTTTGTTCAAAGATCTCTGTACCTCATTTCAGGAGATGAAAGGACTTTTGGACAAGTCTCTCTTTCAAAAGCAATAGTTACAAAATGTTTGAGTTGCAGTGGTTTAATTAACATCCCTCAGAATTCCCAGAAGAAACAAGATCCAGCGCAATAAATAAATTGAATCATTCAGGCAAAACGGGTTAAGGGAACTGATGTGAATAAATGGCTCCTTCTGGCCTTCCCTAGTTATATTAATAAACATCTCATGGAAAATCTTAACCCTATGCTTGTCAAACTCTGAAGCAATCCATTGCTCTTTCTCTCCTTGGATTTTCTAAGAGCGGAACAAAAAGATATCTGATCCCAAGATAAAATCCCCAAAGTACCATCACCTGCTGCCAAGAAACTTTCTTTCAGAAAAGTATGAATAAAAATTAAGCTTGTAAAGGAAAAATAAATGCTAGAAATAGAAAGGCTTGCCACTGTTATTTTCTCAAGAAGATCACCTTCACTGTGTAGAAAACTAGCAAGTTCATTGGCATCCCCTCTCCAGATTCTAATACCAGAGACTGTCAGCTTTTACTCTTTGAGAAAAGTGTTTTTTAATAATCTGTCTCCCTTACCTCTAAGGTGTATGTGCTAATGAGTTGTCAACCCTAGAAATCATATAATTAGGATGTATAGGTCTTATTATTCACAAGAAAGTGAAATTGCTCAGTCATGTCCAACTCTTTGCAACCCCATGGACTGTAGCCTACCAGATTCCTCTGTGCATGGGATTTTTCCAGGCAAGAATACTGGAGTGGGTTGCCATTTCCTTCTCCAATTATTCACAAGAGTTTTGTTTAAAAAATCACCACAAACAGTAAATTAGAAAATTTGGAATTATAACTCCTTGGAGAAATGTAAGTTAGGTTCCTGTGAAGCCAACAGGCTAATAGGCGTGATCACATCTTCATCAGCAGATGGATATATATTCTGTTTAAAGGCTTTATGAATACATATGATTCATTAACATTGAAGTCATAGCCAACAGCCTAACTCATGACTGAACAAAGCTTACCTGAGACATTTATTCCCTCTATAAGGCACACTTTAGTGTGCTTAGGGCCTCTGCACTACACTTCAGCACTATGCTTTTGGGCCACTTTATACAACAAAGTCAGCAACAAAAGGCACAAAAATGCAAAAGAATTTTTTAAAAAAAGGCACTTAATATACCCTGAAGAAGATGCCTGTTTACTGTATGAACTGAAACAAGAAGGCTTTGCTCCCCCTCAGCTAGGAACACAAGTGTCAGGTGACTCAATTCTGCCTTGTTTGTGAATGACGACGAGTGTCACAAGTCTTGATTCGGGGTCACAAATAAGTGTCAGTGAGTGACCAGATCAGATCTCCCCACCAGGCACGGCTCCCTGCTCTGCCCAGCCCCTCCGGATTGGCCCAGTTTGGTTTGGGCGGAGCCAACAGACGCAGCCCCTTTGTGAAGGGGTGGAACCAGGCCCTGGGGGAGGGGCTGCAGAAGGACACGCAAGTAACCCTCCATCCCCAGCTGTTCATCACGAACTGAGGACACAGGGACAAGCCTCATAAATAAGTGTGGCTTCAGACCCAGTTTGGTAAATGGCGTTATAGGCTCATGCGGTGAAAGAGATGGCAGATTAAGGTGTCTAAGTACAATATTTCCCACAGCTTCCCTTCTTATTCTTTATTAAACCCTCATACCACAGCACAAAATAAATAATTCTTTAAAAGGAGAAACCAGAATAGGATTGCCAGATTCCACAAATAAAAACACAAGACAGCCAATTAAGTTTGAACTTTAGAAAAACAACAAATGATGTTTTTAATATAAGTATGTCCCACATTCATCAGTCAGTCATTCAGTTGCTCAATCATGTCCAAGTTTTTGTGACCCCATGGACTGCAGCATTCCAGGCCTCCCTGTCCATCACCAACTCTCGGAGTTTACTCAAACTCATGTCCATTGAGTCAGTGATGCCATCCAACCATCTCATTCTCTGTCGTCCCCTTCTCCTCCTGCCTTCAATCTTCCCTAGCATCAGGGTCTCTTCAAATGAGTCAGCTCTTTGCATCAGGTGGCCAAAGTATTGGAGCTTCCGCTTCAGCATCAGTCCTTCCAATGAGTATTCAGGACTGATTTCCTTTAGAATGGACTTGTTGGATCTCCTTGCAGTCCAAGGGACTCTCAAGAGTCTTCTCCAACACCACAGCTCAAAAGCATCAATTCTTCAGCGCTCAGCTTTCTTTATAAGTCCAGCTCTCACATCCATACATGACTATTGGAAAAAACCATAGCCTTGACTAGACAGAATTCATACTAAATGCTTTATGCTTATAGTTAAGGTAAGAATGTCTAGGGTTTCCCAGGTGGCGCTAGCAATAACGTACCTGCCTGCCAATGCAGGAGACACAGAGACGCAGGCTCCATCCCTAGATCGGGAAGATCCCCTGGTGAAGGGAATGGATACCCACTCCAGTATTCTTGCCTGGAGAATCCCATGGGCAGAGGAGCCTGGCTGGGCTACAGTCCATGGGATCACAAAGATTTGGACATGACTAAAGTGACTGAGCACATATGCAAAGATGTCCAATGCTGTGAGCAGAGAGATGTGAACAGCCAAGGAGGGGAGTCAGGGAGGTGCGTGATGCATGGGAGCCAGGAGCAAGGAAGAGGTTCTCATTCCTGGCTTCACAAATTCCCCCTTGAAAGTCATTTAGATTTTGCTGAACTTCAGTTTCTTTATCTTTTACTTGAGGATAATGACTTCTTTCTCAGTAAGCAACTGGGATGACCAAATGAGATAATATATGTAAGTCTCCTGCACAGTTCTTCCCCACCCCACACACACTTTGCCAAATAAGAGTCATTGTCATTATTATTATTTTTTTAATCTGAGGCTAGAGGGAGAACCAGCATTTCTGTGACCATCAAAAGCTTTGGATATTTTATTTTGGCTTGGTTTTATTTTTGTTCCCAGAGCTGTTGGGGCTTGAGAAATATCATCCTAGGAAGATATTCAAAATTGCCATTTTTTTTTCAACATAAGAGAAAAGAGTTTGCTTCTCTTCTAACTTCCTCAAGGCTGAGTCTCACCACGTACAGTAAAAATGTCAACTACACATCTGCTTGTACTACATCTCATCTAACATCTGGATGTTTGGCAACTTTGAGATGCCAATTTTTCAAACTTCAAAGTGGATGCCTGTTGATTTTGTATTATGACTGTGAAACTCCATTTATTTTATACCTTTATTAGCATTCCTGAAGTGACTTTCCACACATATGATTTATTTCTTGCTTACTCACTGTTCAGGACCAAGCAACAAAGGGTTTGAATGATGAAGAACTAATGAAGAATTATGGCAGCTTACGCCACAAATTTTCTCAAACTGAACCATTGCTTTGTGCTGATTTTCTTATCTAATTTTCAGAAACTGAGAATTCAGCAGTGGCAGCAAAAGTCTTAAGCAATAACAGTGGGATTCACAGATTCAGTCATTCACCAAATATTTGTACATTGTGTGACTACAATGGCTCACTCACTGTTCTAGGCATGGGAGACACAACAATGAATGAAAAAGTAGGTGAAAACCCCTGCTCTCTTGGAACTCACTGTCAAGGAAGATGGACAACAGATAGAATAATAAATATAATGATTGATCTTGGTTGATCACAAGGTTGACACATCCTCCGTCAGAAAAGTAGCTTGGAGCACAGGAGATAAATGGAACAGGCTAATGACATGAACACTAGGTCCATCCACAGGTGTCCCCACCACCAGGTTAGTATAGACTACAAATGGTGCCTCGAAATAGGCAGAGGTCAAAATAAGCAGCAGAATTGGGTGCACTGATGTGGGCTAACAGGAGGACAACAGGCAGGGTAGAGGCAGGGCTTGGAGGGGTGGCAATAGATGTGAGCAGGCAGACTTAGGTCACACTCACAGAATCTCTACAGCTACCACAGCTAGGCCAGAGGAGAGCTGCAGTCCTGTCTTAGAGGGTCCATAGTGGAGGAGAGGTCCATCAAGACAGACCCCAGGCTCTACAGTGAACCAGGGGACTGGCAGCCTGGCCAAAGGAGCCAGGCATTCATTCTTTCTATCAGTATTCATTAAGCACTCACTATGTGTCATGTCCTATTCTCAGTACTGGGGATTCAGCAGTGAATAAGACAGACAAATCTTCCTTACGGAGCTGCACTCAGAGAAAACAATACATACTATACCTGCCCTTCAAATAGGCTCATGAGTACCATTTTTCTAGATTCCATATATTTGCATTAATATATGATATTTGTTTTTATCTTTCTGACTTACTTCACTCCGTATAGCAGGCTCTAGGTTCATTGGTCTCTACAACTGATTCACATTCATCTCAGACGTAGGACTTGAGGACACAGCTGGGGAAGGAGAGAATGGGCAGAATTGAGAAAGCATTGACATATATACACTCCCATGTGTAAAATAGATAGCTAATGGGAAGCTGGCAATACCAAAGAATGTTCAAACTACCACACAATTGCACTCATTTCACATGCTAGCAAAGTAATGCTCAAAATCCTCTGAGCTAGATGTCAACACTACATGAACTGAGAACTTGCAGATGTAAAAGCTGGATTTAGAAAAGGCAGAGGAATTAGAGATCAAATTGTCAACATCCATTGGATCATAGAAAAAGTAAGAGATTTCCAGAAACACATCTACTTCTGCTTCATTGATTATGCTAAAGCCTTTGACTGTGTGAATCACAAAAAACTGAAAATTCTTAAAGAGATGGGAATAACAGACCACCTTACCTGCCTCCTGAGAAATCTGTATGCAGGTCAAGAATCAACAGTTAGAACCGGACACGGAACAATGGACCGATTCCAAATTGGGAAACGAGTACGTCAAAGCTGTATATTGTCACCCTGATATTTAACTTATATGCAGAGTACATCATAAGAAATGCTGGGCTGGATGAAGCACAAGCTGGAATCAAGATTGCCAGGAGAAATACCATACCTTCAGATATGCAGATGACACCACCCTTATGGCAGAAAGTGAAGAGGAATAAAGAGCCTCTTGATGAAGGTGAGAGGAGAGTGAAAAAGCTGGCTTAAAACTCAACATCAAAAAATGAAATCATGGCATCCTGTCTGATCACTTCATGGCAAATAGACGGGAAAATGATGACAGACTTTATTTCCTTGGGCTCCAAAATCACTGTAGATGATGACTGCAGCCATGAAATTAAAAGACACTTGCTCCTCGGAAGAAAAGCAGAGACATTGCTTTGCTGACAAAGGTCCATCTAATCAAAGCTATGGTTTTTCCAGTGGTCATGTATGGATGTGAGAGTTGGACTATAAGGAAAGCTGAGTGCCAAAGAATTGATGCTTTTGAACTGTGATGCTGGAGAAGAATCTTGAGAGTCCCTTGGACTGCAAGGAGATCCAACCAGTCCATCCTAAAGGAGATCAGCCCTGGGTGTTCATTGGAAGGACTGATGCTGAAGCTGAAGCTCCAATACTTTGGCCACCTGATCCAAAGAGCTGACTCATTGGAAAAGGCCCTGATGCTGGGAAAGATTGAAGGCAGGAGGAGATGGGACAACAGAAGATGAGATAGTTGGATAACATCACTGACTTGATGGACATGAGTTTGAGCAAGTTCCTGGAGTTGGTGATGGACAAGGCAGCCTGAGGTGCTGTAGTCCATGGGATCACACAGAGTCAGACACGACTGAGTGACTGAACTGAAGACTCATTTAACTGTTCTTGAGTGGAGTGGTTTTATTAAGCCCTCCAGGTGATTCTAATGTATAACCAGAGCTAAAAATCACTGGTGGGTCCATGCACCACAAAAAAGCAGTTGGTCACTCATCCATTCATCACCTTTTCTCGATATTTATCATGGCGCTGGGAGCCACACTACCTAGCACATAGCAAGGATGTGGGAGATGATACATTTTGCTGGTATAAACAACAAGGGGGGTAGAAGGTCTTTACCCTAGTTCAGTTCAGTCACTCAGTCGTGTCCGACTCTTTGCAAACCCCATGAATCGCAGCACGCCAGGCCTCCCTGTCCATCACAAACTCCCGGAGTTCACTCAGACTCACGTCCATCAAGTCGGTGATGCCATCCAGCCATCTCATCCTCTGTCGTCCCCTTCTCCTCTTGCCCCCAATCCCTCCCAGCATCAGAGTCTTTTCCAATGAGTCAACTCTTCGCATGAGGTGGCCAAAGTACTGGAGTTTCAGCTTTAGCATCATTCACTCCAAAGAAATCCCAGGGCTGATCTCCTTCAGAATGGACTGGTTGGATCTCCTTGCAGTCCAAGGGACTCTCAAGAGTCTTCTCCAACACCACAGTTCAAAACCATCAGTTCTTCGGCTCTCAGCCTTCTTCACAGTCCAACTCTCACATCCGTACATGACCACAGGAAAAACCATAGCCTTGACTAGACGGACCTTTGTTGGCAGAGTAATGTCTCTGCTTTTGAATATGCTACCTAGGTTGGTCATAACTTTTCTTCCAAGGAGTAAGTGTCTTTTAATTTCATGGCTTCAGTCACCATCTGCAGTGATTTTGGAGCCCAATCATATCTGTGCTTTGGAAACTGACAGTGGTAAATAAAATAACTGTGGCCGGGAGGAGAACCTGGCAGAGGGGAGAATGATTAGAGCAATAGTTCTCACTCTTGTGCACATATCAGAAGCACCTGCAGGACTCCTTGAGCCAGTGTCTCCATGCTGCAACCCCCAGAATTTCTGAATCAGGAGGTATGGAGAGAGGCCTGAGAATCTGCATTTCTAACACCAGTCCCCAGGTGATGCTATTGGTCTGAAGACCATACACTTGGAGACTCAACAGTGAGTTAGCCTTGGCTGTGCTGTATGATCAGGTGAAAGGCAAGGAAGGCCTAATTCAGATGAGAGATAATGGAGAGAAGAGAACAAGCTGAGGGGTGCTATGCATGTCAATTCAATAAGAACCTTGCAATTGATTGCCTGAAGAGAGGGCTGAGGGAGGGGGCAGAAGAGGGTGTCTACAAGGATGCTGATGACAAGAGGTGGGAAGCAATCCCTTTTAGAAGGCGCTTGTTTTAGTACTCTGTTAAAAGCAAAGGGGTTTTTTTGTTTTCTCTTTACAGATTTTATTTTCCCCCTTACTGAATAGTACAATAAATTTCACTGCCTTATTTGTTTTGTCATATAAAAGAATGCTTGCCAATATCTATTAAGCTAATATTATAGCTTGGTTCCAGAACATCTTGTAGTGGTTATTTCTAGCATGTTCTGGAATCTGTACTTAGGGTACACAGTTCCTTAACCAACCCTCATTAGAAACTGAGTCGCTAGTGCACAGGCTTATCAAGGTTATTACACCCACAGTATTATTAATTTATAGCAGATGCAGGCCAGGGGAGTCCATCCTCTGATAGTGCATTTATTTCAGTAATCTACAAACTGAAAGGCTGATGATAGAGCAATAAACGCTGTGAAAAGTGTTTCTATTTTTGACTGATTTTTCTGATAGATGAAACAATAAAAATAGTTTAAAATTTTTTCCTCATGAAAGGATATGACATTGAAAGACCCTTGCCTGTAATTTTAAAAGCTGGAGTAGTACTGAGGAGCTGTTTACTAGATTTAATAATCTATAATTTGGAGAAATGATAGAGATGAGATATCCTTTTTATTATCCGGCTGGAGATAAAGCATGATGTTCAGCGCCTCTGCGTCACACCACCTATTTATAAAATGCAAATTTTCCTCCCTGACCTCAGGCTTCCTGAATATCTTGGCAGTGGCTTCGGAATCTGCATTTGAAATCAGGACCATAGGTTTTAAAGACACTGGAAGGGAATATATTTAGGGTGTAAAGGGCAGGCAATCTAATGCTATAAGTTAGAGCAAAGAAGCATCACAAGAATGGGGGTTTTCACATGATTATTTCTCTGTGATTAGTATACACACTCCGGGCTTCCCAGGTAGAGCTAGTGGTACAGAGCCCATCTGCCAGTGCAGGAGACATAAGGACTGAGGGTTCAATCCTTAGGTCAGGAAGATCCCCTGGAAGAGGGCATGGCAACCCACTCCAGTATTCTTGCCTGGAGAATCCTGTGGAGAGAGGAGCCTAGAGCGCTACAGTCCCCAGGGTTGCAAAGAGTTGGACTTGACTGAAGTGACTTAGCATGCACACAGTATACATAATCATCAATTTCACAACAGAAAACAGGATCCCCCAGCCCAGTACTGGCAGCTTGTTAATAACGTGTCAAAGGAAGCTCCAACTAGAATTCAGGTCTGCTCTCTCTTCAAGCAGTGCTATTTTTGCCAACAATGACAATCTCACCTAGTTATTTGCTTTTGTGACTATCACCATACCAAACCTTTTATGGTCACCATATTTTGCTTGCCAGAAAATTATATATACATTTGTTAGCTAAAAATACAAGTGAAACTGATTTGAATTGGGATCACAAAACCCTTATGGTTTCTACACATACTGTTGGGCCACTTATGTACACCTTACCCAGATGCATTCTATTTTTCCTAATGCTGATGGTGAAAGCTTAATGGTAACTTCTTTTTTTTTTTTTTTTTTTACTTTTTGTTCAGCTTTATTGAGGTATGTTTCACTTACAATAAACTACACATATTTGAAATATGCGATTTGATGACTGGTGACATATATGTACATTCATGAAACCATTATCATTATCAAGAACATATCTATTAGCACAAACATTTCCTTGTGTTCCTTTATAATTTCTCCCTTCTCTCCCCACCCACTCCTGGCTTAGAAGCCACTGAGCTACCTTCTGTCTTGACAGATTTACTCGTTTTTTCTAGAATTTCAAATAAAAGGGATAATAGACACACATTTTTTTTTTCTGCTGGTTCTTTAATTCAGAAAATTTGAGATTCATTCGTGTCATGCCATGTATCAATAGCTCTTTCGTTTTTATTGGTGAGCAGTAGTCCATTGAATAGACATACCACAACACGTGTTCTAAGTCGCTTCAGTTGTGTCCGACTCTTTGCCCCGACCCTGCCATGGACTATAGCCTGCCTGGCTCCTCTGTCCATGGGATTCTCCAGGCAAGAATACTGGAGTGGGTTGCCATTTCCTTCTCCAGGGGATCTTCCTGACCCAGGGATCGAACCTCTGTCTCTTACTTTCTTACGTCTCTTGCTTTGGCAGGCAGGTTCTTTACCACTAGCACCCCCTGGGAAGCCGCAACATATCTGTGCATATAAAATAGATGTTTATCCATTTCTCTTATTGATGGATATTGGGATTGTCTCCAGTTTCCAGCTGTTATAAATATACCTGCTATGAACATCTGCACACAAGTCTTATGTGTACATGCTTTCAATTATCTTGGGTAAATACCTAAGGATGAAATGACTGGATCCTACTGTAAGTATGGACATTTAACATTTTAAGAAGCTTACAAAGGTGTTTTTCAAAATGGTTTTTACTCATTTCATATTTCCATCAGCAATGTTTTGAGTTCCAGTTATTCCATATCCTCCTCCTCAGTGCTGAATATGATCAATCTTTCTAATTTCAGTCATTCTAGTATGTGCTTATGATATCTCTCTATGTTTCAAATATGCATTTTCTAACAACCAGAACTTAAGACTAGCAAGTGTTACTCTGCTCTTCAAAAAGAAGTAACAAATGGAATATGAAAATGAGAAGACAGGAAAGTTAATACTAGTCCTGTCAAAATTCCAGAAAAATTCATCAATCGAGTGATGAATAAATATTTAGAAAAAAGTTAGCAGTATCGTGGTCTGCTGACCTAGGACTCCTATTGACAGTTCATACTGGCTGAGCAAAGTTTATTAATATTTTGATCAGATATGATTAGATCAGTAAATGAGAGACAATGTAGGCTACAAATACTATACACAGTCATCCGAACTTGACAGTTATTTCCATGATGAGAAATACTTGTGTGCTGCTAGGCTTCCAAACCCTTAGCACCTCTGTGTCCTCCTTGGTTTCCAGTCTCATGTGTCTCTTCACTCTCCTGCTGCAGCAGGGTCTCTTCATTTGCTGTTGGGGTAAAGCCAGGTTCTCCAACAACCTCATGTTTGATGACACTAATTTGTTTCAGTGTGTACTTTTCCATTCACAATGGCCCTCTTCCAATCTTCTGCATGTTTTTCCATTTTATATAGCTGTCAGCTCAGGATATTTTATGAAAAATCACTTGTACATTGCTTGCCCGTAAATTTTTATAATTTTCTAACTGGATAAACACAATGGCCTATTTTATATGCTTATTCATTACATTATTTAGTGAATGTCCAGTTTGGGAGGAATCTTATTATCCTAGTCCAAAGTTCTATATTTGTCAATATATAATGATCGACTTGGTCTTTTTAATGCTATGGATATTAAATTTGACTCAGTTGTCACCTTATTTTCAGTTATACTTTAACCTTTCATTCCTAAAGCAGTTTTGCATTTAAGCAGGTCTTAAGCAGGTCTATGTAGAATCTCTTATTATTAAATTGGAATAGCTTCCCAAACCTGCTGCAATTGTCAGTGGGGTGCAATTTCAAGGGAGTTTTCCTACATGGGAAGGAAAAAATAATCTCTTTATTGATAAGGAGTGTTGTGATATTTTCCCCCAAAATGTACCCAAGATTATTACAGAAATCAAAGAGCACTATGCCTTGCTGCATATATCCAATATATGAAGGAGAAAATAAGATTTTATGAAAGTCAAAATAATTAAATTTTTACCTTCTAAGCTAAGAAGAAAAACTAGAAAGATTGCTCACTACTTTCTTTTTGCTAAATCAGGAAACTATCAACAAGATGGCCCCCTTTCTCAATGGAACTAGCTAGTAAAGAGTGAGGTCACTGTGGGAAAGATTATTTTTAAAGGAATCTCTGAGTAGAAAATAAAGCCCTTATACAAGTATAGAAATTAGACTAGCTTGGGAGACTATCTGTGCAGCTGGAAATATAAGAAAATTATGTTTTTTATATCTTACATGAAGATTATTTCCCTCAGGTTATTAATGCATTGTGAAAATATTCCACATGTATTTAACCAAATTTATAGCATCTGAAAAACAAGATCACATCCAAATAAGTCTACAAGTATTCCAATTGTCTATTCCTAGCCTGGGAGGCAGTAAGTTCTGAGAAATTTTGTTTATTAAGACTCTTTATTTGAAGTCGTAGAGTTTACAGCAACTTTTCTCAAAATACAGTTTTAGTATCATAATAAGCTGAAGAACTTGTTAAATAAACTCTTCGGTTGACTCCAGACCTTCTGAATCTCTGAGGTTGGAGTCTAGGAATCTGCATTTTTACTAATTATCCAGGTAATTAATGGGCTCACTGGCATTTGAAAACCACTGCTTTTAAGAGAATGTATTCTCTACATCTGCATCTCCATTCCTTCCCTGCAAATAGGTTCATCAATACCATTTTTCTAGATCCCATATATATATGTTAATACACTATATTTGTTTTCCCCTTTCTGACTTACTTCACTCTGAACAACAGGCTTCAACTCTGTGTGACCCTATGGACAGTAGTTTGCCAAGGTCCTCTGTCCATGGAATTCTCCAGGCAAGAGAATTCTCCATCCATCTCACTAGAACTGACTCAAATTCATTCTTTGGGAGAGAGTGGGATGAATGGAGAAAGTAGCATCAGATGTAAAATGGATAGTTGGTGAGAAGCTGCTGTGTAGCTCAGGGAGATCTGGTGCTCTGTGATGACCTGGAGGGCAGAGGGGAAGGAGGTTCAGAAGAAGAGAATATATGTACAAGTATGTTTGATTCGTGTCGTTATATGTCAGAAACCAACACAATATTATAAAAATTAAAAACTGAAACATTAAAAAAAGTTTTAAAAATGTGAAAAAAAAAAGAGAAAATGTATGTGCTATCATATGGGATAATTACAGATACAAGAGTAAATTGAATATTTTATAAATTTTGGAGTCAAGTTGTAGATTGTAAAGAATGCTAATCTGTTACCTTAAATCTATTTATGCCTGAAAAATTTCCTAGAGATGATTAGAGAGTTTATTGAGCTGACTTCCATTATGCACCGTATATAACCCACCATATTCAGTTTCATGTGTATGAATATTTACACCATGATTTGTGCTTGTGTGCCTGTGCATGTGTGCTCAGCTGCTCTGTCGTGTCCAACTCTTTGCAACCCCATGGACTGTAGCCCACCAGGCTTCATGTGATTCTCCAGGCAAGAATACTGGAGTGGGTTGCCATTTCCTCCTCCAGAGGATTATTCTGACCTAGGGATCGAACCCATGTCTCCTGAGTCTCCTGCTTTGGCAGGCAGATTCTTTACCACTGAGCCACCTGGAAAAACTTAGGGCTAATTCATCTTAAATCATCCCAGAAAACTTTAAAAATAAATAAATAAATAAAATAATAGTAATAAGTTAACAAAAAAAAGAAACAGTCTAGCTAATGAGATAATAGTTGTACTTTAGAAATAGTCCGTATTTACAATTTTGATACTTGCTCTCGAATATTTCTCATTTAAATATTATCTAAATTTCACTCACTGTTCTTGGTCTCTGTGAAAAATGAGCACATGAGTATGATTTTTTTCCATAAACTGAGAAAAAAAATTATGGTAAGCACTCAGTAAATATTACTTAACAAGGAAATAAATGAATGAATAAATGCCCATATCATCTTTTTTACCCCTTCCTGCCCTTAAAACTTTCTGTATATCTTATCACAGTAATTAATATTTTCACTCATCCAGATTCCAAGTTAAAAGCTGGAGCCACCTTCCCATTTATATGCCATGTTGAGTTGCTTCAGTCATGTCTGACTCTGTGCAACCCTATGGATTGTTGCTCGCCAAGCCCCTCTGTCCATGGGATTCTCCAGAATCTGGAGAATCTCCAAGAATACTGGAGTAGGTTGCCATTTTTTTCTTCAGGGATCTTCCCAACCTAGGGATCAAACCCGCCTCTCTTACGTCTGTCTCCTGTATTGGCAAATGGGTTCTTTAACAGTAGCACCACCTGGGAAGCCCCCCATTTATATGATTGGTCACCAAATCCCTTCATGTTTGTGCCATCTAGAATTTTCTCACTTCCTTGGTATCTTCAAGCTTGGGTTATATGAGATGGTATATGTTAGTTTCTCAGTCATTTCTGACTCTTTGTGACTCCATGGACTGTAGCCTGCCAGGTTTCTCTGTCCATGAGCTTTTCCAGACAAGAATATTGGAGTGTGTTGCCATTTCCTTCTCCATGGGATCTTCCCAACCCAGGGATTGAACCCAGCCTCCTGCATTGCAGGCGGATTCTTTACTGTCTGAGCTGCCAGGAAAGTCCAATATATGTTAGTAAAAGGAATTATAAATCAAAAGATATAAGGATAAAGAACATATATGCACCTAAGCATATATCCTATAAATATTTAAAACATTGTTATACAGAATTAAAGTCAATAACTATAGATTTTAGCACAATCATTTTAGAAATTTTAAATCATATAAAAACAATCAAAGGACTATAGGAGATTTAAATACCACAACTGATGAATCTAAGCCAATAGATGTATAGAAATTTACACCAAACAGATGACCATTGCTACATTTTTTACACCAGAGATAAGTGAATATGGAATATCCATAAAGCTATGTATTAAATTTCAAAAAATTATCATATAGACTATATTCTATGTTCATCATACAATGAAATTAGAATCCAGCAACAGAGGATTTTTTTTTATCTCATATGCCTGGTAATAAAGTAACAATAGTATTAACTAACCCTTGGGTTGTAAAGAATACCATAAAGGAAATTACAAAATACTCAGAATTGAGCCACAAGGAAATATGCCAAAATTTTGGAATACAGTTAAAAAAGTACTTAAATGGAAATTTCTAGTTTGTAATACATTTGCCAACAAAAAAGAAAAATTGAAAACAAGTGCACAGCTCTCAACTCAAGAATCTGGAAAAAGGAGCAAGAAGCACACACCCAAAGGAACAAAAAAAGGAAACATTAAGACTAAAATGAGAAATCAGTAAAAGATAGAACAGAACAGTAGAGATTAACTGTGCCTGAAACTAGTTATATGAAAAAACTTGTAATATAAATAAACCATTGGTAAGAGTGGAAATGTAGAGGTGAGGCATGGAGAGCAAGAGAGAGACCACTAGTGCAGAGCTAGAGAAAGAATGAAAAGTAATAACTCTGAATAATGTATATCATAGCCTCTAACTTTTATACTATATATAGTATATATATTATATTTCTATCATATATTATACTTATGTATGGTAATGGAACTAGTATATAGAAATATATACAGTATCATATATGATACAAGGTATTTTTACATTTATATGAAATATCCACCACATATATATATATATCACATGTGTACACATTATATGTAATATTTTGTATAGTGTTGTGTATGTCATATACTATTCTCTAATTCATGAGTTGATATGATACATATTGCAAAAGTATAAAAATAGCAAAGTATTGTATTATGAAAAAGAGAATAACAATAGTTGCAACAGAAATTAAGGGAATAATAATCATACAGCAACTAATTTGATAATGTAGACAAAAAGGGAAATATATAAAAATTAATTCAAAGATTAACAACTGGAATAAATAGTCATTTTAAAAGTAAAATGGAACTGAATCACTTTACTATGTATCTGAAACTAATACAACATTGTAAATCAACTATACTTAAATCAAAATAGAAATAGTGAAACAGTATTAAAATCCTCCATGCAACAAAAGCTTCAATCCCAGTAATTCTTCTATAGCTGCTAAGTTTTATCACATATTCAAAGAACATATCCTTATTTTATATCATTGTAAAATTTAGGGAAAAAGGAAACACTACTTCACTCATTCTATGGAATTACTAAAACTTGATTCTCAGGTAAGAACAAGATAGAGAAAATTATAGAACAATTCAGGAACATTGGTACCAGATGCCAAATAAAAATATATGCTATGCAAACCTAAGCATATTAAAAATACTACATTATGATTAAGTAGGGTTATTCTAGAAACATAGGTTGGTTCAGCATTAGAAATATATCAATGTAATTCATAACATTAATGAACTAAAGAAGAAAAAAATCATATGATTATCTCAACTGTAGCAGAAAAACGAATTTGATGAAATTTAATAACTTCATAATTTTAGAACACTACTCAGAAAACTAGGAATAAAAGGGAATTTCTTCAAGTTATTGAAGACCATGTATCAAAAATCTAAGCAAACATCATTCTTAGCAGAGAAATTTTAAAACATTCCACTAAGATCAGAAAAAAAACAAGGATTCTTACTATTACCATTTACATGTTTCAAAGTCCTGGTTAGTTAGCTATGAGACACTGAAAAAGCTCAGAGATATAAAGACTGTAAAGAATATCTAAAATTCTCATTATATGCAGATAATGCCATCATATAGCCAGAAAATCTAATAGAATCAACAAATAAAAGTAGTAATGTAAGAAGTAAGCTTTATTGTCATATCAATTTACAAAACTCAGTTCTCTACACCAGTGATGATTAATTAGAAAATATTATGCTATTTACAAGGGCAGTAAAATCTATACAATATTTAGAATGTTACAAAACAGATCTCTCTGGAATTCCCTGGTGGCTCAGACAGTAAAGAATCTGCCCAGAGTACAGGAGACCTCGGTTCAATCCCTGGGGTCACAAAGAGTCAGACATGACTGAGTGACTAACACTAACAGAATACACAGGATGTTTACAGGAAAAAGTTCTAAAATTAATTATTCAGTTCAGTTCAGTCACTCAGTCATGTCCGACTCTTTGCGACCCCATGAATTGCTGCACAACAGGCCTCCCTGTCCATCACCAACTCCCGGAGTTCATTCAAACTCATGTCCATTGAGTCAGTGATGTCATCCAGCCATCCCATCCTCTGTCGTCCCCTTCTCCTCCTGCCCCCAATCCCTCCCAGCATTAGAGTCTTTTCCAATGAGTCAGCTCTTCCCATGAGGTGGCCAAAGTACTGGAGTTTCAGCTTCAGAATCATTCCTTCCAAAGAACACCCAGGACTGATCTCCTTTAGAATGGACTGATTGGATCTCCTTGCAGTCCAAGGGACTCTCAAGAGTCTTCTCCAACACCACAGCTCAAAAGCATCAATTCTTTGACGCACAGCTCTCTTCATAGTCCAACTCTCACATCCATACATGACTACTGGAAAAACCATAGCCTTGACTAGACAGACCTTTGTTGGCAAAGTAATGAATCTGCTTTTGAATATGCTATCTAGGTTGGTCATAACTTTCCTTCCAAGGAGTAAGGGTCTTTTAATTTCATGGCTGCAATCATCATCTGCAGTGATTTTGGAGCCCAGAAAAATAAAGTCAGCCACTGTTTCCACTGTTTCCCCATCTATTTCCCATGAAGTGATGGAACCAGATGCCATGATCTTCATTTTCTGAATGTCAAGCTTTAAGCCAACTTTTTCACTCTCCTCTTTCACTTTCATCAAGAGGGTTTTTGGTTCCTCTTCATTTTCTGCAATAAGGGTGATGTCATCTGCATATCTGAGGTTATTGATCCTTCTCCTGGCAATCTTGATTCCAGCTTGTGCTTCTTCCAGCCCAGCATTTCTCATGATGTACTCTGCATATAAGTTAAATAAGCAGGGTGACAATATACAGCCTTGACGTACTCCTTTTCCTATTTGGAAGCAGTCTGTTGTTCCATGTCCAGTTCTAACTGTTGCTTCCTGACCTGCATATAGGTTTCTCAAGAGGCAGGTCAGGTGGTCTGGTATTCCCATCTCTTTCAGAATTTCCCACAGTTTATTGTGATCCACACAGTCAAAGGCTTTGGCATAGTCAATAAAGCAGAAATAGATGTTTTTCTGAACTCTCTTGCTTTTTCCATGATCCAGTGGATGTTGGCAATTTCATCTCTGGTTCCTCTGCCTTTTCTAAAACCAGCTTGAACATCTGGAAGTTCACGGTTGATGTATTGCTGAAGCCTGGCTTGGAGAATTTTGAGCATTACTTTACTAGTGTGTGAGATGAGTGCAATTGTGTGGTAGTTTGAGCATTCTTTGGCATTGCCTTTCTTTGAGATTGGAATGAAAACTGACCTTTTCCAGTCCTATTGTCACTGCTGAGTTTTCCAAATTTGCTCTCATATTGAGTGCAACACTTTCACAGCATCATCTTCCAGGATTTGAAATAGCTCAACTGGAATTCCATCACTCCCACTGGCATTGTTCGTAGTGATGCTTGCTAAGGCCCACTTGACTTCACATTCCAGGATGTGTGGCTCTAGGTGAGTGATCACACCATCGTGATTATCTTCGTCATGAAGATCTTTTTTGTACAGTTATTCTGTGTATTCTTGCCACCTCTTCTTAATATCTTCTGCTTCTGTCAGGTCCATACCATTTCTGTCCTTTATCGAGCCCATCTTTGCATGAAATGTTCCCTTGGTATCTCTAATTCTCTTGAAGAGATCTCTAGTCTTTCCCATTCTGTTGTTTTCCTCTATTTCTTTGCAGTGATCGCTGAGAAAGGCTTTCTTATCTCTCCTTGCTATTCTTTGGAACTCTACATTCAGATGCGTATATCTTTCCTTTTCCCCTTTGCTTTTCAGAAGATATAAATGAATGAAACAAAAATACCATGTTCCTGGAGGATTCATGTGTTATAATAAAAATGTCAGTTTTCCCCAAAATTAATTTCTAAATTTTATGCAATTCCCATCTAAATAAGAACTGAGGGCAATTTGACTTTCTAAAACTTAAGAGGGAAGAGCACAACTTTTTAATAGTTAAGTCAACTGTGAAAAGGAAGGGCAAAGAAATGAGGTTCAGGTTATTAGAAGATAGGTCATCCTGCAAAAAACTCGAGTGATAAGAAGCAGGATGCTAAAAGCACAAGGATAGACAAGCAGTGGAACAGGAATAGAACACAGGAATGGATCCATAGAGAACTAGCAGCTGATAATGGAGGCCAATGGATCTACGGAAAAAGCTAAATAGTTAAATAAATAATAGAAAAACTGGCTGATGATATGAAGAAAAATAAAACTGTATTGGGGGAAGGGGGAGCCGAAATGGGGCCTGGCTGTTAGTCACTCAGTTGTGCCTGATGCTTTGTGACCCCATGGACTATAATTGTCCACCAGGCTCCTCTGTCCATGGAATTCCCCAGGCAAGAATAGTGGAATGGGTTGCCATTTCCTTCTCCAGGGGATCTTCTTGACTCAGGGATCTTCTTGACCCAGGGATCCAACCTGGGTCTCCTGCATTGCAGGCAGATTCTTTGCCATCTGAGCCAGCAGGGAAATGGGGGAGGAGTGTCCAAAGTCTCAAACTTTGAATTATAAAATAAATACCTTGTGAGGATGTAATGTACAATGTGGTGACTACAGCTTGATATTGCATTGTATTTGAAAGTTGCTAAGTGAGTAGAATTTTGAAGTTCTCATCAGAGATTACTCTGGTGGTCCAGTGATTAACAATACACCTTCCGATAGAGGGGACACAGTTTCGACCCCCTCACTGGGAAACTAAGATCCCTCGTGCCATGGGCCAAATAGAGAGCCTGTGCACTGCAACTAGAGAAGACCCCCTCACACCACCTCTAGAGAAATCCCATAAGGAGCAAGAAAGACCCAGCGCAGTCAAAATAAAAATAAATAAAATTAAATTTAAAAGTTTTCATTACAAGAAAAAAAAAATGTGTTCTACTCTGTGTGATGACCCCAGTTAACTAGAGTTATTTTGATGATCGTCTTGCAATATACATATATAAATATCGAATCATTGTGTTGTATACCTGAAACTAATATAATATGGTATGAAAATTTTACCTCAATTTTTAAATTTCAAAAAAAATTGTATCTCTTCCTTGTACAATACAGAGTTTGACTACAATCATTCATGGAAGGATGAAACTATAAGCAAAAAATAAAATATAGAATGCTTTATATGACCCAATGGTGTAAAAAGTCTTACAAAAGAAAACTCCAAAACTAGAAGTCATGAGGCAAAAAAAAAAAAAAGGTGTTTGGATTCAACTATAACCAAATTAACTATTGAAAGATGTTCAGTCTTAAGTCAAAAGCACTTGAAAACCTCACTTTTATACTGCATATTCATAATAAATGAGTCATTAAATAATGCCTAAAAAGTACCTCCATGGGGTCAAGAACAATGTATATTGCTCTTTTTCATAGCTTGGGGACCTTGCCCAGTGCCTGGCACATAATAGGTGTTTTATAGATATTTGCTGGAAAAAAATAAGTTTTATTGTAGTTCCTAAACTATGTAATAAGACAAGGAAATGTGTAATCCATGTTAGAAATATTTTATAAAATATCTTTAAATTTTTAAGGTTCAGTGATTTTAAAAATAACATTCAGTTATCTATAAAATGTACTTAAGCAAAATGCCTTCTTTTCTAATTATGGTAGCTAATCAGGGAACCACCACATCATTATTGCCACGTTTATGTTTTGTGTACTTAAATCAGTTTCCAGTGTCAGCTGAGTCACAGGATTTAGATTCATATTCAAAGTGAGCTAAATAAAATTTGCAGATACAGTCTCATAACAAATTATTGAGGTAAATATTTCTGTAAAGTCCAACTATGTTATATAATCTAAATTCCTAATTTCTGCTAATTTGACAGGCCAGGGTAAAAGGTAGAAATGAGAAGAGTAATTCATGACTGACTGATTTATTTCTTGGTCTCATTTCCTATGATTTCATCCACTCCCAAAACAGTTCTCTCTTATTCTTGACAAAAAGAAAATATAATATTCTTAAGATTAAATAAATACAAACAAATATTGGGCTCAGGGTCAGTTTGGAATGTTTCTGATTTATTGGTTCTGCTATTTTTGTGCTGCCACAGGGAGCGGCACCAATCTCTTGGCAGGCTGTGCTTTCAGTGATATTAGAAGAACTGGGCCGCTATCTGTGAACCCAGAGGGAGACGTGAGAGTAACAGATCAAAACTTCACAGAGCAAAGCAGATTTCAATCCCTGAAACTAATTTTCATTTATTCAAAGAGGAAAAAATGGGGTTTTGATAAATTTCCCACATAATGTAATAGTGATAATAAAGCTTCAAAGTGAGACTAATCCACACTCATTTAGTTATCCCTTAATTGTGAACTTTTTTTTTTTTTTTTGGTTTTTATCCCCTTGACTGTTGCATTTGCCTAGAGAACTTGGGATCATGCCTGTAAGGTGATTTTTTTCACAAGTGGTGCTCACTTATTTCAGGTCCTGCATGTAGTGGCTTTGGTAATAATCCAAAAATGAGCCCTATGGAATAAAACACTTTTTCCAGGTATCATTGTTTAAAAGAAGTTACATTGACTGTGCTAATCCCTGTGTAGCACTGCCTGACATTGTGTTTCTTAAAATCTCAGAGCAGAGCTATAACTACTACCACAGAGCATCCAGTTGAAAGTATTTTCCTTAAAACCACAGCCTAATATCCTCCTATAGCCAAATGGCAAGTCTTCATTAAACACATTAGTAAAGTTTTTTTATTGCAAATGATAAAAATCCAATTTCTATTAAATTTTGACTCAACTAGTTTGAGCTAGGGATTGGTTTTATTGTCTCAGAATCTGGGAAAAACTGAGACAAAAGACAACCTTTGCAATGTCAGATATTCAGCTGGCTTCAGAAACCACTGGAAGTAGCAACTTAAATGGGACTCCATGTACCCCTTCTCTCTAGCCCTTACCTGTTTCTTTCTATGGATGAGTTTTGTTCTAACTAAAGTGGAAACTTCTTAAAGAGATGGGCATACTAGACTACTTTACCTGCCTCCTGAGAAACCAGTATGCAGGTCAAGAAGCAACAGTTAGAACCCAGACAAGGAACAACGAACTGGTTCAAAATTGGGAAAGGAGTACATCAAGGCTATGCATTGTCACCCTGCCTATTTAACTTATATGAAGAATACATCATGAGAAATGCTGGGTTGGATGAAGCACAAGCTGGAATCAAGATTGCTAGGAGAGATATCAACAATCTCAGATATGCAGATGATACCTCACTAATGGCAGAAAGCAAAGAGGAAATAAAGAGCCTCTTGATGAAGGTGAAAGAGGAGAGTGAAAAAGCTAGCTTAAAACTCAGCATTCAAAAAACAAAGATTGTGGCATCTGGTCCCATCACTTCATGGCAAATAGATGGGGAAAAGATGGAAACAATCACAGATTTTATCTTCCTGGGCTCCAAAATCACTGCAGATGGTGAGTGCAGCCACAAAATTAAAAGACAGTTGCTCCTTGGAAGAAAAGCTATGACAAACCTAGACACCATATTAAAAAGCAGAGACATCACTTTGCTGGCAAAGGTCCCTAATAATCAAAGGCATAGTTTTTCCCAGTATTCATGTATGGATGTGAGAGTTGGACAATAAAGAAGGGTGAGCACCTAATAATTGATGCTTTCAAACTGATAATTGATGCTTTCAAACTGTGATGCTGGAAAAGACTCTTGAGAGTCTCTTGGAAAGTAAGGAGATCAAACTAGTCAATCCTAAAGGAAATCAACCCTAAATATTCATTGGAAGTCCTCATGCTGAAGCTCCAGTATTTTGGCTCCCTGATGCAAAGAGCCAACTCATCGGAAAAGATTCTGATGCTTGGAAAGATTGAGGGCAGGAGAAGAGGTTGACAGAGGATGAGATGATTGGATAGCATGACCAACTCAATGGACATGAGTTTGAACAAACTCTGGGAGATAGCGAAGGACAGGGAAGCCTGGTGTGCTTCAGTCTATGGGGTCTCAAATAGTCAGACACAACTTAGCAACTGAACAACAACTCCGAAAGATAGATTTCTTTCACACTGTGGGAAACATGGGTACCAAAATCTCTCAAGTATTATTTTTTGAAACTTCTAACATAAAACAAGGACTGGAATTCTCAGTTCTACTCAAAATCTGGGATACAAATATGGTACTGGCTCAAGAAAAACCTAAAAACTATAAAGAAAGATAACAAATTACTTTACAAAAAGCACTGCTACAGATAGAATCATTTCATAACAACATAAAGATTTTCTTCATCAGGAAGACAGAAAGATTCTAAACATATATATACATATACACACACACACATATATGGGGTATATTTGTTATATAATAAGGGATACATATATATATAGGATATATTTATTATATATAATGAATATATATAATATTTATAAGGGATGAATATATATATATATATATCCCTACTAATTTCACATCAAAATACATAGAGCAAAATTGGCACATAGAAAAAATAGATTCACACATTTTTAAAATGTCTTCTTAAAATATGTCAGCTTGGTCCAAACCACCACTGCCAGAAACAAACATTTCACATGAAATTTCTTAAGAGTTTAGGCTTCTGCATGTCAAGACCTGATTAGCTGATAGTTTCAGGGAAATCTCTGGCATTCAGGGACTAGGTACAGCCATACAATATGTCAAGAGCATTGATTTCGAATGAGATTTCACCATCACTGATCCTACTACTGGTTGGCTGGTAAAAGGGCAATGTGGCAGAGAAATCTTTGCACTAGTGTTCTGAGAGGTAAAAGGAATCCAGACAATTCTATGGCCTGTGCCCGAGCACATCGTCTTGTGGAAAAGTTGGTAACACAAGCACAACAGCAGCCTCACACAGCAGGTTAAACCTTCAAAACTTGAAAGAGCTCAAACCATTAATATTTCTTAAGGATCTAAGAATTACAGAATTTTACCTTAAAACTTTGATTTAATAAGTCAGCACTTTTAACATATGATTATAACCATTGTACATTTGTAAAAGAAGTGAAAGTCACAGAGTCATGTCTGACTTTTTACAACCCTGTGGACTACATAGTCCATGGAATTCTCCAGGCCAGAATACTGGAGTAAGTAGCCTTTCCCTTCTGCAGGGGCTCTCCAGGGATCCAACCCAGGTCTCCCGAATTGCAGGTGGATTCTTTACCAGCAGAGCCACAAGAGAAGCCCAAGAATACTGGAGTGGGTATCCTGTCCCTTCTCCAGTGGATCTTCCCGACCCAGGAATCAAACCTAGGGATCGAATCTGCATTGCTATTTCTATTTCACATTTCTATTACACATGCACACACAATTTTATTACACATACACCAGTTTACTGTATACAACTATGCTTACTAACTACATTTATTTGTTTCAATATTTGATTCCTATAGTCTTACATTTAATAAATCTTTCTGAGTATCTACCTAACCTAAAGGCATTATAGAATGTAAAAATATTTATATATTTAGGCAAAAAAAATAATGAAGAGAGGCTGGCTCAGATGGGCACTATACACTGTGAGAAAGTAACTGTTTTAAGTGAGAGAAACCGAACAAGTTGGAGAAGGAAATGGCAACCCACTCCACTACTCTTGCCTGGAGAATCCCATGGACTGAGGAGCCTGGTAGGCTACAGTCCATGGGGTCGCAAAGAGTTGGACACGACTGAGTGACTTCACTTCACTTCACTTTTGAGACAAGAGTAAATAGGTCAAGGTGGGCCTAGTTCCTAAATATAATGATTTTGCACTTATATGACTTTGTAAATGATTTCATCTCACTTCTTTTAGTAGATAGATATACACATAGGTAGATATATGCCATATATATAGATAGATAGAAAAATAGATGATAGTTAATAGATAGATAGATGATAAATGATGATGGGGGAGGGAGGACAAAGAAAAGGCAACCATCCATCAATAACTGAGGGGAAAAAAAGAACCTTACCTTTGAACCACATTCTTCCTGGTGGTAGTGGTAATTTAGTTGCTAAGTCATGTCCAACTCTTGCAACCCCATGGACTATAGCCTTCCAGGCTCCTCTGTCCATAGGATTCTCCAGGCAAGAATACTGGAGTGGCTTGCCATTTCCTTCTCCAGGGGATCTTCCAGACCCAGGAATTGAACCCAGGTCTCCTGTATGGCAGGCAAATTCTTTACCAACTGAACTGCCTTGCCCCAAATTTTGCTTTGGAAATATTAACAGAAATCATTACTGCTTTCAGTGAAAGTTTGGTCACCTAAGCTCAGGTGGTTTTTTGTTAACACTAAGCCATTCCTGTGTTAGCCCTCTGGGAGCCTAGTTTATATTTCTTCCTGGTCATTGTTTCTTCAGTTCAGTCACTTAGTCGTGTCTGACTCTTCGCGACCCCATGGACCACAGCACGCCAGGCCTCCCTGTCCATCACCAACTCCCAGAGTCTACTCACGCTCATCTCCATCGAGTCAGTGATGCCATCCAATTATCTCATCCTCTGTCTTCCCCTTCTCATCTATCTTCCCCTTCTCCTCCTGCCTTCAATCTTTCCCAGCATCAGGGTCTTTTCAAATGAGTCAGCTCTTCACATCAGGTGGCCAAAGAATTGGAGTTTCAGCTTCAACATCAGTCCTTCCAATGAACACTCAGGACTGATCTCCTTTAGAATGGACTGGTGGGATCTCCTTGCAGTCCAATGGACTCTCAAGAGTCTTCTCCAACACCACAGTTCAAAAGCATCAATTCGTCGGTGCTCAGCTTTCTTCACAGTCCAACTCTCATATCCATACACGACCACCCGAAAAACCATAGCCTTGACTAGATGGACCTTTGTTGGCAAAGTAATGTCTCTGCTTTTTAATATGCTGTCTAGGTTGGTCATAACTTTCCTTCCAAGGAGTAAGTGTCTTTTAATTTCATGGCTGCAGTCACCATCTGCAGTGATTGTGGAGCCCAAAAAAATAAAGTCAGCCACTGTTTCCACTTCTTCCTGTAGGCTACCAGAATTCCCCATCTATTTGCCATGAAGTGATAGGACTAGATGTCATGATCTTCGTTTTCTGAATGCTGAGCTTTAAGCCAACTTTTTCACTCTCCTCTTTCACTTTCATCAAGAGGCTCTTTAGTTCTTCACTTTCTGCCATGAGGGTGGTGTCATCTGCATATCTGAGGTTATTGATCCTTCTCCCCACAATCTTGATTCCAGCTTGTGCTTCTTCCAGCCCAGCCTTTCTCATGATGTACTCTGCATATAAGTTAAATAAGCAGGGTGACAATATGCAGCCTTGATGTACTCCTTTTCCTATCTGGAACCAGTCTGTTGTTCCATGTCCAGTTCTAACTGTTGCTTCCTGACCTGCATACAGATTTCTCAAGAGGCAGGTCAGGTGGTCTAGTATTCCCTTATCTTTCAGAATTTTCCACAGTTTACTGTGATCCACACAGGGCTTCGCTGGTGGCTCAGACGGTAAAGCGTCTGCCTGCAATGCGGGAGGCCTGGGTTCAATCCCTGGGTTGGGAAGATCCCCCAGAGGAGAAAATAGCAACCCATTCCAGTACTCATGCCTGGAAAATACCATGGATGGAGGAGTCTGGTAGCCTACAGTCCATGGAGTCGCAAAGAGTTGAACACGACTGAGCGACTTCACTTTCACTTTACAAAGTCAAAGGCTTTGGCATAGTCCATGAAGCAGAAGTAGATATTTTTCTGGAACTCTCTTGCTTTTTTTGATGATCCAGCGGAGGTTGGCAATTTGATCTCTGGTTTCTCTGCCTTTTCTAAAACCAGCTTGAACATCTGGAAGTTCACCGGTTCACGTATTGCTGGACTGGCAAGAGGCGGCTGTGCGGCACTGGAGCAGCCAGCAGCGGCAAGGAGATGCCCTATGTCCAAGGTAAGGAGAAGCAGCTGAACTTTGCTGGAGAAGCCGTGAAGAGATACCCCATGTCCAGGGTAAAGTAAACACCAGTAAGATGGTAGGCGCTGAGAGACGGAATCAGAGGGCAGACAAACAGAGACCACAATCACATTGTTTCTTATCAAGTGCAATTCTAAGCAGTAGTCAGGACTCTGCCAAAGCTGGGGTGTGACAACACCGTGAGTTAATGTGGCTGCCAGAGCTGAGATTTGTTTTCTGTGTGTTTTTAATATTCTATGTGTAAGCTTTTCCATGAGTTCAGAACTGAGCCATTGGTCTAAATACGTGAAATTGAAATTTTTATAAGCAGTCAAATGAATCCATCATCCCATATCAGGTGAAGATGTATCTAGATAAATAGATGGCAGGGCTGTGCACACTCTGAAGAGCATGTCTGCTCTTGCCTTCAGAGGCCAGAAATCTTAATTCAAATACATCAGCTATTCTCTTCATCCTCTAACACCTAAAAAGTATATACATTCAAGAAATAGATCTCTCATCTCCCCCAAGGTTCTTGATCTTGATTATATTTCAAATTAAAAACTTCATTTCTGAAGGGGAGGGGACTTTCAAGATGGCAGAGGAATAAGACAGGGAGATCACCTTGCTCCCCACAAATACATAAAAATTCATCTGCATATGGAACAACTCCTACAGAACACCTTTTGAATGCTGGCAGAAGACCCCAGACTTCCAAGAGGGCAAGCAAGAAAAACAAATACCGTATATTAACGCATATGTATGGAATCTAGAAAACTGAATGAACCTACTTGCAGAGAAGGAATGGAGACACAGATGTGGACCAGTGGGAGACAGAGAGAATGGGGAAAATGGAGAAAGAAGCATTAACATATATAGACTGCTGCTGCTGCTGTTCTAAGTCGCTTCAGTCGTGTCCGACTCTGTGCGACCCCATGGACTGCAGCCCACCAGTCTCCTCCGTCCATGGGATTTTCCAGGCAAGAGTACTGGAGTGGGGTGCCATTGCCTTACCTGAACATATAGACTGCCATGTATAAGACAGATAGCTGGTGAGAAGTTGCTGTATAACACAGGGAGCCCAGTCTGGTGCTCTTTGATGACCTGGAGGGGTGGGATGGGGAGAGGGGAGGGAGGCCCAAAAGGGAGGAGATATATGTATAATAATGGCTTATTTGCATTGTTATACAGCAGAAACCAACACATTATAAAGCAATTTTCTTCCAATTAAAAAGTAAATTTTTACACGTGTTCCCCATCCTGTACCTGTGGCAGATTCATGTTGATGTATGGCAAAATCAATACAATATTGTAAAGTAATTAACCTCCAATTAAAATAAATAAATAAATATACATTTAAAAATTAATAAATAAAAGTTTGATCCCGTGAAAAAAAAAAGAAATGTAAAGGGTCTTAGGATAAAATTTCAGAAATATACAACATATTTGTGACTTTAAAAAAAAATAAATTTTTTAAAAATCCTATTTTTTATCATTCCTTATAAATCCAACTAACTTATTAAGCACCTATTATGTTCAAATTACTAGTGGTGAGCTGGAGAAACAAAAACCAGTGAACCCTGGCCCTGACGTGGAGAAGCTCTGCTCATTAATTAGCCAACTCTCAGGTGAGACTTGGTAGAAAGACACATCTGAGCACCAAGGATTTGTAACTCACTTATCCTTCTAAGCAGACTTGTTTATTTAACTCTCTCATACAGTTGCATGTTCTCTAGTTCTGTCCAGGCTCAGGTTTCCAGAATTCACATGAATTTTCATAGTTTTAAATTTCTATAACTCCCCAAACGTACTGTCTTGTATAAAATGAAAACACAGAGGCACTCAGAAAATAATGGGCCATCTTTAAAACATGTAAGAAAGTGGAATAGCAATAGGGGAAATGCCTTTTTTAATGCCAATTTTGTCTGAAAAATGCCGACTCTATCTTAAATATGTGGAAGTGGGAACTAGGGGATAAATTTGGCTTCTAGAAACAGATGTTCCTCTCACTTGGGTACTAGAGTTTGACAACTGCTTTCTAATGTACCAAACAATGATGTCTAATTTCTTTATGACACTAACACTTCTGAATAATTATGTGCCAGGAACTGTGCCAGATACCAGTGATAAATATGACGTGTGACACGGTCCCTATCCTCAAAGAAATTTACTCATCACGTTCTTCTAAGTGAATCCTCTGGTCCCTGTGGCTTTCTAAGAGTTGGTACTAGCTACTAGAAAAAAAATGTTTCTCACCAAATGACATTGTTTGAATAGTGATACCTCTACCTTAAGCCCAAAACCAAAATAATGAAATTTCACAGAAATCTGAGGATAATTGCAGGCAAGCAGGTAGGGGGATCCCACAGCAGTCTCTAACTGAGTCCATGGGAAATGTGCAGGCTGCTTCTGAATTGGAAAGCAAACAGAGATAGCAAACACTTAAAGAGAGAAACACTTGTGAGTGGCTAGAAAGGCAGGTGATGAACAGAATGTGACTTTAAGGACTGTGAAAAGGCCTGGGGAGTGATAGGTCACATCATCCTCCCCAGATGTGAGGGCACCCTGACCTGACTAGTCTAACATCTCCACTATAAAGCCTAGAGGATGGAGTAGGATCACTCTAGTGCATTAGCATGGTGTGCTTCTGAACATTTAGCAAGCTTTCTATCATCCTCAAATAACCCTTGTCAGGGAAACCCATGGCACAAGGATCAGTGGAAAAGAGCATTAGTAGTACACTGTCTATACTGAATGCTTAGATCAGTCCCTTAACCACCTCGGGCCTCAATGTCCTTTCTTATTAAATGGGGATAATTTCATTATTTGTACTGAATTACACAATGAGCATTGAACACTCAGATGATGTATAAGAACACATTGCTTTAAATGAAATTTTTAGAAAGATTCCCATAGCACATGCCTGAGGGTGTATTTGTAAAGATAATGGTTATACTGATAGCAACCAGGTTATTTTGGCCAACACGAATACAAAACAGATTTATAAAGCCTCAGTATAAAACACTGGCATATTAGTTTAGTGTTTGGGTGATTGGCGAATGTCCAGAAAAAGAGACAAAGCACCATATGGAATTCAGTGCCTCTTAGGAGAAGTCTTGGAAGTTTCTTGAAAGTAGGAAAACTATGCAAAACAAGCAGGCATTCAATTTATTCATCAAATAAAAATTGAGTCCCTACATTGTGCCTATATGCAGTGACATTCTGTTAGGAAATAGAGAGGGTGAAGGTGTTACATTCAACAGAAGATGCAAGAGAGCCCACAGTAGACGTCAGGCAAAGGTGGCCACAAGATGACAGGTGGTCCACACAATATACCATCTCCTGTCCCTCCTGAAATCCCCCCAAAATTACTGTCACAACCTCCCAGGGGAGAGGTGAGAGTCAGAACTTAGGAGTCGTCACTTTGGGTGATGGGAAAGGGAGTTGACTGCATAACTACCAGCAGGATTGGGTAGCCTTGCACTTCACCAGCTCTAATTCCAGGCCACATGGTTGGTACTATAGGCTATATAACTCTGGAGAAGGGAGATTCTACTCTCCTCTGAGTATGTCACCTCATTGTAAGAACAATTCAACAGATACATGCTATTGTCATGGCTTGATCACAAAAAGGAGTTTGTAATGTAATTTAAGTTAAAAAAAATATGTGATTGATAATATTATATCAAGCACTGGGTTCTGAAGGTAATGCAATTCTAACCACTGAGCTACAATAAAGGAATTGCTTCAAGTATTTAAAAGCTAACAAATGTTAAATAATCCACATCATACCACCTGCCAATGAAATAGATTGCTTTTGAAATGCTGCTGAAATAGGGTAGAAAGAGTAAGTGGAATTTTATTGTACGCTCACAGCTCAGTTTGTTCCCTGCAATGCTAACTTCAAGCCATAACAATATGTTCCTGTTAGTTACTAGCTGTGGCTTCATTCCAACCAGGTCTTTGTGTTGGAGAGGACAACCATGGCTATCACTATTCATTAAAATCAGCTATAAAATCAGATATAAAAGGAATTAGAAAGTAAAGTACCCTTTCCATAAAAGATGAAAGGTAAACAGGAGCAGGAGAGAGTAGTTGCCACTTGACTTTGGAAAGTCATTCTGAACAAGAACTGGAAAGAAAACAAATATAATGATCACGCTGAATGCAGGCTTTTAAGAGAGACTTTGGGGTGCTGTATGAAAAGTGTTTGTTTTAATACTGCTGGCTTTCTCGTAAAAAATACAGGAGTTTCTAGACCCTGAACTTCCAATATTCCTTTTAGGAAGGCTTGACTATGATTTGACTTTCTTTACACAGCTTCATCATGTTTCCTTTGATCTACCTACATATCAACAAGATGTGTCAGAGTTTAAGCTCCTGGGAAGGTGGTCCTGGCCTTGGAAGAAGATATGCTTTACATTTGCACCGTCAGCCCCCACATTCTGGCACTACAGTTGCCCTCGTGTCCATTCAGCTTGCACAAGGCAAACAGGATCCTCTCAGGAATTTCAATGTGTCTGCAAATTAGGTACCCACTCACTTGACTGAGCTCCTCCATACTGACTCAGCCACATCGGAGAAAACTCATATATTCTGTTCTTTGCCACACGGAATGGGAAACAGCTAGGATCTTCCACCTCCACCCTAGTAGCTCTATTTTAATCTATTCAGGGTGTGACTGGGTATCAGAAGTTTTCAAACAGATGGTCTGATGAAGTGAAGCAATTCAAATAGCAAGTCACACAAAATGTTAGAGTTGGAAAGCACCTCCACATCCAAATGTACTACAGTTCTAAAAGCTTGAAGTCCAATCTCCTCATTTTGCATAAGAAAACTGGGGCCCAAAAGAAAAAGTAAGTATCAAAACTCTTGTAAGCAAACTGTATATAGTGCTTAGGCAGCTGCTGCAACCTTCCTGCAGAGTCATGTGTCTCTTTATGGATGGAGGAGAAAGAGAGAGAGAATTTACATATGGAACAATGAATAGATGAGGCTTCCCAGGTGGCTTGGTGGCAAAGAATCCACCTACCAATGAGATCCCTGGGTCAGGAAGATTCCCTGGAGTAGAAAATGGCAACCCACTCCTGTATTCTTGCCTGGAAAATTCCATGGACAGAGGAGCCTGGCGGGCTACAGTCCATGGAGTCACAAAGAGTAGGACAAGACTGAGCAACTGGGCATATCCACACACAATGCATACATATTAACTACTTCATTAGTTTGATGAGTTTTAGGCATGCATACACACACGTAACCTACATTCCTATCAGCGTGTCAAAGAGTCCCATCATTTTAGAAAGTTCCCTTCTGTTCCTTTGAAGTAAATCCTCCTCAACTCTCACTCCAGCCATCCACTCATCTGATTTCTATCATTACAGTTTGAATTTATTTTTTTCTGATCTGGAGCTTTGTATAAATGGAAGAGTGGAGTGTGTATACTTTTGCGTGATCTATCATTCAGCATGTTTTCAAGATCCGTCTACGTGGTTGAGACTGTCCCTTGTTTCTTTTTTTTTTTTTTTTTACTTTTTTATTTTATTTTATTTTTTAAATTTACAATATTGTATTGGTTTTGCCATATATCAAAATGAATCCGCCACAGGTATACATGTGTTCCCCATCCTGAACCCTCCTCCCTCCTCCCTCCCCATACCATCCCTCTGGGTCGTCCCAGTGCACCAGCCCCAAGCATCCAGTATCGTGCATCGAACCAGGACTGGCGACTCGTTTCATATATGATATTATACATGTTTCAATGCCATTCTCCCTGAGGAAACCAGAATTGAAAGAGACATGTGTACCCCAATGTTCATCGCAGCACTGTTTATAATAGCCAGGACATGGAAGCAACCTAGATGTCCATCAGCAGATGAATGGATAAGAAAGCTATGGTACATATACACAATGGAGTATTACTCAGCCATTAAAAAGAATGTATTTGAATCAGTTCTAATGAGGTGGATGAAACTGGAGCCTATTATACAGAGTGAAGTAAGCCAGAAAGAAAAACACCAATACAGTATACTAACGCATATATATGGAATTTAGAAATATGTCCATTGTTTCTTTCTTATCATTAGTGAGTAGTATGCAACACAATCCTAGACGGTAAAGCGTCTGTCTACAATGCAGGAGACCCGGGTTCGATCCCTGGGTTGGGAAGATCCCCTGGAGAAGGAAATGGCAATCCACTCCAGGACTATTGCCTGGAAAATCCCATGGACAGAGGAGCCTGGTAGGCTACAGTCCACGGGGTCACAAAGAGTCGGACACTACGGAGTGACTTCACTTCACTTCACTTCATGCATCACAATATACTGATCCATTCTCTTGGACACTTGGTTTGTTTCTAGCTTGGGGCTATTAGCATCTGTGTGCAAGTTTTTGTATACATATATTTTTATTTCTCTTTGATAGACACATAGGAGTGGAATCACTGGGACGCAGAGTAGGTATATGCTCAACTTTGGGTTTCCATGGTGGCTCAGTGGGTAAAGAATCTGCCTGTAATTCAGGAGACATGGGTTCGAACCCTGAGTCAGGAAGATGCCCTGGAAAAGCACATGGCATCCCACTCCAGTACTCTTGCCTGGAGAATCCCATGAACAGAGGAGCCTAGCAGCTATACAGTCCATAGGGTCACAGAGTCAGACACGACTGAAGCGACTGAGCACATGTGCATGCAAGCTCAACTTCATGAGAAAATGACGGACTATTTTTCAAAAGAGTTGTACATTTTACACTTTCACCTGTTCGTGTTGTTATGGCAAATATTTGGGGTCTTTCTTTTTATACTGAAGCATGTTTGATTACAATATTTCAGTAGTTTCAGATCTAGAACATAGTCATTTATTATTTTATAGATTACACTCCATTTAACATTATAAAATAATGGCTATATTTCCCTGTGCTGTAATGTATCCTTACAAGCAACAAGGATATATTGTACAGCACAGCGAAATATTATACACAGTAGTTTGTATCTCTTAATCCCATACCCCAGTGCTGCCCCTCTCTCTTTTCCTCTCCCCACTGGTAACCACTCATTTGTTCTGTGTATCTATTAGTCTGTTTCTGTATATCTGTCAGACTAACAGCTATATATATTTGTTTTACTTTTTAGGTTCTACACACAAATAACAGATTATTTGTCTCTTTCTATCTGACTTATTTCAATAAGCATAATACTCTCTAGGTCCATTCACATTGTCACAAATAGCAGAATTTCATTCTTTTTTATGGCCAAATAATATTCTAATATATATATATATATATACACACACACATATATATACACATATCATATTTATATATATATACATATCTCATAATTCCAGTTTGCATTTCTCTTATGACTAATTAAATTGAGCATTTTTAATGTGGTGTTAGCCATACAGGCTTTCCTGGTGGCTCAGATGGTAAAGAATCCACCTGCAATGTGGGAGACCTAGGTTCAATCCCCAGGTTGGGAAGATGCCCTGGAGGAGGGCATGGCAACACACTCCAGTACTCTTGCCTGGAGAATCCATGGACGGAGGAGCCTGGAGAGCTACAGTCCATGGGGCCGCAAAGAGTTTGACACGACCGAGCACATTAGGCATTCAAATATCTTTCTTTGTGAATTATCCTAGTCTTCCCTTCATTTGTAGATTGGATTGCTTCTTTATTTTTTAATTGTAGTTCTCTGTATATTCTGGACATGTTCTTTGTCAGATATGTGTGCTACAAACATTTTCTCTGAGTCTGTAAATTCACTACCCATTTTCTCAACAATAATCTTTAAATGTCTGATCTCTTAATGATCAGAAGTGTTTAATGCGATAAAGCTCAATTTTTCATTACTTTTTCCATGACGACTAGTGTTCTCTGGATCCATCTAAGAAATCTTTACCTAACCCAAAGTTGCAAATATGTTCTCCTATACTTTCCTCTAGAAAAAATATTTCCCAACTTTTTTTATATTGTTAACCCCATATTCATTTCCTAGAGCTACCATAACAAAACAGCAAACTGGGTGGCTTAAAATGGTAGAAATTTATTCTTTCACAGTTCTGGAGACTAGAGATCTAATATCAAGGTGTCAGAAGAGCCAGGATTCTCCCTTGCCTCTTACTAGCTTCTGGTGATTTGCCAGGAATCTTTGGCATTCCTTGGCTTGTTAACACTTTTCTCCAACCCCTGCCTCTGTCTTCACATGCCTTCTCATCTGCATGTCCCTCCATGCCTCTCCTCTTCTTACAAGGACACCAGTCATATTGAACTGGGGCCCACCCTACTCCAATGTGACCTCATCTCCACTTACTTCTTAGTTACATCTGCAAAGACCCTATTCCCAAAAAAGATCACATTCATAGGTGCCAGAGGCTATGACTTCAGTATATCTTTTGGGGAGACACAATTCAAATCAAAATTTTTTCAAGGGAGTTATTTTAGATAGTTTTTAATCAACCTAACCCCCTCAACATGAAATATTAATACCATATATCTGTCTTTATATTATAGATCTTTGGAGGGCCACAAACTATTATAATATCTAAGTTTTTCACCCTCCAAAACCAATTTTTACCCCCTTTTACCTTCAGGTCTATGATCAAAATCTAGTTAATTTTTGTGTATAGTGGGAGATACAGGTTGAACCTCACTTTTCTATAGCTGTTCTAATACTATTTGTTTATAAGGTTTTCTTTTTCTCATTGAATTGCCATAATGCCTTAGTCTAGACATGAGGTTTACTCTGAACTCATTGTGTTGTATTTATCTAGTCTGTCTTTATCACTCAGTCATGTCCAACTCTTTGTCACCCCATGCACTGCAACCCACCAGGCTCCTCGGTCTGTGGAATTTTCCAGGAAGAATACTGGAGAGTGTTGCCATTTCCTTCTCCAGGGGAGAATCTGCATTGGCAGGCAGATTCTTTACCACTGTGCCACCTGGGAAGCCCTTATAACACTGTACTGTATCTATAGAAAGAAGATTTCTTTTTCAAGATTATTTTGTCTTTTTAGGATGATTTTGTTTACTTGATTCCATGTTGAGCGGTTAGAGTTTATAACCCTTTAACTTATCCAGACAGTGTTCAAATAATATTATACCATGCTGATACAAGTAAGAAAGCCATGCATCCCTGCTCACATGGGCCTCCAGGAGCTGGGGCAACCCTCCAGTGTACCAGGTTATTGAAATGGGCTTAGCAGCTCCTTTCTTCTCCAAAGAGGCTCTCAAGACAGTCATCACTTCAGCTCTTGCTGTTGGAGACCAGCAGGCAGAGACTGACACATTGCTGAGCTATCTCTAAAGCACAGACGGTTCCCAGGCACGATACATTACATAAACACAAGATGTTACTGTATTCTCCCTGTGGTCAACTCCTGGATTGCAGAAAAGGTTAAGAGTATAATATATCTGCAGATCTTAAGTCTTATACAAATGTGTGACAACAGTGGGGAAGGAAAAATTCGATTATGCTCTATTGTCTCCAAAGGTTGCATGCCACAGAAAAAAAAAAGTCACACTCAGAAAGAAGAGACCAGGCAGAGGCTCCCCCTGGTAGAACACAGACCTCTCTCCATTTCAGCTGTTCTCTCCAGTGTCCAGGAAAAACATCACCCTGGTGTGTGAATTTGTTTTAGTTCTTTGAGCTGCTGCTTCTGCCAAGAAATGCCTTGCTGCCTCTTTGTCCTGCCTGGTGTTCTGATGGCCATGTCCACAGAAAGAATTGAGAACCCATCACTGAGCAGAAGGGGTGATTGGACGCTTGAATGTTTGTTATTGTTAAACTCCTTTGTGTCCTGCTGAACTGTGTGCACACGTTTAGAAGGACAGACACAGGAGATGGATGTTCTAGCCTAAGAAAAATCTCCAACACAAAGACCTTGGACCTGCAGCTTTGTAATAAAAACACCATGCTGTATCTATATAAATCAGCCTTCTAGTACAGTTCTTCTTTTTCAAGATTATTTATCTTTTATCATTCTGTTTTCTTATCTCAACAAGTTTCTTTTTCAGCAGCCATTCCAGAACCAGTAATGTGACACAGGATGGACATTAATAGTTAGGGGCAAAAAACGGAGCTGGAAAATGTGATCTAATGTAAATCAAATAATCGTGTGGCCTGACAATAAGGAGTTGACTGGTTTGCACTGTGGGTAGATAGAAGTCTCAGTTCTTTCAGGACGCTATACCACCAAATCATGGACTAGGAGGCTTGAAAACAACAGGAATTTATTTCTCACAGTTATGGAGACTAGAAGTTCGAGATCAGAGGACCAGGATGTTCAGATAAGGGCTATCTTATAAGTCACACACTTCTCCTCATATCCTCACATGGTGGAAGGGTGAAGGAGCTCTGGGGCCTCTTTTAAATAGCACTAAACCTACTAATGAGGCTTCCTAGGTTTGGGCTCAGACAGTAATTAATCTGTCTGCAATGCAGAAATCCTAGGCTCAATCCCTGGGTCAGGAAGATCCCCGAGAGAAGGGCATGGCAACCCACTCCAGTATTCTTTTCTGGAGAATAACATGTAGAGAAGAACCTGACTGGGAACAGTCCATGGGGTCACAAGGAGCTGGACATGACTGAATGACTAACACACACCTACAATCCTACTAATCATCTCCCATGCTTCTTAATACCCCAGTCCCCAATACCATCACCTTGGGCATCAGCTTTTCAACATAAGAATTTAGGGACAGCACAAATCTTCAGACGCTGGCAGTAGCAATCATTGAAACAGAATTACTTCAGTGTAAACACACACATACACACACAAAGGACAGATATCAAAAGTGGCAAAATACCTAGGATTTAAAGTCATCTGACTGAAGCCGAGTCTCAGACTTGTCACCTACCAGTCTTTTCAAACTTCACATTGCAATTTCCTCATCAGCAAATAGCAATAACAATGATACCCGACATACTCATTTCCCAAGGATATTGTAAGAATGACATTATGTAGAAAAATTATGCCATCGTGTTTTTCACTACTAATGGCAAAAGGCTTTCAATTAAGGAGCATGTGTGCACGCTCAGTCCCCTCAGTCATGTCTGACTCGTTGCAATCCTATGGGCCATATCCTGCCAGGATCCCCTGTCCATGGGATTCTCCAGGCAAGAATACTGGAGTGGGTTACCATTTCCTACTCCAGAGGATCTTCCTGACCCAGGGATCAAACCCTCATCTCCTGCTTCTACACTGTAGGTGGATTTTTTTACCCACTGAGGCACCTGGGAAGTCCCTTTAGTGGAGAGTTTCCCTTATTCATTCATTTCACCAGTCATTTACTACTCAATAATGACCTACTATGTATCAGACATCCCTACTTCTCCTTTACAAGTGCCCTTTTAGTCTTTCAGATTCCAGGGTGATTTCCTGTTTGGAAATGAGGGTTTCATTGCTTCTACATCTCCTATGTAATTTCTGTATAAACTTCTGTATAACAAAGAGATATGTGTACATTATACAAAGAAAGAGGGGAAAGTAGAAGATTATGTCAACATTATTGAGAAAGGTGCCTCTTGAGCCAAAATAAAATTCAAATTTTATAATAAAAACAACTTACCCCCAAAATACTATGCTAAAGTATTTTAGAAAAAGAAATCTCATAGTTGTTCCTAGCAACTTAATAATCTATGCTCTGAAAAGGAAAAATATAGTTCTAAATCCTTTATCATCATCATTTTATCAGAGGTTCTAAGGCATCGTAATCCATTTTCTTCCTGGAAATACTTTATAGTTTAAGGATCTTGATCCTCCAAATGTTTTATCATACTGTGCTGTGTGCTAAGTCGCTTCAGTCATGTCCAACTCTTTGTGACCTTATGGATGGATTGTAGCTCACCAGGCTGTTCTGTCCATGGGATTCTCCAGGCAAGAATACTGGAGTGGGTTGCCATGCCCTCCTCCAGGGGTTCTTCCCAACACAAGGATTGAATCCCCGTCTCTCCTGTCTCCTGCATTGGCAGGCAGGTTCTTTACCACTAGCACCACCTAGAAAGCCCTTTCTCATGCCAGTCAATTTTCTTCATCACTAGACCATCTGCTGTACTAAGCCTGTAGCCAAACCCAAGAAGACAAAAACAGGAGGCCAGAACTATAACTTAGGCTCTGAGTTTCTACTTTGCTTCATTCTGAGCTTTGCTTTCTTTTAATCTTTCTTTTGATCATTGAAAGGCGGCAGGTGCCTTATTGAAAGTTCCTCACAAATAAACAGTAAAAAATTTGCTCCAAAATTAGAGGATGATTTAAGTTCCACACTTTTCCTCCCACATAATTCAGAGTTTGAAGAAATAATCAAATTAATTTTATTCAAAATAAAATAATCACTGTTTTAGTTTGACATATTCTTTAGACGACTTCAAGTAAAAATTTTGTGTAAAATGTATACTGTAAAAATGTGGCTGCTCTTTTATGTTTTTCATTAAAATGTCAGGAAAGGCTTCTTTCCTTTTAAAGTGCTTAATAGCACCTACTGTTTATATTTTTACTGAATCTTTTCTTTTGTACTTTAAGTAACTGATAAAGGAGTAAAATAACTTAAATAGGATTTGCCAAGGCAGATTCAGAAAGCACAGAGAATCTGATTTTTGGACCTGTGAGGGATGGTGTCAGTTGCCACAAGCCTGCCTTACACTGACATGGAGTTGAAGCTGACCTCCTATTCGTAGAAGCACGTGACTACACGAATCCACCTGCCGCCCTGTGTGTACATGTGGCCACACTGCCTGCAGCACCCCACCCTCTCTCCTTGCTGCTGTCTTGTTTCTGCTACTCTACCCTGATTAGGATGCATCCGAACCACACAGAGAAGCAGAACCACATAGAGACCGCTTGGATAAGTGAGTAATTCTCCACTTCAGCTGAGCTTTGATGGGTTTAAACAGAAAATCCACCAGTGTGCTGAAAGACTGTCTTGCTTCTCCAGCACCCAAGATGTGCTGGGAAGACTAGGCTAGTTAGACATCTGCCTGAGTGAGACCAGAGAGGGCGCCTGTTGACAGCCCTGTAGTGTGACTCTGACGGGAGGACAGCCACTTGTCACTGCTGTACACAACCCCCTCCATGCCAGCCTGACTCCAGCCACACCATGGTCCACCCAGAGCTCACCCATCCTATCTTCACCAGCCTCTTTGGAAACTTGCATCCATCCTCCCAAGATATAATACTACTGCGTTTTCTCTTCTCTAAAATGGGGCACAGAGGCATGGCCTCTGATAGATATCATTCTTTCTTCATTTTGGTAAAAGCCAGTGTTTACTGTTTATGAGGCAGTCATCACTGCGTCCTCCTTTTACCGCAGCAAACCACAAAAGGAAGAGAAAGGGAGGGTGGTTATGGATCATCACACTGGCTGAGCAGAACCAGTTGTTTGTTACAAGGGTGGAATATGTAGGAGGGAAGAGGAGAACAGGCAAAAATTGTACAGCAGTTTAAATCTGAGTTCTTTATTATTAGTTCAGATAAGTAACTGGAAAAAAAATGATTCAATATTCTGGCTCTTGGATATCTGAGTACTACGAGGACTTTTACACTGATTTTTGATGGGTTACAAATATGCTGAATAGAAAATAGGTAATTACATCACAGAAGTGTTAAAAAGAATCACTGATTTCAATCCAGTGCTTCCTCATTAAGTCATTAAAGATAATGTATCATATGCTATAAATCCTAGAATCTGGTTTTAAACTTTGAACCTGTCACTGTAAAATGGCAAAAGAATACTTATGCCAGCATGGCTTCTCCAAGGCAACACCCTGGTGGGCTATTTCTTCTTTGCATCATCCGTCTTTATCTTGAGCAGATCCTCCCTTGAATTAGATCAACCTGACCTGACCTCCCATTATCTACCAAGGAACAAGAAGAAATAACAAAGCTATTTTCTGTGATGGTGACCATGATTTGGTTTTTATAATGAGCCCAGAGAGAGCTGACTCTGTTTTGCATTCAGAAGACATAAATCTTTTTTAAAAGCTCAAAATTCCTTGAATTGTGAATCTTGTTTTTAAGAATTCATTGTGTTCAGCACTATTAAAATGTTTCACTTGGAGTATGGTTTGCATCTTGTGCTTTCTTCTGAAAGCATCTCAGAAGTTATAACAGCAATCTAAACGTGGCTTTGATTTCATAGGACAGCATTGTTTATAGTGGCTGTTTACACAGGTAATCGGTGCCCACTTTCTGGCCCCTGAGACCACACAAACTCCTGAAAAGTTTTCCAAACACAATGAATTGAGTCATAATATTTTCTGTGAAAGATCTGTTTTATGAGAAATCTTCACAACACTGTTATATTAGTTTTACAGTCAATAGCACCTTCTGGCAAACAGCAAATTAAAAGCTCAGTAAAGCAGAGACTCCTCACTGCTTCCTCAAAATACATTTCCTTCTTTTTCCTTTGTATGAGAACAGAACGACGCATCACTGGGTGTGGCATTTTGCCCAATTATAAAATTACATTTCTAAGTGTCTCTTGTAGGTAGGACTGATCAAAGAGATATGAGTGAAAGTCACCGAGTGTTGTTTCTTGAAGTGGAGATTGACTCAGGTGGCAGGGAGGTTGAAAAAGCTGTCACTATTGCAGCCATGCTGTGAGAATGAGGTTACTCTGAAGATGAAAGCCTTTTACTAAGGGTAAAGGAGGAGAACAGACACTGGGTCCAGTTAGTATGAAGTCACCATACTAATTCTCAACAGCCTACTTGTACACTTGTCTTTCAAGAGGAAAAATACATCGCTGTCTTACTTAAATCAGTTATTTTGGGTCATTCTTACTAGAAGCCAAAATTAATCGTGCACTCTTCTCTTCCCAATTTTGTTTGACAGATGTAATGATTGGAAGATTAAACTAAATCATTAAAATTTAGCTTAGATCCAAGCTATAAAGAAAGAATCCTGCAAGTCTTATGCATAATCACTTCAATGAAGAAGAATCTCTGGGGTGTATGAGAGGCACAGTAAGAAATAATTTAGGAGATCAGGAATCCTTCATGTGCCTCAGTTATCAAAAGAAAACGAATGACCCATTGTGAAAAGTGAACATGGACATTGGTTTTCAGAAAGGGAAAATCATACATACAGTGTGATCTTGTAGAAAAACAGGCAGCAGAAAGAGGTAATGGAAGAAAGCATGTGCGTGTATGCGTACGTGAGTGAAATAAGAAAAGTGGTGTTGACAACTATTTAGCAATGAGACAAAGTCTTCTGAGACATAATTTGAGACCTGTGGAATTATCAGATAGATGTCATGTTCTGTGGTAGAGGAAGACAACTTTAGTGGGGACATTTGAGCATATTGGAATGATTTCAGTTCTGGGGATGTGGAGAACCAGACTCCTGACTGCGTTTCCAAGAACAAGGCTCAGATCACCCTGAAGGACTGGCCTGATCAGGCAATTGCCGACCTGTCCTTTGTCCCAAAGGCCCCTCCAATGCTCCTGTTTTGGCATTAGAAGCTGACTTCAGCTGGCCACCAACTCCACAACAAAACCTATCTCCTTACAACACTGTGCACATCAGGCATCTTCCTTGAAGAGATTCAGAAAATGTGAGTGCTGACTTCTACACTGGGAGGCCAGATTCATAACAATGGAATTTCCCCAAATACACAGATGGTCTTGTCCAAAATATTATAGTGATGGAAAGCTATGAATAGGGTGAATGTGTGGCACACAATTACTAGAGTTAAAGAATTCAGGAAGTTCTGATTGTTAAAACTGAGAGAAGAAACAACTGGTTAAACAATTCAGACAACTCCGAAAATCCAGTTTCGATCCAAAACTAGGGCTGCCCCTGGGACTGAACTAAGAAAGTCATGGTGTCCATGGTCCAGAGATGCACACACATCTTTCCAGTTATTATACCAAATGATATCAACCACAAATACACGTGAGGCCCTGTTACAGCATTGGGGATTTAGCAATGAATGGATAAAAAATGATGACCATCAAACTTGCATTTCGCTGATAAAACAAACAGGACGTGAAAAGCCAGCTATAGAAGTAAGCAGTCACATGTGCATGCGTACTAAATCACTTCAGTCGTGTCTGACTCTTTATGACCCTATGGACTGTAGCCTGCCAGGCTCCTCTATCCATGAGATTCTCTAGGCAAGAATACTAGAGTGGGTTGCCATGCCCTCCTCTAGGGGATCTTCCTGACCTGGGAATTGAACCCATGTCTCCCACGTCTCCTGTACTGCAGGCAGATGCTTTACCCACTGAACCATCTGGGAAGCCCAACCCATTGCATATCTGTGCTTTATCCAGGCTTACTGAGGTGTAGTCCCTAATTCCTTTCCCAGAACGTTTTGCCAAACAATAGCATGTTCTCTAGAAGGGGTTTGGTAGGTGATCAAACACATTTGGGAAATGACAAGTAAACAACAGTAAATAAGTTTTTCAAAGGCAAGATTTCTCAGAGACTTCATTACATTTACTATGTTCTAAGATGTGCATCATAAATCTCCAAGAAGGGGTAAAGAATGTACAGCATGTGTCCAACTTTTATGACCACAGAACTTTTTCCGTGAAGCATCTTGCTGAACTAGAGCACACTTTAGAAAATGGGTCCTTAGTTTGTAACAAAGTTGATTTTATTCTCTTAAAATAACTTCTGGAAAAAGTGGAGAATAAGACCCAAAGAATAGCATGGAAGCATTGGGTTTGGTTCCAAGAATATTCCTTTCTCTCCAGATGAAAAGAATGCAAGGACAAAGCCACGCAAATGAAAATACCATGTTTTGGGAGATCCTAGGCAGTTTGAACTGGACATGGAACAACAGACTGGTTCCAAATAGGAAAAGGAGTCAATCAAGGCTGTATATTGTCACCCTGCTTATTTAACTTATATGCAGAGCACATCATGAGAAAAGCTGGGCTGGAAGAAGCACAAGCTGGAATCAAGATTGCTGGGAGAAATATCAGTAACCTCAGATATGCAGATGACACCACCCTTATGGCAGAAAGTGAAGAAGAACTAAAAAGCCTCTTGATAAAGGTGAAAGAGGAGAGTGAAAAAGTTGGCTTAAAGCTCAACATTCAGAAAATGAAGATCATGGCATCTGGCCCCATCACTTCATGGGAAATAGATGTGGAAACAGTGTCAGACTTTATTTTTTGGGGCTCCAGAATCACTGCAGATGGTGACTGCAGCCGTGAAATTAAAAGACACTTACTCCTTGGAAGGAAAGTTATGACCAACCTAGATAGCATATTCAAAAGCAGAGACATTACTTTGCCAACAAAGGTCCATCTAGTCAAGGCTATGGTTTTTCCTGTGGTCATGTATGGATGTGAGAGTTGGACTGTGAAGAAAGCTGACTGCCGAAGAATTGATGCTTTTGAACTGTGGTGTTGGAGAAGACTCTTGAGAGTCCTTTGGACTGCAAGGAGATCCAACCAGTCCATTCTGAAGGAGATCAGCCCTGGGATTTCTTTGGAAGGAATGATGCTAAAGCTGAAACTCCAGTACTTTGGCCACCTCATGCGAAGAGTTGACTCATTGGAAAAGACTCTGATGCTGGGAGGGATTGGGGGCAGGAGGAGAAGGGGACGACAGAGGATGAGATGGCTGGATGGCATAACTGACTCGATGGACATGAGTTTGAGTGAACTCCAGGAGATGGTGATGGACAGGGAGGCCTGGCGTGCTGCGATTCATGGGGTCGCAAAGAGTCGGACACGACTGAGGGACTGAACTGAACTGAATTGAGGCAGTTTTTACACTAGAGAATTTGCTTAAAGGGAGAAATAGAAAAATAATATCATGATTGAGTTGAGAAGGGAATCCAACAATAGGGAAATATACAAAATGAGGATAATGAATTGTCTTATATTTTACAAAGAACTTCCCTGGTGGCTCAGACAGTAAAGTATCTGTCTACAATGCGGAAGACCTGGGTGTGAGCCCTGGATTGGGAAGATCCCCTGGAGAAGTAAATGGCAATACACTCCAGTACTATCGCCTGGAAAATCCCATGGACAGAGGAGGCTGGTAGGCTACAGTCTATGGGGTCGCAAAGAGTCGGACACGACTGAGCAACTTCACTTTCACTTTCTACAAAGAAGTCCTATTCATGAAAAAAAATCTTAAGGTTCATATACAAAAGAAACTTTTCTCTCTTATTAGGGGAATAAAGTTTACAATTCACATACTTTTCAAATTACCAAGAGTGAGCATGGCATGGAAAACACTAATTTTAATCCCTTTCTTCACCAAACCTTTCATTACAACCTTGGAAAAATATGTCAAAAAGATCTAATTTTAATCTGACCCATCCATTCTTTTTACAGGGTGCTGTAAATGGGTGAAAACTCAAAGTGAAACTCATACACACACACACGTGCACAAAGATGAAAATGGAAGGGTATGAAGGAAATGGATGATCTCTACAAGGTAGGAGAAAAGCATTCAAATAATCGACAGGTCACAGAAACCTTTGAAGGAACTAATGAGACGTTTGAGCACAGAAGGTACCAAACATAGGGAAATATTTTGATTCAGGTTATGTAAACCCAACCTCTTTCCATAGAGGCCAAAGTCAGATGAGGTGGATAAACACTTTGAATTCTGAGCCTTACTTCATCTTTTAAGAGTCCCAGTTTAGATTATCAAAAGACTGGGAGATTTTTTTATTCCATTTCTTTTCTGTTAGTAAATGATAAAATATCACACTAATTTTTAAGTTCCTCTGAAAGTGGGCACAGAGTGTGAACCACTGAGGATGTGAAATTAAATGGTTTATCCTCTAAAATTCAATAGGCATTTTTACAGGGTCAAATAAAAAATAATCAGCTTTGAAATATGCAAAAAATAATAATTTCTAGTTGAAAAATCTCCCTAGGTCACCCCTCTCTGCATTATCAGCTTTCATTATGTCTGAAAAGCCCTATGAATACAGAGGCCATACTGACAAAACTAAATTTGAATATTGTGTAGGAGCTACTTCTATGGCCTCAAAAATTATATTGGTTTTTATGAGAGATATATTAATGAGGTGAGTGGCATAAGCTTGCCTTCAGGAGCTGATAATCCTTTTTATGAGCTGAGATATTGGGTTGGCCAAAAGGTTCGTCCAGATTTTTTGTTTGTTAAGGTGTTATGGAAAAACCTGAATGAACTTATTACATGGCAAACAGATTTGTGACCAATGAGGCCCCAAGTGGAAATAGACCCAATCCTAGTCAAGACCAGCAGATGTCGGCAATTTGAACTCTGGTTCCTCTGCCTTTTCTAAAACCAGCTTGAACATCTGGAAGTTAACGGTTCACGTATTGCTGAAGCCTGGCTTGGAGAATTTTGAGCGTTACTTTACTAGCGTGTGAGATGAGTGCAATTGTACGGTAGTTTGAGCATTCTTTGGCATTGCCTTTCTTTGGGATTGGAATGAAAACTGACTTTTTCCAGTCCTGTGTCCACTGCTGAGTTTTCCAAATTTGCTGGCATATTGAGTGCAGCACTTTCACAGCATCATCTTTCAGGATTTGAAATAGCTCAACTGAAATTCCATCACCTCCACTAGCTTTGTTCATAGTGATGCTTTCTAAGGCCCACTTGATTTCACATTCCAGGATGTCTGGCTCTAGGTAAGTGATCACACTATCGTGATTATCTGGGTCATAAAGATCTTTTCTGTACAGTTCTTCTGTGTATTCTTGCCACCTCTTCTTAATATCTTCTGCTTCTATTAGGTCTGTACCATTTCTGTCCTTTATCGAGCCCATCTTTGCATAAAGTGTTCCCTTGGTATTTCTAATTTTCTTGATGAGATCTCTAGTCATCGAAAAAGCAAGAGAGTTCCAGAAAAACATCTATTTCTGCTTTATTGACTATGCCAAAGCCTTTGACTGTGTGGATCACAATAAACTGTGGAAAATTCTGAAAGAGATGGGAATACCAGACCACCTGACCTGCCTCTTGAGAAACCTATATGCAGGTCAGGAAGCAATAGTTAGGACTGGACATGGAACAACAGACTGGTTCCAAATAGGAAAAGGAGTACATCAAGGCTGTATATTGTCACCCTGCTTATTTAACTTATATGCAGAGTACATCATGAGAAACGCTGGGCTGGAAGAAGCACAAGCTGGAATAAAGATTACTGGGAGAAATATTAATAACATCAGATATGCAGATGACACCACCCTTACGGCAGAAAGTGAAGAGGAACTAAAAAGCCTCTTGATGAAAGTGAAAGAGGAGAGTGAAAAAGTTGGCTTAAAACTCAACATTCAGAAAACTAAGATCATAGCATCTGGTCCCATCACTTCATGGGAAATAGATGGGGAAACAGTGGAAACAGTATCAGACTTCATTTTTGGGGGCTCCAAAATCACTGCAGATGGTGATTGCAGCCATGCAATCCAAGGACTCTTACTCCTTGGAAGGAAAGTTATAACCAACTCAGACAGCATATTCAAAAGCAGAGACATTACTTTGTCAACAAAGGTCTGTCTAGTCAAGGTTATGGTTTTTCCAGTGGTAATGTATGGATGTGAGAGTTCGACTGTGAAGAAAACTGATTGCTGAAAAATTCATGCTTTTGAACTGTGGTGTTGGAGAAGACTCTTGAGAGTCCCATGGACTGCAAGGAGATCCATCCAGTCCATCCTAAAGGAGATCAGTCCTGGGTGTTCTTTGGAAGGAATGATGCTAAAGCTGAAACTCCAGTACTTTGGTCACCTCATGCGAAGAGTTGACTCACTGGAAAAGACTCTGATGCAGGAGAAGAAGGGGACAACAGAGGATGAGATGGCTAGATGGCATCACTGACTCGATGGACGTGAGTTTGAGTGAACTCCGGGAGTTGGTGATGGACAGGGAGGCCTGGCGTGCTGCAATTCATGGGGTCACAAAGAATCGGACATGACTGAGCGACTGAACTGAACTGAACTGAGTCAAGACCAGTGGGAGAAAAGGGCCATCTTCACAAAAGGAAAGAACCAGCTTTGGTTGACATATGTCTTTGGAATGTGCTTCCAAGAGTCAAAGATGGAAAGGACCATGAAGAGAGAGAAAGAGAGTATAGTCAACCCTCGCTGTATGCGTGGTCCCCAGTCACAGATTCAAACAACTGGGGATAGAAAATATGCCAAAAAATTTCCAAAAAGTTCTAAAAAGCAAAACTTGAATTTGTCATCCACCAGCAACTATTTACATAACATTTCCATTGTATTAGGTATTATATGTAAGCTAGAGATTATTGAAAGTATATGGGAGAATGTGCATAGGTTATATGCAAATAACCACATCATTTTACATAAGAGACTTGAGTATCTGTGATATTGGTATCCATGGGGATCCTGAAACCAACCCCTCACTCTGCTGTGGATACCCCGGGACAACTCTATTGAGAGACAACCCAAAGGAAAGAGCAGGGAGGCATTTCTGGGCAGACTGAGATTTTCCTCCAGGTAAAATGGAGTGATTGTATCATTCACCCATTCTGCTGTTCTTTATAACATTTTAAAGATTCCTCTACTCATCACAAGGGCTTCCTTGGAAACTCAGTGGTAAAGAACTCACCTGCCAGTGCAGAAGACATGGGTTCAATCCCTGGGTCAGGAAGATTCCCTGGAGAAGGAAATGGCAACCCACTCCAGTATTCTTGCCTGGGAAATCCCATGGTTAGAGGACCCTGGTGGGCTACAGTCCATGGGGTCACAAAAGAGTTGGATATGACTTAGCTACTAAGAAACAACAGCTACTAATCACAAAGCAATCAAAAATCATCTCATTTATATGACTTTTCTCTGCTAGACAATGAATTCCTCCAGATCAGAGGCCAGGTCTTACTCAACTTTATACACCACAGCAATAGGGAAGAGCGGGTGTCTAATCACTGATGGCAGGGACTGGGACCTTCTGAGGGCTCCCCAGCCACTTGGGAAAAGGAGAATGACTGGGTCACAGAAGGAGAGTCTGGCGAAGTCTAGACATCAGGTCAAGGTCTGGGCAGGTGAGTCTAAAATCCAGGAAAGAAGATTGAGAAGAAAAGTCCTGAAAGCTAGCCCAGGGTCCACTTCATTTTCTTTCCCTTTTCTCCCCTAAAATGGATGCTTCTGTCCAATTTTCTTTCTTTAAGAGATAAAAGAAATGGCTTAAAAACACAGCCTCTGTTGAACATCAACCAGAGTTCAACCAAATACATTTAATTTAAGTCTCCATCCAAATAGACTAGCAGAAGTATTTGGAAGCACTGAATAGATCACTAATTATTTTCAATTCTTGCCAAAATAGGGAAGGAGAAGTGACTCATGTGTTATCTGACTGTAAAGTCTTGATCCAAACCACAGTGTTGGTTAGGGCTGGTGAATAAGGCCAAGGCCGCTGGAACAAGGCACCCTGTGGTGCTCATCCAGTGATGCTGGTATCTTCCTAGCCTTGCATGGCCGAGCCCATGCAGGTCAACTGAGCATTAGGCATTGCTATGAGAATTGCATGGATGCCCAGTTCTCTGGCACAGCCTTAATCCTCTGCCCACGTGGGTGCTGCCTTCTCTTTTCACAAGCTTGCATCTTCACAAGGCTGAGCCTGTGCAGTTCTCCTCTTCCAAGACCAAAGGAGAGCTGTGTTCTTCTTAGTAAGAGAACGTAAATCAACTATCTTGATATTCACCAAAGTCATACATTAATTAGTATGCATCTTCATGAAGATAAAGAGATAGAGATCGAATCAGAGTTACTTGGAGGCAAAGACAATCAAACGATGGTAAAGTATACATTAAGAAGATATTTAGATCGCAGATCCATTCATTCAATGCTTAGACATTTACATTATGTGTAATCCCCTAGTGAATCACAGCCAGCCTCCTGTGCCTTTCTGAATTATTGTAACAACCATCTCTTTACTTGTCTGTGTCTCTTGCTAGACTACACACTACTCCAGGGCTGGGCTGCAGTCTTATCCACTGCCTCTTATTGTATCACAATAGGCACTCCGAAACTGTTGCCAAAAGAATGGTGAGTGGATCCCCTCAAGGAGTTTATAAAATAGTACTAATAGTACTATAGGGGAATTGGTACAGAGTATAAGGCTCAGCTGGTAAAGAATCTGCCTGCAATGCAGATTCGATCCCTAGGTTTGATTCCTGGGTTGGGAACATTCCCTGGAGAAGGGAAAGGCTATCCACTCCAGTATTCTGGCCTAGAAAATTCCATGGACTGTATAGTCCATTGGGTAGCAAAGAGTCGGACACAACTGAGCAACTTTCACTCATAATATCTATAAAACAAGGTAGAAGCTAATATTTTATTCTGGGATGACTCAGAGGGATGGTACGGGGAGGGAGGAGGGAGGAGGGTTCAGGATGGGGAACACGTGTATACCTGTGGCGGATTCATGTTGATATATGGCAAAACCAATACAATATTGTAAAGTTAAAAAATAAAATAAAAAATAAAAATAATATAAGTTTAAAACAAAATACAATGATTCTCATTATTAGCAGCCATTATATTCTATAAAGTCACTGTGAACACTCAATTAGCAAATACTAAGCTATGGCTCCCAGAGGAAATATAGGACTATATCTCCAGAGCCTCAGATCACAACATTTTCATCAACTGAAATGCCATTTGCATTATATAGGTTTGTTTGCCAACTTCCTTGTAAAACAAGCCAGTCTCATCAGCACTGAAAATCTGCTTTTCCACATGATTCTCTCCCTGTATAATATTTAGCACGAATCTTTAAAATTATTCTGTGGCTTCTTGACCTGGAGAACTGCCTTGCCTGCAAGTTTAACATTTTTCATGCCATATCGCCTTTGGAATGCGAGAGCCAGCCAAGACAGCACTAGCCAAGAAGGGTTTAACATTTGCCTAACCCTGGGTAACAGGGACCATAAATCCCTTTGGCTCTCAGCCTTACAACAGTGCCATCCATTATGCTTTTCTTATGGGTCATCATCTCATGAATCCATAAATTTAGCTGCTTTTCTCTCTTTTCCATAACTTCATCACATATGAGAGATGTCACTTTAGCACTTTCCAGAGCGGCCTCATGTACAGATCAGTGAAATTCCCCTTCCTGTTTCTGGATGGACTATATTGTTGATTCATTAACAATGAATTCATGGCCAACAGACTATAACTCAACTCTGAACAGAGCTCATCTAACACATGATTTTCCTTATAAGGCAAGTCACAGCTTTCTTGCACTTAGGAAGGCTAGGCAGCACCTCAGCACTAGGCTTGGGACCATCCATTTTAAAGATGAAGCTACTAACAAAAATGTGAGAAACATAGCCTAAAACAAGAAGGCAGAGCATCTCCTTGTTTGACCTCAGCTGGGAAGTTCACTTGCAGTGATTTAAATTTTTCAGCATTCTGCATACATCCAAAAATGACCTCAAAATCCCTATGAGTGTTGATTATAGGGTTATAAAGAAATGTTAGTGGGCAGGTGAATTCACAAATGTGAAATCTGAAATGAGGAGCAACTCTACTGTGCAAATGAGATCCAGAGGAGGGAAACTTCTCTCATGAGGTTATTTTGAGAATCAAATGAGACAAACATATAAAGAACTCAGCACAATGCCTCATGTACAGTCAGTTGTAAGTAAATGCTTATTCTTGGACTGACTAAATGAGGTCACACTCAGAAAGGAGGCAACTTTTGAGCCCCTGATAGATAAGACACGGTGCATGCGTGCATGCTGTTCCTCTAGTCGTGTCTGACTCCCTGTGACCCCATGGATTGTAGCCCTCCAGGCTCCTCTGCCCATTGGATGTTCCAGGCAAGAATACTGGAGTGGGTTGCCATTTTCTTCTCTAGGGGATCTTCCCGACCAGGGATTTGAACCTGTGTCTCTTATGTCTCCTGCATTGGCAGGCGAGTTCTCTACCACAGCACCACCTGGGAAGCCCGATAAGATATAGACATACATTTATAATAAGAATACTCTAGGCAGAGAGAAGAGTATAAGCCAAGGCAGAGTTAGGGCATTAAAGAATGTGTGTAGCAGAAATCAAATGGCCATATCTGCCTGAGTCCTAATGTATATAAAGGCACTTGGTAAGAAAGAATTTGAAAGGACTGCCTGAGAACACTTTATAGATTTCCATGAGTCCCACACTGAGAATCTGGAAATAATTCTGCAAGAAGCTTAGGTATTCTTTAAACGGGAAAGTAATGATCAGAGCTGAATTTTCAGGAGAATAAGCTGGTGAGGGTATATGAAATGAATGGTAGGTGTGAGGAGGGGCAGCAATCCAGGAAGACATTCAGAAAGTAAGAGCATCACTGATTGCAGTAATCATGTAGTAATTTTATGATTTTAGAAGAATAAAATACGAGTGAAAAAAAGGAAGAGACGAGGTGTTACAAAAGGAAGTGTTTCCCCAAACTTCTTGATGAAATAAATTATCAGGAGTTCTCAACAATGATACAGATTCCCAGGTTCTGACCCATACCTTGTGGAATCAGAGCCTCCAGGACCGTGGCTTGGGGACTCATATGTCTTACAAGCACGTTCCATTGTTTTTTCCATCGGGGAATTTGGTAACGCTGTCTTGAGAACAGTTCTCCTCACTGGGTAGCTGAGCTACAGTCCAGAGCAATACTCCATCCCCAAACCTAGATCCCATGTCTACAAGAATGGATGTGGACAGAGACTGTATGCTTAGCTCCAGGCTTCACTACCGCCACTTGTTTTGTCAAGCAAGTGTCTGAACCTTCCCAAAGAAGCAAGCATGCTAACTGCCAGGGAGCCCATCACCATGGGCCTGAGAGCGGTTTCATGAATAAATCAACCTCAGAGAGGAATTTCATTAAAAAGCAATGACACCTGACCATATTAGTTTGAAATAAATTTTATGCTGTCTAAATTCTGAGGACAAACTCATTACTTTACAATTATTTTTTTAAATCCAACTTGCATAAATCTATGAGGAGTTGATATGAACTCCAGCTACTAATTCCACAGCAGGAATATTAAGTATTTTCTATATTTACACATAAACAAGCAGGTATGAAGAATATAACTTTTTCAAAATTGACTTAGAGTCTACTAATGAACTGTGATGGAGAAGGAAATGGCAACCCGCTCTAGTAGTCTTGTCTGGGAAATCCTATGGACAGAGGAGCCTGGTGAGCTATAGTCCGTGGGGTCACAAAGAGCCAGACATGACTGATTGACTATACAACAACAATAATGAAGTGTGAAGACCTTTTTCTGATCTGTGATTTAGCCAATTATACAGACCACTAAATGAAAAAAAAAAAAGAAAAGAGTTAAAATTTTCTATTTCTATTAGCAGGATGTTGAAGCTGAAACTCCAATACTTTGGCCACCTGATGCCAAGAGCTGACTTGAAAAGACCCTGATGCTGGGAAAGACTGAAGGCAGGAGGAGAAGGGGACAACAGAGGATGAGATGGTTTGATGGCATCACCAACTCAATGGACATGAGTTTGAGTAAACTCTGGGAGTTGGTGATGGACAAGGAGGCCTGGTGTGCTGCAGTCCATGGGGTTGCAAAGAGTCAGACACGACTTAGTGACTGAACTGAACTGAACTGATTAGCAGGTAATACATATGGTTAAGAAGTCACTGGTAGCCAGTGTATTTTTAAAAGATGCTATTAATGTGTTATTAGGCCAAATTAGTTGAATAGATTACACTATATTGAAGAATCCAATTGAAAATAAACCATGGATTCAAAGCCACTGGGTTAGAATTAATTTATTTTTTAACTTCCTTGATACAATTTATGTACAATTTATTTCCCCCTAAAAGAAAAAAAAAAATGTCTGAAGTCATATGACATTGAAACCTAAAAACTTTCAAGATAATCTAGCCCAATCTCATTTTGTCATGAAGCAATATGGGGCTCAGACAAATTAAAAGACCCAAGATTGCACAATTCTACACGATTAGTTAAACAAAGAATTTCTTAGTCTACTGAACCACTTAGTCTATTAGCAAAAGCAAATAAATTCTGATAATCACTATAAGCAGTTCCATTTGTATCTTTAAGATAGAATAAGGAGTTAAAAGTAAGCAAATAGTATCTTGTATATATTAATAACAGCCTCACTATAATGAAAGAATGATAGACAACAGTGAAAGTTTGTGTTCAAAAACTTGGAAACATTCTGAACCTCTAATCAAAACTTCATTTTGTGAGCAATTAAAATTAAATATATGCTAAGTGCTTGAGTGTTTAGAGACCAGCAACCGTAGACTCCTAGTACTCACTCACAGATCTCCTCAGTGTCCAAAATTCAGGTGAAGAACTCCATGCCTAAAGAATCCTGGTAAACTCTATGCCTAAAGAATTCTGGTACACTAGCAAAGACCAGGAAAAACATCGCAGTATGTGTGAAAGATTTGTGTAGAGTCTAAAGTAAGCTAGAAGCCCCATGCAACCCTGAGACAATCTGTCTCATCCCTTGAAAATCTGTGAAGTTGCATGTATCTGGAGTCTCAGTTGACATGCAGAAGTCTAGCTTGTGGAGTCAATAATAAATAGCACACACATGTGTGTGTGTTAGTCGCTCAGCCATGTCCAGCTCTTTGAAACCCCATGGACTGTAGCCCGCCAAGCTTCGCTGTCCATGGAATGCTCCAGGCGAGAATACTGGAGTGGATTGTCATTCCCTTCTCTAGAAGAACTCCCCAACCCAGGGACTAAACCCTGGCCCCCTGCATCGGAGGTAGATTCTTTACCGTTTGAGCTACAGGGAAGTCCTGTAGCACACACACATATACCCCAAATATTCATTTGCAATCACTAATCTACACAGAAACAAGGTATTTGCTGTAATAAAAGCTTGAAACTGTTCAGTCTTGGGGTTCAGATACCCCAGCTCTTCATGAAGGAACAGAAGTAAAGATGCAATGGAGACCAAAGTGAAGGCAGGAATCAAAAAGAAAATTGCCTGGAAGAGCAGATCAGCAGCAAGGCCTCAGGGGTCACAAGGAGAAGTGATTTCAGACGGTGGCTGATTCTTTTCTTTTTAATTGAAGTATAGTTGAGTTCTGCCTCATGAATCACGACCTTGAGGTGGCAAAAGGGCTTGCATAACTCAACGAAGCTATGAGCTATGTCACCCTGCTTATTTAACTTCTATGCGACATGAAGGTGAAAGAGGAGAGTGGAAAAGCTGGCTTAAATCTCAACATTAAAAACAAATTCAAAAAATTAAGATCATGGCATCTGATCCCATCACTTCATGGCAATAGAAGGGGGAAAGGTGGAAGCAGTGACCGATTTTATTTTCTGGGGGTCCAAAATCACTATGGACAGTGAATGCAAGCATGAAATTAAAAGACACTTACTCCTTGGAAGAACAGCTATGACAAACCTAGACAGCATTATTTAAAAGCAGAGACATCACTTTGCCAATAAAGGTCCATATAGTCAAAGCTATGGTTTTTCCATTAATCATGTACAGATATGAGATTTGGACCATAGAGAAGGCTGAGCACTGAAGAATTGATGTTTTTGAATTGTGGTGCTGGAGATTCTTGGAAGCCCCTTGGACAACAAGGAGATCAAGCCAGCAATTCTAAAGGAAGTCAACTCTGAATATTCATTTGAAGGACTGATGCTGAAGCTCCAATATGTTAGCCATCTGATAGGAAGAGCTGACTCATTGGAAAGATTGAAGGCAAAAGGAGAAGGGGGCTGCAGAGAATGAGCTGGTTAGACAGCATCACCAACTCAATGGACATGAATTTGAGCAAACTCTGGGAGATAGTGAAGGACATGGTAGCCTGACATTCTACAGTCCATGGGGTGGTAAAGATTCAGACATGACTTAGCAACTAAACAGCAACAACTACAAATAGTTGATTTGCAATGTTGTATTATTTTCAGGTCTATGGCAAAATTATTTAGTTATACATATATTTATTATTTTTCATATTATTTTTCCTTAGATGTTATTACAAGATACTGAGTGTAGTTCCCTGGGCTAAACAGTAAGACCTTGCTGTTTATCTATTCTATATCAATATATAGTAGCATGCATCTGCAAATCCCAAACTCCTAATTTATCCTCTCTCACTCTTTTTCCCTTTAGTAACCATACATTTCTAAGTCAGTGAGACTATTTTTGCTTTAATTTGTATCATTTTCTGATTCTACACGTAAGCGATATCATCTGATATTTGTCTTTCTGATTCTTGGACCCTTCTGAACTCAGCTGTCCTGGCAGGATGTGTGATCCTGCGGAAAAAGGAGCCTTATGTGAGAATGGGAGGAACTCTTACACCAAACGCTGCAGCAAGGCAGGGCTGTGACACACACCAAGCCCATCCTGCCCCGATTAAGTGCCACACAGAAGGGGAAGGATTTTTCCACCTCATGCCATGGGGTTGGGGGAGGGTGTGATGGGTGCTGATAGAGTTAGTGAACAGGAAGAAGCAGCAGGGGTCTGGGTCTCATGGGGGGCAGAGATCCATGCAGAACAAGCAAAACCAGCTGGAGCCGCAGCAGCACTAATTGGTGTGGCAGAGTTCAAAATAAGAGTAACTTGTAACTCAGACCCATGGGCACAGGTAAAGACACCCCTTGGAGATGCCCAGAAATACTTGAAGGAAGGGTCTTAACATCAGCAAGGGCTCAGATTGAGAGTGTGTGTGTAGACAAGAGTGTGTACATCTGTGTGTGTATGTACATGTGTGTACAGCAACTTATAAGTGAGCAACCACAGATTCCCTCTGCTTCAGTTTCTTTCTTGGGTCCAAATTCTTCCTCCTGGTTTCCTTTTTCCATGCATCCTGATCCAAAATGCCTAAGAGACAGGCTGGGGAGCAGAATCCTCTACCGTATAGGGCTCTGACTTTGGACAATTGTTTTAACCTTTCTGTGTCTTCACATTCAAGTATTAATGTTAATATAACTCCATTTACACAAACCTGCTTTTAAGACTTTGAGGCATTCAGTTAGTGTATGCTAGGAAAATGTTTTCTGCTGTGGTTTTGGAGCTGAAATCATTTTCTCTGATAGTTAATCCCTCCCATCCCCTTCTCTGCCCATGTCCTATTTCTCAGAGAATCTGTACCAACAGTTCTCCTGAGTGGGCAGCTGTACAGTCATGCCCACCTGCTCAGTTCCAGCTACTTCATCCAAGTGTGCACCTAACTGAAGCATCAGATTCTCTTCCAGCATCCTGAAATGCAATTCAAAGTCAGATCAGACTATGACATGCACATAAAGTGATACAAAGAGTCAGGTCTGGGACATGCAAAGAAGGGCCATTTTGCAAAACCAGAGAACAATGATGCAAGCAGAGAAGAAAGCAGAGTTGTGTGAACACAGCCTGTGAGAGAGAAAGGAGAGGAAGTAGGCTGCACTTATGACTACTGCCTCAGCAAGGTAGTCCTGTATATTTTCAAATGAGGTGCACAAGTTTGTAAGCTTGCCTGAGTGACATTCTACTTCTTGGCACCTGTGCTAGTCTGTTTGGACTGCTGTAACAAGAATACCATACTCTGGGTAGCTTAAACTATGAACATTTATTTCTCACAGTTCTGAAAACTGGAAAGTCCAAAGATCAAGGTGTTGGCAAATTCCGTATCTGGTGAGGACCTGCTTCCTGGTTCATAGATGGCTGTGTTCTCACTGTGTCTTCCCATGAAAGAAAAAGTGAGCAATGTCTCTCAGGTCTCTTTTAAGAAGTATCTCTCTCAGATCTCTTTTAAAAGGCCACTAACCCATTTATGAGGGCTCTGCTTATCTAACCTAATCCCACCCCTTAATATCATTGCATTTTGGATTAGAATTTCAACAGATATATTTTAGGAGGCTACAAACTTTCAGCACTGAAGAATCCCAGGTGAAATAATTCCTCCCACAGGAATTCAGATAGGTGAGTACTTCTCCAAATGTCATCTTTGCATAAGACGTGATCACAGACAAAACCAGAAGCCAGGTCCCAGATTGTCCCAACTTCTCCACAGCTGTTGCTATTGAAACAGTATGAGGTATTGAGCTCCAGATCACCTCATAGAGCAGTAGGTAGAAATAATTCTTGCTGGTGTTGTTGTTATTTATTTGCTGTTGTGTCCGACTCTCTGTAACCCATGGACTATAGCCCGCCAGTCTTCTCTGTCCATAGGCTTTCCTAGGCAAGAATACTGGCATAAGTTACCATTTCCTCCTCCAAGGTAGAAATAATAATGCTCTCTAATTCAGGTTGGAAAGACTGCACTTTCTTTGATGTGACTCTGTACATCTTCAAACCAAATTACCTACCAAAATCTCCCCTTAGTTTTGTACTTTAAAGTTATCTTTTAATTATGTTTAAAACTGAATTGTAAATAGCTATGGAAAAAATTACATCTCAAAATTCTCATTTTTAACCTTTAAGCTAAGAAATTACCTATAAATGAGAAAAAAATATGAAAGCAACTGTAATGACACATTGTTCCTGTTTTGACTTGCTAGAGTAACATTCACAGTCTGTTAACTAGAAATAATGAGGGAATTTCTTCAGAGACTAAACCTAAGTGCTCTTTCTGCCATCTCTAAGTTTTGGTGGCCCATTATATATGTACATGAGTTTGTGTGTGTGTGTGTGTGTGTGTGTGTGTACATGATGCATGCATGGTAAAAGTTATGAGTGAGCAGGCACAAATCCTCTCTGCTTCATAGGTTCTTTCTCTGGTTCAAACTCTTCCTCCTGCCTGCATCCTGCCTGCAACCCTGGTGCAAGATACTTGAAAGAAGATGCTCAGGGTCAGAATGCTGGCTACTAATTCTGGCTCTACTATACGGGGCTATGACTCTAGGCAATTGTTTTCACTTTTATGTGCCTCTGTTTTCTCATCTGTAAAATAAGAATAAAATAGTATCTATTTCATAATTTGTAAAGATTAAATAAGTAGATATAAAACTCTTAAAACCATGCTTAGTACTAAATAATCAAAAATCCTATATGTTATTAGTCATACTCCTTAGTTACTAGAAAAGTAGTTTCTTTTTTTAATATAAATTTATTTTAATTGTAGGCTAGTTACTTTACAATATTGTATTGGTTTTGCCATACATCAACATGAATCCACCACAGGTATACACATGTTCCCTATCCTGAATCCCCCACCCTCCTCCCTCCCCGTACCATCCCCAAGCATTCAGTATCATGCATCGAACCTGGACTGGCGATTATGATATTATACATGTTTCAATGCCATTCTCCCAAATCATCCAACCCTCTCCCTCTCCCATAGAGTCCAAAAGACTGTTCTATACATCTGTGTCTCTTTTGCCATCTTGCTTACAGGGTTATCGTTATTCCTTATATATGCATTAGTAGTATACTGTATTGGTGTTTTTCTTTCTGGCTTACTTCACTCTGTATAATAGGCTCCAGTTTCATCCACCTCATTAGAACTGATTCAAATGTATTCTTTTTAATGGCTGAGTAATACTCCATTGCGTATATGTACTACAGCTTTCTTATCCATTCATCTGCTGATGGACATCTAGGTTGTTTCCATGTCCTGGCTATTATAAACAGTGCTGCGATGAACATTGGGGTACATGTGTCTCTTTCAATTCTGGTTTTCTCAGTGTGTATGCCCAGCAGTGGGATTGCTGGGTCATAAGGCACTTCTATTTCCAGTTTTTTAAGGAATCTCCACACTGTTCTCCATAGTGGCTGTACTGGTTTGCATTTCCACCAACAGTGTAAGAGGGTTCCCTTTTCTCCACACCCTCTCCAGCATTTATTCCTTGTAGACTTTTGGATAGCAGCCATTCTGACTGGCATGAAATGGTACCTCATTGTGGTTTTGACTTGCATTTCTCTGATAATGAGTGATGTTGAGCATCTTTTCATGTGTTTGTTAGACTTTGGAGAAATGTCTGTTTAGTTCTTTGGCCCATTTTTTGATTGGGTCGTTTATTTTTCTGGAATTGAGCTGCAGGAGTTGCTTGTATATTTTTGAGATTAGTTGTTTGTCAGTTGCTTCATTTGCTATTATTTTCTCCCATTCTGAAGGCTGTCTTGTCACCTTGCTTAGAGTTTCCTTTGTTGTGCAGAAGATTTTAATTTTAATTAGGTCCCATTTGTTTATTTTTGCTTTTATTTCCAATATTCTGGGAGGTGGGTCATAGAGGATCCTGCTGTGATTGATGTCGGAGAGTGTTTTGCCTATGTTCTCCTCTTAGAGTTTTATAGTTTCTGGTCTTACATTTAGATCTTTAATCCATTTTGAGTTTATTTTTTGTGTATGGTGTTAGAAAGTGTTCTAGTTGCATTCTTTTACAAGTGGTTGACCACTTTTCCCAGGACCACTTGTTAAAGAAATTGTCTTTTCTCCATTTTATATTCCTGCCTCCTTTGTCAAAGATAAGGTGTCCATAGGTGCATGGATTTATCTCTGGGCTTTCTATTTTGTTCCATTGATCTATATTTCTGTCTTTGTGCCAGTACCATACTGTCTTGATGACTGTGGCTTTGTAGTAGAGCCTGAAGTCAGGCAGGTTGATTCCTCCAGTTCCATTCTTCTTTCTCAAGATTGCTTTGGCTATTCAAGGTTTTTTGTATTTCCATACAAATTGTGAAATTATTTGTTGATCGGAAGAATTAATATAGTGAAAATGAGTATACTACCCAAAGCAATCTATAGATTCAATGCAATCCCTATCAAGCTACCAACGGTATTTTTCACAGAGCTAGAAAAGTAGTTTCTTCTTTGTCTGAGTCCAAGACCTATCCCTCAATTTCAGGGTGAAATTGCTCTGCTTATTGGTGAAATCCTGACTCCATAACCCAGAACTTAACAAAAGACTTTCTGGTTTAAGATCTGCTATAAGGATCCACTAGGCTCCAAGAGCACATCCTCTCAGGGATACTGTTAAGATTTTATAACCAGAGCCCTGTTTCATGTAGGCCCCACGTTGCAGATTATCTCCCTTTTTTCTCAAGAGTTCCATCTTCTCTACTTCTGAACCCTCAAAAGCATCTTCACTCTCCTGAAGGCTCCATCCTCTCCTGGGAAAGGTTCCATCTGCTCCTACAAGAAATGAGCAAGCATTTTGGAAGCCATGTCCACAGTCTATCCTGCCCTAGCATGGATTCTCTGGTGCCATCCTGGCATACTCAGAAGGTCCCATCTACATTTCCATCCATAGAGCTTTTAGGGAAATTTGAAGGTGGCATATCATGTGCAAGGAGAAATTGTTTAGGAAGCAACAGCAATGTCAGTATGCCTGAGGCACAGTTCTTAATAGCTCAGATCAAGGAGCTTAACCTTTAACTGGTTGTCCATTAGTAGGTGGTGAAAGATTTTAGTCAGAATAGAGTCATCATCAAATCTGCATTTGAGAAATATTACCCTGATTGCAGATGGGGAAAGTGAAAGGAGAGGAAGTAACCAAATAATTGGAGGATAAGTAGATGGCAATTTTCAAAACCACCACTGACACATGGTAACAAATGACTTCAAGGATGGAGAAGAGGGTCCAGTTTTAAGAACACATTTGTGAGGACTTGAATTTTGAGTTCTTGAAGATGGTGAGAGGAAAGAGTAAATCTAAGATGATTCTAAAGATTCTGGCTTGGCAACCGGAATAGAGATGTCTAGCCTTTAAATAAAGTAAGCCTGCGGGAGGAAGACAAAGGACATGAAAACCAGTTCAGCTGGGGACATGTTCCCTGGAATGTTCGTTTTAAGTACTCGCAGGCATCTAAGTGATCTTGTCTACTAGGCACTTTGAAGATCAGGTCTGGCACTCAAGAGGAAAATCCAGAGATGCAGATTGGTATAATCTATCATCATACATAAGTCTGAAGCCCTAGGAGTTATGAGACCAACCAAACACATTAATCAAAAGGAGTATATAACATAAAAAGAAGAGGAAAAAATGGAACCCTAAGGAATATCAGCATTTAAGGAACGTGCAAAGGAAGATAGATACTGGGAAGGAAATTAAAATGGTGAGAATAATAGCTGCAAGACTGGGCATCCTTGTCTTGTTCCTGATCTTGGAGGAAATGCTTTCAGCTTTCCATCATTGAGTATGGTGTTAGCTGTGGGTTTGTCATATGTGGCCTTTATTATGTTGAAGTATATTCTCTCTATCTATGCTCACTTTCTGGAAACTATTTATCATAAAATGAATTTTGAATTTTATCAAAAAGCATTTGCTTTTTCTGCATCTATTGAGATGATCATGTGGTTTTTATTTTTCATTTTGTTGATGTGATGTATCACATTGATTGATTTGTAGATATTGAAAAATCCTTGCATCCTTGTGATAAATCCAACTATATAATGACATATGATCTTCTTAATGTACTGATGGAGTCAGTGTGCTCATATTTTGTTGAGAATTTTTGCATCTATATTCATCTGTGATATTGACCTGTAGCTTTCTTTTTTGTGATATCTTTAAATGCTTTTGTTATCAAGGTGATGGTGGCCTCATAGAATGAGTTGAATATGTTCCTTCCTCTGCAATTTTTTGGAATAGTTTCAACAGTACAGGTGTTAACTCTTCTCTAAAAGTTTGTTAGAATTCACCTGTGAAGCCATCTGATTTGGACTTTTGTTTCTTGGGAGTTTTTAAATTGCTGATTCAATTTCAGTACTCGTAATTGGTCTGTTCATATTTTCTATTTCTTTCTGGGGAGAGGGTACAGAGAAAAGGGAACCCTACATTGTTGGTGGGAATTTAAATTGGTGCAGCTACTATGGAAAATAATACAGAGGGCCCTTTAAAACTAAAAATAGAGCTGAGCTACCATATGAGCCAGCAACCCCATTCCTGTACATATATCTGGAAAAGACAAAGACTCTAATATGAAAAGATAAATGTGCCCCAATGTTCAAGCAGCATTATTAACAATAGCCAAGACATGGAAGACACGGAAGCAACCTGAGTGCCCACTGACAAACAATAGGCTTAAGAAGATGCACTATATATATATATTATATATATATAAACATATATACATATATGTTACATACGTATATATGTTATATATAATTATATATAACATATATACGTATATAACATATATATATGTATACATATATATACATATATATGTATATATGTTAATACATATATACATAATACATATACATACATATAATACATATATACATATATTTATTATACCTATAACATATGTACATATATGGTATATAATTATACATATATGTATTATACATATATACATATATATGTATATATATGTATATATGTGTGTGTGTATATATGTGTATATATATATACACATATATATATGTTGCTGCAAATGACACTACTTCTTATGGCTGAGCAATATTATATTGTATATATGTATAATTGTATATATGTATATGTATATATGTATACATGTATATATATGTGTATATATATGTATATATATGTATGTATACATATATATACACATATATATGTATATGTGTGTATATATTAACATATTAACATATATGTATATATGTTATATATAATTATACATATATACAATATAATATTGTTCAGCCATAAGAAGTAGTGTCATTTGCAGCAACATGTATGGACTTAGAGATTATCATGCTAAGTGAAGTAAGTCAGACAGAGAAAGACAAATATGATATCACTTATATGTTGAATCTAAAATATGATACAAATGAACTTATGTACAAAACAGAAATAGACTCAAACATGGAAAAGAAGCATGTAGTTACCAAAGAGGAAAGGAGGAGGAATAAAAGAGGAGTTTGGAATTAACAGATACGTATTCAGTTCAGTTCAGTTCAGTCACTCAGTCGTGTCCAACTCTTTGCGACCCCATGGACTGCAGCACACCAGGCTCCCCTGTCCATCACCAACTCCCAGAATTTACCCAAACTCATGTCCATTGAGTTGGTGATGCCATCCAACCATCTCATCCTCTGTTGTCCCTTTCTCCTCCTGCCCTCAATCTTTCCCAGCTTCAGGGTCTTTTAAAATGAGTCAGCTCTTCACATGAGGTTGCCAAAGAATTGGAGTTTCAGCTTCAACATCAGTCCTTCCAATGAACACTCAGGACTGATCTCCTTTAGGATGGACTGGTTGGATCTCCTTGCAGTCCAAGGGACTCTCAAGAGTCTTCTCCAATACTACAATTCAAAAGCGTCAATTCTTCGGCACTTAGCTTTCTTTATAGTCCAACTCTCACATCCATACATGACTACTGGAAAAACCATAGCCTTGACTAGATGGACCTTCGTTTGCAAAGTAATGTCTCTGCTTTTGAATATGCTGTCTAGGTTGGTCATAACTTTCCTTCTAAAGAGTAAATATCTTTTAATTTCATATCTGTAATCACCATCTGAAGTGATTTGGGGGTAAAAAAAAATAAACTCTGTCACTGTTTCCACTGTTTCCCCATCTATTTGCCATGAAGTGATGGGACCGGATGCCATGATCTTAGTTTTCTGAATGTTGAGCTTTAAGCCAACTTTTTCACTCTCCACTTTCACTTTCATCAAGAGGCTTTTTAGTTCTTCTTCACTATCTGCCATAAGGGTGGTGTCATCTGCATATCTGAGGTTATTGATATTTCTGCCAGCAATCTTGATTGCAGCTGTGCTTCATCCAGCCCAGTGCTTCTCATGATGTACTCTGCATAGAAGTTAAATAAGCAGGGTGACAATATACAGCCTTGATTGACTCCTTTTCCTATTTGGAACCAGTCTGCTGTTCCATGTCCAGTTCTAACTGTTGCTTCATGACCTGCATACAGATTTCTCAAGAGGCAGGTCAGGTGGCCTGGTATTCCCATCTCATTCAGAATTTTTCACATTTTATTGTAATCCACACAGTCAAAGGCTTTGGCATAGTCAATAAAACAGAAATAGATGTTTTTCTGGAATTCTCTTGCTTTTTCAATGATCCAGCAGAAGTTGGCAATTTGATCTCTGGTTCCTCTATCTTTTCTGAAACCAGTTTGAACATCTGGAAATTCATGATTCATGTATTGCTGAAGCCTGGCTTGGAGAATTTTGAACATTACTTCACTAGCATGTGAGATGAGTGCAATTGTGTGGTAGTTTGAGCATTCTTTAGCATTGCCTTTATTTTGGATTGAAATGAACACTGACCTTTTCCAGCCCTGTGGCCACTGCTGAGTTTTCCAAATTTGCTGATATATTGAGTGCAGCATTTTCATAGCATCATCTATTTGGATTTGAAATAGCTCAACTGGAATTCCATACCTCCACTAGCTTTGTTCATAGTGATGCTTCCTAAGGCCCACTTGACTTTGCATTCCAGGAGTCTGGCATATAAAATAGATAACCAAAAAGGACCTACTGTATAGCACAGGGAACTATATTCAGTATCTTGTAACAATCTATAATAGAAAAGAATCTTAAAAAGAGTATGGAAAGAGTAACACGGAAACTTACATTACCATATGTAAAATAGATATCCAATGGGAACTTGCTGTATGGCTCAGGAAACTCAAACAGGGACTCTGCATCAACCTAGAAGGGTGGGATGGGGAAGGAGATGGGAGGGAGGTCAAAAGAGAGGGAATATATGTATACCTATGTTGCAGTTTGACAGAAAACAACAAAATTCTGTAAAGCATTATCCTTCAATTAAAAAATAAATAAAAATTTTTAAAAAGAATATACATGTATGTGATTGAATCACTGCTGTGCATCTGAAACTAACACGACACTGTCAATCAACTATATTTCAATAAAAACTGGAAAAAATAAACAACCAGGGGAAAGCAGTGTCTCAACAGTCAAGAGAAGACCAACTTCAGTAAGGAAGTGGTCAGAAGTATAAAATGTCACCAGTCAAGTAAAACAAGATTGGGGTTATAAAAAATGGCGTTGAATTTGAAAATTAGGTGAGGAAATTAGAAACCTCAGGTTTCACAGCTTAGTGATCCTCTCTAAAGTAGAGGACAGAAGTGGGGTTCAAATTCTCAAACAATTGAGTTAGTTTCAACATTAGTTTGTTACCGAAGATATTTGATAACTGGAAACTTCAGACCATGTGTATGTATATATGTGCAGAGAAAGTCGTGGTGAAAGTGCACACCCAGTGTGATGCCAGGCTGGTCTCTTCCCAGGAGTCTAGTGAGCTCAGAGTAGAGTCATTGACTATATGCCTTGCTGTTGACATTTGGTGCTCAGAATCCAAAATTGTAAATAATGAGGAATAATGGCTACCTCTTAAAAAATAAAAATTCTGGGTGCCATACCAGCTGGACAAGGAACTCACTCAGAGTAGAAAAAGTGGAGTGCCACAGCAAGAAAAGTGTATATGTTTAATATTAGAGAGGGTTACATGTATAAAAGTGAGAACTGGAGCTGGGATACATCAAGAACAAGTCAAATAAAAGCACTCAACAAACTAGGAACTAATAAGGAATTGGTGTGCATGGCACCAGTAAAAGTGCCCTTAACGTCAAAGAGCAGAAGACTTGGTCTCCACATCTTGGCAGTGACTGGAGGAGACAATATCCAGAACACCACAGAAATCAGTGAGAATTGAAGTCACAGAAGAGGGCCAGTGTTAAGCATGGTACTAAAACGTAAGTCACAATTTGATACTCTACAAATGCAGAACACCTCTGATTGTCTCTCATAAACCTATTAGATACCCTATATGGATGGTGAAACAAGAAGCAAGTGACTTCTCTGGCAAGGACTATGGTTCAGATAGGGCTTCTATGGTGGTTCACACGGTTGGTAAAGAATCTGCCTGCAATGCAGGAGACCTGGGTTTGATCCCTGGGTTGGGAAGATGCCCTGAAGAAGGAAATGGCAGCCCACTCCAACATTCTTACCTGGAAAATTCCAAGGACAGAGGAGCCTGGCGGGCTACAGTCCATGGGGTCGCAAAGAGTCGGCCAGATATACTAGAAATATAGCTGTTTTATTAAATCACCATCAGGCTGCTGCTGTCCAGGCAAATGTGTGTCCCCTGTATAAATATATATTCATCCATTCGGCAAAATTGAGCCCTACATGGAGCCGAACACTATGGGTCAGTGTGTAGGTTCTTCTGTGAAGACACAAAATGCCTGCATTACCTACTTTAGCATCCCAAGGACATCACCCTATACATGATCCCTGAACTCAAGAAGCTTAAGATTAGCTCAGAAGGAAAATGTGTATGAATGCAAAGAGAGAGGTAGAAGGAAGTGCAATTAGGGACCAGAATTTTAGTTTGAGAGATAAAGAATTGGACAATGAAAACAAGGAGACTTTATGTAGTACTTGGCACATTGTAAACACACGGTAAATGATTGCTATTCTTAATATTATACAGTGTGCTCATTCTGGGCAACTCCTCCAATAATAGACTGTCTTGGGGGAAATCCTAAAGCTTTCAGAGAGCTCTGTAATCTGCCACACATCTGGCTTCAGATACAGTTTCAACCTTTTTAATAGAACATAATGTAGTCTCTTCAGGCCAGCACAGTGTTTTTAAGACAGATGGTTTCGATCAGTTATTTTATTATTCAAAAGTCTGCCCCTCAACAGGAATCCATAGAAGTTTAAACTGAAGATGAGTAGTCATTCTCAACCAGAGTCATCCCCATCTTGAAAAATACCTCTTCTCATGTTTTGGTTACACTTTCCTTTGATGGACAAACAGCTCCAGCTGTTTCAACCCTTAAAGTTGCCTCAAGCCTTGCCCAGGCAGGCTGTCCTTCCCACTCTTCCTACAGAGCACAGCGATCTGCATTCAGCCCCTGAAGGGTAGAGAGGGCCTCTGTTTTCCCTCTGATCTTATACAAATTATTTTCAGTAAATATAAATATTCTTTTTTTAATATAAATTTATTTATTTTAATTGGAGGCTATTTTCTTTAGAATATTGTATTTGTTTTGCCATACATCAACATGAATCTGCCACGGGATTCTGCAGATCTGTGGATCTCATTCACCCAGCAAAAGGAAATACTCAGTATTTGAGTATTGAGTATAGTTTTTATAAAACAGAAAATCTAACATAGTTGAATATACACATTTTTTTGGATGAACAGAAGAAAGTTCATTGATAGAGCTGGAACTCTTTCCAGATTCATACTGACAACGTTCCATAGTATCACCAAAACACTGTTGTTAATTTCTTTTTATTTGTTTTCATATACAGTGTTTTGATTTGGTTTAAGTTGGTTTTTGAGGAATAGTTTCAGTTTATGTAACCTTCACTTATTCAAGATCACAGCCAGTTTGCAATCCAACAACCAGATGGTAATTGACTCCTTGGTGAAGGACAGTCTGTTTGGAATATTGTCATAAAGACAGATCCAGTGTCACAAACACCAAGACAAAGTTCCCTCCAAATGAGAGGCCAGTTGCTGCATTTCTCAATCTATCAGATGTGGTAGCCTCCATGTTGTAGTTACATCATTATATCTTCTTTTTCACTCATTTGTTACTTAAGATTGAAAGATTTAAGATTGAAAATATATACCGTCAACTATCCTTGAACCTGAGAGACAGACCTTGGTTCTCATTATTCCAGTGGAACTGTATAAGCTGTCTTAGAAGATGCCCAATAGCATATATTAACCATGTCAGTGACAACCTTGGAGAAAAATTCATTTTTCTTGCCAACAGTAATCCTACTGGAAATAGCTTTCTGGCTTAGGTAAAAATAATAGTTAATTTCATCAATCATCACACCTCCTATTCAGATTTTATACACGTACAATCTCTACAAAGGGAAAGAACTTGAGGGGAAGGAGCTTGGCTATCTTCAAAGTTTGTGTCCTGGGCACCTGGGTTCCTCCCTTCCAATAACATTTGCATCCTCTTAACTTCAGCCAGCTGCTCCCATGGCCATCCCTGAAGATGGCTGCTCAGTTTACAAAATGTATAACCCTACATTTTTAAAGTATAATCACCTCTTTTCTCCCATCATCCTCTTCTAACAAAGCTTGTTCTTCATCTTCATGAGAATCTCTCAGTCAGAAGAACTATTAACCTGCAGTCCTTGACCCCCTAAATGAATTTCAGGGGGTCTTTAGATTCCATGCAGATTCTTCTCCCGAGCTGCAGTTCTCTGCTAGAGAAAATTATACATCCATGCAAATTAGAGCCACCACAATGCATGGGTGACTCAGAGTGACGCCCAGCAGTCCTCATTCCTTCTGGGTCAGTTTGCTGCACCTCACTCCACCTAACAGATGTGCAAGCCTCACCACCTCGCTGCCGCCACCAAATTGCCAGTCTTCTCTTTCTTTCCCATGACCTAGTTGCTGCCACTTCACCCCATCCTTACACTTGGGTATTATGTGCCCAATTTGCCTTCCTCAACTCCTGTCCCAGGGGAAGAAACATTAAACTTCTCTAAATAAGAAGAGAAGAAAGACCCCTGGTGGTGGTGATCATCTCCAAGACATCATGTTCATGATAATAGCTGTGGTTACCCCATAGGGTAGGATGGACCTCTTCCCCAAATTTCCTTCAAATGTCGAGACTGAAGCTGCCACACATACACCAAAACGGTATGAAAAGTTTGATGTCTCGCTTTCAGGGCAGAGTAGCGTAGGGCTCTCAGAATTTCCAAAAATGGCTTGAAAGAGCAGGGAGAGGAGGCTGGCACCAGTGTCACGTGATTTAGAGGTTGGGCTGGATGTGAGGGCTCCCCTGCATGGGCTTGGACCTCCCACAGCACCAAAGGAGGGAGCTCCCCACGTTTCTTGCCCAGATGTGGGGCAGAATGAGAATGGGAAGTAGTTGAGCTGAAAAGCTGTCAGTGAACAAAAGTGAAGTCAAACTTTTCCTTACACTCTCCAGGAAGAACTGGATTTGAATCCTAGATCTATTACTTACTAGTTGGATGACCCTAAAAAAGTGATTTAACCATTCTAAGCAAATCTCTACACCAATTATAGGAGGCTAATAACAGAAAGAAAGAAAAAGGAGAGAAAGGAAGGAAGGAAGGAAGGAACTTCCCACTGTATTGAAAGAATTAAGTGAGATAAGTATGCTTGTGTGTTTGCCTGTCAGCTCAGTCATGTCTGACTCTTTGTGATCCCCATGGACTGTAGCCCACCAGGCTTCTCTGTCCATGGAATTCTCCAGGCAAGAAAACTGGAGTGGGTTATCATGCCCTCCTCTGAGGGATCTTCCAAATTCAAGGATAGAACCCGAGCCTCCTGCATCTCTTGATTTGCAGGCTGATTCTTTACCCACTGAGCCACCAGAAAAGCCCCTTTAGAAGCTTATCCTCTCCAAAGCTAGCCTTTTGCCACATGCCTGGATTGCTCACACCTCCTCTAAGGTTATGCTCTGTCACTTATCATCTCTTTCTCCTGGATCTTCAATTTCTTCCTCTCCACTGGACCCTTGCAGAGTGCCCACATGTCCACAGGCACTTCTTTCAATAAGTTTCAAGAACAGACTCCTAACTACCCCTCATGTACCCATGCCACCGATTACATTCTTTTTGGTGCTCCAGAAATGTTAGTGTTGCCCTTAGCATCTTCTTTCTGCACTCCAAACATGTGATCAGCCACCTAATTTTGTGGATTCCAGCTCAGAAATTTCTCCCAACTAATTTATCTCTAACTCTCCTACCAGTGCTTTGTCTAATATCTCTTTATTTCTCATGGACTGATTAGTCTCTGACAAAAGAGTTCCAAGATCCCAATTTAGCTTCCATAACTACTCTGTTAAAAATATCTGTTTTTTTTTTTCAATTATATGAAAAACTGCTTACTTTATAATAAAGAGTGGGGAGGAAACCCTTATAAATAGGAGAAGACTGGAAAGAAGTAAAATAAGATGTTATCAGCGATTCTCTTTGGTGGTAAGGTAATATTTTTTTCTTTGTATTTTTGTATATTTTCCAAATCTCTTATAATGTGCATGTATTACTTTCATCAACATTATTTAAAATAACAAATTTCACTGACTTTCTCGTGATTATTTTTATTTTTTTATTTTTTGGCTTTGCAACATTCTTTTATGTTTATTTTTTTTTTCTAATTTTATTTTATTTTTAAACTTTACATAATTGTATTAGTTTTGCCAAATATCAAAATGAATCCGCCACAGGTATACATGTGTTCCCCATCCCGAACCCTCCTCCCTCCTCCCTCCCCATACCATCCCTCTGGGCCGTCCCAGTGCACCAGCCCCAAGCATCCAGCATCATGCATCGAACCTGGACTGGCAACTCGTTTCCTACATGATATTTTACATGTTTCATTGCCATTCTCCCAAATCTTCCCACCCTCTCCCTCTCCCACAGAGTCCAAAAGACTGTTCTATACATCAGTGTCTCTTTTGCTGTCTCGTACACCGGGTTATTGTTACCATCTTTCTAAATTCCATACATATGCATTAGTATACTGTATTTATGTTTTTCCTTCTGGCTTACTTCACTCTGTATAATAGGCTCCAGTTTCATCCACCTCATTAGAACTGATTCAAATGTATTCTTTTTAATGGCTGAGTAATACTCCATTGTGTATATGTACCACAGCTTTCTTATCCATTCATCTGCTGATGGACATCTAGGTTGCTTCCATGTCCTGGCTATTATAAACAGTGCTGTGATGAACATTGAGGTACACGTGTCTCTTTCCCTTCTGGTTTCCTCAGTGTGTATGCCCAACAGTGGGGTTGCTGGATCATAAGGCAGTTCTATTTCCAGTTTTTTAAGGAATCTCCACACTGTTGTCCATAGTGGTTGTACTAGTTTGCATTCCCACCAACAGTGTAAGAGGGTTCCCTTTTCTCCACACCCTCTCCAGCATTTATTATTTGTAGACTTTTGGATCGCAGCCATTCTGACTGGTGTGAAATGGTACCTCATAGTGGTTTTGATTTGCATTTCTCTGATAATGAGTGATGTTGAGCATCTTTTCATGTGTTTGTTAGCCATCTGTATGTCTTCTTTGGAGAAATGTCTATTTAGTTCTTTGGCCCATTTTTTGATTGGGTCGTTTATTTTTCTGGAGTTGAGCTGTAGGAGTTGCTTGTATATTTTTGAGATTAGTTCTTTGTCAGTTGCTTCATTTGCTATTATTTTCTCCCATTCTGAAGGCTGTCTTTTCACCTTGCTAATAGTTTCCTTTGATGTGCAGAAGCATTTTTAAAAATCCAAATTCCCAAGCCACACATGCAAGGCTCTTCACAGCCTGCCCCTGTGGTAGCCCCAGTGATTCTTGCCTTCTGATATTTATCTCCTTGTATTGTCCCCTCCGTACTGTGTATAGCTGACCTGTGAACCATTAAGATGTTGTAGAAATGATGACATGTGACTTTGAAGGCCAGGTCATAGAAGACACTCTGGCTTCTACATTATACTCTATGCAGTCACTTGCTCTGGGGGAAGCCAGCTGGCATGCCGTGAGGACACCCTCTGGAATGGTCCATGAGATGAGAAACTGAAGCCTTCTACCAAAATCCAACACTACCTTCCCAGGTTTGAGTGAGCCACCTTACAAGCATTCTTTAGCCTTGTTCATGCTTTCAGGTGAGTACACCTCAAGCTGACCTCTTGACTGCAACTTTGTGAGAGACCCCGAAATAGGACCACAAAGCTAAGCTGCTCCTCAATTCTTGACCCACAGAAACTGTGACATAAATCACTGCTTTTAAGCTACTAAGTTTTTATGTAGTTTTTTACACACCAATAGGTATCTAATATGGTCCCCAAAACATCTTCCTTTTTTCTTTGTAGTTAATTTACAATGTTGTATTAGTTTCAGGTATACAGCAAAGTGATTCAGATATACAAAAATATCTATTTTTCTCACACTTTTTTCCCTTATAGTTTAGCACAAAATATTGAATATAGTTTCCTGTGCTATTCCGTACAAACTTGTTGGTTATCTATTTTATATATAATAGATTTCTAACTTTGTCTTCCCAAACTCCCCCTTGCGCTTTGAACTTGTAAGAAATTCCTAGATCCTTTCAGGAATTCATTTCTTTATGTCTGTTAATTCTTCTACTTAACCCTCCCTCTTTATAGTCCTTCAAAATGTAGCTCAAAACTCACCTCCCCAATGAACAGGAAATAGTTTATCCTTCCTCTGCATGACCCTCTTTTCCTAGCTCTATGATAGCATTTTTTGTTGTTGTTGTTTTTAAATTTTTTATTTAATTTTTAATTGAAGGATAATGGTTTTACAGAATTTTGTTGTTTTCTTTCAAACCTCAACATGAATCAGGCATAGGTATACATATGTACCCACCCTCTTAAACTTCTCTCCCATCTCCCTCCCCATCCCACCCCTCTAGGTTGATACAAAGCCCTGTTTGAATTTTCTGAGACATACAGCAAATTTCCACTGACCATCTATTTTACAAGTAGTAATATAAGTTTCCACGTTACTCTCTCCATACATGTCACCCTCTCCTTCACTCTCCCCATGCCCATAAGTCTGTTCTCTATGCCTGTTTCTCCATTGCTACCCTGAAAATACATTTTTTAGTACCATCTGTCTAGATTCCATATATATGCATTAGTATACGATATTTATATTTTTCTTTCTGATTTACTTCACTCTGTATAATAGGCTCTAGGTTCATCTCCCTCATTCGAACTGAACTCAAATGTGTTCCATTTTATGGCTGAGTAATATTCCATTGTATATATGTACCACACTTCTTTATCCATTAATATGTATATGGATATCTAGGTTGCTTCCATGTTCTAACTATTGTAAAGAGTGCTACAGTGAACATTAGGGTACATGTGTCTTTTTCAATTTTGGTTTCCTCAGGGTATATGCCTAGGAGTGGGATTGCTCAGTCATATGGTGGATTTATTCCCAGTTTTTTAAGGAATTTCCATGCCATTTTCCAAAGTGGATGTACCAATTCACATCCCCACCAATAGTTCCAGAGTGTTCCCTTTTCTCCACACCCTCTCCAGCATTTATTGTTTGTAGACTTTTGATGATGACAATTCTGAATGGTGTGAGGTGATATCTCATTGTAGTTTTTATTTGCATTCCTCTAATAATGAGAAATGTTGAGCATCTTTTCATGTGTTTGTTAGCCATCTGCCTGTCTTTTTTTTTTTTAATTCCTTCTTTTTACTTATTTATTTACTTTACAGTATTTTATTGGTTTTGTCATACATTGACACGAATTCACCATGGGTGTACAAGTGTTCCCCATCTTGAATCCCCCTTCCACCTCCCTCCCCATCACATCCCTCTGGGTCATCCCAGTGCACCAGCCCCAAGCACCCTGTATCCTACATTAAACCTGGACTGGTGATTCATTTCACATGTGATAATTTACATGTTTCAATGCCATTCTCCCATATCATCCTGCCCTTGCCCTCTCCCACAGAGTCCAAAAGTCTGTTCTATACATCTGTGTCTCTTTTGCTGTCTCGCATACAGGGTTATCGTTACCATCTTCCTAAATTCCATATATATGCATTAGTATACTGTATTGGTGTTTTTCTTTCTGGCTTACTTCACTCTGTATAATAGGCTCCAGTTTCATCCACCTCATTAGAACTGATTCAAATGTATTCTTTTTAATGGCTGAGTAATACTCCATTGTGTATATGTACCACAGCTTTCTTATCCATTCGTCTGCTGGTGGACATCTAGGTTGCTTCCATGTCCCAGCTATTATAAAAAGTGCTGTGATGAACATTGGAGTACACGTGTCTCTTTGAATTCTGGTTTCCTCGGTGTGTATGCCCAGCAGTGGGATTGCTGGATCATAAGGCAGTTCTATTTCCAGTTTTTTAAGGAATCTCCACACTGTTCTCCATAGTGGCTGTACTAGTTGGCATTCCCACCAACAGTGTGAGAGGGTTCCCTTTTCTCCACATCCTCTCCAGTATTTATTGCTTGTAGACTTTTGGATCGCATCCATTCTGACTGGTGTGAAATGGTACCTCCTTGTGGTTTTGATTTGCATTTCTCTGATAATGAGTGATGTTGAGCATCTTTTCATGTGTTTGTTAGCCATCTGTATGTCTTCTTTGGAGAAATGTCTGTTTAGTTCTTTGGCCCACTTTTTGATTGGGTTTGTCAATTTTATCTTCTCAAAGAACAGGCTTTTAGTTTTATTAATCTTTACTCTTCTTATTTAATTTATTTCTGATTGGATCTTTATGATTTCTTTCCTTCTGCTAATTTTGGAGGTTTTAAGTTCTTCTTTATTGACTATGCCAAAGCCTTTGACTGTGTGGATCACAATAAACTGTGGAAAATTCTGAAAGAGATGGGAATACCAGACCACCTGACCTGCTTCTTGAGAAATCTGTATGCAGGTCAGGAAGCAACAGTTAGAACTGGACATGGAACAACAGACTGGTTCCAAATAGGAAAAGGAGTCAATCAAGGCTGTATATTGTCACCCTGCTTATTTAACTTATATGCAGAGTACATCATGAGAAATGCTGGACTGGAAGAAACACAAGCTGGAATCAAGATTGCCAGGAGAAATATCAATAACCTCAGATATGCAGATGACACCACCCTTATGGCAGAAAGTGAAGAGGAACTAAAAAGACTCTTGATGAAAGTGAAAGTGGAGAGTGAAAAAGTTGGCTTAAAGCTCAACATTCAGAAAATGAAGATCATGGCATCTGGTCCCATCACTTCATGGGAAATAGATGGGGAAACAGTGGAAACAGTGTCAGACTTTATTTTGGGGGGCTCCAAAATCACTGCAGATGGTGACTGCAGCCATGAAATTAAAAGATGCTTACTCCTTGGAAGGAAAGTTACGACCAACCTAGGTAGCATATTCAAAAGCAGAGACATTACTTTGCCAACAAAGGTCTGTCTAGTCAAGGCTATGGTTTTTCCTGTGGTCATGTATGGATGTGAGAGTTGGACTGTGAAGAAGGCTGAGCACTGAAGAATTGATGCTTTTGAACTGTGGTGTTGGAGAAGACTCTTGAGAGTCCCTTGGACTGCAAGGAGATCCAACCAGTCCATTCTGAAGGAGACCAGCCCTTGGGATTTCTTTGGAAGGAATGATACTAAAGCTGAAACTCCAGTATTTTGGCCATCTCATGCAAAGAGTTGACTCATTGGAAAAGACTCTGATGCTGGGAGGGATTGGGGGCAGGAGGAGAAGGGGACGACAGAGGATGAGATGGCTGGATGGCATCACTGACTCAATGGACATGAGTCTGAGTGAACTCTGGGAGTTGGTGATGGACAGGGAGGCCTGGCGTGCTGTGATTCATGGGGTCGCAAAGAGTCAGACACGACTGAGTGACTGAACTGAACTGAAGTTCTTCTTTTTTCCAGTTGTTTTAGGTGTAAAGTTAGGTTGTTTATTTGAAGTTTTTCTTTTTTCTTGAGGTAAGATTGTATTGCTATAAACTTCCCTCTTAGAACTGCTTTTGCAAGGGGCAGTCCTAAGATGGCGGAGGAATAGGACGAGGAGACCACTTTCTCCCCCAAACATTCATCAAAAGAACATTTGAGCGCTGAGTAAATTCAACAAAATAACTTCTGAATGCCAGCAGAAGACATCAGGCACCCAGAAAAGCAGCCCATTGTCTTCGAAAGGAGATGTTTTATCAACGGTGCTGTATAGAAGGAGAAATCTTGAGACTACTGTAAAAATAAGACTGAAAACCAGAAGCAAGAGGCTTAAGTCCAAATCCTGAGAATGCCAGAGAACTCCTGACTCCAGGGAACATTAATCAATAGGAGGTCATCAAACACCTCCATACCTACACTGAAACCAAGCACCAACCAAGGGCCAACAAGTTCCAGAGCAAGACATACCACACAAATTCTCCAGCAACACAGGAACACAGACCTGAGCTTCAATATACAGGCTGCCCAAAGTTACTCCAAACCCATTGACATCTCATAACTCATTACTGGACACTTCACTGCACTCCAGAGAGAAGAAATCCAGCTCCACCCACCAGAACACCGACGCAAGCTCCCCTAACCAAGAAACCTTGACAAGCCTCCTGTACAACCTCACCCACAGTGAGGAAACTCCACAATAAAGAAAACTCCACAAACTGCCAGAATACAGAAAGGCCACCCCAAACTCAGCAATATAAACAAGATGAAGAGACAGAGGAATACCTAGCAGGTAAAGGAACAGGATAAATGTCCACCAAACCAAACAAAAAAGGAAGAGATAGGGAATCTACCTGATAAAGAATTCCAAATAATGATAGTGAAAATGATCCAAAACCTTGAAATCAAAATGGAATCACAGATACATAGCCTGGAGACAAGGATTGAGAAGATGCAAGAAAGGTTTAACAAGGACCTAGAAGAAATAAAAAAGAGTCAGTATATAATGAATAATGCAATAAATGAGATCAAAAACACTCTGGAGCCAATAAATAGTAGAATAAAGGAGGCAGAAGACAGGATTAGTGAAGTAGAAGATAGAATGGTAGAAATTAATGAATCAGAGAGAGAAAAAGAAATGAGGACAATGTCAGAGACCTCCAGGAAAGTATTAAACACCACAACATTCAAATCATAGGAGTCCCAGAAGAAGAAGACAAAAAGAAAGACCATGAGAAAGTACTTGAGGAGATAATAGTTGAAAACTTCCCTAAAATGGGGAAGGAAATAATCACCCAAGTCCAAGAAACCCAGAGAGTCCCAAACAGGATAAACCCAAGGCGAAACACCCCAAGACACATATTAATCAAATTAACAAAGATCAAACATAAAGAGCAAATATTAAAAGCAGCAAGGGAAAAACAACAAATAACACACAAAGGGACTCCCATAAGGACAACAGCTGATCTTTCAATAGAAACTCTTCAGGCCAGGAGAGAATGGCAAGACATACTTAAAGTGATGAAAGAAAATAGCCTACAGCCCAGATTACTGTACTCAGCAAGAATCTCATTCAAATATGAAAGAGAAATCAAAAGCTTTACAGACAAGCAAAAGCTGAGAGAATTCAGCACCACCAAACCAGCTCTCCAACAAATACTAAAGGATATTCTCTAGACAGGAAACATAAAAAAGGTGTATAAACTTGAACCCAAAACAATAAAGTAAATGGCAACGGGATCATACTTATCAATAATTACCTTAAACATAAATGGGTTGAATGCCCCAACCAAAAGACAAAAACTGGCTGAATGCATACAAAAATAAAACCCCTATATATGTTGTCTACAAGAGACCCACCTCAAAACAGGGGACACACACAGACTGAAAGTGAAGGGCTGGAAAAAGTTATTCCACGCAAATAGAGACCAAAAGAAAGCAGGAGTAGCAATACTCATATCAGATAAAATAGACTTTAAAACAAAGGCTGTGAAAAGAGGCGAAGAAGGACACTGCATAATGATCAAAGGATCAATCCAAGAAGAAGAGATAACAATTATAAATATATATGCACCCAACATAGGAGCACCGCAATATGTAGACAAATGCTAACAAGTATGAAAGGGGAAATTAACAATAACACAATAATAGTAGGAGACTTTAATACCCCACTCACACCTATGGATAGATCAACTAAACAGAAAATTAACAAGGAAACACAAACTTTAAATGATACAATAGACCAGTTAGACCTAATTGATATCTATGGGACATTCCACCCCAAAACAATGAATTTCACCTTTTTCTCATGTGCACACGGAACCTTCTCCAGGATAGATCACATCCTGGGCCATAAATCTAGCCTTGGTAAATTCAAAAAAATTGAAATCATTCCAAGCATCTTTTCTGACCACCATGCAGTAAAATTAGATCTCAATAACAGGAAAAAAAATTACTAAAAATTGCAACATATGGAAGCTGAACAACACACTTCTGAATAACCAATAAATCACAGAAGAAATCAAAAAAAGAAATCAAAATATGCATAGAAACAGAAGAAAATGAAAACACAACAACCCAAAACCTGTGGGATACTGTAAAAGCAGTGCTAAGGGGACAGTTCATAGCAATACAGGCATACCTCAAGAAACAAGAAAAAAGTCAAATAAATAACCTAACTCTACACCTAAAGCAACTAGAAAAGGAAGAAATGAAGAACCCCAGGGTTAGTACAAGGAAATAAATCTTAAAAATTAGGGCAGAAATAAATGCAAAAGAAACAAGAGAGACCATAGCAAAAATCAACAAAGCCAAAAGCTGGTTCTTTGAAAAGATAAATAAAATTGACAAACCATTAGCCAGACTCATCAAGAAACAAAGGGAGAAAAATCAAATCAATAAAATTAGAAATGAAAATGGAGAGATCACAACAGACAACACAGAAATACAGAGGATCATAAGAGACTACTATCAGAAATTATATGCCAATAAAATGGACAACGTGGAAGAAATGGACAAATTCTTAGAAAAGTACAACTTTCCAAAACTGAACTAGGAAGAAATAGAAAATCTTAACAGACCCATCACAAGCACGGAAATTAAAACTGTAATCAGAAATCTTCCAGCAAACAAAAGCCCAGGTCCAGACGGCTTCACAGCTGAATTCTACCAAAAATTTAGAGAAGAGCTAACACCTATCGTACTCAAACTCTTCCAGAAAATTGCAGAGGAGGGTAAACTTCCAAACTCATTCCATGAGGCCACCATCACCTGCTGGGGTCCAGCCCCGGTGGATCCAGGGTATTCGAAGGAGAGACGGCATAGGCAAAGATCAGGAAACAATTGCTTAATTAAACGTTAGTTAAGGATATAAAGAGTAATAGAATGAGGATAGCTCAGTGAGGAAATTCAGTGGAGGAAAGAGGCTGAAATAAGGATAGCTCAATGAGGAAATTCAGTGGAGAAAAGAGGCTGAATAATTCAGCCAGAAGGTAAGAGAAAGAACGACATGGTGAGACCAAGTTTCGGTGAACAAGGCCCGCACTTTATTTTCCAAAGTAGTTTTTATACCTTAAGTTATGCATAGAGGATAATGGGGGAAGGGGTAGAGTCATGCAGCAAGCCAGGCTTTCTTCTTGCAAACTTATCATATGCAAAAGCTTAGGTGATTTGCATCATCTTCTGGCCCGGAGGCCTGTTAACATTTTAAGACCCTTTCTTCAGAAAACTTATTTTTCTCTAAAGGTGATAAGTCAAGCGCCACCCTCCAAAAGCATTAGATAGCAAAGGTGTGGTGGGCTATAACAAGAAAAAGAATTAACTCAAGGGTCCCAGGTTACAAACATTAAAGCTACTACTTACACCAATTATATTAATCAATACACTGCCAGGGACACAGCAGGTAAGGGATATGGAAACTTAGCAGCAAACATTGGCCCAACAAGTGAAAATCCCTTCACCAATACAATTTCTAATCAATCTTTTAACTGCTCATAGACAGTTTAGAACATCTCATGCCTCTCACAGTTGGGAGGCTCTGGGCAATCACATGTGGCCGGAAAAACCTATTCAGGCAGGCTAGAGGGTTTCCAAAGGAGTTTGTAGGTTGAAACATTGTCACACCCAGGAATTATTAACTGGAGCTGTAAGCTAACTCTTGTTTCAGAGAGAGGTAGTGGGGGACAGCCCCCCGTAAAGTCTGAGGTGTAGGTGAAAGCACAAAGCAGAAAGTAGGCAGACTCTGGTTTTGGGGGTAGATGGGGGACTCCTGAGGCTCGATCCGGCCTTTGCCTATGCCCAGCCTCCTTCCTCATGACCTTTGTCATGGGCGGAGTTCCTCACACTGGCTCCCAGCAGTGATAGAATTCCAGTTGAGCTATTCCAGATCCTGAAAGATGATGCTGTGGAAAGTGCTATACTCAATATGCAATATGCAATATGCACTCAATATGCAATATGCCAGCTCCCGGCAATCACCCTAATACCAAAACCTGACAAAGATGCCACAAAAAAAGAAAACTACAGGCCAATATCACTGATGAACATAGATGCAAAAATCCTTAACAAAATTCTAGCAATCAGAATCCAACAACACATTAAAAAGATCATAAACCATGACCAAATGGGCTTTATCCCAGGAATGCAAGGATTCAATATCCGCAAATCAATCAATGTAATACACCACATTAACAAATTGAAAAATAAAAGCCATATGATTATCTCAGTAGATGCAGAGGAAGCCTTTGACAAAATTCAACATCCATTTGTGATTAAAAACTCTCCAGGAAAGCAGGAATAGAAGGAACATACCTCAACATAATAAAAGCTATATATGCTTACTCCTTGGAAGCAAAGTTATGACCAACATAGATAGCATATTCAAAAGCAGAGACATTACTTTACCAACAAAGGTCCGTCTAGTCAAGGCTATGGTTTTTCCTGTGGTCATGTATGGATGTGAGAGTTGGACTGTGAAGAAGGCTGAGCACTGAAGAATTGATGCTTTTGAACTGTGGTGTTGGAGAAGACTCTTGAGAGTCCCTTGGACTGCAAGGAGATCCAACCAGTCCATTCTGAAGGAGATCAGCCCTGGGATTTCTTTGGAAGGAATGATGCTAAAGCTGAAACTCCAGTACTTTGGCCACCTCATGCAAAGAGTTGACTCATTGGAAAAGACTCTGATGCTGGGAGGGATTGGGGGCAGGAGGAGAAGGGGGCGACAGAGGATGAGATGGCTGGATGGCATCACTGACTCAATGGACATGAGTCTGAGTGAACTCTGGGAGTTGGTGATGGACAGGGAGGCCTGGCGTGCTGTGATTCATGGGGTCGCAAAGAGTCGGACACGACTGAGCGACTGATCTGATCTGATCTGACCTGATATATGACAAATCCACAGCAAACATTATCCTCAATTGTGAAAAATTGAAAGCATTTCCCCTAAAGTCAGGAACAAGACATGGGTGCCCACTTTCACCACTACTATTCAACATAGTTTTGGAAGTTTTGGCCACAGCAGTCAGAACAGAAAAGGAAATAAAAGGAATCCAAATTGGAAAAGAAGAAGTAAAACTCTCACTGTTTGGAGATGACATGATCCTCTACATAGAAAACCCTAAAGACTCCACCAGAAAATTACTATAGCTAATCAATTAATATAGTAAATTTGCAGGATATAAAATGAACACACAGAAATCCCTTGCATTCCTGTACACTAATAATGAGAAAATAGATAAATTAAGGAAACAATTCCATTCACTATTGAAACAAAAAGAATAAAATACTTAGGAATATATCTACCTAAAAAAACTAAAGACCTATATATAGAAAACTATAAAACACTGGTGAAAGAAATCAAAGAGGACACTAATAGACAGAGAAATATACCATGTTCATGGATCGGAAGAATCAATATAGTGCAAATGAGTATACTACCCAAAGCAATCTATAGATTCAATGCAATCCCTATCAAGCTACGAATGGTATTTTTCACAGAGCTAGAACAAATAATTTCACAATTTGATTGGAAATACAAAAAAACTTCGAATAGCCAAAGCAATATTGAGAAAGAAGAATGGAACTGGAGGAATCAACCTGCCTGACTTCAGGCTCTACTACAAAGCCACAGTCATCAAGACAGTATGGTACTGGCACAAAGACAGGAATATAGATCAATGGAACAAAATAGAAATCCCAGAGATAAATCCATGCACCTATGGACACCTTATCTTTAACAAAGGAGGCAAGAATATACAGTGGATTAAAGATGATCTCTTTAACAAGTGGTGCTGGGAAAAGTGGTCAACCACTTGTAAAAGAATGAAACTAGAACACTTTCTAACACCACACACAAAAATAAACTCAAAATGGATTAAAGATCTTAACATAAGACCAGAAACTATAAAACTGCTAGAGGAGAACATAGGCAAAACACTCTCCAACATAAATCGCAATAGAATCCTCTATGACCCACCTCCCAGAATATTGGAAATAAAAAGCTTCTGCACAACAAAAGAAACTCTAAGCAAGGTGAAAAGACAGCCTTCTGAATGGGAGAAAATAATAGCAAATGAATCAACTGACAAAGAACTAATCTCAAAAATATACAAGCAATTCCTGCAGCTCAATTCCAGAAAAATAAACGACCCAATCAAAAAATGGGTCAAAGAACTAAACAGACATTTCTCCAAAGAAGACATACAGATGGCTAACAAACACATGAAAAGATGCTCAACATCACTCATTATCAGAGAAATGCAAATCAAAACCACAAGGAGGTACCATTTCACTCCAGTCAGAATGGATGCGATCCAAAAGTCTACAAGCAATAAATACTGGAGAGGGTGTGGAGAAAAGGGAATCCTCTTACACTGTTGGTGGGAATGCAAACTAGTACAGCCACTATGGAGAAGAGTGTGGAGATTCCTTAAAAAACTGGAAATAGAAGTGCCTTATGACCCAGCAATCCCACTGCTGGGCATACACACCGAGGAAACCAGAATTCAAAGAGACACATGTACTCCAATGTTCATCACAGCACTTTTTATAATAGCTGGGACATGGAAGCAACCTAGATGTCCATCAGCAGACGAATGGATAAGAAAGCTGTGGTACATATACACAATGGAGTATTACTCAGCCATTAAAAAGAATACATTTGAATCAGTTCTAATGAGGTGGATGAAACTGGAGCCTATTATACAGAGTGAAGTAAGCCAGAAAGAAAAACACCAATACAGTATACTAATGCATATATATGGAATTTAGGAAGATGGTAACGATAACCCTGTATGCGAGACAGCAAAAGAGACACAGATGTATAGAACAGTCTTTTGGACTCTGTGGGAGAGGGAGAGGGTTGGATGATTTGGGAGAATGGTATTGAAACATGTATAATATCATATAAGAAATGAATCGCCAGTCCAGGTTTGATGTAGGATACAGGGTGCTTGGGATGGGTAGGGAGGTGGGAGGGGGGTTCAGAATGGGGAGCACGTGTACACCCGTAGCGGATTCATGTTGATGTATGGCAAAACCAGTACAATATTATAAAGTAATTAGCCTCCAATTAAAATAAATAAATTTAAATTTCAAAAAAAGAAGAACTGCTTTTGCTGCATCCCATAGGTTTTGAGTTGTTGTGTTTTCATTGTCATTTGTTTCTAGAATTTTTTTTATTTCCCTTTTGATTTCTTCAGTAACCAGTTGGTTGTTTAGAAACATGTTGTTTAATCTCCTTGTGTTTGTGTATTTTGTAGTTTTTTTTTTTTTCTTGTAATTGATATCTAGTCTCATAGCATTGTGGTTAGAGAAGAGGCTTGATACGATTTCAATTTTCTTAAATTTACTGAGGTTTGATTTGTGACCCAAGATGTGGTCTATCCTGAAGAATGTTCCATGTGCACTTGAGAAGGTGTATTCTTCTGCATTTGGATGGAATGTCTTGAAGATATCAATGAGATCCATCTTGCCTAATGTATCATTTAAGACTTGTGTTTCCTTATTAATTTTCTGTTTTGGTCATCTGTCCATTGATGTAAGAGGGGGTGTTAAAGTCTCCTACTATTATTGTGTTACTGTCAGTTTCTCCTTTTATGTCTGTTAGTGTTTATCTTAAGTATTGAGGTGATCCTATGTCGGGTGCATGGATATTTACAATTGTTATGTCTTCCTCTTGGATTGATCACTGATCATTATGTAGTGTCCTTCCTTATCTCTTGTAATATTCTTTATTTTAAGGTCTTTTTTGTCTGATATGAAGATTGTTACTCTAGCTTTCTTTTGCTTTCCATTTGCATGGAATATATTTTTTCATCCTCTCACTTTCAGTCTACATGTGTCTTTAGGTCTGAAGTGGGTTTCTTGTAGACAGCATATATATGAGTCTTGTTTATGTATCCATTCAGCCAGTCTGTGTCTTTTGGTTGGAGCATTTAATCCATTTACATATAAAGTCGAGCTTCCCTGGTGGCTCAGAGGTTAAAGCGTCTGCCTGCAAAGTGGGAGATCTGGGTTTGATCCTTGGGTCGGGAAGATCCCCTGGAGAAGAAAATGGCAACCCACTCCAGTATTCTTGCCTGGAGAATCCCATGGATGGAGAGGAACCTGGTAGGCTACAGTCCATGGGGTCGCAAAGAGTCAGGCACGACTGAGTGACTTCACTTTCACTTTCACATTTAAAGTAATTATTGATATATATGTTCCTATTGCCATTTTCTTAATTGTTTGGAGTTGATTTTGTAGGTCTTTTTTCTTCTCTTGTATTTCTTGACTATATAAGTTCATTTAACATTTGTTGTAAAGCTGGTTTGGTGGTAATGAATTCTCTTAACTTGTCTGAAAAGTTTTTGATGTCTCCATCAATTTTGAATGAGATCCTTGCCAAGTAGAATAATCTTGGTTGTAGATTTTTTTTTCCTTTCAGTACTTTAAATATATGTTGCCATTCCCTTCTGGCCTGGAGAGTTTCTGCTGAAAGATCAGCTGTTAAATGTATGGGGTTTCCCTTGTATGTTACTTGCTGCTTTTCCTTGCTATTTTCAACATTATTTCTTTGCGTTTAATCTTTGCTAGTTCGATTAGTGTGTATCTTGGTTTGTTTCTCCTTGGGTTTATCCTGTATGGGACTATTTGTGCCTCTTAGACTTGATTGACTATTTCCTTTTCCATATTCAGGAAATGTTCAACTATAATCTCTTCAAAATTTTTTTCATACTCTTTATTTTTCTCTTCTTCTTTTGAGACCCCTATAATTTGAATGTTAGTGCATTTGATATTGCCCCAGAGGTCTCTGAGACTACCTCAGTTCTTTTCATTCTTTTTACCATATTCTGTTCTTTAGAAGTTATATCCACCATTTTATGTTCCAGTTCACTGATTCGTTCTTATGGTTCAGATATTCTGCTATTTACTTCTTCTAGAGTATTTTTAATTTCAGTAACTGTTGTTTGTCTCTGTATGTTTGTTCTTTTATTCTTCTAGGTCTTTGTTAATTGATTCTTGCATTCTCTCCATATTGTTTTCAAGGTTTTTGATCATCTTTACTATCATTATTCTGAACTCTTTTTCAGGGAGTTTGCCTATTTCCTCTTCATTTATTTGGACTTCTGTGTTTCTAGTTTTTCCTTCATTAGTACAGTATCTCTCTTCTTTTTCCTTTTCTTAATCTTATTATGTTAGAGGTCTCCTTTTTCCAGGCTTCCAGGTTGAATTCTTACTTCCTTTTGGTTTATGCCCTCCTAAGGTTGGTCCAGTGTTATGTGTAAGCTTCATATGGGGTGAGATTTGTGCTTAGCTTTTTTTTCCCCCTCCGATTGGCAGGGTTGAGTGAGGTTATAACCCCCTCTGCTGATGATTGAGTTTGTATTTTTGTCTTGTTTGTTTTTTGGATGAGGCGTCCTGCACAGGGTGCTAGTGGTAGTTGGGTGATGCCAGGTCTTGTATTCAAGTGGTTTCCTTTGTAGTATTTGGTACTATTTGATACTCTTTTGGGTTAGTTCTCTGGTAGGCTAGGATCTTGGAGTCAGTGCTCCCATTCCAAAGCTCAGGGCTTGACCTCTGACCAGGAACAGAGATTCCACAGGTGGTTTATTATGGCATTAAGTGAGAGTAAAACAAATACCCAAACCAAAAATGAACTCCAGACAAATGGCAGTTACAAAATCAGGCAAATAACAATTAAAATAATGTAATATACAATTATACATATACACCCAAAAGCAAAGTCAAAACAGTCCAACAAAAATAAAGTACAGTAGACTGACCCAGCAAACAGAGGAAACCAAAACTGATATCCACCAGTTAAGAACAAAACTAACTAAAGCACAAACTGGAAAACATAACTAAAACAAGGTGCCAATTGGGAATAAAATAATGAAAACAAAACTAACAAATATGGTGAGAAAAAGAAAGTAAAGAAAGAAAAAAAAAGAAAGAATACAAATAGAAAGTTAAATCAGTTAAGTTCAGTTCAGTCACTCAGTCGTGTCCGACTCTTTGTGACCCCATGAATTGCAGCTCGCCAGGCCTCCCTGTCCATCACCAACTCCCGGAGTTCACTCAAACTCACGTCCACTGAGTCAGTGATGCCATCCAGCCATCTCATCCTCTGTTGTCCCCTTCTCCTCCTGCCCCCAATCCCTCCCAGCATCAGAGTCTTTTCCAATGAGTCAACTCTTTGCATGAGGTCGCCAAAGTACTGGAGTCTCAGCTTCAGCATCATTCCTTCCAAAGAACACCCAGGACTGATCTCCTTTAGAATGGACTGGTTGGATCTCCTTGAAGTCCATGGGACTCTCAAGAGTCTTCTCCAACACCACAGTTCAAGGATGGGGAGCACATGTATACCTGTGGCGGATTCATTTTGATATTTGGCAAAACTAATACAATTATGTAAAGTTTAAAAATAAAATAAAATTGGAAGAATAAAAAAAAAAAAAAAAAAGCATCAATTCTTCAGCACTCAGCTTTCTTCACAGTCCAACTCTCATATCCATACATGACTACTGGAAAAACCATAGCCTTGACTAGACGGATCTTTGTTGGCAAAGTAATGTCTCTGCTTTTGAATATGCTATCTAGGTTGGTCATAAGTTTCCTTCCAAGGAGTAAGCGTCTTTTAATTTCATGGCAACAATCACCATCTGCAGTGATTTTGGAGCCCAAAAAAATAAAGTCTGACACTGTTTCCCCATCTATTTCCCATAAAGTGGTGGGACCAGATGCCACGATCTTAGTTTTCTAAATGTTGAGCTTTAAGCCAACTTTTTCACTCTCCTCTTTCACTTTTAAATAGAGGTATATAAAGATTTATATATATTAAAGATTAACTGCAGGGTCTTCCTTGTAAATCAAATGGTAAACAAGGGGAAAAGAACAGTAGGAAAAGCAAACAAAGTAATAAATGTAGAAAAAATAATAATAGGTTTAAATTTTTTAATTAAAAAAAGAGAAGAAAAAAAATAGAAAAACTCCCCAGAAATGCAAAAGGCCAACATAGAGGCAAAAATTTATAACAGCAATGAAAAGTGTGTTTGAAAAAAAACTCAAAAGCTTAATTAAAGTTCATACTGCTAATAAAATCGACAACTACAACAGAGTGGGGAAAAAGAAAGAAAAGAAAACCCAAAAGAAATTTCAGGACAAGTCAAAATATAAGAAAAATAAATGTATTTCTTGAGTTCCTGCTGTCAGTATCTTTTCCCTCGCTGGGAGTCATAGTCCACCTCACCTCCCTAGGATGCCCTCTAACACTGCTCTGGTCTCTGGACCTGCTGTGGGGACAACTCGGACTCTAATCTGGTCCTACACCTGTGTATTCTTGCCTCCAATATCAACAGATATCAGAAGTAGTGCATTTTCTTTTAGGGGAGCTCTCAGTGTTCTTTTCATATTCCATAGACACAGTGTCTGCCTAGTGTGCAGGGACACAGACTGCCTCAGCCACATAAATCATGGCCCTATCACAGTGTATTTTCAAGTCTCTGGTAGCTGGCAATCAGAAGGCCTCTTTAACTAATCTTTCTCTGTAGCTCCGCACGTTCAGGCACTTAGAGGGCTCTCTTTCCTGGGGTCCTTCTTTGTTGTTCAGTACATCAGGCTCATAGAGGGGACCTCTGGTTGGAGTCCTACTCTGTAGATCAGCACATCAGGCACTTAAAGGGGCACCCTGGGTGGGGTCCTGCTCTGTTGTTTCACGCTTCACGTGCTTGATGGGCCAGCCTCTCTATTTTTCAGCTGCTGATGCTAGTGTGTGGGGAGAGAGAGGCTCCGGTGATGGCTCCACCTCCTGTGCCTGACCCAGCAGTATTGCCTTGCTTTCATGCCTGCCTGGCTTTCCTCCACAGGCATTTCTCACCACAGTCTGCTCCCTCATGTCTCCTCTGGCTGCCTCTCTGCAGTCAATAGCAGCCTTTGCCCAGGGATTGTTCTGCAATCCCTACGCTCCAGGTCCCAGCTGCTGCGCCAAGGGGCCCTGCGTCCCTGTCCAGGGTACGTATTGCCGCAGTAAGGGCTGTCTGATTCTCATTCCATTTAAGCTGCCACAGATCAGCTGCCTCACTCTCAGCCTTAAATGTTTCTCCTCTGACCCAGACAATTGCCCCAGTGTGAGGGTCAGACCCCTACTTCAGTTCCCCCACTCACTAAGCGCAAGTCCAGTCTTACTAACACTACTGTTCTTCCCCCATGTTCCTTCGTACTACCGAGTTTTGCATGGTTCTATATATTCTTCTCTGGTGATCAGATACTCCTGTCTACTCTCAGTTGGCATTTTGCAAGCACTTCTGTGTCTGAAGGTGGATTCCTGATGTATCTGTGGAGAGAGATGTACTCCACATCCACCTACTCCTCTGCCATCTTGTCCTCCCCCACTCTATGATAGCATTTATCCTATTCCACAATCATAAATCTATGAGCACATATCATCTCCCTCTACACTGTGAATTATTCAAGGAAAGGGCCCAAACTTTCTTCATCTCTCTGTCCCCAGCACCTAAGAATGCCAGATATACAGACAACGAAAAATAAATTATTGATGAATGAATAAATATATAGATGCCTGAATAACTGACTGAGTGAAGAATTATAGTATCAATTCTGTCTTAGCCAGAGGAGGAAACTCACACAAAACTGCATGTTAACTCAGGCAAGGGGTTAAAAAATATTTTTGTAAAAAATAAAAAATATATATTTTTGTGAAAGCAATGTCCCATAAACCAAGTTAACCATCCATAACCACTAATTTATCAGAGAAATATCACTTGAGTTGTGGGGTTAACTAGTGAAAAAATGTCAAAGACAGAAATAGAATAATTAGGCAAAATCTGTACCAAAGAATTGATGCTTTTGAATTGTGGTGTTGGTGAAGACTCTTGAGAGTCCCTTGGACAACATGGAGATCAAACCAGTCAATCATAAAGGAAGTCAATCCTGAATATTCATTGGAAGTGAAGAGGAAATTTAAAATTTTACCTCCTTCTACCTCTGTAACTCACTTTGCGCCCTGGCAAAGTCTGGCTCACGTAGGTCACATAGTCTCAGAAAGTGGGGACTTGCAATACTAGGAACTGGAGTTTATCTCACTCGGTCCTGCTCTTTGCAGTCACCCAGCCCCTGCAAACCTGCTTAATCATGCCTCTCCAGGTCAGGCATCCCCCTCCCCATCTTGACCACTGCTCCTGCATGCACAAAACCCCTTAGTTTAAACCAGCCTATTAACAGCTAGTGTTGCCCACTACAGTCTGCCTATAAAAACTCTGTAATCCCTTTGTTCGAGGCTCAGAGCTTGGAGTGTTAACTCCTCTGGGCCCGCCGGCATAATAAACCTAAGTTCTCCAACTCTCCCAGTGTGGTGCTTGGTTTCTCGAGTACTGGTTTCTGCAACATTTCTGGAGGCCTCAGTGAGATTCTAACCACGCTGGCCCCTTGAGCCGTCAGACTGATGGCTCAGCCCAGTCACGGTGGAGGAGCCCAGAGACGAACGAGGAGGCGCACCACCTGACGGTTTTCCGGGTTCTCTTTCTGACCAGTGTACTGACTCTCTGGACAGCTGAGCCCCAACTGGACTCATTAGAGGGACAGACCAACTCACCAGGAATGCCCACAGGATAAGATAAGGCTCTGGGGCCGGTCCCCAGGAAGGAACCTATTCCAATGGGTAGAAGAGGAGACTGATTATCTCCTCAGGCTCCCAGGAAGGGAGCATCAGATAGGGAGACCTGGGGACTTGAAAAAGGAAGATATTGTGATAACCTCTGAGTGATTGTGTATGCATGATTGCTGACTATAGGAAGTGAAAGTGAACTCCACAGTCCTCGGACTAGAAGCCTGAGAGGGTCCAAAACCTTCAGGTCCATGACAATCTCATAGGGCTGAAAAGCGGTGCCAGTCTCTGGGGGATTTGATCCCTCCCTGCGAAGCTGGTCCAGGTCCGGGGTTTATACTGACCTGCCAATGCTAAGAGGCATCTTAAATCTCCCTCGGAGAGCGGCCAGGCGGATGAAAAATGAATGTTAATGAATGTGTGGCCTGATTTGCTTGTGCTTCAGGCTCAATTGTGTGCCTTCATGGCCTTTGTGGCTACGAAGTCCTAGAGGGCCCTAACTTGTTGTTCCATGGTGACCTCATACTGCTCAAGGCCACGTCTGCCTCTGGGGCACCCAGTCCCTCCCTGCGAGACAGATCAGAATCAGGGGTTTATACTGATCCGCCAATTCTAAGAGGCACCTAAGTTCCCTCTGGGGATGTGGCCAAACAGACACCTGAATGGTCTCCTCTTTTGAGGAGACACCCACCCTTGTTTGTCTTTGTGTCACCGACTCAGGACGGGATACACAGGGAGGGAGAAATTATTGGTTATCAGTTACTCTTCTGTCAACTGACTCCTTGAGCTGACATCTAAGAGATTAGGTTTTCCTCAAAACCCTGCCAGGTAGATTACATTTGTCAACATGGGGAGAAGTTCCTCTAAGCCAACAGTTTTAGATTGCATGATAAAGAACTTTAAGAAGGGTTTTGTAGGAGATTACAGAGTCAAGATGACCCTCAGGAAGCTTTGTAATTTGTGCGCGCGCTCGATTGGCCATCCTTTGACATTGGATGGCCGCCAGAGGGCACGCTCGACCTGCCCACTGTCCAAGCAGTACATCAGGTCGTCACTGGGACTCCAGGACATCCAGATCCATGTCCATACATAGACTCCTGGCTTCTAATAACACAGACCCTGACACCATGGGCAAGATTTTGCATGAATGGACAGGGACAGAGTAGGGTATCTGTGGCCCAACCACTCAGAAAAAAGAAAGAAGGAAAAAAAAAAAAAAAAAACAACTATATTCCAGGGAGATCCTGTGGAAGACCCACCCATGCCCCCACCATATGTTCTCCTGACTCCATGAACCCAGGCACAGCCAGCGCCAGACCCATTGCCAGACAGCCCACCTCCCTCCGTGTCCCCCACACCACCTCATGAGCAAGACTCCAGCCCTGAGCCAGTAGGGAGGCGGCTCCGCTGTTAAACAATCTAACCAGCTGGCTGCGACCCATCAGATAGCACTGCAAGAAACTCAAGGTCCTCAACAAGTGAATGAGGATGGCTCAGTCCAGCCTGATCACTCCATCCTCTATTACCAGCCCTTCAGCACTACAGATCTCCTAAACGGGAAACACCATAACCCAGCTTACTCTAATAAGCCATAGGTTATGATTGACCTCCTAGAGTCCATTTTCTACACTCATCAGCCTACATGGGACAACTGTCACCAGCTCCTTATGTCTGTCTTCACCACTGAGGGAAGGCGATGCATCTCAACAGAATCCCAAAAATGGCTCTGAGGACAAGCTCCCGCAGAGGTCTTAGATACCAAAGGATGGGTACGAGAAGTGATGCCAGAGACGAGACCTAATTGGGACTTCAATACCAGACAAGGACAAGAAATTCTGAGTTGATACTGTGATGCCCTTCTACATGGACTTTGAGTGGGAGCCAAAAAGCCCACCAATATGTCCAAAATTACAACAATAATCCAAAAAGCGGATGAGACCCCCACACACACACACTGATTTTTATGAAAGACTGTGTGAAGCATTCTGGACATACACCCTGCTCAACCCTGAGAGAGCAGAAAATCAAAGGATGATTAATGCTGCCTTTGTGGCTCAATCCTGTGCAGACACCCAACAAAAGCTCCAAAAGCTAGAAGGTTTCACTGTGATGAATGCCACACAGCTCTTGGAGGTAGCAAATAAAGTCTTTGTGAACCGAGACCGTGAAGCCCAACAAGAAGCAGATTAAAAAATGAAACAGAAAGCAGCCCTGCTAGCAGCAGCATTAAGGAGCTCAGATCCAGTGAAACAGACCGTTCCCTCATGGAAAGGGGAAACTAAGAAGAGATCATCACTAAGCTATGACCAATGCGCCCATTGCAAAGAGACCGGTCACTGGAGGAATGAGTGCCCCCATCTCAGAGGGACATCTGAAGGGTCGAAGAAGTTCAGCCAACCCAACAGAGAAAGGTAGCAGCCTGAGCCGGCTGTCCAAAACCTTATCAGCCTGGTCAGAGCAGAATCAAACTAGGGAAGACCAGGCTCCCTGATCCTGGGTCCCCAGGAGCCCACGGTCACGATGAAAGTAGCCAGTCAATGACTTTTACAGTGGATACTGGAGCTGAACAGTCCATGGTAACCACACCTGTGCTCCCCTCACAGGCCAAACAGCAACTATTGTTGGGGCCACAGAGGACATGGCAGCCTGCTCATTTTGCAAGGCTCGTTCGTGTCAGCTAGGGAGCCATCTGGTGACTCATGAATTTCTGTACTTACCAGAATGCCCCATTTCCCAGCTGGGTAGAGACTTACTGACAAAACTGGGGGCACAAATCACCTTTGCCCTCGGAAAGCCTGCGAGCCTCCCCTTGTGGAGCCAATTGGCTCTGATGATGGCTGTGACTGTGCCCAGGGAAGATGAATGGTGTCTCTATTCCTCAGGGAGGGAACAAATAAATCCCCCCAGCTTGCTAAAAGAATTCCCTGATGTCTGGGCAGAGGAGGGACCCCCAGGTTTGGCCAGACCTGACGGATATTCCCCTCCAGAATCCAGAACTGGAACTCTTCACTGACGGAAGCAGTTTGATCCAAGCTGGACAGCATAAAGCAGGCTATGCCATAGCAACAACTGACGAGACAGTAAAGGCTGAGGCCTTGCCACAAGGGTGGTCAGCACAATGGGTTGAGCTGTGGGCACTCACCCATGTGCTCAGGCACCCCAAAGGGAAATGAGTCAACATCTATACTAATTCAAGGTATACCTTTGCTACTCTACATGTACATGGAGCCATTTATAAAGAAAGGGGACTATTGACAGCATGGGAAAAGGAGATTAAAAACAAAAAAGAAATCCTTCAGCTGTTAGAAGCAGTCTGGAAGCCTTCCCAAGTGGCAGTCATCCATTGTAAAGGCCACTAGCAAGGAACTGATTCAATCAGCAAAGGAAATCTGTTGGCTGACCAGGCAGCCAAGGAGGCAGCAACACAACCGAGCCCCACAGTGGGCCCTGAGTCAATCTTTAAGGTCCTCTTGGCACCAGAATTGCCTCCATCCCAGAGATACACCAAGAAAGATCACGGGCTCTACATGAGGGAAGAATAAAAGAAAAAGAGGGCTGACGGAAGCTCCCAGACCAAAGACTCTTTGTCCCCAACATTATAGCAATCCAGCTGGTAAAACAACATCATGAGACAACTCACTTAGGAAAAACTGTGCTGGAGAGTTTATTGAGCTGCTACTATTTCATTCCTAAACTCCCAACCCTGTGTGCCCAGATCAGGGCTAGATGTGTAACTTGTGCACAAAACAACACCAGCCAAGGACCAAGACCCAACCCAGGGGTGCAAACAGTTGGGACACTGCCCTTTGAAGATCTAGAAGGAGACTTTACTGAAGTCAAGCCCTGTAGGGGTTATAAGTATTTACTTGTGGTAGTCTGCACCTACTAGCGATAGGCTGAAGCCTACCCCCGCCATGCACTGAACAGGCACGAGAAGTGGCCAAGGCCTTACTAAGAGACATAATCCCAAGATATGGGCTGCCTCTCTCCAGAGGGTCTGACAATGAGCCAGCTTTTGTGTCTGAGATAATCCAAACTTTATCCAGGACACTGGGAATCAAATGGAAGCTTCACACTGCTTTCAGGCCAGAGAGTTCAGGGAAAGTTGAATGCATGAATTGGACCCTCAAGACTACATTAGCCAAACTCTGTCAGGAGACCCAGTTATCTTGGGTTGACATGTTACCCCTAGTCTTACTCTGAGCCCGGTGCACCCCAAGATCCTCAGGCTATTCTCCCTTTGAGATCTTATACACCCCCAGTGATAGGAAAACTCAAAGGAAACCTCCAAGCAATAACTGACCTGGAGATGTCCCAACACCTCCAGGCCCTGGGAAAAGTCTTCCACCATATCACCTGAGAAAGCTTAGAAAGGACACCCATTCTTTTGGGCAACTGGGTTCATCCCTATCAGCCAGGAGATGAGGTTTGGATTAAGGATTGGAAAAAGGAAGCTCTTCAGCCTGTTTGGACAGATCCTAACACGGTTTTCCTGGCAACCCCTACTGCTGTTAAAGTTACAGGCATCATCCCTTGGATCTGCCACACCAGAGTCAAGAAGGCAGTGGCTTCCTGTGATGAGGACACCTGGAAAACAGTTCAGTTCAGTTCAGTTCAGTCGCTCAGTTGTGTCTGACTCTTTGTGACCCCATGAATTGCAGCTCACCAGGCCTCCCTGTCCATCACCAACTCCTGGAGTTCACTCAAACTCACATCCATCAAGTCAGTGATGCCATCCAGCCATCTCATCCTCTGTCGTCCCCTTCTCCTCCTGCCCCCAATCCCTCCCAGCATCAGAGTCTTTTCCAATGAGTCAACTCTTCGCATGAGGTGGCCAAAGTACTGGAAAACAGTTAGGGACCCTTAAAACCCCCTCCAAAAACAACGACCCTCACCCATGAAGGACGCTAAGCCCTGCTGTAGTCACTCTGGGAGCTGACTAGTCAACGCACCGCAGAAGTTTGAGGATTCTACCGCCTTGCTCCAGCCACACTGCGGCAGCTGGCTGGTCAATGCACAGTGGAAGCTTGAGGATCCGGCTATCAAAATATCAATGGATTTTCATTGTCATCCCTGGACTCTACCCCAACTTTACTTTCACTTTTCATGCATTGGAGAAGGAAATGGCAACCCACTCCAGTATTCTTGCCTGGAGAATCCCAGGGACAGAGGAGCCTAGTGGGCTGCCCTCTATGTGGTCGCACAGAGTTGGACACAACTGAAGTGACTTAGCAGCAGCAGCAGCAGTCCATTCTAATGGAGATCAGTCCTGGGTCTTCTTTGGAAGGAATGATGCTCAAGCTGAAACTCCAGTATTTTGGCCACCTCATGCGAAGAGTTGACTCCTTGAAAAAGACTCTGATGCTGGGAGGGATTGGGGGCAGGAGGAGAAGGGGATGACAGAGGATGAAATGGCTGGATGGCATGACTGACTCAATGGACATGAGTTTGAGTGAACTCCGGGAGTTGGTGATGGACAGAGAGGCCTGGTGTGCTGCGATTCATGGGGTCACAACGAGTTGGACATGACTGAGCGACTGAACTGAACCGAGACCTACTGACAACTGAAAAGGGAGGACTCTGCCTCTTCTTGAAGAGAGAATGCTACTTTTATGTAAACCAGTCAGAAATTGTCAGGGATATGGCCCAACAGCTAAGGGAACAGATCATAAAAAGGAGAGAGGAACTAGCAAATTCCTGGGGTGACTGGAACAGTATCCAGAGCTGGGCATTGTGGCTTCTCCCTTTAACAGGTCTTCTCTTTATTTTCTTTGTGGTGCTCTTGTTTGTCCCTTGTACTCTCAATGCAATTACCTAGTTCATAACCTCTCAGATTGAAACCATAAAGTTACAAATGGTAATAGCTCAATATAGCCCCCTAAATAATGGGGAGCTCTGAATGTCCTACCAAAACATGAGATGATGCTTTCTACAAGTGATAGAAGTGTCAAGAGGGGGAAATGAAGAGGAAAAGTTAAAATATTACCTCCGTCTGCCTCTGTAACTCACCTTGCCCCTGGCAGAGTCTGGATAATGTAGGTCACGTCCCCCGCTCAGAAAGTCGGGACTTGCAATACTAGGAAATAGAATTTATCTCACTCGCCCTTGTCCAGCTCTTTGCAGTCACCCAGCCCCTGAAAACCTGCTTAGTCATGCCTGTCCAGGTCAGGCATCCCCTTCCCCATCTTGACCACTGCTCCCACATGCACGAAACCCCTTAGTTTAAACCAGCCTGTTAACAGCTAGTGTTGCCCACTATGGTCTGCCTATAAATACTCTGTAATCCCTTTGTTTGGGGCCCAGAGCTTGGAGTGTTAACTCCTCTAGGCCCCCTGGCATAGTAAACCTGAGTTCTCCGACTCTCCAAGTGTGGTGCTAGGTTTCTTGAGTACTGGTTTCTGCATCAGAAGGACTGATCCTGAAGTTGAAGCTCCAATACTTTAGCCATTTGATGTGAAGAGGTGACTCATTGGAGAAGACTCTGATGCTGGGAAAGATTGAAGGCAAAAGGAGAAGGGGATGGCAGAGGATAAGATGGTAGACGGCATCAGCAACTCAATGGACATGAATTTGAGCAAACTCCAGGAGATAGTGGAGGACAGATGAGGCTGGCATGCTTCAGTCCGTGGGGTTGCAAAGAAATAGACACAATTTAGCGACTGAACAACAACAAAAATTCTGAAGAAGACCCAGTAGAGTACTATCATGGCAGGGCTCATTAAAGTGTAGATCTAGCTACAGTTGGGCTGAATTATGTCTCTCAAAACATTGTAACTGCCCAGTAAAGGGCTACTATGACACAATTAACCTAAAAGATGGATTTCCAGTAATTCCTATACAGTTTGTAAATATTTTGCTTCTGAAGCCAGTGGTATGAATTGATTAGCAAAGTTAGCTGTAAAAGGACACATTTGTCTAAAACACTTGATGTTTTTAAACCAAGGAAAATGTTCCTTCGAAGTACTGATTTTTACTAAAACTGTGGCTCAATTACTTATTTATGAAATTCTTAAGATGCCAAAAATTCATGTACATCTCTTTAAATCCTGTGATTTTTTTTGAAGGATTGAAAATTTTTTAAATACCATGTCTAAGTTCATATGGCTGTGGATCAACTTCATCCACAAAGCAAGATGATTTCCAAAATCAAAACACAGAATCACAGGAAATGTGTATGTTTCAATTTTTCAATCAGTTATCTGAGTCTCATGGATTTTAGTTTGTTGTTTGTCTGTTTGGGAAAGGTAGGTGTTATAGTTTTAACTGCTGATTCAATTCCTTTAGTAATAATTTATCCAGTCGTGTTTTCTCTTTTTTCTTGTCAGTTTTATTAAATTATATTTTTCCAGACAAATTTCTATTTTATATTTAAAATTTATTGGCATAAAATTGTTCACAGATGTTTGTTTTTTTATATATTCAGTGGATCTCTAGTGTTGTTCCCTTTTATTCTTATTATTGTCTGTTTGTCTTACCTCCTATTTTTTTCTTAATAAGTTTTGCCAGAATTTTGTCTATCATATTAATGTTTTTGCAACACACTCCAGTATTCTTTCCTGGAAAATTCCATGGACAGAGGAGCCTGGCAGGCTACAGTCCATGGGGTCATGAAGAGTCAAACACAACTGAGCAAGTGAACACATTAATGTTTTTAATTATTTTATTGAGTGGTAGTATTAAGATTTGTACAATTTTAAGTATGTTTATTATACCTCAAAAAATAATTTTATGGAAAAATGAGACCAAGGAATTTTGAACACAGGATTCAAAATGATGACTACTTAGAGTTGAGGGAGGCAGGGGAATGAGATGGGAGAAGCACACCATTAGGTTCAGACTATTACCAAAATCTTGGCTTTGTTTGGGGTAGTTATTTCATGGGTTCTTATTAGATTAAAAAGATAATTTTTGACAAGATAATCACTCAGTATTTTTTGTATCTGTGGGATTTAGGAGATGTAGAAACTGTTCTTTTTTCCTTCATTTATGCTTGGAAATGTATAACAGCAAGAGGCTGGCCAGATGACCTGAGGAAATGAGGCTAGAAGACCACCATGAAAAGAAGCCACATTTCCATTGAGGGGGGGTAAAAATGAGTATTTCCTGTGAGCCAGATATGTACCTGTTGGATGGGAGATTGAGGAAAGGGTTCACCTAGAGGGATGGGATAATTACAGCAGGAATATTTTGAATGCAGAACCAAGAAGCCAAGGATTTGGGGTGTTCCAGAGTGGCCCCTAGTGAAGAATTGCCCACACTGGAAATATGCAGATGTAGATTCTCAGAAGAGGGGAATCTCTGAGGAGCACCCTGGGCGTTTTAGGAGAGCAAAGGAACATTCATCATTCTATTATCACCTGAAAGCACCAATGCCATTGTACCACTACTTCCCACCAAGCCTTTGGACCCCAGGTTCACAGAACTGGGTCAACTATTATTCTTTGTCCATGACACACTCATCATATTCATCATTAATCTAAGCATGACCTATTTGTATATATTTGACACCTCACCCCACCCGAATTTGACTGGGAGAGTAGGAGGGAACACCTAGTTCAACTACAGCGCTCGCTCTCTCTCTGAAGAAATTCTCACTCTGAAATTCCTCTTAAACAATATTTAGGCCTATCCTTACCTATTCTGAAGGCAGGTCAAAAGAAAGTCAACAAGTTTCACTTGTTCTTTGTAAGTGATCTAGCCTGTGTTGTTCTCAGCCTTTGGGGCTCCAGTCAAAATTCCAAGACCACAAGAAATATTGAATTGAACATGCTGCTAGACAAATATGGATTGTGAGTTCATCTTTAGGAGGCACCTACTGATGATAAACTAAGGATTTGCCCCTCCAGGGTCCTTTTGCACTCCCTCTTGCCAGGGTATTATTGGTTCAGAACAAATTTTATGTTAATTTCTTAGCAGATAGCATAAATTCAAACCCCAAGCAAACATAAAGCACAAGCTTGTCCTTAACACTTCTTAGGAACTTTTCTCCATCCATGACAGACAGGTTTCTTGGTTGCCTCCCTGTATCAATTAATTGTTTTCTTAATTTATACTTTTATTGTTGGTATGAACCTTTGAGTATCTCATCTCTATGCAGGAGCCTTGGGTCCAACTCACTCTCCATTCTAGTTTAGACCAAAGACTCACTGTCTAACTCCACACAGATATTAAAAACCTACTTCCTGGATTACAGAAACTGGCAACCTCCCAACCTCCAGGTAGAAAACCTGGAGGGCTTCAGTTCTACAAGAACCAATCCTCTTGGTTGGTTCATAGATTGGTTGGTTCAACCAATCCACACCCGAAAGTAGATCCAGTCCCTATCCACCTTGGTTAGGAATGACTGTGTGAAGGGATCACTCTTCCTCTCGCCAGAATGGAGTGGTACAGAACCAGCCATTGGACATACCACTCAGCATTGTAACACATCCCTACCACTCTGTCCTACCTTCCTCCCAATCCAGAACTCCTCCTTCCTTCAAGGCCAAACATAGGACTCCAAACATCTGCGGGGGTCTTTCCCCATGACTAGAAGCCACACTTATGTTACCGTTACCACAATCCATGACATTCTTTATACCACCTGATCATCTTTCTTCACATCGTCCTTTGTTCTATATGTTAAAATACAGCAATTTAGTAATCTGATTTTTACAGCCCATTGCATTCCCAATTACAATATAATTAATTTTTTAAAACATATCAGAATTTATGGATCTAACCAAATGTAGTCACTTTGAAGGAAAAAAATAATATCTGTTATGTTGATATATTTCTACTTTTATGATGGTGTTACTGAAAACATTTTTTTTTCAGACACACTGTTTATGATCACATCTCAAATGCCTTAAATATTCTGTAAAACTAAGTTATTAGAAGGCAGAAACTGTATTAAGATCTCCTTTTTTAAATCTCTGCACACAGATGGGAGAAACACTGCAGTATAGTTAAGGAGTGATGTGCCTGGATGAGACAGGACAGAGGGACTAGAGATTGGAGACAGGACATTGAGGGTCTAGGGTTACTGAGAGAAATGGCTGTGGGGAAGCTTTCAAAGGTGGAGCATGTTCTTGAGAAGAAGGAGGTTATCTCTGACAATTAAGTCTGTATGCTACTGCTACTACTGCTAAGTCACTTCAGTCGTGTCCGACTCTGTGTGACCCCATAGACCGCAGCCCACCAGGCTTCCCTGTCCCTGGGATTCTCCAGGCAAGAACACTGGAGTGGGTTCCCATTTCCTTCTCCAATGCATGAAAGTGAAAAGTGAAAGTGAAGTCGCTCAGTCGTGTCCGACTCTTAGCAACCCCATGGACTACAGCCTACCAGGCTCCTCCATCCATGGGATTTTCCAGGCAAGAGTACTGGAGTGGGGTGCCATTGCCTTCTCCAAGTCTGTATGCTACATCAGCCAAATTCCCCATGACATCTGCAACTCAACCAGGCTTTATTTGACTCTTTAGGGATTCTTTAAAAGACAAGGACTCTTGGGGAAATGAAGTGAAAGTGTTTCTTCCTCCTTTGTGTCAAACTTGTAGCTAGAGAGGAGACCTGAAGGCACTAGAGATGACCTGCTTCCTCTTCCCAGAGGAGGCAGGTTCTCTGCTCGACAATGCTCCATGCCAAATATAAGCTTGGTGACAGGCCTTCATGAGTATTTTATTCCCTCTGTCTCCCCAGAGTTTCTACAGTGCTGGCACATACTAGGCACTCACTGGATGTTTGCTGAATGAAAGAATGCTAGCAAGTTGGAGCCTTTGAGAAGCTTGCAAACTTGTCTCTGGCTCACTGTCCAAGCTTAAGTACAGACTGACTGACTTGACCTGAAGGGATGAGCTAGATGCATTCTTACTTCAATGGATAATTCCATTTCATCGAAACATTGTGAACTGAAAAACCAGTTTCAGGTTGGAAATGTAGGAAAATTAAAGGGCAGAATGGAAGATAAACTGGAGTAAGACCTACTGTTCTTGAATGTTGCTTCTCTTGTTTCTAACAATAGGTTTTTATTAAACCAAAAATTTGATTATTTAAATAGATATTTAAGTTCACATTTAAATATTTAAATGAAAGTTACAAGAAATGTGTTGTCTCAATCTGGGCAAAAGGCAAAGACAAGAGACCCCCTGGTGACATGCAAACTCCAGGAGCAGGATATGGCTCCCCACCTTCTGACGTGACATAGGACACTCACCAAGGAGGTTTCAGCCTTAATTGCTCTGTCTAGCCTCACTGCTGACTCTTGGCAAATTTGAAAAGTCTTCACAAGTTTTCAAGAAATTATGATTACTACATTGATTCAGATGCGAAGAACTGACGTTAAGAACTGACTCACTGGAAAAGATCCTGATGCTGGGAAAGACTGAAGGCAGGAGGAGAAGGGGACGACAGAGGGATGAGATGGTTGGATGGCATCACTGACTCTATGGACATGAGTTTGGGTAAACTCCGGGAATTGGTGATGGACAGGGAAGCCTGGCATGCTGCAGTCCATGGGGTCGCAAAGAGTCAGACATGACTGAGAGACTGAACTGAACTTTGATTTAGATGGTTTATGATTTGGTACTTTTTTAATGATGCAATTGCTTTGCTCTTACAAATTTGATGCAACATGACAAAAGAAAATATTTTTTCACAAGCACCAAATTTTAGTAAAATGTGTAAAATTTTATTTTTTAAGCATCAAAAGTACTTCTAGTAACAAATGTTCCCCAAATATATCCCTTTAATGGTGGTTCATTGTGTATAAAGTAAACACATAATATGTAGTATATGAAGCCACATAATCCACAGTTCATTCAGGACTGGTGTTTGCATTGAATGCAATCCCAGTGGAAAGCCGTGTTTTAAATAATAAAAATATTTTCCTGTGATGTTTTTATAAAGGCTAAACTGAAAAGAAAATAACTTGTATTTATATAGCTAAAGCAGAAATATTTTTAAGTACTTTTTAGGGTAGCTGCTTAGTAAATTTTATTTCTAAATTCTGAATTCCTTTTGAGAACCCTGCTCTAGAAACAGAAATTACCAAGTGCTTCTGGCTCTGGTTGCATTTAGCTAGGTCTCTTAAAGAACAGGAAACTGTGGACTCAGATGAAGACACCACATTAGGTTCTTGGGATCCACAACGAGTAAGAGCAACAAGCCAAACCCCTGTCCTAGGAGCTGTCCTACCACTGAGGGAAGACCATCCCACTACACAGGTTTCCACCCTCCTTTGAAGGCATGTCAAGGCCAGCCCCATCATGCCTCATACCCATGATCCCCATCTCCACACTGCTCCCTCTATGCCTAATTCTGACCGATTCCTTTCTTTACAAATATTTCACATGGGTCCTTGGGCCTCCCAGTGAACAACTCCTCCCCTTGTATTGGCTACTTCTTTTCATCTCCTAAATTTAAACCTGGCTCTCTCCTGGACCACGCCCTTTCAGCCTTCTGGAGGCAGCCCCATGTTCTTCCACTGGGGATCTTTGGGTTCCCAGTGCCACTTCCAAACCATCATTCACATGCCCTTGATCCTGAGACGTCCTTGACTCCTTCCCCTTTCCTCCCTGTTGACATCTCAACTTGTAATCATGTCTCTCAGTTTTTGAAGAATTCCACTCTCAGCCATGGAAACTTTTGGCACCCCAACTCATTGTCATTCTCTTTCATCTTATATTATCTTTAACAAACACATGAAGGAAGCAAAAATACATGCAAGATGTTCAATGAGACTAGTAATCAGGCAAATGCAAATGAAAACAAAAACCCATTAGTATTGACACTATACTATAAGATGGGCAAATTTTAAAATTACAAGCCAGATAATATTGAGTTTGCTGTAGATGTGGATTCATGATAATTCTTACACACAATTGGTAATGTACATTGGTACAGTCACAGAAGAGAGAGATTTTGTAATAGAAGTCAAATTAGAAATACTACTTCTAGACACATGCACAAGGAAACAACTGTAAAGTTGATTTCCTTATTGTTCATACCAGTATAACAATTCAAATGACTATCAACAGATAAGTGGAGAAATAGTTGTGGTTTATTCACACACTGAAATAGTACATAGCAATTAAAGTACATATACAAAAAATAAAAACATGAATTTGGATAAAGGTTATCTCTGGGGTAAGAAAGAGGATAGTGGGACTGGGGATGGGTAAAAATGGGTCTTCATTTCTATGTATTACTATATTTTATTTATTACATTAAAAAGGAGAGATTAAAAACATGTAATAAGGCAAAAGAGTGAAACCAGAATAACAGATACATTTTTTTTTTTAATGAAAAAAGTGTTCAGTCATTTCTTCTTGGCAACAAGATGGGAAACCTTAGCTAACTTAAGAATTTCAAACTATCTCCAAGCAATATAAATGATATCTACATAGGAAAAAAGAAAGATGTTTGGCAGTTATTCAGTTAATCGTTTTGGTATCACACATCTAAACTTAAAATTTGCATGAAATTAACTTGTGAGGAATAAATTATTCTTAAGTATTTAATATTGATCATAATTACCAAATAACAGTCAAATCCCCACAACAGTTTGTACTATATGGAAACAATCTTTTGTGAGTACAAAACTCCAAAATGTTCAGCAAAAAAAAAAAAAAAAAACTGTCATTTGTTTCTACACCTGGCCTTACTTAAGGAAAGTAATGCTTTATTTATTCAACATCACTATGAAATGATGTGTTTCAAATACTTTTATGCCTTTAAGTGCCAATACTTTTTTTATTAATAATTTTAACCACTTGTATTGGAATCACTTTTGGAAAGAACATTTGGATGTTTTTCTTTCTTTTTTTAAGACAATAGACAGAGTTGATTAAGATTCTCACACTGACTTGGGGTCAAGAGTAAGTAGGCTCATAATTTCATTCTGTCTTAATTCCAAAGGACCTTTGTCTCCAGGAAATATATGTATTAATAGTAGTAGTTCCTTGTGTACTTTGGACAGCTAAACAATTGGTGAATGTGTCTCCAGAAAATTACTCTTTTCCCTGTTTGTTTAAGCTATTCTTCTGTCTATCTCACTGAACTTGAGCAACATCTACTCATAAACACACAGTTGTCAGGGCCCCTTTATTTTCACCATGCTTCTGGTTGATTGGGTCCATACTTCATAATTTTCTTCACAAAGATCAGTAGCAATAATCTGTACATAAGGACTGTTTATCCCAGCAGTATGTGACTACAAGGCTGGGGATTTAAAATTGTTGTGTCTGTTTTTAGCCTATACTCTCCTTACTCTCAGGTTGCCAGCCTCCAGCAGCAGTTTTCTTATTCAACCCACTCCATTATTCTTGCTGAGACATCCCATGGACAGAGGTGCCGGGCGGGCTACAATCCATCGGATCGCAAGAGTCAGACACGAATTAGTGACTAAAACAAAAACAAAAATTTATAAATTTTTGAAAAGAATAAATATGCTGTTACTGGCAGGCTAGAGTCTTTCCTATGAGGTTAAGTGTGTAGAGTTGGGCACAGGAACCATTTTTTTAGCTCTTCTTGTGTGTCTATTTCCTTCTCCTCTGCAATGCCCCAGATAACTCAGGCCCCAGGGGCTCCCTCCATCAGCATGGGACTACTGTGGCAACACAGACGTGAGGCCATTCCAGTGGGTCGATTGCACCATTCTAGAACTTGTCCTTTTTTAAATTCCTCCTTTGAACAGACAAATTGGCATACGATACTAATTCTTTCTCAGGATTGAACATTTTTAGACAAATTTCCTGTTCTTGGGGCATTTTCTTTTTTTTTTTTTAATTTAAATTTATTTCTTTTAATTGGAGGTTAATTACTTTACAATATTGTATTGGTTCTGCCACACATCAACATGAATCCACCACGGGCATACACGTGTTCTCCATCCTGAACCCTCCTCCCACCTCCCTCCCCATACTATACCTCCGGGTCATCCCAGTGCACCAGCCCCAAGCATCCTGTATCAAACCTGGACTGGCAATTCGTTTCTTATATGATATTATACATGTTTCTATGACATTCCCCCAAATCATCCCATCCTCTCCCTCTCCCACAGAGTCCAAAAGATTGTTCTATACATCTGTGTCTCTTTTGCTGTCTCACATACAAGGTTATCATTGCCATCTTTCTAAATTCCATATATATGCATTAGTATACTGTATTGGTATTTTTCTTTCTGGCTTACTTCACTCTGTATAATAGGCTCCAGTTTCATCCACCTCATTAGAACTGATTCAAATGTATTCTTTTTAATGGCTGAGTAATACTCCATTGTGTATATGTATGGAGAAGGCAATGGCACCCCACTCCAGTACTCTTGCCTGGAAAATCCCATGGACGGAGGAGCCTGGTAGGCTGCAGTCCATGGGGTCGCTAAGAATTGGACACAACTGAGCAACTCCACTTTCACTTTTCACTTTCATGCATTGGAGAAGGAAATGGCAACCCACTCCAGTGTTCTTGCCTGGAGACTCCCAGGGACGGGGAAGCCTAGTGGGCTGCCGTCTACGGGGTCGCACAACGACTGAAGCGACTTAGCAGCAGCAGCAGCAGCAGTGTATATGTACCACAGCTTTCTTACCCATTCATCTGCTGATGGACATCTAGGTTGCTTCTATGTCCTGGCTATTATAAACAGTGCTGCGATGAACATTGGGGTACACGTGTCTCTTTCAAGTCTCGTTTCCTCGCTGTGTATGCCCAGAGGTGGGATTTCTGGGTCATATGGCAGTTCTATTTCCAGTTTTTGAAGGAATCTCCACACTGTTCTCCATAGTGGCTGTACTAGTTTGCATTCCCACCAACAGTGTAAGAGGGTTCCCTTTTCTCCACACCCTTTCCAGCATTTATTCCTTGTAGACTTTTGGATTGCAGCCATTCTGACTCGTGTGAAATTGTACCTCATTGTGGTTTTGATTTGCATTTCTCTGATAATAAGTGATGTTGAGCATCTTTTCTATGTGTTTGTTAGACATTGGAGAAATGTCTGTTTAGTTCTTTGGCCCATTTTTAGATTGGTCGTTTATTTTTCTGGAATTGAGCTGCAAGATTTGCTTGTATATTTTTGAGATTAATTCTTTGTCAGTTGCTTCATTTGCTATTATTTTCTCCCATTCTGAAGGCTGTCTTGTCACCTTGCTTAGAGTTTCCTTTGTTGTGCAGAAGATTTTAATTAGGTCTCATTTGTTTATTTTTGCTTTTATTTCCAATATTCTGGGAGGTGGGTCATAGAGGATCCTGCTGTGATTGATGTCGGAGAGTGTTTTGCCTATGTTCTCCTCTAAGAGTTTTATAGTTTCTGGTCTTACATTTAGATCTTTAATCCATTTTGAGTTTATTTTTGTGTATGGTGTTAGAAAGTGTTCTAGTTTCATTCTTTTACAAGTGGTTGACCACTTTTCCCAGCATCACTTGTTAAAGAGATTGTCTTTTCTCCATTGTATGTTCTTGCCTCCTTTGTCAAAGATAAGGTGTCCATAGGTGAGTGGATTTATCTCTGGGCTTTCTATTTTGTTCCATTGATCTATATTTCTGTCTTGGTGCCAGTTCCATACTGTCTTGATGACTGTGGCTTTGTAGTAGAGCCTGAAGTCAGGCAGATTGATTCCTCCAGTTCCATTCTTCTTTCTCAAGATTGCTTTGGCTATTCGAGGTTTTTTGTATATCCATACAAATTGTGAAATTATTTGTTGAGCTCTGCATTTTCTTAAAGGACTCCTTACAAATAGACAGCAGAACTTCCACTGTAATTACTACTCTGTGCCAGAATTTGTTTATATTTCCTGCTAGCATTTATTTAATTTCACTTTACTTCCAATCAAAGTTTGAAGTGAACATTCTATTCTCTATACCAGTGGTCCCCAATCCTTTTGGCACCAGGGACTAGTTTTGTGGAAGTTTTTCACAGGATGGATGGGAGGGATGGTTTCAGGATGATTTAAGTGCATTTCATGTATTGTATCATTGTTGTTCTGTTGCTAAGTCATATCTGACTTTTTGCTATGCCATGGACTGTAGCCAGCCAGGCTCCTCAGTCCATGGTATTTCTTGGGCAAGAACACTGGAGTGGATTGCCATTTCCTTCTCCAGGAAATCTTCCTGGACCAGAAATCAAATCTGTGTATCCTGCATTGGCAAGTTTTTGTTTGTTTGCTTGTTTGTTTTTTACCACTGAGCCACCAGGGAAGCCCCATTTGTTGTATACTTAATATCTAATGCCGCTGCTGATCAGCAGGAGGTATCTACCAGCCCATGGGGACCCCTATTCTATGTCAGTGGTCAATAAACTAACTATAGCCTACAGGCCAAATGATGGTACTTTTATAAACAGTTTTGTCAGAATTCATGTTATCTATGATGGCTGTCATGCTGCAGTGGCAAAGTGGCTGAGACAGAAAATAAATGGTCCAGAAAGCTTAAAAAGTTTATATAAAAAGATAACCTGCCCTTAATTTAGTCTAACTAGTCAGTCTTACCTAAAAAGGTTTACTTCTTGAAGGAGGTGAACTCCAGCAACATCTTTCTTTTTCAAAATGTAAACATGGAAAAAATGGAAAATAATTAGACAGATTACTAGGAAAGTGGTTCGTACTTTCTGAGCTACTTTAATATATTTGTCAATTCTTAGCAGCTTGAAATCATTACCACTGGACAAGAGCAGTTATAGACAACAGTGGTGTTTAAATAAGCAACTCACAAGAATACCACATGCTTTAAGTGTAGCAAAAGTGCATTATAATTTTGTCTCAGCACGTGTACCCCAATGTTCATCACAGCACTGTTTACAATAACCAGGACATGGAAGCAACCTAGATGTCCATCAGCAGATGAATGGATAAGAAAACTGTGGTACATGTACACAATGGAGTATTACTCTGCTATTAAAAAGAATGCATTTGAATCAGTTCTAATGAGGTGGATGAAACTGGAATTTTCACACATACAGAGTGAAGTGAGTCAGAAAGAAAAATACCAATACAGTATATTAATGCATATATATGGAATTTAGAAAGATGGTAACAGTGACCCTATATACAAGACAGCAAAAAAGACACAGATATAAAGAACAGACTTTTGGACTCTGTGGGAAAAGGCGAGGGTGGGATGATTTGAGAGACTAGCGTTGAAACATGTATATTATCATATGTGAAATAGATTGCCAGTCCAGGTTCGAATCATGAGACAGGGTGCTCAGGGCTGGTGCACTGGGATGATCCTGAGGGATGGGATGGGGAGGGAAGAGGGTGGGGGTTCAGGATGGGGAACACATGTACACCCATGGCAGATTCATGTCAGTGTATGGCAAAACCAATACAATATTGTAAAGCAATTAGCCTTCAATTAAAATAAATAAATTAATTTTTAAAAGAAAAAAAATTTTGTCTGAGACATAAAATTAGATAAGAGATGGAAAATACCTTAAATAATAATTGCTACATAACATAATGCATAATTGATATGGTGCTAGACCCACAGTTTGGAGTACTGAATAAGTTATTAAGGCAACCCAAAGTTTATATTTTTTAATAAAGCAGATCATAAACATTATCCAAACGCACATTTTTATCTTGGTTATATCAATATATTATTATATTAAGGAAAGAAAATACAACAGAAATGTGGTATCAGAAAATGGAATTAATACTTATAATTTAGCTGTCATATTTTATGATACATATCAAGTATTTGCTTGCTAGATACAGCTAAAATGTTAAAGGCAAATGATTTGATTCATGTTATCCCAAGTCCATGAAATAGCTATTTAAATGCTATATGAGTTGTAACATACTTGTATATTGGACAGATATATTGAATAAGTCTATTGAGCGGGATTTCATTAAAACAACTTGCAATCCATCTCCTCAATGCCTGTGAAGCTATTCAGTGAAAGAAGCTTTGCCCCTGCACTAGATAAGAATTCAGCCAGTTTCCTGACTTTTCTCTTAATTTTAAGTGAAAGTGAAGTCGCTCAGTCGTGTCCGACTCTTTGCGACACCATGGCCTGTAGCCTATCAGGGTCCTCTGTCCATGGGATTCTCCAGGCAAGAATACTGGAGTGGGTTGCCATTTCCTTCTCCAGGGGATCTTCCCAAGCCAGGATCGAACCCAGGTCTCCTGCATTGAGGGAGGATACTTTACCATCTGAGCCGCCAGGGAAGCCCCAAATTTTAAGGTAGTGGCTATTGCCATGGTTACTTTAAGTAACAAAATACAATCTCATTTCAAAAATTAAGCACTGGTTCAGGACATTAATCAATCCTTCACTCTCCAGTCAATCTTACTTATGAGTGTAAGGTCTTACTAAGGGCAGGTATGATTTTATGTATTTTGCTTTAAAAAGCACTCTGAAAAATGACAGTAATTAAAACAGCATGATGGAGTAAAAGAAGAGAAACATGCATTGGAATTGACCAGAACAAGGAGCCCAAAAATAGACCCAAGCAAAGACATTCAACTGATTCTTGAAGTAGGAGTGGAAACCCATTGGGGGAAAAAAAATAGTCTTCTCAACAAATGGCACTGGAACACCTGGATGTCCATAAGCAAAAAAAGAAAAGTCAACCGAGACACAGAACTTACACCTTTTACAAAAATTAACTCCTCAAGAACAGATCTAAATGTAAAATGCAAAGCACTTAATTTCTAGAAGAAAATATAGTATAAAACCTAGGTGACATTGGGTTCAAAAATGAACTTTTAAATACAACACAAAAAGCAAAATCCATGAAGGAAAAAAAAAATTGATGGCAAGTAGAATTTACTAAGATTAGAAAACTTCTGCTCTGTGAAAAACATTGCTAAGAGAATGAAAAAAACAAGCCATACTGGGCAAAAGTCTTTGTAAAACACTTATGTAATAAAAAGACTTATTTCAAAAAAAAAAAACCTCTTAATATTCATCAATAAGAAAACAAACAACTGAAATAAAAAATGGACAAAATATCTGAACAGATATCTTACCAATGAAGACATATGGATAACAAATAAACATATGAAAATATGCTCAGTATAGTTTACCATTAGGAAATCAAAAATCTTTTAAAAAGAGATTTCACCATACACCTAATAAAATGGCTAAAATTCAAAACACTAATTTCTAGCAAGGATGAAGAAAAAGTAACTCTCGTTCATTGATAAATGGAATGCAAACTTATGCAGCCACATTAGAAAGACAGTTTCATAGTTTCTTAGAAAGTTAAATATGGGTTTATCATACACTCTTGGGTATTTACCCAACTGACTTGAAAATTTACGTTTACACAAAACTGCACACAAATGTTTATAGCAATTTTATTTGTAATTGCCAAAAACTGGAAGTAACCAAGATGTCCTCCAATAGATGAACATATAAACATATTTTGGAACATTCATATAATGAAACAGTATTCAATGATAAAAAGAATTGAACTATCAAGACACAAAAGACGTGGATAAATCATAAATGAATATTGCTAAGTGAAAGAAACCTGTCTGAGAAAGCTATTCAGTACATGATTACAATCACATTTTTTTGTCTCATATAATTTTGGTAAACAACTTCTTTTGTATCTCAATGCCTCAGCTGAAACTTCAGCTTCGATGCCTTGTTATAAATATGTGCAAACACATATTCAGGGACCAAGAAATATTTATGTATATAAGCACATATTCTGGAACCAAGAAATATTCAGTCATAAAACTTCTAAATATAAACCTACTAACTTTATATGTTACTTCACTAGATTATAAACTCCTCAAATGCTATAATCATAGCTTCTACTTCTTTGCAAAGCATACACACACATACTCATACACACACTCACACACACATATAAGAAACATAATTTTTAACCCCCAAATTGACTCAGTAAATGCTGGTTGCTGATCTGTTGATGGTGTGTATCTGTGTATACCTAATTTTACAAAGATAGTCAAGCATGACTCTGAGGTTAGGACATAATTTGGAACATAACTTGGAACCAGACTTGGACTTCTGGGTTTCCATTTATATCACTAGTTGACCACTTGAAAAACTGGCACTGGTTATTACCACTATCACTGTGCACAGAAGGATCCAGATTAAACAGCCAATCCTGAAAAGCAATGTTGCATTCAGATCAAACTGAACATCCAAATTGCTATCACAACACATTACCCAGAGAAAATATTGTGTACCTGGTAATTTATTTGAATCTGTAAAATTAACAACACTTTCCATTGAGAAATTAGACTGTCTAGAACTATCAGACACAGAACTTAAAATTCAAGTAAATGCAGCAATCTTACCCACAAGCCAGCAAGCCAGCTCAGTTCACTGTGAAGTATGAACACCGGGAGTATGTGCATGGCTCCTTTGGGTCAAAGGAAATTCTGACTGGCTCTGAACTGTTCCTCATTGAGCAGGGATAAAGTTTCCATTTTATAACCACTTCTCACACAAGGTGTCCCACATTCCTCACCCTCTGTTCAGAGGCATGTATGGATCTACGAGCATGGGACAATGGTCACACAAGGGATGAAGACCAATCACTCACCAACCATTCAACGGTGGTGGTGCTGAAGACCAACCACTCACTCCTTCCCAAATCCTCACCAAGCTTGGGTGTCTTCTCCTGCCCACTTCAAACACTCCTGTCTGTTGTCCCTTCTCCTCCTCTCCTCTTTCTATGAGCTCCAGCCTTACTTCTTCTTTGGGGATGGAAAAACTGACAAACATAAGCATGTATTAGAGTTTTCTCCTCCTGTGTTAGGCCAGCAGCTCCTTTACTGTCTTTGTCTCTGCTTCTATGTGGGCTGGGAAGGGGAAGCCCTTGGGCACCAGTGAGAGAGCGAGATATACTGGGAGGGAGAGAAATATGGTAAAGAATCTGCCCGCAATGCAGGAGACCCGGGTTCAATCCCTGGGTAGGGAAGATCCTCTGGAGAAGGGCATGGCAATCCACTCCAGTGTTCTTGCCTGGAGAATCCCATGGACAGAGAAACCTGGCGGGTTACAGTTTGTGGGGTCACAAAGAGTCAGACATGACTGAGCAACTAACACTAGTACTACTATGTCAGAAAACATACAGATTTGATCCTAAGTAAGGCTATGGTTTTTCCTGTGGTCATGTATGGATGTGAGAGTTGGACTGTGAAGAAGGCTGAGTGCCAAAGAATTGATGCTTTTGAACTGTGGTGTTGGAGAAGACTCTTGAGAGTCCCTTGGACTGCAAGGAGATCCAACCAGTCCATTCTAAAGATCAGCCCTGGGATTTCTTTGGAAGGAATGATGCTAAAGCTGAAACTCCAGTACTTTGGCCACCTCACGCGAAGAGTTGACTCATTGGAAAAGATTCTGATGCTGGGATTGGGGGCAGGAGGAGAAGGGGACGACAGAGGATGAGATGGCTGGATGGCATCACTGACTCAATGGATATGAGTCTGAGTGAACTCCAGGAGTTGGTGATGGACAGGGAGGCCTGGCGTGCTGCGATTAATGGGGTTGCAAAGAGTCAGACACGACTGAGTGACTGAACTGAACTGATTATGGCCCTGTCATAAATGCTTTTCAATCATCATCCTTTCTTCTTCACAAAACTGCTCTCCTTATTCATCTCCCATGTTGTACGTTTTCAAAGCAAAATAGTTTAAAAACAAGAAGTGACGCAGTTTGAAAATGTTTAACCAAGAGAGAGTGCAGAGCCTAACAGACAGAGCAAATGTCATGACCAAAGAAGAGAATTTAATAAGTAAGGCTACGTTTAAGTCATAGGGATAATGTGAAGGGAATCTTAGGCAACTGTTACAATTGATGGCCAATGAACAGACAAGGAAAATAAGCATAGACCAAGAGAAGCCATGCCTGGTGTCCAGGCAAAAGTGGTGACCCACACTAGGTAGGAGCATTTTTATTGACTTAGTGATGGAGTTGAGGAGTAGAGAGTGGTTGCTAAAGCTCTGTAGGGACCCGTTACTTCTAAAAGAATGAACTGCAGCTCCTAGTTGCTGAGTATTTGAACAGAATCAGTTAATACAGGTATAGATTCTATAAAAGCTCCAAAGATGTTCTAGTACATAAGCCTGCTCAGAGAAATGTTTATGACAATGGAGAAAAGATAGTCTCTTTAATAAGCAGTGCTGGGAAAACTGGACAGCTACCTGTAAAATAATGACTTTAAAACATTTCCTTATACCATATACAAAATAAGCTCAAAATAGATTAAAATCTAAATGTAAGATCTGAAACAATAAAATTCCAAGACAACAGATGCAGAACACTCTTTGACACAAATCATAGCGATATTTTTCATTTCTATTGCCTAAGGCAAAAGAAACAAAAGAAAAAATAAACAAATGGGACCTAAGTAAACTTTAAAGCTTTTGCATAGTAAAGGAAACCATTGACAAAATGGAAAGATATTCTGCTGGATAGAAGAAAATATTTGTAAACGATATCACCAACAATGGGTTAATGTCTAAAATACATAAACGTCTCACACAACTCAATATCAAGAAACAAAAACAGCCCAATTAAAAAATGGGCAGAAGACCGAATAGACATTTTTCCAAAGAAGACATACAGATGGCCAACAGTCACATAAAAAGAAGCTCAGCATCTCTAATCATTAGAGAAATGCAAATCAACATGCTTTTTAGAATCTTTGGTGGATTTTGAGTTTACTCTAAGTGGGCTAACAAGGTAAGTTTAGGCCAATAATCCTTAATGTTAATTCCCAACACTCACCTCACACTGCATGGAAATCTGTTAAAACTTAACACCAAGTGGCTTTTTATTACTTGTGTTTGGTTAAGATGTTGGTGTTAGGAAATACTTGTGTTTTATACCAGAAAATTTTTATGAATTCATTCCTATACAAGCATCTCTAATTTATACTATAAATACTTCTTTTAGCGATATCTGTGTCCCTTTTGGGACAAATCATTTTCAAAAGGTGTGCTTATAACGAGTATATTGTTCTGACTCAACTAAGTGTTGTATGAACACAACACCCACAACATGATGTAGTTTAACTAGTCTCTGAATATTGCCTTCACAAGCTTAATCAAATCCGACTTTTGCATTCCTTGGTGACATCCTAGGCATATTTCAGAACTTTTCTGGTTATTTTCTATTATTAACACTTAGTCCAACTGAAGCTCAGACTTGATTTGCATATCACATCTTCTCCTCCCATTAGCACAGTTTTGACCCAGACCTTTGTGGAGTCCAGAGAGGAAGGGAGCTCAGAAAGCTGCAAGCTGCCTTCGTTTTACCTACATTTGCGGTCTAGTCCCTCCACTACGTTCACAGGAAAGGAGGTAGAGAGAGATGATGCCTATTTAACCATTCCCTGTGGTTCCTCTTCCCATTGGTTGCTTTGCTTTTCAAGATAACACTAATAGCTATAGAAACACCCCCATGTTGCTGTGATTTAGTTGCTAAGTCACATCTGACTGTTTAGGACCCCATGAACTGCAGCACACCATATCGTTGCTTTTCAAATATTTGCTTTCAAAGAGCCCTGTAGGAGCTCTTGGATCTCCTGATAGTTCAGTTGGTAAAGAATCCACCTGCAATGCAGGAGACCCTGGTTTGATTTCTGGGTCAGGAAGATCCGCTGGAGAAGGGATAGGCTACCCACTCCAGTATTCTGGCTTGGAGAATTCCATGGACTGTATAGTTCATGGGGTCGCAAAGAGTTGGACACAAAAGAGCAACTTTCACTTCACTGTGGGAGCTCTTGCTGTGGCTCCTTGGCCCATGCCCAGCACATTTCGTAACTCAGGAGATCTAACTGGTTCTACCTCCTTCACTCTCCAAGCTTCCACTTTCAAAGGAATGAGCCATAAGCACCATGGCAGCCCATCACCCAGGCCCCCCTCAGTGGGAAGCTCTTGTAAGTGATGCAAGCCCAGATGCCTTCCACTGCATCCTTCAGACTTACAAGAGATAAGGGTATCCTCATGCTGGCCACAACTCTCTCAGCCCCACCATCTCCCAGCCCTCCTTCCCATGCTCACATGAGATGAAATGGGATCTTTCAAGACAGATAAGCAGGTCATCCAACTGGAGGTCAAGCTGCCCATTTCCCCTTCCCCAATTGCTACAGATAATATTTTGGGACCCTCCCTATCACTGGGTTTGGGGAAGGGCAGTGGCATATAACTCACTCCTCTCCCAAGGAAGCATTAACTCCTTAACACAAATACCACACCTCATTGGCATTTTTCCTAACTCCCTCCTCTCTCCCCCAATTTTCATGCATAGACTTGGAGTGGAGGGGGACAAGGGGAGGAGTGGCTAGTAGTGTGACATTTTAGTCTCTCATGTGTGTCTGAATCTGTGCGACCTCATGGACTGAGGCCCACCAGATTCTTCCATCCATGGAATTCTCTAGGCCAGAATACTGGAACAGGTTGCCATTCCCTTCTGCAGGGGATCTTCCCAACCCAAGGATCAAACCCAGGTCTCCTGCATTGCAGGCAGATTCTTTACCATCTGAGCCACTGGGGAAGTGCCTGGTGGTAGAAGAAACTACTCATTAAGTCCTAATAAACCTGGAGTAGATGCTTTCAGGGTCCTCTATGAATCAATAGTTGTCTCCACAGTAGGGGTTCCATGATGGCTTAGAGGGTAAAGAATCTGCCTGCGATGCAGGAGACCCATGTTTGATCCTAGATTGGGAAGATCTCCTGGAGAGGGGAATGGCTACCCACTCCAGTATTCTTGCCTGGAGAATTTCATGGACAGAGAAGTCTGATGAGCTACTTTCCTTGGAGTCACAAAGAGTCAGATATGACTGAGCGATTAACGCTCCATAATGGTAGGTAGTTCTTGTCTGATGTTTTCAGCTGTGGGATCTAGTACTCATTCTGGGGTATTAGGAGAAATATCCCTTCACATAGTTTAGCAGCCTTCCACAGAAAAATTTACAAGCTTTAAAGAAAATAGACACAATATTTTCATCACAGAATTCAAAGCACAAATCTGTCAGGAATGAGTGAAACTGTCCTTGTGTGTGTGTGTGTGTGTGTGTGTGTGTGCGTGTAGGCACAGAAATCCCCTCGTATTCAAAGCATTCATCTTGAGCCAATCAAGAAAAGGACAATTTACAAAGCTGAGAGAACCAGTCAGCTGTTTGGGAACAGGGAGTAGATATTCAAGTCTTCAGAAACCTCCCATGCCTTCTCTGATACCTATACAGGATTGTGCCTGAAATTCCCGAGCCCATAATGGATTCAGCTTCCTCTCATCCTCTAAAAGTGAAGTTGCTGAGTCGTGTCCGACTCTGTGCGACCCCATGGACTGTAGCCTATCAGGCTCCTCCATCCATGGGATTTTCCAGGCAAGCGTGCTGGAGTGGATTGCCATTTAGCCCTCACTTAATCCTAAAATCAGTCAACAAGTCACTACTTGGAGAAGAAGTCTGAAGAATATGGAGTGTAGATAATTAGGAAAAACCTAAGAGGTGACAGGGGAGCCTGGTGGGCTTCCTTCTATGGGGTCGCACAGAGTCAGACATGACTGAAGCAACTTAGCAGCAGCAGCAGCAAAAAAACGTTATAATCAATAGAATACAGGTTATCCCTCTGTGATTGTCTGAGAACCCTGAAGAGATGTGAATTGAATTTTGTAACTTGATATTGAGAATAGAGGGCTGGTGTATCTGGAGGACTCTATTCTCTCCCTTCACAGCTCTGCATCCTCAGTAGTCACTCAAGGAACTCATGACTTTACATTCCTACTGTTTGCCATGAGAAGGGAGCTGGTTCTTACTGCTCAGCTGCTGGGACTGACCATAATAATAATACCTCAACAGGTACAAAGCATCCTAACACAGTATCTGGCCATAAGAGCTACTGGAATTAATATTTTTGAACCAAACTGATTTCAAACGTTTTATGTCTAGCTGAGGACTCAGAGATGTAAAAACAAAATGCAAAGTTAGATGCCAATGGTTACAAAGGGAGAAAGTGCCAAGAGCAAACCAATGGTGGGGAGGCAGCTAGACTTGAGTTGGAACACTGATGTGTGATCTGGAGGCTTTTCCTCCAGAGGGATAGTCAGCTGGAAGAAGTTCAAGACCAGGAGGGGCTAATGGTCTTCTACCAACTTTTGGTCAGAGGTAGTATTCTTCTAGTGCTAGGATAAGGGGACATATCAAAGTTTCTTCTTGAAAAAAAAAAAAAAGACTAGAAAAGACATGAACCAGTATCTTCTCACCAACACCAGTGAGATGGCAGTTTGGTCCCACCAAGGTCTAAAGTTCACTTGGTTTGATCTAGCATCTAGCCTGGACAGTGCCAATAAATCATAGCTACATTACCACAATGTAACCATCCCAAATCAGGTCACTTTTCTCATCCCCATTTAAAAAAAAAATGTTTGATGTGCGCCATTTTTAAAGTATTTGTTGACTTTGTTACAATATTGCTTTTGTTTTGTTTTGTTTTATTGGCCACAAGGCATGTGGTATCTTAGCTCCCCAACCATGGATCAAACTCATACACACCATGCAATGAAAAGTGAAGTCTTAACTTCTGGACTGCCAGGGAAGTCCCCTCCTTATTCCCATTTTATAGATAAGGAAACTGAGGCACGGAGAGATTTATGTGACTTGCTCACATTTATGTAGTTTATGAGTAGAGCCAGGTTCGGATATGACACAACAGATCTAGTGCCTGTGCACTTAACCACTTGGCTTTGCTTCCTCTGGTGAACAAGAAAGGCCTTCACACCCCAGCATCACCTAAAGGTCCTTCTCCTCCCGGTGCCATAACCTACATCACTATCAGCAAAGGGCAGGGGGAGGAGTCAGAGGAAGGAGCAGTGAAGTTGGGGAAATGGCCTCCCTTTCCTCATGCAGCCAAGGAGAAAGCATCTGGGTTGACTTGCAAGGTTTTCAGGAAGAAAAGAATACATTCCTTCCCTGTCTGCAGTTCCTGAGAAATCTATGCTCTTAACCCAGTTGTCAGAGGGAGCGGTTTTGGTGAGTGACTGATAGGGTCAAAGCCCCACCTAGTGGCTTAAACTGAAAATACGCGCAGAAGATGTCCTTGGAGAAGCAGAAGCAAAGATTCGTTGAAGGCAGGAAAAGGGAACTGAAAGCAAAAACTACCCATGCTCAAAGCCTTTCTGTATCCTCTGTAGCTTGCAGCCACACATCATTAAAATATATCTTTTTTTTTTCCATGTCAGCCCACTCAAGGATTTACCCAGCGTATCAGGAACAAAACAAGGGCTAGAATCCTGGAGACATAACCGCAGCCCTCAGTCACTTACTCTACAACAGACTGAAAAACTCTGCCTCCTGAAATGTCTCCCCAGGTTTAGGAACCATCTTAGGTATCTGTGAAAATGAAAGTCTTAATCAGTCGGGTCTGACTCTACGCAACCCCATGGGCTCTAGCCCACCAGGCTCCTCTGTCCATGGCCCAGGTTCTGGGTCGGGAAGATCCTCTGGAGAAAGGAATGGTAACCCACTTCAGTATCCCTGCCTGGAGAATTCCATGGACAGAGGAGTCTGGCAGACTACAGCCCATGAGGTCCCAAAGAGTAGACACTACTGAACTACTAACACTTAGATATCTATCTGTAGGTCTTATTCAACATATGGGGAAAACTCAAGAGAGAAGGTACTGGTAATGAAGGAGCAGGGAAGGAAAGAAAATAGGAAAGAAGTGATTCTTCTCAAAATGTTTCCCCTGAACTTGTCCAGAAACCTCAGAATAATAGAGGGAAGGGCTACAGACTGCACTGATGTAGGCTGTACCCCCATCTTCCTTGCAGTTTCAGCAACTGTTCGTGGATCTCTATCCCTTGTTCCTTGCTAAGGGACATGTTAAGGACAAGCCAAAGGGGACCAGACCAAGCAAGAGCAAGGCAGTCCACCTGAGACAAGTGTCAGCCACCTCCATAGGAGAGAAGTTGATGGGTCAGGTCAATACCCCCAGCAGAACTTAGCTAGCTGGGGTATATGACAGTGGAGAGTCATAGGAAGTAGGGACAGCTAAGAGGGGAAGGTAAGGTAATAATAGCTTCTAGAATTCTGAGCAATGGTCATGCCCTAGTGTCAGGTACAGTCAAGTCAGGGTGGTTGTTAAGAAGGGTCTGTGGCAGGGCCCAACTCAGAAAACCAGGCAACAGGCTGGGCTCCCCCACCCACTTCTAGAAACCTCGGGAGTTGGAGAAACTCCAACTATAAACTTGCCATCTGGTTTTCAAGAATGAAGTCACTAGCCACTGTGATCACTGACCTTTGATACAGCCTGAGAGGAGTTCAGGGTGGAGATCAGCAATCAGGCACTCTGTTCCCTGGCATAACAAGCCTTCAGATTATTATGTATTTTCAGGAGAAAATATTATGAACCCAATTTCCTACATATTCTCATACCTAGAAAAGCATTAAAATAATTAACAGGGACATCTGCTCTTTGTGACGAGCAGCAACATTCTACCAAGATTCAAGATATTTGCTTGATTTCACATACCCCTTCACAAAACCATACATATACTGACTCCCACACTACCTGTTCAGAGCAGCTCCTCAGAGCTATATGAAAGACTATCTCCTGGGCTATAGTCCTCAGTAAGTTCTCGAGTAAAACTTAACTCTAAGCTCTCATTGTGCGTTTTTTTGTTTTTGTTTTTTGTTTTCTTTTTCATTTGACACAAGCATTCAAAGAATCAGAATAGGTCTGGACAGACAAAAGTTGATTCAGGCAGCAGTCAAATGTAGTGTAAACCAACATCAGATCATTTTTTCAATCTACACAAACTTGGTCCCAAGTCAGTTTAGGTTAGCGTAATGCCAGGTGTGATAGACCCTTGAACCTGTTGGAACCGGGATGCTGGTACATTTTCTAAGAATGAGCCTCCAGGTGTTCCTTTCTGTCCCCAGGCTTTGTTGTACATACTCTGCAGGCACTCCAACCCCTGTAAGCCCCCAGTATCCTGACTAAGGCAGAAGATGGTACCTCTCTTATTTGAGCCTCAAGAATTCTTGCCCTTCAGGCAGGTCTGGACTGGCAACGCATCCCACCCCATCACTTCCTATGAGTCTCTACAATCAAGTACCTGAAGTTTCTGGCTCCCCCGACTCTTTCTCTCTTGTCTATTTTTGCTCACCTATATTTTTACTTTTCGATGTTGCTTCTATCCTTGGATGAAGTGTGACTTCTTCCACCTCCTGTTCATATAGTCATTATGACATGAGACTCACTTCATGTCAGGTCATTCCCAGGCTGCCAGACTGCTCTCTTCCCCTACTGCAAAGGCTCAGTCAGTCTGGAAGGGTCACGTTAGGTCCCTAGGTATTTGTCAGACAGAGTTGATTATAACCCCCTGAAATGAATGAATGAATGAGCATTCCTCTGTAGAAGTTAATGGCATCAACTACTTATGTTCCCCTTGGCGGGGTGGGGAACTGTTAGTTGTTCCGTCATGTCCAACTCTTTGTGATCCCATAGACTGCAGACTCAGGCAAGAATACTGGAGTGGTTTGCCATTCCTTTCTCCAGGGGATCTTCCTGGCCCTGGGATCGAACCAGAGTCTCCTGCCCTGCAGGCAGATTCTTCACTGTCTGAGCCCTTTATATGTACCTGCTTTGAAAGACTAATCTATCGTAACAAAGAGACCTTGAATTACAGTGGCTTAAAAATGAAGTTTCTTTCTCTTTCATGCTATAGTTAAGAAAAGTCACAAGCTGTTGGCTGATCATAGTCCTTCAGGGGCTCTTCTGCTTTATTTCCTCACCATGCTTTAGATAATTTTCCTATGTTCAATATATACTTGAGCACTTACTATTTAAAAGGTGATGGGGATTCTTCCCTGGGGGTCCAGTGGTTGAGACGTCACCTTACAATGCAGGAGGGTGCAGGTTTAATCCCTTAAGATCCCACATGCCTCTCAACCAAAAATACAAATCATAAAATAGAAGCGGTATATTAACAAATTAAGTAAAGACTGTTTCAAAATAGGTTCCAGGTTACATTCCTCAGGAGAGACAGTCTCAGTCTTATTGGAACTCAAGATCTAAGGGAAAGATAAAGCAAGTAAATGAGTAGATGTGTTCAGAGAAGAAAATCCAGCACAATAGAGTCTGTAGGGATGAAATGGGGGAGGAATGGCTTTAGACCAGAGGCAGCAGGAAAGTCTTCACAGAGTAAGCTGTTTATGAGACGGAATTTGAAGAATAAACACAATTTCAGTAGAAAAATAAGATAATAAATTGTTACCAGCAGAAAAAAAAGCACTATGAGCCAAAGTTGAAGACAATAAAATCAGGAAATCTAGGAAACAATGAGCATACGAGTACATAGGGTATTGCTGAACAAGATTCTAGGGGGAGATCAGAGCCTCATTGCAGAGGACCAGATGAGGAACCAATCCTTCACTTGCAGGTCATGGATAATTTCTGATATTTCAAGTTGGACAATGAATGGTCAGAACTCTGAAGCTGATCCTGATAGCTGGACTGAAGGGGAAAGCTGGAAATAGATAAATTAATAGAAAATTACTACCATAGTCAAGGAGAAAAAAGCACAGGCTGGAATCAAGTTACAGATACTGAGAGAAACCCAAAAGGAAAATCACAATGGAGACAGGACTCACAGGATTTGACAACTGGTTGAATGATGGAAGTGAAAAGGAGTAATAACACAAAACTCAGAGTTGTCAAGGTTTAGCTCCTCAAGCAATGGTGATGCTTCTGAGATATGGAAGTCACAGCACAAAAGAGACTGGATGCAGATGGTGGGGTAGAGTTTAGCTTCAAATATTAAGCTTACATTCTTAGAAAACCTAGAGAAACATTTCCAAAAAGAGCTCAAAATGTAAGCCTGAAACTGAGGCAATAGTTATTTCTAGTAAATGATATGGATGTAAAGCAGTTGGTAGAGAAAGAGACCTAGAGGTTAAGAGAATGCAGATTAGCCAACCTTGGCTGAAACAAGGACATAGGCAGGACTTTAGAAAACCCACACATATAAGGAAGAAACTTCAGGGGGAAAAAAAAGAAAACTTACCCGAAAAGCAAGTGCTCAGTGTCCTGGGAGAAAAAGGAAAAGATTCTCAACAAAGGGCAAATATGTCCAAGACAAAGAGAACTCCAAGATGACCCAAATGGAGGAAGGTCATTCAACCTGATAATTAATGTTTACGTATAACTTTAAGGATAGTATCTCAATAAACTGAGAAAACTAAAAAACAAATGTGTTATACAGTGAGTTAGGAAAGTTAGGAAAAGAACACAGGATGTTAGGAACGAAAAAACATAATAAACCAAAGGAAAGTAGATGTCAAGAATTAATAAAATATTGGGGGGGAGGATAAATCAGGAGTTTGGAATGAACATACATGCACTACTGTATGTAAGACAGATAATCAACAAGGACCTACTGTACATGTATAGCACAGGGAACTCTACTCAATATTCTGGGCTAACCGATATGAGAAAAGAATCTAGAAAAGAATGAATACTGTACATGCATATGTGTAACTGAATCACTTTGCTGTACACCTGAAACTCACACAACATTGTAAATCAATTATATTCTGATGAAATTAAAATTAAAGAAGAATTGATAAAGAAGAAATTAATGAGCTGGAAAGCAGAACTAATAAATGAATACAAAAAGTGTGCCTTAAAAATGAATAAACTAGCAGCTAACTTAGTTAAGAAAAAGGTAAAGCACCAGCATACATAGAAAGAAATAACTTTTTTTTTTCCTTTTTTTATTTTTTTTTCTAATTTTATTTTATTTTAAAACTTTACATAATTGTATTAGTTTTGCCAAATATCAAAATGAATCCGCCACAGGTATACATGTGTTCCCCATCCTGAACCCTCCTCCCTCCTCCCTCCCCATACCATCCCTCTGGGTCGTCCCAGTGCACTAGCCCCAAGCATCCAGTATCGTGCATCGAACCTGGACTGGCAACTCGTTTCTTACATAATATTTTACATGTTTCAATTCTCATAAAAAGAAATAACTTTTTATGAGAAACCATCACACATAAATAAGAAATTAAAATAATCATAACAGTCTACTCCACTCAACTCTATACAAATAAACTTGAAAATCCAGACTAAAAGTATAATTTTCTATGAATATATAATTTAATAAAATACCCCAGATGATATGATTGTTTATTTGAAAAAAAAACAATACAACTAACTGTAAAACCACGATAAGACATTTGGTAACATAGAGAGGTGCTGAATGCATATGTAGAAATCAACAACTTTCATATATGCAGATGATAATGATCCAGAGTATAATAGAAGAAAAGAGTCCATTTTCAAGATCAAGAAAGTAGATAAAGTATCTGGAATAAACTTCATGAGAACTGTTTAAACATAAACAAAAATTAAACAATAAAGAAAAACATCAAATAAAATATTTTTATTGAACAAATGAAAAAACATTAATTTGTAAGTGTAACTAATATGAACCCAATTGGTAAATATACCAGAAGAGTTTTCTCCTTTTCTCTCTCTCTCTCTCTCTCTTTTCTTTTTTTCTTTTTTTAACTTAGGCTAATTATAAAGTTCACATGGAGAAAAACAAAATTAGAAAAGTTAAGGAAGCTCTGTGAAAAGAGGAGCAAATACCCCTATTAGACATTAAAACATAAGTCTCAATAATTTAAAAAGTGCTGCTTTGGTATATAGACTAATGGAACAGAATAGGAAGTCAAGAAATACATTAAAATACATACAGGAATTTAGATTATAATAAGAGCCATCCCAAATCAGCATAGGAAAAACAAGCTTTCCAAATAATAGCTTTGCCATCTGAATTCCAGATGGATCCAAGATTAAAGTGATTAAAAATAATTAATTAAAATACTAAAGGAAAATATGGAAAAATTCATTTATAGACCTGTTATTTAAAAAGGCCTTTTTCATTTGAAAACTAGAAGATTTAGAGAAGATTGATACATCCTGCTAAATAAAAATTAAAATCCTATAGGGAAAAAAAACTACAAAAATTAAAGCCATAACAAAGTCAAAGACAATGATAATTTGGGGAAAATCATTTACAACTCATGTCACAGAAAAAAACTGATCTCAACTCATAAAATACTCCTAGATTTTGATAAAATGAAAACAATCAACATAAAAGTACACCAGTCACAGAAAATAAAATAAATACATAAAAAGCAGCTCGATTTTATTCATAATCAGGGAAATATACATTAAAACTGTGCTGAGATAATATTTATCACTTTTGATTAGCAAAGATCTATAAATTTGACAGCACAATGTATATTTTCTGTTGCTATTGTGGCAAATTACACAAACTTGACTTGAGCGACACAAATTAATATCTTATGGTTTCATGGGTTAGTTTCATAGGTCCAGCATGGGTCTTACTGGGCTAAAATGAAGATGTCAGCAGGCTGCTTTTCTTTCTGGAGGCTCCAGGAAAGAATCCATGTTCTTGCTCTTTCCAGCTTCCAGAGCTGCCAACAGTCTTTGGCTGGTGGTCTCAAGTCAGGATCTGCAAAGCCAGCAACATTGTATCTCTTTCTGACTTTCTTCTCTGGCAGACTCTTCTGCCCCTCTCTTCTACTTTTAAGGTCCTTTGTGATTACATTAGACCCACCTAGATAATCCAGAAAAATTTCCCTATCTTGAGGTCTGCTAATTAACAACTTTTATTCTTCTTTGTTACTTAACATAGTCATGGGTTCCAAGGATTATTTCTCTACTACACACACTACAATTAGAATGTGGGAAACAAGCACTCCCATAAACACTGGCAGAAGGAAAATTGGTACAAGAACTATGTAATTTGACAATGTGTCTCGAGATTTAAAATGCATATAACCTTCTAATATATACACACATCAAATCATTATAGTGTATACCTTAGTTATAAAACGTAATATGCAAGGGAGGCGGTCCTAAGATGGCAGAGGGATAGGACGGGGAGACCACTTTCTCCCCCACAAATTCATCAGAAGAACATTTGAACACTGAGTAAATTCCACAAAACAACTTCTGAATGCCGGCAGAGGACATCAGGCACCCAGAAAAGCAGTCCATTGTCTTCAAAAGAAGGTAGGAAAAAATATAAAAGATAAAAAGAGAGACAAAAGAGGTAGAGATGGAGATCCATCTGGGGAAGGGAGTCTTAAAAAAGAGAGAAGTTTCCAAACACCAGCAAACACTCTCACTGCTGAGTCTGTGGCGAGCCTTGGAACCACAGAGGGAAACATAACTGGGAGGAAAAATAAATAAATAATTAAAGCCCACAGATTACGTGCCCAACGGTAACTCCCCCAGCAGAGAAGCAGGGCAGATGCCTACACCCGCCGCTAGCAAGCCGGGGCTGGGCAGGGAGGCGCGGGCTGCATTGCTTAGAGTAAGGACTGGGCCTGAATGTCCCGAAGGCAATCTGAGGGAAATTACATGAGATAGCAAAGCAGACTGTGGGATAGCTACCCCACGAAAAGGCGAAAAGCCCTAACCTAAGACATCGCCAGGCCTGCTCACAGAACAAAGGACTGAGCAGAGCTAGCCGGCTGCAGACTGGCCCATCCCCTGCTGGAGACAGGCAGGCAAGGGCAGCCAGAGCCAGAAGGGGGCAATCACAGCCCCAGAGAGGCATCCTCTACCAAACTGCAAGCAGGCTTCATTGCTAACCAAGACTTCTTGGGATTCTGGATGGTTGACATCCACCTGAGAAGGTGTGCCAGTTGTGCACCCAGAAATGGCAGGGATGGGGGAGGTGATAAGTCTCAGTGACCACGCTCACCAAACACCTGGTCACCTGAGCTGCTCAGACCTGGGAAGGGCACAAAACGCAGGCCCAACCGAGTCTGTGCCTCTGAGGACTACCCGAGTACCTGAAACTGAGTGGCTTAGACCAGGGAAGTGCATACAACCCAAGGCTGGTCTCAGACAGTTCCTGGCAGAGCAACCTAGAGCCTAAGCAGTGTAGACAGGGAAAGCACACACGCCATGAGCAGGGGCAAACCCAGTGTGGCTGAGACACTGTGAGCACACAACAGTGTTATTTGTTTGCAGCATCCCTCCCTCCCCACAGCACGACTGAACAAGTGAGCCCAAAAATGTGTCCACCACCACCCCCTTGTGCCAGGGCGGAAATTAGACACTGAAGAGACCAGCAAACAGAAGAAGCTAAAACAGAGGGAACCTCCTTCTAAGTGACAGATAGAGAAGTCTTGAGGCTACTGTAAGAACAAGACTGAAAACCAGAGGCAGGAGGCTTAAGTCCAAATCCTGAGAACACCAGAGAACTCCTAACTCCAGGGAACATTAATTGATAGGAACTCATCAAATGCCCCATACCTACATTGAAACTAAGCACAACCCAAGGACCAACAAGTTCCAGAGCAAGACATACCACACAAATTCTCCAGCAATACAGGAACATAGCCCTGAGCTTCAATATACAGGCTGCCCAAAGTCACTCCAAACCCACTGACATCTCATAACTCATTACTGGACACTTCACTGCACTTCAGAGAGAAGAAATCCAGCTCCGCCCACCAGAACACCGACACAAGCTTCCCTAACAAGGAAACCTTTACAAGCCACCCATTGAACCCCACCCACAGTGAAGAAACTCCACAATAAAGAGAACTCCACAAGATGCCAGAATATAGAAAGGCCACCCCAAACACAGCAATATAAGCAAGATGAACAGGCAGAGACATACCCAGCAGGTAAAGGAACAGAATAAATGCCCAACAACCCAAATAAAAGAGGAAGAGCTAGGGAATCTACCTGATAATGAATTCTGAATAATGATAGTGAAAATGATCCAAAATCTTGAAAGGAAAATGGACTTACAGATAAATAGCCTGGAGACAAGGATGAAGAGATGCAAGAGGTTTAACAAGGACCTATGTGATCACTTACCTAAAGCCAGACATCCTGGAATGTGAAGACAAGTGGGCCTTAGAAAGCATCACTACGAACACAGCTAGTGGAGGTGATGGAATTCCAGTTGAGCTATTTCAAATCCTGAAAGATGATGCTGTGAAAGTATTGCACTCAATATGCCAGCAAATTTGGAAAACTCAGCAGTGGCCACAGGACTGGAAAAGGTCAGTTTTCATTCCAATCCCAAAGAAAGGCAATGCCAAAGAATGCTCAAACTACCACACAATTGCACTCATCTCACACACTAGTAAAGTAATACTCAAAATTCTGCAGGCCAGGCTTTAGCAGTACATGAACCGCGAACTTCCAGATGTTCAAGCTGGTTTTAGAAAAGGCAGAGGAACCAGAGATCAAATTGCCAACATCCACTGGATCATCAAAAAAGCAAGAGAGTTTCAGAAAAACATCTATTTCTGCTTTATTGACTATGCCAAAGCCTTTGACTGTGTGGATCACAATAAACTGTGAAAAATTCTGAAAGAGATGGGAATACCAGACCACCTGACCTGCCTCTTGAGAAACCTATATGCAGGTCAGGAAGCAACAGGTAGAACTGGACACGGAACAACAGACTGGTTCCAAATAGGAAAAGGAGTACATCAAGGCTGTATATAGTCACCCTGCTTATTTAATTTATATGCAGAGTACATCATGAGAAACGCTGGGCTGGAAGAAGCACAGGCTGGAATCAAGATTGCTGGGAGAAATATTAATAACCTCAGATATGCAGACGACACCACCCTTATGGCAGAAAGTGAAGAGGAACTCAAAACCCTCTTGATGAAAGTGAAAGAGGAGGGTGAAAAAGTTGGTTTAAAGCTCAACATTCAGAAAACGAAGATCATGGCATCTGGTCCCATCACTTCATGGGAAATAGATGGGAAACAGTGGAAACAGTGTCAGACTTTATTTTGGGGGGCTCCAAAATCACTGCAGATGGTGAGTGCAGCCATGAAATTAAAAGACGCTTACTCCTTGGAAGGAAAGTTATGACCAACCTAGATAGCATATTCAAAAGCAGAGACATCACTTTGCCATTAAAGGTCTGTCTAGTCAAGGCTATGGTGGTCATGTATGGCTGTGAGAGCTGGACTGTGAAGAAAGCTGAGCGCCGAAGAATTGATGCTTTTGAAATGTGGTGTTGGAGAAGACTCTTGAGAGTCCCTTAGACTGCAAGGAGATCCAACCAGTCCATTCTAAAGGAGATCGGTCCTGTGTTCTTTGGAAGGAATGATGCTAAAGCTGAAACTCCAGTACTTTGGCCACCTTATGCAAAGAGTTGACTCATTGGAGAAGACTCTGATGCTGGGAGGGATTGGGGGCAGGAGGAGAAGGGGAAAACAGAGGATGAGACGGCTGGATGGCATCACTGACTCGATGGACGTGAGTTTGAGTGAACTCCAGGAGTTGGTGATGGACAGGGAGGCCTGGTGTGCTGCAATTCATGGGGTCACAAAGAGTCAGACACGACTGAGTGAGTGAACTGAACTGAACTGAGAATAAATAAAAAAGAGTCAATATATAATAAATAATGCAATAAATGAGATCAAAAACACTCTGGAGGGAACAAATAGTTGAATAACAGAGGCAGACGATAGGATTAGTGAGGTAGAAGATAGAATGGTAGAAATAAATGAATCAGAGAGGAAACAAGAAAAATGAATTAAAAGAAATGAGGACAATCTCAGAGACCTCTGGGACAATGTTAAACCCCCCAACATTCGAATCATAGGAGTTCCAAAAGAAGAAGACAAAAAGAAAGACCATGAGAAAATACTTGAGGAGATATAGTTGAAAACTTCCCTAAAATGGGGAAGGAAATAATCACCCAAGTCCAAGAAACCCAGAGAGTCCCAAATAGGATAAACCCAAGGCAAAATACCCCAAGACACATATTAATCAAATTAACAAAGATAAAACACAAAGAACAAATATTAAAAGCAGCAAGGGAAAACAACAAATAACACACAAGGGGATTCCCATCAGGATAACACCTAATCTTTCAATAGAAACTCTTCAAGCCAGGAGAGAATGGCAGGACATACTTAAAGGGATGAAAGAAAATAGCCTACAGCCCAGATTACTGTACCCAGCAAGGATCTCATTCAAATATGAAAGAGAAATCAAAGTCTTTACAGACAAGCAAAAGCTGAGAGAATTCAGCACCACCAAACCAGCTCTCCAACAAATGCTAAAGGATCTTCTCGAGACAGGAAACACAGAAAGGGTGTATAAACTCGAACCCAAAACAATAAAGTAAATGGCAACAGGATCATACTTATCAATAATTACTTTAAATGTAAATGGGTTGAACACCCCAACCAAAAGACAAAGACTGGCTGAATGGATACAAAAACAAGACCCCTATTTATGTTGTCTACAAGAGACCCACCTTGAAACAAGGGACACATACAGACTGAAAGTGAAAGGCTGGAAAAAGATACTCCACGCAAATAGAGACCAAAAGAAAGCAGGAGTAGCAATACTCATATCAAATAAAATAGACTTTAAAACAAAGGCTTTGAAAAGAGACAAAGAAGGGCACTACATAATGATCAAAGGATCAGTACAAGAAGATATAACAATTATAAATATATATGTGCCCAATATAGGAGCACTGGAATATGTAAGACAAATGCTAACAAGTATAAAAAGGGAAGTTAACAATAACACAATAATAGTGGGAGACTTTAATACCCCACTCACACCTACGGATAGATCAACTAATCAGAAAATTAACAAGGAAACACAAACTTTAAATGATACAATAGACCACTTAGACCTAATTGATATCTATAGGACATTTCACCCCAAAACAATGAATCTCACCTTTTTCTCAAGCACACATAGAACGTTCTCCAGGATAGATCACATCCTGGGCCATAAATCTAGCCTTAGTAAATTCAAAAAAAATTGAAATCATTCCAAGAATCTTTTCTGACCACAATGCAGTAAGTTTAGATCTCAATTACAGGAAAAAAAAAAAAAAGACTATTAAAAATTCCAACATATGGAGGCTGAACAACACGCTGCTGAATAACCAACAAATCACAGAAGAAATCAAAAAAGAAATCAAAATTTGCATAGAAATGAATGAACATGAAAACACAACAACCTAAAACCTGTGGGAAACTGTAAAAGTAGTGCTAAAGGGAAGGTTCATAGCAATACAGGCATACCTCAAGAAACAAGAAAAAAGTCAAATAAATAACCTAACTCTACACCTAAAGCAACTGAAAAAGGAAGAAATGAAGAAGCCCAGGGTTAGTAGAAGGAAATAAATCTTAAAAATTAGGGAAGAAATAAATGCAAAAGAAACAAAAGAGACCATAGCAAAAATCAACAAAGCCAAAAGCTGGTTCTTTGAGAAGGTAAAATTGACAAACCACTAGCCAGACTCATCAAGAAACAAAGGGAGAAAAATAAAATCAATAAAATTAGAAGTGAAAATGGAGAAATCACAACAGAAAACACAGAAATACAAAGGATCGTAAGAGACTACTATCAGCAATTATATGCCAATAAAATGGACAACTTGGAAGAAATGCACAAATTCTTAGAAAAGTACAACTACCCAAAACTGAACCAGGAAGAAATAGAAAATCTTAACAGACCCATCACAAGCACGGAAATTGAAACTGTAATCAGAAATCTTCCCACAAACAAAAGCCCAGGTCCAGATGGCTTCACAGCTGAGTTCTACCAAAAATTTAGAGAAGAGCTAACACCTATCCTACTCAAACTCTCCCAGAAAATTGCAGAGGAAGATAAACTTCCAAACTCATTCTATGAGGCCACCATTACCCTAATACCAAAACCTGACAAAGATGCCACACAAAAAAAATAAATAAATAAAACTACAGGCTAATATCACTGATGAACATAGAAGAAAAATCCTTAACAAAATTCTAGCAAGCAGAATCCAACAACACGTTAATAAGATCATACATCATGGGCTTTTATCCCAGGGATGCAAGGATTATTCAATATCTGCAAGTCAATCAATGTAATACACCACATTAACAAATTGAAAAATAAAAGCCATATGATTACCTCAATCGATGCAGAGAAAGCCTTTGACAAAATTCAACATCCATTTATGATAGAAAAAAAACCCTCCAGAAAGCAGGAAAAGAAGGAATATACCTCAGCATAATTAAAGCTATATATGACAAACCCACAGCAAGCATTATCTTCAATGGTGAAAAATTGAAAGCATTTCCCCTAAAGTCAGGAACAAGACAAGAGTGCCCACTCTCGCCACTACTATTCAACATAGTTTTGGAAGTTCACAGCAATCAAAGCAGAAAAAGAAATAAAAGGAATCCAAATTGGAAAAGAAGAAGTAAAACTCCCACTGTTTGCTGATGACATGATCCTCTACATAGAAAACCCTAAAGACTCCACCAGAAAATTACTAGAGCTAATCAATTAATATAGTAAAGTTTCAGGATATAAAATCAACGCACAGAAATCCCTTGCATTCCTATACACTAATAATGAGAAAATAGAAAGAGAAATTAAGGGAAAAATTCCGTTCACCATTGCAACAAAAAGAATAAAATACTTAGGAATATATCTACCTAAAGAAACAAAAGACCTGTATATAGAAAACTATAAAACACTGGTGAAAGAAATCAAAGAGGACACTAATAGATGGAGAACTATACCGTGTTCATGGATCGGAAGAATCAATATAGTGCAAATAAGTATACTACCCAAAGCAAACTATAGATTCAATGCAATCCCTATCAAGCTACCAACAGTATTCTTCACAGAGCTAGAAAAAATAATTTCACAATTTGTATGGAAATACCAAAAACCTCGAATAGCCAAAGCAATCTTGAGAAAGAACAATGGAACTGGAGGAATCAACCTGCCTGACTTCAGGCTCTACTACAAAGCCACAGTCATCAAAACAGTATGGTACTGGCACAAAGATAGAAATATTGATCAATGGAACAAAATAGAAAGCCCAGAGATAAATCCATGCACTTATGGACACCTTTTCTTCAACAAAGGAGGCAAGAATGTACAATAGAGAAAAGACAATCTCTTTAACAAGTGGTGCTGGGAAAACTGGTCAACCACTTATAAAAGAATGAAACCAGAACACTTTCTAACACCATACACAAAAATACACTCAAAATGGATTACGGATCTAAATGTAAGACCAGAAACTATAAAACTCCTAGAGGAGAACATAGGCAAAACACTCTCCGACATAAATCACAGCAGGCTCCTCCATGACCCACCTCCCAGAATATTGAAAATAAAAGCAAAAATAAACAAATGAGACCTAATTAAAATTAAAAGCTTCTGCACAACAAAGGAAACTATAAGCAAGGTGACAAGACAGCCTTCAGAATGGGAGAAAATAATAGCAAATGAAGCAACTGACAAAGAATTAATCTCAAAAATATACAAGCAACTCCTACAGCTCAACTCCAGAAAAATAAATGACCCAATCAAAAAATGGGCCAAAGATCTAAATAGACATTTCTCCAATGTCTAACAAACACATGAAAAGATGCTCAACATCACTCATTATCAGAGAAATGCAAATCAGAGCCACAATGAGGTACCATTTCACACCAGTCAGAATGGCTGCAATCCAAAAGTCTACAAGCAATAAATGCTGGAGAGGGTGTGGAGAAAAGGGAACCCTCTTACACTGTTGGTGGGAATGCAAACTAGTACAGCCACTATGGAGAACAGTGTGGAGATTCCTTCAAAAATTGGAAATAGAACTGCCTTATGACCCAGCAATCCCACTGCTGGGCATACACACCAAGGAGACCAGAATTGAAAGAGACACATGTACCCCAATGTTCATCACAGCACTGTTTATAATAGCCAGGACATGGAAGCAACCTAGATGTCCATCAGCAGATGAATGGATAAGAAAGCTGTGGTACATATACACAATGGAGTATTACTCAGCCATTAAAAAGAATACATTTGAATCAGTTCTAATGAGATGGATGAAACTGGAGCCTATTACACAGAGTGAAGTAAGCCAGAAAGAAAAACACCAATACAGTATACTAATGCATATATACGGAATTTAGGAACATGGTAATGATAACACTGTATGCGAGACAGCAAAAGAGACACAGATGTATAGAACAGTCTTTTGGACTCTGTAGGAGAGGGTGAGGGTGGGATGATATGGGAGAATGGCATTGAAACATGTATATTATCATATGTGAAATAAATCGTCAGTCCAGGTTCGATGCATGATACAGGATGCTCGGGAGTGGTGCACTGGGATGATCCAGAGGGATGATATGGGGAGGGATGTGGGAGGGGGGTTCAAGATGGGGAACACATGTACACCCGTGGCAGATCCATGTCAATGTATGGCAAAACCAATACAATACTGTAATTAGCCTCCAATTAAAATAAATAAATTTAAAAAAATAGAACATAATATGCAAATTCTATTTTAATAAAACTGGAAAAAATTTAATAGAAGTAAAAATTTAAATAAATAAATAAATACACATTACCTGTGACCCAGCCATTTCACTTTGAGAATCTACTCTATAGATGTACTTGCATGCAGATGAAATCATGGATGTCCAAGATTATCTACATTACACTTGATCTTAGCCAAAAGGCCGAGAAACTACCACACAACTGCACTCATCTCACACACTAGCAAAGTAATGCTCAAAATTCTCCAAGCAAGGCTCCAACAGTATGTGAATCATGAACTTCCGGATGTTCAAACTGGATTTAGAAAAGGCAGAGGAACCAGAAATCAAAGTTCCAACATCCGTTGAATCATAAAAAAAGCAAAAGAGTTCCAGAAAAATACCTACTTCTGTTTTACTGATGCCAAAGCCTTTGACTGTGTGGATCACAACGGACATGAGTTTGAGCAAATTCTGGGGGATAGGAAAGGACAGGGAAGCCTGGCATGCTGCAGTCCATGGAGTGGCAAAGAATTAGACACAACTTGGTGACTAAACAGCAACGAAAAACAACAGCTTTCCCTACTCACAACACTTCTGATGCCAGATATGTGGGTTTTCAGACACCAAGCAATTTTCCAGTTTTTGGCAGACACCAACTGGATGTCATAGAGTTTCATTCAGTTTTTACACTAACTTCCTGGAGTTCATGCAGACTCTGTAGGTTAAGGGCTCAGTCTCATTAGACTGCCCTCACTTCAGAGGCCCATCACAAGTCCCAGGTACTCACCTGTACATCTGACCAACAGGTAATAAATCAAGAGTTACTATGAGCCCTTCTTGGATTTAATAATTTGCTAGAATGTCTCCTAGAACCCAGGGAAACAGTTGTAAAGGATTCAGCTCAGACACACCCAAATGGAAGAGATGCACAGAGCAAGGAGAAGGAAGTTCCCACACCTTCTTTGGGGCAGCACCCTCCTAACACTTCAATATGTTCACAACCCTTCAATATGTTCAAAACCCTGGATCCTCTCCCCTCCCTAGAAGATTAGGAGTAAGGCTGAAAGTTTTCACTCATGGATCGGTCTTTCTGATGACCAGCACCCATTCTGAAGTTATCCAAGAGCCCATCAAATGTCACTTCCTTAGAGCAAAAGACAATCAGCATCCAGAAAATTCTAACAGATTTAGAAGTTCTGTGCCAGGAACCAGGGTCAAAGACCAAATATTAGAAAGAAAATTTGCTGGGCTTATAAATACAAGAAAAAAAAAATTCTCCTGGCACCCTGAACACTGAGGAAATCACAAAGATTTTAGAAGCTCTGTGTCAAGAATCAAGGACAGATGCCAAGTATATATTTACTATGTCATCATGCTCATTCTTTTCTCCATTTAATAGGCAGCTCACGTAGCACATTTCACCTCTGCCTCCCCATAGAATCCTCTTCCTTTCCTCCTTCACCTAGAGTTAGCGTGTCCCTGGCCCCCTGTGTACTGTGCAGTGGGGCTCAAACCACCAGGTGGCCTTAACTTCTCCTTGCAGCCCTCACTCATAAACAGACATGGAAATAAGAACGGCTTGGAGCAGAGTGTGCCATGCTTCCCACCTTGGCAGGCCTGCTCTGGGGTCCCTCCCACTTGCCTTCTGCACCCTCACCTCCACCCTGACCACCTTACAGCATGTTAGTCATTGAAGCCCCTGCCAAGTTGTCAGGAGATACCCAACCCATGCAGCAGGTGCCCAGTCCTGGAAAGAACGGGGAAGCTGATTTAGAAATGTTGTGGTTGGGAGTATCTGATGGGTGTTCCCCATACAAGATAAAGGAGACAAATACTCATGGTGCCTGTGTTATGTTGGTTTGTGTTTATTCTACCTAAACTTACCCTTGTTTTTCCCTTCCTTCTGAATGGGCTGCTCCAGACCATAAGCAGACCTTACTTCAGCCCAACAATCTGCATGACAGGACATGTGCCGTGTTTCTGAACCCACCAGCAACTGAAGCAAACACAGGCAAAAACCACATCCATCTGCAACAACCATCCACTCACATGTGCAGAAGACTTGTTTCCTTAGAGTAAGAAAACTGACAGTTGGGGATTTCTTTTTTTTTTAATTAATTTTTTAATTGAAGGATAATTGCTGTACAGAATTTTTTGTCAAACCTCACAGCCATAGGTATACATATATGCCCTCCCTTTTGAACTTCCCTCCCATATCCCTCCACATCCCACCTCTCTAGATTGATACAGAGCCCCTGTTTGAGTTTCCTGAGATGTACAGCAAATTCCTATTGGCTATGTATTTTACATATGGTAATGTAAGTTTCCATGTTACTCTTTCCATACATCTCACCCTCCCCTCTCCTCTCCCAATGTCCATAAGTCTATTCTCTATGTCTGTTTCTCCATTGCTGCCCTGTAAATAAATTCTTCAGTACCATTTTTCTAGCTTCTGTATATATGCGTTAGAATACAATATTTACCTTTCTCTTTCTGACTCACTTCACTATGTATAATAGGTTCTAGGTTCATCCACCTCATGAGAACTGACTCAAATGCATTCCCTTTTATGGCTGAGTAATATTCCACTGTGTATATGTACCACAACTTCTTTATCCATTCATCTGTCGATGGACATCTAGGTTACTTCCATGTTCTAGCTATTGAAAAAAGTGCAGCAATGAACAATAGGATACATGTGTCTTTTTCAATTTTGGTTTCCTTGGGGTATATGCCTAGGGGTGGGATTGCTGGGTCATATGGTGATTGTATTCCTAGTTTTTTTTAACGAATCTCCATACCACCTTCCATAGTAGCTGTATCAATTCACATTCCCACCGACAGTGCGAGAACATTCCCTTTTCTCTACACCCTCTCCAGCATTTATTGTTTGTAAACTTTTGATGATGGCCATTCTGACTGGTGTGAGGAGATATCTTATGGTGGCTGTTTTTTTTTTTTTTTTTTTTTTTTTTTTGTATTTCTCTAATAATAAGCAATGTTGAGCATCTTTTCAAGTGTTTGTTAGCCATCTATATGTCTTCTTTGGAGAAATGTCTGTTTAGGTCTTTTTCCCACTTTTTTGATTGGGTTGTTTGTTTTTCTGGCATTGAGTTGTATGAGCTGCTTATATATTTTGGAAATTAATCCTTTGTCAGTTGTTTCATTTGCTATTATTTTCTCCCATTATGAAGGTTGTTTCCTTTGCTGTGCAGAAGCTTTTAAGTTTAATCAGGTCCCATTTGTTTACTCTTTTTATTTCCATTACTCTAGAAGGTGGGTCATAGAGGATCTTGCTTTAATTTATGTCATCGAGTGTTCTGCCTATATTTTTCTCTAAGAGTTTTATAGTTTCTGGTCTTACATTTAGGTCTTTAATCCATTTTGAGTTTATCTTTGTGTATGGTGTTAGGAAGTGTTCTAATTTCATTCTTTTACATGTAGCTGTCCAGTTTTCCCAGTACCGTTTATTTAAGAGGCTGTTTTTGTCCCATTGTATATTCTTTCCTCCTTTGTAAAAATTAAGGTACCCATAAATGCATGGCTTTATTTCTGACTTTCTTTCTTGTTCCGTTGGTCTATATTTCTGTTTTAGTGCCACTACCATACTGTCTTGATGACTGTAGCTTTGTAGTATAGTCTGAAGTCAGGAAGGTTGATTCCTCCAGCTCCATTCTTCTTTCTCAAGACTGCTTGCCTATTTGGGGTCTTCTGTGTTTCCATATGAATTGTGAAATTTTTTGTTCTAGTTCTGTGGAAAATGCCATTGGTAATTTGATAGGGATCGCATTAAATCCGTAGATTGCATTTGGTAGTATAGTCATTTTCACAATATTGATTCTTCCTACCCAGGAACATGGAATATCTCTCCATCTGTTTATGTCATCTTTGATTCCTTTCATTAGTGTCTTACAATTTTCTGTATACAGTTCTTTTGTCTCTTTAGGTAAGTTTATTCCAAATATTTAATGCTTTATGTTGCAATGGTGAATGGGATTGATTCCTTAATTTCTCTTTCTTATTTTTAAGTTACTATATATGCAAGTGATTTCTGTGTATTGATTATTGTTATATAAATGCAAGTGATTTCTGTGTATTGATTTTGTAGCCTGTGATTTTGCTAAATTCACTGATTAGCTTTAGTAATTTTTTTATACTATCCTTAGAGTTTTCTATATACAGTATCATGTCATCTGCAAACAGTGAGAGCTTTACTTCTTTTCTGATCTGGATTCCTTTTATTCCTTTTTCTTCTCTGATTGTTGTAGCTACTTCTTCCAGGACTAGATTGAATAATAGTGGTGAAAGTGGACACCCTTGTCTTGTTCCTGATTAAAAGGGTAATACCTTCAGTTTTTCATCATTGAGAATAATGTTTGCTCTAGGCCTATCATATATGGCCTTTACTATGTTCAGGTAGGCTCCTTCTATGCCCATTTTTTGAAGAGTTTTAATCTTAAATGGGTGTTGAATTTGTCAAAGGTTTTTCTGCATCTACTGAGATTATCATATGGTTTTTATCTTTCAATTTATTAATCTGATGTATCACATTGATTGATTTGCATATATTGAAGAATCCTTGCATTCCTGGAATAAACCCAACTCTATCGTGCTGTATGAGCTTTTTGATGTGTTGCTGAATTCTGTTTGTTAAAATTTTGTTGAGGATTTTTGCATCTATGTTAATCAGTGATATTGGCCTGTGGTTTTCTTTTTTTGTGTTGTCTTTGTCTGCTTTTGGTATCAGAGTGATGGTGGCCTCATATAATGAGTTTGGAAGTGTTCCTTCCTCTGAAATTTTTTGAAAGAGTTTTAGAAGGATAGGCATTAACTCTTTGTTAAATGTTTGATGGAATTCTCCTGTGAAGCCACCTAGTCCTGGGCTTTTGTTTATTGGGAGATTTTTGATTACAGCTTTAATTTCAGTGCTTGATTGGGTTGTTCATAATTTCTATGTCTTCCTGGTTCACTCTTCAGAGATTGAACTTTTCCAAGAATCTGTCCATTTCTTCCAAGTTATCCATTGTATTGCCATATATTTGTTCATAATAGTCTCTTACACTCCTTTGTATTTATGCATTGTTTGTTGTAACCTCTCCTTTTTCGTTTCTAATTTTGTTGATTTGATTCTTCTCCCTTTTTTTCTTGATGAGTCTGGCTAAAGGCTTGTCAGTTTTGTTTGTCATCTCAAAGAACCAGCTTTTAGTTTGATTAATCTTTACTCTTATTTCTTTCATTTATTTTTCATTTATTTTTGCTCAGATCTTTAAGATTTCTTTCCTTCTATCAATTTTGGGGGTTTTTTGTTCTCCTATTTCCAGTTGTTTTAGGTGTAAAGTTAGGTTGTCTATTCTATGTTTTTTTGTTTCTTGAGGTAGGATTGTATTGCTATAAACTTCCCTCTTAGAACCGTTTTTGCTGCATCCCATAGGTTTTGAGTTGTCGTATTTTCATTGTCATTTGTTTCTATACATTTTTTTAATTTCCCTTTTGATTTCTTCAATAACCTGTTGGTTGTTTAGAAACGTGTTGTTTAATCTCCATGTGTTTGTGTGTTTTGTAGTTTTTTTCTTGTAGTTGATAACTAGTCTCATAGCATTGTTGTTAGAGAAGAGGCTTGATATGATTTCCATTTTCTTAAATTTACTGAGGTTTGATTTGTGACCCAAGATGTGGTCTATCTTGGAGAATGTTCCATGTGCACTTGAAAAGAAAGTGTATTCTTCTGCATTTGAATGGAATGTCCTGAAAATATCAATGAAATCCACCTTATCTAATGTATCATTTAAGACTCATGTTTCCCTACTAATTTTCTGTTTCCATGATCTGTCCATTGGTCTGAGTGGGATGTTAAAGTCTCCTACTATTATTATGTTACTGTCAATTTCTCCTTTTATGCCTATTAGTGTTTGTCTTATGCATTGAGGTACACCTATGTTGGGTGCACAGATATTTACAATTGTTGAGTCTTCCTCTTGGATTGATCCCTTGATCATTATGTAGTGTCCTTTCTTATCTCTTGTAATCTTCTTTATTTTAAGGTCTATCTTGTCTGATATGAGGATTGCTACTCCAGCTCTCTTGCTTCCCATTTGCATGGAATATATTTTTCCATCCTCTCACTTTCAGTCTATATTTGTCTTGAGGTCTGAAGTGGGCTTCTTGTAGGCAATATATATATAGGTCATGTTTTTGTACCTATTCAGCCAGTCTGTGTCTTTTGGTTAGAGCATTTAATCCATTTACACTTAAAGTAATTATTGATATATATGTTCCTATTGCCATTTTATTAATTGTTTGGGGTTTGTTTTTATAGATCTTTTTCTTCTCTTGTATTTCTTGACTATATAAATCCCTTTAACATTTGTTGTAAAGCTGATTTGGTGGTACTGGACTCTCTTAACTTTTGCTTGCCTGAAAAGCTTTTAATGTCTCCATCAATTTTGAATGAGATCCTTGCTGGATACAGTAATTTTGGTTGTAGATTTTCCCCTTTCAGTACTTTAAATATATCCTGCCACTCCCTTCTGGTCTGCAGAATTTCTACTGAAAGATCAGCTGTTAAGCATATGGGGTTTCCCTTGTATGTTACTTGTTGCTTCTCACTTGCTGCTTTTAATATTCTTTCTTTGTGTTTACTCTATGTTAGTTTGATTAGCATCTTGGCTTCTTTCTGAAGAGTTTATCAGAAGACTTGTTTCTCAAGGGTCTATCCTGAATGGGACTCTTTGTGCCTCTTGAGCTTGATTTACAATTTCCTTTTCCATATTGGGGAAATGTTCAGCTCTTCAAAATTTTTCTCATAGCCTTTCTTTTTCTCTTCTTCTTCTGGGACTCCTATAATTTGAATATTGGTGCATTTGATCTTGTCCCAGAGGTCTCCAAGACTATCCTCAGTTGTTTTCATTCTTTTTTACTGTATTCTGCTCTTCAGAAGTTATTTCCACCATTTTATCTTCTAGCTCACTGATTCGTTCTTCTGCCTCAGATATTCTGCTATTGATTCCTTCTAGAGTATTTTTAATTTCAGTAATTGTATTGTTTGTCTCTGTATGTTTATTCTTTAATTCTTCCAGGTCTTGGTTCATTGATTCTTGCATTTTCTCCATTTTGTTTTCAAGGTTTTTGATCATCTTTACTACCATTATTCTGAATTCTTTTTCAGGTAGTTTGCTTATTTCCTCTTCATTTATTTTGGACTTCTATGTTTCTAGTTTGCTCCTTCATTTGTGTAGTATTTCTCTGCATTTTCATTATTTTTTTTTAACTTATTGTGTTTGAGGTCTCCTTTTCCCAGGCTTCAAGATTGAATTCTTTCTTCCTTTTGGTTTCTGTCCTCCTAAGTTTGATCCAGTGGTTTGTGTAAACTTAATATAAGGTGAGATTTGTGCTGAGATTTTGTTTGTTTATTTGTTTTTCCTCTGATGGGCAAGGCTGAGCGAGGTGGTAATCCTATTTGTTGATGATTTGTTGTTGTTGTTGTTCTTTTTGTTGTTTAAATGAGGCATTCTACACAGGGTGCTACTGGTGGTTGGGTGATGCTGGGTCTTATATTCAAATGGCTTCCTTTGTGTGAGTTCTCACTACTTGATACTCCCTAGGGTTAGCTCTCTGGTAGTCTAGGGTCTTGGAGTCAGTGCTCCCACTCCAAAGGCTCAGGGCTTGACCTCTGGTCAAGAACGAAGATTCCAGAAGTGGTTTGTTATTGTATTGTGAGATTTAAACAAATATCCAGAAACAAGAAACAAAGATGAACCTCAGGCAAATGGATGTTACAAAATCAGACAAATAATAATTAAAATAATGGAATATATACATATACATCTATGAGCAAAGTCAAAACTGTCCAACAAAAATAAAGTACAGTAGATTGACCAGGCAATCAAAGGAAATCAAAAATTATATTTACCAATTAAGAACAAAACTGACTAAAGCACAAACTGGAAAACAAAACTAGAGCAAGGTGCCAAGTGGGGAATAAAGCAATGAAAACAAAACTAACAAATATGTTGAGAGGAAAGGAAAGAAATAAAGAATAGACAGAATAGACATGCAAAGTTAAATAGAAGTAGATGAAGAAGATTTATATACATTAAAGATTAACTGCAAGAGGGAAAAACAGAAGGGAAGGCAAACAAAGGAATAAATGTAGAAAAAAATAATAGGTCTTTAAAAATTATAAAAAGAGAAAAGAAAAAAAATGGAAAAAGAAAGAAAAAAGGGGGGAAAAGGAAAACTCTACATAACGCAAAAGCCCAATGTAGAGGCAGAGGTTTATAACAACAATGAAAAATGTGACTGAATATACACATATACCCATAAGCAAAATCAAAACAGTCCAACAAAAATAAAATACAATAGATTGACCCAGCTAACAAAGGAAACCAAAAATGATATCTACCAGAACAAAACTAACTAAAGCAAAAACTGGAAAACAAAACTAAAGCAAGGTGCCTACTGGGGAATAAAGCAATGAAAATAAAACTAACAAACATATTGAGAGGAAATAAAAGAAAGAAAGAATAGATAGGCAAAGTTAAATAGAGGTAGATAAAGAAGATTTATATACATTAAAGATTAACTGCAAGGGGAAAAGAACAGTAGGGAAAGAAAACAAAGGAATAAATGTAGAAAAATAATAATAGGTTTAAAAAATTTTTAAAAAGAAAAAAGGGGGGGACTCCACATAACTGCAAAAGTGGCAGAGGTTTATAACAACAATAAAAAATATGACTGAGGAAAATAAAAGCTCAAAAGCTTAATTAGATTTCATAGCGCCAATAAAATGAACAACTACAACAGAGTGGGAGGAAAGGAAGAAAAAGAAAAAAATCCAAAAGAATCTACAGAACAAGTCAAAACATAAGAATAATAAATGTTTTTCTAAGTCACTGCTGTCAGAGTCCTTTCCCTCCCTGGGAGTCACAGTACACCTTGCCTCCCTAGGATGCCCTCCAACACTGTGCTGATCTCTGGACCTGCTGTGGGGGCAGCTCAGATTCTAATCTGGTCCTATTCCTATGTGTTCTTGCCTCCAATGTCTACAGCTATCAAAAGTAGTGTGTTTTCTTTTGTGGGAGCTCTAAATAACCTTTTATATAACCTATAGACACAGAGTCTGGTTAGTTGGTTGTGTGGATTTAATCTGCAGCTTGCACAGCTGGTGGGAAGGTTTTAGATCTTCTTCCTTAGCCACACTGCCCCTGGTTTCAATTGTGGTTTTATATCCACCTCTGCATATGGGTCATGCACTGGGTTTGCTCCTGAGGCTGCCCTGGAGGACTTGGGTTTGCCCCTGTGAGGGCCAGGTATGGAGGTGGTGCAGCTGCTTGGGTTGCAGGGGTTCTGGCAGCACGAGGTACTCAGGGGAGTTGGTGGCTAGGGTAGCAGGAAATACAGTGCTCTAGAAGGGTATGGAAACCACTATTGGCCAATATGCTTCAGTATTGTTGCCTGGAGACCCCCCCCCCTTCCCTGACAGAGAAGCCTGGTGTGCCAGTCTACAGGGTCCCAAAGAGTTGGACACTACTGAAGTGACCCTGAGAGCATAGATGCAAGACTTTTTTAGCCTGTGGCAGCTCTGCCCCAGTGAGAGTTGAGCGTTAAGATGGTGCAGCTGCTTGGTTTGTGGGGACTCTGGCAGCACCAAGTGTGCTGGGATATGGACTGCTTCTGCCGCAGGAGTTATGGTCCTCTCAGAGTCTTTTTTCAAGCCTCTTGTAGATGGCAATCAGAAGGCCTCTTTGGCCAGTCTTTCTCTGTAGCTCCACCCATTCAAGCACTTAGAGGGCCCCCTTGCCTGGGGTCCTACTCTGTAGTTCAGTGCACCAAGCACTTAAGGGAGCATCCTGGCTGGGGTCCTGTTCTGTAGTTCAGTGCATCAGGCATTTGATGAGCCAGCTTCTCTATTGTTCAGCTGCTGATGCTGGTGTGTGGGGAGAGAGAGGCTATGGTGATGGCTCCACCCCCTACATGTGACTCAACAGTATCACCTTGCTTCCATGGCTGCCTGGCTTTCCTCCACAGTCATTCCCACCACAGCCTCCTCCCTCATATCCTCTCAATTCATCTCTCTGCAGTCGACAGCAGCCCTCACCCTGGGATTGCTACGCAATCCCTAAATTCTAGCTCCCAGCCACTGTGCCTTCCAGGGGACCTGCATCCCTGTCCAGGGTACGTATGGCTGTGGCGAGGACTGTCTGGTTCTCATTCCGTTTAGGCTGCCACAGATCAGCTGTTACCCTCTCAGCCTTAAATGTTTCTCCTCTGACTCAGACAATTGCCCTGATGTGGGGATTGGATCCCTGCTTCAGTTCCCGGAGGGCAGGTCCAGTCCTACTAACACTCCTGTTTTTCCCCCTAGTTCCTTCATTCTACTGAGTTTTGCATGGTTCTATATATTATTTTCCTCTGGTGAGGTACTCCTGTCCACTCTCAGCTGTTGTTCTGCATGCACTTCTGTGTCTGAAGGTGTATTCCTGATGTGCCAGTGGAGAGAGAAGTACTCCACGTTCACCTACTCCTCCGCCATCTTGTTCTCTCCAGGGGATTTCTTTTTAAATGTATCTAATTCTATGTAAACAATTCTGGAGTTCTATGCAAATACAGCAAGTGTACTACAGCGTACTTTTAAAGCTCAAGCTTGTATCGATTGCAAATCAATTTCTCAACTTCAGTGCATCTCAGGTCTCCCAATGATGTCTAATCTCTGAAATACTTCTGCAGTGTACTAGACATTTCTGCATTAAAATTCTAGAAAATCATCATGACTTTGAGCTATAGATGCAGGAGCAGCCTACAGGAAGATGGTTACAAACTCTTTGGTGTTGTGTTCAGTTGTGTTCAGTTTGTGGAAAGAGAAAGGTTATATAGGGTTGGCCAGAAACTTCATCCAGGTTTTTCTGCAACATCTTATGAACTTTCTGGCTAACTCAGTACTTGTGATAATGTTTCTCTACCATGAAAAATAATGGAATTCCCTCTGCTATGCTTTATTTCTTATTGCTACTTCTACCCAGTAACTGTCATCTCTGATGCATTCTGTAGCAGGGTTCAGCATGGCAGGCACTCGCTGGGGACTTCTAGGTGCACAGCACCATCAACACAGTTAAGAGCAGAATACAGAGCAGAAGGGAGAGGCATTCTGCCTGGGGATGGGGGGTGGCTACGCCAAAACCATTGACCAGAATAGAAAGCAGCATGAAATCAGTGCCATTAGAGACTCAAGCAAGAAGCACCATGAAATGGGCCACTGAATCCATCTTGATGAGTATACAGGCAAATTGCCTGGAGAAGGTAGCATTTCTGCTGAATCTTGAAAACCACTGAGTGGTCAGTTCTAGCTAGAGCAAGCCTTAACCTTCAGTATTTATTAAGAACCACAATTATAATGTACAATGCAGATTATCTGACAGGATGGCCAGATTTATCCTAGATTCAGTAAATCTAAGATGGACTGCATTGATTGAGTGTTGCAGGTAATTCTGAGGCAGGTCAAGGCCCACACTGTGCACTAGGGTGGAGGTTGTGCTGAGGGAAGAAATGGTAGACAGGAAGAAAGATAGAATGGGCCAGACCATAGAAGTGCCATGCTGAGGAGGTTGAGCTCTTTTCTTTCAGCAGCGGGTGCTGTATCTATGTTTGTAAAAGGTTCCATTCTACTTGAAAGTTTTATAATGTTCCAGCTCTTTTAAAACTATAGCATTGAGAAGAATATACACGTTAAAGGATTAGCTTTGGCTTAAATTTTTATATTTTATTTTAATATAGAGCTATTGGTTCAAAGAGTAAGCAAGAATGAATTTGGACGCCCACCAGGGCACTCCTGCTTAAAATAGGATCCAAATCACAGGCTCTAGGACCAATGTGGTTATCCTCTCTCTGTGTCCTCTCATTTGCTTAAAAGAGTAAAGAAAACAGGTGCAGGAAACTGGAAAATTGAAATAAATTTTGTCATTTTGGTTTTCTTATAGAAATGTGGAGACCACAAAGGGGTTTTCTATCAGTAAGAGAAACGCAGACACAAGGTTCTTAAATCTACTGTGAGTTAGAACATTCCAGAAACTCATTTGAACTACAGATGTTCTTCCAGAGGAGAGTTTTCAAGCTATTCAGTCTCAGAACCCCTTACTTTTTTATACACTGTTGAGGACATCAACCAGCTTTTTATAGGACTTATAATCACATATATATATTACATTGTAAATTAAAACTCAGTTCAGTTCAGTTCACTCGCTCAGTCGTGTCCAACTCTTTGCAACCCCATGAATTGCAGCACGCCAGGCCTCCCTGTCCATCACCAACTCCCAGAGCTCACTCAGACTTACATCCATCGAGTCGGTGATGCCATCCAGCCATCTCATCCTCTGTTGTCCCCTTCTCCTCCTGCCCCCAATCCCTCCCAGCATCAGTCTTTTCCAATGAGTCAACTCTTCGCATGAGGTGGCCAAAGTACTGGAGTTTCAGCTTTAGCATCATTCCTTCCAAAGAACATCCAGGACTGATTTCCTTTAGAATGGACTGGTTGGATCTCCTTGCAGTCCAAGGGACTCTCAAGAGTCTTCTCCAGTTCAAAAGCATCAATTTTTCGGCACTCAGCTTTCTTCACAGTCCAACTCTCACAGCCATACATGACCACTGGAAAAACCATAGCCTTGACTAGACGGACCTTTGTTGGCAAAGTAGTGTCTCTGCTTTTTAATATGCTATCTAGGTTGGTCATAACTTTCCTTCCAAGGAGTAAGCGTCTTTTAATTTCATGGCTGCAATCACCATCTGCAGTGATTTTGGAGCCCAAAAAAATAAAGTCTGACATTGTTTCCACTGTTTCCCCATCTATTTCCCATGAAGTGATGGGACCAGATGCCATGATCTTCGTTTTCTGAATGTTGAGCTTTAAGCCAACTTTTTCACCCTCCTCTTTCACTTTCATCAAGAGGCTTTTGAGTTCCTCTTCACTTTCTGCCATAAGGGTGGTGTCGTCTGCATATCTGAGGTTATTGATATTTCTTCCGACAATCTTGATTCCAGCTTGTGTTTCTTCCAGCCCAGTGTTTCTCATGATGTACTCTGCATAGAAGTTAAATAAGCTGGGTGACTATATACAGCCTTAACATACTCCTTTTCCTATTTGGAACCAGTCTTTTGTTCCATGTCCAGTTCTAACTGTTGCTTCCTGACCTGCATATAGGTTTCTCAAGAGGCAAGTCAGGTGGTCTGGTATTCCCATCTCTTTCAGAATTTTCCACGGTTTATTGTGACCCACACAGTCAAAGGCTTTGGCATAGTCAATAAAGCAGAAATAGATGTTTTTCTGGAACTCTCTTGCTTTTTTGATGATCCAGCAGATGTTGGCAATTTGATCTCTGGTTCCTCTGCCTTTTCTAAAACTAGCTTGAACATCTGGAATTTCATGGTTCACGTATTGCTGAAGCTTGGCTTGGAGAATTTTGAGTATTACTTTACTAGCGTGTGAGATGAGAGCAATTATCCGGTAGTTTGAGCATTCTTTGGCATTGCCTATCTTTGGCATTGGAATGAAACTGACCTTTTCCAGTCCTGTGGCCACTGCTGAGTTTTCCAAATTTGCTGGCATATTGAGTGCAGCACTTTCACAGCATCATCTTTCAGGATTTGAAATAGCTCAACTGGAATTCCCTCACCACCACTAGCTTTGTTCGTAGTGATGCTTTCTAAGGCCCACTTGTCTTCACAGTCCAGGATGTCTGGCTCTAGGTGAGTGATCACACCATTGTGATTATCTTGGTCATGAAGATCTTTTCTGTACAGTTCTTCTGTGTATTCTTGCCACCTCTTCTTAATATCTTCTGCTTCTGTTAGGTCCATACCATTTCTGTCCTTTATTGAGCCCATCTTTGCATGAAAGTTTCCCTTGGTATCTCTAATTTTCTTGAAGCAATCTCTAGTCTTTCCCATTCTGTTGTTTTCCTCTATTTCTTTGCATTGATCACTGAGGAAGGCTTTCTTATCTCTCCTTGCTATTCTTTGGAACTCTGCATTCAGATGCTTATATCTTTCCTTTTCTCCTTTGCTTTTTGCTTCTCTTCTTTTCACAGCTATTTGTAAGGCCTCCTCAGACAGCCATTTTGCTTTTTTGCATTTCTTTTCCATGGGGATGGTCTTGATCCCTGTCTCCTATACAATGTATAGTATTTAAAATATTTATTATTCATTTAAAATAGTTGTGATAAACCATAACATGTCAACATAAATAACTTTTAATTAAAATAGCTATGATTTCCAAACCGCAAACAAATTTATTGAAAAGGGTAAGCACTGTTTTACAATTTTACAAATGGCCTGACTGCCTGGCTTCAGAAAAACAGCTGGACTCTATCTGCTTCTCCATTCAATATGCTATAGTATCACAGTTCATGTAGCTTCTAGAAAACTCCTCTGGGCAGTCATGAGAGAATGAGAGAATAAAGGGCAGCTAATTTTTTGTTTTTATTATGAAATCAATTTCAACTATGCTGATCTCCTGAACCAGTCTCCAGGACCTCGGAAGATGTCCCGAACACACTTTGACTAAAACACAACCACTGTTGTCTGGATTCCATCTGTCTGAAATGCACATGTGATGCAGAGCTGGAGAACCACTTGTTGTCACCTATTTGAAGGCATGAAGTGTTGGTCGCTTAGTCATGTCTGACTCTTTGCAATCCTATGGATCGTAGCCCTCCAGGCTCCTCTGTCCACGGGGATTCTCCAGGCAAGAATACTGGAGTGGGTTGCCAAGGCCTCTTCCAGGGGATCTTCCTGACCCATGGATCAAATGCTGGTCTCCTGTATTGCAGGCAGATTCTTTACTGTCTGAGCTGCCAGGGAAGCCTGAAGTCTTGAAACACCAAGTGTTATACAAATCCAGAACAACCAGGAACTATCTTTGTCCAGGCCTGGGAGACCAAAATTAAGCTACAACAGTGGGTAAAAATAATGAAAATATCAGAAAGGACCTCAAATTTGGTTTCTTTAAATTTTGATCTAGAAGATTTTATGCTGACTGTGCATTAAAAAAAAAAAAAAAAAAAACCTTTTTTAAACTCAAAAAAATTTGTTTCAAAATATAGCTCTCTGAGCCCTAGTTCAAATGATTCTGAATTAGAATTGGCTGTGTGGTTGGGCAAAAGTATTTTGTTGTTGTTGTTTGTTTGTTTGTTTTTGTTTTATTTTTAAACTTTACAATATTGTATTGGTTTTGCCATATATCAACATGAATCCGCCACAGGTATACATGTGGCGAAAGTATTTGTAAAAAGCTCCACTAGTGATTCTGTATTACTGCCAGGTTTTAGAAACCTCTAATATAGATATTTATGCTTTATATATAATAAAAAGGCTATCCCACTGTATTAAAGTGACATTCATTTTTCTTTTTATTCCTAAACAAAAACAACTTCCTTTCTGAATTCTATCTATATCTAAAAGATACCTAGCTTATAAACATCATGTATTCATAATTACAGAATTAACAGTATAATAACTATATTCCCTACTGGGAAATAGGTTTTTTTCATGTACAGTATTTTTCAAAACCGAACTCTATGTAAAAAGGATAAAAAATCCCACAGCTATTCATAAAACAAATAATAGATTCCTTGTTTCCATAATAAATGTTTAAGAGAGTTTGTTCCTAATGGAAACTCATTGTTACTGAATAAAAATCTACTTGGGGAGGGAAAAAGTACCTTCATATATAATCTACACAGGGGATGCAAATTGTAGAGAAACAGACACCAAAGGATTTGCATTTAATCAAATCTAAAGCAAGTCATTTCAGAAGCATCATTACCATGTACAGAAGCCTTTCCCATCAGAATCAGGCTGACCTTTCCAGGAGACTGGCTCCCTTGTCAAGGAAAATCCACCATTCACCTGAAATCCTACGTTGCCATTAAGAAAGAAATTTACCAGAACCATCCAGAATGGAAAGTGGTGAGTCAATATCGATTATCTAAAACTTTTTTTAAAACTTGAGAATCCTAGTGTTTATTTTTGACATCACAAAGCTGTAACAGAAAGCAAAGGACAAGAAGAAATATCCCTAACTCTAGCTAGAGCATGAAAAGCTATCAAAACACAGACCAGAGATCAACAACTTAAAACTCTTGATAATATTTTCACAATTCTGTTCACATTTAATTACTAATTGTCGGATTTATTTTGCTGTATCAAGTACATGAGAGTATGTTTTCTGAAAGATCAATTATGCTGAACATTACTTTTATAAAATAAGAACCTGGATATTAAAGCATTCTTTTCCAGTATAGCCATATAGTATATCAGATAAAACAACTTCTAGCAAGTTTTCAACTGTAAGGAAAATGAAGGAGAAGAATCCACATTTATGGACAGCTTGAAATATCTTTTATTCATGCATCTTGCTTTTAAAATTAAGGATGAAGGGCTTTCCACGTACACATGGTAAGGAAGAGCTGTTATTACACGAATTCAAGCTGTATATAGATCTTTCCCAGATTGTTCACTCTGAGGATACAGATATTAGTGTCAACATAACAATATTAGTCTAATATTAGTGTCAAGCTTGTGTTTCAGACACAAACTTGAGATTTAAAAGTTAGCATTGTAAATGTTAATAAATGATAATAGAAGAAATATTCTCTAAACACTTTGTAAAGTAACTTGAAAGAAAAACTAATATTTTTTTAAATTCTACAGCTCCTCAAAGACTGATCCCAAAATATTTTTTAAAAGCCTTAAGAGCATCTGTCTCCTGCAGTACAGAACTGGTTATAAATGGAAGTTTTAAGTTTTTGGATCCAGTTCTGAGGCTTAAAAAGTGCCAGGGGGTGACTACTGGGAGGGGCTCGTGGGTGCCTACGGTAAAGGGTAAACCAAACTTCTACAAAATCCTCACATGTTAACTAATTTAGCTCCACTTCCTTAAAAGTTTTCATCTTTATTTCAGAGTGAAATTTCATAAGCAGTATATATAAATTAATATACTGAACATTTCCCGATTAGTTGCTGAACTTGTTTTTCCTTGTGTTCTCCTGGAGGCTTCCCATAATAAACTAGTATAGTATCATTTCCCCAGACCAGGAGCAGAACCACAGACACTGAGCCTTGAGTGGGCATGGAGGTAGCACTGTATTCCTACATGGGGATCTGCCTCCTCTTGGGGAGAGGGCTCTTGTCCTGAGCAAGACAGGCTGAGGTTGGTGGGGACTGAGAGGGGTACCCACAGCCCCAGAACTGGCACCTGAGCCAGACTGTGGGCCCACTCACTGTATTGCCACTGGCCTGTCCAAGACCTCACTCTTGGCACTTCCCTGACAAGCAGAGAAATGGAACCACTGTGGATGCTGTTCACCAGTAATCCATCATTCAGGATGTTTATTCTGTTCTACTTGAGTGAGAGTGTACCTGCGTTTCATACCATCAGGAACTACAATTCAGAGAGACATCATCTATTATCTTAACTTTACCATTGTCTAATGCTGTAACTCAAAATATGAATTGTCTTCTAAAGTTATGGAATGGTTTTTTGTTTCATCCTCATTTTGTTTCAAACTCTCTTTTTATTCCCTTACCTTATGTAACACACACCTGCTTAGAGACTCTAAAGAATTTAAAAGCAAGAAAATGTATTCCAGAGACTGTCATCAAAAGTAGTAAAATAAGGTGCTTCAAATGTCATAAATGTATTTTATATTTCATAACTAAAAACAATTGAGGAATATCCTACATTTTTAATAACAAGTTGCAGAATGTATGAGTTTGATTTGACAGAAAAAAAAACTTAAATTTTCAGAAACAATATTAAAGCAATAACATCATTAAATCTACTATGGACCAAGTTCTTCTTCAAAGTGAACAGGAATTAGGAAAAGGCGTGACTGAGACAATTTGCTAAGTATACATAGTCACAATAATAATGCAGAGATTTTTCCCCAAAATTCGAAAGGATGCATGGATTCTTATTAACAAATTTGCTTGTGCTTTCTCTCTGGAAACACGTCTTTGTTTTCTCAACAACTGATCTGAATGTATCTAGAATATTTGAATAAAAACTCTTCAGCATCTCCTGGTTTATACAGGTGTGCATTCTTTAAATAGACACAGTATACAAGGGGAAAATGATTTGGAAGTAGGAATATTGGCAATATTTTTAAACTCTAAATATCATTCCTCTTTTAAAAAGGATAGGGTAGGTTAAGGAACTTTCAGAATTCCCCAAAACAGGAAAAATAATCTAGGTAATAAGTTTAAAGAATTGTTAAAGTTTCCATGTTTTAATAAGATGTATTTTAATTAACCTTTTTTGTATCCCCTCAGAGCCTGGTTTATCCCCATTGTCCTTGTTTTCTTAACACCCATGCTCCAGATGAAACTGATCTGCCCCCACATTCTAAAGATCTCCAGCCTTCTTTCTGTGCCCCCATTTTCCTCAGATTCTCTAAGGCATTTTATTTACTCCACAAATAGTTATTAAACACCTACCAAGTACTCTTGCCTGGAAAATCCCATGGATGGGGAAGCCTAGTAGGCTGCAGTCGATGGGGTCGCCAGGAGTCGGACACGACTGAGCAACTTCACTTTCACTTTTCACTTTCATGCATTGGAGAAGGAAATGGCAACCCACTCCAGTGTTCTTGCCTGGAGACTCCCAGGGACGGGTGAGCCTGGTGGGCTGTCGTCTATGGGGTCGCACAAAGTCAGACACGACTGAAGTGACTTAGCAGCAGCAGCAGCAGGTGCCAGATACTTGACACCACTGATTATTCCTCTTTCTCTACACTTCCTCTTTCCATCATGCCCCTGTTGCTACCATGCCACAGCATCACATACCTACATATCTGCCCTGTCCCCCACCCGCATCTGCCTTGACCATCCCCATCCCCTACCTTTCCCTGGGCATCAGAACTATCACCTTTTCCCAGGGCTTGGATTTCTACTCCTTTTGCTAAAAAGTCTTCTTGAAGAACTTTATTTCCATAGTTCTAGTTAGCATAGTTTTAGAGAGGTTTCTTAGATATACAATTCTAACCCTGGTCAAAGTTCTCATCTATTCAAAGGATAATTTCACTTTATTAAGCCACCACAACCTCAGAGTCAGCATATTCAAAATGGAACTCTTTTTTCCATGTCAGAACCAATCTTCCCTGGCTTCTTGGGTTCTCTTCTTAATCATAGTAATATGTGTCTGTACATGTGTTTGTGTGTGTGTGTGTGCGTGTTCTTTTGAAAAAGACGTTTAAGATTCCTTAAACCTGCCCTTTCCTGTTCATTTCCAAAGTTTCTGGCTAGCCTGTCACTGTGTTATCATTTCCCATCCTCTCTGCATCTGCATCATAACCCATCCTGAGGTGTGCCCTTAGATTAATCTTCCCCCAAGAATTCCAATTCTTTCTAAATATGGTAAAGTCATAATACTCCCCTATTCAAAAGGATTAGTGATGTTCACCATCTACAACCTAAAGAATAGAATTTTACAGCCTGATTTTCAAGATATTCAATATTTCCATTATTCTCAACCAAAAAAATGTATATATACTTTCAACAGATATTTACTGGAGGGCTACTAATTGCCTTTCCATTACTCTGCCTGGAGAATTCCGTGAACTGTATAGTCCATGGGATTGCAAAGAGTTTGACACAACTGAGCAACTTTCACTTTACTAAGTGCCAAGTACTGTTCTAGGCAATGGCACTTAAAATGTTCCAATGAGTTAAAACAAGCAAAGATTCCCATCCTTGCGGAACTTACACTTTAGCAAGGAAAAGGAAGACAATTAACAATAAACTTAATAAATAAGGAAAGTACATAGGATATTTAAAAAGTGACAAGTGCCACATAGAAAAAGTGGAAGAGGGTAATTGCAACTTTAAATTAAATATGTTCTCCTTGAGAAAATGACATTTGAGCCAAATCTTGAGGGAAACAAGGGCATTTAGTCATGTGGGTAACAGAGGGAAGAATATTCCAGCTAGAGGGGACAGCCTCTAATGCAAAGGTCCTAAGGCAGAAGTGGTGTGGTTGATGTGTTTCAGAAATTGTCTGGAGTACATATAGTATCACGAGCTGAGATCAGAGGTGTGGGGGCACAAGTTTATGTTGGGCTATCGTGAGGACCTTGGCTTTTACTCTGAGTAAAATGGAGAGCCATTGTGTGGTTTTAAGAAGAGAACTGAGGCAACTGGAATTTGTTTTAGAAAGAATCACTTTGGCTGCTGTGTTGAGATAGACTGGGGATGGAGGAAGAATACAAGCAAAGAGATGGGTTGGAAGGCTACTGCCGTATCTTTATGAGAGATGACAGTCACTTGTACCTGGATATTAGCAGCAGGTGGTGGCAGGGAGCCGGGGGAGGCACTTCCCTGTGGCTCAGATGGTAAAGAATCTGCCTGCAATGCAGGAGACCTGGGTTCAATCCCTGGATTAGAAGATCTCCTGGAGAAAGGAATGGCTAACCACACCAGTATTCTTGCCTGGAAAATTCCATGGACAGAGGAGCCTCATGGGCTCCATGGGGTTGCAAAGAGTCAGACACAACTGAGTGACTAACAAACAGATTACCAGTAGAGCTGGAGGAAAATCTGCAGATTCTGGTCTGTTTCATAGGTGGCACCATCAGAAACTCCTAAAGGATGGATTGTGGGCTGTGAGAGAAAAGAGAGGAACCAAGAGTGATTCTATAGCTTCTGGGCAATCAGAAGAATGGAGTTGCCAATCAACTGAGATAGGAAGGGGTCTTCCCAGGTGGCACAGTGATGAAGAATCCACCTGCCAATGCAGAATATGCAAGAGATGCAGGTTTGATCCTGAGGTTGCAAAGAATCCCTGGAGTAGGAAATGGCAACCCACTCCAATATTCTTGCTTGGAAAATTCCATGGACAGAGGAGCCTAACAGGCTACAGTCCATGGGGCTGCAAAGAGTCAGACACAACTGAGCCCAGCACCACCACCACCACCGAGACAGGAAGGTTTCAGATAAGCAAATATAGAGGGAAGAACAAAGTTCAGAGGTGGGTATCTGGAGTTTGAAATGTCTACTATACATCTGAGAAAAGATGGACATCGAGGTCTAAAGTCCAGGATAGGTCTGGGCTAAGGGTACCCATTTGAACTTCATCTACATATTGATGGCATTTAAATCCACTAATTCCAGTGACCTTAGTTTGTTCCCTTTATTTCCACATGCCTTTCTCTTTCCCGCCTGCCTCTGCTTTGCTCATGCCAAGTCTAATATACAAGACCCTTCTGCCTCCTCCTAACCTATCCACATCAGTCTGAATCGAGCTTAAGTCCCACCCCTTCCCACAAAGTTTTCATCAACAAACCAAAACACATTCTTCCCCCTCCCTTAATCCCTCACAAGTGAATGTCTATTTCTCTCACTAAAATAAGATGTCTTTGAGGACATCTGTTATAAGTTCTAAATTTATTTTGCATCCCCTGTGGCATATAGCCCCATATTTTGCACTAAAGTCAGTGCCAACCAGCACATAAGACTGATTTTTTTATGGCAAAACTTCAGACGTTTTGATCTGTTTGTTTGTCATCTCGTGAATTTTATCCCTCTATTAGTCTCCATGTGGTTATTTGTTAAACTTATTTAGAGTAGGTATATTTCCTCTAGGCTTTTTGGCATACATATAAAACATAAATAAATAATTTAGATTGAACCCATCAATTAAAAAGCCCTTCCCAAAAAAAGTAAAAACAAGAGAGTCTGCAAACACACAAAGGGTCAGCCTCGACCTCTTCAACATTCACCCCAAACTTCTCAGACCCAAGTCCACACTTCCATCAATCAGCCAGACATTCCCCCTTTTTGCTCAGCTAGGAATGCCTAGGTTAGAGCTGGCCCCCGCCTCCACAGAAAACTTATAAAACCCCTGCTGCTGCTGCTAAGTCGCTTCAGTCATGTCCGACTCTGTGAGATCCCACAGACAGCAGCCCACCAGGCTCCTCCATCCCTGGGATTCTCCAGGCAAGAACACTGGAGTGGATTGCCATTTCCTTCCCCAATGCAGGAAAGTGAAAAGTGAAAGTGAAGTCTTTCAGTCGTGCCCGACTCTTAGCGACCCCATGGACTGCAGCCCACCAGGCTCCTCCGTCCATGGGATTTTCCAGGCAACAGTACTGGAGTGGGGTGCCATTGCCTTCTCCATAAAATCCCTACTCATTTGTATATCTTTGGTTCTCAGACTTCAGAGAACATCAGAATCACCCGAAGGGCTTGTTAAAACACAATTGCTGGGCCCGCCCCTATAGTTTCTGATTCAGTATATCTGAAGCAGGACCTGAGAACCTGCATTTTTAACACATTCTTAGCTAATGCTACTGTTCCTGACCCAAGGTTCACACTCTGAGGATCACTGGTGTGTACTCTCACTTGGACTTCTCTGTCTTGCTTTGACTCCTGTTTTGTTCTAAATTTTAGTGCTTGAATCACTCTCATATACCAGGCTGCTAGATGGGCACCAGAGGCGTCTTAGTTACTGACCACATGCTCCAACCACCACCCCTCCCCTGCCCTTCTTTATTCCAGGCTCAAAGATTGAAAGCCAGTTTGTGCCCTTGACCCCAATTTCTTGCTTCCTCTTGAAGATCTCCTTCCATCATTTTTCCCCTTTCCTAAATTTTCAGTCCCTCTCTCTTCCTGCTCAAATTCTCAAATATCTCCTATCCAGGAACTCACTAAATGGATAAAAAACATACGCAAACCTCTCCTTGACCCTGTAGTTCTCTCCACTGATCATCCAACCTCTTGTTTCCCTTTCTACTTCAAACTTCAAGAAGTAGTCTCCCTATCTCCCCCTCTGCCTTTGACATTAGTACCTGGCTTCTGGTGGCCTCACCCTCCCAAAATTGATCTTACTAAGTCAACACCAACCACTGGAGTGAAAGCAATGGATGTTTTGCAGTTCTTATCTTCCTGGACAATTCTTCTATATCTCATTCTTTTTCCTTCTTTCTCAAAATTCCTTCCCTCAAATTCTGTGATGTCTTATTCTCTTCTTCTTGTTGTTTTTCTGGTTCTTCTCTGACCATTTCTTTTTCACTAGGATCCCCTTCATCTCCTCTGACAACTCTTCAAATGTGGATATTCCCCAGGCTTCTATTTTTGATCATTTGGTCTACAGCTTCCCAAACAGTGTGTCGGGAATCATCATTGTAGGAGTTCCCAAAATAGTGATCCTCCTGAACACCTCTTCCACCTCCCTCCCCACCCATCCCTCTGGTTGGCTGATTCATGTCATGAATGGTGCACATGTGCTAAATTGCTTCAGTCGTGTCTGACTGTGACCTGTAGCCCTCCAGGCTCCTCTGTCCATGGGATTCTCCAGGCAAGAATATTGGCATGGATTGCCATGCCCTCCTCCAGGGGATCTTCCCTACCTAGGGATTGTCTCCTGCATTGGCAGCTGAGTTCTTTACCACTAGGGCCACCTGGGAAGCCCATGCACAATGGTATGGTTCTAATTTGCAAACACTCCAAGAAAGTTTATTCTCTTTCTTGGTTTCATTACTACTGGCATTATGATGGCTCTGAAGCTTGTATACCCAGACCAATCCCATGGTGGAAGCCTGAGAATCACCCTTGAATGTTCCCTCCCCTTTCCCTCCTACATCTAAATAATAATTTCCAAAGCTGTCCTCTCCTTGCCCTCGTATCAACCCTTACTCAGACCCCACAATCTCTTGGCTGAATTATCCTGGAGTCCTGCTGACTGTTCTCCCTGTGGCTCTGTGATTCTTAAATCTGAATCCACCCTTCATACAGCTGTTAGAAAAGTCTATCTCAAATGCAAATCTAACCACACTACCCCCATACTCAGAGGCCTCCAATGGCTCACTGCCGACAGGATGAAGCCCGAACTCCTTTACCCACGAGAAACTTTATGACTGAGGCCCATTCATTTCCTTTCCCCAACCTCATTTTCTCCCTCCTTCTGGTCTTGCCTCCAGGCCTTTGTCCTGCTGCCCTCCATACCTGGATTGTTCTTGCCCATTATCATCATACCCACCTCTACTATCGCCTTGCCTTCCCTAAATCCGTCCCCATACTCATGAAGAACTGACACGCTCTGTTTTTCTGAGTATTCTGTTCGTGCGTATTTCTGTACTTGTACTTAGCACATTTGCCTTATAATTGAGTATTTCCTGCCTCCCACAAGATAGCATGTTCTTTTGTATTCCCAGCTCTAACACAATGCCTGACACATAAAAAATACTCAATAAATTATTGATGAATAAATGTACCCTTAGAGTTTTCCCCCAAAATAAGGCCTCAGACACAATTCTAAGAGCAATACTTAGATTCCTTTGGAACAAACATAAAATCCTTAAGCTTTCAATTTGAGGCTGATTTGAAAGAGATACTCCAAGCCTCTTTAATTAAAAGATACATAGACAAAATCCTGTCAAAATAAGACCCAAAGGATCAGTTAAATAACTTTGTTTTGCCAAAATCAGATTGCATGTGAACTTTATTTGAATTGAATGATAAATTGTCTTGGAACCTAGTTTTTTTTTTTTTTTTTTTTGTCTCCCTCATTGTGTACAGACATTTTGTATTTACTTTGGTACTTTTTGTAACATTTTCATATGCATATCTTATAAAATTTTGCAGTCAGTTTTAGAGAGATTATTATACCCATTATACAGATGAAAAAAAAACAGGGCTGAGAAATTGTAATTTTCCCAAGTCAGTGGCTCATACGAAGTCAGCAAGCACTGATCGCCAGGTCAGCAGCCTCTTTCACCCAACGGTCCACTCTACCTCTCATTTTGATTTGGGTTTCTTCTTTCTTTCCTTCTTTTTATTCTTTTTGTAATAAGATTTGACTCATAAGTCAATCCTAGACTAGAGAAGATTTTTTGGTTCTATGCCGTACAGACTAATGCGGAGTTCTGTGCCTGCTGAAAGTGCTGGTAAGCCAGCAACACCTCAACTAAAATGAATTGAAACCAACCAACCTACTATAGAACAAGGAGTTCAGAGTTAGAAAACATCTTGTAATTCCTGTAGTCCAACTGCTAATTCAGTGCTTAAATGCTTTCTATAACACTCCAGACGAAAGGTGCTTCTGTCCCTGCCTGACCACCCTCAGTGACAATGAAGTCACTGCTTACAGCAACAGTGGCGCCAATTTCAGAACATCGGGGGGATATTTTTGTCTATTGTCTGTTATCTCTCTGTCGTTTCATCGCGGTGAAAAGTGAAGATTTTTTGGTAATTCGAGCTACAATATGACCTAAATCTGGATCCTAGCTCAGTTTACTAGCAGCTATGAAGCCTTTCAAATAATTTAGCCCCAGACCTCAGTTTCTTCATCTGTGAAGTGAATCAAATGAAATAACACAAGTAGCCTTGTATTTAACTTCAGAAATTAAAAATACATTAAGTAGGGGACTTCCCTGGTTGTCCAGTGGCTAAAGCTCCACACTTCCTATGCAGGTGAGCCAAGGTTCGATCCCTGATCAGGGAAGTAGATCTCACAGGCTGCAACTAAGACTAGTTGCAACTAAATAAATAAATTAATTTAAAAAAATAAAAATACATTAAGGATTAGCACCGTGAAGAGATTAAAAATAACTTCCTTCTTTAGAACATTATCTTCTTAAAACAGTTCAATTGACCTGTTCACCCACATCAGGTAGGAAGATGATGCAGCAAGAATGTCACTCTATAATCTGAATTATGCAAATCCAACTTCTGCATCATATGCTAAGCATTATTTCAAGTTGCATCCAATCCCTGATCTTGTAATTAGAGCATAAATTATAATCTTTCAGGAGTAAATCTTGGCAAATTAAGAATACAAAAAAGAGGACACTTTGAGGAGCTGTTGTATAAAGGAAGGAGAAGTGTTTCTTTCACTTAAGCAAATCTTGGATCGGTTTCTATCAGAGACCAGGCAATAGGACTAAATAAATGACCTCTGTTGAAACCACTTCAAATTCAAGTCTACCATTCTAATAAGAAAATAACATCACAAAAATTAGCCCTTGAATACATCCCTAGGGAGGTTAACCTAATTATACCATCTACATTTGATTCTTACTATTCCATTTGCTTAAGTCCCAGGAGACTACAGCAAACGAGTGTATCAAGGAGTGAGAGTGAAGCACACAGTGAAAGACCTACTGGCAGAAAAACGATCCAGGCAGACAAGTAACTCAAGATTTAATGTAAGTCTCAGTCAAATATGTTCTAAAGTCCTTGGGAACTAAGTCCTCTATTACGGTTAGTTATCTCCCCTTCCTTTTATCTTCTTCACACCAGTCTCTCACCTCCTGAGTCTGATATTCTCCATAGCAAGTGTTAGCCAGGGTTTCCCTGGTGATTCACAAGGTAAAGAATCTGCCTGTAATGCAGGTGACCTGGGTTCGATCCCTGGATCAGGAAGATTCCCTGGAAAAGGGAATGACTACCCACTCCAGTATTCTTGTCTGGAGAATTCCATGGACAGAGGAGCCTGGTGGGCTACAGTCCATGGGGTCTCCATTGAACTGGCACACACTATATAATGACTATTATTAACATTATGGCACATCTGTCAGTCTATGAGCAAAGAATCCAAGAGCTCTATGAATCTATAGGTTGCCCACTTCAGCTCATGGACATGAAAGGATGATGTATCCTGACATTTCCATTTACTCCAGTCAGGAACTAGCAAAGGTTCATTTGGTAGAAATAATGCTGACCTTCACCCACAGCAGGGGAAGTCACTCATTCGTGTCCAACTCTGCAACTTCATGGACTGTAGCCTGCCAGGTTCCTCCGTCCATGGGATTTTACAGGCAAGAAGACTGGAGTGGGTTGCCATTTCCTTCTCCAGGGGATCTTCCTGACCCAGGGATTGAACCCAGGTCTCCCACACTGCAGGCAGACCTTCACCCCCATGTTATTCTAAATCTGATAGAGGCAACTTATGAACAAACAACTTCTCTGTAACATGCAAAATCAGATTTTAAAATCCTGGTAGGAATTGTCTTAAGTCTAAAATCTCTGTCTGTCACCCTTGTCTTCATAAATAGCTCTGCTCTATACCTACAATGTTTAAGTTAGTTACACCCAAATCTCCAACAATGATTCTTGAATGGAGATAGCAGTTGGGTGTATAATCACTCACCTTATTGGGTGAAACATAACAACATGAATATCAGACATCCCCCAGGGCATTGCTAGGGTCAGGACATGGGAACAGATGACCAAGAATAAAGGAGGGTCCACATACAGCACCAAGCACAGGAGCTGAGACGCAGTGCAAACTGGTTCTTCCAGCGTGTTCTACTCCGAACATCAGCACCAGCTTCAACACTGCTGCAGAGTGAAACTTCTGGGACATGTTTCAAGTGAACTGACTCCAGATTCAATTTCCTGCCATCTAAGAACCCCTTTTATTTTGAGGTCTTCATTTCTTTGGAACCTCCTCTTATCTTCTAGTTCAACAAATGGAGCTTAGTTGATAAACAGAAATCTGAATAATTGGCTTCTCGTCTGCTCCTAGTACCATGTTTCTTCTAGAACTTCCTCAGGATCATCTGGGATGTGAGTTAAAAGTGTCCCTATGAATCAAGTCTTTTGAGAGACAGAGAGAATTCAGAGTCTACTCTGAGTGAACCACAGCTGCATGGATGCAATTTGGAGTGCTTGGCCACTGCTACCGCCAGGGTTGTGAAACTTGCTAAAGTTCCAGGTGTCCGGTCAGTTGGGAAGATAAGAGTAAAATGAGCATGATGCCATAGACAAGGAGCTGATAGTGTGTCTACCCCATGAGTCAGGGCATGACTCCCTCCTCGACATCGTCACGGATACACACACACAACGATAAGGTGCTGTACCAGACAGAATTATATAACAAGACAAAAAGGTTCCTATTCAAATGGTGGAGGTAAATATATTTTTTTTTAAAAATTCCCTAACATGATTTTTTTAAGTTCTGTGACTGTGTTTTCTTCATTTTTTTTTTGATGCGTTAGCTTTTTTAAAAGACATAATATAAACAATAATAAGTCATATTATATTGTAATTTTAAAATTCAGACTCCTTGTCCTTGTACCATGTCTATGAACATAGATTTATTACAGGGCTGGGGCCAGGGAACGGTCATTTTTAACAAGCTCCTTGAGTGATTTCTTTGCACATCACAGTATAAGAACTTCACCACAGAGCAAAGAGCAACTATCAAACCCCCTCCCCCCAGCCAAGTTTCTTATCTCTACCCAGATAAGAATTTTCCGAGCTATTGTCACTGGCCCGGTGACACTGTGAATGTTATACAGAAGTGGGTATAGGAACCACGTGATACATGGTCTGTGCCATTAAACATCAAATAACCTGGTGGAAAGGAAAAATGTGTATATATTTAAACAATATAAGACCATATAACCAAGCACTACACTGAATGCTCAAGACAAAAGATCAGGCAGCATTGCCACGTGATATGAAGACTGGGACACTATTTACATAAGCACAGTTTAAAGTGCACTTCCTGTGTGTTATCTTATTTGACGGACACACTAGCACTGCGAGACTGATATTGACATGGTTTTCCATTTTATAGCTGAAAACGTTGAGGACAAAAGAAGGGAAGGGATTATTTGCAGGTTACAGTTAGCAAGTGGCAAATCTTCTGATACTCAATTCCACACCATTTTTAAAGGGAAAAACCAATGTGGACTGGAGTAGAATCATTTCTGATTCATGAAGTTTTCATCCATTTGGACTGTCATCCCAAAATACCATAGATGAGATGGGGTAGCTTGTGTGCATATGTACTCAGTTGTGTCCAACTCTTTGGAACCCCATGGACTGTAGCACACCAGGCTCCTCTGCCCAGGAGATTTTCCAGACAAGACTACTGGAGTGGGTTGCCATTTCCTCCTCCAAGGGACCGTCCCAACCCAAGGATTGAACCTGAATCTCCTCATTGCAGGTAAATTCTTTACCACTGAGCCACCTGGGAAGCCAAGCTTATGAACAGAAAACATTTCTCACAGTTCTGGAGGCTGGAGGTCCAAGTTTTGGTTGCAGCATGGTCAGGCTCTGGTGAAGGCCCTATCCCTTTTCCAGGTTGCAGACTTCTCACTGTGTCCCCACTTGGTGGAAGAGCACAGGGAGCACTTTAGAGCCCTTTTATAAGGGCACTAATCCTATTCATAAGAGCTCCACCCTCATGACGCAGTCGCTTCCCAAAGGCCCCACCTCCTAATACAATACAATCACGTGGGACCTTAGGATTTCAAAGTGAGTTTGGGGAGGACACAAACATTCAGACCATAGCACATGCAAAGGAAATCAAAGCGTAAGAGAATATATCATATAGAAAGGACTGGAAAGGGGCAAAAACAGCTCTGACTCTGGTCATTCTTCTCAAGCATCAGGTACACAGGCATTATGAACTCAGCCCTAATTTCCTGTTGTCATATATTACTCAGTGTCTCACTGCTAGTAACTTACTCTCATCTTCATTTCAAAAATATTTTACACGTGGATAATTAAATGCACACAGTTCTAATATGTGACTATTTGGACTTTAGGTATCTCCATGAATTAATTTTACCATCTACTTGCTCACATTTCATCTCAATCACTCTTCCAAAATATCTGTATATTCCAAGAAAGATAGCATAACAATTAATCACCGACTCTTAACTTTTTCTGTCCCTGTGGTAAACACAACTCAATGAGCAGGAAACATGGAGAATCACATTACTGACAGCACCTATGGGGCTCTAATGGCTTGAGTAATACTGACACTCCAACCTCTTTTTCATCCCAGTTCACTAGGTGACAATGAGTCTGATATCTTAGATAAGTTCAGATAGGAAAGTCATCCTTACATGTGTTCAAAATTTGCTACTGATAATGTGGGTAATAACCAAAGGTTAACTTGAGGAGATCAGGGGCCCTACCATACTGTTTTACTGTATATATCATCCAAGATCAAAAAACAGGGCTTTGCAGGTGTCAGTAGTGGTAAAGAACCCACTTGCCAGTGCAGGCGATCTAAGAAATGTGGGTTTCATACCTGAATTGGGAAGATCCCCTGGATGAGGGCACAGCAACCCACTCCAGTATTCTTGCATGCAGAATCCCATGGACAGAGGAGCCTGGTGAGCTACAGCCCATAGGGTTGCAAAGAATCAGATGTAACTGAAGTGACTTAGCACACATGCAGGCCAGAAGACAGACCCAAAAGATTCTACAGCAAATCCTGTGGAACCTGTGAATGCTCACTTAAGTGGCAAAATATGGGATTAAGTAAAGGATCTTGAGTGAAGGCACTTATCCTCTTAGGAAAGAGGTGATCCCTAAATGCAACCCCATGTACTCTACAGAAGGGAGATTTGCGAGGAACACTCAGAAGAGAAGAGACACAGGAGAAGAAGTGGCTTGTGACCAAGTAGGCAGAGTTGGAGCCATGTGATCACGTAGCAAGGAAGGCAGGCAGACACCAAAGCTGGAAGACCCAGAGTGGGTGCTCCCCTCGAGGCCCTGTAAGAAGCAAGTCCCAGCAAGACCTCGATTTGGACTTCCGGCCCCCAGAGTATGAAAGAATAAATTTTGGTGTTTTTAAGCCACCCAGGTAGTGATAATCTGTTCCAGGAACTCTAGGAAACTAGTACACAGATACGAAAACTGTGTCCCTCAGATAAGTACTCTCTAGGAGGCATCTATTTGATGCCCAAATTGCTTTTCTGCTCTCTGTGACAGCCCTTGGATAAGTTCACATGGGTTATGTTGACTCATCTTTACCACAGTTTCCTTCACGAACATCTGTTTTTGATACCATGAAATATTTTCACATTTTTGCAGTAGGAATCAAAGAGGAAAAAAAATCTCTTGCCTCAAAAGAGACTTTCACCAAAGATTGAACTTAAAACCCCTTCTGTTCATTTTAGCCATAATCCTGTGGTTTCATAACTATTATCATGTATATCTGTTTTTAAGTAATTGCTTCCTTTTTTTTTTTTCCAAATTTTTTCTGGATTACTCCTTACTACACTACTAGATTTTCGACTAGAACACTCAAAATAGGAGCCACTCACTACCTCCTAGCACCAAGTTTATATTGCACTGTTTTCAATTACACTATTTCAATGACATTTCATAAAAACTGTTCATTGAAAATTTTTAACAATATCAACAAATTTCAGTAACTCTCAGTTATCGTTAGTAAAATTTAAAAGAAGAAGAAGAATCAATAGATGAATGGATAAAGAAACTGTGGTACATATACACAATGGAATAATACTCAGCCATAATAATGAGGTGGATGAACCTAGAGACGATTATACAGAATGAAATGCCAGAAAGAGAAAAACAAATATAGTGTATTAATGCATATATATGGAATCTAGAAAGATGGCCCTGATGAACCTATGTACAGGGCCAGAATAGAGACGCAGACATACAGAACCAACTGTGGACACAGCGGGGGAAGGAGAGGGTGAGACGAATTGAGAGAGCAACATGGAAACATATACATTACCATATTTAAATTAGAGAGCCAGTGGGGATTTGTTGTATGACACAGGAAGCTCAAAGCTGTGCTCTGTGACAACCCAGAGGGGTAGGATGGGGTGGGAGGTGGGAGGGAGATTCATGAGCGTGCGGATATTATGTATACCTATGGCTGATTCATGTTGATATATGCAGAAACCAACGCAACATTGCAAATAATTATCCTCCAATTAAAAATTAATCAAATTTTAAAAGTACACCTGGCTAAAATAAATAAATAAAACCAAAATAATCAAATATTTTTTAAAAAAGAAGAGGCAGTAAATCTAATAGCCACAATTTTTCATTTCATTTTGAACTCCACTGAACAGTTTGCAGGCTATTGAACTGTCTAATCAATTTTTCCTCAAACTATGATTAGGATTCATTTAAAATTATTGAATATACAAAAGTTGCATGAGGGGAAAAATTCTAAACTTGATAAGTAGGAAACGGAGCTCAGCTTGGAGTTAAACCTGAGTAGTGGAATGGGGGAATATGGTGCAGTATGGGGGTTTATGAATGGGCTTCGTAATCAGGGTCTGATGTTTACTCTATTTTATTGGTTTATGGACATCCTAGTAGTTATCCTGTTCTGCTCATTCATCAAAATGCTATAGTGATGAACAATAAGGAAATAGATATGAAAGTGATTTTAAGTTAATATTCTACATAAACCAGAGGAAAAACAAATGATGACTCCTGGTGGTTTTTAGAAGACCCAAACTGAGAAAAATGTTGAGGAGCTATATCCCAAGTGAGAAAGATATTTGGATTAGACCAGCCTTGAATTATATATCATATACATACATAGACCAAAATCTATTTCCACTCGACATGATCCTTTTTATATTAAACTCAAGTATCTGCTTTCCAAATAGTAAGCATCAATAGTTACAGTTATTTTCTTTTTCTATATGTTCCTGAATCCTTACACTTAAATTAGCTGCTAAAATCTCTACATCAAGAACATACAGGATAAGGCTGCACTGTCAGCTGGGTATCTTGGTTAATCACCCTTTCCTGATTATTTTTGAAAGTAAAACATTGTAAACACAAAAAGAAGCATGACAATAGTAGATACTGATGGAAAAAACTGGAAGAACAGAAGGTGAATGGAAGTCATATAATACGTTTATGACATAGATTATATGAAAGTGTTTGATCTTCCTTAAGAGGTCGGTGACCTCTAACTGTAGAACAGATGCACATTGTCCAGCTCCATCTGTAACAACTGTCTCTCCATCAGGACTGCTAGTTAGAGATTTGTTTTGTTCTATTCCCAGCTGCTGTTTTGTGGCACCAGTCACATGCGCATTTCGGTTACCACCAAATGTAAACATGATGTTCGTATCTGTGATTTGCATTTGAGTTTCTCATGAAGTATTAAAAAATGAAAATAGGCAATTAAAAATTGCATGTTATAGCATCTCAAAGTTTCTTTGATTTCCCTGAAACTTTGGAAAACACATCTGAGACTTCTCTTTGGTGTTAAAAAAGAAATTGCTCCCTCCTCGGTCTGTTTGAATCCCCTCCTTCTGGCCATCAGTGGTCTCCAGGAATTCCTCTCTCCTCTCTGGGCCTCTGTCCTTGTCAATAAAAGCAGAATTTGGTTGGTCCTATTTCAGTATTCAATTTTAATACTCAAATTTTTAACAGTTTATCCCATCCCCTTACTTCTTTACTATTTGTATTTCAAATGTTCCTATCTCGCTATGGTTTGAAATATATCTCAATCTCTGAGAACCAGCTCATATTCCAATTCCAGCATCCTTGAGCTGAAGTTTCAGATCACTCTGTCATCTGAGAACCCTCAGTGCTTAGATTCGCAGGGGTTTCTCATCTGAGGCACAGGCAGCATAGCATGATGAAGAGTTTGGACTCTGGATCCAGATGACCTGAATGCAAATCCCAGCACTGCCATTTGCCAACTGTATGATGACTGTAAAAGTACTTTAATCTTAGTGTCAAAGGAAGATGATAATATCTGCCTCCCAAAGTTATTGTGTTAGATTTAACATGTGTCAAGGGCTTTGCACTTAGTATGTGTTCAATCAATGCTAGAGCATCAAATACTTCATCTAATGAACATTAGTATTCAAATGATATAAGAAATTCACTGAACTGAAGAAATGTACAGTCCAGCTTAGAGAAGGAATTACGCATGAAATAAATGATTAAAAATTAAAAGACAGCTTTGGTATCCAAGTGCCAAACATGACAGTGACCATTGGAGAGCAGGACAGAGGTCGCAAAGAGGGCGAGCAAGCCATGGTCAGGGTAGGTGAAAGACTTCTTGGAGGAGCGTGAGCCTTGAGCTGAGCTGGGAGAGAAGAAAACTAGATAGGCAGTGAGGAGCGGCAGAGTTCAAAAGAACGCGAGGAGGGGTGACCATCCGGAGGGAGAGGAGAGACACTGTGATATGCAGTGGGTGGACCCTCTTGGTCCAAACGGTGGAGAAGTGAAGTGGTGTGTGACCTTTCAAAATTTAGTTCTAGTCTTGCCTGCAGAGGACTCCCAGACACTCCCTTCTATGCCCATAGCCTCTGGTTGGCTGGTACATGGTGCATGGTATGTTCTAAGTGCTCAGAAAATGGCAGCTTTTATGGTTTTCCTAGTATCTGGAGCATGGTAGCATTTGATAAATGTTATCTGTCATGTTAGTGTGCTGTGAAAAGGAAGATATCCATAGGTGGTGGTGAGCTCTGAACAGCAACCTGGGTGAATAGACACTTCTGTCATCATTCCTACAAATCCTAATACTGTATAAATAAACTGGCTACTAGAAAGGCCATGGGATGCCTTTTGTAGATTCGAAAAATTGATTCACTGTGAGCAAATGAAACGACAAAACAATGGAAGCAACAGTCAGCAACATTACTTTTATTCTGACTCAGCAACACCAGCCTTACACCACTCACTCCTCCCTTATACATGTGCTTAGTCACTTAGCCATGTCCAGCTCTTTGTAACCCCATGAACTGCAGCCTACCAGGCTCCTCCATCCATGGGATTTTCCAGGCAAGAGTCTACAATTCCTCAATTACAAAGGATCATATAATCATATGAATGGTACGGGTGGGGAGGGGACCAGTACTCATAGTGTTTCTGATGTGTCCCCCTTCTCCCCACTGGGTATACAGCTGTTTATCTTTCTGCTTTGCTAGATTTTCCCGACCTCAGAATGTGTTCCACCCTACCCCCAACCTGATGGGTCTACCAAAGCCAAGCTGTAATCCCGTCTTTATTTTGAGAAAGATAAATCTCCTTTCTTCTAGTTCAGCTAGAGTTGCAAATTGAGTTTGCAAGGGAAATAGGCAATAGAAAAATCACATGAGGCGCAAGAACAATTACATGGAGTGCAAATGTTCTACACTAGCTTAAATATCTAGTCAAAGACTGGCATGGATAGAACAGTTGAGGTGACTTCTGGGCCTGAGTCCTCTTCTGTCCTCTCAATTTTTCTTTGGGGTAAATAAGAATTCTTAATAATAATAGCTAACATTTCTTCTAGGCTCCAAAGTAAAGACGTCACAAATATTTTAATTTATTCATTTTAGAGTAAATGTCACTTATCAACAAGGAGCACAATAGCTTTAAGAGGGTGATGCTCATATCTATTTTTCAGATGAGGAAACTAAGAATGGGGTAGGAATCAGTGGAGCATAGATTTGAAACCAGGTTTGTTGGACTTCACAGTCTTTATTTTACCCACCATATTGCCTCCTTAAGTTTACATTTCTGGTCCAAGGAAGGACGAGCTTTGGGAATAAATAACCACTTTGCTTCGGGTCCTCGCTCAGTCCTGCGCCCACCCTCCACACTCCACACAGGCCGTGGCCCATCGTATCTTTCACCCCTTCTCAGCCACAAGTCTGTCTCCCGGCCTGTCCCTGCAGTGATTCTGTATACTGCTCAGATGATGCCATACCCAGTCCAAACCAGAGCCAGGACCTTCCTCTCCTTTGACACCCAGACATCTTGGAAGAAACTGGACTTAATTTCCTTATAGAACCTATCTCTAGCTGCATCCCAGAACCTGCTACCCGAGTGTCATTCCTCTCAGCCATCCCTCACCTCTCCTGGACTCTTGTTCCCCTGGGCTCTGCATGGCACCTGGCCCTCCCTGTAAAAGAGGAAAGCATTTCCAGAGCCAGAGTCCAAGAACACCACACAGACCACACAGAAGCCTCTCTCCAGCTCTTCTTGAGCTCTCTAGGTCTGCCTCAGCCAACCCATTTCACTCTGACCTCCTCTTCTTGCCTGAAGCTTGCTTCTCTGCTCTGCCTTCAGCTGAAGTCTGATTTTTTTCTGAAAGTTGCTGACCTGACCTGAGAGGCTGGTAGCACATGACTCGCTCCTGGGACAAGATGTAATATGCCACTCTCCCACCCAAGGAGGAGGAGACCCATCTCAGCTCCTTTCTGCAGGCTGGAAGAGACCCCAGGCTCAGGGAAATGCCGAGCTTACCAGTTCACTCTGGTCATCCACCTCTTAGATGCTCTGCCAACCTACATGGTGTTCCAGCACTCTCTCACAGTTGTACACACTCAAGAATCATATGCATACACTGAACAAATAAAATAGCTAGTAAGGAAAGGGGAGGGTAATTTCCTTCTGCTCTTATCTTCTTATGAATATATGGTAAAAGATGGAGAGAGACAGACTACCAAGAATCTCATTTCCTGCGTGGGTCTTAGAATTCCATGCTGAAGACAGATATAATCAAGATATAATTTCCCAACTTTTCTAAAACTTGGGCAATTTATATATATTGTGCTATTTCTCTTTGATATTCTAATGGTGGTATTAAATAACAATGAAAATTCTAAGTGAAAGGAAGAGACAGAGTGTGAATAAGCCCACAAACTGATTTGTGCATGTAGGCTAAGTCTCTTCAGTCCTGTCCGAGTCTGTACGACCCTATGGACTGCAGCCCTTAAGGCTCCTCTATCCATGGGGTTCTCCAGACAGGAATATTGGGTTGCCATGCCCACCTATCCTCCTCCATGCTTTAAATATAAATTTAAATTTATAAATTCAAGGAAGCCACACATAAATTCAAGGAAGACACCACAGCCATTGCAGCCCTCTCTGGACTTGTCAAGTCAAGAGCAGAGAATAGGCATAATCTGTTGATTCCATGTTCTGGTCAGAGGCATCTCAAGCTTTGAAGACATGTAAGTGCAAACTGGACTTCCCTGGTGGCTCAGACAGTAAAGAATCCACCTGCAATGCAGGAGACCTGGGTTCAGTCCCTGGATTGGATAGATCCCCTGGAGGAGGGCGTGGCAACCCACTCCAGTATTCTTGCCTGCAGAATCCCCACAGACAGAGGTGCCTGGTGGGCTACAGTCCATGAGGTTGCAAAGAGTCAGACATGACTGAATGACTAAACACAAGTGCAAATTATCTGGACCAGTGCTATTACAAGAAATCTTCATGCTCTTCTATGATTTCAAAAAATTTACCATAAAAATTAGTTTTCATCTCTTCAACTCTTATAAACCCATCCTATAATGTAGTCTGGCTTTAGTAAGAATTTCATGCTTTCCTAGGCACTGCAATTGGTCATCAGATGGCCCAGTGTGTATCTTCCTGCTTTGCTAATGTTTTATTTTTCTTACTTAAAAAAAAAATTTTTTTAGAAGTACCTGTTCTTGTCATGTTTGAATATTAAATTCTTAGAGGAAAATATGGTTTTTTTCCTTAAGGAGTACATCTCACTTGCCCTTGTTACTTTTTTCTGAGTTGCCCGCAAAAGGATCCATTCATTTGTAATGTTTGTATGGTTATCGATAAAGGGAATCAGTGTCTACCCTGGGAATGCTCCCCCACACCTTTCGCTCACTCTCATAGCACAGTGCTTTGCATATTGTTTGTTAACATTGCCAACTAACCCCCTTCTGAGCCCAGAAAGAACTTAAAAAGAAAGAAAGAAACATTTTCGGAGCAGGCAATGCCTGCCCTGTAAACTCAAAACGCCAATGTTTGAATATAGAAGTACGTATTATATCCCTGACATTCATTTGAATGAATGTTTTATCTAAAGATTACAAAATGGCCCATTGTCTGACTTTAATTAGCCCACAGTCCTGCCTGTTCGGAGAACTGAACCAGATTTCCAGGGCTGTCCATGTTCCCCACCCAACCACCTGCTCTTTCACAATTGCAGAAACTTTTTAAAAAATAATATTAATAAAGGCAAACATTTTGCAAGCACCTTATTTTTTTCAGCTGTCTTATTGGTTCTGTAGTGGTTGTTTCTAATGTCATGAAATTTAAAATATTTCCGGGTGGTGAATTCTTTTACTCAGCTTGCAAAAGTAATCAAGTTTTTCAGTGAAACAAGCCATGGCAAGTCCATCTGGCAGAGCTGAAGTTCTGCACATTTCGTTCTGGCCAAAATGTACAATACCATTTATTAATGTGCATCCCAGTAGCTCCTGTCATTCTAACTTAGCTATCGATCTACATAAATACGAATAGCATTCCAAAGGCGCGCCAAGACCCACGGGTGAAAAAAAAATATGTTTCATTTTGTAACTCAGGCAACAGAAATAACTTTCTCACAGAGGCAGCCTGGACATAATTTTGTGCCAAGCAGGAAAGTTTTAACAGTAAAATTTTAAGAAACTGTCAGAAGTTTGGAATTCTATAACAGTGTTACTTTCCAAAGGGCATAAAATAGTTCATAGACCAGAAATGTAAGACAGTTGGAACCACAGATTTTTTTTTTAATTTTGAAATCTACAATAAAGATATAAGAAGACCTAAATTCTGGTTTTTAATTTATATTAACTAGTTTCAATTACAAAAATAACACATGGTAAAATTTCAAGCTTAATAAAACAGCATAAATTTTTTTTAAGTCTACTGACCTTCCCTTCCTACTTGTTCTACTTCCCAGGGTCATGTGCAATCTTCCAGAATTTCTCTATGACATTTTATTATAAAGAAATTAAGTTGTTGCACCAAGGTAATCAATATCAAAATCTATGTTATTTACATGCACTATTACAAAAATACATGGTGTGCTCGTGGTGAATTCCCTTCTCCCAAGAGAAAATTTAAACAGGTCTCTTTTAGTCTTCATTTTACCTCTCTATGTTTGAAGGCATCAGTCAAAGCACTTCATACTATCATATCTCCATCTTATATCAATCACATAGTCCCTACTTCCACCTGAGATGGTGATATTGGAGCTAAGGTGCCCCAAATCAACTCTTTCTTTGTGAAATAAATACTCTATAATCTAGGCTTTATAGAAGCAAGCCAAATGTTTTTAAAGATATATGTTTCAATATTGCTTCCTCACAAATTCTTACAGGCTTTAGGATTGAACCTATACAATGACCTCTTAAATCATTTAAGGACATAGGGTTTTTTTCCTTTGTAAATAGGGCCTTATGAGGGAGACATGCCAGGCCCCTCTTTACACATGGGTATCAACGAGGAGGCTGGCGATAAAGAAGAAAAGAGAGAAGGAGCCCTGGGAATCGGTACAACCAGGACAGGTGGCCAGCAGCCCTTAGTACCCACAGGGCAGGTATCAGCCTTCACCAGGCTCCAACACAAAGCCAAATAGAGGTGGATATAAATGTCACCTGCTAGCCTCCCCAACCCCACCCCACCGAGAGCCCATCAGACCTGTATCGTGGATCTGGGAAGCTCCAGCAGCCCATACACTCACCACACCAACCATTTCCGACCATCATTTTCAGCCCCTGATTAAATTTCCTAGAATGCCACTTTTAATACATCTACACTGCTAATAGCCATCTAAAGAACCACTTCCTGTTAGTGGACAAAGTCCAGGTTCCTTCAGCCTGGCTCAAAAAATGCTCTTTATAACCTGGCCCTTGCTCCTTCCTCCAGCTTTCCTGTCTGCATATTTCCACATCTGTGACATGCTGTCCACACATTTGAGCCTTTGCTTTGCCTCTCAACGACGAGACCCCTTATCCTATCTGCTTACTGATTTCCTGTCATCCTTCAAAACAGGACTCCTATATCGCCTCCAGCGTGATGTGTTCAGTCACCTTCCTCAGGACAGCAGCTCATGGCCACTGCTACTCTCATCCTTACCCCAACCTCCCCTCTCTACGTGCACAGCCCGAGCAGGTCTAGTAGAATCCGGCCTCGTCACTCACTAGTTCTGTGACCTTGACAGTCTTTACACTGCCTATAAATTTTCTGATCTGTAATCTAAAGATAATTACTTACAGCAGTCTATTTCATCGGTTAATGGCAAGGCTTTAGTGGAACAATGTGAATCACTTAGCATTATGTAGAGTATATAAAGTACACAAATGTTAATTACTAAAAGTGATGAAACACACTAATATATATACAGTGCATGGCACAGAGTCTGGCATGAAGCAGGTATTCATAAAATGCTAGTCCACATTCTACTAGCCAAATCAAGTCACAAAACCATCCCAGATTCAAGACGGTAGAAGTATGCTGCTGCTGCTGCTGCTAAGTCGCTTCAGTTGTGTCCGATTCTGTGTGACCCCATAAACAGCAGCCCACCAGGCTCTGCCGTCCCTGGGATTCTCCAGGCAAGAACACTGGAGTGGGTTGCCATTTCCTTCTCCAATGCATGAAAAGTGAAAAGTGAAAGTGAAGTCGCTCAGTCGTGTCCGACTCTTAGCGACCCCATGGACTGCAGCCCACCAGGCTCCTCCGTCCATGGGATTTTCCAGGCAAGACTACTGGAGTGGGGTGCCATTCCCTTCTCCGAGGTAGAAGTATAGATGCCACTTATTGATGGGAAGAGCTGCAAAGTAATTGTGGCCATATTTAATCTATAGCAAATGGCTTATGTCCCTAAGTAGATCCTAATCAAAGCCCTTTGGTTGCATTTTTTCTAGCACCTGAGACATTCAACATTGTGCCTAGCACATCAGAGGTGCCAGGAGATATCTTTGGTTTGATGGAAGGGCTAGGGCACAGAACCTACTGGTTATGTCACTGAGAGCTTGAGGGGGAATAAATCTTAGAGAGTTTGGGTTTAAATCCTAGTCCTGCAATTTATAAGATAGACAATTTGGGACACATCACTTAACTTCTCTGATGCTTGGTTTCCTCTTTTATAAACTTGAGGTGATAATATCTACTTTATAATAAGATAGCATTACATAAAGCATCTGGCACATGGTAGATGCTTAGAACTCTAGTTCCTATTCATTATGGAGCATTTCTCTTATCCATATTTATGACTGAATTACTAGGTAACTCAGATAACTGGTCCATAAATTAAAACCTTTTTCAAACTTTGCAAAATTAATAAGACTTATTAGAACAGGTTTGTTATAGCTGAGTCACTGCATAAGAGTTCACACCAATCAGAACGCCCCAGTTCTACTATATACTTGTCACATTAGCTAAGCATCTAATTCTCTATGCCCATTTTCTTGTGGAGGAAGAAGGTATTCCATCCTAACACAGGTACCTATTTAAAGGATAACAACATTATACCTGGCACTGACTTTACATTCATTTCAAAGTTGGAAGAAAATTGTTTGACTAATGGTTGTTCTCAATTCAGATATTAAAACATGGTTTTAAAATGTTCAGTATATCATCATCTCCACCTCTCTCCCAATCATAGATATGATGACCGTGAGAAATTAAATATGCTGTGAATTCCTTGAAAAGGAATCCCAGCCATTCAGAAGGGGCTATGATTTTTATTTAAGCATTAGCAGCAATATCTTCAAGTTTAAAGGGACACTTTCAGACTATATAGTTGGAATTTTTTAAATATATCATGAAAAATCTTACACTCCTTGCAGTCCTCTTCTTTAGTACACTTCACATGGTCTTTCAGTTTTCAGGCTGGCACCTAAAAATATTATAGGGTCATAAAAATGACAATAAATGTAGTGAAGGGAAACTCCTGATCTTATCACTTTACTATCATGGTGACCTATTAGTTCAAATTAACTCATTTTCATGGAGGGGCTTTCGGGGCAGCTGTGAGGCTGCTGTGTTAGCTACAGGAAGTTGCACACTGGCAAATTTCATTCAAATGTAAACCTCTAAATTTGGCTACCTGGCATTGCAAGATCCTGTTGTTTGCTGTATGCAAAATAAAAATTATATACCATCTTGTTTGGTCAAAAGTTATGGGCTTTTCAATATTAATTTCAATATTATTTCTAAAGAATTCATATGGTGAGATGCAACTGAATGAATATAATGTCTTGAACAAGGTAAAAAGAAATGTGTTTTCCCTTCACATGAGCAAAGATACTTAGTGCGCATGTTGAAGGCTCATGTCTTAGGTTGTTCTTTCTCAACATATGAATCTGGAATACCAGCTCTGAAATCAGTCCAGTGAAACCCCTCCTGGTCCCAGAATAGGCCTTTTAGAACTCTTCTATGTTCTGTGAGATGAACAGAAGTTGTGTGCTATCATTGCCTTTTATATGACTTATCCAATCTAAATATTTCCCAGGTCACCATAAGCACTGATTATAGCTATAAATAATTAATTATGTGGAAATGTTTTATATCACAATGGGGGAGATCATGTAGGAGTTTTTTGAAATGGTCAAAATTGATCAAATTATATGCTTACAAGTTGGAAATTGTATTGTACATAAATTATGCTTTATCAAATTTGAACCTCCTCCCCCCAAAATGGAATACTTACTGAAGGCTAAAAATGTATAGATATATACATATAGATATGGAAGTATATATATATATACACACACACACACACACAGGGAAATATACCTCCCACTGAATCTTCTTTGTGAGCATTTATTTAATTATATGGTTTCTCTGAATGTCGTCAGTTCAGTTCAGTTCAGTCACTCAGTTGTTTCCGATTCTTTGCAACCCCGTAGACTGCAGCACCAGAGAAGGCAATGGCACCCCACTCCAGTATTCTTGCCTGGCAAATCCCATGGATGGAGGAGCCTGGTAGGCTGCAGTCCATGGGGTCTCGAAGAGTGACTTCACTTTCACTTTTCACTTTCATGCATTGGAGAAGGAAATGGCAACCCACTCCAGTGTTCTTGCCTGGAGAATCCCAGGGACGGGGGAGCCTGGTGGGCTGCCATCTATGGGTCTCATAGAGTCGGACACGACTGAAGCGACTTAGCAGCAGCAGCAGCAGCAGCAGACTGCAGCACACCAGGCTTCCGTGTCCATCACCAGCTCCCAGAGCTTGCTCAAACTCAGGTCCACTGAGTCAGTAACGCTGAATATCCTAAGTCTCCTTTTTTACTAAATTTTTAAACTATGACGTTTTCCCACTTTTATTTTCAAGGTATTAAAACTCTGGGAAGGCAGTCTGGTGTGGTAGTTATGAGATAAGTTTTGAACAGAAGTAGAGTCACAGATGTAGAAAACAAACTTACGGTTCACAGGGGATGGGGGAGGGATAAATTGGGAGATTGGGATTGACATATACATACTACAAATATAAAATAGATAACTAATAAGAACATACTGTATAGCACAAGGAATTCTACTCAATACTCCATAATGGCCTATATGAGAAAAGAATCTTAAAAAGAGTGGATATATGTATATCTATAACTGATTCCCTTTGCTGTATACCTGAAAGTAACATAACATTATAAATCAACTACACTCCAATAAAAATTTTTTTAAAAAATAAAAGAAACAGACCCTGAAATCACACCATTACCACCAGCAACAACCCTACCTGCAGAGAAACCTGAGTTGTTCTCTATTTCAATTTCCTCATCATTAAGATAAAAATAATATTACTTACCTTCTGGGGTGGTTTGATAATTAATGAGATAGCAATATAACATATTTGGTCATGTGCCTAATAGTGTGCTTATAAAATTTCTACAAGTATGTGCCTATGAATTTTATTATAATTCATATCTCTGCTGGAACATGTTGGAAGTCATAGAAAAAAAATGTTTTAATCTGGTGTTTGAAAGACAAGACAGCATATACTCCTATTTCTAATCCTTGGGGATGTGATTTTGTTTCAGGCAGAGTCAATGGTCTGGAGGTAGGGAGATTATACCCACAACAAAACTGGATCCTGCATAAAAATTTTTTTGCTGATTTGTTGAGCTGGTAGGATGTAAGGGAAATCAATAAAGCTAGGCAGTTTGGTGGGGTGATTTGAGGGGTGACATGGAAGGGAGGGGAAATGTTTGAGCAGAAGTAAAGACACTGAATGATGAGAAGATGATCACCCCAGAAAGGCAGATTCCCCTAAGGACAGGGGTCCAAACTAGCTTTCTATGTGAAGACTGACTGGTCCTTGAGCTAGTTTTGCTAAGTTTGGGGTAGCTCAACCTGGGACTCGGGAACCTGGAAGGGAGCTTCTTCCCAAGAAATATAAGCATAAATCTTCAGGAGAAACACAACGTTAGGAACTCAGATTTTCACAGATTAAGATCAACCCAGATACATGTTTCAATCAGAGATCACCAAATGCATAAGGAAACAAATAACTAGGAATGAGAGTCCTAGCATGAACAATAAAGTTAAATTCCCAGGACTTTCGGGAATTTTGGTATTAGCATAACCAAATACAAAATTTTTTAAAATAACAATAATAATAAAAATAAATAGTGTACACTCAACAAAAGACCAACCAATATTTTTAATAGATCAAACAGAATTTATAGGACTGAGAAAATATCTAATCATTGATACTGAAAAAAAAAAAATCAACGCATGAGTTAAACAGCAAATAAGCTACAGTTGAAGAAGGAATTAGTGAACTGGATGTAGAGCTGAAGAAATCTATACCAATCTGTTCCAAAATATAGAACATAGAATCATGGATAGAGGAAAAGTAACAAGAAGTTGAGAATTTATTGGGGATAAAAGTAAAAGATTTAACAAATATCAAAGACTCAGAAGGAGAGAATTCAGATAATACAGCCAAGATAATATTTAAGAAAAAGATGGTTGAAACTTTTCCAAAAGACATGCATTCCCAGTCACATGAAGTACATCCTATACAAGCTGAATACATTTTAAAAATCTATCTCAAGATAAAAGGAGGTGAAGCTGAAAACTCTTAAAGCCAAAAGGAGTATACTTTAAAGGGTAGTCAGAAAAGAAAGAAAGATTGTTGTATAGAATATCTGTAAGTTTAATAGCAAACTTCTCAACAGCAATCATGGAAGCCACAAGACAGTGAAATGAAATCTTTAAAGTGCTGAGAGAAGAATACTTATAAAATTACAATTATGAATCCAGAAATAGTATCTTTTAAGTACAAAGGCAAAAGGAATTATATTTTTATTTACATAAAAGCTAGAAATTGCCACCCAGGTGACTAGAAATTGACTTCCCAGGTGACTCAGTCAGTAAAGAATTCGCCTGCAATGCAAGAGACGTGGGTTCGATCCTTGGGTTGGGAAGATCCCCTGGGGAAGGAAATGGCAACCCACTCCAGTATTCTTGCTTGGGAAATCTCATGGATAGAGGAGCCTGGTGGGCTGCAGTCCATAGGGTCACAAAGAGTCAGACACAACTTAGCAGCTAAACCACCGCCTACAGGAAAGGAATTTTCTAAAGGGTTCTTTCAGAAGGAGGAAAATGAACCTAGAAAAAAGTTTGGAGGACAGATAAGAAAAGAAAATGATAAACATGTAGTAAGTCTAATACATATTTACTTGGCAAAATGATGATGAAAATAATCATGATGTTTAATTTGTGGAGGTTTAAGCTAAAATTCAAGAAAATACATACTCATGTAAATTAGTGAGGTCGCTCAGCCATGTCCGACTCTTTGTGACCCCGTGTTCTGTAGTCTACCTGGCTCCTCCATCCATGGGATTTTCCAGGCAAGAGTACTGGAGTGGGTTGCCATTTCCTTCTCCAGGGGATCTTCCCAACCCAGGGATCGAACCCAGGTCTCCCGCATTGCGGCAGACGCTTTACCGCCTGAGCCACCAGGGAAGCCCTGATGTAAATTAGGAGAGGAGCAAAAAGAGTTAACGTCCTAAGGGTCGTGTCTGTCAGTGGGAGGCTTAAGATACTCTTTGTAGGCTTTGTTAAATACACAAGGTAAAATTTTATGACTAATCATAAAGCATGGAAATAGAGTGTTTAATTTCCACAGCAGGTAAAGGGCAAAATTATACAGGGGAAATGAACACAAGAGGCTTCTTTTCATCAAATAACAAATAAAATCAACTAGCCTAGTCATTATGAAAGTTCCTCAGGTATTAAAACTGGATTGGGAGTACAGGGCTGGCAATTCCACAGTAATAAGTAAAAGTGGGCAGAAGGAAAAGGAATGGAAGAAGATTGTTGGTGGCCCTGGTGGTGGCAGACGCTGCAGGGACTGTGTGAGCCCAGAGTAGCCTTTGCTCATGCTTCAGGCAGAGGCCAGGGAGGGCCGGGCCAGCTGATGAACCGGTGCATTACGGAGAGATGCTCATAATTCTGTCTGTCCAGCTGGACGTGCACCCTGCCTTTCACAGGAAGCCTCACTCCAGGCTCCAGCCTTGGCCAGAGCAGTTAAAGAGGAGCAAGCAGAGAAAAGGAGGCAAGAGGGCAACAGGACACCCCCCAAGGCAGCGCCAGGGATGGCCACCATCCTGCCACACTCTGCTTCCCCAGGGAAGGAGGCTGAGGCAAGAGGCAGGGGGAATGGGCCCTGGCACAGGCCTTTGAAGAAAGAGATGGAAAGCAGAGGGGAACACTAGATACCATGGGCCCTGGCAACATGGGAAAATGTGCCTGAACACAAGCTCTTCTCTAATTAATCATTACCTCCTTTGCTTCCCGTACAAGACATCACAGCATCCTGACCTTGGACCCCACACACACTGTTTACCTACTAAGAAGTTTAGGATTAACAGAGGCAAACCACTATAAGTAGAATGGATGTTTTGTAAAAATAAAAAAAAAAATCCTACTGTATAGCACAGGGAATCATATTCAGTATCCTGTAATAAACCATAATGGAAAAGAATATGAAAAAGAATGTGTATAACTGAATCATTTTGCTCTATAGCAGAAACTAACACAACATTGTAAATCAACTATACATCAGTAAAATAATTTTTTAAAGAATTTTAACATCAAACACGGTGACATGTTTATAGGAATAAACCATGGACTTTAAGAAATGTAAAAATGCACCTGAGTGATAATAGCTAATACTTACGCCTTCCTTACTCAAAACTAGGAACTATTCTCAGTGCATGACATATAAGATCATATTTAATCTTCATGTGCCTAAGATCACACAGCAAACAAGAGGCAGAGCTGGGATTCAAATATAGACACTCATTCCAGAGTCTTCTCTTTCAAATACCATGCTACCTCTGAGTGGCTGTTGTTCAGTCGCTAAGCCATGTCTGATGCTCAGTTACGTCCCACTCTTTGAGACCCCATGGACTGCAGCACGCCAGGCTTCCCTGTCCTCCACTATCTCCCACAGTTTGCTCAAACTCATGTCCATTGAGTCAGTGATGCCATCCAACCATCTCATTCTCTGTTGTCCCCTTCTCCTGCCTTCAATCTTTCCCAGCAACAGGGTCTTTTCCAATGAGTCAGTTCTTCGCATCAGGTGGCCAAAAAATTGGAGCTTCAGCTTCAGTCCTTCCAACAAACATTCAGGGGTGATTTCTTTTTTAGTATTGGTTGGTTGGATCTCCTTGCAGTCCAAGGGACTCTCAAGATTCTTCTCCAGCACCAGAGTTCAAAATTCTTCGGTGCTCAGCTTTCTTTATAGTCCAACTCTCACATCCATACATGACTACTGGAAAAACCATAGTTTTGGCTATCCAGACCTTTATTGGCAAAGTGGTGTCTCTGCTTTTTAATATGCTGTCTAGGTTTCTCATAGCTTTCCTTCCAAGGAGGAAGGATCTTTTAGTTTCATAGCTGCAATCACTATTCTCGGGGATTTTGGAGCCTCCAAAACTAAAATCTGCCAATTGGTGGATATTTCCCTAGAGAAGATAGAATTCCAATTTAGTCCTATGGATGGAAAGTTTGTATACCTCACCTACTTCTTTTGTAATTCATATGTTAAAGCCTTGGTCCCAGTATGATGGTATTTTAAGTTGGGGCCTTTGGGGTGGTAATGAAGTCATGAGAGTTAAGTCATATGAATGGGACTGGTGCTCCCATAAGAAGAGACATATGGAAAAGATGATCTCTCTTTGTGCCGCATGAAGACACTGCAAGGAAACAGCCATCTGCAAGTCAGGATGAAAGCCCCTCAAAGGACCCAACCATGCTAGCACCCTGATTTCAAACTTCCAGCCTCCATAACTGGGAGAAATGTTTTTTGTTTAAGCCACCAAGTCTATGGTATTTGTAATATCAGCCCAGTCTGATTAAGACAGTTGGGAAATGATGGGTTACTCTCAGATATTTGAAGAGCTATTTATGGAAGAAGGGTTTAACTTTTTCAGTATAGACCAAGGAGATTAGAAATAAGTACATTTGTAACAGAGGTTGCCAAAGAATAAATTGGCTTTCTCAGAGAGTGCAGAGTTCTCCATCACTAGAAGCTGAATGCACCCAGGGTTAATAACAGTGGAGAGGATTTCAGCATTGAGTGCTGGTTGAATAAGACTCTATAAAATCCCTCCAACTCTTGAGAGTCTGTAGGATTATCAGGGTCAGGACAGAACTAAGAACTCAAATCCGAAAACGTGGATGTTGATACCTCTTCACTTTTACAACAGCTACATTTTCCACTTAGTTTGTTCCTGGGCCTCTTGGAGTCAGAATTTGCATTTTAAGACTCGACACACCTGGATACCCTTCCTTCAGCGGTCAGCTTGAGCATCTCCTCTTCCAGGATGTGTTCCCCACCCCATCCTTAATGGGGGGACACCAGCTTAGGTCCACCTCACCCCATCTTACTACTACAGTGCCACTTCTCACACTGAGGTGAATTCTGTTTCATCATCAATCACACTCTGTATTAGGGCATGTCCTAAGGCTGCAGTAACAAATTACCGCAAACAAGCAGCTTAAAATAATTATTTATTTTCTTACAGATCTGGAGGCTAGAAGTCCAAAATCGAGTTGTCAGGAGAGCCAGGTTCTCTGAAGGCTTTAGGGGTACCCCCTTCTTTGCCTCTTCCTAGCTTCTGGCATAGGTGCATGCGTGCCTAGTTGCTTCAGTCGTGTCCAACTCTTTGAGACCCCATGGACTGTAGCCCACCAGGCTCCTCTCTCCATGGAATTCTCCAGGCAAGAATACTAGAGTGGGTTTTCATGCCCTCCTCCAGGGGATCTTCCCAACCCAGGGATCAAACCTGCATCTCCCATGTCCTTCACATTGGCAGGTGGGTTGTTTACCACTAGCGCCACCTGGGAAGCCCATAACCCATTTATATAAATCACTGATACATATTTGAAAAAGGATATTGTGGCTCAGCTGGTAAAGAATCCGCCTTCAATGTGGGAGACCGTGGGTTCGATCCCTGGGTTGGGAAGATCCCCTGGAGAAGGGAAAGGCTACCCACTCCAGTATCCTGGCCTGGAGAATTCCATAAACTGTATAGTCCATGGGGTTGCAAAGAGTTGGACATGACTAAGCAGCTTTCACTTTCATTAACACAAACAGTAGAGGGAAAAAAAAGGGGGAAGGAAGAGAGAGGAGGGTTCGGAGGGAGGGTACACGTGTATGCCTATGGCCAATTCATTCTCACATATGGCAAAAACCATCAAAATATTGTGAAGCAATTATCCACCAATTAAAAATTTTTTAAAAGAATAAAACACGCATGCCTCTCTATCTTTCAGGGCAGTGTTGGTTCCGCTCAGTCTCCATTTGGCCCAGTGCCAGGTAAGTATTGCAGTTCACAGGGGTCAATTCCTTCCCTTTTGAAGTAAATCAGGCATTTAGGCTTCCATTCTTTCAAAGATGCCTTACAAGACTTTGAACGTTTTGCTGCTTTAAAATACTTGTTTTTAAAATGTATTCTTTACTTATCTTTTTTTTTAATTTTATTTTATTTTTAAACTTTACAAATTGTATTAGTTTTGCCAAATATCAAAATGAATCCACCACAGGTATACATGTGTTCCCCATCCTGAGCCCTCCTCCCTCCTCCCTCCCCATACCATCCCTCTGGGTCGTCGCAGTGCACTAGCCCCAAGCATCCAGTATCGTGCATCGAACCTGGACTGGCATCTCGTTTCATACACGATATTTTACATGTTTCAAAGCCATTCTCCCAAATCTTCCCACCCTCTCCCTCTCCCACAGAGTCCATAAGACTGTTCTATACATCACTGTAAAATCAGTAAAGGCAGACCTCATGCAGCCGTTCCTGAATTTGGAATGCATTTTGTCTAGTATAAGCTTATTGGGCAAAAGCAAGAGCAATTAGGCCCTTTATACAGTTTTTACAGCTTCCCCAGTGACTCAGATGGTAAAGAACCTGCCTGCAATGCAGGAGACCCCGGTTCAAACCCTGGGTTGGGAAGATCGCCTGGAGAAGGGAATGGCAACCCACTCCAGTATTCTTGCCTGGAGAATTCCACTTCCAAGCTCAGAAGCGGCATAGGTTTCCCAGTAATTTGGGTCATCTTCCGAGCTGGATAAGGGAAAGAAATTAGAGCAGAAGAAGATCCCGCATGTCTGAATGTCTCTATACCGTGTTTCCCAATCATATTTACTGTCATTGGAATTTGGCTGTATCTGCTCCATTCTACAGAAGAAAATTTCTGCAGCCTCTCTCATCATCTGGAATGGCTCTTCCTCTTTTTAAATAGAAAAAATACATGTTTAAACACCAAAGGATTTTTTTCTCTGTGTTTTTTATTTGGAAATTGGAAATGCAGACAGGAGAGCCTGGTAGCCTTTTTTACTTAGTCTCCTTGCTGTTTGTAGCCTTAACCACTACGATAGATACAGATTCATGGCATGAAACAAAACCTTATTTGTTGATATTGATTTTCACGGGCACAGATATTTTTTTCTAGAGAAGTATGCTTATGACGAAACCTCTAACTGCAGCTTTCAAATTCATGAGCAGATTAGAATTCAGGGGCTATAGAATTTAAGATGGAAATGGAGTGAGTGGAATTGTGCTGTTAAGTTTCTGCGAGGAATTTTGATTTGAATGAATGAATAAATTTACATGAATTGTTGCCCATAGTATTATACTACTGGGTTTACAGAAAATGTATAAGATGTAAGTTCTGCCCGCGTAGGGCTGGTGGGTCAACTGGAAAGAGGACTACGCTCAGATGAGAGAGTGTTGAGCACAATGCAATGTGCCGCCTTGGGTAGCAGGGATCTAAGCGCTGTGTCTGGACAGTGGTGTAAGACTGAGTCAGGGTAACAGGGAGGAGGGTCTTCATGAGTCTGTCTTCTCTCCCAGAGAGTGGGCAGGGTGGGCAGGGACAAAGCTCAGAAGCAGTGCACTGCGGTTGTGGAAAGTAAGAAAGACAAGCACCTGCAACTTCCTCTCAGATCAACTCTTTTGTGACTAAGAGAGTAGGTCTGAGCTAACTGGATCACACCCAACACCAGCTGGAGGAGAAAAAAAAAAAAATCTGTTTTACAGTCCTTGAGTCTGTGCTCCTGAACACGTTCTAAATGATACAGGGTTCCCTGATACAATTGAACTGCAGGTTCAGAAAACGTTTAGCAAACACATCTCTTCTCGTCTGGGACTATTTCGCTGGCCTTACCTTAAATGAGATTCTTAGTTTCAGCCTCTCCAGGTTTCCACCAAGGGGGCTTTCTGTGCCAGATTTTCCCTTCTCAAGCTTGCAGGGCCCAGGGGAGCTGAGTGGGGACTCAAATTGGCCACGAGAGGGCAGCAAATAACACCAGACTCTTCAAAGCCAAGAAAACCTTTATCGTGGTCCTCTAACTTGGCTTCCCAGAAGCAAAGCAAGGCAAACCATTTTCGGTTGCCTGCTAGGTGCAAGTCACCGTCAGTGTACAAAAATTAAAAGAAGAGTACAACTTGCCGCTGATTCCGGGTGAGGTCACCTTATCTAGAGAAACTGAATCTCACATAGCATGCCCCAGAAGCAGCCTCTTAATCTATGGGGGCAAGGCTTAGAAGCTGTGAAAAAGATGCTTCATTAGATAACAGCAAATGCCAGGGGATTCTTATCCTGTCCTCTTTAGCCCAGCCCCTTCCTAGTACAGTGCCTCACGTACAGAAGGTGTACAAAAAAAATGTGTATGTGAGAGGCACTGGGCAGTAATAACTCCATGTAAAGTGAGCTCATTACCTAAGGCAGCTCGACCTTAAACATACCAGTTTGGGGGACCAGAGTAGTTAAAAGCCATAATGCCACCCTACTGAATGCTTTTCAAGCCATCTATCTATTTAAATGTTGGCCTTGGCGTCAGGCCTGCGTTAGAAACACCATGTCACACGTGGAAAGACCGGGCTGCCATAGACATGCCTTGACTTCCTCCGAGGAGACATTTGTCCGTCTGTTTTCCCTTTGGCAACAGGCTCACCGGTGATGTCAGGTTACTATGGTGTCAGGAGAGCCTTCCTCTCCGACCCGGACTTTCACAACACCAAGCAGTTTGCCAACGACGCCTGCACGTCAAGCGCGGCCAAGCCCTTTGCCTGCGAGTCCTCAGCAGGGCAGGGCCACGGGGCCCTGCTGGACCCCTACTTCCCGGAGCCCTACGGGGACCACCGCCCCACGGCCCTGACCCCCAACAGCGGCACGCTGTTCAGCGCTTCGGGCCTGCCGCCGCTCCTGCCGCCGCCCTTCCCCAGCGACCCCGCACATTTCGCGCTGGTGAGTACTCAGAGGTTTAGTTTAGGGGGGGTCACCGAGGTCGGGTTCCCGCGGCCCTGGACAGCCCGTGCGCCCAGCAGCCAAGGGTCTACTCGCCCAGGGAGAAGCCAGAATCCACGTTCAGAGAGCCTTCCTCGGGGCTTCGGGCCAGCCACGTGGGAGGAGGCTCTGTGTATCCAGGGGTTGAGGCGGGACGACTAAATAGGACGGGATGTACAGCCATTGTGTTAACACTCTAGATTTTGCCAGATGGTCCCCCATCATTCCGCCAGCGCTTAAGGAAACAGCACTGTCTTACTTCGCAGACCCAGCGAGGCCGTCCCCGGGGCATATCCATCAGGAAGCCTCTGACCTTCCCCTTCGTTCCTCTTTCCCCGACGGTATTTCTACCCTTTAGAACCTGCTTCTCTCGCAGTCCTTCCGGAGATGAGTTCATAAGAAAGAGCACGAATAACCTTTTTATACAAAACTGTAAAGCCCGCGACCACAAAGGAATAAATCTGTGGACATGGGGTTTTAGACCAAACAGGCCTCAAGAGATTGGGAATTACGTGTACATGTTCATTTAATACTGGCAACAACTCAGGGTATAGTTATTAAAGCCCCATTTGACAGAAGAACAAAGTGAGGCACTCAGAGTTAGGAAGCTAGTAAGTGGCCTAGCATTGAATCATACCTAAACCTTTCCAGCCCCCAACCTATGAGGCTCCAGGTCTTTGCTCCCTGGGGGGCAGGGTAGCCGTCCCAGCCCCCTTAGAAGCCCACCCTGTCATTTAGAGGCTTCTCCTTCCAGGATTAGATGAAACGCTGCCTAAATGTTCATTTTATCATTTTCACATTTACTCATTTAAAGTTTTCTGGGGAAAGGACTCTATTTACACACACGCACGCACACACACACGCACACACACACACCCAATTCTAGACTGAGAAAGGCACTAAAACGTTCAGTGTCCAACAGCAGAGGAGAGAGCCGCCTGTAAGGAGGCGCTGGACAGCACAGGGAGGACCCCAAGCCTGCTTTGGAAGACATGGGCCCCTGTGTCGGGAAGGAAATGTGTCCCCGTCAGACCATCACCTAGTGACTAACCCCAGTGACCTTTCCATCCTCCTCAGAGGGACTCGTGGGAGCAGACGGTGCCCGAAGGCCTCAGCCAGCCAGACCCCGTGCCGGCGGACACCCTGCAGAGCTTGGCACCCAGCACCGGCTCCCTCTCGCAGCTGGAGTCGGGCGGTGCGGCCCAGCACAGGAGCGCCGGCTGGGGGGGCCCCCTCACCGGGGTTCAGTCCTACTCACTGCATGCGCTGGAGGATTTGTACCACACACAGGGGTACCCCACCCCGGCCCCCTACCCTTTCACCTCTTTCATGACGATGTCCAATGACCCACCGCCCAAGGTGGGGCCCTTCTCCCAGGACGAGGGGGCAGACACCTCTGCCCTCCAGGACACTTCTCCATGGACCAAAGAAGACGGGAGCCTGGCGTGGGGGACATACGAATGCCGCAGAGCCTACTGAGGGCACCGGAGGACTTCTGTGCTTTAAGTCAGTTCTCTGTATTCACAGACTCTTGTGGTGTGGCAGTTCTTTCAGAAGTGGGTTTTCAGGACAAGTCGTCGTCCTGAAAAGACAAGACGACGGCATTTATTTGTGATCCACCCACCATAACCCCACTGAAACACACCACAATGTGAATTCAGTGTGCCAGGGATAGACAGCCTGACAGGTTTTGGGGCCTAATAACCCATTATGTTTTGAATCTTTTGTTATCTTTGAAGTATCATTTTAAGACTGGTAGTTTTGCTTAAATTACATTAAAAACTTTATGCAGCTCATAAAACATACTAATTTTCCTGTCTAATTTTTCTTAGTTATGTACTATGTGTGTTCCTCAATAAAAGAGAATGTATAGGGTATAAAATCAATTAGGGCACAAAAAACAAAATGCACTTTATAGCATGTGACTTTATAAAGTGTGAAGTATTACATACATTTCTCACCTTACAGGGACTTACAAATAATAACTTGCAAGTAACAAATGTGATGCCATTAAAAAAAATGCTTTATTGTCATTAAAGTAGGATGAAGCCAGGACACTATTGGCTTCATAACTACATGGTTTTGACTCTGCACTAAAGCCCAAGATGTCCAAAAATTAGGCTAATCCAAAAAACAATAAAGGCCAAAAACTGTCTTTGACCAATGCCCTCTTTGAGCAATTAAGCTAGATATTGTTTCTCTGATGGAATACACCAACAGTTCTCAGAGTGGATTAGTAAAATGGACATTCTATAATCAAATAAGAATGCATGCATTATAAGGAAAACACAGACAGCAGGCCTGGACTGTCGGCAAGAACACCAGAAGCAAAGGGGCTCTGAAGAAGGACAGTGTCAGGTATACACACACCTCCTATTTAAAGAGAGACCTTGCTGGTGGCTCATTGGTCAGAAATATATAGGTCTTACTTTGTATAAATGAAGAAACGGACATTTGAAGCCTCAATCTGTCTCATATAAGTCTGATTGGTTTGGATTCCTTTGCCAGTTAAGCTCTCACAGTAATTCCCACCATGTACCATGCCTGTCTGCAGGCCAAGCCCATCATAAACACCCTGCACACACTTTAACTTGGCAAAGCCTGTCTCAAGCTCCGCAGGTTACACCCAGAATCTTCCTTTTGTCTTCTTACCATCTTCCTTTCTTTATTCCCTTCATCACATTTTTCTAACCCTTCTGGTTTATCCTATTCCAATGTTTTTTCCCTGCATCTCCATCTCCTAGGGGCCCAAAGCCACTCAAAACAGTTTCCATTGCATCCTCTGTGACAGGGTCCCATGCTCTGTTTAGAAGTCTAGAAAGTCAAAAACAGATATTAGTGCACACTTAGAAGTGAATAATTGATGTTCCTCCTTCTCTGGGCATTCAAGAGTATATTCTGGTTGAGCAAACACACAATTAATTTGCGGCGTCCCCACAGAAATGCTTGAATAGGAGCCTCTTTTATTCACACTCTTCACCCCACTCCTGGGAGAGCATCCTCAGAGGACCAGGCACTGATGGAAGGAGCACTGGTGGTCATTAGCTGCTGGACTGCACTCTCCCAGGTCCCCTGGCTACTCTTTCCTCCCACACTCCTTCCCACAGCCTAATCTTTACTTCGCTCAGTATTCACTTTGAGCCACTGTGGAAGGGGGTAGCTTCTACAATGGGAGAGGGAGCTGCCCTTCTGCAGTCTGATCAAACTGGAGAACTTAGTCCTGATTACCAGTATCTTTGGCAGAGCCATCTGTCATCCAGCCTCACTCATACCTGGACGACAAGCCCCTCATCAGGAGAAGATCTGGCCATCCCTGGAGGTACAGGAGCCTTCACAAGGAAGGGTCTTAAAGTCACTTTTCTAGATCGACTGTATAAAATTGATAATAATTACAGTCATCTACTGCTTATGTGTGTTACCAAGTATCACGCAACACAGATATTATACATGTATGTGTACATCATAAATATATGTTCCTGTAACTTTAATTTTGATTTGATTATAACACTAAATATTAGGCATGCTTATTTCTTTTGGTTTGCTGCTTTCTGCTCACCTGTCATCTTCTTCTTCTCACAACCTGGCTCTCAGATAAGTAGAGCTCAGTGACCAGTGGTGTCTACATCCTTCTTAGAGCACACAAGTCCTTTCATAGTGTTTGGGAAATTTAATTTATAAAAAAGGAGACACGCACCAGCCCATAGGCTGGTTAGTGTCCTTTTCAGTTCCCCAGTCTAAAAGGCCAAGTGGAGTGGGGAATGGCAGTAATAATTCCAAACAGTAAATAATTTTTAAGAATCCTATTTAGCTTGACAGTGCATTGCTATACTGCATATATTTTCATTTAATTCTGTTTTATTGCTCTGGGAATTTACAATACTTGTTAAAAAGTGAAACCAAGATATAAACTTATGTCAGGGAAGTTAATTCTATTGCCCTATTCCATTTCCCATTCAAGTACTCTCTGTTTCCTAGAGCACTCCAGAGACTAACTGTGCTTTCTGTAATAATGCACAATGTCAAAAAAAAAAAAATACACCTTCTCCTTTTCCTCTCCTTATTAGACCTGCTCTTCTCAGACTCACAGCTTTCCTGGGGAAGTGAGAGAAAATTTAAGAGCTTAGGTTCAAAACACCATCCCTTTTAGGTCCCTTAAGATGTGAAATAAGCAGAGATTAGAGGGATTGACATATACACCCTACTATATATAAAATAAATAACTAATAGGAACTTGCTGTATAGCAGAGGAAACTCTACTCCATACTCTGTAATGACCTATTGGGAAAATAATCTAAAAAAGAGTACATATATGTATATGTATAACTGGTTCACTTTGCTGTACACCTGAAACTAACACAATGATGTAAATAAATTATACCCCAATAACAATTTTAAAATAAACAAAGTAAGCAGAGATGGTGATATCAAGTTCAAGCTAAGAAATCTCCCTAGAAGGATAATGTCCGCAAAAAATGGAAAGCAAACTTTGCCCATTAAAAACTAAAATAGAGGCGATTGCCTATAAATCACTAAATACAGATATTATAGTATGTAGTTCAAAGTGTTTGTATTTCTCTTATAATACTATACAAATCCCGAAGAATGAGAGAAGAAAACAATAGCTTTACCTCATTTATTTAATAACTTCTTGTAAATGAGCATTATGACTTGCTACAGCTCAGTTAATATTTAATACAATATGATGGCACTATAGTGGAAAAGGCGGAGATTTTAGTACTAGAGTACTGTAAGAAAATTCCACAAAGGGAAAAGAATTACTAACCCCAATAGTAAAATAAATATTTGCATGTATATTTATATGTGTGTGTGTGTGTATAAAGCTATTAGTAGTTTCTCTGTGATCCATTTTTACTATGTAAATCTAAATAATACATTCATAAAAATAAAACATTAGTTATATTTAAAGAACTGAAATAACAATTGGTGTCCAGGGTTTAAGTCACATTACATTATAGTCATTCTACACAAAAAAAAATTACTAAAATTATCCTCTTTTAAAAATTTTTTTATTTACTCCTTCACTTTATTTTGGCTCCACTGAGTCTTCCTAGCTGCGTGTGGGCTTTCTCTAGGTGCAGCAAGTGGGGCTGCTCTAGCTGTGTCGCATGGGCTTCCCATTGCAAAGGCTTTTCTTGTTGCGGAGCCTGGGCTCTAGGCGTGCGGGCTCAGTTGTGGCACCCTGGCTTAGTTGCCCAGCAGCATGTGGGATCTTAGTTCCCTGGCCAGGGATCAAACACATGTCCCTTGCATGGCAAAGTGAATTCTTAACCATTGGACTGCCAAGGAAGTCCCTATACTCATGCTTTATATTCTGTCACTAAGTTCTTTATCAGGTAGCCCTTCTGTTGAAAACAATATTACCCTGTTCCTCTTATATACCATACTTGATAAATGCTGACTCTTGAGGGGTTAAGTGCAAAACTGTACCCTCTGGCTAAAGAGGCTTCTCTAACTAGACTCATCAAGGAAAAGACTCCTAATTGTTTCAATTCTGTGTCCTCAGAAGCTGACTTAGCGTCCAACGGGCTGTAGGTGTTCCGTTAGTCTTTGTTAAATTGAGCAAAAATGATACCACAAAGATGAATAACAACTTAGATCCCAACACCGTGGATGACAGTTCTGATGTATAAGAAAATCCTCACCAGGTTTAATGTTTAACTTAGTCATACTCTTTGCAAATCCAGGCAGTACTGGATATTGAGTTTTACTGGTAATATATTTAAGATGATTGATTTTGTATTTTTAAATGTCTTTAACAAGGAAAATTACTGAACCTTTGAAGTAGCACAGATAATGTTTTATGAATTCATTTAGGATCTATGTAGACTGTAAATATTACTGAGAATTCTTAGAAATAAAAGTTACTCAATGTTTGGTATTATATCTGGTGTGATTAAAACAAATATGATAAATAGATTAAGAATTAGAATCCCTAAAGATCAGATTAAATAAATAAGAAAATCTTTTATACTTATTTGTAAATGATGAGACTTATTTGATCTTTGATATTAAAGTGTCCTTTATTCATAATTTCTGATAAATAAGATATGTGGGTTTGCAATATGCAATTGTCAGTATATTACAAGGAAAAGAGGTAAAAAATGTCCAAGTTCTGAAAGGAAAAAATGTGGATAAAACAAATAATATCTAAGAATTAGCTCTTCACCTTAGGAAAATCGATAGCCTTCTCTCAATCAAATATCTTAGGTGGAAAAATCCAAAAAATTAAACATAAATGAGTGATTACTTATTTCTTAGCCTTGATAATATTTCTTAACCTTGATAATATATTCATAGGCTTTTATCGTGGTAATCTCAATGCTTTTGTATGTCTTAAATGTTGCGTAATAAAAATGTTTTAAGTAAAAGATGAGCTTTTCAAGAAGAATTTGATGGTATCTTCCTAAATGATAAACTATCCAATGCTCATCCCCATGGAAGTCTCTTAAAGTAAAAACTTTGAATCTCTTTTATGGAAAGAGTTTGACTTACCACAGATCATTAAATAACCTTCGTATAATAGTTTTCCTGGTCATTTTCATACAGACCAAGCATTCACACTGGTCCCAGTAAGTACTTGTTTCCTCCATATTTCTGGAACTTGATATTACCCACAGGTTTGGTAACAGTGTTCCTCAGTAAGAATGACAAAAGAACTTTGCATTAATAAAGAGAATTTACAGCCATAGTCAAATTTAGAGGGAATAAACTCCTTCTTTTTCTTATACTGAAAGTCTTTCCATATCCATGTGTCAAATGTGTGTAATTTAATAAAATCTCCTACTTTGGGGGGAAAATATAATGCTTTACAGTGTCATTTGCATACAAAAGCCTGCAAAACTTTTCAGTTAAAATATTCAGCTTAAAACTTTAAAAAGAAATGTATGCTATTCCCATTATTTTGGTGCTACAGGACTTCAAGACAGTCAAGGACCAACTAAGAGTTTCTAAGATCAGTGGCTCAGAGATCTGAAATATTGCAATACATGAAGACTTAGAGAAACTATGGATGGTGAACCTCAAAAAGAAAAGGTTTGCAGTAGGAGTGGAAGAAGTGTGATAACTTCTTCAGGCTTAGCTCTGGGCCTGGTCAAAGCAGGTCATCATTATACACTTGTTGAATGAATGAATGAACCAATGAATGTACTGGACAGACCCATAATGAAGGAGCAGCAGTGTGGAAGTGGGAGAACAGGTAATCCACATTACTCACCAAGCAGTTGATGGCAGAAAGCAGGACTATCTGTCTTTGTATTCCTGGTGCTTGATACCAGGCCAAGCATGTAGATGGTGCTCGACTAACACAACACATTGGATTTTGCTCAGCCAGTGATCATTATATTTACAGCAGTGGAACAGGCTGCCTGACATGCAGTGAGCTCCCATTTCCTTAAGACTCATTTACAGGCCTACAGCTGACCCCAAGAGCTAGGCCAGACGACCACCAGCAGGGATGTTTGAAAAACACGCCAAGTCTGTCTCAGTACCTCAGAGATCCCTTTAAACATCAAAACATCAGGACCCTGTGTTACATTTTGAGGCAAGAGAAACTGTTAAAGTCCACAACATTTTATTTTTCAGTCTTTTACTAAAAACTCCAAAGGGATGATCAGGACCTCAGGGCAGACACTTAGCAGGTAACCATGAGGGTAGCTCAGTGGGTAAAGAATCCATCTGCAATGAAGGAGACCCCAGTTCAATTCCTGGGTTGGTAAGTTCCCCTGGAGAAGCAATAGTCTACCCACTCCAGTATTCTTGGGCTTCCCTGGTGGCTCAGATGGTAAAGAATCCACCTGCAGTGTGGGACACCTGAGTTTGATCCCTGGGTTGGGAAGATCCCCTGGAGGAGGGCATGGCAACTTATTCCAGTATTCTTGCCTAGAGAATCCCCATGGACAGAGGAGCCTGGAGGGCTACAGTCCATGGGGTCACACACAGTTGGACACGACTGAATGACTAAGCACAGCACATGCCCCCAGCAAGAAAGAAGAGTTCCCAGTCCGAGGCACACAAGCTGTCATTAGCATAATTAGCAGCTCCTCCTCCCCTCCAGGCAGCCTCTTCTCGGGTTCCGGTGACCCCAGTGTTTACAGACCACTCTCCAGTCAGTATCTGCACTGCCCCAGCCTCCCCACACATGCCAACAGCACAGCAGACAGCACACACACTGTCCACACGCAACAGCATGTGCTGTTCAAAGCTCTGACCAGTGGGTCTGCATGTCTCACAGCCAGTATTTTCCAATGTTAGTCACAACTCATCAGCGGATCATTATATTATCTCAGCGACTCCCAATCAACATAGATTTTTCCTAAATAATATGAGATGGAAAAGATGAAACAGAAAATTTCAGAACATCTTACACGCATAGGTGTACATTGTTCCACGAAAATTTATTCTATAAACATATAAATACGGTTATAGTTTGTGAACGTGTAAGATGAATTTCTTAGTCGTAGGTTGAAGTCTAAAAAGTTTGAAAGCATCTGCTATAAAAGATCAGGGAGATAACTATAATAGTTAAGAGTAAGGGATTTATGAAACTTTGATTCCTAATCCTACATGTACCTGCTCAGTAATCTTGACCGTGTTGCTCATCCCTCTGACCCCGTTTCCTCGTCTTGGATCTGGGGAGGTTCTACCATTTAGTGCATAACATGCAACAAACACTCAGTGAAGAACAAACTCTAAAAAGTCCATGAGGAACATTGAAGGCTATGGGGTCTCAGAACCGAGCTCACTGCTCCAGGCCACAAGACTCACATGGCCCCACAAGGAGAATTTACGAACGCAAGTTAGAAAGAACGCTCCCTCACCTCTACAGGCGTGGTATCTGGCTCTTAAGTATCTGTGCTAGGGTTTTGCAATTATAGAAACAGTGGAAACCAAACTCCTTAATGTTAGGCTACAAACTGAGGCGGGAGGGGGGCCTTGTTTCTCAAATCAAGGCTCCAGCCTAAGGAAATCAGTTTTCCAAAGCTGCTAGCCAGCCACAGCACTGGAACATCCATCACTTCAGCTAGGGGCCAACGCAGAAGCCCCCAGAATTGCTGCTCTGGTTTGCGCAGAGGCTTCTGGAGGAAGGGACAGAGAAGTCTCTGCTGTCCCTACAGAGCCTGTGGCCTCCACACCACTCACCTCTCACCCAGCCCTGCCTGCCTTCTCCAAAGGGCAACCAGTCACCACCATCAGTTTCCATGATGTCGCTAAGGGCACTCTATGGCTCCTGCCATCCCCGCCCATCTCCACATAAAAGGAGAAATTAGGAAGGCGACTAAGCCTGAAAAACTGAGACAGTGCCCCAGAACACGGGAAAACAGACACACACACAAAGCCCAGGAGAAAAACAGCAGTGCAGATAAGGAATGGAGGAAAGTGATGACAAAAAGAGAGATGGAAAAAAAAGAAACCCAGAAAAAAAATAATAACACAAAGGTGCAAGAGAAGATTTTATTTAAAGCAAGCCAAAAGAAAATAAGTATAAAATAAAAAGGAGGGCAAAAAAGAAGTCATGGAAGAAGCTAGATGGACAAGAGACTGTCCCTAATTCTACGCTGCTTGACTCACTGTTTCCTGAGAAGGGCTATGCCCATGCACAACAGGGCATGGAGAAAGGAAACAGGGGCTCTCCTCTCTAAACTCCCGGTGGCTTTCCCCTCCTCACCAGGCTGGTCCTGAGGTCCATCAGGAAAACACAGGCTCAGTGCCTTTGGAGAAAGAAGCTCCAGAGCTGACAGATTCCGGGTGGACTCGTGACAAATGTACTGCCAGGGGCCACCTCAAGGGTCCCCAGCCCTGATCTCCTCCCGGAGACATGGCTCCACTTGTCAGGCAACTTACCCATCACACTCTTGGTGTCTTGTCACTCTTAGAGAACTCCTTTCTCCACTCTGTGTGCTCCACCCTGCAACCAACACATCCCAGAGCATCTGGGTATTTTTATGCTCAAATCCACTTTATGCATTTCAGAGAATAAAGAACAGGAGCCTATAAGTGTTGCCTGTCCTGGCAACATGGAAATGTCTTGGCTTACCCGGAAAGTGAATTCCACTCTGCCTCCCCTTGGGGGCTAGGAGAGGATCTGGCCTGGCACCCACTCGCTCTCTGGGCCACTCATATCTTCTCAAGCTTCCAAATCACAGAGAAAAGGTACAGCAGGTGGTTGGAGAACATAACCCAGCGCAATCTCAGGTCATTTGTAAGGGGATTAGGCTGGGACCGAAGGGGCAGCTGACCTCAAAGCCCTCCCACCTCTCACCCAAAGTGTGAAGGCCTGAACCCAAATCCATATCCTTTCAGCTAAAGTGAGCAGAAGCCAAGCTTATCATCCTTTCTCAACACACGCTCCTGTGGCCAAAAGGCAGGGGTGGTTCCAGAGGGGAAAAAGGAGAGGAAAAAAAACAAAAAGGGAACTTCATAGTGAAAAACCACCAGACTCAGACACTCTCCAGAGGGTGAGGCCCCAGAGGCATCCCCAGCTCTGTGGGGAGGAGCAAAGGGTCTTAATGTGCAGGTATTCTGAACTGAAACCCCAGTGTCTGGGGCACAGACAGAGAGCGGGGGAAAAGGGGAGGGAAGCCGGCATGTGGCCAGGCGGGGCCAGAAGGAGATGAGGCACAGAGCGAAGGCCTCTGCAGGCCTCCAGCCTGCAACCTGGGCACAGAGTGACTCCTTGCCAGGCCATACCTACTGGCTGCCATGTTCACTCCCCAAAACCTGAGATTTTCCCTTAAAACAGAGACTGAGGAGATGGAAACCAGTCAGCCCAGTCAGTCTGGCTCAGGTGGACATGAAGGGCAGCCTAGGTCACTCATGGATCCCAGAGCTCCCTTTGAGGCAGAAACACAGAGCATCTTTGAGGATTCCTGCTCTCTCTGTGGGGAGGTGGGCAAAATGCTCAAAATACAGTAAAAGCAAGGGTCAGGACCCAAAGGGGTCTCACTCCCTGTTTCTCTGGACTCTCCCTGGGGTGCCTGTGTGCAGGATTTCTGCAGAAGATAGTCCATTTTGTTAAGCCTTTGAATATTCAAATTGAAAGTATCGCGCAATCATTGATTGTCAAATCATGGGTTTCTAGAGGTTTTAAATACTTGGCATGAGGGGGAAAAAACTCAAACCTATACCCGAAGGTATAAAACATTAATTCTGTTTGTCTCCTGCTCCAGGAACCTGGGTGCAGCTGGATGCTTTGTGAAACTTTAAAAATGTTGCATCTCTGCTTCTCCCCCTGCACAGGAGCCCTCCTCCACGCTGAGTCCCTGCAGCTGCAGCATCCAGCCACCGCCTCAGCTTCTGCTGACCACGATGTCGGGTAACTCGACTGCTTCTTCTGGGGTAGGGTCACGAGGGCGAGGGGCGTTTTGATACGGGTGTATTTCCACGACTTTTCCTGCATGGAACAGAGAGGCACAAAGTCAGGGCATGCAAGTAGGAGCCCGGGATCTGGAGAGGGCACGGGCCACGCTGTGGCCGCTCCCACTCGGCGCCTGGTCCCCAGGGCAGAGGCCCAGAGACCGAGTTGGCCGCCGTGGCGGTCCGCGTCCCGCGGTCCACCACCGGCCCTCTCACTTGGCCACAGATGTGACCCTGGGACTTGTCGGCTGAGCGAACTCTGCGCGCGCAGCAGCGGCGGCGGGGGGAGCTAGAGGCTCGCGATGAGCCCGGGACGCGCGCCGGCCGCCCAGAGCCGGGCCGTGGCGGTTCCTGCGCGGACCCCGGGCCGCACTCGCTGCTCCTGGGGCCGCGGACCCGGGGAGGAAGTCTCCGGGAGACGGTGGATGGCGGCAAGGGTGCGGCACCCAGCCCCGCGGGCCAGATGCGGATCCCCTGGGTCTGGGCGACGAACTCAGGACCTCCTTTTCCGGGGGGAGACGTCTAGCCCCCGGGGCCGGGTCCCGGGGGCTCCCACCAGTCCTGCGGCGGTCTCAGCAGTGACCAGGCGAGGCGCTGGCGGCCCGACACGGTCGCGGGCGCTCCCGCCGATTGCGCGGCCCGCCCCCTCCCCGCGCGCCTGTCCCGCGCTCGCGCACTCCGGGGTCGAGGTCAGGGCCGGGGTCGCGCCCGGACTCCCTCGCCCACCTCCCCGCGAACGCTCGCCCGGCCCGACCAACTCACCGCGGCTCCGAGTCCCCCCACCCGCCACTCGGGGCCGCGGCTGCCCCGAGCTCCCGGCGCGCAGGACGCCCTCCCCGCCGACCCCTCGGGCGCTCGGCCTCTCCCGGCAGCCGGGCAGCCCCGGGCGGCCCCTTCTAGAGGGCGGCTTCCCTGCCGAGAGCGCGCGGTCCTGGGCCGCCCCGCACGCTTCCCCAGGGCTCGCGCTGCGCGGACTCGACTTGGAGTCTGGGCGCCGCAGGGAAATGCCAGCCTCAGAAAGGGAGGGGGTGGGGAGAGACGGGAAAAGGGGCGAGCAGGAGCGGGGCCTAAGGAGGGAGGCGGGAAAGAGGCGAAGGCGCAGAAAGGGGGCAAGGAGAGAGGAGGCAGGAGAAAAAGACGGGAGGGAGGGGGGCAGTTCTCAAGCCTGGTGCCTTTACTGGGCTCAGCCTAATGAGCTCCTCGCCGATCCAAGGGCCCAGGGTCGGCCAAACCCCACCCGCTCGCTGCTTGCCCCAGGGCTGGCTTCCAGACCAGGGGCACACTGAAGTCAGAGGCTCCCCAGAAGCCACGACTGGTCCCGTGGGAAAGGAAGGGACTCGGAACTTCCACTGGAGTGGGAGTCGGGTGGGCTAGGTCAGTGCTGATGCATCCAGCCCCTCCCCCGGTCTCTCTTTCAGACCAGAACCCTGGGTTTCCCTAACTGAGCCAAGGAGGAGAGCTTCCCTAGACTGGTCTCCACGTTCCTGAGCAGAAAAACCTGTGCCCAGCCTGGGGCGGGTGGGCCCACAGATTTCCATAGGTTCTGTTTCCACTGGGGCCCTGAAACCTGCCCATGGTAATCTCTTCATCCTTTCAAGTTTGAGGAATTTGAGTTTCTTTCCCATCTGCCTTTTAGCATTCTCTTTGTGTTACCCAGTCCTAGAGATCTGGCGTTAGATGCCATAGTTTATAAAGACCCCTACACCCTTGCCTGACACTGCAGACCTTACCCTTGACCACTGACTCAGTTGCCTTTCCCCAGAAAAACCTAAGGTGTATCAAGGTGTCCGGGTGAAGATCACAGTGAAGGAGCTGCTGCAGCAGAGAAGGGCACACCAGGCAGCCTCAGGGGGAACCGTAAGCATAAACCCTTCACTTGTTCCCAAATGGTGTTCTGCTTCATTCTGCCCTGTGTCTGGGAAAGTGTAGGAGGCCTCCCTGGGCCCATCACCATCCCCAGACCTGGCCTTCTTTAGCTGATCTTACAACATCTGTGCCCACCTTCATCCCACTTCACCACAGAGAACAGACATGTTGTAGGGCTCAGGACCTGGGGGAGTCCAGCCCTCACTGATCATAGTCAATCGTGTTGGTCCAATGCAGGGAGAGAAGCAGCCAGTAGGTAAGTAGGTTCTTATTCTGTAGGAAGATAGTGTATGTGCCCTCACATAGGCAAAGGAAATCTCTCCCAGAAATGTCCTTTTAGGAAGCCCTTCATGCGGCGATTCTCCATGGAACCTACCCACCCCCCACCCCCCCGCCACCACACTCTCTGTCCTCATTTTTCTGATCCCAAGCACTGAAATTACCTAGCTGAAAGGGGCTGTGTAGCCTCAGAGGAGACAGCTTGGGATATAGAACCACCTCCTTATATGTGATGAAGCCTTAAGCAGTTCCGGGTTATGAGATAGACCTGGGCAGTCATAAGGGTACCTACCACTTTATGTGCATCCTAAAGCAGAAGATACTAGCAAGAATGTTCAGCAGCAGAACCAAATAAATAGGGTGGTTCCCCCAAGAGAGGGCAATTAGAGCCCTTGATCACACAGTTGCCTTTGGGTTGGTTTGGGTGTAGATTCAGATACGAAGGATAGGCCCATATTGCCAGTGTTAAGACTGGTCCTGTCTTCAGCTTATTGGCATCTGTCCCACAACAGTGTTTGTGTCCAGTGCTGTTTGTGTGCAATGCCTGAGTTCATAAAATGGGCCTTTTAGGGAAGATGCAGATGCTGTAGCGGTGGTGAACACAGGTTCTGAAACCAGTGAACTGGGTTCAGACCTCAGTTCCTCCATTGTGTGAAGGCTTGAGCAAGTTACTCAGTCTCTCATGTCTCGGTTTCCTCATCTTTAAGCTGGAGATAATGGGATTTTGTGAGGAGTAAATGGGTTATTACACATAAACACTTAGAAGAACACTTTCCACTTAGAAAGTGCTCAATACATGTTAGCTGTCATTATTATTATTTGTGAAAAGTAGCAAAAATAAAATTAGAATCAGAAGTTAAAAGCCAGATATTCACTAGTGTTCACTCACACCCTTTGCTCAGAGTTTAGAGGTTGCTGTGATATGGCATGGGCAGCACAAATTTTATATTTGCTGGATGTCAAGTCAGTGGGCTTCCCAGGTAGCTCAGTGGTAAAAAAAAAAAAAAAATCCACCTGCCAATGTAAGAGACACGGGAGATGTAGGTTCAATCCCTGGATCAAGAAGATCCCCTGGAGGAGGAAATAGCAACCCACTCCAGTATTCTTGCCTGGATAATCCCATGGACAGAGGAGCCTGCGGGTTGCGAAGTCCGTGGGGTTGCAAAGAGTCGGACACTTCTGAGCCAGTGAGCATGCATGCGAAGTCAGTACCTCCATATGTAGAACTTCAGCTCATGCTAAAGTTTTAAACTTTCTTCCATTTGTAGAGGGCTTTCCAGTGGTTCTTTTAAAGCACTTTTGCACGCTCACTATTTCTTTTAGTTCTTATAATAACCAGGAGAGGTGAGTGGATCAGGGATCTGTATGCCTCTATTACAGCTAAAGTTCAAAGCCTTACAGTTGCTAATGGTAGAGCAAAAAGTGGGACCAAGACCTGCTTATTCTTTGGAAAAAAAAAAAAAACTTTCCCACCTGTTGGCTCCCTAAATTCATCTTCCTGCAGATCCAGCTGTACTGAGCAGGAGTCTTGTAGCCTTAACTACCAACTCCTTTATTTCAGAGATTATTTTAAAATTAATAAAACCAGGAACAAAGGAACTAGGATATACTAGTGATGCCAAAAAAGAAAAAAAAAATCATCAGGATGTTCCTAACAAAATGTAATCTTTCATTAGGGGGCTTTGGGACCTTGTACAGTTCTGCTCCAGCTGCAACCTGGAGAAGCACCACTTGCACATGGCTACTGTATTATTCTTGGCCACTTCGGGGTTGGTTTGGCCACTGTTTCCCTGTTAGCTAGCTGCTGGAATGAAAGCAAGGCTGAAACATTTCATTTGTGTATCTGACCAGTATCTATTCCCTAGAGCAGTTTGACTTATCTAAATTTTTCTGAATTCCTCTCTGAAAAATAATCAAGCAGTACTTCTAAACCAGTGCCTTGCAGGAACATGCAGGGCAAAGCTGGCCCCAACTTTGCTTTCTGGAAGATGATATCCACCCAGGTCCTCACAGGCATGGAGGAGTAACACAGAGATGATTTAACTATGAGAGTCAGATGTAAAATTCCTCACTGGGAACCAGCAGAAGGATCTGGGATTCTAGGAAGCCTAGGAGGTATAGTCAGTAGACATGGATGGCACATAGAAGGGGATAGTGTATATATGCCTGCTTCTGGTTTAACAGAGATCATCTCCAATTTGTTCAGTGGTTGAAGGAGACCTTTGGGAAGCATAAAGCCAAGGAAAGAATTGATTTTTTTATCAAATATGTAAAGCAGGAAGAAATTTATCATAATTTGTTGTAAAAACAGAGTAGTATCCACAATTTGAAATTTTAAGAAGGCAATCCTGGATGGAAGTTATAGATTGAGACAAATGTTAAGGTATCCAGTAGTGCCAGGAGACACACATGCATGTCAGATTTGTCAATTTCAAAAACTTACTTCAGCAGAATCCGTTTACAAACAGCCCTACACACATATACACACACACACATACACACACACACACACATAACTCTCTCACCTACAGGATAAAGAGAAACTTGAATTAGTACTTACCAAAAAACATAATTTACCCTTTTCTACTATTAATTTTTTTAAACAGATGATGTGTTTTTATAAATCATAGATTGTGGATTTTTGCGCTGTTTGAAATCTAGGGAAAGGAGACTGTCTTTGTTTTCTTGGAGCAGAGTAGAAAGTGAACCCATGACTAGCGAGATAATATCACGTAGGATATTGTAAACATACCTGAGGGAGATAACCTGGGGAGGTCTACAAAGGGACCATTCCGGGGGAGGAATGGGGTTAACGAGAGCTCTACAATGAAGCCGAGTTTTTAAAACCCACTCCTTCCAAGTGCTTGAGCTCAAGCTCCAGCCAAATATTTGCATAAAGAGCTGGTGAAGGATTCCAGCTTCCTGGTTCATGACATTACAGCATGGATCGTTTTCAAAATTAACACCACCTCCTATTTCAGCAGCGACTGAGTGTGCAGGCTCCCAGGGGCTCAGTGTACAGCTGTGAGTGTACCCCGCGAGACAGGAGACAGGCATGCGGAGCTCTGCTTCCTGGCACAGACTCTCGGAGCAAGGCTGGCTGGTCCCTTTAAACTTTAAAGCCACCACCTGAAACCTAAAATAAAAAAGTCCTAAATTACTCGATTAGTACAGTTATTAATTTAACCAGAAGACACAGGCTGCTTTACTTTGAATAGTTAAAAGGAACAGACCCGTAAACTTCAGGTATCTATTGTAGTGAAAAAAAGCAAATTTTATAGAAGATAGCATAAAAAGTCCAGAGAAGTAAAATATTTCCCAACCATTAACTACAATGTAGATAAGCTACAGGTTACTGACTACAACTTTAAGAAAATATTTTCTGTTATATCATAGCTAGGAAGAATATGTGACTACTTTAAGCTATCCAAGATTAAGCCAACAGATAGTGTAAGAAAATTTTGAGGAAAATGATTGACTGAGTTATAGCTAGTTGGGATTAAATAAATGTTAGTCCTTATTAATTTTAAATTAAATAGTTTAATAGACTCTCTACTGAGTTTTCTTGAATTGTTCATTTATGTAATATAAAAATAATTTAAATTAATTTTTATCAAAATTAATAAAAATTTAAGTGGGAGACATTAGGAAAAAATCCCCAAGCAAAAATAAAAGTTGAATATGAATACGATATAACATCGGTTGTATTTCACAACGGCAAGTTTTTTTAGAAGAAAGGATCTGGCTTACCTTAAAGTAGAAGGCAACATAGTTCATGTCAAAATGTTTTAGCTTTCCCTTTAAAGAACTCTTATTTCACTTTGCTTTGTGGTCATCTTGCTTTGGCAGCAGTCCGGAGGCAACAGTGTCCACCTTTCAGACCCAGTCCCACCATCTTCTGCAGGTCAGTACAGCCAGCCTTACAATTCCCTCAAAAACACTTGCAAAAGTCCATCTCGAAAGGCTTTTAGTACTTGATTCAGGGGTTAAGATAGGCACCACCATTTAATTGGAATCCAACCAATCAGAAGGTGAAAAAAAAGGCATGGTGACTCCAAATATAAGCCCAGCAAGGAAACAGGTGCAACATTTTGTCCTCATTTCTGAACTGTATTCTCTGCTATCTACTCTGTCCCAAGAGCTTGTTCCTCACATTAGTTCCAGGTCCTCATTTCCAAGTAACTAATCTTGATTAAAAGATCAGAATTGCTTTCTGAAACCTGTTATCTTTTAAGTGTACTATTAGGTGGAAAACCGGACATCCCGAGGTCCTAGAATAATGCCTTTGCTCTTGTTTCACTTAGTTTCTAGCCGACAGGGGCTTCCCTCCCCTCCTTTACTCTCTTCCCAGAAAGCAGTTCAAACAAGTGTGTTTTCTCAGCCCATTACGAATAACGCTATTGCATAAACACTCTTACCCATGCCACTCGCAGCTCAGAGTTGAGGGAGGTCATCTATAAGGAAACCTGCGCTATGGGAACTCCCCACTGAATGTGCCACTTTAACTTAACCTTAAAGGAGCCTTGAGACTTCAAAACCTCCAGTGTTCCGTCATTCCTCTAAGCCTATCTTCTTTGAGCATTTCAGGATAATAATCAGAATTGGGGCCTATTAATACTAAAATGGAAAAGGAGTCATGTTTTTGGAGCTATTCTTGTTTTGTATTTAAGCACTTAGATTAATTCCTTGATCACGTGTAACGTAATGTGTTCACTAAGGAAACATTTTTGCCTTTTGTAATATAAAACAATACTAGTTTGTATTCTGTATTCCTGGTTTCTCCCTTTTATGATTTGTGTTGCCATTTATAATACTCCTCAAAATATAAGTTCAGTTCAGTTCGTCACTCAGTGTGAAAACTTTTAGAAAACAATTAACCCTAGATCAAGAGGATTATTTGCCATGGCATCAGTTTTCTTAAAGCCTGAAGCAACTCTACAGTTTACTTTTGAGAGATGAGGTTCATGTGGACTGCAGATAGGGGCTGGATGTTGGTGCTTATAGTCCAAGAAAGTGGACAGTGAAAGTTTGAGCTTGGCTGTGACAGTTGGACAAAAATTGGATCACCGTTCTTTTCTTTTCACCTTCTGAATAAATCTCCAAGTTATTAATCAGATTCATTCCACTGGGCTTGAATTAACTAAGGCAACTTTAAAAATCCAAATTGCCTGCCTATTTACTTTTCTCAAACTTTCCCCTTTTCCCTCTAGATGTAGGAAATATTCAGAATATAGACTAGAACTCCATTCAAATATGTAAGTGCGGTTTTTAAACCAAAACCTCTCCTGTTCCTTTTTCTTCTAGGACTGTATTTTGAGCCTGAACCAATTCCTTCCACACCCAATTATTTCCAACCCCGAGAATTTTCCAGTTGTGTTTCTTGTGAAGAAAACCCAGGCTTTCTGGACCAGATATTTGATTCCTACCTTCAGCCAGAGACACACCCGGATCCTTCGCTCAGTTCCATGCAAAGTACTCCACACTATTTCCCAGACAGCTTCCAAGCTGCCCCTTTCTGCTTTAACCAGAGCCTGGTAATTTATCTCTGTTCTTTACAAAACCTGTTATTGCCTACTATGGGGCAGAGAGTTTGTATCATCTCGTGAGAAATCATACAAACGCTATCAACAAGGAAATCATCCAGGAAGCCAGCAAAGACTAATGTAAAACCCAACAGAGGTAGAAATAGCCACATATTGAAGGGCAAAAACCTCTGGAAACACGTGTAATCATGATTTCCTGAGTCAGCTATGCCCAGAGTACATTGGTGTGTGGCCATAAAAAGGTTTCCTGGCAATATTCATTTAATGTTTTTAAACTGTAAAATTCAGACTTCTCTCTGTTGGAAATTACTGATTTAAACAATGGCCCTTGGATTTTTGAGTTCTAGAAAATGGAATTAAGGCTGTGTCAACAAGGCAAACTGTCATCTGATAAGGAGCTATTTCTGTTTTATTTTGACACTTAATTGGCTCTCCTAACTGGTCATATTGGTCTGGTACAGGCATAAGAGCCCATTTTAGTCTGAGATGGTTGGTAAAAAATGAAGCCCTAATAGTTGAAAACATTTACATTGTCTGTTCATATCAGACCTTAAATTATTGAAAATGTGTTATCAGTTTAAACGGAGTGAGGCTTCCATTGGTAGTTACCAGTTGTTGAAGATGTCTTTTAGATACTGTTAAAAACCTTAAAAACAGGTTTTTTTTAATGTAAATTCTTTCTTGCTTTTGGTTTGTCAAAAGTCCATGTAAATAAGTGAATTTTAAGGGGATAAGAAATTAACTCTACAGGATATACACACAGGGCCCCCCAAATATCCACTTCTCTTCCAGCTCCCAAGTTAGGCTTTCTCAGTAACAATCGTGGACCTGCTTAAGAGGGAGCAGAAAGTACCTTTTTCCACAGAGGACAAGACTTTAGTGCCTATAACAGGAGTTTGGAGTCTTGGAGCCTCCCAGACAATGGCTCTGTGAGGATCCCAGCTCTCCCTGTGTATTCACCTTCTTCTCCACAGTCAAGGGTGTGGAGAAACATCCAGGGTGCCACCTGCCCCTTACATCAAGGCACAAGCAATATTTGATGTGCAGGTGACCACGCACAATGGGATTTTGTGGTTTCAAGAACAAAGCATCCTGTAAAGTATGCTTATAACAAAGAAAGCCAGTGAAGCAGGGCAGTTTATTGTTGGGAAAGAAATAGGTAAATAGAGAATGTGGTGTCATGAAATCACACAGCCAGCAAATAAAATTACTTCTGCAGATTTGGGTTGGGTCGGATGGTTTTGTTATGCTTTTTTTTTTTCACCCCTAATGTTCTTTTACTCTGAGTTAATAAATCCGCTCTATTCAGTTCTTTTAATCCTGTCTAATTTATCACGCTTTTTGGTCCTTGGTTTTCATCTCTTTAGACGCCAGAATCGCCTTCGGATTCCTCCACTCTCTCTGGCTCCTTAGACTACAATTACTGTCCTGCTCAGCTGCCTTCATACACCGCGGAGAGCCACACCGCTCTCCCGCAGCTGGACACCAGGAACTGCGGCCACCCGTCGGAAGATTACACCTACTCTCACCCGCCCGCGCACGCCCAGTATGACAGCTTCTCCCCCGCCTCCATCTGCTGCTGTGCCTCCTGTGAGGCCGAACGCTTGGACGCCTTCAGAGCCTCAGACTGCTTTTCCTACCCCAGCACAGACTATGTGAATTTCGCTCCCTCCGCAGCAGCAAGCAGTGATTTCTATAAGAGGGAAACAAATTGGGACATTTGCTACAGTTAATAGAAATGACGCCTATTTGGAACATGACGTGTACATCTTTTTTTTTTTCTTTTTTGACCACCTCTAGATGACAACTCAAAATATACAACCTGCTAACAAAATATCACAGGTGCAGTTTACACGTCACCGTTTTTGGTTTTCTGACACTAATTGAGGCATCAAGACAGAGTCCTTAGGCTCAGTCATACTGCCACTCCTACTTTGTATGCTTAACGGTTAAAATTTTTGTAGGGAACATTCGGTTGTTTTACTTTTTTGTGTGTAACGAACAAATGATAATTTTTTAACTAATAAATAATTTTGTATTACTAAAAGTTGGCTTGTTTTTTAAATTTTCCACTAGTCATTCCCCAACTGATATGAATAATATCAAGTTATTCTGGAAATCAAGAATTACTCTTTAGTATTTAATCCCACTTGTTCACAGATTGAAAATTATTTTAATGTGGTGAGGTGCCTTGGCTCCCGTGGGCATGGAGGGTAGACACAGCTGTGATGGCTGAAGCGGGACATTCAGCCTCCACTGCTAGACGAGTGTATACATCTTGGGGTAACATCAGAGAAAGACGTGTATGAATCATTAGTTCCTCACGTGTATCAGTGGTCAATGGAAGGTTAAGATGCCTCAAAAGCACATCATACCTACAGCAGGGTTAAACTGTAGATAATTCTTTTCATACCCCAAATCCTGTTTTGTAAACTTCCAGGGCAAATACTTAATCTTTCTCTTGAGAGCTGCCATGCAGTTGATGTACCACAAAGGTTAGAATTCTTTGTTACTTTCTATTTCTGAATTTCTGCTTTAGGTCTTTAAATATGCATCACTTATTTACAGATTGATTTATAGGATTGACCATGTTATTTACAATTGAACTTCCTCTGATTAATCTGTTTGAACAAGGCCAACTGCCTTTCAAGGTGAAGAGGAGCTACTAAAGCTATCTGTCCTAAACTATACTGTTGAATCCTGTTTGTTGAGGGCATGAAGGCACAGGACTTCATCTTCACAGTGAGGTCTGGGGGCATTTTCCATGTCCTGAGGTTCAGCACAATGGAAGCAATACTGGTACCACTGGTACTGGCCACAGCTACCATTTTCCGAGCCCTTCCTATGTGCCAGAATTGTCTATTGATCTTCTCACACATCATCTCAATCTTCACAATAACATTGATAGCAAAATGAGAAGTCTGAGGTTCAGAGAAGTTAAGCCACCTGCCCACTGTCACGCAGCCAATAAGTGGCTGCGCTTGGGTCTGAAAAATACCAAGAAGTGCTCCCTACTCTCCACTGGTGAAACGTTTGAGCTGCCATTTGTGAAAGACTGCTCAGGAGCCTGAGGAATCATTCTCCATTAAACCCCAACCTCCCTGTTGACACAAAACTGTGTTCCCAGCTGCCTACAAATAGTCAGAGCTTTCCAGCTGGGTCGGACTGTCCACAGGAAAAAAGGTGCCAAGCACAAGAGCTGGAAGATGGAGGGGAAGAAGGTGACAAGCCTCCACCTCAGTGGGTTTCTTTTGATCAGGAGACACATTTGCTTTCAAATTGACACCATCTGACTGTCCCTTCCCTGGGGACTCTACTAAGGCTTGGGCAAACAGGACGAGTTACAACCTGCCTCTGGGATAGATGTGCCAGGGGAACAGAACAATCACTGCCTTTCTGAGACACCAATAAAAATAAAATTTTAATAGTTTCAAACCAAACTGAAACTGGTCTATTGTCAACAAATGTCTGTGTACACAGCCCAAAGCCCCTGCACACCTTGTACCCACCCCCAGCAGCTGCCCCAAAGAGACAAAGAGCAAAGAACACACAGATGTCCAGTGGTTGGCACCAAAATCTCTTTCCTGGATGCCATTCTTTTTTTCATTCCCCACTTCTATCCTCTGCTTTCTGAATCGGTGACCTTGCAGCGTTGAGAGCACTTCCTGCTTCCTTGTATCTGGTTCTTTCTTCACATGTCCTTTAATTTTTCCCCTAAATCTGACATGGAAAAAGATTCATTTTTTAAAAATGTGAGACAAGAGCTAAAATCTCTACTGTGTATTATGATGAATAACTCCAACTTTAAAATGGACTTCACAGGTGGTGCTAGTGGATAAATATCCGCCTGCCAATGCAGGAGATGCAAGAGATGCAGGTTCAATCCCCTGGGTTGGGAAGATCCCCTGGAATAGAAAATGGCACCCCACTCCAGTATTCTTACCTGGAAAATCCCACGGGCAGAGGAGCCTGGCAGACTATATACAGTCCATGGGTTTGCAAAGAGTCAGACATGACTGAGCACAAAGCATATAAAATGGTCCTTAAGATCTTTGCAAAAATTTGGGGCCACAGAACACCTGACACGCTACAAAGTCAATGGACACAGTCCACCTAGCCTCTTACCCACTGCAGCTCACACAGTGACATGGGAGCTGCACAGCAGCTCTGAGACAGCCCAGAACGCTTCTCATCAATAGATGCCTAAGAAGCTGGATAAAATACAGGTGCCCAGGAAAAGGTCAGTTTTCATTCCAATCCCAAAGACAATACCAATGAATGCTCAAATTACTGTACAATTGCACTCATTTCACAATTGTTATCAAAATTATGTTCAAAACCCTTAAAGCTAGGCTTCAGCAGTATTTGAACTGAGAAATTCTAGATGTTCAAGCAGGATTTAGAAAAGGCAGAGAACCAGAGATCAAATTGCCCACATCTGTTGGATCATAAAAAAAAATCAAGAGAATTCCAGAAAAACATCTACTTCTGCTTCATTGATTATGCTAAAGCTTTTGACTGTGTGGATCACAACAAACTGTGGAAAATTCTTACAGAAATGGAAGTACCAGACCATATTACCTGTCTCCTGAAAAGTCTGTATGCAGGTTAAGAAGCAACAGTTAGAACCGGACATGGAACAACAGATTGGTTCAAAATTGGGAAAGGAGTACGTCAAGGCTTGTTTAACCTGTCACCCTGCTTGTTTAACTTCTGTGCAGAGTTCAGGCTGGATGAAGCACAAACTGGAATCAAGATTGCCAGGAGAAATATCAATAACCTCAGATATGCAGATGACACCACCCTTATGGCAGAAAACAAAGAGGAACTAAAGAGCCTCTTGATGAAGGTGAAAGAGGAGAGTGAAAAAGCTGGCTTGAAACTCAACATTCAAAAAACGAAGATCTGGCATCCACCCCCATCACTTCATGGCAAATTGATGGGGAAAAAGTGGAAACAGTGACAGACTCTATTTTGGGGGGCTCCAAAATCACTATGGATGTGATTGCAGCCACGAAATTAAAGGACGCCTGCTCCTTGCTATGACACACCTAGACGGGGTATTAAAAAACAGAGACATCATCTTGCCAACAAAGGTCCACGTGGTCAAAGCTATGGTTTTTCCAATAGTCACTCACATACAGTTGTGAGAGTTGGACAATAAAGAAGGCTGAGCACCGAAGAATTGATGCTTTCAAAATGTGGTGCTAGAGAAAACTGTTGCAAGCCCCTTGAGACAGCAAGATTAAACCAGTCAGTCCTAAAGGAAATCAACTCTGAATATTCAATGGAAAGACTGATGTTGAAGCTAAAGCTCCAATACTTTGGTCACCTGATGTGAAGACTCTTTGGAAGAGGCCCTGATACTGAGAAAGATTGAGGACAAGAGGAGAAGAGGGCAACAGAGAATGAGATGGTTGGATGGCATCACTGACTCAATGGAAATAAATTTGAGCAAGCTCAAGGAGATAATGAAGGACAGGGAAGTTTGGCGTGCTACAGTCCATGGTGTCGAAAAGGTTTGGGCAGGACTGAGTGACTGAACAATAGCACCTCGGTGTGAGAAAGCATGATCAGTAAGTCAGTGGTAGGGCCCAGGCATCTGCCTGTTTAAATGTATCTAAGTTGATTCTTTTTTTTTCATTCAGTAAGTCGTTGGTTGATTCTGATTTAGGTGGTCCTCTGTCTACACTTAAAACACTGATATAGATGTATGGCAGAAACCAATGTTGTAAAGTAATTATCCTCCAATTAAAAATAAAACGAAATAACACTGATGTTCCGTGTCTGGATTGTTCCCTTGTAACTTGGAAGAATTCAGAAGCTTTAATAATAGCTTATATGGACTGAGTTCTTTCTGTGGGCCAATGCAGTGGGCCCTATCTCGATTAATCTTCAAACAACCACACAAGATAGACACTATAATGGTCTCATTTTTCTCAATGATAAAATTGCTGTTTTGAGAGATGAAATAACTTGCCCATGGTCACACAACCTATAAATCAAGACAGAGTCCTCAAATTCTGTTTATCTGATGCCACAGTCAGACCTTCTAATAGTCTCAGCATGCATTCCATGCATTAGACGTGGAGGAATAATCTATTTGGAATTTGATCTTTGCCCTAAAAGTTGCATGTGTATCTGGACACGAATATTTGTAGCCAGTTCCTCATACCACAGAGACATTTAATAAGGTTACAAATATAAGTTCAAATGAATGAATAATTTTGTTATTCAGAACCCTTGAAAGTGAAAATGAAGTCACTCAGCTGTGTCCGACCCTTTGCGACCCCATGGACTATAGCCTACCAGGTTCCTCCGTCCATGAGATTTTCCAGGCAAGAATACTGGAGTGGGTTGCCATTTCCTACTGCAGGAGATCTTCCCAACCCAGGGGTTGAACCCGAGTCTCCCATATTGTAGGCAGATGCTTTACCGTCTGAGCCACCAGGAAAGTCCATTCAGAACCATTAGGAACATTAATAAAGCAAAATATTGATTAAGTGCTTATCATGTGCAAGACTGATTACATGCCTTCAAAATTCAGTCAAAAATTTAAAAGAGAGACGTAGAGAATGGACTAGTGGGCACAGAGAGGCAGAAGCATTGACATGTATACACTCTGATGTGTAAAATAGATAGCTAGTTGGAAACCGCTATGTAACACAGGGAGCCCAGTTTGGCACTCTGTAATGATCTAGAGGTGCGGAATCGTGGTGAAGGCTTAAGAGGGAAGGGCATATAAATATGATGATAATTGATTTGCACTGATGTACATCAGAGACCTCCACAACATTGTAAAGCAATTATCCTCTAATAAAAATTTTTAATTAAATTTAAAAACACACAAGAAATAAGGATGTGATTTTTAAAATTTAAAACTGGGAGGATGGGCATGAACTGATTTTCAAATTCTTAGGAAATTTATATTAGGGTCAAACCTTAAAGCCTGAGAGAGATGAGATAAAGTTTAAAGGAGTAAACATTTGGAAACCATTACCTCGATCAATGGCCCAGAGCAGTGACATTTGTTAGCTGGCCTAAGACTGCAAGTAGACATCAGAGAGCAAGGTACAATTAAAGATAACTGGAATGATGGAGCCAGGCAGAGCTGAGGAGAGGGGCCATGCAGTGCCTCTTTTCAGTAGAAAATGGTTTTTAAAGTGATTATTCATTCTAGAAAGATGAAGGTTAAATAAATTAGAATCAAAGCCAATGAAAACTCTGACTATTATAGATTAAAATAAACATGGACTTACAACGATTTCTAAATCCTCAAACCCTCTGTGATGCCTGCACAACGTTGGCATGGCTGCTCAAGAAAATTAACCTTCACACTTCCTCGCTTCTTCATATGGATGAAGAATACAGATGCCCTGCTGGAGAAACAAGAGTTGGTCAGGGGGGTGGTATCACAAAGCCCTAAAGACTAGAGTTTAGTGCAGCAAGACAGGGGTGCAGGGTATTCAGGGCTAGGCGGCTCTGTGCTTTAAAAGGCAGGGAACGTAACCCATTTCTTACTCCCGGTAGGCCTCTGGGCAAGATGTAGGAGCTGGAAGATGAACAAATCTGAGAGGAGATAGGTTCGCACAGTAATAAAGTTCTAAACTCATTGAGGGCAGGAATCTGTGTCCATTCAGAAAACAGTTTCTCTTGCTTAGTATGGATAGAGATCGTGCACTTGGTCCCTGGAAAATATGTGTATGTGAGAGAGAGAGAGAGACATCTGTTTATTTACACCTGGGTGATCAGGAGCAAAGAGAAAACATTCGCCTTTAGCCTGTCAGGACTAGACCTGTCAAAGCCCACAGAGATCTGTCCTAGCGAAGCCCACATCTCTCCCATGCTGTGTAACTCGAGGTTGAATAAGCCAGATTTTGAGAAGAGCTCTTCTGGGCGTTACTCAATTACTAGGATTGCCCTATAACTGAAAGAGATAAATTTGTACGTGGATGACACCTTCCCTAAAGGTGGACAGGGTAACAATTTCACTGTGGTTGTGCAAAAAATGTGTGTTCTCTGAAAAGACTGTTCATCAGAGGACAGGGGATTTAGCATTAGAACAGGGGCAAATCCTCAAGTGGACTCCCTGTGAGAGATTTAACTTTGAGGTGCTTTTGTTTCTTTTTCAAATGCCAAGCACAGTCCCATTCAGCATTAGGTTTGAATCTTTCATTTCCCATGTTATAATTCCTATTGATTAACCTCAATGGTTCAGGAAAGTCTGGTTCCCCATAGAGGTTTGGGTGGAAGTACAGAGAATAAAGTAAAGAGAATTTAAATGGAGGCCTGCCTAATTCACCCTTATCTGGTGAGACCTGTGCAGAGCTGGCCACATCTAAGCAGGGGCTTGTGGTCTAGGGTGAATGAGAAATGAACTGCTGCCCATGAATGTCAACCATGGCAGAGGCAAGAAACCTGGGGAAAGGACATCAGTTAGAAGCAGCAGTTCCAAGATCCAGCTAGAGGATGACAGTGCTTGAGAATGAAAGTGTAGGTCACTCAGACAAGGGGTAACTTTAGGACAAATTAAAGAACACCTTTATGCAGTGGGTAATAAACTTAAAAATAAAAATGACCCCTACGCGTTGAACATTTAAATAGTTTGAGGAAGGGTTGAGATTAATTTGGCTGATAATATTTTAGGGCTGGAAAGGATTCCAGATATCATCTATTTCAGGAGCTCTGAACCCTGTGGCTGCATATTACAGTCACCAAGGAGGTTTTGAAAAACACTGATATCCAAGCCCTGGACAAATGAATCATAATCTCTGGGGTGGAATTTGGGCATTAGGAATTTTTTCAACTCTGTATTTTCAAAGTACAAGAAGTTGCAAAAATAATACTAAATACTTGGAGTCCTATACACCCTTCACCTAGCTTCTCTCAATGGTGACTGACATCTTTTTATTACAGTACAATAGCAAAATCAGGAAGGTGATATTGGTACAATGCTGTTAACTAGACTACAAATCTTATGCAGCTTTCACCCTTTATACATGTGTGCATTTATGTGTCATGGTGTATGGGTATCTATGAAGTAAGCATTCAGATGTTCTCGGGACTCCTCCCAAGAAGATACTAATGCAGAGTCAGTGTTGAGAACCAGTGGTTTTGTCCAATCAACCCTCATTCCACAGGCGAGGAAACTGAGTCCAGAGCAGCAAAGTGACTTGTCCCAGGACAGGACTGTCTTCTGGCAGAGAAGTTCTTTATTGCACAAAAAGCCATTACAGGTCAACAAGGAGCTACTGAGGAAGAGATGACTTGGGGTGCAGGAGGGGTGGGGGAGCAAGAGGCAGAAGGGACATGGGCCTAATTGTTTAGTTCCCCTTAAGGGACAAATAGAAAACCCAGCCTTTGGTAGCCCTTCAAAACTCCTAAGGTTATTGAAAACCACTTTTTAAAATTTCATAAAAAGCACAGATCCTGGCCAATAGTAAACACCTCCCACTCTGGTTGTTATTATCAGAGAATTCCAACCCGGAAGGAATCTGGGCCTGACATCATGTGGACATTCATTTCCTTTGAACTTCTCTCTGCGTGGCTCCTTGCTTCATGTTGCAAAAAGACTTTCGGGGGCTGGGACATGCAATCAGACTTGTTCAGATGACCTCCTGCCATGCTCTGTCTGGGTAACCTTCCTCGCGTCTCCACTGAGGCACTGAACCAGGCGGTGGGAACACCCACCTACTCTCTGTGGGGCTCTGGGTCTCTATTTCATGTACATTTGGGCCTGAGGAAGCCACAGGAATGTTTCTTCTTTCTGCGGTAGCCTGCTCCTACACCGCAAGCCTCCAACTGCTCCAACAGCCCAGCGAGGGGAGGGCATAGAGAGCGGCCCCATCAAGTGAGAGGGCTCCAGCCTGAGCATCTCCCTAGCCTGAGTAAACCACTCTGTCTGCCACCCTCGACCTGAAACAGAAAGACACAGCAAGGACATCCTTCTAACCTTTCACTGGAGTCCGGGCCCAGGGCAGTGCAGTGGGTTGAGGACCTGCAGAAGGGTGTGGCAGGTGAGAGCTGTGGGGCTCCTGATCCCAATCTCCTCCCTCCAGCGCAGCACACATCGGCTGCAGCCAGTCTGAGCTGGGTCTGAGGAGCCAGGCTCGTCTGAGCCACTTGTTTCTGCCACGGGCTTAGCAAGCAGAGCTAGACTCAGATGGTGGCAGAGGGGGTGGGGAGTGTCCTCCCTGTGGCCTCTCTAAAGGTCTCCTCCACAAGTTTTTAAGCTCTCACTCACTGAGCTTTGTGAATACGAAAATGAAAAGGCTGAGGTTTTCTGTGTTCCCAGTGTTTTGCAGGAAGGATCAAAGCTACAATGGGCTTGGTTGTCCTTCCCTGAGGCTTCCTCTCCATGAGATGGGAATGGCTGGAGGAGGAACCCCCCAATCTACCCCCCCATCCTATTCCCTCCCTGTTCCAAGAGGGGCTGGGGAGGGGGGTGCAGGGATGCTGGCTGATTGCCTGGAGGAGGCCACCTGGGCAGGACAGAACTGAGCCTGCTGATCTGGGTAGCCATGCGGAGCGTGAGCCTCCGTGTTCCCTCCCACCTGTGCAAGGGAAGAAAGGAGATTGCCATCTGTCTTCTTCCTGCAGGACGAGGAGGGGAGTGGGAATCCCGTTTCCCAGACCCCACTCCATACAGCCCAGACTTACGACCTCTGGAGCAGAACGACCTAGGCTTGATTCCTGCTTCTACCGACTATTTGCTCTGAGATATTGGACAAGTGCCTTGACCCCTCTGGGCTTCAGTGACCCAAGCACACAAACCAATGGAGTAAAACCTACTCGTTCAGAAAAACTCTTCAAAATTGGTTTTGTCCTGGGAACAACTTGTGGAATGCTTTTTTTTTTTTTTTTGAGTTGATCAAAAGGAGCTCATATTTGTCACCAGGATGCAATGTACAACGTGAGAAATATAGTCAATAACCCTGCAATAACTTTGTATGGTGACTAGACTTCCTGTAGTGATCATCGTGTAACGTACAGAAATATAGACTCACTGTTTGTACACCTGGGACTGGCAGCATAATAAGTCAATTATACTTCAATTAAAAATTTTAAAAAAGGCTCAGGAAGTCCGGTCACATTGCATGACCAGAGCATCCAAGATCTTTGCAAATGCCCTAAGACACTGAGACAAGAGGCCATCCATTCTTTTGGAGAGAATGGGGATTGTGAGAGCTTTGTCATTGTTGCCAGGGTCTGAGAAGAGTTTTATCCATTCCTTTGGGAAAGACTTTTCTAACTATCTGGTTTTTCTGTTCTCTCTCTTCTTTAGGGGAAAATCATGGTCTAGCTGACTTCAGCTGGTCATTGTGCAGATGGAGCTCCCAGTTATTTTGTGCCTGCTAGGCTACCTACCTGCCACTAGCTCATTTGGTCCCCCAAACCAGCCACTAAGTTAGTATCCCATTTTCGAAGAAGGCAATAGCACCCCACTCCAGTACTCCTGCCTGGAAAATCCCATGGACAGAGGAGCCTGGAAGGCTGCAGTCCATGGGGTCGCTAAGAGTTGGACACAACTGAGCGACTTCACTTTCACTTTTCACTTTCATGCATTGGAGAAGGAAATGGCAATCCACTCCAGTGTTCTTGCCTGGAGAATCCCAGGGACAGCGGAGCCTGGTGGGCTGCCATCTATGGGGTCACACAGAGTCAGACACGACTGAAGTGACTTAGCAGCAGCGGTATCCCATTTTATAGATGAGAAAACTAAAGTTCAGAAAGTTTGAGTCAAATACCAGGTCAGTAAGTTAGAGGAACATAATTCAAACCTAAATCTGTCTAAGCCCATAGTCTATGACCCCCTTGCCCTAGGAAAGGCCTTAGAACAGAGTTCTGGAACAGAGTTCTCCTGAGGTTCATACCACTAACCCACTCTTCATCCATGGACACAGCATCAGCAGAATGAAAGCATCTCTGACTGACAAAAATAAAAGGCTGAAATGAAAAGCTGTGGTTAAAACTTGATGCAGAACAGAAAGGGAACAAAGAGAATTTGGTCAGCTATTGTCATGGTCTCTGCGAGGAAACTGCTCCAGTAGAGCTCTGTTTCAAATGATACCATGGAATTACTTTTAATGTCTTAAAGAAAAATCAAAAGGCCTCTTTAAGAAACGTCCTTAGGAGGAGCTTGGAGTTGCTGGACTGTCCTTTATTTTTTAAAAATGCTTACTGTGCAACTTCTCTATATAAAATGCTGTACCCAGCACTCTGCAGGTAGAAGGATGACTAAGATAGTCCCTGCCAATAAAACCTCACAATTTTATATGAAATTCTCTTCTACAAAATAAACCAGAAGAGATGCAAAAGTTGAGGTCCCATGCCACCCCTAAAAATAATAGGATTACAAATAACGCACTATAGACCCCCAGTAGAAAGTACTCAGTAAGTGGTAATTATCCTTATTCTTTTCTCTAATAGTGTGCGCAGCTGGCTAAAATGAGCCACTTTCAAGGACTTCTTCCTGTCGAGTGACTCAGAAGTTGTCAGAAAGAGAGCAGGTGATGTTCAGTGAATGAGGTACTTGAGGTATGCCCAGGTATTTGGATTCAGGTAAACTCCACTGTTTAACAGAAATGTTTTTAAATGGTTAGTTTTTATGAGCTAGTCAGGGTTATCAGTTACATCAGAAGTGGCTTAATATTTTTTAAATAATAAAATGTTGTGCTCCTTTGGAAAACTGGGTGGACTGAATCATAAATCAACTAGCTCTGTCTTCAACTGCGTAGGTAACCCCCACAGGGCAAAGCTGTGAGCCCAGCTCACCCCGTGTGTATATGGGCCCCTGGGGGCTCCTAGAGTGGAGATTGTGCTTGGGCAGGTCTGGGGTGGGGTCTGAGACCCTGCATTTCTAGCAGGCTCCCAGCTGAGGCTGACAATTCTGGTCTTTCAAGCACACTCTGAGTAGCAAGGGACTGAGATGTTGATTCATCTGTGGCAGCTACACAAACCGTAGTAATAGTGTCTAAAAGTAAAAACAGTATACTTTTTAGGGCTAGTCTAATAGACCCAAACATACAAACATCTACAGAGGCAAACATGATGATTTATTCATCTGAGAGCTCATTATGGATTGGATTGCCTCACTCCAGGGCCTGATTCCTGAAAGCTTTCCAAACTTGATACTGTGCTTGCTTTTGGAGGTAGTACCATATAGTGGCTATGAACGTAAGCACCAACCCGAGTCACCCCAGATTTAAATCTCTAGGCACATTACTTTGGATAAACTGCTTAACTCTTCCTAAGCTTCAGTAGTTGGTGTATAAGATGGGCAAAAAAATTAACACTCACTTGCCTCCTAGGATTGCTGGAGGACTCAGTGAAAAGGCACATGAAGCAGCTAACCAGATGCCTGGCAATGAGCTGTTTACCTTAGGGTTTCAACTAAACCATCTGTGGAGACTTTCTGACTGCCACTGCTACTCGCCTTCTGCATTTTGGCCTCAGTCTCCATCAGTCTCCAGCCATGAAAAGCCAAGATTTCACTGTTAAAGCTGGATAATGATATATGTTTGTCTACAATAATATCTTATAAGTAGAGTTCAACAAATTCAGTTTTTATTTTGTTTGCATTATTTTTTCAGACAGGCTGGGTCAGATCTTTTTTAGTGTTCCTAGTCACTGAGAATTCTTGTTGCCAGCAGAGGAATAAAGAAATGGCAGAGAATGGGGAACTTCAGCCTTGCCTAGTCGCTGTCCAAGAGCTCGTCGGCTGCTGAAAGGGGTCTGTGCAGCGGAGACCAGCAGCTGGCTATGGAAATGGGGCTGAGGATAGGACAGGCCAGCCAAGGCAGAGGCAAGCCCCTGTCGGCTACTGAAGCTACCCCAGAGGAGCCACAGCCCAGGAAAGCAGTCCAGGAGGGCTTGGAGAGGGAAGGAAGTACTCTGAAGTGGAGTCACAGGCCAGGAGGAACACAGACTCACTGAGAACCACCCTGACAATTGGTTCAAGAGGGTCTCTCCATATGCCGGATAGGATGCAAGTTCAAGTTGTGGTCCTTGGCCTCAGGGAGCCCCTAGTTCTGTTAAGGAGGCAAGACTGTCAGGGGTAGGAAGCAAAATCAACACATCAAAACAAGGAAGGAGAAAGGGCTGGGGAAAGAGAATAAAGAAGAAGAGGGACAGAGGTTAAAGGAAGAGGAGAAAGAGAGCAACCGATGAGAGTGAGGGGAGGAGAGGGAGAGGAGAAGACAAGGACCCTATTCCAAGACTGAAAAAGAGACAAGAGTGAGGATATTAGAACATCCCCTGTGGGATGCCTCTTGGAAAAGGGACAACCCACTGCCTAAGCCAGGAAGGAGAGGTAGACACTCAAAGAGAGACTGATGGATTCGTCAGCTTGAGGGACTGGGAAGGGCAAAACTCGGCCACCTTTGCTTCAAGGAACACTTTGAGGAGTATTCCTGGTCCTCTGGTTCCCTTCACTTACATTCCATGAAGTGTGTGTGGGGGGAGAATGGTACCCACCTAGGGGCCAGAGGGCTGAAGCTAAGAGGTCAGCCAGCTCCCAGGTTACAGTCTCAAAACCTGCCAATCACACCACTGTGCCTCCAGTCTTGGCCTAACTCGCGCAGCCATTAGCTGCCTCTTTTGCCAACCTCATCTCCTCGTGTGGAGTCGGGATTGTCTGCCCCTGTCTCTCCAAGCTGGGAGCTGAGCGAGTTCAGATCGAGCAGAGGTCTCCCGATAAGTGCAGTCCATCCTGAGGCTCCTCTTCCTCCCCACTCCTGCTCAGCTGCCCTGCCGTGAGCTCCTGCTGACCAGGGTAGGGCCCAGGTGGAGAAAATGGTGCTAAGGCTGCACCCACAAAAAGCACAGAATCTCCGGCTGCTGTGAATTGTTTGTTTCCTGGAGGAAAATGAAATTTATGTTTAATTCGTGGGTCTGCCGCCTAAGGGGTCATTCGACTTATTAAAACTCAGAAGATAAGCCTAAATCTACCCGAACTACCTCCACACTCTCACCAAAAGTGCCTTGAGTTCACATGACTGGGACTTCAGGGCTGTAGGCTGATCGGCCAGGTTTTTGAGAATAAAGCTGATTTCATACTGAACTGATTGGAATCAAAACCCCAGGTCAACCTGCACTATTCTTAGTGACTCCATAAAGCTGGACTTTCCCTCCCCAAAAATGTCTCTGTTAGAACCACCGTGCAGTCCATTTTAGAAATTTTTTTTGGCAATAACCATCCAGAGAATTTTTACAACCCCCGAAAATAGTCAGTCTGCCCTATCTGTTCCATGCTGCAGGCTTGGCAGCGCCTTATAATTAACCAACTTCTCATAAAATGACAGGGTTTGGGCCTGAGATTGTTCTCAAAGATACACTATGCAAACAGCCAGTTAGTGTTACCAGAGAAGAGGAATTTCATTCGGAAAAGCACAGTTATTAAGATGCCAAAGGAAGGACTAAAGGTTTCAAACTGGACCACTGGCCCAGAACTTCTTCCAGAGGATCCCGGGGAATCTGGATAAAGTTTTCAACACGAAGCTCAAGCCTGGTGCAACACCTTGTTTTCACTCTGGGTTTCTTACAGGAGTGCTTGGGCAAGTCACTAAGTGACCCGAGTTTGATTGTTCACTAACAGTGGGCTTCCCAGGTGGCTCAGCGGTAAAGAATCCACCTGCCAGTCCACAGGACACATGGGCGACTCGGGTTGGATCCCTGAGTTGGGAAGATCCCCTGGAGAAGGAGGCGATAACCCACTCCAGTATCCTTGCCTGGAGAATCCCAGGGACAGAGGAGCCTGGCAGGATACAGTCCATGGGGTCACACAGAATCTGACATGACCGAGCACACGTGCGCACACACGCACACACAAACCATCATCATAATGCTGACCTCGCAAGGCTCTTGTAAATGCCGAGGACGAGAGAGGGCAGAGGACCTCCTGACGTGAGAAGGGGACCAAAAGAAGTGGAGGAACATGCCCTGGGTCACCCGATGGCAAGCCACAGTTGAAACCCCAGTGCTCTGACACCTACAGTGTTCTCTCTCCACTGAGCCCCAGATATGACAGATGAGAAGTGGGCATTTGCCCATTATGATCGCTAGAGCACCCTATTGGGTGATGCGATCGAGCTAAACTCTCCTCAAGACACATGTCAGCCCAATATAGACTTTGTAGGGGCAAAGTTTTATTACAATCACACAATCTTCCTGAGCAATCTGCTGGAGCGCAGGATTTCCACAGGCTCAAATTCCTTCTCCCATTTGAGGATTAGAAGCTGGGTCTCTACCAAGTCTGCACAAGAAAGACACAGAGGCAGCCTCATACCACATACTTGTATTAATCCCTTCTGAGCACTATTTTAGAGCTCAGAGCTCTCAATATTCCAGAGGCAGTGATTATCGTTAAAAATGATTATTAATTTTATGGAGCACCTAGCAAGATAGGTCAAACTCCTTATAATATTTGATACTCAAAATGAAACTGAGAGTGGGTATTTTTTTTTTACCATTTCCATTTTATGGCAAAGGAAGGTGAGGCCTAAAGGGGTGAGGTGATCTGCTCCAGCTTGTACAATCAAGAAAGGTGGGCAGGATTCAAAGCCTGGTCCTCTCTACCAGAACCACACTTGTCCCAGGACGCCAGATGCCTCAGTCACACTAATGACAGCAGTCAAGGCAGCACACCCCCAATGCCAGCCCCCACATCACCAGGCCAGACTCTCAAAAATGCTAACCTTACAGGACAGGCAGCAATGCGAATCCACACACAGCCGGAAGTAGACCTACCCTGACCGGCAACCCAGGTGGTCACTTGGTCAAGGAATGTGCCCAGCCTGATAAGAAGGCAAATGCCCAGCACCTTGTGGAGCCAAGATGCGTGTCGGGTTTCACTGCTGGGCTGTGGCACAGTAGGAGCCGTATGTGGTCTCCACCAGCCAGCACCGGCTGGCACCAATGCCCACAGCCTGCCCAGCATGGCTAGACCAGCAGTGGGCCCCAGGCAGCACTTCTCATGTCTTTCTAGGGGGCAGGGCACAGCTTCAGGGGAGCAACCAAGGAATAAGGCAGCAAACCGAGGAATAGAGATCCCCTTCAACCTCTGCCTCTCTGCACCCCACCCCTCTCTCCAGGTCAGCTCAGGTCCACTCTCCATCATCCAGACTCCAGTGCCAACTCCAGCCAATTCTACCTGGAAGTGGGTTATTTCGTGTGTCTGAGCCTCAGTGTCCCTTGGTGAGTAAAATAGGGTCCAGTTGTGTGAAGCCAGCACATAGTAAGTGCTCAATAAATGCTGGGCACCTCCTTGCTTCTATAGAGGCCTCCTTCCCTGAATTTCAACTTCTCCCATCACTAAGGTTCATTCAGCTTAGCATTTTATTAGACACTGGCTTAGCTGTTTAGCTCATGATTTTCTATTCTTGTATAAGTCTTGTCTCTCCTAGAGCTCCTTAGAGCCAAGAAATGAGGCTGATCTTTCTCTTGTCTCCCCACAGAGCACTCAGCACCATTTGGGGTCACAACAGGACCCATGACTTGTTGCTGGGTTGGAGCTCCCAAGTTGGTTAATAATACATGAAACCAAGAAGGAAACATTCTATGAGGGAGTTTTTAAGTATCATGTGCTGTACTGTATGCGTTACCTAATGAATGTATTTCACCCTGGCAAAATGAAGCAGATGCTGGTTTTATTTCCATTTTACAGGTATAAGCCTTAGGGTGGTTAAATGAAGTACCCAGAGCCACAAGAACAGGTAGTGGGAAAAGTCAGGATTTGAATCCACAAATTCCATCCCGGAAGCTCATGCTTTTAATCACTATCTTAATTCCAGTTACTCAGCCAAGGTCTGTTCTGTAGGGTCAGATGGTCCTTCCAGCCCCCCACCCCCCACCACACATACAAAACCATGAGAAGTTAAAGAAAAAGGAAAGTGTGACAAGAAAGGATCAAAACAAGTCCTAGGGGAAGGCCCGGAGTTGCCTGGCATCTTCCTCTCTGATCCAGGATGGACACCCTGCCATGCAGACCACAGCCCCTAACCCGCTCCTGCTAAACCAACACAGGAAACAATGCGCCATAACCCAACGCAAGGAGAATCTTCCTTTTTCTTAGAAGCTTCTCCTTAAATGTTTTCCTCAACACCACAGCCTAGAGAAATCATAGGACAGAAGAGGCCAAAAAATATTCTTTAAACTGAAAGAATCATCTTGCTTTTCAGAGATCATATGGCAGGAATCAAAAAAGTGCTGGCTTTCTAGAGTCAATTCCACCTGTCTGTTACACCTCAAATTAAAACCATTTGCATATTGCCTAGAGGGCTTTGAAATTTAGAAATTCATGTGCTATATCTTGAAAGTCAAAAAAAAAAAAAAAAATCAACCAAAACCAGCCAGGACTTGTTCCCAGGAGATATAACTGAAATGTACAAGAATCCACCCCAGCAGCGTGGGGTGCTCTCCCCGCAGGGAGACTGTCACCACTGTCTGGGTCCCAGCCAAGTTTGGTCCCCCTTTCAGGAATCCAGCCTGGGTTTGTCCATCACTCTAAACCTAGGCTCCAAGCATGGGGCCAGCCAAAGGTGCTATGAGCCCTTCTTGATGCTTCTAGACTCAAAGAATACAAAGCAGATAGTCAGAGAAGGTGGCCCCAGAGCAGCGTTTTAAGCAGATGAGGAGTGATTCCAAGCAGAGACAACAGAGGAGCCCAGGCCCTTTGACACGTGTGAGCCCTTGTAACTGAAACAACCAGTTCAGAGATCAGTCATATTACCCCTACTTTAGAGAAGAGTCTAAGGCTTTAGACAGGTCAGTTGGCTTGACCAGTGTCACAAAGGTAGTAAATGGAGTCAAAATCTGAGCCCAGACTTGCTGGCGCCAGAGCTCACCTCTGTGCCTGGGTGGCTTCCCCTCCAAGTCTGCACGACAGCTTGCAGATGGGAGTGTAAATGTTACCTGCACATACCACAGCCAGCAGTTCAATCATTTCATCCTGAGTCTCAGGTCAAACGGACCGATAACTGGGGTGGAAGGTCAGGTGAGGTGGCCTTAGGGATCACCATCTGACCAGTTCCACATTCTACCAATGAACACGGTGTCTGGCAGCAGAGACCAGGCTGGGCGCATACCAAGGCCACAGCCCCGGACAAAGGGCAGGCTCCCAAAGGGCCCTGAAGCCACCTGGCCCCTCTCTCCCTGCTGGCTGCAGGGCCCTGGGCTTTACAAACTGCCTCACACCCTGTTATCTTTCTCCAGGCTCCTGGCTAGTTGAGGGCTTGGCCCTGCTCTGGTTTAAAGACACACAGAAGAATGCAGGTCACTGACTCAGCAGCCCCGCGGCCTCCAGCCATCCAACATCATAAGCACGTGTAATGCACATGCGCCCCTGGCTAAAAACCCACTCCTCAGCGGAGCTGAGCCTTTTGAGTCTAATAGCAATAGTAACTAGACTATCTGTGGCCACCTGCCTCATTTTGTGCAACAGAAAAGTTCAGGGAGAAGGCCAGTAGCAAGTATTGAGACTCTCCTTTCTGCCAGTCACCAAGTACATAATGTATGTATTTTAATCCTCCCAAGAACTCAGCAAGGTAATAGTTACAATCATAGCCCCATATTACAAAGGCCATTTACAATAGTAATTAGGGGCTTAGGCTCTGAAGGAAAAACTGCCTGGGTTCAAATGTTGGCTCCTCTCACTGCTGTGTGCCCTTGGGCAAGTCACTTCACCTCTCTGTGCCTCACTTTCCAAGCTCATCAGTTCTTTCCTGGACTCCAGCCTTCTGCTCCATGCGGCCCCCTCCTTACAGGTTTTGGATTTCCCAGTCTCCTTAATCATGAGAGCCAATTCCTTAAGGCAAATCTCTCCAGTAGATAGATAGACAGGTAGATAGTTAGACAGACAGACAAATAGATGTCTGTTCTGTTTCTCTGGGGAACTCTGACTAATACAGATAATAATAATAATGCCTGATAGCACAAATAATAATAACACTCATGAGACTGCTGTGAGGGATAATGAGTTAAGATATGGAAAGTTCTTAGCACTTTTCCTGGCACCTGATGAGAGCACAATATGTGTCATTTTAAGCTGTACGGATGAGAATACCTGGTCAAGTAACTTCTCCAAGGGTCGAAATCCAGGACTGTCTGACTCGAGTGGGTGATGGAGATGAGACTGAGCAGGTACAGAGGAGAGAAAGAAACCAAGCCCGTGGGTAAGAAAAGCAAGGTCCAGTGCTAGACTCCAGTGGGTCAGAGCCAAGGGCAAGTGGGTTTGAACTTAGCCCAAGGCCAAAGGCAGAAGGGTCCTGCCCTAGGCCTCTAGGAGGCGAGCATGGGGAAGAGTCAGGGTGACCAATCTGACGCGTTTTGCCCGTCTTTCCCAATTTTACCACTCAAAAAATTGTATGGCAAAACCAATACAATATTGTAAAGTAATTAGCCTCCAATTAAAATAAATGAATCTATATTTTAAAAAATAAAAATTAAAAAAAAAAATTGCCTGGGTTCAAATTTTGGCTCTTCTTACTGCTGTGTGGCCTTGGGTAAGTCACTTCACCTCTCTGTGCCTCACTTTTCATGTTCTCATTTTTCCTCTGGCCTCTAGCCTGTTGCATCCCCGACACCCTCCTGGGACTCCTTTAGTCCTGGGAAAACTGGGACAGCTAGGCACCCTAGAAACAGTTCCCCTGAGAAGACAGAGGTCTGGAAACCCAGACGCTCCTCACACTGTATGAGACCCTCAGACTCACTCGCTTTGTGTTAGGACCTCTGAGGAGGTCAGTTTTGTGCAAAGAGAGTTCTATTTGTCAATTTTACCAAGGAAGAGACACGCCTCCTCTGCTGAAGCTGGTTCACTGCCTTCAACCTCACCCACTGTGGGGCAACCACGTCCCCACTCAGCCAGCCCTTCACTCCACTGAGAAGAAAACTGAAGCTCAGCACCAAAGAGACCTGCCCAGGGTCACCGACTATCGAAGCTAGTCTTGGGGCTCCCAATCCTGTGCTCAGTCAGCCATACCCTGGGCCAGAACTCTGGGCTGAATTTGAAGGGGACAGCTCCCAGGCATACCCCCGCCAGAAATGGGTTTCCTTTCAAGATGACGATGAGCCAAGAGCTGTTGGACATGACCGTGAAAGGGCCCTGGGATGTCTGGTTTCCTACAGATAAAGAGCCTCTAAAGCCCAGAGAGACCCACGTTCCTGTGACCGGCTCCCCCCATGTCCTGCTCGCTCAGGGAACAGGAGTTTCCAGGAGGCACCTGAACATGCAGAGCTCCCACATGAGCTGCTAGTTTGCCCAATGAGGACAGTAAGACATCTGTCACCTCCCGAGAAGGGAGTTCATGGTCCCAGGGCGATGGGTGAACAACTGAGTCACCAGGGTGGGGATGATCACCAAGCAAAGCATATAGACTTCTTCAGAAGCCCCTTCTTTCTCTGTCTCCATCTCTCTTTGGCTCCAAGCATAGGCTTGTCCTCATAGCGCAAGTCTCCAAACTTCACCACCACACCTGACCTCTGGCGTGCCCTCACCGGCCTGTTCTCAGCACTCCTGTCTGATGGGAAGCCAGTTCTGATGGGCTCCAAGGCGCCCACATGCTGAGGTACTGCTCCTCCTGTGGTATTCCCCCTGCCACTTGGGTTTCAGAGGTTCAGAAGCTGGAAAAAGGGGGACTGGGCTCGGCATTGTTGCTTTGGCATCTAGAGTTTGGTGTAGGGAAAGATGGAGAAGGGAGATGGTGGGTTAAGAAGCTTAAGATGGGGCTTTCCTGGTGGTTAAGTGGTGAAGAGTCCATGTGCCCATGCAGGGGTTTGATCCCTGGTCTAGGAAGTTTCCCCATGCCTTAGGGCAACTAAGCCAGCACACCACCATCACTGAGCCAGTGCTCTAGAGCCCAACTACCAAAGCCCACACACCCTAGAGCCTGTCCTCTTCAGCTAGAGAGTAGCCCCCACAGCACTGAAGACCCAGAACAGCCAAAAATAAATAGACAGATAGGAAGCTCAAGATGGTTCAAGAGCTCTGGTTTCAATCCCAATGAAGGTTTCCAAGAAGCAGGTCAGGAGTGCGTGACAACCTTTGCTTCCTCTCAAGCCAAGAACTGCCTCTCACCTACCAGACCCAAGAGAAGACTACACCCCAAGAGAGCTGGGCCCAGCCTGGCACTTGGGCTCAGTTAATGATAGTGGATTTGAACCCAGATTTGCCTCGTGGGACCACCACCTACTTCTACTCATTGTGAGCATTAAATTAGATAATAACCCAGTAACACACATTAAGTGATTAATTAGCACGATGTCTGGTACATTTTAAGTGTTCCATAAAAAGCATTAGCTTTTCTTATAAATAGTATTATCATGCAGTTATTCAAAGGATTGGGACTTAAAATGTTTGCACAACTTTCTCAGGGTTACCCGTCCCAAGTGAAGGTCAGAGCCAAGCTGATTATGCCATGCTGATAGGAAAATAAAACTCACCAAATAAAGCATTATTACTTTACTAACATTGCCGTGATGGACTAAAATCCTGAATATTTGCCACACAGAATATCAAGGAAGTTAGGATTTAAAAGTCAAGATATTTCAAGGGCAAAAACATCAAAAGCATTTCCCATGAATTTGTAATTTTTAAAAGAAGGTAATGAATGTTCATGCTGCATGGTCTTCAACCATTCCTGGGCCTGTCAAGCTCAAGGTCATGGCTTGTGGCCTTTAGCTCTACTTTTAAATTGGCTGAGCATCAGTGCACTGTCACCCAATTTTCTGTCTCAAGGGAATAGCTCCTGGGTCCAGCCCAGACATAAGCTTACTGTCCTTAAAGATTTTCTAGAAAAAGGCAGTTCTGACCCTCCTCCATTCTCTTTTCCTTCCCCTGAAGCTAATAATAACTACATTAGCTTATCAAGTATGTGTACTGTCATACCCGATGAATTTTTCATGTATCATCTCAAGTAATCCTCACAATAGCCCTCTGAGTTACTGAAATCACTGTTTCCATTTTGCAGATGTGAAGACTGAGGCTCAAAGAAATTGTCACCTGCCCAACTAGAAGTCTGTGAAGTCACATCACTCACTGCCTGTTACCTGTGTGTGTGTCCTATTACTGTTTAAGCCCATTTTCTCTTGTGCAGTCCTCACTGGAGAGACAGTATTTTTCCTTCAACTTGTGTGTAACAACTGTTGAAGTTATCTATTGGCACAGCCACTGTGGAGGATCATTAGCTTGTATCTATTGAAATTTAAAATTTTCAAACTCTATCACACAGCAATCCCACTTCCTCTGCCCTAAAAAAAAATACTCACAAAATTGAACGAGGAGCTATGTCCAAGGATCTTGGTTGAAACATTATGATAATGGAAATTTGATAACAACTCAAATGTTCACTGATTGGGGAATGACCAACAAAACAGAAAACTATGGTATATACACATAACATGAAATTTTAGGCTGTGACAGGAATGAATGAATCTGCTACGTTTACATGGAAAGAGAATCAAGACCTGTTGTGAAAAGAAAGCAGCTCCAGAATGGTGCTTGTAAGCATGATTCCATGAGTTGTTGAAAAGCAAGTGTTGCTGATGTTTTCTATGCACATATTTGTTTTTGTTTGTTGTTTTTAATCACTAAGTCATGCCTGACTCTTTGCAACCCCAAGGACTATAGCCCACCAGGCTCATCTACCCTTAGGATTTCCCACTCAAGAATACTGGAGTGGGTTACCATTTCCTTCTCCAGGGGATCTTCCCGACCCAGGGATCATCTTCATTGGCAGGTGGATCCTTTACCACTGAGCCACCTGAGAAGCTCAAGCATATATCTAGATATATGTAAATATACAGGAAAAGGTCTGAAATTATATTAGCCAAACAGAATAATTATCCACTGAATGAGGGAAAGTAACAAAAAATAAGGGATTTGATCAAAGAGGATTCCAGCTCTATCTAGGCAGTTTTAATTTTCCACAAGAATAACATTCATGTGTTACTGTGCAATTATAGTAAATTTAATATAAACTTGGTTTAAATATTTACATTTAAAAATTATAGCATGTGGTGGTAAAGGGTGCAGTAGACACAGACAGATCTGGGCTTCTATCCTAGCTTGACAACTCAGTAGCTCTGTGACCTTAAATAAGTTATTTGAGGTCTTTCTGTGTGTCTTTATCCTCAGCTATAAAATGAAGTTGATAATCACACTTAGCTTAGAAGGTGTAGTGAAGGATTAAATGAGGTCATGAATAAAGCTCTTAACCCTGTGCATACATAGTGATTAACCACTAAAGGCAACTTTTGTTGCTTGTAAAGATATGTGATCCTTCCTCAGTGATCAGTGCAAAGAAATAGAGGAAAACAATAAAATGGGAAAGACTAGAGATCTCTTCAAGAAAATTAGAGATACCAAGGGAACATTTCATGCAAAGATGGGCTCAATAAAGGACAGAAATGGTATGGACCTAACAGAAGCAGGAGATATTAAGAAGAGGCGGCAAGAATACACAGAAGAACTATACAAAAAAGATCTTCACTACCCAGATAATCACGATGGTGTGATCACTCACCTAGAACCAGACACCCTGGAATATGAAGTCAAGTGGGCCTTGGGAAGCATCACTATGAACAAAGCTAGCGGAGGTGATGGAATTCCAGTTGAGCTATTTCAAATCTTAAAAGATGATGCTATTAAAGTGCTGCACTCAATATGCCAGCAAATTTGGAAAACTCAGCAGTGGCCACAGGACTGGAAAGGGTGTTTTCATTCCAATCCCAAAGAAAGACAATGCCAAAGAGTGCTCAAACTGCCACACAGTTGCACTCATCTCACACGCTAGTCCCCACTCCAGTACTCTTGCCTGGAAAATCCCATGGGTTCGCTGCAGTCCATGGGGTCACTAAGAGTCAGACACAACTGAACGACTTCACTTACACTTTTCACTTTTATGCATTGGAGAAGGAAATGGCAACCCACTCCAGTGTTCTTGCCTGGAGAACCCAGGGATTGAGGGAGCCTGGTGGGCTGTGGTCTATGGGGTCACACAGAGTCGGACACGACTGAAGCAACTTAGCAGCAGCAGCAGCACACGCTAATAAGTAATGCTCAAAATTCTCCAAGCCAGGCTTCAATAGTATGTGAACAATGAACTTGCAGATGTTCAAGCTGGTTTTATAAAAGGCAGAGGAACCAAAGACCAAATTGCCAACATCCATTGGATTATCAAAAAAGCAAGAGAGTTCCAGAAAACTATGCCAAAGCCTTTGACTGTGTGGATCACCACAAACTGTGGTAAGTTCTTAAAGAGATGGGAATACCAAACCACCTGACCTGATTCCTGAGAAATCTGTATGCAGGGCAGTAAGCAAGAGTTAGAACTGGACATGGAACAACAAGCTGGTTCCAAATAGGAAAAGGAGTACGTCAAGGCTGTATACTGTCACCCTGCTTATTTAACTTACATGCAGAGTACATCATCAGAAATGCTGGGCTGGAGGAAGCACAAGCTGGAATCAAGATTGCCAGGAGAAATATCAATAACCTCAGATATGCAGATGACACCACCCTTATGGCAGAAAGTGAAGAGGAACTAAAGAGCCTTTTGATGAAAGTGAAAGTGGAGAGTGAAAAATTTGGCTTGAAGCTCAACATTCAGAAAACTAAGGTCATGGCATCTGGACCCATCACTTCATGGCAAATAGATGGGGAAACAGTGGAAACAGTGACAAACTTTATTTTGGGGGGCTCCAAAATCAATGCAGATGGTGACTGCAGCCATGAAATAAAAAGACACTTGCTCCTTGGAAGAAAAGCTATGACCAACCTAGACAGCATATTAAAAAGCAGAGACATTACTTTGCCAACAAAGGTCCGTCTAGTCAAAGCTATGGTTTTTCCAGTAGTCATGTATGGATGTGAGAGTTGGACCATAAGGAAAGCTGAGCACCAAAGAATTGATGCTTTTGAACTCTGGTGTTGGAGAAGACTCTTGAGAGTCCCTTGGATAGCAAGGAGATCCAACCAGTCCATCCTAAAGGAAATCAGTCCTAGATATTCATTGGAAGGATTGATGTTGAAGCTGAAACTCCAAGACTTTAGCCACCTGCTGCAAAGAACTGACTCATTTGAAGAGACCCTGATGCTGGGAAAGATTGAAGGTGGGAGGAGAAGGGGATGACACAGGATGAGATGATTGAATGGCATCACCGACTAAATGGACATGAGTTTGAGTAAACTCTGGGAGTTGGTGATGGACAGGGAGGCCTGGCATACTGCAGTCCATGGTGTTGCAAAGAGTCAGACACAACTGAGCGACTGAGCTGAACTAAAAGATCTGTGAGGAGCTGTGATTTATACCTTGGAGTTGGCAGAGATCCGCTGCTGCTGCTGCTAAGTCACTTCAGTCGTGTCCCACTCTGTGTGACCCCATAGACGGCAGCCCACCAGGCTCCCCCGTCCCTGGAATTCTCCAGGCAAGAACACTGGAGTGGGTTGCCATTTCCTTCTCCAATGCATGAAAGTGAAAAGTGAAAGTGAAGTCGCTCAGTCGTGTCCGACTCTTAGCGACCCCATGGACTGCAGCCTACCAGGCTCCTCCATCCATGGGATTTTCCAGGCAAAGTACTGGAGTGGGGTGCCATTGCCTTCTCCACAGAGATCCGCTGGCAAGTAATAATACCTCATCAAGAGTCCAGATTTCTAAGGGAAACAGCGAGAGCTCATGCCCCTCCCCTACCCTGCTCACAGGCACAGGCAGGGACACACACCCTGTGGGAGAAGAAATGGGAGGGCAAGCGATATCCAAGAGGAGAGTTAGAAGGAGAACAGGTGAACGCATCTGTTTGTTGAGATCAGCCGATGCTGATGGAAGCAGGGCAGGACCCAAGGGCTCAGCCGCAGGGCATCCACCGTCCTATCCCTGACTTCGCGGAGGCTCCTGTCGCTCTGAAGACAGGAGTTCACCACCAGGGAAACCAAATCCTTAGAATAAGTCATTTGGAAAGAGCATCCAAAAGTCTACAAGCAATAAATGCTGGAGAGGGTGTGGAGAAAAGGGAACCCTCTTACACTGTTGGTGGGAATGCAAACTAGTACAGCCACTATGGAGAACAGTGTGGAGATTCCTTAAAAAACTGGAAATAGAACTGCCTTATGATCCAGCAATCCCACTGCTGGGCATACACACTGAGGAAACCAGAAGGGAAAGAGACACGTGTACCCCAATGTTCATCGCAGCACTGTTTATAATAGCCAGGACATGGAAGCAACCTAGATGTCCATCAGCAGATGAATGGATAAGAAAGCTGTGGTACATATACACAATGGAGTATTACTCAGCCTTTAAAAAGAATACATTTGAATCAGTTCTAATGAGGTGGATGAAACTGGAGCCTATTATACAGAGTGAAGTAAGCCAGAAAGAAAAACACCAATACAGTATACTAATGCATATATATGGAATTTAGAAAGATGCTAACAGTAACCCTGTGTATGAGACAGCAAAAGAGACACTGATGTATAGAACAGTCTTATGGACTCTGTGGGAGAGGGAGAGGGTGGGAAGATTTGGGAGAATGGCATTGAAACATGTATGAAATGAGTTGCCAGTCCAGGTTCGATGCACGATACTGGATGCTTGGGGCTAGTGCACTGGGACAACCCAGAGGGATGGTATGGGGAGGGAGGAGGGAGGAGGGTTCAGGATGGGGAACACATGTATACCTGTGGCGGATTCATTTTGATATTTGGCAAAACTAATACAATTTGTAAAGTTTAAAAATAAAATAAAATTAAAAAAAAAAGAGCGTCAAATAGAAAAACTTAAAGACAGCATTTCTTCCTTTCTGCGAGGCGACCACGCGGTTGACCACACTCAGCACTGGCTGAGCAGAGAAAGTCAACTGGGCCGGTGGGGGCAACCCATGGGGCCGGGAAAGGTCCGGTTAGGAGGAGAGGGCTCAGTCCCTCCCAGCCTGGCCCTGCAGAGAATCCCAGCATGGATTTGACGAGGTAGGGGTCTGAGGCTGCTATGCCGGATGGCCTATTCATCTGAATTCCTGCCGCTGACTTTGGGAGAAAGAACTCTGTAATCTTGCCCTAAATGCGCAGGAAGGACTAATACTTTCCTGGCACTTAGAAACTGCAAACAGAAGTCGTAAGTGTGGCCTTTGCAGAGCTGAATCCGTGTACCCTGATTAAATATTAACCGAAACTCTACCTGCCTTATCTCTTTTCCGTGAAAAGGCCGTCCCAGAGAAGGAGCGCACAAGACGGAATTCGGCTCCCACGCCACGCGCCCACTAGCGTCTCTCCTGAGCCATCTCCGCAAAGGAGACGCTTCAGGATATACAAAATCCGAATCCACCCTCCTCGGGAAAAGAAGTTCTCCGAACTCTTAAATCCTAAAAGGAAAGTCTCCTTCAGCCATCTGAGTATGGGGGCGAATAGCAGGAGTGTCATCTGTGGGACTTAATAAATCACTCATTAACTTCTACAGCGCCATACCCTGCAGGTGTTGGCAGAGGACTGGGGAGGAGTGAAGGGCGGAGAGCTGAGCCCTGCCTGCGGTGGGGGACCAAATCCAGGTTTAAATCTTGGCTGTCCAACCCGGGACCAGCAGGCTCTGCTGCTCTGAGGGCGTCCAAAAGTCCCAGACTTAGCCTGAAGTAAAGTCTCGAAGGGGCAGTGGTATCCTTGTCCAGGGTGCCAAGTCCTCCTGGTCACATGGGGCCCTTCAGACTCTTCCGTACCATCCAGGGCCCTGGCCTATTTACTGAGTCTTCCCTGGGGACACCCCAGTTCCATGCTCAAGATTCTTGTCCTGATCCCTGACCCCCTTTAAGAGGCAAGAATAGAAAACAGTCCCTTGGAGATGAGAAGAAGGTGAGCCCACATCCTAGGTCTCCTTGTTCACAGAGACCAGCAGGGTCTCCCTGCTTCCTGCTTCTGATGGCAAGGATCCTACAGATAGATAAAAGAAGGCTAGATATTGACAAGGGCAGAGAGTTTAGGTTCTTGTAACTCCCTAGGATGGAGCCCTGCTGGCAGGTGTGAGCTGGGGGAGTTTCTGCTCATCCTGGCAGAGAAGTGACTCTGATCAGAGCACAAGTCACAGGGCTGAGTTTTCTGTTTGTACAGTGTCCTAAGACTCTTCTGGTGGGATTTCCGACTCAGTGTCATCCTTTGCTGCCTTTCACCCCTCAACAAACAGCAGATCATCAGAGTGGATGAGGGCCCCCCTGCAGGAGGGACTCCTAGCCACCTCCTATGGAGCTGAGAGTTTAGTGAGAGGGGGCCACCTGTCTTTTGCTATTGTTGTTCAGTCACTCAATCGTGTCCAACTCTTTGCAACCCCATGGACTGCAGCACTAAGGCTTCTGCATCCTTCACCATCTCCCGGAATTTCTCAAACTCATGTTCATTGAGCTGATGATGCTATCCAACCATCTCATCCTCTTTTGCCCCCTTCTTCTCTTGCCCTCAGTCTTTCCAAGCATCAGGGTCTTTTCCAACAAGTTGGCTCTTCACATCAGATGGTCAAAGTATTGGAGCTTCAGCATCAGTCCTTCCAGTAAATATTCAGGATTGATTTCCTCTAGAATTGACTGGTTTGATCTCCTTCCTATCCAAGGGACTCTCAAGAATCTTCTGCTGTCTCTAGAACACTGCGGATGGTCTTCTATGCAGGGTGAACATCAGATCTCATAGCAGGCTTCAGGGAGAAATCTCTGAGAGTACTTTTCTTCCTTATCTTCACAGCCATGAATCACTCAAGACTTCAGACCCTAGGCTAAGTACTTTGCATTATATTATATTATTTCATCCAATCCTCATGGCAATACTTTGAGGACCCATTTTATAGATGGAGAAACTGGGGCAGAGGGGAACCAAGCAACTAGACCTTGGTCACATGGCCACTAAGCGACAGAAGCAGGATTTGAAACCAGGCCTGTCTAATCCCATAGGCCAAGCTCTCAGACAGTCTCCTGAGCCTGACTGCTGATGTTACTATAAGATGAAGTGAGCAGAGAATCACCTTGTGCATAACTCCAACCCTAGACAAATGAAGTTCTGTCTGTACTTTGCTCTCCCTGGGGCTGGATGGGAAAGGGTGATCTCCTGCAAGGGCTCCCAGCAACAGTCCAAACAGCCCCCCAAGCCTCAGAGGTTAATACAGCTGCAGTTCGTTTGCATTGGGATTGCAGGGCACTGCATTGTCCAGGAGATAAGTCTGCATTATGCAAATTACTTGTGCCAGGATTCTCCAGAAATTACCAAGCCTCTGGGGAATTGCCTGGCTGCTTAACCCTTTCTATCCATCTGCAGAGAACGGACACCACTGATCAATGAAAGAGGTTCCCTAGGACATAACAACCTGATGAGCAGAGGGTGACCTCTCCAGGCTGGTGTGACAGGTACACAACTTATCCCTCAGGTTTGTCCTTACCGTGGGTCTGAAGCCCAACCCCTGTTTCCTCACATGTCTCGAAGGGGAAAGTGTTTCCTTGGGAGGATCCTTGGGGCTCACTGGAGATGGAAGAATTTCTTCAGTGGGGCTTGAGAGCTCAGAATCATTTACTCTGACCAAATGGTGAGGGTTTCTCAGAGAAGGTGGTATTTGAACTGAGTATGGGAGGTGAATCAACAGCAGAGAAAGGGCATGTCAAGGACACAGAGGCAAGAAAGTCCACAGCTCATTTTAGGAGCAGCAAGTGATTGAAGTGGACAAATAAAGGCAAAATGCATCTTTTTTTTTTTGGTTAGAAAAATCACTATAACAAAGCTGGGTGTATTTTTGGACTTCCCTGGTGGTCCAGTGGTTAAGAATCTGCCTATCACTGCAGAGGACACAGGTTTGGCCCAGGAAGATCCCACATGCCATGGGGGCACCTAACCTCACGTGCCACAACTACTGAACCTGTGCACTAGAGCACCCAAGCCACAACTACTGACCCCGTGAGTCACAATTACCAAGTTCACACACCTGGAGCCCATGACCTGTCACAAGAGAGGCCACCACAGCAAGGAGCCCTTATACCCCACCTGCTACAGCTAGACAAAGCCACACACAGCAGCAAAAGCCCAGCACAGTCAGAATTCAATAAATAAATAAGGATATCTATAATAAATAAATAAAACATTTTTAAAAAACAAAGCTAGGCATATTTTTTTAATCATAAATTCACGTCTTTGAGATACAAAATTCACCACTTAAGCAAAAACCAAACAAACTACAAGCTAAAACACCCACACATATACACAAAAACACTACCGTCCAAATCCCCTAGACAGATTCCTTCTGGTGGGCTTCAGAGGTTTGAAAGCAAAAGGTGAGTTCAACACAAATACAAACTCATAATTGGTATTTGCATAGCTGAGCTCCTGGGTCCAGCTGGAGCAGCCCAGCCCCGTGGGGTCCAACAGATTGGCCACCTGGGGCTTAGACTGCCAGGTGAGAATTAGGGAAGGGCTCCTTCAGGGAAGGTCAATTTCTCTCAGTGAGAGGCACTTCAGACCTCAAGTTCTCCTGTGGTTTTCATAAGAAGGAGTCATGGAATCTTTGGGCAGGAGCCAACAGATCGCCTTATCTAACCCTCTGCCGCCAGGCCAAATCTACTACACACAACACAGTGAAGACAAGTCGCTGGTGATCATCAAATGTGTAACAATGATGTTCACAGCCCAGTCGCTCCTCTGATACTCAGAGATCTCCATGACTCTATTGACCATGTGATAACAATGTCTCACCACATTTACAACCAAAAGCGTTTTCTCCAGACTCAATCTTGAGCCTAGAAGTATAAGCATTCATGGGTTTAGATGATAGAAAATGAGTACCCTTCTCTGCATATGCTTCCTACATTTGCCCTAACTGATCCCCTGATACACCACACTGAATCCCTCCAATTCTCCTTCCACTCCGTCTATGAAAAAACCATACCATAATAAGATCTGGGCATTGAATAAAAACAGAAACCAGTCTCTAGTACTCACAAATTGCCGTGTTATTGGGAAAGTCACTCAATTCCTATAGACTCAGTTCCGTCGCTGTAAAGTATACATAACAGCATCACTTTTCTGTAAGATTGCTGTGAAGATCAAAGGAGAGTATAGAAGGTAAGTCTCTTTATAAGTAATGCACTATATAAATATAAAATATTATAGTATTTCTGCTTACAAAGGAACACCAATACCACTGAGCAAACAGTAAGCATAAGAAAGCTAAAGTAGCTATATTAACATCAAATAAAGTAGACTTCAAAACAAACAGTATGAACAGAGATAAAGAGAGCCATTTCATAATGATAAAAGGACCTATTTATCGTGAAGGGATAACAACCATAAGTGTGTATATACCCGATAACAGAGATTCAAAACATGAATCAAAAGTCAACAAGATTAAATGGAGAAATAAACTCAGAATCATAGGTAGAGATATTACTACCTCTTTCAGCCACTGAGAATAACTAGACAAAACTAATCAGTAGGACTTCCCTGGTGGTCCAGTGGTTAAGAATCTGCCTGCCAATTCAGAGTACATGGGTTCAATCCCTTGTCTGGAATGATTCCACATGCCGTGGACAATTAAGCCCGTGTGCCACAACTAGAGTAGCCCCCACACGCTGCAACCAGAGAAAATCCACTCACAGAACAAAGACCCAGTGCAAGCATAAATAATGAATAATAATAAAACTCATCAGCAAATGCATAAAAAGCTGAAGCAACACTATCAACCAGCTTAGATGAATTAATGTTTATGGAATACTACATCCAACAATTACAGAATTGTTTTTTTCAAGGGAACATGGTATCAGTTCAATTCAGTCACTCAGTCGTATCCGACTCTTTGCGGCCCCATGAATCGCAGCACGCCAGGCCTCCCTGTCCATCACCAAAGCCCAGAGTTCACTCAGACTCACATCCATCGAGTCAGTGATGCCATCCAGCCATCTATCTCATCCTCTGTCATCCCCTTCTCCTCCTGCCCCCAATCCCTCCCAGCATCAGAGTCTTTGCCAATGAGTCAACTCTTCTCATAAGGTGGCCAAAGTACTGGAGTTTCAGCTTTAGCATCATTCCTTCCAAAGAAATCCCAGGGCTGATCTCCTTCAGAATGGACTGGTTTGATCTACTTGCAGTTCAAAGGCCTCTCAAGAGTCTTCTCCAACACCACAGTTCAAAAGCATCAATTCGTGGGTGCTCAGCCTTCTTCACAGTCCAACTCTCACATCCATATGTGACTACTGGAAAAACCATAGCCTTGACTAGATGAACCTTTGTTGGCTAGAAATGTCTCTGCTTTTGAATATGCTATCTAGGTTGGTCATAACTTTCCTTCCAAGGAGTAAGCATCCTTTTTTTTTTTTTTTAATTTTTTAATTAATTTTATTTTATTTTTAAACTTTACATAATTGTATTAGTTTTGCCAAATATCAAAATGAATCCACCACAGGTATACATGTGTTCCCCATCCTGAACCCTCCTCCATCCTCCCTCCCCATACCATCCCTCTGGGTCGTCCCAGTGCACCAGCCCCAAGCATCCAGTATCGTGCATCGAACCTGGACTGGCATCTCGTTTCATACATGATATTATACATGTTTCAATGCCATTCTCCCAAATCTTCCCACCCTCTCCCTCTCCCACAGAGTCCATAAGACTGTTCTATACATCAGTGTCTCTTTTGCTGTCTCGTACACAGGGTTATTGTTACCATCTTTCTAAATTCCATATATATGCGTTAGTATACTGTATTGGTGTTTTTCCTTCTGGCTTACTTCACTCTGTATAATAGGCTCCAGTTTCATCCACCTCATTAGAATTGATTCAAATGTATTCTTTTTAATGGCTGAGTAATACTCCATTGTGTATATGTACCACTGCTTTCTTATCCATTCATCTGCTGATGGACATCTATCTAGGTTGCTTCCATGTCCTGGCTATTATAAACAGTGCTGCGATGAACATTGGGGTACACGTGTCTCTTTCCCTTCTGGTTTCCTCAGTGTGTATGCCCAGCATCAGGATTGCTGGATCATAAGGCAGGTCTATTTCCAGTTTTTTAAGGAATCTCCACACTTTTCTCCATAGTGGCTGTACTAGTTTGCATTCCCACCAACAGTGTAAGAGGGTTCCCTTTTCTCCACACCCTCTCCAGCATTTATTATTTGTAGACTTTTGGATCGCAGCCATTCTGACTGGTGTGAAATGGTACCTCATAGTGGTTTTGATTTGCATTTCTCTGATAATGAGTGATGTTGAGCATCTTTTCATGTGTTTGTTAGCCATCTGTATGTCTTCTTTGGAGAAATGTCTATTTAGATCTTTGGCCCATTTTTTGATTGGGTCATTTATTTTTCTGGAGTTGAGCTGTAGGAGTTGCTTGTATATTTTTGAGATTAGTTGTTTGTCGGTTGCTTCATTTGCTATTATTTTCTCCCATTCTGAAGGCTGTCTTTTCACCTTGCTAATAGTTTCCTTTGATGTGCAGAAGCTTTTAAGGTTAATTAGGTCCCATTTGTTTATTTTTGCTTTTATTTCCAATATTCTGGGAGGTGGGTCATAGAGGATCCTGCTGTGATGTATGTCAGAGAGTGTTTTGCCTATGTTCTCCTCTAGGAGTTTTATAGTTTCTGGTCTTACGTTTAGATCTTTAATCCATTTTGAGTTTATTTTTGTGTATGGTGTTAGAAAGTGGTCTAGTTTCATTCTTTTACAAGTGGTTGACCAGATTTCCCAGCACCACTTGTTAAAGAGATTGTCTTTAATCCATTGTATATTCTTGCCTCCTTTGTCAAAGATAAGGTGTCCATATGTGTGTGGATTTATCTCTGGGCTTTCTATTTTATTCCATTGATCAATATTTCTGTCTTTGTGCCAGTACCATACTGTCTTGATAACTGTGGCTTTGTAGTAGAGCCTGAAGTCAGGTAGGTTGATTCCTCCAGTTCCATTCTTCTTTCTCAAGATGGCTTTGGCTATTCGAAGGTTTTTGTATTTCCATACAAATTGTGAAATTATTTGTTCTAGCTCTGTGAAGAATACTGTTGGTAGCTTGATAGGGATTGCATTGAATCTATAAATTGCTTTGGGTAGTATACTCATTTTCACTATATTGATTCTTCCAATCCATGAACATGGTATATTTCTCCATCTATTAGTGTCCTCTTTGATTTCTTTCACCAGTGTTTTATAGTTTTCTATATATAGGTCTTTAGTTTCTTTAGGTAGATATATTCCTAAGTATTTTATTCTTTCCGTTGCAATGGTGAATGGAATTGTTTCCTTAATTTCTCTTTCTGTTTTCTCATTATTAGTGTATAGGAATGCAAGGGATTTCTGTGTGTTGATTTTATATCCTGCAACTTTACTATAGTCACTGATTATTTCTAGTAATTTTCTGGTGGAATCTTTAGGGTTTTCTATGTAGAGGATCATATCATCTGCAAATAGTGAGAGTTTTACTTCTTCTTTTCCAATTTGGATTCCTTTTATTTCTTTTTCTGCTCTGATTGCTGTGGCCAGAACTTCCAAAACTTTTTTTCTGACCACAATGCAGTAAGATTAGATCTCAATTACAGGAGAAAAACTATTAAAAATTCCAACATATGGAGGCTGAACAACACGCTGCTGAATAACCAACAAATCACAGACGAAATCAAAAAAGAAATCAAAATTTGCATAGAAACGAATGAAAATGAAAACACAACAACCCAAAACCTGTGGGACATGGTAAAAGCAGTCCTAAGGGGAAAGTTCATAGCAATACAGGCACACCTCAAGAAACAAGAAAAAAGTCAAATAAATAATCTAACTCTACACCTAAAGCAACTAGAAAAGGAAGAAATGAAGAACCCCAGGGTTAGTAGAAGGAAAGAAATCTTAAAAATTAGAGCAGAAATAAATGCAAAAGAAACAAAAGAGACCATAGCAAAAATCAACAAAGCCAAAAGCTGGTTCTTTGAAAGGATAAATAAAATTGACAAACCATTAGCCAGACTCATCAAGAAACAAAGGGAGAAAAATCAAATCAACAAAATTAGAAACGAAAATGGAGAGATCACAACAGACAACACAGAAATACAAAGGATCATAAGAGACTACTATCAACAATTACATGCCAATAAAATGGACAACATGGAAGAAATGGACAAATTCTTAGAAAAGTACAACTTTCCAAAACTTGACCAGGAAGAAATAGAAAATCTTAACAGACCCATCACAAGCACGGAAATTGAAACTGTAATCAAAAATCTTCCAGCAAACAAAAGCCCCAGTCCAGACGGCTTCACAGCTGAATTCTACCAAAAATTCAGAGAAGAGCTAACACCTATCCTGCTCAAACTCTTCCAAAAAATTGCAGAGGAAGGTAAACTTCCAAACTCATTCTATGAGGCCACCATCACCCTAATACCAAAACCTGACAAAGATCCCACAAAAAAAGAAAACTACAGGCCAATATCACTGATGAACATAGATGCAAAAATCCTTAACAAAATTCTAGCAATCAGAATCCAACAACACATTAAAAAGATCATACACCATGATCAAGTGGGCTTTATCCCAGGGATGCAAGGATTCTTCAATATCTGCAAAACAATCAATGTAATACACCACATTAACAAATTGAAAAATAAAAACCATATGATTATCTCAATAGATGCAGAGAAAGCCTTTGACAAAATTCAACATCCATTTATGATAAAAACTCTCCAGAAAGCAGGAATAGAAGGAACATACCTCAACATAATAAAAGCTATATATGACAAACCCACAGCAAACATTATCCTCAATGGTGAAAAATTGAAAGCATTTCCTCTAAAGTCAGGAACAAGACAAGGGTGCCCACTTTCACCATTACTATTTTTGCTTTTATTTCCAATATTCTGGGAGGTGGGTCATAGAGGATCCTGCTGTGATGAATGTCAGAGAGTGTTTTGCCTATGTTCTCCTCTAGGAATTTTATAGTTTCTGGTCTTACGTTGAGATCTTTAATCCATTTTGAGTTTATTTTAGTGTATGGTGTTAGAAAGTGGTCTAGTTTCATTCTTTTACAAGTAGTTGACCAGATTTCCCAGCACCACTTGTTAAAGAGATTGTCTTTAATCCATTGTGTATTCTTGCCTCCTTTGTCAAAGATAAGGTGTCCATATGTGCGTGGATTTATCTCTGGGCTTTCTATTTTGTTCCATTGATCTATATTTCTGTCTTTGTGCCAGTACCATACTGTCTTGATAACTGTGGCTTTGTAGTAGAGCCTGAAGTCAGGTAGGTTGATTCCTCCAGTTCCATTCTTCTTTCTCAAGACGGCTTTGGCTATTTGAAGTTTTTTGTATTTCCATACAAATTGTGAAATTATTTGTTCTAGCTCTGTGAAGAATACTGTTCGTAGCTTGATAGGGATTGCATTGAATCTATAAATTGCTTTGGGTAGTATACTCATTTTCACTATATTGATTCTTCCAATCCATGAACATGGTATATTTCTCCATCTATTAGTGTCCTCTTTGATTTCTTTCACCAGTGTTTTATAGTTTTCTATATATAGGCAAACATTATCCTCAATGGTGAAAAATTGAAAGCATTTCCTCTAAAGTCAGGAACAAGACAAGGGTGCCCACTTTCACCATTATTATTCAACATAGTTTTGGAAGTTTTGGCCACAGCAATCAGAGCAGAAAAAGAAATAAAAGGAATCCAAATTGGAAAAGAAGAAGTAAAACTCTCACTATTTGCAGATGACATGATCCTCTACATAGAAAACCCTAAAGACTCCACCAGAAAATTACTAGAACTAATCAATGACTATAGTAAAGTTGCAGGATATAAAATCAATACATAGAAATCCCTTGCATTCCTATACACTAATAATGAGAAAACAGAAAGAGAAATTAAGGAAACAATTCCATTCACCATTGCAACGGAAAGAATAAAATACTTAGGAATATATCTACCTAAAGAAACTAAAGACCTATATATAGAAAACTATAAAACACTGGAGTAAGCATCTTTTAATTAATGGCTGCAGTCACCATCTGCAGTGATTTTGGAGCCCAAAAAAATAAAGTCTAACACTGTTTCCACTGTTTCCCCATCTATTTCCCATGAAGTGATGGGACCAGATGCCATGATCTTCGTTTTCTGAATGTTGAGCTTTAAGTCAACTTTTTCACTCTCCACTTTCACTTTCATCAAGAGGCTTTTGAGTTCCTCTTCACTTTCTGCCATAAGGGTGGTGTCATCTGCATATCTGAGGTTATTGATATTTCTCCTGGCAATCTTGATTCCAGCTTGTGTTTCTTCCAGCCCAGCATTTCTCATGATGTACTCTGCATATAAGTTAAATAAGCAGGGTGACAATATACAGCCTTGACGTACTCCTTTTCCTATTTGGAACCAGTCTGTTGTTCCATGTCCAGTTCTAACTGTTGCTTACTGACCTGCATACAGATTTCTCAAGAGGCAAGTCAGGTGGTCTGATTGCCATCTCTTTCAGAATTTTCCACAGTTTATTGTGATCCACACAGTCAAAGGTTTTGGCATAGTCAATAAAGCAGAAATAGATGTTTTTCTGGAACTCTCTTGCTTTTTCCATGATCACCAAAAAAAACCCAAATGTTGGTCTAGAAAACAAATCTCTATACATTTTAAAAGATTACAATTTTATAGAGTATATTCTCTCATGTAGAATTAAATTGCAAACCAGTAATATTGCAGTATCTAGAAAATGCCAAAATATTTTGAAATTAAACAAAACGCATCAAAATAACCCATAAGCCAAGAATGATATAACAAAAAAATTTTAATATCTCTAATGAATGATAATGAAAATACAATATATCAAAATCTGTGGAATGCAGCTAAGGTAGTGTTAAAGAGAAATTTTATAGATTTAAATATGTATATTATAAAAAGGCATTTAAAGAAAATTTGATGACCTTAGGATATATCTTTAAAATACAGATCAAACATAATTGTCAACCAAGAGTAATTTTGTTCTCCAAGGGCTATTTGGCAACATCTAGAGACATTTTCTGTTACAACTAGGTGAGGGAAAGTTATTGGCATCTGGTGGGTAGAGGCCAGGTTTGGCCCTAAACACTCTGTGATGCAGAAGTCAATCTCCTCCTACAAAGAAGTATTCAGTTTCTCCAAAGAAGATATACATTTAGCCAATAGACACATGAAAAGATGCTCAGTATTATTAACTATTAGAGAAATGCAAATCAAAACCACAAAGAACTATCACGTTATACCAGGCTGAATGACTACCATCAAAAAGTCTACAAGGAATAAATGCTGGAGAGAGTGTGGAAGAAAAGGAACCCTCCTACACTGTCAGTGGGAATATGAATTGGTGCAGCACTATGGAAAACAGTATGGAGGTTCCTATGATCAGTCAGTTCAGTCGCTCAGTCGTGTCCGACTCTTTGTGACCCCATGAATCGCAGCACGCCAGGCCTCCCTGTCCATCACCAACTCCCGGAGTTCACTCAAACTCACATCCATCGAGTCAGTGATGCCATCCAGCCATCTCATCCTCTGTCATCCCCTTCTCCTCCTGCCCCCAATCCCTCCCAGCATCTGAGTCTTTTCCAATGAGTCAACTCTTCACATGAGGTGGCCAAAGTACTGGAATTTCAGCTTTAGCATCATTCCTTCCAAAGAAATTCCAGGGCTGATGTCCTTTAGAATGGACTGGTTGGATCTCCTTGCAGTCCAAGGGACTCTCAAGAGTCTTCTCCAACACCACAGTTCAAAAGCTTCAACTCATGGGTGCTCAGCCTTCTTCACAGTCCAACTCTCACATCCATACATGACTACTGGAAAACCCATAGCCTTGACTAGATGGACCTTTGTTGGCAAAGTAATGTCTCTGCTTTTGAATATGCTATCTAGGTTGGTCATAACTTTCCTTCCAAGGAGTAAGCATCTTTTAATTTCATGTCTGCAATCACCATCTGCAGTGATTTTGGAGCCCCAAAAAGTAAAGCCTGACACTGTTTCCACTGTTTCCCCATCTATTTCCCATGAAGTGATGGGACCACAGGCCATGATCTTCATTTTCTGAATGTTGAGCTTTAAGCCAACTTTTTCACTCTCCAGCTGTCATATGATCCAACAATCCACTCCTGTGCATATATCTGAAAAAGAGGAAAACTCTAATTTGAAAAGACATATGCATCCCAATATGCATGGCAGCACTGTTTACAATAACCAAGACACAGAAGCAATCTAAGTGTCCATCAACAGATGAATAGATAAAGAAGATATGGTGTGCATATACAATGGAATATTAGCCATAAAAAGAATGAAACATTGCATTTGCAGCATGGACAAACCTAGAGAATATCATACTAAGGGAAGTAAGTCAGAAAGAGAAAGACAAATAGTATACAGTATTATGTATGTGTGGAATCTAAAAATAATACAAAAGAATCTATATATAAAACAGAAACAGACTCAAAGACAAATAAAGCAAGATTATGGTTACCAAAGTAGAAAGACGGGATGAGGCATGATAAATGAAGAGTATAGGATTAACAGATACACACTATGACATATAAGATAGATAAGCAACAAAGATTTACTGTATAGCAAAGAGAGCTATATTCAGTATCTTGTAATAAATTATAATTGGAGATAATCTGAAATATATGTATATAACTGAAATATCTAAAACTAACCCAATAACATAAATAAACTATACTTCAATTTACAAAGAGGATTATCCAAATATGTCAATACTGCCACAGCTAGGGAATCATAAATAAATATATCATCAAAAACATTCCCACAAAGAAAATTATAGGCCCAGAAAATTTCCCTGGTAAATTTTAGCAAAATTTCAGGGAAAAATTAACACAAGTCTTATACAAACTGTTACAGAAATGGGAGAGACACTTCCCAATTCATTTTGTGAGGCTAACATAACCTATACCAAAACCTAATAAAGACATTACATGAAAATGAAATTGCAGAGCAATATTGCTCATAAATATGGATGAAAAATTTACCAAAAATCTGCATTGTGGCCAAGTAAAATTTATCCCAGGAATACAAGGTTAATTTGACTTTCAAGAGAACCTATCAATATACTTCACATATGAACAAAATGAAGAAGGAAAAATGCATGAATACTTCAATGGATCAAAAAAATTCAAACTAAGCACTGGTGTGATTTTTTTTAACTCAACAACTATGACTGTAAGGGTACTTCCTCAATCTGATAAAGGTTACAGATAAAAATCCTATAACAAAAATCATGTGTAATTATGATATTACCATATGAATACCATATGAAGGATTATGGATGGAGGTTCATGATATTGTACAGGAGGTGGTGATCAAGACCATCCCCAAGAAAAAGAAATGCAATAAAGCAAATGGTTGTCTAAGGAGGCCTTACAAATAGTTTAGAAAAGAACAGAAACTAAAGGCAAAGAGGAAAGGAAAGAAGTACCCATCTGAATGCAGAGTTCCAAAGAGTAGCAAGGAGAGATAAGAAAGCCTTCCTCAGTGGTCAATGCAAAGAAACAGAGGAAAACAATAGAATGGGAAAGACTAGAGATCTCTTCAAGAAAATTAGAGATACCAAGGGAACATTTCATGCAAAGATGGGCACAATAAAGGACAGAAATTGTATGGACCTAACAGAAGCAGGAGATATTAATAAGAGATGGCAAGAATAGCCAGGACATGGAAGCAACCTAGATGTCCATCAGCAGATGAATGGATAAGAAAGTTGTGGTACATATACACAATGGAGTATTACTCAGCCATTAAAAAGAATACATTTGAATCAGTTCTAATGAGGTGGAGGAAACTGGAGCCTGTTATACAGAGTGAAGTAAGCCAGAAAGAAAAACACCAATACAGTATACTAACGCATATATATGGAATTTAGAAAGATGGTAACAATAACCCTGTATACGAGACAGCAAAAGAGACACTGATATATAGAACAGTCTTTTGGACTCTGTGGGAGAGGGAGACGGTGGGATTATTTGGGAGAATGGCATTGAAATATGTATAATGTCATATATGGAATGAGTCGCCAGTCCAGGTTCGATGCACGATAGTGGATGCTTGAGGCTGGTGCACTGGGACAACCCAGAGGGAGGGTATGGGGAGGGAGGAGGGAGGAGGGTTCAGGATGGGGAACACATGTATACCTGTGGCAGATTCATTTCAATATTTGGCAAAACCAATACAATATTGTAAAGTTTAAAAATAAAATAAAAATAAATAAATAAATAGCTAAAAAAAAAAGAATACACAAAAGAACTATGCACAGAAGAACTACACAAAAAAGATCTTAATGACCCAGATAACTATGATGGTGTGATCACTCACCTAGAGCCAGACATCCTGGAATGCGAAGTCAAATGGCCCTTAGGAAGTATCACTACGAACAAAGCTAGTAAAGGTGATGAAATTCCAGTTGAGCTATTTCAAATCCTAAAAGATGATGCTGTGAAAGTGCTGCACTGAATATGCCAACAAATTTAGAAAACTCAGCAGTAGCCACAGGATTGGAAAAGGTCTGTTTTCATTTCAATCCCAAAGAAAGGCAATGCCAAAGAATGCTCAAACTACTGCACAATTGCACTCATCTCACATGCTAGCAAAGAAATGCTCAAAATTCTCCAAGTGAGGTTTCAACAGTAACTGAATGAAGAACTTCCAGATGTTCAAGCTGGATTTAGAAAAGGCAGAGGAACCAGAGATCAAATTGCCAACATCTGTTGGATCATAGAAAAAAACAAGAGAGTTCCAGAAAAAATCTACTTCTGCTTATTGACTATGCCAAAGCCTTTGACTGTGTGGGTCATAACAAACTGTGGAAAATTCTGAAAGAGATGGGAATACCAAACCACCTTACCCGCCTCCTGAGAAATCTGTGTGCAGGTCAAGAAGCAACAGTTAGAACTGGACATGGAACCACAAACTGGTTCCAAATTGGGAAAGGAGTACATCAAAGTTGTATATTGTCACCCTGCTTATTTAGCTTATATGAAGAGTACATCATGCAAAATGTCAGACTGGATATAGCACAAGCTGGAATCAAGATTGCCGGGAGAGATATCAGTAACCTCAGATATGCAGATGACACCACCCTTACAGCAGAAAGTGATAGAACTAAAGAGCTTCTTGATGAAAGTGAAAGAGGAAAGTGAAAAAGCTGGCTTAAAACTCAACATTCAAAAAGCAAAGATCATGGCATCCAGTCCCATCACTTCATGGCAAATACATGGGGAAACAGTGGAAACAATGACAGACTTTATTTTCTTGGGCTCCAAATCACTACAGATGGTGACTGCAGCCATGAAATAAAAAGACGCTTGCTCCTTGGAAGAAAAGCTGTGACCAACCTAGACAGCATATTAAAAAGCAAAGACATTGCTTTAGTGACAAAGACCCATCTAGTCAAAGCTGTGCTTTTCCCAGTAGTCATGTGTGGATATGAGAGTTGGACTATAAAGAAATCTGAGTGCCAAAGAATTGATGCTTTTGAACTGTGGTGTTTGAGAAGACTCTTGAGAGTCCCTTGGACAGCAAGGAGATCAAACCAGTCTAAAGGAAATCAGTACTGAGTATTCATTGGAAGACCTGATGCTGAAGCTAAAGCTCTAATATTTTGGCCACCTGATGCAAAGAACTGACTCATTGGAAAAGACCCTGACGCTGGGAAAGATTGAAGATGGGAGGAAAAGGGGATGACAGAGGACGAGATGGTTGGATGGCCTCACCAACTCGATGGACATGATTTTGAGCAAGCTCCCAGAGTTGGTGATGGACAGGGAAGCCTGGCGTGCTGCAGTCCATGGGATTGCAAAGAGTCAGACACAACTGAGCAACTGAACTGAATATCATTATAATGGTGGAATATTGATTGATTTCTCTCTAAGATTGAGAATAATGCAAATATGCTGTTTCTCATCACTTCTATTCAACATTTTACCTAGGTTCTAACCAATACAATAAAACACGGAAAAGAAATAATCCAAACAGATTGGAAAGAAAGAAGTAAAATGTCTGCTCCAACATGAGTGTTTACATGTGAAATCATTAGGAATCTACCAAAATAGCTACTAGACCCCACAAATAAGTTTAGCAGGATTGAGGAATACAAGTTCAATCCACAAATAACAATTGTGTTTGTATATGTTAGTCTCAATTACAAAATAAAATTTAAAATACAATTTTTATAATAACATCAAAAACATAAGATACAGCAATAAAAAAGAAAGACATAAAATACTTTTGTAATAAATTTTTAAAATGCATAAAACTTGTACTCTGAAAACTACAAAGCCTTGCTGAGAAAGTTTAAAGTTCTAAATTCATGGAGAGACATACCATGTTCATGGATTAGAAGATGCAATGTTTTAAGATGTCAATCATCTGCAAATTGATCTACAAATTTAATGCAATCCCAATAATAATCTCACTTGGTTTTTTGCAGGAATGTATAAGCTGATTCTAAAGTTTACATGGAAATGAAATGGACCTATAATATTCAAAGCAATCTTGAAAAAAGGGAAACAAAGTTGGAGAACTTACATATTTGATTTCAAGAGTTTCTATAAAGCTATATTAATTAAAACAGTGTGGTAGTGGTGCAAGAATAGATAAAAAAATATCAGCGGATCAGAAAAGAAAATCCTGAAATGGAATCACACTTACATAGTCACTTAGTTTCCACAAAAACACAAGAGAAATCCAATGGAGAAAGGAAATGCTTTTCAACAAATGATATTAGAAAAGCTGAATGCACATGTAGGGGGAAAAAAAACTTTAACTCCTATATCATACCCACCCCCCATACACAGACAGAAAATGGGTCTTAGGTTTCAATGTAAAACATAAAACTATATGAAAACATATAAGAAAACAGGGTAATATCTGCATAACTTATGGGGTGGGGGGCAAGAAGCCAAGAATTTCTTAGATAGAAATAAACACCCATAAAAGAAAAGATATTCTTGGGCTCCAAATTTTCTTGGGCTCCAAAATCACTGAGGATAGTGATTGCAGCCAAGAAATTTAAAGACACTTGCTCCGTGGAAGAAAATTTGTGACAAACCTAGACAGAGTATTCAAAAGCAGAGATATCACTTTGCTGACAAAGGCCCATAGAGTTAAAGCTATGGTTTTTCAAGCAGTCATGTATGGATATAAGAGGTGAACCATAAGGAAAGCTGAGTGCCAAAGAATTGATGCTTTTGAACTGTGGTGTTCCAGAAGACTCTTGAGAGTCCCTTGGACAGCAAGGAGATCAAACCAGCCAATCCTAAAGGAAATAAACCCTGAATACTCATTGGAAGGACTGATGCTAAAGATGAAGCTCCCCCAATATTTGACCACCTGATGTGAACAGCCAACTCATTGGAAAAGACTCTGATGCTGGGGAAGATTGAAGGCAGGAAGAGAAGAGGGCAACAGAGGATGAGATGGTTGGATGGCATCACTGACTCAATGAAAATGAATCAAACTCAATGAGTCAAACAAACTCCAGGAGATAGTGAAGAATAGGGAAGCCTGGAATATTGCAGTCCATGGGATTCATAAAGAGTCAGCCTTGACTTAGCAACTGAACAACAAAAGAAAAGAATAATGAATTGTACTGCATCAGGTTTAAAAGTTTATCCTCATCAAAAGATACTATTAGAAAAATGATAGGCAACCTTCAACTTGAAGAAAATATTCAGAAAACATATAACTAACAAATGAATTATATTCACAATATATCAAGAACTCCCATAACTCAATAAAAAGAAGACAATTTACTCTATTAAAATGTGCAAAAGAGTCAAACAGACATTTTACAAAGGAAGATGAATGATCAATAAATAAGTGTAGAACAAAGTGTCCAACATTATTAGTCATCAAAGAAATGCAAATTAAAACCAAAATGATATAGACCAAATGTTGGCAAGGCAGTAGAGGAACTGGAACTCTCATATGTTGTTGGTAGATGTGTAAAATGGTATAACCACTCTGGAAAAAGATTTATCCAGCTTTCTTATAAAATTAAACATGTATCTACCATATGATCCAGTGATTTTATTCTTAGGTATTTACCCAAGAGAAATAAAAATGTATGTACACACACACAAAACAACTTGTACAAGAATGTTTTTAGCAACTGTATCCATAATAACTTCAAACTAGAAACAGCCCAGGTGTCAATCAATAAGAAAATGGATAAGCAAACTACAGTAGATATTCTTACAAGGGAATATTCAGTTTTACTCAGCAATAAAAAAGAACAAACTACCTATATATGCACAATACAGATTAATATAAAAATATTATACAGAGCAAAGCAACATTTACATAAGAGAATGTTCACTATGTCATTCAATTCATGTTAATTCTACAACCAGCAACTCTGACTAATCTGTGGAGAAAAGAAAAATGATGGTTGCCTTTAAGGAGATAGGCACAGAGATTGACTAAGAAGGAGTATGAGACAATTTTGGGGTTGATAGCATTTTCTGCATCTTGATGAGAGTTATGCAGATGAACTAATTTAATAGTATCCTTAAGATGTATCTGTTTCACCTTATGCAAATTTGATCTCACAATTGCAAAAAAAAAAAAAAAAACCCTAATCTAATATTCATTTCATGTATGAATCCTAAAATATCTAGGGATTATTATGCCCATATCAGCAACTCACTTTGAAATTTATCTAAATACAGACATAGTAAAGGATAAATAGTGGGTGAGTGAATGAACCAGGCTGATTTGTGATAGAATATTAATTGTAGAATCTTAGGTAGTAAGTATATAGATGTTCGCTGTACACTTCTTTAAATTTCTGTATGTGTTTGAACATTTGCATAACAAAATGATGAGTAGGAAAAAAGTAATACTCGTGTGAAAGATCAAAACTCTCCCTGGTGACCTCAGGATATAAGCTTGAGAAATTCAGTCCCGGGTAGACATGCTCTCGCCGCTGCATAATGGCCCATCAGCCCACCTGTGCCACGCATTGGTTATCCAACACCCAGACTTCTAAGAAACCTAGGTTATTCACTGCACTGAACGTTCCCAGAAAAAGAAAACACAGTAAGTTATTACTATTTGCAACAAGTGAAAGTCACTCAGTCGTGTCCGACTCTTTGTGACCCCATGGACTGTATGTCCATGGAATTCTCCAGGCCAGAATACTGGAGTGGGTAGCCTTTCCCTTCTTCAGGGGATCTTCCCAACCCAGGGATCGAACCCAGGTCTCCAGCATTGCGGGCAGATTCTTTACCAGCTGAGCTACAAGGGAAGCTACTATTCTCAACAAGTGTACATTCTAATCTTTAAAACTGTGGTTACTAGTGTGGTAAAGCTTATGACAACAATATCATTTATATTTTTAAAAACAGCACTTTTATTTCAGACCTAAAACTGGTGAAAAAAAAATGACAGCTGTAAAAAGGAAGGTAAATTATTTCCAACCAGGAGATTCTATTTCAACATCAGCTATATGATAACTAATTTGCCTCTAAATTTTGTTTCTATAAAGTGTTTCTATAAAACCTGTGAGATGCTTTTAAATTTTAAAAGTTTAAGATGTAGAACCTTCTAACCTTCTACTTAAGAGGAACTAACATTTCTGGAAGGCTTTTGAAATGTCAGAATTTACTGTAGGCTCTTTAATTATATTATCACATATATTATCTCCATTCAAGCAGAGTTTTGTCTGCGCCAAACTATTCTTTCTTTCACTATGCTCCACCGCCTCATATGAGACAACGACTTTTGATACGTGAGACTGTGATTCCATTTCAAAAGCATACCTAATCAACCCTCGGACATGAAAACACCAGCAAATATACAGTGGTCTGAGCTAGTCACTGTAAGCTGGTGCTGAGTCACTGTGGTGGCCAGACAAGTTCTGCTCAAAAGCCCCTTCAGCATCACGAGGATGTCTGGTCTGCCTTCTCGTCTTCAAGTACATAGACCAGAGTCACTGTTCCCAGGGGTGAACAGGAACAAAGGCTGCAACTCTGAAAACTCTTTATCCTGACTTACTTCCCCAGGCATAAACACAGCACACATCTAGACTAAGGTCTGCTGTGGTACTAAGGCATTTTTAGTACATCTTAGCCTCAAAGCCCTTACTGGTTTGGATAGAAAGGATTAGGCTGTTTCTTCTTTTTAATAAGAAGGCTTACATATTTCTGTTCAAAAAGGGGAACATGACTATGTAAATCAAAGACTTTAGGGAAAACAAACGAAAATCCCTTTCAGAAACATGTGAACTACCTATTTCAAATAATCTCTGTAAAAACGTCATACTAATCATCTCCTTCCTCTGAAAGTCATTTTTAAGCATATCTACAGGTTGGGGCTCTAACAGATACTTTAAAAGAACTGAATTTTGTTGAAATATTAATGCATTTTATTTCAGCCCTTTAAATATTCCAATTTGTGTTAAGTATGTCAGGTAACAAAGTGTCCTGGCACCAGGTCTGGACAGAGTAGTTACTCACTATGATACTGCAGGTCATGATAAGAAATAGATACATTTGGTCTCATCCCCAGTCTTTGTCTCAAATCAGAAACCGAAGGATCATTAGCTAGTAGAATTCTTGGTGTTCTTAGACTTAGTACTGACTTAGAACCTGTGACAGAGCTCTTCAGACTAGAGTCAGTGTTGTTGACTGTACGACAAAATGATTAAAAGGAAGAGCATCAGATAAGGTGGGCCACTTACTGACTGTGTGAACTGGGACAGATTACTTAGCTGCTTTCAATCTGTCTCTTCCTTCTATGAATGAGAATTAAAATTGTATAGTCTTGTCTTTTGTGAGGATTAAGTGAGACGGCAGTAACATTTTCATTAGTAAAGGTGGGACAGCTAAAGACCCGTGTATAGATCTACCACCCCAACTTGTTTCACTGTCCTGCACCCCTCCACTTGTCCTAACTCTGAGCTTCTTGTGGTCAGGGCTATGCCTGACTTTTCCTTTAATTTCCCAAGTACCCAGCACACCATCGCTATTGCACCTGGTAAATGAAACAAGGCTCTCCAGTCCCATTTACCCACAGTTGGTGACAACCTTCCTTAGACTCCTGGCTCCTAGTCCTCCAGCTCTCTGAGGCCCTCCAGGCATCAAGGTCTTTCTCCACTGAAATACATAGAATCTAAGATAGCAAATAAGGACATTGGTCAAGGCTTAGTTTTATTGGAAAAAGCAGATTTCTCGCTCCTACAAGGCTCATGCTTTAATGTTTTGTTCAGTTTGAACATCACAAAGTCCTCTGCTCAGGGAGGCTCCTGAGTCGACCGCACCATAAGCTTATCTGGGGTACTCTGCCATAGCTATTGGCCCCATCGTATTTTCAGCTGGCCCAGGAGGCTCCATATTGAATACATCAATCTGTTACTGAGGTTTAACAGCACACAGGTGAGACAAAGGGAGCAGATTCTAACATCCTGCTCTTTGCTTTACATTTCGTTTTTGCATTTGCTTGTGGGAACTACACGTATTGAGAGAAAATTCTCATGCTGTCAGATAACGGGCATCTAAAATGACTTTAGCTGCTATCTCTCAACGAAATGTACCCGCTCTACAGGTTTTATAGAGTGATTGCTAAGACCAGTAGTCTTCCACCCTCTGATGAAGAGATGGCACAGCACTGTACCCCTGCCTGGCTTGGTAGGAAAACAATACTAATTGAAGAGAACAGCATCTCTTCTGACTGACTTCAGTCAGAAAGAGATGCTGTTCTATTTCATTAGGGATGACTTGAGAGATTGGATTTGATGGATACACACTACTGACACTGTGTATAAAATAGAATATAATGGGTACCTAGTGTAGAGCACAGGGAACTCTACTTGGTGCTCTGTGCTCAGTGCTCAGTGCTCCCGTTCTACTAAATGGGAGGGAAATCCAAAAAAGAGGGGACATATGTATGTGAAAAGCTGATTTATTTTGCTGTACAGTAGAAACTAACATAGCATTGTAAAGCAACTCTGCTGTACTCCAATAAAAATTTAATTTAGAAAAAACAAAACAAAAGAGTACACATCAATTCTATGTATCACACACGAGTTGCTGAAATCTCTTGCCAGTTTTCAGACAGCCATCCCTAAACCACTGACATTGGAGGGTAGATGAGCAGTGGTTCTGGGCTTGGGTTCCACGTGGAAATCACCTGAGAGCTTTAAAATCCCTGATGCCCAGTTCTCACTCCCAGCAATTCTGCTTAGTTGGCCTAAGTCTTGGTCTGGGCACAGGAAAGGAATTTTTCAAGACACCCCAAGTGATTCTAATGTGCAGTCTAGGCTGAGACCCCTATTAAGAGTTTCCTACCTGACTGAATTGGGTAAAAGAAGCCATCACCCTGACCTTAGGGATAATGTGCCTTCTCTTAAGACTTTCCCAAAAGAGTTGACATTGACTTATTAGTATGGGTGTTGCTTTAAGACCAGCTTGGATAAAGAAACCCTTTTGTGAGAACTTGATTTTAGTTTTGAGACAGTATGTAACATGTGGTGTGTGGGTGCTCAGTTGTGTTCAACTCTTTGGGACCCCATGGACTATAACCTGTCAGGCTCCTCTGTCCATGGGAATTTCCAGGCAATAATACTGAAGTGGGTTGCCATTTCCTACTGCAGGGGATCTTCCCAACCCAAGAATTGAAGCTGCATTTCTCGCATCTCTTGCATTGGCATGCAGATTCTTCGCCATGTGTACCACCTGGGCAGCCGGAATGTAATACTCATCTCATGCTTGTCTCAGATGAGAAACCCCAGGAGCATTCCCTGTAGAGTCCATGGCGTTCCTACATCTCGTACTGACTTAGAACCCCTTATGACAGGGTTTTTAAGGCCAGCATCCTTCATGTGGTCCCCAGAGGAGCTTTTACCAAGAATCTCAATCACAAGCTGTGAAGTGGGGTACATGAAACCTAGGGATCACATGAGACAATCCATTGGTGTGCAGACGAAAATCTACTAATTTATAAGAAAAAAAAAACAGAGAAAGAAAAAATTAATATCTACTTGTATTTAATATGTGGACTGAGGTGATGAAAGGTCCCAATTTACTCCAGACTAAAGGATTTCCTGGAACACAGGACTAAATCCAGGAAGGTCCCATGCAACCAGGACAAATTGGTCACCTAACATGGACTAATGCTGGCCCCCCGACTTGGATGTGTGTGACTGATGGCTCTGAAAGTATCCCTAGGGGCAAGCAGAAGTTACACACAGGAGGAGGGATGACGGTGACGCCCTCACTCAGCTTATTCATTTCCACCGTTCAGTAACCTTTGAAGTTTACAGGGTGATTATCAGTGTGATTAATTTTATAAGTACAACAGCTTTAAAGGATACAATATTTATAATGATATGAGATTCTTCCACCACAAAGAGAATTACTGATTATCTCATGGCAGAAAATCCCAAAGAACTGTCAAACTTAAAAATAAATTACTATTATTTTTTAAAATACAATAACACTAAATTTCTGATCTTTTTGGTTGATAAATTGACTGTCCAAAATATGCTACCTGCAAATTAAAAAAAAAAAAACTTAGCTTAAAAGTTTAAACACTATTTCCATTTAATCCAGGCCTTCAGGGTATAGATGATATTTTAATACTGCTTTTAGAAATTCAGTAACAGAAAACTTTATAATGTGAGGTCTAGGGGATGTTTAGGAATGATTTTACTATTAATGTGATATTATTGCTAACAACAATTAAGTTGAATGTGTCACCTGTATCTTTACACATTTTTTAAAAAGTAGAAATGGAAATTTTTAGTCTATTTAAAATTTTCCAAATAAAGAGTTTGGGAGTTTTTACTCAATGTGTTAAATAATAAAAAGTCAACATCTTCAATGAGTTTGCAAGACTAGTTGACATCAACTAAGATGAAATTTAATAGCCAAATTTTAAAATAAAGCCTAAATACATGAAAAGATGCTCAGCATCACTCATTATTAGAGAAATACAAATCAAAACCAAATGAGGGATCATCTCACACCAGTCAGAATGACCACCATCAAGAAGTCTACAAACAATAAATGCTGGAGAGGGTGTGGAGAAAAGGGAACCCTCTTACTGTTGGTGGGAATGGAAACTAGTGCAACCACTATGGAGAACAGTGTGGAGATTCCTTAAAAAACTTGGAATAGAACTACCATATGACCCAGCCATCCCACTACTGGGCATACACTCCAAGGAGATCAAAATTGAAAGAGACACATGTACCCCAATGTTCATTGCAGCAGTTTACAATAGCTAGGACATGGAAGCAACCCAGATGTCCAACAGTAGATGAATGGATAAGGAAGTTGTGGTACATATACACAATGGAATATTACTCAGCTATGAAAAAAATAATGCATTTGAGTCAGTTCTAATGAGGTAGGTGAAATTGGAGCCTATTATACAGAATGAAGTAAGTCAGAAAGAGAAACACCAATACAGTACATCAATGAATATATATGGAATTTAGAAAGACAGTAAAGATGATCCTATATAAAAGTCACCAAAAGAGACACAGATGTAAAGAACAGACTTTTGGACTATGCGAGAGAAGGGGAGGGTGGGATGATTTGAGACAATAGCATTGAAACATGTATATTACCATACGTAAAATAGATGATCAGTGCAAGTTTGATGCATGAAGCAGGGCACTCAAAGCTGGTGCTCTGAGACAATCCAGAGGGATGGGGTGAGGAGGGAGGTGGGAAGGGGATTCAGGATGGGGGGACACATGTGCACCTGTGGGTGATCCATGTTGATGTATGGCAAAACCACCACAATATTGTAAAGAAATTATCCTCCAATTAAACTAATTAATTAGATTTTTTAATGGAATATATAATAAAATTGTCTTTGCAAAATTGATTTTGAAATGAGATCTGTAATTTATTTAGCATAGCCAAGTATATACTATTTTAACTTGGATTTAAATATCTTTGTATGGTATCTTTTTCAGCTATGATCTCTATTCAAAAGGTACTGAAATAAACTGAACTTAGACCCAGATCTTCAAGTTGGTACATTACAAAGATTTTTAAAAGCAATTCAGTTCAGTTCATTTCAGTCAGTCTGTCGTGTCCAACTCTTTGCGACCCCATGAATCGCACCACTCCAGGCCTCCCTGTCCATCACCAGCTCCCGGAGTTCACCCAGACTCATGTCCATCAAGTCAGTGATGCCATCCAGCCATCTCATCCTCTGTCATCCCCTTCTCCTCCTGCCCCCAATCCCTCCCAGCATCAGGGTCTTTTCCAATGAGTCAACTCTTCACATGAGGTGGCCAAAGTACTGGAGTTTCAGCTTTAGCATCATTCCTTCTTAGACATATTCAATAATATTTCTCCCTCTAAATATTATTTATAGTAAATGAGGTCCAAAGTACCTTTATATCATTAATAAATAAAAGCTAAAAATTATCTATTTTATACTTATCTCATCTTTTAAATTTCTATTTTTGGCATCACCAAGCTAGAAAACTTTTTTTTCAAAGCAGAAATCTGTAATAATTCATGATGCTGTGTATTCCAGAGTTGGCACTTGATAAAAATGTTCAATGAATGAATGAATCCCTCTTGCAGTGTTCATTAATGTTGACACTTATAGGATTTTTTAAGTTGAATAGTATTCCATTGTATTTATATGCATTTTCTTTATCCATTGAAGACATTATGCTACGTGAAATAAGCCAGTTACAGAAAGAAAATACTGCATGATTCCATATACTTATATGAAATATTTAAAATAATCAAACTCATAAAAGTAAAGAATAGAGTGGAGTTTGTCAGTGCCTAAGAGGAGGGAGGAAAGAGGAGTTGCTAATCAATGGGGATAAAATTTTAGTTATGCAAGATGAATAAGTTCTAGAGATCTGATGTACCACATCAAGCCTACAGATAACAACGCTATGTTATATACTTCAAAATGTGTTGAGGATACAGACCCTTGAAATGGGAATGCTATCAGCCTGTTGTCTCACAAGGCTTGCCAACTTGTGTTTTATTTTAAATAAAGGTTGCAATATTTTATTGTCAAAAAATGCTTTGAGGATAAATCTAAGTGTTCTTACCAAAATTTAAAAATTTTAAACCCTCTCACAGTAGTCATAGCTGTACTTGGAAAAAACTCACAAATAGATTAGGAACACCAATTTATGAAAGTTCCTACCCAACATTCAAAAAAAAAAAAAAAAAAAACCTGAGAAACATCACATATCTGTAAGTCTACTAAAGGAGAATCTATTATAATCAATTGCAATCTTCCATTCAGTATTTCTTAAATGGAATGGAATGATCTCCCAAGTTAACTAAATTCAATGAGGAATTATTGATTGCCTCATATTGGAAGTAAGTTTGTAAAAAATGTTATCAAAAAAAAAATAAGTTATCTATGATGTCTGATTTCAAAAATTTAAGTTTAGCTCGAGAATATGTCTTCAAACTTCCACTTACATGTGGGTACAAAATAATGTTTGGAGAATTTGAGTCACTTGGCCGTGCAATTTCATGATTTTGCGTATGTCCGGCCTCTTCATCCTATCACATACTCATCTTCTCCTTGATCCCTATTTTCACGTTGAAAGTGGACACGCTTGTGAATCAGAATCCTGTAAAGCACCAATCTATACAAAACTAGTCATTCTCTTCATGTTGTAGGGCAAGTGGTTCACCCTTCATCACATCAAGGGCGAGTGAGGGCTGCGAAGTGTTTTTAAAAGGTCTTCCCCTTCAGTTGCGCCTGAGTAAATCTAGAGAAAAGAGCCTCAAATCCCTTTCCTTCCAGGTCTTTTTTCTGGATTATGATCTACATGAAGAAAAAAAAAAAGAAGACAGTGGTGGTGATAATCTAAAGTGAGGCAAATAACAGATGTATTTTTGTCCCCCCAAACTGGAAATAAAGGACACAGCAGAATAAAGTAGATCATTAAAAAAAAAAAAAAGACAATCACCCCAGTACGTAATACCAATGAAGGCAGTGAGCTCAGAAATTCTCAGTAACTCAGAAAATCACCAGGAAAAGGCAACCCCTCCAAAATGTGACTCTTGCCAAGGACTGGTGTTAGAGGAGGCTGGCTGGCTTCTAGAGATCCCATTTCATTGTGATGTCTGGTCCTAAGAAGAGATTGGCCTCCTTTGGGCATAGCACTTGGCACCATGTCACATGTCCCTGGGTTCTGATCGGTGGACTCTAAGAACCTGCTGTGGAAGTGCCAGGGGCTGATTTATCCCTGGACACCCAGCATCATGAGCAGGTACTCATGTACGACGGATAAGAGGAAGAGTGATAGGGTTTAAAAGATTTGCTTCTTTTTCTCAGAGCCCCGCTCTTCCGGACACCAAGCCTCCTGGCTTTGCATGTTTTGCTTGGAAGAACTGGGCTGCAAGCACAGTGGGGCTACACTTATCTTCCCTGGCAGCTGGTCACGTTGCAAAGTCAACAAGACTAGTATAAGCTCCTTCCTTGAATGACACTGCCTGACATGGAACTGCAAGCTAAGGAGATTAATCTGATAAGAAATAAAACACTTCAGCACAGAAAAGTCTGAGCAAATCTTTATTGAAAATGTGTCCATCTTAACAGAAAACCTCAGGAAGAAACTTAGATGGATGGTTACAACCAAGGTATCTGACTTCAAGAAAAGAAGAAAAAAAAAACACGTCTTAAATCTTAGCAAATATGTCAAGTATTCTATTTTATTTCTTTGCTAGTTATGCTGACTTAAACTCCCTAATAGAGGCTGCTTCTGCACCTTCTCAAAGCTTCCAATAGTAAGTGGGATAATCTTGCATAGTGTTTTTTATAGGAAACCAGGGCTTTTGATCAAACAGGCCCGAGACTCCCTTCTCTCTTGCCTACTCACACCACTGCCAACAAAGATGGAAATTTGTTATCTAAAATGCTATTTTAACCTTTTAAATCTAAAAAAGATTAAGTCTGAATAAAACAATTCAAGATATCTGTTTTGGGGACTTTAGGCAGATACCAGAAAGTTAAGTCAAAAATAAACCCAAAGCAGAAAAAAAAATCCCAAAAAAAAAGGCAATTTTTCTCCAAAATGTTATTTAAAATGGTAAATCTATGTCATTCCCCAGAAGAGTCCACTACTTCTATATGGAGTCCTCCAAATAATGCTAGTTTCCCACGAATACGGCCATTGTGGGGAGATGAGCACTCTGGTGGCCACTGCGTTGGGCCCCTGCACATCTGATGTTTCTCCAGCAAAAAAATAAAAACAAAAATGGAAATGAAACCTTGCGGTCCTTCTGACTGAGGCTCTAGAAGCCCCAGGAAGGATAGTGCTTGGCGGGGAGGTGTTGACTCCACATAAGGGTGGTCTGTGGAAGTTCAAGAGGCACATTGGCCAGTGGTGCCACCAGTCACCATGGTCTCAGTGGATCTTGGCCGGCACTCAGCCCCGCCGGGTCTGAACATGGAAAGGCATATACATCATTCTGTTTATGAAAGCTCAGCTCTCCTTGCAAGTATCCTCAAGGAGAGCAGCAAAACTATCTATTAAAGCTATATTTTTCTCAAGTGCAGTCCCCTTCTTTATAACCAAGTAATTAAAGCAAACCATTCCTCAGTCCTTCTGCTCTCCCCTGCCCCTACGCCCTCCCCCAAGTACACACTCTAAATCCCCATCCCTCCTCTGTCCACCCCACCCACCCCACTGGTCCAGCCCCAACCCACTCTGATGTCCCTTCCCACCCCCCACCCTCCACCCATCACCTCGCTGAGCCCCAGGCCTTGAGACCCTGCTGCCTAGACTGTAGAGCTGGCCAAAGCTGAGAACAGCAGACAAAGGAGCAATTGTGGGAACTGACACTCAAGGCCTCCGGCGTTGGTTCAGCCCTTGGAGATGCTGGCAGGGCTGGTCTTCTCACAGGGCACCCCGTCCATCTCAAAATGGCAAAGCACGGGACGTCACTGCCTGCAGACGGCTCAGTGGGGCTGCTGCTACTGTGAAGCAGTGGGCACTGGAGAAAGGGGCTTTCTCCAGGAAGGGAATGTGACACAAGTGAAAACCCTGGGCCACAGAAATTAGGCAACATCTGGCGTCAAATCTTATCTTTAAAATCCCTAATTCCTTCCCAAAAGGGAACTGAAATGGAAAAAGAAAGAAGAAAGGGCGAGTGAGAAAGACGGGGAGGGAGGGAAGGAGGGAGAGAGGGTGGGAGAAAGTCTGGTTTGCAATTCTAGTTTGCGGTAGAAAGTGTAGTTATGAAATGGCAACTTTACGCAGAAATGAATCTGAGGGTTTGATCCCAGGCTCATTTTTAAATCCCAGTTTCAGGGAACAGGGTGCTGAACAGGAGGCTCTGGTGGGCGCCGGCCCTAAAAGCCTTCCACAGACAGCGTGTGGTTGAGCGCGTAGGTGTCGCTATCTTCTTCCTCCAAAAGCAGCTTGTCGATGGTCAGGGAACCGATGGCTCTCCTGGGGTCCTCGGCGTCCGGGAGGACTGGCTCGGGAATGGAGATCGGGAGCTGGACAAACTGGGGCCCAGGCAGAGCTGGGGCTGGAGGCTGGTACTGCAGGGTGGAGGTGGGCAGCGTGGACAGCGGCTGAGGCCACGGGAAGTAGGTGAGGGGGGCCTGGTGCTCGGGCCCCTCCAGCGGGGGCCCCACGGTGGGCGCGGCAGCACTCCTCGTCTGTGATGGGGAAGACACAGGGTGGTTAGCAGCCCCGGGTACCCACTGCTCACCTCGGTTCTTGTGGGGATCTCTGTTTGCCTCACCTTAGCCCTGTCCTCCCATCTCATTCCAGAGGGCTCTGCCTTCCCCTGCACAAAGTCTCCCCCAAGGGAGAAGCCAGACAAACTTCCACATCCCTTTCCCTGTCACTCACTAGGTATATGCCCTCTCATACTTCCCCACCTGAAGCCTCTGTTTTCTGGTCTGTAAAACAGATTACCCAAAGGACTGACATCACCAGGCTGAGCGAAGAACAGATGCTTTTCCAGATTTCACTGAATATAAAATGCACCCAGATTTCAGAGATATCAAAATATCTGTGCAGGGGTGACATACATCTTAAAATCAATGATAAAACAGCATATTAAACAATAAGCCCATCACACAGCATAGCAGCTGTATTGCCAAGTGGCCACTACTGTGCCTAGACACAAAGACCGTCCTGGCTCCACACAGCAGGTTTGGGATTCTGAGGACCCCTTGAGCTCAGCTCCACTAGCCTCCCATTACCTCATCCTCTGCTGCTGCTTAGCTGGGCCTCCTGTGCCCTTTCCAGAGACCTCGAAAGGTCAGAGCCATTCTCCCAGGCACTCTGTAAACAGTATCTTTCACCTGCATGGCAGCCATCCTACAAATCCCAGCTCAAGCTGCCAAAACCAGGGCCTGGATACCACTGATAAGGAAGGAGGTAGGAGAAGACTGTCTTTGCATGGAATGATGTGTGTGTGAGAGGCCAAAACCTCCCCCATCACCCTCTGTCCCCTGCCACATTTCCTCCAGTGGCCACTGTGTCTTGAGAACAAACTATTAGAGTCATTAGTACTGTGTGTTCAGTCATGTCCAACTCTTTGTGGCCAACCAGGCTCCTCTGTCCATGGAATTATCCAGGCAAGAATAATGAAGCAGATTCCCATTTCCTACTCCAAGGGATCTTCCCTACCTGGGGATCAAACCCACGTCTCTTGTGTCTCCTGCATTGGCAGGCGGAGGGAAGAGCTTATTTCACTCTTCTGGGACCTTGCTGCAATGCATATTCTGGTACAGGAGGTCTGATCAGACCTGGATTCTGCATGTCTAATAGGATCCCAGGTGATGCCAATGCAGCTGGTTCAAGGACCACAGTTTGAGTAGCAAGGCTTTAGGGTATTTTTCTATAGAATAATAGAGCTGGAAAGGGTCTCAGAGGACTTTCAGCCTCCCAACAAAGCCTTATCACTTCTAGTATTTAAAAAATCCAAATGGAAATCCTACATAAACCTGGGCATTTCAACTCCCACCGCAGGTATCTTGGCTCAGGGATAGAATTACATCAACCCATCATACAGGTCTTATCTCCTGCAGATCAGGAGTGGAAATTGTTAGCTCTAACCAGCTTTGATGAGTTAATTTACAAAATGGCAAGACAAATAAATTATTTCTTAATAAATATGGTTTGTTTGATACACAGAACTTTTCAAAGCAAGAGGTGGGATTGATGAAAAGGATAAATAATGAAAGGAATTCCTAGTCCTGAAATGGTTGGGAACCACTGTGTCCACCACTCCCCACCCCAACCCCAGGCCTCCGATATTGAAATGAGCTGCCTGGGAAGGGTATTGAATGAACTGCTTCCCATCCACCATCACTCAGGTCCTACCACTGGTTTGCTGAGCAGCAGGTGGGCGTGGAGGGGGAGGGTCCTGCAACCCAGGCCTGGATGGTGCTTGAAGGGGAGGAGCTTCAGGATGACACTGGACCTTGAGGTAAACAGATGGGCTTGGGGGACCAAAGCAAGCTCCATCATCATGGGTGTGCTCTGCAGTGACTCATGAGAGCCCCGCTCTGCCTCCCACAGCCTCCCTTGGACTGGTGCTGGATATGGCTGTAACCACTGGTCTTTTCCCCTCTGAACACCTGGGGGCTTCCCATTCCTTTGGTTAAACAGGCAGCATTCACATAAAACTATTTCTCTTCCTTCCTACATTCCTAGGGGAGCAAACCCTTCCCTATCCAGCACTTGAAGATAGCACTTGGTTAATGCTGTTGGTCAACTTTGAGGCAATCATAATAACTCGTATCTATTGAGTGCTTTCTGTATTCTGGAAAGGCTGAGCTCAGGAAGTGTTCTAAGCAGCCTAAGTGCATCAGGCCATCACTCATGACATCAACCCTTTCATTAGTATTCCCATTTTACAGATGAGAACACTGAGATTCAGACCATTAAATCACTGTGCTTGGGGTCACATAGCTAGTGAATGAAGGGGCAGAGTGTCAGATGATCTGACACCAGAGGTGGAACTCAAAAAATTACCCTGCAGGTGGGTCTCTCTCCATCAAAAGTAGTTTTCTGAAAAGTTGTGTCATGTGTTGCTCAGCCTAGAGATTCTCTGAAAAATCCCATTATTGGGTGAATAATCACCCCCTAAATCATCTGAGTAGAAAGGAAAGGCTGGCTCTGGCAAGAGACTCCATGCAAACATCACCCGGTTCCCCATTCAGGAAAAACTGAGACCCATCCCTGAGACTCAGCATATCTGAGGCAGCAGGGGAGATAGGGCAGACCAGCAGGCAGGTGGCCTCCCTGGACCATTCAGCCAATAATGGGGTTTGTAAGAAAATTCATAGGCTGAGCAACATGTGATACAACTTTTGAGAAAACCATACTTTTGGTGGAGTGAGAACCACCTACAGGGTAGTTTTTTGAGTTCTGCCTCTAATGTCAGATCGCCTTAAGCCCTGCTCTGGAGGACAGGGTGGGCTTAGATGACCTGATTATCCTGGGCAACAAGAGCAAGGAAGGTCAGGGGCAGGAAATCAGCCCAGGTTCTACAAGGGCGCCATCCGCGTAAATGCCTTCCTGTGACGTACCGTGACGTTGGTGATGAGCGGCTGGGAGGCGTAGGTCAGCACCGAGGAGGGCCCCACGACCGTGTAGCTGGGGCACACAGGCTGCACGTACATGTCAGCCGAGTAGGGGCAGCTGACAGCCTCGTGGGACACGTACTCCGTGTAGGGCGTCCAAGGGGCCAGGGGCTGGAGGGCGGCCGGGGCGGGCTGCGAGAGCCAGCCCGCACACAGGGCCCCCTCCTCCGTCACTGTGGAGGCAGAGACCTCCATGTCAAGGCAGGAAGGACCTGTGGGAAGGAGGAAGTTACAGAGCTGCACGTGACGCACAGACGAGGGGCTGGGAGGAGGCCGGGGCCGCCGGGAGCTCTTACCCACTGTGGTGTAGGTCGCCAGGGGCTGGTGGGGCAGCACCACCTAGAGGGGGGAAGGAAGATGGGGTGCAGGGTTCAGCCACCTCCAGCGAGCCGTCTGCAGGAAGCTCGCCCAGAGGGTCCCAGGGCAGGAGAGGAGTGGGTGGAGGGCAAGAACCCCCCTCGTTGGAACAAGCACCTGCACGATCCAGCCAGCACCACTTATACTTGCCAGGGAGTGGGTGTTTCCGTTGAGCAAGAAGGCTGTGCACTTAGGGAATCAGTCTCACCCTGTCCCAGGGGGACCCTCAAATCCTATCAGGATGTGTGAGACACCTGCTGCTCAAGTGGGATTCCTCACCCCACTTCAAGTGACTCAACTTCTGCCCTGGGCCGATCTCCAGCAGCCACACCTCTGCGATGTGTGGTCCTGATGCCCTCACTGAGGAGCCCATGGAGCAAGGACATACACCCCGCCTGACCCCCTTGGACCACTCCCCACTCCCTACACACACACAGACACACACACACACTCCGATCACAGCAGCCCCCTCACCGCCGTCGGTGTCACCGATGCCCCACTGCTGGCATGGCCCCGTTTCCTCCGCAGCAGCTCCTTCACCGGCTCCTTCACACGCACGCCCTGGTACGGCCGGGGTGGGGCCGGGGCTTGCTCTGGAGCTGTGGCTGCAAAGAGAGCATCACTGGTACTCGTCTCCCTGTGCAGACAGCCCCCAGCCCAAGGTGCCCGCTCTCCTCCAGGGTCTGCCTGCTCACCTAAGCTGTGCTTGAAGGTGCGGGACTACACGTGACTTCCTAGGACATTCCTCCCAGGGTTAGCACCGCTCCTGCCCCAAACCTTCTAGGCTCCCCTCCACCCAGAAGATTCAAGCTCGAGCACTGCAGCGTGAGCTCAACCCAATTCCCCAACCTTTTTGTACACTAAACACCACGTGGAGCCTGGTGGTGGCCAGAAGCTCTGTCTAGACTCCTCCTCTCCACCTTCTATGAAGGTCTCCCCTCCTCATCTCTACCAGTGGTCTCCCAGGGTCAGGAGTCCCTCTCATTTTTCTTAACCTCTTGAGATTCTTCCTGACCCAAGACTACTACTATGACCCTCCTAGCTGACCACCGGGGCCCACAGACTTTGCTTCATCCTACAACCTCCTCAACACTTCCAGACAGGTTAGAATTCATCATAGGGGGCAGCAGAGGATGGCATAAGAGCAGGGACTCTGAGTCAGATGCCACAGGCCTCAAAACTTGCCTCTGACACTTTCTAGCTGTGTGATCCTGGGTGAGTCACAGCCACATCTCTCTGTGCCTCTTAACTGGCAATTTCTTATCAAAGGAGTATCGTTAAGGAGTCCCTGACACAGTCAATGGGAAGCATAATACAGGCTTCCCAGGTGTCGCAGTGGAAAGAATCCACCTGCCAATGCAGGAGACACAAGAGACGCAGGTTCAATCCCCGGGGCCAGGAGCTGCCCTGGAGAAGGAAATGGCAACCCCCTTCAGTATTCTTGCCTGAAAAACTCCATGGACAGAGGAGCCTGGCAGGTTATATAGTCCATGGGGCTGCAAAGAGTCAGATACGACTAAGAGACTGAGCACACACACACAGACACAGAATACATGCTTAGTATAAAATCAGAGACAGAATTAGGGGCTTCCCTGGTGGCTCAAATGGTTAAGAATCTGCCTGCAATGCAGGAGACCCAGGTTCGATCCCAGGGTCGGGAAAAAGCCCTGGAGAAGGGAATGGCAACCCACTTCAGTGTTCTTGCCTGAAGAATTCTATGGTCAGAGGAGCCTCGGTAGGCTACAGCCCATGGTGTTACTAAGAGTTGGACATGACTGAGCAACTGAACACTTTCACTTTCACAGAATTCAAATACAAGCATTCAAATAAATCTGTAGTCTGCTATGTAATAATTAGTAATCCCTTTTTAGCTATAAATTTCTTATGCCCCTAGCTAGACTATAAACTTCCCAAGCTGAAATAGTATACCTTATTTCTCCATATCTTCCCAAGTAGCGTGTCCATAATAAACTTAATAAGTTATTGATTGATTAATTGGTTGGATGGTTTCTCATCCAACTCATTGTGCTGCCAACTCATTTTCCCTTCACCTTTCCTGGACATTCAGAACGGGCTGCAGTGAGTGCTTCCTGGGTTTTCTGTGGCCCCCAGGGCAAATAACCAAAGGTCACCCATATGCCTGGGGCCAGAGAGTATCCAGCTTCATCTCTCAGAGAAGGTTCCCTCTGCCTTTTGTCATCAAGGCCAGGAAACTGAAGCACCATGGGCTGGAACACGGGGCTTTCCCCGACCAGGAGAGCAAGTCCAAAGCATCTATGGCTGGCAGTGACAGTCTGCCCTTCCAGATGGAAGCCTGGCGCCTTGGACCCCTGGAGGTCAGACCTGGGTCAGCCCAGAAAGGCAAGCAGCACTGGGCCTTCAGCTCACATGGTATCACTGATAAGGGCCCAGGGACCTGGGCTCTGAATCAAAAGCGCGGGAGCCCAGATATCTATTAAACCCGGATCCGCAGTGCTGCTTTAACCGAACTTTGCTCAGCAAATACACAGCTGATAACACCCCAAGCCTGACCAGCACCAGACCTCCATCCCTGCTCCAGACACAACATGGCCAGGCCTGGAAGCCCAGGCAGAGAAGCAGGGGAAAGAGGGAAGGGGTGTCCAAGAGCTGCAGGAATACATACAAGTCAGAGGACCCCAGACTCAGATACATTCACAGGGGCTTCCTAACCTGGCCAAGTAAGCTGAAGTGACTGGGGAGTGATACAAAACACAGATGCCCAGACCCTGCTCCCGAACAGTCTGATTCTGGGTGTTTGATGTGGGCTTCCAAATCCGTATTTATAAATATCACTCAGGTGATTCTGAAGCTCTGCTGGGATTAGAATCACTGCTAATTCATCCCTGATTTCCCTTTAACATCCCAATAAGAGATTAAAATTATCTTCTTTCTAACATCCCCTGTCATAACAAGGGATCCTTACTGATATTCACTTATTCTTTCAAATATTTCTGGATGCTGGGAACACAGCACTGAGCAAGACAGATGTGGCCACTGCCCACACGCATCTTGCAGTCTAGTGGGACAGGTGAATGATAAAGCAGTTATAACTTGTGAAATTCAGGCTGAAGCAGGAGTGTGTAGCAGAGAAAGCCAGCCTGGGACCTGCATCCTGGGACCCCTGTGCACCATCACCTTTGTTTAAGCAGCAGTGACCACAGACTTAAGAGCCTAAGATACCTGGGCTATTAGTTTCTGGTGGAAAGGTCTCAGTTGACTTACATCCCGAGCCTCAATTTCCTCATCTGTAGAATGGGGCTAATAGTTCCTGTCTCACATGGTTCTTGCGAGGATTAACTGAAATAATACATGGGAAGCTTCCAAAGCCACGTCCAGCATGTGGTCAATGTTCAACACATGTTATTATCCTTCCTCCTCCCCATCCACATCCACCTTCCTCTCTAGAGTGCTACTGTCAGAAAGCTCTTCCTCCTACTCGACCTGTCTCATGGTGACAAGCAGTGTTTTCCCGTGTGTTACTTTCTAATGAAACTCACAATTCATGATCTATTTAAAGCTTTCTCATGGACAGAATGAGGATCATAATGGTTTGTATTTGGTAAAGTAACTTGAGAATTACATGTAAATGCTTAGAATAGAGCTTACACTGAGACAGCGTTAAATAAATGTGAGCTAATACCATCATTCAGAGAAGGCAATGGCACCCCACTCCAGTACTCTTGCCTGGAAAATCCCATGGACGGAGGAGCCTGGTGGGCTGCAGTCCATGGGGTCGCTAAGAGTCGGACACGACTGAGTGACTTCACTTTCACTTTTCCCTTTCATGCACTGGAGAAGGAAATGGCAATCCAGTCCAGTGTTCTTGCCTGGAGAATCCCAGAGATGGGGGAGCCTGGTGGGCTGCCGTCTATTGGGTCGCACAGAGTCGGACACGACTGAAGCGACTTAGCAGCAGCAGCAATACCATCACTGATATTTGTACAGGGTCCCCTCTCAGCAACTGAAGACAGATCCCAGATGCCCTATAGAGTGGGAACAAACATTCCATTCCTTCAGCTATTTCTTTTTTTGGATTCCAAGAAAGAGTGAGAACATTAGAATAATTTATTGCAAACTAAATTAACACAATAGAAGTGGGGAAAATAATAGGCAGAAAGCAGCAGGCACTGGCTGGTGATTTTTTTAAAATAGCCAAACTTTATTATTAATGTTTGAATTGCCATATGTTGATTGTGATTTCCTCCCATAGTATCAAACATTGGTGTATAAATAAAAATTAAACCTAGATTTGCAAAGAGCTTTGTGTTAAGACAGCCATAAAAAGCAGCCACTGTGAACCCATGTTCTGATTGCCTTTGTGCTTCTTCTCAGTGATCAACAACTCACTGAGGACAGGGCTCATGAATTTTAACCTCTCTCTGAAGTACTTCAAGATGTGGTAAAATAGGAATATTGTTCGTGTTTGTCTCCTCTGAGCAGAGCTAGTTTGTTTCCGTTTGTAGTTGGTGACGACCTCTACAACTGATTAAGAGTGATTCCCATGCTGTTTCCTTCAGCTACTTCTTAATGATGTGTTTTGAATCCCTCTAACCTTTCTTCTGTCTGCATCACTCCAGCACAAGTTCTGCCACTTCCCCTTATGAAGATGCCAGCAGTGACCGCAGGCCCCAGGTGTGGCCTGACATGGGGTGGGGGCAGGGGGGCTGCCCTCCCGCACTCTGACCTCCCATTCTCAGGGTTACTCACAGCTCCAGCAGACTGGTTCACACCCATATCACTCAACCTACACTGGTCTCTGGTTGAGTTTCTAGCTATTCTTAGGCAGACAGTGCGGCCTGAGGCCTTGTGCATTCGGGAGAAACTTGAGGGATAGAGTTATTTGGGGGTCTGATCACGGTGGTCACACTCTTCATTCAGCTGGGGCATAAGAAAGGTGCAATCTCCCACGCACACACCTCAGACAGGTGTACCATTCAGCCCCCGCTGATCTGCTGATACATTTCTTGGGAAGGGCCAGGGGGACTCCGGATCCCACTGCCTCCCTGGAAATGGACACGGGGACCGCCAGGCTGCAAAGCAGCCACCTGGGCACTTTCCGCTTCCTGGCAAGTGAGAGCTTCCTGCCTCCTGTTGGTTTTGAGTCAATGAACAAAGAGGGCTTGGGGAGCTGCTGTGAGCAGAGGTCATCACACTCTGAGGTCTGGACTTCCTCGGAACCCACAATGTCAACAGGTGTGCCCTGGGACAACACCATCTGGAGAGCAGTTTCGAGGTCCCCACCTTTTCCAGTCATGAAACTCCCACAGCTCCCAAGGACCTCCTGGCTGTCCACCCAGGAGTCCCCAAGCACTGCTAAGGAATTCTGTCACTGCTGTCAGGGGAGCAGGCAAGAGGGAGGGTGCTTCTGACAGTGTCTTTGCAAAGTGCCCGTGAAATATCAGAATCCGAAGCCTCAAGACAATTCCCACAGGACCCCAATGGCCCAAGTGTATTTGCAAGGTGGAAAACCTGCAGTTGGCATCTTTCACACCAACCTTTGTGAAGCAGCAATACCCATCTATAATTCCACAGTAAACTCTGGACTCCCTACTGCCACTAGCATGAGAAATGAGCCCACAAACAGAAATTTGGAAGAGGAAAATAAGTTTGTCTGAAGTCATGATTGCTTTGCCTTGGGTCCTCTGGATCCCTCAATAAAATAACTAAAGAAAAATTTTAAGATTATCAAAATAATTTCCTCAGATAATAAGACTAAATAAAAGAAGAGCCAAGGAATGTAGAACTGGAGATGAAAATAACACACGAGCAGAGATGAAAGTCTAATTTCCCAAAGCGGAGTTGACCAGAGATTTTCACAGCCCCCAATCGAATTGCAGGTACAGGTAACACTCTCAAAACCTAAGTTTTCTCACCATTTATCCTGTGGTTTGAAGACCCTTTACGTCTCTTGAGGGTATCCACGTGTCCAGCACTGAGAAAACTCTTTCCACCTAAACATAAGCCTCTTGACTCTCATGGGGAATCTCCAGTTTTAGTCTGAGAAGTTCAGCCATATTATCTTTCCACCACTACAAGTGAGTAGGCAATGTTGTTTGGGAGAAAAACAAAACTCATTTACAGAAAAACCTATGAATTAGGCCCCACTGAGGGCTTCCCTTTTCCAAAATGAGCAACGAAAAAATCTGAAGGTATAAAAAGTCAGCAGAGGCTATTTCAGTTCCCCCTGCCACATACCCGGACATGCTCCACATCACAAAAATAAGAGTCCTGCAGCTGCTGTTCCACTGGAAAGCACAGACCATGACAGAGTCAAGCCCAAGGGTCACCTGAGAGGGCACTCTGGCTGCATGTGGGCCCTGGGCTTGCTTTGCACCAAGCTTCGGGAACATAGGATTCTACTGATTTAAATAAACATGGCCCTTGGTTCCTTGATGAGGTATAATAAACATCACCAAGGAAACATGCAAAATTGCCAGCACTTGTTTATTTAATGACCCCATGCAAACCATGTTCACGCCACAGTAAGAAAGCTACAACTAAAGAGGTAGGTCCCAGTGAAGCCAACACCCAGGCATCTCCTGGGGCAGCTTTAAGAGAGCCCTCTTCAGGCAGGAGGTACCTAGAACAGCCCCCAAGATATTCTTGAAAGAATGCTCTTCTCCCAGCCATTGTCCGGTCACAGATCTCCCATGAGCCAATGGGGCCAGGCCGTGAGCTGAACCCCAGTCGGGACCGCTGCTGTAAGAGATTCAGGGTGAGCCTACATGTCCATCATCAGGGAACCAGAAAGGGGAACCCATCCCACCCATCTTGACAATCTCTCATTGATAGTGCTTCCCATTTACAACTGACTGGTTGAAACTCGAGGATGCAGCCACATGAGGCCATTTTGAACGACAAAAATTTTCTGGCCCAAAAGGACACATAACCCAGTATTGATCACTCCAAAATAACCACAGTACATATTACGCTCTTTTGCTGATGAATCTTTAGTAATATTTCAAAACATAAAAAAGGACCCACTAAGGAGAAACACAATAATTTTTTTTCTTTATTTATAGCAAAACCAAAACCAAATAATTGGACAACAGGCATTCAAGGCATTCAAAGCCTAGGGCTAACCTAGCTTCTAACTAAAAACAAAGTCATAAAGGTTGCTGACACTTTTCACTTTAATGAAAAGAAGCTTATTTGTGTTCTTGACCTAAGATAGTTGAGGACTCCCGGGAAAGCTTAACTCAATTCAGATAAAGGATTATTCATATCCTTAACTGAACACTACTGCAAGTGTTGTTGATGAAGGTCTGAGTCATATTTTTAAATTTGTTCTTTGCATTCAAGGACAATGGCTGATTTTTTTTTTCCTAACTAGAAGAAAGAACTTGGGCTTTGGCCAAAGATTGGACTTGACATGCTATAGAATGGTTTTCCCACCCAGTTTATACTAGACTGTAGTTTACTTTTCTCTTTTAACATCTGCTAACAAAGAGATCACATATGCATGTAAATGTAGGCTTTCTATTCACTAATGTCTGGACTGAGAAAGACCCTGGAGCCAGGAAACAGCAACATGTCACTCACATACTTTAGCAATCTACATAACAGGGCCGAGGAGAAACACAGATGGACAACAAAGGTGGCTTTACAGGTGTACACAAGATGCGGGACAGTGAACCCTCAATTGAATTAGGATTTGATTGAAGGCAGTTGGTCGCCAAACAGGAGTGAGTCTTCATGTGTAGACTAGGGTGTCTCCATCAGGAGATCTCAAATACGGAAGCTGAGCCCATGTTCTCTGGTCCAGTTGCAGAGGGGAAGGGAAAGGTCAGTATTCCCGCCCCCCCACCCCCAAACCTCCTGTGTCTCCATTCTAAGAGGCATATTCCCAAGAGCCCCCACAGAGCTCATTGAGCAACCATAGGCAGGTCATTGAAAATGCATAAAGAGGTCCACAGTCACTTAAGATGACTTACACTTGGGGTGACTATAGAGTCCCAGATCCAAGGGGTCTAGAGGCCAAGTAATCCGTATTTGAAGGAAGCTAATTCAGTACTGAATGGACACCCACAGTGATTAGACTCCTCCCAAATTCCCAGGTGGTACTAGTGGTAAAGAATCTGCCTGCCAATGCAGGAGACTTAAGAGACACAGGTTCAATCCCTGGGTCTAGAAGATCCCCTGGGGGGAGCATGGCAACCCACTTCAGTACTCCTGCCTGGAGAATCCCATAGACAGAGAAGCCTGGCGGGCTACAATCCATAGGGTTGCAAAGAGTAAAACATGACCGAAGCGACGTAGCACACCCACACCTGAATTATGTTAAGCTTAAGTAGAGAGCCCTACTACCCAGAGCCCCCTCTCATTCACCAAGCTCCTGTCTGAACATTCTACTCAGCAGACTCAGAACTCCCTGAATTGTCCCAAAAGTTGTGGATGAGCCACCCATGACCTTGGGTGGAGTCAGCCACATGACCTCTAGTGTCAGAACCTTCTGACTCTTTTCTCAGAGGCTCTACTGCTGAGGTGTACCTCCCCGAGAGTGCTCAGCATCTCTCACCCAGCCGTCCACCCTCCTCCAATCTTCCTGCAGATCAAGTAGAGCATGGAAGGCTCTTGGATTCTGCTCTTGACTCCCAGAGACAGTGTCAGTGTGAGGCCTTTGTTTTTGGAGACTCAGGTATGTTGAGTGCAGCCTCCCAAAGGTCTGTGTGTTTCCTGCTCATGATCTTAACTCCCAGGAGCTCAGAAATCACCACTCTCACCTTTGCATGATGTCCCGTGGCTCACAGAGAATTTGACACAAATGCTTTCACCACAACTTCTGAAATAGACAGGGAAGTCTTCCTCTCACCCTCCTTTTCACGGATGAGGAAAGTGATGCTCAAGAGATGTTCAGTGACTTGCCCATGGACTGCACTTGTAAACAGCAGTGTCATCAACTAAACCCAGGACCTTTAATTCCAAGTGCAGTCCACTTCTGCCTCACATTCTGCCTCCTCCCAGACCAGGGAAAATCTCATTTATTCCTCTGGGCGACACTGGAGCTTGGTGTCAAATGGTCCCCTGCTCAGTTCTAACCTTCCTCCCTCCGGGCTGGGAGTCTGGGCCTGCACCACTCCCTCGACTGCCAGTTCCCGCAAGAAACGACATCTCCCAGCTGAGGAGGGAGAGAGAAGTCCATGAGAAGCTTACCGGCAGCCTGCTCACATGAGGAGTGGCGAGAACTGAGACCCACACAATTCCCCGCAAAGTTTTATTTTTGGTATTTTCGACTGAAATGACAGCAGATAGGTTCACCTGAGAAACCAGCTGCATCTGCCCGCCTTTTACAGAAACTGGGGTCACCAGAGCAGAAAGGGCTCCCGTCTCACATACCGTGTCTCAGGGTGCCAAGGAGACCCCTGGAAGAGGGCTCTTTAAACAGGGCAGAGCAAACCACGTCCCTGCCATCATGGAGCTTACCATCTAGGCCGGCAGAGTATGTAGACTTCATCAGATCATAGCACAAGCAAACCTAGAATTACAAACTGGGACAGAGCTGCATCTGCCTCACAGTTGAAGTGTTCTGGGCTTGTTTGGCTCGTTTTCACCTCAACTTGGTTCGGTCAGGCTTGAATGAGCAGCAAGTTGGGGGCCCCTGTCTCCAGGGGCTGTATGAAGAGGAGTGTGTTCGAGCACAACTGTTCTGTCTCCAGTACGGTTCTGGGGTTGGGCTCAGCCCACACCATACATGGAAGCCTGACTCCAGATAGAATAAAGTAGCCCCAGGCAATCAGGATCCTTCCTCAGCCTAGGGACCCTGGACGAACCCCAAAGATGTTTCACTTATCCTGTCCTGGCAGATTAGTCCCCTGGGGGAAGACCCAGACCTAGAAACTCAGATTCCAAGATGGAAACCAGCTGGCTTCAGGAGTTCCAGACAGTCTCAGATCTAACTTTCTGACAGTCCTATCTGCAGGAAGCCTTTTGAGTCTTCACAACAACTCTCAGTGAAGTTAGAGACCACCTCTTTCTAACGGTGGACTCATATCATTTAGGAAGGGAAGAAACACCTAACGCAACCCTAAAATCTTTGGCACTGAAAAGCGGTGCGGTATTATTTGGAACTCAAGCAGATCTAGTGTAGAATGTCTACTATACAGCTTATCACTGTGTGACCCTTGACAAATAATGTAAACTGTGTGCATCTCATTTCTCCATTTGTGGCATGAAAATAATGATCTCCATCTCATGGGAATATCATGAGGATTGCATGAAATTAACCAAACACCTAGTATGTAATAGGTTTTTAAGAAATGGCTGTTTCTCCTTTGTTCTCAGCCAAAACTCTGTGGCCCTTCATCATCAAAAGAGTAGCCTTGGTACAGTGACCCTGACGTGCCCTCATCCAGCTGCATCCTAATACTGAATGTCTCCATCCTCAATATACCCAGGGCCTTCTCAACCTGCCTTCATTGTATTCCTGGGAGTCATCCCTCAGATTCTTGGACCTGATGTCCCCAGCAGCAGGATGGCCCTGTTCAGGAGACAGGGAGGGCAGTGATGCTGCAGAGAAATTGATCCAAGATCTCACATGCAAATAGAGCATGCTTAAATAGAGAAGAGACAAGAAAATCCTGGCACTGACCTCTTGTAAAGATATCAGGAGCTGAGCAGAAGATCTTTTTTAATTCCAAAGCTACCAGAGGATTAAATTTGTGGCATATTTTAGTTTTTAAGGACTACTCCAGGAAGGAGCACCTTGGAGATTTTTGAGCGGCAGACAGAGTAACATGTATGTATCTCTGAAAGGACAGGGATGCAGCCATGACTGAGGCCATTGTCACAGATACATCTTTAAAGGGCTAGAAGCCTAGGAGCACATTTCACATGTGGGATGGAAACATGGAAGTATATGACGGAGGGCTCTTTAGTGAACAGAGAGGGGAGCTTTATCACCTATTCGAACAAGACAAACTTCTGGCTGACATATTGAGTACTGCCTCAGCTTTATCTAGAGCAATAGGTATCAAAACAGGGGGAGGGACCTACACTGAGAGCATTAGACCACACCCAGGGGTGACCCAACCCAGGCTTCTCACCCAAATTCTATAGCAAGGCAGGACCAGAGTTGTGGAGATGGAGCAGAGGAGACAGATACATCTTCCCTCTTTAGACTGAGACCCAAAGCCTGAAACTAGAATTGCCAGTATAATCTAGAACAGGAAAGACCTATAGTTAGAAGCTGGAGGAGGTGACATTCAGTTGTTTGTTCCTTGATTTAAGCAATATCTAGTTTGGGATTTCTAAGACCAAAGGGATTCCTATTAAAAAAAAAAAATTTTTCCTGAGACCTTCAGGTGGGGACAATTTCCTTGGAGGAAGGGCTCTTTAGACCCAGCATTAGCTATATATTTGGATCAGACCCAAGTGTCCAAGACATAAGGCTCATTGTGGCCCCGGATACAGCCTACATGAGTGAAGGTAGCCCTAATAATTGACACATGATGTGACTGTAACTGCCAGTCAAAATGAGCTTTTGTTTTAAGTCTCTGGTTTACTAACTGGTAAATTTATGATGTGGGGGAAATCCCTTGTGAAGGATACTGAAGAAGTTAGAACAACAAGCTTGGGAAAGACATCACTTGGTCCAACTTTGAGGAATGTACCTCTTCCTTATTCACAAGGTAGCTACAGAGACTGAAAACATGACTTTTCATGGCTTCAAAGCTTCCTGGAGACCAATACAACAAGTTCTACAGTGACTCACTTTTCTCTAGGAGTGAGGTCCTTACCCTGGACGTATTTAAACCAAGGACCTGTCGCCAGCTATCAGGGTTCTTGCTAAGAGTAGAGGACTGGTCCAGGGCAGAATTGTCAGGCTGTGATCTAAAACTCTGGAATAGAGTAAAGGTGCCTATAAAGTGAATTTTTTGCCGAGAAAGGGAAGAAAGTAGTGGGGGGTGGATCTGGGGGTGAAGGAGCAATCAGAGCTCCAAGATCCTCCTCAAACTGCTCCATGTTAATTTTTGTATCAGAGTTCTTCAGTGATTTTGGTTGGAATAAAGGAGTTGGTGACAAAAATGTTTTAGACACCAGCATACAGAGCCTTGGGTTTCCTTCCCAATGCTAGTATTTCATGTTCTAAGATGCCTCTTCTGTCCCCAGAATCTAAGCAAGAAGTCTAATCACCATTTATTCTGGAGGAGGCACATCGGAAGCCATCTACATGCTCCACGACACCTTCCCTGATTCCATTCTCCTCTCCCTCCTGCTGAAGATAACTTATTTCATTGGTTGATTCCTCTAGCTGGAAATAATCCCATTATTGGATGGACTCAGGCTTGCATGGGATGATCAATGGATGCTTGATTTTCCTTAAATCCCCTTCTTTCTAGAGTTGGTATTGCTTTCATCCAGCATTAAAACTTGCTTCTATCTTCAACTCTCTTGCCTCCTTTTCCTTCACTTCACTATCTTCCCAGCATTTCTCAGTCCTGGAAGTCATATCAATCCTTGTACTCCTCTTCCAATTAAATGTATGATTCTTGCTAGAGAATCAAAAAGGAATTCAGCTTTTCTTAAGCATGATCAGATCCTTTCTGGTCCCAACACCTGGTCTGAGTATGATTCTGGTATGTAATTCTTTGGCTACCTGCTCTTCCCAGAAAGTGATACTAATGAAACCATTACTAAGAAAAGGAGGCAGCACATTGCTGTTTCAGTTTTCGGTATCATTTGTGCTATTTCTTGCAGACTTCAAGCTAGATTATGACACCTCAATTCCAATCTTGTGAATTTAAAAAACAAACACAAGTTTGCCAGTCAGTACAAGCCTGCCACCATTCCCCCTTATGAGGCTGGTAGGAAATTGCAAGCCCAAGTTCCAAGTTTGGTCACAGAATGGCCAGCTTCACCATCAGCCTTGACTACTAACCCCATCATGAGTTACAAGATAGGAAATATGCATCCTGCTAATTCACACAAAAAAGGCAGAACTCAGACGTCATACAGACTGTAATCTAGGCTTAGCTGCATAAATTTTGTCCTCAGAGGTAACGTGAGAGAGAACAGGAAAATAATGAGAGTTAACTAACAGCTACTGAGTGTTAACTTAACGCCAGGCTCAGTAGTAAACACTTACCACAACCCTATGAAAAACTGCATTCCAATCGTGCGTATAAGGAAATGGCAGCAGAGCAAGGTAGAGGGACTCGCCAGCATCATACAACCAGCGAGGCAGAAATCCAGGATTCAAACTCATATCTGCCTGCCCCAGGGGCTAAGCTTTAAAACCATTAAGAGGAAAGAAAGAACAGAGCTGTCACTCTCTAAATCAAAATAATCCCCTAAACCTGGCTTTCCATGCCTTATTTATACACACACACACACACACACACACGTGAAGGGACACCCTGAGTTTTTCAAAGTCCAGATGGTTCAGAATGAAAGAAGCGCTGAGAAGACAAAAGCCTGGGCTCCTAGCACAAGCTTCCACACAGAGCTGCCCAGAAGACACATTGGCTCTGTTATTCTGGGGAGATTCTAGGTCCTTCCCTCCCCTTTGAATCTGCTATTGCAGTTAAAATATCTGCAAAGAGCCCAGTAAAGGAGTATAGCAGGAAAGCAAAGACTTCATTTCCTTCAAGCTGAAACACATGCACCAAAAATGAGTTTTCAAAGTGTGAACAGACATTTGCCAGCTGGTGTGCTCCACGTGCGTCATGGTCCTTTACCTAACGTGAAAGGCCTGTGCTTCTACCGAGAGCAGGCTCCTAAGCCCCATGAGTGAGACAAGAACCTTTGGTAGAGAGACAGGACAGGTGAGCAAGACAGCACTCAGGGTAAGTTACTAACTCACCTTTAAGCTTTATTTTCTCATCTATGAAGTAGAGCTTAAAACAGAACCCACCTCATGAAGTTTTCACGAGGATTAAACGAGATAATACATTCAAGTGTGGCAAAGACTGGTGGTTGCCACACCCAGCACCTGCCCTTTCCTTCCTTGCTATCTACCCCTATGTTTTGGAGGATTGACAACGTGCCCAGCTAAACAAGGACCCTATTCTCCCTCAAAGATAGGAGTGGCCATTAGATGTCAGCAGAAGTTGTGTGTTGGTGGGGAGAGGCCATGATAGAGAAGCATGATCTTTTTGCCTTTCCCTATTCTTCTTCTTCATGGTCTGAAACACAGATGTGATGGCTGGAGCTACAGTGCAACTAGAAAGCAAATTTGAGGACAAAGGCCACATGCCAAGGCCAGCAGACTAAAAAGACAGAAGTAGCCTGAGACTGTTGGCACTTACAGCTTCCATACAACCCTGCAGACTACTATGCACCACTTCCATGTGAGAGGAAGTATACCACTTTCCTATTTATTCAAATCCATGCATTTTCTGGTCTCTTCAATAACAGTCAAATGCAATCCAAACTGATCAAACAGGACATCTGACAGACAGCATGGCACCAGGTAAGCACTCAGCACCCCATAGCTGATGTTTACTCCGTGAAAGGATTGAACCTGCTATGCTCATAGCAATGCAATGTCCAAAAGTATATCAGAAGCCGTCAATTTCAGCCTCCAAGTCAGTAGTTTCTCAGCTTGACTGCACATTAGAATCACCTGAGATGCATTTGAAAATACGTATTTTTTCTTTTGAAAATAAGTATTTACTTTTAATAAGTACTCATGAAGACTCAGAAACTCGACTTGGAAAAGGATTTTAGTCAAGTTCAGTCTCCTTGCCTTCAGCCAAGAAAAGAGAAGTTCCATTTTATAGCTGGCCAACTTGCAGCCCAGAGTGTTTAGGTGGCATTCTCTAAGGCCCCACACCTAATTACCCAGAGACTGGAAAGTGGAATCCAAGTCTCCTTCCTGCAAGAAGAATTTTTGCCATAGCCTCATACAACTAGCGAGGGCCAGGGAGACCCGGCATGCTGCAGCCCATGGGGTCGCAAAGAGTCAGACATGACTGAACAACAGCAACAACATATAACCAAGACAAGAGGGTTTCAGAGGAGGTCTCTCCATCCCAGGCCCACTCTTATCAAGGAGTTTTTCTACAAAGATGAGAAAACCACAATGTTGTTAAGCATTTCATAAAGCTGAAAATTATGTTAATGATCCCACTTAGCAACATTAGTTGGCTAATGATCAATTAGCCAACTTTGGTTGTTTGGCTCAAAGTGAGAAATTGGTGGACAGCTTCATTTAGTGGGAAATAAGCTACTTTAGAAATAAACTAGAAGGTGAAAAACAACCTAATATCTTTACTTTGTAATGAGAATGTTTAAACACAAAAATTTATAGGACTTCTAAGTGAATTAAATGCCCAGGTATTTAGCTAATAAGTGTGGACAACCTTGATTCTTTTTTGTGTCTCACAACAGACCAGATATGCAGCTTTGAATCAGAAGGGAGCTTTCAAAACCTCTGACTCAAGAAATCTGGAGCTGTTAGAGGGGGACAAGGTTGGCCTTCTTATCTAGTTAATATAGGGAGAAGAAGTAAAGTGTCCACCTTGAAGACATCAGCTCTTCCACTGATTAATCTGTATGTTTAGCTGATGTGTGTCACTTACTTCACCTCTTCCTGTGCAGTGAATTCTTGACCATCTTTTGGATCCTAATTGTCTTTACCAACAAGAACCACCGAATCAATAGATAAACTTGGTAAGAAGCAAGGGTGTTTATTAGGCATATTACTAAATGTTGTAACAGAATAGAAATATTAGAAGCAGTCCACAGACCTAAATTACTCCTAGTCATAAGTTCACCTGAATTTACGCAGGGGAGTTCCAAATACTATATGTATATAACAAGTTTTTCTTCTCTTTAACTGTACTTTTAACTGCTCTCAAAAAGTTGGCTATTTAGAGGAACCTTGGAGTAAAGTATAGAATTCTATATTACGAAGAATTTTGAGATCTGAATTTATCTATTTGGTGAATGTCTGTTCAAGTTATCTGAAAGTAAGTATTCACGCCATAATAATTTCATAAGAAGTATACCCTGTTCTTAAGATGCCTCCTTGAGTGCTACAATGAAGGAACATCAAAGCCAAATCTATAGGACATCAAGTCAAGCAGCCAGTTCAAAGAAAAGCAGTCAAGCCATTCTTTTGTTATAATGCAGATCTTTCTCTAACACGAATAACAATTTTAAAAAGTCATTCAATTCATTCATTTTCTAACAAGTAGGGTTGAATCTACTATACACAGTTCCATCGCCTTTAAGAAGTCAACCAAGTCAAACTTTTCAGCATTGTGTAAATCATATCATCAGTTGACCGTTAGCTTTATCTCCCATGAGTGTTGTCATTGTACAAGCCCCCAGTAACTCAGAGAAATGAACACCTAAAGTCCTACCCAAATCATTTTAAACCCAAAGGTCAGAAAACCTTATTTTAAAGGGCCAGATAGTTATGTTTTTTGTAGGCTATGTGGTCTCTGGGGCACCTACTCGACTGTTTCATTGTATCAAGAACAGAAGCAACCCTAGACAATATGTAAATGAACAGACATGGCCATACCCCAATCAGTTTTTATTTACAAAAACAGGTTGTGGGACTGATTTGCCACTGAGGCCACAGTTGCAGACCTCTGTCTAATTTAGACCCTTGGAAAACTGTATGTAGGTCCTATCAATCAAAAATCTTTTGATATGCCTTTTAACTATTCTAATCAAAGTATGGAAAATGACTGGAAAAGATTTGGCATAACCCTAAATTACTCAAGACGGGAGGTGTCCCAGGAGGGATGGTGCTCTCATACCACTGTCATTAATACTCAGGAGACTTGATGACACTTTCCCTATTCTCTACTTTTGTTCTGACAAAAACCTTGTAAGGCAGGCATTAGAACCCCATTTTCCAGATTTGTAAGAATGTGAAAAGGTTAAATCATTAAGCTGCAGAGACAACTTTCAAACCCAGACCTGTCTCACCCCATCGTGCCTGCTGTTTCTACAGCACTGTTACTAGCTGGCCTTAAGAAGGGCTTCTTGCTGGGTACACGTCAGTTCTTCACATACACGTGGGACCTGCTGGACCCAGTGCAGAACATGAGGGGAGGGGGCGGCAAGTGGATCTGCAGGGAGCATGACTTCTTTGTTCAACTGACCAGTCAAGCAAATCGCAGATTCATGGCTGTGGCTTGAAGATTTCTGCCTCTGTGTGCCCACAGTTAGCAGCTGATCTGAACCAAAGCCCAACTTCACATTTAGGCTACAACCAGGGGTCACGGGCCAAGTAGGGAGGAGACAACATCTACAAAGTGAATGTTTTCTTAACCCTTTCCAGAACCCCATAATACAGTCATTTCAGCTCATGCCTCGAGGGTGTTTTCTGAAAAAAGAAAGTGCCTTTTCAGCACTCTTGGTGTCTGATTTCAAATTCTGACCTTCTATCAGGTGATTCTAAGTGGGCTGACAATGCTGCCCTGTTTTTACTAGTTTTCCCACAGGGTTTAGTCACCCAGGTACCCTCAGTGCCCTAGACGAGGGCCTCACTTGGGGTAAGGGGGTGGGTCCAGTGCCCAGGGCCTCTCCCAGTTTCCTTTAAAGTGCCAAAGAGCAATTAATAAGAATTTTGATTATGTACAGATGAACATGTAGAATCATTCACCACAGGTATTCCAAGGACGAACTTACAACGTGGTCTCCCTGGGGATGGAGTTTTGCTGCACCTGACTGACCTCCAGGGAGTGAGCAGGAAACACGCCTCTAGCATCCCCTTTAAAAAGAAACTGTTAATCTCTTAGGAGAAGTTAAAGAAGGAAAAATGCAGGGTGTAACCAAGAACGGGAAATATGGCAGCTCATGTACACAAGGAAGCAACCCATATCTCAGGCACTGAAGCAGAACCACAGCAGACAACATCATCTCAACGGCGTCTCAGCTTACTAAGGGTAGCTCTGTGGAACCGGTGGGTATCATTTTTACCCTCTTTTACATATGAGAAACCTGAGGGTTAAAAAGAAGAAAGTGACTTGCTCTGAGCAGGTAGGAACCAAGGCAGAAGTCCCTGCAGGGGCTCACATAAAACCCACAGACTGAGCTCTAAGGGTCAGGGTCAGGGCATATGGAGACTCAGGAGCTCCCAGGAGGGACATCATTGCCCACCTGCCACCATTAATGCATTTCCACAGGGCCATCTGCCTTTGCCCCCGAAGGGGAGCGTCTTGCTCCATCCTTCTTCTGGGAACAATAGCCACTATCCACACTAGAATATCCCTAGGTATCCTGGAAGGTTTCTATAATTCTTAAACCCAAATTAGAATTCACTTCTTTTCATTGAAGAAAAAAAAAAAAAAAACTGCATCTTGCCAACATCAAACAATGATGAGACTTCACAATCTCAGAAACTTTGAAATCGTTCCTTCACATTACACATTAACAAGCTCAACTCTTGGAGAATTTACACAAGAAATAAAGGAAACAATGAGCTGCTGATAAAGTGACTGTAAGCTATGTCTAAATGAAGGTATGTTTTCAGAACTTCAAGGGCTCCAATAGACTATCTTGTGTAAAAAAATAAAGCTCCCTAATTTATCTTTTTCTGTAAACCTAGGTTCTTTTGTATTAAGTTCGCTTGAGGTAGAGTGTACCTGAATTCATTAAAAGGCATGTTAAAGACCTAAGCATCTTTAAAAAGACAGAGCAAATTTTTGGTACCTCTTTCTTGAGAGCCCCAGGAAGGTTCAGCTCTCATGAGGCTATTGAGCTGACTTTGTTTTTCTGAGAAAGGAATGCTGCCGAAAAACTCTGTGTGACTTCAATTATTAATAACAGGAGTGTCTGTTCAGTCCCACATGTGGAAAATAAAGTTCACAGATGTTCCATCCAACTCCAGGGATAAACACTAGGGTTCCAGGTAAACCCACGCCCCCTTGTGCAGGAACCCAGGAGCCTTGCCACAGGAGGCGAAGAATGACGGGAGGGAAGATAGGAGAGCAGCTGAGGACAGGCTTGACAAGCCAAGTTTCCACATCCTCCCCATGCAGTCAGTGACACATTGTGACTTTGGCAGAAAGCTCAGTAACCCAGAGAGGAACGGGCCCACGGAACTGAACCACAGGCTGAAGAGTAGCTGTTTATAAAAGTAAAGCCACTCAGGTAAAGCGCTCCACTGCCTTCCCCTCCAAATTCTGTTCGGTGAATCATCAGCTGCCCTTTGTTCACCACAGTGATTCGTGTGGGAGAGAGGATGAGCTGTCCCACCTTGGAACACTCGTTCGTTCCCCTCCAACCTGGAAAATCAGCATCACTTCTGACAGGTCGGTTTCTCCACTGGGCTCCATCTCGCCCACCTCGTCCTTCTGCCGCCCTGGCTGGGGACGGGGACCCACTGCCTGTCACCCCAGCACCTCCCGGCTCAGGCTGCCTGCTGGAGCCCGGGCCCTCCCTCGCCGACACGGCTCCGGCAGCCACGGGCCAAACCACTTACGTTTCTGCCAGAGCATGGCCTGCGACAGGATGTTGCCTTTTCTCTTTGAAGCAGACAGTTTGGCTTCTTTAATGTGAGACCCGGGTGTGCTTGCCTCCAGTGGAGCCACCGCCTGCTCGGAGGCTGCTTCCTCAGCTTTTAAAGCCTGAGTTCCCGCTGCGGGGGCACCGCGTCATCACATCCTCCCACCCAGGCGCCGATGCACCTCTTCACCGGTGGGGCGCCCTCACCCGCCCGCACGCCCTCGCGGGCCCACCAGCGGCCACCCCGTCACGCTCGCTCGCGGCCCGCCGGCCGCATCTGCACGACGGCCCGGCCCGGGAGGCCGTGGGCACCGGGACGAGGCTTGCAGAGTGGGTCGGGGTGCGTGGGGCATGGGCAAGTGTGCGTGAGTGTGCACTCCGTGAGCAGGTGCGTCCAGCCATGTCCCCCTCCGCGCCCGCGAGGGGCCCTGAGACCCCCTGGAAAGCTCCGGGTTTTCTGTGGCGCCCATTCAGGCCTCTCCACCACACCCGGGTGTCAGCAGCACTCCGTCCGCCCTGGGCCCTGCTCGACGGGAAATGCGATTCCCGGGGGACACGGGTTCTCAACACAGGAGGAAACACCTGTAGACGCTTCAAGCCTCACTAAACAACCTCCTCATTCTTTTAATAATGCTTTTCTGTGTATTCCATTTTGAACCACGTTAGCCCCTTCCCTTGCCCACCCCACCAACCACCACCAAAGTGGCCAGGCCTAATCATGCTGAAATCGGGGGAACACCAGCCCTACTGGCCCATGCGAGCCCATGGAGAAAGAGGCCCTCTCACTCAAGGCAGAAGGAAGACTGGAGCCGGGCTCTTTGTCTGGAGCTGGTTACTCTAAGAGAGCTTGCTGAGGAGATGTGAAGGGAGTCTCCCTCCCAGCCTGCCCCACCTGTTAGCAAGAAGCCTCAGGACGGAAAAGCAGTGGGGTACACCCTCGGATAGTGATTGGTGTGCCAGGCCGCAGACGCCTTCCCAGTTCATTGTTTTCTGCCCTTAGGCTCCTGAGTCCACATGCTCAGGCCCTGATGACCCCATCTCTTTGGGTTCAAGACCCCCTGAGTAGAGCCCCCTAGGGCAGGTCTAGGGTCTTGTTGCTCTTCCTTCCACACTGGCTCAAAACCCACTCACTCAACCTAGATTGGATCATGCCATTCTCCAGCTTAAAAAGCCTTCTTCACCTGCTGCCTTCAACCACAAAGCGAGGGGCATAGAAGGCCCCTGGTGATCTAATCCTTATTGGCCTCCCCAGGCTCCTGGCTCACTGCACCCACCCCCACCACTGGCCCCCAGCGGTCTTCTAACCACCTCTGCCCCCACGCAGCTCCCTGTCTTTGACACTACCATCCTCTCTCCCTCAATTCCTCTTCTCCAGTTCTTCACCTGAACATCACCTCCTTTTTCAGGATCCAGCTCAAACAGTACTTTTTCTGGTGAAAAATGTTCTGACTCATCAAACCTCCTGGTACCGAAAATACGTGTCCCTCTTTTCTCGGGCCCTGGAGCACGTTCTCTGTCACAGGGCAGTAAGTTGTTGTGTGACTCCACGAGGTTTTTATCTTTGTCTTCCTGATGCCAACAAAGAACCTGGAGCACATCAATCTCTCAGTAAAATTTCAATCAAATGAAATTATGAATGTAATGAATTAGTCTCTAATGGATTATTAATTTGAGGGCAAGACTTGAGAAGAAATGTTATCCCCATAAGTTACTCACTCAAAAAACAGCAAAGTCTAGCTCCTGACTGAATTATGAACCCTCAACACAAAGCCTCTGGACTTTAGGACATGGAGGTCCACAGTCGTGGCCTGGCAGACAGCAGTGCCACGAGGCCTTGGGCTACCTGAGGAGTGTCCACAGAAACAGGGACATGACCATCAGGCCTGGCTCCATCAGAAGAGACATGGGTTCCCTTCAAGGCTCTGGAGCTCACTGACTGCTTCCCCTTGATCAAGTCAAGTAATCCTTCTTTATAAAATGAAGAAGCAGTTCTCTGGATGTCTCAGGAGAAATGTGACATCACTTGACCTCTCTCATATTGCTCTATAGTTTGGGCATCTGTCTCATTCTCTCCAAGTTCCATGAAGTTAAGAACATTTCTTTACTCATCTTTGTCTCTCCTCATAGGCCTAGCATAATGACTTCCATGAAGTAATAATAACTACTTATGCACCAAGCTCCATGTGAAGCCTTAGTTACATCATCTTGTTACCACAACTCTTTGAGAAAACTTCTACCCAAGTTGTTCAGAACAAACAAATGCTTAGGAAATTTAACTTGCCCAGTATCACAGGGCTACTGGGGCTTTCCAGGTGGTTCTAGTGGTAAAGAATCCTCCTGCCAATGCAGGAGAGACAAGAGATGTGGACTCGATCCCTGGGTGGGGAAGATCCCCTGCAGTAGGAAATGGCAGACTTCTCTAATATTCTTACCCGGGAAATCCCATGGACAGAGGCGCCTGGCAGGCTATAGTCCATGGGACCTCAAAGAGTGGGGCACGACTGAGCAACTGAGCACAAATAGGGCTATTAGGTAATAAGCTAAGTGTAAGATACAAGTTCTGTCTAGAACTGGAGCTTTAAATAGTTACACTTCATTTGTTAAGTTGAAATCAGTGAAAGCTGAATATGAATTATGCTTATTAGTGGAAATATATGATTACTAATATTAAAACCTGGAGCAGATCAATAGAAGTTTATACCCCTTGGGATAAATCCTTGTCCTCTGGCAAGAAGGGAGGGAGAAAACAAACACAGAGATGCTCTAAGAAATCAAATCTCATACATGGGTAGAAGGGAAAAATGTTAGTAGGCAAATCCACTGTCATGTTCAGCTTTAAATGTCTGTCTAGTCAAAGCTATGGTTTTTCCAGTGGTCATGTATGGATGTGAGAGTTGGACTATAAAGAAAGCTGAGCACCAAAGAATTGATACTTTTGAACTGTGGTGCTGGAGAAGACTCTTGAGAGTCCCTTGGACAACAAGGAGATCCAACCAGTCCATCCTAAAGGAAATCAGTCCTGAATATTCATTGGAAGGACTGATGCTGAGGCTGAAGCTCCAATACTTTGGTCACCTGATGCTAAGAGCTCACTCATTGGAAAAGACCCTGATGCTGGGAAAGATTGAAGGTGGGAGGAGAAGGGGACGACAGAGTATGAGATGATTGGATCGCCTCACTGACTTGATGGACATGAGTTTGAATAAGTACCAGGAGTTAGTGATGAACAGGGAAGCCTGGCATGTTGCAGTCCATCGGATCACAAAGATTCAGACACCACTGAGCGACTGAACTGAACTGATGGCTGACAGACTCAAAGCTCAGAAGCAGAATCCTGTTCAGTGCTTCCAGCAAAGAAATTAGATGTATCAAAGTTGATATCAATGACCATGTTAAGGCAGGTATTTGGAAATCAAGACTTGATCAAAATGGCAAATATTTTCTGGGAAGACATATTCTATAAGTCAGAGTTAAAGTCAAACTACATGGCATAGTTTGGAAAAGGGCAAAGTGTCCATGTTTATGTAATACTTCAAGAAGTGGAAGAAAAAAAAATCTGTTAATGCCATCCAGATGTCTCTAAATATATGGGCTCACATTTTTTAACAAACTGATATGCCAAAATTAAAGCTCCTAAAATAATTCAGTAAAGAACCTCTTAGCTTTGCAAAAATGATCCACCACAGACTGCATTTTTTCATTTAACAAGTATTTACTAAGTGCTCATTATGCACCATCATCTATACTAGATTATTTTTCCATTTTCATCTGGACTTTGATCATCCTCTTCATCCATGGCACTTTATCATCATTGGTCCATGAAAGTTCCCTCTCTTATTTATTAATTCATTGTGTTATATCCATCCATTCATCCATTCACTTTCCTATCACTTTCCTATCTTCCATGCCTATTCTTTTTTCTGACTTCCTTTACCTCCATCAGACACCCACCATTCCAATCAAAGCAACTGTTTTCATCTGGTCAACATCTATCCTTTTTTCTGTAGACATTTGTACCTGTTCTTACAAAATGTGTATTCTTTTGTGCATGTGGATTTTTAATTCGTGTAAGTGGTGTTATAATACAGAGCTCAACTGTTTCTTCCTTTTCAACTCAGAACTATGTTGTAAGATCCATCCACATTGCTATGTATACATTCCATCTGTCATTCCTAATGACTTGAAAGTATTCGGTGGAATGCAGCACTGCATCATACTTAACCAGATTGTCTCCAACCTCTCCTTCCACAAACAAAGCATCAATAAACATTCTGATATGCATCCTTTTACAAAGGCATGTGAACATTTCCTTGGAATTATATGCCCAGAGGTACGATTACTAGGTCAAAGGATATGCATATATTTAAGTTAACCAAATACAACCTGGAAACCCACCAGCAGTTTGTGAGGCTTTATTTCACCACCAAACTTGGTATCATCCAGCTTTTTAATTTTTGCCACACTAACAGATGTGGTGCTATTTCATCGTGGTTTTATTTTACATTAGTAATGCTGATAAATTTGGGCGTCTCTTCATATGTTTCTTAACCTCTTAGATTTCCTCTTCTCTAAAATGCCCTTCATTTCTTTGCCAGTTAATCTATTGGGGTTGCTGTGTTTTTCATGCTGATTGCCAGAAGTTCTTTATATATTTTATATGTACAATTCTAGGTATTATCAGTTTTACTCAATAGAAATTTTCTTCTCCTAACCTGCCATTTAACTTTATTCTCAACGTCCTTTCTTTAAATAGAAATACTTCAGTTATGGGCTTGACTTTGAATTCTATTTTATTTTATTGATCTCATTGTGTGTTCTTGTATTTACACTTTATAGTTTTCACTTTTATTACAGTACACCTTAAAAATTATAGAATAAGTTTATTAAGCCCCTCAAAAAAAATCCAGCTGGAATGTTGGTTGGTTTTCATTTAATTTATTGATATTGTCATAAGAATAATTTGGCCCTGATAAGCATGGGGTAGCTTTCTGTTAGTATCAACTGAGATCATATTCTACATTCTTTATTATTAGAGTTTTAAATTTTTATCCACAGAAATCTAGTGAATTCTTAGATAAGTAAAGTCTTGAAATTACAGTTTCTCTTGCCATTTTGAATAGTATCTTACTTTTTATTATAGTTTCTAGTTGGTTATTTTTAATATAGAAAAATTCTAATAATATTTGTGATATTTTATTTTTGGCAAACTTGCTGAACTCACTTAGCTTTAATAGTTTGTCTGTTGATTATTATGGTTATGCTAGGGCGATGATTATCTCTTCTGAAAATAATGACAGTTTTATCTTTTCCTTTCTAATCCTTACAGCTCTTGCTTCTTTCCTTTCCTTATAATGTTGGACAATCTGTGATAAATAGCAATGGTGATAGTTGTTATTCTTATCTTGTCCTTCTCTTGGATATATGTTGAACATAATTTCCTAAAATTAAAAAAAAAACATTATGAAAAATCTAAGATTAAAAAGGGTTTATTAACAGTGAAACCATACGAGTAAAGAAAAATGGGAAACTTCCCCAGGGGCCTAGTGGTTGAGACTCCACGCTTCCATTGCAGGGGACACAGGTTCAATCTCTGGTTGGGGCCAAAAAAATAAAAAGAATAAAAACTAAACTTGAACACTATAATGCAGTTTTTAAAAAATTAATACAAAGAGGAAAGTCTAAAACTTATTGAGAAGTTCATAGTAACAGCTGAGAAACAAGAATCATATTGATTAATATAATTCTCAACAGCAAAACTAGATGATGCAAATAGACAATGAAAAAATATTTTTAAAGTATGGAAGAAAATATCATGTAACTTATAACTTTAAATCCAACTAAACTGTTATTCATGTGTTGTAGCATAACAAAAGTATCCTCAAGCATACAAGGCCTCACATTAAAATTGCTCTTGGAGAAAGCAATCAGATAAAAGGGGCAACCCATGAGGATACTGCAAAAAATATGGGAGCAAAAGGTGGTCAAACACCTGGATAAAGTTTATTATAGAAATTTTCTTAAGGCTGGAATAAAAAAGAGAAAATACTTCTGTAAGACACAGAACAGACTAGAGCATGGAAAATCTGATGTCTGCAGGTTGAACAACCCCCAGACTATAAAGATTTTCTGTGGCCCAGAAATTTGGAGCCATTTGTAAAGTTATGTATCTACAGAAAGATTTCTTGCCCTCAGAGGTGTGGTAGAAGGGGAAGGAAGGACATGGGTGATTTTAAAGAGGAAGGGGAGGGTTCCTACATGTATATATACATTTTCCTTGGGACACAGTCCATAGAGTTCATGAGAATTTCAAGGTTAAGAACCACTGTTTATTTTATTTTTGTTTGGGTTTTTTTTTGGCTTTTTTAAATTTTATTATTATTTTTTTTTTTACTTTACAATATTGTATTGGTTTTGCCATACATCAACATGCATCTACCACGGGTGTACATGTGTTCCCCATCCTGAACCCTATGAGATAAAAATTTTTTTAATATTTGAGATAAATTAACAGTACAGCTGCAACAAGAATGAGATCCCCAAGTGATACGGGTAGTCCTTGTGTATAATATCAAGTTCCATTGCTGCGTATGTTCCATCTCCTGTGTTTTCTTTACACACTGAGTCAGCTAAATCCATTTCTCCTACAAATGAATATCATTACATTCTTCCACAGAATTTGCCTCTGGGCAAGACAGCAGGGCACTGTGGAGAGATTATTTAAGAGAATCTGGTTTGAAATATGGCTACACTGAGAGCAGTGTGTTCCTGGGTAACTGTTTAAACTCTCCAAACTTTAGTTTTCTCTTCTTCCACATCAAAAAATAATAACATTACTTGCAATGATTAAATGTAATAGCCTAGTATACAGCCTTTTATATATACTAATTTTCACTGTTTCACTTTGATCAAGAGACTGCATAATTGAATTCTCTTTCACATTTTTGTTCTCAAATTCAGTCACACTAGGGACCCCGATGAGTTTCACCAGTTTTTACTTTTCCAAGAGAAGAACAGGTCCTCCCAAAGAAGTAGTGGGATTCACACCACATCACGCCCAGTTCCCAGGACCATCCACAATATGGCCCACAGCTACTTGGCAGATCCTTATCAAAGAATGGCCTTAATGGTTGAGATTTCCAGCTTTATTGTGCTTTAAGTAACTAGATATTATGATTAGGATCAATGATAAAAGGAAATTACTTTCATTCTGATCAAACAAAAATTGCAGAGACCTATGTCCGAATGGCTTGGGTGGATGCCAGTGTTTAGAAGCTAGGGCTCTATTATGGGTAAGAGCCTGGCCTCCATGGCAAGCTGGAGGATGCCCAACTCTTTATGGCTATACTTGAATGCCTTCTGGCACTAGATGAATGGACTCTAGTCATACTGACAACCTCTCTTCAATCCAGGCAACTGGCAAGTGTTCATGCTCCCATTTTGCTGATGAGAAAACCAAGGGTCAGGTGGTTATAACTATGAACTATAGCCCAAGACTGTCATAAAAAACCCTGGAAGATAGTCATAAAAACTAATTAAGTTGGGACTAGCTAGCCATGAGCTTTGGAAAACAGCACTTGCAAAAGTCCTTGTTTGTGGAAAACACCACTTGCAAGAGAAAATTTCCCAGATTATTCTATCCACCGTGTGTTTCTTCCAACATTTGGCACTACACATTGAACAATAGGCTTAATTAATGTCACCTCCACGTCACCAGCAATACTTTCCCCCCACAGATTTGCACATTTGATGGCTACCTTCAAGAAATGTCTTCCTTGATACTTCTACAAATACTTATGTTATTTCAAAGTGAGGAAGACACAGACCTTATGCTCAAGCAATTGTCACTGGTATGAAAAACCTAATTTTTAATAATAGAAATTCCCATGAGAGTTCCTAGAGAGTAGCTCCCATCCAATTATACAGAATAATTATAGAGAGATATTTCTGGGCCCCAACCTCAGAAAGGCTGGCTCAATAGATCTGGAGGAGCCATGACTCAGTTGGTTGATCAGTTGGTTTACATGGAAAAAAAACTTTAGGTGACATTACTCTGGGATTTAGGAAGCATGTGAGCGATTTCACTTTTCACTTTCATGCACTGGAGAAGGAAATGGCAACCCACTCCAGTGTTCTTGCCTGGAGAATCCCAGGGATGGGGGAGCCTGGTGGGCTACTGTCTACGGGGTCACACAGAGTCAGACACCACTGAAGCGACTTAGCAGCAGCAGCAGCAGCAGCAGCAAAAAAGGCAATCAAAATGTAGTCCTCCCTTTTTTCTCAAGATTTTTTTTCTATCTATCGTCTTTCAACTCTTATTCATTGGAATGCCCCTAAAAAGCTAATTAAGAAGAAAAACAAAAAGCTCCAGGTTAAGCATAGCATGGAAGATCCCTTGTCTACTTAAGCACATAACTATCACTTCCCACACACAGGAGGGAGCTTGGCACCATGAACACTCTGAGCCCAGAGACAATCCCTTTCCTGTAGATCCCACCACAGGGAATAGTGATTGGGACCCTGTGACCTGCCTGGCACCCACTCTGCGTGCCCATGATGCAGACTGCTCAGTCTCACTGCTTCTGTGTGTGGTGTTAAAAGACCCAAGTGACCAGAGGCCCCCAAACAACATATCTCAGGGGTGCTGTCAAACCCCGTTTCCCTTGAGTTAAAGGCTCAGAGGAGTAAAGTGAAGGGAGTTTGCCCAATGATTGAGGTGATGCTTGTCATCCACCCTTCCTTCTGAAAATGCAACAAAGCACCTCCTCCTCTTCCTGTTTCTGAAACACCAAGCCCTCCAGTGACTCAGGATTTTCACTAAGTGTAGTTCATGACTTGTGCTCACACACTATCAAAATAGGAATTACAATAAAGCCAAAGTCCATTTCCTTGTGAATCAAGGTTTAGTTTACTACAAAAAGGAAAAGGCTCCAGCATGTCAAGACAAGTCTATTTGCATGTGTGCCATGCTCCTGGGCAACTTTCGGTCACAGGTGGAGCTGCAGGGTGAGCAGCTGTGCTGCTTTTTTTGAACTACCACTTCTCTAATTTGGAAGGAGAACAACTTGAATGAATGAATGAAGACATGGAGCAGATGAAAAGAAGAGGGGAATAGAAATGTAAATGAAGAGGGAAAAGGGTAAGAAAGGGAGAAAGATCACTCAGAATTTTAGACATCTCAAAGATCCAAAGAGAAAGAGATCTGCCTCCAGAGACAGAGCAGTTAATTCAAACAGTAACTCTAAGTGAGGCATGTGTGGTCAAAGTAACACAAGAGGGAAACTAGTGAACGAAGCTCAGCCTGGACTCTGCAAACCCAGAGACAAAGTCAGATATGGCAGTCAGTCAATACTTGGATATCCATGGCCTCTGATCCAGGCAATCACTTAACAAAGTATGCAGCGCCCAGCACATAGACTCTACCAAGGGTAGTTATTATTGTTGTCAGTATTACTTTTATTAACAATGAATATGGGGGCTTTTGACTTGAGCTCAGCATTTCTACCACTATGTATGGAAGCAAATACAAAACAAAAGCGGGGCAAGAAGTATAACAGGATCACAATAACTATAAACTGATTGGATAAGAACTTAAGCAGATAAATAAATAAATGTTGGTTAGTTACTGTACTCCACAAATAGATACAGTCACACCACACACTAAAAAAGTATTGGAGTGGGGGCGGGCAGAAGACGGAGGTCAAACAACTCCAAGAGCCCCACGTGTACTTTCCTGTTCACAAAGCCAACGATGGCCAAGATTTTGGGCACTCACTATATGCCAGGAACTGTTCTAAATACTCGCACGTATTATTTCATCTAATCCTCCTAGCAATGCTTTGAAGTATTAGCCTCATTTTACAGATGAAAGAAGTAGACAGAATGAGGTTAAGAAACTTGAGTAAAACATATAGCTCATCAAAAGAGCCAGAGTTCCAACCTGGGCAGTGTGATTCCACACCTCTTAATCAACCAATGACACTATGTCCCAAGAGAGCTGGGTCTCAGGAAATCAGTGATTCATTTCCCATCCCTCAATCCATTCACCCACCATCCATTCAGTTATCTATTCATTCAGCAAATATTTGTTGGCTGTCCCCCTGTTGTCATCCACTGTGTATTTGGCACTGAGGATATACCAGTAAACAAGAAAGTAAAGTCCCTGACTTCAAAGAGCTTCCATTCTAGTGGGAGTTGGGGAGGGGGCGGAGGTGGCGGAGAGACAGTCAGCACAAATTTCTTTTCATCAGAACAGCAAAAGCAGTGGATCAAAAAGAATCTCTTCAAATAAACATCTTGAGGCCTCCAGCCTGGTATTTACACCGGTCACATTTAGAAAAACAGTAAGAAGAGTTCAGCTAAGGGATACAGATAAAATCATCAATGACATTAAACCCAGATATTCTACATTCAGCAAATACCAACTAAGCACCAGCCATTGCCTTCACAGTGGAAAAGTAGAAACTGAACTCAAGGAGGCCCATGCTCAGTCAGATAAGCAGGAAGTGGGGTCAAGGCTCTGGTGAGCTTCCCACTCTGCCATGGATGCCACAAAAGATTTTACCAGGGGATGCTGAGCCCAAAAGCCTAGAACCTAATATGACCCAGACATCCTTGCCTGCCTTCTTTATCCAGAGGCTTCCAGTCCTACATGCGGAGCCAAGAACCCAATTCTGAACACTTACCTTTCTGAAACAGTGGGACTATTTTGTACCAGTGAGGTGGCCTTCATGGGAAGATGCTCAGACTCAGCAAATTCCAGACAGATGCTAAGCAGTCCCAGACCCACCTCACCTTGAGTGCGGCTTGCCTGGTGTGCAGATGACAACAAGTTTGTGGGCTGCAGAAATCTTGGAAGACTACCTCCTCTGGAGGAAGAAATGTTGAGTTCCTTGGGGAAGCATCTCAGGTTTCCTTTGTATCCAGAAAAATTGGCACAATGCCAGTTGTAGAGCACGTGGTCACTAAACTATCACAGATTCATTGACACCAGTCTCCTGTTCTTCTTCAGAGGGTGAGACAACCATGTAGACAGTAGAAGCTGCACCGGAACAAATTCCCAGCCCATCGAGGTTAACTGCCGTCCCCAAGTCCTGGGGGCCTGATTCAGGCTGCTGATCGGTGAGCACAATGGCTCCAGTTGCCACATCAGACAAAACACACCGTGATGAGTCTTGAGCCATCGCATCCATTTTCTTCTGCTCTGAATGTTTTGTAGGTTTTGAAATGCAGGCAGGAAACTTAACCAGGTTCGTCCAGGGAAATGTCACATGAGCCCCAAGAAAGAGCAGAGTTTTGCCAAATGTTGCATAAGAATCTTATCCTTTCCTTCTTTCAGCCGTGAACTTGTGTGCTGTAGAACCTAGGACCTCTGCTGGCCAGGAATCCTTCCTCCTAACCATCACGCAGGCTTATGTGTGCTGAGCAGAGTTGTGTCGAGGCCTCTGACATTTCTAAGGATCTCAAGCAGTCTGGCCCTTCACTGCAATCCTCTTGGAAAGCATAGACAACAGGAAGCCATTGGAGATTTTTAACTGAGAAGCAATAGGGTCAGAGTTATATTCCCTTTAAATGTGGTTTTCGCAACAGTGGGGAGATATATTTGAGCTAGGAGAAAGAGGAGGTGTAGAGAAAAAGTCTTCCTGACAACTATTCCAGCAAGAATTAGCTCAGGTTCAATCTACAGTGGTGACCATTGATGATCCCAAGCCACCTGGTTGTCATTTTATCCCATTCTAGAGGCCACGTGTCTTTGTAGTCTCAGAGTCTGTCACATAGTAGGTACCTGTTGGATTAATAAAAAGTAAATGAATCTGGAATGAGCCTTTCATTTTAAAGATGAGGAAACCAGAATCAGAGAGATGAAATTACCTTCCCACAGTCATTTAGATAGGCAAAGGCAGAGACGAGTTAGCGATTTTCACTTTATCACATGTCAAAATCATGACATGTGATTTGCAATGTGGTAGATCTGAGGTAGGACCAGAGAATTTGCATTTCTTCCAAGCTCCAAAGGGTGATGCTGCAGCTTCTGGTCCTGGGATTACATTTGAGAACCTCTGCCTTACCCAGTTCGGAGAAGGCAATGGCACCCCATTCCAGTACTCTTGCCTGGAAAATCCCATGGACAGAGGAGCCTGGTGGGCTGCAGGCCATGGGGTCGCTAAGAGTCAGACATGACTGAGTGACTTCACTTTCACTTTTCACTTTCATGCATTGGAGAAGGAAATGGCAACCCACTCCAGTGTTCTTGCCTGGAGAATCCCAGGGATGGGGGAGCCTGGTGGACTGCCGTCTATGGGGTCACACAGAGTTGGACACGACTGAAGTGACTTAGCAGCAGCAGCAGCAGCCTTACCCAGTTGCCCTCTACAATGCATGCATGCTAAGTAGCTTCAGTTATGTCCAATTCTTTGTGACCATATGAACTGTAGCCCACCAGGCTCCTCTGTCCATGGGTTTCTCCAGGCAAGAATACTGGAGTAGGTTGCCAAGCCCTTCTCCAGGGCATCTTCCTGACAACAATACCTAGCTGTCTTTTCTAAAAAAGAGGGGCCTGGCCTGACTCTTTCATCCCTCATGGCTTGGCTGTGAACTTTGGGGAGAGCAGGCATCCAACCTGGGCAATGGTGTATCTACAACTTGTGATGGAGAGTCCAGACTCAGAAGCCTAGGTTGGATCCTGCTTCCACCAACTTTGGGCAGGTTTACTTATCATCTCTGAGTACATAGACGATAACATTTCTGTGACGGTTAGATTAGTTATATGTAAAACATACATGTACAACACCAGCTATGGTGAAGTCAAGCCAACACGCTGGCTTTCAGAACTCACCATGATCAACTCTTTCCCTTGGGTCACAGGCCCTGTCTTTTCCATACACAATGTTCAAATGAACACCAGAGCCAAGTTCCACGTCTACTTGCCCACTCATTTCCACTATTTGTCTCCATGTGGGCTCACCCCAGCTCTTTCACAGATAATTATGCCAATCTACCTCCTGTTCTGAGAGGCCTCCTCCCCAAGTCATCGACACCAGAAATGGTGCTGTCTTGTCATACAGTTACTATTATCCACCGAGATATGGTTATACCTGTGTTGGCCCAAGGGTCTTCACACAATTGGAGAGCTGTGAAGAGCTCCTAAAACCATCTATTCCACTTGTGTCAATGAGAACCTAGGAGGCTCCCCCGTCCTTGCGGGACCCTTTGCCCTGGATAGTTGTCATTAGATCTTAGCGCCCCACTTCCACCCCTGCTCAAGCTGTGTCTCCCAGACAGTGAGACTCTGAGGTGACAAAAAGAGAAGGTTGGACAACTTGAGCACAGAGCAGGGGGCTGGTGGGGGTGCGGACCAGGGGTGGGAGGCGGGTAATCAAGTGTAACCAGGAAACCAGAGACGAATTGGCCCTGCCAGGTGGACTGGGGCGGGCTTCCCAGCTCAGCTCCTGCCATCCTCAAGGTACCCAGGGCTCTGCCTCAGGTGTGGTCAGGAGATGTGCCAAGGCAGGCTGGCTCGGGATCCCCTGTGGCTTCCTGCCTGGACAAACACGCCTCCACAGCCTGGTGGACCGTCACCTCCGTGGGCCCTCGGGCGCACTCACACTGGCCCATTGTTCCTCCTCCTGCCGGCAGTTGTCTGACTCTCCCTCCCGCTTGCTGGCCCCTGCAACCCCTGAGCAGGTCCTGGGGCTCATCACTGCCACCCCAGTGGGCATCGCAGATCAGGGTGCTCAAAAAGCACCCTCCTCTTTGGGGGACATTTTTTCAAGCAGGAACCAAAACAGCATATTGTGGAAAGTCATTTAACTGATAAAAGTTTAACTGATTTCTGGGCTTCCCTGATAGCTCGGTTGGTAAAGAATCCGCCTGCAATGCAGGAGACTCTGGTTCAATTCCTGGGCCTGGGTCAGGAAGATCCGGTGGAAAAGGGATAGGCTACCCACTCCAGTATTCTGCCCTGGAGAATTCCACGGACTGTATAGTCCATGGGGTCGCAAAGAATCAGACACAACTGAGCGACTTTCACTTCACTAACTGGTTTCTATCATCACAGTCCCTTTCTAATCCCCTAGTGAATTGTTAAGCGGATCCCCATAAAACAAATGGAGAGGACCAGCTCCAGGGAAGATGGGGTGGGGTCTATAGGCTGTCTCTGGGTCTCCCCATATTTTAGCTTCCCCATCCCTCAGTCCAGGCAGCCCCAGGGCATCTGCACAGAAAGCACACATTTGGAAAGGCTAGCCCCTTGACATCCTCTTGGAGCTCACCTTGTGGACCTTGAGACACCCCCTGTATTACCCGATCACCTGGCACAGTCTCTCACCCTGGCCCACTGGCTGCAACAGGCGTCTTCCAGGAGCCCCCTCAGAGACATGCCTGTCTTCTTTCAGCCTGGCCCAGACCTGACTCTTTTGTTACAGGGTTCCATTTTTGGCCCTCTGCTCTTCAACCACCTCACTCCCGGCCCAGGGCAGTGGCAGGTGGCCATGAAGTAGCAACTTGTCCCTGAAACGTGAGGGCAACTCAGAGCCGAATCTACCCCTCAGAGAAGCTGAACTTCCCACTCAAGAGCAGACTCTGTCAGTGTGAAGGGTCAGTGCACTTGGGCTTCTGGGACAGTGAGGGGTGAGCTTCAGAAATGTCCCCTTCTGTTAGATGTAACTTCTAAACTGCCTTGGTATCAGGTAATGCTCTAAAAACCAGAGCACACAGGTTTCTGGGCTGACTGGTCACTTAGGGAAGGCCCACGTGCTCCTCTGTGGCAAAGTCTAAGCTGCCCACCCACCCTTCCCAGGCCTCAAGTCAACCCCAAACGCCTTTTCAGCAAGTCCCCCCACAGGCCCTGCTCTGCCGCCGTTCCAGCACGTTTAGCAGAAAACTGACCAGTAATTAAGATGGCAACATTCACCACTCCCTTCTTCTTTGCCAAAAGCTAGTGTGCTTTGCTGTTACGTCTGAGGTTGAGTCGACTTTCCCTAAAAACCAAGACAAGCTGAAACCACAAATGTGGATCCAATCACTGCACACATTGCTCTTCCTACTCCCCGGACCTGGAATGTCCCCCCCATTCTTGTCGGCTTGCTCACTTCCCAAGATCCTCAAAGCCTTGCCTGAGACCTACGTGTTCTGTGAAACTACTTCAAACACTCCTTTTGGAGTGTATGACTCCTTTCTCAGTTGTGATCACCCCTTACTGCTCAAATTTTCCATGGACACTGAAGTGTTTCTGTTTATTTCCGTAACTCAGTTGTTGGTTTCTTGTAGGCAAAGACCAAGTCTTCCTGGAATCCCCCATAATGCCTAGCACCACGTTTTCTATTGTGCTTTGCAAGCAGCTAGTATTTAACCAGCATTGGTTATGTCACCTCGGCACTGTCTAGGGCCATCACATGTTAGATATTTATGCACTTTTTGAAGACAGCTGCCATAAACCTGCTCCATGCAAAAAGCAAAACTGAAAAAAGCATATAAGCACAAACACAACTTTAATCTCATAATTTCCTAGTTCTCTTCAGATTTTTCCTAAGCAAACATTCATAAGTTTGGTCTGTGTAACACACACCTCCCAGCTCCCAGCACCCCCTCTTCTCCCTTCCAATCCACTTTCCAAAATGCAGCCAAGAGATTTATTTTTCATGCAAATCTGTCATCTTCTTCCACTGTCCTCTTTAAACCTCTCATAGGCTTCCAATCACCCCTAGGCCCTAGTGCAAATCCTTCATCTAACTTCCTAGGCCCTCGGGGATCTGGACTTGCTGCCTTTCTCACCTCACCTTCTATCAGGCGGCCTGTGCTTTCTAGGATTGGCATCGTTGGCTTGCAGTTCTTAAAACTTTCATATCATGCCCTCTCTCGATTTGAGGCTTTCACATGAGCTCTTCTGCTCTTTCATGTTCTTTTCACTCTTTCCTTCCCTCCTCTGCATGCCTTCACCTGGTCAATTACTCTTAAACCTTCAGTTTTCAGATTAAACATCACTTACCCAGAGAGGACTTACCTGTGCCCCAGACCTAAGGTCAGAGAAACTGCCAGTTGCTCACACCGTGTCTTTCCTATGTCTCCTCTTCATTAACAGTCTTTGCACTTATTTTTTATCCTACTCCCTGAAGCTACGGAACATGTCCCTTTTGTTCATCAATATAAACCCAGTACCAAGTGGTTGAATAAAACTGAAACACCCTCACATTTCAGCCAATGCTCAGGATGTGCAAACTTCAGGCCATGAAGACATTACCCTTCACATGAGCACTTTAGAATCACTGGTTTTGAGATAAAGTTTATGATTAAAGAAATACTGTACAGAAGAGTTCCATCGCCTCTAATTTAGTCCAATTTAGCTTCACAAATCAAATCATTTACTTCCCCTATCACTACCTTATTCTCTGCCTCTGCCCTGTCCACCAGCCTCACTTGTGGTCTATGGCTTGTGGGGTACAAGAGGAAGGAAGGGGGCCAGTCATGACCACCAACATGACCACCACCGATCAATACTGCTACCCACTATGTTGCTATCACTTTAAGTAAAACTGCCCTTCTATTGGAAGAAAAGGTTCTAACATGGCTAATGGTCTATGAATCTCAGACAGCTTCAGTCAATTGATGAAAAAATAACCAGAGGTGTCTTTATGTGTCCACAAACTAGCCCCCGCATCTATTCAGTGTGGTTTCAGAGGGCACCCCTGGCCTCCTTCCACGTTTCCCCAACTCCTGATCAAATGTACCAATTAGACCATAGTCCTTTTGCTTGAAAGCAGTGGAACTTTAGCTGGTACATTAAACTGGAAGATTTAACAAAAGACAGTTGGCTGGGCCCCACTGCCAGAGTCTCCAGTTCAGGGAGCCTGGCTCAGGCCCCCAGCTCTGCATTCCTAAGTTCCAGGCAGAGCTGATGATGCTGGTCCAGGGACCACACACACAACCTCTCACTCAACCAGGGCTAGTTTCCAGACCTGGGGGTGCATGAGGATCACCTGTGATGACTTTTAACGTTTCAGGGTTCCAGTGGGGCCTGGGCTTCTTCATTTCTCAGTGAACCACCAGGGATGCTGACGCACAGCCAAGGCTGAGAATGACAAGTAAACATTTATCCTTGTTTAGAGGCAATCGTCTCTCTAAAGGGCTGAAGCAGAAGTGGAATCAGTGATTTACATGCTAGTGTGAAGAAGCACCTATCATTTCCTGAGAGATTTTAGCGAAGGGCAGGGATTGAGTCCCGAAGACCCTAGACCAGGGGGGAACGTGTGGGTGCAGAACATCCAGGAGAAAAGATCCTTGAGAACCCCTCTGACCAGCTGAACAGCCTCAGAAAAGCCATGCCTCTGTATAGATATACCACATCTTTATCCACTCATCTGTTGATGGGCACTTAGGTTGCACTTCAGTTCATATGTGCTGTGTCTAGTCACTCTTTGTGTGTCTGACTCTTTGCCACCCCATGGACTGTAGCCAGACTGTAGCCTCCTCTGTCCATGGGGATTCTCTAGGCAAGAATACTGGAGTGGGTTACCATGCCCTTCTCCAGGGGATCTTCTCAACCCAGGGATTGAACCCAGGTCTTCTGCATTGCAGGCAGATCTTTTACTGACTGAGCTACCAGGGAAGCCCTCCAGTTCATATCTTAGCTAATAACGCTGCTATGGACATTGGGGTGCACATATCTTTTCAAATTAGTGTCTTCTTTTCTTCAGATATATACCCAGCAGTGGAATTACTGGGTCATATATGCAGAGTACATCACGAGAAACCCTGGGCTGGAAGAAGCACAAGCTGGAATCAAGATTGCCGGGAGAAATATCAATAACCTCAGATATGCAGATGACACCACCCTTATGGCAGAAAGTGAAGAACTCAAGAGCCTCTTGATGAAAGTGAAAGTGGAGAGTGAAAAAGTTGGCTTAAAACTCAACATTCAGAAAACGAAGATCATGGCATCAGGTCCCATCGCTTCATGGGAAATAGATGCGGAAACAGTGGAAACAGTGTCAGACTTTATTTTTGGGGGCTCCAAAATCACTGCAGATGGTGACTGCAGCCATGAAATTAAAAAACGCTTACTCCTCAGAAGAAAAGTTATGACCAACCTAGCATATTGAAAAGCAGAGACATTACTTTGCCAACAAAGGTCTGTCTAGTTTTTCCAGTGGTCATGTATGGATGTGAGAGTTGGACTGTGAAGAAGGCTGAGCGCTGAAGAATTGATGCTTTTCAACTGTGGTGCTGAAGAAGACTCTTGAGAGTCCCTTGGACTGCAAGGAGATCCAACCAGTCCATTCTGAAGATCAGCCCTGGGATTTCTTTGGAAGGAATGATGCTAAAGCTGAAACTCCAGTACTTTGGCCACCTCATGCAAAGAGTTGACTCATTGGAAAACACTCTGATGCTGGGAGGGATTGGGGGTAGGAGGAGAAGGGGACGACAGAGGATGAGATGGCTGGATGGCATCACTGACTGGATGGACGTGAGTCTGAGTGAACTCTGGGAGTTGGTGATGGACAGGGAGGCCTGGCATGCTGCGATTCATGGGGTCGCAAAGAGTTGGACATGACTGAGCGACTGGACTGAACCGATGGTAGCTCCATTTTTAATTTTGAGAGGAAACTCCATTCTACTTTCCCTAGTGACTGCATCACTTTACGTTTTCACCAACAGTGTATTTATGGTTCCATTTTCTACACATCTTTGCCAACATTCTTTATTTGTATTATTTTTGATGACTTGTTGTTGAGTCTTTAAGTTGTGTCCAACTCTTTGTGACCCCATGGACTGTAGCATGCCAGGCTTCCCTGTCTTGCACCATCTCCCAGGGTTTGTCATTTTTTATGACAGCCATTCTGATAGGTGTGAGGTGATATCTCAGTTGGTTTTTATTACTCAGCCATAAAAAAAAGAGTAAAATTCTTCCATTTGCACAAAATGGATGACCTTAGAGAGCATTATGTTTAGTGAAATCAGTCAACAGAGAAAGACAAATACTCCATATAATCACTTATATGTGGAATATAGAAAAAATAAATGAATATATAGAGAGCAAAACGGAAACAAAGATACAGAGAACTAGTGCTTATTGGTGAGGAAAGGGAAGAGGGAGGGGTGAGATAGACAGATGAAATCAAGAGACAAAGAAGTGTGAGAGTGAAAGTGTTAGTTGCTCAGTCGTGTCTGACCCTTTGTGACCCCATGGACTGTAGCCCACCAGACTTCTCTTCTAGGGAATTCTCCAGGCAAGAATACTGAAATGGGTTGCCATTCCCTTCTCCAGGATCAAACCTGGGTCTCCCGCATTGCAGGCAGATTCTTTACTATCTGAACCATCAGGGAAGCCACAAGTTATATGTAAATAAACAACAAAAATACATTGGACAGCACAGGGAAATAGAGCCATTATTTTGTAATAATTTTAAATGGAGAACAATCTATAAAAATATTGAATTACTATATTGTACACCTAAATTAATCTAATAGTATAAATCAACTATACTTCAATTAAAAAAAAGAAAAAGAAAACCCATGCCTCCTTGCAGGGTCTCAGTTTTCTCATCTGTAAATTGAGGAGGTTCAGTGAAATGATTCTTTTATCACACAGGTCCAGAGTTCTGATTCCAGTATTGAACAGTTACTGAGCCACTTACCATAAAATACAATAAGCTTCTGGTAAAACTGCATTAAACTGAAGAAAAAGTGTTTCATCTGTAATACTGGAGTTAGTTTATAAGTAACAAGAACTTCAGAACCCTTCAGTGAAAACATTCTCTCCCTCCCTGATAAAAATTTGTGTAAACTGAAGAAGGATTTTCTAAACAAAGTCCTGTGCAAAGAGATTCAATTTATAAACTTTGGTGTCAGTTAAAGAGGAAATAAAACCATGGTCCCTAAAACCCTTAATTACAAAAGGCAGGACACGTGAGGAAAACTGAAGAAGAAAGGAAGCCTTCTTTCAGGAGGTAGATTAATCCCCTGTCCCCGTGAGTACAGCCTGAGTGATTAACTTCTAGCATGCGGAGGATATAAAGCGGGGAATAACTACGGTGGAGAAAACTGGCAGACACCACCGTCAGCAAGCGACCAAGGTCAATACAACCAGTAAGAAGTCATGTAGATGTTGTGCACCCTTGATGAGATGAGAAAGTCACTTCACCTCTGTGACATTCTTCCTCCTAATCCATAACTCTGGTCTAATTATGAGGAAACATCAGGAAACCCAAATTCGGAGACCTTCTGCAAAATGCCTGAATGGTGCTTTTCAAAACTGTCCAAGTCATAAAAACAGGGAAAGACTGAGAAATTGTCACAGACCAGAAGAGATTAAAGATACATGATAATTAAATGCCACAAGGTATCCTGGATTGGATCCTGGTACAGAAAAAAAATTTTTTTAATTGAAAAAGTGGTGAAATGCAAATAAAGTCTATAATTTAATTAATAGCATTATAATTATACCAATGTTCATTTCTCAGTTTTGATAAATATGCCATGGTTATATAAGATCTTAACACTAGGGGAAGCTGGGTGAAGAGTATTGAGGAATTCTCTGTACTTAATTTTTGCAACTCTTCTATAGAACTAAAATTACCTCTAAATAAAAAGCTAAAAAATAGACCATATAAGATGTGGGGAAAGCTGTCAAAGCTGAAAATGTGTCAACTAGCAATGAATATGGCATTACGCTTTGGATGTAAGACATATCTTTTTAAACAAGACTAAATTTGTACATCATTAAACCTGAATGAAATGCCCAAAGCCATAGCATCACTATCTTTGTCTCCATATTCACTAAATTACACTATAATTTGTATAAGAGATGTTCTATCTTATTCATTACTGTATCCCCATCGTCTACCTCAGAGTAGACATTCAGAAAGAATGTGTTGGGTGATTGAATGAAGTGATTCCAAGCTTTGTATGCAGACAATTATAAATAAACTCAACCCCTAAGTTCTTGGAATATGCAATCTAAGAAAATATATTTTAAAATATTTTATTTATATTTTTATTATGTGTTATTTGTATATAAACCCAAGAAATCTAAGATTTACATACAAAATCTAAGAATATACATATATATGTTATATATATGAATATACGTACATGTAATATGTTACATATATAATCAGAGAGAACACAGCCACAATATTAAGCCAATCTGGGAAGCGAATTTATGTCAGGTGGGATTTTTGCCTTACTTTGCTCACTGTTGAATCCTCAGTACTTACAATAGCTTTGGCATTAGCTGACACTCAATAAATATTTGTTCAATGGATGAATGGATCAAACCTCATGTCCATGCCAAGGGGCTGCCTTCCAGTTCCTTTCAGTTGAGTGTGTAGGAAGAGCAGGGTTGCTGCAGAGAAGCCCTCGGTCTCCCAGCCTTGAGGCAAGTTGGCCTCTGCTGTGTTTGTGCTCAATGTTCCCCTGGGATGCCTTAGAGGTCCTCCCACTCTGCCTTCCATGGCCTTTCAGAATCCGTATTGTACACAAAGGTCTGACTGTGTTTTTATTCAAAGGCAAGAAAAGAAATGCCACATCGGAAATGTCTCTGCACTCATTACCACATTGCCATTCGTGTTGACTTGGTGATGAAATTCAACGGAACTGAACAGCTCTTTGCAGAGTGGAACTTTACAGGGGAGCCCCCGAGCAAAAATTGCAGAATGAGTCCCCCTTCCCTTCTCAATTACCAAATAAACATCTTTCCAGGGCAGGGCTTCTCTTGTGGAGTCTTCGAATGGTGTTTATATCCATACTCATGTGAACTCTTGACTCTGGATACAGCACAGGTAATTCTCTCCTTCAGGAACCCTCAAAGTACAGCCACAGGTTCCAAAAATGCAACACAACTGTGTACATAGAAATCTGCTTGAGAAGCCAAAGGAAATTAATTCTGCTTTTTTTGCTTCAGAATCACAACCTCAAAGGTTTCTGTTGTTCTCCTCCAGGCACTCCCACTATTAGGGGCTAAAAATGAAAAGAAGTGTCCTCTCTTCACCAGGACACTGTATTTAGTGGAGAAAAGGGAAATAATTTTAGTGGGCTAAGGTCTCCTTTTTCTGCATTGTCTCCATTGTTATTCATGGGAAACAGAGAACTGTGAAAGAATTTATCTTGGGAACGGATCTAACAGCTGCAGAAGAGGCAATTTGAGGAGTATCCAAAGGTCCATCCATTTTCAGTAAGTCAATCCCTCATCACTGAAAATTTGAATAAAGAGATCATATGAGGGGGATGACAAATTAAGCCATTGTCATGTGAGGAGAAGTTGATATTGATCATATTGGCCAAATAATCATTTTAAAAGGTCTTAAGAGAAGGGATTTCATTTTCCTAAAGGAAATCAACCCTGAATATTCATTGGAGGGACTGATGCTGAAGCTGAAGCAACAATACTTGGCCACCTGATGCAAAGAGCAACTCATTAGAAAAGACCCTGATGCTGGGGAAGATTGAAGGCAGGAGGAGAAGAGGATGACAGAGGATGAGATGGTTGGATGGCATCACCAACTTAATGGACATGAGTTTGAGCAAGTTCCAGGAGATGGTGAAGGACAGGAAGGCCTGGCGAGCTGCAGTCCGCAGAGTCTCACAGAGTCAGAAATGAATGAGAGACTAAAAACAACAACAAAGACAAGGGACATGGGAACGTACTGCTTAGATGATGGCGATGCTGCTACTGAAAATAATGATGATAGTGATGATGGCAATGATGAGGAAGAGGAGGAGGAGGATGTAGATGATAGCAATGATACGGCTAATGATGGTGGGGCCAGTGATGGTGGTGATAATGGTTGAGGGTATTGGTAGTAGAGCTGTTAACAAAAAAATATCATCTTTGAAAAATGTATGTACCATTCACTACAATAAGCACTCTGCTAATTATTTCACTTCGTCCTCATGTTCACTTTTTTAAAATATTTACTTATTCGACTGCACCAGGCCTTAATTGCGGCACTCGAGATCTTCCTTGCGGCATGCAGGAGCTTTAACTGTGCCATGTGGGACCTAGTTCCCTGACCAGGGATCAAACTCTGGCCCCACTGAGAGTTTGGAGTCTTAGCCACTGGATCACCAGGGAAGTTCCCATCCTCACATTCATTTTTATGTATCTGTTGTACAGAAGAGAAAAAATGAAGCTGAAAGAGATTAGGTAACTTGCCTATAGTCACCCAGCTAGGAGATAAAGGGCTGAAGTTCCCCAAAGATTTCAGATGGTGACCTGGCTGAAGCACCCTACTTTTCCAGGGTTAGGAAGGAGATTCAAGTTTCCTGGCACACACCACAAAAGGAGGAAAAGGAAGAGCACCTTCTTACTCAACCCCTCAACTTCCAGTCCCCTCTTCTAATGTCATATGACAGTTATTACAGGCATAACAGACTCCTCATAATGACTTCTCTACCATCTATGCTAAAAAAAAAAAAATAGGAAAAGACAAAGATACATTTTGGTGACATGGCATGAGTGGCTGGGAGAAGAATGTTCTTCTATACGGAATTTTCTTTTCTTCCCTGGAAAGGGAGGACAGGCCACTCAGGTTGCATACGTGTCTCTGCAAAAACTCATATCTTTGAGAAAAAGACCAGGAGATGAATGAGACACAGTTAGTGACATGTTCCATTCATCTCCTGTGGTCTCATTGTCAATAAAAATGATTTTATATTATCACATTATTACTTAATGTGTTTATTAATTACTTAATCTTATTTATTAATTGATCTATTGTTTCATCTGTTTGATCCTCCCTACTAGGCTGCTAACGCTTTGCAAATGGAGATCATACCCTGCTTCTTTATACAGTATGCCCCCATGCCCCTATGCTGGGCATGCCATAGGTGCCAAATGAATACCTGTGTTCTGATTTATTGAGGAACCTCCACTCAGCCACAGCCAGCACTGAAATGTCAGAACCATGGGAACCCAGAGAGTTTGGAGATTATCTGTTATACTTGTAACAACAAAGATGACCCTCGATATTTTTCTGCAGGCATCAAGCAAGCTTTCCCAGGCTTTGGGACCTGTAGCAGACTCAGGATATTTCTCCAGCAGACAGATTCAGTTCAGCGTAAAGAATTGCCCATTTCCCCAGTTCCAAGGAGTTGTGCTGTGCAGGGAGCAGAGAGGATTACCTGAGATGATGGATGCAGGCATACTTTATAAATGCTCTCATTCATCTTCACCAAAGGGTAATTAAGAGCATAGACTTGGACCCAGACTGCCTGTTTTTGAATGCTGGCCATACTACTTATCAACTGTGTGACTTTGGACAATTGATTTAACTTCTCTGTGCCTTAGCTTTTCTTCTGTAAAATGAATATCTCATAAAGACTGTTGTGAGGATTCATATATGAAAAGCACTTGGAAGAGTTCCTGGCATATAGCAAGTGCTGTGTACAGGTTAGATGTTATTATTGCTATGATTTTTATTATTATCAAAACATTCTGCAGATATAAAGTATTTTTACCACTTTTCACAATGAAAATGTTTCACTTTCTCCCAACAAACTCAGGAGACAGATTTTATTATCATCTTCACTACTGAAAAGAGAAAAAATAAAATCAGAAGACTTAAGTGACTTGTTAGCAATGCTATACTCACTTGGCCACACAATTTCAGCTTTTGATAATGGTGCAGAAAGTGGTCCCCAGATGACCTCAGGTTCTGCTGGAGAGGGGCAGGGGCAGATGGCTCAGCAGGGCCTCGCTGGCCCCAGTAGATTTTTCTTTTGGATAGACTCCTGAGGATCATCTCTCTTCATAGGCGGACCAACCCCCACGTAATCCAGTCCATGCCTGCCCTATATCTTGCCTCTGCTTGCTTCTCAAACACAGTCCCTAGCTGCAAAACGAACCTCTATTTTTCTTGCTCTAATTAGTTTGATGGTCCTTTTGCCCCATTATTGAAAACCTGGTATATACTAAGTGCTTTTCCCGGGGGATAAAAATCTGCTGCCAAGCTCAGATATAGCCAGCTTAGCTAGGCCAGACATGTGCCAGGGGGCTTTGGGAACTAGGACCTGGGTGTGGGCACATGGGCACCAGAAAGCCAGCACCCTTCCTCCCTGGGCAGTCAGCTACTGAAGAGCTGGTGTTTTCACTCATGGCATCTCCTTTATACAGGCACCCAGAACCAATGCAAATCTGGAGCAAGGCACTGGGGAGGCTACAAAGATGAATCAAACACAGGCACACACCTGTGGCACCTACAGGCCAGGGACGGGGGCAAAGTACACACAGCAAACTCTAACACTGGAGCCACAGTATTAGTATTAGTATGCTGTTCTTCCTCTTTACTAACTTTATATTCTTAAGCAAGTTTCTTGACTTGTCTGCTCCTCAGTTTCTAGTCTATAAAATCTGGCTAATAATTATGCCCATCTAGAGAGGATTCAGTGAATTAATACATATAAAGCTCATAGAAAAACATCTGCACATAATAAGCATTTAATAAAAGTTAGTTGCTATTATTATTATCATATTATATTGTATATTTATATGTTGCTAAATATATAATGGTATATACTATCTATAGATATATATGCCAGTATATATATCTATCTGAGAAGGCAATGGCACCCCACTCCAGTACTCTTGCCTGGAAAATCCCATGGACGGAGGAGCCTGGTAGGCTGCAGTCCATGGGGTCGCTACAAGTCAGACACGGCTGAGTGACTTCACTTTCACTTTTCACTTTCATGCATTGGAGGAGGAAATGGAAACCCACTCTAGTATTCTTGCCTGGAGAATCCCAGGGACAGGGGAGCCTGGTGGGCTGCCGTATATGGGGTCGCACAGAGTTGGACACGACGGAAGTGACTTAGCAGCAGCAGCATATATATATCTATATACTATAGATAGTATATACTGGTATATATGGTATACATTATATATAGTAACACTATATACAGTTATATTAATACCATATAAGTATATATCTTATGGACTGCAGCCTACCAGGCTCCTCCATCCATGGGGTTTTCCAGGCAAGAGTACAGGAGTGGAGTGCCATTGCCTTCTCCGATATCCACATATACTTTAGAGCATATATCCTATATACAGCATATTATTATAATATAAACTGTTATTACAATTACTATATATTATTGTTACAATGTTCTTTAGTAACAGCAAGGAAAGAGTGGTTATTTCTAAGGTATATCTGAAAAAGATATAGCTATAAAACAACAGGAGTCACTAATTGTTATGAGCTCAAAATATGCTAAGCCCTTTGTAAGCATTATCTAATATAATCCTCACAAAACTCCATGAGTGGATAATATTTGCCATATTTTGGATGAGAAAACTAATCTTCAGAGAGGGTGAGTAGCTTGCACAGTAGTCCATGATGGGGCCAAGTTCACATCTGGGTCAGACTGCCCCCAGAGTTCAAGTTCTCAACCACCCTGTTTATTCCTTGGGATGTGTGACTTTTGATGCAGGTCAGAAGGCAGGAAGAGTGTAGTGTAGGGGGAATTAGGATGGAAAGGGAGAGGGAGGAAGGCCTCCAGAGCCAGAGAACAGTGCTGGGGCAAAGAGGTGCTGGCAGGGCAGTGAAAGAACATTAAATGTCTCACATATCCACTGCAGTCTCACCTCTGCTGAGGTCGGGCTCTTATAACACTCAGCCTTCCCCATCCAAAACCTCTAAGCTCTTATGGTACCCCAGAAGGGCATCTGGAGGACAGATGGAAATAGGTGCACAGAGTCACTGGGGTTGGGCTCACACTTGACTGACAGGGCGGGAGGAGGCAATAAGCCAGCCCTATCCCCTTCTCATAGGTCTCTCCTCCATCCCCCACTGCCTGGGTCTCTTGGTTGCTTTGATACCAATCATCAATACCAATTACCACCACCTACTCAGAGGCCCATAAGCCTGACTCACTGGCCCTGGGGAGAGATTTTTTTAAGGGCAGAGGCTGCTGTAGCACCTCAGGGAAGGTTCCCAGCAGGAGAAAGAAGAGCAGGCTCACAGCTGAGAAAACTGTGTGACTGCATGACTTTATCAACTGTGTGACTTTGGACAATTGATTTAACTTCTCTGTGCTTTAGCTTTTCTTCTGTAAAATGAATATCTCATAAAGACTAACACTTGGCCAGGGAAGGCCTGCCTCCTCCAGAAGCCATTCTCAACATCTTCACCTCCACCATCCATAAGAAGATTTCAGACTCAAGGCACGGGTGCACGGTGGGGCAGTCAAGGAGAGCACCTCTGTTTCCATTCATTTCCACCTGAGGCTGGAAGGTGCAGAGGGCCCAGGCAACTTGGAGACGTTTCTCTCACCAAGATATTCAAACCCACGAGGGATGATAAAACAGAAACTGATAAAGTCATCTTTATCAGTGACCTAAGTAAGCATCACACATACATTCATTCATCCAAAAAACATTTAGTGAGAACATATATGTACCAGACACCATGGAGATACAGAAGTAAATAGAATCCCTGTATTCTAGTGAGCGAGGTTTCCAAGTAAACAAATATGTAAGACAATGGGATTCATGCCTGTAGAGGAGACACAGGGTGCTCTGGGAGAACAGAATGGGTGCCAATCAGTCAAGGGAAGGTGGATAAGGATAGGTGCCATGACTTCTGAGTTGCGTTATGAAGTCTACGTGGAGATTGGAGTTAACCACGGGAAGAAAGGGTATGATAATGCCAGTTCAGAAACAGGAGAAGGGAAAGATGAAAGTTTATACAGATGTTTGTCTGCTGTAGTTATAGGAAATTGAACTCTCATTCATCAGCCAATAGTTTCTCTGAGAACAACGGAAGAGGTGATGGAAAAGAGAAAGTTTTAAAAACCACCACTTTAAGAGCTGAAAGGAGCTGAAAAGGGAGTTGACTAGATCCCAGGTGGCACAGTGTTAGAGTCCATCTGCCAGTACAGGAGACGCAAGAGATGTGGGTTCGATCCCTAGATCGGGAAGATCTCCTGGAGTAGGAAATGGCAACCCACTCCAGTCGTCTTGTCTGGAAAATCTCACGGGCAGAGGAGCCTTGTGGGCTACATGGGGTTGCAAAGAGTTGGACGCAGCTGAGTGACTGAGCACACACACACAGGAGATGAAGACAGTTGAAAAAGGAGTTGACCGGATACATGTGTGAAGTTCATGCATCTCTCCCGAGTCAGTGTCCTCGTCCTAATGCAGACACAATTTCGATAATGATTATTTCCTCTCTTTTGGAAGTTTTGGCATAAGGAATGCCATATGTTATGGTAGGAAAAAAGGCAATTTCACAAAACAACCTTATGTAAATCATTTCATCTGATGACCCCTTATTTACAAATGATGAAGCTGAAGTCTATGGGAGAAGGTAAGGAACTTGGCTAATGGAAATGATGGGAGGCAAACTTAGATCTTCCAACTCCGGATCTTAAATTCTATCATGATTGGGGAGACTTAGCTCTGGGCTCTGGCCAGCTGCTAACCTGCTGTGGGACCTTGAATTAGTCACTTGACTTCTCTAAGCCTCAATTTCCTTATTTGCATGTGAATCTATGAATCTCTCTGAAACTCTTTCTTAATCTGTATGCCTAGAGCCCTCTTTCAGAGTTTTAGAGAAGAACTTGCCCCTTCACTGTGCCTCACCCCTAAGTGCTCCTTGTTTAGGACACATATGATTAGAGATTCAGGGTTTGCCTAGTGGGAGCCAACCCATGAGCCCTCTGACTTGGAAATGAATTTTTAACAGAAAATATCAGAAATGGATTTTCTTAAATTTCCACAACCCCATCAGGTTTGGGAATTCCCCTAAATAAACCAATTTGCCTTAGTAATTCATTGACCTAGACATAGTGTAAGAAAAGATGGGGTGTCACAAGCAGAAAAGACCAAAAATAAGCTCTACAACCAACTAATTGTGTGCCCTTGGTTAAAGGCCTGTTCATGTCACACAAACTCATATCATTCAACTATGAAATGATGTGGTTGGTAGAGATGCAAGTAAACATCTTGCTTAAATCTGAACTCATGGAAGCAGCTGCCTCCTCAGTATGTCTACTTGATTTTCTAGACACCATTTCCAACCTAACATGGCCCACAGACTATACTTTGAGTCGCAAGGAGATAGAGTATACAGTATGCATTAATTTTTCTCTCTCCCCCAACTAAAGCCCTATAAGGGCCAGAACTTTTTTTATTTCTACATTCCCTACTGACTTATATCAGTGACAGAGAAGACACAAAATAAATTTCACGGAGGGAATGAACGAGGGAAGCATGAGGGCATGGAGAAAACCGCAGAAAGCCACCTAATAAAGTCCTAGGAGTTCAAGTGGAAGCCAACAGACTGATTTCCAGAAGCAGACAGAAATACCATGAGACCAAGAAGGCAACAGGATCATCTCAGTTCAGCTTATCCAGTCATTAAGTTTACAGATTGAGTTGGGCCAGCTTTAAGAGGTGAGGCCCAAGAGCCACATGGACTATAACACTAGAGCAAAGGCAAAAGAGAAGCCAACAAGTTCAAGAAAATTGCTTCAGGCACGACTGCAGTGCTCAAAGCCCACTCTGGGGGGTGGAGGCTATACGGTACCTCCATGGACTGTGCTGGTTTAAAGACACATAGTTTGGAAGGACAAATTCTATTCCATTTCACTCATGTTGGAAAGACCCGATTTTTTTCTTTAATTTTCTATTGAAGGAAAAATGCTTTACAGAATTTTGTAATTGCTTTACAGAATTTGTTTTCTGTCAAACCTCCACATGAATCAGCCATAGGTATGAAATTAAAAGACACTTGCTCCTTGGAAGAAAAGTTATGACCAACCTAGAAAGCCTATTAAAAAGCAGAAACATTACTTTGTCAACAAAGGTCCATCTAGTCAAGACTATGGTTTTTCCAGTAGTCATATATGGATGTGAGAGTTGAACTATAAAGAAAGCTGAGCACCAAAGAATTGATGCTTTTGAACTGTGGTGTTGGAGAAGACTCTTGAGAGTCCCATGGACTGCAAGGAGATCCAACCAGTCCATCCTAAAGGAGATCAGTTCTGAATATTCATTGAAAGGACTGATGCTGAAGCTGAAGCTCCAATACTTTGGCCACCTGATGTGAAGAACTGACTCCTTGGAAAAGACCTTGATGCTGCGTAAGATTGAAGTCAGGAGGAGAAGGGGACGACAAAAGAAGAGATGGCTGGATGGCATCACCAACTCAATGGACATGAGTTCGAGTAAACTCCAGGAGTCGGTGATGGACAGGGAGGCCTGGCATGCTGCAGTTCACGGGGGCGCAAAGAGTCGGACACGATTGAGCGACTGAACTAAACTGAACTGATACATATATCCCCACCCTTTTGAACCTCCCTCTCATCTCCCTCCCCATCCCACCCCTCTAGGTTGAGACAGAGCCCCTGTTTGAGTTTCCTGAGACATATAGCAAATTCCTGTTGGCTATCTCTTTTACATATGGTAATGTAAGTTTCCATGTTATTCTTTCCATATATCTCAGCCTCTCCTCCTCTCTCCCCATGTCCATAAGACTGTTTTCTCTATTTCTCCATTGGAACTACCTGATTTTAGAATATAAGAAATAAGTACTATAAACAACTTAATTGGTTTTAAATTTCTTTCTTTCTAGCTTATAAGTTATACCATAACTCAAGTATTCCAAGATAATAAGATAATTTCATGGTCTATTGTATAGCACTTTAATGTCAACATAGCTGATGATGGTGATGACAATTATACCCATCTTGCTTGTCAAAGGATTTGAAGCACTTTATAAAATAACAACAATAAATAACACTCATGTGGTGCTTACCATATGCCAAGCGCTCTTCTAAGAACTCTACAGATGTTAACTCATTTAATCGTCCCCAAAATTTTTTGAGGTAGGTACTGTTTGTTATTATCCCCACTTCATAGGGGAGAAAACTGAATCCCAGGGAAGTTAAGTGACTTATCCAAGATCACTCTGCTAGCCTACAGCAATGTATACAGCAAAACGAAGAAATAAATTATATAAGAACCAAGTCATAAAAGAAGAAAAGACATGGTGTGGGAAGAAACTAACTTTATCATAAAATTTGGGGGGAGAACTGATAAAACACACCGTAAAGTTAACTGTAAGCTTCCTGAGCCCAGGGAAAAAGGAAAATGGGATAAGTTTTAGCCAAAGGTGATTTCCAGCAAATCGTAAGAGAATTTTGTGAGAGGAAGCCAGAAACATTAAAAGGGAGTATCTGGTGCGCTCCCGGGTCCCCAAGGATCGGCATCCAGTGGGCTCAGCGGAGGGGTGCGGACCACAGAAAAGATTCCGAAAAATGAGGGAAACAGGAAACCCAGAGGTGCCCCTGTAGTTTGGCGAAGGCCTTAGGAGGTCACTTGGAAATGCTGCTGGCTGTGAGGTGGGGCGGGGCGGGGGGGGGTAGATGTGCACAGAGCTTTGCAGGCTTGTCCTTTGCATGGATGTTCTTTGTGGAAATCCAGCTCGGAGCCATCTCCTGATGTGTAAGAATTTCCCAGACAAACCTTGAGCTAAGCAATGCATTTTTCCCTAAGGAAATGTTTGTCTTCAGCGATGTTCAAAGCCTATGTATTTCCGCTAGACTCTGGCTTCAGGTCGGTTCCCCCAAAAGGCTCAGAAGCGACTTGAACAAAACAACCCAAGGCATGGTGGTTACTAATAGACTTCCCACAGTACTTCTTCATTCCATTTGGACTCCTTCAAGGGCAGTGGAGCATCACAATTTCCCTTGAACTTCGCCTGGAATATATAGGTGAACTATAAAGAAAGCTGAGCACAGAAGAATGGATGCTTTTGAACTGTGGTGTTGGAGAAGACTCTTGAGAGTCCCTTGGGTTGCAAGGAAATCCAACCAGTCCATCCTAAAGGAAATCCGTTCTGGGTGTTCATCGGAAGGACTGATGTTGAAGCTGAAACTCCAGTTTTTGGAGAGCTGACTCATTTGAAAAGACCCTGATGTTGGGAAAGATTGAAGACAGGAGGAGAAGGGGACGACAGCGGATGAGATGGTTAGATGGCACCAGCGACCCAATAGTCACGAGTTTGGGTAAACTCTGGGAGTTGGTGATGGACAGGGAGGCCTGGCGTGCTGCGGGTCAATGGGGGTCGCAAAGAGTCGGACACGACCGAGCGACTGAACTGAACTGAACTGAACAGAAAAACAAATGCTGTTCAAGGACACTGAAAGAACGCTGATGTTGAAAATCAGATCTGTATTGTGAGCAATGCTTAGAAATCCATGAGTTGACACATAGTATTACGCCATCATCCTTGTAGTTCCCTCAGTGAAATATGTGGCGAAAAGCTCTTCCTTCGTGGTACAGATTCATGAAGAAGCTAAATAGCATGAATCCTTTATGTTGACAAATGTGAACTTAAATCTCCTGTGAATCCTGTGTGACAACCACACATACCATCATGATTTATTAGTATTACATCAAAAAAATAAATAAATAAAAGGGAGTATCTGTGGGATCAATGCCACTCTAGGGGGGCAAAGTCCAGCAGAGAGAAGTGTAGAGTTGGAGACTGAAGGGGTCAAAGACCCAAGAAAGTCAGCAATAGGAATGGGACAAAACAGAGCCCAGAACGATGAGGCAGCGAGTTCCAAATACAGAGCAGTCAGGAGTCAGTGTAAGCAGTGAACACCCAGGGAAATCCTGGAAATGCAAGATTCTAACCAGAAGTCTTTTAGTACCTTGCTACTACTCAATGTGATCCTGGGACCAGCAGCATCTGCATCAGTGGGAGACCTACCAGAAATGTAGAATTTCCAACTCCACTGAGTTCTACTGAATCAGAACCTACATTTTTAACAAGATCCCCCCGTGATGAAGGCACTTGCAGGTTTGAGAAACACCACTTTGGCATAGCCTGGTGAATTTCCACACAGCAAGAGGCTTGGAACACACTCCAAGTGTTTCACATTCATAACCCCTTTCAATCCCCAAAACAATAATACAAAAAGATATCATTTTTGTACCCACTTTACAGATGAGGAAATTGAGGCCCACAGTCGCAGCCACATGCCTAATGAATGCAGAGCTGGGATTTGTTACCAAACCGATTTAATTCAAATTCTGTCTGCATTCCTATGAATAATTTGATGGAAATTCATCCTAGGGTCTGAGAAAAGAGTGGCCAGGCCAAGACACAGAGAAGCTGCTGCTGGCGGGTGTTCCTGTGTGTTGCAGTGGATGGTGGAGGAAGGGAAGGTGTCACAGGAGTGGAAAGAGTGAGGGCAGAGGCGAGCGGATGTTACTGACGCCTGAGAGGGTGGCAGACATGGCCCTGAATCCCTTTCGGAAAACGATTCCCTTCGACAGGGTAACAGGGGACCTGTGGAGGTAGCTGTAGCGTGACCTGCTGCCCCACTCGGGGCACCCACCCCCCTCCCCAGCTCAGCTAGCTGCAGCCCGTGTTCCGTTCTTCAACAAAATGTCAGTGTGGGAGCAAACCGAGAGTGAACGTGTCTTTAATTTGCTAATTAGTCATGTGCCACCTTGTAACCGCTCCTGCATGTTATTTCTGCATGTGAGTGTGTTGTGTGTTATTTAAGTTTTCCTCTCTCTGCGGTTGGTCTCCTCACTGGTTTTTTTTCCTAAGTTCCCCATGGGCCAAGACTATCTTGGATTTCACTGGGTTCCCCAGAGCCCTGGCAGAGTCCGTGGGTATTTAACAAGCGCGGGGCGATGGACTGCCCCGTCACCCCAGAGAGCAGAAGCAGCCCAGCCTCTCTCAGGTCCCTCCAGGGAGAGGAGGCAGGCGGAGCTGATGGGTGCTGAGTGCCGAGTGCTGAGTCCGAGCCCGTGGACCGCTGGATGGTCTCTCCTCGCCCAGCTGAGCCTCCCATCCGGGGCTCAGGGAATCCCTAGCGGGCCTCACCCTCCACTTTCATCTTCATGGGAAACGGCAACTTCACCGCACGTGGGTGTGTGGTGTGAAGACACAGGGTGGCGTTCTCGGCCGGCAGCTGTTTTGCTGTGTTGTTTTCCTGCCCCTTCCTGAAGAGATAAGATCTGGACGAGCTTGTGGTTCTCCCCCCACCGACCCTCAAAGGCAGCGGGCAAGCCAGGTTCCCATTTCTCAGGCGCTTCCTCAGAATCACACCCCATTTCAATATCTGTGATGAGATCCAGCTCGCTTGAAAGCAGAGGCAAAGAAAAACGCAGCTTCCCAGAACACAGGGCAAGAAGATCAAGGTCTCTGAGCTTCCCTTTCTTCTCAGAAGGTCTCCAGGCAAAACTGATTTGCATAGGTTGCCAACTCCTACCTCGCAGAGGGAGCCTGGAGCCCAGGGCTGGGGAGATGCTGCCGCCTTCCTGGCTCTAAGGGCTGAGGGGGAGACGAGAACTCAGAAGGGAACCAATGGTGGGGGTCTTTGGGGGGGCCTGGGATGAGGAGAGCAGACAGCTCTGGAAAGACAGAACAAAGAGAGACAGCTAAAAGAATTCATGGTGATGCACACAAAGCCTTGGCTCTGAGCTGGCATGCCAGCTGCAAGGTGTCCAAAGAGAGGGACTAATTCTTCCAGAACCCAGTGGGAAGCCGAGGTGGTGCCTTCAGATGCTTGCCCAGGGCACAGAGCAGAACCGGCCTGACTCGGGACAACCCGTGCCTGGTTTGCTAATTCCCAGCGAGCTCCACCGGCTCCAGAGGAGGTGATCACTCCTCCTTCCTCCAAGGCTTCTCCTTCTCCACTCTACTCTCCCTGGTCATACAAGGGAGCAGCTGGTAACACTTGTCACCTTGAGGCTGTTTCCTGAGAAATCAGAGACCAAGAGGCTGCACTGGGTAGAAGGCTTGGGAGCATACAGGTAACAGGTTTAGAGATTCCCCCTTAATTTACTAATGAAAAGAATCACACCCTCCTGACCTGATGTCCCAAGGTCAGGCTGGGGAAGGAGAGACTGGGATTTCTCACGTATCTCCTGGAAGGAAGAGGAGGGGATGAACTGGGGTTAAGGCTTGTTGCCCTGTGGGACCCAGGCATGTCCTCCCCAGATGGGTAGCCCAGTAGCCTCCCAAGACACATTCACTTTAAACAAGAAAGAGAATCTGGCTTCCAGAAAGGAAGTCCAGCTGGTCACAGAGCTGGAAGGAGTGGATGTCTGGGGGTTGGAGTTGGGGGGTAGTGGGTGGAGGTAGGGGCACCAGGTAGAGGAACCAGAGGCCCAGAGGTTGGAAGTATGATAGAATCTGGCAGCTCCCTTTGTTAAGTTTCAGGATATTTTTCATTCCAGGCAACCTAAGACATCTAGCTGTTAAGGGAGAAGGGCTCAGGAGGTGTGGGGAAGGGAAAGCTGGAGAGGAGCTTAAGGTGTGGCCTGGTTGGGGGTTGGAATTGTAGACACTGAGTCTATAGGACCTTCCTCAGCTCCTTTCTTGGCCTCTGGGTATAAATAACTGACTCGCCCTCTCCCTCTAACCTCTTCTTGGTTATATGATTACACTGACTCCTAGGGAAGGTGTGTTCCTCACTCGGAGTCCCCAGACATACATACCCTAGACCTGGGGGGACTCTGGCTTCCTGAGGTCAGGTCAGAAGAATAGATTCGAGAAGTTGTCAGTCAGGCCAGTGGAGCGTAATGATTTGGAGTCCTTCGGGTAGATCCAGAGCACACCTTGATTCTAGTTTAATACTCACGGCTGCTCCCAGCCTGGAACCCTTTGAAGGGACAGGAGGTCTCTCCCCACTAGGAGGTCACACTGACCCACAGACTTTCGGGTTAGGGCTCCTGGATTTGCATTCTGGCTCCCCTGCATAATCTGTGATCTTGAGAAAGTCATTTGACTTCTCTGAACCTCATTTTCTCAAATGTAGAAAGAGGATCCTAATGGTCTCGACAGGACTAAATGAGCTGCTGTGACACCCCACACAGCACCTGAGCAGATCACTCAGTAACTAATCGTCATTCTTTTTAATTTTATTACTATTACCACAGATTTCCCCCAGATCGGTAGCCTCACTGGGCCTCCAGTGAATTCTATTAAAATAGATTTTTGAGGCAGCTGGTCCCCCAGCACTTCCCAAGTCCCATTGAGCCCTTGAAGATGTTGAACTAACACGGTGCCTTGAAGGGCTCCAGCCCCAGGGCAGCCTCAGGGTGGGTTTATATTTCAGACAGAGTTTGGGACTCCAATGCCCCTGTCTTAGGCTCCCTGGGGTCTCAACCAGCATTTTGAGAGACTGAGAGATTAACTAAAGGACTTGCCCTTATCCAAGTTTTATCAACTTTGGTTGAAGGACTAAAGACGATGCTAACCAGCAGTTGTGACTAGGTTTCTGCCAGTCACTGCTCCGCATGGCTGCCTCCGCTTGTCTTCCTCTTCCTCTTCCTGTCCTCCCTTTGCTGATCTGGACTCAGCCGGGTATTCTTGTCACAAGGTCATCGCCCAGGTGAGCTCAGCTCAGCGTGAAACAAAACAGCTCATCTGAAGGCACCACACCCCCCTACAGGGAGAGAGAGAGAACCCTCCTTGACTCCCGCCCTCTCACCAGTGGGCTCTCTCCGCTCCCTCTTGCAACAGCCAGGCAGGTGGGCGTTTAGCGAAGCTCCCGCAGACCTCGGGCAGGGAGCAGAAGCTGCCCCCAGGGTGCTGGGCAGTGTCCGTGCCCACCCTCTCAGCGCACCGTCTGGGGGTCAGCCACTCGGCTTTAAAAGATGTCTGGGCACAACTTGGGTTTCAAAAGGCTTGGGTGTTTGTTATTTTCCGAGCTTCAGTTTTAGATCCATTTGGGTGTTTTCCAGAGGAGAGCCACGCTGATTTGGCATTCAAGCATCCTGTCTCCCACGCCCTCCTTCTCGCTCCCAAGCACCCTGAATCCCCGCTGCACCAGCTGCCAGTTTGTGCGTCTGAGGCGTTGTCATGTTCTCGGGCCATGGGGCATATTGTATAAACACACGGGCAGTTTACACTGCCTGGGAACTTAGGGGCTTTCCTCTCCACGGGAAACAGCTGCAAGGGGGCTTGACCAGCCCTTGCTTTGTGGAGAGGGAGACATCGCCTCTGATCATGCATGTGGGGCAGGTGCATTGGCTGGGCTCCTGTTGTTACGCCTGAGGATTCTCCCAGAGACGCCGAGATGGGAAGGACGCTCATGATGCTCTCCACCCTCCTCCCAGTTTAATTGCTCATAAGTGACTTTGCATATGGCAAACCCCGTCTCTGTTCATCCCTCGTGCTGTCTGCCAGTAGCACCCTCCACCATCTTACTGCTGTGGGCCTCTAAGACAGCAAAATCATAGACTCATAAAGCTGGGAGGCACTTCAAGAGGGTCATTCACCCAACAACCTAGATGAGCACTTACTGTTGTTGTTGATGAGTCACTAAGTCGTGTCTGACTTTTTGCAACCCCATGGACCGTAGCCCTCCAGGCTCCTCTGTCCATGGGGATTTCCCAAGCCAGAAACCTGGAGTGGGTTGCTATTTCCTTCTCCCAAGGATCTTCCCAACCCAGGGATTGATCCCACGTCTCCTGCATCTCCTGCATTGGCAGGTGGATTCTTTACTGCTGAGCCACTGGGGAAACCCAGATGAGCACTCACTATAATACAAAGCACTGTGTCAGATTCCACGGGCAAAGGCAGGTGAACAAGACCAGGTTCCTATCTTCACAGAAGTAACAAACTTCCAGCTCTGCCATCACCTCCAAGAAGCCCTCCAGGACCTCCCCAGGCAGGCTCAGATTGCCTTCCTCTGTGGTCCCATATCCCTCTGCTGACCACTAGCATTGCACTTACTATGCTGCAGTGAAATGATCACCATGACCTTCTCCCCCACAGAATACAAGCTTCCAGAGGGCGGGACCAGACATGCTTGTGATGCTGAGATTCTGTAGCTTATATGATTAGGTTGTCATAAGGAAACAAGAGGAGAAATGTTCTATTTGTTAGCCACCAATAATAGTGGCTATTTGGCCAACAACCAAAACAAGATGAGATTGGCAGCTGCCTGAAGAAGAAAGAACTAGAAAAGCCAGAGGGCTACCACCAATCTGGGCAGCCAGTGAAGAAGCCGGTCCAAACCAGATCATCTCACCTGCTGCACTCTTGGCTTGGCCCTTCTGCAAACTTTGTCTGCTATGTCTACAGGGGGCTGTATTTGCTTGCTAGGGCTGCCATAACAAACTACTGTACCCTGGGTGGTTTAAACAACAAAAATGTGTCTTCTCACAATTCTGGAAGCTAGAAGTTAAAGACCAAGGTGTCAGTAGAGTTGGTTTCTTTGAGAGCCTCTCTCCTTGGCTAGCAAATGACTGCCTTCTTGTCTTTGTCTTCACATGGCCTTTTCTCTAAGCTCTTCTTTTTTCCCTTTGGCTGTGCCCTTCAGCGTTCGGGATCTTAGTTCCCTGATCAAGGACCAAGCCCGGGCCCCCTACAGTGGAAGCGTAGAGTCCTAACCACTGGACTTCCATGGAATTCCCTCTTATCTCCTCTTTTTATAAAAACACTAGTCATACTGGTTTAGGGTCCATCTACATGATCTCATCTTACCTTGTGTGTGCATGTACTCAGTCATGTCCGACTCTTGGCGACCCCATGGACTGTAGCCCACCAGGCTCCTCTGTCCATGAAATTCTCCAGGCAAGAATACAGAAGTGGGTAGCCATTCCCTTCTCCAGAGGATCTTTCTAACCCAGGGATTGAACCCAAGTCTTCTGTATTACAGGTGGATGCTTCACCGTCCAAGCCACCAGGGAAGCTCCATTTTTACCTTCATTTCCTTTTTAAAAGATTCTCTCACCAAATACAATTATTTTCTGAGATTCTGTGGTTAAAACTTCAACATGTGAATTAGGGTGAGAGGGGACTCAATTCGGCCCATGACAGAAGTCAGCCCTGGGGTTCACAGAAGCACCAGAGAATTCCTGAAAAAAGCCACAGGTTATCAATCCAGGAGCCAAGTAGGCCTGTGATCACCTCCTCTCTTGGCTGACTTAGAAGCCTGGAGATTCATCCAGTACAGGTGACCAAACAGAACCCAATTTTGCCACCCCCACCTCCTACATGTCCCTTCCCTTGCCCCAGTATAGATATTACGTGAGGTTTTCAGGTTTGAGCCAAGGGCAAGAGAAGGTGTCCATGTGGAAAAAATAAAGAAACATGTCTCGCTCAGGATGAGGATGGAAAATGACATTGATGGAGGCAGTTTCTAAGGAGGCCCACTGGCTCACTTCCCAAACTCCCAAGCAGAACATAGAAAAAGGTCCAAATGCCCTGGCTGGATGGAGGAGAGCCAAGCCACCAGCAAGCACCAGCGGTGGACTGCTGACTGCCAGCCAGAGCCACGGGCTGCTAGACAGGAACCAAGATGCAACAAACGGGGAGGCCTGGCAGCAGAACGGCCCTGCCCCCAGCACCGCCCTGCCTGTCGGCTTGTGCAAGGTCACGAGTCCTAGCAGCCTCCGTTCCCAGGGTTGCTCTTCACTGTTGGGAGCCAGTTGGCTAAATGTCATATTGGAAAAGAGTACAGGATGTGATCTTCCAGATGAACCAACTCATTGTAACCAGACTTGGCTTAGCTGGACTGCATAACACCAAGATGGCCGCAGGGGCATGTTGCTGACTCAGCGCAGGGGAGCTGAAGGACAAGCGGGTGAGGGAGTCGCTTGGGTGGAGCACACCCACTGCAGACAACTGGGGTGGCCTAGGGATGCTCAGAGCTCAGCCAGCAATCCACAGTCTAGTTCTCTGGGGGATGGGGCACTCCGAGGCAGGCTCCTCAGCTGCCCCTGATCAAGGTCTCAAGGTACAGTGTCCTGGGGGACTTGCAGAAACCAAATGCTGATTGCTCCAGGAGATATTAAAGCTTCTTCTGATGTCATCCCAGGCAGTTCAAATGACCTGCACCTCGGTCTCCTGTGAGGCAACGTAGACCAATCTAAGAAACCTACTCTAGAGCTAGAACTCAGGGGATAAGAGCCAACATCCTTCCTGGACCAGATAGCATTCTGGGCTTTGCCTAGAGAAAGCCACCTTCTTCACACAATGGTTATAAGGCTAAAAACAGGGAGGAGAAAAGGCAAGGGGCATGGCAGGGATTGGACTCTATCTTAGCAAAGAGATATTAATAAAACAGGAGGAGATGAGACTAGTGATCATATCTCACAAGAGCCAAGCCTCAAACATCACAGGAGCATCAAGTAGAGCTACTTAGTTTAGCTGTGGTTCTCCCCCTCAACAGGTAGTAAGGTGGAAAATCATCCACACAATCTAAGATCATAAGTGAGTGTGCTACAAGAAGAGAGGGATTCTATAGGCAACCCAGCTATCCCCTCTTCATTCATTCATTCAACAGATATTTGTTGACTATCTAATTTATGTTGGGTGGTGAACAAAATTAACTCATAGGCCTCACACTCATGAAACTTAAATTGTAACAGGGGGAAGAGAAAATAATCACACAACTCTAAGTATTTATGATTGTGGAAAATGCTGCGGCTGCTGCTGCTGCTGCTGCTAAGTCGCTTCAGTCGTGTCTGACTCTGTGCAACCCCATAGACGGCAGCCCACCAGGTTCTGCCGTCCCTGGGATTCTCCAGGCAAGAACCCTGGAGTGGGTTACCATTTCCTTCTCCAATGCACGAAAGGGAAAAGTGAAAGTGAAGTCACTTCAGTCGTGTCTGACTCTTAGCAACCCCATGGACTGCAGCCTACCAGGCTCCTCCATCCATGGGATTTTCCAGGCAAGAGTACTGGAGTGGGGTGCCATTGCCTTCTCCGGTGGAAAATGCTACTGGAGTTTTAAGAGCACATAATAGGATCTAATCTGGGAGGTCCAAGAAGGCTTTCTTTCTAAGTGACACCTAGGCTTCCAAGCCTGGAGGGCTGGGGATAGGGGAGAGCATGCCAGGAAATAAGAGTAACATATGCAAAAGCCTTGGGTTGGAAAGAGCATGACAAAACCAAGAAACTAAGAGATCCTCAAAGAAATAGCTGCACTTCCATATTCATTGCAATAGCAGCCAAGATATGGTAACCACTTGAGTGTCTATCAGCAGATGAATGGATAAGAAAATGTAGTATATATATATGTATAGACAGATACGTGTATAGATAGATAGACGCAGACATATACACAATGGAATACTATTCAGCATGAGAAAGAAGGAAATCCTACCAATTGTGGCAACATGGATGGATCTTGATGGCATTACGCTCAGTGAAATGTGAGGTAGCGGAAGACAATGTGTGATCACACTTTTATGTGAAATCTGAAAAAAGTCAAAGTCACAGAAACATAGTTAAATGGTGGGTACTGGGGGCTGAGGCGTGAAAGAAATGGGGAGATGTTGATGCTGGTCAAAAGATACAAACTTCAGTTATAAGATGAAAAAGTTCTGGGACTCTAATGTACAGCAGGATGGTTATATTTAACAGAACCGCATTATACGTATATTATATATAGTAGTTTGAAGGTTGCTAAGAGAGTTAATATTATATGTTCTCATCACATGACAGTAACTTTGTGACGTGATGGAGGTGTTAGCTAATGCTGTGGTGGTCATCATTTTGCAATATATCACATCAAGTATATCTAATCAACCCATTGTACACTTTGTTATTATTGTTTAGTCACTAAGTCATATCCAGTTCTTTGTGACCCCATGGACTGTAGCCCACCAGGCTCCTCTGTCCATGGGATTTCCCAGGCAAGAATACTGGAGTGGGTTGCTGTTTCTTTCTCCAGGGGATCTTCCCAACCCAGGGCTTGAACCTGTGTCTCCTTCTTGGCAGGTGGGTTCTTTAACACGGAGTCACCAGGGAAACCCATTGTACACTTTACATTTAGACAATGTTTTACGTCAATTATATCTCAATAAAGTTGGGGAAGAAATGGAAAAAAACGAAACTAAGAGATCCTGACTGTCTGGAGTCCTGAGAATGATGTAAGATAGATCTGAAGAGCACCTTTCTCCAGAAAGTATGCCATGTGGGGGCCTTGTAGACTTTCTAAAGACTTTTATCTTTATCTAGAAGCAGTAGGGAGCCATAGAGGAGCTCAGGGCAGAAAGAGATGATGTAACCAGGTATGCTGACCTGAGCCCTCAGCCCTCGCCGTTTACCTAACGTAGATGCAGATAGGGAGGCTTGATCTTGAGTATGGGTTCATCATGATGCAAAAACTCTAACCTGGACAATTCAAGAGAGTTACTCTGCTTCTAGTGAACAGAGCTAGCCAATGGATTTCTAAACTCAAAGTCTGCACTTGCATGTCCTGACGGGCAGGCTGTCCTTGTGGGCTCCCACCTGGGCCACATATTAAATGGTACCCGCGCCACAGAGGGTCTAGACCACTCCGTGTGCAAGAAAGAGAAAGTGAGGCTGGCTTGGCCAGCAATGCTGCATCAAGGCCCTCGACTGGCGGCGCATCACAGCTATTCCTCAAGGTACCATTGAGACCAAACTCACGGGATTCACAGAGCACAGAAACTGAAGAGTCAATACATCTTCAACTCTGAAGCTCTGTGGTTCGCTGAAAATTCCATCACCAACAGGAAGCTGGTTCCTTCTCCGTTCACTCAAAGGGAATCTAATACCTCTGTCCATTAGGATTCTCCAAAGATGCCCCAGGTCAGGCAGTCTTTTCTCTGACCCCAAGGAAGGATGCAGGAAATGTTCTTCTGGTCCCAGGGACCATCAGTAAGGTGTCTAGCAAACCCATCCCCCACCTCTGAGCCAACAGCCCTCCCCGGCACCCCAACATCAGTCTCAGTCTCAGTGTTAAGGCATAAACAATTCGACTCAGAAGTCACCAGTAGGGGTTGGGAGGATCTGGACAAGACCACAGGGCCACACCTCTACTGGACTTCTCTCCTGCCTGCCTGGGAGAAATGGCTCCAGGCTCAGCCTCTCACACCTTCCAGGCTCGTCCTGCTCCAAAGCCCGGACCCACAGCACACAGCCGCATCTCACATGTACGCAGGACACAACAAACGTGTCCTGCCCTCAGCTTCCAGGGCTTCACCTAGCATGAAAATGGAGACGAAGTGGCCCTGAGGTCTCCTGAGAGCAGGAAAATACAAGCCCCATCTGTGCCTAAGACCTGCAGGAGATGGACGTCTGAGCTGCCACCCTCCACCACAGGAGTCCTGAGCGCACGCACACACACGGCTGGCCCCCTAAGTGCTCACATGGCCACCACAAGCCCTGGAAGGGAAGGATTTCTCCTTTGACCCTTCCTCACCTCTTCCCCATCTGAGTGCAGTGAAGACAGTCAGCCTGAGTCAAGGAGGACTACCACCACTTGGAAACCCTCTCATTTAGAGCCTATCTGCCACTGGGTGCAGCAGACTGGCTGGTGCCAGGGCAGGCACCCCCGAGGGCCACTCAGGGAGCATGGGCTTGAGGCTCCCACACGGGGAACACTCGGGAGCTCTGGGGTCCACACGTTGGGCCCCCACCACAGCTGGTCCACACAGGCAGCCCTGCTCAAGTGAGGAAGAAAGGGCAATCCTAGTAGGGAGGGGCTGTGGCAGCTTCTGATGAAGCTACACCCCTCTCTCCTTTCCCCCTAAGTCTCCCCAAGTCAGGACATTCATGCTTTTTCTTTGTGTGCTGAGCATCTTCCCAACCAAGGGCACCAGGCACTGTGGATTTCCACTTCCTTTCCAGCTATGGCTTCTCAGCCCCAACTCTGGACATGGTGACTCTTCAGCAGAAAAGAATCTCCACTGGTCAGTCCTCAAGCCCCTTCTCAGGTCCCCAGACCCTCACCCCGGATAGACACTCACCCCAGACATATCCTCAAACCAGACAGACCCTCACCCTGGACAGATGCCCACACTGAATAGACGCTCACCCCGAACAGACGTTCACCGCAGACAGACCCTCACCCCGGACAGATGCTCAAAGCAGACAGACCCTCACCCCAGACAGATCCTCACCCTGGACAGACCCTCACCCCGGACAGACGCCCACCCTGGATAGACCCTTACCCCAGACAGACACTCACCCCAGACAGACCCTCAAAGCAGACAGACCCTCACCCTGGACAGACGCTCACCCCAGACAGACCCTCACCCCAGACAGACCCTCAAAGCAGACAGACCCTCACCCCAGACAGATCCTCACCCTGGACAGACCCTCACCCCGGACAGACGCCCACCCTGGATAGACCCTTACCCCAGACAGACGCTCACCCCAGACAGACCCTCAAAGCAGACAGACCCTCACCCTGGACAGACCCTCACCCCAGACAGATGCTCACCCCAGACCCTCACCCCAGCTGCAGCAAAAGCAGGCACCACGGTGACAGAGCTCCCCCTGCTGACAGCTCACAGTGGTGGCCGGGCCAGGAAGGCTTGTGGGCTGAGTCACCTTCCCCTAAGTCATCCTTCTGTGAAATTAGGTTCTGCCCCTCAGTCCACCGCTCACAAATGAGCACAGCTTCATCCAGGAGATCTTGAGAAGCAAAGACTTTATATCCATGCCAGGGCTCCCCAGACAGCACAGAACTTCCAGAAGAACTTGAAATGACACCCAGGACAGGCCCTTAACCTAGCACTGGGCCAGACTGGTGGAACGTGTTCCAGGGTCCTCACTGCACCAAGCCCAAAGAATCGTGTGTGCCAGCTGATTCAATCAAGTACCCACACAGACTGCCACCCAGAGGGCTGGCCTACCCTCCCCAAGGGAATCCTTAGACACTTTGCCCATCTCTCATGCCACAGGCAGCTAAACACAAGCCCACAATATCTAAGGGACCTGTTGATGTCCATGAAATGAGTAATAATACACTTAGTGCTTGCAAAGAGCTGACTCATTAGAAAAGACCCTGATGCTGGGAAAGATTGCAGGCAAGAGGAGCAGGGGACAACAGAGGATGAGATGGTTGGAAGGCATCACTGACTCAATGGACATGGGTTTGAGCAAGCTCCAGGAGATGGTGAAAGACAGGGAAGCATGGCATGCTGCAGTCCATGGGGTCACAAAGAGTCAGACACGACTGAGTGACTGAACAACAACAATGGCTGATCCATGTTGATGTATGGAAGAAACCAACACAATACAGTAATTATGCTTCAATTAAAAATAAATAAATTTTTTTTAAAACTTAATGGAGAAGCTAGATAGACAAAGGGAATTAGCAAAGTCTCAAGGATTTGATTGACCTCCCTTGACCTGTCCATGACCTTGAAATGCGTCTTTGGAAGGATCCAGGAGAGCAGTCAACTGGGAGAATGCTAGAGGCCCTCATGGATAAAACTTCAGGGCGTCTCCCATCCGCAGCCCAAGTTTATACAATCCAGCACCCTCAGAACTTGGCATGGGATTCACTTTGATGTCATTTTTGCTGTAAGACAACAAATGCTAATTTGTTCACATTTATGGGAGTGGATTAGTCAAGCCAGCAGCAGCCGCGTAGGTGAATGCTAATTGACCTCAAAGTCATTCATCACCGTTAAAGCGGTAAGACTGTGTGGTTACTAATCAACCAGGCTTGCAGATAAGAGTAAAAGATTTACCAGTCACCTAGGTATTCATTTATTGATTCAATAAGATTTACCTAGTACTTTTCAAAGAAAGACACTGTCTCAGGTACTTCAAAGAATGAATTAAAAAAAAAATAATAATAATCCCTACCCTCAAGTAGCTCAAACCTTAGTAGAGCAAGATGTGAGAATAAAGGTAAACCATGCCAAGTGCTGTGGGCGGGGACAAACTGCCACTGCAGTTCAGAGAGGGGCGGTCTTGTCTCCCTGGGGACGCACAGAGACTTCACGGAAGAGGCAAGGTTTGGCTGGACTTTGAAAAGTGGGTGGCAATGGAACATATGTGGTGGACATGCATTCTGAGAGAACATGTGCAGCGGCGGAGGAAGGGGAAATGAAGGGTGTTTCGGGGAGGCAGTGAGGCTCTGGTAGGCGGCAGCATGCATGACTGGGGAAGTCGTTCGCAAGCACCGCTCAGCCCTGCCGCAGGCCAGGCCCTGTGCTGTGTGCAAGTCCCATGCTGACCACAGGGCTACACCAGAAAACAAAACACACAGAGTCCTTAAGCTCACGGAGCTGGCAGTCCCTCCAAGGAGAAGGCCGAAAAGGAAGACTGTGGAACCCCCAATCCTGCCCTTCTGTGTAGACTGGAGATTTGGGGGTTGGTTCTGGGGGGTTAGTGACAGTCTTTAATGATTAGAGACTTTTGGAAGATTAATCTGGGCCCAGATTAAAAGGTAAATTTAAGAAGAGGAGAAAAGTGGGACTTCCCTAGTAACACAGTAGATAGGAATCCTCCTGCCAATGTAAGGGACGTGGGTTTGATCCCCAGGAAGATTACATGCCGCAGAGCAACTAAGCCCACAACCACAACTACTGAAGCCCGCACGCCTGGAGCCTGTGCTCCACAAGAGAAGCCACCGCAAAGAGAAGCCCGCGCACCACAAGCAAGAGTAGCCCCCCACTCGCCGCAGCTAGAGAAAGCCCACGCAAAGTAATGAAGATGCAGCACAGACACTGCTCAGTTAGTAAGTCACGTCCGACTCCTTGTGACCCCATGGACTGACGCGCGCCAGCCTACCCTGTCCTTCACTATCTCCCGGAGTTTGCTCAAACTCATGTCCATTGAGTCAGTGGTGCCATCCAACCATCTGTTGCCCCCTTCTCCTCTTGCTCTCAATCTTTCCCAGCATTGGGGTCTTTTCCAATGAGTTGGCTCTTCACATCAGGTGGCCAAAATACTACTGCACAGCCATAAATAAGTAAATAATTTTTTTAGAAAAGAGGAAAAAGTTGAAAGTCCAGTTAGAAAGCTATTGTAGTAACCTAGATGAGAGATTATGACCAAGACTAGTGCAATAAGAAGAAAAATAAAGGAATATGAAAAATAATATTATATACATATATATAGAGAGAGAGAGAGCGCGAGGTATAACAATCACTTTTCTATACACCAGAAACTAACACAACATTGTAAATCAACTATATTTCAATTTAAAATGAGAAAGGGGAGGATTGCTAGCAGGAAAGGAATGTAAATGAAAAAAAAAATTGGTAAAGGAGGACTAGATATTGAGCGGTTACATCTCCTCAAGACCCCAGCACCTACTGTTTTCTCTTGATGCTTCCAAAGCTCTTTAGAAAAACACTTCTCATAGAAAGCCCAGAAATAAACTCATGCACCTATCCAGTTCAGTTCAGTTCAGTTGCTCAGTCATGTCTGACTCTTTGCGACCCCATAAATCACAGCATGCCAGGCCTCCCTGTCCATCACCAACTCCAAGAGTTCACTCAAACTCATGGCCATAGAGTCGGTGATGCCATTCAGCCATCTTATCCTCTGTTGTCCCCTTCTCCTGCCCCCAATCCCTCCCAGCATCAGAGTCTTTTCCAATGAGTCAACTCTTCGCATGAGGTGGCCAAAGTATTGGAGTTTCAGCTTCAGCATCAGTCCTTCCAATGAACACCCAGGACTCATCTCCTTTAGGATGGACTGGCTGGATCTCCTTGCAGTCCAAGGAACTCTCAAGAGTCTTCTCCAACACCATAGTTCAAAAGCATCAATTCTTCAGCGCAAAGCTTTCTTCACAGTCCAACTCTCACATCCATACATGACCACTGGAAAAACCATAGGCTTGACTAGACGGACCTTTGTTGGCAAAGTAATGTCTCTGCTTTTGAATATGCTATCTAGGTTGGTCATAACTTTCCTTCCAAGGAATAAACATCTTTTAATTTCATGCACCTATAGATACCTTATTTTTTATAAAGGAGCCAAGAATATGCAATGGGGCAAGAATATGCAATGGGGCAAAGACAGCCTCTCCAAAAAATGGTGCTGGGAAAACTGGACAGCTACATGTAAAAGAATGAAATTAGAACACTTCCTAACACCATACACAAAGATAAACTCAAAATGGATTAAAGACCTAAATGTAACACTAGAAACTATAAAACTCTTAGAGGAAAACATAGAACACTCAATGACATAAACCAAAGCAAGATCCTCTATGACCCACCTCCTAGAGTAACAGAAATAAAAACAAAATAAACAAGCAGGACCTGATTAAACTGAAAAGCTTCTGTACAGCAAAGGAAACTATAAGCAAGGTGAAAAGACAACCCTCAGAATGGGAGAAAATAATAGCAAATGAAACAACTGACAAAGGATTAATTTCCAAAATATACAAGCAGCTCATAAACTCAATGCCAGAAAAATAAACAACCCAATCAAAAAGTGGGAGAAAGACCTAAACAGACATTTCTCCAAAGAAGACATACAGATGGCTAACAAACACATGAAAAGATGCTTAACATCGTACATTATTAGAGAAATGCAAATCAAAACCACAATGAGATATCACCTCACACCAGTCAGAATAGCCATTATCAAAAAGTCTACAAACAATAAATGCTGGAGAGGCTGTGGAGAAAAGGGAACGCTCTCGCACTGTTGGTGGGAATGTAAACTGATATAGTCACTATGGAAGACCATATGGAGATTCCCTAAAAAACTAGGAATAAGACCACCATATGACCCAGCAATCCCACTCCTAGGCATATACCCTGAGGAAACCAAAATTGAAAGAGACACATGTATCTCACTGTTCATTGCAGCACAATTTACAATAGCTAGAACATGGAAGCAACCTAGATGTCCACCAGCAGATGAATGGATAAAGAGGTTGTGGTACATATACACAATGGAATATTACTCAGCCATTAAAAGGAATGCATTTGAGTCAGTTCTGCTGAGGTGGATGAACCTAGAACCTATTATACAGAGGGAAGTGAGTCAGAAAGAGAAAGATAATATTCATCTTCTAACACATATATACAGAATCTAGAAGAATGGTACTGAAGAACTTATTTACAGGGCAGCAATGGAGAAACAGACATAGAGAATAGACTTACGGACATGGGGAGAGGGGAGTAGAGGGTGCAATGTATGGAAAGAGTAACATGGAAACTTACATTACCATATATAGAATAGATAGCCAACCGGAATTTGCTGTGTGGCTCAGGACACTCAAACAGGGGCTCCGTATCAATCTAGAGGGGTGGGATGGGGTGAAGGATGGGAGGGAGCTTCAAAAGGGACGGGATATATGTATACCTATGACTGATTCATGTTGAGGTTTGACAGAAAACAACAAAATTCTGTAAACCAAAGATTCTTCAAATTAAAAAAAAAATAAAAAGACACTTCTCTTTGTGGTGCCCCCCAGGAGACCACGCAACAGAGAACACAGTAGAATATGTGTGAGAAATGAAGTGGGGATATAGAAGGGACTTTGGATGTTGGTGGAGGCACGATTTGGGGTCTTCACTTCCAGTGTCCCTCGTAGCTCAAATACCTTTCTTGGTTTCTCCTCTGACAGTGATTCTCCTTCCACACTCCAGAACCCAACTCCTGGTCCAGAGATCCTGACTTGTCTGTTTCCCCATGACTCCCAGAGCCCAGGTTGGCCCGGATTCTAGACAATGACACCACTGGCATTAGAAAGTCAGTGCCTCTTACCTCCCCCCAGTGTCACACTACATCAGAAGCAGGCAGGCCCAGCCAGGTACCATACGGCAGCTCCCAGGCTGGGGTGAGAAAGTGGACATCTCTGGAGAATTTACTCAAAATGCGTGTGCCCTGACAGAGCATGTTCTCTGAGACATCACAGGGACTCTGGGGCCCAATCACGACACTTCTCAGTCTTGCAGCAGCCAGATGCAAACACCTCTGACTTGCAATCCCACCATCAGAGTCTCAAAATCAAAATTAAAATCTTCCTTGGAGAGCTAGAATTCCCTGCGAGGCAGGGTCTCTCCGTAAGTGGGTAAAAAAAATCACTGCTGCCTCAATTTGTTTTTTACTGGAACATCTGTTTTCTCCCATAATACCATTCAACAAATCCCAGAAAAATGGAGCTACTAAATTGAAAAATAATTATTAAACAATCTACTCATCCCCGGCTCTGGAGATTAGGGGGAGAAATGAGACCCATTCACAAGAGGATGCTCCTCTTTCTGGAGAAAGTCATTCACTCTGTAGATGTCTCTGGGCTGTGATATTGAGCAAGATTCTCCAGGAGTGGCTGAGAAGGGTCCTCCACAGCTGGCAAGGAGAACCATCACCACTCACCCAGCATCGCCAATAGCCCAGATATGGGACCTCTGCTCACAGTTAACAGAGGGCTGTTTCTATTTCACCCAGGCAATATATGGCAAACTCCACATAAAAGGACCGAAGAATAAAAAGAGGGTTTTTTTTTTTCTAATAAATATTCTTTTGCTGCTAATCCACCCTTTGTAACTGTCAGGCTTCATGGAGCTGGCACTGAGCCCATCAGATAACAATGCAGCTGTGACCTGAGAAACGTGAGAAGAGGAGCCGATTAATAAAGATGAAAAACATGTTTGGTAACTGTGTCTGAGGGGAGGTCCAAGGGGAGTCTTCAGAGGAGTTATCCTGGCAGCTCCAGGACCCCAAATCCAATGCCACCCAGAAGTCGAGGCTACTCCACAGACACAGGGGTCAGATGCACAGGTCCTGAGAGCAGGCAGCTAGTTTCTCTAACTTTCTGCATAGGGGTTGGCTCCCTGCACCTTCCTGAGTTGGCTTAATGGAAAATGGATACAGCATGACAGAGGAGTCCCACCACAAGGTACATGCTTTGGGGACTTCCCCCACCCCACCACAGCATCAGGCTGAAGACACACAGGTTTTCAGGGAGGCAGCCCAAGGCAGTAGCACGCTCCTCTCCTGCTCCCTGACAAGCCCCCAGCAAGAAGCCCCAACCAAAGGTGAGGCTGAAGGCAGAGGGATTTGACCAATGGCTGTGTTTTCCTAATCGAGAGTTAGGACAAGTGACCCGACAAGGCAGGTAAGATGGAGCTGTCAGGCGGAACACTTCCGAGTTAGGGCTGTCCTGAAACCTCAGGGTTTTGTATGAATGAAAGAACAGAGAATGGAAATACTGGTCTTCTAGGCTAAGTGATATGAAAAGGACTATTCCATAGATTTTACGCCTCTACATCTTTCTCCACTTTTCCTTCCTCCGTCATCGTCTATGATTATATCCTATGGAAAGGTCTGCCCCAGGCCAGCCCCCAGGATTTCTCCAAACCCTAACACCCTGCTCCTGCTGCTTTTCCCTGCATCTCTGTCCCGTGAGCCAACCCATCCCGCACTGACCACGGAGCTTTGGGAGCCTCCAACCAGGCATCTCCTCCTCCCTCAGGAGGAACTGGGGACTGTGAGCATGGTCCATAGTCACCACGCTGGGACAGTAGGCAGTGGGGAGGCCTGGCATCATCAGTGCTGGTCATTATCCATTTAAACTTTGGCCCAGAGCCACAGAACCCCAGGACACAGAGCCCAGATGACCCTTTATTTTGACTTTCCTCTGCTGTTCTCAACTATGAGGGGGTTACTCCCAGCCAGGTATCAGCTGTCTGGAGCAATTCTGGAGGAGTGGAGGACAAGCATTCATTCTATCCCCCAAGGAGTCGACTGGAAAGACACCAGAAGGAGCCACAGGAAGAGCCCTGCAACCAGGAAGACATGCGAGGGTCTCCGTAGCTCAGAAGAGAGCCAGTCCTGTGATAGCCCACTAAATAATTCATCAAAATCACAGTCACCATGGTAGACCACTCACTTTGTTCTGAGCACTGTTCTAAACTTCTTCTATTAACTAATTTGTCCCAGCTTCACAACAACCTTCTTATTTTATGAAGTAACTATCACATGGGCTTCCCAGGTGGCACTAGTGGTAAAGAATCTGCGTGCCAAAATGGGAGATGTAAGAGAAGTGGGGTCGATCCCTGGGTGGAGAAGATCCCCTGGAGGAGGACATGACAACCCACTCCAGTACTCTTGCCTGGAGAATCCCATGGCCAGAGGAGCCTGGCAGGCTACAGTCCATGGGCTCCCAACTGAAGCGACTTAACACGCGTGCATGCAAAGTCACATAATATAAACTTCATCATTTTAACCACTTTAAAATGTACATTTACGTAACATTCAGGACTTCCACAATGTTACACAACCCTATCAGATTCCAGAACATTTTTATCACCTCCAAAAAGAAACCTCGACATACCTTTTAAATGATTACGATAACCAACATCTGAGGTCGCGCCCTCTATTGGCAAAGCTTCACATCACACTTACCGGAGCGAGAAAGGCTCGGGGTCCAGTCAGAGCTGCAGAGCAGGTAGGGAAGGTGAACATGTTGCTAACGGGCAGTAAACGGATTACTGGCACATTACTCACATTTTACACACGAGGAAAGGGAGTTGGGAGGTTAAGTAACTTGCTCGAGGTCATGCAGTTACTGGCGAAGCCAGGCTGTCTGACTCCAAAAGGAGGCAGATACTTCTGTCTGAAAGATAATAAAGGCTGACAGCAAAGACGCTGCATAGCTTCTCGTGAATAGCACAGATAAGGTTCCGCGAACTCGCTGACCAAATCTGAGGCTCTTGGGAGAAAGGAACATTTACAGCGCTGTGAACCAGGAAACTGAATGGAGGCGCTCAGGAAGAGAGAAAACCTCTGAAATTCACTAGCTGTGACATTCACTAGCTGTGAAAGTCACAGCTGTGAAAGTCCATCTAATTAGGCCAAGAATTGCAGGAGACGATAATCAGCCCTGGCTGAGGGAAGTAAGTGCTGGGGCAGGCGGAGAAGACGAAGGGTCCGCGTCCGACTTCAGCTCTCCTCCAGCCGGTCCCACTGTGTGTCTGGTACCTTTCCCATCTCACGTTCTCCGCTGGAGTCCTGGTACATCCCATTAGTCTTTCTCGGCTTCCTGCCATTGTTTCTTTCGCTTTGTTTTCCACCTAGAGAGCATGCCCCTCTCCTCGTAACTTATCTAAACCCCATTCGGGCTGGTTAGCACAGGCCTCAGTGGGGTCTTTTTTCTGAATGCAGAGAGTGCATAACAACAGGATCAACACTTAGGAGGCCCTTGCTAACGTGGCATGCACAGTCCTGAACGTTTTCCAGGGCATGACCGCCTTTTATCCTCACCAAGGGAGCCAGGGTGAGGCAACCGAGATCTAGAGAGATGACTTCTACAAAGTCACGCAAGCACCATGGGGGCAGAACCAAGATGAGAATCCTGGTCTTTGTGATTCCAGAACTAACCTCTTGACCCACAGTGCTCAGTCACTCAGTCATGTCTGACTCTTTTGTGACCCCGTGGATAGTAGCCCACCAGGCTCCTCTGTCCATGGGATTCTCCAGGTAAAAATACTGGAGTGGGTTGTCATGACCTCTTCCAGGGGATCTTCCCGAGCCAGGGATCGAATCCAGATCTCTTGTATCTCCTGTATTTGCAGGTGGATTCTTTACCACTAGTGCCACCTGGTAAGCCACTAACCTTGTAACCACCATATTAAAGAGCCTCTCAACTGTGTTGTGCCATCACAGTATAGCTCCGTCATGGGAAACTAATGTTTCCTTACTCCCCACATGCAGACCTTTCCTTCCCACCAGACGACAAGCTCTCCAAGGGCAGGCACCGTGATATAAGGCAGCTCAGCATAGAGCCTCACATTCAGAGTCCTTTCCTTCTCTTCTGTTCCCCTGTAGTGTCTACGTCAGTAACAAAATATTTCCACATCCAGAAGCACAAATTAATGGACTTTTATGAAGGGAAGACTAACTGATCTTTGTACCTTGATCCAGAGAATAAAGGAAGACTGTGGTTTCAGTAGGGCTTCCCAGGTGGCTCAGTGGGAAGGAATCCACCTGCCAATGCCAAGAGACGCAGGAGACACAGGTTCGATCCCTGGGTTGGGAAAATCCCCTGGAGGAGAGAATGGCAACCCATTCCAATATTCTTTCCTGGAAAAGCTCCATGGACAGAGGAGCCTGGTGGGCTGCATTTCCAGGGGTCACAAAGGGTCAGACACAACTGAGTATCTGAGCACAAGCACAGTGGTTTCAGTATTGTATTGAGAGATGAACCGAGGAGAGGAAACTGCGGGGCAAGAGTTACGTACTGCTCTGTGGCTGGCGTAGAGCCCCGGTCAGCTGTTACTGTCACCCTGATAATAAGAACAACTCCTCTCTTTAGAGCCCGTGGTATATGCCAGGTCCTGTCAGTGCTGAATTTATAACAGCTCATGAGTCCACATACCAAGCTTATGAGATAGGTACTGCTATTATCACCACTTTGTAGGTGAGGAAATGAAGACTCAGAGAAGAAACTTTCCTAAAGGTTTGTAGCTGCTAAATGGTAGAGTTGGAATTTAACCCAGGGCTTTCTAATTCCAAAACTAGAGGGAAGGGAAGGACCCCCAAAACCTATTTAGGGAATAGCACCTCTCACCGAAGTCCAAATATTCAAACTCTTCATATTATCAAATATTTACTATTTCTAAACAGATGGTAATTGACTCATGGAAGATATGGCCACTGCAGTCAAGAGGTTAATAATTTAGACAAGAGGACGGATGAAGGGAGAGAAGGAAGATACAGGACAACCAGCAGGTTCAGACAGCAAGGAGACGGGCTGCCTTGTGAGGGAACTAATGGGAGTGGAGAAAAGCATGGGAAGTTTAGGTAAGAGATCTGATTGCTGCTGCTGCTGCTGCTGCTGCTGCTAAGTCACTTCAGTCATGTCCGACTCGCTGTAACCCCATAGACGGCAGCCCACCAGGCTCCTCCGTCCCTGGGATTCTCCAGGCAAGAATGCTAGAGTGGGTTGCCATTTCCTTCTCCAATTCATGAAAGTGAAAAGTCAAAGTTAAGTCACTCAGTCGTGTCTGACTCTTAGCGACCCCATGTACTGCAGCCCACCAGGCTCCTCCGTCCATGGGAGTTTCCAGGCAAGAGTACTGGAGTGGGGTGCCATTGCCTTCTCTGAAGAGATCTGATTAGACAACTTCTAAGTTTCCTTCCATAGCTGATAACTCTGCGATTCTGTTAACTGGCTGACAGTCAACAGGAAATGTAGGAACTTAACTCTAGCGACGTTCGGAGGTTAGGGCACATGTTATACCATCAGCATGAAAGAAATAGATGTTGTCACAAAGCATGGCTAGGGTTCCCAACAGAGGACATGAGAGGGGTAGGGACCGAAGCCAGAGATCTGAGAGCCAAGGAGTCTGTGGAAGAGGAAGGAGGAGAAGAGGAGGAGGAGGAAGCAGGGAGGAGGAGGGGAGGGGAAGAAAAAAAGGGTGGGGTGGGGAGGAAGGAGGAGGGAGAAGAAGGAAACTGTAACACCAGTTAGTCCAAGGACAGCAGCAAAAGAGAGAACGGCTCAGCACAAGCCAGGAAGCACTTGTGATCACTTCCTCTTCATGCGTTTGACATTCTATTCATTCAGCAAACATCACTGAGTATTACTGTGAGCCAGACACTGTTCCTGGAGCTGGAAAGTGAGGTGAGAACACAGGTAAAGCCATGCTCTTGGGCACTAACGCTCTTGGACAAAGCTTATGAGCAAGACATTTCATTGTGGGTGACGTAAAAGAAAGGAGATCATGGTCCTAGGCCCAAATCACTCAAAGCTGGCCTGTAGATACCAAACCAACACAAGGCAAGCTAAATTGCAATCCAATATTCAAATAAAATGTGTAGAGAATAACAGACAGGAAAGAAACTAACAAGTCAAAGTTTTGTCCTGCCAGGTGGAAAGAACAGGAACACACTTGGAGGCAGGGAAGTATACCAGCCAAACTTAATTAGACCCTGCTTTGTGCTGTTTACAAAACGTAGACTTTCATATTCCTCAGAAACTTAATCTTACTACCACTACTTCTCAAGTGATATAGCTGTCCCTCCTAGGTATAGTTCTAGAACTCTTGTCATCTCAGCTGGGCCAAGCCTGGCAGACTTCCCAGCAGAGGAGCAGGAAAGAGATGGTGTCCGTCCTTCATAGTTCAGTTCAGTTCAGTTGCTCAGTCGTGTCTGACTCTTTGCGAGCCCATAAGCTGCAGCACGCCAGGTCTCCCTGTCCATCACCGGCTCCCGGAGTCCACCCAAACCCATGTCCATCGAGTCAGCGATGCCATCCAACCATTTCATCCTCTGTCATTCCCTTCTCCTCCTGCCCTCAATCTTTCCCAGCATCAGGGTCTTTTCAAATGATTCAGCTCTTCACATCAGGTGGCCAAGTACTGGAATTTCAGCTGCAACATCAGTCCTTCCAATGAACACCCAGGACTGATCTCCTTTAGGATGGACTGGTGGGATCTCCTTGGAGTCCAAAGGACTCTCAAGAGTCTTCTCCAACACCACAGTTCAAAAGCATCAATTCTTCGGCACTCAGCTTTCTTTATAGTCCAAATTTCACATCCATATATGACCACTGGAAAAACCATAGCCTTAACTAGACGGACCTTTGTTGACAAAGTAATGTCTCTGCCTTCTAATATGCTATCTAGGTTGGTCATAACCTTTCTTCCAAGGAGTAAGGGTCTTTTAATTTCATGGCTGCGATCATCATCTGCAGTGAAATTGGAGCCCAGAAAAATAACGTTAGCTACTGTTTCCACTGTTTCTCCATCTATTTGCCATGAAGTAATGGGACCAGATGCCATGACCTAGTTTTGTGAATGTTGAGCTTTAAGCCAACTTTTTCACTCTCCTCTTTCTCTTCCATCAAGAGGCTCTTTAGTTCTTTTTCACTTTCTGCTGTAAGAGTGGTGTCATCTGCATATCTGAGGTTATTGATATTTCTCCTGGCAATCTTGATTCCAGCTTGTGCTTCTTCCAGCCCAGCATTTCTCATGATGTACTCTGCATGTAAGTTAAATAAGCAGGGTGACAATATACAGCCTTGATGTACTTCTTTTCCTATTTGGAACCAGTCTTTTGTTCCATGTCCAGTTCTAACTGTTGCTTCCTGACCTGCATATAGGTTTCTCAAGAGGCAGGTCAGGTGGTCTGGTATTCCCATCTCTTTCAGAATTTTCCTTAGTTAATTGTGATACACAGTCAAAGGCTTTGGCATAGTCAATAAAGCAGAAATAGATATTTTTCTGGAACTCTCTTGCTTTTTCGATGATCCAGCAAATGTTGGCAATTTGATCTCTGGTTCTTTTGCCTTTTCTAAAACCAGCTTGAACATCTGGAAGTTCACGGTTCATGTACTGCTGAAGCCTGGCCTGGAGAATTTTGAGTATTACTTTACCAGCGTGTGAGATGAATGCAATTGTGCGGTAGTTTGAGCATTCTTTGGCATTGCCTTTCTTTGGGATTGGAATGAAAACTGACCTTTTCCAGTCCTGTGGCCACTGCTGAGTTTTCCAAATTTGCTGGCATATTGAGTGCAGCACTTTCACAGCATCATCTTTCAGGATTTGAAATAGCTCAACTGGAATTCCATCACCTTCACTAGCTTTGTTCATAGTGATGCTTTCTAAGGCCCACTTGACTTCACATTCCAGGATGTCTGGCTCTAGGTGAGTGATCACACCATCATGATTATCTGGATCTTGAAGATCTTTTTTGTACAGTTCTTCTGTGTATTCTTGCTACCCCTTCTTAATATCTTCTGCTTCTGTTAGGTCCATACCATTTCTGTCCCTTATCTAGCCCATCTTTGCATGACATGTCCCCTTGGTATCTCTAATTTTCTTGAAGAGATCTCTAATCTTTCCCATTCTATTGTTTTCCTCTATTTCTTTGCATTGATCACTGAAGAAGGCTTTCTTATCTCTCCTTGCTATTCTCTGGAACTCTGCATTCACATGGGTATATCTTTCCTTTTCTCCTTTGCTTTTCGCTTCCCCTCTTTTCACAGCTATTTGTAAGACCTCCTCAGACAACCATTTTGCTTTTTTGCATTTCTTTTTCTTGGGGATGGTCGTGATTCCTGTCTCCTGTACAATGTCATGAACCTCTGTCCATAGTTCATCAGGCACTCTATCAGATCTAGTCCCTTAAATCTATTTCTCACTTCCACTGTAGAGTCATAAGATTTAGGTCGTACCTGCAAATGGATAATGATCTAGTGGTTTTCTCCACTTTCTTCAATTTCAGTCTGAATTTGGCAATAAGGAGTTCATGATCTGAGCCACAGTCAGCTCCCGGTCTTGTTTTTGCTGACTGTATAGAGCTTCTCCATCTTTGGCTGCAAATCAATCTGATTTCTGTGTTGACCATCTGGTGATGTCCATGTGTAGTCTTCTCTTGTGTTGTTGGAAGAGGGTGTTTGCTATGACCAGTGCGTTCTCTTGGCAGAACTCTATTAACCTTTGCCCTGCTTCATTCTGTACTCCAAGGCCAAATTTGCCTGTTACTTCAGGTGTTTCTTGACTTCCTACTTTTGCATTCCAGTCCCCTATAATGAAAAGGACCTTTTTGGGGTTTTAGTTCTAGAAGGTCTTATAGGTCTTCATAGAACTGTTCAACTTCAGCTTCTTCAGCGTTACTGGTCGGGGCATAGACTTGGATTACCGTGATATTGAATGGTTTGCCTTGGAAACGAATAGAGATCATCCTGTCGTTTTTGAGATTGCATCCAAGTACTGCATTTCGGATTCTTTTGTTGACTATGATGGCTACTCCATTTCTTCTAAGGGATACTTGCCCACAGTAGTAGATATAATGGTCATCTGAGTTAAATTCACCCATTCCAGTCCATCTTAGTTCACTGATTCCTAGAATGTCGATGTTCACTCTTGTCATCTCCTGTTTGAGCACTTTCAATTTGCCTTGATTCATGGACCTAACATTCCAGGTCCCTATGCAATATTGCTCTTTACAGCATCGAACCCTGCTTCCATCTCCGGTCCCATTCAAAACTGGGTGTTGTTTTTGCTTTGGCTCCATCCCTTCATTCTTTCTGGAGTTATTTCTCCACTGATCTCCAGTAGCATATTGGGCACCTACCGACCTGGGGAGTTCATCTTTCAGTGTCCTATCTTTTTGCCTTTTCATACTGTTCATAGGGTTCTCAAGGCAAGAATACTTAAGTGGTTTGCCATTCCCTTCTCCAGTGGACCACATTCTGTCAGACCTCTCCACCATGACCCAGCCATCTTGGGTGGCCCCACATGGCATGGCTTAGTTTCACTGAGTTAGACAAGGCTGTGCTATGGTTCATGAGATCAGATTGGCTAGTTGTCTGATTGTGGTTTCAGTCTGTCTGCCCTCTGATCCCCTCTCTCAGTGCCTACTGTCTTACTTGGGTTTCTGTTACCTTGGACATGCGGTCTCTCTTCAAGGAAAAGTGCAACTACTGCTCCTTACCTCTGATGCCATCCTTCATAAACCAGCATTTATTGTTCTCAATGGGCCAGGGATATAAAATAGTCCTAAAATGTACATCAATGTTAGAAGGAACCTAATTGATCATCCAGCCTGATTTCCTTGTTTTACAATTGAAGAAACTGAGGTGTGGGAACATGAAATGGTTTGTCCATGGTAAATTAGTAGCTACTGACAGACTCAAACCCCAGTTTCCTAGAGATCCCTCTTCCTCCAGATAGAAAAAGGACCATGTATCCAGGAAGGCGTGGGAGGCAGGGAGCCTCTGAGGTCCTCACCAGCCCAAAACTGGGACAATATCACTTCACCCCTTCCCCTGTTGCTCACCCTACATCACTCCCATTGCATCTGCCAGCCCAGGTCTGGGATCTCACCTGGCAGGCCTCTCAAGTTCAGACCTCGCCTGGTCCTGGGGCTGACTCTCCAGCAAGATGCAAATCAGAGAGGCTGGTGCCAGCTTCCCCAGGGTTGCCTAGTTCTAACCAGAACCCAAGGGTAGCAAGACAAGCCCTGAAGAATCCAAAACCTGTCTGAGGTTCTCAAAGCAAATAGAGGTGAGGACACCAGGCCACGGACAAGGGCAAAGGGCGTCCTTTGGTGGTTCCCTTTGCTGGAATGCACCAGCACCACCCGGGGCTGGAATGGAGACCCAGAAACCAGCCCCAGTCATCTCCATGGGGCCAAGAGGAGCTCCACGCCCCAGAGAGAGATAATAATTCTCCCGGGAGCATTATTCTGCCAGAGACTGTGCCCTGCCCTGGAAGAGCAGCTCCCCAGGAATGACACTTGAAGAGCTGGCTCAGGGCCATGAGAGCATATAGCTCCGGGTTTTATTTCCCCTTTATAAATGGAGGCAGGGGAGGAGAGGAATTCTTCGGCTGAGTAATACAATGCTTCTGGGTCCGGCCCACAGGGCTTGGCCCTGGGAAGAGCAAACAAGCTGGCGGCCCTGTCCCCGCAGGTTTGTGGCCGCCAGCCTCCAGCTGCCACTCACTGCCCTGGGGCGTGGACGAAGGGGAGGGGAGCTGCCCCGCTCTCCCCACTGCCCTAGGGACATTGAAGAAAGACTGCAGTCCAGCCCTCAACCTCCAAGGGAAGGCCAGGCAGGCCTAGGGTTCAACGCCACTAACCATCAAATGTAACTCTGTACCTCCACCCCATGCAGTCCCGGTTCCCACCTTCCCCACTGACCCAGGCCCCCAAACCCAGCTGCCAGCCCAGGATTTCTTCCCCAAAAGCCTCTGCTCAAGGCTGGGAGCACCCCCTCCTCAACCCCCGCCTCCACTGATGGATGTGTGTTCACAAGCCCGGAGTGAGCACCTGTGATACAAACAGTTAGCCACAGCAGTAAAATGTTAGTAGCAACCAGTGTTCCTGCAGAATTCAGCCACTGACAAGATACTTTTTATGGATATCAGTTTTCTCGTGGTTGGACGGCATCACCCACTCAATGGACATGAGTTTGAGCAAACTCCAGGAGACCATGAAGGACAGGGAAGCCTGGCCTGCTGCACTCCATGGGGTTGCAAAGAGTCAGACACAACTGAGTGACTGAACAGCAGTAACAACCCTCTAAGTCAGGCATCATCATCTCCCCAGTTTACAGACTGGAAAGTAAGAGGCTGGTGGAGGCAGTCACTGAAGTGACCAAGTCAGAATCTGAACCCAAACCATCGGACTCTCTGTCTCACAGTCCATCCACAAACCCAGCCATCTGATCGCTGTTGCCAGTGATCTGCAGAATGGGTTAGGACTGATGCTGGCTTTGCAGCCTTGGCTTTTCAAAGCCGGCAGCTGGATGAATGAAAGGCTCTCACCTGGCAGCCCAAGGGCTCCAGGCCTCGCCTGACCCCCAGGCTCCCAGCCCCCCGCCCCCTAGCAGGTGCCCCCTCACCTCACCCTGCTGCCCTCCCTGCCAGGCTCCCGGCCAGGCCCCTGCCCTCTGCGTGCTGTTTGTTTTGCTGAGGGTTTCCGTTGGCTTGAGTGTGGGTGTTTGTTGTACTCCCGCAGATGGCAGACAGCGTGCCCTCCCCGCAATCACCCCACCCTGGGGGCTGTGTGGAAGCAGACACCACAGGCAGAACAAAAGCCTAGCAGCTGAACAGCCCATCTGCCAGCATCTTTTATCCAATCCAAGTCCAGACATTATCTTGACAAAATTCCTTTTATCTCCTCCAGCATCTGAGACTCTTCCGGCTTGGCTCCCATCGGTCTGGAGCCCCCCAACATCCCCCACCCTCACAGAAAACATCTGCTCCTCTGATGGAGCAGGACACACTGTTGCAAAAAGCACTTTGGTTTGGGGGGGTGGGGACGGGAGGTTATGAATATTTGGACTCTTGGCTTCCATCCATTATGCCCCCTCGGAACTCAGAGACCCGACGCTCACAGAAACTTCTGACAAAAGGCAAGGAGGGTACTGCTCTGGAGAAGGTGGAAGATAAGGCTTGTGCTCAGAACTCCCCTCAGCAGTAAGTCTTGCCTTTCGCTGCTTCTGAGAGGCCCCTTGATGAGACAGACAGGTGCTCCTGTGGGGACTGGGGTGCAGAAGTGCTGGAGAAGGATGTGGTTTCTCTGTTTTTAAAGCAAAGGTTTCTCATTCCCAAATCTCAGTATTCCCATGTGGCCCTAAGAGCTGTGCTGAGCTTGGAGACAAGCACCTCTCCTTTCGGAAATACAGGGGCTGGGAAGGGCCTGGGGGTCCTTGTTGCCCATGCCTGAGGCTAGAACTCTGGGGGCACGCCTGCCCCCCGTCCCCTGCACCCTCACCATCGTTCAGTGACTCCAGCTAAACTCCCCCATTTTCACCCCACAGTCTCTTCCCTGCTTCGACCGCTTTGCCCAGCTTCTCAGATGGATGACTCAGCTACCCAGCCTTCTTGGGTTTTCTTTTCAGCCGCGGACATGTCTTGAGTGATCCCCATCACTGGCCAAGGCCCACCTCACTGTACCCTCATGCTCAGACCTGCAGGACCCCAGCCAGGCCCAGAAGGGAAACACAGCTATCACTCCTGAGCTTGCTGGACAACATATTACATCCACGTGAAAGTATGTCCTTGGAGACATCCAAGCTGACTCTGTCTACAAGGACCTAGAAGCAGCCAAAGATGCTGCGAAGGAGAAAGGCAAAGGAGCCTGCCAGGGCACCCACAGAGGCATCGGCAGGTGGGACATCGAAGTCTCATCATGGCTGCCCCTTGGCAGTTCTGGAGTTCTGCAGGTGTTGACACCAGGTCCCAGACCCCCAAGATCCATTCATTGGTTCTTTCGGCTAACTCCAATTTGTGCATACCAAATTCCAGAACAAAAAGAGAACTTGGGCCTGGTGTGCGGAAGTGCTTTGCCCAGTCCCCTAGAAACACAATGTGAACCAGTGCACGTTGCCAGCCTGAGCTTTTCAGCCTGAACCTCTGGACTTACACAGGCTCCACCCCTTGCCTGTCCAGGCCTCTAGACATTCAAGGTCTGGCTCTACAAAGCCGCCCCTGACCTCTTTTAACTGAAGCCAAGCACTGTCTTGGGGAATTTCTTCTAGCCCTTCCCAAATTCCACCAGGTATTTAGTTGTCTGGGTACACATCTTATCTGTAAACTTCTGAACAACAGAGATATCTTGTTCATCTGTGCTCACTGACCACCCACTGTCCCCGCCCCCAGCTCCTAGCCCTGTACCTTGCATACAGCAGACATTAACCATTTTCTGGATCAAAAATCCAAGATAATTACCCCCCCCCCCAAGTCCTTCTGATCAGCCACTAAGGGGTCCTGGCAAATGGTTGAAGGAGAAGAAAACAAGGCGTGTTTCCATCTCCTTGGCAACCACGTGTATAGTTTCACAAGAGAATGCCATCAGCGATGAAGTCAGAGGGTCCTCGGATATAAGCTCTTCCCCCATCCTCATTGGACATTACCTTAAAGTTCCTCTTACACTTTCTTGGTGACACTTCTGTCCCTCACTCCTACCCATCCAACAAAAACCTTTGGTTGACACGTTAAACACTTTTTCAAAACCCCAATTTCCTGAACTCGAGGAAAAACAGGCTTCCCCTGCCTGGGGTGCTGGGTGCTGCCTGGCCAGCCTGTGGGGCTGGCCCCCTCTCCCGCACATCCATCCTGGCAGACAGCTAAGCCTCTGCGGTCTGGACCCCAGTGAGGCCTCCCGGGGATTTGCATATAATCACACACAATGCCAGGCACAACAAAGCCACTCCACACAGCAGAGCCTTCTCAGCTGAGTGTAAGGTTTAATCTCCCTAATACAAAAAGTTTCTGCTTTGCTTTGGATGGGCTCGGGGACTCTTGCTAATGATGCTAAACAAATAATTGCCCTTTATTCCCCTCTGGAGTCTTTGCCCTACGCACTGTGGCCGCCCAGGCCCCGGTTGTTGTGGTTTACGGGCCAGGCCTGCACCTGCGCTGTTTGTGTGAGATCACCGGATGCCCAGCAAAACTCTTTAAAGAGAGCCAAGCACAGCGGCGGGGGTGGGTGGGGCTCGGGAGGTGCCAGGCAGACACCAGCGCTAGGCTTCCTAGACTCCCGGAGCACCCTGTTCTTCCCCTCAGGAAGCACTCACCCCAACACGCCCTTCAAAATCCAGCCCCTTCTTTACTAGCTTCCCAAGTTAACCGTCTCCCTTTTCCAGGGTTCAGCCCCCTCGTACTTCCCTTCCCAGGCTCACCCAGCCCCTCCACCTACCCACTCCTAGCCCAGCCTTCTAGGAATTACTCTGAACATCACTTCGCTTACTTCAGCACTTCACCCCTAGGACTCAGAGTTTGCCCCAGCAGTGACCCTCTAAGACACTATTTCAGAGAGATGCTTACTATCTTTAGTCTTGGCTCCAATCCTTTGCCAGGTCATTTTAAGAATGAGCCATGATCCCCCATCTGTTTTATTGATGCAGGATTTAGAGGTCAATAATCAGACAGGTGGCCTAGATGGGGGTGCCCTGGCTATCTCAGTTATCTACTTCTGTGTAACAAACAACCCCAAAACCTAGAAGCATAAAACAACAACCATTTTATTCTGTCTCACAATGTTGAAGTTCAGAGATTTGTTCAGGGCTCAGCAGGGCAGTTCTTCTGTTCTCTGTGGCATCAACAGGGATTACTCTGTGGTATTTGGCTGACAAATGGGCTGATCTAGGGGTCTTATGCCCTGGTAGCTGCAGCTAGAAGGTTTGGCTCAGCTGGAACTGTTGACCAAAGGGCCTCCATGTGGTCTCTGCAGCACTGCAATCTCAGGATAATGGTATTTCTTGCATAGCAGATCAAAGCTCCCAGAGAGAATGTTCCAAAAGAACTGGGCAGAAGCTTCAAGTCTTCACACGACCTAGGCTCAGGACTCCCAGAATCTCACTTCTACAACAGTCTATTGGTCAAGCAAGTTCAAGACAAGGGAATCTGCAAGCATCTTTAATCTATCACACCAGCCTTCCCTGCTGGGGAACCATGCTGAGCAGCCTTCCCTGCTCAGATGGTAAAGAATCTGCCTGCAGTGCAGGAGACCAGGTTTGATCTCTGGGTCAGGAAGATCTGCTGGAGAAAGGAATGGCAACCCACTCCAGTATTCTTGCCTGGCGAATTCCATGAACAGAGGAGCCTGATGGGCTACAGTCCATGGGGTCGCAAAGAGTTGGACACAACTGAGCAACTAACACTTTATCACACCAGTTAAAAATGTCTTCACAAGAGCCACCAACCCAATAGTCAGTATGAGACCAACATCCTGGACCTAAAGGCTGAATAGCCTAGCCTTGCAAATAAAACATCCCAGTTACCAGCCTGCACACACTAGGTGCTGTACCACTTTGCCCAAAGACTCAAGCAAGCATCCCAACCCTAACATGGTGCAGAATCCCGAGCTGACCCCCTGCTTGGCCTGCCTCTCAGCTTCCCTGGCCACTGGCAGGACCTCTGGTTTTTCTTGGCTGCTGCCAGACCTGAAGCTGCCCTTTTCGGGGTTTTGCTCACAGATGACTTTGGATGGGAGATAAGAAAGTTTGATTCCATTTTTATAGAGGCAAAGATGCTGCCACAAGAGCAGGGGATTAATTCAGACTTCAGGTCCCATTCTGGCCCTTGCAGGACAGTCCCAGCAGCAAGTCCTTGCGGAGGGAAAGAGATGTCACTCTGTCACTGCTCTAAGTCTCCCTGGGAGTCAGATGTGAGCCTTGAGGTGGAGAGGGCAAGGTGAATGGGGGATGGAGGGTTGGGATAGGGTTCTATCTGCTGCACCACTGAGGTGCTGAATCACATCAACCTCAAGCAACTCCTGCTCAGACAGGCTTCAGCAGACCTATCTGGCCCAAACCAGCTGCACTTTCCCCAGCTCCCAGCAGGGAGTGGCGGGCATCTGGCAGGGCAGTTGTCACCCCAGGAGCAAGGGTGCAAGGTCAGGAAGGTCAGCATCACTCACAGGTCTTTTTTTTTTCAATTTGCTTCACTAATATGTTTCAAATTTTATTATGAAATATCCACACGATACAAAAAGGAATAACTGATTCTCAAACACCTATTCACCCACCCCCTAACTTAAGAAATAAAATGTTACCAATAGCATTGAAATTCCCTGTCCCACATGTATTTTCAGGACTCTGAAGAGTTGGGGAGGAAAGGGGGTCTGCTAATTTCTACACAGGAAGGGAAGGAGCATTGGTGGGGAAGAGGGAAGCTAAGGCATTAGCCTTAGCTAATTAGGCTAAGGCATTAGCCTAATGCCAAGGGAAGCTTGGCATTAGCAACCGCTGCTCCAACTAGAAAGGGCTTCTAATTATAATAAGGTATTATAGCATCAAGGGATATTTTATAAGAATCTGGGAATAGACTATAAAGAATTAGAACGTTCTTTCCAACACCCAACTCAGAGAATTCCCACATCCCACAGTCTGAATTAATTGCCAGCTCCTTAAGGAATCTTTAGAGATTGACTTTTATATCTCTATGTCCATCTACATCCCACCCTCTACTAAACTCCATGACTGTGCATTATTCATTTTTGATCTTTCTCAAAGTACTTGTGCAGAGTCAGGATTTCTTTTGTTATTGACGTGAATGTGTAATTAACTCTTGGGTGACCCTCATGGTCAATGGACAGGGCAGGGAAGACTTAACAGAATAGGAAAGAAAAAGTAGGTTGAAAACTAAGAGCCCAGAGCACACTGAGCACTCAGATCTTGGTATCTAAGGCCATTCTCCCATAAAAGGAACAAAAGCTCCTTGGAGAAATGACTGTTTCTAAGACTAGGAAAAGAAATACACAAGATGAGAAGATGAGCCTCAGGCATCTGACAGTGCCACAAAAGAAACTGTTTAAAAATAACCTAAAATCCACAAGGATGGGTTATATCAAAGGACCCAGGAGCCAGCTGAGCAAGATTTCAACTGTTCACCACTGGATCATTTTGAGAAAAACAAAACTTTCAACCCGAAGTAAGAAATCAATATCCATGAGTCCATCCATACTGGTATAAGTAATTGGATGAATGAATAACTAGGAAAGAAAAGACAAATTCCCCACACAGAAGAATTCCACAAACTTATTGTAGGTGATCAACCTTCAGGGAGAGGGAAGCATAGCTCTCCCCTTCTTAAGTGTGGGCTGTACATAGGAACTTCCTTCCAAGGGACACAGTATGGAAAGGAGAAAAGAGAGTAACTTTACAATGGAGAAAATCTGACAAACACAGCCTCTTCCAGGTGACCAAGGTCAACATGAATGGGAACTCACACATCATGGTGATGGTATGCATCCTTGATATAAAGTGATGCAAACAGAACTTCATGGTCTTCCTCTCAAGAAAACATAACTCCTGACCAATCATGAGAAAAACATTGAACAAATCCCAGTGGAGGAACTTGCTGCAATATACCTGATGAGTTCTCCTCAAAACTGTCAGATCATCAAGAACAAAGGAAGTCTGAGCCAGTGTCATAACCAAGAGGAGCCTAAGGGGACATGATAACTAAACAGAGTGTGGTGTCCTAGATGGGATCCTGCAACAGAAAAGGACATTAGGGGAGACCTAGACAAATTGTGGGTGTTAGTTAATAATAATATATTCATTGATTGATTATTACAAGTGTACTATATTAATTAAGATGTTTATAATAAGGGAAACTGAGTGTGAGGTGTTTGGGAATTCTCCATACGACCTTTGCAATTTTTCTACAAATCTAGAACTGTTCTTTTTTAAAAAGCAGCATGTTCCAGGAGAGAAAAAAATTAAACTGTAAAAACAGAGGGAAAAATAGCCTGAAGGGACTTTGGACTCACTGAAGTTAAGAAGTCCCCAACCTGTCAAAACCAGTGAAGAGTCAGGTAAAATCAAATCTGAAAGATGTCGACCAGCCAGGGGCACTCGGGGGGCCTGGGAGTGGGCAGTGCTGAGAGATGGTGACCGTGGAAATCAGAGACCAGAGGGAGGCAGTACAAGGACCCTGGAGCAACAACTGTGACCCACCATCTGAGAGTGTCCCCGAGGACAGACCAAAGATGGGATGAAGCACACTTCCTCAGTTAGAAGCCTCAAACTAGATACACACTGAACATCACGGGCTTTAAAACAGTGCTAAGGGAAGAAGTGAAAAGCAGGACGAGATGGCACAAACAATTTTACAGGTGTTTCTAAAGTGCATGCACTGGGCTTCCCTGATGGTCTAATGGCTAGGAATCCACCTTGCCATGCAGGGGGACACCAGTTCAATCCCTGGTCTAAGAAGATCCCACATGCCAAGGAGCAGCTAAGCCCACGCACCAAAACTACTGAGCCTTTGCTATAGAGCCCACAAACCCCAACTACTGAGCCCAAGAACCTAAAGCCCAAGCTCTACAGCAGGAGAAGCTACCACAAGGAGAAGCCGGCACACTGCCACAATGACGAGCCTCCGCTCGCTGCAACTAGAGAAAGCCTGAATGCTGCAATAAAGACCCACCACAGCCAAAAAATTAAAATGAATAGATCTTTTTAAAAACATTTCAAGTAAATAAAGTGCATGCATATAAACAATACCTGTGTTGCAAAAACACTCACAAATATATGTTAAATTTATTGGAATGATTGTCTATGGGGAGAAGAAAATGAGAATAAATGGGGGGGGGGGCGGAATTAATGAATAAAACAGGAAGGTGTTCTTGCCCAAAGCAGCAATGAAAATATGCCATAAACTGAAAATAAGCCATAAACAGATCTTTAAACCTCAGGGATGTATATGTATATGTGTGTGAGAGAGAGAAAGAGAGCAGACTGATGAGAGTGAAGAAAGGGAAGGAAAACAGAACAGGTAAAGGAATCAGATAAGAAATCATGCAAAGGCAGAGGGTGGTTCTGCCGGGAAGGAAGGCAGGCGGGCACAGCGCCCAACATGAGTTGGGGTTTCTCTGTGGAAGGGGGGCATATCAAAGTCAACTGTCAGCCCAGAAAGCTTTAAGGAACAACAACAAAAATTTATATATTTTTGAGAAGAAGTTGTAGCTAAAAGGAAATAGACTGGGAGCTCAAAAGAAAACCCGCAGATCCAATCATGGTCTTGTGAAAGAACACTGGGGGGCGGGGTGGGTTTGGACAGTGACCAGCTATTTGACCTTGAGGAAATCTCACCCTCTCTGAGCCTCAGGTTCCTCATCTCTAAAATGGGGGTTTGGAAGCAGTGTCTAAACTCCCTTCTCTGACTCCACAGTGAGTGACATCTGTGACTTAAGGCAGGAAGGAAGACTAGTCGCGTTAGCCGACCGCAGCTGGCTTCCTACACTGGTCTTTGTCATTTCTTCCCTTGCTCTTTTTGCTTATCACACCAGTGAAGTCCTGGGAATGTTCTCTCTCTGTGCCCTCGCAGCGAGTATAATCACCCACACAACTCAGCTGTACATCTTTTCTTGTGCCTTCACTGGTCATATGCAAGGCCTGTGAGGGCAGAATCCTTTCATGTCCTGTGTTCCTTCTGTAGCCACACAGGACTGGGCCTTAGAAAAGGGTTCATTATTTTGGCCCAAATATCCCCAGTAGCTAAAGCTTCTAAGGCCAGTCTTCCCAGAGTAGTTCTCTACAATTAGGATCAGAATTTTTTATTCAAACTTTTATCTGAGGAGCAATCTGAACTTTTCCCCCCTTTTCCAGTTGTTTCTAGAATCCAATCCACTACCCTGGCCTCACAGGAATTTTCCACCTTGTCTTGTCCCAAGATAAGCCACTTTCCTTCTGTGGGCCTCAGTTTCGTCATTTGCAAAATAAGAGGAATGACGGACAAAACTCCTAGAACACCTTCTAACAGTCTTTACCCACCCGAGTAGAAAGTGAAGTCACTCAGTCATGCCCGACTCTTTGCAACCCCATGGATAGTAGCCTGCACCAAGCTCCTCCGTCCATGGGATTTTCAAGGCAAGAGTACTGGAGTGGGTTGCCATTTCCTTCTCCAGGGAATCTTCCTAACCCAGGGATAGAACCCAGGTCTCTCACATTGTAGACAGATGCTTTACCATCTGATCCGATGCTAATTAGGCACCCGGGATTGTCTCACCAGGCAAATACAACCTTACTGCACCATTCACCAGGTAGAAAGTAAAGGTCATCAAAGTTGATTTCACAGCAGGAAGTAGAATGAGGAGGGCTACTAACTGTGACTGTTAGAGACACAGGATGAAGAGGGTTTACAAGGTGATTGAATTTTCCATAAGATCTCAGAACAGGAAGAAGCTCATCTATCTTCTCACAGAGGAAGGAAGGTTGACAAAATGAGCCCACATTCTGCCACCTGGGAACTGTGTTTAAAAGAGCATGCTCGGGAACCAAAATACCTGAATTCTTCCCCTGATCACCGCCGCCCCCCCCCCCCACCCATTAACAGGATGATCTCAGGCAAATGGTCTCCAAGCCTCCATTTCTTACATGATCAGATCAGATCAGATCAGTCGCTCAGTCCTGTCCGACTCTTTGCAACCCCATGAATCACAGCACACCAGGCCTCCCTGTCCATCACCAACTCCCGGAGTTCACTGAGGCTTATGTCCATCGAGTCAGTGATGCCATCCAGCCATCTCATTCTCTGTCGTCCCCTTCTCCTCTTGCCCCCAATCCCTCCCAGAATCAGAGTCTTTTCCAATGAGTCAACTCTTCGCATGAGGTGGCCAAAGTACTGGAGTTTCAGCTTTAGCATCATTCCTTCCAAAGAAATCCCAGGGCTGATCTCCTTCAGAATGGACTGGTTGGATCTCCTTGCAGTCCAAAGGACTCTCAAGAGTCTTCTCCAACACCACAGTTCAAAAGCATCAATTCTTCAGCGCTCAGCCTTCTTCACAGACCAACTCTCACATCCATACATGACCACAGGAAAAACCATAGATGGGTTAATTGCAATGTCTGTGTCACAAGGTGGTTGGAATATCAGAAATGATGCTGCGTGTCAAAGTTCCTTATAATACTTTGCTAGTTACCTCACCTTATCTGAGAGCTTGTTTGAAATGCAGAATCCTGGGCCCCACCCCACATCAGCTACAGCACTGACTCAGAATCTCCCTTTTAGGAGCTCACTCAGCAGCAAGAAAACAAACAGCCCCATTTTACAAAATGGGCAAAGGACCTGAATAGACATTTTCCCAAAGAAGACATACAAATGACCAACAGACACATGAAGAGATGCTCAGCATCACTAATCATCAGGGAAATGCAAATCAAAACCACAAAAAGATATCAGCTCACACCTGTTAGAAAGACTGTTATCAAAAAGACAAAAGATAACAAGTCTTGGCAAGTGTTGGCAAGGACATAGAGAAAAGGGAGCCCTTGTGCACTGTTGGTGGAATGTAAATTGGTACAGACATTATGGAAAACAGTATGAAGGTTTCTCGAAGAAATTAAAAATAAAGCTACCATAAGACCCAGCTATCTTGTTTCTGGGTTTATATCTAAAGGAAATGAAATCAGTATGTTGAAGAGACAGCTTCACTGTCTCTACACTGTCTCTACAGTTAACTGCAGCATTGGTCCCAATAATCAAGGTATGGAAACAACCCAAATGTCCATCAGCAATATGAATAGACAAAGAAGATGTGACATATTTAGGTCTGTAAATCATTTTGAGTGTTCAGTATTCTTGCCTTGAGAACCCCATGAACAGTATGAAAAGACAAAATGATAGGATACTGAAAGATGAACTCCCAGGTCGTTAGGTGCCCAAATTGCTGCTGGAGATCAGTGGAGAAATAACTCCAGAAAGAATGAAGGCATGGAGCCAAAGCAAAAACAATACTCAGTTGTGGATGTGACTGGTGACAGAAGCAAGTTCCGATGCTGTAAAGAGCAATATCGCATAGGAACCTGGAACGTCAGGTCCATGAATCGAGGCAAATTGGAAGTGGTCAAACAGGAGATGGCAAGAGTGAACATCGACATTCTAGGAATCAGCGAACTAAAATGGACTGGAATGGGTGAATTTAACTCAAATGACCATTATATCTACTACTGTGGGCAAGTATCCCTTAGAAGAAATGGAGTAGCCATCATAGTCAACAAAAGAGTTCGAAATGCAGTACTTGGATGCAATCTCAAAAACGACAGAATGATCTCTGTTCGTTTCCAAGGCAAAACATTCAATATCACGGTAATCCAAGTCTATGCCCCAACTAGTAACGCTGAAGAAACTGAAGTTGAACAGTTCTATGAAGACCTACAAGATCTTTTAGAACTAACACCCCCAAAAGATGTCCTTTTCGTTATAGGGGATTGGAATGCAAAAGTAGGAAGTCAAGAAACACCTGGAGTAACAGGCAAATTTGGCCTTGGAATAGGGAATGAAGCAGGGCAAAGGCTAATAGAGTTTTGCCAAGAGAATGCAAACACAATCTTCCAACAACACAAGAGAAGACTCTATACATGAACATCACCATATAGTCAACACCAAAATCAGACTGATTATATTCTTTGCAGCCAAAGATGGAGAAGCTCTATACAGTCGGCAAAAACAAGACCAGGAGCTGACTGTGGCTCAGATCATGAACTCCTTATTGCCAAATTCAGATTTAAATTGAAGAAAGTAGGGAAAACCACTAGACTATTCAGGTATGACCTAAATCAAATCCCTTATGACTATACAGTGGAAGTGAGAAATAGATTTAAGGGACTAGATCTGATAGACAGAGTGCCTGATGAACTATGGATGGAGGATCATGACATTGTACAGGAGACAGGAATCAAGACCATCCTCATGGAAAAGAAATGCAAAAAGAAAAATGGCTGTCTGGGGAGGCCTTACAAATAGCTGTGAAAAGAAGAGACACGAAAAGCAAAGGAGAAAAGGAAAGATATACCCATTTGAATGCAGAGTTCCAAAGAATAACAAGGAGAGATAAGAAAGCCTTCCTTGGTGATCGATGCAAAGAAATAGAGGAAAACAATAGGAAAAAATGGGAAAGACTAGAGATCTCTTATACCAAGGGGACATTTCATGCAAAGATGGGTTCAATAAAGGACAGAAATGGTATGGACCTAACAGAAGCAGAATATATTAAGAAGAGGTGGCAAGAATACACAGAACTGTACAAAAAAGATCTTCACGATCCAGATAATCATGATGGTGTGATCACTCACCTAGAGCCAGACATCCTGGAATGTGAAGTCAAGTGGGCCATAGGAAGCTTCACTATGAACAAAGCTAGTGGAGGTGATGGCATTCCAGTTGAGCTATTTCAAATCCTGGAAGATGATGCTGTGAAAGTGTTGCACTCAATATGCCAGCAAATTTGGAAAACTCAGCAGTGGCCACAGGACTGGAAAAGGTCAGTTTTCATTCCAATCCCAAAGAAAGGCAATGCCAAAGAATGCTCAAACTACCGCACAATTGCATTCATCTCACACACTAGTAAAGTAATGCTCAAAATTCTCCAAGCCAGGCTTCAGCAATACATGAACCATGAACTTCCAGATGTTCAAGCTGGTTTTACAAAAGGCAGAGGAACCAGAGATCAAATTGTCAACATCCACTGGATCATTGAAAAAGCAAGAGAGTTCCAGAAAAATATCTATTTCTGCCTTATTGACCATGCCAAAGCCTTTGACTGTATGGATCACAATAAACTGTGGAAAATTCTGAAAGATGGGAATACCAGACCACCTGACCTACCTCTTGAGAAACCTGTATGCAGGTCAGAAAGCAACAGTTAAAACTGGACATGGAACTACAAGCTGGTTCCAAATAGGAAAAAGAGTATGTCAAGGCTGTATATTGTCACCCTGCTTATTTAACTTATACACAGAGTACATCATGAGAAACGCTGGGCTGGAGGAAGCACAAGCTGGGATCAAGATTGCTGGGAGAAATATCAATAACCTCAGATATGCAGATGACACCACCCTTATGGCAGAGAGTGAAGAGGAACTAAAAAGCCTCTTGATGATAGTGAAAGAGGAGAGTGAAAAAGTTGGCTTAAAGCTCAACTTTCAGAAAACAAAGATCATGGCGTCTAGTCCCATCACTTCATGGGAAATAGATGGGGAAACAGTGGAAACAGTGTCAGACTTTATTTTGGGGGGCTCCAAAATCACTGCAGATGGTGATCGCAGCCATGAAATTAAAAGACGCTTACTTCTTGGAAGGAAAGTTATGACCAACCTAGATAGCATATTCAAAAGCAGACACATTACTTTACCAGTAAAGGTCCGTCTAGTCAAAGCTATGGTTTTTCCAGTGGTCATGTATGGGTGTGAGGGTTGGACGGTGAAAAAGCTGAGCACCGAAGAATTGACGCTTGTCTTCTGTGGTGTTGGAGAAGGCTCTTGAGAGTCCCTTGGACTGCAAGGAGATCCAACCAGTCCATTTTAAAGGAGATCAGTCCTGGGTGTTCATTGGAAGGACTGATGCTAAAGCTGAAACTCCAATACTTTGGCCACCTGGTGCGAAGAGTTGACTCATTGGAAAAGACTCTGATGCTGGGAGGGATTAAGGGCAGGAGGAGAAGGGGATGACAAAGGATGAGATGGCTGGATGGCATCACTGACTCGATGGACATGGGTTTGAGTGAACTCCAGGAGTTGGTGATAGACAGGGAGGCCTGGTGTGCTGCAATTCAAGGGGTTACAAAGAGTCGAACATGACTGAGCAACTGAACTGAACTTGTAAATGATATGAGGGAATGTTCATACATGTAGCTGTCCAGCTTTCCCAACACCACTCTCTGAAGAGATTGCCATTTCTCCACTGTATATTCCTTGTTGGAGATTAATTGACCAGAGGCATGTGGGTATTTCTGAGCTCCTATTCTGCTCCATTGATCTATATGTCTGTTTTGTGCCAATATCATGCTGTTTTGGTACTAATGGTTTGTAGTATTGTCTGAAGTCTGGAAGGGTTTTCCCCCAGCCTTGTTCTTTTTCCTTAGGTTTGTGGTTCCCTATAAATTTTAGGACTATTTGTTCTAGATTGGAGCCTTTCCTGATGGCTCAGCCGGTAAAGAATCTGTCTGCAGTCCAGGAGACCAGGGTGCAATCCCTGAGTTGGGAAGATCCTCTGGAGAAGGGAGTGGCTACCCACTCCAGTATTCTTGCCTGGAGAATTCCATGGACAGTCCATGAAAAATGTCATGGGTATTTTGATATAGATTGCATTAAATCTGTAGATTGCTTTGGGTAGTATGACCATTTTAGTAACACTAATTCTTCCAATTCAAGAGCTTGAGATGTTCTATTTCTTTGCATCACGTTCCGTTTCCTTCATCAATGTTTTATAACTCACAGCATTTAGTCTTTCATTTCCTTGGTTAAGTTTATTCATAGGGGTTTTTTTTTTTGGAGGGAATATGATTTTGAATGGGGTTATTTTTTTACTTCCTGTTTCTGATATTTCATTGTCAGTGTAAGGAAATGCAACAGATTTTTGTATGTTAACCTTGTATCCTGCTACCTTGTTGAATTCATTTATTTGTTCGATAGTTTTTGTGTGGGGTTCTCTGGGGCTTCCCAGGTAGCTCAGTGGTAAAGAATCCATCTCCAATGCAGGAGACACAGGAGACGCAGGTTTGAGCCTTGGTTGGGGAAGATCCTCTGGAGTAGGAAATGGCAACCTCCTCCAGTATTTTTGCCTGGAAAATTCCATGGACAGAGGAGCCTGCCGGGCTAAAATCCATGGTGTTGCAAAGAGTTGGACACAACTGAGAACAATTAGCTAGGTGGCTAGTTTTGGGGTTCTATTCATAGAACATCTACTCATAGAACCTGCAAGTAGTGGCATTTTCACCTCTTCCTTTCCAAAGTGGATAACTCTTATTTCTTTGTCTTGTCTAATTGCTGGCCTTAGGACTTTCAATACTATGATGAATAGAAGTGGTGAGATCATGAAATTCCTAGAAAAGACAAAGGTAGAACATTTTCGGACATAAATCATGTTTTCTTAGATCAGTGTCCCAAAGAAAAAGGAATAAAAGCAAAATTAAACAAATGGGACTCAGTCAGTCAGTTCAGTCGCTCAGTCATGTCCGACTCTTTACAATCCCATGAACTGCAGCACTCCAGGCCTCCCTGTCCATAACCAACTCCCAGATCCACCCAAACCCACGTCCATTGAGTCGAAGATGCCATCCAGCCATCTCATCCTCTGTCGTCCCCTTCTCCTCCTGCCCTCAATCTTTCCCAGCATCAGGGTCTTTTCAGATGAGTCAGCTCTTCACATCAGGTGGCCAAAATATTGGAGTTTCAGCTTCAAAATCAGTCCTACCAATGAACACCCAGGACTGACCTCCTTTAGGATGGACTATTGGATCTCCCTGCAGTCCAAGGGACTCTCAAGAGTCTTCTCCAACACCACAGTTCAAAAGCATCAATTCTTCAGTGCTCAGCTTTCTTTATAGTTCAACTCTCACATCCATACATGACCACTGGAAAAACCATAGCCTTGACTAGACGGACCTTTGTTGGCAATGTCTCTGCTTTTGAATATGTTATCTAGGTTGGTCATTACTTTCCTTCCAAGGAGTAAACATCTTTTAATTTCATGGCTGCAATCACCATCTGCAGTGATTTTGGAGCCCCCAAAAATAAAATCTGACACTGTTTCCACTGTTTCCCCATCTATTTCCCATGAAGTGATGGGACCGGATGCCATGATCTTCGTTTTCTGAAAGTTGAGCTTTAAGCCAACTTTTTCACTCTCCTCTTTCACTATCATCAAGAGGCTTTTTAGTTCCTCTTCACTTTCTGCCATAAGGGTGGTGTCATCTGCATATCTGAGGTTATTGATATTTCTCCTGGCAATCTTGATTCCAGCTTGTGCTTCCTCCAGTCCAGCGTTTCTCATGATGTACTCTGCGTATAAGTTAAATAAGCAGGGTGACAATACACAGCCTTGACGTACTCCTTTTCCTATTTGAAACCAGCCTGTTGTTTCATGTCTAGTTCTAACTGTTGCTTCCTGACCTGCATACAGGTTTCTCAAGAGGTAGGTCAGGTGGTCTGGTATTCTCATCTCTTTCAGAATTTTCCACAGTTTATTGTAATCCACATAGTCAAAGGCTTTGGTATAGTCAGTAAAGCCGAAATAGGTGTTTTTCTGGAACTCTGTTGCTTTGTCAATGATCCAGCGGATGTTGGCAATTTGATCTCTGGTTCCTCTGCCTTTTGTAAAACCAGCTTGAACATCTGGAAGTTCACGGTTCACGTACTGCTGAAATCTGGCCTGGAGAATTTTGAGCATTACTTTACTAGCGTGGGAGATGAGTGCAATTGTGCAGTAGTTTGAGCATTCTTTGGCATTGCCTTTCTTTGGGATTGGAATGAAAACTGACCTTTTCCAGTCCTGTGGCCACTGCTGAGTTTTCCAAATTTGCTGGCATATTGAGTGCAACACTTTCACAGCATCATCTTCCAGGATTTGAAATAGCTCAACTGGAATGCCATCACCTCCACTAGCTTTGTTCATAGTGAAGCTTCCTATGGCCCACTTGACTTCACATTCCAGGATGTTTGGCTCTAGGTGAGTGATCACGCCATCATGATTATCTGGGTTGTGAAGATCTTTTTTGTACATTCTGTGTATTCTTGCCACCTCTTCTTAATATATTCTGTTTCTGTTAGGTCCATACCATTCTGTCCTTTATTGAGCCCATCTTTGCATGAAATGTTCCCTTGGTATCTCTAATTTTCTTGAAGAGATCTCTAGTCTTTCCCATTCTATTGTTTTCCTCTATTTCTTTGCATCGATCACTGAGGAAAGCTTTCTTATCTCTCCTTGTTATTCTTGGGAACTCTGCATTCGAATGGGTATATCTTTCCTTTTCTCCCTTTGCTTTTCACGTCTCTTCTTTTCACAGCTATTTGTAAGGCCTCCCCAGACAGCCATTTTGCTTTTTTTGCATTTCTTTTTCTTGAGGATGGTTTTAATTCCTGTCTCCTGTACAATGCCACGAACCTCCGTCCATAGTCCATCAGGTACTCTGTCAGATCTAGTCCCTTAAATCTATTTCTCACTTCCACTGTAGAGTCATAAGGGATTTGATTTAGGTCATACCTGAATGGTCTAGTGGTTTTCCCTACTTTCTTCAATTTAAATCTGAATTTGGCAATAAGGAATTCATGATCTGAGCCACAGTCAGCTCCCGGTCTTGTTTTTGCTGATTGTGTAGAGCTTCTCCATCTTTGGCTGCAAAGAATATAATCAATCTGATTTCAGTGTTGACCATCTAGTGGTGTCCATGTGTAGAGTCTTCTCTTGTGTTGTTGGAAGAGGGTGTTTGCTATGACAAGTGCGTTCTCTTGGAAGATCTCTATTAGCCTTTGCCCTGCTTCATTCTGTACTCCAAGGCCAAATTTGCCTGTTACTCCAGGTGTTTCTTGACTTCCTACTTTTGCATTCCAGTCCCCTATAATGAAAAGGACATCTTTTTTGGGTGTTAGTTCTAGAAGGTCTTGTAGGTCTTCATAGAACTTTTCAGCTTCTTCAGTGTTACTGGTCAGGGCACAGACTTGGATTACCATGATATTGAATGGTTTGCCTTGGAAACAAACAGACATCATTCTGTCGTTTTTGAGATTGCATCCAAGTACTGCATTTTGGACTTTTTTGTTGACCATGATGGCTACTCCATTTCTTCTAAGGGATACTTGCCCACAGTAGTAGATATAATGGTCATCTGAGTTAAATTCACCCATTCCAGTCCATTTTAGTTCGCTGATTCCTAGAATGTCTATGTTCACTCTTGCCATCTCTTATTTGACCACTTCCGATTTGCCTTGATTCACGGACCTAACATTCCAGGTTCCTATGCAATATTGCTCTTTACAGCATCGAACCCTGCTTCCATCACTGGTCCCATTCACAACTGGGTGTTGTTTTTGCTTTGGCTCCATCCCTTCATTCTTTCTGGAGTCACTTCTCCACTCATCTTCAGTAGCATATTGGGCACCTACCAACCTGGGACTCAACCAAACTTAAAAACTTTTGCACAACAATCATCAGCAAAATTAAAGACTATATACAGAATGGGAGAAAACATTTACAAACGATGTGACTGACAAGGGTTTAAAATCCAAAATATACAAACAGATCATACAACTCACTATTTAAAAAAGCAATCTAATCAAAAATGAGCAGAAGACCTAAATAGATATTTCTCCAAAGAAGACACAGATGGCCAGCAAATACAAGAAAAGATGCTCAACATCGCTAATTATTATAGAAATGCAAATCAAAACCACAATGGGGTATCACTTCACACTGGTCAGAATGGCTATCACCAAAATATCTGCAAATAATAAATACTGAAGAAGGTGTAGAGAAAAGGGAATCCTTGTACCCTGATGGTAGGAATGTAAATTGGTGCAGCCACTATGGAAAACAATATGGAGGTTCCTTTAAAAACTGAAAATAGAGGTACCATACCATCCAGTGGGCTTCACTGTTAGCTCAACTGGTAAAGAATTCAGCTGCCATGCAGGAGACCCCAGTTCAATTCCTGGGTGGGAAAGATCTGCTGGAGAAGGGATAGCTACCTACTCCAGTATTCTTGGGCTTCCCTGCTGGCCCAGACAGTAAAGAACCTGCCCACAATGGGCAAGACCTGGGTTCAGTCCCTAGGTTGGGAAGATCCCCTGGAGGAGGGCATGACAACCCACTCTGGTATTCTTGCCTGGGAAATCCCCATGGACAGAGGAGCCTGGCGGGCTACAGCCAATAGGGTTAAAAAGTCAGACACAAGCAACTAAGCACAGCACAGCAGCATACACACACATACATACAGGTATATATACCATATACAGTGGAATATTACTGAGCCATAAAAAGGATGAAATATTGCCATTTGCAACAACATGGATGGACCTAGACAATATCAAGGTGAAACAGAGATAGAGCAAATCAGGTAGAGAAAGACAAATACTATATGGTACTACTTATTTGTGGAATCTAAAAAATAATACAAATGAATCTATATACAAAACAGAAAAAGACTTAGAAAACGAACTTGTGGTTACCAAAGGGCAAGAGGGAAGAGGACAATTAGGAGTGTAGAATTAAGAGACACATAAAATAGGTAAGCAAAAAGGATGTACTGTCTAGCACAGAGAACTGTATTCAATATTTTATAATGAACTATGATGGAAAATAATCTGAAAAAATATAGAACTGAATCACATTCCTATCTACCTTAAACTAACACAATATTGTAAATCAACTATACTTCAATTTTAAAAGATGTGACATGTATATTAGAGTTTTGAAATAATAATGGGCTATTGTTCAATCAAGAGAATAAAGGAAACCCTGCCTTTTGTGACACGGATGAACCTGGAGGACACTAAGCTAAATGAAGCAAACAAGATGGGGAAAGACGAATACTGCATGATCTCACTTACATGTGGAGTCTCAAAAAAGTCAACCTCAAAGAAGCAGAAAGCATGTGGTGATTATAAGGGGTGGGAGCAATTGGGAAATGTTGGTCAGAGTGTACAAAAGTTTCAGTTACGTCGGATGAATGAGTCTAACTAATGCACAATGGGATGACTATAGTTAACAACACTGTACTGAATACTGGAGACAAGTTGAGAGAGTAGATTTTAAAAGCCATTATCACACAGCCAAAAAAAAAGGTAACTAAGTCAGGAAAAGTGAAGTGCAGTGAAAGTCGTTCATTTGTGTCCGACTCTGCGACATCATGGACTCGTCCATGGGATTTTCCAGGCCAGAATACTGGAGTGGGTAGCCTTTCCCTTCTCCAGGGGATCTCCCCAATCCAGGGATCGAATCCAGGTCCCCCCCTTGCAGACGGATTCTTTTGCTTAATTAGCTTAACTGTAGTAATCATTTCACTATATGTGTGTATCAAATCATTTTGTACATCTTAATTACATACAATTTTATTTAAATATATATATAAATAAAAGAGAAATATGTAAGTAAATAAAAATTAAAATTTTCAGTAAATATAAAGATCACCCGATGATTGGTAGGGATAGTCAAGTTTAAGAAGAATTGTAAAGCACTGTACAGACATTAATCTTAATTTCCACCAAAATAATTAAAGTAGTGATGCTAATTTACATATACATATGCACACACACTCTCCCTTGCGGCTGCATTTCTTCCACTTTCACCACTCCCCTCTCCCCATCTCACACACACACACACACACACACACAGTTTCCCGTGAGCTCATAGTGCCACCTTCTGGAAAGAAAAGGGCAGGAGGACTGTGCCATTCAGCAGAGAACAAAGCAGATGACAGAGGAATGTACTGGGCAGAGGTCCCTCACAGGCCTACAGAACCCCTGAGAGAAGTGACTTTGGAAGATGTCATCTTGCTCTGTTCACTTTGGCAACCACTAGCCCCATGAAGCCACTGAGCACTTGAACTTGTCCAGATTGAGTGTGCAGTAAACGTAAAATGGATTTCAAAGATTTAATACTAAAAAAAAAATCAGAAATAACATTATTTTTATACTGATTACGTGCTGAAGTAACAGTTTAAATACACTAAGTAAAACATGTTATGATTCAATTTATCTGTTACTTTTTACTCATACTGTGGCTACTAGAAAACTGTAGAGTACTTGATTCCCATTGCATTTCAATTGCACAGCATTGATGTAAGCTATGTTGCTTCAGAATACATGTTCCTAGGAATCTTAATTTCTTCCACCTTCAATATATCTGCAAAAGAGCCTTTGTTTCTGCACCCCAGTAATTCTCCTTCCAGCCCCAGCTCCACAAGCAGCATCCAATATCCTTTGGAGTTTGCAGCTCTTTCTGTTAGATACCAGGAGCCCAGGAGCCCCAGAAGAGAGTATGGAACACAGTTAAGACACAAAAAATATCTGTGGAATGAATAATGAATAATAAATAAGGGAGCAAGGAAGGCACTCCACCGCACAGGGACACCTTGTCCTAGAAAACAGATCCCTTTTTAGAAGCAATCAAGCCAAAAGTCATTCAGGGGGAAATTTGCTGAATTATATCAGATACACAATTTACTATTTTCAGAACCAAGGCCTGATTACAAATCCATGCAACAAGTTCTCTGAAGGCTCTCCCAATACAGCACTATTCAGCCTTGAGATCAGGGATCTTATTTAACAATTTAAGTTCCGAGGACAGGTTGGGTGGCCTCGAAGCCCTGGAGCTTCAGTTAGTTCCCTGTACCTGGAAGCCACACCTCCTCTTACAACTGACTTTCATTAGCACTTTATGGCTTTCTAAGCATTTCCTCACCTGTTAGCTTGATGATTTTCACAACTGTAAGGAAGGAAGCCACAGAGTACTGTTTATTTCCACGTTTTTTATAAGTCTTAAGTCAACTGATTATCTGATTTCCAAGGGTAATTAACTACAAGGCCAGGATGGCCCCTTCTCTCCACCATATGTTGTGTGCTTTATCCATCACATCTCTTGGGTATTCCAAGGGCTCACCTGCTGTTTTATAGGTTTCAAGTGCTTCATGGACGCATATTCCTTAAGCACATGGTTTGACAGGTTGTGTAAGTTTGTTCAAATTTTCCATCTTTTGACCGCAGTCTTCTCATCTGTAAATTGGGAGGAGAGAATGAAATGATCTGTAATGTTAAAATGGTATGTATCTCTGAAACTGAGCAGAAGCCTTGTGTTTCATTTCCTTGTCCTCTTGCAGGATTTTGCACATGGAGAGTGCTTAAATGAGGTTGACTGGCTTTGCCTTACAAAGGGAAGGAGCTGAAATGTTCCTCCCCAGCATACAGCCCAGTTCTAAACACACACACACACACACACACACACACACACACACACACGAGGCTGCTTTAGGAAGGAAAATTGGAGAGAAGAAAAAGAGGGTGGAAATATTTCAGTTGTCTGGGCCAAAGCCTCCCAGAGGACCGGTATCTCAGATTTCCTTTCATGAAATATTCAGTGAGTGCTTCCCCCAGCTCCTGTGAGTGGCAGAGGCGACCCTCCGGGGCACTTCTCTCTGCCTCCCCTGTCCAAGCAGGTCTCTCTACGCCTCTCCTGTCCTGGGGAGGCTCTGTTACTGTGTCTTTGCCTTGCGCTCCCCTCTCTCTCCCTGTGTCCCCAGGGGTCTTCCTTGGTGTCTGTCCTCCCCCACCTCCATGTCTGCCTCCCTCCGTGCCACCATCGCCCTTGCCCAGAAGGTGAAGATTCTCCTCTTGCGGAGCACCCCAGGGACATGGACCTGTGCGTTTCTCTTTGGCGCCGCCCTCCAGAACTCCATGTGCCTGAGCGGGGAGAATCCTCCGGACTGTGGGGACCAGATGCCTTGTGCAGAAGAGCCGGACCCACCAGGGTGCCCAGAGGGTAGGGGCTGGGGCTGCATCTGCGCCAAAGGAGTTGGGGCTAAAGTTGAGGAGGGTGATGAAAAATAACCCTGAGGGAAGATGATGGCTTCAAGAGACCCCTGGGCTGGGTGGAGGGTCAGAAGCCCTTTAGTGGGGGAAGAGAGCCCCTGGGGGGAATCAGCAGGGGATCCCAGCCCTAGAAGCTTGGTCTCAGCCCTGACTCCTGTTTGCCCATCACTCCACAGGTGGACTCTGTCTTGATTCCCCACCTGCCCCCTGCCCCCCCGGAACGTTCTTTTCTGGAGCGAGTCCCCACAATGCCTCCTTCTGCCACCTCTGCCCTCGGGGATTCTTCAACCCCTGGCCTGGCCAGGATGCCTGCTTCCCCTGTGGCTCAGAGGCCACCCAGACGGAGGAGGGCAAGGACACGTGTGTATGCCTGGGGTCTGGCCGAGTGTTCCAGGTATGTCCTCTGGCAGGGAACCCAGGAACAGGCTGCATTGTCGTGACTGTTTTGTTCTTGAGTCACGTGCAGCTCAGGAGTAACCTGATCAGGGTTGTTAGTTCAGGTTTCCAAGTGACAGGGTTGCCAGGTTAAATAGAGGATGTTCAGCAACACTTGAATTTCAAATAAATTATGGATACATTTTTAGTGTGTCTCAAACATTGAATGGCACACACTCATACGAAATTCAAGTTTGAGAGCTCTATATTTTTATTTGCTAAATCTGACAACCCTACTTGGAGAAAAGGGCAGACTTTTTGTTGCTCAAATTTGCCCTATAAGCCAACAAATGCACGTGCGAATTCTTCCTTTCCTGAACTTTCCATGTCTTATTGACTGAAATGATAGCATCACTTGGACCCTAAGAAGCATGTATCAGTAAACTCGCCTCTAATCCGACCCCCCTCCACCCTGGTGATCCCTTACTTCCCCTCCCCCTGCCCTTATTCTCTGGTCTATCTCGGGCAGGGTCACAGCCAAAGGGTCCTGTGTGGTCCCTTGGTTTCACAGCAACCAAGTACCACCAGCCAACCTGAAATTGCATCCCTTCCCACCCAACCCCCAGCCCAGTGACGGGAAGTGCCCCTGCCTCCCAGGCTACCAAGATGTTGGAGAGCCAAGGGGCTGTGTCCAGCGGGAATACAAGACTTGCAAGCATGGGGCCACCCGGAACCAGGAGGGGCTCTGTCTGACCAAGGATCAGTGGAATGACCACTGTGCCCATGAGGTAGGAGGCATCCATATAGGGCACCTCCCCCACTCCTGGACCTCTGCCCACCTGTCCACCTGCCCAAGCTCCTAGCCACTGGAGGCTTATTCCTCTAGTCCTCCCTCTGGGAAGCCAGAGACCTGTGCTCTGCACTCTGAAGCTGGAGAGAGTTGGGTGCAACTTCCCCCAGGGACATGTCACCAAGAAGCTTAAGCCTTTCTGCAGGTTTGCGCCGCTCCAGAGGACGCACGTGGCTATGACCCAGGCCTGGGGCTCTGTCTGTGCTGGGGACCTCACTCAAATGAAATATGCGGTCCCCTGTGCCCCAAGAGACAGAGACAGGTCCTGCAGCTCAGCTGCCCCAAGGGCAACCCGCAGATTTCCATCACTGAAGACACCGGAAGCCAGGTACAACGTCAGGGTCTCATGTGGCTGATGACCGCAGACCCAGCCCGGCAGGCCCTGCCTCTTTCCTAAGAGGGGGTGGGTGACATGCTTTTGCACTGGGTCTAGGGTCCTGCCCATTGAGCCACATCCCTGACCCAGCCTCTGGTGCCAGAGAAAAGTCCCAATTGTTGATTTAATTTCATCCTAGAAGACAGCTTGGAAAAATCACTGGGAAAGTGTTATGGAAATCTTCCCACATGGAAGCAAGGGACCGTATTCAGAGTCATGACTCGAGGTTACCCCTGCCGCCCCCAGGGCTCGGAGACTTATTTCCACTGCAGCCTCCCCTCCAACCCCCTCAGGACACTCGGACAGGGCTTGAGAAAGGACCTGTACTCTCCCTGCCTCCCTGCCAGGTGAGGGGTTACTTGCCAGGTCTTAAGGGAAGAGCTGACACCGCACCTCCTTGTTCCCAGGGGTTTTTCCTCCCAGACAGGCCTTCTTCACCCCATGCTGTGGGCCACCCCTGCCACTTGGACCAAAGGCAGAATCCTGTCCCGCTGTACGTGGTCAGGGTGGATGGTAAGAGAGCAGGATAGAAGGAAGCCCCAGGAAGGCCCACGTCGGCAACTCTCGCCCTTTCTACAGCATGAGCGTGGCCCTTACATGCGGCAGCTGGGGGGCAGTGGGCAACTCCTACCCCAGAGAGGGCTCCCCAAGAAGTGCATGTGGATCCTGACATGCTTCCCCTGGTTTTATAGAAAGTCGACTCCTGCCTCGTGCGAGTCAAGGATGGACAGCTTCTGCTGTATCCACGCACCAGGGTCAGCTCTCTCCCCAGCCCTGCAGGTTCAGGAAGATGCCCGTCTTGTTCCAGGGATCGGCTTCCTAGGCCTGACCAGACCTGGCAGGGAACTACTGCACTCTCTCGGCCAGCCCCTCGGAGACCTGGGGATCCTGGGCCAGGAGGCAGGTGAGCATCAAGGCTGATGCATGTTGCCTCTCCTCCCCCTCCTCCACCCCTCTCCAGGCCCCTGAACGATGACTGCCCTTTCTCACATTCTGAATCTTGCCCAGGAAAGTCAGGGGATGCACACCTGAGCTCTCCTTCATCCCTAAGCTTCAACTCCTCGCACCCTGGGAATCTGTCATACCCAGAGGCAGGCATCCGAAACCCCACGGTCTGCCTCCAAACCAGGGATACACTGGCCTTCCTGGTGACCCGTGAGCATTACCCTGAGTACGACCTGTGAGTGTCAGAGGGCCCGGCTCCACTCCCACCGGAAATGCTCCTTGTGTCTCCAGCCAGGAGACAACATGCCCCCTCCTTCCTCTACCCCAGGGGCCACTTCTACAACACGCTGGGGCAGTTTGACTGGGGGCGCTTTCGGGCCCTGGCTGAGGAGTCCCAGCTCCAAGATCAAAGCCCCCACCTCTTTCTGCAGCAGTTCCAGGAGCCTGGGGTCTATGTCTTTCGTCTGAACAGCAACTGGCATCGGAAGATGGTTTGTCTGTGATGGTTTGCCTTGTTTAAGACATTATCCTGACATTTCCCCTCTCTCTCTTTCAAAAATACTGCCTCATAACTACCAATGGCAACCCACTCCAGTATTCTTGCCTGGAGAAGCCCATGGACAGAGGAGCTTGGTGGGCTTCCAGTCCATGGGATTGCAAGAGTCAGACACAACTCAGCAACTAAACTGCTACTGCTAACCACCCCTAGATAGCACTCCAGGGAAGGAGGTGCCCCAAATACCCGTACAACGTCTCATGGTCTCACGGCCTTAACTGATAATTCTGGGGATGCCAAGATTCATCCCATGGCAACCCAACCTGTGTGTATAAGGAGGGGACGAGTGTGAGGATGCTGAAAAGACAGTGTGTCTCAAAGGACATCAGAATGTCTAGCCATCTCTCACAGCTGTCTACTTCATATCCCAGGCCAGTCTATGCAGGGTTGTATCTACATGGCCTCTGCAAGATGCCACCACTGAGCCAGAACTGGTTACACACAAGACTTAGTATCTCAACCTGTCAGTTCAGCTTCCAAGAGGTTGTGCTGATGTAGCCCCAGAACATGCAGACTGCTCCCCCAGACAGCTATCTGATATGAATTCATTTCCCAGGGAAAATGCAAGTATGCACAAAGATCTGGGCTATTTGGTGAATGTCCACAGGCTTGGGTTCCCACTCTATCCCCCGGCCAGGCTCTGGCAGACAGTGGGACAAGGACTAAACAGATTTCTTTCCACCCAGTACGTCCGCACCCTCCCACCAGGTGGCCAGTGCTTTGGGGAAGGGCCCTTTGTTCCCACAACTCCCAGGTACCTCATCCAAACTGGTATCGCCAAGATCCCCAGGCCCCTGAAGAGGTCCAACTGGCCAGGAGTCCTGGGGGAGATTGTCCTGCTCCTGGGGCTCTGCCTGCTTCTGTTGGTAAGTAAAGCTGGACAGATGCTCTTAACCGCTATGTGGGAATCCCTCTCCAATGCTGTGGAAATGGGTCTTCCACTTCCCATCTGCAGTAGGCATTATCCTAGTTGCTAAGATACCGAAGCGATAAAGGTCCAGCCTCTAGCCTCAAAGTTCAATAAGGAGAACATAGACAAGGAGACAAATAAGTGCCAGCGAGTGTTGTACAGCTCTGGTGAGGGTGTACCAAGGGGCCCTGGCTGCACAAAGGAGAGGCATGACCGTTCCCCCTGGGTGGTAAAGACAGACTTTCCTAAGGAGGTGATCCCTGAAAGAGGCTTGAAACAAGTTTGGATCCTTGACGGACAAAGGGGTTGGTGAGTTGCAGGTAGGAGAGTAATGAGCTTGGGAGGCGAGGTGGGGGTGAGGAAGGCAGCGTTATGAGTCAGGCAAAGTGGCATGAAACAACGTTCGCCTGCTCAGGGAGCCACACTTGGTCCCTGGGCCTGCAGCTTCGGGCACAAAGACAGGGATGAGGCTGAAGCCAGGAGGGAGACCAGACTGTGGGTGATCTCATGCACTTTACCCTCTAGGCAGTGGGGATCAATTAAGAATTTTGAGCAAGGGAGAAAATCTGGTAACACTTTTATGCTTACTCTAGCAATATGGTGGAAGATAGAGATGGATGACGGAGAGAGGTGGATTAGAGAGAGAGACAGGCTGTTAGAATGGTCCAACAAGAGAAGATGGGGTGCTCCCTGAGCACACTGAGCAGGATGCTCCTCCTCTAAGAGTCTGAGGAAAGGATGCTTCTCCCTTTCCTTCACATCACCCGTGATGCACCCTATAGATTCAGTGTCACAGCCTGAGCTGGGCCCGGAAGGCTGCTCCCCAGCCCATCTTCAGGAAGCATCAGCAGGGCTACAACCTGGATGCCTACACTTCCCCAAGAACCAGGATAACATCAGTGAGGCGAGGCCAACCATGCCAAGACTCTGATGACCCCAGGGTTGAGGGAGGTCATGGTGAGTGAAAGGCTTGAGCTGGAAGCCCAGAGATGCCCCCACATTCAACTGGCCAGCTCCTGCTTCCTTTGTTCACGGTTCCATTCCCCTCCACTCATTCATTCATTCAATGAATAAGGCAATGTTTACTGGGTAGCCAGTGTATGCCAGACACTGCCAGGTTCTAGGGGTGTACAGTGTAGAAGGGCAAAGAGACACCTAAGCACAACTTGCCAAAAGAAATGTACTCACTGGGAAATGACCAGTCCCTCTACAGATGGTGTTATGAGTCATGCGGAGGTGTTCTACCTTCTACTGTGGCTACTCCAAGCATGGGCCTCAGAAAGAAGCAGTTTGCCTTTCACAACTTCAGGGTGATTATGAATTATGTGGGGAACTCCTGCTATCATAGGTCTGGGACTGCTGCTGCTGCTGCTAAGTCGCTTCAGTCGTGTCTGACTCTGTGCGACCCCATAGACGGCAGCCCACCAGGCTCCGCCGTCCCTGGGATTCTCCAGGCAAGAATACCGAAGTGGGTTGCCATTGCCTTCTTCGATAGGTCTGGGACGGGGGCCTGTAATTCTACATTTTTAGCAAGCTCTTCAGCAAAGTGCTCTCTGAATACCATAATTTTAGCAGTTAAGACCGTGAGGCAGGAGGCAGATACACTGGGACTCTGTAGGGAAGGTGCTAATTGCATTTCAGGGGGAATAATCCTGCTCCCTGTCCCCTCCCACCCCCTGCCCATAGGTGGGAGCTGGGAGGCCAAGGACCAGGTGGATCTGGAGGGGTTTGACACAGAAACCTTCTTCAGGATCTTGCTCAGGCAGTCTCTGTCAGTGACGACCAAACTCAGTCAGACCAAGGAGGAGGTGAGTGGGGAAGATGGGCAAGCCAGCGAATTTGTCTCTGGGAGAGTTGGTGATGGGACAGAGAGCCTAAAGAAATCCTTAGTGTATCCATAATGAACCGGGGGGGGGGGGGGGGGGGGGGCGGGGGCGAGAATTATTCAGGGAGGAGAAATAGAAGATTTCAGACTAAATTTAGGGGTGAGCCCTCACATCACCGGTAGGAATCTAACCAGGTCATTTCTTGAGTGTCTTAAGAGTCCCACTCGTGATCCAGGTAGCCCACCCGGGTGAGCTAATGCAGACCAGTAAGGGACAGGTATTGGGAGCAAAATGATCATACTAGAGTCCAAGTCCCTAAGCTGGACCAAGGGTTCCCTGGGGGAAGGTGCGAATTGTGTCTTGCCCGGGGTGGGTCTTCACCACATTTCCCAGTGGAAGGGCACTTTGTCCCCTGCAGCCCCGCCCCAACCTGGCAACAGGGGGCATTGCGACCACAGCCGTGAAAGCGGCTTAGCGCCTTGGAACGAACTCTGTGCTCCCTCGCACAGCTCAAACTCCTCTGCCTCCAACTGGGAAGCGAAGCGCAGTCTCTCCGGCAGCTGTGGGATCCTGAGCACCGCATCGCAGCCTCCGCGGGCCAGCTTCTGGGGAGCCCCCAGAGAGAACGACAGCAGGTCGGACCGTGTTCACGCTTCCCACCTCGTCCCTGTGCCCACATGCAACTCCCCCTCCTCACTGAGGCCAGAAGCCCCTCAACACCTGTTTCCCATCTCCCGGGCCCCGGGGGTTTCAGCCCCTCCCGCTGCGCCCCCGGAGCCTCTGCTGCACGCCCACTCGCAGTGCTCCGCAGCGCTCACGAGGAGCGCTCAGGGGGAACCCCTGAGCCGCGGTCCCCGAGGCTGTGGTGCCTGCAGCCTTAAGCAGGCAAGGTGGTCTCTGACCCCAGGCTGCAGAGGCAGCCGCCAGGGCCGCGGAGGAGGAGGCCAGACGGAGGGGGCGCCTGGCAGGCGAGTACGCAGCAGCCCTCGGTCACCAACTGGTGCTCCTTCGCCAAGACCTCCGTGCAAGGCAGGAGCAGTGGGGCTCCTTCTGCTCGGCGCTGATGGCCGCTCGGCGGCTGCTGAAGGCACATTCAGGCTCCAGGCCCGCAAAGTCCTCCCAGGCTGGGCAGAACCCAGAAGGGTGTGTACCTGGTAACTCTGAGTCAGGCTGCGTGGGATCAGGGCTAGGGAGGGGCCGCGTGGCTTCGTGGGGTCCCAGGGCTGGCCACGCCAAAATGTCCTTCTTGCATCCCTAGTTGTCCCGCCCTCTGATTTGGCCTCCCCCACCCCCACCCCCGCAGGGAAGTCCCCCAGCTGGACGCTCTTCTGGGCAGCCTGTCCCAGGTCGTGCTGCAGGAGGGCCACCGCCTGAAAGCCTGGGGCATCCTAGGCACAGGCACTGGGGCGGAGCTGCTGCAGCCAGGTGAGCCCTGCTCGGACTCAGCCAGGACCACCCCCTTCCCCAAAGAAACCTGGCCCTGTATCAGGTGGGAGGAAGGCTAAACCAAGAGGAAATCCCCAAGGTTGGGAGGGGCTTCCTGTGCAGCGTCCTGGGCAAACGGCAGTGTTACAGAAGAGGGAACCTCCGCAAGGGGAACAACAGAAGAGGAGACAAACAAAACCGCCACAGAGCATAGCTTTACATATAAGGTAGCACTTCCTGAGAGCAAAAGCCTGACTATTGAATGCAAAAGGTCAGGTTTGGAAAATGCTGGACTTGCCATGAAAGAAAGAGGTGGGGGGTAGGATCCTACAATTTGATGATGTCAGGCTCACATCCCAAATGTGGAGCCCTGACCTGGACTCGGAAAAAAAAAAAAAAAGTGTCCTTCCCAAGCACCTGCTACACCCTCGTACCAGGGTTGGTTTGGTTAGGGGGTCTCACCAGCTCCTTCCAGTCCACTCCCCCCAAGGGAGCCCCTGACCTCTCAGATGTGGCCTCAGACCCAGGGCTAAGCCAGTGTTTGCATTCCTGCAGCCTCAGCAAGCTCTCCAGGGGGTGCCAAAAACATCGGTGTGCATCCTGTCACCAAGTTGATGGTCCCTGGCCCGGACTGTGTGATGCTCCCAGCCAGTGGTCAGGCAGCGCCCATACCCCAAGGCTACTTCATCCACCCTGACACAGGGCGGGTGCTGCCCGAGGCTGGAAATCTGGGTTACGATGTGCAGGAAGCAACCCTGGTGCCCACCACTGACTGCAGTTCTGGTGAGACTCCTACCACTCTGTAACTCCACCCAGTGTGGGCTATCCGGAATGAACCCGCCCAGGGGCACAGCATGGGAAGCAGGGCTCTGGCCTTGGGCAGTGGGGCTTGGGGACACAGAGCAGTAAACACCTTCTCCCCCTCCCTCCCTTTAACATCCTTGCTACAAAGGTACCGTGCTGGAGAGAGCAGTCAGATGAAAGAAACTCATGCCAGAGGCTCTCTGCCCCTGCCCTGCTGGGCTCAGGAGGGATGCAGACAGGCCAGCGTGTGTTAACACCTCCCTGTCTCCCTGTCCAGGTGGTGTCCGAACCTCAGAAGCTGCCATCCTCCCCTACGTGCCCTACCCAACCTGTCTTGCCACAGGCTCCCTGCCAGCCACCCACCTGCCTGTCCTGCAGCCGAGAAGGACATCACAGTCAGGGGCTCTCATGACAGACCCCATAACGGGCATCGAGGTGCCTGTGCTGGCTGTGACTCTGCACCCACAAACAAGGCAGTGGCTCACTCTTGGGGGGACATACTGCAATCCGCTCACCCAGACCCTGGCCCCTTTGGAGCTGGGGGGCCCCATGGAGGATCCTGTCACAGGAGGCATCTCGCCGATCCTGGGAGTCGGGTTGGATGAAAACACAGGTCTGCTGGCAGCCCTCATGCCTTCCTTCTGCCCTTCCTCCCTCTGGTTTGGCTTCCCAAGCCCCTCCCCTCAGTAGCCCAGACCCTCCACATTCTGGTCCAGCCTGCAGTCTCCACCCCAAGCCCACCTATATTTCCACCCTTCATGCTCTGGCCACCTTTCCTCTCCTTCCCGGTTTCCCTCACCCTCATCTTCAGCACAGTGCCCCCGCCCCGCCCAGGGTGGGAGGCAGAGACGAGAACTGAGCTGCTTCTGCAGTAAAAGCATATGGATGTTTTTCCATCAAGAAAGACATTCCTTCTCCCCCCTGCCCTCCCTCACCCTAGACTCTGCCCCATCCCTGACCTCCACCCGCATCCTGTCACTCACTCTGTCCTGGCCCCCCGGTTCTCTCTTTTGCCTCATTCACCCCCATCCCTTCCCGCATCCCCCTCTCTTTGGTTCCTGCCTCCAGGTCAGGTGCTTGCACTGGGAGGACTGCAAGATGCCTCGGGGAACCTCCTGCTGCCTGGTGACAGCTTTGTGGAGCCACTGAGCAGGAAGCCAGCCCGGCTCCAGGGGGCTTCCCTACAGGAGGGCCGGACTGTGCCCCATACAGGAGGGCCCCAGGACCTGCTGGATGCCAATGTGCTGGCAGCCCAGAGGCGAGTGATTGCAGTGCTCCGGAGCTCCCAGGAGAGGCCAGGGCCGAGGGGACAGGGGCTCCTGGAGGCTGCCATCAAGGACATGAGACAGGCGCTGGCCCTGAGCCTGCACCACCTCCTGCAGCAGGCCTGGCGGCTGCAGAGACAGCAGGAGGCAGCAGAAAGCCTGGAGGCCAGCGGCGGCAGGATAGGTACGGCTCCCCGGCCTCGAAAGCCCAGAACCAGAACGACCTGGTGCTTTACTGTCCCTCAGCCCACAAGCTCAGGGACAGGCCTGCAGCTCCATTGGCCAGTCACACATGGGATCGAGGGAAGAGAAAGAATTTGGTGACTTCATGCTGTGAGCTCATGAATGCTTGGCTTTCAATCTCAGTCTTTTAACCTCTGGCCAATTCCACTGGGTCTTATACTTGATGTTACTAAAGTGGATATTCTCTGGTAATTTCATAGGACCCCCAAGCACCATAGCATGTGATGACGCCCACTTTACATTGCAGAATCTGAAGCCAAGGGAGCTTAGAGACTCACCCACCAGGGTCCCGTAGCTAGTTCAGTTCAGTTCAGTTCAGTCGCTCAGTCCTGTCCGACTCTTTGCAACCCCATGAATCGCAGCACGCCAGGCCTCCCTGTCCATCACCAACTCCTGGAGTTCACTCAGACTCACGTCCATCGAGTCAGTGATGCCATCCAGCCATCTCATCCTCTGTCGTCCCCTTCTCCTCCTGCCCCCAATCCCTCCCAGCATCAGAGTCTTTTCCAATGAGTCAACTCTTTGCATGAGGTGGCCAAAGTACTGGAGTTTCAGCTTTAGCATCATTCCTTCCAAAGAAATCCCAGGGCTGATCTCCTTCAGAATGGACTGGTTGGATCTCCTTGCAGTCCAAGGGACTCTCAAGAGTCTTCTCCAACACCACAGATCAAAAGCATCAATTCTTCAGCGCTCAGCCTTCTTCACAGTCCAACTCTCACATCCATACATGACCACAGGAAAAACCATAGCCTTGACTAGACGGACCTTTGTTGGCAAAGTAATGTCTCTGCTTTTGAATATGCTATCTAGGTTGGTCATAACTTTCCTTCCAAGGAGTAAGCGTCTTTTAATTTCATGGCTGCAGTCACCATCTGCAGTGATTTTGGAGCCCAAAAAAATAAAGCCTGACACTATTTCCACTGTTTCCCCATCTATTTCCCATGAAGTGATGGGACCGTAGCTAGTTAGCCAGGCCTAAAGCCTGAGTCTCTGGAGTCCCCAGTCTCCTTGTCAAGAGCCTTCAACTTCCCGTGAATAAACTCAGGAAAGGAGCCCACCCAACTCCTCTACCTCCCCTACAGCACCAGCACAAGGAAAGGCAGGGAAAGGAAGTAGCAGTGGCATCTTCCTGGAGCTTATCTCACACACTCCTTCTAGAAACTTCTGCCCAGGATGTGTCAGAAAAGAACCAGGCTTTGGGATCGGAACTGACTTGAGTTTGAAGACCTGCCCCACCGTTTATAACCTCTTTTACCTTGGGCAAGTTACTAAACCTCCCTCTGCCTCTGTTTACAGCATCTTTAAAATGAGGATTAAAATAGTACATCCTTTAGAGATTTAATTGTAGTACCAAATAAAATACATTTTATATGGAGTTCTGAGCTTAGATTTTGGCACATGTAGGTGTTTCAAGAAAATCTGTCCCCTGCCTTCCACCTTTTCAGCCTAGCCTAGAAATTGTTCTCAGCTCCTCCCAAAGACCTCCTGCCTTGTTTTTAAGTATTCAGTCCTTCCTTGATGAATTCAAAATGCTAAGGTGGGCAAACAGAGGCAGTCTTAGCAGGGATGGACAGAGACACAGCCCCTCGAACCTTGGTGTGGCCCTCTGCCCTCACCTCCTGCCCCTGTGTCCCCCGCCTTGTTTTAGGGGTGATGCGCTATCCAGGGACAGCACTGTGGGTCCCTGCCCTGTATGGGATGGAGATCCCAGACCCTGAGGGCTCAGGGCTCATGGTGCCCATCCTGGGCATGGAGAGTGACAGGGATGCTGGCCATGCCACACCCGTGGCAGGTTCGATGGAAGATGCAGACAGCAAAGGTAGGAGGGAACCTGGGGGTCTCTGAAAGCCCTGGGGGAATGTGACTGAAGACCCTGTAAAGCTTGGGAGGGGGTGCCTGCAGCCTGCTCCCTCATGAGCCAAGGAATGTGGTCATTCTGATGCTACCACCAGGGCTGCTGAGACCCAAAGTAGAGGAGCTCAGAGATTCTAGAACCCTGGGACCACAGATCACTTACCCCCCACTGAGAAAATTCAAAGATGAGCACTTCAGAAACCCCACTCCCCCCTCACCCTCAGGGACCTGTGGCTTCCAGGAAACCCTCTAATCCAGCTCGGAGCCCCTCAAAGGATCAACATGTTTCCTGGGGCTCCTTTAGCTCCCTCACAGCCATATTTCCTTCTTCCCATGACTACCCCTGCCTTCTTTCCCCATCTCTGGTTCCAGAAACCAGTGGTGGGCTTGGCATTCCACAGGTCTGATCCCAATTGCAATTGGGGCACAAGCCATAGACCCCTTGACTGGGGAACCTGGTCCCGTCATTGGCGCTCAAATGGACCCTTCCACTGGGGTTGTGGTGCCCATTGTCCAGGTGCTGGAGGCCTTACCCCGGGGAGTGAGAGACCCTGGTCTGGTATGTAGGAGGCATTTACCCTATTTCTTCGTTCACTCAGCAAATACACATCAAGAACCTCCTGTGTCCCAGGCACTGTGTTAGGTGCTGAGAAGCAGGCAGCTAGACGGGGCACTGGGCAGCCATAGGTGCCAGCCATGGCCATGGTTCACAAGGGTGTGAAGGGAGCACAGAGGAGGGGCATCTAAATCACAGGGTGAGAGTTCTAGGAAGGCTCCCCAAGGGGCAGCCCTGCTGAAACCTGAAGAAGGACTCAGAGAAGGGCCTCAGGGACCAGCAAGAGTAAAGGCAGCAGGTGTGAGACCATGAGTGTTCCAGGAGAATGAGGAAGGCAGAGGGGCAAAGGCAGCAGGTGAGGCCAATGGGGAAGGCAGGAAACGAAGCATAAGCAGCCTTGGGTGCTTGGCTGAAGCCAAGAAATGTGATTTAGCTTGAAAGCCAGTGAAAGATTTGAAGTTGATATGATCAGAATCCAAGTGAAATGATCAGACATGCATGTTTTCAAGGCCGTTAAATTTGGAAATTTGGGGACAACACAAAAGGAAAACAAATTACTCAGAAACCTACTATTAATACATTGTTTAAAGTATCCAAATAAAGATGAAAGCGCTTCCTGCTCCCAGTTCCTCTCACTCCATCTGCCATCAACAACTCCCTCCCCCCAGTTTGCTCCTCTGTCCAGACACTACACACTTCTCCTCCCGTCTCTCCCTCCAAATGCAGCCACTGTTAACAGGTTGGCACACCTCCTTCCAGACATTTTTATGCTTGATATGTGTATATATGGGGCTTCCCAGCTGGCACTGGTAGTAAAGAACCCGCCTGCCAATGCAGGAGACATAAGAGATGTGGGTTCAGTCCCTGGGTTGGGAAGATCCCCTGGAAGAGGGCATGACAACTCACTCCAGTATTCTTGCCTGGAGATTCCCATGGACAGAGGAGCCTGGCGGGCTATAGTCCATATGGTCACAAAGAGTCAGACACGACTGAGGTGACTTAGCACACTCGCACATGTGTACGTATAGTCAGCATTCTAGAAAGTTCCCTCTGGCAGCAGTGCAGAGAACAGATGGGAGCAGGGCCAGACTAGAGCAGGAGGTCCCTGCAGTAATTCAGCCTTTGGCAGGTTCTCCACTGAAATGAAAATTATTTAGGGTCCTCCCATGCATTCTCAACCTAGTTACACTTTCAGAAACAAAGATGGACAAGTCATAAAAGATTCTGGTTAGAAGCCAAGAAATTTAATGCTAGCCCCGACTCCCAGGGTCACAGACGAGCATGAAGGGGCAATACAAGCATCCGAGAACAGTTTCCCGCTGCCTCCTGCCCATCCCTGGCTCCCCAGGAGACAGGTGGGCAGGGGACAGTGACCTGGGAGAGTCTAGGTGTTAGAAATAGGGACGGAAGGCCTGGGAGCTTGCAGAAGGTGCATGGTGATTATTTTTCCATCTCCCACGGAAGCAACTGCCTCACCAAGCTTAGTCATGGATGCCCAGAGGAGTGGGGAAGGCCAAGGCTTAAGAGGCTTTGAGGGGTCTAAAGCCAGACCCCAGGCTGGGAGGAGAGAAAGTGTCCGGGCCCTAAACAAGCTGAACGTTGTAGCTGGACACCCTGGAGAAGGAGCTGAGAGCGCGGGAGCAGTACTGGCGCAGCCAGGAGCAGGAAGAGGTTCGGCTGGCGGAACAGCTGGACACCGTGAGCCGGGGGCTGCTCTCCACGCCCGGCGAAAACCCGGGGCTGCAGGTGAGCCCAGAGTCCCCTCCTCCCGGCCCCAGACCATACGGGTTTCTCCTAGAAGTGGGGAGCCCTTTTCTCCAGCCAACTGCAGAAATGGAATCCATCTCAGGGCAAAAAATGTCCCCAGCTCCAAGCCCAGACTTTGGGGCTTTTGGTGGCTCAGATGGTAAAGCTTCTGCCCTCAATGCGGGAGACCGGGGTTCGATCCCTGAATAGGGAAGATCCCCTGGAGAAGGGAGTGGCAACCCACTCCAGTATTCTTGCCTGGAGAATCCCATGGATGGAGGAGCCTGGCGGGCTACAGTCCATGGGGTTGCAAAGAGTCGGATAGACTGAGCGACTTCACTTTCACTTTTCTTTCCTAAGTGTCTCAGCAGGATTGGCGGGGAGGGGGGTCAGGGGGGAGGGGAGCTGGCCCAGCCCCCAACTCCTGCCTTCCCCTCCTGGACCCATCGCTCTGTGCCCCTCATCTCCCCCTCTCTCAGCTGAGGGCCGCTGAGGAGGCCTGCGCAGCCCTGGAGGCCCGCTGCCTGCAGGAGACCCAGAGGAGAGCCGGAGCCCTGAGCGGCCAGAGAGAGCGGGACCTGCTCGCTCAAGGTGGGGCGCCGATCCTCGATCGGAGCAAAGCCTCCCGGGAGGGGTGTCACCAACCCCAGGTCCCCAGCCGGGGTCCCTCCTGCCCTCTCATGTGCTTCTGGGCCTCCCAGGTATCCAGCCAGTACCCGGCTCTGACCCTGCAGGTTCCTTCCCTGGGCTCCAATAAACCACCGTGTCTTTCCTTCTCCTCCCTCCCTCCAGAGGGAGGCGCTGCCACGTGGCTCTTCTCTCTGCCCCTTGCAGCAGACAGAGAGGAGTGGGAGCAGGAGGCACAGGTGATGCTGGGCCTGCAGCAAGTCCTGCAGAGTTTAGGGCAGGCGGCAGAAAAGCTCAGGCAAGCGGCAGGCCGGCTGTGGGCCCAGGAGGAGGAGATGCGGCTACAGTGCAGCAGGGATCAAAGCCCACAGGTCTGGAGCCGCTCCAGGAAGGTGAGACTCAGAGGCTGACCAGGGGATCGCGTGAGACAGCACGTTCACCTGTGACATCAGATGTGGCTCTTCAGCGGTGGGCTGGGAGGGGAGCAGGGAGAAAGAGAAAGACTCTCCCTTCTACTCAGAGCACTTCACTTCCTGTGTCCTAGGTGGTCCAGCATCTCTCCGATGAGCTTCAGAAGGTGGTGAGGGAGCGGCAGAGCGCCCTGGATAGGGCCCTTGGTCAGCTGCAGTACCAGCGGGAGCTGAGCCGCCTCCAACTCTTGCACATCCAGGTACTGACCTCTGGCCTTGGCCAAGGAGATGTGTGTGTCCAACTTTTGTTGTAGGCTCCCCAACAGAGAGAAGCTCCAGAGAAACCATATGGAGCCAAGCACAGGACTCGCTTCTGACTGTTTCATCCTAGATTGTTGCCTCAGGGACCCCTGTATGTTTGGAGAATTACCCTGGAGACAGGTTTTATGGAACCATCACCACTTCTCCCAGGGACCAGGCTGCTGCCTGCCCCCTGCTGATTCCCTTCCTGAAGAGCCTCACTGCAGCGCTAGTGGGAGATCAAGGCCACGGTCTAGGACTGGAGGACAGGGGACCAGGAACAGGTGAGGTGGATTATGGGGCCAGCATTTCCTTTTGCTGCCAGTCCTGATCATGTGTCATAAAGCGCTTACACTACAGTTAGAGCTTCGAGCTCCGTAAGAGTGTAGCGATGGCAGGTTCTTTAAGACCTAAAAGAAACTCAATGTATTATTTATACATTGCTGTGAAACAAACTGCCCCAAAGTTGTGTGGCTTGAAACAGTGAACATTATCTCACAGTTTTTCTGTGGGTCAAGAAGCTTTGCTAGTGGCCTCTGGTTCAGGGTCTCATACCAGCTCCATCAAGGGATCAGGCCAGGCTGCCATCATCTCCAGGTTTGACTTCACAGTCCGAGTTCACTCTCATGGCTGTTGGCAGAACTCAAGTCCTCACTGACTTGTGTCCAGAGACATCAGTTCCTTGCCACAAGGACTTCATAAGGCATTCACAACATGGCAACTGGTTTCCTTCAGAGCAAGTGAGAGAGGCCCCCCAAAAAATTGAAACAACAGCCTTTTTGCATCCAGATCTCATCACTTTTGCCATATTCTATTCATTAGGAGTAAATCAGTAAATCCAACCAACACTCAAGGGGAGGAGATAACCCAAGGGCACGGATACACATAGGGGTGCATGGAGGCCACTGTAGAGCCCCCTGTCACACCCGATGCTCTTTTTGACTTTGGCCACAGTCCTCTGCCCTTACTCACAATAGCTACTTTCTTCTCCTCTGTTCAGATGCAGATAAAGTTGACTTTATATGGGCCTCACCACTCTTCTCTGCCCTGAGGAAAGTAGACATCAGGTCCCAAGCTCACAAGGATGAAGCTGAACTGCAAGGACAGGTGCATCACAAACCAGGTGACCTCCTTCCCCTGGGGGCCCTGGTTTATAATTACCATGACACACTGAAGGTGTTCAGTGGTATAACCCGCAGGACCAGAAGTACCAGAATCCCAACTTACCAATCATCCCTTTCTCCCCACCCCCATCCTAAGATCCAAGGAATTTTCCATATGAGGAATAATGAATAGAAATCAAAAGTCCCACTGTAATTAAAAACTTGGCCATTTCCCCAAAGGGAATTCCTAAAGGCCCTCTATCTACCCACTAAACACTGAATCTAAATCTTGAGATTCTGTCCCAGTCATGTGTTACAAGCAGTTAATGGAAGAATGTGAGATACACGGAGATGGAGGAGACAGAGAGAAAGAAGACCTTGCCCCAGAAAGGGACTCCAGATTACTTTACCAAAGCCACCCCCTTGAAACTGGAAAGGGAACATGGCTGGCCTATCTGAACTGAAGACTCGAGTCTGTTTCAACTCACCTACATCCCAGGTGGGAGAGGATTAACGGGAAATGAGTGTATGTCTTTCAGCTGACTGTGATGCAGGCCACTAGTACGCACAGTTCCAAAAACATCTTCGAATCTGACTTCACGTCAGCAAACCATTGCCCACAGGCCAACTCCAGCTTGCTATCTGTTTTCATGTGGTCCATAAGCTTAGAATGGTTTTATATTTTTAAATGATTAGAAAGTGAAAGCCAAAGTGGCTCAGTCATGTCCGACTCTTTGCGACCCCATGGACTATACAGTCCATGGAATTCTCTAGACCAGAATACTGGAGTGGGTAGCCTTTCCCTTCTCCAGGGGATCTTCCCAACCCAGGGATTGAACCCAGGTCTCCCGCATTGCAGGCGATTCTTTACCAGCTGAGCCACAAGGGAAACCCGAGAATACTGGAGTGGGTAGCCTATCCCTTCTCCAGGGATTAGGGAAAATGTCAAAAGCATAATATTTCTACAGAGTGCTTTACAATATACCCTGTGGTATTCTAAATCTTTGGTTCTGTTAACTCATTAAATCTTTACAACAACCCAGCCAAGTACGTGGTGCTAGCCATTTCATAGATAAGGAAACTGAAGCTTCTGAATAGGTCAAGTAAACAGTCAAAAATCATATTGCTAATGAGGAGTTCAGCTGGAATTCAAGCTCAGAGTCTCACCCCCGAGTCTGTGTTCTTAACCTCTTCCCCACATGAAAAATTATCCAACATTCTAAAGGCAGTGCTGCAAGGGAGATGAAGGCAGCAATTTCAGTGAGTGCTCAGGAGGGCAGATCTCCGTGTCAGAGAAGCAAGGGAAGGTTTTGTAAGGGAATAAAGCCACACTTCTACCGTGATGATCGGGAACACTAAATGTGAACCCCAATCTTGTCTCTTGGTTGTAAAAGCCTAAAATATTTACTTTTTGACCCTTTACAGAATTTGCTGTCCCCAGAACTTGATCATTCTCAGTATTAATTCTGCCTCCCCTTGGGGTAAACTAAGAAGAGTACAGGCAGAGAGTGAGCCTTCCTTTGAGGGGTCCCACCACTGCTTCATCATTCATTGTCTTTATAATGAAGTCTATACTGACTTTATAATGTAGAAAGCAATTTGTATACATTGTCTTGTTTACACATGGTAACCCAAATTCTGATTCTATGAGACAGTGGAATATTTTTTTAACAGTGGAATTTTTTTATAGATGAGATAACTGATACTCAAAGTGGTTAAGTGACTTTCCCAGAGTCTTAGCAAACCTGGACCAGAACCTCTGTTACTGCACAGAATAGTCAGTGAAGTCTTACTGTCTGCAGCCCTCAAAAGCTCTTTGCAACCTCTGGGGGTTCTGGTTCCAGAATGCTTGTTCAGCATTCTTTCCTATACCATGCTACTCAAGTCTTTTTTTTTTTTAATTGTCCTCTCAAGAATAAAAAGAAAATAGAAAATGTTTTAAGACCCAAGGCTCAATAGAGACAGTTTTGTGGGGAAGTGAGACTGTTAATACAATTAACATTTACTGAGTGCTTACTGGGTACCAGACACTGTTCTGAGTACATTACATTTTAATGCTCCAAACAACCCTATGAAATAGAAGAAAATGCGTTGCCATCTTTTCTGGACCCTCACTCTGTTGTTCTGGTGCCTTTGTTCCTAATGACTGGGACTCAAGTTTCTTTTCCATGAAGACTGGCAGAGGGCCTGAGCCACAATGTACATATAGGAGGCTTTAGCACAGGAGGATGGATGGACGGATGGCTGGATGGATAGATCCAAATACACCTTTTCCTAAGTTGAATTGTGTCGTTGTTGTTTAATTAGTGTATTGTTACTGCACAGAATAGTCAGTGAAGTCTTACTGTCTGCAGCCCTCAAAAGCTCTTTGCAAGATCTCCCCAAACCTCAGATAATGCAGAAGGAAGAGCTGATACCTGTGCCGTCCACAGACCTCTCTGCCAGGGAGTTCGTGGTTTACCAACATGGCCTGTCCATCCTACACCTCCTCAGCCCCCAGCTTCAGGTGAGTCTGGTTCTGGTCTCTGTAGAGCAGTCATCCATGGAGTTTAGAAGGGCAGGGTCACCAGGAAGGAGGCTTTGAGGTAGTAGATATTCCTTAGGCTGAAGCACCGGGGACAGAGAACATTCTAAGTCTCTCTTCTGAGTGAATCATTTTACCAATTGAAAGCCTAATCTCTCAAATGATAGGATAATGGGAAGAAGAATACAGGCAGAGAACAGACTCTCCTCTGATTTGAGAGATCCCACCACTGCTTCAACATTCATTGTCTTTAACATGAAGTCTGTATGGACTTTATAATGTAGAAAGCAACTTTGTATACTTTGTTTTGTTTACACCTAGTAACCTGAATTCTGATTCTATGAGACAGTGGAATGTTTTTTTGACAATGGAATTTTTTTGTAGGTGAAATAACTGATACTCAAAGTGAATGACTTACATGACACAAAATGTTCTATTGCACATGCATACGCATGCTCAGTCACATCCAACTCTTCTGAGACTCCGCAGACTGTATTCCACCAGACTCCTCTGTCCATGGGATTTCCCAGGCAAAAGTACTGGAGTCGGCTGCCATTTCACTGTTATATTAATCTGTCTGAATTAACTCACTTAATCTTCACAAAATCCAAATGGCATAGATACTATTTTTTTTTTCTCATTTTAAAGTTAGGGGAAGAAGATACCGAATGGGTGAGGAAACTTTTCCAAGAACACACAACCAAAAGGGTTAGAAGGCAGGCATCCTGGCCCAAGAGCCTTCATGCCTAATTGCTACTGAACCTCTGTTTAGAAAAGTGGCAAATCAAACCTTGTAGTTAGCATAAATTTCCATCACCAAGTTAATAAATACTCCTTCCACTTTCCTGTAGTCTACACTGAATCCACTTATCCTGTTATAATTTAAATTGATACCCCTGTTCATTTACTTCCCATTATTGGTTGGTGCTATGAGAATGTTTTAGCAGAGGGATAGGTTTCGTTTGTATTTGTTTTTATTCTTTTCAGGCTCCAAAAATCACCCTGCAGATTGCTTCTCGTCTTCCTGCCATGGGAGCCTCAGACAATGCCTTCCAAGGTTCCTTCTTCTATCAGGTATTTCAAATTCCCAATCCCAGGTGTGAGGTTTGTCAAATTCTAGGTTTAGTAAAGACAGGAGCAAAAAAGAACAAATGTTATAGAATATTTTTCTCTCTAAGTTCTCAGATGTTTTACTCCCTCTAGGTAATAAGTCATCTGGCTAAGGCATAATAAATGTCCCCATGTAAGAGCTTTCTCTAATTAGTGAAATGGCTATGTCCTGGCTTGTGCCCAGAGAATCACAATGGCTTTGTGCCCATTAATGAATCTGTCCATATCGAAGCCAGTGGTTCCAGACTGGTGTTTCCCGTAAGAGGCATGGTTCCAAGCTCAGGAAATCCTGCACAGTCAGCATCTTTCTATGGAGAAGGATCTAAATGGTTCCTGTCCTGGTAGTTCCTCCAACATGTAGACTGGCAGTGCCATGGTGGTCCGCTCAGCTGGTGTATATGGACCTTAAACACTATGACAGAAAACAGTGATTGTGAGAGGGGACTGCTAACCAAGGTTAGAAGACAAGCAAGTGGCTTGTACTTGGATAGCAAGTTGTTCAGTTCAGTTCAGTTCAGTCGCTCAGTCGTGTTCGACTCTTTGCGACCCCATGAATCGCAGCACGCCAGGCCTCCCTGTCCATCACCAACTCCCGGGGTTCACTCAGACTCACGTCCATCGAGTCGGTGACGCCATCCAGCCATCTCACCCTCTGTCGTCCCCTTCTCCTCCTGCCCCCAATCCCTCCCAGAATCAGAGTCTTTTCCAATGAGTCAGCTCTTCGCATGAGGTGGCCAAAGTACTGGAGTTTCAGCTTTAGCATCATTCCTTCCAAAGAAATCCCAGGGCTGATCTCCTTCAGGATGGACTGGTTGGATCTCCTTACAGTCCAAGGGACTCTCAAGAGTCTTCTCCAACACCACAGTTCAAACGCATCAATTCTTCGGTGCTCAGCTTTCTTCACAGTCCAACTCTCACATCCATACATGACCACAGGAAAAACCATAGCCTTGACTAGACGGACCTTTGTTGGCAAAGTAATGTCTCTGCTTTTGAATATGCTATCTAGGTTGGTCATAACTTTCCTTCTAAGGAGTAAGCATCTTTTAATTTCATGGCAAGTTGTTAGGGGATTTAATAAGACCAAAAATTACCCATGTATGATATTCTCCAGGTATTATTTCACTTGATCCTCAAAGCATCTATGAAGTAAGCAATCTTGACTCCCATCTTACTGATGGGGACACAAACTCAGGAGTCATGGAGTGTCATGTGCCAGGAACTTGGCATTATCTCATTTATAATTTATAGCCACCTAACCCCAAGGGTTGGGGAAGGGTACTCCTATTGTTTCCATTTTATGCATTAGGAAATTGAGTCCCAGAGAGGCCAAGTTACTTGCCCAAGATCACAATGTGCCAAGAGTCAAAACTCAAGTCCAGATGAATTTTACACCAAACTCATTTTTTAACCATGCATCTGTGCTGACACCTGCAGCTAATTCCAGAAACTGATCTCAGACTATCTGATTCCAAATTATCTAAGGTTTTTCCATGCCAACCTATCACCTCTTAAGAGAATTAACAAGGAATAATTTCAAATCAATTAGGCAAGACAAGAGATTTGAGAACTTGATTACAAAAAAGGCATGAAAGACAAAGAAAATCTGAGAGCTCCATAAGACAATGCTTCTCAAACTGTGGTCCTTGGACCCTCGTCTATCAATCACCTGGGGAGTTTGGTAAGATGGAAATGGCAAGTCCACCTAAAGCCCACAGAACCACAAATCCTGGGATGGGTCCCCAAAATAGAATCACGCCCAAATGATCCTTATTCACACTAAGTCTGAGGACCACTGAGTAAGGAAACAGTACTTGGAGTTCATGGATTAAAAATAAATAAATAAACAGAGATACATGAATAGGTTTTCTCTGAATTTGCAAGTTTGTTTTCTGTATTTCTGTAAGCCAGGCGTAGCAAAAAAAAAGATGGGAGATGATGGAGAAAATGACTTATTCAGACAGTTAAGCTAAAACAATTTTCCCTTGCCCTCTGAATCTTCCCTTCAATAAATTTGCACTTAACCCAGAGAGTCTCTAACTTTATGATTCCCAAAGTTGTTTTAGATCAGATAAAACTAGAAAAAGAGAGAGGCAGTGGAAATATTCCCTGAGGTTGACATACCCATGTTTGGGTATTTTCTCCACTCAGAGAGCTGAAAACACACTGTTTGTTGGGAGAGAGTGTTTGGCGTCGGTGGGAAGCTTTGTTCTGCTGTTGATCCACTGTCTGGCCCACATCGCTGCCGATGACCTCCACCAGGACTCCAACCCTGCCTTTCTGAGGTCATTTTACAAGGTATTTATAACATGCAGAGGGATTTTTGCTTCTTTTACTTTATGACTCACACCCATTCCCCAAGATAGTAAATGCTATAAGCTTTGAAATATTTCGGATCTACTTAAGTCCCACCGGTGGCCCTTGGTTCCTACTGCCTGGCTAAGATTTTCCCAAACAAATTTCCAATGGCAGCATATGAAAAATGCATACAGCTCTCTAAGAATTCTGGAGAGAAGTGGCCTTCCTCTGAGAACAGCATCACCCCTTCCTGTGGATATTTCATTGACAGTATTTGAACCTCACCAGAATTACAAGCGGGCGAGTAAAGATGGTCCATCTCAAGCCCCATTTCTCTTTCAACTGTAATTTTAAAGCTTCACCTGCCATTTCCTAGATGCCAGACTGATCTGCCGCTCTCACTTTTCCCGACCAGGGGCTGAAGGCCTATTTCAGGGAAGCATTCTCTATCACTCTGCGAATGTCCACAGTTTCCCAGGACAGTAAACTTGGCCAAAGCATAAGTGCTCTTCTGCTGGGAGAGCAGCCCATCTCTGAAAGAGGAAGAGACCTTCTCTCTAAACTCATTGTAAGAAAGCATGAGCCCCACTTGGAGCCAGAGTCGTCGGAGGAGGTAACTGACTTTAACTTGTGTAGCCCGTGGTTTTGTTTTTGTTTGTGCTTTTTGTTTACACTTTCTATTTTATATTGGAGCATAGCTGATTGACAATGTTGTGGTAGTCTTGGGTGCACACAGAGCGACTTAGCCATACATATACATGAATCCATTCTCCCCTAAGCTCCCTGCCCATCCAGGCTGCCACGTAACACTGAGCAAAGTTCTCTGGGTAGCACATGGTTTTAAAATTGACTCCTTCACAGATTAAATGCCTCCGTGAATGACCTATGCAGGTGTTTCTTGCCTCCCTAGATGGCACATTGCCTTGACATTCAGGCTGCTTCTCAAACCACATATGACAGTATTTTTTAAACCCTATGTTCTACAGGGCAGACAGGGGGGACCTGGCTCATGGGGATTGCAAATATGGCTCCACAGTTCATTCATGTCCCATTAACATATTATCAATAAATAAGCAGAATTCCATCTATAAAACTTGCTGTGACTTAAAGACTACATTTAGATGCCCAAGTGGTAGCTTGTTTACCCAAACTTACTGTATGCTCTTTTCTGCGCAAGTTTGACAATGGCATTCTTAATACTTATTAAGTACTTTTATAACAATATTATCTCAGCTTTTTAACTATTAAAATATAAAATTTGAATCTACGATGTTAAAAAGACTATCTTCTATTCTTCCATTAAAGGTCAATTCATTGAGTTATAAATGAGCATATCTTTTTTTCCTTATGTATATAAAATTTCATACATTTTCAAGGCATATATATGTGTGTATACACACACACACATACATAGTCTCATTCAAGCCACCGAGCAATCTTGGTAGCCTACATATTTTTAGTCACATTTGTATTTAAAGGTAGATTAAGCAGTTTGCTCCAAACCATACAGCTATTTGTAGTGGTAGAATTGAGACTAGATTCTTTATCACCTAAATGCTAAGGAAATAGTCCATATACATCTCCCTGTAATTAAATCTCCATTAGTTACTGATTTATCTTGTGGCAGTTGATGGTGATAGTGACGTTGGTCATCCAGATTACAAAAGTGTTGCTGCTGCTGCTGCTAAGTCACGTCAGTCGTGTCCAACTCTGTGCGACCCCATAGACAGCAGCCCACCAGGCTCCCCCGTCCCTGGGATTCTCCAGGCAAGAACACTGGAGTGGGTTGCCATTTCCTTCTCCAATGCATGAAAGTGAAAAGGGAAAGTGAAGTCGCTCAGTCATGTCCGACTCTTCGCGACCCCATGGACTGCAGCCTACTAGGCTCCTCCATCCATGGGATTTTCCAGGCAAGAGTACTGGAGTGGGGTGCCATCACCTTCTCCTACAAAATTGTTACTGCTGCTGCTGCTAAGTCGCTTCAGTTGTGTCTGACTCTGTGCAACCCCATAGACGGCAGCCCACCAGGCTCCGCCGTCCCTGGGATTCTCCAGGCAAGAACACTGGAGTGGGTTGCCATTTCCTTCTCCAGTGCATGAAAGTGAAAAGTGAAAGTGAAGCCGCTCAGTCGTGTCTGACTCTCCACAACCTCATGGACTGCAGCCTACCAGGCTCCTCCATCCATGGGATTTTCCAGGCAAGAGTACTGGAGTAGGGTGCCATTGCCTTCTCCTACAAAATTGTTACAGTCTAGCACAAATCTCAGAAAACAGTCAACGCTCTGTCCTCACCTAATAGCAGCATTTGACACACTTGATCACTTTCTCCAATTCGATCTACCTTCTTTACTTGAGTCCCAGGACACTGGCCGCCTCTAGTTTTCCTGCTCCTTCTCTGACTGTTCCTTCTCAGTCTCCTTTGCTGATACTTCCTCCTCTCCCTGGCCTCTTAATGTTCAAGGGACGGGATTCAGTCCTGTCCTCTTCTATATTCACTCCCCTTGGGGATCTCATCCAGTCTTCTTACTTTAAACCTCATCTAAATGAGATCTATATGTCATCTAAATCTCATCTATATGTCAACAACTCTCAAATTTTTTATTCACCCTCAACCCAACTCTATCTCAGCTCATATATCCAACTGCTTACTAACCATCTGGGCTTCCCTGGTGGCTCAGTCAGTAAAGAATCTGCCTGCAATGCAGGAGACCCAGGTTCAATCCCTGGGTCAGAAAGATCTCCCGAAGAAGGAAATGGTAACTCACTCCAGTAGTCTTGCCTGGAGAATTCCATGGAGAGAGAAGCCTGGCTGGCTACAGTCCATAGGGTTACAAAGGGTCAGACACGACTGAGTGACTAACACCCACACTAACCATCTCCAGGGGAATGTCTTATAAGTAGCTCAGACTCAACGTGCCCAAAGCCAACCTTCTTTCCAAAGCTGCTCCACTTAAAGGGTTCCCCATCTCCACTGATGGCAACTGTGTTCTGATTTTTAAAGCCAAAGTCTTCTCTTCAGGCCAAACGTCTCTGTTACATACACCCCACAACCAATCCATCAGGAAATTCTTCAGAAACTCATCCTTCACAAATTGTACATTCAAGTATATCTATAATTGATCACTTCTCATCACTTGCACTGCTGCCAACCTGATAAGGCATCTCTTGCTTGGACTACCATCAGACCTACTAACTCATCTCCGAGCCCAAGCTCGTCTCTCTTCAGTCTATTCTCAGCACAGTAGTCATAATCATCCTTTGAAAATAAAAGTTGGGATTGCTCAAAGCCCTGCTGTGTTCTCTCAGTTCACTAGGGTAAAAATTAAGAAGTCAGGTCCCCTTTGTGTCTCACTCTGTCACTTTCTACTCTTCCCCTCATTCATTTACCTCCAACCACATTTTCCTCCTTGCTGTTCTTCAGACACTCCAGGGACAGTGATCTTAAGGGTTCTACCTGCAATGCTCGTTCCTCTAAGGCAGTAGCTCCCAACAGAAGCAATTTTATTCCTGACAGGACATTTGGCAACCTCTGAAGACACTTTTGATGGTCTGACTCAGAGGAGCTGGTGCTACTGACTATTAACTAGTGGCTAGAGGCCACGGATGCCCCTTAACAGCCTACAGTGGATAGGACAGCCCCACAACAAAAGGTCATCCATCCCCAAATGTCAGTAGCACTGAGTTTAAGAAACGCTGGTCTATGCCTGACTCCCTTGTCTTCTTCATGTCTTTGTTCAAATGTCACTTCAATGACTATCCTGACAAGCCTGTCTTACTCTGCCACCCTCTTTACCTTGTTCATCAGCCTCTCTTTGCTCTACTTTTCTTTATCCTATATCATGTCCTAACATAGTACAGAATTTACTTTTGCCTGCACGTGTGCTCAGTCGCTCAGTCATGTCCAACTCTTTGCAACCCCACGAACTGCAGTCCGCCAGGCTCCTCTGTCCATGGGATTCTCCAGGCAGGAATACTAGAGTAGGTTGCCATTTCCTCCTCCAGGGGATCTTCCTAACCCAGGGACTGAACCCATGTCTCCTTTGTCTCCTACATTGGGAGGCATATTCTTTACCACTGCACCACCTTGCAAGCCCCTCAGGATTTACTTACATTTGCTTATTCCATTTTTCCCCTGCTAGAATATAAGCTCCATGAGGGCAGAGTTGTTTGCTTTATCTGATATAACCCACATCCCAGCCTCAGAGCAGGCTTTTACTATGTTTACTGTGCTAATGAATAGATTTATGTGGACACTGATGCTATGTCACAAAACTTTTCAATCTAGGAGGCAGATACTAGCAAACATTACACATTTGTCATGTGTCAGGTGTTCTGTTGAGAGTTTTACATACATTATCTCATTTAACCTTCCCCATGCGACTTCACTTTCACTTTCATGCATTGGAGAAGGAAACGGCAACCCATTCCAGTGTTCTTGCTTGGAGAATCCCAGGGACAGGGGAGCCTGGTGGGCTGCCGTCTATGGGGTTGCACAGAGTCAGACACTACTGAAGCGACTTAGCAGCATGCTCTTATAGGGTAGATGTTACTTTTATTCTTAACTTACAGATGAGAAATCTGAAGCTTAGAAGTATTAAAAGCCTCTTTTCCAAGACAGAGATAGTTGTGGAGCTTGTATTAATTAGTACTCTGCCAACCACCATTTATGAAGAGATCTCATTTTATTTTAAGAAAGCAGAACTGTATATAGTACTCTGAGGTACTGGCAAAGAAGATTCAAGAGTACTTAGAATAAATGAGAGCAAAGATCTTAAGTTTATTATAATTTATCTTTCATACTCTCTACAGTATATTAAGAAAAACAAAGATCTTCTCCTTTTTACCAACATGGAACATTTCCTAAAAAGCATCCTTGCTGCAGAGCAAAAACTCCCAAAAGAAACAAGAGATCAGCTTGCGGATGAAGATAAGGTGAGATGTTCAGATGACCTACAGCACTGAGACCATACTTTGCTATATACTTTGCAACATTTTTGTGTTTTTTGTTTGGGACTATGTTTATCATTGAACATGTCAGCAGAACACAAGATTGGAAATGAATTGTGGTATGAACAGGTAATATCATCAGTCACTTATAAAACTTTATCAACAGATGGTGGATCTTAGGTCCCAGAGTTAATCCCTCTGCTTTCGGGCAGGTCAGGTATTAACCTTAAAGAACTGGAGCTGAGACTTGGACTTGCCCTAGTTCACCCAGCTGGAAGAGAACAGACAGTCACCAGATCTACTGCCTTCTCATCTGGGATTCTCCCACTGTTCCATAATGATACCTACTACTGTTTTGTTTTTAATCTGAAGCATTTAAAACATTGTTATATCTTTAAAAATCACCAAATACTTTGGTTCCAAGGAACAAACATTAATATTTTGTCACATATAATTCGCAAAGAGAAAAATTCCCAAGCATTATTATACTCATTATTCTCATGCAGAACAGTGACCTAAACATGTTGAAATGAAGATCAGCAACTCCCTAGAGACGTAGCTGAGCACCAACTCTAATCCTGGGCTCCAGTCTATTGCAAAGTCATCACCAGTATCTGGGGTGAAAGGTACATTTTTATTACATTATTTTACTGCACTGTTTCAATATCATACAACTTTACAAGTGCACATATCATTAATGGACACTTCATGAAACCATCCAAATGAACATTCCCATGTAAGCGTCCAGACCAAGAAATAGAACATTACCAGCTCCCAGCAGCACCCACGTCTCCCCTGCCAGTCACCCATCCCCTGACAGTGGCCACCATCCGGACTCCAAACGTCATAAATTGTTTTTGCTTATTCATGAATTTTACATCAATAGAATCATAAAATATGAATTCTTTGTTCTTCAAGTTTGTGAGATTTATCCACATTGTTGTAGGTAATTGTCGTTTGTTGCTTCTCTTTGTTGTAAAGTATTCTGTGGTACAGACATATCTTAATTTATTCACCATATAGTGACCTACAGGTGGGTATTTTCCAGCTTGGGGTTATGTAAATAGTTCTGTGCACCTTTTGATGACTATACCTGGTCAGGTATTAACTTAGGACAACTCCTGCATCTGAGGATATGGAGATGCTCAACGTTAGTACCTACCATCAACCGGAGTTCCGAAGTGATCACACATGGCCACCAGCTATGGATCAAAATTCTGACTGCTCTCCATCCTTATAAGAACTAGCATTTCCTGTCTTTTTTACTGTATCCATTCTCCCGGGTGTGTGTTTTTAATTTGCATTTTCCTAATGGCCAGTGGAATTGAGCATCTTTCATGTGTTTATGCAGCATTTGAAAATCCTCTCTCTGGAGATGCCTATTCAAGTCTTCTGCTGATTTGTCATTGGATCAACTCTTTTTAATTGATTTGCAGGAATTTTTTATTTTGCAACTATTTTTCCTCATTCTGTAGACTGCTTTTTTATAGAAATAACTACATGTTTCTTTTACTGTTTTGTTTTTATATCTAGAAAAATAAAAAATAAAAGTCTGCATTTTAAAAGTTGTTAAATATGTCAGTATGCCATCCAATGAAGTTGTTAAGAGAACATAAATGTGAAAATCACGTAAATATATATTATAATTTGGGGTACATATATAACATAATGGGCTAGTCTTGACACAGAAGAAAAACATGCTATTTTCACTGTGACTAAAAGATTAAATCATGTATATTATTATTATATTCACTTAAAGATATAGGCTAAAGCTCTTTATAAAATGTAAAATTTGTATATATCATCAATTTTCAGGCTGACTAACTTACTTAAAATTGTTTGTTACCAAGTCACACAAAAGGAGATGGATGTATTTGTAAAACATTTGGTGATATGTACTGAGAATACATAAAATATAGCCTTTGTGGCATGTGCAAAATTCACTTTGGAGGCCCTGACTGGAAAATTTCAAAGAGATAAGCAGTTATCCAAAACGGAAGCTTCAGGGTAGATTTGAATACTAATTAGGAGATACACAACCATGACAAATTCAATGGAAGCCAAAAAAATTTTTATACAGACTCCAAACCTCAGATTACAAATCCGATGTCTGCAATTCAAGCTGTTTCTCACATAGATAAATTTCTCATTGTATTTCAAGATGAGTAGCAAAAGGGTTTTTTTGTTTTTTATATCTAAACTGTTACTGAGTCTCTGAAGCAATGTAAGGAAGGCAGACAAGTGCAGAATTAAGAGTCTAATTTAAACAAGCATTATATGGGTGGATTATTTAATTCAGTGACTATCTTATAGTCAATATTTTTAGTCCTACAGGTCTTTGTCCTAATTACAACATGTTCAGATATGGCTAAGGATTTAGCTCTAAATCTAACCAATCAAAACACTAATAGTAAATTACTTTAGAGAAAAATCAAATCACAGACAACATGACAAGAAAATTTATAATTAAGTTCTAAATCAAGCCATAAGGAACATCTGCTCAGAATCAACTCACTGTATGTAGCTTCTCCATTTCTTCCACCTTACACTATCATTGAGTTCTCATTATTGGTTGCTAGAGACTGGTCACTTAGGCTTTCTAAATGATTTTGTTTAAATCATTAGATTAACCATCAGGCAAAGTAAGTACAAAATTTGTCAGCCTTTAAAACTGTTTCATTAGTTACGATCTCAATTAAAATTCCGTGCTCCCTTCATAGATCAGATAGCAATAAAATGATAGTCACCCTTAATAATGGACTATGTGGCAACTTTCCTGTCTCTTTCATGAACTGGGAATTCTTATGTAAAGCATACTCCCCAAATCGTTGCATAGTAACTTCATAAGATTAAAGACTTCCCCAATACTTTGAGAAGGTAAATCTTATTTTGATATGATAAATATTCAGTATGTGTCAAGAACGTCATCTACTCACATAAATTATGAAATGTATTTCCCAGAAAACACAGTAAACATTAATTAAGTCAGACATATAAGACTATTTAGAATAGTTAGGCTAAAAGTCCAAGTCTTCAGAGAGGTGGCAAAGAAAAAAGTCGTGAAGAAATTAAAGATCTTTTTTCTATGTTCTTCATTCTTTGCTGAACAAAGCACCTACTAAAACATGATTCTATTAGCTTCCTGGCTGACTTCTTGGGTCCTCCATTTGATTCTATTAGGATACTAACAGCTGGGGGTTTTACTAAGCACATGCTTTTTAATGGAAATGCCACAGATTATAAGGCAGGGATCATGTTCTCCTTCCTGCTGCATTATGCGTTTATTGCTGAGTCACATCAATAGTACATTTTTGAAGTTTTGAGACTCTAATTATCTTTAAGGAATTAGTAGACACGCACAGCCCACTGATGAGAAAGAGAATAAGAAAACCTCAGTAGATAGAGAAGCCATATTTTACCAACTACCAACAAAAAGAATAGTTCCCCAAAAAATACAATGCTTAAAATAATTCTTTTTAAAACCATTTTTATTTCAAAAGTGGTACACAGACTTCTGTTTCCAGAAGGATGAAACAAATAAACTTTTCCCTACTCCTCCCACCAAGAACAACTAAAGCCTCTGGACATTATTTATTAAAAAAAAAAGCGGATTCTGAAATGTGCAGAGAAGAAAATAGACCAGCTAGGGACTTCATAACTCAAGGTAGGATATGGTGGTGAACTTCACAGATTCCGTTTTCCCTTAATATTCCAGACTTGTAAATAAAGAAATCAGCAACCCATAAATACCAATAAGCACAGACCAAAAAGCCCCCCAAAAACCTGCTCTCTCCAGCCAAAAGACTACGGAAGGGACAGCTTAGCAAGACAGAAAACTTTGAGACAGTAACTGCTTTACTCCAGTTAAATATCAGAAAAAAACTGACTCTACCCATGCCAGCAAAAGTTGAGTGGGGAGTCCAGACTTCCACTCTTGCTAGGCTGTAATGAAGTACCCCAGTCTCCTTCTGGGATAGTGCCAGAGAAGACAAAGCAGATAACTAGGAGGTTTTTTCATCCCCTCAAGGCAGTAACAAGCCCCTCTATACCCTATGTTATCAGTGGTGACCACATGGAGAATCTACATCTACCAACATATGGCACCACCTCCCTGCTGGAGTAGCATGGGTGGAGGCCAACTGGAGGACTGGAGACTCAAGACTTTTACCATTGCACATTATTAATGGGATCACCCTCATTAAAGTATTAAAGGATACCGCATGAGGAGCTGGAATTTATGAGAAACCCCTTCCCTGCGTATCAGTGGAGACAAAATGGGGAACCTGGATCTCTGTCTCTCTAATCAGGCAGGAACAAGGCATCATCTTCTACCCATCCCCCACAGTGGGTGGAATGGTGTCAAAGGAAATCAGGTAAAACCAAGCTTAAATAGGCTCTCAAACCTTATAATATCAAAAATGTACAGGTTTCAATCAGAGAACCAGAAAGATATAAAACTGAGTGAAAAAAAGACAACAGATGCCAAGACCAAAAGGGCAAAATATTAGCATTATATTTCAAAGAGTTTAAAGGAGCCATTATAAAATTCTTTAACAAGCAATTATGAACATTCTTGAAACAAACGAAAAAAAAATGGAAGTCTCAGCAACGAACTATAAAGTTAGCAAAAGAAATAGAAGATGGAGAGGAATCAAATGAAAATTTTAGAACTGAAAAATAAAAACCAATGAAAACCTCAATGGATAGGCTCAACAGTAAAGTGAAAGGGATAGAGGAAAAAATGTGAATTTTTAGACAGAATAATAGAAATGACCAAATGTGAACAACAGAGAGAAAAAACCTGAACAAATGAATTCGTCAGTGCCTCAGGGACCTATGTTACCATAACAAATAATCTAGCATTCAAGTCATCAAAGTCTCACAAGGAGAAGAGAAAGAAGACAAACTATAAAAGTATTCAAAGAAATAATGGCTAAAACTCCTCAAATCTGGAAAGAGATAGAAATCTACAGATCCAAACAGTTGAGTGAATTCCAAACAAGATAAATCCAAAGACATCCATACCAAGATGCACCATAATTAGACTTCTGAAAATTAAAAGCAGAGAAAGACTTTTGAAAGCAGCCAGAGAAAAATAATACCTTACCTATAGAGGGTAAAAAAAAATTATATGACATTAGACTTCTCATTAAAACCATAAAAGCCAGAAAGAAGTGGCACCTTTTTCTAGCACTGAAATAAAAGAACTATCAACCCAGAGTTCTATACTTGGTGAACATATTCTTTAGGAAAGAAGAGAAAAAATCAATACATTCACAGATAAAGAAAAACTAACCCAAACCACCTTAAAAGAAAAGCTAAAGGAAATTCTCTAAAAATAAAGGAAACAAAAGAAAAGATGTTGGAACAGCAGGAAGAAAACACAGTAAGCAAAAATAAGGGTAAAAGCAATCTTTCTTTCCTTCTCCTTTAAGTTTTCTAAAATTATATTTGACAACAGGATAATGAAATGAAGGGGGTTCAGATTTCTGTACTTCATTTGAGTTGATAAAATAACAATGATAGACTATGACAAGTTATATACTTATAAATGCAATACCTAAAGCAACAAATGAAAAAAGAAAGTGAGAAGACAAATGAAAACAGAAAAAACAGAAAACAAAAATTAAACAGCAGACTTAAGAACTACTTATAATTACAATAATGTAAACAGTCATTCAGTCATGTCTCATTCTTTGAGACCCCATGGACTGTAGCCCTCCAGGCTCCTCTGTCCATGGGGATTCTCCAGGCAACAGTACTAGAGTGGGTTGCCATGTCCTCCTCCACAGGATCTTCCCAACACAGGGATCAAAGCCAGGTCTCCAGCATTGCAGGTGGATTCCCTACCTTCTGAGTCACCAGAAAAGCCCCATATTACTGGAGGGTGGTTGCCATGCCCTCCTCCAGGGGATATTCCCAACCCAGGGATTGAACCCAGGTTTCCCACATTGCAGGCAGATTCTTTACTGACTGAGTCACCAGGGATGCCCAAGAATACTGGAGTGGGTAGCCTATCCCTTCTCCAGGGGATCCTCCTGACCCAGGAATTGAACCAGGGTTTCCTGCATTGCAGGAGGATTCTTTACTAGCTAAGCTACCAAGGAAGCCCAAGATATTAAGAAGACGTGGCAAGAATACACAGAAGAACCATACAAAAAAGGTCCTAATGACCCAGATAACCACAACGGAGTGATCACTTACCTAGAGCCAGACATCTTGGAGTATGAAGTCAAGTGAGACTTAGGAAACATCAATATGAACAAAGCTAGCAGAGGTGATGGAATTCCAGCTGAGCTATTTCAAATCCTAAAAGATGAAGCTAGTAAAGTGCTGCACTCAATATGCCAGCAAATTTGGAAAACTCAGCAGTGGCCACAGGACTGGAAAAGGTCTGTTTTCATTCCAATCCCAAACAAGGGAAATGCCAAAGAATGCTCAAACTACCACACAACTGCACTCATCTCACACACTAGCAAAGTAATGCTCAAAATTCTCCAAGCTAGGCTTCAAGAGTACATGAACCGAGAACTCCCAGATGTTCAAGCTGGATTTAGAAAAGGCAGAGGAACCACAGATCAAATTGCTGACATCTGCTAGATCGTAGAAAAAGCAAGAAAATTCCAGAAACACATCTGCTTCATTGACTATAATAAAGCCTTTGACTGTGTGGATCACAACAAACTGAAAAATTCTTCAAGAGATGGGAATACCAGACTAGCTTACCTACCTCCTGTGAAACCTATATGCAGGTCAAGAAGCAACAGTTAGAACAGGACGTGGAAAAATGCCCTGTTGGACTAATTCCAAATTGGGAAAGGAGTAGATCAAGGCTGTATATCGTCACCCTGCTTATTTAACTTATATGCAGAGTCAGTTCAGTTCAGTTCAGTCACTCAGTCATGTCCGACTCTTTGTGACCCCATGGACTGAACCACACCAGGCTTCCCTATCAATCACCAACTCCCAGGACTTGCTCAAACTCATGTCCATTCTTTGCATCAGTTGACCAAAATATTGAAGCTTTAGCTTCATCAACAGTCCTTTCAATGACTATTCAGGACTGTTTTCCTTTAGGATTGACTGGTTTGATCTCCTTGCTGTCCATGGGACTCTCAAGAGTCTTCTCTAACACCATAGCTCAAAAGCATCAATTCTTTAGCACTCAGCTTTCTTTGTGGTCCAAATCTCACACCCATACGTGACTACTGGAAAAACAATAGCTTTGACTAGATGGACCTTTGTCACTAAAGTAAAGTCTCTGCTTTTTAATGTGCTGTCTAGGTTGGTCATCAGAGAAGGCAATGGCAACCCACTCCAGTACTGTCGCCTGGAAAATCCCATGGATGAAGGAGCCTGGTAGGCTGCAGTCCATGGGGTCGCTAGGAGTCGGACACGACTGGGCAACTTCACTTTCACTTTTCACTTTCATGCATTGGAGGAGGAAATGGCAACCCACTCCAGTGTTCTTGCCTGGATAATCCCAGGGACGGTTGGGCCCTGTGGGCTGCCGTCTATGGGGTTGCACAGAGTCAGACACGACTGAAGCAACTTAGCAGCAGCAGTAGCAGCAGGTTGGTCATAGCTTTTCTCCCAAGGAGCAAGCATCTTTTAATTTCATGACTGCAGTCACCATCTGCAGTGACTTTGAAGCCCAAGAAAATAAAGTCTGTCACTGTTTCCATTGTTTCCCCATCTATTTGCCCTGAAGTGATGGGACTGGATGCCATGATCTTCATTTTTTGAATGATGAGTTTTAAGCCAACTTTTTTACTCTCCTCTTTAACTTTCATCAAGAGGCTCTTACTTCCTCTTCACTTTCTGCCATAAGGGTGGTGTCAACTGCATATCGGAGGTTATTGATATTTCTCCCAGCAAGCTTGATTCCAGCTTGTGCTTCATCCAGTCTGGCATTTCACATGATCTACTCTGCATAGAAGTTAAATAAGTAAGGTGACAATATACAGCCTTGACCTACTCCTTTCCCAATTTAGAAACCAATCCATTGTTCCATGTCCTGTTCTAACTGTTGCTTCTTGACCTGCATACAGATTTCTCAGAAGGCAGGTATGGTGGTCTGGTATTCCCCTTTAAGAATTTTCCAGTTTGTTGTGATCCACACAGTCAAAGGCTTTATTATAGTCAATGAAGCTGAAGTACATATTTTTCTGGAATTTTCTTGCTTTTTCTATGATCCAACAGATGTTGGCAATTTGATCTCTGGTTCCTCTGCCTTTTCTAAATCCAGTTGAACATCTGGGAGTTCTTGGTTCATGTCCTCTTGAAGCCAAGCTTGGAGAATTTTGAGCATTACTTTGCTAGTGTGTGAGATGAGTGCAGTTGTGTGATAGTTTGAACATTCTTTGGCATTGCCCTTGTTAGGGATTGGAATGAAAACAGACCTTTTCCAGTCCTGTGGCCACTGCTGAGTTTGCCAAATTTGCCAGCATAATGAGTGTAGCACTTTAATAGCATCATCTTTTAGGATTTTAAATAGCTCAGCTGGAATTCCATCACCTCCACTAGCTTTGTTTGTAGTGATGCTTGCTAAGGCCTGCTTGACTTCGCACTCCAAAGTATCTGGCTCTAGGTAAGCGATCACTCCATTGTGGTTATCTGGGTCATTAAGATCTTTCTTGAATAGTTCTTCTGTGTATTCTTGCCCCCTCTTAATATCATCTGCTTCTGTGAGGTCCATACCGTTTCTGTCCTTTATTGTGCCCATCTTTGCATGAAATGTTCCCTTGGTATCTCTAATTTTCTTGAAGAGATCTCTAGTCTTGCCCATTCTATTGTTTTCCTCTTTCTTTGATCACTTAGAAAGGCTTTCTTATCTCTCCTTCCTTTTCTTTGGAACTCTGCATTCAGATGGATATACCTCTCCTTTTCTCCTTTGCCTTTCACTTCTCTTTTCTCACTATTTGTAAGGCCTCTTCAGACACCCATTTTGCCTTTTTGCATGTCTTCTTCTTGAAGATAGTTTTGTTCACCCCCTCCTGTACAGTGTTACAAACCTCGATCCATAGTTCTTCAGGCAATCTGTCAGATCTAATCCCTTGAATCTATTTGTCACTTCCACTATATAATCATAAGGGATTTGATTTAGGTCATACCTGAATAGTCTAGTGGTTTCCCCTACTTTCTTCAATTTAAGTCTAAATTTTGCAATAAGGAGTTCATGATCTGAGCCACAGTCATCTCCTGGTCTTGTTTTTGCTGACTATATAGAGCTTCTCCATCTTTGGCTGCAAAGAATATATCAATCTGATTTTGGTATTGACCATCTGGTGATGTCCATGTGTAGAGTCTTCTCTTGTGTTTTTGGAAGAGGGTGTTTGCTGTGACCAGTGCATTCTCTTAGCAAAACTCTGTTAGCCTTTGCCCTGCTTCATTTTGTACTCCGAGGCCAAACTTGTCTGTCACTCCAGGTATCTCTTGACTTCCTACTTTTGCATCCCAGTCCCCTATGATGAAAAGGAAATCTTTTTTGGTGTTAGTTCTAGGTCTTGTAGGTCTTCACAGACCATTCAACTTCAGTTTCTTCTGCATTAGTGGTTGGGGCATAGACTTGGATTACCGTGATATTGAATGGTTTGCCTTCTAAACAAACAGAAATCATTCTGAAAAACCTAAACAGCATATTAAAAGGCCGAGACATCACTTTGTCATCAAAGATCCATATAGTCAAAGCCATGGTTTTTCCAGTAGTCATGTATGGATGTGAGAGTTGGACCATAAAGAAGACTGAGTGCCAAAGAATCGATGCTTTTGAACTGTGGTGTTGGAGAAGACTCTTGAGAGTCCTTTGGACTGCAAGGAGATCAAACCAGTCAATCCTAAAGGAAATCAATCCTGACTATTCATTGGAAGGACTGATGATGAAGATGAAGCTCCATTACTTTTTGGCCACCTGATGCAAACAGCTGACTCATTGGAAAAGACCCTGATGCTGGGAAAGATTGAAGGCAAAAGGAGAAGAGGGCAGGAGAGGAGGAGATGGTTGGATGGCATCACCTACCCGATGGACACAAATTTGAACTAACTCCAGGAAATAGGAAGGACAGAGAAGCCTGGTGTGCTGAAGTTCACGGGGTCACAAAGAGTTGAACATGACTTAGCAACTGAACAACATAGTGTCTATACATGTAATTATATATTTCTGTTACATTTATATATATATATATATAATTATTATTATTATTACCCTGATACCAAAACCGAAGACAGCACAAAAAAGAAAAACTGCAGACCAATATCCTTTATAGTATAGATGTAAAAATTCTAAAGATACTGTTAATATCTAGAATATACAGCATCTAGGAAGTATAAATAACTCTCAAACTCAATAACTAAAAATTTAAAAAGCAACAATCCAATTAAAAATAGAAAATATGCACAGACATTTGACCAAAATGGAGATACAGATGCAAATAAGCACATGAAAAAAATTGTTCAACATCGCTAGCCATCAGGGAAATGTAAATTAAAATTACAATGAGATACCTTTTTAAAGCCATTCTGATATGTGTAGTGACAATACCACAGACTGGCACAGATGTGTGGAAAAACTGGTCACTCATGCATTGCTGGCATGAATATAAAATGGTACAGCCACTCTATATACGGTAATTGCACTCTGACACATTTATAAAAGAGAAATAAAAATTTAGGTTACACATTATGTACACAAATGTTTACAGTAGCTTTATTCATAATCCTCAAAACTAGAAACAACCCAGTTGTCATCCTTCAGAGGCAAATGGTTATACAAATTATAGTACATCCATACCATGGAGTATGACTCAGCAATAACAAGGAATGAAGTACTGCTACACACAACAGTCTAGATGAATTTCCAGAGAACTAAGCATAGTGAAAAAAAGCCAGCTCCAAAATGTTACAGTATGATTCCATTTATAATATTTTTGAGATGACAAAATTATAGAAAGGAAGAACAAACTAGTGACGGCCAGGGGATAAGGGATGAATGTGGGAGGAAAGTGGGTGTGATGGTTGTGGTGATGGAAATGTTCTGCATCTTGACCACATCAATGTCAATATCTGCTTGTGATGTTATAGTACAGTTTCATGAAATGGTATCATTGATGGAAAGGGGTAAAGGACACACAGGCTCTAACAGCAAGTGAATCTACAGTTCTCAAGAATTTTAATTTTTTAAGAGAAAAATGTAGTACATACTCAGTTCAGTTGCTCAGTCATGTCCAACTCTTTGTGACCCCATGAACTGCACCACACCAGGCCTCCCTGTCCATCACCAACTCCCAGAGTTTACTCAAACTCATGTCCACTGAGTCGATGATGCCATCCAACCATCTCTGTCATCCCCTTCTCCTCCTACCTTCAATCTTTCCCAGCATCAGGGTCTTTTCAAATGAGTCAGTTCTTCACATCAGGTGGCCAAAGTGTTGGAGTTTCAGCTTCAACATCAGTCCTTCCAATGAACATTCAGGACTTATTTCCTTTAGGATGAACTGGTTGGATCTCCTTGCAGTCCAAGGGACTCTCAAGAGTCTTCTCCAACACCACAGTTCAAAAGCATCAATTCTTCGGCACTCAGCTTTCTTTATAGTCCAACTCTCACATCCATACATGACTACTGGAAAAACCATCGCCTTGACTAGACGGACCTTTGTCGGCAAAGTAATGTCTCTGCTTTTTAATATGCTGTCCAGGTCCATATTCAGAGAAATTCAAAATGCAGATTAGAAAGACCCAATCTGGTTATTATATACTGATATACCAATAGATGTATTCACTTATTTGGGGACTTGAACTATACCGACTACTTTTAATCACAGAAAAATATATGTTCCTTTTATTTTCCCCTATACATTTGCTTCAGGGCCACATGAGAAACTCTACAGAATTTTATAGGGCTGGAAAGCTCACAGATGGCTCATTCTGGGTCAAGTCCTAAAGTAGTGATGGGATTGATTCCTTCTTGAAGACTGACTTGGAACAATGCATTCAGTGGCTGTCTCTGGTACTGTGTTACACAGAACTGTGAGACAACCTCTGTAACCAAACTAGAACACTGTGGTTGATTAGCACATCTATCATGGGCAAGAGCTACAGGAGCAGCAATACATGTGATGGTAAATACAGAGATTTACCATCTCTGTTCACTACAAGAAGTTCTTTCAAAACAACCTCACAAATTTCAGGAGACACTTTGCTAGTAAAATTCTCTGTGTAAAGGTTCTTAGAAACCCATTCTCTGTCACAGCCACGTATTATGTTTTAAATAGAGTAACTTTTATACAGTTTTCTTTTACTTATCAGTCCAACAAATTTTACACGTGAATAAAACCTACAGAAAAAATTTTTACATGAAATCCAAAATAACATTATGGAATGTATAAGGCAGAAACAAAAAAGTCTAGACAGGACTGAGACTCAGATTAGGAGTAAGAAAGCTTAAAAAAACCATGGTTTAAAAAGGAAAGATATGAAATCAAATAACAGTTATGACCAAGCAAGTGATCCAGCATAAAGAGTTGGTATCCCCGAAATGGACAAAGAAAGCATTCAAATATAGTATTGCAAAAGATTGCTTTAGAAAAATTAAAATCTACAGATCAGAAAGAGGCACAATGCTTCAGGAAAAGAACGATACAGAATGAATGACTGAGACATAGACTCCAAGTAAGAGAAAGAACTTTTCAGACTCTCAGGCAAAGGGAGTCACCTACAAAAATAAATGCACATGTTTTTGTGAGTGGTGGGGAGTTGCAGAAATCAGGCAGCTCCCAGGTTTCTCCATGGCGGTGTATAATGCCACAATCATCAGATTGGAGTGATGGCTATGAAGCTACAAGGGAACGAAAACATGACCTAAGATTTTTTTTTAATTATGTATTTATATTTTGGTTGCACCGGGCCTTCATTGCTGCATGTGGGCTTTCTTTAGTTGTGGCAAGTGGGAGCTATTCTTGCTTGCACTTCATGGGCTTCTCATTGTGGTGACTTTTGTTGCAGAGCACAGGCTCTAGACACACAGGCTTCAGTAGCTGAAGCACACGGGCTCCAGAGCACAGGCTCAGTGATGGTGGTGCACAGACTTAGTTGGTCTGCAGCATGTGGGATCTTCCGGGACCAGGGATCAAATCCATGCCCCATGCATTGGCAGGCAGACTCCTATCCACTGTACCATCAAGGAAGTCCATGACCTAAGATTTTAATACTCAGACAAGTTGTCCTTCAAGTATAAAAGAACAAAGAGTCTCAGGCATAAATAACCCCCCAAATAGAACACCTATGAGTCACCTGTGAAAAAGTTGCTTAACAATAAAATGCAGTTAATCAAAGATGAATCAAAAGAGATTTCACATATAGAAAAGACTGATGAGCATTTATTGAATCAGTTGAAATATACAACTAAGCAAAAACACCTGTGGAGAATAATTATTCCAGGAGAGAACATAAAGGTTAAATCTTGACATTAAAAAGTGTCATATTTGAAAGCTGCCAAGAGTAAAAAAAGTTCCCATTACAAGAAAAAAAAAAAAGTACTTAGGCTGACAGTTAACTAGACTTATTGTGATAGTCATTTCACAATGTATATAAATAGTAAATCATGTTGTACAAATGAAACTAATAATATTATATGTCAATTATACCTCAATTTTTAAAGTGACATGGAAAATAAGGGGCAAGGAAAAAATGAAGAATGCTAATTTCTGCAGCTTTCATAGCAACAAATAAGCAATACAATATTTTTTTTCGAAGTTTTAAAGACTATTCTGGCCTTCTGGTGTTTTTTTTAAAACCATAATAGAAATCTTTCAAAAAATAAAATACTTTGTGGTAGACAATCATATGAATATTTCAACAGCTTCAGTTTCACTTTAGGTTTCGTTGTTTTTCTAAGATCAAGTAAAATTAAATCCAAATATCTAACAAATAGCTCATGTAGTATAGTTTTCTTGTTAAATTGTCTGTATATCAATTCTTACATTTATATGTATATTAAGAATGACCGGAAAGATGGTCATCATTTAATGTTAACAATGGTAATTTCTGGTTGGTGGGAGGGATTTTTATTTCCTTGGTATTTGTATTTCCTGCTTCACTTGAATTCTTCATAATGAGAGCACTCATTTATAGCACTCACAAAATGCCATAACTAAGGCTACTAAGAGGCTTAGTAATAAACCAAATGTTTTAAAGGGAGTTTTGTATTTTAAAATGTAATTTTCAAAGATGCTCTAATTGACCTTATGAAACAGAAGAGTTATGGCAGATAAAAGAGTAGAACCAGAATACTATTCACATATTGTGAGGATCACTCTTCCCTAAATGAAGGTCTACTTTTTTTTTAATGGCTAATGAAAAACAAGAACTTTAAAAAACTTTCTTGCAACAGACTCAACTAGGAAGGTATTAAAAACACAGCACATTTATTTAAACTGTTACTTTTGATAATTCATTGACTCTTATGACAGGTCAGTATCTTCATTCTATTACCTTATAGGGTACATTCATTAGTGTTACATAAAATTTCAAGTAAAATTAAACAATTAAAAGTACAGTTAAGAACATAGTCGATCTGCATGAGAGGATTCACCATCATGTACCCTAGTCCCTAATGCAGTTATTTTTTCTGTTTCCTGGGCCTCTCCAGCTTAGACTCATTTTCATTTCAGAGAATATAAAAGTGGCTCCACTGAGCTCTCGCCCATGAGGGCCCAGCCGCTGCATATCAGTGTGTGTTGACCCAGTGGTACCTGTCCACCCGGTGCCCAGCAGTAGGCCTGTGGCCTTTAGGGGTCTTATGCAACGCATGATAAGCATTTCCTAGGAGGCCCATCCGGCCATCCCTCATATTCTTTTTTCGGGGAATTCGGAACCAAGATTGAAAGGGCTGTTTCAAGTTTTCAACCTGGGGAGAAAATAAAAAGGACCATGATGATTTGCTAATCATCTAATAAGCCAGCTTTAAGGATTAACTATAAATGCATAACTCACAGGTATTAAAACTTTTAAAAGCATAGCAAATACAAACATACAGAAATCAAGTTAATTATCATCTTTGGAAAATTGACTTGATGGAGGTTATGAAATAAGTCACTTCATGTCTTTTAACAAAATTCTTTACTCCAACTAAAACTTTTAAAAACACATGTATTCAGATTAGTATATATTCTGTATTCTCACCTATCCAACCCCCACCTCACTCAATCCAAACTGTTTAATCACAATCTCTGGGGCTGAGGTGTAGAAACACCCATCTTAAACATTCCAGATGGCCAATACAAATGTTTTGCAGACCACACTTTGGAAGGACATTGCTCTGAAAGAATATAGCTGACTACAGATCTGATCCTTAGATGAAGATGATCTTTCTAAGGATCAGAATAGAATTAAGGGCAAATATTTCACTACATCATTTAAAACTTATATATTTATAGAGGCTTCCCACCTAGCTCAGTAGGTAAAGAATTTGCCTGCAACGCAGAAGACCCTGGTTCAATTCCTAGCTTGGGAAGATTCCCTAGAGAAGGGATAGGCTACCCACTCCAGTATTCCTGGACTTCCCTTGTAGCTTAGCTGGTAAAGAATCTGCCTGCAATGTGGGAGACCTGGGTTCGATCCCTGGGTTGGGAAGATCCCCTGGAGAAGGGAAAGGCTACCCACTCCAGTATTCTGGCCTGGATAATTCCATGGACTATGGAGTTGCAAAGAGTCAGACATGACTGAAAGACTTTCACTTTCACATATAGAACTAAATGCTATGCTATGCTAAGTCACTTCAGTCGTGTCCGACTCTGTGCAACCCCATAAATGGCAGCCCACCAGGCTCCCCGTCCCTGGGATTCTCCAGGCAAGAACACTGGAGTGAGTTGCCATTTCCTTCTCCAGTGCATGAAAGTGAAAAGTGAAAGTGAAGTCGCTCAGCCATGTCCGACTCCTAGCAACCCCATGGACTTCAGCCTACCAGGCTCCTCTGTCCTGGGATTTTCCAGGCAAGAGTACTGGAGTGGGGTGCCATTGCCTTCTCTGATAGAACTAAATACAAACAATATATATAATTTAGAAAACTAAACAAGCTAGGGGAAAAAAAAAATTGCCAGTAATATGACCAGGGGTTAGAGGGGTTGAACCTGTGTCTCTTATGTCCCCTGCATTAGCACTTTCTTATGTCTCCTTAATTAGCAGTTGGGTTCTTTACCACTAGCGCCAGCTGGGAAGCCCCAAAAATATTCCTAACCCTTGAAAAGCCTATAACAACACATTAGGACCTCAAATGATAAATGGGTGAAGAAAAAATTCATTAGATAGTACCTACAACATTTAGGTACATGGAGTTTTTGTTTTAATGTTTAATTTAATTAGTAATATAATCAATATTGTAATAGTCAAAGCTATGTTTTTTTCATGTAGTCATGTATGGATGTGAGAGCTGGACAATAAAAACAACTGAGCGCCAAAGAATTGATGCCTTCAAACGGTGGTGCTGGAGAAGACTCGAGAGTCCCTTGGACTGCGGGGAGATCCAACCAGTCAATCCTAAAGGAAATCAACCCCCGAATATTCACTGGAAGGACAGATGCTGAAGCTAAAGCTCCAATACTTGTGGCCACCTAATGCAAAGAACTGACTCATTGGAAAAGACCCTGATGCTGGGAAAGATTGAAGACAGGAGGAGAAGGGGATGACAGAGGATGAGATGGTTGGATGGCATCACCGACTCAACAGACATGAGTTTGACCAAACTCAGGGAAATAGTGAAGGGCAGGGAAGGTTGGCATGCTTCAGTCCATGGGGTTGCAAGGAATCAGACATGACTGAGCGACAGAACAACATAATTAATAAAATGCTATTGTTCAAGGAGAATATCCAATCTTAGGGAAAATGATAAAACAAACACTTTCACATAGAGCTAGTGAGACTACAAATAAAGACATCTTTTCAGAAAGTACTTTGCCATGGGTTAACTTGTAAAATACCCATACTCAATGACCTAATAATTCCATGTCTGAGAACCAAATCAAGAAACAACTTACGATTCAGACATCTCTGTAAAAATTAGCTTTTTTAATACCACAACAATGTGAAAGCAACCTAGATGTCTGCCAATAATTTGTTAGCTAAATAAACTATAAGGGAAGCAAGTGGTTTAAAGTGTTAAATAGTTAAATTGCTTTAACATGTCCACACATAAGTGGTTAAGAAAACAAATTACATACAAAGTGTCAGAGATTCTCCCTAAATCAGTGTTTTTTCAACTGTAAGTTGTCACCATTAGTGGGTCATAAAATCAATTTAAATGGTTGATGTTAATTTAATTTATCAAAGATTTGAGGCATTGTGCCTAGTATGTCATGAAACCTATTTCCAATATATAGATATGCATATCCTCCTATGATCATGATTGTGACTTAAAAAATAAAAAATGTTTGTTGGGTTTTTTTTTTTTGAAAACTGCTCTGGTGGTGGAGTCACAGCTCTTTGATCATCGCTTAATATTCCAAATGTTCTACAGGTGGTATGTTATTTTCCATTGTCAAAAACTACTAATTTTAATATCTAATTCTGAAAGAATTTAGGTGAAAGGAAGTTTGTGTTGTGTTGTGCTTAGTCGCTCAGTCATGTCTGACACTTTGCGACCTATGACTATAGCCTGCCAGGCTCCTCTGTCCGTGGGGATTCTCCAGGCAAGAATACTAGAGTGGGTTGCCATGCCCTCCTCCAGGGGATCCTCCCAACCCAGGGACTGAAGCCAGGTCTGTTTCATTGCAGGCAGATCCTTTACCGTCTGAACCACGAGTGAAGCCCGAAAGAAAATTTACATATGTTCAAATACTATATGGAGAAATTCGACTAGAAAAGATGGTGTATATCCTGAGCACTCAGCCAAGTTGAGGGAATAAAAAGAGAGAAAGAAGAAAAAAATAGAAAAGTTTTGCAGCAAAAGAGACACTGATGTATAGAACAGTCTTATGGACTCTGTGGGAGAGGGAGAGGGTGGGAAGATTTGAGAGAATGACATTTAAACATGTAAAATATCATGTAAGAAATGAGTTGCCAGTCCAGGTTCGATGCACGATGCTGGATGCTTGGGGCTGGTGAACTGAGATGACCCAGAGGGATGGTATGGGGAGGGAGGAGGGAGGAGGGTTCAGGATGGGGAACACATGTATACCTGTGGCGGATTCATTTTGATATTTGGCAAAACTAATACAATTATGTAAAGTTTTAAAATAAAATTAAAAAAAAAAGAAAAGTTTTGCCAGAATATCATTATTGTGATTTAAATCTTCATAATTTGTTTTTCCATGTTTTCCAATTATTTTGTTTCTTTGCTTTTACAGTGAGTGTACTCTTTTTTTTTTTTTTCCCCTATTTTAACTCTAAAAAGTGGGCTTCCCTGGTGGCTCAGGGGTGAAGAATCTGCCTGCAGTGCAGGAGACACCCGTATGATCCCTGGTCTAAGAAGATTCCAGGTGCCTGGGGGAAGCTAAGCCCCTGCATCACAACTACTGAGCCTGTGCTCTAGAGCCTGGGAGCCGCAACTACTGAGCCCATGTGTGCAGCTACTGAAGCCCAAACACTCTCGAGAGTGTGCTCCAAAACAAGAGGAGTCACCGCAGTGAGAAGCCCGCGCACCACTCCCAGCACTAGAGAAAAACCTGCGCGGCAACAAAGACCCAACACAAATAAATAAATACAATTATATTTTAAAAGAAGGAAAAACTACAGAGGAGAAATGGAAACACTTTACCTGATAAATACTCTTTGGATTGCTGACTTTAGGAATTATCTGAGGTTCTTTGTTACAACTGTCTTCATCAGAGGAAGCGCCGGAGGAGTAGTCTAACGTGGCTCTATTAACAGCATCACTGATTTGTTGGGATAATTTCCATTCCTCCCATCTGCCTTTGAAAGAAGCAATTGTAAATGGATGATTTTTCTCACCATACCTAAGAAAGAAAGGAAAATAATGCATTCATTAGGGACTCAAATTCTCACAGGTTTTTATTTCTAATCTTTTCTGGAAACAGCTCAGTAACTTACAAGAAGAGTTACTTGAAAACAACAACAACAAATTGTGAGAATTAGGCCAAGAATTAGTAGCAAGACCCTGAGCTTACCTTCTCTCCTGAGCACACCAAGATTACAACTATTTAGACAGCAGTTATTGATGACAGACTGAAATCTAGCAGAAAAGATCTTCTACAATTAAAGTGATAAAGAAGGAACCACAAAGAGACAGGTAAGAGGAGTGGAGTATAGTCCAGACGCATCCCTGCAGGTGGGCAACACACAAACAGGGGGATAATGACAGCGGTTCTCCCAAAGAGCATTCAGTGGGTGAGCCCCACATCACACTCCCCAGACCAGAGAGCCAACCCCAGGAAGACAAGCCCCCAGAATGTTTGGCTTTGAAGGCCAGGGTGCTTACCTTCTGGAGAGCCAGATGGCTGTGGGAAACAGAGACACCGCTCTCAAAAGGCCCACACAAAATTTCACATGCTCTGGGGCCCAGGGCAGAGGCAGCAGTTTGAAAGGAACCTGCATCAGACCCACCTGCTGATCTTGGAGAGCCTCCCGCAGAGGCAGGAGGCCGTGGAGCTCACCCTGGGGCCACAGGAAACTGGCATCGGCCATTCCGAGGCGCTCGTTCCACCATACGAACACTGGTGCTGGTGAGGGCCGCTTTGAAGTCCTCCCTCTAGCTGACTAGACCCAAGACCCAGACCTGCCACTAGCCCATCAGCATCAGTGCTGAGCCTCAGCCCAAACACCTGGCCAGGTGGGGAAACAGTCCCACCTACTGTCAGGCATAATGCCCAAAGACTGGAGCCCACAGCCACCCCAGAATACTACACTGTCCACCAGAGGGCGCAGCACCTGGCCCCACACACCAGGGCACCAGCACTAATCCCAGGACCCCCAGGGCCCTGCAAGCAGAGACCTAGGACCCAGCTCTGCCTACCAGTGTTCTGGAACCAACCTCAAGACCTCCTGACCCCTGGGCCCACCTGACAATGAACCAGCACTAACTTGAGGGCCAACTTCACACACCAGTGGACATCAAGACCTCTGGGCCCTGGCCTTACCCACCAATGGGCAGACACCAGCTCTAGGACCACCACAGGCCTACAGCCTACCATGACAGGACCAAGCGCACCCACCAGCAGGCTAACACCAGCTCCAGGATCTCCTGGGCCCAGGCCCCACCCTGGCTCTGAGACACCTTGGATCCCTCAGTCAGCCAATCAGATATCTACCCCACCCACCAATGGGCCAAATCAAGCTTTGGAACACCCTGGACCCTGTAGCTGGCTATCTCAGGGTGCTGCCCCACCCACCAGCAGACCTGCAGCAGCTAAATCCAGGACCCCCAGGGTCCTGCACCCAGAAATCTCAAGACATAGCTCCACCCACCAAATGAGCTAGCACTAGCCCCAGGGCACGCTGGGCCCCCCATCCGTACCTCCTAAACCCCCATCAACAGCCTGCCACCAGTTCTGAGTCCCTTGTAGCAAGAGAACTCAGGCCCTGGTTCTGCCTGACAGTAGGTCAGCACTAGCCCTAGGATCTGGCTACACTCTTCAGAGGGTGGGCACCAGCCCCAGCATCCCTTGGGCCTTAATCCTGCCCACCAACAGGTGGACACCACTTCTGGCATACCTTGGGACCCTCATCCAGCAGCCCCAAGACACAATCCCACCCTCAGTGGGCTAACACTAGCTTTGTGACCCCCAGGCCCTGCAGCCAGAGATCCCAAGACACAACTCTGCCCACCAGTGAACCAACACTAAGCCCCAGCACCCTCTCGACCATCCCCCACCCACTAGCAGGGCAATACCAGCTCTAGGACATCTTGAACCTCCTCAGCCAGCCACTGTGGGATCCAGCCTTACTCACCAATGAGCCAGCACCAGCTGTGGGACACTCCAGAACCCACAACCAGTTGTACCAGAAAGCAACCCCACCCACCAGCAGGCTGACATTAAAATTAGAAACCTCAGCCCTGCATCTCTACCACCTCCACCCCCCAGCCCCAGAACCCAGCTCTGCCCATCAGTGAGCCAGCACTAGCCCCGGGAGCCCCTTCCTCAGGGTTCCACAGACAACTGCCTCAACCCAGCCCTGCAAACCACCAGCTGGCAGCTCCATACAAGGCAGGGCCTGGCAACCAACCAGACCGGGGGCCAGCCACACCTACCAGACCACCCACAGTAGTCATCCCACCACAGCATAAGGGCCCACATAGGGGCCACCCCTAGAGCATACAGCACTGGTGACCAGAGGGGAGAGCACTGCTGCGATGCCCTGGATGTCTCCTACAAAAGGCTACTTCTCCAAAGTCAGGAAATACTACCAACCAACCAGGTACATAGAAATAAAAACAAATTAGGCCACAAATGAGGGAACAAAGAAACATGTTCCAAATGAAGGAACAGGATAAAACCCCAGAAGGTAAGTGGGAAAAGGCAATCTACCGAATAAAAAGTTTAAGGTAAAGATCATAAAGATAAACATAAGAACTTGGAAGAAGAATGGAGGAAAATAGTGAAAAGTTAAGAGTTAGAAGATATACAGAAGAATCAAACAGAGCAGGAGAATACAGTAACTGAAATGAAAATATACTAGAGGGACTCAACAGTAGGTTGGGTGATACAGAGGAACAGATCAGTAAGCTGAAAGACAGAGTAATAGAAATCACTGAACCTGAACAGAAAAAAGGAATAAAAAGAAATTAGGATACTTTAAGAGATCTCTGGAACACCACCAAGCACACTAACATTTGCATTAGAGAAGAAAAGGGTCAGAGAACGTATTTGAAGACATAATAGCTGAAAACTTCCCTACTTGGGAGACGAAACAGACATCCAGGTCCAGGAAGCACAGAGAGTCTCAAATAGAATCGACCCAAGGAGGACCACACCAAGATCCATTGTTATTAAAATGGAAAAGACAGAAAATATTAAAAGCAAGAGAAACGCAACAAGTTGCATGTAAGGGAATCCCCGTAAGGCTATCAGCAGATTTTTCAGCAGAAACTGCAGGCCAGAAGAGTATCATGTAATATATTTAAAGTGATGAAATGGAGAAATTATGGCCAAGAATACACCACATGGCAAAGTTTACTATCACATTTGAAAAAGAGATCAAAAGTTTTACAGACAAGCAAAAGCTGAAAGAGTTCAGCACCACCAAACCAGTTTTGCAAGAAATGTTAAAAGGGATTCTCTAAGTGAAAAAGGAAAACCACAACTAGAAACATGAAAATTACAAAAGGAAAAAGCTTATTGGTTAAAGGAAAATATACACTAAAAGCAGCAAGATGAACCACATACAAACCTAATAGGAAGACTAAAAGACAAAAGTAGTAAAATTGCCTAGACCTGCAGTAACTAATTAAAGGATACATGAAACAATTAGATGTAAAATATGATTTCAAAAACAGTAAGCATGAGAGGAGGAGTAAAAGTGAAGGATTGTTAAAATGCATTTAAAATTAAAGAGATCAGCAACTTAAATAATCACATTTATACACACACACTTTTTTTAAAAAGCAATGGAATTCCAGAAAAACATCTACTTCTGTTTCATTGACTATGCTAAAGTCTTTGTGTGGATCACAACAAACTGGAATATTCTTAAAGAGATGGGAATACCAGATCAACTTACCTGTATCCTGAGAAACCTGTTGCAGGTCAAGAAACAACAGTTAGAACCTCACATGGAACAACTGACTGGTTCTAAATCGGGAAAGGAGTACGACAAGGCTGTATATTGTCACCCTGTTTATTTAAATTATATGCAGGGTACATCATGTGAAATGCTGGGCTGGATGAGTTACAAGCTGGAATCAAGATTGCTGGGAGAAATAAACAACCTCAGATATGCAGATGATACCACCCTAACAGCAGAAAGTGAAGAGGATCTAGAGAGGCTCTTGATGAGGGTGAGGAGGAGAGTGAAAAAGCTGGCTTAAAACTCAACATTAAAAAACAAAGAGTATGGCATCTGGTCCCATCACTTCATGGCATACAGAAGGGGAAAAAGTGGGAGCAGTGATGGATTTTCTCTTCTTGGGTTCTGAAATCACTGCAGATGGTGACTGTAGCCATGAAAACAGAAGATGCTTGCTTCTTGGAAGCAATGCTATGCTAAGTCACTTCAGTCGTGTCCGACTCTGTGCGACCCCATAGATGGCAGCCCACCAGGCTCCCCCGTCCCTGGGATTCTCCAGGCAAGAACACTGGAGTGGGTTCCATTTCCTTCTCCAATGCATGAAAGTGAAAAGTGAAAGTGAAGTCGCTCAGTTGTGTCCAACTCTTAGCGACCCCATGGACGGTAGCCTACCAGGCTCCTCCGTCCATGGGATTTTCCAAGCAAGAGTACTGGAGTGGGGTGCCATTGCCTTCTCCGTCTTGGAAGCAAGGCTAAGACAAATCTAAACAGCATATTAAAAAGCAAAGACATCACTTTGCCAACAAAGTTCTGTATAATCAAATCTATGGTTTTTCCAGTAGTCATGTATGGATGTGAGAGTTGGACCATAGGAAGGCTGAGCACCAAAGAATTGATACTTTTGAACTGTGGTGTTGGAGAAGACTCTTGAGAATCCCTTGGACACCAAGGAGATCAAACCAGTCAACCCTAAAGGAAATCAATCCTGACTATTCATTGGAAGGACTGATGATGAAGCTGAAGCTCCAATACTTTTTGGCCACCTGATGCAAACAGCTGACTCATTGGAAAATACTCTGATGCTGGGAAAAATTGAAAACTAAAGGAGAAGAGGGTGGCAGAGGATGAGATGGTTGGATAGCAGCACCAATTCACAAACCTGACCTTGGACATGAACTTGGGCAAATTCCAGGAGATGGTGAAGGAAATAAGGAGGCCTGGTTTGCAGCAGTCCATAGGGTCACAAAGAAACAGACACGACTCAGAGACTAAACAACAAAAATACATATAAAATACATATTGCTGTATAAAAACCTCATGGTAACCAGAAATCAAAATATATCATAGATACACACACAAAAAGAGAATGAAGTGTAAACATCATCCAAACATAATTTGAAGATAGTTAAATAACAAGGAAAGAGAGCAAAAGAACAAAATGAATTACAAAAACACCAAAACAATTGATAAAATGACTGTAAGTACATACCAAGCAATAATTACTTTGACTGTAACAGGAGTAAGTGTTCTAAAGACAGAATGAAGATACAAAAATAATACGCATATATATGCTATCTATAAGAAACTCACTTTAGATCTAAAGACATATAGACTGAAAGTGAGAGGATATAAAGAAATATACCATGTAAATAGAAATGAAAAGAAAGCCACGGTGGCAATATTTACACCAGAAAAAGTAGACTCTAAGACAAAGTAGACTTTAAACAAAGACTATCCTACTTGGTGATACCTATGAATGAGAACACAAGAGTATCAGCTAAAGGCAGGTGGAGTTATGCTCTTATAATGTGATGATCTGTTGTCTTTTTAATGAATATGTGTAAGCCAACATCCAATTTCTCTTATTACAATTAGATTTCTTGTAGCTGTTTATGTTATTATGAAGAGGGAAAATATATTGGCCTATTTTTCTGACTTTTCCCTTAAAAGCAGAAAGCTGGTTTTTTTGTTTGTTTGTTTGTTTGTTTTGCTTTAGTTAGAAAGAAGAGGGAATACATGATAAAGTAACAGTTTGATTTCTCTTTTATTGTACACTGCTTCTGAACATCTAATTGTTTTTAGTTGTCTCAATAAAATGGCTCTAAAAAAAAAAAAAACTGTAACAACAGACAAAGGAGGACATTATGTAATGATCAAGGATCAATCCAAGAAACTAACAATTATAAATATATATGCACCCAACATAGGAGCATCTAAATATGTAAGCTAATATTAACAGAGATAAAGGGAGAAATTGACAGTAACACAATAATAGTAGAAGACTTTAACACCCCACTTTATCAATGAACAGATCATACAGACAAAAAAATCAAGAAAGAAACACTAGCCTTAATTGACATAAGAGATCAAATGGACTTAATAGATATCTACAGGCCTACCATCCAAAAGCCACAGAATACATGTTCAAGAGCATGTGGAACATTCTCTGGGACAGACTACATGCTAGGCCACAAATCAGTTCTCAGTACATTTAAGAAGATTGAAATCATATTGAGCATCTCTTTTGATCACAATGCTATGAAACTAGAAGTTGCTATAAGAAAACTGCAAAAAACACAAATACATGAAGGCTAAACAATATACTTCTAAACAACCAATGGATCACTGAAGAAATCAAAGAGAAAATTCAAAAAATACCTATAGACAAATGGAAACAAAAACACAACGATCCAAAAATCTATGTGATGCAGAAAAAGTAGTCCTAAGGGAGAAATTTATAGTGATACAAGCCTACCTCAGGAAATAAGAAAAATCTCAAGCAACATAACCTTACACCTAAAGGAACTTTAAGAAAAACAAAGCCCAAAGTTAGTAGAAGGAAAGAAATATAAATATCAGAGCAGAAATGAAACAGAAACAAAAACAGTTTTTTAAAAAAAAATGAAACTAAGAGCTGGTTCCTTGAAAAGATAAATAAAATTGATAAACCTTTAGCCAAATTCATCAACAGAAAAGGAGACAGCCTAAATCTATAAAATCAGAAATAAAAAGTTAACAACAATACCAAATTACAAAGATTGTAAAGAGAGATTACCATGACTATAGTAATCTATATGCAAATAAAACGGACAACCTAGAAGAAACAAATTCATAGAAACGTACAGTCTCCTAATACTGAACCAGAAGGAAATAGAAAATATGAACAGATCAATTACAAGTAATGAAATTGAATCACTAATGCAAAAAATACTCCCAAGAAACAAAATTCCAGAACCAGACAGCTTTATAGGTGAGTTCTAACAAACATTTAGAGAAGAGTGAACATCTATTCTTCTCAAATTATTTCCAAAAATTTTCAGAGGAAGGAACACTTCCAAACTCATTTTATGAGGCCACATCACCCTGATACCAAAATCAGACAAAGATATCACAGGAAAAAAAATCACAGGGTCAGTATCATTGAAGGAAGTTATGACCAACCTAGATAGCATATTCAAAAGCAGAGATATTACTTTGCCAACAAAGATCCATCTAGTCAAGGCTATGGTTTTTCCAGTGGTCATGTATGGATGTGAGAATTGGACTGTGAAGAAAGCTGAGCATCGAAGAATTGATGCGTTTGAACTGTGGTGTTGGAGAAGACTCTTGAGAGTCCCTTGGACTGCAAGGAGATCCAACCAGTCCATCCTGAAGGAGACCAGTCCTGGGTGTTCATTGAAAGGGCTGATGCTGAGGCTGAAACTCCAATACTTTAGCCACCTCATGCCAAGAGTTGACTCATTGGAAAAGACTCTGATGCTGGGAGGGATTGGGGGCAGGAGGAGAAGGGGACGACAGAGGATGAGATGGCTGGATGGCATCACTGACTCGATGGACGTGAGTCTGAGTGAACTCCGGGAGTTGGTGATGGACAGGGAGGCCTGGCCTGCTGCAATTCAAGGAGTTGCAAAGAGTCAGACATGACTCAGTGACTGAACTGATCATTGATGAACAGAGATGCAAATCAATAGAAGAGAATAGAGAGCCCAGAAATAAACCCATGAATCTATGGTTAATTAATCTATAACAAGGAGGCATGACTATCCAATAGGGAAAAGAGAGTCTTCAATAAGTGGTGCTGGGAAAATACAGCAGCTACTTGTAAAGAATGAAATTAGAAGGAGTTTCTCATGCTATTACAGAAATAAACTCAAAATGGATCATAAACCTATATGTAAGACTGCAAATCATAAAAACTCTTCAGAAGATAGCATAGGCAGAACTCTGATATAAATTGTAGCAATATTTTCTGGATGTCTCCTAAGGCAAAGAAAACAAAAACAAATTAACGTTAAAAGCTTTGGCACAGCAATGGAAACCATCAACAAAAAGATTACCTACTGAATGGAAGAAAATATTTGCAAGTATAACTGATAAGGGGTTACTATCCACAATATATAGACAGCTCATACAACTTAATATCAAAAATTTTTCATTTCAAATTTTAATTCAAAATTGATTTCAAATTTTAATATCAAAAAAATTTAATTTCCAACCTAAAAATGGATCTGAATAGACATTTTTCCAAACAAGACATACAAATAGCTCATGGGCACATAAAGAGATGCTCAATATTTTATATTATTTAAAGAAATGCAAATCAAAACAGTGAGACATTACCTCACACTTGTCAGAATGGCTATCATTAAAATGTCTACAAATATCAAATGTTAGTGAGAACATGGAGAAAAAGGACCCCTTGTACACTATTGGTGGGAATATAATTTGGTGCAGCCACTATGGAATATGGAGATTCCTCAAACTAAAAGTAGGATTACCATATGATCCAGCAACTCAACTCCTGGGTATATATCCAGGAAAAATAAAATCATTAATTTGAAAAGATACATGTACCCCAGTATTCAGAGAAGCACTGTTTACAATAGCCAAGACTTGGAAGTAACACAGATGTCCATCAATAGGTGAATGGATAAAGAAGATGTGGTATATGTACGTACACACTAGAGTACTACTCAGCCATAAAAAAGAATGAAATTCTGCCATTTGCAGCAACATGGAAAGACCCAGAGAATATTGTGGTTAGTGAAATAAATCAGAGAAAAGTCAAATACTGATGATATTATTTATAGGTAGAATCTAAAAAAATAAAATATATGTATATAGCAAAAAAACTGACTAAACGGATACAGAAAACTATTGGTTACCAGTAGAAAAGAGGGAAGTGAGAAGGGGCAAGGTAGGGGTAGGTACAGACTACTATGTATAAAATATAAGAATATACTGTACAACACAGGGAATATAGCCAATGTTTTACAATAAATTTAAATGGGGGTATAATCTGTAAAAAAAACTTTGAATTACTATGATGTATACCTGAAACTAATATAATTTTGTAAACCAACTATAGTTTAAGAAAAAAATTGAAATGGCTTGTCAGCAAAGCAAATTGAGAGACATTATGACCTTCTGCTACTATACTGTCATACTTGGTGGAGGTCAAGGGTTCTATAAAAGCTTTCTAGGAATTAGCTAAGGAAAAGACAAACTTTTTTTGATTCAACTAATGGACTGACTTGCTGATGACAGATAATTCCTCTTTCCCCTTGATACTGCCTAAAATGCTTGGACTTTATGCAATTGGAAATAGGATGCCATGTTTAAAGTCAAGTTTAAGGTCAAATTTCAAATACTATGGAAAAATCTTTGTGCTTCCCACCCCATCCACCCTAAAATGAAGTCTGTGTTGTCTGATATAGCTTGTGTCTAGTCTTAACGGGCTTGTGCCCTCATTGCTAATCCAGGGATTGGTAGCATCACCTTTCACAAAGATGCATAGACTGAATAACCTAAGGTTCCCAAGGGTCACAGACCACACAAACTAGCTCCAATAAGATTACTCACCGGCAGCACACTTCAAAGGGATCTACCCATATGGTCATCTCCTTTGGAAGTCCCAGGTGAGAAAAATCCACGTTACTTTCAGCACAAGCCCTTTCTAGAATAGGATCTTTATTCTGATTATTGTTTATCCTGATACACCTTTAGAAACAAGAAAAGGGAAACGACGTGGTGATAGTTGGAGAATCAAGCAGCTGGCAAGGGTCTCCAATACACACAGCTCCCACCTCACTCCCGTCTTCCTTCAACTGCTTCACCACCCCTCAGAAGTTTTACAGTAAGAGTGAAATATCAAATTTTTACACAATATGGATTCCATTACTAAATCACACAATTAGTTCACCAAATGTGCTCACTCATGTTCAACTCTTTGCGGCTCCATGGATTGTAGCCACCATGCTCCTCTGTCCAAGGGATTTCCCAGGCAAGAATACTGGAGTGGGTTGACATTTCCTACTCCAGGGGATCTTCCTGACCCAGGGATCAAACCCTCGTCTCTTGCGTCTCCTGCACTGGCAGGTGGATTCTTTACCACGAGAGCCAGCTGGGGAGACTAAAGGTTCTCTGTATATCCTTCACAGTAAACTCAAGTTAGAAACTGTTTAATCCACCTCGCACAAGGAGGTTTGCTCTATAGTTTTCAAATTGTGCTATAATCTACTACTCTCCTTTTTTCAAGCCCAAGTTCAAACAAATAAATTTTCATTATTTATAGGCGGCCAACAGTCATTGCAGGTGGTAGCTGCTGGCTTGTTACTGCCCTTTGCTATGCCTACCACATCCTAGCTCTCACCTGAAGGCTTGCCCTTTAGAAGGGTGGTCAGAGTGCCAGTGACTTCTGTATGTTTCAAACAAGATTGTCATCAGCTTTTCTGCAAAGTCTTCTATTTGCTCTTTATTCAGTTTATCATGTTTTTTCACTAATCTTGTCACAAAGAAGACTGTTGTTGCTATTTCATCTCTCATGATTCAAGAAGAGCCTACAAGGAGGTCTGAAACCATTGAAAGGAAGCAAGAAGAAATTAAACAGAAGCAAGAGTCTAACTTATTATCAACATGTAATTACCATTTGGAAATTTTATACACGTACCTTAAATTTAAAACAGAAGTCACTTGCTAATCCTTAATGAACTTAAAAAAGCATATCAATAGTATCAACAAAACAGCCAAGCAAACCAATTCCTCAACTGACCTTTAATGATTCTCAAAGAAAAAAAAATTTTAAATACTGTAATATACTTAACAAATGATTATGCAAATTAAATGTTTTTAAAGTCCAGATCCAGGAGAGTAAGTTACACCAAGCACTACTGTTTGAAAACATAGTTACAAAGAGCAAAAACATTTCAGGATACAGTCATCCCTAAAATTGTGGCTCTCAGGTTGCACATTCAAAAGTTAAGATTAATCAAATATATTTTATTATACTTGCCAGCAAAAGATCTTTAGCCCAACAGGAAGGGGGCCAGAGTCAGAAGCCACTCTCACCACACCTGGTTTGTCAGTTCCAGGCTGCAGTTTATATATAAACCTGGGTCCCGAGGCCGGATAGGTTTTTTACCTTACACAGGTGCTGCCCTTTAGGATAATTGACAGCTCTTTCCAGGTCCCCATCAAATTGCTCCTTGGCATATGTAGAGGATATTCATTACGTAAAGTGTTTAAAGATTTTCAACGTGGATTTCTATCTTCTGTTTTGCTGTTTAAGTCCTATCTTTTATGACATAAATAAGAATCAATCCTTCTCCTTCCAAATCCTAAGAGCCTACATTCCAGTATTTTTGTCTCTCATTTTATCTCTCAAAACTGTCAACATATTAAAGCATTTTGTCTTGGATCTTTTCTAAAATTAAACACAACTTTCTTTGAACAGTCATTGTGTTGACTCCACACATTTTTCACTGTAAAATCAATGGAAAAGACCTCAAAGTATATCTAGTCTTACTAGTTCTCAAAGGGTAGGTCACCGATCACCTGATTTGGATCCACTGAGCTGCTTGTTAAAAATGCAGATTCTAGGACTTTATCCCAGATCCACTGAATCAATACCTCTAAAGGCAGGTCTGGGAATCAATATTTAACATGTTCCCCTGGGTGATTCTTATACCCACTAAATTTAAGAACCATTACACCCAGAATATGTCTTTAACACTCATGGTAAGTGGTCAGTCAGGTTCTTCGTCAGTGAAAAAGAAGTTTTCTCTTATGAGGAAGCCCATTTCTTTTCTAAAAAGCCCCAAATGCCAGGCAGTCCCTCTCCTTGAGAAGCTACAGGCAACTCTTTATTCTCTATCTGAAAAGCCTAGTTTTTCCCTCTGGAACCGTACAGATTTTATCTAATTTTCCACCACAGGAAGACACTTCAAATACTAGCTATTGAGCCTTCCCTGAGCCTCCTCTTTAGGAAGAGAGCTAACCATTCTTAGCTTTTCAGTTCTTCCCACAGACATGTTACTCAGACATGTCATCACTCACATCTGAATGAGTTTCAGGTGCGTCAGTAATCCTCTTTTTAAAGGCTGGAGCCCAGCCTCCCACACAATGCTCCAAGTGTGCTCTGCCATGATGGAATAGAGTGGACTGTTACTTTGCTCTGAAAACTGTGTATCTGGAACACAGCCTCAGGTGGCATTTGCCTTAGTGGTAGCGCCATCACGTCTCTGCTTCATGCTGAACTATTAACAGCCAAGCAGTCTTTTTCACTAATGCTATTGTTTTGTCACATCTTTCCCTCCTACACAACATAATGTTTAAGAATATGAGCTTTGAGAAGAACTGAGTAGAAATTTCTACTCTGAGTAGAAATTTTTTCAAAGAGAGAATACAGATGGCCAACAGGTATACGAAAAGATGTTCAACATAGCTCATCGTCAGGGAAATGCAAATCGAAACTACAGTGAGTTATCATTTCACACCTATCAGAATGGCTATCATCAAAAAGAACACAAATAAATGTTGATGGGGATGTGGAAAAAAGGGAACACTTGTACACTGTTGGTGGGAATGTAAATTGATACAGCCACTGTGGAAAACAATATGGAGGTTTCTCAAAAAACTAAAAATATAACTACCATATGACCCAGAAATTCTGCTCCTGGCTATATTAAAAAAAAATCAAAAACATTAATTTGAAGAGATAACATGCACCCCAATGTTCAAAGCAGCATTATTTACAATTGCCAAGATATGGAAGCCACTTAAGTGTCCATCAACTGACGAATGGATAAAGAAGATATCACACACACACACACACACACTGGAATATTACTCACTTATTAAAAAAAAAAGAAGCAGAACTTTGCTACTTGCAGCAACATGGGTAGACTTGGAGGGCAGATAAAGACAAGCACTGTATGATGTAACGTATATGTGGAATCTGAAAAATACAACAAACTAGTGAATACACAGAAAAATGCAGCAGACGAGTGAGGTGGGGGGAAGAGGCAATACAAGGGTGGGGGAGTTGGGGGGCACAAACCACTGGGTGTAAGACAGGCTCAAGGATGTATTGTACAACACAGGGAATCTAGCCAATGTTTTGTAATAACTGTAAATAGAAGGTAATCTTTTTTAAATGTATTAAAGTATTTTTAATTTTTTTTAAATAAATTAAAAAAATAATAATGGGCTTTGGAGTCGGACCTGGGTATAAACTGCAACTTTACAATATGCATGTAACCTTGGGCAACTGGTTTAACGTCTCAAACTTCCAGTTTCCTGAAAGGAACAACAGCGACCTCATAGGGTTGTTAGTGAGATCACAATTAATAATCTTGTTTTAAAGCATCTTGTCTAGGGCCTACCCAGCAGTTGTTAGAGGAAGGCAGTGCAGCAGAGTAGTTAAGAAATAAGCTATGAAATTAAGCATCATGAAATTGACTCCCAGCCCTCTAGCTGACTAGAAACCTAGAGCAGTTTCTCAACTTCTCTAATTTAAAAAAATCTTTATCTATAAAAAGGTGGGTAAGACATGTACCTAAGGCCTTGGAATCAGACTGCCAGATGTGGATCCTAGCTGAATTTACTGGATATAGTAAGTGCTCAAAAGTGCCTTTCTTATCATTAAATATGTTGATTTATTTATTAAATCATGTTAATCAACTTTATTTTTAAGAAGTTATTCCTTGCCCAAAGGGTGGCCTGCAATCATTGACTGGCTGGTGTGAAGGAAAAAAACCTGGCCCTCCTGCCTCAATGAGCAACAACTCTGAAGAGCCATCTCATCTCCAGAGCTCCCATAAGATAGTGCAGAGGCCTCAGCAACAACCAGATCACTGGCCCTCCTCTCCCTCTCCCCAATCCTCTTTCTCACTCCCTTATGGGTGTATCTCTCAACAAAACTCCCCAGTAAACCTTCTGCATGAAACTCCCTATCGCAGACTCTATTTCTAAGAAGCTCAGTCTAAGACAGTTTGTATCAGGAATGTTTAAGGAAGCAGACTCTAAAATGGGATTTGGGGAGTAGGTTACAAACCTACTGGCTGGAATAAAAATCTTATCTCTGGTGGTAGCAGAATATGGATATATTTGGCTCCAGGCATGCTGGAGTGGTATGATTATTACAAACCTCGCCAGTGATGAACTGAGATGGAATACAGATAATAGGAGGTGCATTGGCTATTGTAGTATCTTTGATGCTGAAGAGGTATGTGAAATGATAATACAAGGACTGTGGAAACAGATGGTTAAACACCTTGATGTCTCGTAACAACATGATTTAATAAGACTAGTTCAGTTCAATTCAGTGAGTATTTAAGTGGTGCTAGTGGTAAAGAACCCACCTGCCAACGCAGGAGACATAAGAGACATGGGTTCGATCCCTGGGTCGGGAAGTTCCCCTGGAGAAGAGAATGGCAAACCACTCCAGTATTCTTGCCTGGAGAATCCCATTGATACAGGAGCCTGGTGGGCTACAGTCATGGGGTCGCAAAGAGTCGAACACAACTGAGTGACTAACACTTCATTTCACTATAAACTCAGAACATATAAAGGTGAGACTCGTCCTTCCATTTCTACAGTATATGACTTATTTCAGCTGCCATGATGTGTTACTCATCCCCCTTATTCAATGGCAGGAGTTTTCAACCTGCTGTACTTGGAATCACCTGAATATCTTTTTAAAAATACAGATGCCTAGCTCCTACCCCTAGATATTCTGATTTAATTGATATGGAGTACAGCCTGGGGCTTTGGGATTCTTTAAAAATCTCCAAGTGATTCTATCGGGCAGCCAAGTTGGAATATCATTAAGATAGATCTCCTCTAGCTATCAAGGAGATTTTAGCTTTATTTTACACTTTTGAATGCTTAGTAATGCCTTAAGTTTAACAAAAATTACTATGCCAAATTTGCATCATTTATTCTCATCTTTTCTAGCTTTTGCTGAGATAACTTTTGCAAAGTTTTTAGTTTTTTTAACTTAGAGGTGACAGAATTTAGTATCAGGATGGTTATTCATACATATATTGCTAAAATAAAATTTGCTTCAGAACCAAAGGTAACCTGTGTATTAGCACATACTCAAATTTTTCCTTTTCAAATGGTGTGGTTTACATTCACAATATTAAAATGGTATTGAATAATTCTTCCATTATTTCACCTTCCCGGATGACAAGCCATTCTACTGCACACTGAGTTGGGGAAACACATTAGCTGATGAAGTTTTGAACCCTTTCCTTGCATTATTTTCTGCAACAGGTCCAGGCAGGCCTTGGAAGTTATGAATAGAACAGTAGAACAACAATGTACTTAGATTTCAGGAAAGAACAATCAAATAGAAACTAAACATCACACACGATTTCCTTCAGTTACTTATTTATGATGATCTTAAACACCATATTTAAATCACCCCCTACGCATTAATGACAATTATCCTTTCTGTTATAACTAACATTTACTGTTTTCAGTAACTATCTACTGAACATCCACTACATATTAGCACTGCTACACTGCTGTGGGCTTAAAAAAATTTCAACTTTCAACAGGTTTGTTCTCTAGAGAAAGAAATCACCCAAGACCATTTGGATGCAGAGCTTGAGAAATGGAATACTCAAAAATTACTTCAAGTTTCAAGCATTAGTGACCAAGACAATAATGTTATCATTGAAATAACTGAGTTCAGCAGAATAGCCCAGAAAAAAAGAACAATGGTTGTTTCAGAATGAGGTCTCCTGAGTTTCTTTACAGCAATTAAATACACAAATAGTAACGTCCATTCAAATCGTACTATAATTTAGCGGAAGGTTCAGCCTGGGCAAGCCTAAGTCAACTTCATATTTAAGTGGAATAGAAAATAGCTATTGAGTTTTGAAGACAAAAAAACTCAGCTCTCTCATTATTTTCGTGTAATATATAAAATTCCCACTATCAAACGTTCATTCCTTTGATTTAGATACTGTCTTTCCAGGATTTCCAGATGGGTTACCCATAGTAGAGGGGCTTCCCAGGAAGCTCAAACGGTAAAGAATTTGCTTGCAATGCCGGACACCTGGGTTCGATCCCTGGGTCAGGAAGATCCCCTAGAGAAGGGCATGGCAACCCACTCAAGTATTCTTGCCTGGACAATCCCATGGACAGAGGAGCCTGGCGGGCTACAGTCCATGGACAAAGAGTCGGACACAACTGAGCAACAAACATACATTCATAGCAGAACAGAAGAATTGTGTTCCACCTGGCAAAGTTTGGGAGAGCAGAAAAAGTCTGGAGGAGGCACCACAGAAAATGGCAGCTACATGAGGTTTCTGGTCATGCAGGATAAGGATGAAGAACAGAAGAAAAGAGAGCATCAAAGACAGATTTTACCTTATTAAACCTGAAACACAGATTCAAATAGTTTAAAACATGAAAATAACCCAAAAGATCTTCTAGAATAACAGTTTCCAGAATCACATTTCTTCATTTTAACATGAGGGAATTCAACTCGCTTCCTATACTATCTTCAAGCCCCAAGGTTCACCAACAAAGATTTATCTTGAAATCTGTCTTCCTAATTTTAGCTGAACTTCAGCTATACAATAAAACTATTTGTGCATGTAAGTTTTCAAATAGACAAAATAATTTTAAAATATCATCTAAATTGGACATAAAATTGATTGGACTTTTGATGTCATAGATAGTAGCCTTTTTAATCAGACCTCTGATTTCATTAGCTTCCCTTCCTTAAATTGAAAATTACATCCATAGACTCATCCAACTGTTTGCAAAGGCACATCATTGCTAACAAGGGAAAAAATGCAGATGCTTTACCAAAACTCCCACTCAAGCAGAAAGTATATTTTTTATAAAGGCAACTAAATAGCACCATTTTTTAAAGCAGTGAACTAGCCTAGAAACCCACACAGCAAGTCACTCCTGTTATATTTGAATTACATACAAGGGAAGTCACATTAATTGTGGAAACGAAATTGCATATGCTAAAACGTTATCTAATAAAAATCTGCAGTCATGTAATGTTCATTTGAATCTCAAAGAAATTAAGTTTAGAGCTGCCTAATCCACTAATAAGCGAAACTCATTTGCTGATCAACTAAATGAACCTTAAACTATATGCTGCTTCTTTTTGATAAAGTTACCTGCAAGTGTTTTATTTACCACAAACCTTTTTCCTACTTTACGTGTATTTTCCATGTGCATGATCAAGCACACATAATGGTTAAGTGGCATTGTCCTGGAGAGCACAAAAATGTCTGTAGCCCGCCAGGCTTCTCTGTCCATGGGAGTCTCTGTATCACGCATCAAGGTGGAAACCAAGTCAGCCCACTAAAAATAATTCAGGGTGTAAGAAATTCTATAGACAAGATTTTGTGCTAATATAATAAATCTGTGTTATACAGAACAGCATTCTCTAATACTGCGTCAGCCAAAAAGTTCCTTTGGTTTTTTTCATAAGATATTACAATAAACCGCTGCATTTCATTGCAATATTAATTGCAACATTATAATTACAGACTGATTTCAAAACTGAATTTGAGTATTGAATAATAATATTATCTTACTAATGGAAGATACAAATCATAGAGTGAATATATTAAGTGCAAAGAGATAGAAAAGGGAAATACCAAAATTAGCTAAAAGCACCAGGAAAGATTTTACCCAGGAAGTAGAAGCTGAGCTTGAGATTTAAACCAGCAGTAGATGAGCTAAGCAGAGAAGGCAATGGAACCCCACTCCAATACTTTTGCCTGGAGAATCCCACGGACGGAGGAGCCTGGTAGGCTGCAGTCCATGGGATCACTAAGAGTTGGACACGACTGAGCGACTTCACTTTCACTTTTCACTTTCATGCATTGGAGAAGGCAATGGCACCCCACTCCAGTACTTTTGCCTGGAAAACCCCAGGGACAGAGGAGCCTGGTGGGCTGCTGTCTATGGGGTCGCACAGAGTCAGATACGACTGACATGACTTAGCAGCAGCACATGAGCTAAGAGAAGGACAATATGAACTTTACTAAATGTAAGCAAGATGAAATCCTTATGATATATTCCATGTTTGCAGAGGAAATAAAGATAATAAATGTTATGTAATTCTTAAAAACTAAAGGATATAAATTCTGCCTAGAAAAAAAGACTTAAGTACCAAATGTAGGGAGTAGAAACAAAAATAAGAATAAGTCAACATAGAGTGATGCTTAAGAGAATTATACTTTAAAGTATTTTCCTTCTTGTAAACCAATTAACAAGATAGCCAATTTCCTCCTTTTGGTTTCATAGAGCTCTTAAAGAGAATAGACTTTCTTCAGGTGTGCACTCTGTTTACTTGTTGGCTATACTGAATCCCTAGAATTGTCAAGTTATTTCTAAAAATCTTGAAAATCTACCTGAGGTTTTTTTGTTTGTTTGTTTTTTGAGAGTTGACAGAGATCAGTCAGTGGTGAAAAGCAGTCAGGAAAGTTAATCTGTTTAGTAATAGCCTAGAGAAGTTCATTGCCCCTTGAAAGTCCCACTGAATCAAGCCCTGAAGCAACCTTCTGGTAGAGCCAGTGAGGTCACCCTCTGCCCTCTGGCTAATTCCACTGATAAACTTTATCATGCAGTGGTGTCAAGGCAGCAGTTTCCTTTGAATTCATTTGTGTCTATCGGTTCAGTTCAGTCGCTCAGTTGTGTCCAACTCTTTGTGACCCCATGAATCGCAGCACTCCAGGCCTCCCTGTACATCACGAGCTTCTGGAGTTCACTCAAACTCATGTCCATCGAGTCAGTGATGCCATCCAGCCATCTCATCCTCTGTCGTCCCCTTCTCCTCCTGCCCCCAATCCCTCCCAGCATCAGAGTCTTTTCCAATGAGTCAACTCTTCCCATGAGGTGGCCAAAGTAGTGGAGTTTCAGCTTTAGCATCATTCCTTCCAAAGAAATCCCAGGGCTGATCTCCTTCAAAATGGACTGGTTGGATCTCCTTGCAGTCCAAGGGACTCTCAAGAGTCTTCTCCAACACCACAGTTCAAAAGCATCAATTCTTCAGCGCTCAGCCTTCTTCACAGTCCAACTCTCACATCCATACATGACCACAGGAAAAACCATAGCCTTGACTAGATGAACCTTTGTTGGCAAAGTAATGTCTCTGCTTTTGAATATGCTATCTAGGTTGGTCATAACTTTTCTTCCAAGGAGTAAGCATCTTTCAATTTCATGGCTGCAGTCACCATCTGCAGTGATTTTGGAGCCCAAAAAAATAAAGTCTGACACTATTTCCACTGTTTCCCCATCTATTTCCCATGATGGGACCAGATGCCATGATCTTCGTTTTCGGAATGCTGAGCTTTAAGCCAACTTTTTCACTCTCCACTTCCACTTTGTGTCTATGACCCCATCTAAAATGGTTTGACTTTTGTTGAGAGTCCGCTCTTCTGCTTCTCTTGTGGACCAACCCTCCTCAAGGTTTATTTCCACCTTCCAGCCCCTTAATAGGAAATAGATGCTCTCAAAGTTGGTTCTGAGCCTTTCACTTTTCTCACTCTATTCTCTATTCAAGAAAAGCACATTACTGGAACTTTCCAGGGGTCCAGTGGCTAGGACTCTGCACTCCCAATAACTGGCACAGCCAAGTTAAAAAAAAAGAAGAAAACAATTTTAGCAAATTAAAAGGAACAAAAAAGCACATTGCTGAAGTCATCTACTCCTGAGTGAACCACAGCATGTGCTGGAGGTTCAGTGAAAAATAAGACAACATACCTCTCTTGGCAATCTAATTTAGCCTCATGACTTCAACTACTACAGCTTCAGAAAAACTGCTAAATTTCTCCTTTCAGTTCTGGTCTTTTTCCAGAGTTCCACCTCCAAATAACCCAATTCCATCATAATGTCCTTCCATTACTTACAACTATACACACCTAAACCTAAAATACCTCATAATTCTCCTGTAAGTAGATCTGCCTGCCAACATCTCTACTTGTCATGGAAACCTGCAGGTTAATTCTGTCCTCTAACTAGTTACCAAAGCCCCGTGAAGCTCCCTTCACAAAGCCTCTCTCATTCAGACTGTATATTCTATGTGACTCTATGCCTGGGCTATTAAAATAATCTCCTAAATGGACCTTCAGTCTCCTCTGTCTCTCCCTCTTCTAATCTATGTCACTTCATTAATCTCCATAAAACAACATGTCATGTAAGTCACAGGTCCCTCAGACAGAAGAATAAGATTAAAATCCCCTGGCCTGACACCTAGAGTCCTCCAAGATCTATCTCCTACTTCACTGCCTCTCTGATCTTATTACTATTTCCCCAATGGGGATACATTCACTGCTCTCCCATCCACCATGTGTATTACAGTCTCCATGAATTTGCTTGTGTTTTTTCTTCATAAGTTGCTCCTACTACCAAGAGCAACCTCTCCATCTTCTCCCTTTATCTATATCCTACTTTTCCTTCTCAGACCCATATTTTCCACATAGCCTTCTCTGTGTGCCAATTGTTGGTGTTTTTCTTCTTTCCTTTTTCCTAAATGCTTGACAACAACAAAGCTCACATTAGTATTCAGGAGTCTTGAAACACTTATTAATCTAACTATCTTAGTACTTAAGATAATTATATAAGTATATAAATAATACACAACTTATTATATTGTATATATTAATAAAATTAATATACTATCACTACCTTAATTATATATTGTAGAAATTGTCTATCTTTCTATTAATAGACCATAGATCCCTAGATTGTGTTCTCTAAAGATGATAAATATGCAACAAGCTTGCTCCTGCTGCTAAGTTATAACCAAGAGTTCAAGCAACTCTAATTATAAAGCTTATATTTTAGATTGTTTGATTTACTAAAAGATAAATCAATTTAACGTTTTCATATAGAAGGCAACACTATTGATTAATCAATAAATAGAAACTGAAGATAATCAAGAATCTGGTGCACTCTTACTAATGAGAGTACAATGAAATGGAATCAGAAGTATAAAATTAGAAAAGTTGCTGGCAGTTCATTTTAGCTCAAAAGAAAATCTCCTCTCATAATTAAACAGATTCATTGATTTTTAGTTCTTCAAAGGCACCATGCTGACTTCAATCTAGTCTTGCTTCAACAAATAAACTAGTTCTTATTTATAGTATCATGAATATTAATAAAATATTCTAATAGTTATTGATCTATATAAAAATCAAAACATGGTTTTATATTTCTTAAAAGAAAATGTACCCTTTAAAAAAACAGGTTTAAAAAGAAACTGCTAAACTCCAATCATTTCTCCTCAGTCTGATTGTTCACGTCTTCCTCCCTGACAAAAGCTATGGAGGACTTCCTTGGTGGTCCAGCAGTTAAGAATCCACCTGCCAATGCAGGGGACCCTGGTTCAATCCCTGGTCCAGGGAGATTCCACATGCCACGGGGCTACTGGCCGTTGAGCCACAGATACTGAAGCCCACACGCCGTAAAGCCCATGCTCTGCAACAGGAGAAGCCATCACACTGCAACCTGAGAGCAGACCCCTGCTCACCACAGCTAGAGGAAACCTGAGTGCTGCAATGACAACCCAGCGCAGCCAAACATTTTTTAAAAATTAAATGAAAAAAAAAAGCTACGGAAGTTAGAAAATGTCCAGACAGCAATTTGTGTATGTTGAAAGCAATGAATAAGCTTTCACCATCTTTTGTAATTCCCAACTCTCATCACTCTAGTTTTTATTTAGGAGTCGTAAGTTTAGCCAATATAATAAATTTGCTAAAGCAGGATGTATTTGTTTTCTACACTCTTCTTGCTTTCCTCCTAACAACCAATTTCACCTCCTTTCCTTAGTACACCATCCCCATCTCCCTAATCACCAAACGCCCAGAAATCAAATACAACAGTAAACAAGCCGCTGAATGGTACCTTCCTGGTGCTGTATAAAACAAATGCAATCTTCTGTTTGGGCGTTTAAAAACACCACAAGCATTCTTACTTAGATTAAATCATGGATCTCCCTGGTCTCCAGGCATGTCTAGACATGAACCATAAAGGGAATGAGATCCTTGGAGTTTCTCTAGTAACTGCAGGCCAAACCAACAGCAACCCTAAGAACAAGCATTCTTTATTTTTTAAGCAAAACTATCCCACACACATTTTGTCTCGTTATTTTAATTTTTTAGTTGCACTACCTACAAAATAAACTGCATTTTAAATTTTTGATTTCAGTAGGCAATGCATATTGATGACTTTTATATATGAATTTTCTTTTTTTTTTTAATCATCTTTGAAGAAAAGTTTTTAAAATCTAAATTTCAAGGCATCTACCTGCAACCACTGCCTTGGATGGCAGCAATTCAGCTCAGGTAAGACATGTAAAATGCAGCTAATAATCATAAAATATCAATCAGGAGGAAGTATTAAATATTGTATTGGGTAAAAATGACTAACAATTTGAAAGAATTGCCTTTGTAACCACATCCTAACCAAGACTTATAAGATTGCATATGGTTAATGGAATGGAAGCTATTTTATTTATACATGTATATTTAACTAGAAAGTACAAATTGAACTCTACAGTTATCTCTAGAGAGTTTAGAGGTTAGCTAACTCTGATTACAGCATGTTGCCTGATAATGGCTTGGTATACTGTACATGTTAAAGGTTTACGAAGGATTTATGTAATGTATTCAACAACATCATGCTCTCCCAAAGATATGATGAATACAAATCACTGTTAGTTGTAAATAACCTGCCTTTTGCAATTTAACAAGTTAATTTTTACAATTAACATTTTCTGTATTGTACATTTTATACCTTGGTTTCTTACTCTTCACTTTGGTGTATACAGAGCAAATGATGCATTTAACAAAAAAAGTACTGTTTTTCATATTCAAAGATAATGCTATAACTTACTCAAATTCATCCTTGAGAAGATGTTCTGGTGTTTTAAGAATGTGAGTTTGGAATGTGTGTTGAATGATCTAGATCATCTGGGCCTATGCATGTTGAGTGGCATCTGTGAGACCACTTGCTGGGCAGGGAATCAGCCTATAGCTGGGGAGTTTTCCTTTGCGGACAATCATTTAGAATTAAGATATTTGGGTCAATAATGAGTACTCCATCCTGGGTGCATAAAGATCAAAGGGAGGGCTACTTCCAGTTGAGCCCTAGAAGGTGTGTAATCAAACAGTGTTCTTTATTCTCTCCTGATTCATGCACTGAAGAAAACAAAGGGAAGGAGTAAGTAAGGGAAAGAATTATTAGTAGAGGTCTCCCAGAAATCCTCACTCTCCTCTTTGCTCAATCTACTCCAAATGCACACATAAACACATGTACATCCTCAAATGTGGAACTGAGAGAATAAGACAATGCAACTGGTCACAAAACACTGTCTTTCTTCCACAGCCCTCACCGTGAACGTCCGAAACGACGCTTGCTTCTAGGACCTACTTATAGTTCTCCTCCATGCCCCACCCCGCTCACTTCTATTTCTGCCCGCCCTGGACATTTACTAGGCACTGTCTTGTATAGTAAATAATGTGTGTTCATTTTGTGTTACCATCTAGGTTGTACATAGAGAGGGTGGAACGACCCTAGGGGCTAAACATACAGCAGGGATTGAAATAAACAATGTACCAGAAGTAGGAATAGTTTTGCCTAAAGTTGACCCGGGCTCGATTCCTGGGTTGGGAAGATCCCCTGGAGAAGGAAATGGCAACCCACTCCAGTATTCATGCCTGGAGAATCGCATGGACTGTAGCCTGTCAGGCTCCTCTGTCTATGAGGTCGCAAGAGTTGGACGCAACTTAGCGACTAAAGCACCAAAGCTGACCTAGAGGGTGCGAAACTTTGGCCTCGACCTTAAGAGGCCCACACTCCCATCTAACTAACGAGCTGGCCGGCTCCCTCTCTTGACTAAAAGAAGATCTGGCTCCCACCCCCACTGAATGGCCCTCCGACAATGGGAGAGCACCCAACGGGAACACAAGAGGGCAGTCGGGACCTCAGAGGCACTCCTCCGGCATGTTATAGAAAACTGGAGCCAACCAGCTGATACTCCAGCGAGCTGTTTTCCCTGACGGGGATGAGTTTTGAAAACTGGCGGGAGGGCCTGGGGTTTTTTGGAGAGGGGGTCGGAGAGAAGGAGCTCTTCGTCCCTCCCGATAGATGAAGAAAAACAACTTCCCAAGATCCTTGCCTCCTCGTCCGGGGCCTCGTCCCGACAGGCGCCCGCCCCCCGCCCCTTCAGGCGGCGTCCTCCCCGCCCCCACCCCGCCCCTCCCCCACCGCCCCTCCCCGCCCCTCCCCCACCCGGCCCCCTCGCGCCTGCCCCGCCCCCTCCACCCGCGGGGTTCTGAGGGCGGTTGGTCGGCCACGGCCACGGTCACTTGGCCACTCGGAGCGGCGGGGCACACGAGGTCGAAAGAGCCGGCTCGAAGGGTTGGGGCCCAGACCTGAAGAGAAGTTTCCTGGGGCTGACCCGGCCCGGCTGAGGGAGGTGGGAGCCGGCCCGAGGAGAGCGGAGGGGAAAGGGAAGGGAAGGAAGGGAACCTGAGAGGCAGAGCCCCGGGAGGCGGGGAGACCGCTGGCCGGGGACGCGGGGTCGGGGGCTCGGTGGCCCAGGTGGGGCCAGCCGGCCGGGCACCCCCGGGAGTCACCTGGGCCTGGGGTGGGGGCCGAACCCTCGGGCGGCAGGTTCCCGCTGGAGCGCCGCCCGCCGGCCTCGCCAAGCGTGCGCGGCACGTCCGGCGGGGGCCCCGCGCTGCCCCACGGGCCGAGCGAGAGTCGCTGGGGGGCGGCCCGGAGGCGTCCTCTGGGGACCCGCATCCTGGGCCTCGCGCCCCGGCACTGTCGGGTGTCGCCCCCGGGGAAATGTGGGGTCGCGGCGGGCCTGATCCCTCCCGCCCGCCTGCTCTGGGACACCGCGTCGGCGCTGCGAACCGTCTGAGAGCGAGCCCGCGGGCGCCCGGTGCTCGGTTTGTAGGCAGTGTAATTAGCTGATTGTACTCTCATGCTTACAATCACTAGTTCCACTGCCATCAAAACAAGGCACAGCATCACCCGCCGCCCTGCCGGCAGGAAGACGCCACCCTCGGCGGCTAACCGCCGACCTCAAGCGTTCGAGTAGAGTGCCCAGGGCTTCGAGATCTGATGCGTCAGCGTTTAGCGCTGCTGGCGGAGCACGTTGTCAGCTTGCTAGTAACCCCCTTGCAAACTCCTTCAAGCTGCTGCTTCTAGATACTGTTAAAGTGTTAGCCATCTCTAGGACTAAAAGCAAAACGGTGCAATCCCATGTAAACAAAGCGAAATCCGTGGTGTTGAATGGCCTTAAGACTTTTTAACTGCTGGGTGGAGCCCCCACGTAGCGTTTAATGCTGTTTGTGCCTGTTTTTCATTATTTAGTTCAGTCGCTCAGTCGTGTCGGACTTTTTGTGACCCCATGGACTGCTGGCATGCCAGGCTTCCCTGTCCATCACCAACTCCCAGAGCTTTCTCAAACGTGTCCATCGAGTCGGTGATGCCATCCAACCAGCTCATCCTCTCATTATTTAGTAGGGTATTCACCAAGACACCAAGTGAGCTACTACTGAACTAACCTTGCCTATTACAACGTATGGAGCACCAACCTGAGACGCAGTTTGTAATAAACGTAAACCTTTTTCCTGTGAGTCTAGTTACTAGGCAGTGTAGTTAGCTGATTGCTAATAATACCAATCACTAACCACACGGCCAGGTAAAAAGATTTGGGAATTCATCCAAATGAGCTGCATGTATATATCAATGTGGGGGGGCTTGGCGAGGAGGATTGGAATTTGCTGCTATTGCCCACTGCTTATTTATCAATAGCTTAACCAAGAGAGAAGTGAACATTTTAGGTGCTAAATATACGATGTATATTTTATATGTGTGTGTGTATATATATATATATATATATATGATTTTTCAATATTCCTTCAGTCTCTGAACCAAAAAATGTTCAGATATATCGGAGAATAGAATTTTTTTCCTTAGCTGTCATTGTATAGATTTGTAATCATCTACTTTTGAACTGTATTTTTGTGAGAGACTGTATTAATATCTTGAAAGAATAGTGTCATAAGGAAACGAAATTGTGGTTATTACCAATACGTTCATGTCCTTTCCTTAATTGGTTTTATGATTTCCATCTCAATTCCTCCCACAGTAATTACAACTTTCCTATCGCTGAAAGAGTTAAATTGTTCCTAGATTAACCAGATCGCTGGGGAAAGCTGCACACATAACATTTGTAAACATTTTTGTAGAAACATATTAACAAAAATGTTCATAGTGTATTTTTCATCACACTTATCCTATATATTTAAGTAATCATTTACAACTCTTGCCATAAAAGCAGCTTTTAGTGGGACTGACGATCTAATTCAAGCTTCTTTCCGTAAGATTGGCCTTACAGATTCAGGGGGGAAATGTGTAAAAAAGTATACACGTGGGTACCTATCAGCCCCGTTCCGACCTCTAGCTACCATAGGCTATGATGTTAGCTGCCCTGTTGAATTCATCAACCAATGCAGGCCCAGAACCTCCCCATAGAGGGTGCTGCGCTACAGCAATCTGGTGTGGAAAAGGGTTTGGGGCGGTGGAACTAAGGAACTGAAAGCTTTATTTGGGGTAAAGGAAGCTGGTGTGGCGGGGATACGAGGAAGGAGGCTGAGGATGAAAAAGCTGAAGTGCTCCCCCACTGACTCCAACAGGACAAGACGCCCCAAAGTGGATGCTTTGACTCCTATTTGCACCCCAAGACTTGGACAGGTCCCAAAGCCTGTGATCACTGCAAAAATGGGATTCAGGTGACCCACAAGCGCGCGCCAGACCCCATCATCTACCGAGCAAACCAAGGGCTTCCGGCCGTGGCGCTTGCCAACTTGGCGGGTTTCCGCGGTGAGGGCGGGGCGGGGCTGAGAGACCGGCAAAGGAGCTTGGAGAAGCGTCCTGAGTTGCCATGGAAACGAGGCCCAGCAGCAGTCTTAGCAGCCCAGAGGAGTCCTGTGAAGCTTTTCCCCAAGGATTGCTAGTGTTCACCGGCTCTTCGGATCGCGATGCCAACTTGGCCAAGCAGTTCTGGATCGGGGCGTCAATGTACCCCCACAACGAATCTCAGCTGGTGCTGTCCAGAGGTAGCAGCCAGCGTCTGCCGGTGGCGCGGCCTTCCAGGAGCAGTGCACCGGGTGAGTAGCTCCTCTGTAACCCACGGGGAAGATACTAGAGCCCCGCCCAGGAGAAACTGCTGAACCTAGTTCTAAAGAACCTTTCATTCAAATATCTAAACCTCTATACAAATAATTTTAAAATCGTCTCTGCAATTTTTCCACCCCAAAATGATCGGTGGTGTCTTTGTTATATCTAAAAGCACATCTGAAAATATCACCTGGGTTATGACATCTATTTGTCTAAACAGTGTAGAATAGTCTGGGCAAATGTTGGCTGAAAGAATATGAAAGACAGTCGTTTACAATTGAGTTCAAACATGAAAGCCCTAGAGAAGGTTGAAGGCAGAGTCAATATTAGGAAACAAGTTCCCTGACATGTAAGGCTTAAGATGGGGAAACTGCAATTTTTATAGGTATACAAAACTTAAATACCTTTAATGCTATGGGTTTTCCAGATATCTCTTTACTTCCCTTTTGTATTTTTTAGAGAAAACTTACTTCCAGCCTTTTTTCCTTGAGGAAAGCAGTAAGTACAAAGTTTTATGCCTTTCAACATCATGATTCCTAGATTCTTTAAAAAAAATCTAAGAATTTTTTTTTAAATTTTTAAAAATATAGATAATAAGTATAAGGATACAACTTCATACTTTGGCATAACTTTATGAAAGCATACCAGGACCCTGCCTCAGGGACCAATTCATTTATCCAGAGGAAAATGCCTAAATTCCTGTAACACTTTGAATAGGAACTGTAATATCTAATACTACAAGTTTGTTCTGTTTAGAGACATTTTCTTATCTCTGGACTCAGGCTACTCCTCTTCTAAAGAGATTAAAGCTTCCTTGCAAACAGAGCTAATTAATTCAGTCTCCAGTTATTTATGAATCTGGTTCATAAAGTTTCAAGACAGTACATATTTATGTTACCTTCCTACTCTATGTATTACCTTTTAACCTTTAATTTTTATCAACATTATTGTAAAATCATGATAAAATTATTTCAGATTGAATTTGACTGTTTTCTTTAGAGAGTAGAGATGTCACTGCTGAAACCCTAAAGATTCAGGAATCCGAGGAGAAAAAAAAGTATCTCCAAAAGGTAGGCCAATATTTCAGAAAATTATTTGATTTTCATTAAAATTTCATTATTATTTTCTGTGTGTGTTTTAGTTGCTCAGTCATGTCTGACTCTTTTTGACCCCATGGACTATAGCCTGCCAGGCTCCTCTGTTCATGGAGTTCTCCAGGCAAGAATACTGGAGTGTGTTGCCATGCCCTTCTCCATTATTTTCTAAATCATCCCAATATTCTTTTTTTTAATATACATATATAGAAATTTTCTGCTTCTGGTATATCAGCTTGGGCATTGAAGAATCTTTATTAGAACTTTAATTGAAGATTAAGAAATTCTTTTAAACTTGGGCAGTTCTCAGTCTCTGCAAAAGCCCAAGGATGTATAAGAACAATGCAATCAGAGGGAAGTGGGGAAAAATGGATTCACATACTTTCCATCCAATAAGGCCCTAAATCATATACAAAGTTGTAAGAAGAGAAATAGTGTAAGAACAGGAAAAAGTGAAGAGAATTGACTGTCTTGCTGTGCTGCGCTATGTCACTCAGTCCTATTTGACTCTTCGATGAACCGACTATCTTAATAGGTCAAAATTAAATGATCAGAGGAATGAGTCTGTCATCTCGAACCATTTTGATTAAAGGCCACAATTCAGCACATTGGTGTTGTCAAATCAACTGAACATGTCTCTTCTTGGCAACCTCCCTTGTTGCTTTTCTTGTTGTAGGCACAGACTTTAACTCAATAATTAGTACAGTGATTTATAGAAACATTTTGTGTGGTTAATGGGGAGATTCCATTCCTGTAACTGTTCCTGTACTATAAAAGCAAAGATAGAGGATTTGTCTGACCAATGTCTTTAATCACCGAATCTATTGGCAAACTCCAAAAGACTTATTGGGAATTCTACATAAATTACAGAACAATCATTTGAGTTTGCTGATCACATTAGTTCCCTTTGTGGACTCTTGGTGATGCCTCCAAACAAATTAAGTGATTAGAAATAGTCAGCATTTTCTTCTCTCCTGGGGATACTGTATACATATATTTATACTAGAACTTAATGAGGGGGAAGAGAACTTAATTTTCAGTGAGGCGAAAATCATTAAAATTCCACCTCTTCAGCATATTTTAATTTCATTTTTGGAAGAGATTAGAAGTAAAATATTAAAGGCAAACTATTTCCAATTTTTATCATTTTTTTGTCAAACAATTTAAGACAATTTGAGGAGTTACACGTGAATTTTCTGTTAACGGACTATTAGTAGTCTTAGAACTGATTTCCTTGCCTCAGGTTCTTCTATTATTTATTAATTAATACCCAGATATCTACTGAGAACCTGTCACGTGCCAAGTACTATCGTAGATGCCGGGAATATAAAGATGTATTCCCTGACTTCCAGGAATTTATAATCTGGTGTGGGAGAATACCAATTAAATAATGCATTATTATGATAGATTATGCACATAATACATTATTATGATAGAGATACACACGTAGAACTATAGGAATACATTGAAGGACATCAAAGTCAAGCTTAAGGATTCAAGAACTCTTCCCAAAGGAACTGCGTTTCAAAGAATGTATCGAGTTGACCAATCAAGTAATATCCTCCATGCTAAACTAGTTATCTTCCTAAAACCCAAGTCCTTTTATGCTGCTTTCTTACTGTATTCGTCTGCCAGGGTTGCCATAACAAAATACCACAGAACAGGTGGCTTAAATAACAGAATCTTATTTTCTCGCAGTTGTGGAGGCTGGAAGCCTGAGCTCAGGGTGCCTCCAGAGTTGGTTTCTGATGAGGCCTCATTCCCAGCTTCTGCAATAGATGGCCACTTTCTCAGTGCATTCTCACATGGTAGCAGGAGCTCTGGTGTCTCTTCATCATCTTATAAGGACATCAGTCCTGTTATATTAGAACCCCACCATTATGACCTCATTTATCTTGAACCACCTTCCTGAAAGATCTGTTTCCAAATAGAGTTACACTGAGAGTTAGGGCTTCAACACAGAAATTGCAGGAGTGGGGATGGGAATGATATATTTCAGTCTATATATCTGGTTTCATTTTTCTCCCTGGCTTTTCTGCAGCATGGAGACCAAACTCTCCAGCAAGGTATTCAAGTTCTTTCCCAGTCTGACCATAACCTGACTGTCTTCTACCACTCTCCTTCCTTCCCCTATTCAGCACCCCCTACCCCAAAAGCAGCATCCTCTGTCCAACTGGTGCTCAGCCACTAGGCTACGGCACACTGTGTACCCTTTGCCATATGTGCTGCGATGGTAAATGGGTAAATGTTAATATATTTTTGCTAAACCTAAACACACACATTATCCTGTGATATCTGCCAAATTGTACATTAAGTCAAATGGGTTCTGCAAGACAGTATAAACAAGACTCTATCTGTTGAGAGTAGAAGAGGCCTAACCAAGCAGCAAACCAGCAGGACAGAAAGAGAATATTAATGAAACTGCCTTGTGAGGATATAGGAGAGCTGAGTCAGCATGGTGCTAAAATTAAGAGAATCGTGTAATAATTGAATGCTCTTATAGATATCCTCTGAGCCACTGGGGAGGCCAGTGGATGTGAACTTGGACAAAATCCAGGAGATGGTGAGGGACAGGGAGGCCTGGCATGCTACACTGCAGCATGGGGTCATGAGGAGTTGGACATGACTTGGCAACTGAACAACAGCAATAGATGTCCTCAGATACCATTGTGATATAGTACTCATAACACCCAATTTAGTGAGTGCATACCATGTCTATGTATACTAAGCTAAGCACTGTATATGCATCAACTCATACTCTCCTTAAAATAACCTGATGATGATTATTCCCACTTAATCAAACAAGGCTTAAATGATCTTCCAAAGTTCGCACAACTGGAAAGTGGCTGAGTCTATATTGAAAGCCTGTATCCTAATTCCAAAGCCCGTGAGTCTCATTTTGTTGTACTGATTGATGGCCACGCTATTGTTCAAGTATGCTGCTGAAGATTCTAAAATTCAAAACTGTGGTATGAATACAAGTGTGAGAAACAGTGTTTCCAGCCCTGTGGAACGGTACACTCTCTTCAACCTGCAGTGCCCTTTTGTGTGTCTTCCTAAAACGCCGTCCCTCATTTACCTTCAAGTTTCAACTCAAATACAACTTCTCTCTGAAGCCTTCCCAGAGGTGACCTGGACACTACAGAATGAATAGCTCCCTTCCCTGTGCTCCCAGAGCAAGTCATGATCTGTGTTATAGCTGCATGTGGATGTTTCTGTCTCTCCTGCTGGATTCCAGGCACCATAGTGTCGTGGACTTCGGAGACAAGCTGGGTTTGGACGTCTGACTCTGCCACTTACTATCTCAATGACCTTGAGAAGCCTACTTAACCCCTGTAAGGCTCAGCTTCCTCAGACAGAGAAGCAGCAGTGATAAAAATATCCCCCTCATCCAGCTGGTATAAGACATGTAAAACACCTGGCCATCGTTTGCTCTCAACAAAGGCCAGTTCTCTTTTCCTCCATGAGGGCAGAAGTCATTTCCTATGTGCTTGACCCTGGTACTCATCTACCTATTGAAACTCAATAACTATTTGTTGATAGAATAAATAATTGCATAATTGAGTTAACGAATGAATGGACATATGCTCTATACAGTGATAATGTCATTTTGGTTAGCCTTTTGCACATGTATACACCTGACAAATTTTTCCAGGCTGACAGTTTTTGTAAGAATATTCTCCAAAGCTAGTCTATTTGCAAGTCTACTTTAGGATCAATTTAGCACATGCCCTCGCTTCTCAGTTTTGCTTTTACCTCATGGGTCTATATATGATGGGAGGAAATGTGACTCCTTGTAATTACTAAAACTTAGACTCTATTTTTGGATGACATTGTTTTTTTAGGATTGTAGTACTCTCTCTACATTGCCGCCACCACAATTCTAGAATTTTCAGCTTGATGGCAGAAAATAAATGGGTTCTATTTAACTCATTTATAATGATCTATTTAATTTGCAGATCTTCTACATATTTTGAACATATACATTTGTAAGTAAATTCCTGGTATAATTTTCATTCTAAAATGGTAAAAAATATTCCCCATCAAGTCACTTAAAGTTTTTTTTTTCTTTCACAGTCTCCTTAAAATTAAGGAAAATCTAAAAATTTATCTCTCTCTCTCCTAAAAATACCTTTATAGCTTTTCTCCCCAACTGATATTGATTGATTTTTTTCAGTTGTTGAACTTTTAAAAAATTTTAATGTTATCCTCCATCTTGGAATATCTTCCAGATATACATTATAAATACTTTGGTTAGTAGAAAAAATGCTATTAATCACAAGTACTATTTCTGTGATGGATAGCCATGGCAGAAAATCAAGAACAATTTGAGTCCATCAAGATTAAATGGCTTACTCTGTCCATAAAGGAAACCTTATAGTTCTGTACTGGCCCATTATTCTTCCTTTGAGAGTTCTAAAGTAGTCTGAAAACATTATAATAAATGAATAGTCAGCTAATTCTTTGAAATCATAAAACTAATTTGCTTTTTAGTTTTGCCACCTTTAAGAAAGCTCTTTACCTGATTATCTCTTTATGAAAATGATTATAAATAATTCATTTTCTGGGAGGGGAAGTAAAGATCAGAGCAGTACTTTAAGGCATGTATATAGACAACATATTCATAAACATCCATCAGGAATCAGAGTTTAATGTGAGTAAATATAAACTAAAGGTTTTTAGAAGGAAAAGATCCCATCTGCGAATCAGCAATAAAGATATGCTCTTTATCAGGCTTCCCTGGTGGCTCAGACAGTAAAGAGTGTGCCTCCAATGCAGGAGACCTGGGTTCAATCCCTGGGTCAGGAAGATCCCCTGAAGAAAGAAATGGCAACCCTCTCCAGTATTCTCACCTGGAGAACTCCATGGACAAAGGAGCCTGGTGGGCTATAGTCCATAGGGTTGCAGAATCGGACATGACTGAGCAACTAACATTTTATCAGGAATGGGGTTTAAATCTGTTCAGTCTCACAACCTGTACAACCAATGCTAACTATGGGGTAAGTCTTCCTCAAAAGTCAATTTGCAGGCTTCTCTGGTGGCTCAGTGGTAAAGAATCTGCCTGCCAAGGCAGGAGACACAGGTTCAGTTCCTGATCCAGGAAAATCCCACACGTCATGGAGCAACTAAGCCTCTGCACCACAACTACTGAGTCTGTGCGCTAGAGCCTGGGAGCCACAAGTACTGAAGCCTGCGTACCCTAGAGCCTGTACAGCCACAGGAAAAGCCACTGCAGTGGAAAGCCCGCCCAGCAGCAGAGACCCAGCACAGCCTAAAATAAATACATAAATTTTAATATTTTTTAAGAAAAAAGAAATTCCTATTTCTTAAACAAAAAAAGTCAGCTTGCTATATGACACTTCAGTGAACCAGAAGCAAATCATTCTACGATGAGATCATGCTTAGAAGAAGAATCTAAGAAATTTCACAAAGATGCATTTTTAGATACCAAATCACAAAAGTGGAAACATTTAACATTATCCTCCATTATCTTATACTTTTAAGGGACGCTCAGAATCACTGTTAATCAGTTTTGTAGAGCCAAACCAAAGATGTAAGGAATTTCCTCAGTGTCATTGCCCAGGATGTCCAGTTAAAAGAAAATCCTTTTTGGTATCAAATTGCCCAGGAATGGCTACCCAGACAAATCAAAATTTTCTCAGTCTCAGTGTTACCTGGCTTTGTTTTAATTTTGCTTTCCTGCCCTTCAGTTCAGTTCAGTCACTCCGTCGTGTCTGACTCTTTGCAACCCCATGAATTGCAGCACGCCAGGCCTCCCTGTCCATCACCAACTCCTGGAGTTCACTCAAACTCATGTGCATTGAGTTGGTGATGCCATACAGCCATCTTATCCTCTGTCGTCCCCTTCTCCTCCTGCCCCCAATCCCTCCCAGCATCAGAGTCTTTTCCAATTAGTCAACTTTTCGCATGAGGTGGCCAAAGTATTGGAGTTTCAGCCTCAGCATCAGTTCTTCCAATGAACACCCCAGATTAGTCTCCTTCAGAATGGACTGGTTGGATCTCCTTGCAGTCCAAAGGACTCTCAAGAGTCTTCTCCAACACCACAGTTCAAAAGCATCAATTCTTTGGCTCTCAGCTTTCTTCAGAGTCCAACTCTCACATCCATACATGACCACTGGAAAAACCATAGCCTTGACTAGACAGACCTTTGTGCCCTTATGTAGTATTAAAATTCCTTTTCCTCCATTAGGAAGTGGTGGGTTTCTCCTTCACCAACAAGATACTTATTTAAATTCTTGTTGTTGCAAATTTGTCAAAGGATTCAAGTGGAAGAATAATAAAAACAGACTGTGTATTCACCCTAGCAAGCAAATATTTTGGTAGCAAATGATAATTAAAAGATTGCATAAATATGAATTACTCTTTTATATCCTCTGTTGTACCACTTTGTCTTCAAACATTATTCAGTCTTGGGAAACATTTAAGGTTGACAGATAAGGTTTCCCTCTTAATCTTCTTTAGTAACATCTACAGTCCACCAAAGGCTTCCCAGGTGGTGCTAGTGGCAAAGAACCTGCCTGCCTGCCAATGCAGGAGACAGACACAGGTTTGATCCCTGAGTTGAGAAGATCCCCTGGAGGAGGGCATGGCAGTCCACTCCAGTATTCTTGCCTGGAGAATCCCATGGACGAGGAGCCTGGTGGGCTACAGTCCACAGGGTCACAAAGAATCAGACACAACTAAAGGGACTTAACACACTACACACACACACACACACACACACACACACACACACACGCAGTCCACCAAAAGATGCCTGGGGTGAGAAATGATATTTGAGATCAAATAGTTGATGAATTCATTACCCCAGACAGACCTATCCCCAGAGTTGGATAGGGTCATGCCCCAAATGCATCTCATCTTTTTTTTCCAAAGATCTGTATATCTTTTCTTCTGTATATATTCACTTTAAGAACAAAATAAAAGCATTTTAAGCCCTATAGTACAATTAGGCAAGGACCCATACTATTGCCTGGTAAAACATGATTAAATGAAACTATTGAACACAGAACAAAGCAAAGAAGGTCATGTATTTTTAAAAATTAAGTCAGAACTATTTGATTCCAGCTACATGAAGCCTTATTGTTCAAATTAGTAAACACCTTATAAGCAGTGAAAGTGAAGTCACTCAGTCGTGTCCGACTCTTTGCAACCCTGTGGACTGTAGCCTACCATGCTGCTCTGTCCATTGCATTTTGCAGGCAAGAGTACTGGAGTGGGTTGCCATTTCCTTCTCCAGAGGATCTTTCCGACCCAGGGATAGAACCCGGGTCTCCCGCATTATAGGCAGACGCTTTACCATCTGAGCCACCAGTAGGGTTAATCAAATAGAATTTTTTGAAGAACTGGGTAATTCTGTGGATCAGGTCACTCAGAAAATAATCACAACATACCTGAAATCAAAACCATAGTCTACCTTTTCCCTTTGCCTCTGCCAAAGGCAAGATAAAAAGAGCTGTAGGTAAAATATGTTGGAGCCAGATAAGAAAGTTTAAATTTTTCTTTATCTATATTTACTTCCTCATTTTATCATTTTCTGTGCTAAGGTGTTTTAGTCCCAGGAGGTATGGTCACGCATACTCTCAGAGCCTGATACAGCCGTTTGCCTATTTGGCTTCTGAGATTTTGTAGCTTCCCAAGCCACTGTGTTGGTGATGTAGTCAATCCTTCTTATTCACGATTCCATATTTGGAAATTCACTTACTATGCAACAGTTTATTTGTAACCCCAAAATCAATACTAGTAGCATCTTTATGGCCATTGGAGGTAATTCACAAAGCAGTGAAAATTTTGAGTTGCCCAACACACATGTTTCTAGCTGAAGCTAAACAAGACAGTGTTCTGCCTTCTTGTTTCATCTCATACTGTAAATAGGTGTCCTTTTTGCAGTTTATTAAGTGCCATGTTTTTCACTTTTTTAAATGATTTCACTGATTTAAATAGCCTCCAAATGCTGAAGGACTGCGTTGTGTTCCTAAGTGCAAGAAGGTTGTGACGTGCCTTACAGAAAAAATACATGCTTTAGATAAGCTTGAATCAGATATGAGTTACAAGTGCTATTAGCTATGAGTTCAATGTTGGTGAATCAACAAGCTATTTTAAATAAGGTGTCTGTAAAGAGAAACACATAAAACAAAGTGGTATATTGATGAAATGTGGTGAAACATTTCACATTGCTGAAATGTTGAGATCAAAGGCAGGCAGGAGCCTAGAAGACATGGTCACCTCTGTGCTGAGTCGACAGTTTCTTCTGCTTGGAAATTCCTTTCTCCGATTTCTCCCTTTAGCCAATGCCTACTTGTATTTAAAAACACTTCAAAAATAATCACAAGCAAGTCTTTCCTTACACTCGCTATTCCCCAAGTTGATACAAATGCCCTTTCCTTTGTGCTTCCCTCAACCCTGTACATTCCCTGGTCATAGTTCCTGACACATAGTAGTATGGTGGAGTTGAGCTGTTTCTCCTGCGGGCTCTAAATTCCTTAAGGAAAAAGATCATGACTTCCTTGACTTTATAACCACAGGAACTGACAAATATAAGAACATCTCCTAACCTACCAAATAAATGCTTATGAGTGAACAAATAGATTATTTAACTTGTCTGAACCAGACACGTGCATGATAGCCCAGTTCCTTGAGCTAGATAGCTTATGAGGTATTCATTTCATCAGAGGATGGCCCAAAATAGAATTGACCAAGACTCAGAGCCTCACAGGCTCAGAAATACTAAATAAACATGTAGGCAGTTGCAAAAAAGGATGTCCAAGCAATAGACAAGAGTGGAAATACAGTCTGTAAGCCACAGAATAAAGTCACAGTCAATGAGCATTATCTGTTCTCTGAAGGAACTGACACAAGGAAAAGGCAGTAGATAAACATTTAAGGTCCTGGTGCCAACAGCATGTAAGAGAAACCTTGATATGGGAATTAGAATGCAGCATCAAGACTAGAAAATAAGTCAAGGCCACTGTCCCCAACTGTCTGAGGGCAAAGATACAAGACAAAAATATGGGACATGACAATATATACTAGAACTTTGATACAGAGATAGACTTGGCTATAAAAATAGAAAGCAAATTCCTAGAAGCATGTATCTTTCACCCAAACTCCCATCACATTCCTAAATGTTTGTGTCATTCCCTACTGCCGTACCCAGATAGCTACTTTAGAGCCATCACTGTATGAGACAAACAAATTCACCTAACTATAGTAATTCTTTCTTACAAAACCAAAAAAATATTGTTCAAAAGTCAGTTTACCAACAATTGATTTTATTGTTGAGATAAAAATCTGTTAAATAACTTTTTAAGAAAGGCAGTGGCATATTTTCATTGTAGCACTAATTCAGTAATTTATTTCAAAAAACTTACAATTTATCTAAACTTTGAAACTTGTATTATAAAGGATAAATTTTTAGAACAATGAATAAGTAAAAACATAAAGAAAAAAGAACATATAAAATACATTTAAAAGGTAATAGGAAACAGTAGGGAATTCCCTGGCAGCCCCGGTAGTTAGGACTTTACATTTTCATTGCTGTGGCCCAGTTGAAGAACTGAGATGCTGCAAGCCACATGGTACTGCCAAAAGAAAAAAAAAGAAAAAAAACACTGTTGGCTATAAGTGTTCCAAACAGATATGATGTAGTTGTTGGTGTAGCTATAGACATTAGTCTTTATGTGTAAAGTTGAACTGGACATTATATGCATCTCGATTCATACATTAATACAGGTGAGGGTCATCCAGTGAAATGTGGGGTCATGCGGCCAAGCTGAAATTTACAGAATGTTTGCCAAAAGCAGCTGAAAACTTTGTACCCTTATAAAAAGATGTCGGCAAGGTAAGGGTCAAAACTTAAGAGGCAGTGTACAGCTCAGGCATGAAAGATCAGACAAAGCTATCAACAGGAGGATGAGTTCCAGAGTCAAAAGGTAGGAGAATCCAATTTGGAAAAGATAGGAGAATGCAATTTGGAAAAAATTGCACAAGATTCATTTGACAAATATTTGTTGAGAATCTGTGTTAGTCTGGCATTGTGCTAGACACAGGAGTACAATGATGAACACCAACAAAAAAACAAGCATGAAAGTTACAAACTCTGCCCTTTTCTGAAACTTATCTAATCAACGAGAGAAATAACTTATGAAAGAATTACATGTGATGTTAGGAGAACATCTAATCAGGCAGTATTGATCCAATCAATGGAGTCAGGGAGAATTTCTGCAAAGATTCAGCTGAGATTTGAAGGAAGAATGGGCTTTAATTAGGCCAGAGATGGGGTGGAGGGAACATTAAGGGAACATTCTGGACAGCAGAAACAACTTAGTGCCTGTCTGAAGCTGAATGGCCAGTGTGGTGATGGAAAACTTAGGCCACAGTACTTAAACAATAAGAAGCCATTGTAGGGTTTTAATTTGGGGGAGAATAATAACAGATTTATTTGAAAAAATTTAGGAGAATAGGTTGAAAGTGGCCAGAAGTAAGGAAACCAGAGTGAAGGCTAGTGCGATCATTCAGTTGGGAGGTTATGATAGCTTGGATTAGGAAAAAGTAGATTGATTTAAGAGATATACTTAGGAAGAAAAATAATTAGGACTTGAATTGTATATTGAATATGGACAGTGAGGCATAGCAAGGTATAAAAGATAGTATCATGGTATCCTGGCTTGCAGAACATGATAGATGGTGCCATTCAATGAAACAAGGAACATTAAATAAAGATCAGGTTGTTGGGGTTTTGCAGGGATGGGGAAAGGGTTGTGGTTTAGTCGTTAAGTCATGTCTGACTCTTTGTGACCCCATGGACTGCAGCACACCAGGCTTCCCTGTCCTTCACTATCTCCAGGAGTTTGCTCAAATTCTTGTTCTTTGAGTCAGTGATGCTATGTAACCACCTCATCCTCTGCCACCCTCTTCTTTTGCTTTCAATCTTTCTCAGCAACAGGGTCTTTTCCAATGAGTTGGCGGTTCACATCAGGTAGCCAAAGTATTGGAGCTTCAGCTTTAGCATCAATCCTTCCAATGAATATTCAGGATTAATTTCCTGTAGGATTGACTGTTTGATCTCCTTGCAGACCAAGGTACTCTCAAGAGTCTTCTCCAGCACCACAGTTTGAAAGCATCAGTTCTTTGGCACTCAGCTTCTTTATGGTCCAAATCACGCATCTATTCATGACTACTGGAGAAACCATTTCTTTGACTATACAGACCTTAGTTGGCAAGGTGATGTCTCTGTCTTTTAATATGTTATCTATATTTGTCATAGCTTTCCTTCCAGGGAGCAAATGACTTTTAATTTCGTGTCTGTAGTCACTGTCCACAGTGATCTTGGAGCCCAAGATAATAAATTCTATCACTGTTTCTACTTTTCCCCCTTCTATTTACCATGAAGTGATAGGACCAGATGCCATGATCTTAGTTTTCAAATGTTGAGTTTTAAGCCAGTGTTTTCACTTTTCCTCTTTCACTCTCATCAAGAGGTTCTTTAGTTCCTCTTCACTTTCTGCCCTTACAGTGGTATCATCTGCATATCTGAGGTTGTTAATATTTCCCCTGGCAATCTGGATTCCAGCTTGTGATTCATCCAGCCCAGCATTTCTCATGATGTACTCTGCATAGAAGTTAAATAAGCAGGGTAACAATATGCAGCCTTGATGTACTCCTTTCCTAATTTTTAACCAGTCCATTGTTCCATGCCTGATTCTGACTATTACTTCTTGACCTGCATACACATTTCTCAAGAGACAGATAAGGTGGCTTGGTATTCCCATCACTTTAAGTAAAGTTAAAAAATAAAATAAAATAAAATAAAAAATTTTCCACAGCTTGTGATCCACATAGTCAAAGACTTTAGCATGGACAATGAAGCAGAAGTAGATGTTTTTCTGGAATTCTCTTGCTTTTTCTATGCATCAACTAATGTTGGGCATTTGATCTCTAGTTACTCTGGCACTTCTAAACTAGCTTATACATCTGAAAGTTCTTGGTTCACTTACTACCGAAACTTAGTTTGAAGGATTTTAAGCATAACCTTGCTAGCGTGTGAAATGACAGCAATTGTATAGTAGTTGGAACCTTCTTTGGCATCGCCCTTCTTTGGGATTGGAATGAAAACTGACCTTTTCCAGTCCTATGGCCAAGCTGAGTTTTCCAAATTTGGTGGCATATTGAGTGCAGCTCTCTAACAGCATCATCTTTTAGGATTTGAAACAGTTCAACTGGAATTTTGTTACTTCCACTAGGTTTGTTTGTAGTAATGCTTCCTAAGGCCCATTTAACCTCATACTCCAGAATGTCTGGCTCTAGGTCCATGACCATACCATCATCATTATCCAGGTCATTAAGACCATATTTGTATAGTTCTTCTCTGTGTCCTTGCCACCTCTTCGTATCTCTTGTTTCTGTTAGGTTATCATCATTTCTATCCCTTATCGTGCCCATCCTTACATGAAATGTTCCGTTGATATCTCCAGTTTTCTTGAAGACATCGTTAGTCTTTCCCACTCTATTGTTTTCTTCTATTTCTTTGCATCGTTTATTTAAGAAGGCCTTCTTATCTCTCCTTGCCATTCTCTGGAACCCTGTACTCAGTTGGGTATATCTTTCCTTTTCTCCTCTGCCTTTCACTTCTCTTTTTTTCTCAGCTATTGTAAAGCCTCCTCAGGAAACTACTTTGCCTTCTTGCATTTCTCTTTCTTCAGGATGGTTCTGGTCACCACATCCTGTACAGTGTTATGAACTTCTGCCCATAGTTCTTCAGACACTGTCTACCAGATCTAATCCCTTGAATCTATTCATCACCTCCACTGTATAATCAAAAGGGATTTTATTTAGGTCATATCTAGTGGCCTAGTGGTTTTCCCTATTTTCTTCTATTTAAGCCTGAATTTTGCAAGAAAGAGCTCATGATCTGAGCCACAGTCAGCTCCTGGTCTTGTTTTTGCTGACTGTACAGAGCTTCTCCATCTTCAGCTGCAAAGAATATAATCAATCTGATTCAGTATTGACCATCTGGTGATGTCCATGTATAGAGTTGTCTCTTGTATTGTTGGAAGAGGGTGTTTGCTATAAATGTGTTTTCTTGTCAAAACTCTGGTAGCCTTAGCTCTGCTTTATTTTGCACTCCAAAGACAAACTTGCCTGTTCCTCCAGGTATCTCTTGACTTCCTACTTTTGCATTCCAATCCCCAATGATGAAAAGGACGTCTCTTTTTGGTGTTAGTTCTAGAAGATCTTCTAGGTCTTCATAAAATCATTCAGCTTCTTCAGCATCAGTTATTGGGGTATAGACTTGGATTGCAGTGATGTTGAATGGTTTGCCTTGGAAAAGAACCAAAATCATTTTGTCATTTTTGAGATTACGTCCAAGTACTGCATTTCAGACTCTTCTGTTGACTATGAGAGCTACTCTATTTCTTCTAAGGGATTCTTACCCACAGTAGTAGATATAATGGTCACCTGAATTAAATTCACCCATTCTCATTCGCATTTTAGTTCACTGGTTCCTAAAATGTTGATGTTCACACTTGCCATCTCCTCCTTGACCACATCCAGTTTACCTTGCTTCACAGACCTAACATTCCAGGTTCCTATGCAATATTGTTCTTTACAGCACTGAGCTTTACTTTCACCACCAGCCACATCCACAACTGAGTGTCATTTCCCGTTTGGACTTATCCTCTTCATTCTTTCTGGAGCTGTTACTAATTGCCCTCTGTTCTTCTCTAGTAGCACATGGGACGCCTTCTGACCTGGGGGCTCATCTTCTGGTGTCATATCTTTTTGCCTTTTCATACTGTTCACGGGGTTCTGGAGGCAAAAGTACTGGAGCAGTTTGCCATTCCCCCTTCCAGTGGACCACATTTTGTCAGAACTCTCCACCATGACCTGTCAGTCTTGGGTGGCCCTTCACAGCATGGCTCAAAGCTTCACTGAGTTACGAAAGTCCATTCAGTTTAGACTTATGGAGTTTGAGGTGCCTTTGAGATAAGCAATGATAAGTCTATCTGAGTGTCAAATAGGCCTGTAAATATGTGAGCTACAGAAGTATGGGCCAGAGGTGAGATAGAATCATCTAGATGGGGAATCCCCCACCTGCTCCTTGTTAGAATATAGTGGACAGGACAGACATACCTGAATGATGAGGTCAGTCCCATTCATCCATTCATCGTATCTGTATAACCAGCAACATGATAAAAATCTTGAAGATTCAGTAGTTATTTGTTTGCTAAGGATGAGTCTTGGTGATTATTGTGGACCCAGTCAGCAATAATATATAATTCAATCACATATAGAAGTATCTTTAAAATTGTTGTTGCTGTTTAGTTGTTAATTCGTGCTCTACTCTTTGCAACCCCAATAACTGTAGCCCGCCAGGTTCCTCTGTTCATGGGATTTCCCAGGCAAGAATATTGGAATGGGTTGCCATTTCCTTCTCCAGGGGATCTTCCCAACCCAGGGATCAAACCAGAGCCTCCTGCATTGGCAGGCGGATTCTTTACTGATGAGCAACCGGGGGAGCCCGTAGAAGAGAGGTTTCCCTGACCAGGAATCGAGCCTGGGCTGCAGTGGTGAGAGCACTGAATCCTACCACTAGACCACCAAGGAACGTCAGGTTGTCGTTAATATATCTATACTTTACTGCATTTTAAGGGCTTCCCTGATAGCTCAATTGGTAAAGAATCTGCCTGCAATGCAGGAGACCATGGTTCAATTCCCGGATCAGGGATTTGCTGGAGGAGGGATAGGCTACCCACTCCAGTATTCTTGGGCTTCCCTTATGGCTCAGCTGGTAAAGAATCCTCCTGCAATGCGAAGTTTGATCCCTAGGTTGGGAAGATCACCTGGAGAAGGGAAAGGCTACCCACTCCAGTATTCTGGCCTAGAGAATTCCATGGACTGTATAGTCCATTGGGTCGCAAGGAGTCAGACAGGACTGAGCCACTTTCACTTATTGAATTTAAAAATGTAATATTCATTTTATGATCATAGTTTCCTCAACATTAAGATTCAAGTCTCACTTATTGCTTTTTAAAAAAAAATAAGTGCCTTTTAAAGCAATATTAAAGCAGTTTTTCACTTTGCTGTACACGTGAAACTAACATTACAAATCAACTATACTCCAATAAAAATCATTTAAAATAGAAATAAAAAATAAAATAAGCTGGGGAAATTTTTAAAAAATAAATAAAGCAGTTTTAAAAATCATTTATGCTATTTTTTCCTGCATTTGTTTCGTGTGACACTTAAAACAAGAGCTATGCTCTTCAGGTAATTACTATTGGTTTTCCATTAAAATATATATAACAAAATTAAGAAAAAATATGTAACAGAACCAAGAAAATACACATTTTCCTTCTTTAAAACAGATAAATTCATATTTTACCAAAATCTACATTTAAGAAAAATTGTGTTGACTCCTTTTTATGTAATGACTGATATGTTTTTCTCATTTTAGCAAGCCATTATTTTTCAAATGAAAATTATATATGCCAGAGCTGGGAATTGAGCCAGGATCAGGCAATTTCCAGGAGGTATGAAAAGGTGCTTAGACATGCATTTTTTTCCTACAAGTCAGCATTCTTCCTCCCTCCAATTAATAATCGTCTAGCACCTTCCATCCACTCCCATAGATGACTGCCTTTAGGTCTACCTTCTAAATATCAGATTAAAGCTGGAGAAAGCCTTTTCACTGATTATTCAGGCTATCTTTTAAAGTGCATGGTAGACAATTTAAGGTCCAACATTTCTGTATCTTATTATAGTAGATGTAAATTTACTGTATGAAATTTGGAGAATCTACATAGCAGGTTTCACTTAATAGACATAAGGGATGGTAGTAAATTAATAGTTGAAGCATTTTGTTATCAAAATTAAGAGGCACATACTGCCTTTTGGAATCAAGCCCAAGTGTGACACATCAGTTCAGTTCAGTTCAGTTCAGTCGCTCAGTCGTGTCCGACTCTTTGTGACCCCATGAATCACAGCACGCCAGGCCTCCCTGTCCATCACCAACTCCCAGAGTTCACCCAGACTCACGTCCATTGAGTCAGTGATGCCATCCAGCCATCTCATCCTCTGTCATCCCCTTCTCCTCTTGCCCCCAATCCCTCCCAGCATCAGAGTCTTTTCCAATGAGTCAACTCTTCCCATGAGGTGGCCAAAGTACTGGAGTTTCAGCTTTAGCATCATTCCTTCCAAAGAAATCCCAGGGCTGATCTCCTTCAGAATGGACTGGTTGGAACTCCTTGCAGTCCAAGGGACTCTCAAGAGTCTTCTCCAACACCACAGTTCAAAAGCATCAATTCTTCGGCGCTCAGCCTTCTTCACAGTCCAACTCTCACATCCATACATGACTACTGGAAAAACCATAGCCTTGACTAGATGAACCTTTGTTGGCAAAGTAATGCCTCTGCTTTTGAATATGCTATCTAGGTTGGTCATAACTTTCCTTCCAAGGAGTAAGCGTCTTTTAATTTCATGGCTGCAGTCACCATCTGCAGTGATTTTGGAGCCCAAAAAAATAGTCTGACACTGTTTCCACTGTTTCCCCATCTATTTCCCATGAAGTGATGGGACCAGATGCCATGATCTTCGTTTTCTGAATGTTGAGCTTTAAGCCAACTTTTTCACTCTCCACTTTCACTTTAGTTTTACCTTAAACCAATAGTAATTTTAACCTTCCTTAAATTGCATTTTGTAACAGAATAGAAATGGAACCTATTCAAGATTAAGACCATGTAGACTAAGAACTAAGATTCCCTAGTGATCCCTTTGGGCATTTAACTTGAAATTCTTGGCATAGAAATAAAAATTAAATTCTAGAGCTGCAAGAAAAAATTTTGATAATGTTCTCTAATCTCTGTAAAACCACAGAACCTTGGTTCTGCTTAGATAGTATTCTAAAACTGGAATGTAATTCTCCTTGTATACTTAACTTATATCAAAAGTCCTATCATAAATATTTGCATGCATGCTCAGTCACTCAGTCATGTCTCACTCTTTTTGACCCCATGGATATAGCCCACCAGGCTCATGTCCATGGGATTATCCTAGGAAGAATACTGGAGTGGGTTGCCATTTTCTCCACCAGGGGATCTTACTGATCCTGGGATCAAACCTGAGTCTCCTGCTTGACAGGTGGATTCTTTACCACTGAGCCAGCTGGGAAGGCTTATCATAACTATTTAAAGTACATTAAATAAAATGTTAGAAAATTCATCAGTTTATAAGTACCCGTACAGTTCAACTATTCTTTCCCTTGGACCACTTTTTGCAAAGTGCTACATGATCCTATAAAATAAGTAAATTAGCTTTTTATTGGAATATAATTGTTTTACAATGTTGTATTAACTTCTGCTGTATAATGAAGTGAATCAGCCATATTCATACATAAATCCCCTCCCTCTTGAGCCTCCCTTCCACCCCTCCCATTCCATCTCTCTAAGTCATCAGAGAGCGCTGAGCTGAGCTCCCTGTGCTGTATAGCAGCTTCCCACTAGCTACCTATTTTACACATGACAGTGTCTATATGTCAATCCCAATCTCCCAGTTCGAGTCACTCTCTCCTTCCCCTCCTGTGTCCACATATCCATTCTCTGTATCTGCATCTCTATTTCTGCCTTGAAAATAGGTTCATCGGTACCATTTTTCTAAACTCCACATATATGCACTAACATACAATATTTTTCTCTTTCTGACTTACTTTGCTCTGTATGACAGACTCTAGATCCATCCACATCTCTTCAAATGATCCTATTTCACTCCTTTTAGTGGCTGAGTAATATTCCATTGTATATTTGTACCACATCTTCTTTATTCATTCACCTGTCATTGGACATTTAGATTGTTTCTATGTCCTGGTTATTGTAAACAGTGCTGCAATGAACATTGGGGTACATGTGTCCTTTTGAGTTATGATTTTCTCAGAATATATGCCCAGTAGTGGGATTGCTGGGTCATATGGTAGTTCAATGTTTAGTTTTTTGAAAAATCCCACCATTGGTGGGATTGTATGTAGCAAACAGTATGGAGTAAGACACCTTTGATCAAGCAGACCTCACTCTGGATTAGCTCCCCTGCTGTGTATTCTCATAGCCCACATTTTCCACTAGAATGTAAATTGTTCTGTGAGAGCAGACTGTATTTGTCTCCTTCACCATGGTTAATCCTAATTAATTCTTCATTTTCATAATCAAGATTGATTAAAGAAACCCTTCTGTTACTGCATGTGTGTGTGTGTGTAAATGTACCATAGTCTCTAGTGTGTGTTTTAAGTATTAATATTTCAGCAAAAGAAGCCTGGAGGCAAACAACTGAGAATGAGTTTGAATCCTTTGCTCTGACAGTTACTAGTTACCTAATTAATTAATTACCTAATTTGAACTGAGGTGTTGGAGAAGACTCTTGAAAGTCCCTTGGACTGCAAGGAGATCCAACCAGTCCATTCTGAAGGAGATCAGCCCTGGGATTTCTTTGGAAGGAATGATGCTAAAGCTGAAACTCCAGTACTTTGGCCACCTCATGCCAAGAGTTGACTCATTGGAAAAGACTCTGATGCTGGGAGGGATTGGGGGCAGGAGGAGAAGGGGACAACAGAGGATGAGATGGCTGGATGGCATCACCGACTTGATGGACGTGAGTCTGAGTGAACTCCGGGAGTTGGTGATGGACAGGGAGGCCTGGCATCCTGTGATTCATGGGGTTGTAAAGAGCCGGAGACGACTGAGCGACTGAACTGAACTGAACTGAACTGAATTAATTAGTTAAGTGACCCTGAGAAAAGTTGTTAATTTTTATGTTGATTGAGTTCCTTCTCTCTGTTAAAAGATAGTAATACCATCTACTTCAAGATTTAGATGAATTACATAAAGCCTGACATCCAGTAGGTGCCCAATGAAAGTTTGTTTTTATCTTTTCTGCTTCCCCTCTTTTTTAAACCCGTAATTAAAAAATAAAATTTTAGGAGGTACAAAATAAGCTTTAGTATTAAGTGAAATGGTTTGACCAAAGTGGTAAATCTCAGAAGATGAAGAGTAGATTATGAAAGGCATGGTCACCCAGGTATCCACATCCTAATTAAAAGACACAGTCAAGATTGACTTGTTCATACTGTTCAAGAGAGCCTCATGTATTTCTCTTAATCCTGTCTTTATTTATAATCTGCAAAAGGACAAATTACCACCAAAGATATATTTTGAAATTTCAATATGGAGCAAACTGTGTGGGCAAAGTTAATTTAAATATCACAGATAAATAAAATATAATTAAATTTATCTTAATGCCTCTCTCTACAAATACAGATTAAGAGGTAAATGTAATGATAATTCTGAAGGTCTGGATCAGTGGTTCTCAATCAGAACCCTGTCAAAAGCCAAGTAAGAAAAGAATATTACTATATTCCAACTATATACACCCTTTGCAACAGTTCTTGGAAACCTAGAAAGAGACTCTAGTGTAGAAGAAAAAGCCAAGGCTATTAGAAATGGTCGGCAGTACAGCAAGCAGACCCAACTCAATCCAAGGCAAACCCAAATTATCAGCTAAATATTGACTAAAATAATTACTTGAAATGATAACTATGACCTTAATATGCATATGTACTGTAGGTTTAATTGGGTTGTTTTGTTTTTAAGTAAATAAGGCTTTTTTACCTTGAAATAATTTGGTCATTTTTTAAATTTTATTTTATTTAACTTTACAATATTGTATTGGTTTTGCCATATATCAAAATGAATCTGCCACAGGTATACATGTGTTCCCCATCCTGAACCCTCCTCCTTCCTCCCTCCCCATACCATCCCTCTGGGTCGTCCCAGTGCACCAGCCCCAAGCATCCAGTATCATGCATCGAACCTGGACTGGTGACTCATTTCATATATGATATTATACATGTTTCAATGCCATTACCCCAATGTTTATTGCAGCACTGTTTATAATAGCCAGGACATGGAAGCAACCTAGATGTCCATCAGCAGATGAATGGATAAGAAAGCTGTGGTACATATACACAATGGAGTATTACTCAGCCATTAAAAAGAATACATTTGAATCAGTTCTAATGAGGTGGATGAAACTGGAGCCTATTATACAGAGTGAAGTACACCAGAAAGAAAAACACCAATACAGTATACTAACGCATATATATGGAATTTAGAAAGATGGTAACAATAACCCTGTATACGAGACAGCAAAAGAGACACTGATATATAGAACAGTCTTTTGGACTCTGTGGGAGAGGGAGAGGGTGGGATGATTTGGGTAATTTTTTTTTTAATCATGCATTTCATCTACATTTTCAAATTTATTGATATAAGGATTCACAGTGGTTTTAATCATCTTTGTAATCTCTGCTGTAGCTCTAGTTATTACTGCTTTTCATTTCTAATCATTCATATCTTTTTTTGTCAGTAATTATACCAAAGGATTATCTGTTTTAATAGTCTTTTCTAAAAACAACATTTGGTTTTATTATCCTCTGTAAAGTATTTTTGTTTCCTATGTTATCAGTTCTTGATTTTAATTATTTCTCCCTTCAGTTTTGAATTAGTTCTTATTTTCATTCTAACTTCCTTCCCTTCTCACTTTGTTTCTTAATTTTCCACCTTATCTCTTTTCTAATACTAGTATTTACAGTTGTAAATATTCCTCAAAGTACTATTTTAGCTGCAACTCACAAGCTATATAGGGTTTTATTACTCCATTTTAAGTATTTTTAAATTTTTATTTCGATTTATAATTTGTCTCATGAATTATTTAGAAGTATGCCTTTTAATTTCCAAATCTATGAAGTCTTATCTGTTTTTTATTTCTAACTTAGTAATATTGAGGTCAGAAACATTGTTCCTGTCTTCTGCTAAGTAAATTTAAACAGAGCTATCTTTATGTCAAGGTCCTCAGCATGATGCCATTCAACTATCCCACCCTATGTACCTCTATTCCCCAAAACACACATCTTGACCCTGTCAGGCCTGGGTTATTAAGCAACTTTATGCTCATTCCAGCCTCCGTGTCTCCATTTATTTTTAATCGGGTGAACTGATATCCTCTTTTCATCAGTGAGCGTGTTTTTCGTATCATGATCATTAAGCTGCTTCCCTAGTTGCCTTTCTCCCTTTGATGTATTATTTTTAAATCCTTAGATTGTTTATTTTGGAGCTCCCTTAGGGTTCTTCTAAAATTTTTACATGTTTTAAAGTTTTAAACTTATGTTAAGATTTTAGAGTCAGAAATGGATTTATATAAATATAATTTTCCTCTATGTCTTTTTTTTCACATACTTTGATGTTTGTGTCATATTGCATTGATAGTCAATGGAAAGAATAAGTGTTTTTTTAAATCTGTATTTGAGTGAATATATTTCCCCCAGTGCTTCCTAAGCCTATTTTCTTCATGTTTTTTCCTTTTCCGACTATCTGCTCCTTTCACCAGAGAATAGTAATATTTTTGAGAACTAACTACATAACATATACACACTAAGTTCTTTACTCACATTCTTATTTAATCATCAGAAAAGCTCTGTCTGAGAAGCATTATAATTACCCTTATTGCAGATGAGGAAGCTGAAGCAGAAACCTGTAAGTGACTTTTTCAAGGTCACACAGTTAAAATATAGTAAAGACAGTTTGAACCTGGACCCATCTGACGATGTAGCCAAAGTGCTTAAGTACTACCCCACACTGATTTCAAGAGTTTCTGGATTCTCTAAGCATTGGGATGGTTGCCAGGTAACTAAGCAAAGAGCATATTGAATTGGAACCAGTTCAGTACTCTCCTAAGATATTCTTAAGATTAAATTCAGTAATTAGACTCTTACACAATGATAGTCTAGAGAAAATTTCTTTTGGTAATGTAGATAGGTAATCAGTGAGATAAGCACTGCCATATGCTATCTTTGATGAATGTCTCAGTCAAAATGTTTAAGCATAGTACAAGGAAGAAATGCATTCTTCATATGAGAACAAGTTCTTGAGAAGAAAGGATTTTTCTTTTAGAGTTTAGTGCTTATTAAGATCTTCTTTATAACTGAAATTTAACTAAGAAGCAAGTTTATAATATACTGGAGACTTTGTAACAGAGGGATTTCTACTGCATAAAAGACAAGTAATACCTTAGATGTCCCTTCTTGTTTCTCCCTTCTTCCTTCCAACACTATTCACTAACTCACCTGAGGTTCAATCATCAGGAATCTTTCATGCCTGTACACAGAAGGCGGTACACCTCCTTCCCCTCTTTTTCCCACTTTTCACATTTTAAAAGCATTGAAAAATGTTTTTCCATACTAATAATAGCTGCCATTTAATAAATATCCACTATATGCCATGCATTGTTAAGCAATGTTTGATTATCTCCAGTTATCACACCTTTCCTTACAGATAAGAAATCAATACCCAGAGAAATGGTTCTTTGATTTACCCAAAGTCACAAACCTCTAACCAAATGGGATAGTGATTATAGTTAGAAGGATGATTAGTTAAGATATTAAAATCACACAGAATTGGGATTCACACCCAAATGTGTTTGGCAACTAATATATGTTGCCACCCAAACTGTTTGGCTCTGAAAAGCCAAAAATAGGAACTCAGCAACTTAATTCTTGAAGTGACACTAAAATTCATTAACCTTCTATGAGATATTAAATTTATATATTGTCAAATCCTAATTTCCTAAAATTTACTTTTTATTCTGTACTTTATTTTCTCAGGAGTAGTATATAAATATAAGTAATATAACTAAACTTTAGATTATAAGAAAACATCCAGTATTAAAATATTATGAATATAAGATATAAAGTCCTGGGGATGTAATATACAACATTATGGCTATAGTTAAAAAAAATACTGTATTGATATATTTGAAAGTTGCTAAGTGAGTCAATCTAAAAGCTTTCATCAAAAGGAAAAAATTTGTAATTATATAAGGTGATGGATAGTAACTAAACTCATGTGGTAATCATATCACAATATATATGTCAAGTAATTCTGCTGTACACCTTGAACTTATACAGTGTTGTATGTCAGTTATATTGCAACAAACCTGAAAAAAAGAAAAAAGATTGTAAATATAAATTCTGACCCCCTCATGCTATCATTTTAAGAATTAATAAATTAAATGATTTAAAAGCCTTATAAAATTCCATTTATGAGCACAACAAAAGCACTGTGGTTAGAAATGAGAATTCTTTTGTTATGAAATTAACAAGTAAATTATTTATTCCAACTAATACGGTAAACTGTAAGAATTTTCTCTTACCACTGAATTTATTTAATTATCCTGGCTGAGAGTTCTTAGAGTAGTTGGAAATGTTTTTGTTCTGATGACACAGTTGCCTACAATAGTTTTGTTATTTATTCCCAGGAAACGTATCCAGGAAGCAAAAATCAAATCATATTTGAAAACTTTGTTTCTGGTGCATATTATATTATAAAACTGATTAGATATTAAAATCTATTATAATTAAAAAGGACATGAAATCAAAATTTAAATGAATGAATTTTACCTTACTATTATTTAGAATCTTATAACTAAATATTTGACCGTTTATACTAGAAGCATTATGACAATATATTAATATCTTGCCTGTGACTAACCAATATTTTCTATTACACAGAAAATAATATTAGTTTTGTTTATAGGGGATTTTAAGAACTAAACTTCCTACTGTTTAATTTCAATCTCTAAGACTTTTTTTTTGCTTAGACTAGTAATTGTGTATTAGACAATGTAATGGTTTCATTCATTCATATTTCATGACTCAATCAATTCAGCAGAAATTCATTGAGTATCATTGACAAGGCGCTGCTAAGCTTGAAGGAAGGATAAAAGGATGAGTAAGACTTTGAAAGAGACATGGTAGCAGCTATGAGATAAAGCAGGCAAAGTAAGATCAATACTGTAATAAAAGTATAAAGTGCTATGTAATCACAGTATGGGAGCATTTAATTCCCACTGATTACATGTGTAATGGAAAAGTTAGAAAAGAAAGTTAATATTGAATGTGCTCAGTCATTCAGTCATGTCTGACTCTTTTCAGCCCCCTGGAATGTAGCCTGCCAGGCTCCTCTGTCCATGGAATTTTCCAGGCAAGAATACTGGAGTGGTGTATCATTTCCTACTCCAGGGGATCTTCCTGACCCAGGGATCGAACCCACATCTCTCACCTCCCCTGCATTGGCCAGTGGATTCTTTATCACTAGTGCCACCTAATACCTACATTGAAAGTATCGCAGGTCTTTTTCTATAAATGCTATTTTATTCAATCCTTAGCAAATTGACAGACACTTTTAAATTATCTTAGTTTGTCAGAAACAGACTCACAGACTTAGAAAATAAAACTTATGGTTACCAAAGGGGAAAGGTGTTTGGGAATGACATATGCACACTTAAAATAGATAACTAGCAAGGGCTTCCCAGGTGGCGCAGTGGTAAAGGACGAGGGAGATGAGGGTTCAATCCCTGAATGGGGATGATCCCCTGGAGGAAATGGCACCCCACTCCAGTATACTTGCCTGGGAAATCCCACGGACAGAGGAGCCTGGTGGGCTGCAGTCCATAGGGTCTCAAAGAGTGGGACACAACTGAGCGACTAAGCATGTTAAGTGTGCAAGCAAGGGAATAGATAATAGCACAGGGATAATAGATAATAGCACAGTGCTCAATATTCTATAGTAACCTAAATGGGAAAAGAATATGAAAAAGAATAGATACATATATATGTATAGCTGAAAAAATTAGCTTAGTTTTTGAAGGACTCTGAATTTTTTTCTTTTATTATCTGTCATATATGATGCCTTTTCTTCTTTCAATACCTGTGATATATGATGCCTTAAATTCAAGTGAAAAATAGAAATCTTGCCCCAAAATAAATAAAACTAAAACTTTGTACGTTCTTAGAAAGCAAGATTAATACGACTTGAATGGAATGAAGCAGAGCCAAAGCAGCAATGTGCCCCGCTGATTACTCAGGCCCAGCACCCCTCCTCCCTTCCACATCTGGGTGCTGTCTGCCTAAATTTTGCAGCTTCTCTTGTATCTGGACTGAAGAACCACCTTGAGGAATTACTTAGCAATACACAGCTTCTAGGGCTTTGCACACCTGTCTCCTCTGTCAGAGAAGGCAATGGCACCCCACTCCAGTACTCTTGCCTGGAAAATCCCTTGGACGGAGGAGCCTGGTGGGCTGCAATCCATGGGGTCTTGAAGAGTCGGACACAACTGAGCGACTTCCCTTTCACTTTTCACTTTCATGCATTGGAGAAGGAAATGGCAACCCACTCCAGTGTTCTTGCCTGGAGAGTCCCAGGGACGGCGGAGCCTGGTGGGCTGCCGTCTCTGGGGTCGCACAGTCGGACACGACTGAAGCAACTTAGCAGCAGCAGCAGCAGCTCCTCTGCCTAGATGCTTTCTTCCCCATCCTGTCTGTTATTATCTGGTGACTATGCTTTCATGTCTAATCTTGGACATCACCTCCTCTGAGTCTCAGCCATAGATACACACCCTTGTCTGAATTAAGGGTCCCTCTTCAGTTCTCTATTTGCATCCTGTTCTAACCTCACTGTAGTCCTTTTCTCTACAAGTCTGCCACCACCTGGCAGGCAGGAATGGTATTTTATTTGGCCCAGCCCCTGTAACTGTAACTGTAACTGTAAGTCACTTCAGTCGTGTCCGACTCTGTGCGACCCCATAGATGGCAGCCCACTAGGCTCCCCCATCCCTGGGATTCTCAAGGCAAGAACACTGGAGTGGGTTGCCATTTCCTTCTCCAATGCATGAACTTGAAAAGTGAAAGTGAAGTTGCTCAGTCGCGTCTGACTCTTAGTGACCTCATGGACTGCAGCCTACCAGGCTCCTCCGTCCATGGAATTTTCCAGGCAAGAGTACTGGAGTGGGGTGCCATTGCACAGTAATATTATATCATAGGTGCTTATTATAGACTGAAGTGTTGTTCAGTTGCTAAATGTGTCCAATTCTTTGTGACCAATTCTTAGCAACGGATTGAAGTGTGACCTACTGAAACAAGAGATGTGTGGAAGTCCTAATCCCCAGTACCATCGAAATGTGACCTTATTTGGAAATAGAATCAAGGAGAAAAAGCAATGTGACGATGAAAGCAGAGATTAGAGTTACACAGATGCAAGCCAAGGGATGCCACAGATTTCCAGCAAATGATCAGAAGCTAGAAAGAGGCAAAGAAGGATTCCCCTACAGGTTTCAGAGGGAGCACGGCCCTGCTACAGTTTGATTTTGGCCTTCTAGCCTTCAGAACTGTGTGACAATAAATATCTGTTGTTTTAAGCCACCTGACTTTTGATACTTTGTTACTGAGTCCTAAGAAAGCAGTGCAACACCTTTGAATGGATGACCTAGAATTTTTACCTGGCTGTGACAAATCTGTCCATTCTCAGTTTTATTTTCCTTCTAGCTTTGATCTAAGCTTCTCTCACTGTACTTGGCCATTTGAAGCTATGAGTTTCATTTGTCAGATTCTCAGGTTTCTTCTCTTGTTCTCAAGTATTCCAGATGCAATTTTCTGCCTGGCCATCTCCAACAGTGAACATATGTGGATTCTATGGGGAAAAAAATGTGTACCTATATTTGTCTCTTTGAATACAGTCTGAAAAAAGTGAAGTGAAAGTGCTAGTCTCTATGACCCTATGGACTATAGTCCATCAAGCTCTTCTGTCCATGGGATTTCCTAGGCAAGAATACTAGAATGGGTTGCCATTTCCTTCTCCAGGGCATCTTCCCAACCCAGGGATCAAACCTGGGTCTCCTGCATGGCAGGTGGATTCTTTACCACCTAAGCCACCAGGGTAGCACTGTATACTGTCTATATCTTGGTAAATCTTTGTGCCTGCACTTTTTTTTTTTTTACTTTTAAGAAAACTTATCTGAGCATATGCATGTCTCAATATCTAAGACAGAGGAGCAATGGGGTGTGAGGCTCTGTTCTGTATACAAGCTGCTCAAGAAAGCCTTCATGCCATCGCAACACATGCTGGCATGCTGTTTGAGCTGGCTGATGTGTCTTGCTACCTTTTAATGGCAATTTAGTGTAATGACTGATACCTTGAGTTTTGTTGTCAAGTAGAGCGGGTATCAAGTCCAATCCTGCCACTTTAAAGCTTAGGTAAATTATTCAACCTCAGTACTCTTCACATTCCTCATATATAAAGTAGATGACATTGGTGTCAAACTTCTAACTTATTATAAGAAAATAATGATATAATACATATATCAAGCTTTTAGCATGGTTCATGTAATAAAATCAGTGAAAGCTATTGTTATATGGGCAAGAAAAATTCCCTCCATTTACGATCGAAATCAAATTTATTTTGTAAAGCAGCACCTCTGGAATAAAACTGAATTGTATAGGTGAAAAGTATAAATCTATCATGGAAAACAACTGTTTATTTCTGCCCCAAAACACAAGAAGGAAAATGGACAAAAACCCATCCCTCCTCCCATTACACAAAGCTTTATTATCAAGTCAAAAGACTCACCCACTTCTTTTTCTTAACAGGCTAAAAAGAGAGATGAAATTATCCAACTCTTAAGAAAACAAAGAGAAGAAAGGATCTTGGTGAGACTGATAGTGAGGCATTCAGATAAATCTTTGGGGGGTGGCAAATTCTGAGAGGTTTTATAGCTTTATCCTTTAAATCTTGATGCCCATGGTCCAGAGTCTTCTATATGCTGGAGGTGGGGCAGGGCATAGACATCAGATAATTTGAGAATCCTTGATAAACCAAAGATCTCCAGAGTGTGCAACTCTGCTGGCATGGAGATGGTGCTGTTGTCACTGGGCTTATTATCACCGGGCTTACTGTCACCTGTTATGAAGCTGTCAGATATTAACATGGGCTACTCCATTGCTAGTACATACAGACAAGTTCCATTCTGAGAGCACGTTTGTAAGTCCAGTTTGTTTGTCAGTCCAACAAAGTTAGCCTAGGTACCCAGTTAACACAATCAGCTATATAATACAGTACTGTAATGGGTTTATAAGACTTTTCACACAATACATTAAAAAAACAAAACTTAAGCATTTTTAATCCTACAGTACAGTTACCTTGAAAAGCACAGTAGTATAGTACAACAGCCTACAGGGGCTGGAGTTACTGACTGGAGGAGGGAGAGGAGGTGGGAGATGGTAGAGCTGAAGGATCGTCAGCCACAGGAGATGGAGGGCGAGCTGCAGTTTCACTCACACCTTCTGATTGAACATGCAAACACACATTTGTATCTTTGAAAGTTTGCAACTTGAAGGTTCACATGTAGGAGACTTACTGTATTTGTTTTATAATGATTGATCCTGCTTAGATCATACAAAAACAAATGCTAAATAAACAATATAAACAATAAAAGCAATAGCATCCCATAGTCTTATGGATGTACAAACACACTCTCCTGAATGAACCCCAAATGCCTTAATCTGGACCATTTCTAACACCATAGTCTCCAGGTTTAGGAAGATAGTGATTATAAACTCTGTGATAATTTTACTTCAGATTTTTCTTAAGTAAGTAAATTTCAGTCATTGCAAGAAGTAAAAATTTTCTTTTTTGATGTTTGTTTTGTTTTAGAAAGAACTGATTTCCCTTCCGCATAAACCAAAAGGCAAAGTACACAAAGCAAAGTAAGTTTACCTCTGTCAAAAATAGTCTGATCTTTCTGTTCAGTTACTAAGTTGTGTCCGACTCTTTATGACCCTGTGAATTGGAGCACACCAGGCTTCTCTGTCGATCACTGCTTCCCTGAGTTTGCTCAAACTTCTGTGCATTGAGTCAGTGATACCATCCAACTATCACATCGTCTGTCGGCCCCTTCTCCCCTCTCCCTCAATTTTTCCCAGCATCAGGGTCTTTTCCAGTAAGTCAGTTCTTTGCATCAGGTAGCCAAAATATTGGAGCTTCAGTTTCAGCATCAGTCTTTCTAATAAATATTCAGGGTTGGTTTCTTTTAGGATTGACTCGTTTGATCTCCTTGCTGTTCAAGGGACTGTCAAGAGCCTCCTCCAACACCACAGCTGGAAAGCATCAGTTCTTCAGCGCTCAGTCATCTTTATGGTCCAACTCTCACATCCATATGTGACTGCTGGATAACCATAGCTATGACTATATGGATCTTTGTTGGCAAAGTAATGTCTCTGCTCTTTTAAACACTGTCTAGGTTTGACATAGCTTTTCTTCCAAGGAGCAAGCGTCTTTTAATTTCGTGGCTGCAGTCCCTGTCCACATTGATTTTGGAGCCCAAGAAAATGAAATCTGACACTGTTTCCACATTTTCCCCATCTATTTGCCATGAAGTGATAGGACTGGATGCCATGACCTTAGTTTTTTGAATGTTGGGTTTTAAGCCAGCTTTTTCACTCTCCTCTTTCACCTTTGTCAAAAGGCTCTTTAGTTCCTCTTCACTTTCTGCCATTAAAGTGGTATCATCTGCATATCTGAGGTTGTTGATATTTCTCCCAGCAATACTGATTTCAGCTTGCAATTCATCTAACCCGGCATTTTGCATGGTGTACTCTGCTTAGAAATTAAATAAGCAGGGTTACAATATACAGCCTTGATGCACTCCTGTCCCAGTCTTGAACCAGTCCATTGTTCCATGTCTGGTTCTAACTGTTGCTTCTTGTCCTGTATACAGGTTGCTCAGGAGGCAGGTAAGGTAGTCTAGTATTCCCATCTCTTTAAGAATTTTCCAGTTTGTTGTCATCCTCACAGTCAAAGGCTTTAGCATTGCCAATGAACCAGAAGTAGATTTTTTTTTAATTCCCTTGCTTTTTCTATGATCCAGCATTTGTTAGTAATTTGATCTCTGGTTCCTCTGCCTTTTCTAAATCCAACTTGTACATCTGGAAGTTCCTGGCTCATGAACTGCTAAAGCCTAGCTTGAAGGATTTTGAGCAAAATCTTGCTGGCATGTGAAATGAGTGCAATTGAATAGTAATTTGAACATTCTTTGGCATTGCTCTTCCTTAGGATTGGAATGCAAACTGACCTTTTCCAGTCCTGTGGCCACTGCTGAGTTTTCCAAATTTGCTGGCATAATGAGTGCAGCATTTTAACAGCATCATCTTTTAAGATTTGAAATAGCTCAACTGAAATTCCATCACCTTTCTGGTTTCCCTGGAAGAAGTGCTTCTTTTTTCCTTACTCAGTTTTCTCCCTAACTTCAAATCTTTATAAAAACCCGCTCACCGTTTTAGAGATTTCTTGCTTTGAGAAAACTTTCTTCTTCTCATCTACATAGAAGTGTGTGTTCGCTTATCTGTGTAATACAAAAGCATAAGTAGATGCAAACAGGGGAATAGATCAGCCTTGAGCCTCTGTACACATTCCATTGCCCTCCCTTCTCACCCCAGGGAACTGTATCCACCTGCCCTCACACCCTCTCAGCTCCCCTCTCTCCCACCGACACTGAGCCCTCTCATTTTTGGCAAAACACCACGTCTTCTAGATTTTCAACTCTGATACAACCAAAGGCATACCTAAAATTGCTAAATCTTAATCCATGTAGCAAGGGCTAGCCTCACAGTTCAGTGTTAATCGCCTTATTCCCAGAATACTGCTGCAGCAGCACCAGGCACAGGGTCCAGAACAGTTTAAAGGAAACTGGCTATCACCTGTTAATGACTAAAGAATCCCTAATAAAAAATATCTCCATCTTTGTATTATGACTGAAACCCAATGTGTCTAACTCAACATTAACTTGACAGATGTTTATTTGCATACTACATTCATGGATTAACAAGAAGTAATAGAATTTTTATTCTGATCTTATTGGTACTGAGGCCAACTTCCATTAATGTTATCAGATGTTATTAAAGAAAACATGAATATGTCTCCCCTGATTTTTTTAAAGTTCTGAAAAAAAAATTGGGAAAGTCACTTAATAACCTAATATTGTCTACACAATGTTTAGCAACTTAATTTCTTGCTTTTCAGTCAGATGATTTGATTTAATTTATAAGGGTGGAGCAAAGTTAGTTCAGTGAAAATTTCATTTACCTGATTCACATAATAAAGATTGCTACTTGAATTGTATCAGCAGATCTGTCTGGGTACCGCAGAGAAAGTAAAAGTGTTAGTTGCTCAGTCGTGTCTGACTCTTTGCCACCCCATGGACTATAGCCCGCCAGGCTCCTCTGTCCATGGGATTCTCCAGGCAAGAATACTGGAATGGGTTGCCATTTCCTTCTCCAATGCATGCATGCATGCATGCTAAGTCTCTTCAGTTGTGTCTACTCTGTGATCCTATGGACAGCAGCCTACCAGGGTCCTCTGTCCATGGGATACTCCAGGCAAGAATACTGGAGTGGGTAACCATTCCCTTCTCCAGAGGACCTTCCCAACCCAGGGATAGAACTCAGGTCTCCTGCGTTGCAGGCAGATTCTTTACTGTCTGAGCCACCAGGCAAGCCCCAGGTACCTTAGATTTCTGTGCATATTTTTATAGGGATGATCAGAACAGTCCTGTTACTACCCATGTGGATTCACCTAAGAGTAAAACATTATTCCACAACTTGGACAGATAATTCCCTTAATGATATAAGTGCTAACCTAATTCCTTCTGTATAACTGCTTGGCCTCTATCCTCTGTTATAAAGCCTTGAATTTCATTCTGTTTCACTGCGACATTTTCTTCCTCTGAGCTTCTTACACAGAAGAATCTGTGTCTGCACCATTCTTTTGGCAATTAGTCATGCACTACTTTGTGCCCCTATTTTATAATTATTCAACTCTTCTCTACTATGTTGTTATTTAACTTTTCACCTATTTTTTACTTGTCTGTGACTGTATTGTATGCTCCAAAAGAAATTGGGTCTAGCACAAAATGCCTAACACACTGCCTCCCTGTAGGAATTCAGAAAATATTTGTAAAAAACTAAAAAAAAATTTGGCCACACCACGTGGCTCTCGGGATGTTAATTCCCCAACCAGGGATTGAACCCGGACCCAGGCAGTGAAAAATGCCAAGTCGTAACCACTGGACCACCAGGGGATTCCATATAACAAAAAGTTTTAGCTAAAAAAAATGTCATGTTGTTCAGCATTAGCTAATTCAGAAAGTATTATTTCTATACTGTACATTAGTTTGTGAACAATTTTAAATTTGTGAAATATCTTAAGATTTTATTGTAATTTATTTTAAAGTTTAATTTTATTTTAATTTTACCCCCTTTCCTCTCCCTCCATCCTTTCTTGTATACCCAAAACTTCCCTACATAAGCAGATCTGCCTTTACCATCACTCCTTCACCAGATCTTAGAATACTCCAGGTCCCATTCTGTCAGAAAGAAAGAACTAAAAAAGTGTGTACACAGTAAGGTTTTAGTGGCATTATGTTTTTTATCCACCCAGGAATATTTTCATTTTAAAAGAGGGCTGAATAGAAGGAATACTGGGTAATCCAAAGAGATCAGTCACCAGTGATGAAATCTCAGCAGTTTGACTCTTAGGTGAGCACAGTATATTTAACTTTAGGAGGTCCACTCTCAAACCTTTCAAGTCACTTCACAGTGGAATGACTGTTCCTCCCACACAGAAATTTATACTCGGTTGCAAAATCTAACCCATAGTTAGAATCCAACACAGTAAATGTTTATTGGAGAAACTCTCAAAAGTTGTTTTCATGCCACATTGTGTTCATAACTAGAGAGTTCTGTACAGAGTTCTGAACTGATCCGTGTTACTGCCAACAGGAAAGTGATTTCAGAGTCAGACAAAGAAGACCAGGAAGAAGTCAAAGCCTTGGACTAATTTGATTGACACCTGGGAGAGGATGGCTCACTTAGACCTTCACTTTTGAAACAACCAGCTCTTACATCAGAATCACCGGAATCAATTAAATTAGACCAAGAAATAAAAGTTAAATATACAGCGCTTCTAGGAGTACCAGCTATTGAGTACTTGTGTCTGTTTTACTTACTGAAAACCACTGCATTTGATACCACACAGTTATCATCTGTCTCATTTTATATATTCTCAAGCTCCAACTTATCTTGCTTTCGTTTGAAGGGTATTTCCAGAACTGCTATATTTGATCTATATTATGAATATCAGATAAACAAGAAACAAGGACTTTATATGCCTCAACTTGTAGACCACCATAAAAACAAGGGCTTCCCAGGTGGTGCTAGTGGTAAAGAATCCACCTGCCAATGCAGCAGACGTGGGTTCTACCTCTGGGTCAGGAAGATCTCCTGGAGGAGGAAATGGCAACCTGCTCCAGTATTCTTGCCTGGGAAATCCCATGGGCAGAGGAGCCTGGCGGGCTACAGTCCATGAGGTTGCAAAGAGTCAGACATGACTGAGCGACAGCACAAAAGCACTACATACTCCACAAAAGTAAAAACAATAAGGAAATAGAGATGAAAGATCAGTCCTGAAAACTTTAAAGTTCTTCTTGCTATTGAAAAAAAAAATCCATTATCCAAAACTTGGTTTATTCAGCTTCTGGGACATGTCTGAAGTCAGAAGTGAATTACTTCCAGTTTTGTGAATAGCTGGCTCAACATCCCCATGTCTTATACACATGTCCATAATCCCAGTGCTAACCTACCTCACTTACAAAGGTGGGATACACTGGAAAGAGAAGGTTAAGACTTTGTCCCTTCTGCATTGCCCAACTGGCAGGCCTACTCAGGATTGTACATGAGACTCCAGAGCTCACAGCTCTATTTAGAAGCACCATGCACTTTCCTGCTAGCCTCCACCTGCAACTCCTGAACATAAACTTCGCACAGTGCGGCTTCCATCCACAGGGCCAGCAGCAGAGCGGGTGACCCACTGGTAAGAACTTAATCATTAAGGGCACACCAGACTGCAAGGGAGGCTGGGAAACAGTCTTTAATGGGGGTGGATGAGGGGATACCTGCCTAGTTGGAGTTCAAGGACTCTATCACTAAAAGAAGTGGAGAATGGATATTAGCATTTCTGCTGTGACACTGTTTGGAGAAAAACGTTTTGAACAAAAAGAAAGGTAATCAGACCTAGAGAAGGGAAATTTAGAAAGTTACAAGTTGGCAATCTCATCTCAGCATTATCAAGATTAAAAATGACCCTGTCAGGATGATGTGTTTGTCTGCCGGACAGCTCTCTTATCGCGAAGATGGACATAGCTGGATATCAAAGCCTAAATTTCAAATCATATAGCTGATTCCCTTTGTTCTGATGCCACACTCACTGAGAAATCTTTTCCCCCCAGAGGGTAAGTATGTGCTCAGAAGACTGTTTCTCAATGGGTGAATATATTATTCTCTTAGATTGGGCTTGAGCTTGTCAAACTAAGGATTGGAGCCTGGACCAAGACAATTTTACCAAGAAAAATTCCATTTTATGAGCTTTTTCAGCAACCAGCAGCATCGCTCTGTATTACCGGGTGTAATGGTCAGGTATTGCTGCAACAGCATTGCATAACAAAGTGATCTGAAACATTTATTATTGCTTATATATCTGGAGGTCAGCTGAGGATTTGACTAAGTCTGGCCAGATAGCTCAGCTTCTGGCTGCAGGGCAGCTCTGCTTCTCACTATATGTCTGTTGATTGACAGAGGCCGCTCTGCCCCAGGTGTCTTCTTTGGGTTCTACCTGGACAAGTGGGATATCTGAGCTCTCAAAGGGTGGCAGAGAAGCAAGAGAACAAACAAAACTATGTGAGGCCTTTTCCAGTCTAAGCTCATTCTGTTGGTCGAACACAAGGACAAGGGAGGGGGCGATGTACTCTGCTCCTTTAGTAATGCTAATGCTAAGTCACTTCAGTCGTGTCCGACTGTGCAACCCCATAGACGGCAGCCCACCAGGCTTCCCCGTCCCTGGGATTCTCCAGGCAAGAACACTGGAGTGGGTTGCCATTTCCTTCTCCAATGCATGAAAGTGAAAAGTGAAAGTGAAGTCGCTCAGTCGGGTCTGACTCTTAGTGACCCCATGGATTGCAGCCTAACAGGCTCCTCCGTCCATGGGATTTTCCAAGCAAGAGTACTGAAGTGGGGTGCCATTGCCTTCTCCAGCTCCTTTAGTAAGAAGAACTGCAAATTCACCTAGTTAAAGGGTGTGGATATAAGGTGGGGTGAAGAATTGGGGTCACTGTTGTAATCTACATTAGATTGACTGCATACCTCAACAATGTCCATCTGGACCAAGGGCCAGGGTATCCAAGGGAGAACTCAAGGCACAATTCAATTATTTGGGCCAAGGTTAAACAGCTTCTCTAAGCTGTAATATATGCTGTAAGATTGGAAATAAATCCTTTGTAATTGCCATTAAGTGTCCAGCTATCTGCACACTTACATACCCAGTTGCCTTATCAAAACTTCACAAGTTAAAGTGATTTTTATTGTTACCAAGAGTTAACTTAAATGTAGGCAAAGAAACTTGCTGGAGTCTACAGAGACATTAAGCGAAAAAAAGCAGAACCAGAAACAATTTCAAATGCTGACTTGCCGAATCAAGTGCTTCTACTCACCATATCAGCCCACTCTTTGGATGTTTTGATAATTGGGAATTTCTAGAAAGAATGTGTGCTGGACATGAAATATTCTAATTCAGGCATAAGGACAGGCTGTAAATGAACTTGCCTTAAAGGTCAGCCCTCCTCCTGCCAATGCTGTCCTTTCTGCAGTAGCAGAGCTTCCTAAAAGATCAGCTGATACTGAAGACAGATGCCCCAGCCTGTGATCAATCTGGCTTGTTTGTCTCAAACTGCAATTGGCTCCATCTGAGACCAAAACTCAGAAGTCAGTGGACCAGATAGGGCTGGGGGGGCGGGGGGTAGTATGCAAATCAGACCCACCTTCCAGCACTTAGCACTTTAGTTTTTGGACAGGAGTCTTACTTTTATTATTTGAATATATTTGAAGACATTTTGTTTACAACAAGGTGCAAATGTAAAACAGGACTATTGTGAGAGTCTGGAAGAAGGAGTACACATTGAGGCTGGGTTCCTGAGGAAAGCTTTGCCACAGGAAACGAGGGTCACTCTTTCCTGGGGGGATGGGGAGAGAGGGTCGCCTCCTTTCTACCACGAGACGGAACCATGACCCACACCCATGTGCTCTGCAGAAAGCGGTATTATTTCCTCGCTGGTCTCAAGGACGCTCTGGGAGAGCCATTCTTCTCTCAGCCAGAACTCCAACTTAGCCTCCGCTGGACGGTATCCACGCTGCGGCATAACTTGCCTGGCCAGTGGGCACCCCGCCTAGGTGCGCGTCTGTTCGCTACGTCCACCGCTTTTTTCTTAGACGTAGCCCCGAAGGCGGACAGCAGCCTCCTGAGTCCCGGCAGGTCTCGGAGTTTGCTTCTCCCGCTGGCCCGAAGGCGGAGCCGAGGACGCTGGGAGGAGGAGTTGGGGCGAGACACGGTCGGTTTTTAGCCCGTGCCGTCTTCATTGGATTTCGGAGAAGCCAGACCGGGATTTTCCTCGGCTCTGCGCCCCGAGCAAACGCAGGATGTCCCTGGGAAGCTCCGAGTGGGGCGGGCCGGGTGTCTGGCGCCGAGCGCGCTGGAGGAGGCTCTGGGGGGGCGGGCCCGCCGGCGGGGCTGCCCTCTCCGCAGTGACGTCCCCGGAGGCGGAGGGGCGACAGGCTGGCTCCTCGCCCTCCCCGCCTACTCCGGGTGCCGGGTCCGTCGGTGTTGGGGAGATGCTGCAGCTGGCCGCCGTTGGCGTTGCGGAGCACGCAGCTGCCGGTACCCCCGCTCCACCGCCGTAGCGCCCGGGGGTCCGAAGGCGCACCCGAGCCGGGCCATGCCGCGGGGAGCGGCGCCGCAGGCAGTGCTGCTGGCCGCGCTGCTGGCGGGGCTCCGGGGCGCGACGGGTCGCCTGCTCAGCGGTGAGTGCGCGCGCTGGGGCGGGGGCTGGTTCCCAGGCGCGCTCGGCTGCGGCACCCACGGCACCCCTGGTGCGGCTGACCGTCTTCAGGGCCACGGCGCCTCTTCTCTGGCCCTCGGAGGAGAGGGCGGAGGGGTGGCGCCCCCGCCCCACCAGTGGACTCAGCCCCACCGGCTCCCGCTGCTTCTAGAGGAGCAATCGCCGGGCGGCTGAGCCCAGCGTCGGTTCCCTGCGTGTCCTGGACAGCTCGACGTCCACTCCCCGCCCAGGGTTACCAGATACCGGGAGACGGAGGCTAGATGGAACAGTGAGCAAACTGCTCCAGGAGGCGCCCCTCGGTCCGCTCCACTGAGCGAGTCTCAGTGGTGCCCGGGACCCCCACACAGCGCTTGTCCTGCCAACCGAGGAGGTCTCCTGTCCCCGGGGACGGGGTGGGGGAGTGAGGGGTGCGTACAGTAGCGATTCTAGCTCAGCTGTGCTGTGGGAACCCAGCCTGTTACTCCTGGTCTCTTCTGATGGGGGGTAGGGAGGGCGGCGGCGAAGGCAATGGCACCCCACTCCAGTACTCTTGCCTGGAGAATCCCATGGATGGAGGAGCCTGGTAGGCTACAGTCCCTGGGGTCGCTAAGAGTCGGACGCGACTGAGCGACTTCACTTTCACTTTTCACTTTCATGGATTGTAGAAGGAAATGGCAACCCACTCCAGTGTTCTTGCCTGGAGACTCCCATGGATGGAGGAGCCTGGTAGACTGACGCGACTTAGCAGCCCCAGCAGCAGGGAGGGCGGCTGGATCCCGCGCCTGGAATAAGAGCGCTTAGAAAAAGCAGCCTAGTTAGCGCGGGACAAGCCCCGCCTTGCTCGGGGGGATGACTCTAGGCTTCCTTCCTCCTGTGACTGCAGCCGCGGACTTGGACTTCAGAGGAGGTACAGTGCTCTGGCTTCTTGCCTCTTGCATTTGTTCCACATGTCGTGGCGGGGGCCAGCGGGAGGGCGATGTCCATATCCCTTCTCGGGTTTCCTTCATGGCCTTTTTCAGGCAACAGATGGGCCACGAGGGATGGAGGAGAAAGAAAACCGCCGCTCAGTTATCTATGCTTCGGAAGTTGATTGAGAGACTCTAAAGTTGGTTTCAGGATGGGGTGGGGTGCCGAGCGGCAAAATGGGAGGGTAACCGAATTCAGCTGTTTGGGTGACCAGTTCCCCGGGCTCTGTCCTCCATGGAGAGGAACAGAAGTCCCTCCCGCCCTTCCCTTTCCTGCAAGTGAGAGATGAGAGACACTTCCTGAAGGCAAGGGGACCAGATGAGCCCTGGGCCTTCTTCCAGCTCTGGGTCACTCTGGCATTCACTGGCTGACTGGGGATGTGTGGCCAGGCTGGGCCATACAGGAAACTCGTTTAGGGTGTTATGATGATCACCTTGATGATCCACCGATGGAAAAATGGAGGCTGCCAGTAAATTCACCTCCAGATTTGGGGTTCCTGGGACTCATTTGTTTTTCCTCTGCTTCCTCATTTGGAGCCACCTTTAAGGACCCATAGAAGCTGAGCTGGCCCAGCCTTCTCTCCCGTCTCCAGAATACCTCCTCAGTGAGAATGTTCCTCCTAGGAGGCCTCCTAATTTTCTGATGGAGCAGTCCTGCTAGAGTTTCTCTATTCAGCAACAGGAGAAAAATGGCAGAGAAAGGGAGAAGATGGAAAATGAAAAACCAACGTTTTTTATTTAAGAATTTAGTTACAAAAGCAATGAAAGAAGAAACTGAAAATAAGAATTCACAAGAGCTCTCTGGATTATCTGTATGGGCTCTGTTCCCATTTAAGCACTGAAAATGCAGTTCACTGTCTGCGGCCTTTTGCCCGGTACTCTGGGCAGTTTGGGGAATAACGAATGCTATCTGGCTCCCTGAACAGATGCAAAACCAGTTAGGAAAATGAGAACATTCTATGAGAGCTGGAAAGAGTTTTCCAAACACAAATCCTCAACTCCTCGCTCTGTGGCAGCAATTGACATCCAGAGTCCAAGAACCGGCTCTTCATTGCAAGGGATTCTCCTTGTTGAAGTCTGGTGTTCACTGTACAGCTGGATCCAGAAACACATGTTGTGTCTTCCTGTGGGCTCGGAAGCATATGTGTTTCTGTATTCCCAGCACCTAGCACAGCACCAGGCACCATGTGTACACTCAGTACATACTGACTGGACAAAGGAGCGATGAGGCTAATGTTTTGGGTGCAGAATTGCAATCGTGAAATTAAAAGACTCTTGCTCCTTGGAAGAAAAGTTATGACAAACTTAGTATATTGAAAAGCACAGACATTACTTTGCCAACAAAGGTCCGTATAGTCAAAGCTATGGTTTTTCCATTAGTCATATACAGGTGTGAGAGTTGGACCATAAGAAAGGCTGACCACTGAAGAATTGATGCTTTTGAATTGTGGTGTTGGAGAAGACTCTAGAGAGTCCCTGGGACTGTAAGGAGATCAAAGCAGTCCATCCTAAAGGAAATCAACCCTGAATATTCACTGGAAGGACTGATGCTGAAGTTGAATCTCCAATACTTTTGCCACCTGATGCGACGAGCTGACTCATTGGAAAAGACTCTGATGCTGGGAAAGATTGAAGGCAGGAGAAGGAGATGACAGAGGATGAGATGGCTGGATGGCATCATCAACTCGATGGACATGAGTGTGAGCAACTCATGCTTCAGGAGATGGTGATGAACAGGGAAGCCTGGCATGCTGCAGTCCATGGGGTTGCAAAGAGTCCAACCTGAGTTAGTGACTGAACAGAACAGATCAGAAATGGCTTCAGGAGCCCAGACACAAGCTAGGGTGGTGTGTACTGGTGAAGGATTTGTAATCTGTCCTCAGTAGAGTCCCATCCATTTGTCTTTGTCTTCAGCCTTTCAGGTGTCAGTCAGATGAGACATATTACATAGGCTTCTGGTGCAACCTGAGCTTTCATTGGCATGGGGGATGTCTCTTATGTCTCCTGCATTGGCAGGTGGGTTCTTTATGACTAGTACCACCTGGGAAGCCATATGTGACCTTAGCCAAGCAAATTTCTCTGAGCCTCAGTTTTCTCATCTGTAAAATGAGGCATAAACAACGTCTACAGCAGAGGATTACTATGAGTGTTCAGTGAGATAAGGTGTGTATGTAAATGTAAAAGCCCTTAGCGTAATGCATGACACACAGAAAGAGTTCACTAAACCTTAGCTGTTGTCTTTAAGCAAGACCAGTAGCAGAAATCCCCTTGGATCTGATGCTCATAGCTTCTGCTTATACCATAGACTGGGTGAATTCTCAGTCCTGCAACCTAGGCAGAGGGCTCCAGCGTTGAGAAGCTCACACCTGAGTTCAGAATGCCTCTTTTACCCGAAGGAAACCCCAAACAGAGGCAACTCACTTTAAACCACACTATCTCCTGAGACTCCCAAATGGCATGAAAGTGTTTGTGTGCCTTTAAGTGAAACAATAAATCTTCATCCACCGCTCTTATAGAGATTAATTTTAAATGTCTGCTTTTCAGTCATCTGTAATGGAATAAACAAAGCATGGAGGTCCTACACAATTTAGCCATCAGAGTCTAAATCACTGCATCTCCGCACTGGAAGGGGTATTAATTTGCTCTGAGAGCCTAAATGACACTAAAACAGTCCACTGATGAGTAATCAGAATTCCTGCCCAGCTCCATTCAGATGTCTCCAAGCGTCTCTGCTCTGGTATATTTTAAGTGTTAGTTGCTCAATCGGGTCCGACTCTTTGTGACCCCACAGACTGGAGCCCGCCAGGCTCCTCTGTCCATGGAATTCTCCTGGTAAGAATACTGGAGTGGGTAGCCATTTCCTTCTCTAGGTCATCTTCCCTGTCCAGGAATTGAACCCAGGTCTCCTGCATTGCAGGCAGATTCTTTACCATCTGAGAGTGTGTTGGGGGGCACTAAAATAGGTAGGCTTCTTTTCTTCTCCAGGTCAGCCAGTCTGCCGGTTAGGAACCCAGAAGCCTTGTTATGAAGTCATTTACTTCCGTGATGCTTCTCGAAGACTGAACTTTGAGGAAGCCAGAGCAGCCTGCAGGAGAAATGGGGGCCAGCTAGTCAGCATTGAGTCTGAAGATGAACAGAGACTGATAGAAAAGTTCATTGAAAACCTCCTGGCTTCTGATGGCGATTTCTGGATTGGGCTCAGGAGGCGTGAGGACCAAAAAAGCAATGGCACAGCCTGCCAGGACCTTTATGCCTGGATCGATGGAAGCACAGCAGCATTTAGGTAAGTGTGCGGAACTCACAGCGGCTAACTCACTGGACATAGCTCAAGAAAGAGGCAGGCTAGATCCCCGGTGCCAGTCAGGAAGGAAGAAAAGCCCAGCTGGGCAGAGCCCCAAGGGGATAGCAGCACTGGCACAGCCACAGACCGAAGCAGTGTGGCAAGGGTGATAAATCAGCCTTAACTTGGGCCCAGCTCATGTTCAGAGAGCTCTGCCCAGGAGGGTGGCTCAGAAGCATTGCTTCAATAGGGCACAATGCTTGATGTCAGCAGTTCTGGCTACCTGGCCTTTTGGACTAGAACCCTAGTGAGAGATTTTTTAATTTTTATTAGAGTGTAGTTGATTTCCATTGTGTTACTACAGCAAAGTGAATGTATACATATACATATATCCACCCTTTTTTAAGACCTTTCCCTTACAAGCCATTACAGAGTACCGAGTAGATTCCCTGTGCCATACTGTAGGTCCCTGTTAGCTATCTATTTTATATATAGTAGTGTGTATATGTCAGAGAAGGCAATGGCACCCCAATCCAGTGCTCTTGCCTGGAAAATTCCATGGACAGAGGAGCCTGGAAGGCTGTAGTCCATGGGGTCCCTAGGAGTCGGACACGACTGAGCGACTTCCCTTTCACTTTTCACTTTCATGCACTGGAGAAGGAAATGGCAACCCACTCCAGTGTTCTTGCCTGGAGAATCCCAGGGACCGGGAAGCCTGGTGGGCTGCCATCTCTGGGGTCGCACAGAGTCAGACACGACTGAAGCGACTTAGCAGTAGCAGCAGCAGCAGTGTGTATATGTCAATCCCAATCTCCCAGTTTATCCCTCCCTCCACCCTCTTACACCTTGGTAACCATAAGTTTGTTTTCTACATCTGTGACTCTATTTATGTTTTGTAAATGTGTCCATTTGTACCATTTTTTTAGATTCCACATATAAATGATATCATATGATATTTGTTTTTCCCTGTCTGACTGAGTTCACTCAGTGTGACAATCTCTACGTTCATCCATGTTGCTGCAAATGACATTATTTTGTTCTTTTTATGGCTGAGTAATATTCCATTGCATATATGTACCACATCACATATCCATTCCTCTGTTGATGGACATTTAGGCTGCTTCCATGTCTTGGCTACTGTAAACACTGCTGTGGTGAATATTGGGGTGCATGTATATTTTGAATTATGGTTTTCTCTGAGTATATGCCCATGAGTGTGATTGCAGGCCCAGTGAGAGACTAAAGGCCTAGGGGGCTGAAGGGCTTTAGACAACAAGGAATTATGCTGCTGCTGCTGCTGCTAAGTCACTTCAGTTGTGTCCGACTCTGTGCGACCCCAGATATGGCAGCCCATCAGGCTCCCCCATCCCTGGGATTCTCCAGGCAAGAACACTGGAGTGGGTTGCCATTTCCTTCTCCAATGCCTGAAAGTGAAAAGTGAAAGTGAAGTCGCTCTGTCATGTCCGACTCTTCGAGACCCCATGGACTGCAGCCTACCAGACTCTTCCGTCCATGGGATTTTCCAGGCAAGAGTACTGGAGTGGGTTGCCATTGCCTTCTCTGGAATTATGATGACAGGCAAGAAATTAGAGCCAGATCTAATTCTCTGGATTGGCCAAGAGGGGACACAAAGAAGCCTGTGGTTTGCAGACCCCTTCTAAACCTCCAGTATTGGACTCACTTCACATACTCGCCCTGGCACCATGGCACTGCCATCGTCTCTCCCTGAGGAAAGCAGTGACGTGGAAAAATGTCATCAAATATCAAAATGCAAAGGCAGACTTAAGATGGGAAACGTACTTTAACAAATTTAACAGTTACTATCTTTTTATAATAAATAGTATATATAAATCAGTAAAACGCTAAATGTTTAAATGTCAATAAAACCCATGAGCAAAAGACCTGAGCAAACAGTTCACAAAATAGACACTCTAACTGGTAAACAATCGTATGGGGAAAAAATTTAAACTCAGTTTCAATCAAAAGAATGAAGATAAGAATATCTCTTTTTACCTACTCCATTTAAGACAGCATGTCAGCATTTATCGAAGCCCACCCATTTGGCTATTCTGACCCTCACCTTCGTTTAATCCAGGAGTATCTCCTCCAAGATTCTCATGGACCTCTCCTCCCAGGAGAAACCTTTTTTTTTCGTCTGCTCTGGGTCTTCACTGCGGCACTCAGGCTTCCCTAGTTGTGGCACACAGGCTCTCTAGTTGCCAGGGGCAAGCTTACCTGCCAATGGCATGTGGGATCTTAGTTCTCCAACCAGGGATCAAACCTATGTCCCCTGCATTGGAAGGCATGATTCTTCACCACTGGGCTGCCAGGGAAGTACTCCTGGGAGAAATTTTAAAAAAGAAGATTAGCAGGAGGAACTACCCTCTCCACCAGTGCAGCTGGTCCCCAGAGCCATGACTTATACTTACTGAGCCCCCCTCACCTCCTCCATCCTGTCTAGGTTCCCCTCCCCTCTTCTCAGGGAGCCTCAGTGGCTTGCTTACCTTGTGGGAAGACCCAGACCCTTATCCCTGAGGAATGTGAAGCCCTAGTCAACTTGAATTTCTCAGTCTGGAGTGATTTCACTTTTCTATTTACCATCAAAATGGAGCACATGAGTACCAACAGGTACCCAAGTAGATACCTGAGTGCCAAACATATCCCCCTGCCTATAACAGCAGAGATACCTTCATGATTAGGGTCAGTACCTCCTACAAAGACAATGACTCCTCCTCTTGCCTGCTCGTTCCTGGACACAAGGATCCCTTGGTGTCCAAGTGGCAGCCATTGGTTCAACAACATTCGTGGTATATCTTCTGGTGGAAGGATTTCTCCTCTGGGTACCAGGCCCTCTAAACCCACAGGCCTCAATATTGCAGAGACAGGAAGCACAAATTCCCCAAGTGGGTACTGCCAGGGATGGGAAGCAAGGGTTGTCCTCCTTTTGCAAGCTATAGCCTTGAGAAATGTATTTCTTAAAGAATAAAGCTTGAACATCAAAATTACTTCTTTATCCATGGACTGCAGAATGGATGTTGTGTTACCAGGCATGAAAATCACAATAATCTCATTGTACATCTCCATCAGAGCGCTTGGGTGACTAGGTGCATCGTCAAGGAGCAGTAATACTTGGAAAGGAATCGTTTTTCTGATAGTAGGTCTCAACAAAGGGCTTAAAATATTCAGTAAATCATGCTGTGAACAGTTGTGCTGTCATCCAGGCTTTGTTGTCCCATTTATACAGCAAAGGCCAAGTAGATTTAGCATATTTCTTAGGGGTCCTAAAATTTTCAAAATGATCGGTGAAAACTAGCTTCAACTTAAAGTCACTGGCTGTGTCAGCTTTTTTAAAAATTACTATTTATTTTTTATTGAAGGATAATTGCTTTACAGAATTTTGCTGTTTTCTGTCAAACCTCAACATGAATCACTTTCACTTTCATGTATTGGAGAAGGAAATGGCAACCCACTCCAGTGTTCTTGCCTGCAGAATCCCAGGGAAAGGGGAGCCTGGTGGGCTGCCGTCTATGGGGTTGCACAGAGTCGGACATGACTGAAGCGACTTAGCAGCAGCAGCAGCAGGTGCCATCAGTAGTAAAGAATCTGCCTGCCAATGCAGGAGATGCAAGAGAGTCAGGTTCGATCCATGGGTTGTAGAAAATGCGAACCCACCCTGTATTCTTGGTTAGAAAATTCCACAGGCAGAGGAGCCTGAGCAGATATGCACACATACATCCCCACCAGTCATCCTGCTCTTTGAAGCTTTGAAGCCAAACATTGATTTCTCCTGTCTAAATTATGAAAGTCCTAGATGGTATCTTCCAATAAAAGGCTGTTTCTTCTACTCTGAAAATCTGTTTAGTGAGGCCACCTTTGTAAGTTATATTTAGCTAGATCTGGATAACTTGCTTCAGCCTCTAAGCAGCATCTACTGCTTCAGCATGCACTTTTATGTTATGGAGACAGTTTCTTTCCTTAACTTCATGAATCAACCTCTGTTAGCTTCCGATTTTTCTTCTACACCCCTTGGCTTCCAGACCCCAGAATACCCTTGCATGACACAAAGGTCGATGATTCAAAGTCTGCACTGCATCTCGGAGGATGTTGCCCCCTCCTCACAAGTATTGCCACTCAGTCAGTGCTTCAGGTGGATTTTCAACAAGCTTGTTCATCCTTCTGTCAGACTGGCAGCTTTAGGAGAGCGAAGCGTGTGGTCCGACTAGTAAATCCCCTGCCTACTCCCACATCTCCTTTGCTAGAAACTTGGTTTTTTGGTCTAATTAGATCTTATTTAGAATCCTGAGCTGGTAGATCAAAGACTGTGTAAGTATTTGGATAGTGATGCTAAGGCCCTGGGGTGGAAGAGGCAAACCAATGCCCGGATTATCTCTTCCTATCAACATGAATCATTGCCCCTTTCAGGGTGAAAGGAGTCCAGTGGGGTCTAGTTGCCACCAAATGCTAGGCCAGTCTCTGTTTCTGGCAGGTTGGATTTGGCAGTAGCTCGATCAGCCTTGGCTAGTGGGAACAGCTACTGCTGAGCCCATGCATGGCCTCCCTCCTGCCACCACGGCCACTCTAGTATACGCCTATGACATCAGCACAGGGGCAGCTGCTCACAGGTTGAGCTGTTTTGTCTCCCTGGTTAGTCAGTGCCTCTTCTGTGCTAGAGGCTTCTTGCTGGGCTTTAACATATGGTAGATTTTCGTACTTTATACCTACTCCCATATGTCTGTTCACGTCACTCTATCCAAGAACTCCTTGTCCTCAGCCTCCCACTCTTTCTCCTTTTAGACTCCTGATCAGCTGACCAAGCTCTTTGCCTTAGTCTAATGTCCAATAACTTCTCTTTCCATACCAAGTGGTTAAGTAGGCACATCAACAAAGCTCTGGCCATTGGGAGGTTGCCTCTTCACCACTAAACCTTTCACAACCACCTCTGAGTGGGGCTGTAGTACAGCTGCTGCCCACTGGGAGTTGTCTCCCCATGCTTGGCGACCTAAGGCTAGCTTTATCAGCTGGTCATAAGGGATTCCCTTATGCAGCTGTAGGTATAAGCTGAGGGATAGGCTCTGGTACAATAGAGGAAGATATCATGGCGGTCTGCTCTGTTTGTACATGCCCTTTGGTCCTAAATATACCTCTTCCATCTTATAATGAGTTGATTCCTGCCTAATCTTTTGACTAAGTGTGTCTGACAATATCTCACTTTGACCGAGCAAGTTGGATTGTATGGTCTCTTGGTACTCCTTGCCTAGTAGCAAGCCAGAGTTCCTTGCAAAAGGTGGTTTTTTTCCCTCAGCTACAGGTGATATGGCCTTGCTACAGAATCTCAAGGGTTTGCATTGTGATTCTCTCACTGGAGCTTGTACGGATGCTACATGACATTGTTTTTCTCACCACCGATGCCTCTAACAATAGGGTGTGATGGATCATACGGCCCAAGTGGGAAGTCTGCTTCAATCACAGCCTAGAACCACTTCAGAGTCCTTTTTGGCTCTGGATCCCACTCAAAGACAGCTGCCTTTCATGTCAACAGGTATATATACCAGAACAGTATTCCCAGGTATGAAATATGCCACCTCTAGAGCCCAAAGGGACCTACCACATGCTAGGCTTCCTTCTTCAAATGATTGCAAGATGCTTCATGTATTATGAGATGAAATAATTTAACCCTTAACTTGAAAGAGGTGTTGTGCCATTGCCTAGACTACAAAACACCTACACATTTTCATGAAGTAGCAGGCCCCTGAATCTTCATAGCATTTATCTCCAACCTTGGGGCTTCCCTGATAGCTCAGTTGGTAAAGAATCTGTCTGCAATGCAGGAGACCCCGGTTCAATTCCTGGGTCAGGAAGATCCCCTGGAGGAGGGATAGGCTACCCACTCCAGTATTCTTGGGCTTCCCTTGTGTCTCAGCTGGTAAAGAATCTGCCTGCAATGTGGGAGACCTGAGTTCAATCCCTGGGTTGGGAAGATCCCCTGGAGAAGGAAAAGGCTACCCATTCCAGTATTCTGGCCTGGAGAATTCCATGAACTGTATAGTCATGGGGTCACAAAGAGTGGGACTTGACTGAGAAACTTTTCACTTTCACTTTCAACAATATGGTGATTTTGGAGAAGGCAAAATCACCAAGGTGATTTTGGAGAAGGCAATGGCACCCCACTCCAGTACTCTTGCCTGGAAAATCCCATGGGTGGAGGAGCCTGGTAGGCTGCAGTCCATGGGGTCGCTGAGGGTCGGACACGACTGAGCAACTTCACTTTCACTTTTCACTTTCATGCATTGGAGAAGGAAATGGCAACCCACTCCAGTGTTCTTGGAAGTCTCTCTTCATGTCATATTATGACAGAGGGTAGGAAAAGTAATATAGTCCTGGGGAAAGACCATAAATATATACTGATGTCTATCCCAAATGAAGGCAGACTGTTTGTGATTCTCTTTCTGATACAGATGAAAAGGAATGTACTCACCAAATCTTCATACTAGGTACCCAAGGACATGTTAACCAGCTCTAGCAAAGATGCCACATATGGCATAGCAGCTGCAATGGAGGCTTCTACTTGGTTGAGTCTGTGCTCCTCCAGTTTCATCCTTCAGAATCTGCCTGATTTTTGCAGGGGCCAGACTAGTGAATTATATAGAGATGTGGCGGGGAATACCGTCCTGGCATTTTCTAGGTCTTTGGAGGCAGCACTACTTTCTGTCATGTTTGCCTGGATAAGGTATTGTTTTCTGTTTACTATCTTGAAGAGGACAGGGAAGAATGCAGTTTTCAAGGCTTCCACTTGACCTTCTCCCTATTATAACTCTTATCCCATAAGTTTTCAATTCATATATTTTAAAACTGGAGAATGACCACTGGATGGGTCCCACTGTGAGCTGGTCCTTATCTCAGAGAGACAGCACTGAGCAGTCCTGAAGAGAGATCTTAGTTCTCTACCCAGGAATAGGACCTGCATAGCCTGGATGAAAACCAGGAATCCTAGCCACTAGTCCACCAGGGATTAGAGGCTAAAAGCAAAGTTCCCCTGACCCATTGAAAAATACATTTCTCACAGAGGCAAAAACATAAAAACAGGTACAAAGTTTATTATTAGAAACACAGCAGTGGGAGAGCACATGGGTGCATGCTCAGTCGCTCAGTCGTGTCCGACTCTTTGTGACCCTATGGACTATAGATCACCAGGCTCCTCTGTCCATGGCATTCTCCAGGCAACAGTATTGGAGTGGGTTGCTGTTTCCTCCTCCAGGGGATCTTCCCAACCCAGGGATCCAACCCAGATCTCCTGCATCTCCTGCCTTGCAGGCAGATTCTTTACCGCTGAGCCACCACGGAAGTGTGGGTAAACACACAGAGAAGCAATTTGTTTATTTAAGTCAGCAGTTAGGCAGAAATACACACCCGGAGAGAAAAGATACGGGAGTCCTCTCTAATGAGGAGGGGTGAAGTAAAGAGGTGATTTTAATCACTGATATAGGATAAACCTTCTGGGTCTTCATTTACCTTTGGGCAGTTATCTTGTTTCTTTTTTCATACCTGACAGGTCCAAGGACCTTCCCCAAGATGCATGCACAACTTTTTGTTAAGATGGATCTTACCACAGATGCCTGTAGGTGCATGTGGTCTCCCACGCACCTACTTATTATGCTCCCCCTCCCTTTTTGATCCCCCCAAAAAGCCTTCCATGGGCAGACAGGGAACTTTTCCTTGATCTCGAGTGGTCATCTTATCTCTTTATTCCAGCAGAGCGCAGCTTATGCCACTAGCTTTTTGCTTGGAGTGTCTGGGTGAGAACACAGCCTCAAGCAAACACAACTTTGCTTGACAAACACCAGCTGTTCAGCCTGGAGGCCCATCTATCTCCTACATCAGTCCTGAAACAGAACTCGATTTAATACTTGGCCTCAATATGCTCCCACTCAAATGGGTAACCTTAATGACACTTCAAGTCTTTGGGTAGCAGTGTTAACTTGCACACTCTTTCCACAATCTTTGTAATATCAGGGTATTCTTCCTTCCCCAGTGTATGGTTCCTTGAATAAATGGCCATAGGTCCCTTGGGGAGAATAGAGGAAAATATCATGTGTACCTGGGGCCTCCCAGGGGGTGCTGCTGCTTCTGCTGCTGCTGCTGCTGCTGCTAAGTCGCATCAGTCGTGTCCACCTCTGCGCAACCCCATAGACGGCAGCCCACCAGGCTCCTCCATCCCTGGGATTCTGCAGGCAAGAACACTGGAGTGGGTTGCCATTTCCTTCTCCAATGCACAAAAGTGAAAAGTGAAAGTGAAGTCGCTAAGTCGTGTCCGACTCTTAGCAACCCCATGGACTGCAGCCTACCAGGCTCCTCCGTGGTAAAGAACCCACCTGCCAGTGTAGGAAATGTAAGAGACTCAGGTTCAATCCCTGGGTTGGGAAGATCCCCTGGAGGAGGTCACGGCAACCCACTGCAATCCACTCCAGCATTCTTGCCTGGACAATCCCACGGACAGAGGAGCCTGGTGGGCTACCGTCCATAGGGTCCAGAGTTGGACATGACTGAGGCAACTTAGCTCACATGCACGCACCATGGGCATCTACTGGGGTGTCGCGGGGTCCTTCCTCTTTCTAGCAGTGAGTTCCAAGCCTAAAAGCTGGCTCAAGTCCAGAAACTAGATTCCAGGCATCATATTGGATGCCAGGCATCCATCCCATTATCTGTGAAATAAATTAACATAAAGCCATAAGGCCAGTGGGGAGGAAAACAGACAAGGGGAGGCCCATCAACAAGGTTGGAAAATTTCCTGGAGGTGACTGGTGAGGTGCAGAGCCCAGCCCCGGTCAGGAACCCCAGCTGTCCAGACAGTGTCCAAGCTGTGTTGCAAGTTCAGCTATCATCCAGGCAAATTCAACCCAGTGAGTTCAGCAGAGAATTTTCCTTCTGCTGACCTGCAGCACCAGACTCAAGCAGAGCTCTTCTGGGGTAGTACACGGAGAGCTGTCTCTTAGGTGCCCATGAGGAGGGGCTGTGACGAGAGCTAGGCAGAGCAGCAGAGCTCATCTAAACAGTCTGAGCATCAGGGCAGAGCTGGGCCCTGGAAGCAACCTGCTTGGGTGAGTAACCAGGCAGAGTACGAAGCCCAGCCCTGAGTCAGCACACGGCCTGGGTGCTCACAGCATCTAAACTACGGAATCCAAGGCTTTAACCTGGCACCCACAGATCTAACTGGGCAGCCGCACCATTTAATTCCAAGTACCACTAGGGCTGCAGTGCACCCCATCCAGGAAACTGGGAGACAAAGACAAGAAATCAGGCAGCGGAGGCTAACAAAAGGTCTCAGCAGCCTGATGAAGTAGAAACAACTTAAACACTGAAAAAGACTAGCTGGGCCTCCTGCTTTTTCCCAAACTCTGGCTCCTGCTTTGAAGCCTCAGATGCTTGAATATTCTATCCACTCCTCAGAGTTCAGAAGGCAGCTGTGGCTACTGAAAAGCATGGGGAGATGGAAGCAGGGTGAGCTCTGGATGCAATAAGCCATGCCTCTCCTGGTACATCTGATTTCTTAAAAAAGAGAAACAAAACCCAGTTACCCAAAAGCAAAAAAAATAATAAGATTGTCCAGACTGGCCCTGCTGGCTGCTTTTTCTCATAATAACTTTGCAGACATCATATGGTAATATATTCCTCCCTGCAAAGAAGCTGTGGCAAATGTCAGATGATTGATTGTGATGTCCATATTCGAAAGCATGGTTCTCCTTATTGGCAGCACTTCAATTCCTCCCTCTCTCTTAAGTTCCTGGCTCGGTGGAATTTGATAGGAAAGCAAAGGCTTTGAAGTCTTGCGGGATCCTTCTCCAGTTGCCTCCACTGTTGACCCCTTTCCTACAGGAACTGGTATGTGGATGAGCCTTCCTGCGGCAGCGAGGTCTGCGTGGTCATGTACCATCAGCCGTCGGCCCCCGCCGGCATCGGGGGCCCTTACACGTTCCAGTGGAATGACGACCGATGTACCATGAAGAACAATTTCATCTGCAAATATTCTGATGGTAATGAATCCTCTCCCAAGTTATGTGGCTGCATTCTCAGCCTCCTGTCTCCTTTCATAATTAGCTGCTGGTTCTAAGAATTTGTCACGTAGTCTCTGAGAAAGCTTGTTGCAAATGCCAGCAGTGTTAAACTTTGGGAATTCTTGTAAAGGGAGATGACCTGATACCTCCTCGCTGAGGAGTAATTCTAGCAAAGAAGAGGGTATTAGATGCTAAGAGATGAAGAAATGAAAGGGTCTAATTTATGGATGATAAGGCAAGAATTATGAGAACTTCAAGAAATAAAAAGCCTTCCAGGTGGACAGTTACAATTCTTATTCTTTCCATATGTGAGGTTGTACACTGTAGGAGCTTCAAATAAGGAAGAAATATGAAAGGAAGCTGGCCATTTTTCTTGCCTGTCTCCTGCCAGCCATTTTCTGGGGCATTAAGGAAACAGGATAATGACCACAGGAGGTAGATGATAAAATATGCCAATTTTACTGATACTGGGCAGATAGCAGTCACTTTGATGAGCAGGCTTAAACTCCTTAGGCCACCGTCTATATATATGCCTTGCAAATTTAACTAGCTTTTTCTTCTACATCTATTAAGGGTTTTGAATTGGCTACAAGCCCATAATCTCACTGTGCTGGGCTTTCCCAAATTCCTCCATTTGATGGACTTCAATCTAAACATGAAGGGATTTTCTGTTACTGAAGCATTTCACCACCCTGAAGCCAACTGCTTGATCTCAATTCGGCATCTTTTCCTGACAGGAGTAGAATGACTTGTTAGTTACATCTAGCTGGGGACTAAACAATCCTGTCATTTAAAAACTGTTGGAGCTTGACTGTGCCTTTGCTGCTAAAGTTGTTTTTCCTCCCTCTTCACCCCTTCAGATGAATTCTTCTCTCCAGAGACCTGGTCTTCCCCACCATAGAGTTGTCTCAGGCAGGGAGGTTGCAAGGATCAAGGCTGACTTGCAGGGCACTTTTTTAGAGCAATTAAAGCAACTCACTTATGACAAACTGGCTGCCCATCACTTTTGTTCATTATATCCTATTATCACCATGATTTAAAATTTTGTACCTTAAACATTTTTTGAAATGTGAGATTTGGGCACTGGTTTTCATAGCCTTTTATTTTGGGGTTAGAACCAGTTAGTTTTTTAAAAAATAATTTTGTTTATTCATTGTGCTGTTGCCTGTATTAGACTGAGTCCTGGCAGGGTAAAGATGGCACACTCAAAGGGTTTAATGGGAGGAGTATAATAAAATGATATTTACCAAAGTGTGGACACAGAGCATGAGATGGTGACGTGCCCAGGGACCAGCTGCAATAGGAAACTATTACTACCCCTAGGCTTCAAGGAGCGAAGGGAGGGTATGGTTTTAGCGGAACCCAGAGAAATCTTGGAGTCATGCAAGAGGAGCCACCCAACAGAAGCTATAACCAGACAACACGGTACTGTTGAACCACCATGATGTGGGAGAGAGGTCTGGGGGGTCATACTAGGACCTGTCTCTTCTCCTACCCTCTAATCTCCTGCTTCTGCTCCTATTAGTTAAGTCCAATCAAGAACCAAAGGACAAGGGAGCCCCGGGACACATCCCCAGAGGTCAGCCTCCCAGGACACAGAGAAGGACCAAGAATAGATTGAGCAGAGGGATGTGGGCACAAGGAAGAAAACTAGCACATTGCCTTTCTGTAGACCGCCCCCTCCTTCTCAGGATAAGCTCACGTACCTCAGCACACCACGAAAGGACTGGCTTGATCAGACCCTTGCCTCTCTGCAGCCCCAGTTCTCACCGCTTTTATTCCCTCCCCCATCCAGTTCCCTTCTGCGTTTTGTGAAGTTCTCCATGGTCTCTTAACTGCTGTTTCCAGTGCTTGGAACATCCTTCCCTCTTTTCCAGTCAACTCATTTTCAGCCTTCAGGTTAAGCATCACCTTCTCTCATAACAATAATAGATGGTCCTGGATTGTATCTTTGATGATGACAATGGTAATTTTCCATAAAGGGCATTTTTAGGACAATTGGCATAACTTGAATAAGATCTGGAGATTGGATGATACCATACATATCAAGGTTGATATTTTGGTTTCGATAATTGTACTATGGTTATGATAGAGTATGCCCCTCCCAGTCCTGTTTTAAATACACACTGAGGTATTTAGGGAGTAAAGGGTAACTATGACTACAACTTATTCTCCGAAAAAAAGTTATGCATGTATCTGTATGTGAATATATATGTGTGTCTGTGTATATATAGAGATTTAGATATAGATACATAGATATAAATATATGGAGATATATATAAAGAGAGAGACAGAATAGTTATATAAATGAAATGTGATACAATGATAACATTTGGGTGAAGGATACATGGGAATTCTTTGCAATAGTCTTGCAAATTTTCATAAATTTTAAATTATTTCCAAATAAGTTTAAAAAAAAAAATCACTTCCTCTGGGAAGCATTCCAGGGCTTAACCTCAAAACTAGGTTAAGTGTTCCTCCTATGAGGCTCATAACACCTCACACACGCAGTACGTATGCTGCCTGTTGGCAAGTTTGTCCACTTCACTATATGGTTGGCATGAAGTCTGGAAATACACATGTTTGACCCCGCACTTGATGGACTGGGGGAAGGTCACCTGGCATGGCTCCAACATTATGGCACAATATCGTTTTATACCAGAGGGCAAGTGACCAGTTGAAAGACAGCGTCTAAAACTAAATTTGACGACATGACCACTTAGAGTAGGCAGCATGCCAGCCAGATCTGAACACTTGATTCGTCCCGGGTGCTTCTGGATTCCTTCTGGAAGCATAGACACATTCAGTGGAAATCAGAGACAAATTATCTGAGGCAATGTCACGGGCCATTGCAGCCGAGATGGAAATGCTGCATTAATTTGCCACGTTCACTGCAGTTTTGCCCAGTGGATCGAACTATGGAGGGACAACAAAATGACTGCATCGTTTTCTGTAATGTCATTGAATATACGATGTATTGTAATATAACATCACAAAATTAATATGTATGAATATTCTCCTATAATTCTATATTTATTGCCATCCTGTAGAGTGTAAGTTCCTTAGACTGCTGGGATGGCTTTTTATTTGCTGGTGTGTCTCTAATACCTAGCATGGAGTTTGTCTCCTTGGGATCTTAAATTTTCATTTGAATTTTTAAAATTCAAATCCCAGTTCAGCTACTTATTAGCCATGAGATTTGAGTAAGTTGCTTAATTTCCCTGTACCTGAGTCTCCTTGTGAACAGATTCAAAATAGCACTTACTCACAAGGCTGTCATCAGGATAAATTGTGTTTGTTTTTATAAAAACATTTAGAACATAATAGTGTTTCTATCATATAGCAGACATTTTTAATAAATAAATGGATTTGCATCACCTCTACACACATACACACACAGACATGATTAAAAGTTTCCCTTCTGAATAAAACTTCAGAATAACTTTGACATCCTGGCCTTGTGTGTGCATGTTACTCGCTCATGTCCAACTCTCTGCGACCCCACAGACTGTAGCCCACCAGGCTCCTCTGTCCATAAGATTCTCCAGGCAAGAATACTGGAATGGGTTGCCATTTCCTTCTCCAGGGAATCCTCCCAACCCAGGGATTGAACCCAGGTCACCTGCATTGCAGGCAGATTCTTTACCATCTTAGCCACCAGGGAAGCCCCTCCAGGCCTTAGGACTATAAAGTCTAAAATTTTGACCTTAAAGACTGACTCTATGATCCCAGAGTATCTGATCAGCATAAGAGTCCCTGCCAGTACAAAAGACTGATAGAATTTCTGCCAGAAGTAAAATCATTACTGTAGGTTGTCTGTGTAGCCTGACTCTCCAGAGGCTCTTAGAATTAAATAGTTCAGGTTCTAGATCACAGCTCTGCTTTGGGGCGGCCCATAGTCTACTTAGTCCCCAGCCACCTCCACTGCTTGGAGATTGGTGTTCATTGCTCTAAAACATCCCTAGTAGGAACTGATTAAATGTCTTGGATTGCTTTAAACCAGTTCAGGGGACCTCCCTGGATGTCCAGTGGCTAAGACTTCATGCTCCCAATGCAGAGGGCCCGGGTTTCATCTCTGGCCAGGGAAACTAGATCCCACATGCCACAACTAAGACCCAGTGCAGCCTAATAGAATAGAATAGAATAGAATATTCAGGCCTGGGTGTAGCCAGGGAGGAATAGGGATTATTGTTGAAACCAGATTAGCCGTATGTTGATAAGCATTGACACTGCATAGGGGTTCATTATACCAATCTTTCCACTTTTGTGTATATTTGGAAGTTCTCATATTTAAAAGTTTTCATGCTTTTTTTAAAAGTGTCCAAGCAAAGCTGGGGAAAGGCTAGTCTTTGTGCAGAAGGGATTCTTTGGACTTACTAACCAGGTTCTGGAGCCTGATAGCATGAAATGAAGTTTGTTGGAAGACTGAATGAGCAACTAAATGGAAGCTGTGCCCTGGCCAGTTTCACTCAGATGGTATGGCAATTTACATATTACTCTCATTCTTATCCCTTTCTGCTGCAGAGAAGCCAACAGTTCCTTCTACAAGGACTGGAGGTAAGACTGTCATTGGAGATTTGAGTTCATTTGGGCTGTTTTACACAGGTTTAGAACCTCTGGATAGGTTTAGAGTCACATGCTCTTTATACCAGATTATTCGATGGAAAGACACCAACTCTTTGGATGGGTATATGTCACACCGAGACACCGCATGTGATTCATTAATCTCACTCTCTGCTGCTGCTGCTGCTGCTAAGTCGCTTCAGTCGTGTCTGACTCTGTGCGACCCCATAGACGGAAGCCCACCAGGCTCCGCCATCCCTGGGATTCTCCAGGCAAGAACACTGGAGTGGGTTGCCATTTCCTTCTCCAATACATGAAAATGAAAAGTGAAAGTGAAGTCACTCAGTCGTGTCTGACTCTTCACGACAAGAATCTCACTCTCTAGGGTCGCCTTTCAACTGTGTGAAAAGGAACAATTACAAATCAGTTTGGGATGTTACTTATCCTTATTGACAATATGAAAGGAGTAATTCAATCTAACGAGACAAGTGAGTCAAACTGATAATTCTGGTCCTAAAAGTGAGTCATCGGCCCTTCCTCCGTGTTCTGCAGCACTTTATGGGCCTTGATGTCAGCTGCCTGCTGGCTGTGTTCCTTCTTGATTCTTGGCAGCAAGAGTCATACCAGAAAGATCACGAAAAGTAGACCTCTCGGTCAGCAAATTCAGTTCTTCACTTTCTGTGGTTATAAACTGCACTGGTCACTTTGCTAGTGCTTTTTGACATCCCCCCCAAAGCTGATAGGACCTCAGAGAATATCTGGATGTTAATGCTTTTCTCCAGGTTCTAAGTACATGTGTCTCTCTCCAGGTGAAGAGATAGAGCCAGCAACACCCATCCTTCCAGAAGACACAGAGAAAGCAGATGCCACAGAAATACTGAAAGAAAGCAAAGGTATACATAAAATTCTCCCAGGGAAAAATAGATAATGGGACTCTCCTGATTATAAATTCCCCATGGTTACATACCCTGCTTTGTTCATCCCACGGCTGCTTAAAAATGAAAACAGACAGGGCACTCGGGCTTTGTCAAAACTGTATTAAATGTTAGATTTTGTCAGTGAAATATACAAAGGGAATTTTCCTAAGACAATTAGGGCGATTAGATGAGACAAGAGGTAAAAAGTCTTCAGGAAGACAGTCGGAGACTTGAGAACCTCCCAGAAGTTGTTTGGGTCAGGTTGGGGGGAAGGGGTGGGAATTGAGAATGAATATTGAGAAATAAGAGCAGAAAGACCCAGGCCATGATTAATATTTCTTTACAAGACAAATAGAGAAAATGGACATAAAAGATAAAAGAAAATGGGGTGATAAACTGGAGTGCTAATGGACTTTCAACCTCAACTCTCACCTTGAGTTTCAAGAGGAAGATATGGGCTGGTAGCTAGACTTAATAATGTGGGTAAATGTCAAATCAATATAGGATACATCTGAAACTAACATGATATTGTACGTCAACTATATTTCAATTAAAACAAAAAAAGAGAAAGATCTGAGATTTTGTCACTGGGTAACTTTAAGAAACAAACACTTAATTTTTCAGTTTAGTTATTTACATAATAGAAGTAACAGTATTTTTCTCACCTACCTAAGAGCATCTACTGTGTCCATATAATGAAATAGGATCCTGAAGTACTGAAATTCAGCCGTGACACTAGCCACCCCAAATTAACACAGACCCTACAGGTTAAGGGCTCAGTCCCCACACAGACTGCCCTTGCTTCAGATATCAGCCACAAGATTGGGGGTCCCCAGGCCACCCGCACTTCTAATCAACTGACTGCAATTCCAATGAGTCACTTTCAGTAATTCACTAGAACAACTTATAGAACTCAGAAAAACACCATACCCATAACTACATTTTATCTGCGCTTTTCTTTTCAGAAGCTGCCTTGAATCTTGCCTACATCCTAATCCCCAGCATTCTCGTTCTCCTCCTTGTGGTCACCACAGGTGTATGTTGGGTTTGGATCTGTAGAAGGAGGCAAGTAAAACGTTGATCCTGTAAACCTTTGTGTTTTCTGAACTTGGACTTCATTAAAAGGCAAGGCAGCTCCAAGAGAATCTCTTCTGCAGATTTGAGAATAAATCTTCTGATGGGTTTGGGGCACTCAGAAGTACTAAGCATTTGTACTCAGCTGTAATTAACAGAGTGATCTTACATTCTTTAATTTTTTAGTGTGGAAGATTTTAAATGACTTGAGGGGTGAGACTGCATTATTCACCTGTGTATCCACACATCACTCAGCAAAGTTTTCTCATGCCTGTACATTCTCACTCCAGAAATGTTTTTTGGGTGAGTAAAGGAGTAAATAGTGAGCCATATGAAAATAACTGTCCCAAAGCCTCCTGGCAAACATCTGAAACTAAACCACGTCATTCAAAATAAAATAGCCATATTCTTTTAATTGACTTTTACTTGAATACACAAGTATAGACAGCTACAAAATAGCTACCTTAAGTAGCTTAGAGCACCTCTGTTAGTGGACAATGGAGCCACCATTTTGGAGGTACCCAGAGCTCTTCTCAGCTGCCTTTTTATTCCCCATCATCATGGTATATATAGAAGAAGGTGGACTTCACAACAGGAAAGCAAAGGTACATTTTAAGACTTGACTCCCTTTGATGACCAATTTAAGATAAACTAATAAGATTTCAATGTAGAACCTACTTCATTTAATAATAATTCCTTAGGGACTTCCCTGGTGGTCCAGCAATTAAGACTCTGTGCTGTCGGTACAGAGGGTAGGGGTTCAATCCCTGGTCAGGAAACTAAGATCCCACATGCCATGCAGCGTGGCCAAAAGATTAAGAAAATAGTAACTCCCTTATAGAATTATTAGAATTAAATCAGTTAATACATGCAGAGTGAGTATATTATAAGCACTCAGGAATATCTCTTCCTATGATCATTTTTATTAGTTAATTCCTTTTAATCCAAAATATCGACAGAATTCAGTTCATAGGAGGTGGTAGGGAGGTTCAAGTAGGAGGGGACATAGGTATACCTGACTGATTCATGTTGATTTATGGCAGAAACCAACACAATATTGTAACGCAATTATCTTCCAATTAAAAATAAATAATAAGTTTTAAAAATGTTGGTATGGCCAAAAAACCAGAATTCAGTTTAAAAAATTGCTACTATGTTTTCTAACTGCTTACTCTGTGCTTGGTTCTTGATTTCCCTTCCTTATCTACCCATTGAGCAGCTCACCCCAATCTGGGAATTGTAACTTTAAACTGGAGTCTACTCACAGTTTTAATCATTTTGTGCCACAGACACAAAAATACTAGCAAAATATTTCCAAAAATGTATGTGAAACAGTAATACATGAGCTTCTTTATTAATGCTTCTTTAGGTATAATTATTGAATTATAATTCAACATCATAATATTGAAGCAGAGATGAGCATAAAATATTTTAAGGCATCTTGAACAATAACTGTGATATGAAAACATCTATGATTTCCGTTGGTGAGCACGTCAAAGACATTACTAATTCTACTCAGCTTGATTGCCCACATTCAGAATTGAAGGACAGTTTCCCTTAGAGATGGATTTGTTTTAATGTGGCATTTTTTCCCCCATGCAGTTCTCTCCATAGACCCTCTGGGGGCTCTGGGGACCCTAGGATCACCCGTTCTGCTCTGTGCTCAGGCCATGGTGAATGACAGATAGAGCACTTTTCTCGTTCATTCCTGCCCCACCCGAAACCCTGCCCTGTAGGTTGACACAGATGAGAAGTGCAGCGTAGTGACCGCGCAGGGATGACCCTCTCCTGCCTGGACAGGGGCCCAGGGACATTCTCAGGCCCCTTGTCTGCTCAGCCCTGGTTCTCCCTCTTCCTAGGAAACGGGGGCAGCCGGACCCCAGCACTAAGGAGCAGCGCCCCACCTGGCCGGCTCCTCAGCCCGGGAACAGCCCGGACCTGGAGGTTTACAACGTCATACGAAAGCAGAGCGAAGCTGATCTGGCCGAGACCCGCCCGGACCTAAAGAACATCTCGTTCAGAGCGCGCTCAGGAGAGGCCTCGCCGGACGCCGTGTCTTGTGACTACGAAAACGTGGCCGTGAACCCGTCTGAGAGCGGGTTCGTGACGCTGGTGAGCACGGAGAGTGGCTTCATCACCAACGACGTCTACGAGTTCTCCCCGGGCCGAGCAGGGAGGAGCAAGGAGTCCGGATGGGTGGAAAATGAAATCTACGGTTATTAGGAGGCTCAAAGAAACCCTGAACTGACAAGAATGGGAAGGGAGAGAGAAGCAATTTTCCTATCAGGGAAACACGCAGAAGGTCTCCGAAGGGGCTCAGATCAGGTCCTGGGGGTGAGCATGAGACGGTTTGAGCCCCCGCTGGAGCCCTGGTTTGGGCTGTGTCCCTTAACCCAGCCCCTCACCCGGCTGGCACCTGTAAGAAGCATTGCCCAGGGGCTGGCAAGTGGTAGAAAATAAATACCTGATTGTTATAACTGACTTTCAAGAGAGAGTGCTTTCCTTGGCGGGCGTGCTGTGGAGCTTGGGAAACCAACATCTGGGTTCTGTCCCTCTTCTTCAGTACAGCCGCAAACATCATTACAAGGAGACAGAAATCCCAGAAGCTTTTCAAAGCCGGCGTATGCTGGCATCGGGCTGGCCTACACATAGCAATTCTTATATCTGTTTTTTGTTTTGTTTTTCCCAGAGAATCAAATCAAACCAAAAGCAGGAAGCAGAATGTTAGTCAGTTTGTGTCTACAGTCCCTCCTCTGCATGTGGCCTCGGGGGACCTTTTTTCTTTCTCCTGACATCCAAACTTGGAAATATGTAACTTGGAAACAATTTAGAAACTAAAAATGAAGTTTGAATCTAGGCTTCTCTGCTTAACTGTGTTCCCGATTCTGATTGCACACTGTCCTGTTTGTGTGTTTGTCTCACTGCAGCCTCAACATTAATATTAGAAATAATGCTAATGATTTTACCTTTTTTTTGTTTGGGGGAGCTGACTATCTCAAACACTTTAAGACTCAAATGCAGAGAAATGTGGCCTAACACCAGTCATTTACCATATGAAATTCTGAAGGCCATTATTTAAAACACCAGCAACATCCTGCTGCTGCTACTGCTGCTAAATCACTTCAGTCGTGTCCGACTCTGTGGGACCCCATAGACAGTAGCCCACCAGGCTCCCCCGTCCCTGGGATTCTCCAGGCAAGAACACTGGAGTGGGTTGCCATTTCCTTCTCCGATGCATGAAAGTGAAAAGTGAAAGGGAAGTCGTTCAGTCATGTCTGACCCTCAGCGACCCCATGGACTGCAACCTTCCTACCATCAGCTTAATGATTTTAGTATTTTTACCATTCCTCGTATATCTTGTTTCTGAATGGTTTGTAACTTTGCTTAACACATGGAGCCCCAAATTAGACAGAGTAAACTCATCTGGGTCAGGCTGGTATCGAAGGTAGCGGATTTTAATCACGGCCAGTTGCCTGACTTACCAAGGCAGAGAGCAGGGTGGATAACAAAACACCATTCATGCCTGCTTCAGGGAAGTGTGTGCAGTGCTGCTGCTGCTGCTAAGTCGCTTCAGTCGTGACCAACTTTGTGCGACCCCATAGACGGCAGCCCACCAGGCTCCCCTTTCCCTGGGATTCTCCAGGCAAGAACACTGGAGTGGAGTGCCATTTCCTTCTCCAGTGCATGAAAGGGAAAAGCGAAAGTGAAGTCACTCAGTCGTGTCCAACTCTTAGCAACCCCATGGACTGCAGCCCACCAGGCTCCTCCGTCCATGGGATTTTCCAGGCAAGAGTACTGGAGTGGGGTGCCATGCAGTTAACACTATTTCAAGCAAAAAGAGTGGCCATATCTTCACATTTTTAACCAGCTATACTCCAATATAAAGTAAAAAGTTCAAAAAAAAAAGAGTGACCATATGGTCTGAAGGACCAATCCATTGCCCAAAACGTCAAAGTTCCTATTTTGCATCAAACTTCCTGGCTCTGTGATGTGTCTCTTTATCCTCCCCTTTTCCCCTGTCTTCTGGTCTCTACTAGACTGCAAGCTCCATGAAGGTTGGGATCCAATCCACCCAGCAAGATGTGTACTTCCTGCACCCAAGGCAGTGCCGTGAGCAGAGTAAACCATCAGTACTTTTTGGATGGATGAACAGTTCATCTTTCAGAGTGAAGTACAATCCATCAAAATATTTCAGCTTGGAAGTTTGGAGGACATGGTTTTCACACTCCACCTTGGTGTTGGGGGAAGATAATTGAGTTATTTTAGTTTGGAAAGCACTCCCACTACCTGGGAAGACATAAGCATGGGGACAAGTAAACAGAAGCTGATGAATTAACAACTTATTTAGTGGCACTAGTGGTAAAGAATCTGCCTGCCACTGCAGGAGATGCCAGAGACACTGGTTTGATCCCTGGGTCAGGAAGATCCCCTGGAGAAGGAAATGGCCACCCACTCCAGTATTTTTGCCTGGACAATCCCATGAACAGAGGAGTGTGGCGGGCTACAGTCCATGGAGTTGCAAAGAGTCTGACACAACTGAGCGTGTGTGCACATACACACGTATGTCACTAAAACTTAAAATGAGGATTCAGTCTTAAGGTTATAATCAGAGATAACCCTCTGCATGTTCCCTTTTTCACTAGCGTCTTGTCTCTACTGGGACCCCTATATCTCTTATTCTGTGTTTATACACAGCCAGTGTGGGAGTACCAGACCAATGTACCTGCCCCCTTAGAAACCTGTATGCAGGTCAAGAAGCAACAGTTAGACTGGTCCAAAATTGGGAAACAAGTATGATAAGGCTGTATATTGTCACCCTCTTATTTAACTTATATGCAGAGTACATCATGCAAAATTCCAGGCTGGATGAATCACAAGTTGGTATCAAAATTGCCAGAAGAAATATCAACAACCTCAGATATGCAGATAATACTGCTTTAATGGTAGAAAATGAAGAACTAAAGAGCTTCTTGATGAGGGTGAAAGAGGAGAATGAAAAAGCGAGATTGAAACTCAGCATTCAAAAAACAAAGATCATGGCTTCCGGCCCTATCACTTCATGTCAAATAGAAGGGGAAAAAGCAGAAGCAGTGACAGATTTTATTTTCTTGGGCTCCAAAATCACTGCAGACGGTAACTACAGCCATGAAATTCAAAGACACTTGCTCCTTGGAAGGAAAAAGCAGAGACATCACTTTGCCAACAAAGGTCCACATTGTCAAAGCTATAGTTTTTCCAGGAGACATGTACGGATGTGAGAGCTAGAACAGAAGGAAAGCTGAGTGCTAAAGAATGGATGCTTTTGAATTGTGGTGCTGGAGAAGACTCTTGAGAGTCCCTTGGACTGCAAGGAGCTCAAACCAGACAATTCTAAAAGAAATCAACCCTGAATATTCATTGGAAAGACTGTTGCTGAAGCTGAAGCTCCACTACTTTAGCCATCTGATGCAAAGAGCCGACTCATTGGAAAAGACCCTGGTGCTGGGAAAGTTTGAAGGCAAAAGAATAGGGTGGCAAAGAATGAGATGATTAGATAGCATCACCAACTCATTGGACATGCTGCTGCTGCTGCTAAGTCATGTCAGTCGTGTCCGACTCTGTGCGACCCCATAGATGGCAGCCCACCAGGCTCCGCTGTCCCTGGGATTCTCTAAGCAAGAACACTGGAGTGGGTTGCCATTTCCTTCTCCAATGCATGAAAGTGAAAAGTGAAAGTGAAGTCACTTAGTCGTGTCCGACTCCTAGTGACCCCATGGACTGCAGCCTACCAGGCTCCTCTGTCCATGGGATTTGCCAGGCAAGAGTACTGGAGTGGGGTGCCATTGCAATGGACATGAGTTAGAGTAAACTCCTGGAGATAGTGAAAGACAGGGAAACCTGGCGTGCTGCAGTCCATGGGGTCACAAAGAGTCAGATATGACTTAGGAACTAAGCACACAAGCATGTGCTCTACTACATATTAAGCTATGTCCCTAATAATATAGTTTTTACCTGTTTTTATGTTTTTGCCTCCTTGATAAAGCAGGCTTCCCAGGAGGCACAGTGGTAAAGAATCCTGCCAGTGCAGGAGACGCAAGAGACACAGGTTTGATCCCTGGGTCAGGAAGATACCCCGGAGAAGGAAATGGTAACCCACCTCTGTATTCTTTCCTGGAAAATTCCATAAACAGAGGAGCCTAGCAGGGGTTGCAAACAGCCAAACACTACTGAATGAGTGAGCACACACGCAAATTTAACAAGGGCTTGCTAAATATTAAGTGTTATGTCCAAATGAAACATTGAGAAACTTAGCTGGTGATCCAGTGGTGAAGACTCCAGGCTCCCAATGCAGGGGCCTGGGTTTGAGCCTTGGTCAGGGAACTAGATCCCACATGCTGCAACTAAGAGTTGGCATGCTGCAACTGAAAAAAATGATCCCACATGCCACAACTAAAAGTCCCATGTGTCCCACAGCTAATACCTGCTTCAGTTCAGTTCAGGCGTGTCCAACTCTTTGAGACCTGATGGACTGCATCACGCCAGGCTTCCCTGTCCATCACCAACTCCTGGAGCTTGCTCAATTTCATGTACATTGAGGTGGTGATCCCATCCAACCATCTCATCCTCTGTCGTCCCCTTCTCCTCCCGCCTTCAATCTTTCCCAGCATCAGGGTCTTTTCCAATGAGTCATTTTTTCACATCAGGTGGCCAAAGTGCTGGAGTTTCAGCATCAGCATCAGTCATTCCAAGGAATATTCAGGACTGATTTCCTTTACAATTGACTGGTTTGATCTCCTGTCCAAGGGACTCAAGAGTCTTCTCCAACACCACAGTTGAAAAGCATCAATTCTTTGGTGCTCAGCTTTCTTTATAGTCCAGCTTTCACATTCATACATGACCACTGGAAAAAACACATCTTTGACTAGAAGGACCTTTGTTGATAAAGTCATATCTCTGCTTTTTAATATGCTGTCCTGATTTGTCATAGCTTTTCTTCCAAGGAGCAAGTGTCTTTTCATTTCATGGCTGCAGTCACTATTTGCAGTGATTTTGGAGCCCAAGAAAATAAAGTCTGTCACTGTTTCCATTGTTTCCCCATCTATTTGCCATGAAGTGATGGGACCGGATGCCATGATCTTCATTTTTTGAATGTTGAGTTTTAGGTCATCTTTTTCACTCTCCTCTTTCACTTTCATCAACAGGCTCTTTAGTTCCTGTTCACTTTCCGCCATAAGAGTGGTGTCATCTGCATAGCTGAGGTTACTGATATTTCTCCCAGAAACCTTTATTTCGGCTTGTGCTTCATCCAGCCCGACATTTTGCATGCTGTACTCTGCATAGAAGTTAAAAAAGCAGGGTGACAATACACAGCCTTGATGTACTCCTTTGCCAATTTGGAACCAGTCCGTTGTTCCATGTCCAGTTCTAACTGTTGCTTCTTGTCCTGCATACAGGTTTCTCAGGAGGCAGGTAAGGTGGTCTGGTATTCCCATCTCTTGAAGAATTTTCCACAGTTTGTTGTGATCCACACAAAGGCTTTAGCATAGTCAATGAACAGAAGTAGATGTTTTTCTGAAATTCTCTTGCTTTTCCTATGATCCAGTGGATGTTGGCAATTTGATCTCTGGTTCCTCTTCCTTTTCTAATCGTTTGAACATCTGGATGTTCTCAGTTCACATACTGTTGAAACCTGGCTTGGAGAATTTTGAGCATTACTTTGCTAGCGTGTGAGATGAGTACAATTGTGCGGTAGTTTGGACATTCTTTGGCATTGCCTTTCTTTGGGATTGGAATATAAACTGACCTTTTCCAGTCCTGTGGCCACTGCTGAGTTTTCCAAGTTTGCTGGCATATTGAGTGCAGCATTTTAACAGCATCACATTTTAGGATTTGAAATACTCAGTACAGTCAAATAAAAATTTTTTTTAAATCTTGCATAATTGCATGCTCAGTAGTGTTTGACCCTTTGTGACTGCATAGACTATAGCCTAGCAGGGTCCTCTGTCCATGGAATTTTCCAAACAAGAATACTGGGAGCAGGTTGCCATTTCCTTCTCCAGGGGATCTTCCCAACCCAGGGATCATACCCAAGTCTCTGGCATCTCCTGCATTGGCAGGAGGATTCTTTACCACTGTGCCATCTGAGAAGTCCCTTAAAAAGTCTTTTGAAAAAAATTGAACATTGAGCTTACTCATCCTGGTATTGTTTGAAAGTTTAGTTGATCTCTTTCATCATTGAAAGCTGTAGTTCCCAGCTATTTCTTCACTGTGATACACAATGGATGAAATGAATATATCAGATAATTCCTTGGGTCTATCCATTTTAAAATAATTTCCTGGACTTCACTGGTGGTACAATGGATAAGAATCCACCTACCAATGCAGGAGACACAGGTTGGATCCCTGGTCCGGGAAGATCCCACATGCCACAGAACAAGCCTGTGAGCCACAGCTATTGAGCCCACATACTGCAATACTGAAGCCCATGCTTCTAGAGCCCATGCTCTACAACAAGAGGAGCCACCACGATGAGAAGCCCATGCACTGCAATGAAGAGTGACCCTCGCCTGGCGCACCTAGAGAAAGCCCCAGCACAGCAATGAAGACACATGCAACCAAAAATTTTTGGTTTTATTTTTTAAATAATTTCTTGAATACCTACTATGTGCCTGCCACACACTGTGCCAGATATGACACACAGCCAGATGTCAGGCTAAGGCTTAGACAAGTTGGTTGGTAATTATGTACATTTCCCAGCATGGTAGCTATAAAGTTCTCTATTTTTTCATGGTATTCATTCATTCCTTTATTCAGAATGCTTTCACATACCCATTTTGTGTCAGGATATATGCTAAGTGCTAGGCATAAAATGGTAAGTAAGACAGATACACGTTCCTCTCATGGAGTTTACGTTCTAGTAGGGGACAAAGCTCGGAGAAGGCAATGGCACCCAACTCCAGTACTCTTGCCTGGCAAATCCCGTGGATGGAGGAGCCTGGTGGGCTGCAGTCCATGAAGTCACTAAGAGTCAGACACGACTGCACGACTTCACTTTCACTTTTCACTTTCATGCATTGGAGAAGGAAATGGCAACCCGCTCCAGTGTTCTTGCCTGGAGAATCCCAGGGATAGGGGAGCCTAGTGGGCTGCCATTTATGGGGTCACACAGAGTCGGACACAACTGAAGCGACTTAGCAACAGCAGCAGCAGCAGGGGACGAAGCTACCTCAGAACACAAGTGAGTGAAAGAGAATTTACTGTAATTTGGGTTTGTTTTTTTTTTAGTTGTGTGCAGCACTCTCTGGTCTCCCTCCTCTTCCCTTTCCTCCTGTTCTTGAGCACTTCGGTCCTAAAGCCATTAGGTAAGTCAGAAGAAGGTAGCATCCATGTCCGGGGACATGGGGAGACTTGGTAGCTTAGATTGGAGTGTCAGGCCGGAGCAGGATAAGGAAGAGGTCAATCCAGAGCAGAAACCTGGCTCAGGTGTGGCCCGAGTGGCGAGGAGGCCATCCCCACGTGCTGTGGGACAGCAGGGACAATGAGCGGTGGGTTACACAGGGAAGTGATGAAACCGACAAGCAGACGAAGGGTGAGAAGGGCCCGGTTTCTCACCACAAGAGGAGAGAGTTGCAGATACAAAAAAAAAAAGAGAGAAAAACTGGAGTGGGCTTTTGTATTAGATTGAAATACTGGTGTGACTTCATGATTTCCAATGTACCGTATATATACACATACATATATTCTCTAGCTGGCTTCTAAATAACATTCTCCACTAAAATATACCAGGGTTCCTTTTTAAAATTGAAGTACAGCTGATTCACAAAAGGGCTCCTTGAAAAAAATGCCTGATTCCATGGCCAGAGTAGGAAAAATACTTGATTAGCTTGGGAAAAAAGATTTTTTTCAGGAAAGCAAAGCAGCAGCCAGGAATGAGGGGCCTGTGTCATAGGTCACAGTAGCCAGTTTCCCGCAGCCAGCATTGGCCAAATGTGGGATAATTTAAGCATTAGAATAAATAAATAACTATAGTGATAGATTATAACCCACTGGATAAACAGAAGACCACACTGGTATAAAATAATAAATGAATAACCTAATAGTGGAGAGCAAACTGCAGAGAGAGGTACCAAATGAAGGCCTAGGAAATAACATACCCAGAGATGGAAAAGCAACAAAGTCAATTCTTCTTTACAGCCTCTTTTTTTCCTTTAAATAACAGTAAATGGTTAGAAATTACTAATTTTTTTTTTTTTGCCTCACCATGAGGCATGCAAAAATCTTAGTTCCCCAACCAGGGATTGAACTTGTACCCTCTGCATTGGGAGTGCAGAATCTTATCCACTGGGTCACCAGGGAAGTTCAATAATTGCTAACTAAAGTTATTTTTGAATTCTGAGTTTGAACAGCAGAATGAAATAGTGTCTAGACTGACTCACCAGTGGAAGGGCATCAGGAGAAACCAGTTTTTCCAAATAGGTTTTTCCAAAACTACAAAGCTGTTGAATATGTATTATCACAGACTAGTCACTCAAGAGTTTTTTATAATGAGCTATGTATTTTAATTAGCAAAATTTAGAGCCCATCAAGGACTCAAAATTTGTGCTATTCCGTTCTTAATTTTTCTCATATGGATTGTGTTTGATGCAAAGCAATATCAAGCAAAACTCATACTTATTTGGCTGAACTGTTGCAATTACAGAAAAAAGTCAGTGAACATTTCCTGTAAGGCAAGTCACAGAGTCAGATACGACTTTGCAACTGAACAACTTTTGCTAGAAGTTAGAAGCTGCTTTAATTGTTTCCACCACCAGATGGCAGTGTTAAGATATCATAGAAATTCTACTCGCTGCTAACATGTATTGGTTTCTGACAAGTAACTTTCTGAGACAATAAGGGAAAGGGTGAGGGCAACATTACCTACCTAAAAGTGTTGTGAGAATAAAACCACAAATATATGCAAAGCATGGACATATGTTCATGGGTTGAATTGTGTCCACCAAAATTCGTATGTTGAAGTCCTAGTCCCCAGTGCCTCACACTGTGACCCTGTTTGGAGAAGGGGTCGTTGAAGACATAATTAGTTCACACGAATGAAGTTACTCAGGTGGTCTCTAATATGGTCAGTGTCCTCATACAAAGGGGACACTTGGACACGGACATTCACAGAGGGAGGCCATCATGTGAAGAGGAAGGCAGACTTGGGGTGATGCTTCCACAAGCCAAGACCCACCAGAGATGGCCAGCAACCACCAGGAGCTAGGGCAGAGGCAGGGAGCACATTCTGCCTCACAGCCCACAGGAGAAACCAAGCCTGCCAACACCTTGATCTCAGACTTCCAGCCTCCAGAACTGGGAGACAATACTTTCCTGTTGTTTTAAGCCTCCCGGTCGGTGGCACTTTATTAGAGCAGCCCTGGGAAATGAACAGCATGTGAAAAAGGACTAATGCACATCAGCTGTTAGGAGCGCTGAACACTTCTAATATAATTGTGTGAAACAAGACTGTTTCTGCTACAAAGTGCATTTTCCAGCTGTTATGGATTTATTGAATATATCTTACACACGCACACACACACACACGCACCACCCAAATGAAGACATTCTATGGAGCAAGAGAAAGCAGGGAGGGGGATTTCAGTGAAACACAGGAGACTAGCTGCTAACAATGAGATACGTAAGGTCTTCCTTCTCTGAGGAAGCTCACGCAGAGGCCACATGACCCCTTGGGAAGGTCAGGATTTGGAGCGCTATGGTTTTGAGACCCTCAGGCATGCGCTATAAAGGTGTTAGTTCTTCATACCAGAGAGGGCCTCCCTCTGCTGGTTGGAGAGTTGAATCTAATAATTGTAGCATCCCTCTTCATCTCAGGCCATGAATTTTGGTCATTTCCTTTTATTCTCTAAAAGCTGGGAAAGGGAAAGGGGCAAAGAAGCTTGGTGGTAGTTTTGTTTTGTTTGTTTTTGTCGAGATCTAGAATCTCTAAAAATCAATTTTATTAAAGATTGAGATCAGTTAGTGGAAGGAAGGCTGAAGAACTGCCCCTGAGCCCCCTGTCCACATATGTCCTCAATATTTCACCCCAAGCCCTACCCCAGAGACAATGAATAAAAGAGTCTTGAATCGGGCTTCCCTGGTGGCTCATGGTAAAAAATCTGCCTGCCAATGCAGGAGACACAGGCTTGATCCCTGATCCGGCAAGATCCCGCTTGCCCCAGAGCACTCAGTCTGTGTGCCACAGCTCTGACCTGTAGGCCCGAGAGCCGTAATCACCGAAGACTGCATGCCCTAGAGTCTGTGCTTCGCAGCCAAAGGAGCCATCGCAATGAGAAGCCTGTGCACTAGAAGCAGAGAGGAGGCCCCACTCACCACAACTAGAGAAAAGCCTGAACAGCAGCAAAGACCCAACACACCCAAAAATAATTTAATTTCATTTAAATTTTAAAACACTGATGTATTTTTTTTAAAGAGTCTTGAATAAAGTGAGCTGGAATAGGCAGCACAGCAGGTCGCCACACTTGACACAGAACTCACCCCAAATCATCCCTTCCTCAGGCTCAGAGAAGGGCCTTGGCCCCGTTGGATGGGCTGGGAGGCTGTCAGCTGTTAGGGGAACTTGGAGCGGCCTCTTTTGTGTGTGTTTGATAAAGAGAGCATAGTGAATATTTCCTGTGAGGCAATGGGTTGGATTGGAATTTTAATTAAAAGGAACTGTGAGGACCTTGTTTGGTTACTGAAATGAGCCAACCAAGCAGAAAAGTTATCTTGAGACAACTGAAACCCAGGGAGGGTCCGGATTCTAGATCTGCAAAGATATGACACTGAGTCTTCTCTATCCCGTGACCTCTATACATATTAGCTGTTTCCTCTCCCTAAAAAACACCTTCCACCCCACTCAATTTTGTCTAGTTAACTCTATATCTTTTAAGACTCTATCATCAAGGATACGTTTTCCATAAGGCCTTCTCTGATTTCTACGCTCTCAGTCTTAATTATGTAGAGTGGCACAGAGTCAGGAACTTTATATGTTCACCTCGGCATTCCCAGCACCTAGTTGAATGCCTGGCTCATAACTTGGCTTCCTGATTGGGCTGAAAGTATCTTGGGATCACAATATTTATCTGATTGATTTTTATATCTTTCCAGAGTGCCAAGAATAAAGCCTTGTACACAGTAGGAGATCAATAAAAACTTGTTAAACATACAGATCACAAAATGTAACAAGTTTGTTCTTTCTTTTTGTATTTCAAGGGAAAATATAATAAATAATTATGATACCAAGCCAAGCAAATCCAAAGAAACCTCCAGGAAACAAAAATGAGCAAGTGTGCCAAGAGGTTTTACAGAGTAAGTCCATATGGGATTTTAAAAACAACACAACTGCTGTAGGGCTTTATTGTGAATTGAATCCGCCAATATCAGTGCTGAAGAAGCCAGTCCTAAAGCCAACTACCAGCATTTGTTTCCCAAACACTGATTAAAACAAATATTTTTCAGTTGCCATAGCTTTGGGATGTATTTTTGACAAGCACACTGAACACAAGAAAATAATATGGAAACTCTGGCTCCTTTCATTTTTGTTTGACATTAAAGAACCTAACCTCACTAGTGAGGCTAGAAAACACCAGTTTCACAACCACAAAGATAAGTTTCCTTGGATCCAGGATGCCAACTCCGGTGCCATCGTTGTGATGATCTGTCATTTCTACCAGCTTTACAATTGAACACAGCTTCCAAGTAGCCTTCAAGTTTGGAAACTCACTAAAATTAGACTAAGCCCTGTGTCTCTGCATGAAAGCACTGACAATATCTCTTTAATATGGTATCTAGCCCTTCTGCACAGTTTTAACTTTTATTATGAAAATCTAAGAGCATATATACAGGGCTTCCCTGGTGGCTCAGGTGATAAAGAATCTGCCTGCAATGCAGGAGACCCAGGTTTAATCCCTGGGTTGGGAAGATCCCCTGGAGAAGGGAATGGCGACCTACTCCAGTATTCTTGCCTGGGAAATCCCATGGACAGAGGAGCCTGGCAAGCTAAAGTCCAAGGGGTCACACAGAATCAGACATGATTTAGTGACTAACACTTCAAGAGCATATACCAAATCAGGGAGAATTCATTTGCCCAGCTTCAACAGTTACCAATTGTGAAAGGAGAACTCAAGACATAGAACCACTAAAGAAAGACTTTTTGCTTTCACTATTTAATAAGGGAGACGATACTTCATAACAAACGTATTCTCCAAACAAAGAACATAGCAGGTATCTAGATTAAAAATGAGAAGTTGCCAAGATTACTATCAGTTTGTATCATATTGCAAGGATTGTCACTGATCTGTGGATATCAATATTGTAAAACTCAGGAATAAAGTTGTTTGCATTAGGTTCTGAGCAGCTTACAAGAACGACTTACTTAGATCTTCATTCAGAGGCTGCTGCTGCTGCTAAGTCGAGTCAGTCATGTCCGACTCTGTGCGACCCCATAGAGGGCAGCCCACCAGGTTCCCCCATCCCTGGGATTCTCCAGGCAAGAACACTGGAGTGGGTTGCCATTTCATTCTCCAATGCATGAAAATGAAAAGTGAAAGTGAAGTCGCTCAGTCGTGTCCGACTCTTAGTGATCCCATGGACTGCAGCCTACCAGGCTCCTCTGTCCATGGGATTTTCCAGGCAAGAGTACTGGAGTGGGGTGCCATTGCTTTCTCTGCATTCAGAGGCTAGTGTTAGGATATTCTGCCTTTTTTTAGTTTCAGTTCAGTTCAGTTCAGTTCAGTCACTCAGTCATGTCCGACTCTTTGCGACCCCATGAATTGCAGCACGCCAGGCTTCCCTGTCCATCACCAACTCCCGGAGTTCACTCAAACTCACCTCCATCAAGTCGGTGATGCCATCCAGCCATCTCATCCTCTGTCGTCCCTTTCTCCTCCTGCCCCCAATCCCTCCCAGCATCAGAGTCTTTTCCAATGAGTCAACTCTTCGCATGAGGTGGCCAAAGTATGGAGTTTCAGCTTCAGCATCATTCCTTCCAAAGAAATCCCAGGGTTGATCTCCTTCAGAATGGACTGGTTGGATCTCCTTGCTGTCTAAGGGACTCTCAAGAGTCTTCTCCAACACCACAGTTCAAAAGCATCAATTCTTCAGTGCTCAGCTTTCTTCACAGTCCAACTCTCACAGCCATACATGACTACTGGAAAAACCATAGCCTTGACTAAATGGACCTTTGTTGGCAAAGTAATGTCTCTGCTTTTGAATATGCTATCTAGGTTGGTCATAACTTTCCTTCCAAGGGGTAAGTGTCTTTTAATTTCATGGCTGCAATCACCATCTGAAGTGATTTTGGAGCCCAGAAAAATAAAGTCTGACACTATTTCCACTGTTTCCCCATCTATTTGCCATGAAGTGATGGGACCAGATGCCATGATCTTAGTTTTCTGAATGTTGAGCTTTAAGCCAACTCTTTCACTCTCCTCTTTCACTTTCATCAAGAGAGAATGCCAAATATTTGGGATTTCTTTTTTGATTTATTTGGGGGTGAGTTTATGACTATGGTACATGATGTGCTAAGTCAAGAGACCAGCAGAACGAGTATTACTCCTGCTTGCTTGGCAAGTTCCTGCCCCTGAAGCATAAACTTGAGCATACAGGTTTGTTCAGTGATTTTCTGATTCATGTCATTAACTTGGTGGATTTTTCCTATTTGGCCAGTTTAATTTATATAGGACTCATAAGAGGTGTGAGGCTTCCTAAGTGGCTCAGTGGTAAAGAATCCACCTGCCAGTGCAAGGAGACATAGGAGATATGGGTCAGGAAGATTGCCTGGAGGAGGGCACAGCAACCTACTCCAGTATTCTTGCCTGGAGAATCCCATGGACAGAGGAGGCTGGCAGGCTACAGTCCATAGGGTCACACAGAGTTGGACACGACTGAAGACACTTAGCACGCAGGCATGCACGGGCTTTCTCTAGATGCAGTGAGCTGGGGCTACGCTTTGCTGAAGTTTGTGGGCTTCTCATTGTGGTGGCTTCTCTTGTAGGCTTCCCTGGTGGCTCAGCTGCTAAAGAATCTGCCTGCAATGTGGGAGACCTGGGTTCCATCCCTGGGTTGGGAAGAGCCCTTACAGAAGGGAAAGGCTACCCACTCCAGTATTCTGGCCTGGAGAATTCAGGACCCCCTGTACGTGGACCCCCTGTACATGGACACCCTGTACAGTCCATGGGGTCACAGAGTTGGACACAACTGAGTGACTTTCACTTTCTCTTTTCTCTTGTTGCAGAGCACAGGCTCTACAACAAGGACTAGCTGTGGAGCATAGGCTTAGTTGCCCCGAGGCTTGTCGAATCCTCCCAGATCAGGGATCAAACTCGTGTCCCCTGCATTGGCAGACAGATTCTTAACCACTGGACCACCAAGGAAGTCCAAGAGGTAACATTCTTTATTAACCGTAAGGCTGAGATTCCACTAGTCATAGAGCATGAACAAGGAAAGTTGTCTGGAAAGATTCTGTAGGCATCTTTTCCAAATATTCCAGAGCAGTCCTTGTTTCTTAATAGTGAGCCTGCTGCTGCTAAGTCGCTTCAGTCGTGTCCGACTCTATGTGACCCCATAGACAGCAGCCCATGAGGCTCCCCCATCCCTGGGATTCTCCAGGCAAGAACACTGGAGTGGGTTGCCATTTCCTTCTCCAATGCATGAAAGTGAAAAGTGAAAAGTGAAAGTGAAGTAGCTGAGTCTTGTCCGACTCTTAGTGACCCCATGGACTGCGGCCCACCAGGCTCCTCCGTCCATGGGATTTTCCAGGCAAGAGTGCTGGAGTGGGGTGCCATTGCCTTCTCCAATAGTGAGCCTACCATACCTAATTAAATGAGATTTGGTTTTGAGTGTGACATTTCTGTTACAAATTTTTATCAAATCCCCATAGGAAAAGGATAGCTTTGTTCTGAACCTATGTAAATAATGACATGGTCATGAAAAAGTAAAGTAAAAGTAAATGACACTTTGTGTGATAATCATTGTTTTGTGTAGTTTTACAGACAAAGCCAATCAGTATGTGTTACTATTTTCCTCAGAATCACTTTTTTTAGTTATTATTTTGCAACTTATACAAATATGAAATCATTATGTTGTACTCCAAAACTAATAGAATGTTATATGTCAATTATATTTCAATCTTTTACATGAATAAAATAAAATGTTGTAACTTTAAAAAATATTTTTCTTAGATTTTTCTCTTGATTTATTATTATATTACCCATTTTCTAAGATATTTTATAGATTTTTCTGAACTCTGGGAGACCAATGGCTATAAGACATCCCTTAAAAATGTTTTGTTCTACTTTGAACAGAGTTAACTTGTTAAATAAAAAATTAGTGATAAATTGGGAAGAAAGGGATGTTCTTATTTGCCCAGTAGAAAATAGAACACTATCCACAAGCAAGCTTTTCATCTTAATTTTCTTCCATCCTAGATGGAGAAGACACTAGAGAGTCCTTTGGACAGCAAGGAGATCCAACCAGTCCATCCTAAAGGAAATCAGTCCTGAATATTCATTGGAAGGACTGATGCTGAAGCCGAAGCTCCAATACTCTGGTCCCCTGATTCAAAGAGCCAACTCATTGGAAAAGACCCTGATGCTGGGAAAGATCGAAGGCAGGAGGAGAAGTTGGTGACAGAGGATGAGATGGTTGGATGGCATCACCGACTCAATGGACATGAGTCTGAGCAAACTCCAGAAGATAGTGAAGGACAGGGAAGGCTGGCATGCTGCAGTCCATGGGGTCACAAAGAGTCAAACACAACTGAGCGGTGAACAGCAACTAGATAATTAATTTTTTATTTTATAATCTTAGTGTATAATTGGCCAAGTACTGTCACAAAATCATCCTCTTTCGACCTAAAAAAAAAAGTCCTGGAAATCCTCAGTCATCATTTAATCACACACTTGGTGACATCAGACTGGAAAGCCTATACCTGTGAATCTATTCTGTTTAGTATCAATAGTGAAGAGTACCACTGCAGGCCTTTCCTGAGGTTGTGATTCTTTCAACGTTTCTCCCAGAAGACTCCATCACTGGTCTATAGCATAATTACAGGGGTATACAGACAACTGTTAAGGAAAGAGGAAGACATCTCTTCATGACAGGACTGAACGGCTTGGATTAAAGTACTATAATAACTAACAGTATCTACAAGAAGGCAAGTGAGACATAATGCATAAATATTTTATAGGGATTTAATCAACAATCACCCTGAAAGTAGTAGTAGTATGGACAACTGGGGCACTGACAGATCTCCAGGGATCTTTAATTTATCCCTTGAAGTGTGTTTTAAAATAGATAAAAAGCTGTGAATAAACTTTGTTGACAGTTATCATGCTGGTCTTTGCACATGAGCACGAGTACGCTCTATCCATCCTGAAGACACAGGATTGCTGAAACATGTTCATTTTACTTAAACATAACATTATAATGTACACATACAGTCAGCAAAAACAAGACATGGAGCTGACTGTGGCTCAGATCATGAGCTCCTTCTTGCAAAATTCAGGCTTAAATTGAAGGAATTAGGGAAAACCACTAGGCCATTCAGGTATGACCTAAATCAAATCCCTTATGATTATAGAGTGGAAGTGACAAATAGACTCAAGGGATTAGATCTGGTAGACATAGTGCCTGAAGAATTATGGATGGAGGTTCATAACATTATATAAGAGGCAGTGACCAAAACCACACCAAAGAAAAAGAAATGGAAGAAAGGCAAAGTGGTTGTCTGAGGAAGCTTTAAAAAATAGCTGAGGAAAGAAGAGAAGAAAAAGGCAAGAAAGAAATGGAAACATATATCCAACTGAATGCAGAGAATAGCGAAGAGAGATAAGAAGGCCTTCTTAAATGAACAGTGCAAAGAAATAGAGGAAAACAACAGCAGGGGAAAGACTAGAGATCCTTTCAAGAAAATTGAAGCTGTCAAAGGAACATTTCATGCAAGGATAGGTAGGATAAAGGACAGAAATGGTAAGGACCTAACAGAAGGAGAAGAGATTAAGAAGAGGTGGCACAATACCCAGAGGAACTATACAAGAAAGGTCTTAATGACCTGGATAACCACGATAATGTGGTCTCTCACCTAGAGCTGGACATGTTGGAGTGTGAAGTCAAGTGGCCCTTAGGAAGCGTTACTACAAGCAAAACTAATAGAGGTGATGGAATTCCAGCTAAGCTATTTAAAACCCTAAAAGATGATGCTGTGAAAGTGCTACACATAATATGTCAGCAAGTTTGGAAAACTCAGCTATGCCCACAGAACTGGAAAAGGTCATTTTTCATTCTAATCCCAAAGAAAAGCAATGCCAAAGAATGTTCAAACGACCATACAATTGCATTCATTTCACATGCTAGCAAGGTTGTGTTCAAAATCCTTCAAGCTAGGCTTCAGCAGTATTTGAACCAAGAATTCCCATGTACAAGCTAGGTTTTGAAGAGGTAGAAGAACCAGGGATCAAATTGCCAACATTCGTTGGATCATGGAGAAAGCAAGGGAGTTCCAAAAAAATATCTTATTCTGCTTCATTGACTATACTAAAGCCTTTGACTGTGTGGATAACAGCAAACTGAGGAAAATTCTTAAAGAGATGGTAATACCAGACTACCTTACCTGCCTCCTGAGAAACCTGTATGTGGATCAAGAAGCAACAGTTAGAACCGGCATGGAACAACTGACTGGTTCAAAATTGGGAAAGGGGTATGACAAGGCTGTACATTGTCACCCTGCTTATTTAACTTCTATGCAGAGTATATCATGTGAAATGCTGGGCTGGATGAATCATAAGTTGGAATCAAGATTTCTGGGAGAAATATCAACAACTTCAGATATGCAGATAATACTACTCTAATGGAGAAAGAGAAGAGGAACTAAAGAGCCTCTTGATGAGTGAAAGAGGAGAGTGAAAAAGTTGGATTCAAAGTCAACATCAAAAAAACTAAGATCATGGCATCAGGCCCCATCACTTCATAGCAAATAGATGGGGGGAATGTGGAAACAGTGACAGGTTTTACTTTTCTTGGACTTCAAAATCGCTGCAGATGGTGACTGCAGCTATGAAGTTAAAAGATGCTTGCTCCTTGGAAGGAAATATGACAGACCTAGACAGTATATTAAAAATAAGAAATATCATTTTGCCAACAAAGGTCCATCTAGTCAAGGCTATGGTTTTTCCAGTAGTCATGTATTGGAATGTGAGAGTTGGACCATAAAGCAGGCTAAGCACCAAAGAATGGATGTTTTTGAATCGTGGTGCTGGAGAAGACTCTTGAGAGTCCCTGGGATTGCAAGGAGATCAGATCAGTCAGTCCTAAAAGAAATCAACCCTGAATATTTATTGGAAGGACTGATGCTGAAGCTGAAGCTCTAATACTCTGGCCACCTGATGTGAGGAGCCAACCCATTAGAAAAGACCCTGATACTGGGAGAGATGGAGGCCAGAAGAAGGGGGCATCAGAGGATGAGGTGTTTGGATGGCATCACCAACCCAATAGACATAAGTCTGATCAAACTCTGGGGGATAGTGAAGGACAGGGAAGCCAGGCATTGCTGTAGTCCATGGGGTCACAAAGAATCGGACATGACCTAGGGTCCCTTATGAACCCTTGTGAACAATAAGGGTTCTTTTGAAGTGAAAGTCGCTCAGATGTGTCCTACTCTTTGCAACCCCATGGACTATACAATCCATGGAATTCTCCAGGCCAGAATAGTGGAGTGGGTAGCCTTTCCCTTCTCTAGGGGATCTTTCCAACCCAAGGATCGAATCCAGGTCTCCCACATTGCAGGCGGATTCTTTACCAGCTGAGCCACAAGGGAAGCCCTGGGAATCTCCAAACTTGTAATTGAAACCAGAAGTGAGAGATGTCTAAAGGACAGCTAAAAGGTACAGATTAAAAGTTAGCAGTGCTCCCTTTGTGCAGGTTTGTGCTCTGAGTTCTCGGTTTCTCTGAGGCACTATGACATCCTAAGTGGGCTCCATTCTCCTTTCTGTTCCTCTCTGCTCTATTTCCTCAGTTCTGCAACATGAGAGTGGTAACCCTAGGGAGAAGAGTCAGGAAAAAAAACAAGCATGTTAGGAGTTAAGTGGCTTCCTCCCAGCTCTGCCTTGGTACTAAGTAATTGTGGAAAAACTCAGCACAAATTCACTGAACTTTGCTTGGCTCTCCTTTCCTCATTTATAAATGAGAGTTTTGGTCTCTCAGTTCAGTTCAGTTTAGTTGCTCAGTCGTGTCCGACTCTTTGAGACCCCATGAATCGCAGCACGCCAGGCCTCCCTGTCCATCACCAACTCCCGGAGTTCACTCAGACTCACGTCCATCGAGTCAGTGATGCCATCCAGCCATCTCATCCTCTGTCGTCCCCTCCTCCTCCTGCCCCCAATCCCTCCCAGCATCAGAGTCTTTTCCAATGAGTCAGCTCTTCGCATGAGGTGGCCAAAGTACTGGAGTTTCAGCTTTAGCATCATTCCTTCCAAAGAAATCCCAGGGCTGATCTCCTTTAGAATGGACTGGTTTGGTCTCTACATGATCCCTAAGTTTCCTTCTAATTCTAATGTTTTGGGTTATTTTTGAGCACTTTCCAGGAAGGTTTTCGCTTCCCCCTGAAGAGTAAATGGAAGCACTACTTACCCGCCTTCAGTAGAAAACACTCATCCAGTTGCTCTTCCAAAGCACTGTGCCCTCCCTCCTGCCCTTCTGCCAATAGCCAGGCAGCCTCACACTAGGTTGGCCAAAGTAGGGCCATCTCAGCAGAGTAGAAGGGTTCAACTAGCCAACCCTCTTAGCAGGAGAATTAATGACCTGGTCTCATTTGCGCCACACACAAAAATAAGCCATCAAACTGGTGACACGGTGTAATTCCTCACTCCTCTTCAAATGAAGGATTTTAAGAGAATCTTGTCAATCCCTCCCCAGGCATAATAACCTTGTCCAACCATCAGTTATTATCCCTTTCAGTGCTTCTTAAACCTTTCCATTGAAAATCACATAGCACCACACACACACACACACACACACACACATGCAAACATACACACACGTGTGCAAATGCACAGCCCTGGGAAAATGGCCCAACACAATCTTTAGGAAATAAACATTCTCCAAAGTCCTGTGTCTATCTTACTTGTTTAAATCTCATACCTACTCTGTTTTTCATATATAAATAAAACCTTAAAGGGAAATTTTGTATTCCTGAAGATATAGTCTATTTAAGAAAGACTTTAAGAAAAATTTACCCCCCTCCTCAATCATGGAACATCTCTCACATTTCCACTTGGAAAAACTCCACTTGAGAAAATTATATAGTAGATTTTTGCTCTGAGGCAGAATTCATACTCTTGAAGGTGATTTGTTATTTTTTAACTTGCATTTTTTCTACTCCATCAGTCAATCTTTATGAAGCATCTATTATTTTACTTTCTCTCATTTTAGCAAAGTCACTAAACTGTTATAATGAAGACATTCGCAAGATTTGTGCTTTTGTGACAATAATGACATAAAAGTAAAATGTAAGTGTGTTCAAACTATATGTTACTATATTTTCACTATAAATGTAAACTAAAATAACTGTAAGAATAAAAATGTAGAATTACTTTTCATATATTATCAAACAAGTTACTTCTCTTCTAAAATACTCAAAAGCATCTATTAAAATGAAAACATAAAAAGAATAAATGTCAACTTTTTGGGGGGATGTTTGCAAGATTTTAGCTGCTGAACCAGGTGGAACCCATGCCCTTGGCAGTAAGAGCACAGAGTCCTGACTACTGGACTGCAAGGGAATATCCAATGTCAACATTTTAAATCAAGTATTTTAAATTTAATGTTTTAAAATGTAATTAAATTTCACTAAATGGTTTATAAAATGATTCTTCATTCAGAATTTATTGCCCTTGTTGAAGCTGAAACTCCAATACTTTGGCCACCTGATGCAAAGAACTGACTCATTTGAAAAGACCCTGATGCTGGGAAAGATTGAGGGCAGGAGGAGAAGGGGACAACGGAGGATGAGATGGTTGGATGGCATCACCGACTCGATGAACATGGGTTTGGGTGGACGCCGGGAGTTGGTAATGGACAGAGAGGCCTGGCATGCTACGGTTCGCAAAGAGTAGGACACGACTGATAGACTGAACCGAACTGATTGCCCTTCTAGTTGCCAATGCAAATTATTGGTATTGTGCTTCATAAATGTTTTAATTAGACCTTCATATATACAATTTAAGAGGGATATAAATCACATAATGTTGCAAAATATTTCTCAGCCACCACATGCAATAGTTGTGAAATCACCCTAAATCTGTGAACACAAAAGACATGTGTACACTTAGCAGTATTAGAGACCAATAACTGAACAGAAGAACTGTACAAAAAAGATCTTCAGGCCCCAGATAATCATGATGGCCCCAGATAATCATAATCACCTAGAGCCAGACATCCTGGAATGTGAAGTCAAGTGGGCCTTAGAAAGCATCACTACGAACAAAGCTAGTGGAGGTGATGGAATTCCAGTTGAGCTATTTCAAATCCTGAAAGATGATGCTGTGAAAGTGCTGCACTCAATATGCCAGCAAATTTGGACAACTCAGCAGTGGCCACAGGACTGGAAAAGGTCAGTTTATATTCCAATCCCAAAGAAAGGCAATGCCAAAGAATGCTCAAACTACCGCACAATTGCACTCATCTCACACGCTAGTAAAGTAATGCTTAAAATTCTTCAAGCCAGGCTTCAGCAATACATGAACCATGAACTTCCATGTTCAAGCTGGTTTTAGAAAAGGCAGAGGAACCTGAGATCAAATTGCCGACATCCACTGGACCACTGAAAAAGCAAGAGAGTTCCAGAAAAGCATCTATTCCTGCTTTACTGACTATGCCAAAGCCTTTGACTGTGTGGATCACAATAAAGTGTGGAAAATTCTGAAAGAGATGGGAATACCAGACCACCTGACCTGCCTCTTGAGAAACCTGTATGCAAGTCAGGAAGCAACAGTTAGAACTGAACATGGAACAACAGACTGGTTCCAAATAGGAAAAGGAGTACGTCAAGGCTGTATATTGTCACCCTGCTTATTTAACTTCTATGCAGAGTACATCTTGAGAAATGCTGGGCTGGAGAAAGAACAAGCTGGAACCAAGATTGCCAGGAGAAATATCAATAACCTCAGATATGCAGATGACACCACCCTTATGGCAAAAAGTGAAGAAGAACTAAAGAGCCTCTTGATGAAAGTGGAAGTGGAGAGTGAAAAAGTTGGCTTAAAGCTCAACATTCAGAAAACGAAGATCATGGTATCTGGTTCCATCACTTCATGGCAAATAGATGGGGAAACAGTGGAAACAGTGACAGACTTTATTTTTCTGGGCTCCAAAATCACTGCAGATGGTGACTGCAGCCATGAAATTAAAAGACACTTACTCCTTGGAAGGAAAGTTATGACCAACCTAGACAGTATATTAAAAAGCAGAGACATTACTTTGCCAACAAAGGTCCATCCAGTCAAACCTATGGTTTTTCCAGTGGTCACGTATGGATGTGAGAGTTGGACTATAAAGAAAACTGAGTGCTGGAGAATTGATGATTTTGAACTGTGGTGTTGGAGAAGACTCTTGAGAGTCCCTTGGACTACAAGGAGATCCAACCAGTCCATTCTAAATGAGATCAGTCCTGGGTGTTCTTTGGAAGGACTGATGTTGAAGCTGAAACTCCAATACTTTGGCCACCTCATGTGAAGAGCTGACTCATTTGAAAAGACCCTGATGCTGGGAGGGATTGGGGGCAGAAGGAGAAGAGGACGACAGAGGATGAGACGGTTGGATGACATCACTGACTCAATGGACATAGGTTTGGGTGGACTCTGGGAGTTGGTGCTGTGGTTCATGGTGTCGCAGAGTCGGACACGACTGAGCGACTGAACTGAACTGAATTGGATATGGAAAAATGTATTCATTCTTATTGAAAGAGAAGTCTGAAGAATTGATTAATTTGTATTTCCTCTTATTCAAGTATTTCCATCACCCAATGCTCCCCACACTTCCCAGCACTGTGGGACCCCATCTTTGGGAAAGCACAATCCACAAACCTTCCTAACATTCCAAGGGAACCATGTTCTGTTGTGATGACACAAGGCAAAAGATGTCGGAAAACCTATTCCTGGGGGCAAACAGCGCTAGTTGGGCTTCCCAGGTGGCGCCATTGGTAAAGAATCCACTTGCCAATGCAGAAGACATAGGAGCTGTGAGTTTGATCCCTGGACTCGCTCCAGTATTCTTGCCTGGAAAGTTCCATGGACACAGGAGTCCAATGGGCCTCAAACAGTTGGATACGACTGATTTAACACACAAACACACACACAAAGAGTGTTAGTTATAAAAGTGGATATTTAGGGTGGACCAATGTCACATGATATCGTTAATATGTGGAATCTTAAAAAATGGATACAAATGAATTTATCTACAAAACACAAGTAGAGCCACAGAGGTAGAAAACAAACTTATAAGGGAAGGGGGATATGGGAGAGATAAACTGGGAGATTGTGATTGACATATACACACTACTAGATATAAAATAGATAACTTATAAGGACCTGCTATATAGCACAGGGAACTCTACTCAATACTCTGTAATGGCTTATATGGGAAAAGAAAATAAAAAAGAATGGATATATGTATCAGATCAGATCAGATCAGTCGCTCAGTCGTGTCCGACTCTTTGCAACCCCATGAATCGCAGCACGCCAGGCCTCCCTGTCCCTCACCAACTCCCGGAGTTCACTCAGACTCACGTCCATCGAGTCAGTGATGCCATCCAGCCATCTCATCCTCTGTCGTCCCCTTCTCCTCCTGCCCCCAATCCCTCCCAGCATCAGAATCTTTTCCAATGAGTCAACTCTTCGCATCAGGTGGCCAAAGTATTGGAGTTTCAGCTTTAGCATCAGTCCTTCCAAAGAACACCCAGGACTGATCTCCTTTAGAATGGACTGGTTGGATCTCCTTGCAGTCCAAGGGACTCTCAAGAGTCTTCTCCAACACCACAATTCAAAAGCATCAATTCTTCAGCGCTCAGCCTTCTTCACAGTCCAACTCTCACATCCATACATGACCACAGGAAAAACCATAGCCTTGACTAGACGAACGTTTGTTGGCAAAGTAATGTCTCTGCTTTTGAATATGCTATCTAAGTTGGTATAACTAATTCACTTTGCTGTACAGCAGAAATAAACAGAACATTGTAAATCAACTTTACTCCAATAAAAATATTTTGAAGTGGATATGTAGGCTTATGGTCATGCTAAGTTAATGCTGAGTGCCATATGTTCTTTAATAATTTATGGTGGGGCTGAGGTTCTGAAAGCCAGGGTAAACCTCACTTGGCCCAGTCTGAGAGCTGTCAGAAGTCTCCAGTATGTAGACATGATGGAGTAGAGTGGGTATGACATGATCCCCTCCACTCTGTTCCAGAGAGAATACAGAATGAGAAGAGAACCTAGGAACAGAGTTCACAAAATGCTTGCTCACGCATTACCTACCTACCCAGTGAGATTAGTATATGCAGCAGATAGGATTATTCCTAGCTTACCAAGAAAGAGACGGAGGCACTAAGAAACCAAGGCGATTCTCCAGTGCTAACCTCGCCACCATTTGGTGGAGCTGAGACCAGAACCCGGGACTCCTGGCTCCTGGCCCACAACCTTCTGCTTGCTTCTTGATGCTCAGAGTTGCTTCTGCATTTCTGTCAGGGTCTTGTGAATCCAAAAGAATAAAAGAACCACCCTCTTTTGCCCTCTTTCGTGTTTAAGGATTTGAAGGTTCAGGGGTGGAGGAAAAGGGAAGTCGTTTTAATAGATGTTTTCTGAATTTGATTATTGAACTTTGACATCTTGGAACTAACATATCCTGAAATGTTTCCGGTCAAATAGTGATTATGGGCCCAAAAATAAAATTACTGTATTTAGTCTTCTGGGGAGTGGTCAGCATCTTCTTTCATCCTTCTGATTTGGATTTCCCTGGGCTACTGGATGGGGATGTTTTCTGTCCTTACATGGCAATTTGAGAAGGGTAGCTAAGTAGCATAATTGTTATTTACCATGTGGTATGCACTATTTGGGAGTTAGGGGCTGAACCTGACAGAAAATTAAATGTGATTTCTGCCCTCAGAAGTCCTCATTTTACTCTGATGAATAGATTTGGCATGTAAACACAGGAAGGAGAGGAGAACACCAGTCTCAAGGGCAATGGGGTAGAGATATACCCAAAAGAGATGTCTGTCTGTGGGATTACCTAATAAATTTAACTTTGATGATGAGTCAAAGAAAACTAATACACTTTTAAGCGGAAAAGCAAAGACTTTACAGATGCTGCCTCTAAAGCTGATCTCCACACCTCCAATCTTCTTCCCCCAAAGTTTCTGTATAAGTCATTCTATGACATCTGCCCACAAACCAGCTTCTTGGTGACATTCTATGTTCTTCACAAAAAAAAATATATATACTCCTCTCTCTTTCTCACTGTCAGCTCTGCCCTCCAAAAAAAATCAGGGCACTAGAAATAAGCATCAAATTATCTTCCTTCTTGGGGATGGATGGATCCCTATTTAGGAAGACATTTATTCAATATGTCAAAATGGGGCTGACCAGTAGAGGGGGCCTGGGCTTCATATTTGATATTCTTCAAAAACACAAGAAACCAGAAAGAAGGGTGCCTGGGTGAGGTCACAAAGCAGAATGAACTAGGTGTAGAGGGCACTGACAACTACTAAAAGGCTTTGTGAACATTCTCTCTGTATCTTTACATTCCTGCGTGGGCATATGAGAAAGGAACATTGTGCAGACTAGAGGAATGAATCACTCCCTTCCAACAGTGCATGACATTTCTCACTTGAGCTCTCTTGCAATCAAATTCTTCTTACTCAATGATACTTCATTTTAACATAGTTTTTCCATTGTGACACATATGTGCAAATTCCTCAACTTGCCATGGCATACTTTGGCAAAATGCTTAAATGAACTCTTTGGTGAACTCTTACCTTCACATATCTAGAGACTGTTATCCTCAGCAGAACAATTACTCAAGGTTGGTATCCTAGTGATTAAAACAATCTTCATGACCAGGAGCCTAACCCCGTTGTTAAGGGCTGGGCCTTAGAGTCAAACAGATGAGATTTCAAGTTCTGGAATCTACCACGTGCTAGCTTGATGCATCCATAAAAAGGAGATCATAGTAGTAACCCAAAATAGGATTGTCGGGCAGATTATTGATAACTAACAACAAAAGCAAAACATAGTGAAGGAGCTGATGTTGTTCATGCACTCAGCTGACCAGAAGTGGATTATCTTTGATTCATAGCTCATCACTGTCTAAAAATGGTCCTCTTTTGTTTTTATTTATATAAACTATGTATCCATTTATGAGTTTGTTTATTATTAATAAGATAAACACATATGAACCAACCACCTGAATACAAGAATCATTTACACCCACCTTTGGACTTCTCCCCAGTCTACTCTTCTACTTCCCCTTCCTTGCATCTTGCAGTTATTATTATAACTTGCTTTTGAAATTAATAGCTTTATCACATATATGTATTTTCTAATAATTATATTTTTTAGTTTTCTTTATTTTCAACATTATAAAAGTGTCAGTTCTATAAAATCTTAGGAAATTTCCTTTTTTAAAAAGTTTATTATTCAGGTTATTCATATTTTTGCTTGCAGTTATTTATTTGCTATATAACATGCCATTGTGTGAAATTACCACAATTTCTTTTTCTATTTTCTATTGAGAAGTATGTGGGTTGTTGCAGGTGTTTATCCTACTAGTAGTAAGAATACAGTAAGTGCTGCTGGGAACATTCTTGTTTAACTCTCCTACTGTACACAGTTTTTCTTGGGTATATTCCTAACAGTAGAATTGCTGGGTTACAGGATATGGAAATGTTCAACATTAGATAATGACAAACTTTGCAAAATGGTAATACCCATTTACACGCCCAACAGTTTGTATAAAACACCCAGTTAATGCACATTCTCTCCAATATGTGGCATTGCTCCATTTCTTAATTTCTGCCCACTGAATGGGTATAAGTTGATATCATTGTGGTTTTAATATGCCTTCTCCAATAAACAATGTAGTTGACCTTCTCACAATGATTTATTGATAATCTGTGTCTTCTCCTCTGTGAAATTCTTATTTGTATTTCTTGCTCATTTTCTCTTGGATTGTCTGGGTTTCCTCATTAATTTGAGGAAACCTCTATATATTCTTGCTATTAGTCCTTTGTTGGTTAGTTGGGTTGCAGACATCCTCTTCCAGTTGGTACCTTCTCTCTTTTCTTTTTATAAGATATCTTTTGGTGTTCAGATCTTGATTTTAATGCAGCCAGATTTATTGATCTTTTCTTTGGTGTTCAGGTCTTAATTTCAATGCAGCCAGATTTATTGATCTTTTCTTTTATGATTAGAGGCATATTTATAAACGCTTCCCTACCTCAAAGTCAGAAATATATTTACCTATATTTTCCAGTAAAGTTTATAAAAGTTAACATTTGATATTTAAGTCTTTAATTTATCTGGATTTCACTTTTTTCAAATGACATGAGGTAGGAATCAATATATTTTTCCATTATAAGTAACCAGTTATTACAAATATACTTATTGAACAGTTTCTCCACTCCCCATTACTCTGTCATGCTACATCTATCATATACGGAAGTACCATATATATAGTACATGGGCCAGCTTCTGAGTTTTTATCTGCCCCAAAGTTAATTTTTCTGAAAAGTATCACAGGTGGCACTAGTGGGAAAGAACCCACCTGCCAATGCAGGAGACACAAGAGATGCTGGTTCAAACTCTGGGTTGGGAAGATCCCTTGGAGGAGGGCTTAGCAACCCACTCCAGTATTCTTGCCTGAAGAATACCAGGGGCAGAGGGGCCTGGCAGGCTATGTCCACAGGGTGGCACAGAATCAGACACGACTGAAGTGACTTAGCACATCATACTATATGTATGTTTTAGAATAAACTATGAAGTTTCATTAAAATTCTACTGAAATTTTTGTTGGAATTGCATTAAGTCTATGAGCCAATATGAGGAGAATTGAAATATAATATTAAAGTTTTTTCCATTTAAGAAATAAGAAATATATATCATAGTATTGCTCTTCATTTCCTTAGGATTTCTTTAATGAATCTCAATAGTTTTAAGAAACCTTTTGAGAAACCTGTATGCAGGTCAGGAAGCAAGTTAGAACTGGACATGGAACAACAGACTGGTTCCAAATAGGAAAAGGAGTATGTCAAGGTTGTATATTGTCACCCTGCTTATTTAATTTACATGCAGAGTACATCATGAGAAACGCTGGGCTGGAAGAAGCACAAGCTGGAATCAAGATTGCCAGGAGAAATATCAATAACCTCAGATATGCAGATGACACTACCCTTATGGCAGAAAGTGAAGAAGAACTAAAAAGCCTCTTGATGAAAGTGAAAGAGGAGAGTGAAAAAGTTGACTTAAAGCTCAACATTCAGAAAACGAAGATCATGGCATCTGGTCCCATCACTTCATGGCAAATAGATGGGAAAACAGTGGAAACAGTGACAGACTTTATTTTTCTGGGCTCCAAAATCACTGCAGATGGTGACTGCAGCCATGAAATTAAAAGACACTTACTCCTTGGAAGGAAAGTTATGACCAACCTAGACAGTATATTAAAAAGCAGAGACATTACTTTGTCAACAAAGGTCCGTCTAGTCAAAGCTATGGTTTTTCCAGTGGTCATGTATGGATGTGAGAGTTGGACTATAAAGAAAGCTGAGTGCTGAAGAATTGATGCTTTTGAACTGTGGTGTTGGAGAAGACTCTTGAGAGTCCCTTGGACAGCAAGGAGATCCAACCTGTCCATTCTAAAGGAGATCAGTCCTGGGTATTCATTGGAAGGACTGATGTTGAAGCTGAAACTCCAATACTGTGGCCACCTGATACGAAGAGCTGACTCATTGGAAAAGACCCTGATGCTGGGAGGCGTTGGGGGCAGGAGGAGAAGAGGATGACAGAGGATGAGATGGTTGGATGGCATCACCGACTCGATGGACATGGGTTTGGTGGACTCCGGCAGTTGTGATGGACAGGGAGACCTGGTGTGCTGCGGTTCGTGGGGTTGCAAAGAGTCGGACACAACTGAGCGACTGAACTGATACTGATATTGAATAGTTTTAAATTTCTCCAAGGAGGTCCTTCACATCTATTAAAGAAATTTTATATCTATATATTTGATTTTTGAAATACATCATAAGTGATGTCTTCTTTAAAATTATTAAAACATTTTATGGTTATTTGATGCTAGGGTAGAGAAATAAACTGACTTTGCTAAATTCTCTTATTATTTTGAATAATATAATACTTTACCCCTGGTGTCTTTTTCTGTGAGACAATCATGTCATCAGCAAATAACTGGCAATTTTATTTCTTTTTCAATCCTTATGCCTCTACTTTCTTTTTCTTGCCTTATTGCATTAGCTAAAATTGTCAATACCAAGTTGAATAGAAATGATGATACTGAGCACCTTTAATCATTCTTGATGTTAAATGGAATACTTCTATTGATTCCTCATAAGTATAATGTTTGCCATAACATAACTGTCCTTCATTAGGTTAAGCAAATTCTTGATTTGTTAAGAATTTTTATCATGAATTTATGCTCATTTTCTATGAAATATTTCTCCAAATCTTTAAAGACAACTATACAATTTTTGTCTTTGAAGCTGTTAATGTGAACTATGTTTATGGATTTTCTATGAATCTATCTGCATTTTTGGGAAAACACTACATGATATATTTTACTTTGTATACTTTGCTGGACTTAGCTGGCAAATATTTTATTTAGGCTTTCTATACTTATAACCCTAAGGAAATAATCTATAATTATCTTTTCTCATATTGCCCTTTCCTTATTTGAAGATCAAGATTTTATGGCCTCATAAGCGAAAAAGTTGGCTTAAAGCTCAACATTCAGAAAACAAAGATCATGGCATCCGGTCCCATCACTTCATGGGAAATAGATGGAGAAACAGTGGAAACAGTGTCAGACTTTATTTTTGGGGCTCCAAAATCACTGCAGATGGTGACTGCAGCCATGAAATTAAAAGACGCTTACTCCTTGGAAGGAAAGTTATGACCAACCTAGATAGCATATTCAAAAGCAGAGACATTACTTTGCCAACAAAGGTCCATCTAGTCAAGGCTATGGTTTTTCCTGTGGTCATGTATGGATGTGAGAGTTGGACTGTGAAGAAGGCTGTGTGCCGAAGAATTGATGCTTTTGAACTGTGATGTTGGAGAAGACTCTTGAGAGTCCCTTGGACTGCAAGGAGATCCAACCAGTCCATTCTGAAGGAGATCAGCCCTGGAATTTCTTTGGAAGGAATGATGCTAAAGCTGAAACTCCAGTACTTTGGCCACCTCATGCGAAGAGTTGACTCATTGGAAAAGACTCTGATGCTGGGAGGGATTGGGGGCAGGAGGAGAAGGGGACGACAGAGGATGAGATGACTGGATGGCATCACTGACTTGATGGACGTGAGTCTGAGTGAACTCCAGGAGTTGGTGATGGACAGGGAGGCCTGGCGTGCTGCAGTTCATGGGGTCACAAAGAGTAGGACACGACTGAGCGACTGAACTGAACTAAAGTGAGTTGGGAGTATTCTTTTTCTAGTTTTTGCTACAGTTTGTACAAGTTTAATCTGATATGTTCCTTGAAAGTTTAGTAGAATTATCTGCAAAACCACTTGGCCCAAAATTTTATTGGTGAGATGATTTTTTAAATTGCTTTAATTTCATTATAACACTATTAAGGCCTTCTCGTTCTTCTTAATTCAATTGGTAGATTATATTTTTCCAGGAATTTGCCCATACTCTTCAAATGTGTTTGTACAGTATGGAGATGATATTGTAAACAGTAACATGGCACATTTTGTTCTTATCTCATTCATGCTCCAGACGTCTGAGGTTTTAAAGTTAAGATTAAAAGGTGATAAGAAAATACTAGTTTTTAAATTAGTTTTTCCCTAGATCACTCTTGCCATAGGCTTGCCTATTTTGTTAGTTTTTTTCAAGGAATCAGCTTTTAGTCCTGTTGATCTGTATTATTTTTGTTTCCTATTTCATTAATTTTGGCTATTTTCTCATCTCCTTCCTTCTACTTTCTCTAAATTTATTGTTTTATTTTTTCTACCTTAACAATGTTTAACTTAAAGACACCACCTTCGATATTGTATAAAATTTAAGTCTAGGTTATGGTAGACATACCTTCTCGTTTTCTTTTCTTTGATCTTTGGTAATTTTTAAAATACAACACCAAACTTTATCCAGGTATTTAATTATCTTTACTTCATATACTTCTAGTAGCATCTCCTGGATTTGCTTCTTTCCTTATTTGAGGGCTTTTTCCAACATTCTTTTCAATATGGGTTCTTTTGTGACAAACTTTTGAGGCCTAATATGCCTGAAAATATTATTATACCCTCAAAGTTAAATAACAATTTGGCTGGATATATTTTCAATACTTTAAAAATATTACCATTATCTCCTGTTGCTCTTGGAAAACCTGAGATCCTGGTGATTCTTGTTCCTTTGCAGTCGATCTGCTCCATCTTTCTAGAAACTTTTAGAATTTTATTTTTGCCTGTAAAACCTCCATTTCATTATTGGAACTGCATAAATATAAGGTCTTTCATCTTTCTTTAATTCTGGTAAATTTTTTACATTTCTTAAAATATTTCCTCTTCTCCACTTTTATTTTTCTCTTCTGACAATCCTATTTCCTGTAAGCTGAAGGTCACATTCCAATTCAGTCTTCTTTATCTCTTAGTTTTTATGTTTTTATTTATTCTTCCCTCCTTCCTTCCAGAAGAGTTTCTTAACCTGACCTTCTAGGTAATTTTTTTTAGCTATGTCTATTCTGTTCCCTGGGAGAAGGCAATGGCACCCCACTCCAGTACTGTTGCCTGGAAAATCCCATGGATGGAGGTGCCTGGTAGGCTGCAGTCCATGGGGTCGCTAAGAGTCAGACACGACTGAGCGACTTCACTTTCACTTTCCACTTTCATGCATTGGAGAAGGAAATGGCAACCCACTCCAGTGTCCTTGCCTGTAGAATCCCATGGATGGAGAAGCCTGGTAGGCTGCAGTCCATGTGGTCGCACAGAGTCGGACATGACTGAAGCGACTTAGTAGTAGTAGTAGTATTCTGTTCCCTCTACTATTACATACATATTTTTCATGTCCAGTATTTCCTCTTGACTTTTATGATTTCCTTATAAATTACTTAGTATGCTTATTTTATGTTTGTTAACCATTGGATTTAATGTATTTTCTTCTGGTGGCATCTGTAATCCAGGTTGTTACTTTCTTTTGACGTAGTTATGCTCTTAAACTATCTCATTGCTTTGGCCTTTAAGCATATATTTCTCTGATGGTATCAGCTGTTCTGTCTTCACATTTGGCATGAGAAAAGACAAAAGGGTAGATTTCAGTCTGTGTCAACATCCAGCAAAATCAAGGGGAGAGGGAAGGGTAACCTTAGGGTCAGAGAGTTCCAAGCACCAGACTACATAATTAGTTGCTTGGGCTGGGTACCATGCTGCCAAGTAACTCTTCAGACCAGCTCTCTACTTTTAGACTCACCCTACCCTGCACCCAAAAAGGAGAAGCAGCCTTAAAAGGAAGTACTCCTAGGCGCTAGAGAGAGTGGGGAGCAGAGGGAGATGTGAGTAAATGTTCAGAGTCAGTCAGTCTCTACCAGCTTTCTATACTCTGGCTTCTGTTCTGCCCTGGTTGTCATCCTTGAGAATACTTACACCAGAGGTCTGGGGCTCTATTGCTAATTTCCACACAAGTCTTCTGCCCCAGGCTTCAGGTGTATATACACACACACACAAATACGCACATCTGTTCTAAACAGCCTTTATTGTCCCTGGCAATTTCTCTTGAGTTTCCCCCTGTTATTTCCTATAGTTGCTCCAAAATGGATCTTGGATCAGCCACCAGCCTGTGGTAATTCTCCATTTTAGCAAAATTAGAGGCTACATAGATTTCTATTAGACAAAATTGTGAAAACAAGTATTCCCTGAACTTGTTTTCAACAAGCTTCAACAGGACAGCCCAAAATTCAAAATCTCCATTAACAATGTTTGTGTACCTGAGCCTCACTTCTCCATAGTCAGCCAAAGGTCTCTCCTCCTACTAGCCTTCTTTGCATTCCATCAATATGCTTATCTTTTCCCTATGCAAAAACCTAATTAACCCAATCATGAAAGCTAGTGGGAAAAAAAAAATAGCAAAGATGCCCTAGAGACTTTCTCTCCAGGTAACCTAAGTGCATTTTGATAGTGATTTTTGGAAGGCTATCTCATGTGCTTTGTTTAATTCAAAGGAATAAGTTGGCGTAGAAGGAAGTGGTGGTTGCTGGAGGGAGACTTCTTAAACGAATGTAATCTTTCAGCTTTCAAATTTCACTGTGTATAATCACACATCCATATAACATTATAATTCTTTTTAATATTTATAAGCTAACAACAATAGCATGTCAACTTTTCCCAATTCAAGTCTAATGGATCAAAATGTATTTCAAGATCTATATATACAGGACCCCACGTAATATGATCCTAACCTACCCCTTCAGGCCCATTCCTCTATCTCCATTCTTACTATTCAGTTGGAATATTTTCAGCTTTTTCCCACCTCAAGATATTTAGACATCTTTTCACTATCAGTGGTAGGATTCTCCCCACCTGTTATTCCCTGATTTACTCATACTGATTCTTCAGATCCTACCTTAAATATCACTTCCTTAGGAAAACTTCTTGACCCCCACTCCCAGACTAAATCAGGACCCCGTGTAATACAATCTCATAGCAAGCAGTAGTTTTCTTTCAGAGAATTTATCATAATTATAGTTAACTAATGAAATATGTGAGGAAGAGAACTGGTATAATATACTGGGAATAGAAAATAAAGATTTTGTATTTGCTTTTTTAAACACACATATATTGAAAACTTACTGTGTTCCAGGAATTGTGTGAAGTAACTGGGAAAACAGTGAGGAAAGAGGCAAACCATTTCTCCTCACTCTAATCACCCATTCTTGAGGATATCCCCTGGATCCTAGGCTCGTCTAAAACAACATCTAGCTTAAATATATCAGCATAGACATAACTCCTCAAGATCTTTCCCGTACTGACTCTCATTTCATTTATGCTCCAGACTCTTGAGCCCTCCATTTGCCCATCAGTCCTCCTGCTTTTTTCCCATATATGCTGACTACATGGTAATTGTTTTTAGCAAATTTCTTGCCAAATCCTCAACTCCCTTGACATTCTGTAAGATCCACCCAGCAAATTCAAGCCCTGTATGAATCTGACAACCACACTACCAAACGTGTTTGCAAAAAGTCCCATGACAACAGGGGTTTGATCCCCTGTCCAGGAAGATTCCACATGCCTCAGAGCAACTAAGCCTGTGTGCTGCAACTGTTGGAGCCCACTTGCCTCAAGCCTGTGCTCCACAACAAAAGAAGCCAGTGAAACACAGCGAAGAGTAGCCCCTACTCACCACCACTAGAGAAAGCCCACATGCAGCAACAAAGACCCAGCACAATCAAAAATAAAATACAAATGAATGAATTAATTAAAGAAAACAAAGTCCCATGACCATGTGGATTGATGTTTCTTCCAAGTCGTGGTTTTTTTCACCTCAACTGGAGATTCTTATTCCTCAGGAAATTTTCTGTGTGTCCTAATCAATTTCCTCTCTCATTCTCAGAGCAGATTTTCAAACTCTCACAACTCGTTGATACCTTTCTATGCCTCCACTTTCACTCTGCAGATAATCTGCTTTCTACCTCTCAGAGGAAACTGACGCCAAGAGTAAACTTCCTGGACTTCCAACTACCCACTTACCTGCAGCCAAAGTTGCCCCTGCTTCCTCCCCAGCCCCCACACCAGAGTAAAGGAGGCATCTCATCTCCTGACTCTTGCATTCAAATTTCATTGCCTTCTATAGATATCTAATCACATTATTTCAATCTTTCTCTCTTCTTACCCTTCCCCAGAAATGCTTCAACTTCCACCAGTGAGAATAGAACAAAACACCAAACTTTTCTTGACTCTGCATCCTCTTCTATCTTCATTCCTTCACAGACAAATTTCTTGAAAGAACAGTCTATACTCACTTTTCCTCACCTCTTCCCACTCACACTAGTTTGGCTTCCACCCTCAGTACTTTGAAATCCTCTGCAAAGATCATCCATTATCTCTTCATGGCTAAATCTAAAGATTTTCTTTTCATCTTGATCTTGCATGACATCTTTTCAGGGATTGAAAGTACTCCCTCCTTCTTGAAATTCTCCTCCTTTAAGCTCAGTTTTCCCTACACTTAAAAAATATCTTTCCCTCTTGATCCATGCTCCTTTTATTTCTCTGGCCTCTCTTGGCGGAGAAGTATTTTGTCATTGTTGTTGTTCCGTCTTTCAGTCATGCCCAACTCTTTGTGACCCCATGGACTGCAGCATGCCAGGCTTCCCTGTCCTTCACCAACTCCCACAGTTTGCTCAAATTCATGTCCACCAAGTCTTTGATGCTATTCAACCACTTCATCCTCCACTGCTCCCTTCTCCATCTGCACTCAGTCTTTTCCAGCATCAGGATCTTTTCCAATGAGTTGACTCTTCATATCAGGTGGCCAAAATATTACAGCTTCAGCATCAGTCCTTCCAGTGAATATTCAGGATTGATTTCCCTTAGGATTGACTGGTTTGATCTCCTTGCCATCTAAGGGACTCTCCAGAGTCTTCTCCACCACAATTCAAAAGCATCAATTCTTCAGTGCTCAGCCTTCTTTATGGTCCAACTCTCACATCTGTATATAACTGGAAAAACCATAACTTTGACTGTGAGGACCTTTGTCAGCAGTGATGTTTGTGCTTTTTAATACACTGTCTAGGTTTGTCATAACTTTCCTTCCAAGGAGCAAGTGACTTTTAATTTCATAGCTGCAGTCACTTTTTGGATTTTGGAGCCCAAGAAAATAAAATCTGTCACTGCTTCCACTTTTCCCCTTCTATTTGCCAAGAAATGATGGGACCAGAGGCCATTATATTAGTTTTCTTTTTGATGTTGAGTTTCAAGCCAGTTTTTCACTTTCCTCTTCTCCCCCCATCCCCATCAATAGGCTCCTTAGTTCTTCCTAATTTTCTGCATACCTGAGGTTGTTGATCTTTCTCCTGGCAATCTTGATTCCAGCTTGTGATTCATCAGGCCTGGCATTTTGCATGATGTACTCTGAATATAAGTTAAATAAGTAGGGTGACAATATACAGCCTTGTCATATTCCTTTTCCAATTTTAAACCAGTCAGTTGTTCCATGCCCAGTTCTAACTGTTGCTTCTTTTTTAAAATTATTAATTTATTTTAATTGGAGGCTAATTACCTTACAATATTGTGATGATTTTTGCCATATGTTGACATTAATCAGCTACGGGTCTACATGTGTCCCCCCATCCCAAACCCCCCTCCCACCTTCCTCCTCATCCCCTCCCTCTGGGTCATCCCAGTGCACCAGCTTTGAGTGCCCTGTTTCATGCATCAAACTTGGACTGGTCATCTATTTCATGATGGTAATATACATGTTTCAATGCTAGTCTCTCAAATCATCCCACCCTTGCCTTCTCCCAAAGAGTCCAAAAGTCTGTTTATATCTGTGTCTCTTTTGCCGTCTTGCACACAGGTCGTTGTTACCATCTTTCTAAAGTCCATATATATGTGTTGCTGCTGCTGCTAAGTCGCTTCAGTCGTGTCTGACTCTGTGCGACTCCAAAGACGGCAGCCCACCGGGCTCCGCCATCCCTGGGATTCTCCAGGCAAGAACACTGGAGTGTATGTGTTAAGATACTGTATTGGTGTTTTTCTTTCTGACTTACTTCACTCTATATAATAGGCTCCAGTTTCACCCACCTCATTAGAACTGACTCAATTGTGTTCTTTTTAACAGCTGAGTAATATTCCATTGTGTATATGTACCACAACTTTCTTAGCCATTCGTCAATCATCAGACATCTAGGTTGACTCCATGTCCTGGCTATTGTAAACAGTGCTGCAATGAACATTGGGGAACACGTGTCTCTTTCAAGGCTGGTTTCCTCAGTGTGTGTGCCCAGCAGTGGGATTGCTGGGTCATATGGCAGTTCTAGTTCCAGTTTTTTAAGGAATCTCCACACTGTTCTCCATCTAACTGTTGCTTCCTGATGCACATACAGGTTTCTTAGGAGGCAGGTAAGATGGTCTGGTACTCCTGTCTTTCTAAGAATTTTCCACAGTTTGTTGTGATCCACACAGTCAAAGGCTTTAGTAATCAATTTAGCATATGTTTTTCTGGAACTCCCTTGCTTTCTCTATAATCCAGTGAATGTTCACAGTTTGATCTCTGGTTCCTCTATCTCTTTGAAACCCAGCCTGTACATCTAGAAGTTCTCAATTCACATACTGCTGAAACCTAGCTTGGAAGATTTTGAGCATTATCATGTTAGCATGTGAAAGGTGTGTAAATGTATAGTAGTTGAAACATTCTTTTGCATTGCCATTTTTTGTTATTGGGATGAAAACTGACATTTTCCAGTTCTGTGGCCACTGCTGAGTTTTCCAAATTTGCTGGCATATTGAGTGAAGCACTTTAACAGCATATTTTAGAATTTATAACAGTTCAGCTAGAATGTCATCACCTCCACTAGCTTTGTTTGTTGTAACGCTTCCTAAGGCTCACTTGACTTCACACTCTCCAGCATGTCCAGTTCTAGGTGAGCGACCACACCATAGTGTGGTTGTCCATGTCATTAAGATCTTTCTTGGATAGTTCTTCTGTGTATTTTTGCCATCTATTCTTACTCTCTTCTCCTTCTGTTAGGTCCTTACAATTCCTGTCCTTTATCCTGCTCATCCTCGTATGAAATGTTCCTTGATATCACCAATTTTCTTGAAGAGATCTCTAGTCTTTCCCATTTTATTGTTTTCCTCTATTTCTTTGTGTTATTCATTTAAGAAGGTCTTCTTATCTCTCCTTGCTATTCTCTGGAACTCAGTATTCAGTTGAGTATGTTTCCCTTTCTTCTTTGCCTTTCTCTTCTTTTTTCTTTCCTCAGCTATTTTTAAAGCCTCCTCAGACAACCACTTTGCCTTCTTGCATTTCTTTTTGCATTTCTCCATTTGCTCACTCCTGTGAGTACAAAACAAATGCTGTAGGATTCTGTCTTCTCCTTCACTCTTTTCTGAGGGGGAGGTAGGGGCAGTTTTTAATTGGTTTGTTTTTGTATTTTATTATCTTTAGGCCAGTGAACTGAGCAAACTGATATATTCCTAATCCTGGAAAACCAAAAATAAATGCAAATCTTAAAATAATTTTTGCAGTTACAAATATAAGAAACTTAAATTCAACAAACACTTAATCTAAAAGTAACTGCTAAGACTAAGTTAAAATTAATAGTCACCAACACTGGATAATTGTATTAAAAAAACTGAAATTTACATATTCACAGCTCCCAAAATATACCTACAAGACCAAAAAGAACAGGTCCACTAGTAAATCAGCATCTACCATAGTGCCAGTTTTCATAACATAACACACTTTACAAGACTGAAGATGAGAAAAGAACAACTATATAATGTTTGTAATGTTTATTCCCTTAAGAGGTGAGTCACAATGGCAAAAACTCAAAACCTGGCCCCCATGAATCTGTGAGTTTATCTCCCAGAGCTGAAACAAGCTCCTAGACTTAGCAGAAGGCAATAAGTAGCTGCAACATCTTTTCCTTCAGTCTTGATATCTTTATTGCATGACACCATCCACAAACCTGACTGCACAGATCAGTGCTATCAACCTCTAAATTTTCACCCTAAATCTCCTCACCAAGCTCCAGAATTATGTGTCCAGAACTTGCAAATAGCAACACAAAATATCTGACTCCTGCATGTGTGCATGCGTGCTAAGTCACTTCAGTCTTGTCTGACTCTTTGCGACCCTACAGACTGTAGCCCACCAGCCTCCTCTGTTCATGGGATTCTCCAGGCAAGAATACTGGAGTCTGTTGCCATTTCCTCCTCCAGGGGATCTTTCCGACCCAGGGATCGAACACATGTCTCTTATGTCTCCTTCATTGACAGGCAGGTTCTTTACCACTAAGGCCACCTGGGAAGCCCCCATCTGACTCCTAGCACAACTCATCTTGCTCCAGTAGACAAACATAATTTATATTGATTTCTACAAATTATTTAACAGGCTCTAAGAGTGTGTGTGTGTGTGTGTGTGTGTGTGTAAATAGATAGATAGATAGATAAGAAATAAGGACTTAAATGTTTGAATGATATTGATTATATGCTCTTTGAAGGCCAGATCTTTATTGCACTCACTTTAGTGTCCAACAGATTGATGACACATAGTAAACTCTCAGTAATTGATTGTATCTCTTCACTCCTGTCAAAAACCTGGTAGTAATCTTCAACATCTCTCTCTGGTCCTTCACATCTCATCACTGCCACAGCTGGAATCCATCACTCCTGCAGCTTCCTGCCCAGTTGCAACTTCATAATTTCTCTGCGTAAAGGTTTAGGAGTAGCAGTCTGGCTAGAAGGGGAAGAAGGAGCCCTTCACCACTTGGTCCCATGTATCTTCCTGTTTTATCTGTCAACACTTTTATCACTAAGTCTTGATATTCACAACTGATGGTAGTTACCTGAGCACATCTTGTCTCTTCATCCCTTCGAGACCATGGCTCACACAGTTTTGTCTTCAAATGCTTGTCCCATCATTTTTCAGCTGTCTGGCTCTTAGGATTTACAACTCTACTCAACTTTCATCTTTTGGAAGGCTCTCTTACGAACCCTTAAACTGAGCTAATCACCTCTCCTCTGAGCTCCCTGTGCAAACCTCTTATCTTAATTCTCACCTCTTTAAGTATTTGTTTATTTATCTACCCTGACCACTGTAATACTTTGAGGCAGGTGCACTGTTGAACAGATGAGAAATTGAGGCAGAAAAAGGTTAAGCAACTTTCCCAAGGTAGACCCACAACTTACTCCTCAGTTATAGATTTCAGAGTTCCCATTCTAAACCATAAATTCTCAAGAAGGGAGACCATACCATATTCATGTTTGCATCCCCAATGTCTGCCATAGTGCCTAGACACATGAATGCAATAAGTGTCAAAAGAAACTGCACTTGTTGAATTCTGCTGAAAAGTTAAGGAAATTAAAAAGATGACTAAGATTAGATCCTTACCCTCAAAGAAGTGCACAACTTAGAGGAGTTAGGGAAGATTAGTAAAATACTACAATAATAGAAAGAAATGAACTAAAGGGAAAGTAACTGAGAGTGCAGTAGCTTATGTATTGAAACACTGGTATTAGACTGTTGAGGACTCTCTTTTAAATCTTACCCCAGCAGCATTTGGAGAAGGAAATGGCAAACCACTCCAGTATTCTTGCCTGGAGAATTTCATGGACAGAGGAGCCTGGAGGGTCCATGGGGTCACAAAGAGTCAGACACGACTTATGACTGAACAACAACAAGCAGCATTAGACATGTCATCTTCTTGGAATTCACAGTTGTATGAAAAACCAAATCAAATGAATGTTGACCCATAAATTGTTAGAAGTCAAATTAGATGTCTAGTGACAAGCTCTAAAATTCTGACCCAAACTTTGCCTTATTTACCAGTTTATCAATCTAGTTATGAACCTACTACGAATCACACACTTGTACTAGGAGCAGTGATACAAAGAATAATAACTGCAGTAAGGCCATAGAAGCATGCTTTGAATTTGCAGATGACTCCGAGTCATGAAGAGTCGGACACGACTGAGCGACTTCCCTTTCACTTTTCACTTTCATGCATTGGAGAAGGAAATGGCAACCCACTCCAGTGTTCTTGCCTGGAGAATCCCAGGGATGGGGGAGCCTGGTGGGCTGCCATCTATGGGGTCGCGCAGGGTCGGACACAACTGAAGCGACTTAGCAGCAGCAGCAGCCGAGAACTAAGATTAGGTAACATGAAAGACAGCAGAGTGAAAAATCCAAAAAAATTTATTATCTGGAACCATAATTAAAATCAGCAAGATGACATTTTAACTATCAGAATTTCCATTTCCATTTTTAAAAAAGGAATTGCTCCAAAAAATGGTAATATTAATTGCTACTTTTAAAAAGCCAGAGGTTTTAGTTGGCTTTAATCTTAACTGTAGGCTGTGGCTGTTAAAAAAGAAAGCTATCACAATCTTTGGCTGAGTTCTTATGAGTAGAGTGTCTGAATCAAAGTAGGGACTATTCAGTGGCCAGTGTTCTAAGCCACTGATACTACATCCGGGCTACTGCATTCAGTTTTGAGAACAATATTTTAAGAGAGACTTTGACAACCAGAGTCCAGAAAAGCATAAGAAAGAGTAAAGGAATAGAAATATTGTCAGCTAGCTAGTGAATTTGGGAATGTTTTGCCTGGAGAACTGAAGAAAGAATATTTTTTACTGAGACATGTAGTGAAGCATGAAGCAGTAAACCAAGGCTTGATGCCATCCGTCAAGTATATGGGGATTTCTGTATCAAATGGGAAGATGGACTCAAAAGATTCTAAGATCCCTTTAAAATTTAAGATCCTAAGGAAATCTGTCATCTGGGAGGAGATACAAAATCTTTCAAATTATTTCAAAAGTTTAGAAAGGACCACACATTCTTCATTTAGAGAAGACCCATCACAGCTAAAACTACACTTAAAAAAAAATTAAAACCAGGACATGGTTACCCATCCTTTAAAAGAGCCAAAGAAAGTTTTCTTTACATAATGTTAATCCTCTAGCTTGTTTCCATAATAACACCTTAACAAGTACTTGTAATTGGCCCAGGTCAATGATTTGGAATTTCTGATGTCCTTTCTGCTTTTTGCACTATAAAAAGCAAGGTAGTCCTTCTAACTTTGTAATCTATTTTTTCTAAGCAAAGTCATTTTAATAAAGACTTTACCAATTTTTTATTTGGACTAACTCTACATTCAGCCCTGAGCCTACCAGTGTATTGACTTTTTTCAGTCCTGAAAAGATAAAACAGCAAAAATGCAGATGTTGTTTATGATAAAGGAAACATAGAGTACTTATTTATTTTTCAAGTTCATGGGATCTGCTTCAGCAAAAGATGTACAGCACTGAGCCATAAAGTTTTCTTTCCTCACATTTCAAATTACTCTTCCATCACCTCTTTGCTACCTCCTCTTCCCATTCCACATTCCCAGTCTATGTCTGCTTTATTCTAAGTATGTTATAGAACTAATTCTTATCTCAAACTTTCATCATTTTCTTAATTCCTTCTATGTGTACAGGCTTTTGCTTTCTGAAGTGTTACCTGAATATTTTTTAAGCAACTGGATGGCAAGTATAGTGGACTTACAGCCTGAGCTGGGAATGCTGCATTTTAAAGGTCAAGCAAGTAGGAAATTTGGTGACTAGAGTACTCTACCTCACCAATATAAACTGGAGATGAAAAAGATGGGAGTTGTATGAAGCCTCTCTTATCTTCTCTTTTCTCCCTTTTTCCTTTGAGTTCTTTTCCTGAGGGGCAGGGTGGTGGTGCCTGTGGAGCGTGGAGGGTGGAATAGGGAGAGAGAAAGAGGATAGAAGAGAAAAAAAGAGGGAGAGAAAAAGGCAAGACGTGGATAGTATTAGTAATTGCTGCAATGTATATAATTATCAATTAATGGAAGCAAAAGTATAGAAGAGATATACAGGGTTAAAACTGGAGAGAGGAAGTAGATCTTTTGGGCCCAGGAAACAGAGCTGAATCATGGATCCCAAGGTTGCAATATTCTGACTTAGTCCTCATATATTTCTTCGGGGTTACATTGACAACCTACCAGTGATTTTCAGTGGCACCCTTCCTGCATTTCCAGGTGGCCAAAGTTTTTTTTTTTTTTTTTTTCCGCCAGCTCCTCCTACTTCTCTCCCACCTCAAGGCTCTTTTTCTCTAACCTCTAGACACTCAGCACCCTCACACTGAACTCTGGCTTGCCAGAAACCTTTTTATATTCCCCACCAATCCTTTATCTTCTTTCCATCCATCCCTAAACCAAGTGGTATTCCTAGATTGCAGAAGCAGGTAGTTGGCCTAATTATCTGATTAAAATAATCAGATAGAAATGAGTATTAATTTCTGTCCAAAAGATATATTTTTAAAGGAGGGGGTTCTGGTTCTTAAGTAAGTGGCTTTTCATCAGATTCTCAGAAGAACCCATTCACAGAGCAATTAAAATACATTAATCAAACTAGAAAAAATGTATATGGGAAGTCTACTTAGATGAACCCTCATATACTACTCCCAGCAATCATTAATCTTAAACCTTCTCCCTCCTCCAGCCCCAATTTCCTTCTCACTTTTATAAACAACATAACTCACAACAGAATAAGGTACTGCTTTGGGAGAGTGAAGGGCAGAAGCACAGTGAGCAAGTGGAGGTTCCAAGAGCCAAACAATCTTACACAAGGAAAATAAAATAAATTAATAACATAAAATTATGAAATGAAATAAAATTTATACATACAGAAATATATTAATTTTAATTAAAAAGTTCAAGTATAGAAAAGTTGCAAGAGCAATACAATGAACTGCCATATACCCTTTACCTAGATTTATCAATTTAACATTTGGCTACATTTGCCTTATCTTTGCTAAACCATTTGATCAGTTCAGTTCAGTTCAGTTCAGTGCTCAGTCGTGTCCCATTCTTTGCGACCCCATGAATCACAGCACGCCAGGCCTCCCTGTCCATCACCAACTCCCGGAGTTCACTCAGACTCACGTCCATCGAGTCAGTGATGCCACCCAGCCATCTCATCCTCTGTCGTCCCCTTCTCCTCCTGCGCTCAATCCCTCCCAGCATCAGAGTCTTTTCCAATGAGTCAACTCTTCCCATGAGGTGGCCAAAGTACTGGAGTTTCAGCTTTAGCATCATTCCTTCCAAAGAAATCCCAGGGCTGATCTCCTTCAGAATGGACTGGTTGGATCTCCTTGCAGTCCAAGGGACTCTCAAGAGTCTTCTCCAACACCACAGTTCAAAAGCATCAATTCTTCGGCGCTCAGCCTTCTTCACAGTCCAACTCTCACATCCATACATGACCACAGGAAAAACCATAGCCTTGACTAGACGGACCTTTGTTGGCAAAGTAATGTCTCTGCTTTTCAATATGCTATCTAGATTGCAAGTTGCATATATCAAAACTCTTATCTCAAAATACTTCTGTGCGTATCTCTTAATAAGGGTACCCTTTTCCATAACCACAAAACAATTATAAAATTCAAAACGCTTAACATTTAAATAATGTTGTTCAGTCCCATGTTGAGTCCAACACTTTGTGACCCCATGGACTACAGCATGCCAGGCTTCACTGTTCTTCACTATCTCCTAGAGTTTGCTCAAACTCATGTCCATTGAGTCAGTGATGCCACCCAACCTTCATCCTCTATCCCCCACTTCTCCTCTTGCCCTCAATCTTTTCCAGCATCAGGGTCTTTTTCAATGAGTTGGCTCTTTAACATCAGGTGGCCAGAGTATTGGAATTTCAGCTTCAGCATCAGTCCTTCCAATGAATATTCAGGGCTCATTTCCTGTAGGACTGACTGGTTTGATCTCCTTGCAGTCCAAGGGACTCTCAAGAGTCTTCTCCAGCACCACAATTCAAAAGCATCAGTTCTTCAGCATTCGTCTTCTTTATGGCCCAACTCTCACATCCATACATGACTACTGGAAAAACCATAGCTTTGACTATATGGATCTTTGTGGGTAAAGTGATGTTTCTCCTTTTTAATATGCTGTCTATGTTTGTTAAATAATATTTAAATAATACTATTATCTAATATGCAATCCCTATGAAATTTTAACAGTTGTCCTGAAAATATTCCTTTCTAACACTTTTCTCCCAATCCAGGGTCCACATTGCCTTTGGCGACATGTCTCTTTAATCTCTTAAATCTAGAACAGTTCCACAGTCTTTCAGGACATTGATTCAGGCCAGTGGTTGGATAGAATGTTCCTCAATTTGCATTTTTTTCTGATAGTTTCTTTGTGATTATTTTCAGAACACGTATCTTTGACAGGAATACTACAAAAGAGATACTGTATCCTTCTCAGTACCTCACATCCAAGAGGTACATCATGTCATTTTATCCCGTTAATTGTTAATTGGTGACATTAACTTTGATCTTTTAGTTATGGTGCTGTCAGATTTCTCCACCGTGGAAGTACTATTTTTATCCATTTGTAATGAATAAGAAATCTAAGGATACTTTCAGACTGTGTAAATATCATGTTCCCCAGCAAATTTTCACCCAATGATTTTAAAATCTATTGATAATTCAGATAGAATTATCTGAATCAATTAGTAGTATAATGGTTGCAAAATGGTGATTTTCTAATTTCATCATTTCTTCTACATGTATTAGTTGACATTCCACTATCAAGAAAAATTGCCATTTCTCCCCATTTTATACTTATTTAACATTGTAAGAGACAAATTGCTAACATTTGTTGGATCATCAAAAAAACAAGAGAGTTCCAGAAAAACATCTACTTCTGCTTTACTGACTATGCCAAAGCCTTTGACTGTGTGGATCACAACAAACTATGGAAAATTCTGAAAGAGAAATGGGAATACCAGACCACCTGACCTGCCTCCTGAGAAATCAGTATGCAGGTCAAGAAGCAACAGTTAGAACTGAACATGGAACAACAGACTGGTTCCAAATCGGGAAGGAGTACATCAAGGCTGTATATTGTAACCCTGCTTATTTAACTGAACATGTAGAGAAATATGGAGAAATATCAATTATGCAAAATGCCAGGTGGGATGAAGCACAAGCTGGAATCAAGATTGCCAGGAGAAATACCAATAACCTTAAATATGCAGATGACACCACCCTTATGGCAGAAAGCAAAGAGGAACTAAAAAGCCTCTTGATGAAAGTGAAAAAGGAGAGTGAAAAAGTTGGCTTAAAGCTCAACATTCAGAAAACTAAGATCATGGCATCTGGTCCCATCACTTCATGGCAAATAGATGGGGAAACAGTGGAAATGGTGTTTATTTATAATAAACAGACTTTGTTTTTGGGGGGCTCCAAAATCACTGCAGATGGTGACTGCAGCCATGAAATTAAAACACACTTGCTCCTTGGAAGAAAAGCTATGACCAACCTAGACATCATATTCAAAAGCAGAGACATTACTTTGCCAACAAAAGTCCATCTAGTCAAAGCTACGGTTTTTCCAGTGGTCATGTATGGATGTGAGAATTGGACTATAAAGAAAGCTGAGTGCTGAAGAATTGATGCTTTTGAACTGTGGTGTTGGAGAAGATTCTTGAGAGTCCCTTGCGGACTGCAAGGAGATCCAACCAGTCAATCCTACAGGAAATCAGTCCTGAATATTCATTGGAAGGACTGATGTTGAAGCTGAAACTCCAATACTTTGGCTTCCTGATGTGAAGAACTGACTCATTGGAAAAGACCTTGATGCTGGGAAAGATTGAAGGCAGGAGGAGAAGGGGACGACAGAGGATGAGATGGCTGGAGAGCATCACCGACTCAATGGACATGAGTTTGAGTAAGCTCTGGGAGTTGGTGATGGTCAGAGAAGCTTGGCGTGCTGCAGTCCATGGGCTCGCAAAGAGTCAGATAGTACTGAGTGACTGAACTGAGCTGAAACATTGTAAGAATAAGTAAGCACCTGTGGATTGTTTTTTAGAATTCATTGTTATAGTCCATTTCCATGAGTATTCATTCATGATGCTCCAATTGTCCCAGATGGGTAAGTGAAGGTAACTTCGAACTGACTCCTGTTTCCTTTTGACATGTCCGCATTCTTTGAAAATCTTGCTTTCTGGGACAAGACCTTTTAAGTGCATTTTATACTTTCCCTCTCTGTCTGGGAATAAAGCCATTTCTCCAGAGTCTGGTTCCTTTTATTCAAAATATTAAAATAACGCTGTACCTGTTTCCCTGGGTCAGCATATGAAAGATCAGTGTGGTGATTTGCTATCCTAACTTTAGCATTACCAGTGTGACCTTGGCAATTTCCTTCATTCCCAAGGGGTTGATTCCTCATCTGAAAAGAAACTGGATTAGGTAAGTATTTCTTAAGCTTTTCAAGGTCACCAACACGTTTAAAAGCTATATTCCCATCTTCCCAGAGGCAAGCTCAAAGAAGCAAAAAAAAAAAAAAAAGAAAGAAATTTGCACACATTTTAGGGGTTTCGAGCCCCAAAGCCCATTTGAGGCTCCAAATCCCTCGATTTGGTGATCTCCAAAGTCTACTTCACCGCTGATACACTGTAAGGGTCGGTGCGGGTGTCAGAATGAACCCTAAGAGACATCAAATTTGGAGGGATGTATATAGAAACAGATGAGAAAAAGATACAAAGAAAGGAGCCTGTGAGCAATGCATTGCTCAGCCAGAGTTCTTCGCCCGTGCCAAATTTAGGAAGAACAGTAGTCATAGGTGAGAGGTTTTGGCGGGAAGGTCCCACGGGTGGGCGGGGAACGCCTGGCCCCGGGAAGGAGATGCCGGGGGGCAGGGGAAGGAGACCCAGGTCCGGCCCCAGTCGCTGCAGCCCTCCGCGCCGCCCACCAGGGCTCGCTCTTACCCTTCGGCTGGGTGGCCGAGGAGCGGGGCGGGCCAGGCGGCGACCCCGCCCCGCTCCTCAGCTAGGCGGCCGTGAGCTCTGAGGGCGCCGGAGCCCGGAAGGAACGCGCCGTCCAGGCCCCTCCCACCTGCCCTCCCTCGCGGCCGCTCGCCGCCGACGTTGGCGGGGCTCCGGTCGCCATGGTGACCAATCGAGGCCCGGTCCCGCCCCCGCCCCTCTGTCCCGGCCCCCTGACGTCGGCTTACGTCAGCGGCGGCGCGCGCCTGGCTGGGCCCTGCGGAGCGGGAGGGACGGAGCGCAGGAGAGAGCGGAGCCGCAGTCGCCCGAGCGGAGCCGCGCAGCCAGTCCGCCCGCCAGCCCGCCAGCCCGCCCGCCCGCCGGCCAGTCCGCGCTCCAGTCCGCCGTGCCTGGCAGCGGGGCCCAGCATGGTCATGGCGGATGGCCCGAGGCACTTGCAGCGCGGGCCGGTCCGGGTGGGGTTCTACGAAATCGAGGGCACGCTGGGCAAGGGCAACTTCGCCGTGGTGAAGCTGGGGCGACACCGGATCACCAGGACGGAGGTGCGGCCCGGGGCTCGGCGGGAGCGTCCGAGGCGAGGGTTCGGGAGACGAGCTGTTGGCCGAGAGGGGCGGCTGCCGCGGGGGGCCTGGGCAGCTCCGAGAGGCCGGGTCACCGGCTCAGGCGAGAGGGCCTGGGAATGTGAGGACCCAGAGAGCTCCAGGGGTCGGTGAACACCACGGGGACCGGGGCCGCGTCGCCCGGACCTGGGTGTCGTCCGATTTGGAGAGCCGGGCCGCCAGGCGCTTTGCCTTCTCTGGGCCACCCTTGGGGGCCCCCTGGAATTTCGCCCAGAGCCTCGCACCCGGGGCCGTGACCTAGTCTGTGGGCCTCCGCTCCGGAGCCCAAGTTCCGCGTCTTCCCGGCTTTCAGCTGGGGGTGGGGTGGGAGGGGAAGTCTCCGCGCTCCTGGGCTGCGCGATGAGAGGCGTCGCCAGCCCGGCCGAGGGGACCGCCTGCGCCCCGACGCCCCGGACGGGGCTCCTCGAGTCTCCGGGGGAACCGCGGCGCCCCCTCCCCGGCCGCTCGAGGAAGGGGGCCCCCGGGGGCCGGGAGCCCGGAGCGCCATGGTCCCATCTTCTCTCCGTTCCTGGTGCCAGACAGTATCTCTGACCTGGTGTCAGGCTCGCTGGATCTCGCGCCTGAGGCATTTCCACCTTAGTACTCCAGACAATAGAGCCGGTTAAAATGGTCATCTGGGCATTCGCACAGTTGGTGGGGTTGGTCTTTCTTATGCTAGGTGATTTCTTTACCAGGTGTGCGTTCTGGCGGTGAATACGCGTTCCTTAAGCCGCGTCAGATTCTACCTGTCTACTCTAAAAGCCCTCGACTGCTTCCTGACGGGGAAGCCAGCATCTCCCCCCGCCCTCCATCGCACATTCTCGCGCACCGCACATATTTTCTCGCAAGTCTCTGTTCTTACCTAACCTGCCCCCCCTTCCTTTCACCGCCTCAAGCTGCTCTCCTCAGGGTCTCTATTTTAAGACGTGCAAATTAAATACTTTAGAAAAACGGTAGAAACAAAACCATTCTTTAGAATAAAACCTTGTGTTTTTGGCGTACTCTACTTTGCCTCATTGTAGTTGTTCTGGAGTTTCATCCTTTGCTTTTTTTTTTTTTTTTTCCCTTCCCACTTTTCATCCTATTCAGCGTTTCACCTTGTTAGTGCGAAGGTACCAGAGTTTGGATATGAAATAACAGGATTCTTTTTCAGAATGCCTGTGTAAGGTGAAGGGCATCGGAAAACTTGAGTGATTTTTGTAGCTGTTGTTCTTAGAAGTTTTGCTTACTGTGAAGAAGTCCGTTTCCAAAAAGAAGGGGCATATGTCATTCTGTCATTCTCATTTTTCGTCTTGCCCTGCTGATCCTGACTGAGGCAGCCGAATTCCGACCATTTTTTTTGTGTCTTTTTTTTTTAGCATCAGAGCCAAGGTCACAAATTTTCCTCTCACAAATTTACCAGAGTTAGCAATTTAAGTTTTTAATGTAAATAATGTGACTGTAGTGAGATTACTTAATCTGATCCCAGTATTTTTAAAAACGAAGAAATTGATTCCATTCTTCTTAAGAAACATGGCTTAATGCCATGCTGTTTGCCCTTTAGTTACATGAAAAGAAGACATTTTTAATGTGTATTTTTGTATAAGTACACATTTTTAACGACTCTAAAAACTAAACAGATTTCACAGTTAGAAAGAGCTTCTACAAAACTTTTGAACTGTATTGTTCAGTGATTGAATTCCAAACCCATCAGCTCATATTATTTTTTTCTCATCAGCTCTTATCAGTGTTAGTTGAAAGATTTGTCAGCTGTTACTTATTAGTAAATAGGACTGATCTGATCTGATCTGATATATTAGTATATAGTATCTAAGAATTACTTAAGTAGAGCTATGAGTGACTGACACTTTCTTGAGGTTGTCATCTCAAACCGTGTTACTTTTAAACTGATCTCTCTTGTAGAGCTAGGGGGCAGTGTGGAGTAGTATCATGGTTTGGCTATCGGTGAGATCAAGGCATTTGTAATTGAAGGCACAGGTCACATCAAGGGGCTAGTGCACTGGGACGACCCAGAGGGATGGTATGGGGAGGGAGGAGGGAGGAGGGTTCAGGATGGGGAACACATGTATACCTGTGGTGGATTCATTTTGATATTTGGCAAAACTAATACAATTATGTAAAGTTTAAAAATAAAATAAAATTAGAAAAAAAAAAGAAAGAGCACTCAGATCCTGAACTGTGGGCATGGTTTACATTTGTAAAATCATTTCAGGTAAAAGCTAACTTTCTAGTACATAGAACCCATTTACTGTTGCTTTTCCTAAAGAAAGTGTTCTTAACATATAAAAAGAAAAATTGTGAAGTTGAAGGTGGGTGAGTATGAGTGTGGTAATTTGGTGTAACTGGAAGTATTACAGATACGAGGAGTGAGGGGAACAGCAAGGCATTAATGAGAAAAGTTCCTGTAAATCTCAAGTTTTATTAAGTTGCTCTGTGAACTTCTGTGGTAATTTGTCATAAGAATTGTTTAGCACAGATACAGTTGTTCCTTACTGTAGTATGCTATTTGTTAAGGAGGATTTTTAAAGCAGTATTTGTTGTTTTTATTCACTGAATGTGTATCTTTGGTAAGCACAACAACTTCCTCAGATATTATAAGTAATATGGATAGTAGAAACTTTAAAGTGCTATTTAACATCATTTGAGGTTCTCATTGCTGAACATACTAATTACAGCGAGAACAATTAATATGGCATAAAGAACAATATTGGCAAAATATCATGATTATACTTACTGCTTAGAAAAGTTTCTTCAATATAGTATGCACTAGCATCAATGTAAGTTTGTGGTTTAAAATATAGAGGTCTTTTTTCCGAAGTTTGAACATCAGGCAATTTTTAGGGTTTAGTTTAAATATTTAAGTAATGAGCGTTTGGGCCCCCCTTTTTTTTAAATTGACTTTTCTCTATCTCTTGTTTCATATCTCCAAAATGATGCATTTTTACAGAGCTTGGGAGATCCAAGACTGTTTGCTTTTTCAGGTGGAAAAAAAAAAATCAGTTGACAAGAGAGATCTTCATTTTGGTCTAATCTATCAAATAGCTTAACATTGTGTAAGAAATACAATTGCATCATCATCTGAAGCAGTGTTCTCATGTTAGATCTCTGTGTAAATTTTACACACAAAAGGGAAGGCAGGTGGTGGTAGAACCCAGCTTCTTAGTATAATACTTCATAAACGCTTTGTAGTATTTGTTTGTGATTTATGAATTAGAGTAGCTAATTTTATAAAATTAGCATAATGGAAAAGAATAGTAGTATTTAGACTATTAAACTATTTTAGGCAGTCATGGTTGCTATTTTGCTATGCTTTGAGTGTCTTTGAGAAGTGTATTTATTAATACTGCACTAGTAAATAACTTTTTCCTTCTAACTAAGCGTATGACTAGTTTTTTGTTGTTTTTTATTGTCCATCAAGTAAGATTTCAGAAAAGTCATTTGTGCCCTTAAATATTTTTGTCTCTTACTGTTAAATAAATATGGTCTTACTGTAGAAAATACAAAGAATATAGTGCACAAAAAAGTACATGTGTAATTCCTCCCTCAATAGAAATAAATCATTAACATTATGGCATATTTCCCTCTAGTCTTTTTTTAATGCATTTTTTCCACAGATGACATCACATAGTAGATACACTTATATAAACTGTATCCTTTTTTCCACTTATCATTATAGCCTCAACATTTTGCTTCTTATATATAACTTTATTAAACACCTTAACATTTTACTATTTATTTATTTTTGGCTGTGCTGGCTCTTCATTGCTGCACAGGCTTTCTTGACTTGCAGGGAGCAGGGGCTCCTGTCTGGTTGCAGTGTGTGGGCTTCTCGTTGCGGTGGCTTCCCTTACTGCGGAGCACAGGTTCCGGGGCTTGAGGGCTTCGGTAGTTGGCGCTCGTGTGGTCAGTGGTTGCAGTTCCCAGGCTCTATATAGCACAGGCTCCACAGCTGTTGCACCCCAGCTCAGTTGCTCCGCGGGGGCATGAGGGATCTTCTGGGATCAGGGATTGAACCCATGTCTCCTTCATCAGCAGATAGATTCTTTATCACTGAGCTACCAGGGAAGCCTCTTAAACATTTTTAATAGCTGCATAGTGTTCTTCCTTGTAGATGAATCCTGTTTTACTTAACAGTGTTCTTATTTACCATTAATTATACATGTTCAAGTTTTCATTTACAAGAAATAATTTGCAATGTATTTTTATGTATATAACTCTGTATCTGCGTTCTCAGTTATTTTAGGAAGGAGTGATTGGAGGTAAATTCCTAAAGGGAAATTACCAAGTGAGAAGTTATTATTTTTACATTAAAAAATAATGTATTTCTGTTATCAAATCTATCATGTTTATTATTGAACATTTTAAGAAGTGTAGCTAAATAAAATGAATTAACCATAATATTAGCACCCAAAGATAACCATTATTAGTTATTTTCAGACCATTTCTGTAATAGGTCATTGTTTTCCTCAATACCATACCTCTTGTTTTGTTTGGCTAAAGAGCCTTTAAATGTTTGGTCCATGGGATCTTAAATATATTTCATACAGGTTCTGAAAATTAGTTTATTGAAATGGCATGCAGGTATTACTTATTTAAAAAATCTGGAATATAACAGTGATAGCAAGGACATTGGAAAGCTGCTTTTTTTCCACTGAAGACAATTCTTTGTGTGCTCAGAGGGTTTTATATTTAGGCATAATTTGTAAATTAAGTACTACTTTAAAATGTAAGTATTTTTAAAGTTCTCCAAATAGTTAAAGTACAAAATTGCATTTTTAGAGCAAAGGTAGAAACAAGAGAAGAGCATATTACTCTCTGATTATGGAATTTCTTGAAGAGGATAACTCAATTTTTTAATACATTTGAGTTTTATATTTTACTTAAAAATTTTAAGTCTCCTTTCTGTAATCTTGATATTATTAATCTTATTCTGTGAAATATTCCAGATGTCAAGAAGCAACTATACTATGTTCAACAAGAGGAATTGTTACCAAATAACTTGATCACTAATATCTGTAACTAAGTCTATGTATGATCTTTAATTGTGTGTTGAAATAAAAATTAGATTTTTCATGGAACATACATGTTTTGCTTGAAATTGGTCTCTAGTTTCTTGGCACCCAGACAAGTAAAATTTGCCAAGTTTATTCTGCGAAATATTGTTCAAAATGATCTGTTCTTTGGGAGGGAGGGTGGGGACAAATGTGGAAAATAAGTTGTATAAATGTTCATATTCTGTAGAAATGCTTACCAGAGTTTAATGCATTCTGCTTTTAATTCTACTGGGAAATTCTGTCTCAGGCAATTAAGAAAACATTTATTTGGAAATAACTGAAACTGGCCTTGATTCCTGGATTCACATGATGATATTTGATTCATGGCCAATGCTGATGGCAAATTCACTTCCTTGGAACCGAATGGATTCCAGAAATTCATTAAGATTTCTTTCTTTCTTCTTTAATGTACCTCTTCTACCTTCCACCTCCATATATTTGAAATATGTTATTTAGGTAAAAGTTCTTTATACAGGACATTTGTGGACAATGCTTTCCCACCCTTCAAAGAGAAATAGCCCATATTTCCCGTTTGAGATAATTACAAGAATGAAAGACAGTTACATTCGGGAATTTCATCAGAAACTTTTCATTTTAAAAATACTTTAAACAGGTTAAGAGATGAATCTTGGGTGAATTAAACTGAAAATTGATGCTAAAATTTGTTTTTTCTTTTTCAAAGTAAACATAGTATTTGTGTGTTTTTCCCCAGTTACAAATATATGTATGTTCTTTGTAGACATTGTTGAAAAACTTGAAGAAGAAAATAAAAACATTCTTATTTTAATTCCACCATCCAGACCAAGAGACAGCCACTTAATATTTGGTTCCTATCCTCTTAGCTGTTCACACATATTTTATATGTATGTAATAAAATTGATGTCACCTATACATAAAATCTGTGTGTTTTACTTAGTATGTTTGTTAACATTTCCCCAAGGTTACAGAAAAACGTCTAAAGCATGGTTAAATAGTATCTTTGAATTTGACCGTCTATATTTTATTTTAATAAATTCCTGTTATTGAACATTTAGATCATTTCTCTCTTGCTGTTTCTCTTTCTAAAATAGTATTTCAGAGAATAATCATGTTATATACATCTTTGTGCATCTATCTGATTATTTCCTTAGAATAATCCCATAGCAGTGGAATTCTTGGGTCAAGGAGTGTATGTTTATTACAAGTCAAATTTTAAATTGGGGAAAAAGTTAAATTTATTTATTCTAAAAGGGTAACTGGAGAACTCCATTTGCTACTGACTTTTACTGAAGCGACTTAGCAGTTAGCAGTTTACTTTTTTCAGAAACCGTTTCGTTGTAGACCACTCAATCACAGTCACTATTAAATCAAATCATAGGCTGGTATATTCAGATTCTACCTGTGATTTGATGTGTGAGCTTGAAAAGTGTGTTTATGTTTTAATTTCAAAGGTCTCACTATATGGTAAGGATTTTGCTACTTGGTATTTCAGAAGGACAATGTATAATTAATGTATTAGTAGTAAATAACACTGAAGCAGATGTTACCTGAGACAGCAAACATTTATTAATGCCTTCTGATTTTTCATTAGAAGAATAACTTCATTGTATAACTTCTTTGTGAAGTCCCCCAAAACCAGTTTTGTGTGTGGTTTCTTTAAGTGCAAGAAATTAATATATCTTTTATGAGAAGTGAAATAATTTTTTAAAAGTATCAGAAAGCGAGCTCTTACCATTAAATTACATTTTGAAAAATGAAAAAAATCCCTTTTATTCATCAGCTGAACACCATTTCATTTCTGATCTTATATTTAATCCTTTGTCTTCTTGCAAATTTATATTTTACATAGTTGTTACTTTTACATGTTTTTTTAACTTAATCTTGTTGGAAACACTTTTATTCATAATTAAGATTTAAATCTTATTAAATAATATAGCCATTTATAGAGAACTTAGAAAACAAAAAAATGAAAATGACCAATATTTCACAGATGGAGAAGTTAGTCTGTATAATAAATTTAACTATTTCACTTTTCATTTTTTCTAGTTAGAAAAGTAATTCATGCTCATTGAAGAAATTTTTCATGCTCATTGAAGAAAAATTGCACTGAAAAGTAAATTAGGAAAATAAAATCATGATTTTTCACCCACTGATAATATTTTCATCATATTTATATCTAGTTTTTATTGCTCTTTTTCTATGTATACTTTGTGTTGAAACTGCACTGATATTCTCATTTTTTTACTTAATATTTTAGTCTCATCATTCTTCATATTGTTAAAAGGAACTATTTTAAGTCATGTGATAGTCATAATACACCATAAGTCATGTAATGATTTCCCAATTATTGTTTTCTGTTTTTTACATTATAAAAAATACTTTTGAATATATTGACACATAAATCTTGATCATCATTTCAGATTATTTCCTGCAAATAATTTCCAAGTGGGATGGATGATTTTTAAGGTTCTTGGTAAAGACTGCCAGATTACCTTCCAGAAAAATTATAATCAATTTTATATTCCTACTAGCAATACATATGTGTGTATATATATAGCCATCTCATTGAACTTCAGCTCACAAGGGTGCTCACTTTTTCATCTTTATGAACAAGTGAAAAATATTTTTTGAGATTTAGTTGACATGTCACATTATGTTAGGTATATATACATTTTCCTGTTTATGAGATTGAATATCCAGTATTGCTGCTTTACATGAGATTTAGTTGATAGTAATTATCCTTGTTTCCCGAGTTATATAGAAAACTTTCCTTTTGTATCCCCCCAATTTTTTTATTGCTGTATAAATTCATTGAAGTTTTTTTTAAAAAGATATTGTATGCATAATTAGGAATTAGTGCTCAGGTGCTCAGTCATGTCCAGCTCTATGCGACCCCGTGTTCTATAGCCCACCAGGCTCCTCAGTTGTGTCCTACTCTTTGTGACCCCATGAACTGCAGCATATCAAGCTTCCCTGTCCTTCACTATCTCCCAGAGTTTGCTCAAACTCATGTCCATTGAGTTGATGATGCCATCCAAACATCTCATCTTCTGTCGCCTCCTTCTCCTGCCCTCAGTCTTCCCCAGCATTGGGTTCTTTTCCAAAGAATACTGGAGTGGTTGCCATTTCTTTCTTCAGGGGATCTTCCTGACCCAAGGATCGAATCTGTGTCTCCTGCATTGCAGGCAGATTCTTTACTGCTGAGCCACTGGGGAAGGCCCAATTTAGATGAGCAACAACAAAGAAAAGATACATTGATTTTTAGAGTTCCATGCATGACTTTGTTGTGACCATGCAGATTTTGTCCTTGGTACTATGTTTGGAACTAAGTAGAGAAGGGATGCAGAGAGGAAGTTCCCAGAAATCTAAGTTCATAGCTACCTTTAAAATGAACTAGTGGAACACAACTCTTTCGTAAATTCGGAATTGCATACAACATTGGGGAAATCCCCAAATGCAGATTTTTTTGTTTGTTTGTTGATAAAATTTGTTTTCCAAAATGTCTTCCCCCTTTTCTCATAGACCTATTAAGTTCTTTGAAGGTAGGAATCAGATCTTGTTCATTTTTGTATCCTAGGCCTAATTCCAGGCATACAGCAGGTGCTCAATAAATGTGTGACTAATATGTTCAATGAATGGTAAAAAGATGGAACTTGAAGTTAGAAGGCCTGTGACTTTTTTCCCCCATTAATTCACTTGAGCTTTAAGACCTTTGTGGATTCTGTAATGATCTTTTCAACCTCAGTTTCATCAATTCATCAGTATACTGCTTGTTACATTTACTTCTAAAAATTGAGAAATAAATGAAATAAAATTTATCTTATTTCTTAAGATTCCAAAAGAGTGTCAAAGAGGAGATATCTTTTCGGTAATACCTAACTTTAATTGTTATTTAGTATTTAAACTTTTTCTTGAACATTAAATATGATACTCAAGATGTTATATAGAATAAATTTCTTAATGACAGTAATCATGCTAAATTTTTTTAAAACATGATTCCTTTCTATTTATTATTCTTTTTATATTTAGTAGATATTTATGACCCATTTCATTATAAAAGCTTTTTGTTTGGGAAGGACTACTGATCTCTAGATGCACTCCAAAAATTGTAGGGCAAGAAATTTTCTTCAAAATATGCATCTGTAAACCTCCATCTTACCTTCCTAAGGAATATTGAGGATATTAAAATATACACTTACCCTTTTATCTGCCAACTTTTACCCAAAGTTACCCTGAATAACTGATAATACTGTATTCTGTCATACTCTTAATTAGGTGAAGGGGGTCACCTTAAAGATTTAGATTTGAGGTGGCCCAATAATGTTCCTAATAGTAAGTACAGTTTTAATCAGTCACTCATCTAGCAGTCTTACTTTCTAGAATATTTTGATCATGGGAATAAATAAAATACCACCAAACATAATGCTGCTGCTGCTGCTAAGTTGCTTCAGTCATGTCCAACTCTGTGCGACCCCGCAGACGGCAGCCCACCAGGCTCCTCTGTCCCTGGGATTCTCCAGGCAAGAACATTGGAGTGGGTTGCCATTTCCTTCTCCAAAGCATGGAAGTGAAAAGTGAAAGTGAAGTTGCTCAGTCGTGTCCCACTCTTCCCGACCCCATGGACTGCAGCCTACTAGGCTCCTCCATCCATGGGATTTTCCAGGCAAGAGTACTGGAGTGGGGTGCCATTGCCTTCTCCGCCAAACATAATGAAACTATCACAAAATCTGCAAACTTTACTGCCTTTTCAGTAAAAGAAAGAAGGAGCTACCGCCTTTCTTCTTAGGCAATAAATTTAATTTTACCCATTATATTTAGTAATCTGACTTCCCATGGGAAGCTTGAGTTCTATGAGTTACAGTTAATTCAAATTAAGCAACAAGCTATGGACAGCAAAATAGAAATAGAGAACGGTAAGAAATAAACCTTACAGTAGGACTTTAACAGCACAGGACAGAGAGCTGTAAGGGAAGAAGAAAGAATTAATTGTATTAACAGGAGTCTAAGGGAATTAAAAACCAAGATAATCACGATGGTGTGATCACTCACCTAGGGCCAGACATCCTGGAATGTGAAGTCAAGTGGGCCTTAGAAAGCATCACTACGAACAAAGCTAGTTGAGGTGATGGAATTCCAGTTGAGCTATTTCAAATCCTGGAAGATGATGCTGTGAAAGTGCTGCACTCAATATGCCAGCAAATTTGGAAAACTCAGCAGTGGCCACAGGACTGGAAAAGGTCAGTTTTCATTCCAATCCCAAAGAAAGGAAATGCCAAAGAATGCTCAAACTACCGTACAATTGCATTCGTCTCACACAGTAGTAAAGTAATGCTCAAAATTCTCCAAGCCAGGCTTCAGCAATACATGAAGCATGAACTTCCAGATGTTCAAGCTGGTTTTAGAAAAGGCAGATGAACCAGAGATCAAATTGCCAACATCCACTGGATCATGGAAAAAGCAAGAGAGTTCCAGAAAAACATCTATTTCTGCTTTATTGACTATGCCAAAGCCTTTGACTGTGTGGATCACAATAAACTGTGGAAAATTCTTCAAGAGATGGGAATACCAGACCACCTGACCTGCCTCCTGAGAAACCTATATGCAGGTCAGGAAGCAACAGTTAGAACTGGACATGGAACAACAGACTGGTTCCAAATAGGAAAAGGAGTACGTCAGGGCTGTGTATTGTCACCCTGTTTATTTAACTTATATGCAGAGTACATCATGAGAAACGCTGGGCTGGAAGAAGCACAAGCTGGAATCAAGATTGCCAGGAGAAATACCAATAAACTCAGATATGTAAATGACACCACCCTTATGGCAGAAAGTGAAGAGGAACTAAAAAGCCTCTTGATAAAAGTGAAAGAGGAGACGGAAAAAGTTGGCTTAAAGCTCAGCATTCAGAAAACGAAGATTATGGCATCTGGTCCCATCACTTCATGGCAAATAGATGGGGAAACAGTGGAAACAGTGGCTGACTTTATTTTTCTGGGCTCCAAAATCACTGCAGATGGTTATTGCAGCCATGAAATTAAAAGATGCTTACTCCTTGGAAGGAAAGTTATGACCAACCTAGATAGCATATTCAAAATCAGAGACATTACTTTGCTAACAAAGGTCCATCTAGAAAAGGCTATGGTTTTTCCAGTAGTCATGTATGGATGTGAGAGTTGGACTGTGAAGAAGGCTGAGTGCTGAAGAATTGATGCTTTTGAACTGTGGTGTTGGAGAAGACTCTTGAGAGTCCCTTGGACTGCAAGGAGATCCAACCAGTCCATTCTGAAGGAGATCAGTCCTGGGTGTTCTTTGGAAGGACTGATGCTAAAGCTGAAACTCCAATACTTTGGCCACCTGATGCGAAGAGTTGGCTCATTGGAAAAGACTCTGATGCTGGGAGGGATTTGGGGCAGGAGGAGAAGGGGATGACAGGATGAGATGGCTGGATGGCATCACCGACTCGATGGACATGAGTTTGGGTAAACTCCAGGAGTTGGTGATGGACAGGGAGGCCTGGCGTGCTGCGATTCATGGGGTCGCAAAGAGTCGGACACGACTGAGCGACTGAACTGAACTGAAGGGAATTAAGTGAGTTGACAAAACTGTAAGTGAAAGTGAAGTTGCTCCTTCACGTCTGACTCTTTGCAATCCCATGGACTGTAGCCTACCACGCTCCTCTGTCCATGGGATTTTCCAGGCAAGAATACTGGAGTGGGTTGCTATTTCGTTCTCCAGGAGATCTTCCTGACCCAGGAATTGAACCTGGGTCTCCTGCCTTGTGGGCAGACACTTTACTGTATGAGCCACCAAGGAATCAGCCTGGTGAATTCAAATCAGTGTATTGACAAATTGAGTCCAATTATCTTGGTTACTTTTTAGGAGCTCTAAATGTTATGGCAGTAAAATGATTGTTGTGCTGTGTCACTTGAGTCGTGTGCAACTCTGTGTGATTCTCTGGACTGTAGTCCACCGAGTTTCTCTGTCCTTGGGATTCGGCAGGCAGGAATACTGGAGTGGGTTGCTGTACCCTCCTCCAGGGAATCTTCCTGACCCAGGGATTGAACCCACAGCTCTTATGTCTCTTGCATTGGCAGGCAGGTTCTTTACCACTAGTGCTACCTGGGAAGCCAGCAATGCAAGAATTGATACTAAAATTATCCTGAAACAACAACATAAAACCTGAATTATGTTCAGAATACTTTTGGGTAGAATGTGAAGTACATTTCAGAATTTCTTCAGAACTTACTATAATTAAGTTTGGGTGGTTCCCAGTTATCTGAAAGTTTTATTTAAGTCAATGACTTATTTCCTAACTAAATGCCTACTGAAATTAAAAAAAAAATAGTTATTTTTAGTTCCATGAAAAAAATTGCACAGTTGTTGTTTTATGACTGCCTAGTTATTCACCTTCAGATGCATCTCCTTCAAATTATTCTGTGTAGCTATGACAGGAAGAGGCCATGTTTTTTGAAAATCAGATTCCTTTAAGTAAAAATTTCATATAATTACTAACATTTGAAGTTTTGCACTTGATTTTTAAAACAAAATTTAATCCAATTGGCATTTTTCAAGTAGTTGGATTTTAATTATTTATACTTAGGTTTTTTTTTTTTTTTCCAGAAAAGTCTGTATGCTTTGGAACCTGTCATTTGCTTTTCTAGACAAATTGAATTTCAGTTATCATAGAAACTATCTTCTATTTGGTTGATGATTTGTTTATAGGTACTTTGCAATGAGATGACGACTTGTTGAAATTGCTGAGATTTTATTTCTTCAGTTTTTAAATGGAGTAAGGAGTTAACTGTTGTACAAAAAGAGAATTATGTTTTATTAAAGTAAAACTTTAAAGGGATATTATTTTTCATAACACATTAAAATAAAGCTTTAAAGGGTTATTCATCATACCACATTAAAAACACTGCCAAGCAAAATCTGCCACAGCGCCTTATACGTGGCAGATGTTTGAGACAGTAAGATGCATGAATGAGCATTGAATTTAAACTAGTTATCATCATTGTCATGGGGACCTACCTACTGGTAGAGTCTTAGATGTCATTTATTTAAAAAATTTATAACTGGAAAATGTTAACCTTTTTACACTAATTGTATTTATTTGTGTCTGGGATGCAGGTGGCGATAAAAATAATAGATAAATCTCAGCTGGATGAAGTGAACCTTGAGAAAATCTACCGAGAAGTAAAAATAATGAAACTGTTAGACCACCCTCACATAATCAAACTTTATCAGGTATGACTTAACTTTATACTTCTCCATGCTTCTCACATTCAGAACTCTATTTTACATCATCATTTTTCTCTTTTGTGTTAGTTTTTTCAGTCTCTAAAAAGATAATTATATGCTTTTATTAATATGAATGTTTCCATTTCTCTATATTTAAAAATTAGGAAATAAAAACTACTCCCAGCTTAATTTTCAGTTGTCTCTCAGACTGTAAGTTATGTACTTTCAAAGTTTGTAGTTGTGCATTTATGATAATCTGCTTAAACCTGCTGGGTTTTGGCGGTGGGTGGTTTAATGGATACAACAGTTTTGCTTATTTAAAAAATAATGCTGTTTATATTATATAAACTACAAAGGCTAAAATAGACTATTACTTTAGTGACATACATTATAATACCTAAAGTCAAGTCTTTATTTGAAAGAGGGTTCTTTTATCAGGTAAAGCAAATCCTTCGTTTAAAAAAAATTAACCTTATTAAGGTATAATTTTTGTAAAATAAACTGCATGAGTTTCAAGTGTAAGCCATGCTTTTTAAAAGGAAGATTTTTCTCAGATTTCTAAAGAGTAATTTATGCTTAAGAATGGTAATGTAATACAAAATGTTTTATATTTCTATTAATATTTAGAATTTTTATATTAGAAAACTATTTTTAAGCTAAAATATTATAGTGTGCTTGCTAGTCTATAACTTTGCTCTCCAAAGTGCAGTGTGTGACCTTAGAGATGTGCTGTGCTCAGCCTATACTTGCTGTGGGAGCTGATTGTCAAATTTTCAGAAGTTTTGTGAGTCAGTTAACATGCTGATAGCTCAGAATCAGTGCTGGTAGGAGTATTTTTGCACTGCAGAAATTGGTTTAAAAGAGCCGTTTTCTCCCTCCGTGAGCTAGAGCCAGCACACTTTTGCATGCATGCGTGCTAAGGCACTTCAGTCATGTCCAACTCTGTGTGACCCTGTGGGCTGTAGCCCACCAGACTCCCCTGTCCATGGGATTCTCCAGGCAAGAATACCGGAGTGGGTTGCCATGCCCTCCTCCAGGAGATCTTTCAGACCCAGGGATCGAACCCACGTTTCTTACGTCTCCTGCATTGGCAGGTGTGTGCTTTACCACTAGCGCCACCTGGGAAGCCCAGAACACTACTCTGTGCACTCAGATTGGTTAGCACAAGTGTCCCTCGGGGTATAGTAAAAAAAATTAGAAGCTCCAATTCTGTTTATCTTTTCTATTTATCTTCTTGTGTTCATTTTATAATGTATGTATTTATAAAATGGCGCAAGTATACAGTTTGTGTCTCTGCATGTATATATTCATAAATACATCTACATATGTGTGTATGTGTACATTTACATGTACACATACATACATATACATATTTGGCTTTATTGAGAGAGATTTTGAGTTTAAACCTTGTGGAAACTGTTGGAGAGCATTTCCGTTAGCTGAGAATGAGAGACTATGGTGTATGTGCCACTCAAAACAATTCCTAAGGTTCTAAACTGCAGAGGGCCTCTTAAATCAAATTTATATCAGAGTACTTCTCCCTTTAAGCTGTTTTTTTTTTCCCTAAAGAGGATGCTTGTAATAAACTAAGCACATGCTTAGAAGTCTGATGAACCATAGCCCAAACTGAGGTTAAAACTACTGTGATTCTTCAACTATACTTCAATTAATAAACAAAGCAAACAAACCAAAAGCTGCCATGATTCACATGATAATTCTGTGTTTATTTGAACTCCAGTAATCAGTTACATTGATTTACTGTTTGACTTGTTTAGACCCAGATTGTAGGTAGCCCTTAGTTTTCTAGCCTGTTTTAGGAACAGTCTTAAATCCGAATGTTAGAGCAAAATTGGTTTTTAGCCTTTCAGTAGATAGTAGTTAAATATTACATTTACTAGCATGTGCCAGTGTGTATGTTCCTTTCTAGATTTAGAAAAACTAATGTAAATAAAAATGTATTGCAGTGGAACTGTAGAAGAAGATTTTGAACAATGTTTTAAAATAACAGTACTTTGTAAAAACGTGAAAGTGTAGTAAGAGGATTACCACACTGTGACAGATTAGCTAGGTTATAGGTCAGATTAACAGCTCTATTTTATTATTCGTTTCTTAATCATAATCTACCATATAACACAGCTAGAAAAGTCAGTGAGGAGGTTAAAAAGTTGTTCTTCAAAACTCCTATTACGTGTATCAGTATTTTTCAAACTTGAATGAGAATGATAGTCACCTGAAGGTGTGGTGAAAGTGTAAACCTGTGTCGGTAGGTCTGGCATGGAGTCTGAGAGTTTATGCTTCTAACAGGCGTCTGGGCAGTGCTGCCGCTGCTGGTTGTAAACCATGTTGGAAGACGCACAATCTAGAGTTTTCACAAAAGTATTAGGATAAGGATATTGTCAGTCTTATAAACATCACCAGTTTCCGAATCATCTATAACTTGATGCTTTTATTAGTTGTTTTAATTTAGGTAATTCCATAGAGGGCTTCCCTGGTGGCTCAGTAGTAAAGAATCCACCTGCCAATGCAGGAGACGCAGGTTCAATCTGTGGGTCAGGAAGATCCCCTAGATAAGGAAATGGCAACACATTCCATTATTCTTGCCTGGAATATCCTATGGACAGAGTAGCCTGGCGAGCTACAGTTCATGGAGTCGCAAAGTTGAACATGATTTAGTGACTAAACAACAACGGTTTCACAGAATGTTGTAGTAAATAGCAATCTTTTCCTGTCAAACTAATATGGAATTACTTATCAATAGGTAATGGAAACCAAAAGCATGTTGTACCTTGTGACAGAATATGCCAAAAATGGAGAAATTTTTGGTAAGCACATTTCTTTCAATCTTTTAATTTGAAAAATGTCAGTAAGCTTTTCGAATAGAGTATTTTCTATTAATTCTCCTACTTGCTTAAAAGTTGCTAATGTGAATTAGAAATTTTAAAGTATTATAATAAAATATACAGTAAGCTAAAAATATGGAATATAATTTGTTCTCTTGTATTTATGATATTAAAGCTATTGCTTAATTCTCTCATCTGTGTTAAAGAGATTGGAAAATCAAAGTTGAGGGAAACTTTCAGTCATACTGCAAAGGAGATTCTTTTAATCTTCCTTTTTACTTTCTTTACCGGGTAAAAGATAAGTCAACAAATATTTATTGAGCTTGTACTATGTCTCAGACATTGTACTAGGTGTAGGGGATACAGTGGTGACCTAAATAACAGTCCCTGCTGTTGTGGCTGTTAGCTTTAGCTGTAGGTCTCTGGAAAGTCACTAAACCTCTCTGGGACTCACAGTTTCTTTATTTCTTAATAAAAAGTATTTGATTAATTGGTTTGTATGACCCATTCTAACTCTTAAAATTATAACTATTTTATTGGTTCTAGCTTTCACCTATTTTATTGTTCCTTTATGGAATAAGAACACCCTAAATAGTCTAAATATTTGGTTTTTTAACCTAAGTCCAAAATTGTTTTTGAAATAGCTTTATTGAGGACTTCACATACAATAAATTGTGTGTACTTAATGTGAACAGTTTAATAAGTTTTCAGACACACGTATGAAAGAAACCATCACCGCCATCAAGATAACCATCACTTCCCAAAGTTTCTTCGTAACCCTTTGTAATCTCTCTTGCCCCACTTCACCACTAGGCAAGCACTGATGTGTTTTCTGTCACTATAGATTATTTCTTCTGCAGTTTAAAGGTACTCATGTAGTCTGTACCTTTTCTTCATCTGGCTGCTTTCTCTCAGTATAATTATTTTAAGGTCCCTCCATTTAGTTGCACTTATCAGTGTATCATTTCATTTTATTGTAGGTTGTATATAATTTTGTAAGTATACCCCGGGTTGCTTATCCATTTGTATGTGGATGGACATTTCAGTTGGCTTCAGTTTTTGGCTACTATACATGAATCACTGTGAACATTCAGTGTTAAGTCTTTAACTTAGAGACTACCGTCAAATAATATTCACCGCTTAACATATAGTATATATTACTATGCTCAGTCACTCAGTCCTGTCCAACTCTTTGCAACCTCATGGACTGTAGCCTGTCAGGCTCCTGTGTTGACGAGATTTTCCAGGCAAGAATACTGGAGTGGGTTGCCGTTTCCTCCTGCAGGAGATCTTCCCGATCCAGGGGTTGAACCCACATCCCTTGCATCTCCTGCATTGGCAGGTGGGTTCTTTACCACTAGCGAGAACCTTAAAATAATGTACTTCTTCTTTTTTTAATTAGTTAACTAATTTGGCTGTGTCAGGTCTTTGTTGCAGCACCTGAGATCTTCATTGCGTCATGTGGGGGCGTGGGCTCAGAAGTTGTGCACGCAAACTTAGTTGTCCCATGGCATCTTAGTTGGCCCAGGGATCGAACCCATACCCCCTGCATTGCAAGGCAGGTTCTTAATCACTGAATCACCAGAGAAGTCCTTGATGATATACTTCTGTTCAATGCCTCCTTGCCTTTATTGTCCTGTCATACATTTTATTTATACCTGTTTGATAAAACACAAAATGCAGTGTCGTCGTTTTTGTTTAAAAATTTAATTATGTTTTAAAGAGATTTCATTATTTTTAAAACTCATACATTTACTGGTGGACTTACCATTGACACATCCCCATATGTGGATGCATGTTTTCTCATCTTTATTCTTTTATTTGGATGCACACTTTTATCTGGCATCATTTTTCTTCTGCCTGAAGGACTTCATTTAGCATTTCTTACAGAGCGGGTCTGTTGATGAAGTCTTTCAGCTTTTGTGTATCTAAAATAATCCTTATTTTGTCTGTTTTTAAATGACACTTGTACTGGATATGTAATTCTAGGCTGACTTTTTTCCTTCAGTGCTTTAAAGATGTTGCCCCACTGTCTTCTCTTTTGCATTATTTCTGACAAGAAGTCTGCTGTCATTTTTTTCCTTTGTATCTCATATATAAAGTGTGCTCTTTTCCCCTGGCTGCTCCTAAGATTTTCTGTTTATCACTGTTTTTAACAGTTTGATTATGATGTGCCTTTGTATGGTTTTCTTCGTGATTCTTAGGTTTGCTGTTTGTTGCCTCTTAAATTTGTGAATGTTAATTTTTCATGAAATTCATTAAATTTTCAGCCATTATTCTTCTGGCTTTTTCTTCAGAGACTCCAATTACGCATATATTGGGCTGTTTAAAGTCCTCCCGCTGTTCACCGATTCTAATTTAGAAAATTCCTCTTTCTCTCTGCATTTCATTTTGGATGGCTATTATTATTTCTCTGTCTTCAAGTTATTTAAATTCTTTAGCTATTTGTTTCAACTAGAAGCTTCTTAACTGATGTTTTAATACAATTGTGTGGGCTTGAAGCCAAAAAAGTCTAGTTTACAGTGCTGGCTACCCCATGTTAATTGTCTTTCAAGAAATCTTTATTGAAAACTGACTGTATACCACAGACTCTTCTGTGTGGGAAAAATTCCCCAATAAGGAAAACAGACAAAAATTCCTTATCTTAGGAACCTTAGGTTTTATTGTGGAGAGAGAGACAATATGCAAAATAAGTAAATTGTATATAGTATACTAGGTGGTAGTACATGCTATAAAAATAGAAAGGAAGGAAGGGGGCATGTGGAGTGGGAGAGTTGTTTGTGGTATGAGATAGAGTGGTCAGGAAAGGCCTTGCTGACATTTGAGCCAAGACTTGAAAGCAGTCATGTAGATGTAGGGAAATGAGAGTGATCCCAGTAGAGGAAGGAGTAAATGCAAAGGTACTGAGGCAGCAGTGTGCTTGGTGCGTTCAAGGAGTAGCAGGGAGGCCAGTGCAACTGGAAAGAAGCAAGCAAGAGGGAGGAGCCAGCAAGGAGGAACAGTAGGAAGGTCAGACAAGATCAGAAAGGTAGAGGTGAGGCAGCAGTGGGGCAGATTTGGGAGCTTTGCAGACCATGTAAGGATTGTGATTCTTACCTTCAATAAAATTAGAGAACCATTCAAGAGGTATTTGAGCAAAGAAGTGATTGCATCTAATTTATATATATATATGCATACACACATATGTTTTTTTTTTTTATGCTGCATCCCAGAGCTTGTGGGCCAAGAAAGATCTGTATAGTCAAAGCTATGGTTTTTCCAGTAGTCATGTATGGATGTGAGAGTTGGACTGTACAGAAAGCTGAGTACTAAAGAATTGATGCTTTTGAACTGTGGTGTTGGAGAAGACTCTTGAGAGTCCCTTGGACTGCAAGGAGAGCAAACCAGTCCATCCTGAAGGAGATCAGTCCTGAATATTCAGTGGAAGGACTGATGCTGAAGCTGAAGCTCCAGTACTATGGCCACCTGATGCAAAGAGCCGACTCATTTGAAAAGACCTGATGCTGGGAAAGATTGAAGGCAGGAGGAGAAGGGGACGACAGAGGATGAGATGGTTGGATGGCTTCACTGACTCAATGGACATGAGTTTGAGCAAGCTCTGGGAGATGGTGAAGCACAGGGAAGTCTGGCATGCTGCAGTCCATGGGGTCTCAAAGAGTCAGACATGACTGAGCAACTGAACAACAACAACAACTGAACAACAACAACAAGAGCTTGTGGGATCTAATTCCCCAACCAGGTATCAAACCCATGCCCCCTTATAGGAAGCACATAGTCTTAGCCACTGGACTACCGTGGAAGTTAATATTTTTATAGCATCACTGGCTGCAATGAATAGATAGTAGTGAGCAGTAGATAATAGTGAGCAAGGATGGAAATGGGAGCCCAGGTAGGAGAGATAATGATGGCTCAGACCAGGGTAGCAGAAGTGTGCATGGTGCTAAGTATGCTAATGGTCTGTTTTGGATGAGTAGAATCAGTAGGACTTCTTGACAGATGAAAACCACCCAAATATTGAATATTAGGAAAGAGACCAATGTCTCATCCCTGAGGCAGTCAAACATTAAAAACTTGGAAAAATAGGAAGAACCAGCAAAGAAGAAAAGAAAACCAAGAGAATGCAGTGTCCTGGAAACCAACACATGAAGAAAGTGTTTTCAGGAGGACAGGGTGAGCATCTGTATCAGATGCTGCTGGGAGTCAAGAAAGATGAGGAGTGACATTTAAGCATTGAATTGGTCAAAGCTATGTTGAAGAGCAAATGAGAGAAGAAAACCGGAGAGAGCCAAATACACAGCTCTTAAAAGGATTTCTTCTTCACAAAGAGAGGGCAAAATAGGTGGGAGAAGGTAGTTGAGAAGGGCAATGGGGTCAAGGGAAGGACTTTGAAATCTTTATTCATTGGAATATTTTTTCAAGCTTTAGGCTGCAGTTTTATTGATAAACTAGAGAGAAATGGCTATTATGTGTTAGATGTCATTTTTATGAAAATGGAAAATTCTCAGTTACTCCTTCTTGCTAAGACCTTTGATGATTAAAGTTGGGTCACATTGTTTTATATAAATTGAAGCATAATTTTGAGATTTTTAATATAGAAATTTTATTTTGAATGTAAAATGGCCAGAATAAATACGGAAGATAAGACACAGTAAGCTGTAGATTTAAGTAGTTGCAAGCAAAGCCAGTTTCTCATGTGGTACCCATGAGGACGGTAAAATAGAATTGAGAAGATGCAGTCCATAGAATATTAATCAAGTAGTGAAAATATATATATAACATTCCCAGTCGATTCTGAGCTGAAAACCTTTTCAGTCTGTTTTAGATGACACAAATGTGATGTCGAACTATGTATGAAGAACTATATGTTAAAATCTATTGTTCATGTTTACAATATTGAGGTTACTCTTTACAAATACACCTTTAGCGCCTCCTCTGTGCTGGAGGGCATTGTGGGCTTTTTTTTTTCTTTTTTTTTGGCTGCTGGTGTGTCTTCACTGGGGCCCATAGGCTTTCCCTAGTTGTGGGACACGGGCTTAGTTGTCCTGCAGCATGTGGGATCTTGGTTGCATGACCAGAAATTGAACCCACATCCTTTGCATTGGAAGGTAAATTCTAACTACTGGACCACCAGGGAAGTCCCTGTGTTCTCCCCACAACACACACCTTTTTTTTTTTTTTTCCCATTCCCTTAGTTTAAAGGTTACCAGCAAGTCATACTTTGTGTTCTTGGAAAATAACTTGAAAATTAAATCCTGTTTTCCACAGTCATCACCGTTATCTAGGCTTTCATCACCTCATTTCAATTATGAAGACCTCATATTTTATCACCCTCTCTTTCTTTTCCAGTCAAGTACATTTCTGATATACTTCCTGTTTAATCTTCCCCAACTATTAGTTTTATTATATTACTACTGTGTTGTTTAACCGTTACTTACCTTCCTATTACTTATTGGATAAAATTCAGACTTCAGTCTGCAAATAGGGTAGCTCCACTAAGTAAATGAATGTGTCCAGTTATTCCTTACATAGGTCCACAGATGATCCTTAGTTATGGATAACCAGTTGCCTCAGTTAATAATCAGTCTTCCTTCCTTCTTCCCTCCCTCCCTCTCTTCTTCCATCTCTTTCTTTCCATCTTTCTTGGTCTGTATCTTTCTATCTTACAAGTTTTATTTTTATAAAAGTTAAACATGTACTTGGGTAAGAAGTTAAATAATTCTGCCAAATTTGTTACGAAAAAACGCCAGTTTTCCATCCTCTTCTCCACACCTATTTCTCTTTCACAGGGGCTGCTACTTGCACTTCTTTCAGCTGATTAATCAGATTTGCTTCCATTTTCCTAAGTAATATGATTATATTGCAGCTTCTGGCTTTTTCTGTTTAAGGCACAGTTTTTTGAATACTTCTTGAATTCTTTACCTACTCCTATAAGTAAGTAGCATATGTTAGAGAGGTGTGTAGGGTCAGTTGTGAAAAACCTTGAGTGTTTTGATAAAGGGTTAGGATGATTTGTTAGAGTGGGCAGCTGTGAGCCAAAAGGTGATGATGAGCCAAAAGGTAGTTATCTGTGTGAGGTCTTGCTTAGGAAGATAAATCCAACAGGGGTATGTAGTGTGAAGTAAAGGAGGAAAGAAGCCATCTAGGAGATTATTTTATTGTCTAGAGATAGGAGGCTGAATGCCTAGATTAAGATGTTAGTTGTCAGATTCTTATATGCAGAACTTATATGCGGAGTACATCATGCGAAATGCTGGGCTGGATGAAGCACAAGCTGGAATCAAGATTGCTAGGAGAAATATCAATAATCTCAGATATGCAGATGACACCACCCTTACGGCAGAAAACGAAGAAAAACTGAAGAGCCTCTTGATGCAAGTGAAAGAGGAGAGTGAAAAAGTTGGCTTAAAGCTCAACATTCAGAAAACTAAGATCATGGCATCCGGTCCCATCACTTCATGGGAAATAGATGGGGAAACAGTGGAAACAGTGTCAGACTTTATTTTTTTGGGTTCCAAAATCACTGCAGATGGTGACTTCAGCTATAAATTAAAAGATGCTTCCTCCTTGTAAGAAAAGTTGTGACCAACCTAGACAGCGTATTGAAAGCAGAGACATTACTTTGCCAACAAAGGTCTGTCTAGTCAAAGCTATGGTTTTTCCAGTAGTCATGTATGGATGTGAGAGTTGGACTATAAAGAAAGCTGAGTGCTGAAGAATTGATGCTTTTGAACTGTGGTGTTGGAGAAGACTCTTTGAGAGTCCCTTGGACTTCAAGGAGATCCAACCAGTCAATCCTAAAGAAAATTAGTTCTAAATATTCATTGGAAGGACTGATGCTGAAGCTGAAGCTCCAATATTTTGGCCACCTGATACAAAGAACTGACTCATTTGAAAAAACCCTGATGCTGGGAAAGACTGAAGGCAGGAGGAGAAGGGGACGACAGAGGATGAGGTGGTTGGATGGCATCACCGACTCAATGGACATGAGTTCAATGGAAAGGGAAGCCTGGCATGCTGCAGTTCATGGGGTTGCAAAGAGTCGGACACGACTGAGTGACTGAATGAACTGAACTGTCAGATTCTTGAGAAAAGATTTTAGGCAAGAGATATTTCCTAAATAACAGCATTTATTGAGTACTCCTTTTCATTGGGTGCTATTTAAAGTACTTTATATGAATTATTTATTTAAGCCTCACAAAAACCTTGTATAATAAGATAGGCACGGAAAGATTCAGTAATTTTTCCATAGAAAGTAAAGAAAGTTAAAGAAAGTTAAGTCGTTCAGTCGTGTCTGACTCTTTGCGACCCCATGGACTGTAGCCCACCAGGCTCCTCCATCCATGGGATTCTCCAGGCAAGAATACTGGAGCGGGTTGCCATTTCCTTCTCCAGGGGATCTTCCTGACCCAGGGATGGAACCCAGGTCTCCCACAATGCAGGCAGATGCTTTAACCTCTGAGCCACCAAGGAAGCCCTACACAGCAAGTATGTGGGAAAGTCTGAATTTGAACCATGCAGTTCCTGAGTCTATACATTAGTAATTATAATCTGTCAGTTCACAAGAGAGGAAAACAGAGAGAGTTACATTTTAAAGCAGATGTGATTGAAGAATATTTGTGATGTGGGATGACAGCAATAGAGAGACCTGGTTCCCAACTAGAAATTTACAAATTAGATTTTAAATGTGCTGTCAGAGATAACATCAGGACATCTAGTTTGATGTGAGCTGTTGGCAGTTGAAGATATAGAAGCAAATGACATTCAAAAGAGAACTTAAATTCAACAGAAAAAAGACAAACAACCCAATTTAACAATGTGCAAAAACTAGAACCAAGCACTTCACAAAAGAAGATATATTAATGGTCAATAAGCACTTGAAAAATTTCTCAACATAATTAATCACCAGAGAAATGCAAATTAAAAGTCACAGTGAGATAACATTACATATCAACTAGAATATTTTACATTTTAAAGATTATAGTAAATGTTAGTGAGAATCAGTTCAATTCAGTTCAGTCGCTCAGTCATGTCCTACTCTTTGCGACCCTATTGACTGCAGCACGCCAGGCTTCCCTCTCCATCACCAACTCCTGGAATCCACCCAAACTCCTGTCCTTTGAGTCAGTGATGCCATCCAACCATCTCATCCTCTGTCGTCCCATTCTCTTCCTGCCCTCAATCTTTCCCAGCATCAGGGTCTCTTCCAATGAGTCAGCTCTTGGCATCAGGTGGCCAAAGTATTGGAGTTTCAGCTTCAACATCAGTCCTTCCAATGAACACACAAGACTGATATCCTTTAGGATGGACTGGTTGGATCTCCTTGCTGTCCAAGGGACTCTGAAGAGTCTTCTCCAACACCATAGTTCAAAAGCATCAATCTTTGGCACTCAGCTTTCTTTATAGTCCAACTCTCACATCCATACATGACCACTGGAAAAACCATAGCCCTGATTATATGGACCTTTGTTGGCAAATTAATGTCTCTGCTTTTTAATATGCTGTCTAGGTTGGTCATAACTTTTCTTACAAAGAGCAAGCATCTTTTAATTTCATGGCTGCAGTCACCATCTGTAGTGATTTTGGAGCTCCAAAAAATAAAGTCAGCCACTAGTGAGAATATGAAGCAGCTAATATTCTCATATATTGCCAATGAGAGTCTAATGTGATGTATAGCAAATCAGAATAACTATTATTCAGTTTTTTAGAAAGTTAAGCATGTATCTACCCTGTTACTGAGCCATTCCATTCCTAGGTATTTACTCTAGAAAAATGAAAACAAATGTTCATAAAATGATTGTACAAGAATATTCATAGCAACCTTTTTCACAAACAGGAGCAACCCAAATGTCCATCTAGAAGAAAATGTATCCAAAACAAATTACGTATATAGGAATACAGTGGATGATGACACAGCAGTGAAAAGGAATGAACTACTTATACATGCAACAACATAAACAAATCCTACGTTATGCTGAGCAAAAGAAGCTAGACAGAAAAGAGTTTATACTGTTATGGTCCTCCTTACGTGAAGTTCTAGAACAGGCAACACTAATAAATGTGTAATGAGGTTGAAAAGTGGTTGTCTCTTTTCATTGTTTCTGGGGAGAGGGGAAAGTCGACTAGAAAGGGGTAAGAGCCAACTGTCTCAAGTAGTGGAAATGTTGATTTTTGTTTTGAGTAGTGGTTATACGGAGTATACCATGATCAGAACTTATCTAAATCACTGCCTAAAAATTTACATTTTGTTGTAATGCAAATTATAGCTCACTACATCGTTTCTCTCAAAAAAAAGGGCGGGGGGGAGGTTTGGTAACATAGGTATAGATTTAAGAATTATCTATAGAAGTATGAGTGAAGCTTTAATTAATAATGAGACCTCAGAGAGAAGGCAGCTAAAAATTGAGTTTTTATTATGAAGGCAGGTTAGTAAAATGGACTTAGTGAAGTAGAAGAGTGTCTTGCAAAGTGAGGATAGTTTCTGTCCTTATTAGACAAGAGAGAAGTTTAGAATGAAGAGGAATATGTTTGGTCATTAAGAGATCATCAGTTGGAAAAAGAAATGGCAAGCTATTCCAGTATTCTTACCTGGAAAATCCAGTAGACACCTGGGGGGCTAGAGTCCAGGGGGTCGCAAGAGAGTCGGACATGACTTAGCAACTAAACAACAACAACAGCAAAGTTGGAAAAAACTAATGTGTGTGTGTGATGTTTATTTTTTTACTTGGCCTAAGTTTGAAAGGATGAAGGTGAAAGCCAATTTAGTAAAGTGTTTTTGGTCAAAAAAAGGAAGAGAGATCATCAGTGCTTTGAAGAGAGTACTTTTCAATAAATTGGGAAATAAAGCCAAATTTCAAAAGGTTATGGACTTATGGATGGTGAGAAAAGGGAGAAAGGTATTATGAAACTTTTTTTGAGGCTTTTTTAAGGTAGAAAGGAGAAAAGGAAAAAACTGAGGGATAAATTGGGGTCTGTAGAATTCAGTATGTATCACCACGGTGGTCTTAGTGTTTGAAGAAGCTAGGAAAGAAAAGAATATAGATAGGAAAGAAGAAACAGTTGGTGAAACAAGGTCCCAGGTTAGACAAGAAACAGCGGGATGAGGAGCACAGAGGGAATGGTCGGCTTAGAGGAGAGGAATTCCTCCTCCTCTGAGAAGGTGTGCAGGGGTGCGCGCTCAGTGAGAATTAAAGCTCGGACCAAGGACATGGCTACAAAGGCACTTCGGGGAACATAGAAGGAAGATGAGTTTGTTTGTATAGAATAGACTTAATTCTGTAGTGTAGCAAGTGAGACATCAGGGAAAGAACAACCCATAAGACTGTGGTGTGGGGAAGGGTTCAGAGCAGCTGGTGGTGTTCATATGACAGCCAGGGGATGAATGAAAGTGTCGATCATTAGCTCTGTGGGAGCGCCTTCATGGTAGACTCCCAATGAGCAGTGCTTTCCAACCCGGGAGGGGAAACAGTGGACACCGTGAATGAGCCAGGCTGGGTGCCGGGAGGGGACGAGGCCAGAGGCCCGCACACGTTCCAGTGGCCAGTGGGATCAGCATTAAGGTGGCTAACCGTGAGATCCGAGTTCAGAAGCGAGATGAGTGAAGCAACAAAGGACTCTCATGAGCCAAGAAACAGAGCAGTGGAGCAGCTGAAGGTTAAGAGGAGGGTGAAGTACTTTTGGGAGAAAAACCATGCGTATATGAAAAATAAAAACTCAAACCTTGAGTCTGTGCGTAGCTCGCGACACCTCGCCGCTTGCAGGTTCCCGTGTGCTTCCGGCGCTGACTGCCCTGACTGCCCTGCTCATTCGGGAAAGGCCTTGGGTCTTCGTCTCTCCTCACCCACTCCTTTGCATAGAGAGAGGTTTCCTGCGCCATCTGGTTTTCTTGCCTCATCTGACTAGGTTTAGGCCAAAAGAGTGATTTTGGTGGCATGCTGAGAATGCGTCTACAGTGCATGATTCATGCGTTATGAGGCTACAGGTCTTTATGCCCTTAATTTTTGTTTGGTTAATTAGATTGCACCTTATTCCGCAGATGATTGAAATAGCTTTAAATGAAAATAATACAAAAGCAATCATTCTAAAACAGAAACAAGAATAAAGAACTGAATCAGAATACATATAAAACAGCTGTGGAAAGTGAAAGAAGAGAACACAAATACAGAAGCAGGAAGGGCCTAACAGCTTCCGGTTAGGCTCTAAGCTTTCTGGCTGTCAGATAAAAATAAGATGTAGCCCTCTACAGAATTTTATCTAAAAAAAAAGATACCTATTCTTCAAAGAAAGAAAAACATTATCTGGTAGTAAATTCTAGAATTAATTTTTCCTTTGAGGTTTCTAATAGCAGGTACTAAGTAAGCCATCTTTTTAAAACCAAAATCCAATTAGAACTGATAAAACTTTTCAGAGGCTTCCATTGTTTTTGGAATAAAGTCCAGGAACTTTAACAAGGCCAGTAAAGATGATTACATGCTGTGTCTGAGCCTTAAAAACAATTACAACAAAGACTCGCTCCTTGGACATTGGCCATGTGTTGGACATTATGCTGTTCATTTACTGTGTCACTTTGTCCTCTCAAAAACCTTATAAGATAGGGACCACTAATATTTCCATTTTACGACAGAGGATACTGAGAAACAGGTTACACAGTTTGCCCAAGTCACACAGCACACAAGCAAATAATCAACATAACCAAGGCTTGAAGCCGGAGTGTGACTTGAGAGCCTGGGCTGTGAATGACCCCAGTGTACTAACTGGTTATGTGCCTTCTTAAAGTTTTTTTGAATTTAACAAGCTTCTTCTGTCACAGTGTCATTGCACATTACTGTTTCTTCTGCCTGAAGGATTCTGAGCCCTCCCCCTCATCCCCTTAAGCATGTCAATTAATTGAATCTTGAAGGATGTAATTGATTTAATCATAATGAATTAAATGATCATTAAAACTAGAAACAGGCAAAGCATGTAACAGTTTTGTCCACGATGGTGTATGGAACTGTTCTCCTTGATAGAGCTGCTGTGTTGTTCTGGTCCTGTGTTCCCTCCTTGCCTTTAATGGAAGTAGGAAGAATTTGAACCCTTGTCTTCAGTACTTTGGAAACTGGCTGGTGGACTTCTTACTAAGCTAATGACCACAAAACCCATAACTAGGCTAATCTTCATTTTGATTCTCAAAATAGAACATGTGAATTTCTGATTCCAGATCTGTGTTCTCGTTGACCTGGAGCCCAGGAACAATTCTTTTCACTCTACATATTCAAGTCTTGTCTTTTTTAAAGGCCTAGTTGAAATTCCATCTCCTCAATAAAGTCTGTCTACACTGATTTCCTCTTTTGAAAGCATTTCAATCTCTTTCCTGTATAACTCACTTTAAAATTTGCCTACATAAAAAAATAAAAAAATAAAATTTGCCTACATACTGCCTTTCATTATTATTGAAGGGCTTCTTATGTATCTTTTTATCTCTGCTAGATTGTAAGCTCCTGCTGAGAACTTAGCACAATACCCAGCATTCTATAAACACCTGTCGGATGAATGGTGTAATAGTCTACTTTGACCTTATACACCTTATTTACTCAGTGCAGCCAACAGGAGAACACTGCCAGGTGAAGTAGTCTGAAGGTACTTCTTTGTTCAGATTTTGAAAGAAGTTTGCTGTTGGACTACTCTTCAAGAGATAAACATGAATGAGGAAATGCTAACTGAATCAAGGGAGAAAATTGGCTTCCTCTAGTGTACTGAGCAGTTTTTGAGTAGTTACTGGTAGTTACCACCCCATAGTTACATTCTTTCTTCCAACTCCCACGTCCCTAAAATAACCCATTTGGGAGTAAAATGATAAGAGTTAAAAAATTTAATCTGAGTAATTTTTGTTTTTCAATTCTTATATAGCAGTTAGTGCACACCTCTAAAGGATATTATTTTCTTAATCTAGTAGGGTGAAGTATGTAATGGCAAATGAATTTGCTGAAGAGAGCCTAGAGTTATTTATAAGGTTTTGACTCTGAAATTTTCCTTTGGAATTAAGTGTGTGATTAATGAAAGTTACTCAAGATTCCTGCATTCTTCAGAACTATTTCTCATGTTTGTCCATTTATTTACCCACAGAAAAAGGTGCAAAATCTTAGGGTGGTCACCTTGTCGGACACTTTGGGCACTGTTCAAACAATTAGACCAGCAGTCAGCAGATTACGGCCTGGTGATTAAATTATTCAGGGCCTTTGTTTTCAAATTTCTGCTCCTTGATATTCTGTATCTTTCAAGGCCAAGCATATGCCTGAGCTTTATTGATTCATTTCCTGTCTTTCCCTTTCAGTGGAAATGTATTAGGATGCTGGCTCTGGTGACTGAAAAGGGGCTTTGTTTTAGCCAAAATACCTTTAGACACGTGGTTACTCAGACACCCTAAGTGACAATTTTTGCAGCCTTTGGTTATCTTAACAGCATAAAGGTAATGTTTGAAAAATTGTTCATTTGCCTTTTATTATAAGTTTAAATAAATTGTGAAGGTTTTCCTTACTTTATAATTCCAGAATTTAAGTTTTCATTCTTTGGGTTTTAAAATTATTAACTAGGGTCCCAGGTGCAGTAGTGCTTAAATGTGTCCTTAACCTCTCCAGTGTCTTCCATCAGGGCTTTACTTTTGACCTTCATCATTTCTCACTTTAATAACTTGAGCAGCCTAAAGTCTCTTCACCTCCAAATTTGTCCCTCATCTAATCCATCTTCCATGTTGCTGTCAGAATGATCTTTCTAAAATGTAGATCTGATCCTTGTCAGTTTTCTGCTTAAAATAGTTCTGTTCTTCCCCATTGCCTTCAGTGTGTAAAATCAAGAGTTCATATAGAATTGATATAATGATTTAGCCCCCTGTCTGCCTTTCCAGTTGCAGCTCATCATGTGTTTTATGAGCTTAATTAACTGGACATAATCTATTATGCAGATGTATAGGCAAATGTTGCTTTCATGTACCTGTGGATGGTAGATATCAGTGTAGAAAGATATTAAACCAATGTACAGTTCAGAAGGGGTATGCAAATATTAAGTTCAGACAGATAAAGTTAGCCTGTCCTTGGGTATAAAACTTAGGATATTTTCTTTTGGATTTTTATTTGATTCATGAACATAGTTACCTTATCTAATTGGATTACTTGTACATTTTTCTAGTTAACTTTTAGGAACTACTAACTGCATTAAAGAGTCAGCATGATTCATAATTCAAAAAGTTGCTGTTTGTCTCCCATCACCTTTTTAAAATTTGGTCAGACATCAAAAGAAAAATCCCAAGTGAGGTCTGTGTGCTAATCCTAGGTCTTACTTGTAATATAAACATCATGGAGCAAGCCATGTAACATTTCCGAACCTCAGCGTCATCCAGAAATGAGGAGATTGTGCATGTTTACCAAGTGCTGTACGCTTGATCCTGTAACTTGTACGGGGAATTGAAAAAGAAAAAAGAAATAAGTGACTTGACCACTGCAGTAGAGTGAACAGTCATTTTTCTGGGTCTAAAAAGCTGATGTTTGTAAATCTTAAGAAACAGAGTTTTCAGAGCATTTAATGAATGAAATGGATTTGTCAGAGATGATTAAGTAAATTGCTTTTAAGCTTCGTATATTTGGAAATACAAGTGTAACAGGCCTTAATTGAATAGACAAGTTTCTGAAAAGCAGTCCAGTTTTCCTGTTAACTTCTATATTAATTTCAGCTATCTCCTGCTGATTATTGGCAGCTTGCCTTTAGTTACGGCTCAAAGCTGACCTTCTGTGTTGTGAGCAGTGAGCTTCGCTCATGCCTGGCAGCTATGGCCGCAGCTCAGCTACAGTGCAGGGAGAGAGAAGCATCGGCTGTCCTGATCTTGGCCAGAACCATACCCAGCCCATTCCTGTTAATGTGAGGCTTTTGGCAGTCTGTGTTTTCTGTTTCTTTAAGCATGAATTTCTTTTAAGTGGCAATCGTTGTTTTCAGGAATTTCAATAAGACTGAATTAATTCAGAGAAAGCTGTTTGTGAAAGGGGAGAACCAGAGATAGATTTGGTGGCTTCCCTCATAGCTCAGATGGTAAAGAATCTGCCTGCAGTGCAGAAGACCTGGGTTCAATCCCTGGGTCGGGACAATCCCCTAGGGTAGGAAATGGCAACCCACTCCAGTATCCTTGCCTGGAAAATCCCATGGACAGAGGTGGGCTGCAGTCCATGGGGTCCCAAAGTCAGGCACGACTGAGTGACTAACACTTAACACTAGAAGTAGATTTATTTGCTGATTAGGTGGAAAGAGAGAGAGATTTCCTACTTAGGATAAATGGGGAAACCTTAGTCCACATAGAGAATGATATTCCCTTCCCCTTTTGGAGAATATTCTTTCTGCTTTCAGAAAGAGGTTGCTGAAAGAGACCATTGAGACCTTGTATTTCTGAAAATGCCTACATTTTATCCTCATACATGAATAGATAGTCTGACTGCTGTTGCTCCATTGTCCACTTCTGAAAAGTTATTTTTTAATTTCTGTCAGAGCAATATATTGTTTAGAGAGAGTCTGTTGTATATCAGATGTAGTTCTAAGTGCTCAGAACACATCAGTGACCATATAGTCCTTGCCCTCTTGAACCTTATATTTTACTGAGAGTGTTTCAGGTTGGGAGGACTGAAAGAAAATGTACTATGTCAGTGTTTCAGAGAAGGTAAGGAGCATAGGATTAGGGTTAGATTTGTTCTTTTATGAAAGGTGGTCCAGGAAACCCTCTCTGATACATATTTGAGCGGAAACCTGAAGAAAGAGTGTGTAGTAAATTGTTTGAAACCATACATGCCTGGCTCAACTGGTAAAGAACCCACCTACAGTGCGGGAGAACTGGGCTCAATCCCTGGGTTGGGAAGATCCCCTGGAGAAGGAATCAGCTCCCCATTCCAGGATTCTGGTGTGGAGAATGCCATGGACTGTGTATAGTCCATGGGGTCACATGAGTTGGACACAGCTGAGTGACTTTCACTTTACTTGCCTTGAGATTTTGTGTGTCTGCCAAATTTTTAATAGTTTGTCTTGGAATAGAATTAAATACTTTCCCTTCAGAGTAATGAGGGCATGGTTCCATTATCTTGTAGTTTCCAGGATTGCTTTTGAAAAACTTTGAGTGATCCAATTCCTGATACTTTGTTGAGAATTATTGTTTTCTGTCTGTGAGCTTGTAAGACTTCTCTTGATCCCTAGTCTTCTGAAATTTCACTTTGATGTGCCCTAGTGTAAGTCTGTTTTACTTCATGTATTAATTGCTCAGTCATACCTGACTCTTTGCGACCTCATACACTGTAGCGCACCAGGTTCTTCTGTCCATGGAATTCTCCAGGCAAGAATACTGGAGTGGGTTGCCATTCCCTTCTCCAGGGGACTTACGGACCCAGGAATCAAACCTGAGTCTCCTGCATTGCAGGCAGGTTCTTTACTGCCTGAGCCACAAGGGAAGCCCACTTCTTGGTACTGGGCTATCGGTGGGCCCTTTTAACCTGGAAACTCATGCTTTGGGTTCTAGGAAATGGCTCTAAATTACTTAGTTGATAATTTTCTTCCCTGATTTTCTCTCTCACAAATGCCTGTTATTCAGATATTAATCCTTCTGAACTGGCCCTTGGCTTTTCTTTTTTATTCTCCTAATACCAATGTTTTTGTCTTTTTTGCTTTGCATTCTGGGAGATTTTACACATTTTCTTCCAACCTTTCTTTTGCTGTCATATTTTTAATGTCTTTATTTCTTTCCCTGATTGTTTTTTAAAAAGAACACCTATTTCTTATTTGATGATTTTGCAATGTCTCAGATCTCTAAGGGCAACAATAATTTTAGTATCTTTTCTTCTCCTTTTTTCCTTCAAGTTGACTTTCTTCTGTTGGTTTGTAAGTTTTGGTCTATATATTTGATGTTAGGAAACTTTTTTTCTATATGATTACTAGGCATATTTAGTTGTCAATTCCTGACAAGAACAAGGAACTAAGAGGCTGGCTGGAAACTAAGCCAGTGGATGGGGTTTGTCAGTTATGAATTTTCCTCCAGTTTTTCTCTGTATGTGTCGTTTATTGGAGATACACGACGTTTATATCTTCACTCTTGAGTTGACAGTCCCATGAGAAGATTCTTCCAGTCTTTTACCCACAAGGTAAAAACCTGGTTACCTCATAGGTAAGGAAGTCTAAGGCCTGTCAGTATCCAGTGGTCATCTGTTTATTTAGTACTCCGGAAATCCCATGGACAGAGGAGCCTGGCAGGCTACAGTACAGTCCATGGGATCGCAAGAGGTGGCCACGATTTAGTGACTAAACGGCCACCACATTTTCAGTGTGGTGTCCCTGTCCTCAGCTATGCCTAGGATCCTTGTAGTTAGGAACCCTCTGTTTTAGTCTCATAAGAGACTAAGCCTCTAGATTTCTGCTGGAGTGGAGAATGAGAAGATTCGGGGATTGAATTGCTTCTTAAAACATCTTCAACTGATCACCTTTATTTCAGCTTCACTCATACCAACTTTCAGAGTTCCTTGTGCCATCAGTTCCAGAATTTGGGGGTAGTTCTTATGGGTCAGTAATATTCATTCAAGGTGTTTTCCATTGCTGAGGCTTCAGGTGTCTCCAGTCAGTTGAGGTTTGTAATTCAACAATTAAACTTTTTGTTTCCAAGTTCTATTAATATAATGGGTTATTTTTCCCGTTTCCTTTTCTTTTTTCTTAGATGTGATTTATTGCCTTATATCTGGAAAGATTTTAAACCTATATACTTTCCTCTCTATGTTACTTTTTTTCTCATTGCTATGTTTTCCTTTAAATACTTGAGCAAATTAAAATAACACTTTTATTGTTATTGTTTGATAATTCCATCATTTATGTCATTTCTGGGTCTGTTTTCTATCATGATTTTCTCTTGGCTATAGGTTACATTTTCCTGCTTTTTGTTATGTCTAGTGCTTTTTTTTTTTTTCTTCTGTTGGATGCTAGACATTGTGAACTTGACATTGTCTATTCTCTGGATTTTGTTGTCTTTTTAAAAACATATTGATATTTGGTAGACAATTATGTTAGTCAAGGCTGTGGTCTTCCCATTGGTCATGTGTGGTTGTGAGAGCTGGACCATAAAGAAGGCAGAATGCCAAAGAATTGATGCCTTTGCACTGTGGTGTTGGAGAAGACTCCTGAAAGTCCTTTGGACAGCAAGGAGATCCACCCAGTCATTCTTAAGGGAAATCAACCCTGAATACTCATTGAAAGGACTGATACTGAAGCTGAAGCTCCAGTATTTTAGTTATCTGTTGGATCATCAAAAAAGCAAGAAAGTTCCAGAAAAAACATCTACTTCTGCTTTAATGACTATGCCAAAGCCTTTGTGTGGATCACAATAAACTGGAAAATTCTTTAAGAGATGGGAATACCAGACCACCTGACCTGCCTCCTGAGAAATTTGTATGCAAGTCAGGAAGCAACAGTTAGAACTGGACATAAAATAACAGACTGGTTCCATATTGGGAAAGGAGTACATCAAAGCTGTATATTGTCACCCTGCTTATTTAACATATATGCAGAGTACATCATGCGAAATGCCAGGCTGGATGAAGCACAAGCTGGAATCAAGATTGCTGGGAGAAATATCAGTGACCTCAGATATGCAGATGACACCACCCTTATGACAGAAGGTGAAGAAGAACTAAAGAGCCTCTTGATGAAAGTGAAAGAGGAGAGTGAAAAAGTTGGTTTCAGACTCAACATTCAGAAAACTAAGATCATGGCATCCAGTCCCGTCTGCTGCTGCTAAGTCACTTCAGTCGTGTCCGACTCTGTGCGATCCCATAGACAGCAGCCCACCAGGCTCAGCCATCCCTGGGATTCTCCAGGCAAGAACACTGGAGTGGGTTGCCATTTCCTTCTCCAGTGCATGAAAATGAAAGGTGAAAGTGAAGTCGCTCAGTCGTGTCTGACTCTTAGAGACCCCATGGACTGCAGCCTACCAGGCTCCTCCGTCCATGGGATTTTCCAAGCAAGAGTACTGGAGTGGGGTGCCATTGCCTTCTAGATGGGGAAGCAATGGAAACAGTGACAGACTTTATTTTTGGGGGCTCCAAAATCACTGCAGATGGTGACTACAGCCATGAAATTAAAAGACTCTTGCTCCTTGGAAGAAAAGTTATGACCAACTTAGACAGCATATTAAAAAGCAGAGACATTACTTTGCCAACAAAGATCCGTCTAGTCAAAGCTATGGTTTTTCCAATAGTCATGTATGGATGTGAGAGTTGGACCATAAAGAAAGCTGAGTGCCGAAGAATAGATGCTTTTGAACTATTGTTGGAGAAGGCCCTTGAGAGTCCCTTGGACAGCAAGGAGATCCAACCAGTCCATCCTAAATGAAATCAGTCCTGACTGTTCATTGGAAGGACTGATGCTGAAGCTGAAACTCCAATACTTTGGCCACCTGATGTGAAGAGCTGACTCATTTGAAAAGACCCTGATGCTGGGAAAGATTGAAGGTGGGAGGAGAAGGGGATGACAGAGGATGAGATGATTGGATGGCATCACCGACTCACTTGGACATGAGTTTGAGTAAACTCTGGGAGTTGGTGATGGCCAGGGAGGCCTGGCAGGCTGCAGTCCATGGGGTCGCAAAGAGTCGGACATGACTGAGCAACTAAACTGAACTGATGTGAACAGTTGACTCATTGGAAAAGTCCCCGAGGCTGGGAAGGATTGAGGGCAGAAGAAGAAGAGGGCATCAGAGGATGGGTGGATGGCATTGCTGATACAATGGACATGAACTTGGGCAAACTTTAGGATATGGTGAGGGACAGGGAGGTCTGGCGTGTTGCAGTCCATTGGGTCGCAAAGAGTCAGACTCAGCTGGGTGACTGAACAACAATTACATTAGTTATAGTTCTCTTTGATCTTTCCAAGTTTTGTTAGAGTGGGTTTTAGAATATAACCTTTTTGCCAGAGACAGTTTAGCCTCACGACTAAGGTCCCTAGTTGAATGCCTTGAATGATCAGTGAGAACTCTCCACTTCGGATGTTGGGAATTTGAATGATTCTCAGCCCTATGTGGCTCTGGGAACTATTTAGCTCACAGTACCCCAGTCATTCCTTGCCCACCTTGTAGAATTTCATCCTGTACACACATATCTTAGAATTTAACAAAGACTTAATAGCAGATTTGTGAGCTTTTTTTCTTTTTTCTTCTGCATCACTCCCTTCTCTCCAGAACTGAACGCTGCATCTTCCAGAAACCTGAGACTTCTTAAATCTCATTTCTGTCTCCTCTACTCTGCAAGACATCCATGCTCTGCTTGGGATGTCTGCCCCTGCTGTGAAGTTCAGTGTGTACCTCCACACAGAGAGTTAGGAGATGGTTGGCCTCAGATCGTTTGTTTCCCCTCTTAGGAATCATAGGCTTATGTTGCCTGTAGTCCTGTGTCTGAACACAGTTGTTTTATATGTTTTGACCAATTTTCTAGTTGTTATAAATAAAGGGTACATCTGGTCCCTGTTATTTTTTTATGGCTAGAAACAGAAGTAAATGTATTTATTTTAAAATTCTATTCTGATTATATTTTTAACTCTTTCTTTAGGTGTGTTCATTGAGCTTGTTTCATATCCTAAATGGGATTTAAATTCCTCATGCATTTGTTCATTCTTTGATTGCATATGTATTTTTATCATTGAAATTCCTTGTTAGATTCTTTTCTGCCTCTGTTTACACAGCTTGCTTGAGAAAAGGGCTAAAATCTGCCGTTGGAGTTTTCACTCAATTTTCTGTGAGAGTTAACGAGTGGATAGAATATTTCTGGACTAACTATCCTTGTGGCTGATCTACTGGGAATGAACACTTCGTTTTCTTTCTAGGTATCACCATTCACCCAGGACACTGCCCTGTCTCTTTAAGATCTTATACAGATCACTCCCTTGTGGGGTCATATACCCTCTGTCACTGCCAGGGGAATACAGAATACAATACATGGGAATACAGGCCGTTGTATTCCCACTGTAGTATTCCAACTCATAATGCTGTTGAGGATCCCTTGGCCTCTTCTATTCCTATATTCCACCTTTGAGCATGGTACACTGATAATTCTGTGGCTGTTTGTGTCTCTATTACCTTTGAAGATCCATATTGACCTTACCCTTGATTTTTCTTTTTAATTTGATTTAGTCTGTTGTCAATCACAGAATATTTCCAGTTTCTAATCTTCAGTTAACCACTAATTAATTTTTTTTCATTTCCAAGATTTGATGTAGGAAGGGGAAACTGGCCAGTTCTCAGTTTGCCATCTTGAAGCCAGTAGAATAATCTCTTTTGGTCCTGTGTTCAATAATTTTTAGTAGATTTGCTTTTCATTAAATATCAGGATTCTAAAAAATAAATATGTCAGTTCACTATTAGCAAAGTAAGCAATAAAGTATTATAACATTTTTTCTTTTCTTCTTTGTCCTATTTTGGACCATTTATTTGGCTGTCAATTAAGAAATAATTAGGCTTCCCTGATAGCTCAGTTGGTAAAGAATCTGCCTGCAATGCAGGAGACCCCAGTTCGATTCCCAGGTCAGAAAGATCCGCTGGAGAAGGGATAGGCTACCCACTCCAGTATTCATGGGCTTCCCTTGTGGTGCAGCTGGTAAAGAATTTGCCTGCAATGTGGGAAATCTGGGTTCTATCCCTGGGTTGGGAAGATCCCCTGGAGAAGGGAGAGGCTACCCAACTCTAGTATTCTGGGCTAGAGAATTCCATGGACTGTATAGTTCATGGCATCACAGAGTTGGACTCAGCTAAATGACTTTCACTTAAGAAATAATTATCAGATATCTTACCTAGATATTTGAGGGAGAGGGTACTGCCTAAAGAGAGAATTAAAGATACAGCTATGCAAGAATATGGTATGTGATAAGTGCTATTAGTAAGTACAAGAAAAGTTCTGTAGAAAGTCAGGACAAAGCAGTCATAACAAGCAAGGATAATATTTGCAGCATGAGGAGTTAAACTCGGTAACCATATATTAGGTTGGTGCAAACGTAATTGCAGTTTCAGATCGTGAATTTTAAATCATTATAACTAGGTTCCAAGCACATCTTTATTAATCAAAATAGAAACCATTACAATCAACACATTTTTACCAATGAGAAATAAGTTTGTTTATTCCTGTAGCATAAAAATCGGTGCCTCGGGCTTCAACAAACTCTTGCAAAGCATTTTCTGCCTCCTGCTGGCTGTGGAAGCATTTTTCTTGCAAAAAGTTGTCAAGATACTTGAAGAAGTAAGCAGTAGTCTGTTGGTGAGGGGTCAGGTAAATATGGAGGATGAGGCAAATCTTGACAGCCTGGTTTGTTCAACTTTTGAAGCGTTGGTTGTAAGATGTGTGGTCGGGCATTGTAGAGAAGGATTAGGCCCTTTCTGTTGACCAATGCTGGAGGAGGCAATGGCACCCCACTCTAGTACTCTTGCCTGGAAAATCCCATGGACAGAGGAGCCTGGTAGGCTGCAGTCCATGGGGTGGCTAAGAGTCTGACACAACTGAGCGACTTCACTTTCACTTTTCACTTTCATTCATTGGAGAAGGAAATGGCAACCCACTCCAGTGTTCTTGCCTGGAGAATCCCAGGGACAGGGGAGCCTGGTGGGCTGCCGTCTATGGGTTAGCACAGAGTCAGACACGACTGAAGCGACTTAGCAGCAGCAGCAGTTGACCAGTGCCAGCTACAGGCCTTGCAATTTTTGAGGCATCTCATCCATTTGCTGAGCATACTTCCCAGATGTAATGGTTTCTCCAGGATTCAGAAAGCAGTAGTGGATCAGTTGTGAGACAGATCACCAATGACCATGACCTTTTTTTGGTGCAAGTTTAGCTTTGAGAAGTGCTTTAAAGGAGCTTCTTCTTGGTCCAACAACTGAGCTGGTTGTCTCTGATTGTTGTATAAAATCCACTGCTCATCAAGCGTCACAGTCCAATTGAGAAATAGTTCTTTGTTGTTGCATAGAACTAGTAAAGAAAGAGAGTGTTAGTCACTCAGTCATGTCCGACTCTTTGTGACCCCATGGACTGTAGCCCGCCCGGCTCCTCTCTCCATAGGATTCTCCAGGCCAGAATACTGGTGTGGGTTGCCATTCCCTTCTCTAGGAGATTTTCCTGACCCAGGGATCAAATCCTGGTCTCCCGCATTGCAGTCAGATTCTTTACCATCTGAGCCACCAGTTGACACTTCAAAATGATGACATTTTTTATTTTTGCCCAGCTCACGAGACACCTACTTACTGAGCTTTTACACCTTTCCAGTTTGCTTCAGATGCCAAACAACTATAGAATGGTTGACTTTGAGTTTTTTGGCAACTTCTTATGTAGTTGTAAGAGGATCAGCTTCAATGATCCTCTCAATTGGTCATTGTCAACTTCCAGAGGCTGGCCCCTGCACTCTTCATCTTCAAGCCTCTCATCTCCTTTGGAAAACTTCTTGAACCACCATGTACTGTATATTTATTAGCAGTTCCTGGGCCAAATGCGTTGCTGACGTTGCGAGTTGTCTCTGCTGCTTTTATGACCCATTTTGAACTTGAATAAGAAAATCTCTCAAATCTGCTTTTTGCCTAAACATTTCCCTAGTCTAAAATAAATATAAAATATACAGCAAGTAATGTCATTAGCAAAAAAGTAAAATAAAGTGAGAAATGTGTGTTAAAATAATGTATAACATAACCATGTTTACTTAAGAATATATTCCAAAATCAAGTGGCAAATTTGAATAATGCAACACCGGAATTACTTTTGCACCAACCTACTAGTAATTTGGGAAGGGTTTACCAGTGACTGACCTCTTGGCCCTCTTGACCTCTGGGCTTCCCAGGTGGCACTAGTAGTAAAGAACCTGCCTGCCAATGCAGAAGACCTAAGAGATGCAGGTTTGATCCCTGGGTCGGGAAGATCCGCTAGAGGAGGGCATGGCAACCCACTCCAGTATTCTTCCCTGGAGAATCCTACAGACAGAGGAGCCTGGTAGGCCACAGTCCATAAGTCGAACAGAGTCAGACACGACTGAAGCAACTTAATATGCATGCACTCATGACCTCATGGCCAAACATACTTGCTTCTTTTTAGCCCTCATTCTTTGTCTTCACTGCAACAGTTTGACACTTAGCAAGCACTCTCTTTTCCTTGGAAATTCTTTTCTGGGACATGTTTCTTTTGCTGCTTAAGACCTGTCTACCTGTCTCTTTTTCCTATTCCCTAAGAGGAGGGCTTCTGTACATTCTCTCACTGTGAATTCCTCTCTTCTGAAGCCTTCAGTGCCTCCAAGATGATTCTCAGATTTTAGATCTGAGCCTTTTCATTAGCCTGACCTCCAAATCCTTGCTTTCTACCTTGGTATCTGGAGAATAAATTTAAAAACTGAGCGTATTACCTCCTCTTCTAAATAAGCTCTTCCTGTGTCCAAAATTCTGTCATCATTTTGACCATCTTATCACCACTCTGTATCTTTGACTCACACTTCTTTATGTTATTATCTACTTAGTTGCTGAGTCTTACAAATTTTTTCTTTAAAGTGTTTCTCATTTCTGCTCTTTAGTGTGTATTTCTATTGCCTTAACCCTCATTTCGTCTCTCATTAACTCGCCTCCAGCTTATGATTAGCATTCCAAGTGCTCTCTTGATCTAGTATTTCCCTTTCCAATCTGTCCTGTACAGAGTTAGTTGCCAGTTTAAAACTGCTCATTCACATATGGTTTTGTCTGTTGTAAAGTACCATTACAGTTTATGTATCTTTCTTCTACTCCACTCTGATTTTCTTGAGGGCAGGATCAGTATCTATTCATTTTCTGTGTCCTCAGCACCTGGTAAAGTGTCTGAGGCATAGCAGGCACTCAGTAGGTGAATGAATGGGGTAGGGCTTGTTTTGGTTTTAAGGTATATTCCATTTTTAAAGTATAGAGTAGTCAGGCTGTCATTACAAATGTATGAATAGGTTTTATTTTTCAATAGCAACTTTTTGATAAGAGACTAATAATTCTTGAATATTGATTTTACTGATTCATGAAAAGTAGACAGTACCTTGAGAAACAAAACAGGAAAATAAAATAGGAAAAAACCCATCAATTGGCATTATAGTAAGACAGAGTATGTAACATCTGCCAGTGTCAAACAAATGTAAACATCTTGTTTTCCCAAAAGGAACTGAGAAAAGAGGCATTTTTCATAACATGTTAGCCACTTGGCATGTATCTCACTTTTAGGTGACTGTTCTCAGGACTTCTACTCTTGAGAGTAGTGTTATTGTCATTGATTTTGGAAAATTCAGGTTTTTGGAGTGAGAAAAGTTCTGCTACACATTCACTTGTTTATTTCCAAACATATATTCTAAATGTACAGTATGTCTTATGCTGCAAAAAATGAAGGAATCCACAGAAAAGGAAAACTAAAAGACTCATAAACTGTCATGGGAAGGTTTTGCTTTTCTATGGTTTAAGGAATTTGATTTACAAATCTAATACTGCTTTCTTGACTAACATACTGAAAAGCTTTCTGGACCTCTGTTATTTATTTTAATTAGAAGAGATGGTTACAGAAAACCATAAAATCCATTTCCATTTTTTTGTTCCCACCCAGACATTCTTCCTTTACATGTTTTCCTTTTTTTTAAATTGAGGTATATTAGGAATTACCTGGAGATCCAGTGGTTGGGACTTGGCGCTTCCACTGCCAAGGCCTGAATTTGATCCCTGGTCCAGAAACTGAGATCCCATAAGCCATGTGGTGCAGCCAAAAAAAAAAAAAAAAATTGAAGTATAATTTATGCACAATAAAGGGTACAAATCTTAAGTTTATAGCTTAATAAATTTTCTACTTCTGGTTTGCCTTAGGTAGACATCTCCTCAGACAGGATACAGAATGTTCCATCACCCTAGAAAGCTCTCCCGTGTTCCTTCCCCACAGTCAGTATCCCCACAGAGTAACCATTAGCTTGATCTCTGTCACCATAGATTAGTTTTACCTGTTTTTAATTTCAGATAAATAAAATAATACTCTTTTATGTCTACTTCTTCTACTGAAGCTATGTCTGTGAGATTCATTCATGTTATTATATGTGTCAGTAGTTCATTCTTTTAAATTTACCTTTTTCACCAGAATAATACATTTATTGAAGAAATTTTGGAAAAACATGTGAAACGTAAGGGTGGGGTGGGGGCAAAGAGAGAAAAAGACCTTTCAGTGTTCCAAGACAAATATGCCTAAGCTTTGGTTTGTTTCCTTCAACTTTTATTCTCTGTATATACACATAGTTTTTAATAATTAAAATCATGTTATTTAAGTTATTATGTGTCCATGTTTTATTGTATAGCATATAATTATTTTTATCGTATAACATATAAGTTGCTGAGCAAGGCCAGTTGTCCTTCTGTTTAGTCCCAGCTGAAATTGCTAATGGGCTAGAATGTTCACATATTCATTTAGTAATGCACATATTTGTTCAGCCCCTGTTGTGTGTCGAGAGCCGATCTAGTCACTATTCCAGGTACTAGAAGTAGAGCAGTGCACGAGACAGGCCAAGTCCCCGCTCTCCTGGAGTTTACAGTCTATGCTGGGGGAAGATGAATATTAAACAAACAAAAGTAAACAGATTTTCAGGCAGCAGTAAGTGCTATGAAGGTAATACATGGATATGAAGCTACATGAAATCATGCTCTTGGTAGTGTGTAAATTATTAAGTAAATAATACTCTGTGACCCAGAAATTTCTTTTGTGGGGATGGTCTCTCTTCTTAATTGACATATAGTTGATTTGTAATATTGTGTTAGTTTCAGGTGTACAGCATAGTGGTTCAGAATTATTGCAGATTATAGATTATTACAAGATAATGGATATAATTCTCTGTGCTGTATAATATATTCTTGTTGCTTATCTATTTAACATGTAATAGTTTGTATCTGTTAGTCCTGTATTCCCAACTTGTCCCTCACCCCTTTGCTCTCCTCTTGGATAATTGCAAGTTTGTTTTCTATATCTGTGAATCTGTTTCTGTTTGCATACACACTCATGTGCGTGTTGGTTTTTTTTTTACATTTCATGTATAAATGATATTTGTCTTTATCTAACTTATTTAACTAAATATTCTCTTGGATTCTCCACGTTGTTACAGATGGCAGTATTTTGCTCTTTTATGGCTGAGTAATATTCCATTTTAATCTATATTTATGTGTGTGTGTGTGTGTGTGTGTATGCCACATCTTCTTAACCCAGTCATTTGCTGATGGATACTTGCGTTGCTTTAATGTCTGTCATTGTAAACAGTGCTACTTTGAGCATCCGGCCAGAAATTTTATTCTGTTTCATGTACATATAAACCAGAATGCACCTAAAAGAATGTTCATAACAGTCCTACCTTAATAGTCCCAAACTGGAAGCACCCAAAAGTCCACTACCTGTAGGACAGATAAATACATTGTAATATATTCATACAAGAATACTGCTGCTGCTGCTGCTAAGTCACTTCAATCGTGTCCGACTCTGTGCGACCCCATAGACGGCAGCCCACCAGGCTCCCCCGTTCCTGGGATTCTCCAGGCAAGAACACTGGAGTGGGTTGCCATTTCCTTCTCCAATGCATGAAAGTGAAAAGTGAAAGTGAAGTCGCTCAGTCATGTCCGACTCTTAGCAACCCCATGGACTGCAGCCTATCAGGCTCCTCCTTCCATGGGATTTTCCAGGCAAGAGTACTGGAGTGGGGTGCCATTGCCTTCTCCAACAAGAATACTCAGATCAGATCAGTCGCTCAGTCGTATCTGACTCTTTGCGACCCCATGAATTGCAGCAGTAAAAACCAATGTGCTCCACTATAAATGATTCTCAAAAACATATTGTTGTGGGAAAGAAAACAGACACAGAAGAATACATTCTTTGTATTTACATAAAATCCCCAAATACGTAGAAACTAAGCTATATTGTTTGAGGATACATACTGAAATAGTAAAAAAGCTTTTTTCTTTTTTTAAAGAAGTGATTGCTGTAAAAGTCAGGATAACCTCTGAGGAGAGGGAGGAAGTTGTGATTAGGAAGAGAAATGTGTGGGGAGGTGCTTCTGGTGTGCTGGAAGTGTTCTATTGCTTGACCTTAGTGGTGCTTATGTGAAAAGTGAAAGTGAAGTTGCTCAATCATGTCTGACTCTTTGTGACCCCATGGACTGTAGCCCACCAGGCTCCTCCAGCCGTGGAATTCTCCAGGCAAGTATTGGAGTGGGTTGCCATTTCCTTCTCCAGGGGATCTTCCTGACCCAGGGATCGAACCCGGGTCTCCCACATTGCAGGCAGATGCTTTACCGTCTGAGCCACCAGGGAAGCCCTGGTGCTTATGTAGGTATTGATAATTCATTAAACTACGTGCTTTAAGCACTTTTCCATTTGTATTTAGGATTTCAGACAAAGCTATGGGATGATAGCATAAGTACAGTGTGTGTGCTGTGTGTGTGTGTTATTTGACAGCTTTATTGAGGTATAATTGACATACAGTAAAATGTACATTTAAACTATTCAACTGGAAAAATCTGGGCATATGTATTAACCCATGAAACCATCACCACAGTCAAGATCAAGAATGGGTCCACCAGCCCCCAAAGTTCCCGCATATCCCTTTATAATCCTTCCCTCTCATCTGTTTCTCCTCCTAACCCCCTACCCCTAGGCAACCACTGATTTGCTTTCTGTCACTGTAGATGAGCCTTTTAGAATTTGATATAAATGGAAACACACACACACACACACTTTTATTTTTGTCTCATTTAATCACTCAGCATTATTTTGAAATGCATCCGTGTTGTCGCATGTGTCAGTAGTTCATTCCTTTTAATGCTGATCTGTAGTCCCTCGTCTGGATATACCACAATTTGTTTATCCGTTCACCTGTTGATGGATACTTGGATTGTTTCCAGTTTCTGGCTATTGCAAATAAAATTGCTATAAATATCCATGTACAAATCTGTATATAGATATACACTTAACTTTTCTCTTGGTTAAATACCAGGGGGTGGAATGACTAGATCATATGCCAGGAATATGATCTAAAAATATGATCTTTCTAAAAAATATACCTATGTATCCTCCTAATATCTTATGAAAATATTTTCAAATCAAAAAATATATTCATATAAAAAAATTATTCTAAGTCACTTTGTAGTAATTCATCAGTTAAACATAATATAATGTATTTAACCAATTTTTTGTAGATGGACATTTAGATATTTTCCCACTATCATAAAATATATTACCACAAATGTCCTTGAAACTAAATCTTTGAATATATTCTAAATTGTTTCTTTAAGATAAAGGACTAGAATTGAAATTGCTTAGCCAGACATTCAAGCTTTTGTTACAGATTGCCTTCTAGACATGACAAATTAAATCTTCATCAGATTTTTAAATTTGAATACTAAATTTATGTCACATACAGTCAAAACTATATATTAGATATGGTTTATCAAAATATTCCTTTTGTGTAATGAAGTACTTTTCTTTCAGTTTCTTTAAGATGTATAGGTGAAAATAAGTTTAGAATCTTAAAAATGGTTTATTTGTTTCATATAGTTAAATTTCTGTCTGAATCAAATGTGGCTATAGAACAGTTACCCTTGGAATGAGTTAATCTGTAAAGTTAAGAGGTAAATTGTTAAGAGATTAAAAAAATAAATTGTAGAATAATGTATATGGTTGGAGAAGGAACTGGCAACCCAGTCCAGTATTCTTGCCTGGAGAATCCCCATAAACAGAGGAGCCTGGCGGGCTACAATCCATGGGGTCTCAAAAGTTGGACATGGCTTAGTGATTAAACCACCATATATAGTATACTTGCGTTGGTGTGTTAGTCACTCAATCATGTCCAGCTCTTTGCAACCCCATGGACTATAGCTCACCAGGCTTCTCTGTCCATGGGATTCTCTAGGCAAGAATACTGGAGTGGGTTGCCATTTCCTTCTCCAATACTTGCATTTAGGTTTTCAAATATATACTACTTAACACTTTATTTAAAGTTGTTTTTTTCATATTGATATGAAGCATATAAGAAAATATGTATACACAATACATTTATTTCATTATATATACATATTTTCAAAACAGAGGGCAAAATTCAGATAATTTGATTTGAGCTGAAAAGTGTGAGATTATGGGAGGCTTTCATTTGTACTTTGTGTGTTTTTGTGTTTAAAATTTTTTCACAATGAATATGTACAGCTTTCACTGTTGGGGAAAAATTAAGTATATTTTTGTTTGGAAAAGTATAAGACAGCTCTGCAGTTAAGCTCAGAAGACATTTTAGAATGTAGATCTTTTGGAGATGGTCCAACTGGATGAAGCCTATGACAAGTAGATCCTATTGCTGGAATATATGTCTTGTTTATCAGTTATGGTCTCCCAGCCAGTGTTTGTATTCTTGAATTGTTAGTCAGCAAAATATATACTTTTTACTTTCTCTAAATTCTGCCAGACTACACATATTTTATAATTGATATGCCATGTAGCTTGTCAGTTCCAGTGTTCTAGCGCCTATTATAATTCAGCACACTGCAGCTGGTTAGGGGAGTGTCGAATAGTTTTTTTTTTTTTTTTTTCTGCGCATTTGTCTCTCCATCTGTGAGTACAGTATTTTGTTGATCCTTGCACATACTGCGTGTATCTGTCTATACTCTTGACTTTGAATCTGTTAATCATATAGTACGCACTTTAGCTGGTGACCACTGTGTTCTAAAATACATTCTTATTACAAGTATGTAGCACATTTTTGCCCTCATGTCAGTTAGCGTCTACCAAGATAACCCCAGGTAACCAAGTGAGGGTATTTGAATACTCGAAGTTTATAATACTACAATGGCTAAGTCATTTAACTACATACCAAGGATTCCATGTAATTATTTCTAACTCTCTGATGTATTTAATAAGGTGTGTCATCTACTGGAGAAGGCAGTGGCACCCCACTCCAGTACTCTTGCCTGGAAAATCCCATGGACAGAGGTACCTGGTAGGCTGCAGTCCATGGGATTGCTAAGAGTCAGACACGACTGAGCGACTTCACTTTCACTTTTCACTTTCATGCATTGGAGAAGGAAATGGCAAGCCACTCCAGTGTTCTTGCCTGGAGAATCCCAGGGATGGGGGAGCCTGGTGGGCTGCCATCTCTGGGGTCGCACAGAGTTGGACACAACTGAAGCGACTTGGTAGCAGCTTAGCAGCATCTACTTGGGGCTAGTAACACTTGTCTGTTGAGGTAACTTAACAAGGAATTCACATTCAATCATTCCTGAGGATTAAGCAGTATAATATATGAGAGAGCATTTTATAAATGATAAGGACAATGCAGATATGGTTCTGACACTGACATCTGCTTTTGCTGTTGTGTGGGAGTCCCTGTGATGGCACAGCTGGTGGGGGTGCTGGGTGTGTGGAAAGAAGATACCGCTGGTACTGTTCCAGCATCACTTTTTCATAGCAGACAAGATCTTTTCTCCAGAATAGGTCTTTGATTTTTAAAACAATTTTCACTGTTCTAGGCGCACTCATGGCTCAGGTAAAGAATCTGCCTGCAATGCAGGAGACCCGGGTTCAATCCCTGGGTCAGGAAGATCCCTGGAGAAGGGAATGGCCACCCACTCCAGTATTCTTGCCTGGAGAATTCCATGGACAGAGAGGGGCCTGGCGGGTTACAGTCCATGGGATCACAAAGAATCAGACATGACAGAGCGTGTAACACTTTCACAGAAGCATTCATAAGTCTTTGCACGTCCAAAAGTGCAAAAAGGAAGTGAAGAGAGGCAGACAAATAACCATTTAGTGGTTTCCTAATAAACACATATTCAAGGTTATGCAAATACAGTCGTACCTTCTCAGCATTGACTATAAATAGTTCATTAGCCCCAAAAGCTTTATTGCTTGACTGTGATTCTGTAGATTCTTCCCTCATAAAACACTGAGTTAGTAGAGGTATCACTTTATGTCAGTATGATGACCAGTTAAAATATCGCCTGCAATGCAGGAGACACAGGAGTCACAGGTTTGATACCTCGGTTGGGAAGATCCCCTGGAGAAGGAAATGGCAACCCACTCCAGTATTCTTGCCTGGAAAATCCCATGGACAAAGGATCCTGGTGGGGCTACAGTCCATGGGGTCACAAAGAGTCACTCAGTTGTGTCTGACTAAAATATTGCTTAATATCCTTCATTTAGATATATTTTAAATCTTCTCTTTAGCAATTAATTTTCCTTTTCTTTGACTTTTCTAAATAACTAAATTTCAACTCATGACTTAGTTCAACTATCTCTGTTATGAACTGAACAAGTAGAAAAAAATCTCTGATCTGTATAGAAATACATGACTTTAATTATCAGTTGTTATATATTCTACTTGCTGTTCTTTAAGACTTTGTTCAAAGAATTTTGACCTCTGTATTGAAAGTCAATAAGAAAAAACGCTTACGAAAATAGTATTCCCCTAAAAAGTAGAAAGGCTTATTTATTTCTAAAATACTTCTTTATTCCTATTGTAGAAATTATAATAATATAATACCCTAGTAGAGTTGTAAAATCTTTGGAGTAATCATTAGTTTAGGGAAAGTAAAGGCCTGGCATCAATATCTAAATATTATATTTAATATTATAAACATTTACATGTTGAGCTCATGTAAATCATTCTTAACCTCTTCTATTTTTTCTATTCAGACCACTGGTAATTCAAATAGCAAAATATACATTCTTTGAATTGATTATGTTGCTTGTTTTTCCCTAAGTTATTTTATGTTTAAAGTTAGAAAAATACTTTTTTATAAAAACTGTACAAAGTAAGTGAAAATAGCAATAATAAGCTTAAAGAAAGGTTGTATTCAATAGAGCTAAAACCAAAGTGAACTCTACTTTTATGTTTACCTAATAATATGGCTGGTCTCAGTAGGCATGCATTTTCTAGAAATAGTACTGTTTCGTTTTGACTTTCAGCAGAGAGGAAGAGTTGTATGTTCTACCTTTGATGTTATGTATAAAAATTAAATTTATTTTTACTGCTTTTATTGAATATCTTATAAGTCTTTAGTGAAGAGCACCTCTGAGTTCAAGTTAGATTAATAATATTGTTAAGTTGCCTCAAGATATATTATCTTTGCTGAAATGCTTAATATTTCATATATCATATACAAGGAAGATTGGTTTTTAATTCACTAGAATAAAGTAAAATTAAAGGTAATTTACATTTGAGTTATTAATGTAGTGATCTATAGGAGCTGTGCTGAGTTGCTCCAGTCGTGTCCCATGTCTTTGTGACCCCGTGGACTGTAGCCCACCAGGATCCTCTGCCCATGGGATTTTCCCAGACAAGAGTACTGGATTGGGTTGCCATTTCCTTCTCCAGGGATCTTCCCAACTTAGGGATGGAACCCGTGTCTCTCATGTCTCCTGCATTGGCAGGCAGGTTCTTTACCACCAGCACTACCCGGGAAGCCCAGTTCAGTTCTGTAGGAGTTAGATGGGCTTTAGCTGAGGTCTGATGGGAAACTTGCTCTTTTTAGTTTTAGTGCCTTTTTTTTAAAGATAAAATAATGTGTTTACTTCTTTTTGGTCCAGTACATGTGTACAAAGGTGACCATTGTTTGTCCATTCATTCTTTCAGTAGATATGCAGTGAACACCGACAATAAGGCAGGCACTTCAGTTTGATTAATTTGTTTCAGTGTAATAAGTTACGGTTTTGGCTTTACCAATGACAAGTATATTACTCTGGCCAGGATGACTTTGCGGCTCTGTAGCATCTGGTAGGTGGATAATTTTAATGGAAGTAATTTGCTACTTCAAAAGTATTATATAAATACTACATAAGGATAATTGTTAGCTATACCAAGGAGCCAATATCAGATGCTCTTTATACAAATATGTATCCCATATCACTTTGTGATTGAAGATGACGCATGGGTGTTTATAAGATCTCATCTAGACGTTTCTTTATAAATCTGTCAAATTTATGGAAACACTGAAAAACACACAGTAATAAAAATGGATAAATATTAATTATATATAGGTGTATCTAAGTGTATATACATAAACATGAATATGTATATATAACAATGTGTATAAATATATGACAGTTTTATGTATATAAAAACAATGTAATCAAATCCTGAATTCACACAGAAAACACATGTAACTTTAAATCTTGCCATTAGATTCTGTAGATCTATTGGAAATTGGTGGCTAGGAAACTGTAACTAAAATCCATCACTCTGACTTTTAAACACCTTTTATAGTCAAGGGTGTTACAACTATGTGGGGTAGGGTAGGGCTGGAGGGAGGGGGAAATGACAGAAATTGATAGAACATCAAAATCAAATCGCTTAGTTTATAGTTTTGCCTAGAATCTTGGTGGTAGACAGTATGTCATTAATATTGTCTTGGGGCTGTGGACGCCCTTTGGCTCACCATTTTAGTTTTAAACAGATTGCCATGAAAAACACAGATCACTTAGGTATGAATGAGAGTAACTTGAATTTGTATAACAGGGCATCTAACTACTATAAATACTTAAAAAGGCAGAACTAACCAGATTCAGATGGCCTTGATTAGAAAAGCTTATTCAAAATGATTGTTAATAATGCTAATAATAATAACTGACGTTTATTGAATCCTTACCATGTACCAAGCACTCTGCTAATCACTTTGTATGTCTTGTCTCATTTAAACTTACATAGGTGCATGTGTTATCATTATCCTCATAGGTGAAGAAAGGGAGACTCAGTGGTAAAGTAAAATTTGCCCATGGTGATATAGGTAATATAGGTGAAAAGGGTAGGATTCAAATGCAGATGTGTCTTGACTAAAAAAACTCGGGTTTTTAACCATTGTAACCGTGTTTCTCAGAGTATGTTTTGTTGACAACAGGCATCAAAGTTATATACATTTTAATGCTATATATGTAATTTATACATAGTATATAAAAATTATGTTGGTTAACTGTATAAGATTTCTAGGTCCTTTACCAGGTCTGCTGAGTCATATTTCTTGAGTATGGCATCCAGGACTTAGCGTTTTTAACTGAGCCAATATGGTTCTTACGAACACTAAAGTGTGAGACCCACTATTCTATACTATACTGGTACGAAGTTTGGATATGCAAATGATAAGGACTGGTGAGTAGGAGGATGAAGGATACTTCTGATGTTAGAGATGACACTTAAGAGGTATTGAACATGTGAATAAGCTCCATATGGACTCGCAATATTTCTAACACTGGAAAACATAGACTGTTTTTATATAGAGGACTTGGAGGACTTTGAACTCTAAATTAAAGGTTAGGACAGTGCTTTAGAAAAGGAGGAAGTCCCCGGTAGATTGAATAGAGTTGGATGCCAACATTTTCTGCTCCATTTACACTTTGCTCACACCTGTATCCTTCAGACTAGATATTCTGTTTTATTTACTGTTGTGTCCCAATTGCTTCACCTAGTTTCGAGTACATACAGATCCCTAATAAATGTCAGATTGTCTCACTTTTTTTTTTCTTTTAGAACTTTTGGAAGGCCCCAAGTGGGCTGGAGTCCTTTCTGGGCCAACTTATAGAAATTTGAGAACCTTAAGTATCACTTCCCTGTCTAGACTCACAGATCCAAGCAGGAGCTTCAAACTGTGACTTGGCTTGTATGAACCAACTATTGACGTTTGACCCAACCTTGAGCCCCAAGTCTTTCCAGATGCCCCAAGAGGAAAATTTCCAGGAAGTCTCAGCAGTGTGTCTTCACTCAGCTCAGCAGTACTGACAGAGGGTCTGGGTAACCTGACCCTTGTCTGTGGGACCCGCTACCTTTCCCCTCCACCAGAAGGATCACCCCAAGATCAGGACAGACGGGAGAATATTCAACAGCAAAGGTAATAGGAAAAGACAGTGTTACTTCAATTCTGAAAAGACAGTTTAGTTGGAGATCCTTCAGTCACAGTATACATTATAAAAAGAACTTCAGATTTGAATTTGAGTGTTGTCATTTCTGGAGTCATCCTGGGACGCTTAGAATGAGGAAAGCAGCCTCTTCTTCTTCCTCCATAGCTCAGAAATGCTCAGTGACTTGATCCTCAGCCCTTGTTCCATCCTTCCTCTGCACTAGAAGAATTGTTCCAACAGCAGGAAAGAGAAGAGACAATCCAAACATTAATAGAAGGGCACTGGGAAAGGGAATTGACATTTTCAGAGAGAGGCTTCTTCTAACACTGCTATAAAGAAGGCTTGTCTTTCTTGTTGGATGGCTATCAGATTACATACAGACATGAATGTACATACTGCCTTGCACGGAAGCTTTCTAAGAACTTAAAACAATGAGGTATGGTCAGCTGTAGCAACAGGATGCAGAATTATGCCAGAGAATCATATCAGGAAGTAGACTCGGTCGAATTTCAGAGCCAGTGCTAAAACGTTCCACCTGTGATTTTAGAGCTGCTGTGTGGCAAGCTGGGAGGCTTCTGGGATGCAAGTGGTCTTTTACACTTCTCAGTTCTGTCTTTCATCCCCATCCTTGTTATTTGCAGTTTACAGGTTATCTATGTAGGTTGAATACCTTCCTGATTTCACTTTGCTTTATTCCTTTTTATTGACTAGCCATTCTTTGGCACATGTACATGTATTTTAGAATTCTATAGTCAGTTGTAAGATGTGATCTATTGTTAAGAATTCGAAACAGAAAACCATGGTGAAAGCAAAGTTGTTTAGGTAAAACATGATTATGATAAAGAATATATTAATAAATATTTTTTGCTCCATGAGATCTTGTTATTCCCTCTTAAAGGAATTTCTGCTTTGTTATTTCAATGTTTTTCAGTGCAGATTAAACACGAAAAAAAGTCTTAGAGAAGCTCCAATAATGGGATGAATCCTTATGGGAAAAACAACATAGAAATCAGGGTTAGAGTAGCTGATTTCCTTTTCTCTGCCACACATTTCATTTGCTTGTTAAAATCTCTGATTGTTGGAAATCTTTTGTCTGCAGGTTTGTATTCTCTGTAGTATAGAATGCCCCAAGATTTAAGTCAAGATATAATATTCAAACAGTATTTGACCATTGTCAGCTTGTTTAGCCAAAAGAGGTATTATTTACCTGCCTCTTTCTACTTATTTCTTGACTTAGTTGTATGATTTGTCACTTAGTACTCTGTTCATAATTCTATATAGGAACCCAACTGAAGTGAAATATAGATTCTTTAATATTGTGCTGTGTTTCATCAGTGTAAAATAACTTTTTAAAGTGTTGTAAGTCTAAGACAGGCATCTCAAATAGCTTTTAAATTAGTTCCCCACACCTAAATTCAAGTGAGAATTGTACATTTTTCTGCTTGTCATCAACTGCTTCTTCTCCTCAGTCTTAACCATGTTTCACTAACCATGTCCATCTGTTGTGTCTTATTAAGAATCTGTACACTCATCAACTTCACACTTTTAGAGGAGTACAGTATAAAAACTTCATGGAGAATATGACTTTATGTTTTATGTGAGATAAAATTTCCCTTCCCAGGTAAGGACTGATTTTATTTTTCACATAGGCACAGCTCCTTTAGAAGATAATCATGAGTATGAACTCTGATTTCAGAATACACATTCCCTTGAGGAAAAAGTTAATCAGAGTATTTAAAACATTATTGTGCAATGTAGCAAACGATTTATTAGATTTATCAGCAGATCCTTCATATCTAGACATATATTTACCCTATATAATAGATTTTTTAATTAAAATTTTTTTCTTGTTCCTTTGGTCACTTTATCTACTAGTAAAGTCTGACATCTTAAATGTAATGGATGTCAGTAATTTTTTCATTTCTATTTTTTATAACATGCTCAGTCAGTCATGTCCAACTCTTTGTGACCCCATGGACTATAGCCTGCCAGGCTCCTCTGTCCATGGGATTTCTCAGGCAAGAATACTGGAGTGGGTTGCCACTTCCTACTCCAGGGGGTCTTCCTGACCCAAGGATCAAACCCGTGTCTCCTGCATTGGCAGGTGGATTCTTCACCATTATGCCATTTGGAAGCTCTTGCTTAAAATCTGTGGGGAATCTACCGCTTGCTTTTTTGGTGTGTACAGAGACTTTTGATGATGATCATGATAGTGGTGATAGACTGATGATAGGTGATAGGAGTTATTGAAAGAACAGGAGTGTGAAAAGCTTCTCCCGACTCCCTAGGCAGGTTAGGCAGAGGTCCCTTCTCTGTGTTCCCACAACGGCCTGTGCGTCTCAATGCTCTACTTGCCGTTTTATAATTATATGCTTCTAGATCTGCCTCCTCTGCCAACTCGAACTCCTTGGGGGCACAGATGTGTTTTATTTATTTGCTTATGTAATTTTCTCCACTTTTATTATTTTTTAATCTTTTGGCTGCACACAGAGCATGTGGGATCTTAGTTCCCCACCCAGGGATCGAACCTGCGCCTCCTGCGTTGGCAGCACAGGGTCTTAACCACTGGGCCACTAGGGAAGTCCTTTTTATTTATATTTATATTTTCAGTACCTGGCTGAGTGCTTAGCCCACAGCGTATTGTAAATACAATGTAAATATTTACTGAGGAATTGAGAGTATTGACTCTGCAACATTGATGGGATTGCTGTTTTAGAATAAGATTGCACTTCTGTGGACCTAGATAGTCAGCTGAACACATAATTACATTGCTTTTAACCATGTCTCTGTTTTTAATAGTTGAGTTATTTATTTAACAGAGGATGTGTTATTTTTCAGTTTGCCAAGGAAGTTTAACATCCTCAGTGTATTCCTGTATAGATCATTTTGTTCAGTATGTTGTCGTTCAGTCACCCAGTTGTGTCTGACTCTTTGTGACCCCATGGACTGCAACACGCCAGGCCTCCCTGTCCCTCACCGTCTCCTGAAGTTTGCCCAAGTTCATGTCCATTGCGTCAGTGATGCCATGCAGCCATCTCATCCTCTGATACCCTCTTCTTCTGCCCTTAATCTTTCCCAGCATCAGGGACTTTTCCAGTGAATCAGCTGTTTACATCAGGTGCCCAAAATACTGGAGCTTTAGCTTCAGCATCAGTCCTTCCAATGAATATACAGGGTTGATCTCCCATAAGATTGACTAGTTTGATCTCCGTGCTGTCCGGGGACTCTCAGGAGTCTTCTCCAGCACCACCAGTTCAAAGGCATCAGTTTCTTTGGCGCTAAGCTTTCTTTACAGTCCAGCTCTCACAACCATGCATAACTACCGGGAAGACCATAGCCTTGACTATACGGACCTTTGTTGGCAGAGTATAGTCAAATGCTAATAAGCCTTAACATAAGGATACTTTGTCCTGGTTATTAAATGACTTCAAGTTTGTTATCCGTTCTCCATATGTGTAACTTATCAATTTGTATTTTATCACTCTGTGAGGATAACTGACATATAGTTATCACCACCTTTTATCTCTATTTTGGAGAAACTCTTTAATGGAAAGAAACAGAAGTTACTCATAATGCAAAATAACCAATTCAATTTGATTCTGAAATGCATGTTAACATTTTTGAAATGTCTGAGCTGAGATTTTTATTTTGTGTTATTCCTTACATGTATTATTTAATCTTTACTGTTAATGATTTTGGCATTCCAAGTAAAATAATTATGCTATTAAACTCTGACTTGAGTTGCTAGTAAGCTTGTTGTCCGATTCAGTTCTCATTCAATTTTTTTATTTGATTTTTCTTAAAAGCTTCTATTCCTCCCCTAGTGTAATATCATCACACATTTTCATTGTTTTTATACTTTAAACAAGATGTTTGGCTAACTCAAATTCTCCTTGAGAGAGAAGTAGGAACCCTTTAAAAGGTTGTTCCTTTAATATTTTAACCTGCCACTAGAAAAGGAAACCTCAGTGTCTCTTTTGTTCTCCAATAGCCTAAGAATAAATTTATGCAAATATTTATTGAACATCTATTACTTACAAGTCATTGTTCTTAGTGCTGTGGACTACAAATTGAATAAGATGTAGTTTTCCATTTCCAAGTCTGTTGGAATAAATGAGACTTATTCCTATAACAATGACAAAGCTTAAAGAGCAAGGCAGGAGTTTTTCTTTAGTAAGGTGGCATTTGAGTTGGAATTTGAAGGACTATTGAAAGGATCTAGTTTCTCTGACTAGTGCCTTTGGGTAGCACTTAGATCGCTGCTGCCCTTGCTGACAAAATCCCATTTTGGCTGCATTCTGTCTTTCTGTTTCAGTAAAGGGTAACTGATTTGGTAGTCCTTAGATTGATTTTGTGTATATCTACTCTGATCCATTCATATGCTAATTTTATTCATTAGACTATGCTGCTATCCCTAAAAATCGATTACTCCTTTGTGCTGCCTTCAAGGGCAGAAGAGAATTAGAGTGGGGAGAGGTAAGATTCAGATGAAGGTGAATCTTCTTACCATGAGCTAAGGTACAAAATTCAAAAATTATAAGGTTTATTTGGAGAACAAAGCAGTTAGGTTGACTGGGGCAAATAGGGGAGGAAAGGTGGAGAGCAGGGGGAAATAGGAAGGGTGTAAAAATGGGATGAAACTATATATTATGGAGGTTCTGTATACTAAGCAGACTAAGAAGTAATACGGGCTTAATTAAAGCCATAAACATGTAAGAGCTACTGAGAATTTTTAAAAAGAAGAATGACATGACAGTTCTGCTTTAGAAAGATTCCTTTGTATTGGAATTGGGAGACTCCAGAGCTATGGTGAGTACCTTGACAAGTATTACAGTTTGTTGTTGCTTAGTCACTCAGTCATGTCCAACTCTTTGCAACCCCATGGACTGTAGCCCACCAGGCTCCTGTGTCCATGGGATTTCCCAGGCAAAAATGCTGGAGTGGGTTGCCATTCCTTTCTCCAGGGGATCTTCCTGACCCAGAGATCGAAACTCCCATCTCCTGCACTGCAGGAGATTCTTTACCACTGAGCCACCAGGGAATCCCAGTATTACAATAATCCAAGTGAACTGTAATAAAGACCAATATGAGGCAATATCAGCAAAACTCAGTTGTGCGGGGAGTGGAAGAAAGAGGCACCAGATGGGAGAAAGGTGGTGGAGAGGAAATGTCAGGCTTGGGCATTCTTTTCCAAAGCATAAGAATAAATGAAAGGTAAAAATGTGTCAGGAAAGGATTTGAGAATCTAATGCTGGGTCTGGGGTACCTTTTTGCTGTGTATAGAATATCTCTGACCCATGATCTTTTTCTCTTTTGGTAGCCAGTTTATTTGATACTGATTGTATGATAATTTTGTTCACTTTTTATTTTCTTTTATAATCTTACTTGTTAGGTTTTTGCTATCATTGCATCCATTTTTTGTCTGTGTGTCCTTCATTTTTGGCCCTTTTTAGTTAACAGTTTTAGTCTAATTTGACTTTCCCCTCTCCCTCAACCCTCATGTGTCCTTGGACAGGGCTTATTAAGTAGCAGAGAACACACTCAGCCTAACTAACTCCTGCAGGATAGTGCAGTGTCAGGTTAGAGGGATGTCATGGTAATTCAGAGCTAGGGAAAGCTTAGGTGGGCCCCGGGGGAACTAGAAAGCTAAAAGAATGTCTTTTTCTTGAAGGAGCAGTCTTGTTCTTTCTAATGGCTTCTCTGCTTCTTGCTACACATCTCTGTATTCCAGTTCTCTCTCTCTGCTAGCTGGCTTCCTCTGTCTTCTTACTCCTTTTATAATGGCTTGGTTAAGTTCAAATTTTTATACACTTGTTCATTTCCTCACAACTGGCAGCTTCCCTCTTTGTCTCTTAATTCTTATATTTCCCAAGAGAGGTGAATCTGATTCACCCAGCTCACTCAGTCCTAGTCATCATATCCTTTCTGATCCAGCAATCATTCAGCTACAAGTGATAAAGCTAATTAGTATTAGTTGCTCAGTCATGTCTGACTCTTTGTGACCCCGTGGACTGTAGCCTCCAGGTCCCTCTGTCCATGGAGTTCTTCAGGCAAGAATACTGGAATGGGTAGCCATTCCCTTCTCTTTACTGGCTGAGCCACAGGGAAGCCCAAACTTAAAGGCCGGGCTTATCTGGGGTATGAACCCAGGACCGCTTGCACCCTGAGCAAGAGTCATACTCCTAGACTAACGAACCAACACAAGCAATAAAAACCTGACTTATTGTGGCTGAAAATGAGGAACTGCATTATTTTCTATAATAGGAAGTTCCGAGGAAGAAATTTGCCTTTAGATTTGGTTGATTGGAGATTCAACAGTGTTCTCGAGAACCCTGAGTTCTCTTCATCCTTCTACTCTGCTATCCTTAGGATTGGCTTTATCCTTAGTAAGATAGCTCCTACCATTCTAAGCATCACATCCAGACACAACATTCAGAAGAGGAGGTGGCCATTTCTTCCTGTGGCTTTTTCTTAGGAGTGAGGAAATTTTTCCTAAAATCTGCTCTGGAAATGAGCAGGTTTTTCCTCGTGTCTCATTGACCAAATTTGCAGTTAGAGATCTGTTTGAGTTAATACGCTCTTTAGTAAGAAACAGAAATGGTGAGACTGTATCATTCCTGCCCCATCACTAACAAGGGGAACGTGATTACCCAGAGACTAAATCAGGCCCATCTCTGGAGCTGGAATAGAAGTCACTTTTCTCTGTGCTAAATGAAGCCTTGTATTTGGAGAGTGGAAAGGAATGACAGTCCATTGATGGAAACCCAGAAAAGTCCTTTTCTTCAAAGGTGTATGTCCATGTACACTGACATATAAACTCCTCTTTTAAAAATGAAATTTACTGTGGGAATTTTACCTAAAGAAAATTGAAGTGCTATCCGGATGAAAGACAGTTTATACAGTTATTTTGGGTGAGGTATATGCCGCTTTCCCAGTTAGCCAGTGGCCTGGAGAGAGAGGTATAATATAGAATATGCACAGAATAAAACAAAACCACTTTATACTGTAAGTGAGGGCTTTCCCAAAAGGTCATGGCAGACAAGAACCCTGAAATATATGAGGTCTATACCTCTTTGGGATCCATTTTCTGAATTCTTACATATACAGCCCTTCCTGGGAGATTTTCAATAATGAATACATTTATTTCAGTGAAACAGTGCTTTTTACTATTGTCATAAAAAAATGTTCAGTCACATAAAATTTTTGCAAAGTCTGGAATATAATATAAAGTCCCTTGTTCACAATGAGCATTCAGTATGAGTATAGTACCAGTAGAGACATTCTTGCCAAAACCTGAACCTAATAGATTTACTATCCAAGCTGTGTTACCTAATATGATTTTCAGATTTAATTTTTAGTACGGAGTGTCACACTTTGCATGGCCTGTATCTTGCTGAATTTGTGCATACTAATGAATCTAAAAATACTGAGTATCTACTATGAGACGCTCTGCTTGATACCGTATGCAAGCAAAAGATTCAAAATATAACATATGTTCATTGAAGAACAAGATTATTTATGGATCAAAATGAAAACTAAAGTAGGTTAGAAGCCCAGAAAGGCTCTTCTTTTCAGACATATTTGCCAATACACATATCTGTGGTTTGAGATGGGTTTTTTTCCCCTTAATAAGTTCTGTTAGTAAGAAAGAGGACCCATAGAATGTGGAAAAGGGATGTGGGGAAAGGAATTAGGAAAGCACCGAAGATAACTGTGTTCTTCACCTTTTAACCTAGAGCCCTGATGGCCTGTTCTGAAAATGGCCATAGGTACTTGCAGCATCTTTCACAAAGTTGGTCCTTGACCTGCTCCCTGAAAAGAATTCATTCTGCAGTCACAAACAGTGGGAAATATCAAATCTTTCTCCAGGAGATTTATAATGCACATTAGTATATTAAAGAATCTGAGAAAGAACACAAATTCCTCCCTATATTTTCCACACTTTCTTAATGACCAAGTCCCTCTTGTGATACAGCATCTATTAACATCTTGCCGAGCTTATTGAAAAACTGCTGAGGTCAAAGAGGAGTGTTCTTGAGCAGAGAAATAACATGAAAGCAAAGTTTTAGTAAGAATCATCTAATGATACCTAAGATGAATTGCTGTTTCAAATCCTGAAAGATGATGCTATGAAAGTACTGCACTCAATATGCCAGCAAATTTGGAAAACTCAGCAGTGGCTACAAGACTGGAAAAGGTCAGTTTTCATTCCAATCCCAAAGAAAGGCAATGCCAAAGAATGCTCAAACTACCGCACAATTGCACTCGTCTCACGTGCTAGTAAAGTAATGCTCAAAATTCTCCAAGCCAGGCTTCAGCAATACATGAACCGTGAACTTCCAGATGTTCAAGCTGGTTTTAGAAAAGGCAGATGAACCAGAGATCAAATTGCCAACATCCACTGGATCATGGAAAAAGCAAGAGAGTTCCAGAAAAACATCTATTTCTGCTTTATTGACTATGCCAAAGCCTTTGACTGTGTGGATCATAATAAACTGTGGAAAATTCTTCAAGAGATGGGAATACCAGACCACCTGACCTGCCTCTTGAGAAACCTATATGCAGGTCAGGAAACAACAGTTAGAACTGGACATGGAATAACAGACTGGTTCCAAATATGGAAAGGAGTATATCAAGACTGTATATTGTCACCCTGCTTATTTAACTTATATGCAGAGTACATCATGAGAAACGCTGGGCTTGGAGGAAGCACAAGCTGGAATCAAGATTGCCAGGAGAAATAAATAACCTCAGATATGCAGATGACACCACCCTTATGGCAGAAAGTGAAGAAGAACTAAAAAGCCTCTTGATGAAAGTGAAAGAGGAGAGTGAAAAAGTTGGCTTAAAGACAAGTTTTAAAGTTAAGAGTTGACAAGAATTTCTGTTGATGATACCGTGTGCCGGGTTTTATTTTAAGTGTTTAACCCAAATTATTTAATCTTCATAAAAAACCTGTGAGGTAGGTACAGTTGTTTTCTCTGTTTTACAACTCGGAGAACCAAGGCACAGAAGAGTAGCTTGCCCAGGGCCCTACAGCTCTTCCTTGGTGGCACTGGGTTGTGGACCCAGGCATCCTAACTCCAGAGCCTGTGGGCTTCCCTTGTGGCTCGGCTGGTAAAGAATCCACCTGCAGTGCGGAGACCTGGGTTGAGAAGATCCCCTGGAGAAGGGAAAGGTTACCCACTCCAGTATCCTGGCCTGGAGAATTCCATGGACTATAGTCCATGGGGTTGCAAAGAGTCGGACACGACTGAGCGCCTTTCACTTAGTTTCAGATGTACAACATAATGATTTCATATTTGTATAAGTTGCAAAACAATAACTAAGAAAAGTGATTCAGGGGAAATAGTAACACATACTGATTGGCTTTGTCTGTAAAACTACAGAACAATGATTATCACACAAAGTGCCATTTACTTTTACTTTACTTTTTCATGACCATGTCATTATTTACATAGGTTCAGAACAAACCTATCCTTTTCCTATGGATTGACTTTCCTGTGGAAAGACTGAGCGACTTTCACTGTGCTCTATTAAGTCATTCTGTCCCCGTGGCCCCTACCCTCTCTAGGGAGGAATTAGGAAAACCTTGGGTCAGTGCCTTTTATCTTCACCCAATATATGGCAGAAAGTGAAGAAGAACTAAAGAGCCTCTTGATGAAAGTGAAAAGAGGAGAGTGAAAAAGTTGGCTTAAAGCTCAATATTCAGAAAACTAAGATCATGGCATCTGGTCCCATCACTTCATGGCAAATAGATGAGGAATCAGTGGAAACAGTGGTTGACTTTATTTTTCTGGGCTCCAAAATCACTGCAGATGGTGATTGCAGCAATGAAATTAAAAGACGCTTACTCCTTGGAAAGAAAGTTATGACCAACCTAGACAGCATATTAAAAAGCAGAGACATTACTTTGTCAACAAAGGTCTGTCTAGTCAAGGCTATGGTTTTTCCAGTGGTCACATAGGGATGTGAGAGTTGGACTATAAAGAAAGCTGAGTGCCGAAGAATTATGCTTTTGAACTGTGGTGTTGGAGAAGACTCTCAGGAGTCCCTTGGACTGTGAGGACATCCAACCAGTCCATCCTAAAGGAGATCAGTCCTGGGTGTTCATTGGAAGGACTGATGTTGAAGCTGAAACTCCAGTACTTTGGCCACCTGATGCGAAGAGCTGACTCATTTGAAAAGACCCTGATGCTGGGAAAGATTGAGGGCAGGAGGAGAAGGGGATGACAGAGGATGAGATGGCTGGATGGCATCACCAACTTGATGGACATGGGTTTGGGTAAACTCCAGGAGTTGGTGATGGACAGGGAAGCCTGGTGTGCTGCAATTCATGGGGTCGCAAAGAGTCAAACACGACTGAGCAACTGAACTGAACTGAATATATGTACACTTCATTAGAAATAAAATCAAAGTTTTTCTTTAATCTGCTTACAAAATGTTTGAGCTAATTTTGCATAGCCTTGTCCTTTTCCTTGTTTTTCTGTGAAACTATTTTTGAAAGACTTTCAGAGTGTCTCAGGGGAAATCATGTTTTTTTTGAGTTTTTATTTTTACCGCAGGAAAAGGTTGGGGCAGCATAAACTGGTGCTGGGCAGACTGGAGTGTGGGAGAGAGTGAGATAAGATTCCAGGTGTTCTTTGGGGTTAATTCTGACAGTTCTTTGAAACATCCGCTCCCCGCACACCTCTTCTGGTAGAGAGATGGGATAGCCGTCAGGATGTTGTAAACTGCCTTTTGTTTTCAGCTCAGCTCTGGGGGCCAGACTACTTAAGTGATTCTGATGATTGAAACAGGAGAACTCTCATTACTGATCGTCATCTTACTCTTACCTTTTCCTTTTTTCTCCTTTGCTTGAGGGCTTCAGAGACCTTTCTGGGAGAGAGGAGGCAGTCTTAGGAGTTCACATATTTGAAACATTTTTTTCTGCTTTCTGATCTGGCATCTGAGGAGCTCAGAAGTCATCACGCCATCCTAACAACAAGTAAAAATCTGAACAAACTGAAAAATCAACACCAGGCAAACGACTGTCCTGTTCCCTCCTCCCCACCACCCCCTACCTCCCCCTCCCCCCACCCCACCTCCGCAAAAATAAAGCAGACAGGCAAATGCAAAGAACCACATGTTAACCAGAGTGGAAGTCTACAGTGAGAAACCTCTGAAGGAACCAGTACTGGGGTTGGAAAATCTGAATGATGAATAGCTGGAAGGTCAGTGTAGACAAGTCTGACAGCTCAGAACTTCAGGGGGCAGGGTAGGGGACTCCACACTTCTCAGAGTTTTAGAATTCTAGAATGCTTCCCCTTCCCCCACATCTTCCCACCACACAGCTACAACCTACTTACTGGAGCGCCTTTTAAAAATCACAAGGCATATCAAAAGGCAAAAAAACACAGTTTGAAGAACCAGAGCAAACATCAGACCAGACTCAAATATAAGAGGGATGTTGGGATTATCAAACTGGAAATTAAACAACTATAATTAATATGCTAAAAATTCTACTGGAAAAGTAGACAACATGTAAGAGCAGATGACTAATACAAGTAGAGAAATGGAAATTCTGAGAAAGAATAAAAAATAAATAGTAGCTATCAAAAACAAGAGGGCTTGTCTGGTAGTCTAGTGGCTGCCTCCACTCTTCCAATTCGGGGGCCCGGGTTTGATCCCTGGTCAGGGAACTAATACCACCTGCTTTAACTAAAAGCTCCTGCATACCTCAGCTAAAAACCTCTCATGCCGCACTAAAGATTCCGCCTGCCACAACTAATACCTGGCACAGCCAAATAAATAGATATTTTTTAAAAAACACACTGTAACAAAAATGAAGAATGTCTTTGATGGACTAATTAGTAGACTGGCCACAACTGAGGAAAAACCCTCTTAAGCTTGAGGATATATCAACAGAAACTTCCAAACCAAAAAGCAAAGAGAAAAAAAAAATTTTAATGGAACAGAGTATCCAAAATCTGTAGGAAAACTACAAAGGGTATAAGATGAGTGATTAGAAAGGAGGAGAAGAGAGAAAGGGACAGAAACAGTATTTGAAGCAACAATAACTGAGAATTTCCCCCAAATTAATGTTAGACACCAAATTACAGATCCAGGGAGCTCAGAACACCAAATTGCATAAATGTCAGAAAAGCTATACCTAGGCATATTGTATCCAAACAGCAGAAAATCAAAGATAAAGTTAAAAAAAAAAACTTCAAAGGAGGCCAGAGGTTTGAGGGAGAGGACTCACCTATAAAGGAAAAAAGATGAAAGCTATTAGGCTGGCAATAAAAGTTCATTCCGTGTTTTCTCTAAGATGTCTGTATTAGCATTGAGTTGTCTTTAACTTCATCTTCAGTTTTGTGAGGTAGTATTGTGACAGCTGTCACGTCAGCCTGCCTTTTTTTAAAAATTTATCAAAATTGGTGAAGATGGAAGATAAAAAGCAATGGTATATTATATGTTATCATTTCATCATATGCTTTATTATTTCAAGAAAAGTAAAAACACAACTGAAACACAGAGATTTGTGCCACATATGGAGAAGGTGCTGTGACTGATTGAATGTAACAGAAGTTTTTAAAGTTTCATACTAGAGATTTCTTACTGGACAATGCCCCATGGTCTGGTAGACCAGTTGAAGTTGATAGTGATCAAATAGAGACATTAATTCAGAATGTTTATACCATATGGGAGATAGCTGATAGACTCAAAATATCCAAAGCAAGCACTGAAAATTATTTGCACCAACTTGGTTGTGTTAATGGCTTTGATATTTGGATTCTACATAAATTAAGCAAAAAAAAAAAAACCCTTCTTTACCCTATTTCTGACCCTATTTCCACATGAAATTCTCTACTTAAATGTAATGAAAATGTTCCATTTTTAAAACAAACTGTGATGGGAGATGAAAAGTGTATACTGTACAATAATGTAGAAAGGAAGGGCTCATAGAGCAACTGAAATGAGCCACCACCAACCACACCAAAGGCTGTCTTTATCCAAAGAATGTGAGGTTGTATATATGGTGAGATTAGAAGGGAGTCTTCTATTATAAGCTCCTTGCAGAAAACCAGACTATTAAATTCCAGCAAGTACCCCTCCCGGTTAGACCAACTGAAAGCAGCACTCAACGAAAAGCACCTGGAATTAGTCAACAGAAAATTTCCTAATCTTCCACCAGGAAAACACAAGACGGCATGTATCTTTGAGGACCAGGCAAAAACTGTTATAGCTTGGCTAGGAAGTTCTGATTCATCCCCCGCATTTACCAGACATCACACCTTCGGATTTCCACTTATTTCAGTCCTTATAAAATTCTCTAAATGGCAAAACTAATACAATTATGTAAAGTTTAAAAATAAAATTAGAAAAAAAAAAATTCTCTAAATGGAAAAAATTTCAATTTTCTGGAAGACTATAAAAGGCACCTGGGACAGTTCTTTGCCCAAAAAGATAAAAAGTTTTAGGAAGATGGAATTATGAAGTTGCCTGAAAAGATGGCAGAAGGTAATGGAACAAAGTGGTGAATACATTGTTCAATAAAGCTCTTGGCAAAAATGAAAAATGTGTCTTTTATTTTTACTTAAAAACTGAAGGAACTTTTTGGCCAACCCAGTGTATTCGGCTTCCATGAGAAACCAACCAAGCAAGAAATGAGTGGAGTGAAATACTTAAAATGTTGAGAGAAACACTTTTCTCCAGTTGTATTGTCTCTAATCTAACCAAACAAATCAAGGTTAAATTAAATCTGACCCTTCTTCCACAGTCCACTGAACCCAGTTTCTAAAATACTGGACTTGGGAGAATGTTTGAAACTGGGAAGAAGGGAGTAGATGCGGTACATCAGTGCTAAGTCGCTTCAGTTGTATCCGACTCTTTGCGACCCCAAGGACTGTAGCCTGCCAGGCTCCTCTTTCCATGGGATTCTCCAGGCAAGAACACTGGAGTGGGTTGCCATTTCCTCCTCCAAGGGATCTTCATGACCCAGGGGTCAAACCTGTGTCTCTTACAGCTCCTGGAACTTCATAGAATTTGGTGACGTATCAGGGTGCTGTGAGGCAGGTGTACATCCGGAGTGGGATGAAGTGATCAGGGTAAGGCCACAGTGGGTGTGAGATTAGAATCAAGATTTAGAAATGGCAGAGGACCACTGAGCCTATAGTTCTGTTTTGCCTGGACTTTGGTTTTCCAAGTGCTCCAGGTTAGCCAGCCACCATTATGGGTCAGAACCTTGGAGAGTTCCACACTGAGCAGAGCAGAGATATGACTATAACTATTGCATTGGCATGTAGTAGACGGGATAAAGACTCATATAACAACCAATGCTGAAGCAACGCTCTTGTTTGCTTTCTGTTTGTATCTCCAAGATTTAAAGGTCTGGTGCCTCTGCTTCTCCACAACGTTATGGAGATCTTGGTGGAGCTAGAGATTTCAGTCCATCTTGTGGAACAAGCATAAAGCCATCACTGTGGCAATGGGATTTTCATTAAATGCTGATGTTATGAAAAGGACATGGGCTTTCAGATACCTGTATATTCTCTTTAAGGACTGTCCCAGGGAATCATATTGCTTCTCTGTGTTATTTACTGATCTACTGTGAAATTAATCAAAATCCTCTGTGGGGTTGGGAGGATAGTTTTACCTAAAAGTTGCTTTCTGATAGGCATTTATGTTTGAAACTGAAAAATAAAAAAGATACTCTGTGTATTAGAGGTGATTTATCAAAGCTGAAGTAATTCAATCTATTGGCAGCAACAACAGAATTTTGCGGTATAAATTGAAGGCTGACTAGACTCCTAATTTCAGTAATCTGGTTTGTTTATTGTTTCTTTTTATGGCACTAACATAATCCAAACATTTCTATTTCCATTGTTGTTCTCTTTTTTCTCAGTTTTAGGGCATGTTCATGATTTTCACGTCAGATTAATAAATTTCTAATGCTTCAATTAAAGCTTCACTTAACTTTAACAATCTTTTTTTCTAAATCTACATTTATGATGCCATATGTAGCTAAAAATAGGAACTTGAATGTAAATTTCCGGAAACACCCAACTAGTAACTCCTGGCGACAATAATAGTTAAGAGCAGAAAATCTTATGAAACTAGGAGTTATTGCAGAGAATAACTATATGACATATTTATGCTCTGTTACAGTTCTAAGATGTGTTCATGGTTTTTTTTGTACTACCTGAGAGAACAGGAGAGTTAGAGCTGATTCCTAAATAGCTAACTGATTTGCAATACCAAAAATAAGTACAGTCTCTAAAATGTGTGTTATTGAAAGTGAGTCTCCAGGATTGCATGAGCATTCTAATCAGATTTTGGGGAGTAGAAAAAAGAAAAATTTAGTTATGGGTAACAATAATAAGTATTAGGGAGAAAGAGACAAGATTATACCAGAGATTTGTGTCTCCTTCAAGAGGCATCTTTTAAAATGCTTACTAATGGCTGTTGTTGGTTATCTTCATTAAAGAGTATTATTTTGTTATATGATGCAGTAGACCCAACTTGTGGTAGTGAACTGAGTTTGGACTGAGACCTAAATGTGTGGTTCACATCAAACACATCAAGAGGCTCACTATTTGTACTCTGTAAAATATGGATAACTAATGGGAACATACTATATAGGCCAGGGAACTCTACCTAATGCATTGTGGTGACCCAAATGGAAGGAAATCCAAAAGGGAGGGAATATATGTATGTGTATGGCTTATTCATTTTGTTGTACAATAGAAATTAATACAACATTGTAAAGCAACTATACCGAATACAAATTAATTAAAAAAAAACACACACATTAAGAGGCTAGTAGCTAGAAAGTTTTCAGATGGACTGTGTAGTTGGGGGAATTGTGTCCTGAGTGTAAATTTGCAGATGTGACCTTACAAGTAAAAATTACAGACTGTGACAGGATGAAGGAGAGCCAGGTGTCACAGACTGACTATGAAGGAAATACTGGAGCCATTAACAGGAATGAGGAGTTTACAAAGAAAACCAGTTAAGAAGGAGGTCCATTCAGAATGTGTTGAATATGAGGATTGGTACGATATCCAGTATATTACTAGATAGTTGGAAATTTTATTTAACAAATATTTATCAAGCCCTAGAGATTTTGAAGAGGAACTAAAAAGCCTCTTGATGAAAGTGAAAGTGGAGAGTGAAAAAGTTGGCTTAAAGCTCAACATTCAGAAAACGAAGATCATGGCATCCGGTCCCATCACTTCATGGGAAATAGATGGGGAAACAGTGTCAGACTTTATTTTTCTGGGCTCCAAAATCACTGCAGGTGATGACTGCAGCCATGAAATTAAAAGACGCTTACTCCTTGGAAGAAAAGTTATGACCAACCTAGATAGCATATTCAAAAGCAGAGACATTACTTTGCCAACAAAGGTCCGTCTAGTCAAGGCTGTGATTTTTCCTGTGGTCGTGTATGGATGTGAGAGTTGGACTGTGAAGAAGGCTGAGCGCCGAAGAATTGATGCTTTTGAAGTGTGGTGTTGGAGAAGACTCTTGAGAGTCCCTTGGACTGCAAGGAGATCCAACCAGTCCATTCTGAAGGAGATCAGCCCTGGGATTTCTTTGGAAGGAATGATGCTAAAGCTGAAACTCCATACTTTGGCCACCTCATGCGAAGAGTTGACTCATTGGAAAAGACTCTGATGCTGGGAGGGATTGGGGGCAGGAGGAGAAGGGGACGACAGAGGATGAGATGGCTAGATGGCATCACTGACTCGATGGACGTGAGTCTGAGTGGACTCCGAGAGTTGGTGATGGACAGGGAGGCCTGGCCTGCTGCCATGGGGTTGCAAAGAGTCGGACACGACTGAGCGACTGAACTGAACTGAGAGATTTTTTGAAACATTTGATGAGACTGAAAGTAGTACAGGTTTCTTTCCTACTCCTGTAAGCTCAATAATGTGGTCCCAAGATGGATTACACAGCTGTAATAATTGCTTCTTTTTTTTTATCCACCCCTGTGTTACATCTTAGGATAATCACAATTGATGGTTTCCAAACTCAAAGAATGCTTTTAGTGTTGTTAAAAAAAATAATAATTCTCCCTGTGAATATACTAGGAAACATTGAATTGTGTGATTTGAATGGTTAAATTACATGTTTGTGCTAATTGTATCTCAGTAAAGCTGTTACAAAAATTATTCCTCACTGCACACATTGCTGAGTAGATGTTAAGATCTCTAGGGAAGGACCATAGTTCTGTATCAGTGGTAGAATGTGTGACACACAAATAAATTATTGAACATATTGTATTTGAGAGAAAGAGAGAACAGATACCACTTAAATTTTAGAATGATGTTTCAAGCTAGTTTTAGAGTAGAGAAAATGTATCAGTAGATACTCTTAATCTCGTCAACAAACCCTGAGCACCTGTCCTGCCCAACTGGAGGCGTCAGGAAATTCTTCCTTAAGGAGGTACTACTGTGATATGTCTTGAAGGATGCACAGAAATTAGTACAGTGAGTGTTGTAGACAAATTCAGAGGCAGCAGCCTATGCAATGGCAGGCAGATGTGGGGAACTGCACTCAGTTTGGAATTACTAAAGTGAGGGGTGTGTGTCAGAGAGGGAGAGAAATTCTTCCCTGTTAATACATAAAGATTCACCACAGGTTTTAACAGCTTCATGGTATTTCCAGTATGATTATATGCCATAAATTATTTAACCATTCCTATATTAATGGGTATTTAAATTGTTGCTTGATTTTGGCATATTTCAAATAATATTGCACTGAACATACTTGTGCATATATCCTTGCAGACTTGTGAATGCAATTCTGTGTCGAAGGTTAGGCCTTGGTTTCAACAGCTTTGACAGATTTGAGCATTCACCTCAGGGCTGAGTTATGACCAATCATACTTCATTATATTGTAGAATTTTTGAGTCTGCTGTATTGATTAAGTCAAAGGTCTTTTCAGTTTCAGATCAGTTAGGGCCTTTTTTCAGCCATGGTGAAACTTTGGCCTTTACTCTAAGTAAAGCCATCTATATGGGAAACCATGGGTGGATTTTGGGCAGAGGACTGACATGATATATAAAAATATTTCTAAAGATCACTCTGGCTATTGTGTCAAGAACAGAAGATGAAGAAGCAAGGACAGAAGTAGGAAAACTAGTTAAGAAGCTACTGTAGTGGTTCAGGTGGGAGATAATGGTGACTTGGACTAAAGGAGAAATGATAAAGAAAAATGATAGGATTCCAGACATTTGTTGAAGTTAGAGTTGACCTGATTTTCTAACAGATTGTTTGTCAGGGGTCTCTATATTAACTCTCAGATGAAAGTTCTAGCCCTTCTTAAGAGGACTGGGAAAGGTCCATGCTTAGTAGAAATGATCAAGAATTCTATTTGGGGCATGTTAAGTATGAAATGCTTATTAGTTATCCATGTGGGTTGGTGAGTAGGCAGTTAAGAGGTGAGGCTAGTGATTAGCATGGTCAATATTTTATTAATGAATGATTTATTAAGTCATGAATAGGTAAATTAGGAAGGAAGTGGATAAAGTTTAAAAGAGAACCAGAATTACAGTTAACTGCTTTATTACGACTCACATACATGGTCCTTTTCTCTCTGCTTGCAAGTAGGTCTTGTTTTGAATGGAATTGAATTAAACTGGTAATAGATTGGAGAGGTAAAAGGGGGGAGAATACATTTGTATATGTATATTTCTCTCTGAATCTACCTGTATGTAAGATATGATGGTCCTCAGAAAAAGTTACTATTAATAATTTTACATATTCTGTCTTTGTGAAATTGCTTTATCAAAATGATTATAAAGAAAACTTCTTTTAATTTTGACTTGGATGTTAAGTTAAAAATGTTTCCCCACAGGAATCCCTAATAGCTGAGTTGGAAACCTTCTTAGCACTTAAGATATTAATCACTTTGTGGTATACTGGCTCTGGTCATTTACCCAGCCATAATGACTTCATGGTCATTAGACCTCACCTTTGCTTTGCCTTTTGAATGCATCGTTTCTTTACTCCCCTACCATCCTCTCTGATCTTGGCTATCCTTTTCTTACGGACTATAGACTACATTTCCTAACTCTACTCCCCGTTCTCTGTTTCCAAGGTATCTTTACTGCCTTTTATCTGTATGTTACGGGGATACGCAGATTTGATGAAGCCTCATTCTTTTCATGGCCTGAGCTGCAACTTAATTATAGTAGTTCAAAAGCCTGCCAGTCCAGTGTTTGTCATTTACCCTCGTGATGAAATTTTCTTTAGGCAACTCACATGCTGGCACTGATTGCTTAATCCTGTAGATTTCAAAGGATCAAATCCAAGGTCAATGACAGATCTCACTGTTTTTTTCCAATTTGTTTGGTTAATAGACATCCTTATTTATACAAAAGCTTAATGGTTCACAAATATTTGAGTAGTACATAAGCTATCCTATTTGAACTGTTGGTAATACTAGCACATGATGGACTTCAAAAATAGAGCAAGCTCAGAATTTCTCCAAGGCTTTAGCTTCACTCCTCTCAGGGTTGCACAGCTCTAAAAGTCCATAGTATTATGGACATGTTAAACGCCAATAGGATATTCTTTGACTGTTCCTAGAATGTTTAGTAAACCTTAGAGTAGCAAATTTTAAATTCAGAATTATTAAGGGAATCTACTTTTTAAATTGCTAACATTCTTGTAATAATTGGCTAATTGATTAGATTTAGCATGCCTTAACAAATTCCTAGAAAGTAAAATGGGCTTGCTGCTAAGTCGTGTCAGTCGTGTCCGACTCTGTGCGACCCCATAGATGTCAGCCCACCAGGCTCCCCTGTCCCTGGGATTCTCCAGGCAAGAGTACTGGAGTGGGTTGTCATTTCCTTCTCCAATGCATGAAAATGAAAAGTGAAAGTGAAGTCCCTCAGTCGTGTCCGACTCTTAGCGACCCCGTGGACCGCAGCCTACCAGGCTTCTCTGTCCATGGGATTTTTCAGGCAAGAGTACTGGAGTGGAGTTCCATTGCCTTCTCTGAAAATGGGCTTACTATTAATTTTTTTCCTTTGTTCAAAGAGGAAGGAACAAGAGGATCTAAACGATTGATTAGAAAGATAGGTCAGAGACTGTTGAGAAACTGCTAACTAAACAACAATAAGGTAGTTAGAAAACTCTTGCTCTGAAATGCATGAACACCACCTATGAGAGAATACAAGGACTTTTAGTGTTTTTCAAGTCATGGAACCATGTTCTAACTTTAGTGGATATGGAGCTTTGTGAAGAGTGCAGACTCTTCTAAACTCTGTAATTCTGACCATTATTAGCTTAAACTCTGACTGTAATAAAATTTTTTGGATTAGTGAGAATGGTACCAAATTGTATCTTAGAGTGCGTAAACTTTTGTATGTCAGCAGTACATGATAATAGTATGTTTGGTCTTCCTAATAGTCATGATTAGAAACCCATGCTGATCTCTTTTATGGTTAGCCACACCTATAACACAAGGCTAGCCACTTAAACCACCTGGAGACATCATTAAATGTTAGAGTTGAATCTGCACACCCAACTCTATGAAGTCATGTCCCTTGTGGAATATTAATCATTCAAAGGCCACAGGAGAGAACTTTGCTCAAGACTATTCCTGTTCCTCTGTTATTCAGGATCTTCACCACTACATTCTTAAAACCAGTAGGTTTCATAAGCATTTACAGCTTCTTGTCTTTTGTTAAAAAAAAAAACATTTATTAATTAGCTACATGATTAGAGGCCTTAATTGTTTTTGTCACTCTGAGTACTCTTGTTTTGGCACACTGCGTGCGTGCTAAGTTGCTTCAGTCATGTCTGACTCTTTACAGCCCTGTGGACTGTAGCTCACCAGGCTTCTCTGTCCATGGGATTCTCCAGGCAAGAATACTGGAGTGGGTTGCCATGCACTCCTCCAGGGGATCTTCCCAACCCAGGAATCAAAGTACTACCAGCTTTATGAAATGTCAGATATTGTTATCTGAAACTATCAGAAGTAGGGATCCAAGCTTTCCAGACTGTATTAGACCCCTGAATACTGCCCAAACCTTAACCATTTACCTTTTGTCTTTCCTGTGAGCGTCTTGGATTTGATCTGTTTTCTCGAATCATCTCCACTTAGGATTCTGTCCTTTCCACATCCCTGATATATCTAACTTCTCTCCAGCCCTAAAATAGCAGTCCTCAGGATTTTTATACCATCAGTTACAAGGAAAAAGATTTTATAAAAATAAACCAAGGGGGTTACTTACAGCTGATTCACATTGTTGTACAGTAAAAACCAACATAACATTGTAAAGCAATTGTCCTCCAATTAAAAATTTAAAAAAAAATCAAGAGAGAACTGTACACTTAAAACTGGTTAAGACAATACTTTTTGTTGCGTGTGTTTTACCACAAAAAAGTTTTTTAAATAAATAAACCAGGGGGAAATTTGAAGTCACATTTTTACACAAAGTTGATATCTACTGAAGTATTAATATTGAATTAAAAAGCAGCCTTAGAGGCAGTCAAAAGATACAAACTCTCAGTTTTGAAGTAAATAAGTACTAGGGGTACAATGTACAACATGATAAATATAATTAACACTGCTGTATGTTATATATGAAAGTTGTTAAGAGTGAATCCTGAGTTCACATCACAAGGAAAAAACTATTTTTTGTTTCTGTTATTTTGTATCTATATGAGATGATGGAAGTTCATTTTGATAATTGTTTCATGATATTTGTAAGTCAGATCATTATGCTATATACCTTAAACTTATACAATAATGAATATCAATTCTATCTTAATAAAACTGGAAACAAAATAAAAAGCAGCCCTAGAAATTATATTGTGTATTAAGTATGTTTAGAAACTGAGACCTAGAAAGATTAAGTGATTTGCATAAGAGCTGAGAGTAGAGTCCAGTGTTTTCAGCATTAGTGCATGTCCATTTCGGTGCTATTTTCTTTAATTACTTCCTTGACTTAGGAATAGCCCTAAGTAACCCCTCTGTCTGTTTTATCTTCCTTTGGAATTGAATCGTAATTGGTTCTTCAGAACCATGTCTAATCAGTTGTCCCCCTTACCCAGCGCTGAATCTGGAAGGAGGAGGCAGTGGGCAAGGCTGGGGGCTGATAATGGGCAGACTGGCTTGGAAAACATGATCACGTGACATGCTTCTGCCAGGAAACCAGACTAGTCTGTTTTGCATCATCTTATATAACAGAGCCAATAACTAAGACAGTCTACGTGAGCAGTTGTTCTTCAGAAGGAATCAAATTGGTTTTGATATCTAAAAAAATCATTCAGGTGTGTAAAAATAATACGGGTGTACATATAATAGGAAACAAAATGTTGCATAAATTCTGTGGCAAAAGTATTCAAAAGATTTCCTTGTATAATTATAGTTCATTTTATAGCTGAGCAAATTCTCTTTTCTAATACTGGACACTTTATCAGTCATATTTTTGCTATAATAATATTACATAACTTCACAACTCAGTGATTTACATCAACAATTGTGTTTTGTCTGTGGGTCAGCTGGGGTCACTTTATTTCAGGCTGTAGGTTGGGTTCAGTCTGCTTCAGTGTCTCTCATTCTGAGGCTCTTCTCGTGACACTTGGTAGAAACATATGGGATCAAGTCAGACCACACACTTTTCCCATGACCAAGCACAAAGGCCATAGGGCGAGGATGTATAGCATCTATTCTACTGGGAAGCACACGGCAGAGAGGATAGATACATATAATCTTTTTACAGGGGTGAAGGAAAGATACGGGAACAAAAATCTGCCACAGAAATAGTTCAACTTTGTAATGTCAGTTTGTTACTGAATTAACTGTCCTCTTTGATTTCTGAATAGTTGAGCAAGTACCTCAGTTCAGTTCAGTTCAGTTGCTCAGTCGTGTCCAACTCTTTGCAACTCCATGAATCGCAGCACGCCAGGCCTCCCTGTCCATCACCAACTCCCGGAGTCCACTCAGACTCACGTCCATCGAGTCAGTGATGCCATCCAGCCATCTCATCCTCTGTCGTCCCCTTCTCCTCCTGCCCCCAATCCCTCCCAGCATCAGAGTCTTTTCCAATGAGTCAACTCTTCACATGAGGTGGCCAAAGTACTGGAGTTTCAGCTTTAGCATCATTCCTTCCAAAGAAATCCCAGGGCTGATCTCCTTCAGAATGGACTGGTTGGATCTCCTTGCAGTCCAAGGGACTCTCAAGAGTCTTCTCCAATACCACAGTTCAAAAGCATCAATTCTTTGGCAGTCAGCTTTCTTCACAGCCCAACTCTCACATCCATACATGACCACAGGAAAAACCATAGCCTTGACTAGACGAACCTTTGTTGGCAAAGTAATATCTCTGCTTTTGAATATGCTATCTAGGTTGGTCATAACTTTTCTTCTAAGGAGTAATTGTCTTAATTTCATGGCTGCAGTCACCATCTGCAGTGATTTTGGAGCCCAAAAAAATAAAGTCTGAAACTGTTTCCACTGTTTCCCCATCTATTTCCCAAGAAGTGATGGGACCAGATGCCATGATCTTCATTTTCTGAATGTTGAGCTTTAAGCCAACTTTTTCACTCTCCACTTTCACTTTCATCAAGTACCTAGGGTCTCATTTTTTCCAGATAGTTCTTTCCTTTCACTGTTCTCCTTTCTCCTCTTTGACAAGTGACTTCACAATGTCATTATTACTTACCTGTGGAAGACCCCAGGAAACATACATCATAGTCAAGCCACTGGATGATAAATTAAGGGGCTTGACTTTTCCTGAACTTGTCTGCCCAAGAAACTTTATTTGCTCTGTAACTAAATTTATTGAGAGAGATTCCTTGAAAAATTGTTCTTTTCCAGCACAGTTTAAACTACAGTCTTGAGTTCTCTGTGTACATTTCTGAATGAACCCATCCAGCCTGGCTTCATTGTTTTCCACTCACAATTCACCTGAAGAAGTCAGTGAAAAAATAAATAAATATATTTGCTGTTTGATTTATGAGTGAATGACAACAATATCTTAGATCTCAAGTATGTGCTAACCTTGTGTCCTTAGAGTATGTATATACAGAAACCAAAATATTAAAATTAACATGTTTTTTCCCTTCTTCATCTGCATCTTATTCTGTTTGTTTGGCTTTTAAATCCTAATTCCTAAAAATTGCATGGTTTGGTAAACCACAGCCTGTTCTTTAGCCTGTATTTCTTTCCTTCTTAAGAAATAATTGCATATCAAACTAGTTATCTGGATGTATTTATCTATGTAAAGAATGTGTTAGAAGTGTGACCAGATTGCATTTATAAATATTATTATAACACTACCATAAATTGGGTAAATAGCATACAACATCAGTAGTTCAGTTAAAGAGTGACTCATTTATCAGTCCAGTCATATTCATTACTCTGAAATAATTCACAACAGACCTTGAGGTCCTGTAAAGATGATAAAAATAGGTGAGATGAAAATACCTATTTAAGGAATTGTCTGGAATGTTTAATGCCATTGAGATGACATCATCATCTGGTAGTATTAAATATGAGTCTGGGCACTTTCCTAGGCTCTTCAGTTGACATTAAAAAAAAAATGCCATCTTAAAAGCAGTTCTGGTACAGTTAATGAAATGTTACTGCATATATCAAAATCAGTAAGAAAACCAGATATTGCTCTAAAATTGTATTGAGAGTCTTTATTATGTTTTATACAATGTCTCATCTTAACATCTGTAAGCCAGTATTATTACCTCATGACATCTATTATCTTGAAGAGCTAGTTTTTATTATTTAACCTTCTTTTCTCATGTGTATTGTAAATTTGTTTGCGTTATTAGGGACTGAGTTTTATTTCTTTCTGGCTCTTGCATCAGTCATCAGGATCGTTCCCATAGGGGTGCTTAAATTTTTTATTTGAATTTTTACTTGATGGAACTGTATTGCTTATTAACATAGAGTTCAAAGTTTCAGATTATCTTTAAGTGCTTCTAAATTGTGAGTTAGGTCAGGTCTCTCACCTACTTAAAACTGTTTAAAAATTTCCCAATATTTTAAATATAGACACCCTCTTCAGGCTTGTAAATTCTTGCTGAGTTTGACCTTGTTTTTTTTGTTTGTTTATTTTTTCTTTTTTGTTGTGTTTTGTTCTTAATTTTATATTAGAATATAGCTGATTGACAATGTTGTGATAGTTTCAGGTGGACAGCAAAGGGAATATATACATGTATCCATTCTGTCCCAAACTCCCCTCCCATCCAGGCTGCCACATAACATTGAGCAGAGTTCCTGTGCCTTACAGTAGGATCTTGTTGTTAATTGACCTTGCCTTTTCAGTTTCCTCCTATGCCTTCTCCTTTTCTTTGGTCTTATGACTTAGCCTTGGATTGGTTTCTTCTGTTCTTGAATGCTTTTCTCCCGAGTTGAAATAGTACCTTCTCGTAAAGGCCTCTCCTGATCACTCTGTATAAAATAGCCTCTCCCAGATACTTTCCAGAGGGTCACCCTATTTCTCTGGCATTTATTATACTTCATGATTATAATTTTTATCTCCTTATTTATTGTTGTTTACTTCACCCAAATAAAAGTTTCATGAGGTCAAAGTGCTGACGTAGTGGCTGACACAAAGAGGTCACTAAGGTGTTTGTTGAGTGAATGAATAAACAGATGACTGTTTACTTTAAACTCACAATAAAGTGTGACTTTCTTCCTTAATTTGATTCTATGAGAGAGAAAGCATTGTGCTTCAAGACTGATCTGAAAAGAATCAGTACGATTGAGGGCCCATGTCATCATATGCTACTATGCTCATTATTCCTGGGCTTCCCTGCTGGCTCAGACAGTAAAGAATCTGCCTGTAATGCAGAAGACCCAGGTTCTATCTCTGAGTTGTGAAGATCCCCTGGAGAAGGGAATGGTTACCCACTCCAGTATTCTTGCCTTGGAAATCCCATGGACAGAGGAGCCTGGCTGGTTATAGCCCATGGGGTCGCAAAGAATTGGACACAGTTGAACAACTAATACTTTGACTTTTCATTGTTCTTGGCAATTGAATTTTTTCTGATTCATAATTGAGATGTGTCTGTGTGCTTTTTTAAGATCTGTACACATATATGGAAACTGGACCCCAAATCATGTTCTTTGTATATATTTATTTTTACAAGTCTTCTTTCTTGATTTTTCTATTAAATATTTCAAAACTGGAAATACAATTTTTTTCTAAAGCTTATTTTGTGTCATAACTACTAGACTCATATCAGACACAGCAGAGAGTATGATGTTTTCATACAACAGGATAAAAATTGCTGTGTATAGATGGAAATCAATAGACTAGAATAGATATGGAAATAGAATACTCTGAAAAAGGTTCTATGCTATAAAGTTCGGAGAAGGCAATGGCACCCCACTCCAGTACTCTTGCCTGGAAAATCCCATGGATGGAGGAGCCTGGTAGGCTGCAGTCCATGGGGTCACTAAGAGTCAGACACGACTAGGCGACTTCACTTTTCACTTTCATGCATTGGAGAAGGAAATGGCAACCCACTCCAGTGTTCTTGCCTGGAGAATCCCAGGGACGGGGGAGCCTGGTGGGCTACCGTCTACGGGGTCACACAGAGTCGGACACGACTGAAGTGACTTAGCATAGCATAGCATAGCATGCTATAAAGTTAGACTTCATCTGAGGAGCAGGTAAGGTAGGACATTCCCACAAAGAACAAATTTGAGATTTATTACTGAAAAGTCAGAGTAGACAGGGGCCTAAATAACTTGTCCAATGTCATTCAGCAGTGAAAAGTAGAAACAGCATTCATAATCAGGCTTGTCTGATTCCATAACTTTTTCTGCTATATTTTGATGTCTTCCTATGTACAAGGAAATCAGAAATTTATTTTACTTACGTATTTTTCTAAAGATAGGACAATTTTTTGAAGTCATCTGCTTGTGTCCATTACTGTCATCGGATATCACCATCTGTTGGCTTCTCTGTGGGGTTTACAAATAACGTTAGAAAAGTTTGACCATATTTGCTTTTAATTGTCCCTCAAAACTTACATGAATAGTCAAAGAAGCTGATTGTAAATAATCTTTAAAACTTTAAGCTCTGTAACTAAAAGCTCATCTTACTTCTCAGAAGACTGTGGTTTGTTTCAGTAGTTACACATAGCTTGAGGAACAGATGCAAACAGTCTAATGTAGGGAAATTGCTGAAAGCACAATTAAATTGCCAGAGTATACCACAAGCAACAATTTCCTTTAATTTTTGACAAACTCCCAATTTGAAATGATTATGTACTTACAGAAACAGACAGAGAAAAGCAAAATGTTTTAAAATCTATAGTTTCATATTCATAAATGTGTCTACATTAAAAGTTTAATGTAGTTTAATAGTATAAATAATATTATAGTCTAGTATTTTGAATTAGGATAACCCTCGTTATCCTAATTCAATACAGATCATACAACTAATCTGTTTTCTGTTAGTGTTTACCAGTGTAAAGTGGTACGTGTATTAACGTGCTAAAAACTGTTTTTCAGGGTTTTGTTTAATGGACCTTCCTTTCTTAATTATATTTTATCCAAGAGTGATTGTTAGAACCAGCACAGACTAAATTGACAAAGACCAGCATCCTAATTTATAGTGAGATGGTTTTATTTTATAGTGATACTTTGTACTGATTAAAGGAAAGGAATGTTAGAGGAAAAGATGAATAAAGATTTGAATATGGGGCTTGAAGATAATGGATCTTCAGAGTATTTTGAAGAGAATAAATGAACCAATTTTGATTACCTTATTAGAGCTTCAGGATTCATAATGGTCAGATTCCATAAAACACTATCTGTCTTCAGATTTAGTCTCTGTAAATTTGTGGGTTAGGAATGTCTGACCAGGATTTAATTATCAGAGGTCGTTTGATTTTTGTCTTTTTTTTTTAAAGGCTATTTCACCATAGAATATTAAATTGGCATCAACATTTTTACTTTACTCCCAGATTACAGACTGATGAAATTACAAATTAAATCCTTTTAGCATAACATTAAGTATGTAATTGCATAAAGTATTAATCTTTTCGTCTATTACCCAGCTCCAGCTTTAAGGAATACTAATAATTTCTGGGGGAAGAGCATTAAGCTTAAAGTTAGTCATTCAGAGAGTCTGACTCTCCTGAAATTTGAGAAGAGTCACCTGACTGGGTTTCTCCACTCTGATAAGAGCCTTGGAAAGCTGCTCCTTATCCCAGGGGAAAAACAAGGGGTGCCACGTGAGGTGGTGGTGGTGATGATGAACAACCATGATGATGGTAGCAGCTATGATTTACTGAGCATATATGAGCACAGTCATGCACTGTGCTATGAAATCTAGACTCCTATAAAAGCAAGGTGAAAACTTTCATTAATTATACCATATAAAACTTAAATCTTAAAACCTACTTTTGGGGGCTTTGTGTGCACGCGTGTGCAGTCTCTCAGTTGTGTCCGACTCTTTGCAACCCCATGGACTGTAGCCTGCCAGGTTCCTCTGTCCATGGGATGTTCCAGGCAAGAATACTGGTGTGGGTTGCCATTTCCTCCACTAGGGGATTTCTCCAGCCCAGGGATCAAACCCACATCTCCTGCTGCTCCTGCATTGCAGGCGGATTCTTTACCACTGAACAATCTGGGAAGCCCAATTGGGGCTTTAGCTATACTTAATTCAGGGGTTGGTAGAAGATGATGCTTGAAATTTTGAGGTTGAGTGACTGTAAGATGATAGTTATAGTGACTTAGAAGGTGGTAGTGAAGTTTATAAAAAGAAAAATGAACTCAGTCTTGATAACACCACAGTAGCAGAAAGAAAATCTGTGTAGGTCCACAATTGTGTTAGTTATTGAAAGGTTAAATGTGCTTGCTAGATCTAGTGAAAGTCACTCAGTCATGTCTGACTCTTTGCCACCCCATGGACTGTATAGTCCATGGAATTCTCCAGGCCAGAATACTAGAGTGGGTAGCCTTTCCCTTCTCCAGGGGATCTTCCCAACAGAGGGATCGAACCCAGGTCTCCCACATTGCAGGCAAATTCTTTACCAGCTGAGCCACAAGAGAAGCCCCTTGCTAGATCTAGAGGAAGTTCTAATCAGGGAATGAAATCCCTTAAGGAAGAATTTCCTAACTTTGATTAAATTAAATTTTATAGACCCCCTTGAAATTGCACATAAAATTTTACATGTGTCTTTGTATGTAAGTATAATTTTCATTAGATTCTCAATAGAATTTGTGACCAGAAAATTCCAGGTCAGATGTTAGAACATATTTTGAAGTGACTGAAGAAGTACCCCCGAGACTGGCAATAAATGAGAAGGATGTGAAAGAAAACTAAAATCATCCAGTTAAGAATAAAGCAGACCAGGACTTCCCTGGTAGTCCAATGGCTGACTTCTTGCTCCCAATGCAGGGGGCCCAGATTTGATCCCTGGTCGGGGAACTAAATCCCACATGCCACAACTAAGAGATCTCATAACACAACTCAGACTCAGCGAAGCCAAATACATTAAAAAAAAAAAAAAAAAGAATGAAGCAGATCAAAGATTATCCCTACGAAGGTAAGAGTTTAGATTAATTCTATGAGGGAAGGAGCATAGGAAAAGAACAGCAAAAGGCCAGAGCTATACTATGGTAGTCTTAAGTGATTGAAGAGAAAGTAGAGACAATTAGTGAAAGAGATGGAGAAAAACCAGACAAACACAGAATCAACAGGAAGAGATGTTTATTTTGGGAACCAATTAAGTATAAACTAATAATTGAAAGGTCATAAGAGATGAAAGCTGAGAAAGTTTCCAGGGACATTAAAGCAGTGTTGGTGGAGTGTGAAATAAACCATATCACAAGGAAGAATAGCTTCCCTGGTGGCTCAGTGGTAAAGAATCTGCCTGCAGTGCCAGAGACCTGGGTCCAGTCCCTGGGTCGGGAAGAGCTCCTGGAGAAGGAAATGGCAACCCACTCCAGTACTCTTGCCTGGAGAATCCCATGGACAGAGGAGCCTGGTGGACTAAAGTCCATGGGGTTACAAAGAGTCAGACATGACTGAGCGACTAACACTTTCACACATACAAAATATAGCCTTAAAAGGGCTTGTTGGGACTTGCCTGGCAGTCCAGTAGCTAAGACTCCTTGTTCCCAGCTCAGGGGGGCACAGGTGCAACCTCTGGTCAGGGAACTAGGTCTCACGGGCTGCAGCTAAAGATCCGGCGTGCTCAAAGACTGAAGACTGCACGTGCCACAGTGAAGACATGGTGCAGCCAAATGAATACGTACTTTTTAAAGTTTTGTTATTAAAACCAAAAAACATAAAATTAACAATCAGAACAAATGTAAACATAAGAAAGAATTTTTTAGAACTATCCCTTCCTCAAAAATACGTAGGCAGTTCATAGAGAGAATTCCTATTTCACTTATAAGTTTTTTCTGTAACCATAATTAAGTAGTTTTTTAATCTGAAATGCGTGCTTTTTGCATATTATCTTTAAACCTTGTGCATTAATTTGAGTTGGATTGATAACAGTGCCTCTCATGGGGATGATAATTTGCAGTCACGGGTTTTTACCTTGGTTATTTTCTGATCTCTGGGGGTTAGTTCTGGGGGTTGTCTCCACTGTAGAAATCATAAAGAGTAGGGAAGAGCATAGATATGCTGAAATACTTGCTGAGATTTTTGCTTAAGAAGTGAAAATTCCACCTCTGTAAATGGTGTCTTACTCTCTGGAACATGAGTGTTGTCGTTTTTCTCACAGTGTTATAGGTTTATTGACATGTGATGACTGTAGCTTCAGATATACCCCCACTTTGTTTTACAGACAGTCCCTTCCTGCCAAGCTACAAAGCCTTTTAACCCCCTTGGCTATAGTAGTTCCAGTTTGGACTGATCACTTCAAAAAACCATCAGTTACTGTAGATTCTATTGTGCATCCCAGGACTCATTTTGTAGGCAATAGTTTGGGTTATTTTTCTACATATATTTACATGTACTTATTCATATTGCATCTGTTAAGTTTCTCTCTGTTGTCAAAAATCCCAAAAAAGTTTTTTCCATTGATCCACATTGACTCAGAATTTTCAACAGGAAGAAATTCTGTCTATTTGGAAAAGTCAGTCATTTGTCTGTGGAAAGATTGTCTCATTTAGTGATACAGTTTAAGTCGCATTTATCTAGACTCTTAGGAAGGTTATAACTAACTTGTCAAAAGATAATCCCTACATAAAGCATACTGCATTCCCCTTGGGAATTTGCATTTGCCCTTAATTAACCTATGTCCCTGCTCATCCAGAGAAATGAGGCTCCAGTTTACTATTATGAAAAGAAAGCACATTGTTCACTTGCCAATGTATTTAGAGTCACTCTGATGATAGTTTGGACAGTTTGGCTCAAAAGTCTACAGATTTGTTCTTAAGTGATCCTTTTTCCCCTCTTACAAGTATGAATGGCTACTTTGTGCTCTATAAAGGCAAAGGGGAGTTGTGACAAACTCATCTCAGTCTGTTAACAGTACATATATAAAAATATATAAAAGTTCACTCACATTTAAAGCCTGTAGCATGTAGAGTAGAGCACTCCTGCTCCATACTTTCATCATATTGTTTTTGGAACGTTTCATGATACAATCTGTATTAAGACCTTAGTCAGCTGTGTACTCAGTATTTTACCTCTGCTAGTTTGTGCATAGTGCTATAAACAATGTGGGGAGTACAGAAGAGAATGATATGGGTCTGTCTTCAAGAAGCCTAAATGAAGGGATCTTTTATTTTCTAACGCACAGAGTGTTAGAATAAGGGCTGCATGTGTCTGCACGTTAGATGTTTATGCTATACATACAGATAATGAAAGTACAAGACAGTGCGTTATAAGTGAGAAGGAGTCCAGAGGAGAGTGATTATTAAATACCACCTGAGAGATGGCTCAGACGGTAAAGCATCTGCCCGCAATGCAGGAGACCCGGGTTCCATCCCTGGGTTGGGAAGATCCTCTGGCGAAGGAAATGACAACTCACTCCAGTATTCTTGCCTGGAAAATCTCATGGATGGAGCCTGGTAGGTAGGCTACAGTCCATGGGGTCACAAAGAGTCACACACGACTGAGCGACTTCACTTCACTCCTTCACCTGAGAGATGAGGGGCTCTTTCAGGGCAAGGTGGCGTTTGAGCAGGGTTTTGAAAGGATAGTTAGGACTTTAGCAGGAGGCTAATAAAGAAGTTTGATACAGTTTTTCAAAAATGTTTTTCAAAGGTTCTAGTACCAGAGCAACCACGCATTTACCAATTGTCTGAATTCAGCCAGATTACTTGGTGCCTTGAGTTTCCTCATCTACAAAATGGGAATTAGAGTAATAGTTATCATAGAGGACTTTTAGGAAGATTAAGCGAAATACTGTGATATGAACATGCTTGATAAACTGTAAAGTGCTATACAAATGTTAGTAAACTTTATAGTAAATATTGAGGATGGCATTAGCCAAAAAGATGGAATTAGAAAACCAGTAAAACCACAAAGCCTAGAGCAGAAAATACGTGACGATGACTGTGAATATTAATGCACTCATACAGTTCCTAACTTCAGAAAAAATCTTAAACTGAAAAGCCTTTCAGGTTTTATGTTGACCCCATTTTCCTGAAAAGATCATGTCAGAGGCCTTTCAGATCTTCAGGTGAAACTTGAATAAGTTGTAATGTTTAGTTTTATTGAATTCATATAGAATTAATTTTCAAATAAAATACTTTAATAGATATTATAATATTGCATAGAAAGAGCTAATGTATCTTGCAAAGTATACTTGTTTAGAGGACATGGTTTTGAGAACAAGTCTGCATGTTTTAGGGTAGATCAGCATTGCTCCCCTGAACAAGATAACAAGGTGTGAATTATTTAAGCTACTTCCAGGGACTGTTATATCTTCTATTACAGATGGTTTGTCCAATAACTTCACAAATGGTTGTTTAAAGGAAGGATATCCCTTGTCTGATGAGAGGTTCGAGAATTTATTTATGTTCTTTGTTTTAAATAAATTTTATTTTTAAAAGATGGTTAGGAAAAGTATTCAAAAATTTATTACAAAGAGCAAAGAGAATGTTGAGGCTTTAAAATGCATTTTAAAAAAATTGAAGTACAGTTTTTTTATTTTTAATTTTTATTGGGGTATAGTTGATTTACGGTGTTGTGTTACTAAAGTCTAGTTGATTTGCAATATTGTTAGTTTCAGGTGTACAACATATTGATTCTATATTTTTACAGATTATACCCCATTTAAAATTATTATAAAATATTGGCTGTATTTTCCTGTGCTGTACAGTAAATATGTCCTTGTTGCTTATTGATTTTGTACACATTAGTTTGTACCTCTTAACCTAAAAAAGCTTTTTGAATTATGCTGTATTATGCCAATTGCTGTTGTCTGGTCTTGGGCTCTGTCCACTTATCCAGACTCCAGTGAAATATGTTTGGAATTATTTTTCTCAGGACAAGGAACTTGGAAACTATTTTACTTCAACCCTAACTCTCATTATTAAAAGAAGTTTTTGAGGGGAAAAAAAATCCTGATACTAACAGTGGGTTGTTTTCTTTTTTTTGGTATGTATGAGTAATTCTAAATTCTTTCTCCTTTTACAGACTACCTTGCTAACCATGGCCGGTTAAATGAGTCTGAGGCCAGGCGCAAATTCTGGCAAATCCTGTCTGCTGTTGATTACTGTCATGGTCGGCAGATTGTGCACCGTGACCTCAAGGCTGAAAATCTCCTGCTGGATAACAACATGAATATCAAGATAGCAGGTAACTGGGACGCTGCTGGCTCTGACGTGGTCAGACGTGAGCCACAGCACTCAGGGTGTGCAAACAGACCTGCAGGCAGAGGTTCAGGAGCCCTCCTACCTGGGACGTCACACCCTCTCAGAGTGTATTTAATCTGTTCCTTAGTCCTATGTGTAATGAAAAGTAAGGGGAAAAAGAGAAAAAAAGAAAAGTAAGGGAAATAAGTTGAACACACAGCATGGCAGGACTCCGACTGGGGTCTGATTTGCATCCTCAGTCTGGTTTGTGCTCAGGCCCCTCTGTGGTGCTCCGCTGAGAGTGTGAGTGTTTGGAGGGGCCGAGGGGGCTGGAGGAGCAGCGAAGGTTGCTGGCGCTCTGCCCTGCTCTCTTCAGTATGACTGGTGGCTGGAGAGAGGTCGCAGACAGAAATAAGACAAAGGAGGTGACCGTAGGCGAATGAGAGTGCTGGGGACACAGAAGCACCTTGCCTTCTTCTGATACAGTGGAGTTTTGATTTACAACATGAAGAATAAGATTATTTTTGCTAGTTTTCCTCCTACCCTTTTCACAATTAACAAAGACTTTTATAGTTTATATTCCAAGTTTACTTATTCACATGGTCAAAACTCTCATTCAGTCAGTAAGTATTTATGTGTCAGGTACTGTGCTGTGCTAGGTACTGAGGATACAAATCAAAAAGTCATTTCTTGTGATCTTAAAAGCCTAGTGGAGAAGTAAGAATAATGAAAATACAACATGATAAGTGCCCAAAACTGTATGTACAGACTGCAGTAGAAGTATGGGTGTCAGAACATCAGTCTACCTAAGAAATCAAGAAGCTGCACAGAGAAGGAACTACTTGAATTCAAGCTTGAGAGATGAGTCAGAAGCTTGCCAGGGAGATAAACAGAAGTAAGATATTACAGACAGGCAGGCCAACTGTGTAAATGTCACAGGTAAAAGAGAGAGAAAGGGATTGAGATTGAAATGGGGAATGATTGCTCACTATTGGGTAAATAAAAAATCTGTAGGCATGGGGGGTTGATACAGGAAGAGCAGACAGGCAAGGGTCAGAATATGAAAAAAGTGTTGAAGACCATGAAAAAGACGGTAGAGTTTATTCTGCAGGTTATAGGGAGCATAGCCTGTTGGAGCTTTTCATGTGGTGTGGGGATGGAGCGGGACTGGATAAGACGATCAGATTTGCGTGTTAGAAGGATGTCTCACTCTGGCCACAGAGTGCAGACAGGTGGCAGATGTGGGTGAGGCTGGGCAGGAGACTAATCAGGAATCTGATGCATTTGTCCAGTTAAGAAAATGTGGGTATGCACCAGAGTAGCAGCAGCAGAGTCTGCAGGTGTGGGAAGGAGAGAGGTTTGTTTCGGTTAGAGTTTGGAAGAGCATCAAGGGCACAAAGCAAAAGTTTAGCAAAGTTGCAAGAGGTGGCGATTTGTCCTAGGTTCATTAAAAAGGGACAGACATCCACACGAGAGAAGCTGAGCAAGAAGTGGATGACTAACTTGGGTGGGTACCCACTGGACTAAGTTTAGGGAGAAAGCAAATGCCTTAATTTGCTGCATCGTGGTATAAAATAGAAGTGAGAAGCCTCTGATTCATGCATTTCGCTGGCCTATTTCTATGCCATTTATCATCAGTTTTTGTCTTGGGCATTTAGGGAAGGCAAACAAATTAATTTTACTTACTTTTTTTACTTATTTTACTTCAATTTTAATAGCTAATATTAAATGCCACTGTTACGTATCTTTCAGGGAGTAATGGATTTTTCATTCTGTAGTCTTCGATTTTTTTCCTCTAATAGAATTGCCTAAATAAGACAGCGTTTTTACGTTAATTTGCTATATTCCCGTTATATATATATAAAGATTTGTATTGATTTGTCTTTTTGTTTTAAAAATGTAGTATTAAAAAAAATGTAGTATTAGTGTTTATGTTATTTAAATGCAGTATTAGTGGTTCTGTAATTTATAATGTACATTCATTTCTCCCACTTTTCCTTTTTTCTTTTGGCCCTTCCTTTGGTCCCATTCATTTCACTTCTTTTTGCAAACCTTCTGTAGTGCAGACCACTGGAACTTTTTGTTTACTTCTCTTTGAAAGCATCAGCTGCCCCAAAGTTGTCCTTGTCAGAGAAGGCTCTTGGTTTTTTTTTTCTTTTTTGGGGGGTGGGGGGAGTTCTTTACTCTGTAAAAAACAATACCTTTATTAAAGGAGTTCTGGGAGTCATTTCAGGCAGAGAAAGAAATGTTAGAGGTGGGAGTCATATATTATAGGAATTACAAAGTGCTCTGTCACAAATATGTCAAAATAGAGCACCAAAGAAACTTGCAACCAGAATATGCAGAATATTCCATTAAGGTTATAACCAAGTTTTGCCTGGCTATAATAATGTCTTCTGTAATTCTGACCTGTAAGTAGATAAACTTAGTATTTCTGTCATTATGTGAAATCTGGTTATTTGTTTGTTTTTGCTGTTTTTATTTTTGAATACTTGAACTTCAAAATCCTCTCATTTTCATCTGGAAGACAGGTAAAATGTCAGGAACCTACAGTTGTTCCCTCTGGTGAGGCTAGTGTAACCGCTCACGTTTACTGAGCCTTCGCTATCCTCGGGCGCTCTGCTGTGCACTTGTGCCATTAACCTTCACAGCAACCCTAGGAGCCGCGTACCTATTGCCGGTTTTTAGACGAAAAGCTGAAACACAAGAGAGATTAAGTCACTTGCCAAGATGCCTCAGATAATAAGCAGACCTGGAGTTCAAGCCTGGTCTCTCTGACCACAGTATCTGTGCTTCTTGGAGCTCACCAGCTTGGTTTGTCAGTTACTCCTGAGGGAGTACTCACTGACTGAATTTTGGATTCTGTCATTCCATATTTATACATTTGGTGTCCTTGATTCTGTGTCTCACAAGTGGATACACACACAAACATGTACATGCAGTTTAGCTAAGCATTCAGATTTCCTTCCTGCCCACATTTTTTTCTCTTGTCACCCTCACCACCATTGACCCCAAATTTCAGCAAATGTTTATTAAGCATCTACTATGCTCCTCAGCTAAGTCCTAGAAATTCAGGTGTTTCGAGGTAAGAACAACAGCAGTGCAAAAAAGCTCAACTCTGCTCTTACCTCAAGGAGTTAATCTGTTCAGAACCAGACCTTTAAATGAATACAGCACAAAAAAGATAATTGTCATACAAGCCATGAGGCTAGAAGAAGACTGTGCCTGGAAGAATGAGGAAAGTCATTAGTAAGACTTTATTAAGGAGGGAGGCGTTTGTGGTGGGATTAGGGAGAAGAAAGGAAGAGAGCTGAGGAGGTGAGGTAGGGATGGCAGCTTCAGGCAGAGGCAGGTAGGCCAGAGAACTCGGTGTGTAGGGAAACTGCAGACCAGAGCTAGTGGAGAGGAATTGTCAGTGAGGAGTGACAGGAAAAGAGCCTGGACAGGTAGCCGTGCAGGATCATGAAGGATTCCACACACCCTCAGAAGTGTAGGTGTGTTCCAGTGCTGTTAGAGAATTTCTGCAGGGTACTTATTTTTATCCATTGCTTTTTATCTAACTTTTTTATTGCCCTGCTTCCCTTTAAAAACATCATCTTCTGGTCTCTGAGGATTCTTCTTGAATTTTAAATAAATTTAACACATGTAGGAAAGATGGGGCTCCATGGAAAAATTACAGAACCTCAGAATAAAGTACAAAAAAATTATTCCCTCAAATTATACATTGTGTTTATTCTGCTTCTAAACATCTCTTACTAAATGGGCTGAATAAATGAACTGTTTTAGCCATCATCTATGGAGAAGGCAATGGCACCCCACTCCAGTACTCTTGCTTGGAAAATCCCATGGATGGAGGAGCCTGGTGGGCTGCAGTCCATGGGGTCGCTAAGAGTTGGACACAACTGAGCAACTTCACTTTCACTTTTTCACTTTCATGCATTGGAGAAGAAAATGGCAACCCACTCCAGTTTTTTTGCCTGGAGAATCCCAGGGGCAGGAGAGCCTGGTGGGCTGACGTCTATGGGGTCACGCAGAGTCGGACACGACTGCAGTGACTCAGCAGCAGCAGCAGCAGCAGCCATCCTCTATGTTGAACTTGGACCTCCCAGGTGGCGCTAGTGGTAAAGAACCTGCTTGTCAATGCAGGAGACACAGGAGGTGTGGATTTGATCCCTGGGTTGGAAAGATCCCCTGGTGTGGGAAATGGCAACCCACTCCAGTATTCTTGCCTGGAAAATTCTATAGACAGAGAAGCCTGAGGGGCTACAGTCCGTGGGGTCACAGAGTTGGACATGCCTGAGCACATACTTAGACGCGCGCGCATGCGCGCACACACACACACACACACACAGTGAAATTAAAGAGAAGTGTAAACCAAAACTAGGTTTAAATTAAAATATTTGCCTCTGTTTATAAGACAGAAAATGGAATGGAAGTATCAAACATGCTTTATTTTAATAAATACAGAATCTTGGCTTTCAAATCAGATTCTCTTTTGTGCTCCTCTAATGGGTAAAAGACTTCAGGTACTGGTGAGCCTTGGATTCACCCACACCTGTATATGCTCATCACCTCCATTATGAGACCTCCACCCTTCACAGAATACGAGTGTTGAGACATTCAGAATCAGGCAGAATGCAAAGAAATTTTGGCTTTCATTAGTTTTAATAATTGCAGTACTGTTTCCTCCATGCTATTTTTCAACTTTCCTAATCTGAAATGCTTACAATGAATACTTAGATAAGCATTAATGTGTATGAATCACTCAGAGAAAGTTTTCAAAAAATAATCAGAAGTCAGACAAGGCGTCACATAAAGAATGTGGAGTTTGATATCAGACGGTACTGGTGCAAATTCTAGCTGTGCCATTTAGTAGCTGTGTGATCTTGGGCTGATTATTTAACTTCACCAAGCCTAGGTTTCCAAATCTATTAAACAGAGATTAATCTGTTTGTCAGGAACATTGTAAGGATTAGTGATAATGTTAGACACAGGGAGCTCGTAGGTAAGATTATGGGCTCTGGAGCCAGGCTACCTGGGTTTGAACCCTGGCTCTGCACTTTACTAGCTCCGTGACCTTGGACATGTTCCTTAATCTCTGTCCTCAGTTTCTTTATCAGTTAAAAGGGAGTGATGGAAGTTCATATCTCATAGTGGTTATTAGTTAATGTTTGCACACTTCTAAGAACAGTGCCTGGTACATAGTTAGTGCTAGTTAAGTGTTTGTTAAATAAATTGTTAATTAAAATTCCTGGCACCATGTAAACAGTAAAAGGTATTTGTATTCAATGTATAATTGATTCCATGTGAAAACAAATCTTAAAAATTGATAGCCATACAACCCCTCACCATGTCTTTTTAATTACCAAGACTTAGTCTTATCAATACAAATCTCAGAGGTACAAGGAAAGTTTATCATTTATATTCTAAATTGTTTCTGCTTGATGCAAATTAATATGTTTTTCTAAGAGGGACCTTCCGTGTAATTAGTTGTGTGTAATAAGCCTAATAAATCTAACCTGTGCATCACAGGTCTCTTGTCGTTAGCCCAAGAGGAATACTTCCTTTCTGAACTGACCTGTAACCTATAAGTAGCCCATCATCTCTCATGATTGCTTCTAGCAATCTTCCTGCTTACTGGAAGAACCGGAGATCAGATTTCTGTATATATAATTCTAGTTTTCTGCCCTGGAACCAAAAAAGGGTGGGATAGGCTGAAACAGGTTTTGTTAGTAAAATGTTTATTAAAAGTCTTCCATTTGTTACCCTCCTGCCACCAGTATTATGTAAAATGTGCAGAGAGCTTTGCATCAGCAAACAGAGTGAGACCTTGTCTTTATCCTTCAAGCCTGCTTAGCCCTGGCCAGGCATTAAGCCTGGAGCATGGAAGGTGGCTCAAAGGCTTCTGTTTCCTTTTGTCTTATTTCTCCCCTCTTCATCTCCTTCCTCCTCCTCACTCCATTTTGGGCTGAGGAAGAGCGTTTAATTCACCTCTCAGCTCACTAAACTCTCTCACTGGACAAACAGATGCCTCACCCTGGTCAGCAGGATCACATTTCACGTCAGCTGTGATGATTGTTCTTGTGTCCTCCTGTCAGGTAGGGAGGAGGTGACTGATGTTTGGCAGTAAACTGTGCAGCTGGCCTTCTCTTGCCAGTGGGCAACAAAATACGCATTGACGTCAGTGATGGCTGATTGGCATTCAGTTTGTGCAGTGGGTCAGCTCTGGCTCCACACTCTGCTACTTTTCATTTGTCAGCTTTCATTTCCTCATAATTGTCTTCTTCTCTCCTATTATAATAACTGCAAAAGACATGTAACTCTTCAGCAAGACTGGATATCTGAATTCTACTGGCAATTTTGGAAACAAGGATAAATTTAACGCGAAAGCCATCTGCTTCTCTGTAGGAGGATTTTTAAAATTATAAATTAGACATTATAACACACTATTGGAGATTAAAAGTTGCCTGGGTTGTGTTGATTCCTGGAAATCATTTACTTTTTTCTTAGCCTGAAGACTGGTTTTCAATGTCTTGGTTACTTTTTTCTTTTTTAAAAAAAATGACTTGAAATAGTTTACCTAAGGACTTCTATTTAGTCTTTGTCATGTAAATAGTAAATCCTGAAAATATTTAGTAATTCTATTTCACAACAATAAACAGTGACAAGCTGTTCAACATCTTCTGTATCTTTTTCACCACCTCTGTTTTGTTCTTTATGTCCTGACTACTGGAAGAGTGGTCAGGGGACCAGCATGAGCATCACTTTGGAGCCTGTTAGGACTGCAGACTCTCGAACTCCCCTACCCCAGGCCTACTGAATCAGAACCGCATTTCAGTGGTTCCCCAGGTGATTTGTATGCATGCTAATATTTGATCTGTTTCACTCTGACAGTATTCGCTAATGTGCTTTGTTCCCATCAGACAGTAATCATCAGGATCAGCTTATTTACTCTTTGTTCAGTTCAGTCACTTAGTCGTGTCTGACTCTTTGCGACCCCATGGACTGTAGCCTGCCAGGCTTCCACGTCCATCACCAGCTCCCAGAGCTTATTCAAATTCATGTCCATTGAGTCTGTGATGCCATCCAACTGTCTCACCCTCTGTCATCCCCTTCTCCTCCCAGCTTCAATCATTCCCAGCATTGGGGTCTTTTTAAATGAGTCAGTTCTTCGCATCAGGTGGCCAAAGTATTGGAGTTTCAGCTTCAGCATCAGTCTTTCTAATGAATATTCAGGACTGATTTCCTTTAGGATGGACTGGTTGGATCGCCTTGCAGTCCAAGGGACTCTCAAGAGTCTTCTCCAACACCACAGTTCAAAAGCATCAATTCTTCCGCGCTCAGCTTTCTTTATAGTCCAACTCTAACATCTGTACATGACTACTGGAAAAACCAAAGCTTTGACTAGACGGACCTTTGTTGGCAAAGTAATGTCTCTGCTTTTTAATATGCTGCCTAAGTTGGTCATAACCTTTCTTCCAAGGAGCAAGCGTCTTTAAATTTCATGGCTGCAGTCACCATCTGCAGTGATTTTGGAGCCCCAAAAAATAAAGTCTGTCAGTGTTCCCAACTGTTTCCTCATCTATTTGCCATGAAGTGATGGGACCAGATGTCAGGTTGCTTACTCTTTGTAAGGCCTTGTTATTCCTAAAACATTAGCCCTTTGCTAATGGTGTTTGGGCACTGATAATTTATGTAACTTAATGATAAGAGTAATAATAGTTGATTTTTCTTATCAGGAAGATTTGGGTCAATCAATCACTTTAAAAATATAAAGCAGAAAACAATAATAGCAGTTCTAATACTGTTTTCAAATACATCCATGGTCTGTTAGTGGTTAGATAATAAATAAATAGAGGACTCAGCTTGTGAAGCCAAGTTGATTTCCAAGCGAACTAGTCAACAGTAATTAATCTGCTCTGTAGTTAGAAACTCTACCCCAAATGCTTTCTTTATTGACATTTTATGTGACATGTAAATCAAGTGAGAAAATATGGATATAGCAGGAAATCCCAAAGCTAACGTCACAGTAAAACCTTGGAGTATATGCCTCAGAGTATAAGATGCCATAAATCATCTTCATATGAAAAGGACAAGATGTGTCTATTTTAACATGTCATGCATTCTTAAAATAAATATGGATTTCTAAAATGAATGTAGGTGTATATTTGAGATTTGCCTTGTAAACATCCTAATTATTCCCATTCACTTGTTAAGGATGCTTTTAACAAAGCATCAATATTGCAGAGATGAGAAAGCCCTCACTTGTCAAGTTCTGCTAGCAGAGGGATAAATTAGAAAATCTGTCATCTCCATACAATGTAAAGGATTTTCCCCACGTTTTATAATAGCCTTACCTCCATTTTTAAGTTGTATTAAACTTCTTTGAAGAGTGATGGTGATACAGTTAAAAATAAAAAACAAAAAAACCCACCTGGCTTGGAGTTCAAAGGACTTGTATTTGAATACTGGTTAAGCCACTTGTAAATAGTTTGGGCAACTCAATTAACCACTTTCAGCTTCAGTTTCCCCCTTTGTAAGGTAAGGACATTCATGATTGAGATAATATATAGAAAAATACCAAGTGTGTAATGCTTAGTCCAAAGTAGGCAAGATTTAAATGATGTTTGGATTTGATTATAACTCATACACCATGTTGAAAGACTAGTTGTCATTTTGCTTCAAAAACTTATGCTTTCTTTTTTTTTTTTTTATTTTTAAACTTTACAATATTGTATTAGTTTTGCCAAATATAGAAATTAATCCACCACAGGTATACTTGTGTTTCCCATCCTGAACATGCTTTCATATCTTAAAATTTTGAAGCTAAGAGTTCTTTGAGAAAGTGTGTCTTTTCCCTGCTATGCTCAGGAAATGTTGAAAATCTTGATTGATCTGACACATTCAACGTATGTTATGAGTGAGAGTTCAAGCAATTACTCCCACACAAATAACAAATTACCTCAAGGAAAAAAACTTTATACCTTCAAAATTTTGTTGTTTAGTCAATCAAGTATGAATAAAAATAATATCAAAATAATGCTAGTCTGAACCCTGAATTGGAGTAAGAAGTATCAATATGAACTCAAAGGTTAACATTTCTTTTTAATACATATATATATAGAAAGGAATCAACATAAATATAGGGTGTGGGTGTGTGTACACCAATAAGCATTCATACATATATTTCTTCTGTTTGATGACAGCCCAGCTGCAGTGAGTACATCAAGATCTTAGTCTTGGTTCTTGAATACCATTTCTCTGTAAAAGAAATCAGGGCTCCTTGGAAAAGTGGTTGATTCCTGGGATGGGACAGGAAAGTACAAGATGAGCCTGGAACATCTTCTGGTACCAAAAGATAAGGAAATACTTAAAATAAAAAGAAAATTTTAAAAGATGGGGGCGTGTTGAAAGGATACAGGAGCCAACCTGAATTATCTCCTAGTGGCCAAAGTTGGAACTATTTAAGCATCAGAAGGTGTCTCAGATGGTAAGGAATCTGCCTGCAATGCGGGAGACCCAGGTTCGATCCTTGAGTTGGGAAGATCCCCTGAAGAAGAGAATGGCAATCCACTCCAGTATTCTTGCCTGGAGAATTTCATGGACAGAGGAGCCTGGCAGGCTACAGTCCATGAGGTTGCAAAGAGTTGAACATGACTGAGCTATTAAACTTTAGCTTTCTTCTTTCAGTATTAAATTATAATCCAAAGAATAAAATAAATACTTATGATGAACATATTATGACAGTGTTGTAAAAAATAAAGAAATGATCTAACCAATAAATAAATAAGAGGGGAAGAAGGGACAACTCTTGAAGAGTTGTGATTAATACTGTAGAAGGAATACAGGAAACAAAAGCTTCCCATTAGACCACCACAGTGATCATTGCTACAGTCAAGACCTGCCAATGAGTGCTAAACTAGTAGGTGAACGTTTAAGGAGAAAAGGGTATATATAGTGCCAATGTATCTTCTCTAAAATATTTATTAATTTCAAAGAGAAAAATAATTTTATAATGGGGTAACCCAGCAGATACCACCTTAAGAGATCAAGATTAACCCCACTTGTCATTAAGGCATAATACCTGCTCCCCCTGATATGAAGCCCTGAGAAGAATACATCACCTCTGTGATGTTCTTGGAGAAGGCAATGGCACCCCACTCCAGTACTCTTGCCTGGAAAATCCCATGGATGGAGGAGCCTGGTAGGCTGCAGTCCATGGGGTCGCTAAGAGTTGGACACGGCTGAGCGACTTCCCTTTCACTTTTCACTTTGATTCATTGGAGAAGGAAATGGCAACCCACTCCAGTGTTCTTGCCTGGAGAATCCCAGGGATGGGGAAGCCTGGTGGGCTGCCATCTATGGGGTCGCACAGAGTCGGAAACAACTGAAGCGACTTAGCAGCAGCAGCAGCTGTGATGTTCTTCTCCAAAAGTAATCATCTTAATCTAATCGTGAGAAAACACTTGGCAAACCCAGACTGAGAGACAGTCTACAAAATATGTGACCTGCCCTGGTCACAGTCAAGACAGACAAGGAAAGTCTGAGGAGATGTTGCAAATTAGAGAAGACCAAGCCTGGCAGACTACAGTCCATGGGCAGAGTCGGACACGACTTAGCAACCAAACAGCAACGAAGAAGTCATGACAACTAAGTGCAGTGTGGAATCCTGCACTGAGAAGGGACGTTAGTGAAAACACTGGGGAAATCTTAATGAAGTCCATGTTTTAATTAACAGTGCTGCATCGGTGTTATCCTTGGTTTTGATTATTTATAGTTATATGGAATGTTAATACTGGAGGGGGGAGTTGCATGAAGGACAGAGGGAGTTCTTCTTACTTTATTGTGGCCACTCTTCAGTAAATCTAAATTTATTTCAGAATTAAAAGTTAAATAATACCAAAACGAATCCATCATAACATGGCATACATTCTATGACAGAGAAACAAGAATCAAAAAAAATGTCTGAGGAAATAGCAGCCATCTTTGAAGTATTCACTTGCAGATCAGAGCATCAGAGAACACATTAAACTAGGCATTAAACTAAAAGGAGGTTTCCTTTCCAGCAGGACAGGGGTTGGGTCTGGGTCTGGTTTAGAGAGGAATGCCCACATGACTGTTCATAATGCTTTTCAAAAGTCAGGTAATAATGTGGGGTCCTTGATTTTTCGCTATTGTCGGGAGACTATCTTTCTTTGTTTGTAGAATGGTTGACACATGTATGCACTCAGATGTTTGATGAAGGAAAGAATTTGATGTGCTGAAACATTAACCCATTCCATATGAATAAATAACGATAAAAAATCCTGCATAGCTCTGCTGTTTTCATATTTCATCCCTCTTGCTCACCCCTTGTTTCACTATATGCCTTTAAGCAGAAAGCTGCAGACTGTGAACAAAGCAAGTTGTCCAGATTCCACTAAGAAATAAAAAGACTTTTAAGTGTCTTCCCATTGCCTGATAATTATTAACTTGTTCAAAAAATAGCTACATGTCACTGGGCCAGAGAAGGACACAAAGGTGGTTAACAGTGAATGCTCTGTAGTCAGATTTGGTTCCTCTTGCAAGCCTGCAGCTTAGTATAATTTCTAGCAAGATCCTTAACATCCTACCCTCATTCCTCCTAGAATAAGGATACCTTATGGGGTTATTAAGAAGAAATCATCTTAGGAAAGCTTAGATCAGCTTCTGGCACTTTTAAAGAGACGATGACAACATATTCATTCAGCAGTCCTTCACTAAGTGGCTGTCAGTGTGCTGAGTCTGGGGTTGCAGTCCGCTTTCTGCACTCTCAAGGAGTTTAGTCTGATAGGGAAGACAGATAAGTAAAACAGAAAGAATTGCTATTCTTCCCTCGTATTGAGTAGCTTACTCAGCGGCTACTGTTTATTGAGCACCTGCTGTGTTTCAATAGCATACCTAAAGCATTATATATTATCTACTTTAAGTGTACATATCTACATATACTCATTATATATTGCTCATAGTCACTTTGTGGAGCATAGACATTGTCTCTATTCTGCAAGTAAGGAAACCAGGACTCTGAGAAATCAAGTAATGTGCCCAAGATCACACAGCTAAGCGGAAAACCCAAGATTTGCCTGACTCCAAAGCCTTCCTTGGAGAAGGTAATGGCACCCCACTCCAGTACTCTTGCCTGGAAAATCCCATGGATGGAGGAGCCTGGTAGGCTGCAGTCCATGGGGTCGCTAAGAGTCGGACACAACTGAGCAACTTCCCTTTCACTTTTCACTTTCATGCATTGGAGAAGGAAATGGCAACCCACTCCAGTGTTCTTGCCTGGAGAATCCCAGGGATGGGGAAGCCTGGTGGGCTGCCGTCTATGGGGTCACACAGAGTCGGACACGACTGAAGCGACTTAGCAGCAGCAGCAGCAGCAGCAGCAAAGCCTTCCTTAACCCATAGATCGCATGATTACAAATTAAATATTTAATGCTTTGACAGGGTATAGACAACACCCACCTAAATGCTATCATAGTAATTCTGACGCACCTGATAGTGTTGCGGTGCCTCTTTGAATGTCCTGCAGGCTCAAGTTCCCGCTTTCTTCAGCTACCTGCAGGAACAGAGGTGACATGGGTGTAGCACTCCTCTTCTTCTAAGGTAGCAGGCGGCTTTCTTTTCCCAAATGGGTGCAGCCGAGGTTGAGTCTAGGCCACCATAGGCGCCCTGGTGCTCTCCTAGTTTTTCTGTCTTCCTGCCAGTGAAGCGTCCAGTGTGGGTGCTGTGAGGAGGGGAGTCCAAGCCAAGTCCCTCTTTGAGTTTGTTCTACTTAAACTCAAAGGGAGTCGGGGCGGGGTAGGGGGGAAGGGTTTCAGATTGAAGGGGATGAGAATGGCTCTTTGAGACATTAAAATGTTACAGTGCTATTTGGAGAGTATCCTCAACTTACATGTGCTGAAACTCATCCTGTGATTATGGTTTAAAGGACAGCAATTATTGGACCTATTTCAGGATCTCCAAACACACATCCCAGAGCTTCTTGTGCTTTTCCATGTGACTGAAATTAACATCTTCCTCTTTAGATATTATTTGACCGTCTTGTCTTTGGCTGGTTTGAGTGTAGTTTTTTAGAAAATGAGAAACACCTGTCAATATGAATACATGGATTGTGATGGGGTGTGAATTGTTAGGTTTGGAGTGAGCTGAGAAGATAAGACCTCTCTGACAGTCAGTTTGGAAAGCCAAGTGTAGGACTGAACTGTAGGCACATGATGGAGGGCGGCATTCTCGTTGCCTTGCGTTTCTGGACACCAAGGATGGACCACACCACTGTTCCTCCAGCTTTAGACACACCGTCCCTCTCCCCACGTGCACCATCTTTTCTCTTCTGAACCCTTAAGCTTCTTTTTTCTTTTTAGTATTTAGCTGTTTTTCTTTCTAGTATTTATTTGTTTGCTTATTTATTTGATTGTGCCAAGTCTCACTGAGGCATGTGGAATCCTCCATCTTCACTGCAGCACACGGAGTCTTTCAGTTGCATCATTCGGAATCCAGTTCTCCGACCGGGGATTGAACCCAGGCCTTCCTGCACTGGGAGCCTGGAGTCTTAGCCATTGGACCACCAGGAAAGTCCCTCTCCTCACCTTGTTTACCCTCCCAGTGTATTTTCTCAGGAGCCATTTCTGTGAAGGGCAGTCATTGGTAACGATGGCTTCACTTCAGGAGAAGGGAGCTAACACTTCACATCTACTGTGCTCCAGGAATCAAGAATCTTACGTTCCTAATCTCATTTACTCCTCATAGCATCCTATCTGGGTAGGCAAATTATCCCCACACTTATAGGTACAGAAAGAAAGATTCAGGAAAGTTAAATAACTTTAATTACTAGACAGCTACTGAAGCCCTCACGCCCTAGAACCTGTGCTCTGCAATAAGAGAAGTCACTGCAATGAGAAACCCACGCACCGCAACCAGAGAGTAGACCCCCCTCCCTGCAACTAGAGAAAGCCCAAGCACAAGCATCCGAGATCCAGCACAACCAAAAATAAAAATAAATAGAGAAGTGCGCCATAGTCTTAAGGTGTGAGTAGAGTGTGAGTTTCTGTTAACTTACTGGATCTGCACAGCAGCCTGCTGGCTACACATGTTTCTGTGTTACAGCTGTGGAGCTTGAGGCTCAGGAAGACAGCCTGTGTCCCACAGTCAGTCTGATGCAGGAGACTTGCTTCAGCCCCCTGGGGGCACCTCTGAAAGCTCACCCTGCAGTGCAGACACTGGCCAGAGGAGAGCCAGTTCTTATCACTAAGGTGTGTCCTTCAGTCAGGAGTCTGTTGCAGCATAAAGAGAGTATGGCTGTAACTTACAAAATAACAGGAATTTGTTCCTCGGCTGAGAACACGGAACTGTGTGAGGGCTTAGCAAAAGGGCACAAGCTTGCATTTACACCAGAGTGCTCACTGCGTTTGTCTTCCGTGGTAACTGTCATGTGTATTGAAGGCCACAGTGCTTCCAGAGTGCATGCTATATATCAAAGCTGCAGATTTGGTGTGACTGATATCATAAGGGGAAGGCCATTAACTGTTGAGAAGTATAATGCCACCACATTACATAAATGAGTAAATAAGTGATAATGATGATAAGTGGCCTGTGGTCGAGCCGCAGAGCCATCACATGTTAATGAGCTATTCAGATGAGTATCTGTCTATTCAGGATGTGGGAGCCAACACTTCATAGAGTTGTTACTTAGGAAACACTGTCCTCAGTTGCCTTAAAAGGTTCTCTTGCTACCTTGGAGTAATGGCTATGAGAGCAGCCAGTCCCTTGGTTGTGTTTAGGTAAATATCTTAGAGTTTTACTCATTTGTTTCTTTAGAGACTGTATAAGCTCAAGAGCTCTTAATCATGGAGTCATTGAAATTCTAAAATTAGCAAATTCAAGCTGGTTGTCCTTATCAGTGGAATTTTTCTTTTCAGCCTTAAAAATAAATGATTTAAAGTCCTTTTTCCAGTTTCTCACTCATTCTCTTTGAGAAGAAAACTTAATTCATTAACACATTCATTCAAGAAATATTTATTGAATGCTTAATATTTGCTATTCATTGTGCTGAATGCCCACTCCAGTACTCCTGCCTGGAAAATCCCATGGATGGAGGAGCCTGGAAGGCTGCAGTCCATGGGGTCACTGAGGGTCGGACACGACTGAGCGACTTCCCTTTCACTTTTCACTTTCATGCATTGGAGAAAGAAATGGCAACCCACTCCAGTGTTCTTGCCTGGAGAATCCCAGGGACGGGGGAGCCTGGTGGGCTGCCATCTGTGGGGTCGCACAGAGTCAGACATGACTGAAGTGACTTAGCAGCAGCAGCAGTAGCAGTGCTGAATGCTAAGGAAACACCACAAGTTACATGCCACCCCATGCTCACAGAGTGAATTAGTAGTGGTATTGTCGATACAGCGTATTATAAAATTAGTATGAGAAATTCAGTATAGTTTGAGAGCATAGATGAAAGTAACGTTTATTTCCATCCCACTAGATTTCGGTTTTGGAAATTTCTTTAAAAGTGGTGAACTGCTGGCAACGTGGTGTGGCAGCCCCCCTTATGCAGCCCCAGAAGTCTTTGAAGGGCAGCAGTATGAAGGACCACAGCTGGATATTTGGGTATTTCTTTGCTTTGCTGTGTTAAATGCATCTATCATGATAATACTGGGTACGCTGGCCCATTTTGAAGCTCTTGGTACCTAACACATAGATAGTAGTTCATACTTTTCCTGTCCACTGGCCTGTAATTAGTCAGCGTAAAGATTCTAGGAAAGAATTTCTAGGGGAAGATGTTACCATCCTAATATCAACAGTGATTTAAAGTTTAGTAATCAAAATGATTAAGTTTAGTTCTTTTGGTATTTATTATAGGATGCTTTATTGCAGTAGTCAGCATTCCAGCTTTTTTTTTTTTTTCTGAGACAGTAGTAAATTCAAACAGGAATTTTCAGTCCGTATAATTTTAAGAGCTTGAGGATATTTTAGGAAAACAAAGCGTGTTCAAAGTTCTCAGTAGAAAAATGACAGCCTTATTTTCTTCCACAGAGCATGGGAGTGGTTCTTTACGTTCTTGTCTGTGGAGCTCTACCATTTGATGGACCAACTCTTCCAATTTTGAGGCAGAGAGTTTTAGAAGGAAGATTCCGGATTCCATATTTCATGTCAGAAGGTAACAACCTGTTTATCTTAAAATTGTGCTTTACAGAATTTTTTCTGAAAATGAATGCCTAAAGAAAGGCTTCTCTTTTTCTAAGAGTTTGGGTGCTAAATAAAGTGACCGAATCACTTTAAAAGTCATAGAAATAAGCAACCCCCTCCATGTAGGTGAGAGAAATTCCAGCCTTCCTACTTGTAACTGGAACAGAAAGTGTCCCAGATTAAGAACAGTAAATCTTCCCGTTTGCCCTCGTCTGTGAGTGTCCTACGTGTTTATTTTAGCCTTTGAGAGGCACTTTGTAGATGCAGATTTACAACCATGTCACTCTTAAGTATGAAATGGATTTTCCCATATCTTCTGGTGGGAGGTTACAAAATTAAGCTTTTTATTTAAACTTAAAACCAACTAGCAAAACAACTGAATTAAGATGAAGTGCTATAATCCCTTCCAGTCTTGTACTGAGTTGCTGCATAGGCAGCAGTTAAGTTCACTCAGTTTAGATTTTGGTTATCATCCTTAACTTAGCAGTTCCTAGTAAGAGAAGTAATGTTCTAGTACTTAAGAAAGTAGATTTTGGAGCCAGACCACCTGGTTTAATCCTGAGTCCACCACTTACTGGCGGTCTGACCTTGGCAAGTTATATTTCTGTGCTTCAGTTTCCTCACTCTATAAAATGGAAGTAACAATAGTTGCTAACAGGGGTGTTGAGGTATTAATTAAATTCATCTGTGTAGAGCTCTTAGCATGGTGCCTGGCACTTAACTCGTGATGGAAGGTTAGCTTATGCGGGGTAGTAAAGAGGGTGCTGTCAGCTCAGAGGATAAGCAAGAGCCCAGAATTGCAGCAGTACAGTTTACCTAATGTCATCAGAAGTAACTGCTGTTTCACCTACATTTTCCTCAGTTGCACTGATATGGAGAATAGCAACAGTCCCTTGGAGGGCTCTTGCCTCACACAACCTTAGTATATCAGCCTCAGAAGTGACCGGAAGGATCCATTGCTATTTGCTTGTTCTAGGAAAAAGACTTTTTTTTTCTCTTTCTTTAGTGGAAATCTAAGTCTGTGTCTAGATATTTTCAATTAAGAAATTCAATAGAAAGGTTCGTTTAGTACAGATTTGAATAGACCTACACCCTCCTGTTTTTCTTAAGTATTCATTCACGGAGATGGTTAATTTCACGGGTCACCATGCATCGTGTGAACTTGACGAATACAAATAGCTTTCAGGTTTTATTTACTCATTTGACCTTCTGCTTTCCAGTGGGCCCTGTGGAGGATACAAAGATTATCACCACTGTACAAAGTCACGAGTCAGGTAAATACGCCAAAGTGCAAGGAGAATCACATGACTTCCGTAACACTGTGTTTTCTGTAGATTGTGAGCACCTTATTCGAAGGATGTTGGTCCTGGACCCAGCCAAACGGCTGACCATAGCGCAAATCAAGGAGCATAAGTGGATGCTTGTGGAAGTTCCCGTGCAGAGGCCTGTTCTCTATCCACAAGAGCAAGAAAACGAGCCGTCCATCGGGGAGTTTAATGAGCAGGTTCTGCGATTAATGCACGGCCTTGGAATAGATCAACAGAAAACCATTGAGGTAAAGGGATTGGAGATTTGACTAAAGATATTTCAGGATTCTGTTGTATCAATACTTAGTAACTTAAAATTTCATTCTCATACTTGTCAACCTGGTCTTCTGGCCAAACCAGCACCTCGGCGTGCAATTTAGTATTCCTGGACATTTCATCACACTCTATTTTTGTTTGCTTTTAATCAATATATAAATTCTTGCCTTTGCCCCATCAGCCAAAAAATTCAAAAGGAAGTGTTATGTATGTTTGAGGAAAGACAGTGATGGAAGCTTAGCAAATAAAAATTAGAAAGTTTCTTCTAAGATGAAACATAAACTCTTATAGGTAATAAGCTAGTTTATATGGGATGTAAGTGTGCAGATACAGAACAAGGCGAGAGCTAAACATAAAGGAAGAAGGGAAGACAGCAGGTTTAGGAAAACCAGTGGGATTTAGATGTGAGCTGAAGAAACTCAGAAGGCAACAACAGGTGGATTCCTGATTTGGAAGTTTTATGGGTCATAGACCTGAGAAGGTCAAGAACCTGGGAAATTGCTCATCAGCTTTATTTCTGTCCTTTAATAGTTAGCATATTCATAGGATATACATATTTTTAATACCTCCACAGCAGTCAAAAACAGTATTTTTAAGAATGAAGCATAACAAGAATATAAAATGCGCCCCGGTGAAGACAGAGTACTATGGCCCGTGCTGCCTTTGCGTCGCTGTTGCCATAAGTGAAACCACACTGCCCTGCTTTTGCCCACCACGCGCTCAGCGAGGCCTTTGTCCTTGCCCATGACGGCAGCTGTGAGCGCAGTTCCCTTGGCCAGTGATGTTTGCTGCCGCTGCTCTGCACACGAGCTGCACTGCACAGCACCTATGCAGCCTGTCACGTGGAATTAGAAGCCAAAGGAGCCGCTGTTTTTCTTTTTCAATAGCATCGTTGGAGAGCTGGCCAGCTAGGGATGTGAAAAATTGGGAAGCAACTTTATTTTCAAGGTTTCACGAGGGTGGGACTGCAAAAACAAGAGGAAAAAATTACCTAAGAATGGAGACACAGCGTCTCTCAACCTAGTGTCCAAACGTCATTCTCCAGCCCAAAATAATCACCAGAAATTTCCCCAAAGACTTTAATCATTGACCTCAGGGTTGGCAGTGCTTTGGGCTTGTGTCGAGGCTGTGGAATTAGAGCCTGTGGGCTCAGGTTGCTAACCAGCCTTACAGCCTAGTTACAGCCATGAGATGGGACCACAGTGACAGCGTTGGGGAACGCTGCATGAGACAATGATGGCGTTTTCTCTGAATGCAGAAAAATAAATGGATTCAATTAATGTAAAAGGACCAGTCAAGTCATTCAGAGGTATCACCCTTTATACAATTAATGAAGTTATCTGTCTTCTCTTCTGAATTCTGGAATACCTTTCATTTTGAGGCAGACTTTGCTTGTTACTCTTTTTTTTGTTGTTGTTGTTGTTTTTAAGAACACATGATCTCTTCCCTCCCTTTTTTATTTATTTATTTACTTATTTTAGCCAGACTCCTTGCATTCTGTTTTTTAATTTATTTTTTTATTGGATAATTGCTTTACAGAAATTTGCTGTTTTCTGTCAAACCTCAACATGAATCAGCCATAGGTGTACATATATTCCCTTAGGGTTTTCATTTTATTGAAGATTAGTTGATTTATAGTGTTGTGCTTTTCCCTCTTTTTTAGAAAGGTGTAAATCACTGCATTGGTTTTTATGGTTCTCCGCCTTTGGCACTTGTTTTCTCTTGCAGGCTTTGCAGAACAAGAGCTATAACCACTTTGCTGCCATTTATTACTTGTTGGTGGAGCGCCTGAAATCACACAGGAGCAGTTTTCCTGTGGAGCAGAGACTTGATGCCCGCCAGCGTCGGCCTAGCACCATCGCCGAACAAACAGTTGCCAAGGTAACGCCCTATTAGCCAATAGTCTTATCGGTGCGTGTGCCTGTTCAGACGTTTGACACGTTTTCCGTGGCCTAGTACAAAGGGCTAGGATTTCATCCTCTACACCTTGTTTCTCGGTAAAGTTTCTGTCTGTCATTTACTAGGCTCTCAAAAACTTTACCATCTTCCTATTTGTAAGGGTTTAATTTTATTTCAGACAGTTTTTTTTTTCTTTAAGAGGCTTCTCTCTTTTTTTTAAATCATTCATTTATGTTGAGAATTAATGTAACTAGTCTGTACATTCAATTTCATTTAATAAATTTTTATTGCAGATTTACTGTGAAAGCTTCACTTATTAGGCACTACAGGGAAGAAGATGTATAAAACGTACCTTCAGGATGTATAAATGTGCCCTCAGAGTCATTACATTATAGAAGCAAAATAAGACAACATCATGAATAGCAATCCTTCAAAAATAATGAAAAGGCAAAATTTAGAAGATGCTATGAATGTCATCATTTTGAACTTGTGTAGATGTGTCATAGAACGTTTTTTAGAAAAAGGGCAAAGGGGAGAGAGATACATCTGATCGGGCAAGGCTTTGTGGGAGAGATGGCATTTAAGATAGAGCCTCACAGCTGTTCAGGAGAGGCAGCAGCTAGAGGCATTACACGTAGACAGAAGCAGTGTGACCAGAAGTACTCAAGTGGGCCAGTATAGACTTGTTCCAGTTAATTCACTTGAACTGAAGAATAGGGAAATGAAAGAGTCGGAGTGGTTAAGTTGAAGCCATGCTGTGAAGGGATTGAATGCCAAGGTAAAGGACAGAGTTGTTATTCAGTCACTCAGTTGTGTCCAACTCTCTGCGACCCCGTGGACTGCAGCACTCCAGGCTTCCTTGTCCTTCACCATCTCCCAGAGCTTGCTCAAACTCACGTCTGTTGACTCGGTGATGCCATCCAGCCATCTCATCCTCTGCCGTCCCCTTCTCCTCCTGCCCTCAATCTTTCCCAGCATCAGGGTGTTTTCTAATGAGTCGGCTTTTCTCATCAGGTGGCCAAAGTATTGGTGCTTCAGCTTCGGTTTACTAATAATTCAGGAAGAAATGAGGAACTGCTGAAGACTATTAAGCAAAAAAAGTGATAAAACTATATTGTACTTTAAGCTAAGCAATCTGCTAACATTGTGAAGGACAGACTGGATAGGGGAGAGAAGAAATTTGGCGAGTGCTATTAGATGATTATAGTTGATGAGAAATACTGACGACCAAACTAACATGGTGCCAGTGGAAGTAGGCAGGAAGGGCACGCGTAAGGAGCTGTCCCAGGTGGGCCCTGGCTGAACTCAGCCCTGGTCTGGAGAGGCAGCCCAGCATGGTGGGCTCTGGAGCACATCCCAGATTCTGCCATCTCCTACTGTGCACCTTAAAAAAGTTACCTGAGGTCTTTCTGTGCCTCAGTTTCTCAAGCTTTAAAATGGGAATAATTATAAGATGCTGGGACATTTACATTAAATAGTTAAATAATTGTTCAGCATATAGTAATAAATAATCAGTGATAAGTAATAAATAATGTTGGGGAGGAAGGGACAAGGAGAGGCGGCTCCATTGTTGAGCCCAAGGCTGAGGGAGTCACAGTGGTGGCGACTCAGCTGATGGGGAAGAATGGGCCTGAGTCCCCAGAGAGAGGCTGGCGCTAAGGAGAACTGGGAGATAGCCTGTACAGATCATTCACACGATCTTTCAGGATTTCCATCTACTTCTGTGAGTACCGTATTTAAAGTGGGAGTAAGAACAAAAGAGGTTTCACTTTGTATTTCTTGTTTGGCAGTCCTGCAAAATTTATAGAATTATAATAGAATCTTGCATTGACTTCTCCAGAGTATGTGAAAAAGAAACCCAAGGAAATTGAAATCTTCTTGATTTTAATAGGCAAATGATATGCTTTCTTATACATACTTCAATATCTCAAATAATGTGAATATTGAGACTAACGTGAGTAAAATAATGTATCGCCAAAGTTCCAGATATTTGGGTTGAAGTATCTCTGAGCACTTGTAATCCTTCAAAGTGGAGCAGTATTGCTTTCAAGATAGAGGGGGTGACAAAATGAGAATTCCAAATTTGGGGCAGCAAAAGGAAAATGGAGGTGACCCTTCCCTCTTGAAAATGCTGCAGCAGAAAAATAAGAAGCAGGGAAGCCCCACACTGAGCAGCTGCCCTCCCAGGCCTCTGTTCTTCTGAGATGTTACACAAGTGAGGGTTACATAAACGATCCCGCCAAGCACACACGTCTGTTATTGCACATGATTTCCTTTTCACAGTTAAATTTGACGCAAGTTCCTTAGATCTCAAGTTGTATTTCATTTGGCTTGAGGTTCAGATGTATTAGCATAGCTTCTTCTATTTGATAATTACTTTTTATTAAAGAGCACCCCATGAGTTCTTTTCATTGTATACATTGACCTAAATTATCATAGAAAGCTATTTCCTGTGACTTGAAATGTATCTAAAGAGTATGAGTCCCGTCTGAGTGCTGAGCAGCAGGCACTGGGTTGAAGTTCTCCCTTTCCTATGAGACTGGGGTTCTCATGTTTATTGTTGAACTTGTTAAAAAATAGATTTCTCTGTTTTTGTGAATATAAATATGCTTTAAGTTTTAATAGAGCCTATCCCCTTGAATTCTTTGATGTTCTGCTCTCTTTTTAAAGAAGTGGCAGATCACGTATTACTTGATGGAGCGATAGGAACCAGGGAGGTCACAGGATCCCATGCAGAGGTCACATGAGCAGTGCAGTCAGGCAGAGCTTGGGCTCCATACTGAGCTGAGTGACGTCAGCAAGTCAGCATCTCTGAACCCCAGTGTCCTTAACTATAGAATGGAAACAGCAGTACCTACTTACTTCACAAGTTTCCTACAAAGATGAAATTGGTGAATTGATTCCAGCGGTTCAGTTCAGATAGAACACTTACGTGCCAGACAGTGCCAGCCCTCCCGGTTTCATAGGTGCCCAGAAAACAAGTCTCTGGGAATTTATGGTGTAGTGATAAATAGCCCATGATTACTACTTAGAAAACAGTGAGATTCCCATCTTAGATGGATTGAGAGTTCTTATATTTGCCACATAGTATGCAGGAAACATGACATCTAATTGACTGTCAGATCAGATCAGTTGCTCAGTCGTGTCCGACTCTTTACGACCCCATGAATCATAGCACGCCAGGCCTCCCTGTCCATCACCAACTCCCAGAGTTCACTCAGACTCACGTCCATCAAGTCAGTGATGCCGTCCAGCCATCTCATCCTCTGTCGTCCCCTTCTCCTCCTGCCCCCAATCCCTCCCAGCATCAGAGTCTTTTCCAATGAGTCAACTCTTCGCATGAGGTGGCCAAAGTACTGGAGTTTCAGCTTTAGCATCATTCCTTCCAAAGAAATCCCAGGGCTGATCTCCTTCAGAATGGACTGGTTGCCTTTTTATTGTGAATTCTCTCTATTAGGTTTTCAGCTGTCCTTCAGGAGCACTAAAGATTTTTTCTGATAGGAAAAAGCATTTTCATTTTAATGGTGCTGGAAAGCATAAAATCAGAAGAAGAGATTCCAGTTAATAAATATGTGATCTAAAAAGTTATTGCAGTTAGTGGACGTGGTTATTATTTATGACCACTCTTTTTTAAAATTTTTTATTAAAGTATAATTGACTTACAGTGTTGTGTTAATTTCTGCTATACAGAAAAGTGACTCAGTTATACACATATATTCCTTTCCACTGTGGTTTATCCTAGGATATTGAACCCAGTTCCCTTGTTGTTCATCTATTCTGAATGTAAGTTTGCATCTGCTGTCTGCAAACTCCCAGTCCAGCCCTCCTGCAAACCCCTCTCCCACAATAACCGCAAGTCTGTTCTGTGCGTCCGTGAGCCTCTCTCCGTTTCCTCGGTGGCTTCATGTGTGCCATGTCTTAGATTCCACGTGTAAGGATGTCACATGGTGTTTTCTTCCTCTTTCTAGCTCACTTCACTTTATCGTGATCATCTCCAGTCGCATCCACGTTGCTGCACATGGCATTATTTCACTCTTTTTATGGCTGAGTAGTATTCCACTGTGTGTATGTACCACATCTTCTTTATCCATTTGTCTGTCAGTGGACATTTAGATTGTCTCCATGTCTTGGCTGTTGTATGTGGTGCTGCTGTGAACATAGAGGTGTGTGTATCTTTTTGAATTAGTAGTTTGTTTGTTTTTTTTCTTTTTTGGATATACACCCAGAAGTGAGATTGTGGGATCATATGGTAATACTAGGAGAAGGCCATGGCACCCCACTCCAGTACTCTTGCCTGGAAAATCCCATAGATGCAGTCCATGGGGTCACTAGGAGTCGGACATGACTGAGCGACTTCACTTTCACTTTTCACTTTCATGCATTGGAGAAGAAAATGGCAACCCACTCCAGTGTTCTTGCCTGGAGAATCCCAGGGACGGGGGAGCCTGGTGGGCTGCCGTCTATGGGGTCACACAGAGTCGGACACGACTGAAGCGACTTAGCAGCAGCCGTAGCAGCATGGTAATACTGTGTTTAGTTTTCTGAGGAACTTCCACACTTTTCCATAGTGGCTGCACCAGCTTACTCTCCCACCAATAGTATATGATGATTCCTTTTTCTCTGCACTCTCTCCAGCATTTATTTGTAGACTTTTTGTTTGTGTTAGTCACTCGGTCATGTCCAACTCTGCAACGTTATGGACTGTAGCCCACCAGGCCCCTCTGTCCATGGGATTTGCAGGCAAGAATACTGGAGTGGGTTGCCATTTCCTTCTCCAAGGGATCTTCCTGATCCAGGGATCAAACCCTGCTCTCCTGCATTGCAGGCAGATTCTTTACTGTCTGAGCCACCAGAGAAGACTTCTTAATGACAGCCAGTTCTGACCGCTATGAGGTGGTATCTCTTTGTAGTTTTCATTTGCATTTCTCTAATAATGAATGATGTCAAGCATCTTTTCATGTGCCAGTCGTGTTTATGGCCACTCTTGAAGAAACGGGTAATATCTGCTTGTTTGGGATATTAGTCAACCATCTATTTATTATAACAACATATTATTTAGTTCACTTCTTAGTGTTGGGCATGCTGTTTGAATACTTATACTGTAATTTGTACCAAAAAGATTTATTTAATTCCATGATTCTAAGAATCCTAAAAAGCAGACCTCTAAATCTGTCATTGTATTTCCTATGAAGTGATTGTCACAATAAAATGTCTTATGTCTCTGTCTTTACCAAGTTCACGGTAAGCTGTTGTAGTCCAGGTTGGATGTGAAAGTTGCCAAGAAACGTGCTATGCTTGATCTGGCCCAGCACAATCCTGCCATTTAAAAAGTCACAGCTAATAAGAGGAAGGAAGTGAGAAGCACACCCGACCCTAGTTGTCATGTTGGGTTCTCATTTCCAGCGCAGCGTCTATAGGTAATGCTTTGCCCTAATAAGGAGCAGTCAAGTAAATTTAGGAAACAGAAATCAAAAGTTTAGCTTTATCCTTCGATTGAAAAGACAAGGATAAGAGCAGGGAGAATATATCAAATAGACTTTATTAGGAAGTTTAATTTTTACATTGTAGCTAAAACAGTTAATTTAAATGAGTAATGCTGGAAAGGGGCGGGGGGGGGGGGGAATATTTAGTTTCAAAAATGACCTGAGGAGCAGTGGTAGAAGAAAAGCTATTTCTTTATCTTTATGTATATAGTGCATTTTCTTACTTTTTTTTTAGCATCCGTATAATACCAACACTTTACTATTGCTATATTTTATTCTTTATTTCATGCAGTATATCTAATGATGTTAACATTGGAATATAAAGCATACTCTATATTCAAAGTATAGTCAAAGATAAAGTATATTTCTAACATACCCTGCTTTATTGAAAACCATCGGTCTGAAATTTTAACTGAGAACCATTAGGTAGTATCTGAGAACAGAAGTGTATATTCATTTTGCAGTCTGATTCCTATATTAAATTGTGTCATCATTCTAAGACTTCAGAAAGAAGGAGGAAGGAGGAATCAACATTACTGAGTGAAGGACTTTACACGTTGCCTGTTACAATCCTAACTTCACTGTGTAGTAGATATTATGCCCTTTTTAGGAGGTGAAGAAAATAAGATTAAAAGAGTTTAGGTAACTGATTAAGTTCACACAATTAGTAAGTGATGGAGCCAGAAATCAAACCCAGGTCTTGGGAAAGGAAAAGCTAGCATCATACCATTCTGTTCCTTTTCATTTTCACCATCCTGTATCTCCTGAAGCGATAATGGCAGAAAAAAATATAGGCCGTTCCTCTGCCTTTTAGAAACCGGTGTGATGATTGTTCCTTCCGACGTTTTGCAATGTCTGTTATGTTCAAAAGAGATCTAAGAAATTCTGCCAGTTTTAAAGAGATGGGGAGGAAAGGATTACCCAACAGTGTCATCTTCCCAGTCATTCCATACCATTAAGGAAAATCTTCTTTAAATGATTTTTCAAAGGAAGAGTTTGTAATACTTGTTTACTTAGAGGGTTTGATGGAGGAGACATGGAGAGTGGACTTTCTAGAGCTGGCTGCCTTCATGAACATTGTTTACTTAGAGGGTTTGATGGAGGAGACATGGAGAGTGGACTTTCTAGAGCCGGCTGACTTCATGAACATAACTTGCTCAGCAGTAAGCATCTCTGTTTCTGCTGGACAAGCAGGCTGTGTTCAGTCTGCAGTCTCCTTCAGAGAAGGAAATTCCTGCCCCGGCCAAGTAGCTGCTGCTTCTCTCTTCTTCCTCTTCACACACATCCTTGCCAAGAAATATGTACCATCTCACCCCATACCACCAAAAAAAAAAAAAAGATGCAGGTAGATAGCCCTTATTGCAGTGTACTTTGTGTTACAGTTGGTTGTGTGCGTATCTATCTCTGGTTCCATTTTGAGCTCCTGCTCCCTGAGACTGGGACTGTTCTATGCTTCTTTGTCTCTTTCTGGAGTAATATATTTAAGGATACGGATGATCCATGTTTGTTGAATTGGAAAAAAAAAGAACATCCTTACCTTTCTTGAAAAGACTAGCTTTCTTGTCATATCTGTGAAAGTTATGCACCTCACCGTGGGAACAGGAGTGAACTTCTGTACGACCTGTCTCAGAATGGTGGCAGAGACTGCTTCAGATGGATACCTATACCTGTACATACTTCATCACACATTTTCTGGAGTTTCCAACAAATCAGTGTTTATCCTTTCATTGCACCAGGAAGAATTGTCATATTTCAAGGGATTTGTACATTTATGTATATAGAGAGAGGATTAATGTTCCCGAACTTTCCATTCTTGCCCTATTTACAGGCACAGACTGTGGGGCTCCCGGTGACCGTGCATTCACCCAGCGTGCGAGCGATGCGATCTTCCCTCCTCCCACAGGCATCCACCGTGGACGCCTTCGCGTTTCCCACGTCTGGCTGTCAGGCAGAGGCAGCGTTCATGGAGGAAGAGTGTGTCGACACTCCAAAGGTACGGACGTGTTTGAGAGACTCCGAGCTTGCGGGTTGGCTGGAGCCGGCAGCTTGGTCTGCAGACATTGTACTTTGGCTTAGCTGAACTTTGTCATTTCCTCAAGGCGCTCAGGAGTGTTGTTTTTGTGCAGAAGACCTGAGAAACGTGTCCAGAGACGACCTCGGCTCCCTCTCCATCTTGTCTTCACCGTGATTATGTAACTCGTCAGAGCTCATGTGTACTTTTCAGAATCTTTCTTCCTTCTGTTTCCTTAACCAGTCTCTTCTCACAAGCTCTAGATCCCTCATAGGTTTTGAATTTTTTTAAGCCAACTGTAATTCTGAAAACAAAAACGTAACTATTGTGCTGACTTGGGCTTTGCCTGTTACTATGGCCCCTCCTCTGCATGTGCTGCAGCTACAAAATAATGAGTCTTTTTTGTTCAACTAAATATCTCTTTGTGTCCAGTTTGAACATACCTAAAGGAGATAAGTTTATTCTGGCGTGCTGTATAAAGTTGGCTTTTAGTATGTGGAAGATGATGGCTTCTCTCATTTAATGGGTGTTTGCTGTTGTTTAGTTGCTAAGTCATGTCCTGACTCCTTTGTGACCCCTTGGACTGTAGCCCGCCAGGCTTCTCTGTCCATGGCATTTCCCAGGCCAGAATAGTGGAGTGGGATGCCATTTCCTTCTCCATGGGATCTACCCGACCCAGGGATCAAACCCTGGTCTTAGGCTTGGTAGGCAGATTCTTTAGCACTGAGCCAGCTGGGAAGCCCAGTAGACATTTATTCCACTTATTATTTGTTTTATATACTTAGCATCAAGTGATATACTGAAGATCACATTAATGGGCAGGTCTTAGAGTATGTTTAAAATAGACTCATTTCTTCTCTAGCTGTGTGAACTTGGACAAAGTGACTGATTTCTTTGAACTTACATTCTGTCTTGTAAAACAAGGAAACCAACTTTATGAGACTGTTGTGAGGATTAATTTAGAGAATGCGTATGAGATTCTAGGCAAATTGTAGATACTCAATAAATATTGGTTTCCTGTCTTTTAGCCTCATTAGGTAATAAAAAGATGACTCAGACATTAATTCTGCCTCAAAGTCTGTAGTCTAGCAGAAGAGACATGATGCATAACTAACGGCAGTGATGCCGAGAACTGAATAAATTGATACCTAATTGGTCCCTTAAAGAGACAAAGATTAAAATGCTGCAAGACTAGGAGACAGTTCCAGTTTGATCAGTAATGTCTTTAATTTAACTGTCAGAGCTGGGAATTAAGAGACAAAATCAGGACGGATGGAAACGAGGGTGTGCTGGCTCTCTCAGTGGAGGGGAAATGTCAGGAAAGCCCCGTCCCTACAGGTCAGAGCCGGAGCTCAGCATGGCTGAGGGAGCGGGCCTGTGAAGGGGAGTCGTACAAAATAAAGACAAATAGCCTGCCTTGAATGGCAAAGCCAAGGGATAGACTCTCTCTAGTCTGAGGCTCTCAGCATGGGGACATGTTTCAGTATTATCAGGAGAGTTTTTCTCAGATGGATTTCTCCAGGAAACAACTGAAGATTTTTTGATAAGGAAGCACCATGATCCATGTTGTACTTCAGAAATAATCTTGGAAATGTCCATAGCCTGCCTTGAGTGGGAGAGATTCTGGTGACAAGGACAGTGGAAGGTTAGAGCGTGTGCCAGGGGAGATTGATAAGAGACTGAGCTACATGGTTCCTGTGAAACTGGACAAGAGGCGAGGGTATAAACGAGATTGCACAGATAAAATTGATAGACTGTTAGAAGTCCAAACCAAGGACAGCATTATGAGCCTTGAGGATCAGGAAGGTGAATGCCCTTTTCTGAAACAGAGGTAGAGCTGATTCGGAAGGTAAGTAATGAGTTCAGCTAGAGCGTAATCAAGACAGCCTGAAGCTAGGCTGCCATAAGCAGGTGTTAAGCTGGGTTCCCGACCACGAGGAGTTAGCGTCCGTGTCCCTGAGGACAAGGCCACTTCCTGTGGACGGTCTGTTTCCTCTGCCTGCGGTTGCCTAGCATGTTCAGATCCTCATAAACTGCTGTTACATTCCCACCCGGAAATTTAGACATAAATTGGGACAACATGATTCATTTATTTTTAAAATCTAATTCCCTTGAAAAAATTAAAATGCAGTGTGCTGAAAGCTTGGCTGTAAGGGCATCAGGCCCGAAACACAGATTGGGCACTGTCTGCCGTATTATATAGGGCAGGCTATTTTTAAAGCTTGTGATTGTTACCGTAACCAGGAAACAGACAGGAAATGAATGATTTTGTGAAAGATATAGACAGAAGCTAGATGGCATATTTGCATTTGTAGGAAGAGCAATGCCACGCTGGAACTGGCCACCCACACTGACAGGGCCACCCTGGCGCCTGGCCAGGCCGTAGCCTTCTGCTGTCTTATTTATGGAGCGTTTCATTTATGTCAGCGGTGCTCTCTGTGCCTCTCGCCTCCCTAGCACCTCTCTCTCTGGGCCCATAAATAAGCGCACACGCAAAACCTTCCGACAGAGATACCGGCCCTTTGTCGCTGGTCTGGCTTCGTACCCCTCACTCCAGTGCCTGTTTGTCGTCTCGAAGATGCCGAGTAACTGATGTGTTGCTCCGTCATTTCTGCTCGCAGTTGGTGGCAGGTACTGAGCCTCTCAGAGGTTTCACCTCTTTCCCTTCCAGAAGTTTTCAACTTCAACTTAAAACTGTCAGTAAAATCCTTCAGGGAGTCTGTGTGGAAACATGGGTTTGGGATTGCTGCAAAAGATAACACCTTTCTGAGACAGTCATCCAACTCTGAGCAGTCACCACGACCCCTGGGAAGCACAGAGGCCCATAGAGGGGGCAGAGCAAGCCTAAAGGGTTAGTCTTTCTTTTTTGAGAGTTTCTGGGGGATAATGGACTTTACCCACACACACGCACAGATACTTTTAACATTTTATTAGAGGTTATAATAAAAGGATTTTCCAAGTTACCATCTTCATAGCTGGAGAGTGGAAGGAAACTGTGAAACTGTGAAGTAGAGCTGTTCCACATCTATTGACATTTTTAATATTTTAATTATAAAGGTAGCACACATGAGACAGAGTCTAAAAAAGATCGTCAAAACCTTTAATAGTTTTAACCTCTAAGACTTAGTCAAGGGGAGAAATTCCTCTGAATTTGAATTTTTAAGTTTATAATGAAAAAATATCAATCAGAATCACACACAGAAAATTCAGAGAGGGATAAAGGAAAAAATTAACTTACTCATAATCCCCCTACCCAAAACAAAGGTAAGCCCATTTTTGACATGTTTCCTTAGAGTATGTTATAGATGGATAGATAGATGGATGGGTGGGTGGATGAGTATAGGGTGACTCAGCACGTAGGTAGTCTTGTTAAAACAAAATCTTATTCTATTATATATAATTTCAAACCTGCTTTTACATAATTTATCATGGGCATTTTTTTTCCATACCATGAAATCATGTTTGAAAGCATGGGTTATATTTAACAACTGCCTTATATTAGATGTACCCATATTTAACCACTCCCCTATTTTTAAACACCAAGTACTTTAATTTTTTTTTTTTTTTTTGCTGCCTTATATATGCTTCAGGGATATGAATATCCCTGTGTCTAAATTTTTGACTAGCTTTGATTATTTCCTGAGGATAAATTTCCAGAATTGGGGTTATCCAGTTCTCTCCTGAGGATAAATTTCCAGAATTGGGGTTATCCAGTTCTTTCCTTCCTTACCTGGTTATTTGTTTATTTTAATTTGCCTCAAGAGGGTAAAAATGCTTCAAAAGAAAAGGTTGCTTTATTCTCATGCTTTAAACAATTTTATTGTTATAAAGTATTAGCTTCAGTCAAGAAATGATGATAAAATATACAATGTTTTAGTTATCCCTCCTGGAAAACTTTACTCTCATTTTACAAGTGGGAAAAAAATGAGCTTTATAGAAGTTAAGCAACTTGCCTAATAAGAGCTGAGGTTTAATCCTCTTCAATATATGACAAACTTGCCAGGCACTTAAGATATGAATTAAATAAGGCATGTTCCAGCCTCCAGACTCACTGGCTGTACTATGCATTAGTCTGCTGTGTTAGCACAGGCTGCCATGCAAAATGCCACAAGCTGGGTGGCTTAGACAACAGAAGATTATTTTCGTAATAGTTGTTGGAGGCTGGAAGTTCAGGATCAAGGTTGTGGTGATTTCTGGTAAGGGCTCTTCCTGACTGGTAGAGGACTGCCTTCTCATGTCCTTCCATGGCCTTTCCTCTATGCTCTCATATATATAGAAAGAGTTTTCTAGGGTCACTTTGTGTAAGGACACTAATCCTACCAGATCAGGGCCCCACTCTTAAGACCTGATTTAATTACATTTCTCTAGAGACTCCATCTCCAAATACAGTCACCCTGGGGTTAGGGCTTCCCTTAACCCCAGTTAGGGGGTAAATTAAGGGGAGATCCAAACATTCAGTCTGTAACAGTCTACCAATCTCCTGTACTAGAATCTTGTATTTGTGGTAAGCTCAGGGGTGTTATTAGTTAGGGGTGGAGTTTCTGAGGGTCTGACTCCTACGTGTAGGCTACCTACTGCATGTGAGGTCTCTTAGCAGAGTGAAGTGATTGATCGAGTTTAAGGAAAGGCAAAAGCACTTTATTGGAAAATGTACCTTCCACTCACACTGTATTTTGAAGTCCTGTCCTGAAAAGGAAACACTCGTCTGGGGAAGGGGGAAGGCGGGCCTGATTGCTGCTGGCCGGCATTCAGAGCTGTTGTTTCCTAGTGCCATGATCTGTCTCGGTCTAGGAAAGAGCATCTGTCATCCTTCACTTTGAACGACCACTTGTCACTTTAAAACCTTGTAGTGCATTAGCCGCCTTATCCTAGTAATGGCTCCAGCCCCAGAACAGTTTTTTATGGAATAACTGTCCCTTCCCCCAAGCAAACAACCATCTGAGTCACCCATCTCCCTCTCCAAATAAAGGGCCTCACAGCGCCTCCCGAGTGGTTGCCATAAGAGGAAAGTTGCCTGCATCTGGCACAGTCAATTCCACGTCCCCTCTCACATACATGAGCCTCTCCTGCTTCCAGAGGAAACAATAGCTCTCGCGGGTGTATTCCAGGTGAAAGTGCTGCTGGGAACGCAGTGTCGCGCCTGGCTGCTCCTGAGCAGCTATTCACAGGAGAAAGCTGGATTGGTGTCCACAGGGGAATGGTTAAGGTAATGAGGTAAATAATTGTCTCCTCACTGGGGCTTTTACAGCCAGAACTGAAACCACAACTCCCCTTTGTGTGCGTTCCTGCCCGCCTCGAGGTGGTTTGCTTGGCAACTGCAGAGGCGGGCAGAGTTCTCACTCAGGAGCTGTGCTGAGCTCTTCCCCTTGGGGTAGGAAGCGTGGATACCCAGTATATTGCTGGAGGAAAGAGAATTCAGAGCCTTGGTGCTCGTTAACCTCTGCTGGAATTCCAGGCCTGTGAGTCATTTGTTATTCTATAATGGAAGGCTTGGCCAGTTGCCATTTGGATTTTTTTTTTTTTTCACTCCTTTTTGTGTTATGTACATCTTTAAAGAATTCTTTTTTCCATTCCTGGGGTCCATAGACCCAGGTGAAGACTAAATCAAATGTGCAGGTACTTAGATTCTGAACATAAATATCTGGAGCCTTCCTGTATGTTTTGTGGTTGGAAATTAGAAGAATGCTGATGACTCCTCTTTTCTTAGCGATGAGCCATGCAGTAGAATGTTTTTTAATCTCATCTTCCCCCTCTTCATTTCCCTTCTTAAAAATAATAACTGGTAGGCTTCAAGCTAATATGCCCTATTCATCTGGAAACCACTAAAAAAAATTGTTTATTGTAATAATGATGACTCAGAGAAACCTGGGAGGCAGCGCCAGTTTGGGACATAGCGGGCTTGTGTCTCTTAGTGCTGCAGTGGACTTGCCATAACTTCTAGTCTACACAGTTGGCATTGGTAACAAATATGGACATTTTTAATATTTTACTTAATTTCTGATTGGCCGCAGGTCTCTTGACATTTTTGCCTTTGCGGATTTTTCAAATGTCGCAGCAACTGATCCTTCCTCTCGCGTCCCTCTGCCCCTGACATGTAGGTAAACGGCTGTCTCCTGGACCCTGTGCCTCCCATCCTGGCGAGGAAGGGGTGCCAGTCCCTGCCGAGCAACGTGATGGAGACCTCCATCGATGAAGGTCTGGAGACCGAAGGCGAAGCCGAGGAAGACCCCAGTCAGGCCTTCGACGCCTTCCAGTCCACACGCGGCGGGCAGAGGCGGCACACGCTGTCGGAAGTGACCAATCAGCTGGTCGTGGTGCCTGGTTCAGGTATGATTTCTAGTAAGCACCGAGGGAGTCTCTGCAGCATCCTGTGTTGTCTGCTGCAAGAGATAGTAGTGATACCAGCCAGTTCCTGGAACGTGGTTTGTGTCCTGTTCCTTTGTGGACAGCATTCAGCAGGAGTTGAGATTAGGCCTGCTCAGCAACTCACAGAGATTAAACTGGAATGTCTGTGAGCTGCCCCCCACCCCCACACCCAACTCCTGGGACTCATCCGAGAGCTACGTAGCGCATCAAGGACTCTGGCTCTTCTGGAATGGCAAAGATTGTACAGTCCCAAATTCTGGAAGTGTTTTCCCACACAAGATTTAGTTGACATGTAAAAAAGTTTTGAAAAAACATTTTGGTTGGAGGTGGAAGACATGGTAGCCATGCATGCTTTGTATTCCATGTTCCAAGAAGATGCTGTGTATTGGTGGTGATCTTGGTGTTTTGTTTTGTTTTTTTCTCTTCAAGGGAAAATTTTCTCCATGAGTGACAATCCCTCCCTTGACAGTGTGGACTCTGAGTATGATATGGGGTCTGTTCAGAGGGACCTGCACTTTCTTGAGGACAACCCTTCCCTCAAGGACATGATGTTAGCCAACCCGCCCTCACCGCGCATGACATCTCCCTTCGTGAGCCTGAGACCTGCCAACCCCGCCATGCAGGCCCTGAGCGCCCAGAAGCGCGAGGCCCACAATAGGTCTCCAGTGAGCTTCAGAGAGGGCCGCCGGGCGTCGGACACCTCCCTCACCCAAGGTGCGCTCTCCACTGGCCCTGGGCGCTTCTGTGGGACTCCGTGGGGTCCCTTGCCATGTTGGCTTCATACCTGTGCTCACTTGAAAGGCCTTGTGTCTTATTTAAACCATTTGGCCACTCTTCTTTCTTTCAGGAATTGTAGCATTTAGACAACACCTTCAGAATCTGGCTAGAACCAAAGGAATCCTAGAGTTGAACAAAGTGCAGCTGCTTTATGAGCAGATGGGCTCAGAGGCAGACCCCAGCCTGGCCTCTCCCGCCGCTCAGCTCCAGGACCTGGCCAGCAGTTGCCCGCAGGTGGGTGCTCTGGGCCCTGCCCCCGTGGCTGTGTGAGAACGAGGCATGAGTCTGTCCTAAAGGTGTGTCATTTCATTCCGAGGATTTCCTCCTCCTGGAGCAGACACGTCCTTTTGGAAAGCCTGCAGCCTGAAAGCTTTCTGGGTAGCTGTTGTCTGCCTGACAGGCTGGGTAGGCCCACCCCCACTGGCCCAGGTGGTCAGTACCACATGGAAGCCTAGACACTCATGCTCTGCTCAGTTCATCACACAGATTCTATATGGATTCCCTCTTAGTCTCCCTGGAACTCCCTCCCTCCACCATGCACGTTCACATGCACACACACACACAGAGATTACCAGTAATAACATAAATGAGAAGCTTGTTGACATTTATTTTTGATGTGATATCACTTCATTAAATATTGTGAGTTATTTGTGCTAAAAGTACAAAAAAATATGGCTGTTTATGTAATTCATTTTATGTGAGCCCATGTTCAGTACATCAAAAATATTAGCACGTTTGATGGCCACATGAAGGGAATAAACTGCTGGTGACGGCAGGGGCCTTTGCTCCTGTCCTGACTCGGTCATCGTTTACTGCGGGTAAACAGCATGCATTCATCCTGTTGTTCAGTCGCTCAGTCGGGTCTGACTCTGCGACCCCGTGGACTGTAGCCCACCAGGCTGCTCTGTCCATGGGATTCTCCAGGCAAGAACACTGGAGTGGGTTGCCACTTCTCCTCCAGGGGATCTTCCCGACCCAGGGACTAAACTTACATTTCCTGCATCGGCCAGTGGATTCTTTCCCACTAAGCCATCTGGGGAAGCCCATATTCCTCTTCTGCAAAGTGATTGACCCTCAGCCTACTAGTTACATAAAAACCTTGAGGATTAAGTCTTAACAGAGCTGGAGTTCCCCTTGGACATTTGCCAAGGTGCTTTCACTCAGATTTGAAACTTTCTCCCACGTGGGAAACTGAAAGTGTGTCCCCCCCCCTCGCTCCCCAGGAGGAAGCGCCTCCACAGCAGAAGAGCGTGTCTGCGCTCCCCGGGGGCAGCGCACACCCGCAGCTCTCCCAGCGCCACAGCCTGGAGGCCCAGTACCTGCAGCACCGACTCCAGGTGGGATCCTCCTCCCTCTTGTCGCTCCGGCTCACCGTGATCATCCCCACTCTGCCTCTCTGCACAGCAGGAACCTATTTTGCTTGGTATTTATTTTGGGTAGCTGCTTAATTCCTTTATAGGCAAGCAGGTCTGACTCTGCATTTGTAGTTTCTAGAAACATGTTCAAACTTAGCCTTATGCTCTATCTTGGCAGCAGAAAAAGGCTTGTCCTCAGACCCCTGGAAAGGGTACTGCCACTGAGCAGCAGGGAAGGGAACTCTGGCTTCTTTGCTTCTGTTTTACACCTCTTACATGCATGCTACGTCGTTTCAGTCACGACTCATTGTGACCCTGGACCACCAGAATCCTCTGTCCATGGGATTCTCCAGGCAAGAATGTTGGAGAGGGTTGCCATGCCCTCCTCCAGGGGATCTTCCTGACCCAGGGATCGAACCTGGATCTCTGACGTCTCTCCTGCATTGGCAGGCAGTTTCTTTACTGCTAGTGCCACCCAGGAAGCCCTTATGCCTCTTAATACTTAGCAAAAAGGTACCATAAGCTCTCTGTTGGTGCTTGAAAATATTAGATCCCACAAAGAATGAATCATTTGCTCATTCAGTAGGTGCCTTTGCTAGAGACTTAACTCCACTTTTCTCATTGTTCTTAGTCTCCATGAACCTCCTGGTCCTGGAGAACTTTAGAGACAGGAAAGTAAAGCAGGTTGGAACTGAGACCACCCAGGCCTGCTGACGCAATGCTCTCCCAGGCTCTCCCGTGCTCTCAGCGAGCAAGCGTCAGTCCCTGCAGCCTGCAGCTTCTGGAGGACTCACGTGGCTTCATCCTCCAGGCAGAAGTACAGGCTGATGACTGTGTCCTAGATGACAACATGTCATGCTTGTATTTTTTCTGCTCTTCTAGAAACCCAGCCTTCTGTCAAAAGCCCAGAACACCTGTCAGCTTTATTGCAAAGAACCGCCACGGAGCCTGGAACAGCAGCTGCAAGAACATAGGTGAGAGACGGTGGTCGGCCGGAGAGGTCCCTTTCTTTGTGGCGGACTTCAGCTGGGTGCGTTGTCCTTCCCTCTAAAATTTCCCTGTACCAGGACAACAGGTTTCCATATGCTAATTCGGATGTTCCACTGTCCGTGGAATATAGGCCTGTCAGAGAAGAGCAGCCCTAAACCTGCTTTGTTTTCATTTTCTCCTGGTGTTTCCCCTCTGGTCTGTGAATAAGCCTAAGCATTCAGGACCTGGGGGCTAATGCATTTTAAGTGGGTTTTACTGGAAAGGAGGCATCCAGCCTCCCTTGTAGTAATAGGTGCTGTCCGGCCTCCCTAGTAGAGGCATCTCGGCCAAGGTGAAAGTAAAAGTCTCTCAGTCGTGTCCGACTCTTTGCGACCCCATGGACTATACAGTCCATGCAATTCTCCAGGCCAGAGTACTGGAGTGGGTTGTCATTCCCTTCTCCAGGGGATCTCCCCAACCCAGGGATCAAACCCAGGTCTCCCAGATTGCAGGCGGATTCTTTACCAGCTAAGCAAGGTAGACATCCCCTAATCCATGGTCCTCCAGAGGCCCACCCCCGCCTCAGAACCAGACGATGGGGAGTGAGCCCCTTGCTTCAAAGGGAGGAAAAACCTAAGGGTCTTAGAGAAAAGGAATTCACTGTGTTCACTTGAGCACGGAGGGATGAGCCAGAATGGAGGGACAAAAAATAAGACAGGGTTTAAGAAACCAAACATGACTGGTTCCTACCCCCGTTTTTTGTTTTTTTGTTTTTTTCCTGCCTTGGGAAAGAGAGAAGTGGGAGGACGGACGCTAATGACTGATACTGGATTTACGTTAGAATTGCCGTCACTGAAGAAGACCTAAACTTCTTTCTTTTGGTATTGCCAACTTAGACTCCAGCAGAAGCGGCTCTTCCTCCAGAAACAGTCCCAGCTGCAGGCATATTTTAATCAGATGCAGATAGCAGAGAGCTCGTACCCACAGCCCCTTCCCCACCAGGAGACGCCGCCGCAGCCCTCCCAGCCGCCGCCGCCTTTCAGCCTGACCCAGCCCCTGAGCCCCGTCCTGGAGCCGGCTTCCGAGCACATGCCGTTCAGCCCCTTCCTCAGCCCATACCCCGAGATGCGGCTGCAGCCGCTGCCCGCCTCGCCGGGGGCCCGCGGGGCCCCGCCGCCCCCGCCGCCACCGTCGGGGGGTGCCCCGGCCCCCTTACAGTTCTATCAGACTTGTGAGCTGCCGGGCGCGGCCACCCCGGAGCCCGAGCACCCCACTCCCGGTCAGTACCCCGCGGATGGAACCCCGCAGAGTAGCATGGACGGGCCGGACTGTCCCAGGAGCTCAGGACTACAGGAGGCCCCCTCCGGCTACGACCCTCTGGCGCTCTCCGAGTTCCCCGGACTCTTTGATTGTGAAATGCTGGAAGCCGTGGACCCACAGCACAGCGGCTACGTCCTGGTAAATTAACCTCAGCTTCACAGGAAGTGAGGCGGGTTGGGTGAAAAGAGTGTTGTCTTTCTATTTTCATTCCAGCCTTTTAAACTTGAAAGCTCGTTTTCCCGCCCTCTCCCTAATGGGGAAGAAGTCAAGTCACCCAACTGGAATTGGAGGGCCGGCCAGCCAGGTGTCGCCTCCTGCTGGTTCTGTCCCACCGTGGTTTTCTGTGGCAAGTGCTGGAACGTGGTTGTCGGCTGCAGCTCATGCCCTTAGGTCAAGTGGATCGAGCTCTCAGCTCTGGAGGCACCAACAAAAGTTTAATAAGAAAAAGACATCCAGACCTAGGTTTTACACAGAACTACATCAGTTCATCAAGGGAAACCTCGGTGAAAGCAGGAAAAAAAATATGTGCCATTATATGCAGGCAAAAAAAAAAAAAGGCAATATATTTTTCACTGAAACAAGCAACAGCATGTTCCTCAAAGGCAAATCAAGAATACATATTGAAACTGATGCACAGGAAATAAAGTTGTATTTTGTCGCTGAATCGTTAAGTTCTGAGCTGCTGATGCATGGTGTTCCCGAGACCACTCAAAACGGTAGAGCCTGAGCTCTGTTTCAGGGTCCACTTCGGAACAGCGGGCACTGACCCCTGAGACCGGCGGCCACCTCCGTCTGAGCGTGGGTGACACACCTCCTTGGAAGGTCCCTGGGTTCCAGAGTGTCAGAGTGTCCTGAGAGCTCCCAAAGATGTCACCTGTGGAACCGAGAGACACACGGCAGTGGAGACCAGGGGCGGGAAATGAAGAATCGGTCGAGAGCAGCAGCCCCGGGCCGGGGAAGACGGGCTCTTCCCGCGCGGTCTTCTGTGGAGACTTCCGGTTTGGGGCAGTTGGTCTGTAGGGAACCTCGTGTCTCTTTTAAAAATGTAATAACTACTTTGACTTTACACTAGGTGTTGCTAGTTGTTTATTGAGCTTTGTATATTTGGACAGTTTCATATAGGGCTTAGAAATTTTAAGGACGAGGAAAAATGAACTTTATCTCCCATGTGAAGTGGTGTGCTGTGCCTTTCCCCTCCCCCAGATCACACTTTAACAATTTCTTTTCTGTAGAAACCAACAGTTTTCCATTTACGTCAACGCTAAATCCAAAGTCACTTCAGAATTTGTTTTCCACCATGTGGGAATCACATCCTTAATTTCCTTAGAGTTTTGACGTGTAATGAAATGTTCAAGTATTACAGCAATATTCAGAAGACCACAGATGTGTTAACCATTTGAACAGATTCATCTGCCAAACATATATTACTCGTACAACTGAACCCTTACAATTCAGTCTTCAGAGTACGTGAAAAAGATGCCACAGCTAGTTGACTGTGTAACCTAGAAATAATGAGTAATCTGTCATTGGGACCGTAAGATCCAAGTGATACAAATTCAGTATTATGTACAAAGACTCTCATCTCTGTCCCTTAGAATGGCTTGTCCTGTGAGCAGATGAACGCGTAAGCACAAAGCATCTCCCTTAAAGCACAGAGAAGAGAGATACTACACTGATGCTGCATCTAGAAAACACCCTTAAGGTGCCTTTCCTCTGTAGTGTGTGTCCAGGGCAGGCGAGGAGAAGCGTGCAGGGTCTAGGGGTTCAGTGCTGGTGACGCTCCGCAGGCACTCTGCTCGGGGCTGGACTCGGTGTGAGCACGGGAGGGCGGTTTGGAGGACTTGTTTTTGTGATTGGATAAGACGCAGCAGAAACCCAAGAAGGAAGTAGGCTCCTTCTACGAATTGTTTATTCCTCCTCATGCTTAAGATGGATGATTTTGTGAAATAGGCAACATCGTCTAAGAGATCCTTTCATTAAGATCTCTAATCTGTTCTAAGTTTTTGCAAAATAAGCCAGTTGTAAAACAAGCTTGATTTGTTTAGACTGAAGGATGTTTTCCCAAAATGTTCTACAGAAGTGCTATAATATTTATGGAATTAAATGCCTTCTGGATTGAAGACGGGGGCCTCTCATTTCAGAGTCCCTAGGATGGCAGAGTTGCAGACCAGGCCATGAGCCGCTGAGCCCAGGAAAGCTGGGCGCTCCGGCAGGACTACTGGGCTGACGGATGAGGCAGCAGAGGCTCTGGGAGTGTCACGGCCCCAGAGGTAGGCTCTGGGGAGCACCCAGCAGTGCCCGGGTCTGTTCAGACCGCAGACCGCGGGCGAGGAGCATGACCCATCCTGCTGGACTGTGTTGTAAGCTCCTGTTTGCTTTTCTCATTTATTTCAAGCAGAAATCAATAAATTCCATAACGATCTGTATTCTCTGAAATGTAAGCTGGTGAGAGGAGGCTGTTTCTGTTGTTCAGTCAGGCATTTTCCCACCCCCATCTGACTATCTCCTTTGCTCTGTCCCCTGACTAGTGACCTGTGTGAGCCTCCAAGCTGTTTTCTCTTCACAAATACTAAAGTAACACTAAGAAGGCTTGTACTACTCTTTTTATAAGAGAGGTACTCTGAAACGACGCCTTTGCAGTCTGTCTCACACCAGTGTGTGTACACTACTGTATGATAACCATTAGCAGCATCACCCTCTTGTAAACCAGGCTCCTCTGAAGACACTTTGGTGAGACGAACGTGAGGTAAAAACTTCATTCAGCAAAAAGTGCAATATGTGTGGTACTTTATTTTCGTTTATGCTTTCTCTTTTAAATCCGGGATATTAGTCTATACTTTGGGAGAAAAAGCACTATTTCTGCAGTGTCCAATTGGGGAAATGTGTCTCTAGTATTTACGTGCAGCTGATATGCGGGTCCCTGTAAGGCAAACAGAGCACGTTAGCACAGCAGGCGCGGGTGGAGGGCCCTCCCGAAACGGCGACGGACGCCCCATCCTCCCCGCCACCTTGCTGCCGCCTTGGGAACAGAGGAGGAGGAGGAAGGTTCTCCACGCCAGCCATCCTCCAGTCTCCACAAGAGGGGCCCGTCAAGGAGGACGAGGAGACGGAGCTGAAGGGCTCCTCCCTCCCCGCGTCAGACCTCCAAGGACAGACAGTCGGCGTCCCCTTGTCCCTCAGCGTCGGAGCCGTGACCTGAGCCAGTCTGCTGGGGCTGGCGGGAGCCGCTGAGGGACGGGGGGCCCGCGCCCTGCCGGGGAGGGAGTGGCGCCCTCTGGTGGCGGCACGGGCCGTTTCCTCTCTGCCTGAAAGGGTGGGTCTTAGAGAAATGAATTCTGCCTAATTACCAGAGTTGGGAAGAAGGGTGTGATCACAGCTGAAGCGTGACTGGCTGGCCAACCAGATACGAAAGGAAGGTAAAAAGCAGCCGCCTTGGCTCTGGCCGGTCAGGGGTCCAAGTGCGTAGTGGTCAAAAAGAGGCCCTGCTCAGGTGCGAGCAGTTACCACGTGTGGACGTGAGGAGGTGAATGCTTTCCCTGGCAGGGTCCTCCCAGCCGCAGTCAAGCCCCAGGTTAATACTGGGTTCTGTGTTGGGGTCAGAATTTTCTAGCCACAATCACATTTAAAAGCCTGTATGAGGAGTCACACTTCAGTTGGCTTAAGAGAAATCTCACTCCAGCTAATTTTTCACATTTGTTCTCCTTTGAGACAATACGTAGGGTCTTTTGACAACATTGGTCCCGTGAGCAGTGGCGGAGTCTGTTCGGGGCTGACCTTGGCTGCACCTGGACCCCTAAACTGGTCTGCTTCTACTGCCTCCTCGGAAGCCACGCAAGCCACTCGGTCTCTTTGTGCCTAGAAATCAAAGGTAAAACCTGGAGAACGGGTAGTAAGTTGGAGTCACTGTACAGACAGGGATCTTTGATCATTTTATTGCTTCTGGAAGTTTTTCTAGAACTTGTCTTCAGAGTGATGTGTGGAAGACAAGAACGGTGTCATCTGCCTCTTTCTAAACTGGGACCAAAAGAATTTAACAAATCCGCATATCCCTTCTAACAGGTTTGGTAGTGCGGCGGTCCCTGGCCTGTGGTCCCAGGGAGGAGGCTGATGACGGAGCGCTGTCAGCCCGTGGCCCCTGGAAGGCGTGAGGGGACCCAGGCTGGCCTTCCCCAGCACCCCCCAGACCCTGGACCCTGAGACCCTGGCCTCACAGTGCCCCTCCCATCTTTGTTTCACTGCTCCTCCCCATGAAGGTGGCCTGGCTGATTCCAGAAGACTCACAGCTGCCCTAGTTATACCACCATCTTGCCCACATCTCATATGCAGATTTCAACACATTGGGCAGAGTCATGCACCTGCTGTTGCAGAGATTGAGAAAGACGCAGCAGCGCTGCCCACAGTCAGGGTAGGTTTGCTGGTTCCTGCCAGGCACTCAGCTCATCTGTCGAAAAGGAGCAGTAGCTTCTATCTGTTCATTGATTTACCCAGCACTTTCACAAGTGATCTCTGCTAATTCCTCACAGCAGTACTATGAAATTAGTTGAGCAGTTAGTCCTCATTTTTTACAGCTGAGGAAACCAAAGCTCTGTGAAGACTGACGTCCAAGCCACAGAGCTCAGGAGTAGAGGAGCTGAGGGAGGCTCTTGGGACGCTCTTCCCTCCTCAGTAGCAGTTGAGGCATCTCACGAGTAAACAGCTATATAAGCAAAGCCCCATGTTGGTTAAGCGCTGAATAAATGTGACATTGTCCCTGAAACCTTATTCCCAATCGACTGCTGCCTGGCTTTGGTGGAAGGGCTGCCCTCCAGTTAACAGCCGTGCATGAGCAAGGCCCAGGGAGACGGAGAGCCCACAGGAGCCGTCTTTCAGTGTCCAGTTAACTGCAGATGCTCAGGCTCATGTCAGAGATGCCTCGTTTCTCCATCTCCCAAAATAAAATAATTTCCTGCAGAAGCTGGTAATAGGACACACCCTTTCTTGATGCCAAGGGGTCCAATTGCACAGCTTTAGCCACCATTGCAGACGAACAGACTCAACCCCAAGAAAGGGTCCTGCTTAGAAAAGAATCAGGAGCTCAGTACAGCCCTGAGGAGGGGGGTGGAGCATATTTACAGTGAAGGCCCATAGAGTTAAAAAAATAACATACTTTGAATACTTCTGTCTTCAGAGGCAAAGTGGGTGGGTAGGGAGAAGCTTTAAAAATAGAAGTACAAAATAACATCCTGGAAAAATGTGACCCCAGATTGGAATAATGTTACATTAGCAAATACAGATAACTGGGCCTTGCTAGGGGCTGTGAGATGCTTATCTGTTCAAGATTTGCTCAGTCAAGGAAATTCATGTGGTGATATCATCCCACTATTGATGGCAAAAGAAATCTGCCTCCACCAAAATCTCTGAAGGCAAAAGAACCACAGAGAAAGGAGGTTTGCTTCTCTTTGGGGTTGCAATTTAGAAAACAAAAGTGATAGAGATATTTGCACTTTGTAGAAAGGGCAAAATTATTTGCTTATTTCTGAAGGGAGGAGGGTGGTCTTTGCTGGATGTTTGGTTTTGTGAAAGAGTTACTTTTGATAAAATTAATCTAATTGTAGTTATTTTTTCTGTGTGCTTTTTTTTTTAATTACTAAGAAAAAATGGTGAGTTCAATAGCTTTGGTATTTTGAGTGCAAATCATAATAGCTCCAATGTGAAAAAAATCAAAATGTAACCTGTCACTCAATGTTAGAAAATTGCTTAAAATACAGTTTAATAAATGATCTTTGTATCAAACGTAATTTAAATGGGGTAATTTTCTGCAAGGAAAATGTACTGTTTCTACCTTTCCAACCCTCTTGAATTAAAATAAAAACAACTTGTTTTCTAAGAGCCCGGGTGATCTGAATGGCAGGCGGGTGAAGCAGAGCGATTCCCTCGTCAGGCCTTGGGTGGAATTTTGAAAAGTATGGATGGTGGCTGTGTTCCCTGAGCTCTGGTGCTCATTTCAGGCTGCAGAGAAGGACAGTGGATAATATGTTCTCATTGACGTCAGCAGGGTAAATAATACCTTGCTCTGAAGTCACCCAAGCACACGGTAGTGCTGGAGAACGCTGGCCAGAGCACAGCCGACTGCAGTCTGCACATGGGTTGGGGTGCAGGGGGGGCGATGTTGCCACCGGCACTCACTGATGGACGCAGAGAGGGAGCCAAGCGAGGGTCTCTGCAGCGGGAGGGGGAGCTCGGGCTCCCCCCGCCCCGGGACAAGCAAGCTGCAGGGCAAGGGGACACTGGCACTTACTCAGGATGGCACATCTCTGCAGAACACACACACTACGGCCCCCCTGCCCATGGGACCAGACACACACACAGGCTATGGTCCCCCTCCCGATAGGAACCAGCTCAGTGCCCACGGGAGCTGGAGAACCCATTTGCTGAGGCATTTGGGGCACTCTCACTCGGCACTTGTTTCAGTGCTGGACCCCAAGTGAAAGGGCAGTATTAAATCCCACTTTCTGGGGATTTCCCTGGCCGTTCAGTGGTTAAGACTCCATGTAGAGGGCACAGGGTTGATCCTTGGTCAGGAAACTAAGATCCCACTTGCATAAGGTGTGGCCAAATTAAAAGCAGAGGAAAAAAAAATGCTACTTTCTGGCAGCAAATTTAAGATTTGGTTTCACTCAGACCATTCCAGTTGAGTCATGCTACAGCACTGAGACAGCTCCCAAACTGAGGGGTCACCCGCTGGCCCTGGTGGGGGGTGGGGGAGGGCGGCACCTGGAGGAGACAGCCAAGGGCGAAAGAGAGCAGAGCCTGCCCACGGACCACCCTGCTGTCCCAGCACCACCTACAGGCAACTCAGTCCTGCTCCCAAATGGCTCTTAATCTCTGTCTGGCTACCCAAGAATTCAGTAACACTGTTTCAACTGCTTTTTTTTTTTCTTTTTCTGAAGGAAAGCACTCAATTTCAGCAACAATGTTTTGCAAACTTTACCCTTTCCCACCAAATTTCTCCATCCTCTTGATTTTGTGTTGCCAAAAACAACTCCCGTGTCCAGGGTACAGGCAAAAATAACAGCCCTGCCAGCAGAGACTGGCCGGAACTCTAGCCCCCAGTCAAGCCCTTGACCTTCACAAGCAGAATCTTGGTTCTGTGGCCTTGATGAGCCAGAAGCTCAGTGCAAGGGGCAAGGGCACCCTGAGCTCCAGACACGGGACCTCTGGGGTCTAAAGCTTGTCAAGAGTGCTCCCACCTCCAAAGCAAGGCAGCATCTGCAGTGCTCCTCACTAGAGTCCCCCTCCATCACGGCCAGTCAGGGTCCCACCCAGGGTTCTGTTGACCATCTGTTCTTTTCTACTCCACTAGTTCTTAAACAGGTTTCACAGATGCCTCTGACATGCTGATAAAAGGCTCTGGATCCTCTTCTGAGCAACAAGCAAACATACATATACACAACTTGAGACAGACAATTTCAGGAGAGGAGTTGCTTCCCGGACCCACCGAGGCCCGTTTGTGGGGCCAGAGGGGTTTCTAACCCCCGACTTAGAGCACTAGCATCTCTGTCTGCAACCCCTAACACTCTTCAGTTACCCTCCTGGTAGTGGCTCAGTGGTAAAGAATCTGCCTGCAGTGCGGGAGACCTGGGTTCAACTCCTGGGTCAAGAAGATCCCCTGGAGGAGGAAATGGCAACCCACTCCAGTATTCTTGCCTAGAGAATCCCACGGACAGAGGAGCCTGGCGGGCTGCAGTCCACGGGGTCACAAAGAGTCGACGAAGCGACTCAGCAGCAGCAGGACTCACGCTTCTGAGTGTTCCCACCCCTCCCTGGGTGGATCCTGAAAGCAAGAGTGCCCCCTGCTCTGCCGGCAGCCCCAGGACACCACGGGAGGAAGTTCTAGGCTTTGTGCACTGAACTCTGGGTACTACATCGCTACAAGACACGTGTCACCTGCACAGGCGGCAGCCACTCTGCCCCTTTCATTTGGTCCCAGTGATAGCACTTCACAGAAATGACAGAACACGTGGAACTAACACAACATTGCAAATCAACGGGCGCGTCTGGCACGTAACGTTCAGTCGTGTCTGACTCTCTGTGACCCCATGGACTGTACCCCTCCAGGCTCTTCTGTCCATGGGATTCTCCGGGCAAGAATTCTGGAGTGGACTGCCATTCCCTTCTCCAGAGGAGCTTTCCGAGCCAGGGATTGAACCCGGGTCTCCTGCATTGCAGGTAGATTCTTTACCATTTGAGCTACACGGAAGTCCTCTACACTCCAGTAAGAATCTTTTAAAAAATGAAATGACAGGGTGGAGCAGCTCTGGAGGGATAGGATATTGTTCATGGCTCATCCTTTGGAGGGTCCCTTGGGAGAAAGATGTGGGTCCCGACTGAAGCGAGGGGGATGTCACCTCAGACATCAGTGGCAGACAACCGAGGCCATGCCCCAAAGCCAGGTCAGCAGAGCGCAAAGCTGGCGCGTGCCTCCAGCCGCTCAACTGATACGCCTTTCTGCCCCAGGTATGCCAGTCCGCTGGCCCAGCTGAGCTCCTCTGGACTGACAGTTGCAAATACCCTGAGGGAACACTGAAAGCTCCCTTTGTGTAAATTTCCAGGGGACTTTCCTAGGTGCGCTGACTCAGAGCTGGTCTGCAGCCCAGGAGAAGCCGGTGCCGGGCTGAGCCGCTGAGTGAGGAACCCGGGTGCAGGAGAGGGCATTGCCCAGGAGGGGTGGACGCCCCGCTGCAGCCGCAGCCCTGCGAGCTGGTGGTGCGGAGAGCTCAGGGAGTCTGGGCCCCAAGAAAGAGGTGTCGGGGATCCGGCCTCTCAGAGGGAGATGTTGTCGGCCTCCCTGTTGGGCAGGCTCTGAAAGCTTCTGACTCAGTCTTTCTCTTCACGCCCCAGAGATGAGGGAACAAACGGGGCCTGAGATACCAAAAGGGGGCCTGACTGGGAGCCCTGACCCTGAGGAGGAAGCGCGTCACCACACTGGGATCACCCACAGTTGGGGGGCGGGGGTGGGATGCAACTGAACTGAGGGAAAGCCCCCCAGGGCTCTCCCTGAAGCACGCCCCACTGTGGGACCCCGAGTTCACAGACCAGCTGGCGGCTCAGGTTCCAGTTCGGGGCCTACTAGAACTGTCCCCTGGTCACTAGAGAAGCCCCGGTGTTCAGCAGGCCCCTGCGCCAGCCAAGAAGCTGGAGGAGACTTCAGGGACAAAAGGGCTGGGCAAGAAGGGCCCATCCAGGAGCAAGTGTGGGAGAACGGGGTCCAGCCTCCCTGCCCACTCCCTGGAGCGGTCACTTGGCCACTAAGACCCTCCAGTCAGGTGGAATCTATCCATTCTCTGCCAGGGACAGCTTGGGAAGCAGCAAAGTTCCCCTGGCTGGGTCCTTGGCCCCTGGAACTATTCCCAGCCCTACTGCTAACCTGGGCAAATCACTGCAAAGGCTCATTATCCCAACGGTGACTCCGAAACACAGATGAGCTGACTCAACAACCGCTTTACTGGGGGGTTCAAGTGCAGCCTGGCCTAGCCCTGCCCTCCAACAAGGAAGCACTCAGAAGACTCCCAGATCCCTTCAATGGCTTGTCACTTCTACCGCTTGTTTCCATTTAACTCCTGATCATCCCAGCACTCAACATAGAAAATAGTTGTTTGGTGCCAATGAAATCTTGTCACAGATTTAAGGTGCCCTATTCCGAACAGGACTTCCCTGGTGGCTCAGGGGTAAATAATCTGCCTGCCAATGCAGGAGACGTGGGCTTGATCCCTGGTCTGGGAAGATCCCACGTGCTGTGGAGCAACTAAGCCGGGCCTCACAACTTGTTGAGCCTGTGCTCTAGAGCCCAGGAGCCGCGACTACTGAGCCCACAGGCCCCAGAAGCCGTGCCTCACAAGGGAAGCCACAGCAATGAGGTGCCTGTGCACCGCAACGAAAAGTAACCTCCACTCGTCGCAACTGGAGAAAAGCTCATGCAGCAACCAAGACCCAGCACAGCCAAAAATATCTAAACAAACTAAAAAAAAAAAATACAAAGAACCAAGAACTTCGCCTAGGATTTCTCCTTTCAGTGATGAATTCTAAGCATGGGTACCACAGATAAAAGAACAGCTGTGAGAATCCATATCCCACCTAGAAGGCTTTTCTCCTCCGTCTCCAATTTTTAAGACTGAGCTTCTGGATACAGGAGGGCTGGAGGGCCCACAGTCTTTCTCTGCAGAGACGGCTGCTCAGTCCCCACCCCTGAGAGAGGTGTGGAGAGGCGGCAGGCCCTGAGGACACTGCTCTGTGGCAGTGGTCTGCTGCCCCCCTCCCTGGGCCCTGATCTCCAGATTGGATGCAGGCCTTCTCTCATCATTCTGGGCTCAAGAAAACCAACCTCCTACCCTAAGGTTGGCCCTTCCTTGAGGAGCTCCTCCCCTTTAGACGTCCTCAGCCGAGCTCCTCAGAACTGCCCTGGAGACCCTCAGGCAGCACCCAGGCCCCCCAACCTGCTCTCGGGAGAGAAAAAGACAGGACAAGCTGTCCCTCTCCTCCAGGAAGCAAGCTCCAAAGGAGCCAAGATTCCCGAGCGGCAGGAGGGCCCCACCTCAAGCTGGCAAGAACTGCTGGTTTAAAACACAGAGGGGAGACAGGTGCCAGAGGCAGGGGTCAGAGATCCTAGGGGCCCAAATGAATGACACGCTGAGCTTGGGGCAAATAAGGAGAACTGGAAAAACCAGAAGGAAAAAAAAGGGTGGAAGGAAGAATGGGTGCAGAAGGGGCAGTGTCAGTGGAGACAGGGTGGCCGGGCTCTGGCCAGCGTCTGCACAGCACAGGCTGTCGAGTCAGAGAGAGCACAACAGCAGGTTCAGGGGGGCCATGCCTGCGACCTCTACAGATGATGCTTCACTTGATCTGAGTCTCTGAACCTGGGCTCAGCGTGGAGCCTGACTGTCCCTCACAGCTGCTCCTTCCTGCAATAACAAGACTGACATCACTGTTGTCAGGGAAATGGTGTTTTGATTAAAATCATGTGACAGCTACTTCGCGATTCAATAAACAAATCCTCTGTTAACCCTCGCCTGACAGAGGCCCGTCGGCAGCTCTGTCAGCAGAGAGCAGCCACCAGGGGCCAGTCTGGGAGGCCCCAAACAGGCACCCGTCAGCGCAGGAACTGGCCCTCGTCCCACGGGGCCATCCTGTCTTGGGTCAAGAGGCAGGCCAAGCCCCAGGTTGTGAAACGGTTCCCGCAGGGCCCAGAGGCCAGTGGACACTGGAGGCAGTTCCCAGGGCTCTCAGTAGCCGGGGCTCACCCCGACCCCGCCAGGGGCAGATGGGCCAATCTGCTACGTGCCACTGACAGTGAGTGAGGGGTTAAGAACAATTTCTGGTTTGCAACTGGATGACTTCCTGGATCACTCACTTGGCTGCTGGCCCCTGACACACAGGGCTCTGCCTGGCAACAGCCAATTCCCTTTCCATCTCACCCGGAGTCCATTTCCTTCAGTGAGACAGACTCAGGGAAGGCTCCCTGAGTCAGGACAGGGGGTTTTACCGGGCTGACTGATTTGGAGCCTCAGAAGCAGAGCACAGCTGGGCCTCCAGTGCTGGAAAAGACACCCAGTAGACAGGACAGGGTTGGGGGGAGGTTCTCTACCCGAGAAACAGAGCCACCAGCACCCACCACACAGGGCTGCTGCGAGGACGAAGGGAGATTTTGCTGGGAGCCTGACAAGCTGTCTGCAGTTACCAAGTTTCAGGGTTCAGGACATGGCAGCAAATGCTGTTTCCCCAGCTTGTGGCCATCAGGGGCCGCCTCCAGACCTGGCAAGTCTGCCACAGAGGGGTCGCCTCAACTAGTCCACGAGCAGATCACAGGCAAACCATGTGTTTAATGGCATAGTCAGTGGACCCTGAATGTGTAGGAAAATATAACTCCTTCTCAAGGAAGTCTGTGGCTTAGGCTTAAACATGTGAAACTGTTATTCAGACGTGGTAGTTTCCCTGAGGCCAAGTTCAGTGAAACAGAGGCAAGGACCAAAGGCTGCTGCAGCTGAGGGTACTGTCACCTCAGCCCTGCCTCCGGGTCAGGGCAGCCACTGCAGGGAGAGCTGAGCCGCTGGCCCTGGGAGAGCGGTGCACACGGCAGGAAGGGGAGAACATTCGAAGATGAGGTTGTAGCTCAGGGCCTGGGCCAGAGCAAAAGATTCTCATGGCCGCAGTTCACAAAACATGAAGGAAAGGGCATGAAGATTTGTAAGACAAACGTTTTGATGTTAGAACTGTCACCAAGCAAACGCACTGGAGTGGGTACAAAAATACCATTATCTTCCAGATAAACTAAACGCAGCCTGACATCAGCACATGGCAGCCAACCCCACTGTGCTGCTTCTCTGAAGGAGTCTGTAAGTCATACGTCATCCTCCGCACAAACAGCCCCAGGGCACTGGCTGGCACCAACTTTGCTGAACTTGAACTTGGCACATGTCCTTCAGAGTGGTGTCAAGGAGCAGGGGGGGGGGCGGGGGCGGGGGGCGGTGCCTAGTAAAACATTCAGACTATTACCCAGTAAAATGGTAAATGGTTTTTTCCTTGAATGGAAGTGACTACCTGAGATGAATTGTAGCAAGTAAGAACAGTCTCTTCTGGGAGGTATGTAGAAACAGCCTGCTTCAATAAGCAACTCTTTACCAACCACCTCTCTCCTCTGCGTTGGGGGCAGGGTGGCAGGGTGCTGGCAAGCCCACCCCACCCTTCAGAAGGCATTCCCAGAATGGTCAAGAAATATACGTAACATATATAAAAACAGACTCCCCTGGTCCCCGGAACTCCGCCGTCCTCTCAGGGAGAGAGCTCAAAGCTCTGGCTTCGCCACCTCTGGCAGCAGCCCCAGGCTGCGCTGGCTGCCCTCCACCCACACACCTCAGCCCAGGCGACGGAGGGGCCCGGGCCCGCGGCGTGAGGGCACTTACCTTCCCCGTGTCCTCTCCAGGCTCTCTGGGTCTCAGGAAGTGGTTCTTGTCAGGCCCAGGGGTGCTGGGCTCTTCACTGTCCTTCACAGGAAAATCTAGCTTCCTCAGCCTTTGGGCCATCGCTAGAGACACAGACAGCAGACGGTAACAGACCCCGCCAGGCCGCGTCCCCGGGAGCTCCCCTGCGCCTCCTCGCCACGGCCCTCAGGTGCGCCAGCCCTGCGATGGGGATGCACACAGGCCTCCGGGCACGGAGCTGGTCCACCCCCGCACCTGACTGAAGGTGCTTTTTCCTCAAGGGCCATGGGAAGAGCCACCCTACTGGGCCTAGGGTGCCAGCCGGGTGCTCCCCCACCTCTGGGTCACTGACAGCCTACAGAAGCCCAGCCAGACAGGAGAGACTTGGCTCCTTGCAAAATTGACATCAATTTAAGACAACAACGCTGAAGAAAGAAATGACTTGGCTTTTCTGCCCAATGAGTAATTAAAATCTCTTCATCCTCCAGAAAGATTTCCATCTCAACTGAACATTATGTAATTTCCTGGGAAAAGCGGGCTCATGGAGGCAAACGGGGAATAGTTAAGACTATTCTAGGTACAAAAAAAGACTGGAGACATGTGAGTGAACGGGAAAGAAGAGCATGGAGCTGGATGGAAAACAGGAGTATGAGAGAATCCCAGAGAAGCAATTACATAACATCAGACCACAATCTCTTCATTGTTAACTAGAGAGAACAAGGTGACCGCTCCTTCCCCCTCCAGTCTGTAACCAGGCAGTGCTTAGAAAGGAGGCTTTAAGACCAGAAGGCCAGGAAGGAAAACAAGCGTCAGAGGAATTTAAGTGAAAGGCGAGAGACAAGCACCCAACTTGCTGGGCCACTCTGCCCTGCCATCCCCAGGGCAACGGGACCAGTGTGATTTCCTCAGGGAAGAACCAGATTTTTAACTCCATGACAACGCAGCGATTAACAACACTGCCAACAAGCCAGCGTTACCACAGCCCAACCACTGGGTCAGGAATGACATGTCTGATTCCCCTGGAGGTCCATGCAGTATCTTGGCCGCTTGGAGAAGACCGCTCAAAGGTCAGGCTGCCGTCTCTGTTGATTCAGGACGTGCTGTCCAGCAAAGACCCCCAGGGCCTAGAATCATAGTGGCCAAGCCGCGGGATTTCTGTGACCTGAGGGCGCCAACATGACTGGAAACAGTCACGCTGGAAACCATACATTAACCTGTTTATGCTTACGAAACCAAATGCACTTCAGGTTCGTATCTTCACGACAGCATAGACAGAGAAACAAGATCTTGTCTCTTAAACCTGTGAAAGTTAAACCCCACAACACTAAGATGAATTCCACTCCTGATAAGACTTTTATTGGCATAACACTGTATACATGTCTCTGCTTCACTTTTCTAATCAAACAACTGCTGTAAACTGCCTAAGATGGGTATCTATGGCGGCGTTTATTCCAGGCGCTGTACAATCCAAATACAACTGCTGCCTAAGATTGGGGACTGGGGAAGGGCCACATAAGAGCAGTGGAATTCTTTTATTGTGTCAACAGGAGAATGAGAATAGTCTGGTACCTTGGCTGACTTGTTCCACACACACAACACAACAGAAGACAGGTTTTGGAAATTCACTGAACACATTTTTATTGAGCACCTACTATGTACACCAGACACTGACCCAGATGCTGGTGGTACAGATACAGCAGAAGACAAAACAAAAACCCCAGCCCTTACAGAGCTCCTGGAGCTTACATTCCTGTGAAATTAAGGCAAGAAAACTAATACATGGAGAAAAGGACAAGTTATGGGCCAAAGAACAGTTCCTCTGAAGAATAACAAAATGGATCCCTATTGTTGAAGTCAGAAGAAACAATGAAGTCCCTACAGGGTGACCCAAAAACACAGGGCCCTGCTGAGCTCCCTGCCCCAAGCCTGAGAAAGAAAGGGTCACAGTCTCCCCTCTGCCACATCTAAGGGTGGAGGTCAATGCACAGTGCTCCCCAGCAGGGCCACAAGGCCAGTGAAGAGTCTGTCCACAAACCAGAGGAAAGCCATGGCTGTGTAAATTCGTTTCAATCAAGACAACAGTCTCTCAAATATGAAATTCAATGAAGATGAGCATTAACTGCAGGTAATAAAAAAAAACAAAAAGAACCATGAAACAAACATTGTTTACAGCATAATAATTAATGATTTCTTCAGGGAAAGAAAAGATTTTTTTGCCTAAGAAAATATTTAATCCTTAGCCCAGAAGTAATAAAATAGAAAATTACTATAAACTAGTTTGGCAGTTTGAAATCCACTCAGATAATTTTGATTTTAAATGTTCCGCTTTTCTAAGGTAAGACAAACTTTAAAGTATTTGGTCAAACTTGGTTTTCTGAAATGGTTTAATGTACAAAGCTTCCTAGAAGTCTCTGTGTCTTCACAAAACACAACAGGGCCACTGGCTTTAAGAGACTATAAATGAAAGAAACTACTTGAAAACCAAAATGGAAACAAGCAGACTACAGCAAGGCTCAGACTCAGCAAGATGCACTGAGAGAAAAATAAGCTACAATAAAACCTCATTAATTAAAAAGTCATTAGTGCAAGGCAAGTTTGATTAGGTGAAAATTGTTCATAAATTTAAAAGAAAAAATACTTAAATCCTCCATTAAATATGTGTGTATATCTATCAGGTATAAAGAGCAAATTCAATGTATCTAAATAAAGGTGTGGCCGGTATTTTAATATAATTGATGAGAGTGATTAGAAACTAGGCATATCAAGTGGGAAAAGGGTGAGCGTTTAAGTAGTTCAGAAACATCAGGCTTCCTTACATACAATTAATTTGCTTCAGCAAACCCTTCAGCTTTAAGTCATTATCAATTCCAGGAGGAATTAATGAGGTTTTACTGTAAAAGTAGAATAACATTTCAAATGATAAGATTCCAGCATCACCCATACCAAACAAATACTGAACCTTCCGTTTGGAAAGCTATTACTGTGCAACAGCAAAAACCAAACGTCCACACAGCTGGAAGCAGAACCAGGTAAGGAGCAGGAAATCCTCCGTGCTGTCCCACTGGTTCCTTTACTCATTAGAGATGCAACTGCAGTCCTACAATCATACCGTGGAACCACTGCTTACTCAGGGGCACTAAATTTTAAGCATCTCAGCAGGGAGAAAGAGGAGTATTTTTGAACGCAGTCACAGTGGGAAGCTGCAGAAATGGAGTTAGGTTTCAACACGACACATTAGGAGCAAGATGTATCTGCATTTCAGGTTTCTGGATGACATGATTACAGCCACAATCGAGCAAATAAAAACCAAAACGATGAACACATGAACCCTGAGCATCCACATTCCTCCTTCGCGTGAGGCACTGACACGGACCATCATTATCCAGGAGAATATGGCTTTCACTACAGTTGAATCTCAGTGTGTCTCCCAAGTGGAGTGCTTATAAAATAAGTTATTCTAAACCATGTACATTTAACTTTGGAATGGAGACACACAGATACATGTAAACATCCAAAGAGTCACTCTGTTCCATGTCTGGGTCCAAAACCCGTCCAGGCTTGGTGGACTATTAAACAGGCTGGGACCTGATTAAACAATGACGATGCAGGAGCCCAGACAGTGCTAAATAAATCATTAGGAAACAGTCAAGAAATGACTGTGCCAAGTATCAGAAATTGGTCACAAACAATAAGAACAGTTTAAATTATCCCAACAAGGAAGACAAGTGAAAAACAATGCCATTTCATCTTTAGAAAGAATCAAGTCACTGAAATTTGATTTCTTGTAAGTTGCTGCCATTTGCTCGGATGAGGTCTTGAAGGTTTTCCATTTTTTTTCTCTCCACCCAGTTCAAGAACACATTGACTAGAAGTCTGTGATAAGAATTTAGTAAAGTCTTTCCCCTCGTTCCTCGTTATGCCAGTGCAAGCACTAGAAAATTCCAAACAAAATCAAGTTAGTGGTACAGAAAGTACATGAACTATGTACGCGAATATTCAGTGCAGCAACAATGATCCCGAAGTGCAAGACTAATAGCTTCTCACAGTGGTCAGCTTCCTTACTGTCAGGCTAATCCAAAGTTAAAACTTTAAAAACTGATTCAAATCCAAACAAAACACTGTTCTTACCAGTAAGAATTATTTCCCTACCCAGCCCTTAGATATGGAATTGAGAAAATGGCCTGCCTGGTGGTGGGCCAAGAAGGTTCTACTCAAAGAGGAGACGGTGTTTCAGGAGCTCACCCCCTCCCATGCCCAGGTGCTCATCGCCTGGCCCACTTAACACCACTCACATCCTGTGAGCCCAAGCCAAAGCTGGAAGGCAGAAACAGACATACCACTTATGGCTTCCTGTGCAAAATACTTGACATCCATGTCTTCATCTTGGCCTAGCTTCTGTAGTACCGGCTTAACCTCCTCCTGCAAAGCACTAAAATCCAACAGCATCATTTGTGAAAGGCAGTCTTCTGAGCCAGAGAAATGCTTTATGGTATGTAATATATATTATACTCTATGGTAATTTTCACAGTTTAAAATTTTTTTAATATTTTAAAACACCTATAATATTAACTTGACAAGTACTAAATAATTTCTCTAAGTCTCTGCAGAATTACCTTTGGACAATGGTCTACACATGTATAGAGCTTAAATATAAAAGAGCAGACACCCTCAAAATTGGTTGTTCAATTACTTTATTATTGTCTTTAACCTAACCCACATCTTAGGTGATGTGAAAATCACCAAATCTAATTATAGCTATTTCTGCCTACATGGGGTGAAAATTTAAATCTACTTTTTAAAAAAGAATATTAAAAATCTTACTTGGTATCTAGAATTGGTCCAATTTTCTGTAGAGATTTGGCCACATTGAAACGGACATTTGCTACTTGGTCTCCTGCCATTTTCAATACAATCGGCAGCATCTGCTTAGTGGTTATTTCCTGACCACAGGCTTCAGACAGTGCCTTGAAAAAGAAATAAGACAGCACATTAAAAAACACCTTTTTTAAAAAAAGTATCCCCAAATCTAAAGAGATAAGAAAGTAACTGGCCACCAGGAAAATGTTTCTAGTGTGAGTATGTGATGAAAGATACAAGGCAGAACAGAATCCCAGAATTAGACCAGAATTCAAAACTGACTTGACTATAGAGTTTAACACAAATTGAAAAACTGACGGTTTTCTCTCATCTCCTAAATATCCAACTTAATCAGTAGTAAGAAATATAGTCCAAACAGAGGACAACATATTCAGGATTCAGAAATACAGTCCTGAATAACTGGTTTAACATCAGAGCTTAACAAAACAGCTATGTAATACTTACATTAATGCAGAATAAAGTGGTCATTCTATGCAAGTAATTAGGATCATTCGCCATTACTAACACTTTGGGAACGATGGTATTTTGTGCCCACTCTGTACCAAACTTCTGAACGAGTTTCATGAGGTTATTGGTGGCAGCTTCCCGGATGGCATACACTGCAGAAGAGGTGAAGAAGATATTGTCGTGCTGCTCACATCACGGGCGTAATCTAGTTTACTTTTCCTTACGCCATCGTCAAAGGTGGGCCAAAAATAAAACTCTGTAAACACTCCAAATTTAGTCAGACTGCAATGGCAAGCATGCTCAGCTATGACTTCTAATATGCTGATGTGGTCTGACTATAGTTTCAAGATGTCCAAGGAAAAGGGAAGTAAGGAGCTCATTACAGGCATCATTAATTAGCAAATATGAGTGCCTGCCAACTATGTGCTATGTGTCACAGAAAGAATGCATAAGTTACTTGCCCCCAAAGACCACATACTCAAGCAGAGAAGTGAAAAATAATGCGTTCTGAGAAGTCATGGGGTCTAAGACGCATTATAATAAAGCATGCAATAGTAAAGACCCTGAGGGCTGTAGGAGTTTAGAGGACAGAGAACACGGAGGTCTGGGAAGGCTGTGGGAAACACAGGCCTTGCACTGGGCCTTAAAAATTATGGAGGATGTGTCTAAGTGGAGAGAAGAGGGGAGGAATTCCTAGAAAGGACAAAAAAAGTTACCCAGGACACAAAGGAAAAAACTGTAATCTGTGAGACTGTAAGTTTGAACAGTTAGGGTGGAGCCAGACCGGGCTTCATGAAAGCTAAATTTAGACTGTAAGGAAACCAATGACGGGTTTTTAAAGCAAAGATGTGGCCGTATGACCAATGTGGTATTTTAGCAAGATTATGCCAGCAGCAGCAAGAACAGCTGAGAGAACGACAGCGAGGAGGCTATTCAGAGGCCACTGTCATCGTCTACACAACAGCAAATAAAAACTTGAGACTGACTTGCCTTTTTTCCCCTTAAAAATGTTTCTGTTGAGGCAACACGTCAAATGCCTTCTGTGAATATACCTGCCTGCTTTAATCTCGTAATTCCCTACAAGGTCATTTAGCAAAGACATCATAAATCTAGATAATAAAGGCCTGAGCCACAATCTTCTCAACAACTAGTTACTACATACAGCAGCCAACGAAGACAGGTGTGGCAACGCTTCATCTTACACGTCCCATACACTCAAAATTTGGCCTTAGGTAACAGGGAAGAGGTCAGTACTCACTCCTTCTTCTACCCCTCCCTCCAGGTGCGCCCAAGGCTCCTGGCTGACAGCTGGGGAGTGACAGGCACCCAGGCCACAGCTCTGAGCCCGGACAGCTGACATACGGCTCCCAGCCAGGAAACGGCCACTTCTTCCCAGGCCAGAGCCTCTTGGGCGCCACCGCTGGTGAGCACAGGCCAGACACTTTAACAAGGGGCTAGATTATTACCAACATGCAACCTGACCAGAGCATGTGGGAGAGGCAACCTGCCATCGATATTCAGCAGCACTCTCGAAGGAACACGCTCAAGTCACCTGTTCCACTCATAACAAAAACTCCCTCCCTTCACCAGCACAGTCTTTGTTTTGAGCACACTGTCCCCCACCAACTTCTTCCCATCTGTGTCTTCTCCCCTCATTGTTTTTTTATTTGCTTGAGATTCTTCTCATCCTAATGCCATTGCCATAGGGAAGCGATCTCATTGCCAGAGTAACCAGAGACGAGAGCTCGGCCTTGACCCAGACCTTAACTGCACTCAACTCCACTTGGCCAGACGCCTACTATGTTCTTGGCTCCTCTCAATTCTGCTGTGAAAAGAATGCAAACAAACCACTCCACGGTTCTGCCTCTCCTCTCTGCTTGTTTTGTCTCTCTCCCTCCTTCTTCCCTCTCCCCTCAAGGTCTGGCTGATGTGCAATGTTCCTCTGAATTTCTAACACACTCTAGATGTGGTGTATTACTAACTTTGGTACTTTTTCCTTCCTCCTATAAAAAATCAATTCCCCTTCTAAATTCCTCTCTCTGATCAACACTATCCACCCAACCATGGGAAAAGAGGGTAAGTGATACTGTCTTGCTTCTAGTTCTCTGTACTTTTTCACAATTTCCTCTTAGTACTTTAATAAGCAAAAAAAGTTTCGAAAAATTTAACAGATCACTGATCACTACATGGCAGTTATCTAAAATGCAAAAACAAAACCTCCAACAATTTCAGAGCTGACACTTCATTGGTTCAAAGAATGCTTGCAAAGGCCACTTAAGTATGCTGCTGCAGAAAAAGACACAAGGGTCTCTTCTGCTCCTAAACTGGAAGACAAAAAATCAGAGAAAAAAGAAAGCATTAATTAACCTGCATTGACAGGTGAATTCTATATAGAAAAGATGTCAGGAATTCAATTCTTTGTGGAACATCAGGATTTTAAAAGTATGTCAAAATTAAGTGTAGAATACTAGCTTTCAAAGAAAGTATGGACCAATCTGCTGGGACTCACTAACATTAATATTTATCAGAAATAATATGAACATTTTATTTCTAAAAAGAGAAGACTATCTTACCTATGATTTCACCAAACCTTAGTTTCATCTAAGAAGAAAAAAAATGAAGCCTTACAGAGACAACTTTAGAGGACAAGAAAAAGAGAAATAAAATCTTTGCAATCTAGTTTGAAAACGAGATTATCTACATTTACATGTCTTTACGAAATTTACATTTTTTGAACCTCTCCTCTTCACTTTTTTAACCATATGATCCAACTGGCAACCCACTCCAGTAGTCTTGCCTGGAAAATTCCATGGACGGAGGAGCCTAGTAGGCTACAGTCCACGGAGTCACAAAGAGTCGGACACGACTGAGCAACTTCACTTTCACTTTCTTCAAAAAAAATCAGTTTGGCAAGGACTGACGTCTTGAAATGTGTGATGCTTCATCCGGGACGTCAGCATTTCTGTCCACTGATTCAGCTTCAGTTCAGCACAGTTATTTAACACCCACTACGCCAAGTCCTGTGCTTTACACTGGAGGTATTCTTTTAAATCACTCAGGAGAGCTGGGTTTTTTCTTTTCTTTTGTTTGTTTTGACCCTTAAAACCACCTACCTGCAGAAGCAGATACAATATCCCCTCTACTCCCAAAGGAGGGTCTCAGAGACACCCTCAGAGATATGCTAAAGTATATAATAAGGTGTTGTGGAACTGAAGCAAGATACCCATCATAAGCACCAAAATATGGAACCAAAGCTCCCAGGACATTGTAAGTGCTCAGGGCCCTCATCTGCACAGATCTCAGACCACACGGGAGCTGCCAGGTCTGGACAGGAGGCTGACTCTGGACCTCACTGGTAGACAGAGGCCCTCAACCCATCGCTGCCCAGCAGACAAGCAGACATCCAGACCTGAAACCTTGTTCAAAAGTCAACTGCTAACAAGTGAACATATCAAATAGTTTTACATAAAACATCAACTGTGTATTTTGATAAGCAGCAGTTTCAGCTTTTATTTTTTAACACAGTATGTGGCACTAGAGGAAAAAGATTCTGTGATTGCTGAAATGAGTTATGCTATAAATGCACAGAAAAGATAGTGAGCCTCTCACCCAAACCAGAAACCGGGGCCCTCTCTATCCTAGGGGACAGGCGATGTCTTCCTTCCACGCCCTGACATCTTTGTTGCACCACTGCACACCTGCTTCTCTATGTCACCTCAAAGAAGCCCACGAGCCATTTCTTCCCCCAGGTCTTTCTTCTGATTCCAATCCCTATCCAACTCAGTCTACAGTGGCTGAAGACACAAAGATGGCAAAGGACGGTGGAACAGAAGACCTTTGAATCAGAAAGGAATGAGTATATGTATGAAAGAGAAAAAATAATATAATGGAAAGAGTGAGAAATAGAACAGAGAGATTGTCCAATGAAGAAAATAAAGTTTAAGATAGGAAAACTGGTAGAAGATAGAAATGTCGAATTTTTTATCAGAACAAGCTAACTGGACTTTAATGAAAGACTGTCTTCATCACTACACTGGTAAAACAAAATGGTCAGATTAGGGTTCCTTTCTGAAAAGGAAATACACAAACAAAATGGGATATATGCAAAAACACAGGACTCCCATTAACTTATTTACTTACCATGGTCCACAAGCCAGGCCATACATAAAGAATTCAGCTTTTCATCAAAGAATTCCACACCCTATGGATACAGAAGATTCCATTAATACACGTCTCCAAAGTTTAAAAATCAAGGTCTATTTATATTACACCAAAGTGACCTGAAAGCTAAAAAAAGTCACTTATTTCCAAATAAGCTGAATTCATGGACCAGCCAGAAAAAAGAATACCATGAGGTCTGATTTACAAACTACAAAACTACTTTATTGGATAGAAATCATAAAGAAAAGGTAAATGAGATGGCCCAGGGACTGCTAAGTGGGAGAGAAGAGAGTGGCCTGGAACCAGACGCTACGCTGCAGAAAGAACGCAGCATGGACAGTCTGCCAAAAGATCTCTATGGAATATCTGTGAAAACCAGCCATCAGGAAAATACCAGTCAGAGATACTAATAATTCTCAAAATTCTCCCTTTTTGGTTAATATCTTTTTTTTTTTTTGGTTAATATCTTAATAAATCCTTAAGGATAAAGAACTTGACATCAAGAAATAGACTCCTCCCCAATTAAAGAGAGCACCCTGGGATCCATGGGAGAAAGCAGAGAGAGAATAAGCGGGCACAAGACTACAGGTGGGGTGGACCCATCCCAGTTCTCCCCATCAACGGTGGCCATACCAGCACAGGCCACAGACAAGCTCCTCAAGCTGGTTTACACAGACCTAGCACCGTGGACTTCACATCATGTGGGAGATGGCTGTGAACTACGCTTTCCCCACACCTCTCTCTTGATGCCTACATGTTCATACTCTTTAGCTTCTTTGGAACCTAAGAAGTTTCTGACCAGTGACCACATATTTTAAATATAGAAATGTTATACAAGTGCTTTCAAAATATAATAAAATGGCTTCATAATAATAGGTTATGAACCGGCTTTAGCATACATTTGGATTACCATGTCTGCTCTCAAAGACTTATTTTTCATTTCAGATCATGGATTTCTCTGAGTCCTAATTACCTTTTATTTCCTGATTCTTGTGGTTTAGCCTTACATTTACTCACTATGGTCCATAAACCAGGCCATACATAAAGTCTTGAAGGAATTTTATAAATTGACTACCTGAAATAAAAGTCTTTATGGATTTTTTTTTAAGAATAAACTATATAACACTAACAGATGTTGAAGTTGTATAATAAAACACTTCTGACTGATGCATGCCACCCCTGCTAGACAAGCATGAAGCAAAGTCACCAAGTGTCTGTTTCCAAGGAACAGAGTTTGTTAAAAGAAACGGTACTGAAATTCACCGTCCCTTCTGGACAGTTACTTCAACCTTCAGCAAACCAGTTAACCACTGCTGCTTTCCACTCTGAGTCATGACAGCCAACACTTAGGAACAGAAGATGACACTAAGTACTTGGGAATGGTAGGACAACTCTGGGAGACAGTGGAGGACAGAGGAGCCTGGCGTGCTGCAGTCTGTGGCCACAAAGAGTTGGACACGACTCAGCAACTGAACAGCAGCAACGGTGGGGGAAAAAACCGACAGGATGACTTTGACCCCATTAGGTATCCTCTACTTTTTGAAAGTTCACTTTATATCACTTCACTTTTACAAAAGAGCTGTAAAAGAGTACATGTCTTCACTAACTGAAAGAAATCTAAATTGCATTTCTCCTTTAACGAAAAAAGGTGAAAACAGTATTCAGTGTTCGTTTTGCAACAAGCCAACGAACCCTTAGACAGGCAGCAGCAAGCGTGGCACGGCCAAGCTCCTTCCCTGAGCACTGCACTCAACATCTCATTTCAGCATCAGGGGCCACTGCGCCAAACTGTCTGTGGGCATCTGTGCTTTCTCTAGTATCTCATGTATCTGTTAGCAGGATGTGTCCTAAGGTAACTGCTTCTTTGCTTTACACCACCTTAGGCTTGCAAAAGCGCTCTTAGGGATGCTCTACTTTCAGACAGCGGGGAAACCTGAACACTGCTCTCTCTGGCATCTATTATGGAGAATGGGACACTTCAAGTTTTACAAAACATGATCCCACAGACATGCACAAGACACATTTCATAAACTAAGTACACCAAAATAACAATACAAAGTCACTAGTCCAAGAAAAGAAAAAGTAAATCTCATATGCTATGATATGAAAGGAACAGAAGTGAAAGAGGAGAAACAAACTGCAGTAATACTGGCTATAAACTGACACATTATGCGCTTTCTCAGAAACTAGTCAAGTATTCATTTCTCTCAACAATCAACAAATGTTAGGTGCCTGATTAATGCCACACCATGGGAGGCACTGGAAATAAAACACTGAACACAGCCCTGCCCAAAAAGAGATCAGTTGTCTATCTCCTCATCTACATTTTAACAGTTAATAGTGACGTGCAACCACCATGATGAGGGCACATCAAACTCAGAACTGACTAGGGTACCTACTATAAAAGAAAGGAAAGGATATGGCTATAAAACCCAACACTGAAATTTTAACTAACTTGTTATCAATAAAACTATGCATAAATCTCAAATAGTAACAGATAATGTGATAATACAAACTCTGGCCAAAATATTAGCATTACAAACTTCAACACTCCTTTTTCATATGGGGAGTCCTCAACTCCCTTTAACCATAATGCAAGAAAAGTGGTAACCAGAGACATTTGCTCAGAGTACAGGCAGAGAAAGAAGCTTCCCTGAGCAAAAGTCAAATCTCGAAACCATACTCCCCTTTCTTCTCAGATAAATATTCCTTAAGTCACAGAGTCATTAAGTATCACAAAATCTATGTGACATATACCAAGAAATTATATATTCTTCTACGGCTTTGCTTTCAGATGGTGGGGAGGTGAAATGTGTTTTTATAATACCTTTTTGTTAGATACAAATGCACTGATGAAAATGAAAACCATTCTACAGGCAACTGACAGAGACCATACTTTCTCATGCATCTAAATGAACATAACCACACGAGCCATGTGGGCCTCCTGCTGGCCCTGGCGAGGCTGCTCCACTATGTGATGCTATCCTTCAGCTCACACAATACCCATACTCACCAGCTGGCCTGCCAGCAGTGGCATATACTCGATGATGGCCAGCCGGACCCTCCACTTCGCATCTTCAGCCAGCTCCACTATGGCAGGAAGGAGTGACTGAGAAAGCTGCCGGATTCCAATCACCTCATTTACACAATCCAAATTGGAGATGATATTCAAACGAACTTCAGGACACTGCAAATACACAAGAGCCAAAAAAGCACATATAAAGATCAAGTTCTCTGATCGATATTCTCCTACCACCATGAGGAGCAAATAAATTTTAAAATGAGAAAGTTACTTGGGTGAAAAAACTATTGTCTTGGAAGAAATACTTAATACTGAGTACACAAATAATTCAAAGTGCATAATTTAGTTGACTTAAAACTCTCAATGAAAAGTCTATAGAAATGTAAAGAGCACATAAGCTATGAAATCAAATTACATGTATTCAAATCCCATATGGATCACAGCTGAGACTTCAGGTAGGTTATTTTACCTCTGTGCCTCACCTTCTTCATCTGTAAAATGGGAGTAATAGTTAAGACCGACCCCCAAAAATAAGATTGCTGTGAAAATTACACATAATAATAACACATGCAAAGCATTGATGATCACGCCTGGCAAAAAGGGTAATTTTTATAATACTATATCTAAATTTTAATGAGACTTTTCAAATAAAGATCCATTAAGTTTAAAGAGAAGAAAAAAACAATGAATATAATCAGGAATTAGGCAGAGAAGATGGACAGACATTTTTACATCTGTATCAGTGGCCCATTTTCTCGGGAACTTGTAACTCCATGCCCAAATACCATAAATGGTTTAAAGTAAGTTACTTTTTCAGTGACATCCCAAACAAAAACCAAACCAAATCACCGACTATCAAAAGACAACAAAATTTATAGCCAGACTCACCTCATCCTTTAACTGAGCTAAAAAGAGAGGTAGAAGATGTTCAATGGTATTCTCTTTGCCCAAAATGGTAGACAACCCCATAATTACAGAAGCTAGAGCTGACTTGACATGTTGATTTGTATCAGATACTAATTCCTAGAATAAAGTCAAAATTAAAAGCCTTTAGTTTTTTTGAAAGACAACAGAAACTTCCATATGATTTCCCAAGGAATTTTAAAAGACATTACTCTTTCAATACTGATTAGTCGATAAAGTTTCCTCAGACCATCTGTCAGATAAAATAAACCTATGCAAAAGAGAGCATTTTGTACTTACAAAATAGTAATAAGTAATAAATACCAGTGTCACACATTAATATACCTGTCCCATTCATCCCTGGTCCACGTTTAAACCCAAAGAGCTTTAAGGTAATACAAACAAAAACTGAGGTCAGGGTTACCTTCACAAAAATAAACTAAAGTGAAACAAAAAAAAAACTAAAGTTAGGTTTACCTTTATATAGGGCAGAATTTGATTCATAATTATGGTCTCTCTACCTTCCATAGGCAAGTTCTCACAAAGTTCTAAAATATATAAAGAGAAAGAAAAAAAAAATGCTTATGTTGTCATTTACATAGGAGCCAAATGAAGGAGCCATTTACAAGGAGCCAAATGAAGAAATTTAACCAGATTTATCAAGTTTCAAGTTAAATCAAATCATATGTTTAAGCAAATAAGTTCCAAGGAAGAAAAATGGCTACTTTTAAATGCACTTTGTGGTCAATCTATATGCCACTGTGTACCACACCAATCCAACCTGGATTGGAATTTTTTTTTTTTTTAAACAGAAGCTATTTGGTTTTAAATATATAAGGGAGTAGCTTTGTGTGACAATGTTAACATTTTAACACATTAAAATCATCTCTATTTATCTGAAAACATAATCTAAGACAAAAAATATTATAAAATTCACTGACATAAAAAAATGCACCAAAGTGATCTAGTTACAACATAAACCGACACCTTAACCTTTTACTTTATGGGCAGCAGCTGCTCGGACTTCAGCTTCACAGTCTTTGAGTAGGTTCTGAAAGGCGGGGATGAGGTCATTTAGGGTGATTTTTGGACCCACAGCTTTCTGGAGCTATAAAAGAATTTGTACAGGTTTTAATGTACTCTAATCAAAATAACTTAACAAGCACAGTACAATCGTCAAGTATAGACAGTCCCCAACTTATGATCGTGCAACTTAGGATTCTTCAACTTTAGGATGTTGTGAAAGCAATAGACGTTGACTAGAAACCAAATTTCAGGTTTTGAATTTTGATCCTTTCCTGGGCTAGTGCTATGTAGCGCCACCCCCCGTGATGCTGGGCAGAGCGGGGAGGCCAGAGCTTCCCGTCAGCCATGGAATCACAAGGGGGAACAGCCGATACACTTAAAACCGCTCTGTTTTTCATTTCAAGTACCAGTAGTGAATAAATTACATGAACTATTGCACATTTTATTATAAAACAGGTTTTCTGTTAGAGTATTCTGCCTAACTGCAGGCTAATGTAAGTGTTCTTTAAAAGTTTAAAGTAGGCAAGGCTAAGCTATGCTGTTCAGCAGGTTAGGTCCATTACATGCACTTTCAACTGCAATGGGTTTCTCAGGACATAACCTCATCATGAGTCTAGGAAGGTCTATGTATATTTTTGCCTCAAGCACTTCCAATTCAGAAACTTTTGGTTATGACAGCAAATCTGTGGGTTTTTGGGGGGTTTCTTCCTTTTAGTACTTAAAAAATGTCAGTGCACTAATTTTACCTCTGAAAATTTGTCAGCTACCATATAGCGAACTCGCCAAGATTTATCTTCTGCTGCTTGTCGAAGTGTAGGCATCACCAAAGCCTCAATGTCCTCCTGAGACAGTAACTGGGCGATACTGACGCAGGCTTCCACAGCTAGCAGGCGCACTGAATCCTAATGAACAAAATTCCTTTATGTTAGTCAGACAGTATTTTCTGAAAGCCATGAGGCAGTGTGTGGCTGCGGTAGTGCTTGGGTGTCCTTAAAAAAAAAAAAAACCACATTATAAGCAGTTCATGTCTTTATGTCTTGAAATAGCTGTTCCCTTTACCTGAAATGGCAGGCATGTCAAAGCCATAAAGGCAGAAATGACTGTTCTCTGAGTGAATAGCAAAGTTAACGACGTTGGTTAGAATACAGAATTTTTCGTAAGGAAAATGAAATAAAAACGTAAAGATTATGTGAAAAAAGAACATTTTAATGATGTCTCTAAATCCTCACTCTAAGAAGCTGAGCAATAAAAATGAAAACCATGCTTGTACCAGTTGTTTATAGAAGATCAGAACAGAGGAAGAGAAAGGGGGTACGGGTAAGGGAGTTACTTAGGAATCTCAGTTTTCAAAACACTCAGTTTAGGATGGCAATAATCCGAGTTTAGGCATGAGATAATGACTCGGAAAAATACACAGAAAAACAAAATTTTTAAGTAATTTTTAAAAAACATTAAATTTAAATGCTGATGATCAAGGACAGAATAACTTCTGAGATAGCCAACCCTAGAAAACCCAGCAGAAAAAATTAGAAAGTTAAGGGATTAATGAATTCAACTTCCCAAATGTAAACTGCCAAGTATCAGCCTAGTATCTATATATCCTTTGTAAAAGTAGTAATATACAAATAGATAGATCAGTGAAAAATTAGGAATTGAGACTACAGATTGGGGAATCATAAATATATTAGTAGGAAGTGAAAATACATAAACATCTGAGCCCCCAGATGAAACGTCAAAAACTGTAAGAGTATGTAACATACCTACACGTGTGCATCCGTGCACACGCACGCACACAAGAGGCAACAGTGCCTCCAACTTTCCAAATGTCATAAATTAAAAAAAGTACAGATCAGCAATAACCTACTACACGCCCAAGACACTCACTACTCTATCTAAATGAACAGGCTAAAAAAGGCAGAACTGTATCTTTGGTAGTGGTCATACAGCTATTTTCAGATTCCAGAAACTATGCTGAATCAAGGAGCTACTATCACCGATGTAAATACATACCCATCAATACTTTCTCAATTAATCAACTACTTTTCTCCCAGAACTCCTGATTTTCTTCCCTGTATCTGCTACTCCTCCTGGAATCTTCTCCATCTTAGCAGTGACAGCAGTATCCACCCAGTTTCTCAAGTAAAATCAAGAAATCTTGATGCCTCTTCCCTTCTCCCAATTCAATCACAGTTCTACTGACTGCCTCCAAACCGATCACCAGAGTCTTTCCATCTTCACCATGCCACCCTAGTTCACCACTGTCTCTTGTCAGGATTATTGTGAAAGTCTCCTAACTCGTCTTGTTCCTATTCTCACCCTCCACCTTACAATTTAGTTTCCCACCTAGAAGCCAGAACAATCTTTTAAAATTTTAAATGACATCAAATTACATCCCTGATTAAAATCTTGGTGTGTTCTCATTACACCTAGAAAAGAAAACCCAAACTCAACACCCTGCTTAAAGGACCCCCACAATCTGGGCCCTGATTATCTTATCCAAATTCCTATCAGAGTCCTTTTCACCCACTATGTTCCAACCACAGGATCTTTATATATACTAAATGTCCTCTCCTCTCGGAATTCTCTTTTCCTAGAGCTCTGACACACTAGGAAAGGGCGTGGCTGGCATTTTTTTGTTCAAGTTTCAGTTTATGCCACCTCTTCATGGCCCTTCTCTGACTAACCAGTCTAAAAGAATGCCCATAATCACGCCCCACCACTATGTTACCCTACCCGATTTCCATCCGTTTTTACATTTATTTGGCTGCACTGGGGTCTTAGTTGCAGCATGTAGGATCTTTTGATACAGCGCACCAACTCTCTAGTTGGAGCACAAGGGCTTAGCAGTTGTGGCATGAAGGCTTAGCTGCTTCACAGCTGACCCAAGCATGCTGGATCTTAGTTCCTTGACCAAGGATCAAATCTATGTCCCCTGAATTACAAGGCAGGTTCCCAACCACCAGGGAAGTGGTGGTCAAAAAACATCATTTTGATCCCTAATATTTTGTTTATCTGTTTATTGTGCCTTCTTTCATTAAAATATAAACTGCGTGACAGCATGGTCCCTCATTTAACACTGAAAGCCAGCATGAAGAACAGTGCCTGATTCACAGAAGGGTCTCAATAAATACTTTCTCAACGAATGACTAAGAAAGGAGCAGCAATTCTATCAGTGGTCACAGTGAACATACACACACGTTACAACTAAACAAATAATTCTTTCAGCCTCCATCGCTGTTAATACCACAACCAGACATGCCTCTTGATGAAAAGCAGCCTCCAGCTAACAAAGTGATCTTACTGCCCCCAAAATATCAAACCAGCTCTCATTAAGCCTCTGGATCAGGGCCGAGGCAAATACTGGCCAAATACGGAAAGCAGCTAGTTTCTGTAAATAACATTTTCCTGGAACAGCACCATGCCCGTTAGTTTGCACACTGCAGTGTGTGACACCCAACAGCAGAGCTCTGTAGTTAGAACAGAGACTGTCCGGTCCACAAAGGCTAAAACACTTACTATCGGGCCCTTTACAGAAAAAATTCACCAATCTCCACTCTAGATTCAACTACCAATTTTGCAGGACAAAAGAAAACACTGAGTTATACCATGGGAAATGTAATCAACAAAATCTCAAATGAGGATTCTAAACCTGTGCTCTCCAATGTGACAACCATTATCCTACTTACTACCTACTTCTGAGTACCTGGAATGTAACTAGCACCACACACTCTAATGGTAGTTCCTCTGGATATACTGGGTTAAAAAAATACAGTATTGAAATCAATTTCACCTGCTTTTCACTTTGTAAACTATGGCTACTGTGAAACTTAAGATTAACAGGTAGCTTACATTGTATTTCTGTTGAACAGTGTTGTTTTAAACCATACTTTATGAACAGTAAAAATGCAAAGAAAAATAAGGAGGGGGTTACCCCAAAAATCAAGATAGAGCGTTACAGTCTTAAGGGGGTAGGGAGTAGGAACTGGGAGGGGTGTTTGTTTGGGAGGCAGAATCATGCTGGGCTTCCTGGATGATGGCTAACAAAGTTCTGTCTCCTTTCATAGATGAAAGTTACAGGATAACATGCCTTGTAATACTTAAGATGCATATTCACTTTGTACTACTTTGTATATATTATTTTAATTAATTTTAAAAATTATTTTCAAAGATTTATCATCTTCAGATCTAGAATCTGAACATGAGACTCAAGGTATGTATCTGCTGCTCTGGATCCTGTACACATACAGTGATCCGAGGGCAAAAACTAGGTAAATTGTTCCTCTAGAGTCCAGGAACTCTGGGGGCTGATTCTCCAAAGCACCATACAGAAGAGCACTACAGCTTAGCAGTGAAGGTCACAACTCTGGAGCTAAGCTGCCTAGACTCAAGTCCGCACTCCAACACTGCTCACTATGCAACCATGAGCAATTTACTCCAATTTCCTGTGCCTGTTTCCGAATACGTAAAATGTAAGTAATGACCTCATGGGGCTGTTGTAAGGGCTGAATTACTTCACATATGTAAACCACTTAAAACAGGCTGAAAAAGATTCATTTGGGTGCTTACTAGTGTATCATTATTGCTTTTTGTTGTTATTTAGTCGCTAAGTTGTGTCTGACTCTTTTGTGACCCCGTGGACTGCAGCCTGCCAGTCTCCTCTCCCATGAGATTTCCCAGGCAAGAATGAACACTGGAGTGGGTTGCCATTTCCTTCTCCAGAGGATCTTCCCAAACCAAGGACTGAACCCGCGTCTCCTGCATTGGCAGATGGATTCTTTACCACTGAGTCACCAGGGAAACCCATTATTACTGCTAATTTCTACACTGATGAGATGGAGATCCTTGGATTTATAACTGCCCTCATGCAAAGTTATCCTATACACTCATACAGAGGATGCAGAGGGTCAAAAAGCTTTCCCAATACATGCTATGCTTGTTATCTGAAAGCCAAAAATTCCAGGAAACATTACTGTCCCACAATAATTCAGCCTGCAGTACCCAAAGGTACAGTTACTCTTTAATGTGGCTTTGGTCTTCCTTCCTAATTATGGCTCCCAATTCCTCAACTCCCCTTCAACAGCTGCTAAATGGAAAAGAAAATTACCGTTTGGCTAAGAAAGAATTATAAGGACACTGGGATGGGTAATCTTAAACTTTAGCCAGGCCAGAATTAAGTAATAATTCTGAAAAAAAAAAATGATCCTAACATGAGAACCAAAACATCCGAAGAAATTCTTCAAATGTAAGAACATATTTGTGTACTTTAATTACTAAGAGTTAACCTACCTGTTCATCTGAAGCTAGATTGGTGAATAAAGGAACGATTTCACTTTTCACACTGTCTAATTCCAAAACTTTTGCAAATTCACCCAATTTGGAAGCAGCAGCACGGCGTACCATTGGTGTGTCATCTGAGCACAAGGAACGGAAGTACCTGCAACAGATAAAATAATGAAGGTATTTCCTGTTACATGTCACTGAGTAAGCATCCCCCAACACACACAGGAATTTCAGAGGTTTTCTCCTACAAACATCAGGCATTAGACTTCTACTCATAGAAGTAACAAAGGCAACCCACTGGTATGTGCACTTGGACACTGGTAACTGCTGTCATCAATCTGACTACCCTGATACCAGCCACTCACTGGTAACAGGGTACTGTGTATCCTGTCAGCTGTGAGCTCCCAATAACCCCAAATAACTAAAAAATACCATATCTTACTGTCTAATTTCTCCTTTGACAGCAACGGAAGCCCTGGGATAGCAAACGCTGAACAAACCACATGCGGATGTGCGAGAGGTGAACCAATCCCCACTTGCTAAGCGCTTCACCAGAGGTACGAAGTGAGCCTCCAGGGCCACTGGTGTGTGCTCCTGCGAGATCTGCCTCAGGGACTCCACAGCCTTGTCTCGAACCACAGTCTCTTCCACAGTTGCCAGGCTTTCCAGAGGAGGCTGCACAGACCAAAATGGAAAACCAGTGAGAAAACTTACTCAACCAGGTTAGATACAGATTATCACCTTTTAAAGTGACTGGAGGGAGGTGGGACAAGTAACCAGAATGTTAGCTACATCACACCAAATGGTTACTTTCAGTTCACACGGTGATGGCATATGCTGTGTCCAACCTGAAGACACGATTTCTGTAGGACAGCCAAGATTTCATGTCCCAGATGGCGATTCCCAGATGGTGTCTACGAATGACACGGTGGAAGAGACCTGACACAGTATTAATATCACTGTGAGCTGAATCACTCGACTTAAAAGCTGTATAGCCAAAGTCGACAGAACCATGTGTACTTCCTCAAGAGTGAGTGCAGAAACATGACCACCTCTGGGCACCACAATTACATGAGGACCCCGCATCAGGACACTGAGGCCACGGCGCCCGGAGTATCATTCTACCGTTCCTGGAGGTGGAAGCTACCTCTGTCAGTTCACTCCACACCACTGCCTTTTCCAAACTATTAAAGGCTGAGTACAAAATTACTTTTCTCAGAATGCATCCAGAATTTTTCCATGAGCCAGACATAGAGTGGGACTTTATGAAAGAACAATTAAGTGAAAGGTACAGAGACAGTAGGAAACCTTGCCTGCAGCTTTAGAAACAGGAGAGACCAAAGGGGTTGGCCCTGACTAGGATCAGTGAGCGAGTGCAGCACAGCCCAGGGAAAAGTGCAGAGGGCTGATTCTCTCAACTGCTGCTCTTCTGGGTTTGCACTCGGTCTGGACAAATTCAGGATACACCGTGAAGTGCCAATGTTAAAGACAAAAGCCACATGTAGAACTGACCAGGAGAGTGAAATAGAATTATGAGTCAAAGGAAACAAGGGTGTCTACATAATACATTTCAAAAATTATTTGACACAAGGTACTCAGCTTTCCTAAGGGAAATTTCAGAAGCCCTCTGAAAAGATACTGTTTTCTTAAAAGTAAAGGCCTTTCACGATCTGTCCACTGCCTTCTCTGACCTCCTCTCATGCAGTATCATTGATAATCTCTATCACCACTACAGAAGAGCAGGCTCCTGTCTCTTGATTGAAACGTGGCCTATTTCTCCATGACCTTTTCCTACAGCCCTGGGACCACCACTTCTGCCTACTCTAGCACCAACACTTTATACTCTTGCAATCAACCAGTTTCACACTTCCAAGGCTCCTAAACTCTTTCTTTTAAAATGATAATTACTTTTATATTCTAGCACTGAGGAGAGGGAAGAAATAAGGCCATGATTTCTTTGCGCTAGTTTACTTTTGGGGGGGGGTGTCTTTTGACTTTTCTTCTTAATTTTTTAAAGATTTACTTTATTCAAGTACCGTGGTCTTACAATGTTATGTTAATTTCTGCTGTACAGCAAACTGATTCAGTTACACATATACATTCTTTTCCGTTATCGTTTTATCACAGGACATTGAATACAATTTTATATTCTAATGGAGGAAGATAACAACTCATCAGGACAATAACTCTCTGTAAAGAGAACAGGGGGAATTCCGTGGCAGCCCGATGGTAAGGACTCTGTGCTTTCACTGCTGAGGACCAGGGTTCAACCCCTGGTTGGGGAACTAAGATCCCACAAGCTGTGTGGTGCAGCCAAAGAGGGGGTAAAAACAAGGCTGATGTGGTGAAGGATGATTGGGGAAGGAATTTCAGGTTGAGAGGTCAGGGAAGGCATTGCTGAGATGCATTAAAGCTGGCATCTAAATGATAAGGAGCCAGTCATAGGAAGCTCAAAAACACATGTTATTATAGGGACTATCCAGGGCAATAAGCTTGGTGTATTCAAAGAACAGAACAAAGACTATTGTGAATGGAACGAGGTTATTAAAGGGAACATGATGAGACAAGCTCATAGGGGCAAATTTTATAAACTAAGGTACAAACTAAGGTAGAAATTATGAATTTTCTAAGAACCATGGCAGGGAGTGATCCATCTCTGGGTGAAGAGTCAACTAGAGTGGTGGGGCAGAAGGTGTGAGTGGAAAGCAACTAGATTACTGCAATAATCTAGAGGAAAGACCAGTGGTCTAGAAAGACCAGTGGAAAGATGAGCTAAGCGGTAGTAGAGACGGAAGAAAGAGAACTGATTTGGAATACATGCAGAATCTACAGGAGTGATTGACGGATTAGATGTGGGAAGTGAGGGGAAACGGATTCAAGAATATCTTCCAGGCTTTGGCTGTCCAACTAACTGGGTAGATGGTGATGCGATTTACTGCAATGGGACAACTAATTAGGATACATTTTGGGGAAAAAACTGCGTTCTGTTTCAGACATACTAAATTTGAGATGCCTGTTTGACACCCAAGTAGAAAAATCATAGCAGATATACATAACACAGATATTTATATCTTTCTACATATATCTATATCTGGAGCTCCATGGAAAGGTCAGAGGTAAAGACAGAAGTCATGAGAGTCAGCAATATAATACAGCCAATATTGAAGCCTTGAAGCATACAACCCCATCATCCTGTGCAGCTGTCAAATTCCTAGTCATCTTTCACACCCTAGTTCAGACATTCTCTCCCAAGGACGTCTTCCTGATCACCCTGGGTTAATCCCTTTCTCTTTTATGTGCTTCAAATTTTTCCATCTAACACCACATAGTAATTACTTGTTGACACAAAAGGACAGAGGCCTTATTACCCTCCCAATGCTCATCTTTAACATGAACATTGTAACTTCAGTGACTGATATAGAAGGTTCTCAGTAAATTTCAACTGAATTAAACTGAATTCATGAAATTCACAAAGGAAGTCAGAATCAAAAGTTACACTTACAATTAAAGAGAAAACTAATAAACATTCCCAAAGCCACAGCATTGTTAGATGAGAATTAAGATTTCCACTATAAGAGGGAAAAAAATCATGAACAGAAACAATCCAGCCCTTTTTCTCCTAACTGCTAAGGTAACAAGTTAGAAAAGAGAAAGTTCCCACATTCACAACCAGAAAAAATAAGAAAGGTTGAGTCCAAAATGCCTACATTATTTGTTCTCTCAATTTGTTCTCCTGTGACTATCCATAAAAAGATCTTCATAAAAAAATGCTGCACTGTCCTATCACCACACAATGTATTATTTATACCGCAAAAGTTCTAGAAGGACAGCAGGCAGAATATACTCACCAGCAAACAGTGGGCAAAGTCAGGACCTCCCACCAGGCCAGTGAAATTTCCCAGCTGCTCAGCAAGAGCTAACAGTACCTCATCTTCATCATAAATTGTATCTGGAAATGACAAGAACCCAGTACTCATCAACAAGGATAGCTGGCCCAAAGCTGGACACTCACACAAAACTAGGAAGACACTCCATATGTAACTAGACAATCTGTCGCCATCCTAACAGCCTTTTCCTCCTTCTCAATCAAGTGTCTTCATGGATTTGTTTTATAGAAGGAACTAGAAATTCATAATCGCACATCAATTACTTTTCTATTAGCTAAATAATTAATATCTGAATATGTCCGGCCACAACATTACAATATATGCTTTGCCCTGTTTCTTCACAGTAGAAACAACAGGCTCAGTTTAGTACTAATACTATGGGCAACAAATACAAAACAACAATCCAAGTTTTGAAAGCCACTGGAAAACAGAAATGCCCAGGACTTTCCTCAAAGAGTCACATACCTGTAAGGAATGGCAGCAGTTCAGTTCGTGTCCTTTCTACTCCGAGTGCTAGAGCAATTGTTGATAATTTCTTAATACTATTGAGACGGAGCTTTAAAAAAAAAAAGTAGAAAGAAGAATGAAGTAAAGAAGCAGTTGTGATTTAGACCAAAAGAGAGTAGCTGCAAATAGGTGAGGTAATGGCATACTGATAAGAAGGAAAAAAAAAACCTTTAATTTACACTTTATTCTATGAGGAACCTCAAAAACAAGGGAACACGCCTTCTTTAGCTATTTCTCAGGAGAAATCCTCTGACGGGCCCATTAAAGAAATGAAAGAAAATACAATATCCGGAAAAGCGAGACAATTTTAAAAAGAGAAATGTAGCAGTGGTCAAGCAGGTGAGATGGTTGAGTACCACCCCAGGCTTTTCAAAGAAAAGTTCAATCAGAGATGACATCCCGCCTCCTTTAGGTTAGTTTAGCCACCCCTCCATTCAAGCCAGGCCAGTTTCCAGCAGGCCGCGAGGAAGGCAGTCATTCCCCTGCATTTCAGAGGGCGCCTCGGCGTCCTGCAGCCCCTCGCGGCCCCGCGCCGCCCGCCTCCCGCTCGCCCCGCTACCGGCGCCGCCGGCCCCGGCGTCCTCACCGCCCGGCCCAGAAAGGGCTCCCGGGCGGCAAGCCGGTTCCCCCACGAGCACCCAGGACCAGGTGGGACGCCGGGCCGCCGCCTCAGCGGGTCAGAATAAGGCGTGCGGGGCAGGCTCCGGGGCCGCCGGGTCGAGCCACCAGAACCCCTCATGGGTCCCTCCCCTCCTCCCCGTCAAGTTTCAGCTCAGGGTCCCGGCTTTCTATCCCCGGGCCTCCCCCACAACAGGGGCCGGCTGGCCCCCTTCCCTACCACGCGCTCAGCCAAGCCCGCGTCCGCTGCCGGGCGCGACTCCAATACCTGCACGTCCTCATTGCGGAGCTCGTCGATTAACACCGCGATGGGGTAGAGCGAATCGTCTCCATCTCCGCCGGCGGCCCCCGAGCCGGTGGCAGGCCCCGCCGCACCCGCCATGTTCTTCCTCCTCCGCCTGGACTCGGCCGCCCGCTGCGCTCCCTGGCCCCGCCCCACACCCTGGCCCCGCCCCGCGCCCTGATAGGCGGGGCTAAGGCCGGAGCTCGGCCGGAGCCGAAGTCCGGGAACTGAGTTCCTGCAGAGCGGGTGGAGACCCCTGCCAGGTCCCCGTTTCCGGAGCTGTAGGTCTGAACTCCAAAAGACAGGTGGGCTTAGAAGGCGAAAGGAGCCTCCGTGTCCTTTTCCCAGGCGAAAGAAACAGGGGCAGGGATTCATCTTGCTCGTGCTGATCTGAAGGCGTCGGGAACCTACCTGCGTGACCTGTGCTGTGCCCTCTTAGGACTCAGGGGACCAAGAGGATGCTTGAGGCCAGGAGGAAAAAAGACTTAGCGCCTCCCTCCCCCGATCTCATCCTGGCCCGGAGCCATTTGGGTCTCCATCCCTAATTTCCCCCGCTATATCCTCACGCTTCCACAAGCTTCCACAGAACCCCTCCACCCCTTCCTCCGGCATGTGCGCCAGAATTGTATCTGGCTCCTGCTCCGTAAGACAAATACCGCGGGCGGTGAGAGAAAATGAACAGTGCTATCCAAACACCCCAGTCAATATTTTTTCCGCTTTTTCCATGCAAGCTGTTAAAAACATGCTGCTCTCTTGTTTTTGTGTTTCTTTTCAGTTTGGTACTGGAATGCTGCCTTCTGTTGTATTTTCTTTCTCTTATTTTTTAGGTCTTTAGCATGCTAGAAGTACAACAATCAAGCAAAACTAGGACAAGCTTTAATCCTTCCAAATTGGGTGAAGCGGCTGCTTTGCTTGTACAAGAAAGGCTAACCTGACCTCTCTAGAACTCCAAGAGTCCTCAAAGGCAGCGGTGGGAGGAGGTCCGACGGTATGAGAGTTCTTGCAAAGTTTAGTAGGAAGTTTCCATTTACCCTTGGGCAGGCAGCACAGAATAACTAGAATGTCCTCTTTTTTGTTTGTTTTGGACTATAAGCTGCTTAGAGTGATCACTACCTGTGGTGATCACAAGCTCTGCAATGGTAATTTTATATGTCTGATGAATAAAAAAGGAAAATTATCAATAAATGTAATTTCAGTTCAGTTCAGTCACTCAGTCGTGTCCGACTCCTTGCGACCCCATGAATCACAGCACACACCAGGCCTCCCTGTCCATCACCAACTCCTGGAGTTCACTCAAACTCATGTCCATCCAGTGGGTGATTCCATCCAGTGGGTGATGCCATCCAGCCATCTCATCCTCTGTCGTCCCCTTCTCCTGCCCCCAATCCCTCCCAGCATCAGGGTCTTTTCCAATGAGTCAACTCTTCATGGCCAAAGTATTGGAGTTTCAGCTTCAGCATCAGTCCTTCCAATGAACACCCAGGACTGATCTCCTTTAGGATGGACTGGTTGGATCTCCTTGCAGTCCAAGGGACTCTCAAGAGTCTTCTCCAACACCACAGTTCAAAAGCATCAATTCTTCGGTGCTCAGCTTTCTTCACAGTCCAACTCTCACATCCATACATGACCGCTGGAAAAACCATAGCCTTGACTAGACGGACCTTTGTTGGCAAAGTAATATCTCTGCTTTTCAGTATACTATCTAGGGTGGTCATAACTTTCCTTCCAAGGAGTAAGCGTCTTTTAATTTCACGGCTGCAATCACCAGCTGCAGTGATTTTGGAGTCAAAAAAAGTCTGACACCGTTTCCACTGTTTCCCCGTCTATTAATTTAGGTGACTTTAAAAAAATGGGGTTCTTGGAAGTAAACACAGTAGATAAGGCTTTTGATCGTAGTGTAAGTTTAGGAACCAGTGAATCTGAACAGTAATTCTTAATTTAGGCATTCTGGACTATTTGAATGACCACTTTACAACCTGGTATGGCCTTGGGATTTCAATACCTGCATTTGCATGTGTGTCTTAGTGGTGCTTTTACTATTCTGGGATCATGAGAAAAGAACAGAGGTGGATTTAAAATGACAGTGTGTTTTCATGCACAAAATGAAAGCCAAACCACATCATAGACTGCATTGTCACAGTAGTTCTAACAGAAAAGTGATGAGAAAATTGAGATAATATAGGTCACTTGGTGGTATAGGTATGTTGAACTCAAAAGAAGCTGAGTTTTCACAGGAATACCATAATCACAATACAAGGGATAATTTAGTCTCAGCAAAATACATCATCTGCCATGTTAAATTGCTATAATATTAGTTTGAATGGTATTAGTTTTATGATATCATTTGTATTTAACTTGCAAACTTATATTTTTTAGTTATATAAGAACTATAAATAAAAGATCATTATATTCTTACTTTATATTTGTACATTTAAGTAACACTGTAATAAAAATAAGTAAACTGAGAGTTTTCAAGATTTTCCAAGTACTATACAAGTTGGAAAAAAATAAAAGAGGTTTTTTGATTTAGTCCTTTAACCAAAAGACCAGAGAGGGGTTCCTGTTGACATGAGGAAGAGAAATCTATTCTCGTAAAAGTCTTCATCAGACTTCCCTGGCAATCCAGTGGTTAAGACTCTGGTCAGGGAACTGAGATCCTGTATGATGAAGCAGGCCAAAAAAAAAAAAAAAAAGTCAGAAATGATAAAGGAAGCAAGCACAGAAAGAAGCACATTAAGTCAGTTTCACATCATCTCTCAGGGCAGATATTAACTCAAGCTTAGACAAGCTTCAATACGCTAACCTAGTACACTGATGGATGCTAAGCTATTTTGTTTAAAACTCAAATACACTTTGCTTACCCAAGCACAATGAATTGGACACCTATGAAATAACTATGATTAAATATGAAATCACAAGCTGAGAAAATAGGCCCCAGAAGATTGCCTGGTTTGAGAGTCATCAATTCTGGACTTCAATTCCCACCTCTGTGGCTGACTCATCACGACTTACCCCTCCCTATGCCTCGGTTCCACCTCCACCCCCTCACCCTCAATAAAATGGAGCTAACCATCTCTGACTCCCTTTCCAGTTACTGTGATTATGTGAGAATGAAACAGACAGTAAACATGGAGATGCTAGTAAATCCTTCAATAAAGAAAGTAATTAAAACAAATAGACTGCAGCAGAAAGAGCCTATTTCAAAAATTGGGTTGAAGGGAAACTGGAACTAAATCTAAGTCTTTTGGGGAGTGTGGTCCACTGACTACCTGAATTACCTAAAATGCTTGTTAAAAATGCAGATACCTGGCCTACATCCAGGATCTACTGAATAAGAACCCTTGAGAATGGGGCACATTTTTACCATGCCCCCTGGTGATTTTAATGTACACTGATATTCAAAAGTCATTGATTTGATAAGTTTATCCGGAAAAATCATTTCCAGGTCAACAAGGAAACATCTGCTCAGGAAGAGTCTGCTCAGGTAGCCTCTGGAAGCTACCTCTGTCCAGAAAAAGCAAATGACAACTCCAGTTGCTCATCGCGAAACAGTTCTGTCCCTTCTGGTTGTGGGTTTTGCCAGTTAAACAGATCCCTCCTTTGCGGGATTCCTGGAAGCTAGCAAAGCACCACAAATACAGTCCTGTGGCGCTGAGCTGTTTCCACGCTCCCCTCTCCCCTCTGTTGCTCTCTCTGGTCTCCTTTCCCTGTCCCACACCCACGACAAGGAACTAGAGGCCCGGGAGCATCAGGGGCAACCACTGAGATGAGACAGGATTGGAGGCAACCCCTGGGAAGCAGTGTGATATGCTCAGCACAAAAGCACGGAATTCGGACACCCACGTACAGTTCACTTATCCAGTCAATCAAAGGAAGACAAGGTTAGACTTGCCAGTTCTTGGTCAGATGAAGCATGGAGAATACTGAGAAGCACAAGCTGACGGGATCCACAGCTCTGAGTGTCACAATAGAAAAGGGATAGTCCTAAGGAAGTCTGAATGACGTCGCCGTGTTCTCCTGCCTCTTGCCTCACGTTTATTAGGGTTGCCTCTTCTGCAGAGCTCTACAAGTAAGCACTCCTTCAAGCGCTGATCTGTTCCAGAGTCACCCCACTGGGAGCAAAGGCTGAGTGCAGAGAAAGAACTGTGCATAGGAGGTTCTCTCAGGGCAGACCCAGAAGCACCATTCTCTGGAGAAGGCCATCGAGAAAGAGGTGGGTGGCTCAGTTCAGGCACGGAAAACCAGAGGCATATACAGATACTTTCCAACCCTCTTCATTTAGCGAGATGAACCTGGGAAACCGATTCCCAGGTCTGTACTTAATTCATGGCAGAGTAGTAATTATCACCACAGCATTAATGACATTTCAAATTTATATTTATATAAAGAATGTCTTCATTCTGTGAGACTCAAATATTTGCCCCTCAACTCTACCTTGATATTTTCTTCTTCTTTCTCTTTTTCCATTTTGTGGCAAAATTTTAATCCCAACGTTATGGATGGGAATACTTGGCAAAGAAAAAGAGACTTTACCTGGACTCACACAGTGACTCCAGGTGTCAAGTTCTCCAAGCTGAAGAACTCATAACCAGGGATGCTCACTATCATACCTTGCTTTATCCCCCAGCCCCCACCACGCCACAGCTTACCACTGTATGTAAAAAAGGTATTGGAGGACTTCTCTGGTGGTCCAGCAGTTAAGACTCCCTTCTACCAGTGCAGCCGGCATGAGGTCGATCCCTGGTGGAGATCCCATGCGCCATGCAGTGTGACCAAAAAAATAAACAATAAAAAGGTATTGGATTTCCAGAGCAAATCTTTCTTTGAATTCTTGGGAAGAATATAATTCTTGGGAAGAGATGGGCTGACTCAGGCCAGTCTATACAGTGGTTAAGAGAGTACACAGTGAAGTCAGGAAGACCTTGATTGACATCCTCGCTCTATCAATTATTAATTGTGTTCAGTTCAGTTCAGTTGCACAGCCGTGTCCGACTCTTTGCAACCCCATGGACTGCAGCACACCAGGCCTCCCTGTCCATCACCAACTCCCGGAGTTTACTCAAACTCATGTCCATTGAGTCAGTGATGCCATCCAACCATCTCATCCTCTGTCATCCCCTTCTCTTCCTGCCTTCAATATTTCCCAGCATCAGAGTCTTTTTTCAATAAGTCAGTTCTTCACATCGGGTGGCCAAAGTATTGGAGTTTAGGCTTCAGCATCAGTCCTTTCAATAAACACCCAGGACTGATCTCCTTTAGGATGGACTGGTTGTATCTCTTTGCAGTCCAAGGGACTCTCAAGAGTCTTCTCCAACACCATAGTTCAAAAGGAACAATTCTTTGGCACTCAGCTTTCTTTATAGTCCAACTCTCACATCCATACATGACTACTGGAAAAACCATAGCGTTGACTAGACGGACCTTTGTTGGCAAAGTAATGTCTCTGCTTTTGAATATGCTATCTAGGTTGGTCATAACTTTTCTTCCAAGGAGTAAGTGTCTTTTAATTTCATGGCTACAGTCATGATTTGCAGTGATTTTGGAGCCAACTAATTGTGTGACTTTGGGCAAATTACATACCCTCTCTGAACCTTGGTTTCTTCATCTGTAGAGTATGGTTGTAAACCTTACTTCTCGTGGTTGTTAAGATTAAATAATTAAGATGTAGTGCCTAGATTAGTATCTGACAAGATTAAGCCCTCAGAAATTTGCCATTAATAGTTATTATCCACTGAGGAAGCAGAAGCAGGAAAGAAAACATTCCAATCAGCTGAGCTTTGGCAACAAAGAGGACCCATGTGAAAAGCTGATGAAATCTACATGGTTTAGAGTCAGATGATCTGATTCAAGGCCTTCCAGGAGGCTTTCTCATTGGTAAGGTAGAGACAATGCTTACCTTACTTCTCTTTCAGGATTGTTTCAAGGAGTAAGATCCAGACTGTAAAGGACTTGCGAAATGGCAGGCATAACACAAATGTTGGCAGTTTTGTTTTTGACTTCCAGGGGCTCACTGAGTCCTTGAATCCAGTGCCCACACCAAACACATAATGAGAACATCTGGAGTAAGCCTCTGTTAGTAAGCCTCTGTAAGTAAGTTCAAGGTCTGTTGTCCCCCCAGTTCCTGAATAACAACAGTCAGAATGAGTACCTCCCTGACCACAAGGGTATATTTAAGATGCAACAAACCCGGTGATTGAGCAGGCATGGTGACCTTTCGCAAAAGTCTTAGGCCCCTGAGTCCTATCATTGCCCTAATATTCTAGGACAGACCGATGGGTATCTTGCCAGATGCTATACACAGTCCAACAAATACCCTTTGTTACAGTGTTAAGTGAAAAAGCAAAGAATACGGTGTTACTGAAACTGTAGTACACAGGGTACTTTGAACTGAAAATGTTTGGAAATAATAAATTGTTCCTAAATAGTTAATATTAAAATACCTTAAGATTTTTTTTTAAAAAAGCAATGTGTGTGCAGTAGTATAACACATTATAATACTACACAGTGTGTGTAGTAGCTATTTGTGTAAAATAGAATGAACACACATGTGCTTGTATGAGCATTTAAAAAAATTTTTTTTTTTTTTAAATCTCTAGGAGCACACACATGACTAACCACATTGGTTGATGGAGTATCTGGGAAACAGAAATAGGAGATTTTTCAGTGTACAATCTATTTATCCTTTTGTTTGCTTTTTACTATTTCAGTTCAGTTCAGTTCAGTCACTCAGTTGAGTCCGACCCTTTGCTACCCCATGAATCGCAGCACACCAGACCTCCCTGTCCATCACCAACTCCCGGAGTTCACTCAAACCCATGTCCATCGAGTCAGTGATGCCATCCAGCCATCTCATCCTCTGTCGTCCTCTTCTCCTCCTGCCCCCAATCCCTCTCAGCATCAGGGTCTTTTCCAATGAGTCAACTCTTCCCATGAGGTGGCCAAAGAAGTTTCAGCTTCAGCATCAGTTCTTCCAATGAACACCCAGGACTGATCTCCTTTAGGATGGACTGGTTGGATCTCTTTGCAGTCCAAGGGACTGTCAAGAGTCTTCTCCAACACCACAGTTCAAAAGCATCAATTCTTCGGTGCTCAGCTTTCTTCACAGTCCAACTCTCACATCCATACATGACCACTGAAAAAACCATAGTCTTGACTAGACAGACCTTTGTTGGCAAAGTAATGTCTCTGCTTTTGAACATGCTATCTAGGTTAGTCATAACTTTCTTTCCAAGGAGTAAGCGTCTTAATTTCATGGCTGCAATCACCATCTGCAGTGATTTTGGAGCCCAGAAAAATAAAGTCTGACACTGTTTCCACTGTTTCCCCATCTATTTGCCATGAAGTGATGGGACCAGATGCCATGATCTTCGTTTTCTGAATGTTGAGCTTTAAGCCAACTTTTTCACTCTCCTCTTTCACATTCATCAAGAGGCTTTTTAGTTCCTCTTCACTTTCTGCCATAAGGGTGGTGTCATCTGCATATCTGAGGTTATTCATATTTCTCCCAGCAATCTTGATTCCAGCTTGTGCTTCATCCAGCCTGGCATTTCGCATGATGTACTCTGCATATAAGTTAAGTAAGCAGGGTGACAATATACAGCCTTGACATATTCCTTTTCCTATTTGGAAACAGTCTGCTGTTCCATGTCCAGTTCTAACTGTTGCTTCCTGACCTGCATACAGGTTTCTCAAGAGGCAGGTCAGGTGATCTGGTATTCCTATTTCTTTCAAAATTTTCCACAGTTTATTGTGATCCACACAGTCAAAGGCTTTGACATAGTCAATAAAGCAGAAATTCATGTTTTTTTCTGGAATTCTCTTGCTTTTTCCATGATCCAGTGGATGTTGGCAATTTGGTCTCTGGTTCCTCTGTCTTTTCTAAAACCAGCTTGAACATCTGGAAGTTCATGGTTCACATATTGCTGAAGCCTGGCTTGGGGGAATTTTGAACATTACTTTACCAGCGTGTGAGATGAGTGCAATTGTGCAGTAGTTTGAGCCTTCTTTGGCATTGCCTTTCTTTGGGATTGGAATGAAAACTGACCTTTTCCAGTCCTGTGGCCACTGCTGAGTTTTCTAAATTGCTGGCATATTGAGTGCAGCACTTTCACAGCATCATCTTTCAGGATTTGAAATAGCTCAACTGGAATTCCATCATCTCCACTAGCTTTGTTCGTAGTGATGCTTTCTAAGGCCCACTTGACTTCACATTCCAGGATGTCTGGCTCTAGGTGCTACTGCTTCCCAGGTGGCACTTGTGGAAAAGGATCCACCTGCCAGTGCAGGTGATGCAAAAGTTGTGGGTTCGATCCCTGGGTGGGGAAGATTCCCTGTAGAAGGAAATGGCAACTCACTCCAGTACTCATGCCTAGAAAATTGTGTGAACAGAGGAGCCTGGTGAACTACCATCCATGGGGTCGAAAAGAGTTAGGCACAACCGAGCAATTGAGCACACGCACACAGATTTTACTCAAATTTCATCAATTTTTCCACTAGTGTTTTTTTTTTTTTTCTATTTCAGGACCCAATCCAGAATAACACATTGCATTTAAGCTTTTTAAATTCTGAACCAAAGAAGTTATTACATATTCAAACAAACAATCAAACCTTCTAGCTATTGGTTACCATACCGTAAACTGGACTCTGCCTCTGCCTGGCTGGTCTCACCCTTGACCTGCAGGGATCTGTATTCATAGTCCTCCCACCCCTACCCCAACCCTTGCCAACTAGTCCCTGTCTAGCCCTGCTATGTCCACGGGTTAGATTCCCTTCTTTGCCCTCATTTTTGTAAGCCCTCATCACCACGGATTGTACTACACCCACCCAACATAGGTAGCTTTCAGGATTATGGCACAGTGTCCCCAGACCCCAGTTAAACAGAGATTTGATTTAGCAAAGCAGAGATGACTTAAAATATTACTGATCTCCTCAAAGCTGTTCCCTCTGATGTCCCCTGAAGATGGTATTCTCATTTTTTTTTACCTTATCTGCCGAGCAGAACTGTTAGGGAAAAGGTCACAGGAGTAAGAAAGAAGCAGAGCCAAGACCCCTGGATGTACCATTTATATCTCAGCAGAAATTCCACTGGGACTGTAATCAGAAACCGGAATTTCCACTGACTTCTAGAACTTCAGGAAAGCAGCTCCCTTTCTAATCTAGCTGTGTGATTAAATTAGCTGAGGGCTCACCGTGTTCTAGAAAACCCCTGCAGACAAGATCAGGTGCATCCAGGGCGGTATGGCCATAGACAGACAAAGCAGAAACAGTCTCACAGACTTTAGAAACAAACTTAAGGTTACCAAAGTGAACAGGTAGAAGGAGGGGAATAAATGAGGTGTTTGGGATTCACATATACACACTACTGTATATAAAAGAGATAACTGGCCTTCTATACAGCACAGGGAACTATACTCAGTAGTCTGTGATAGCCTACCTGGGACAAGAATCTGAAAAAGAGTGGATATATGTACATACCATGACTGAACCACTTTGCTGTCCAACTGAACTAATAGCATTGTAAATCAACTTTACCTCAATATAAAGTAAAAACAAACAAACAAAAAGCCCCTACAAAAACTGAATATATTATTGGTACACTCTGTCTTACTAGGATAACCCCTAGGCTGTGATTATTGGAGGCAAAATAAGAAGGTGGTAAAAGAATGAAACAAATCTGACTAGATCCTGTTCTTGTTCTTGTAGTTATTCTTCGGTCACTCAGTCACGTTTTACTCTTTGTGACCCCACAGACTGCAGCCCGCCAAACTTCCCTGTCCTTCACCATCTCCTGGAGCTTGCTCAAACTTGTGTCCATTGAGCTGGTGATGCCATCCAACCATCTCATCCTCTGTTGTCCCCTTCTCCTCTTGCCCTCAATCTTTCACAGCATCAGGGTCTTTTCCAATGAGTTGGTTCTTTACATAAGGTGATCAAAGTATTAGAGCTTCAGCTTCAGCATCAGTCCTTCCAATGAACATGCAGGACTGATTTCCTTTAGGATTGACTGGTTTGATCTCCTCGCAGTCCAAGGGACTCTCAAGAGTCTTCTCCAGCACCACAGTTTGAAAGCATCAGTTCTTCAGCACTCAGCTTTCTTTATAGTTCAACTCTCACATCCGTACATGACTACTGGAAAAACCATATTTTTGGCTATCTGGACCTGTGTCTGCAAAAGGGCCTGTTCTTATCTATGCCCTTCTTATCATTCCAGATACCTAGACATAATATCTAAAAGAGAGGTCATGAGAGTGTAAGATCATGGTTAAGAGGGAAGGTCTGGTGCCAGAGAGACTGCTTGGGTTTGAATTCCAGGTCCACAACTTTCTACCTAGGTGATCTGAGTATCAGTTTCCCTATCTTTAAAAAGAGGATAATAGTTATCAAGCTCATAAAGATGTTGTAAAGATTATGAGTATGAGGGAAAAAAAGCAACTTGAAGTATTCTTGACATGTGGTGGTTTAATCGCTAAGCCATGTCCGACTCTTGTGACCTTATGGACTGTAGCCCACCAGGCTCTTCTGTCTGTGGGATTTCCAGGGAAGAATACAGGATTGGGTTGCTATTTCCTTCTCCAAGGGATCTTCCTGACCCAGGGATCAAACTGTGTCTCCTGCATTACAGGCAAATTCTTTACCATAAGCCACCTAGGAGTAAATACTTAATAAATATCAGCTATTACTCATTATTTCTCTACAGAGCAAATCTGATGATCTAGAGGATGTAAAAAAGCATAAAAGGAAAACAAGAAATCCCCAAAATAATGAAAAACCCAAACCTCAATACATTCCTGATAAAGTTCTAAGATTGAGTTCAGAAATAGGTATCTATCTTTGTGTGTTAAAGAAATCTTCTTTATCAAAGAGCTGAACTTGTCTGTCCCTAAAGGCCTACAGCGGCCTAAGTGGATATCCTATGCTTTTAAATGCAAATTCTACTTCCTTTTGCAAATGTTTGCTTTTCAACGCATGACCTACACATGAGGAGCAGTCAAAGGTATTTTGAAGCATTTTACTCTATAGAGGCTCAGCCCCTGCTACATTAAGTTGAGCTACTGTGCTGTGGATAATGTCAGCATCTGATGGAGGGGAGAACTTTGAACATTCGTGTATCCTTTGAGTTGCCTTTGATGATATCAGTAAGTTAGCAGAAGCAAAGTTAAGACTGTGCTTTGCTCATGTTTGGAAAATTGAAGATGGGTAAATGACTGGTGTGTGTTAGTCCCTCAGTCATGTCCGACTCTCTGTGACCCCATGGACAGTAGCCCACCAGGCTCCTCTGTTCATGGAAATCTCCTAGCAAGAATACTGGAGTGGGTAGTCATTCCCTTCTCCAGGGGACCTTCCCAACCCAGGGATTGAATCCAGGTCTCCTGTATTCCCCTTAAAAGTAGTTGCTTCCCCATCTTAACCAAACACATATCTTTTACTGCCTGAATACCATCAAGGTCACGTCAAACAGAAGGGAAATTAACTGTGAAAATTTTACTTGTGGGTCATTTACCAAGCAGGGAACCACTGTTGTGGTGATGATCCAGCTCCCACAAATTATGGACATGGGTTTTCCCAGGAAAACTGTGCAATTTTAGACACATAGGTATATATTTATTTTTTAGGTATATATTAATATTATATTAATAAATTTATGTTTAGAAATATAGGCATATAGAAATAACTCAGATATTTCAATTTACACTGGAATTTTGACACCAAGGATACAGCTAATATGAAACTAATCAGACTCCTGGAGGAAAAAAAACCCACTGAAGCTTCTAGTGAGTGCAGGGTGCCCTCTGCTGGATACTAGGGCATTGCGGACGAGGCTGCGTTGAGTTTCTGGAAACTGATACCTGGGAGTAAAACAAAACCCAAAAAGCATGGCAACAAATTTAAACTTTGGGTTCTGTTTTTTACAGTACCTCTGGTAATTTCAGGCTCTGGGAACACAATTATAGAAATGTCCCAAGGAATAGGGAAAGGGGCTGAGTTTTTAAAAATCCACAAGATTCTTTTACAAAAGCAGCACTGTAGAACCAGCCTCATTTTCTATGTAACTCCACAAATATTTCATCGAGAGAAAAAATGGGAGCATATTATAGGAAATACCAAGGAGGCTTAGAGACGTATTGTTAATAGGGAGACAAGGAGCAAGACCAATTCCGGAATGATACATGGTGTTTTTTTGTTGGTTGAATGAGCACATTTCAGGTCACTTCTCTCAAAACGAGATTAACCTTTGCTCTTATTTCTGAGAGGGGTGGAAAGCAGCTCCAAAGAAACTCTGTGGAAGACCAGTGGCAGAATAACAAAGACGAGGTTTTCACTGTACTTGTGTCAAATAAAGGGAGCCAAGTATGTAAAATCAGCAAAGCAGGTTCCCCAGTGTGTCCTGAGCAGGAGGGCCCAATACCCACATGTTCCTATTCAAGACAACCACAGGTCCTTATCTGAGGAGGCAGTACCGTTTGAAAACCCCCGGGCAGTCTTCCTGAAGGCTGGGTCTGCTGGCTCAAACTCTCCTCCCATGTAACAAGTAAATTAATTACATGACATCTGAATGGGTCTAAAATTGCCAAAACTAGTCATTCCTTTTTTTTTTTTTCCAGATTGTTATTCAAATGTACTGAGATGAGAGGATCAATGAGAAGGGAACCATAGTAAATTATTAACATCCATTCATGTACTTCAGTATCACATTAGTTAACTGTTTCCCAGAAAGCAGGGCCAAGAGAGAAGGAGAGATGAGACAGGTAAAGTTTGATAGAAAAAGCATAATAAAGGGTTGGGGGAGGGGAAGAGGCCTGGATGGAGTGTGGTTAGCAGGGGTTGTCATTGGAAAAGGACCCCAAACATTTTGCTGACTTAATTATCTTTGAGGGCTTCCCCATGGCTCAGTGGTAAAAGACTCTGCCTGCAATGCTGGAGATGCAGAAGGCGCGGTTCAACCTCTAGGTTGGGAAGATTACCCGGGAGGAGAAAATAGCAAGCCTCTCCAGTATTCTTGCCTGGAGAATCCCATGGACAGAGGAGCCCAGTGGACTACGGTCCATGGGGTCATAAAGAGTGAGGCACGACTGAGCACACACTCAATAATCTTTGATCTTTGGTGGGATTGCTTTCCAGTCTCTAGTGTCATCAGCAGTGGGTAATTAGAGGGTCCCCAGGTGATTCTCTTGTGGAGCTTCAGTTGAGAATCACTGCTCTATGAATCATCTCCATCTCCATCATCTCCAGCATTCAGTATAATCCACTGAAGCAAACAGACCAGAATCCATAACTTCCTCACTTGGCAACTTGGAACTCAAGGGTTAAAATGGCAAATTGCAGGCCAGTGGTACCAATTGCCAAATACTGATTCTGCAGGCAAACAAAGGTCAAAGAGAACCATCCTAAGGAAGGAAGTGGCTGAAATGCAGATCTGCAAAAAATCCTTGTCAGAAGAAGTTAGTTTTATCTCACACAATCTTTTGGCTGTTAGAACCATCAAGAATCACCTGCTTTATACTTTTATCTCTAGGCATGTCAAGACAGAAGAAGCAGCCTAGGAACTAGAAGCAAAAACAAACAAAAAAACCCTACCATTTTAAATTATTTTATGAAGATATCTTAAGATTTCCTCAAACATTTTAAAGAAATACTCGTATTCAAGTAAACTGCTATTTAACCCAATTAATTTAATTGTGAGCTGTTTATTCTAAGGAGCCACAACGGAAGTTCCCAGTCTGCCCTTATCACTACAATTCCACATTCTTATATCCCTTATCTGAATGGCCCTCACTTCATTTATCAAATCTGTTGGTTATAATTTGTTTCCATGCCAGGTCTATGCTGAACTCAGGGCTGAGGAGAGCCAAAATATCTTTCAGCTGTAAAAAACCACTTACCACTTGATATTATTGAATTTGAATATGTCACCACGAAGTCATCTTGCAGTTAGACTTCCTTTTCCTAGCAGGGCTTGTAGCTGGTAGGAACCCCACGCTTCCTCACACCTGGAGGAGAGGGCTCTCTGCCCCAAATTCATCAGAAGTTCTCCTGGGCTGTCTGACCCTCCAAAATCAAGTCATAATAAAATATTCATTAAGGGTACCCAATAAGGGACTCTGAGGAATCTGCCTTTGTGTGAAAGCATGTGTCCTTCAGAATTCCTAAAATATACGTAGCATTGAGCCTCATTCCGGAGAAGGCAATGGCACCCCACTCCAGTACTCTTGACTGGAAAATCCCATGGATGGAGGAGCCTGGTAGGCTGCAGTCCATGGGGTTGCTGAGGGTCGGACACGACTGAGCGACTTCACCTTCACTTTTCACTTTCATGCATTGGAGAAGGAAATGGCACTCCACTCCAGTGTTCTTGCCTAGAGAATCCCAGGGACAGTGGAGCCTGTTGGGCTGCTGTCTATGGAGTCGCACAGAGTCGGACACGACTGAATCGACTTAGCAGCAGCAGAGCCTCATTCATATCAATTGCTCTTTGAGCACTACAGGGCTTTTGACTTGCTCTATTTCCTATGGTCAAAAATTGACCAAACTGAAAGCAACAGCTGTATATTAGTTGTAGGTTTCTTTGTACTTTTCTTTATTGGCAATAAACACAGTACCCAAATTTGTACCATTTTGGTTCAGTACCAAAATATTCAGGGAGCTGTGTTGAACGCTGAGAATACACAGAAGTGCGATATGGTCTTTGCTCCCAAGTGCCAACAATGTTCTTGAGAGACAGGTTTACAGGGGTTACAGGAAAAGGTTCTATGTCATTAGTAAAGCCACTAGATACTCAGGAGGGTTAAGGGCGTAATCACAGTAGTCTGAAGTCTAGAAAGGCTTCAATTAAAGAGAGGGAGACTCAAGCCTGCCCTACGAGTAATTAAACAAGAAGGATGACCTTCTAGATAGGGAAAAGAAATTCATTAAGGCTGTGCATCTCTCCCTCCTGGAATTATATTAATAAAACATCCTTCTCGAAAACAACTTGTGAAAAATAAACCAAGTTTCATGGACATTTTGGGTCCTGCAGAAAGAAAACTAGTTAACCAGTGGTATTGGTATAAAAGGGCTTCTCTGGTGGCTCAGTGGTAAAAGAATCTGCCTGCAATGCAGGAGATGTGGGTGGAACCCTAGGTTGGGAAGATCCCCTGGAGGAGGAAACGGCAACCCATTCTGGTGCATTTGCTTGGAGAATTCCATGGACAGAGGAGCCTGGTGGGCATACAGTCCATAGGGTCACAAAGGTGGACACGACTGAGCAACTAAGCACCACACAGAACAGCCAGGTGGCTACTAGAAGTTATTGACTCTAAGGTGCGAGATACAGGAGTGATATTAGAAGTTCATTCACACACACATACACAAAGCTGTATTGTGCCTGACAAAGTGGCAAATTACCTAAATGTTAGATATGACTAGATCCCATTTCTATGACTATGGAGACTCTCATACTTTAGCCACCTGATGTGAATAGCCGATTCACTGGAAAAGACTCTGATGCAGGGAAAGACTGAAGGCAGAAGGAGAAGAGGGTGACAGAGGATGAGATGGTTGGAAGACATCACTAATTCAATGGACATGAACTCGGGCAAACTCTGGGAGATGGTGAGGGACAGAGGAGCCTGGAGTCCTGCAGTCCATGGGGTCACAAAGAGTCGGACACCACTTGGCCACCTAAACAACAAACAACAGAAGATTTTCAAAGTCCAGAGATTCTTAATTCAAAACCGTTAACGGGGACTCGGAAACTCTCTTGCAGGCACGATGTTGACACACTGGGTAGTTACCACTGTGCCTGGTTTTAAAACGAATCCTCACCGGGTTTTCCAGTGGCTTCTCCCCCGTTTTCAGAATAAACACGCTAGGTTGTTTGGTCTGCAGAGGGCAAGTCTGTACACTGCAGGGGAAAGCGGAGGGGATGGAAGGAGCTGAGCTCCTTCAGTTTCCAATCTTCACCAAAGATTCAAAAGCTAAAGAGAAAATACCACCTTAAGAAAAGGAAAATCAAACTGCCAAGATTTATTTAACTTTTTCTTTCACAGAAAATACAAGTATGTAATGTAAACACTGACATGTGAAATGAAGTACAAGCATTAGGAAGACAAAGGACCTGAACAATAACTCTTGCTTCAACACTGCAGTGCTTCCTGATTTCACTTCCAGCAGGAATCACAGGATTATACAGATTACATATCGGAAAAATCAAAGGCAACATCCATTGATATTTACCAAAACACCAGAGAGCCTCTGAAAATTCAACAATGCCATATGGAAGTCAGAGCTCTCTGCTGCAAAAAAAAAAGAAAGCTGAGCACATATCCATTAATCTGTTTACCCAAGGCGTTTAATGTAGGAGCCTAAGAAATTAACACATGAGTTTAATTTGCCGGTGGAGGTGAAGATTAAGTGACCCCTCTTTTCCCTCTTCAGAGAAAATGAAATTAACCAAATTTAAAGCAGAGCTGCTCAACACTGGCCAGAAGACGGCACCATCACAGTGAATTATTTCAATAAACCCCACAAAATACAAAACACAATAAAAGATTTCCATTTGTGCTCTGCCCAAATGGTCAATCCAGATCCAAGGCTGTAGGATCACATAGGGTGTTCTTTCCCCAAAATCCAAACTAGAAAAAGATGACCCAAATAAGTGGTTGGGATCAAGAACCACCTTGATTTAAAACAGATGATCTGTTTCTGAACTTGAATTCAGTAATAAAGGGTGCAGTCTTCACTTTTCTATTATTATCTCAAGAGATTAAAATGTTTCTTATTAGATGACACCCACCAGTTGGCAGGTCCACTTTGATAACAGATGCTACTACACAAGTTGGTTCAGTAATGGAACTCAGCATCATAAGATCTGGAGATCAGGGAGCCCTGGAATTGCCAATATATCTACTTCCTATTCTTGCCTGGAGGCATGGACAGAGGAGCCTGGCAGGCTACAGTCCATGGGGTCACAAGGGTAGGACACAACTTAGCGACTAAACCAATACCACCTACTTTCTCACTCACCTCCAAAATCAAAGATTCCCACCAATAATCTGTAGCCCATTATTCCTTGATAGTCAACAAACAATGGAGAAAAAAGGACTTCAGATACTTTATCTTCATGCTGACCACTGAATCTCTGGAGGAGAAATGCTACTTGCTCCAGTGTTTTGAGACACTTTCCCAGGCAAAGCTAACCTCCCTGTATTGCTGAGGTGGAGATGTTTTAATGTGATTATATGTCATGTGAAAAATACCTTCACAACAAACACCCCTCATTTTTATGTAACTTACCCATAGAATTTGGCACAGTGTTCTGTAATTTCTTGTGCTCTTACTAAAGATATTTGTAGGACAGAGAAAACCAAATCAAGTTTTAAAGAGATAGCAACTGACATTCCCAAAGAACATCAATCATGACATTTTTTGTGCTACGTTACAGTAAGTTGTTGCTCAGCAGGCTTTTTTTTTTTCAAACCTGCAAGATGATGTAACAGATCAGCACTGTACTACTCTGATTAGAAAAACGCTGCTCATCGTTGACCTCCATTACTGCACTTTCTCATTTACTTTTGCAGAAAAAGAGCTCTAGCCACTATGAAGGACAGTTTACCATTACTGCAAGTATGGCAAGACATTTCACTAAAAATTCTCTATCCTGTAGTCAGACTATACGTGCCAATATTTACCTTGGGAAACAGGAACCAAGTATTGAAAATTAAATGCCAGAAGTCCTTAAAGCAGTCAGTGGGACCCAAGTTTCTGTTCCCTCTCCAAGGAGGGAGCTCGTCTACAAGATCCAGCCCACCCCAGATATTCTGTCAGCGTGGACCCCAGTGAGGAGACTCTTTAAACCTAACTAGCTGTTTCTTTTCTTGTCACTTCTTTTCTCCTCTCTGATCAGTTCCTATTGAAAATCTCTTCTCTTCGAAAAAGCAAAGATGCAAACTCTGAAAAATTAATGCATCTTATCTGCAGATACTAAACATAATTACCTTTAAGGAAATAAGGCACTATAATGCGACCCCAGCCTGACTATAGGAATGGAAATGGAACTGATATTGGATCCTGTGTGGCTGCACAGAAGCTGGACTTCCAAACATGAGCATTGCTCTCCTGCCGCAGGCCAAGCTGCGTGCTGGAGTGCTGCTGTGATGGTCAGACCCACAGGCAGACCGGAGGCTCCATAGAACTGAGAAACCCAGATAAAATTCTTCCTTAAAAATAGAAAGTGATGTTATCAATCAGGTCTCTGGCCAGCCTCATCATTCCTTCAAGTAATGTTTTCATGGTCAAGTGAAGAGTATGGACGAGCGCTAGATGAGAAGTTAGGCAACCCAGATTGTGGTGCGAACGCTATTATTGGCTGTGTGGCCTCGGGCAAGTCACCTCACCTTCCTCTGCTCCCTGCCCTCTAGTCTTACTTTCTTCATCTGTAAAATGGGGATAAAACCACTTGCCTTGTCTCCCTCACGTCACGACTGTGCGGATTGAATAAGATAATGTGAAAGTGCTTTGTAAACTATGAAATACTGTGTGTGAAGGCAAAGTGAAATATATACTTATGTTCTATTTAAGTCCTTATCATTGCCTATTTGACTAGAGGTTTCCCATGCAGGATGTGCTTTGCAATAGAGAGACTCAAAAATAGATGCCATAAATATACACTGGTCTTTTTCACTAGGGCTGTTTAAAAAAGGGAGAGTCTTAATTTCCTCAGAAATGGTCTCAGAATAAATTACTTTAAAACGTGATGTCATTCAAACCCACCAACTGATAGAATTAATCTTCTCCACCTATGTCCTATACAGTTATAGTCTGGTCTGTTGATACCTTGACAGAGGGAAGTCTTGAATTCAAGAAAGCATGCTAAAACTGAAAAAAACAAAAACAAACAAAAACAAACACCAAAATCTCATAGTTACAGCTTGTTGTAACAGATTTAAATGAAAATAAGAGGCATCCTATATAAAGAAATTAAGCCACGGTTCCTCAAATGGTTGCCTTTTTCCTGAGATATCTCCAGGACAAGGTTCTAGTCCTGTGAAGTGCTTTAGAAAAGCTTAGTCTTGCTGGAGGTGAAAGGACATGTAGGTTGGTAACTAGGCTGTGCTCATTTTCAGCACTAGGATTTGAATGAGAAGGTCTGCTAGGAGCTCCCAGGGAGCTTGGGTGGAGAAGCCCACCCGGCCCCAGGGAGGCCAGTCCTCGGACACCAGGCCAGAGTGTGGAGAACAGCTCAACACTGCCATCCCATCCCAGGATTTTCAGCTCTTCCTGGAAGTTGGTTCTGCTCTTCTCCGGTCTAGTAAATAATCGAACAGAAGAGAAACAGTGAGATGCGGAGCAGCGTATCTGCCTGGACTGCAGGGCCTGTCTGCGTCTGGCTGTACAAGGCGCACATGCAGAGCAGACACAGGCAAGGAGTGAGCGTGACTGACTGACCGGCCCAAAGCACCCAGACTCCAGCATTCGTGTCACACGCCTTTATTACACACGGTACAAGCGGTGGCTTGGAGGGTGTCCTGTCAGTGGGATCCCCAGTGGACAGGATGGGAGTTCTCTGGGACCACAGGCATGATGCTAACCTCCGCTTCTCTTCCTGGTTTGCTTTGCTTTCCGGGGTTTGAGGATGGTATAGTTTGCATACACTGTATACTGATCTGACAGGAAGGGAACGTAGAATGCCCGCAACAACCTTGAAGACCTGAAAAACAAGAGAGAAAAAAGACAGAATCTTAGCATTTGAGAGAATTTACTCATGGTACTGATTAAAGGAAATGAATAAAATGCTATGGTGAGGGTTATATTTTACATAAGCTGTACTTAGCTACTAGATCTTGATAAAAGACTTAATCAAAACCAAGTACTGGGACTTCCCTGGTGGTCCAGTGGTGAAGAGCCCACCTTCTATTGCAGGGGATGTGGGTTCGAGCCCTGCTCAGGGAATTAGGTCCCACATGTCTAGGAGTAGCTAAGCCTATGCGCCACAATGAAGACCCAGCACAGCCAAAAGAAAAAAAGACCAAGTACCTTCTTGCCTGAACCCAAACGACAGTCTCGGTAGTCTCGCTAATAAGCCACAGGATATCTTTCAGAATAGCTCTAGGTCTGCTTAGAATTTGCCATTGAAAAGTTCTAATTCAGTCAAAGAAATGTTATTACGGAAATATATTCTTAACACCTCAAGAGTTTGTGTACCCCAGAGACTGCAGAGATGCTAAATGCTCAAATGATCCTGATTCCAGCTCTAAGTTTTCCTAGAGAGGTGAAGAAAAAACTATGTTCTTGGCTTCCTGTGCATACTGTTCTGGCGATTCTCAAGTCAAAGACAGAGTCCAGTCTTTTCTCTTTATACTGAAATATAGATAGGAACAGCTAAAACCCTGAATGGCTCACTAATTTCTAAAGAATATGAAAAATATCTCACATTTATTGAATACCTAGCATTGAACACGGAGAAGGCAATGGCACCCCACTCCAGTACTCTTGCCTGGAAAATCCCATGGATGGAGGAGCCTGGTAGGCTGCAGTCCATGGGGTCGCTAAGAGTCGGACACGACTGAGCGACTTCACTTTCACTTTTCACTTTCATGCATTGGAGAAGGAAATGGCAACCCACTCCAGTGTTCTTGCTTGGAGAATCCCAGGGACAGCGGAGCCTGGTGGGCTGCCATCTATGGGGTCGCACAGAGTCGGACACGACTGACATGACTTAGCAGCAGCAGCAGCAGCATTGAACAAGCCCTGGGGGAAGTGCTTACACTTTTTCAGATACTATTTAATCCATCCAACAAACCTATGTGGAAAGTGATATTACTTCTATTTTATAGATGGGAAAGTGAGACACACAGATTAAGTAGCTTGAGCAGGGTCACACAGTAAGTGATAAAGCCCTCATTCAGGTTCAGATTTGATTCCAGACTCTGCACTCCTACCACTCTGGTTTATCCTGCATCCCAGGAGACAGGCTAACAAGATTCATCATTTCCTAGAAAAAGTGGCAGTGATAGTTTTAAATTCTATATGCGGTATTACTTCTTGACTACGATTCCTGAGTCAAAAAACCAAAAGTTGGCCCAGAAACTGCCAACCTAAATGAGGTAGCTGAAGGGTGCTCCACTGCCAGTCCTTTTCCAGACTCTCAACTTGTAAATGTCATGTCAACGTGGCATTTGTACTGGCAGCCTACTTCTGAGTTTGGCAGACGCCCGCGATGCCTGCACACAATGGTACCGTGCTTGGCATACACACCTCCTAGAGATCCTTCCCAACTGGGATGCTGGCCGTGCGCTGTGCTCAGCAGAGATTCACTTCACTTCAACAGCTAACAGCTCAAGGGCTTTGATAGAGAAAAGAGGCTTAGCAGAGAGACACACGAGATAAAGCAGGGCCTCTGCAAAGAAATGAACAGGAGGAGGAAGCACCTACCTCAGTCAAAAAAGAAGCTAATTTTTCTTCTTTCTGTCCACGCTGCATAGATAAGGGGAAGGTCAGGACAGAACGCTGTAAGCTGGAACAAAGTCCCGCAGGCTTCAGTGTAGTAAAGAAAGGCTAAACTGAATGAAGCATCATTTCCATTCCAGGTGACTCCACGCTAAAAGCTTCACTAGTACAGTCAGTACATGTCTCCAGTCAACTCACCCCTTGGTATAACATCAGGTCCAATGGGCCCTATTTTACTTTTTTTACTTTCTTTTTGGAACGACTCCTTACGACTTGGAAAGATCATTATTTTGTAATTTTATTCTTCTTGGAGTCTTCCAAAGAAGAAAGGAAAATTATACTTATTTTCAAAAATAGAATAAAACTCATTCTATCATGTAACTACCATATGGGACCATTATAACCTTTTATAAATTTAAACTATATTAAAGAATTTTCGTGGTCTTTTTTCCCCTCTATATCTTGGATTATTTACAACTATGCTTAAAAAAAAAAAAAAAGACAAATGATAAGAAAAAGAATGATGACATCCCCAAAAAGGATTATGCAAAAATGATATAATTACATTATCCTTCCATTTTTTCACTGCATTGTTCAAAGTATGCACCATCTTTCAATAAGGTACAAAAGATTTGTGACACTATCTTTGCAGCCTGCATTTAGCTTTAATTGAGCACAGCTGAGAGTTCAGAATTTAAAAATTTTCTGTCCATAATGCCAATGAGAAGAAAATCAACAGAGGAAGACACTTCATAATTAGACAAATCAGAAGATGAATGCGGAGACAGCAGCACTCGAGACTCTGATGATGACAGCGTGTATGTGTGCGTGTGCGTGCGCGCATGCGTGAACGTGCACATGTGAGTGTGCTCAGTCGTGTCCGACTCTTTGCGACCCCATGGACTGTAGCCTGCCAGTCTCCTCTGTCCATGAAATTTTCCAGGCAAGAGTACTGGAGTGGGTTGCCATTCCCTTCTCCAGGGGATCTTCCTGACCCAGGGATGGAACCTGGGTCTCCTGCATTGCAGGCGGATTCTTTACCTTTTTTTTCTGAGCCACCAGAGAGGCCTATTTCAGGTATATATATTCAAAAGCAGGAAAACATGGAATAAAGATTGGGGTTGCTACATTCCAATTCTTACAAAAATTTCAAATGATGTTTTTTAAAACTATCCTTCCGTTATTACTTTTATGTTATTTATAAAATAATTTAAAAATATGAAAACAAAAGGGGTTATAGGCCCTTTTACAGACCAAGACAGTACCTGGTGAAGACAAGACAGTATGTGGTGACGACTATTTCTATGCTATTTCTATGCTAACTCCTTGGTCTCACAAGGAATTCTGAAAGAGATCATTTCAGGAAACCATCCAGGGTGATACATGGGACATGTTATCATCAAAAATACTGACCTCCCTAAAATAGAAGAAGGGTCACTATGCATTACTGCTGAATGCAAAAGGCAAGCTGAAACAAAGGTAAAAGAATAATGGAGACTGGGACAAAATATTTACCATATACATAACAGAGGAAGGGTATCTAGAATATATAAATTATATATATATATATGGGCTGGGCTTCCCTGGTGGCTCAGATGGTAAAGAATCTGCCTGCAATGCAGGAGACCCAGGTTTGATCCCTGGGTCAAGAAGATCCCCTGGAGAAGGGAATGGTAACCCATTCCAGTTTCTTGCCTGGAGAATTCCATGGACAGGGGAGCCTGGTGGGCTACAGTCCATGGGGTCGCAGAGTTGGACACTACTGAGCAAGTAACATGTATTGGGGCTTCCTGGGTGGCGCAGCATTAAAGAATCCACCTGCCAATGCAGGAGACACAAGACACACAGGTTCTATCCCTGGATCAGGAAGATCCCCTACAGGAGGGAATGGCAAACCCACTCCAGTATTCTTGCTTATGGGACTGCAATAACCATATGAAATGATGTTCAATTTTACTAGTAATCAGGGAAACATAAATCTAGATATAATTTTTCAACAATCAGGTTTGCAAAGCTGAGAAGTATGACAGTATCAAACCCTGGGGAGGAAGGAGGAACCCGATACTGCCAGTAAAAGTGGAAACCTGCAAGAACCACTTGGAGAAGCAGTTTTAACAATACCGATAAAACAGAAATTATGCTGTCTCTATGACATAGCACATGATTTTCATTTTGTACTTTGCACCATAATGCTTTTTTAAAAACAACCTACTTTACCATTTGTTACAATAGAAAAATTCAAACACAAACAAAAGAGATATTTAACTTGTAATAATTTTTAAAGCTATGACAAGCTAGACAGCGTATTAAAAAAGAGACATTACTTTGCTGACAAAGGTCCATATAGTCAAAGCTATGGCTTCTCCAGTAGTCATGTATGGATGTGAGAGTTGGACCATAAAGAAGGCTGAATGCTGAAGAATTGATGCTTTTGAACTGTGGTGTTGGAGAAGACTCTTTGAGAGTTCCTTGGACTGCAAGGAGATCAAACCAGTCAATCCTAAAGGAAATCAACCCTGAATATTCATTGGAAGCATGGATGCTGAAGCTGAAACTCCAATACTTTGGCCACCTGACACGTAGAGGTGACTCATTAGAAAAGACCTTGATGCTGGGAAAGACTGATGGCAGGAGAAGGGGACGACAGAGGATGAGATGGTTGGATGGCATCACCGACTCAACAGACATGAGTTTGAGCAACTTCAGGGAGATGGGGAAGCACAGGGAAGCCTGGCATGCTGCAGTCCATGGGGGTTACAAAAAGTCGGACATGACTGACTGACTAAACTGAACTGAGACAATGTTTTAAAGAGAGGAAACCTCAAATCCTTAAAATGAACAAACATAAAAACCCTATGTGCTTGCTACGTGTATGGCTTTGTGTGCTGGCCCTGAAGACACAAAAGCCTCTGTTCTCAAAGAGCTAATAATCTACAGTTGGAAGAAAGAGATTATGAGTGATATACAATATGTCTCTGTGTTAGTTGATCAGTCATGTCTGACTCTTTGCGACCCTGCCAGGCTTCTCTGTCCATGGAATCCTCCAGGCAAGAATATTGGAGTGAGTAGCCATTCTCTTCTCCAGGGATCTTCCTAACCCACGGATTGAACCCGAGTCTCCTGCGTTGCAGGCAGATTCTTTACCATCTGAGCCACCAGGGAAGCCCAACTATAATATGGCAAATACTAAATAAAAATAGCTAATATAGAAGTTCAAAGTGATAATACACATATTCAGAAGAGAGGATAAAAAAAACACTGAGGGTTGCATAAGTGTGGAAGAAGCATTTATTATACATTATTTTATTTGACCCATTCAACATTTCAAGGTATACTAAGCAAAAAAAAAAAAAAAAAAAAACAACTTGCTGATCTATAACCAAATCTATAGGCATCTCAGATTAAATTCTCTGTCTACTCAGCAACAATTGGAAAACGGCTTGAACAAAATCCAGACTCTGTAATGATCTACAAGCTGAAGGAGATCTAGCCCTCGCTAACCTGTCTCTCTTCACCTTGTACCATTTTCTTCCTTGCCCACTACACTCTCCCCACACCAGCCTCCTTTCAAGTTTCTCAAAATTACCAGTTCTTTCCTACTATGATTTCAAAGTCCCATTGAATGTGTGGTTTGGAATAATACATTGCTAGGGACAAGCATGTATCTGACTCAGATACATCAAGAGACCCAAGAAGAACTGGGATTCTCCCAAGCTTCCTCTGCGTGCAAGCATAAAAAATTTGGCATCAGATTCTAGATAATGTGTTCAAGAAGCATGGAGGCATTTCTAGTTAGACCTGAACACAAAGCTATATTAAAGGTGAGAACTAAATATAAGGAAAAGTTAAGAAAAATTTATAATCCAAATTTGGTACTGGAAAAATCCTTGTTTGAAGATGAATCTTCCTTTCTCCTGCAGATTTTGCTTATGATTTTTAATTATCTGTCTTTAACATGTAAAGCCTCTACTTTCTTCCAGTGGATGAAATGAGTAAACAATCAACACAAACACTTCTGTGCTGGGATGGGAAGAGTCTGTGTTTTTGTTTTTTCTTTTTAGCCAAAAGAGCAAGTTGGCTTGAATTCTTCACTTTTAATACTATGGCTGCTCTTCTAGATTAATTTCTTTCTCATCTGTAGCTTTACTAAATCAAGCACAACTGGGGCTGTTCAAATCATTATATGGTTGCTGGAAGAACAAATCGGTTATTTGTCTCTGTGAAAGAAGAGAGCAGTTGAGCATTGGAATAATGTGCAAACGCACACATTCATACTCATGGAAACAAAGATCAGACTGAATCACAAGTCAGAACCAGACTAATCCTGATCGAAACTCATGTAACAGTGTGTGTAATAACGTGAAATGCCAAAGCACTGCCCCAGAAAGCACAGGCAGCATAAATTAGGAAGGCGCTAAACGGACACTGAAGCACTTCCCCTCCCAGTGAGAAAGTCACTCAAGCAATTCAAGGATGAAACAGACATGGACAAAACGACCCCTGAATGGCATAATTAGCCGACAGCTCAGAATGTTTTCTAATTCAATTATCAGCCCTATTTATCAGGGCTGGGGGGCACTCTGCTGTGGCGATTTCAATCTGCTCTTGCTGACGTCCGTGGAAGACTGCCTGCCAGTCCCTGACGTCACCAGTGCAACAGGCCCGACGCAAATGCTGGGTCAATTTTTAATTTTAAAGAGAAAACATCTTAAGTACTCAGGCTGTCTCCATGATTTTTGTCTGTCTCTCCATCCATTCATCCACCCGTCCATCCAAACATTGCTTATTCCTGTGAACCTGCAGCCTGGGCTCCCTGCCAGTTCTCTTTCTTTTTCAAAGCTAGTTCCTTCTCTTTTTGTTTTTGTCTCTGTCTCTTATTCTCCTGCACTTAGCTCAGTGACAGACTTCCACAACCCTCAGAACAGAGCTGGCCTTTCAGACAAGTCTTTAGTTCTGAAGAGAATCTCACAATTCCCTCAAGATTTACTCTTAGCCATGGCCAGTCCTGAGTCTCATATCAAGCAGTTTAAGAACTGCTCAGAAGGCTGATAATGCAGCAAAAATGTGGCTGATCTTTAATATTCTTTAATAGAAAATGTGGTGAGAGACATTACCCTCATGATAAGACAGAGGTTCAGTTCAGTTCAGTCGCTCAGTTGTGTCCGACTCTTTGCGACCCCATGAATCGCAGCACGCCAGGCCTCCCTGTCCATCACCAACTCCCGGAGTTCACTCAGACTCATGTCCATCGAGTTGGTGATGCCATCCAGCCATCTCATCCTCTGTCGTCCCCTTCTCCTCCTGCCCCCAATCCCTCCCAGCATCAGAGTCTTTTCCAATGAGTCAACTCTTCACATGACGTGGCCAAAGTACTGGAGTTTCAGCTTTAGCATCATTCCTTCCAAAGAAATCCCAGGGCTGATCTCCTTTAGGATGGACTGGTTGGATCTCCTTGCAGTCCAAGGGACTCTCAAGAGTCTTCTCCAACACCACAGTTCAAAAGCATCAATTCTTTGGTGCTCAGCTTTCTTCACAGTCCAACTCTCACATCCATACTTAACTACTGGAAAGATAGAGGTAACACTTACCTATTTTCCAAAGTAGAGAAACATGTATGTTAATGTTTCCCTGGAATGCCAGGCCCTTGAAGACAGAACTTACTCTGACCAACTGCTGTACTGCAGCTTTTAGAACAGGCTCATTAGGCTTCCGGTTCAAGATGGCCAAGGAGAAGGACATGTGTTCATCTCCTGAGAGAGCACCAAAATCACAACTAGCTGTTGAACAACCATTGACAGGAGGATGCTGGAACCCAACAGAAAAAGACATCCCACTACGAAAGACAAAGAAGCTGCTGAAAGATGGTAGGAGGGGCACAATCACAATAAAACCAAACCCCATACCTGCTGGGTGGTGACCCACAAACTGGAGAACAATAAATACCAAAGAAGTTCTCCCACGTTGTGAAGGTTCTCAATCCCATGTCAGTCTTCCCAGCCTGGGGATCTGACAAGGGGACTGGGAATCCCCAGGGAATCTGAACTTGAAGGCCAGCAGGACTTGATTATAGGACTTCCACAGGACTGGGGAAATCAGACTCCAGGCTTGCAGGGCACAAATAAAATCTTGCATACACCAAGTCCCAGAGGAAAGGAGCACTGACCCCACAGGAGACTGAACAAAACTACCTACTAGTGTTGGAGGGCATCCTGTGGGGGCATGGATTGGCAGGGGCTCGCCACAGGGACAGGGGCACTGGCAACAGCAGCCCTACAAGGTCCCCCTTGGCATTAGCCCTCTTGGAGGTTGCCATTAACCCGACCACAGAGCCTGTAGACCCCAGGGCTGGGTTGCCTCAGACCAAACAACTGCCAGGGAGGGAGTGCAACCCCAGCCATCAGCAGATAAATAGATTAGAGCTTTACTGAGCAAGGTCCTGCCCACCAGAGCAAGACCCAGTTTTTCCCATTGCCAGTCTCTCCCATCAAGAAGATAACACAAGCCTCTCAGCCTCAGCCATCAGAGGGCAGACAGAAGAAGCACGAAGCACAGTCTCACAGCAGCTAAAACAAAAATCATATTACAGAAAGTTAATCACAATGAAGCTCCAATACTTTGGCCACCTGATGTGAAGAACTGACTCATTAGAAAAGACTCTGATGCTGGGAAAGACTGAAGGCAGGAGGAGAATGGGACGACAGAGGATGAGATGGTTGGATGGCATCACCAACTCAAAAGACATGAGTTTGACCAAGCTACAAGAGACGGTGAAGGAGAGGGAAGCCTGGCATGCTGGTCTATGGGGTCACAAAGAGTCGGACATGACTGAATGCTTGAACAGCAACAATAATCACAGTGAAAAAGCAGAAAGTTATGTCCCAGATAAAAGGACAAGATAAAATCCCAGAAAAACAACTAAATGAAGTGGAGATAGGCAACTTTCCAGAAAAATAATTTAGAATAATGATACTGAAGATGATCTAGGATCTTGGGAAAAGAGTGGAGGCGAAGATTGAGAAGATGCAAGAAATGTTTACCAAAGACCTGGAAGAACTAAAGAACAAACAAACAGAGATGAATAATACACTAGAAAGAATTAATAGCAGAATAACTGAGGCAGAAGGACGGACAAATGACCTGGAGGACAGAATGGTGGAAATCATTGCCACAGAACAGAATATAGAAAAAAGAATGAAAAGAAATGAAGACAGTCTAAGAGACCTCTGGGACAACATTGAACACACCCAACATTTGCATTATAGGGGTCCCAGAAGGAAAAGAGAGAGAGAAAGGACCTGAGAAAATATTTGCAGAGATAATAGCTGAACAACTTCCTGAACAGGGGAAAGGAAATAGTCAAGTCCAAGAAGCACAGAGTCCCAGGAAGGATAAACCCAAGGAGGAACACACCGAGACACACAGTAATCAAACTGACAAAAATTAAAGACAGAGATAAAATATTAAAAGCAACAGGGGAAAAATGACAAATAGCATACAAGGGAACGCCCATCAGGCTGTCAGCTGATTTCTCAATAGAAACTCTACAAGCCAGAAGAGAATGGCATAATGTATTTAAAGTGGTGAAAGTGAAGAACCTACAACCAAGAATACTCTACCTAGCAAGACTGTCCTTCACATTTGATGGAGAAATCAAAAGCTTTCCAGCAATCAAAAGCTAAGAGAATTCAGCACCATCAAACCAGCTTTACCACAAATGCTAAAGGAACTTCTTAAGGCAGGAAACGAGAAGGAAAAGACCTACAGAAAATAAACCCAAAACAAATAAGAAAGTGATAAAAGGATCATATATATGGATAATTATCTTACATGTAAATGGATTAAATGCCCCAACCAAAAGACATAGACTGGCTGGGCATTTGAAAACATGTACATGTATGCACTTCTACTTACCATATTACTCTGCTTGACCCCCCCCCCAAACTGTATGTAATTATTCTATATTGTTAGGTTAATTACGTTCCCATTATGGTTTGTAAATATAATTCTTTTATTTTTTCTCTGGTTATTGATTGTGAAAAGGCTGATAAACATCCTTTACTATTGTGATTATGTAAGTATTTCTCAATACCACTGCATCATGATTGGTCAACAGAAAAAAACAGAATTCTATATTACCAAAACTACCATTTAATAGAAAACCTGTAATTGCTTTTCAAAATCCAGATGTGTATCAGAATTATCTTGGAGTTTTTTGAAAAACACAAATGCCCAGGTATTGCTTTTTCACTCTAAAGCTCCAGATATGTTTCTAATGAGCAGCCATGTCTAAAAGCAGCTGGACTATCTGATGATCTTTTACTTTTATCTAGTTTGTTTCACTTTTTCCATTTCATAGTCAGTGCTCTCATTTTATTTAGTTTATATTTTCCAATTTCTCCATCTCTCCTTTTCTTTTTTGCTGTTCTTTCTCAAGCCTTTACCGAGTGTTGTAGAAAAGCTTTTGTATACATATATATATATATATAGAGAGAGAATGTGTAATATATATATTCTAGAAAACTTATGAATTTTTGCCTAATTAAAAAATTTATGACATTTTGATTCCACTGGCTTGACTTAGTAATGAATAGAATGCAAGACTTCTACTTTAAAAAAAATAGATATGCAACAAGCAACAAAGGTTAACTGTATGGCACAGGGAACTGCAGTTATATCTTGTAATAAACGGTAATGGAAAAGAATTTCAAAAATCACATATGTGTATCTGTATAACTGAATCAGCTTGCTGTGCACCTGAAACACCGTTAAGTCAACTATACGTCAATAAAATATGTATATATATTAAGGAAAAAATAATGTGAGGCTCTTCCTCTTCTCTTCCCAAACAATTCAGTCCTAAAGCCACTGGGCAGGGCGGAGCAAAGTGGGAGTCTTTGGAGCGCACACGGGGAATGGGAAGCTGTGGTGGGATGTTAGCGCCCAAGGGAGATGCAGAGGGCGTCCATATCAAAAGAGAGGGTATTCTTTTCTTTCCTAAAAAGTTTTAATCTTTTTTTGGGTGGGAAGGAGGCTTCACATATCCAGGGTTTATAAAACAAAATATGATATAAACTAGATGAGAGATACCTGTGGGACACAAACTGTACAACACAAATGGCCTAAATGTCAGTAAAATAATAGCTGGGGGAACCGACAGCGACTGGAAGGACAGGAAGAGGAGAGACAAGAGACAAGACCATGGAGAATGTGCAAGACTCTGATAAAGAGGAGAAAAGCGCTCAAATCCATTATGACATGACATTCATGTCATCTTCTGGTTCCTACTTCCTTTATGGCCTCGTCTGTGACCCCCTCCAGCCTCTCATTCTGTACCCCAGAGACACAGGACTACTTGCGCCCTGCCATTTCCTACCTAGCAAAGAGAATGTTCATGCAAAAGGTCAAGAAACCTCTTCGGGTTTCAGTTTACACAAAATCTGCTAAATCGTCATTACCCATGTGACCAGAATGACCCTGTTTTCAGAGGGCATGTCCACAGACCCTGAACATTCAATGAACACATTCACGGTTTTGGCTCTTCAGCAGCGACCTCCAAATCCACACTGGGTAACGACCTGGAAGCTTGCTGAGGCACAAACGGGGATCATGTCACTGTGAGACACGTGTACGGGGTGGATCATTTCACTGACGTGCGGCCTTGGCCAATCAGTATAACCTCTGGACAGTATAACCTCTTGACCAGTCACCTTTCACCAATATTCAGCATGAGGGGATTGAGAAAGAATTGGTATTAAGCAAGCGGTCATTTTCTGACCTTCAGTCCCATTAAGTTTGCTGGAGAAAAGCTCGTGAGCGGCCCTTTCCCATCTGATAGCTCCTGAGATGTTAAGGTACCACGTGCTCCATCCACTGTGCAGAAGACACTGAATGGTGTTCAGGAAGGGGTCTGCCCCTACTCTCTGGACCCTCGTCTGAGCTACTTCTCTGTGACAAACAGTAAGCGGCACTGGAGGCCACAGCCGGCTGACGGTTCTGGCAAGTTTTACAGAGGGGAAATAATGAGTATACTCTGAAATAACTCAACAATCTTTTTTTTTTTTTTTTTCCAGCTTAAAAAAAAAAAAGCCATCTATTATTTCTCTCAAATCTGTGGCTGACTGATGGGCTTTCTGTTTCACTGGGCTTTGTCTGGAATGCTTATGGCCAGCCGTGGGCTGCGAGTTCAGCTAATGCTACAGGCCTGAGGACTCCTTCGTGCGGGCTCCTCTCTGCACACAGTCTATGGATTTTCTTAAGGGGTGGAGCCTGGTTCTTAAGAAGGAGCACTCCAGCAGATAGGAAATAGAAGCCAATCAGCTACTCATCGATCTTTATTTTACCAAATAAGGGCATGAGATGGAGAAGGAACTGGCAATCCACTCCATTTTTCTTGCCTGGAGAATCCCATGGACAGAGGAGCCTGGCAGGGTACAGTCCATGGGTCGCAAGAGTCGGACACGACTGAGTGACTAAGCACACAAGCACACACAAGGGCATGAGAAGCTTCTGAAGAAATTCTATTTCATCGTTTCCCTTTATGCAATGTCAGATAATTGATAAATATTTTCTAAGACCCTAATATGTGCTAGGAGTTGTGAGAGTCAACAAGAGATGTTCTAACTCTCAAGAAACTGAGAATACATGTCTCTGATGATGCCAGTTGCCTGGCCTAAGCTAGCAGAAAGTGGTGCAGTTCTAAGACACTGTACATATGCATGCTTCAAGCCTGAGAGGCTCTTGCATCATGGACATGAGGCTCAGACAGTCTGTCTCCAGAGAACTAACTTCACAACAAGGCAAAGTAGACCCTCCGAGCTTCGGGAAAAAAAGAAAAGGGTTTATTCTCCTGCAAGTGTCAGTAGACAATGATTAAGCAGTCAAGAGTACAATGGGCAAACAGAGTGTGTTCTGAAGCCAAATCTAGCCTGAGGTAGTAGTGATGCCGGGCGAAGGGTCTAAGGAAACCATCTGGGGAGAAGGAAATAGGGACAGCCCCAGACTGGTAAAAAAAAGAGAAAGCATAAGAGAACAACGAGGAGTTAAGGAATTACAAAAGTACAAAAACTCTGACGGCTTTTCCCTTACAGTTTCTCAGTATTCTTGGCAAAGACAAAGGAGCTGAAGGCAATGCTGTGACTGACGTGCGGGGAACAGACAGGAGCACTTCATCACGGGTTAGGAGGGAGAACCGATTCCACTGAAAGGATCTGAACACCACGTGAAGCATGTCCAACCGCTGGCCTGGAGCCAAACTCTGCCAGGGGGTGCAGTCTCCCTTTCCACCTGGGTAGCAAGAAGCTGCAGATGGGAACAGCCTGCTGGACTATTTTGGGTGCCATATGTCTCTTCTGCAAGAAATCGCCTTCAAAAAAGGTTTTTGTTTTTTTTTTCCAAAAAGTGTCTAATTTGGATGAAGAATAGCATCAAAAGAGTAGTGATGTTTTAAAAACATGTCCATAAATTCTTTGACAATCTTCCCATCAACAGGGGAAATCTAATTCCTCTCCCCTTGACCATGGGCTATTAGACTGGCTTCCTTTCAATGAAAAGAATGAGGTGGGAGTGATGCTGTGTGAATTCCAAGGCTAGGTCATAAAAGCTACACTGCTCTTGAGATTCTAGCTCCTGGTAACAGCCACCATGCTATGAGGAAGCACAGGCCACATGGAGAAGCCACGTTAGGTGTTTCAGCCAAGAGTCCCAGCTGGGGGCTAACCAGTAGCCAGCATTCCCTGTCAGATGTGTAGGAAAGCCCTTAAGGGGCTTCCCAGGTGCTGCCAGTGGTAAAGAACCCGCCTGCCAATGAAGGAGACTTAAGAGACGCAAGTTTGATCCCTGGGTTGGGAAGATCCCCTGGAGGAGGGCATGACAACTCACTTCAGTATTCTTGCCTGAAGAATCCCATGAACAGAGTTGCCTGGCAGGCTGCAGTCCATAGGGTCACACAGAGTTGGACACGACTGAAGCAACTTAATAAGCACACACACACGCAAAGCCTTTGAAATGCCCCAGTGCCAACCACCATCTGATGGCCAATGCGTAAGAACACTGAGAAGCTTGGAATGGCCCACTGAGCCCAGTGAGTCCCCAGAACCATGAGATAAAACAATAACAAATTACTGCTGCCTTTTGATACCATTAAGTTTGGGATGCAGCAATAACTGGGACAAGAGTTTACAATTAGTTTTCACTTTACAGTGATCTTCCAATGGTCGTCTTATCTTTTGGAAACAGTTCTGCTTGTGCTGGGGTTAGAGTTGGGACATGATGCCTGCTATCCACGAGACAATGACACAGAACCAAACTGGATTCAGCACCATGGCCTCACAGCTGCTGGATTCACTTTCTGGATGCTAAAAGGAAAGTAATAGTCTCAGCTGAAAACTTCCACGAGGATCCTGTGCTGGACACTGAAAGAACACAAGCATCAGGTGCTATCGCCACAACCCCCACCTGGCTCTACAGAAATCCACTGATGAGTGTAAAGGCCCCTCCCCTACCACACCAGCTGAAGATATTATGTTTAACTCTTCGCTTGCATCTACCTGTAATGATACATTGGGCAGGGCTTTGAAATCCTGCCCTACTAAGTGTCCCCAAATTATCTCACATCCCTTGTCAGGCAAGCCTAAAATTCAGCTGGATGAGGCCAATAGGTTCCAAAACGGGGAAGAATAAAATATCACAATCCAAAAATCAAAGGTGAAGGCAAAGACAGCAAAACAGAAGGGACCTACAACGAAGGAGGAAAAAGTGGGTGGGAAATGGCTGCAAAGCAGTGGCTGGGCCTCCCGACTTGTTTCTAAAGCTACAAACAGGCTCTGCTGCTCAGCAGGCCAACTCCAACATCCTGGAGAGGCATTCCCCACCAGACTCCCTCAGCCAAACACTCTCACCACCCTTAGAAAGGAACCCACCATCCAGCTGAGTTATTGCAACAGTCTCCCTTCACTCCTCCCTGGGGAATCTCAGAGTAACCATTACATCCACCCACTTGTCCAACTATTTTATACAAGTAGCCATTATATCATGCTTCAAAGAAAGAAAGAAAACAAAAAAATCCGCTCATTTTAGAAAGTATGTAATATGAGATGTCCAAAGGGTGACAAATGTGTCTGGTTTAAAAAGTGATATGTCAACGAGTTTAGCCCCCATATCTTGGAAGTTTGATAAAAGCTAATATTAGCCAGACACAGACACAGCAAACTTAGGTAGAGGAAGTTGCAGCTCTGGTACCAGTCATGCGTGGGAGGAGACTAGAAAATGGTTATCAAGATCTTGTGCCTGATGGAGGGGACACTTGTATACCCATGACTAATTCATACTGCTATATGGCAAAAACCCTCACAACTGTAAAGTCATTATGCTCCAAGTAAAATTAAAAAAAAAATAAAAATCTTATGTCTGGATCTTCTAGACATAAGAAGATCTACTGTGGTCTGGCCTCTCCAGTCCTCTGATAAAGCAAAGAAGTCTTATTGGAAGAGCATGGGTGGGCATCTGGGCGGCCATTCTCCCAGACAGGTTTACAATGTTCAGCCCTCTTTCTGAGTCCTTCTCCAACAGTCCAACAGGAAACTCTGCTTATCTTCCAACAATTTCAGCAGAAAACACGCCTCTTCACATATTCATAGATATTTAGAATTCCTAAATTTGCACCAGTCACAGCACTGTCCTAATAATTTTAGGTTGCTTCCCCGGGGGTTGAGTCTCCCCTGGCACACACTCAAGAGTATGATTTTTCTATGTGCTGGTACTGTCTTCAAACTAGCCTCACCGCTTTCCTTTCAGACAGCTAAGGCCCAATCCAGGCTATGGCACCAAGCAACGTCTGAAAATTAAATCAAATAAGTGACCTATGGGCAAACCTGATGCTAGACATGGACTGACTGTAACCACGTGCTCCGCTCTCCAGTCCTGCTTTCTGGGATAAGCTCTTGTATTCCAGTCACATTACGACAGGATGACCAGCTATCTCAACTCACCCAGGGACCCAGGGCAGGGTCCCTTTTACTTTCAAAAGTGTTCTCATTTGGATACTATATTACAGATCACTCTAACTAAAAGCAAATTTAAATCAAAGAGGTAAATTAAGCTTTCCTCTATGGACCCTCGGGTCCCCTCTTTTAACAGGCTTCTTTTACTTTTTCTACTTGTGTTCATGATTCCTTCTTCTTGAATTACAGATATGATTCTGCCCTCTTTACCACGAATACAAATCCTTTTTCTTGTACACTTCGGCTAAGCACCACCTTCTCCAGGGTACACTCTAACCTCCACAGAGCTCTCCTTTCTCTGAAGTTTTAGCACACCACCCAGCACCTTCTATGGTCTTAATGTCTTCTCTGGCGGCTCAGATGGTAAAGAATCTGCCTGCAGTGCAGGAGACCCAGGTTCGATCTTTGGGTCAGGAAGATCCCCTGGAGAAGAGAATGACTACCCACTCCAGTATTCTTGCCTGGAGAATCCCATAGCCAGAGGAGCCTGGGGGGCTACAGTCCATGGGGTCACAAAGAGTCAGACACAACTGAGCGACTAACACTTTCACATGGTCTTAGTCCTATTTTCAAGGTGTTTATGTGTGACTACAAAGAGCGAAAGTGAAGTCCCTCAGTTGTGTCCGACTCTTTGCAACCCCATGGACTATAGCCTCCCAGGCTCCTCTGTCCATAGGATTTTCCAGGCAAAAATACTGGAGTGGGTTACCATTTCCTTCTCCAGGGGAATCTTCTTGACTCAGGGATCCAACTCGGGTCTCCCACATTGCAGGTAGACTCTTGTTTTTTCACCATCTGGGCCACCAGGGAATCCCTACAAAATTTTACAAAAGGAACTACAAAAGTTGTAAATTATTCAAAGGTAAAAATCTGTGTCTAATTGCTTCTTTCATAACCCCTAAATAATCTAGTGCTGTGACAAGAACATTATAGCTTTTCAATAAATATTTTCTGATTTCCAAACCTGCTTAACCAGCTGGCTTCATGACTTAAAAGCAGACTCCAGGGGCGTCTCCTTCTCTCTGAGCACCCTGTACTTTTCTCTTAAAGTACCTAACAGGGCTGTAATTCTAGACTGATCTAGATGGTTATTTGTTTAATGCTAGCCTCCCCATTATGCTGTAGGGCTCAAGAGGACAGAGAGTTTGTGTTCACCGTCATATACACTTAAGATCCATCACAGTTCCTGGCACTGTTCAAAAATACCTGCTGATTAAGTGGGTGTCAGATGGCTAGAAAGACAGAGAGATGGATAAAGGAAGGAAAAAAATGATCTCAAAGTGAACTCTAAAGAAAGCAGATTTATATTTCAGGGGCTTGGGCTTCCCTGGTGGCTCAGTGGTAAAGAATCTGCTTGCCAGTGCAGGAGACATGGGTTTGATCCCTGGTCTGGGGAGATCCCACATGCCGCAGAGCAGCTAAGTTCCACGTGCCACCACTACTGAGCCGGTGCTCTAGAGCCTGGGAGCTGCGACTACTGAGCCCACGTGCGCAACTACCGAAGCCTGTGCGCCTGAGAGCCTGTGCTCCACAAGAGGAGCCACTACACTGAGACGCCTGCACGCTGCAACCGCAGAGCGGCCCCTGCTCGCCGCAACTAGAGAAAAGCCCTCACAGCAACAAAGACCCAGCACGGCCAAAAATACACAGATTTTTCAAAAATTAAAAATAATAAATTTCAGGGACTTAAAACATTTGCGAAACTAACCTGCTTACATTTCTAAAAAGATCATGTGGTGGTATGTCACAGGCTCATGAAAACCCTTCCTCAGGAAGAGCCAGATAACAGCTAGGCCTGCAGCCCACCTGATCTAGGGTCTAAGACATGAGTGACTATGACATGTGGATAGTGCCATTCTCCTCCCTGTTACATAAATTGCTAAAATACAAAAACCATTGTTTCATGAAGACAGAGGAAATGTAATAGCCCCATTTGAGAGGCTCAAAGACATCCCAGGGTCGAGTTCTCAAGGGCATTTCATGCACCACCTCAGAGGGGTATCTCTGAGGCACACCGCCTCCCACAGTACAGCCCAACTTAACTGGCCCAAAGTCAGCAACATCAGATGTCACAATGCTGACAGTTACACACTGCTGTGGCAAAGGGCGCTGGAAGATCCTGCTGTTTTTGCAGTTGCGTCAGTACATACTAGGAATGGCTGAGGAAGAGAAATGTACAGAAAATCAGCATAACTTCAGAGCTTCAGGCAGCCTGCTAATTAATAGGAAGGCCTGATATTTATATAATGCTTTAGAATTTAAAAACACTTTCGTATTTCAGCTCTCCTTTAATCCTTCCAACATTCCCATAAAATATATAAAATATTATCTCTGTTTTACTGATGTGGAAGTGTGGGAACAGAGACGAACAACAGCAAGTAACCAGGACTGAATGCACATGTCTTCTGACCTCCTGTTCTTTTCATTATACTTCGCATACTTTCAAATAAACTTCCATTATGCTTTGCATATCTTCAAGAAATCTGTAACCAACAGATTTCTTTTTTTTTTTCTCCGCACACGGTCATGAAAAGAATGCCAGTTTAGGGAAATGAGTACAACTTATGGGAAATCGAAAACCTCTGAAGGCATTCTCCAGGGGTCTTCTCCTTTCCTCCACCTCCACTGGACGTGTGCTCGATGTTAAATGAAGCGGCACCAGGGACCAAGAGGAGAGACAGGATGTACAGCGGGATAAGCTTAGGGTCCTGTCTCTCTGGCAAGCACTGCTCAATGTGTGAAAGCTTCTGGTCAGGGAGCAGCCTAGCTAGAGAAAGAAAACCGTAACAGCGACTAGCACTGCATTTCTAATAGAGCAGAGGAAAATATTAAACGCTTGATCAAGGCCACTGGAGAAAATTGTGGGCTTCTGGGATCCAAACTCTGGCCTGATCCTTTTCTGCAAAAATGTGTCTCCTGAGTCCGTTCATCCTTTACAGCTGAGTTCACTTCCTCGTCACGGCTCATCGAGTCAAGCAGAATAGCCTCTCAGCTTGTTTGAATGCCTCCTACCATCCCGCCTTCCAGTCCACCTCCCACAGCGGAGCCAGTGTAATCTTCAGATGCCATGTCCTCTTGGAATCTTCCTTGGTCTCACCCATTCTAGCCTTTTGGAGCTAACGCCACCCTCTCACGCCCCAGTAGCACCTCTCTGAACTACGGTGCATCTCCCCAGGTAAACTATAAATTCCCAAGGCAGTGGTCTTGTCTGCACACAGTCTATAAAGTCTTATATGCAGAAGACGGCCAATGAATGTCTATCAAACTGAGCCTATCATACAAATGTCTGTCAAACTATGCCTTATTTCTGCCCTTAAAATCTAGCTGCTTAGGGAAGCAGATGTTCAGTGGGGAGCAGCAAATAGTATCTCTGGGAAAGGCTCTCATGTTTCATGGGCTCCCAATGTGTCCCCTGCTCCCAGTAACTGAGGAGAGTGCTGAACAGAGGGCCCTGGAGGAGCGATGCTCGGCCACATCATTGAGTGACAGTGTGGTCACCTCTGTCACTCTCTGCTCGCCACAAGGCAGGTGAGAAGGTGCCCAACACCTTCTGCTCTTCCCTCAGGAGATTTCCAGTTCTCCGGTGAGCAGTGTACAAGCATCAGGCTTCTTTGCCTTAAACAGGCTCTCAGTTCATGTCTACCAGCTGCTGGGCCCACGTGCTACCAAAAGGGGAAATGGGAAGATGAGGAACTTTTCCCACTCCAATCCTTTAAGACCAAAAGGGAAAAAAAAAAAAGTTGCTTCAAAAATACTCCCTTGCCCCATTCTGTGACCAAGGTACTGCTAGTCAGTATCCGTCACCCATTGCTTCCCTTTGTTAACAGGAAGGCTGTTAGGGAACTACTGACCCTCCTGGGCTGCAGATCTTTTCAGGCCCAGATCTCATGTCGTCATAGTTTCCTCAACTCAAAAATGAAGCCACGACAGTGACCTGCTCTCCAAATACTGTATCAAATAACAAGTCAGGCACCAAAAGAATATGTATGATGCAGAGAAATTCATACCTTTGCTGCTGCTTGAAAGGGAATTTCAAGTTCCCTCCTACTACTGTTCTGATTCTGACAATGTTTTTGAGTATCAGGTCATGATCCTATCATCTGTCATGGTCTCCCACTCCTTCAATGCCTACCCCCACTCCCTCCTTACTCACTTAAGGACATGATGATTGATCTTTTCTATTGTTTTCTTCATCTCTGTTTCATTTATTTCTGCTCTGATCTTTATGATTTCTTTCCTGCTAGTAACTTTGGGCTTTGTTCTTTCTCTAGTTGCTTTAGATGTAAGGTTAGGTTGTTTGAGATTCTTGTTTCCCAAGGCAAGATTGTATCACTATAAACTTCCCTCTGAGAACTGCTTTTGCTGCATCCCATAGGTTTTGGGTCATTATGTTTTCGTGGTCATTTGTCTCTAGGTATTCTCTGATTTCCTCTTTGATTTCTCCAGTGATTCATCAGTTGTTTATTAGCCTATTGTTTAGCCTTCACGTGCTTATGTTTTTAACAGTTTTTTTCTTGTAATTGATTTCTAATTTCACAGTGTTGTGGTTGGAAAAGATGACTGACATGATTTCAATTTTCCTGAATTTACTGAGGCTCGTTTTGTGGCCCAGAATGTGATCAACCCTGGAGAATATTCTGTGTGCACTTGAGAAGAATGTGTATTCAGCTGCTTTTGGATGGAATGCTCTATAAATATCAAGTAAGTCCATCTGGTCCATTAATGAAAGTGGGTGTTAAAAGTTCCGCACTATTATTGTGTTACTGTTGATTTCTCCTTTTATGGTTGTTATTAGGTTGGTGCAAACGTAATCACGGTTTTGGATCGTGAATTTTAAATAACTAGGCTCAAACACACACTTATTAATCAAAATAGGAACCATTACAATCAACACATTTCTGCCAATGAGAAATAAGTTTGCTTTTTCCTGTAGCATAAAAATCTGTTCTTCAGGATTTAATGAACTCTTAGAAAACATTTTCTGCATCCTGTTGGTTGTAGAAGCATTCTCCCTGCAAAAAATTGTCAAGATGCCAGTTGGTGAGAGGTCAGGTGAATATGGAGGATGAAGCAAAACTTTGAAGCCAAATTCATTCAATTTTTGAAGCACTGGTTGTGTGACCTGTGGTCAGGCACTGTCATGGAGAAGAACTGGCCCTTTCTATTGACAAATGGTGGCTGGAGATGTTGCAGTTTTTGGTGTATCTCATTGATCTACTGAGCATACTTCTCAGATATAATGGCTTCCTTGGGATTCAGAAAGCTGTAGTGGATCAGACAGAAAGTAGACCCCCAAACAGTGACCATGACCTTTTTTGGTGCAAGTTTGTCTTGGGGAAGTGCTTTGGAGCTTCTTCTCAGTCCAGCCACTGAGCTGGTCATCACCAGTTGTCATATACAATCGACTTTTTGTCACATGTCACAATTCGATCGAGAAATGGTTTGCAGTTGTTGCACAGAATAAAAAAAGATGACGATGACACTTCACAACAATGATTTTTTTGGATTTCCAGTCAGTTCATGAGGCACCCACTTATCAAGCTTTTTCACCCTTTTCAATTTGCTTCAAATGCCGAATGACCATAGAATGGTTGACACTGAGTTCTTCGGCAACTTCTCGTGTAGTTGTAAGAGCATTAGCTTCAATAATGGCTCTCAAGTGTCATTATCAGCTTCTGATTGGTAAAGGCCAGCCACTAAGCTCCTCATCTTCGAGGCTCTCATCTCCTTTGCAAAAGTTCTTGAACCACCACAGCACTGGATGTTCATTAACAGTTCCTGGGCTAAACGTGTTGCTGATGTTGCAAGTTGTCTCTGCTTCTTTATGACCCATTTTGAACTCAAGAAAATCACCCAAATTTGCTTTTTGTCTAACAGTACACCCATAGTCTAAAATAAATATAAAATAAACAGCAAGTATTAAGTCATTAGCAAAAAAAAATGAAGAAATGTGCATTAAAATGATGTATAACTTAACCACATTTATTTATAATGTATTCCAATATCAAATGGCAAATTTCAACAATGCAAAAATCACAGTTACTTTTGCACCAACCTAAACAGTATTAATTTCTGCCTTTAAATTGAGGTGTTCCTATGTTTTGCATATATAGTTAAAACTGTTATAGCTGCTGCTTCTTGGATTGATCCTTTGATCACTATGTAGGGTTCTTCTTTGTCTTTTGTACTAGATCTTTATTTTAAAGTCTATTTTGTCTGCTATGATATTGCTACTCCAGCTTTTTTTTTATTTCCATTTTAATGGAATGCATTTTTCCATCCCCTCACTTTCAGTTCTGTACATGTCCCTTGATCTGAAGTGGGTCTCTTGTAGACAGCATATATGTGGACTTGTTTTCGTCATCCATTCAGCCAGTCTATGTCTTTTGGTTGGAGCCTTTAATCTGTTTCAGTTCAGTTCAGTCGCTCAGTCGTGTCCAACTCTGAGACCCCATGAACCACGGCACACCAGGCCTCCCTGTCCATCACCAACTTCTGCAGATTACCCAAACTCATGTCCATTGAGTCAGTGATGCCATCTAACCATCTCATCCTCTGTTGTCCCCTTCTCGTCCTGCCTTCAATCTTCCCCAACATCAGGGTCTTTTCAAATGAGTCAGCTCTTCGTATCAAGTGGCCAAAATATTGGAGTTTCAGCATCTTCAGTAGCATATTGGGCACCTGGGGAGTTCATCTTTCAGTGTCCTATCTTTTTGCCTTTTCATACTGTTCATGGAGTTCTCAAGGCAAGAATACTGAAGTGGTTTGCCATTCCCTTCTCCAGTGGACCACATTCTGTCAGACCTCTCCACCATGACCCCTCTGTCTTGGGTGGCCCCACACGGCATGGCTTAGTTTCACTGAGTTAGACAAGCTGAGGTCCGTGTGATCAGATTGGCTAGTTGCCTGTGATTGTGGTTTCAGTCTGTCTGCCCTCTGATGCTCTCTCAGCACCTACCATCTTACTTGGGTTTCTCTTACCTTGGATGAGGGGTATCTCTTCATGGCTGCTCCCATAAAGCGCAGCCACTGCTCCTTACCTTGGATGTGGGGTAGCTCCTCTCGGCTGCTGCCCCTGAGCTTGGGTGTGGGGTAGCTCTTAAGGTAATTATCAATATCTATGTTCCTAGTGCCACTTTGTTAACTGTTTTGGATTTGTTTTTGTAGGTCTTTTTTCTTCCTTTCTTTTGTTCCCCTCACTTTGATTTGATGATTGACTTTCAGTGTTGTGTTTTGATTCCTTTGTGTGTGTGCGTGTGTGCGTGTGTGTGTGCATGTGTGTGTCTACTGTAGCTTTTCAGTTTGCAGTTACCAGAAGGCTTTGCTAGAGCAATCTATATATAAACAATACTGTTTTAACCTACTCATCTTTGAATACCAAATGCATTTCCAATATCCTGCATTTGAGCTCTCCTCTTCTCACAGTCTGATATCATATTTGTGTGCAGGTGATTTCTTACCTTTACTGTTTGTTTGCCTTTACTGGTGAATTTTTCCATTTGTAATTTTCTTGTTTCTAGTTGCGGCCTTTTTATCCCCAGAGAAGTTCCTTTAGACTTGGTTGCAGAGCTGTTTTGGTGGTGCTGAATTCTCTGAGTTTTTGCTTGTCTGTAAAGTTTTTGATTTCACCATCAAATCTGACAGTCTTTCTGGGTAGAGTATTCTTGGTTGTTGGTTCTTCCTTTTCATCACTTTAAATATATCCTGCCACTCCCTTCTGGTTTGCAAAGTTTCTGGTGAGAAATCAGCTGATAACCTTATGGGAGTTCCCCTGTGCATTATCTGGTACTCTTCCTTTGCTGCTTTTAATACTTTTTCTTTGTCTATAATGTTTACTAATTTGATCACTATGTGTCTCAGTGTGTTCTTCCTTGGGTTTATCCTGCCTAGGCCTCTCTGCATTTTCTAGACTTGGATAACTGTTTCCTTTCCCATGTTAGGAAAGTTTTCAGTTATTATATTATCTCTTCAAATATTTTCTTAGATATGTTCTCTTTCTCTTCTTCTTCTGTGATCCCTATAGTGCAAATGTTGGTATATTTAATGTCATCCCAGAAGTCTTTTAAACTGTCATTTCTTTTCATTCTTTTTTCTTTATTCTATTCCACAGCAGTGATTTCTACCATTCTGTCTTCTAGGTCACTGATCTTCTTCTGCCTCAATTATTCTGCTACTGATTCCTTCTAGTGTATTCTTTATTTCAATTAGTATATTGTTCATCTCTGTTTGTTTTTTAGTTCTTCTATGTCTTAGTTAAACATTTCTTGTATCTTCTCACTCTTTGGCTCCATTCTTTTCCCAAGATCTTGGATCATCTTTACTATCATTATTCTTAAATTCTTTTTCAGGTAGATTGCCTATCTCCACTTTACTTAGTTGTTTGGGATTTTATCTTATTCCTTCATCTGGGACATATTCCTCTACCATCTCACTTTGTCTAACTTTTTGTGATTGTGATTTCCATTCCATGGGCTGCAGGGTTGTAGTTCATCTAGTTTCTGCTGTCAGTCCTCTGGTGGATGAGACTGTCTTAAGAGGCTTGTGCAGGTTTCCTAGTTGGGGGGACTGGTACCCGCCTACTGGTGGGTGGAGCTGGGGCTTGTCCCTCTGGTGGGAAGGGCCATATCTGAGGGTGTGTTTATATCAGGCAGCTGTTTATTCAGGACAACTTTAAGCAGACTGTCTGCTGATGGATGGGGCTGTGTTCCCACCCTGTTGGTTGTCTGGCCCGAGAAGTCCCAGCACTGGAGCCTACAGGTTGTTGGGTGGGGCCGGGTCTTAGTTAGAAAATGGCAGCCTCCTAGAGGGCTCATGCCAATAAGCACTTGTCAGACCCATGCCACCAGTGTCCGTCTCTCCAGTGAGCCATAGCTATCCCCTGCCTCCATAGGAGACCCTCCAACACTAGCAGGTAAGTCTGACCCAGTCTCTTATGAGGTCCCTGCATTTTTCCCTGGATCTGGATGCCCATAACACCCTGTGTATGCCCTCCAAGAGGGGAGTTTCTGTTTCCCCCAGTGCTGTGGAATTTCTGTGCTCAAATACCACTGGTCTCCAAAGTCAGATTCTCTGGGGGCTCCTCCTCCTGCTGCTAGACCCCTGGGCTGGGCAGTCCAATGTGGGGCTTGGAAAGTTCACTTCTGTGGGAGAACTTCTATGGTATAATTATTTTCCAGTTTGTAGGTCGCCCAGCTGGTGTCTATGGGATTTGAGCTTATCGTGATAGTGCCCCTCCTGCCATCTCATTGTGGCTTCTTCTTGTCTTTGGTTGTAGGGTATCTTTTTGGTAGGTTTCAGCGATTCTTTTTGTCAGTGATTGTTTAGCAGTTAGTTATGACTTTGGTGTTTTCGTAAGAAGCGCTGAGCATATGCCCTCTACTCCACCATCTTGGTGCATTTCTCCCTGCCATTTTTGCTTCAATCCCTCTAATCTCTCAAATTCTATGCCCCCACCACTCCACCAAAATTGCTTTTATCAACTGTCCAATCCAATAGACAGTTGTTATTCTTCACCTTATTTATCAGTAGGTTCTGATCATTCTGTCTTCCTGAAAATATTTTCTTCCCTGTTTCTGAGTTCCAAATCTGCCTCTCAAGACCTAGTCCTTCACCCTTTGGTTTTTACTTGACCTCTTGGATCCTGGGCTTTGCCTATGAGACCTCCTTGGAGCTCCTTCAGCTTTAATCTCCTTGAACTTCAACTGTCTGTCTACCTGGACCTGGGCCCACAGACAACCTATACCTTCTAATTCTTTCCCATTCATTACTGCTTTACCTGAACGTCCTGACTCCCCTCTTATCATGAATTCTGAGGCCTTTCTGAAGAGCTAGTCAAGGTCTAGTCTATTTGGTTTCTTTACTTAAGATGTAGTAAGGCCTGGCCTCATCTCTGACTGAGCCAAAAATAATCGATATGAATTTCTAGCTCCACAAAGAACATAGTCAATCTTCCTAACAGTATTAGAAAACTCTGGTTAAGAAAGCTGAAGTTTATTGTCAAAAATACTCAATGTCAAACATTTTGTGTCTTCTTCAGTGGATCTATCTGTTTATAGATTCTTTATTTGGATGATACCAGAATATACTTTGCGTTCTGATGCCTAGAAAAGGACAGCACTCTTTTAGATTTCTCAGGGAACTGGACACAGATAAAATAAAATGGATACTAGAGTTAGCCCAGGACTGGAAGTTATTCAATCCCAGATTCCAACTTTCATCCTTATTAGTCCTAGTACATTGCTTAGGATTAAAGCCACATACCTAGAAGCATCAAGGAATGGTCTGTAGGCCAAGTTGATCCATTCTTCTCTATTGGATGAATATTTTGGCTCCCGGGGTGTTTCTCTCATGGTGTCCAAATCCACTAAATAATGGCATTTACTGATGTCAATCTGCAATGGAGAAAGATGAACTCTTATCAGGAATTGCAAAGGTCCTTTCAGGGTAAGAAAGATAAATTGTAACCCTAAGAATTCAGGCAGGGTTTTAGAAGCACAAACATCAAAGTCCTCAGATGTTATCAGTGCTCTCTTCGCTCAGATAAGAGTGCTGGGTGTTAGGGTATTATTTAGGCTCCTGGGGGAGGGAGGAGACATCAACTCACCCAGCCAAATATACATGTAGGCTCTGGGAGTTTTGACTCCAGTTTGGGCATGAAGTCTGTCTAGTCTCACAAACACTTCTGAAGCTAGCAAGAGTCCACAACCTACTCAAAAAACTTTCTTTTGTGGCTCACTACTGCTCCCTTCCAAACTATCACCTTTTGTTTCAGAGATTGAGAGGCCTGATCAAACAAAAATGTTAATGTGTGAGAAGCCCCGTCTCTGCTGACAGAGAGCCAGCAGGGTCACCGTATACCTCATAAGTAGTTCAAAGACATCATGCACATTGTTTCCTTCAAACTTCAACAGAACTGACAGAGACACAAGGACTGTCCCTGCAGAAAAGATCAGTAAAGCAGATACAAGGACTGCAAGAGTAGAGATTATGAAATGTATATACTACTATTGGCAAAACTAGAGTCATCCAGTTGCTCACAATACGGATACATCAGAGGATCACTCGTACTCATAAGAAATTATTAATGCATTTAACTTAAAACCATGTTGGTACTGTGCTTCTCACAAAATTGATTAATTCAACTGAACATGCTACAAAATCTGTAGGATACTTTTGCAGTTAAATGGTTCATCTCAAACTATTCTTCCTCTCATCTCAAAGCCAGGGGAGAAATTTTTAAGCCTTTTTAATAATAATAATAATCAAAATCTGTAGACTTAAAAAAAATTCAATACACACACACTAATGTTCATAGCAACACTATTTAAAACAGCCCAAACATGGAAGCACCTAAGTGTTCATCAACAGATGAAGCGATAAAGAAGATGTCGTATATCATTCAACCATAAATAAGAATGAAATAGTGCCATTTGCAGCAATATGGATGGACCCAGAGATTATCACAAGTGAAGTAAGTCAGAGAAAGATGAATATTATATGATATCATTTACATGTGGAATCTAAAGAATACTAATGAACTTATTTACAAACCAGAAATAGGCTCACAGACATAGAAAATAAATGTATGGTTTATAAGGGAAGAAGGGTGGCAGAGGGATAAATTAGGAGAATGTGACTAACAGGTACACACTACTATATATAAGATAAACAACAAGGATTTATTGCATAGCATAGGGAACTATATGCAGTATCTTATAATAATCTATAATGTGAAAGATTCTGAAAAGAATGTGTGTGTATGTCTGTGTGTGAATCACCTGCTGTATACCCAAAGTGGAAGTCACTCAGTCATGTCTGACTCTTTGCGACCCCATGGACTATACAGTCCATAGAATGCTCCAGGCCAGAATACTGGAGTAGGTAGCCAGTCCCTTCTCCAGGGAATCTTCCCAACCCAGGGATCAAATCCAGGTCTCCCTCATTGCAGGCAGATTCTTTACCAGCTGAGTCACCAGGGAAGCCAGTATACCCCAAACTAGTACAATATTGTAAATCAACCACAGTTCAAAATCATATAATACACAAGTTTCTATGATGTTAAATAAAAGCCCAAAGATGGAGAACATTACTGTGACATGATTTATAATAAATATTCTTGGGGGGTCTTTTTCCAAGGTTTCTGACTGGCAGCTCCTAAAACCCTGGTAATTTCCTAGGCAATAAGAGCAATGGGAGCTTTTTTTTGTTAAAATGTTTATACTCTTATCCTCAGTTCCTGATATCTCTTCAAAGCAATAATGGTGAGTGGAATGTCTTGTTATTCATAGGTAGCCCCTATGTACCACAACTGAGCTTAGGTTAATGGGGTGACTTTTGGAAATCCCCTAAAGATGGCAGGGATGCTGGTCACCAGATGAACTAACCATATGAATAGAATGTTGGTCTTTCCAATCACCAGGGGAGGGGTAAAGGGCTGGAGACAGCCAGTGATTTAATTAATCATTCCTGTGTCAGGACGCTTCCATAAAACCCTGAAAACCCAGGTTTAGAAAACTTCCAGGTTGGTGAACACTAGGAGATTTGGGAAGGGTGCTGAACGTGGAAAGAGCATGAAGACCCGAACTCTTCCCTCCTATCTTGCCCTATTCACCTCTTCCATCTGGCTGTTCCTGAATTATACCCTTTTATAACAAACCAGTTCTCTAGTAAGTAAAATGTTTCTCTGTGTGTGATACTCTAGCAAATTAATCGAACCCAAGGAGAGGGTCGTGGGAGACTCTGCTTTACACCCAGTCAATCAGAATTACAAGGAACAACCTGGACTTACAACCAGTACCTGAAGTCCAAGAAGGGGGTCATGGCCCCAGTCTGTCACCAGCCAGTCAGAAACAGGTACCAACCTGGGCTTGAGATTGGCATCTGATGTAGGCAGGAGAAGTGGGCAGTCTTGTAGGACTAAGCCCTCAATCTGTGGAGTCTGATGCTGTCTCTGGGTAGACAGCATGAGAGCTGCATTGAGTTGTAGGATGCCCAGATGGTGTCTGAGAATTGTTGTTACTGTGGGGAACCCCCCCAATCCCCAACATTAGAAATCAGTCCCAGAACCCTCTTAATTACTAATGTAGTCAGTTAAAGGAAAGTATATCTCAAGGGAAGGAAACTACTAATTTTCAGTGTTTTTTTTACATGCAAGTATGTTACACATATCATTTTTGAAATCATTATATAAAGGCCTATAGAGGAATTATTAATTTGTATTTTATAAATGAGGAATCCAAGACTCAGAGACAAATTATATAACTTCATTTTTTTCAAGATCTATATTAAGCCCCTACAATATACTAGGCATTAATAAGTTAGTGCTAACGATATAGAAATAAATAACAAATAAACAAATAATAAGTTCTCACCCTAAAAAGATATACAATCCTCACCAAAATCACAAAAGTTTACAGTAGAGCCATGTGGGTATTTAGCTGTTTCAGTTGTGTCTGACTCTTTGTGACCCCATGGGACTGCAGCCCACCAGGCTCCTCTGTCCATGGGGATTCTCCAGGCAAGATACTAGAGTGGGTTGCCATGCTCTCGTCCAGGAGATCTTCCCAACCTATGGGTTGAACCCAGGTCTCCCTAATTGCAGGTGGATTCTTTACTGTCTGAGCCACCAGGGAAGCCCAGTAGAGCCATACTGGACTCAGGTCAGTGTGACTGCCAATGTCATACATCAACTGCCCAAAATGACCGAATGAGAGGCAAAGTACTCTCAGGACCTCATCTAAATGTTGCTTAAAAATTACAACCAAAAAAGAGGTGTCCAAGAATGCCAGGTTTCAGCTAAGATAAAGACCATTTGAAATACAATTAGATCTATAGCAAATCTCATATTTCAACCTTGATGAAGGGTTGAAAGCTTTTCCTTTGGAAGCAGGAATAAGTCAGGCCACTTGTTATCATTACTCTATTCAACACTTCACTAGAGATTCTAGTCAGCAGCAAAAGATGAAAGGAAAAAACAAATGGTAGAAGAAACGAAAAGAAAAAACACTCATTAATTCATCACAATGATATGATTGGTATACATAAAATCCAAAAGAGTCAACAGAAAAATGTTTGGAATTAAGAGAGTTTATCAAACTTCACACTATTTATAGAATGTAAAATCAACATCATATATTCCTACGTAACAGCAGTAAACAACATATTAAATTATACTGAAAAAATTACATATTTTCAAATTATATTATAAAAGTACCATTCACAAGGATTTGAAAACATGTGGCTTGAAATAAATCTAACAAAATATGGGCAAGGCCTCCATTAAAAATTATAGAATTTTATTGACAAGTGTCTATCAACTGATGAATTTATAATGTGGTATATTCATATAATTAAAATGTGGTCTAAAATGCAGTGGTATATCACTTTCTTAAAAAGGATACATACTACAACAAAGATGAACCTTGAAAACATTATATTAAGTGAAAGAGACACAAAAGACCATTCTTGTGTAACTCCATTTATAAGAAATGTCCAGAAGAGGCAAATACATTAAGATAGAAAGCAGATTAGTGGTTGCTAAGCATTGGGGGAGTTAATGGGTATGGGTATTTTTTCTGCAGTGGGTTGGGGGAGGGGCAATGAAATGCTCTGAAACACTATGAACATACTGAAAGTCACTGAAAAAGTTCTGGAGATAAGAGAGTGGTAATGACTGCATAACAGTATGGATGTTCTTAATGCAACTGAATTATATACCTAAAAATGATTAAAATGGTAAATTGGATAATCAAAAATAATTGAAATGATGAATTTTATCTCAAAAAATTTTAGTAAACCATAAAGTAGACCTTTAAGATAAACCTTATTTCTAGGTTAAAGACTCACTATTATAAAGATGTGAATTCTAAGTAAATTGATTGAGAGATTAAATGCAATCTCAATAAAAATGCCAATAGACTTTTTTGATGAAATTGACAAACTGATTCTAAAATATATTTGGGAATGCAAAGGACAAGGACAGTCCAGGCACTCTTGGAAAAGAACAAGGTGGGTACTTGTTATGGTAATTAAGACAACGAGGTATTAGTGCTGGATTAGAACAGACCACCAAATAAAACAGCTTACAGACACACATGGACCCTAATCTATGATAAAAGTGACACCTTAGAGCAGTGGGAAGAGTATGGTGTCTTCACTAATGCATGCTGGGACAACTGAATATCCATTGGAGGGGAAATGAAATTGGACTTCTGCACACAATAAATAAACAACAAGGACCTACTGTATAGCTTAGAGAACTGTATTCAATATTCCATGATAAACCAGAATGGAAAAGAGTATTTTTTAAAAAGAATGTATATATGTATATATATAACTGAATCACTTTGCTGTATAGTAGAAATTAACACATTGTAAAATAAACTATACTTCAGTGAAAAAACACTGATAAAGTAAAAAAATCTACTTCAAATGGATTACAGAACTAAATGTGAAAAGCAAAACTCTTGGAAGATAATATGGGAGACTATTGTCAAAATCTAACGCATGGCAAAAGTTCTTTTAGACAAGCACAAAAAGTATTAACTATAAAAGAAATGATGGATAAATTTGATTATGTTAAAATTGGGAATATCCATTCATCAAAGATACCATTAAGAGAGTGAAGCGATGAGCCAAAGAATGAGAGAAGATATATGCAATATATTAACAATCAAGCACTCATGTCTAAAATATATAAAGAACACCTACCAATCAATAAGACAAAAAATGGACCGTCCAACAGAAAAATGGGCAAATAATTCGAATAGGTACTTCAGAAGAAGAAATCAAAGTGGCCAAAACCAAAAAGTTTTCAACTGCATTAGTAACCAAGGAAATGCCAATCAAAATTACATGAAAAATTGCAGTACCAAGTACTGACCAGAATGTGGAGCGATTCTTATACATTGCTAGCAGGAGATTAAGTTGGTACAAAATTTTCAGAAAAGAATTTGGCAGAATCTGCTAAAATTGAACATACGCATTTCTTATGATCCAAAAATTCTACTCCTAGGTATTAGAATGAACCATATGGAATCATTAATATGTGACTGATCTACAAAAAAAAAAAAAGGTAATTTCACATGGTTCAAGCTAATGTATATCCAACAGGAATGCATGCACCAAAAGATAAGTTCAAGAATATTCGAAGTGGCATTATTTACAGCTGGCCCAGATGGGAAACAACCAAAAAATGATCAACAGTAAAACAATAGTGATATAGCTATACAATGAAATCTATACTGTAATAAAAGAGAACAAACTACACTACACTCATCAACATGTGGTTACAAACAAATGTTAAGCAAAAGGATCAAGACATAAAAATGCAGTATGATTCCATGTATATGAGGTTCAAAAACAGGCAAAACTAATTTAAGTTGTTTAGGAATGCTTACAAAAGCAGTAAATCTAAAGAGAAAAGCAAGACCATTTTTATTATAAGCAAAAGAGGGAATGGGGTAATGATCAAAGGAATTACTCGGGGAACTTCTGGTGCTGATAATGTTCTAGTATTTGACCTGGGTGATGATTACACAGGTAGTTGCTCTATTATTATTGTATTATTACTAATTTAATGCACATTTATGTTTTGTGCACATTTAGGCTTATGGGTTATACACAACTTAAGGTTTGAAAAAGTGCATATAAAAACAACTTGGTCATCTCTGGCTTGCAGCAAACTCTGTTCTTCCCCAACCTCTAACTCACAGTACTGTTCTCATTCTCGCTCAGCATTATTTATATGTAAAAAAGACTTCAAGTCTCACATCTGTCTCTACATATGGCTATTCCTCCAGGGGAGAGAAAGCACACTGCGAATTGACGTCAGACCCAATTCCATTCCACATAACTCTCTAAAAATGATCCTTTGCATAAACATTCCAGGAAGCAGCCTTTTTGGTCTGAACACCCACTCTGTAGCTCCCAGGGATTTTAAAAACATGAAACAAGTTTTTTAAAGCTTTACAAGTGCCATGCCTCTGTAATCAAATAGAACCGGCAAGGGGTAAAGATTCACAGTCTCAAGTCTAGACCTCCTTTGGTGAGGGAGCTCTGAGTTTGACATTTCAATACTTGAGCTCAGCCTGGCTTTTTCTGGCCAGGCATGCTACAGGTCTGATTATTTAGCTTTGGTGCTGGACACATGGTTTACCAGAGATGTGGACAGTAACTAGTTAACACCCAACTATACCAGTTAGCTTTAGACTTCACTCATCACACCATCCATAAGCAAATTGCATTTAAAGTTTTTAGAAAGATACCAAGGCAAAAACTGTATTAATTGAAATACTAACCCATTAAAAAGAGAAATGTAACCTCTTTTCATCTATTCTGGAAAGCAGCTGATGAATATTCTTTTTTTTATAGCAATCAGTTACCGAACAACTGCAATACACAAGGACAAAGGTCTCTGGCAAAAAATGATTAGGTGTGATCAAGGGTAGTTTCTCTAGTAGAAAAGAAATAAAGCAGCTAAAAAAGGAGCCCAAAATAAAAAGGCAACCTATGGAAAGAGAAAAAAATATCTGCAAACCATCTATCTGGTAAAGGATTAATATCCTCAATGTATAAGGAACTCGTAGAACTCAACAGCCAAAAAGCCAAATAAATATGATTTAAAATGGGCAAAGGGCCTGAACAGACACTTTTCCAAAGAAGACACACAAATGGCCAACAGGTATGTGAAAAGGTGCTCAGTATCACCAATCATCAAGGAAATGCAAATCAAAACCACAATGAGATGGCAACCTCATACCTGACAGAATGGCCATCATCAAAAAGAAAAGAGATAAGCACTGGCAAGTACGTGGAGAAAAGAGAGAAACCCTGCACTGTTAGTAGGAATGGGAACTGGCACAGCCATTATGGAAAACAGTATGAAGTTTCCTCAAAAAAATCAAAAATAAAACTACCATATGATTCAGCAATCCGACTTTTGGTATGGACCTGAAAGAAATGCAATCACCAACATGAAGCGATATCTGCACCCCGGATGCTCACTGCAGCATCATTCACAATTGCCAACACATGAAACGAGCTAAGCATCTGTCACAGGATGAAATGTGGGATGGATAGCTAGCTTGCTCTCTCTCACTCTACCTCACACACGCGCATGCATACACACAAAAACGAATATTATTCAGCCATAGAAAGAAGGAAATACTGCTATTTGTGACAACATGGATGAACCCTGAGGGCATTATGCTAAGTGAAATAAGTCAGACACAGAAAGACAAGTATATCCTGTATAGACAAGTATATGACTTCACTCAGGTATAGAATCCCAAAGTCAAACTCACAGAAACAAAGTAGAATGGGGGTTACGAAGGGGCTGGGGGAAACGGAGAGATGTTGGACAAGGGCACAAAATTCAGTTACAGACGACTAAGTTTTACAGATCTAGTGTAGAGCATGGGAACCACAGTTAAAACAATACAGTGTTGTATACTTGAAATCACCTAAGAGAAGACCTTAAATACTCTCACCACAAAAGGTGATGGATGTATTCACTAACTTACTGTGGTAATCATTTCACAATATATACATACATGAAATCACCACATTTTACACCTTAAACTTGGACTTCCCATGTGGGTCTAATGGTAAAGAACCTGCCTGCCTACAGGAGATGTGAGAGACGTGGGTTTGATCCCTGGGTGGGGAAGATCCCCTGGAGGAGGGCATGGAAACCCATGGACAGAGGAGCCTGATGGGCTACAGTCCACAGGGAGGCAAAGAGTCAGACATGACTGAAGTGACTTAGCACACATACCTTAAACTTACATAATGTCATTTGTCAATTATATCTCAATAAAGCTGGAAAAAAATTATATTTAAAAAATTAGAAGAGGAACTCTAAGTCAAAAGCCTAGATTCTGGTCTGGGCTCCAGAAAAATTAGCTGGGTGATTCACATTCATTTAAGTTTTTTATACTTTACTTTCTTCTGTAAAAAATAAGGATGATACCATTTGGCTCAAAAGCTGCAATGAGGATTAAATGAGATGATTCATTTAAGTAAAACTTGCAAACTATAAAACACTACTATGCAAATAGCTATAATATTAGAAGGAAGTCTAATTCTGTGAAAAGTGAGAACTTGACTAATATAAGAGAACCTTGGAGCATTAGAGCCCAGTAAGATGAATTATTCTTGTTTTCAACCTAGATTGATATTTATTGTCAAGTCATGTCCAATGTGTAGGACACAACAGTTATAATATTAACTACTCACGGTCATTGATTAGCAATGAATTGGCAGCATCTGCTAAATGATATCAAAATGAATCTTCTGAGCGCACAGAAATAGAAAACAAACTTATGGTTACCAAAGGTAGGAGGGAGAGGGGAGACACAAATTAGGAGTTTTGGATTAACAATTATAAACTACTACATATAAAATACATAAGCAACAAGGATTTACTGTATAGCACAGGGAATTATATCTATTATCTTGTAATAACCTAAAATGGACTATAATTTGCCAAGTCCTGAATAAGTATGCTGTACAACTGAAATATAATGCAATATTATAAATCAAATGCATTTCAATTTTTTAAAAAACTGGAAAAATCAATCTCCTGGGCATCATCAAAGCCTTTATTAAGTACCTATAGTTAGGTGAATACTAAACTAGGTATATAAAATTCCTCTAAGACATGTCTTGTGTTATTAAACTTGTAATTTAGGTCAGGAAATAATACTGGCACATATGAAATATAGAAAATATTATAAGTAGAGTTCAGAGACAAAGAAATCACAGGGGGCTTCAGTAGTTGAAAAGCTTTCCAGGACATGGTGGCCAAAGTTAGAACAGAGAATAAAAGGCAGAAAAAAGCAAGGTCTTCAGGGGAAAGAGGTGGAATATCTGCTTGTCCCAGAATGTGTGCAATGAGAAACAGAACTAGAGAGAGGAGGTCCAAGGACTGATAACAGAGGACCCAAAGTAGGACAGTCTGGATTTTGTGCATCAGGAATCTACTCTAGGTCTCTTCAGTGAGTGACAGTCATTCAGTCGTGTCCGACTCTTTGTGACTCCATGGACTGTGGCCTGCCAGGCTTCTCTGTGCACAGACTTCTTCAGGCAAGAATACTGGAGTGGGTTGCCATTTCATTCTCCAGTCTTTTAACCAGGGAGTCTTTTAACCAAGGAGTAATACAACTGAAAAATGGGTCTCAGAACGAGAGGTCCATATTGGCTATGCCGGGGAGGGCAGGGGAAGGAAGCACTTGCAGAGAAGGCGGGAAGCTAAGACTGCAGTCACCATCACAGCATCTAGTTGCGACGGGACCACACCCTGAAGCTCCACGGCAGGCAGAGGGGTGAAGGGAGCAGAAAGGGTAGCTCTCGGGTCTGTCTGAAAGGAAATCAGTGACTCCGGGATTTCTAATGCAGTGAACTGGGGAGAAGGAGGAAATGCAGTGAAGAATCAGTTTAGGTTAAGACTGAGAGAAGACGATGTTTCAACACCTACTGTTTCAACTTGTTTCAACACCTACTGAGGTGGGAAGAAACATGGTGTATTTAAGTCCTGAAAGAAGCTCCGTGTGATTAGAATACTGAGTTAGAGTCTACAGTTCCTACTGCCTGGAATACTCCCTGCTGTTACCTCAGAAATCCCTACTCATCCTTCAGATTTTAGCTAAAAATGATTTTCAAGAAAGACTTCACTGTCCACTTAAACTAGGACAGGCCCCTAAATTACATGCTCTCCTATCAACCAGTACTTCTCCATTAACACATCATATAATTATAATTTATGAATCAATTGGGGAAAGAGTAAATTCTGTGGAAGTTGGGACTGTGTGCATCTCATTTCATGCATTCCAAAAATCTAGTATAGTGCAAAGTACACAGCAGGTGCCAAATAAATATGTTAATACATGTACACAGAGAGCATGAATTTTAAAAAGTGAAAGTAAATTGAGGGAGGAAAAGATGAAAGGGTAGGAGAAGGAAGAAGACCCCAGATAAAGCTTGGGAGGATGCCAAAAGAACTGGCAGAAGAAAGTGGAAGAAGTAGGGGCTGAAAAGATCCCTTAGACAGGCCGCTGGAGAAGGATCAAAGAAGTACACGGTTGGGAAACTCGGGGAGAGTGGATTTCAAAAGCCACAGAAAGGCTGCGGAGGAGGTTGAAGATTGAGAAAAAAATAACAACAGGACTGGGTTCAACAGCTGCATCAAACAATAAATTTATCACAGCTTAGAATGTCATGGGGGGACAAGGAAAGAACTAACCTCCTTCTCTCAGTGACCTTCCCTGCTGTCTACCCAGTGCCGGAGCCAAGCCCCCACAAGTCCTAAGGCAGGAAGGATGTGAACTTGCATTCACGCGTTTATCAGCTGGAAATGACAATGACGCACGTAGCTGTAAAAATAGAGATCTCTGGCGAGGGCCAACGTGAAGTTCAGGGAGTATCACAGAGAAACCATCTCCATGTAGAGAACAGACCTTATTTCTCAAACGTCAGTGAAAGTTCTCCAGTAAACAAATGCAGGAAAGAATCCTCTACGAGTTTAAGGGCAGGGAATTCCCTGGTTCAGCGGTTAGGACTCTGAGCTTTCACTGCTGAGGGTCCAAGTTCAATCCCTAGTCAGGGACACAAGGATTCCCACACAGCGTGTGGTGCAGTCAAAAAAAAAAAAATCTTAAGAGTTTAAGGAAATAACGTGAAAGATCAATCAAAATCGGCCTGTAACCTCCAAGAAAAGTGGGAGGACTGAAGTTGAAAAAACTGTTTAGATGCTTTGCTCAGCTGCTTATTAATTGTGATAAATCTACCAAAATGTCTCCAGCTATCAAAATGAGTTCAAGTTCCAGTAAACTGGCTATTAATTTTGAGTAAGGCTAGACAATTCATCATAACAAGATTTGACTTGCTTGTAATATTTTATAGAATAAAATAATTAAAGTATGGGAGTTGCCTAGAAAAATTAATTTGAACAATTATTCCGGGATCCCACTCCTGTGAACGGAACATACAACTCCCTTCAGATCTACGAGGGTGCTCCTGCTCTTAGGATGAGGGTTAGAGAATATGAAGAACACAGAAAATGAACAGAAGAATCGGACGTAAGAACAAACCAAAACTCCACATGGATGTTCCTTGCTTATTCTCAATTCATAGAGAAGACGTTAGAGACAATTAAGTCCAGATCTGCAAGCTTGCAGAACCTTCCGCTTATGAAGAACTTCTCTGAGAAGATATCTTTTGACTCCATTTTAGCCATGACATCTCATTATAAAAAAATACAAATATATAAAGAAATCCTATTGTATATAATACTACTATATTTAGACGTGGATTATGTCAGCAAGGACTCATAAAACAGACAAGTGTTTGAGACAGCTAACTCTCTGAAATGACACCAGCAGAAAAGCAGAATAATGCTTTGAACTCCTTGTGCCCAACTACACATTATTCTTATTTAAATCTATCTAATATTACCATTCTCGTCAAGAGATGGGACCTCTAAAGACTCTGCTTCTAGCTCCAGCTCTGCAATTTAGGGAAGTTCTTAATCTAGCCTAACCTTTACGATCTCTTTAAAGAGTTTAGCCTGCAAACCACTAAAATCCCTCTCAACTCTAACAACTACTATAGAGAAAAAATTCCATCACAATTATAGATATACTCCATATTGCTGACTCTACTCTTCTCAAACTGCTGGGGCGCATCATTAGATGTATTTTCATATTGAAAGACATCCCTGTACTAGACGTAACAAATACACAAGGTCTGCTTTTCGTACTGCCAAGACATGAGCAATCAAAGAGTCTGTCCCACTACCAGCACTGAACATAGCTGAAGACACGTATTTGTCAGGAATGGCAAAGGCAAAATAAGATCATTCAGTTCTCTGAATGTGCTGAGCTCAAGGAGCTGTGGAAGACTTCCCTGGTGGTTAAGACTCTGCACTTCCACTGCGGAAGATTTGGGCTGGATGCCTGGTCGGGGAACTAAGATCCAGGGATTCAAAGCCGAGATACCACCATTGTTGTTCTGACACTGTTAAAAATGTAAAGGGTAAGGGAAATTTTGTGGGCCTGTGTGCTTGAAGAAATTTTAAATTTTTACAGAGCTTCTTCAATTCCAATGGCTTTGTCAATAAATATGCAAGTGAATATCCAGAACAGTGGTAATTACCAGAACAGTGGTAATGCTACTCAATGAAGCCCAATCTACATATCCCTTAGCTCTCAATGACACATCTCAATATAAACAAACTTACTATTTTATACGAAATGCATCTTTAGAAAATTGAGAAGTCATGGGAAATTGTTTAATTCCTTTTGTTTTATAACAGCAAATTTAGGGTTTCTTTTCTAAATTTGATTTTTTTTTTTTTTTTTTGGATGTGTCTAATGGCTTGTGGGATCTTAGGTCTCAGACCAGGGAGCGAACCCAGGCTCTCGGCAATGAAATCACTGAATCCTAACTGGACAGCCAGAGAATTCCTCATTAATTTGATTTTTTAAAATACCAGTTTATATATAACATTTTAAGATTACATCTATAATATAGGATGAAATTCATTAGTTTTTATAACTAAAGTTACTATCATTACCACCTTTATGAAAAAATCTATTGATTACCAAATTAGGAAACAAAAGAAAAATCACTCAACTTCCAAAAAATTTCTACTTGAGTCATATATACAAAAAGCCACACACACCATTTTTGTCGAAAATTTTGATTTTCCTTTAAAGTTTTTATATTGTCACTGTAATTTAAAAGAGGACCAAAGGAAGACAAACATATAGATAGATACGTGCCCTTTAGGAGTTCACTACCTGAGATGGATAACACAAGGTAAGGAAATGTAAATGGCATTCAGCCAATGGAATAAAACAGTTGTGCCAAAGTAAAAATAAAAAATAACAGAAAATTAATTTTTAATCATTTGGAGCTGGGAAAACATGTTCACATAATTTTCTATTATAATTTTCTCTGCTTTATTAGTTGATTGATATTATTATCAGTTCCTGGTATATAGTTTGCATTCCAAGAAGAGGAAATGGCTTTTTAAACTCAAACCTTTCACAGTTGTTTTCATCATCCATTCAAAACAGTATAAATTCAAAAAACAAAGCTCTGCCTAGGTTAACATTTAAGCATCAACCTATAACGTGTTCTCTATATGAATACTGGAAAAAGCAAAGTAAGGGAAAATGGACTGGGGAAGGTGATAATTTTCTGATGATTCTTATGCTGGGTTTTAATGGGTAGCTTTTTTAGTTTATTTGAAATTCTGTGAATTCCCAAAATATTAGTAGCAAAATATATTCAAGAGTAGGGGTTATTAATATACTGCTTTTTCTACTAACATAGATAATTGAGTGGTGATTTGTTTTTAAAGGGAAATAGATGGTGCATAATATGGGATTAGATCTGGTAAACAGCCATGGGAAAATTGTGTTGCAATAACAAAATAAAAAGAAATATAAGAAGGTCTCCTTTGCTCAATCTGCAAGAACTCCTGTAGAAAACAAGATCCGTAGTTGGAAAAGTAGTTTGGCAGACTAGCTGGAGGAAGGGCAGCCGAAAAGAGTGGCATGACAGGAATAGCAAACTACCTTTGTGAGACTCACAGGTGTAAGTGAGCCAGACAGACAGGCCAGGTGGATGAGGCTATGTTATGTGAAGCAGCTGTGGTTCCCAGGCTTTGAATTAGAGTCTCTGCAAATGCCACTGACTGTGAAAACAGACCTAACACGGGTAAAAGAAAGGTAGAAAAGTATTCCGTCTTCCTGCAATACATCAAACTTGAGAGCGAACCAGCCAAGACATAAATCAGCCAAACGCTAAGCTCTGCCAACTCACATCAGAAACAAAGGACAGAAGAAGGCAAGTCTGTGTCTTAAGAGACCCTGAGGTCACAGATAGGATGCTGAAGGTCTCTGAAGCCAAGAGATGATACTTTCAATTTCTTTCCAAGTTAAAGGTCGGAAGTTTGGAAGAGAAAGATAAGGGAGGTGAACAGAAGAATACAAACAATGGGACCGAATCACAGTACTGTATTTCTGAATTATGACTTATAGACTACTGCATTTGTGGCAAGGATCAGAATATTGATACATCTCACTAAGAGTGAATGTGCTTAGAAAAACCTCCAACCAGATGAAGAAAATCTCAAACAAAAATCTGGAGGAAAAGAACTCCCAGAGAAAATCATAGACTAGACACTCTAGTCCAAAAAACGTGGTATTTCTTAAAAAACACACAGGTGATCCAGGGGTTAAGAATCCACCTGCCAATGCAGGGGGAATGAGTTCAATCCCGGGTCTGGGAGCGTCCACATGATGCAGGGCAAGTAAGCCTGAGGGCCACAACTACTGAGCCCACGGGCGACAACGACGGAAAGCCACACACCCTAGAGTCTGTGCTCTGTGACAAGAGAAGCCACTCCAGTGAAAAGCCTGTGCACTGCAGCTGGAGAGCAGGCCGTGCTCTCCACCACTAGAGAAAGCGGCAACGCAGACCCAGCACAGCCACAAGTTAAATTAAAAAACATACATGCACAGAAGGAAGAATTTAAATTTCAGGAGAAAATAGAGGAGAGAATTAGAAATAAAAACCTATGGCCTCAAATATCAATGAAGCATTTAATCTAATATGTTAAAAGAAGGTGACAAAGAAAAACCAGAGAAGGTACTTTTCCATATTCCTTCTGCTGAGTCCAGCTGAAACCCTGGACACCACACATGAAACACATATAAGACAACTCCAAAGAGTAGATGAAAGAAGGCAGACTGGCTAGGAACCTCAGGACTCGAGGAGCAATACTTTTAGACAATAACCACTCTATTCCAATAGTGATCATTAATTTTATGTGCCAACCTACTTGGCCACAATATCTAAATATCAGGCCAAATATGTTGCTACAAAGATATTTTAAGATTAGATTAACATTTAAATCAGTAGATTCTGAGTAAAGCAGACTACCCTTCATAATGTGGATGGGCCTCACCCAATTAGTTGATGACCTTAATAAAAAAACAAGTATTCTCTCACCCCCTCCTCCCCACCAGGAAGAGAGAATTCTGTCTGGAGTTGCGACATCAATTCTTCCCTAGGTCTTCAGTCTGCCAATCAACCCTGCAGACTTCAGACCAGCCCCCACCAATTGTGAGGCAATTCCCTAAATCAATCTCTCTCTGATACATACAAACACTCACACACACATACACCTGCACACACACACACACACACATGCACACATTCTATTGGTCTGTTTCTTTTGAGAACCCTAACATACTGGCCAACACGCCCTCAAAAACAGATCATTCCACCCACACCTCTGACAGTAAATGCCCAGTGGAGAGAACTGAGTTTCGCACCTTCATCAGGCTGTAAGAGGGACGCCTCCTGCCAGCCTGGATGGTGTCAGAGAAGACCCAGTAGGGAGGTGGGCAGCACCAGTGTCCCTCCTCCCTCACCACAGCACGGCAATAGCTGGAAGCCCTGCGGGGAGCCTGGACTCCCCAACTCCCTGGCAGTAATGGGGCAGCCAGCCTCTCAAATACTAGGGTGGTGTTGGAGAGGGCCCCGTGGAGGGTCAGAACTTTGACTACTGTCCTAAAGTAACAAGACCACGCCCCTTCCACAAACACACTCGTGGCATCAGTAGAGGCTACACAGAGAGTAGTGAAAAGGCATGACTGCCCTCCAACAGCCAAGGTGATATCAGTAGAGACTAGTAGACAGCCTGAACCCCCGCTGCCATCCAGCAGTAACAAACACCCCTGTCTAGCCCCAGGTATCAGCGGAGGCCACGTGGGGAATGTGGACTTCTATCCCCAACTGTCAGTAACAAGGCAACACTCCCTTCTTCCCATCACAGTAGGGTCAGAGGAGGTTGGCTAAAGCAGAAGCTTAAAATAGAAGAATCAGAGTCTCATAATACTCAAAATACCAAGGTTCCAAAGTAAGGAAGATCTCATGACACGACAAACGACAACAAACAAACTCCAACACAGGAATGACAGAGATGTTACCATTACCTAACAAAGATTTTAAAGCCACCGTGATAAACATGCTTCAATGAGCAACCACAAACATGCTTGAAACAAAAGAACAGAAAGTCATGGCAAAGAAAAGGTTTCACCAAAGAAACAAAGGAAGAAAAACCAAACGGAAATTTTAGAAATAAAAAAGGACAAGAACTGAAATTAAAAGCTCAGTGCATGTGCTAAACAGCACAACAGAGGAATCAGAGGAAAGAATCAGTGAACTGGAAAACAGAATCACAAAATAATACAATATTGGAATAACAGAAAGAAAAAGAACTGGGGGTCGGGGGAGGAGAAGAGAGCTTCGGGAGCTTGTGAAACTGTAACAGAAGATCTAACACTCATGTCATTGAGCCCCAGAAGGAGAGAAGAGGCAGGGCTGGAAAGGTACTAAAATAATGGCCAAAAGCTCCCCAAATTTGGCAAGAGACTTAAACTTATGGCATCAAGAAGCTGAGTAACCCCCAAACAGACTAAACTCAAAGATATACACTCTAAGACACATCATAATTCAACTTCTGAAAACTGTAAACAAAGAAAAACTCTTGAAAGCAGCCAGAGAAAAATGACCCCCACCTATAGGGGAGAAAGAATTAGGATGACAGCGGGTTTCTCATCAGGAAACATGGATGCCAGAGAAACGGACATATTTTTCAAGTGTTAAATGAAAAAAATTGTCAACCCAGAATTCCATATCAAGGGGAAATCAAAACATTTCCAGGATGCACACTGGTCAGAATGGCCTCATCAAAATGTATACAAATAATAAATGCTGGAGAGGGTGTGGAGAAAAGGGCACCTTCTTACACTGTTGGTGGGGATGTAAATTGATGTAGCCACTATGGAGAACAGTACGGAGGTTCCTTAAAAACCTAAAAATAGAATTGCCATAGGATCCAGCAATCTCACTTCTGAGCATATTATCTGGAAAATATGAAAACTCTAAAATTGAAAAGATACATGCACTCCAGTGTTCATAGTAGCACTATTTACAATAGTGAAGACATGGAAGCCCCCTAAAAGTCCATGACATATGAATGAATAGAGAGGATGTGTTGTAATTATATATATTCAATAGAATATTACTCAGCGACAAAAAGAATGAAGCAATGCCATCTGTAGCAACATGGCCGGACCTAGGGGTTTCCCTCATGCCTCAGTGGTAAAGAATCCACCTGCCAACGCAGGAGATGTGGGTTCGATCCCAGCTTGGGAAGACCCGAGAGACAGAAACAGCAATCCCCTCCACTGTTCTTGCCTGGGAAACCCCATGGACAGAGGAGCCTGGTGGGCCACAGTCCACGGGGTCGCGTGGAGTTGCACATAGCGACTGAGCCCAAGTACCAGCACGAAGTGACTTAGAGATTAGCAAACTAAGTGAAGCACAAAGACAAAGACAAATACAATATCACCCATGTGTGGAATCTAAAAAAAATGGTACAAATGAACTTATTTACAAAACAGCAACACACTCACAGACATTAAAAACAAACATGGTTATTAAAGGGGCAAGAGGTGGGGAGGGATAAACTAGATACATCCTGCTATATATAAAATAAAGAGCCAGGGCCTATTGTACAGCACAGGGAGTTATGTTTGATATCTTGTAATAATCTATAATGGAAAAGAATCTGACATATACATATATATATATAACTGGACCACTCTGTGGTATATCTGAAACTAACGCAACATTGTAAATCAACTACACCATAAATTTTTTTAAGTTCCTAGATGAAGGAAAACCAAGAAAACATGTTACTGGCAGACCTACCCTGAAAGAATGGCTATAGAAATTCATGAAACAGAATGATGATAAGAGAAGAAATCACGTAAGATTAGGAAGGAAGCAAGAAGAGAAAGCATAAGCATACAGATAAAAATAATAGAGGTCCCTTCTCTTGCATTTTCTAAATTATGTTTAGAGGTGGAAGCAAAATTATAACATATTCTAATGTTGTTCTCAATATATGTAGAGAAAATATTTAAGACAATTATATCATAAACAGGGGAAGGTAAAGGAATGCAAAGGGAGGTAAGATTTCTGCACATCACTTGAACTGGTGCAGCCAATCTGGAAAACAGCTTGGCAGTTTCTGAAAAACTAAACATATATTATACCTACCATATGAGCCAGCAATCACATTCCTGGGCATCTATCCCAGAGAAATTAAAATGTATATTCACACAAAAACCTGTACACAAAGATGTATAACAGCTTTATTTGTAAGAGTCAAAAATTGGAAACAACCAAAATGTCTTTCAATAGGTAAAGGGTTAAACAAACCATAGTATATCGATAGTATCAAATACTAGTCAGATATAAAGACCGAAGTGTACAATTTGGATGGATCTTAAGAGCATTATGCTGAGGGGGGTAAAGATCATTTCAAAGGTAACACACTACATAATTCCATTTATATAAAATTCTCAAAATAACACAAATCATAGAAATAGAGACAAACCAGCAGTTGCCAGGGGTCAGTGATGGTAGAGATGGGCTGTAACTATTAAGAAGCAGGACAAAGATGATCTTTGTGGTGATGGAACAGTTCTGTACCTTGACTGCAGTGGTGTTACATGAATTTACACAGCTGATAAAATGGCACAGAACTGTACTAAGGTCAATTTCCTGGTTTTGGAATTATACTATAAGTACACTGGGGGAAACCGCATGAAGGGTACATGCACCTCCTCTGTACTATTAATCTTTGTAACTTCCTGTGAATCTGTGATGATTTCAAAATAAAAGAGCTTTTTAAAATGAAAATAAAGCAGCAAGGAGCCTCAAGATCTGGGGGGATGGTATATGTGACTCAACTGGTAAACTTGTATCTGTAAGAGAAGGGTGTCTTTCTCAAAAACAAACCCAAATAATATAAACTGAATACCAAAAACTCATGAAATCCTCCTGAAAATCCTTCAACGTGAGAGGAGAAATGGAGAGGACTAAACAGGTTGATGAGACTTGAAAGAAAAATAATAGAAACAACACTAATCACAAGGAAATATCAAAGTTGTTTTCTAAAAAATAAACTGCTAACCAGTCTTACAGTTAATGCTATAATGTTAAAGCAATAAGTAATATGAATCTTTTTAGTGGGTTGGAATCTTGGTAGATAAAATAAACCTACTTAGCTCTCTTCCTCACTAAAGGCAGGCAGAGACCACGACAGAAATCAGGGTTTTTAGTCATGTAAGGATCTCATTAAAACAAGAGGAAGCAGGAGCATTTCTCTCTTTCAGTCTGGCATCTGTTAATAAAAGTGAAAAGGTTCATCCAATTACTATCTGCCAATGCTGGGCCATTGCAGTGATGCCTTGGTGGGAAGGCATCACTGGGAAAGGATGTGATCGCTGCCCTCCAGGGGCTTGTAACCTCGTACGCTCATCAGCGTACACCCAGACCTTGAAGAGGGACACTGCTCAAATCCTAGTCTGAACTTCTACTATTACCAGGGCCTGGGGAGGCCTCTCTTGAGTTCAAGAAGATTAAATGAAGGGCTATTTTAGTTAAATATTTAAACTATCTGCTATGTATAAGCCCTAAGAGAGGTACTGTGGAGGTGGCATGAACTCCTGTCCTTAAATAAGTGTATAATCTGTTAGAGAACACAGTCACATACATAAACAATGACAAGAAATGAAACATGCTCTGCCCAATTACTTCAAATCTAGAAACTTCAAACCATTTATTTCCCCCTAAACACTCAATGCTTTTTCATACTTGAAGGCTTTCCGCATGCTGTTCCCTTTGATGGAAAATGTTCCTTTTCCTTACTCCTCCAGGGAACCAGTAATTCTCCTGTAAGACCCAGATCCTCTGCTACCTCTCATGTGAAGCTGCCTCCAAACAGAGAAGTAGGAAGAGCCCTTCCCACTTTATCTGTGCTTCCACAGCAGATGGGGGGGCACTTATTACACTGTTGAAAATATTTTAGAACTCTCTCTCCTACTGAACTGCGAGGAAATGATTTATGGGTTTCTCTAAATTCACCTTCCGGTCTATTAAAATAACGTTTATGTGCATAGTTCAAAATGGTACAAGAAGCTTATTAGGAAAAACAGTACCTTCCCATTGCCAGGTCCCACTTCCCAGAGGCAACTTTCAGCTCTTTCAATGCTTTATTCTGGTAGCTCTTGATTTTTCAATTATTAATAATAATAATATACATTAACTTCTTTTGGTGCTTAGTGATCTGGGTATGAATCCTTTCTTATTCATCATTTTAGGTACACTTTGTGGGCTCTTTGAAACTGAAAAGCAGTATCGTTTAGTTCTTGGGCAATTTCCTCACATTTTTTCTTTGGCAATTTTCTTTTCTCCATTTCCCTTGTTCTCCCTCTCTGGACTTCCTATTAGCTAGATGCTGGATTCTCTGATCTTTTTTCCTTTTCCTATTTTCTCTCTCTTCGTTTTTCTGTTCTGTTTTTGTATTGTCACTGTATTGAAGATTTCAACTTTGGCCTCTAATCCAGCTCATTATTGATTTTTAAAATCTCAGTATCTTATTTTTAATTTCCAGAAGCTCTTATTTTCTGACTGTGCCCTTTTCAAAAAACATGCTTTTTTTTTTTATGGTCCCCAAACTTTTCCTTTAACCTATCAGGGACGCTGGTTATAAAACTTTTTTTTTTCTGCTTCTTATAGAGTTTTCCAAATTCCTTTTTATCCCCATAAACTTTTCCTTTCCTTTTCCATTTGTTCAGGACTTTTCTTCAATGACAGGAGACTATGTTTCTTGTCACCTTTGAATCTTTAGCACAAAATTTAGAATAATAAAGAGTCAGATACTGAGTAGATGAATAAAGAAGGAACAAAGAGAAAAACATTCAAAAATAGTTAAGAATAAACAGATGACAAAAGACTGGAGAGAACATTATTGTGCTGATAAGACTTACACGTCACTGTCTTTTTAAGCCAGTGATCCAGGACTGCTGGGGATGCACCTGTCCACAGACGCTCTCTCAACTGGATGGACACGGCCTTTTGTCCATACCTCACCAATAACCAAATTATTTAATTTTATTTGTGTAGAAAAATAAATTCTTTAACGCTCTTCCTGTCTGGAAGAACTGAACATATTACTTCATAATTTCTTTGCCACAGCAGCATTCTCTTTTAGTTTTAGGTTTTTAAAAAAAATTTTTCCTCATAGCTTGCAACAGATAAACCAAATCTATTTCTTTGAAGCAATCTACATCTAGTTTTCAGAAAGAACAGCAAAAGTAGTCTTAGATACAGTGACTGAAATGACTTAAGAGGCCAGAAGCCTACGAGGTATAAAAAAAAAAAAAATGTAACAGAAAATCTATCTTCCAACTCTGAGTGGAAGGTTCTTGTGCTTAAAGACAAAAACCTAATGTCAGCTGACTGTGTGCTGAGTTTTGTTTGTAAAGCCTACCAGAGATCTTGGTAGTTTCAAAGATTTGATATCTATAGCCCTTATTATGGTAACTTTTTTAAATTATGAAAGTAAGATATCATTTGTTATCAAAATATCTTTAAAATGCATTTTAAAAATCACTTATAACTCTACCACCCAAAGAAATCAACATTAACCTATTAGTTTATGTTCTAGGATTTTGTCTTTGGAGATAAGGATTTTTCTTCATAAAATCTGGATCACACATTTTACTGTGACTATTTAGAGTCTGAGATTTCTCAGTTTGAACCACTGGTAACACCAAGTGACTGAACCACTGGTAACACCAAGTGACTACTGCCCCTTAGGGCTAAGAGAATCAGAAAGAATAGTTTCTTCTCTAGATTTTATCAATATCTCAGTGCACAATCTGAGACCATACTCCATACCACATCATCTACAATTCAAAAATCAAAAGGCTGGATTTGTAACCAAAGAGCTCATTTTTTTTTTTTTTTTGTTTCTTCAGATTTAATCATTCTTTCTTGCATCAAAAATAACAAAATTGTAGGGTGACATTAACACATGATGGTGAAACAAAAATGTGTTTCATTTCATTAGTCACAGGCTACATATCAACCAGCTGTCGAAGCTAAAAATATGCCTTAGTTTAAAATTTTGTAAAATACAAGCGTTTAAGACTCATTTTGAAAGAAATGTGACTTCTTTTCATTTCTAACAACCCACTGGAAGCTTTGAAGAAGAAAAAATCAGCACCTCTAAAGCAAAAGAAAAAGAAAGGCGGTGGGAGGGGAATTCAAACGATTTATTGATAATCAGTATTGCATTGTTTACATCTTATCAGGAAGATGTAAGGATATTACACATTAAGGATGACAATTTAAGGCCACCCTAGAGGTAAACAAAAATACAGACTCTAAAAAGAAAAGGCCTGAGCCAGAGATCAAGACATCAATAATAAAAGCTGTGCGTCCTGGTGGGGAGCAGTGGGCCAAGGGGATGGGGCAATAATACTCTCACAGCTTTTTCTCACAGGGGTTTTGCCAGAGATGGAGTGTGCAGCCATGTCTTCCCAACTCTCAAACATCACACTCAGGTGCCATGACACAGATGCTCAACTTTGGGACAGAAACAGCAGAGAGACTTCCATGTCTGGTCATTAGGTCACATGGCCCAGAAATCATGTTTCAAGATAACACTTTCTACCATGAAATATCTTGATTAGAAAACAGGTCATGCAATCTCTTTAACAAGTTGTGCTGGGAAATCTGGTCAACCACTTGTAAAAGAATGAAACTGGACCACTTTCTAACACCATACACAAAAATAAACTCAAAATGGATTAAAGATCTAAACGTAAGACCAGAAACTATAAAACTCCTAGAGGAGAACATAGGCAAAACACTCTCCGACGTACATCACAGCAGGATCCTCTATGACCCACCTTCCAGAATATTGGAAATAAAAGCAAAAATAAATAAATGGGACCTAATTAACCTTAAAAGCTTCTGCACATCAAAGGAAACTATTAGCAAGGTGAAAAGACAGCCTTCAGAATGGGAGAAAATAATAGCAAATGAAGCAACCGACAAACAACTAATCTCAAAAATATACAAGCAACTCCTACAGCTCAACTCCAGAAAAATAAACGACCCAATCAAAAAATGGGCTAAAGATCTAAATAGACATTTCTCCAAAGAAGACATACAGATGGCTAACAAACACATGAAAAGATGCTCAACACCACTCATTATCAGAGAAATGCAAATCAAAACCACTATGAGGTACCATTTCACACCAGTCAGAATGGCTGCGATCCAAAAGTCTACAAATAATAAATGCTGGAGAGGGTGTGGAGAAAAGGGAACCCTCTTACACTGTTGGTGGGAATGCAAACTAGTACAGCCACTATGGAGAACAGTGTGGAGATTCCTTAAAACACTGGAAATAGAATTGCCTTATGATCCAGCAACCCCACTGCTGGGCATACACACTGAGGAAACCAGAAGGGAAAGAGACACGTGTACCCCAATGTTCATCGCAGCACTGTTTATAATAGCCAAGACATGGAAGCAACCTAGATGTCCATCAGCAGATGAATGGATAAGAAAGCTGTGGTACATATACACAATGGAGTATTACTCAGCCATTAAAAAGAATACATTTGAATCAGTTCTAATGAGGTGGATGAAACTGAAGCCTATTATACAGAGTGAAGTAAGCCAGAAGGAAAAACATAAATACAGTATACTAACGCATATATATGGAATTTAGAAAGATGGTAACAATAACCCGGTGTACGAGACAGCAAAAGAGACACTGATGTATAGAACAGTCTTATGGACTCTGTGGGAGAGGGAGAGGGTGGGAAGAATTGGGAGAATGGCAATGAAACATGTAAAATATCATGTAGGAAACGAGTTGCCAGTCCAGGTTCGATGCACGATGCTGGATGCTTGGGGCTGGTGCACTGGGACGACCCAGAGGGATGGTATGGGGAGGGAGGAGGGAGGAGGGTTCAGGATGGGGAACACATGTATACCTGTGGCGGATTCATTTTGATATTTGGCAAAACTAATACAATTATGTAAAGTTTAAAAATAAAATAAAATTAGGAAAAAAAAAAAAGAAAACAGGTCATGGGAGAAGCTGAAATCTAAACACTGCAATTAGAAGTCAGGTGTAGCTACAGCAAATTAGAGATGCAAAGCTATTTCAAGGGTCTCGGAAACCCATGAAATCATATAAGAATAAAATACATTTCACTGAATTTTAGAAAAGAGTCCCAGCTTCTCCTAACTCCCAGCCCAGTCAGTGCTCTTGCCACCACATCATTCTGCCAGACATCAGTACGATCCTGGGATTGTCTCTCTCTCTATTTTTCAAATAGGAACTCTGGGGCCTAGGATGAAACATCTGATAGGGAAAGATTTCAAGTATTTTTCTGGATTTTTCATTTATTTTTTATATACTAAAATTAAATTTTAAAAAGTAATTGTCACCCACAGTCACAGATTTATAGTTTTATTGCCTCCCATAAAGCCTTGATAAATGTATATTTGTTGAATGAATCTTTAAATTCACAAGTAAAAATTTACTTCCCTATAAAAACATAAACTCACAGGTAAAATGCTGGGGTCATTCAATCACTAAAGATCATGAAAACATCATTTCTAAATGCCAACACAATGGATATGAGTGAATTAATTTTAAAGAAGCATTTAGAACATACTTAAATTCAGAGTGGATTCCAATTTTACTGTACTGAACATAGTACAGCAATTTTAATCTGCCTGCTCTGCTACTCAAGGCTGATAATAATTACCAAGGATATCTATCAGGTAATTACTTTTCTCCTCAAATAAGGACTTTGAATAACAGTAGGAAAAATGATTAAAAGAAAAAAGGAAGGAAGAGATTAAAAAAAGGGACTAGACACCAATTTCTTTTGATAAACACAATAATTATATAAAGTATCTGGCATACATGTAACAGAGCTCTAGAAATGAAAAATAACCTCTTAAAAATGTAATGCTCAACAACTTAAGGGTCTATTCAGTCCTTCTACATGAAAGAACAATTAACCATTGCATGAAAACATACATTCAAGTGATACATTATATGTGACTTTGGAACTAACAGGAGTCATGAAAAGAATAAAAATAATACTGGGGAATCCTGAAACCAAGCTTTTATCTTAGGACTAACCTTTGTCAGGTTACAACCCAAGCCCCAGTTTTTTCACCCATAAAGTGAAAAAGATCTTTAAACTTTATGATACCTATACCTTCCAAAACCATAATTCTTTCCACTGGTTAAATGGTAAAAGCGGGGAGAAAGATGAAAATAATACACAATCAGTTCTGTTCTAACATTTGTTTTGAATATGCACATTTGTTTCAATGCAACTGAACAATGTGAGCATAATTCACTCTCCACATTTGCTTACGTATCATTTAATCCACAAGAAAAACTAGATGAATCCAGAAAACTGCACCCAACTGAACCAATCAGTCCAGATATATACAAAGTGCCCACACTCAAATATCTCCCAGCTTCTTCAGTTCACTGCATGTTATGAGACATACCCATCCATATCATCCATATTTGGCATTACAACTTTCTGTCGTATTTCAGATAATCCTTACTTCACAAGCTACAGCCCTCCTAATGCCACTTCAAGAAGCATACCTGAGGTCTCTTTCAAGGTAAACTTCCGTATTATTGTAGCATTTATGCATTTTTAGCCATGTAACAAATACAATGCAGCCAAAGATGGAGAAGCTGTGTACAGTCAGCAAAAACAAGACCGGGAGCTGACTGTGGCTCAGATCATGAGCTCCTTATTGCCAAATTCAGACTGAAATTGAAGAAAGTGGGGAAAACCACTAGACCATTCAGGTATGACCCAAATCAAATCCCTTATGACTATATAGTGGAAGTGAGAAATAGATTTAAGGGACTGGATCTGATAGACAGAGTGCCCGATGAACTATGGACTGAGGTTCGTGACATTGTACAGGAGACAGGGATCAAGACCATCCCCAAGAAAAAGAAATGCAAAAACGCAAAATGGCTGTCTGGGGAGGTCTTACAAATAGCTGTGAAAAGAAGAGAAGCGAAAAGCAAAGGAGAAAAGAAAAGATATACGCATTTGAATGGAGAGTTCCAAAGAATAGCAAGGAGAGATAAGAAAGTCTTCCTCGGTGATCAATGCAAAGAAATAGAGGAAAACAATAGAATGGGAAAGACTAGAGATCTCTTCAAGAAAATTAGAGATACCAAGGGAACATTTCATGCAAAGATGGGCTTGATAAAGGACAGAAATGGTATGGACCTAACAAAAGCAGAAGATATTAAGAGGAGGTGGCAAGAATACACAGAAGAACTGTACAAAAAAGATCTTCATGACCAAGATAATCACAATTGTGTGATCACTCACCTAGAGCCAGACAACCTGGAAAGTGATGTCAAGTGGGCCTTAGGAAGCATCACTACGAACAAAGCTAGTGGAGGTGATGGAATTTCAGTTGAGCTATTTCAAATCCTGAAAGATGATGCTGTGAAAGTGCTGCACTCAATATGCCAGCAAATTTGGAAAACTCAGCAGTGGCCACAGGACTGGAAAAGGTCGGTTTTCATTCCAACCTCAAAGAAAGGCAATGCCAAAGAATGCTCAAACTACCACACAATTGCACTCATCTCACACGCTAGTAAAGTAATGCTCAAAATTCTCCAAGCCAGGTTTCAGCAATACATGAACCATGAACTTCCAGATGTTCAAGCTGGTTTTAGAAAAGGCAGAGGAACCAGAAATCAAATTGCCAACATCCGCTGGATCATCGAAAAAGCAAGAGAGTTCCAGAAAAACATCTATTTCTGCTTTATTGACTATGCCAAAGCCTTTGACTGTGTGGATCACAACAAACTGTGGAAAATTCTGAAAGAGATGGGAATACCAGTTACCTGACCTGCCTCTTGAGAAATCTGTATGCAGGTCAGGAAGCAACAGTTAGAACTGGACATGGAACAACAGACTGGTTCCAAATAGGAAAAGGAGTACGTCAAGGCTGTATATTGTCACCCTGCTTATTTAACTTCTATGCAGAGTACATCATGAAGAACGCTGGGCTGGAAGAAGCACAAGCTGGAATCAAGATTGCCGGGAGAAATATCAGTAACCTCAGATATGCAGATGATACCACCCTTATGGCAGAAAGTGAAGAGGAACTAAAAGGCCTCTTGTTGAAAGTGAAAGAGGAGAGTGAAAAAGTTGGCTTAAAGCTCAACATTCAGAAAACGAAGATCATGGTATCCGGTCCCATCACTTCATGGCAAATAGATGGGGAAACAGTGGAAACAGTGTCAGACTATTTTCTGGGGCTTCAAAATCACTGCAAATGGTGACTGCAGCCATGAAATTAAAAGACGCTTACTCCTTGGAGGGCTTTCCTGGTAGCTCAGATGGTAAAGCGTCTGCCTACAATGTGGTAGACCCAGGTTCGATCCCTGGGTCAGAAAGATCCCCTGGAGAAGGAAATGGCAACCCACTCCAGTATTCTTGCCTGGAAAAATCCCAGGGATCGAGGAGCCTGGTAGGCTATAGTCCATGGGGTCGCAAAGAGTCGGACACGACTGAGCAACTTCACTTCACTTACTCCTTGGAAGGAAAGTTATGACCAACCTAGACAGCATATTTAAAAGCAAAGACATTACTCTGTCAACAGAGGTCTGTCTAGTCAAGGCTATGGTTTTTCCAGTGGTCATGTATGGATGTGAGAGTTGGACTATAAAGAAAGCTGAGTGCCAAAGAATTGATACTTTTGTTTGTTTGTTTGTTTGTTTGTTTTTGAATTGATACTTTTGAACTGTGGTGTTGGAGAAGACTCTTGAGAGTCCCTTGGACTGCAAGGAGATCCAACCAGTCCATTCTGAAGGAGATCAGTCCTGGGTGTTCACTGGAAGGACTGATGTTGAAGCTGAAACTCCAATACTTTGGCCACCTGATGGGAAGAACTGACTCACTGGAAAAGAGCCTGATGCTGGGAGGGATAGAGGGAAGGAGGAGAAAGGGATGATAGAGGATGAGATGGTTGGATGGCATCACCGACTCAATGGACATGGGTTTGGGTGAACTCCAGGAGCTGGTGATGGACAGGGAGGCCTGGTATGCTGCGGTTCATGGGGTCACAAAGAGTCAGACATGACTGAGCGACTGAACTGAACTGAACACATATAAAACTATCCTTCTGTTTTTGTTAGGTTGCTATACGAAAAAAGCTAGTGGAGGTGATGGAATTCCAGCTAAGTTATTTCAAATCCTAAAAGATGATTCTGTTAAAGTGCTGCATTCAGTATGTCAGCAAATTTGGAAAACTCAGCAGTGACCATGGGACTGGCAAAGGTCAGTTTTCATTCGAATCCCAAAGAATCCCAATGCCAAAGAATGTCCAAACTATCATACAATTGTGCTCATTTCACAGGCTAGCAAGGTTATGCTCAAAAATACTTCAGGCTAGGCTTCAGCAGTATATAAACTGAGAACTTTCAGATGTACAAGCTGGGTTTACAAAAGGCAGAGGAACCAGAGATCAAATTGCCAGCATTTGTTGGCCCATGAAGAAAGCAAGGGAATTCCAGAAAAGCATCTACTTCTGTTTCACTGACTATGCTACATTTTGTGTGGATCACAACAGACTGCAGAAAATTCTTAAAGAGATGAGAGTATCAGATCACCTTACCTGTCTCCTGAGAAACCTATATGTGGGTTAAGAAGCAACAGTTAGAATTGGACACAGAAAAACTGACTGGTTCAAAATTGGGAAAAGAGTATGTCAAAGCTGTATATTTTCACACTACTTACTTAACTTCTATGCAGAGTACATCATGTGAAATGCTGGGCTGATCAGTCACAAGCTGGAATCAAGATGGCTGGGAGAAATATCAGTAACCTCAGATATGCACATGATGCCATTCCAGTGGCAGAAAGGGCCTTCCCTGTGTGACTCAGTGGTAAAGAATCCGCCTGCCAATGCACGATAGGTGGGTTTGATCCCTGGGTCGGTTAGATCCCCTGGAAACGGAAATGGCAACTCACTCCAGTATTCTTGCATGGGAAATCCATGGACAAAGAAGCCTGGCAGGCTATAATACATGGGGTCCCAAAAGACTAGGACATGACTTAGCAACTAAACAACAATGGCAGAAAGGGAAGAGGAACGAAAGGGCCTCTTGATGAGGGTGAAAGAGGAGAGTGAAAAAGCTGGCTTGAAACTCAACATTAAAAAGACTAAGATCGTGGCAACCAGTCTCATCACTTCATGGCAAACAGAATGGGAAAAAGTGACAGATTTTATTTTCTTGGGCTCCAAAGTCACTGTGGATGGTGACTGCAGCCATGAAATTAGAAGACACTTGCTCCTTGGAAGGAAAGCTATGACAAACCTAGACAGCATATTAAAAAACAGAGACATCACTTTGCCAACAAAGGTCCATGCAGTCAAAGCTATGGTTTTCCAGTAGTCATGTACAGTTGGGAGAGTTGGACCATAAAGATGGCTGAGTGCCAAAGAATTGATGCTTTCCAATTGTGGTGCTGGAGAAGACTCTTGAGAATCCCTTGGACTGCAAAGAGATCAAATCAGTTAATTCCAAAGGAAATCAATCCTGAATATTCATTGGAAGGACTGATGATAAAGCTGAAGCTTCAATACTTTGGCCACCTGATGCAAAGAACTGACTCACTGGAAAAGACCCTGATGCTGGGAAAGACTGAAGGCGGGAGGAGAAGGGGACGACAGAGGATGACATGGTTAGATAGCATCACGAACTCAATGCACATGAATTTGAGCAAACTTTGGGAGATAGTGGAGGACAGAGGAGCCTGGAGGGCTACAGTCCATGGGGTTGCAAAGAGTAGGACACCACTTAATGACTGAACAACAACAAATCTCTTCCGTATGTCACTGACAAAGTTTGTGAGTATTGTGTCCTTAACTCCATTTTTCCCACAAGACTTGTGGCTTTCCACACCATTATCTTTAGCAACTGTACATCATGTTATAGCAGAACAGACTATATTTCTATTTGGGGAAAAAATTAATCAATGACCAGTTTTAATTTTTTCAATGGTAACAGATGGACAAGCTTCTTGAAAATCTGCTTAAGCATTAAGCCAAAGTCAGAGAAAAGTCTTTAAGCTCCCTCCTGAAGACATACTTTTTATTCCAAACTCTATCCATTGACTTAGTAGTTCCCAGATTAGATACCAGATTTGGAACCAAATGTTATCATTCACCTTGGAATAGTGAACAAAAATTGGGATTTGTCAAGAGATAGAGGAGACACTGAAGGTATCTTCTAAATTCAGACCTTGATTCTGAAAGAGAATCTTGGTAGGTACCACTGAATAATGCCACCTGTTCAATAATGGGATGTTCAACAGCTACTCAATAACTATCATGAAAGAATATGCAGCAAAAAAAAATAACTGCTGCAGTATAATTATAACACTACAGTAGAAACCACAGAACCTTTACAAACACTCCTAATTCTTGCTAAACTCAGAGGTGACAGAGCATAGGGAAAAGCAGGAGGTCAGGCATGTTTCTTAGTTTCCATTCAGAGAAGAAACAGGAGACAGACCGCATCACTTAGCATTGAAGCCAAAGGTTGGGTAAAACATGTTACTCAGAACCAAAGGGCAAATAAAAATAATGCTGCTATTCCACATGCACAGGAAAGACAGAGAACATGACTGTTTTGCCTGTTTGACTGAACCTGTACTTAAAACCAGGACTGATACCAGAAGTACCAAACACAAATGTAGAACAACATGAACTCTCACAAGCCAGGCAGACCTGCTTGGTCACTACAGTCTTGATCCTGGTACCAGTTCTTAAAGAACTACAGTATTTTTCAAAATAATTGAGATCATTGTTCACATACAAATGCACATATGAATGCAAGAGAAAAAAAGTGAAGGAAAAGAAACCATCAAAATGGTTATGGTGGTTTAATATTTGGGTAATTAGATTATGAGCTTCCCTGGTGGCTCATGATAAAGAATCCGCCTGCCAATGCAGGTGATGTAGGGTCCATCCCTGGGTCGGGAAGATCCCCTGGAGGAGGAAATTGCAGCCCACTCCAGTATTCTTGCCGGGAGATCCCATGGACAGAGGAGCCTGGAGGGTTACCGTCCATGGGGTCACAAAGAGTTGGACATGACTTAGTGACTAAACAACAGCAACAACAAATTAGATTACAGCTGATTTCTTTTCTTATTGGTAGCGTTCATTATTTTACACAATAAGTGTTTACTACTTGTATCATCAAAGGAAAACAAATGTCTTTTTAAACCCTTAACTGAAAGAAAGTAATCCCTGAACATAGTTCGTGTAGAAGCCACAGTAAGCCACCAATTGCGTCTTCTGCTTTCCAAAGGGTCAAAGGTGAGTGGGCTGGATTTGAAGGGCACTTCCCCCACTACACAGGAAAATCCAGGGAACTCTGCAAGAAACGCAGTCACAGAAAGGTCCAGGAGCACAGTGACAGACACTGCACACTCAGAGCACGTGCGGGACCTGCTTGTCCCTGGTTTTACCACCTAGCGTTTTGCTGACTCCCACAGCTCTTCTGGAAAATCTTTACCTTTGGGGTAAAGCTAATACCGTCACCGAACAGTTATCTTGAAGCAGAGAATATGGAAATCAACCCATGACAAGAGCATACCAAATGTACAATAGGCCACTGTAGTTTTAATTGAAGTGCAGTTGATTTACAATATTTTATTAGTTTCAGGGGTACAGCATAGTGATTCAGGGGAGTTTTGTGTTTTTGTAGATTATATTCCATTATAGATTATTATAAGATATTGGATACAGTTATAATTCCCTGTGCTATGCAGTAAATCCTTGTTACTTATTCATATATAGCAGTTTGTACCTGTTAACTCTATACTCCTAATTTGTCCCCCTCACCCCCACTTTCCTCTCTGGTAATCATAAATCTGCATTCTATGTCTCTGAGTCTATTTTTGTTTTGTACATAAATTCATTTGTATTATTTTTTAGATTCACATATAAGTGGTATCATATAGTATTTGCCTTTCTCTGTCTGACTTACTTCACTAAGCGTAATATTCTCTAGGTTCATCCAAGTTGCTGCAAATGGCAATATTTCATTCCTTTTAATGGCTGAGTGATAGCCCAGTGTGTGTGTATATGTGTGTCTGTTGACACTGTTGTAAATAATGCTGCTATGAACCTTGAGGTACATGTATCTCTTCAAATTAGCATTTTTGTTTTTTCCAGATATGTACCCAGAAATGGGATTGCTGGATCATATGGTAAGTCTATTTTTAATTTTTTAAGGACCCTCCATACTGTTTTCCACACTGGCTGCATCAATTTACATTCTCACCAGCAGCGTAGGAGGGTTCCCTTTTCTCCACACCCTCTCCAGCATTTCTTATCTGTAGACTTTTTGATGATGGCCATTCTGACTGGTGTGAGATGATATCTCTCTGTGGTTTTGAAATGCACTTCTCTAATAATTAGCAATGTTGAGCATCATTTCACGTGCCTGTGAGGACCTGCAGGTTTTATAGCCAGCTTTCTCTCAACATCATTATCCCAACCATGATGAATACTCATTCCTCAAGCCAGAAAGCATAGATTAATTACTAGATATACAGCACTATTTTAGCCACTATGGTGAATACAAAAGAAACAGAAGCAGTCATTCTTTCCATAGCATTCACAGTATGATAGCCAAATATATGACATACACATCAGAAATATTTAAATGACAATAAGATGACAAAATTAAATGGCTAAATGAGCTACACAGATCCATTTAAAGGAGGACACTGCTCACTAGGACTTAAATAGTTGGGAAAAGCTTCAGGGAGGAAGAGTTTTGGTAGCATAAGAAGGTAGACAAGGGAAGTCCAGGTACTGGTACCAAAATAAGCAAAGTCACTAGACAGAAAAACCAACAATGAGTCTGAACAGACTGTAATAAAAACCAAGTTAGGGAACAATAAATTTAAGGAAGGAGAAATAGCTTTGGGAAAATTACAAATCCTCTTAAGGGTTCGTTTACCTCTAATCCATCAAATACACCATTATCAAATTAAGAACATTTGTGGGGAAACCTGTGTACAGACACTATGCTATATATGACAGACATATGGTATCCAGTCTCACATTAATCTTCTAAAAGTAGGTATCATTATTCCCACTTCACAGACAGAAACTGAAATTAGTTAAACAGAGATGTTAACTAATTTGCTCAAGGTCACCAGGTAGGCAACAGAGTTTAGAACCCAGGCCTACTTGACTCCAAAGTCCGTACTCTTTTTTTTTTTTTAATTTTCCTATACTATCTCTTCCTAAAACACAGCTGCAACAATATCACTCTGAATTTATTATATGTCCCCTCATCACAGCATATTCTCCCATCTTTTTGACTATCAAGTGTCCCCATGATGATCCCCTGTGCATCAAAGCCTGCTCTCACGAGAGTATCTGCAGCTAAAATAAAAGTGGCTAATGGCAGTTTGTCCCACCCAGGAGTATTTTCACTGTTAGAGGAATCAAAGGCTTCAGTTAGAAAGAAACTCCAAGTCACTTAGTGGAATACACTTCCTACCTTCTCAGGGAGCCAAGCCAAAAATGTATTTTATGATGTTCATTTTCATAGCTTATAAAGCTAAAGCTCACACAGTAAGAATGTCACCCATAAACTGAGGGTCTCCACGGAAACCTAACCTGCCCCAATCCAGGAGACAAAAGGCCAGCTGTGGCTACAGGTTTGCTCTGAACAGGAATTGAGAGTCCTGATATTTCACACTTTAGGTATATGACATAAGGGAAATGTATTTGACATTTAAATTCCTAAATGTTTTCTAAACAGGCTGCCAAAAAAAAAACGTGCTTTCTAATAATTCTACAAAACGGTCCTTTACCGTCTCTGGGAACCAGGAACATTATCTTTAGTGCTCTCACCTTTTCCGCAGTCAAAGATCCTATGGGTATCAAATGGTGAAAGTGTCATCTCTCAAAGGAACCTACATGGGCTCTCAGAGTGGGTAAAGATGAGTGTGTAGAAGAGCATGGCCTGTTACGCTGCTTCACGGACTCTGTGTGAGAAGAACCCTCACTGACTACCCACTTGCTAAAGCCGGAATATACTAATCGTTAGCTCAAAGGTACCCACTCCAGTGTTCTTGCCTGGAGAATCCCAGGGACGGGGAAGCCTGGTGGGCTGCCGTCTATGGAGTCGCACAGAGTCGGACACGACTGAAGCGACTTAGCAGCAGCAGCAGCAGCTCAAAGGTAACTTGAACGTTCCCCAGGAAGTATTTTAATGGACCAAGGATGATAAGAGTTGCAGAACGTGTTTCAAAATGGCTTGAAACTGAACATAAGAAATTTTCTGATCCAGCTTAGAAAATAGGTTGGATTAAATATTTTATATAGAAAACAAAGGAGATCGTTTGAAAATAAAAATGACACCCTTCATTCTTTTTCAACAGTTGTTATATCCCTCACCTTAAAGAAATCACTTCCTAAAAAAACTCTCATTTCATCAAAGCTCTATTACGTATGCTAACAGATTTTAAGGGTGGAACTCTTGTCATGTTAGTAAAAGGAGAATTATGCCCTTACGTATCTGGATGGCTCCTCTAGGTTCTGGTCATTCATGTCAGTGGGAACAGTCCGGGTGGCCAGTGGTCCCTCTGCAAAAGGTTTTGGTAACTGGCCTCTGAACTCTGACGGGATGAACTGAAGCTGCCAACTGTCAGAAACACAAAAGAAGAATGAGAAAAACACAGGGGGCTCAGATTGCTAAATGTACTTGAAATACATAAGCAAAAAAAGGAAATTTCATGTGAAAAATATTTCCCTTGGAGACAAAATATTTCTGCGAAACCTTAGTCACAGAGCATAGAGGCAGAGGTCACAATTTAATCCAAGATCGTTGAGAAATTTTCAACTTGAGAGCTCTCATACCATTTCACCAACTCTCAGCAGTGAAATTTCCAACAGTGGTTATACCATCAAACAACTACAGAAACATCAAAGCTCATTGCCAATTATCATGTGATCAGGGGACCTCTCAGAATTTAAGCAAGTTCATCAGGCGTAGAGAGGAAAGAGTGAAATGTAGGGACTCACTGTGGGAAAACTACTTTGTTCCTGAGTAATCCTCAAAAGTATCTTCAGTTATGAAACTGTTTCAGATGGAAAAGGCAAAGGCTAAAGCGAACACTTTAAAAAACAAGCTTTAATTAATCATTAATGACTGATACAGGATCTTTATCAAGGAAAAAGATATTACCACCAGCTAAGCTGCTGCAGCCAGTCCCCAAATGGAGCAACATGACTCATCTTAACCTGACTTCTCTTTTCCCTAAATAGGACTCTTCTCTGTCTGAATAAAGCAGATACAAAGGAACTAGGAGCCCATGCTATCTAGCACATCCAACCACAGACAGCATGGAGGAAAGCGGTGCACAGGTCTTAGCCACAGCTTTCCCCAGAGTCCATATAGTGGGAGAGAACGTTCACTGTCGCTGGACAACAAATGCGTCTTATCTAAAAACACTCTAGACACCGAGAGTCTCTAAACCACTTTCAAAAGTGGGTTAACATGAGTTAGTCATAAAAATTTAAACACAGATCCTCAGGAAGAGCCACGAGCAGGAGCCCAGGACCCAGAACGTCCTCAGAAGGTCAGGGCAGCGCAGGGCGCATCACCAAACACAGGCCCCGGGTGCTCGGCAAGCTGCCCATGGCTGCCCGAGATGGTGAATCACCAAACACCCCCGAACAAACCCAAAGTGGAGGAAAAACTAAGATGACATTGCCACAGATTTGCTGTTTCTACACCTCGATTTAAAACTCTGAGGATTAAAGGGCAGCTTACTTGTCGGGCAGAAGGAAGCTGCTGGGGAAGCGATGCCACTCTTTCCCAACACAGACATTGACAGGCCGGCCTTCAGGAACACTGTGGATGGTGGGGTCTGTGGCAATTCGATAAAATTCTGGATACAGATCAAGGGGTCCGTGATACCCTGGAAGGGAGAGGGGTGTGTGAAAGCCGAAGATGAGAGAGGTGAGATTCTGCTATTTAATTACAATGCGTGTTAGTGTCCCACTGTGATCCGTGTGAGAGGCACACAGCAACTCCAGCAGGATCCCACTCAACTGGCATCACACGCCTCTGCAGTCAGGAAGATGATTACAGGAGGCCCAATCTTTGACAGAAATCATCTGCTTTCTTGCCCTTCTCTACACCCTCCACCTTTTTAATTTCATGTTCTTTGAGCCCATTTCAATATTCTGGATCCAAATGAAGATTATAAGAAAGAATATAATCATGGGACTTGAGCCACAACTCTGCATCCTATGTTTAAGGCTTCCTTAATTCATTCTTTAAAAGGAAAAAAAAAAAAAATTAGTAAGAATAGAGAAGTGTATAGTTAATCACATTGAAAGGAATTCTCAATCTTCTCTTCAGTCCTAAGGTACAGATGTCACATCCCATTCTTAATACGAAGTCCACAGGTTCTCCACACAGAAAAGCCCTCCCCCTCGGCTTAAGCTGAATTGTATTAAACACTCACGTGTCAAGCAAAAACCAAGGTAAAGTGAGTGTGGATTAAGTTACTGTCTGTACATCTACCTCTGAACAGCGCCACAGAGCGAGAAAAAGACAGGAGCCCGAACAGGAAGAGTGTTCCTAACGCCAGCCAATTCGACGTCACGGTGTAATGCTCCAGGCGGTATCGCTGAAACACGAAGTGGTAACATTTCTAGAAAGAAAGAAAACTGCTCTGAAAAAAAGATATACCTTGCAGGATACACATCATCACAAGACATCATCATAACTTAAGAGGAAGGAAAAGAGGTTCTACCAAGAGTCTGAGCTTTTGCACACAGTGGGGTACCCACTCCACATTCTAAGATGAAAGCAAACTCTGCTAAACTGTAGATCAGCCTCACCAGAGGGCGTGCCAAGAGTCAAATCTCACTGGCTTCACAGGAAACTTAGTTGGATACTTCCCTAGTGACTAAAGTCCTAATAATTTACTTTTAAAAAAATATTTAAATGAAAATGGCTTTTGGTAGTTTTTTTTTTTTTAAATATATGAAGTATCTCAATCTATTCTGATGTAACTGGTGATTAACCTTCACTTTCCTTACTGACAAGTTTTCATCAAAGTTTTTAGTAACAACAAAATGTCTCATGACCAGACAAGAAGGAAACAGAATTCCCCTCATGGAACGTTAGGAAAATGCAGTTAATTATATGCTAAACTAACTTCACAAACTAGATGAATGTCATTAAGAATATATACACACCTGCATGAGTTCTGCAGCCTTTCAGCACCTTCCCATGAGACTTCCTTCCTGCCTTCTTTCCCTCTCAGACTAGAACTACTTTTGGAAAGCAATTTTGCAATACATAACAAGGGCCATAAATATGTTTGAACTCCTTTCATACTTTTTGGAATCTTTCCTAAGGAAACAATCCAAATACCTAAACAAAGATATTTATCCTAGCATTATTTATAATACTGAAATAAGTGAGCAACCTAAACTCTAACATAAATTACGTCTAACCGTTATATATAACCAATTCAATATATTATGTATTACATAATAATGTTATATAGTGTATCCAACTCAGAACACTATATTGCTATTAAAATGATGCATATAGACGTGGCAACATAATGATATAATTATATTAAGAGGGATACAGTTACATGAACCCTAAACTACAAGCATAATAGATTCCGTTATATGATAGGCAAAAACGCTAGAAGGAGATTTTGTTTGGGCAGCAGGACTGATTTTTAGAAAGAGGTAAAAGAAAAATTATCCGTGATGAAGTTCAATTACTTTTATAATTAAAATTATTTTTAAAAACTATTGTCCTAACAAGGATGAGATTTTAAAGCATTATGCTACATGAAAGAAGTCAATCACAAAAGCCCACATATTCTATGATTTCGTTTATATGAAATGCCTAGAATAGGCAAAGCTATAGAGATACAAAGTACATTAGCTGTTGATTGTGACTGAGGAGATATTGGAGGGGGGCAGCTACAATAGCTAAAGGATTTTTGAGATGATGAAAATGCTATAAATTGAGTGGAGTAATGCTTACACAGACCTGTGAATAGCCTAGAAAACACTGTATCATATACTTTAAATGAGTAAATTCTGTGGTTTGCGAATTGTGCGTGCATGTGTGCTAACTCGTTTCAGTCCAGTCAGACTCCGAGATCTATGGACTGTAGCCCGCCAGACTCTTCTGTCCCTGGGATTCTCCAGGCAAGAATACTGGAGAAGATTGCTGTGCCCGCCTCCAGGGGATCTTCCCCACCCAGGGACTGAACCCTTATCTCTTTCATCTAACCAGCATTGGTAGGCAGGTTCTTTACCACTAGCACCACCTGAGAAGCCCTTGTGAATTATATCTTATCATAAATCTGTTAAGGAAAAAAAACCTATTACCCAAATTATTCATTTTTTAATAATTGCAAATGGAGCAGAGGTTTAAAAAAAAAAAAAAAAGAGTCCGACACTTCCAAGGCCATAAATACAGAAATATTCATGATTAGTTCTGACCTGGACAGGTTTTAAGCCAGGATTACAAGGTCCCATATCGCTAACTGCCTGAAGTAATCCCAAACACCTAAGCCAGTTTCATTCAGGTTTCATAACTGAAGAACAGACATTCCATTAGCTCCGCTGGGCTACTACCATCCTGTGCTAGGCTCATGTAACGACTTAAAAAAATTCCTTTCACAGCAATTGGGTTCTTATTGGCAAGAGAGACAAATTATTACTAACACAAATCAACACTGCAAATATGTGATCAGCAAACAACAGTACAGACAACGCCTAAGCAATCAAAGCTTCAGAATATGATCTGTATCACCTTTAATGTATGGATAACATATCTTAGGTGGAAGCATTCTGTAACCTGCCTTTAAGCTTTTTGAACGATTTAATGTGAAACAGAATGAAGCCGACATACATTTCCCTGAAACTCACCTGAAGTGCAGAAAGGGCCACAGCACCACAGAGACAGATAAGTGGATACACAGGGAAAAGAAATCTCTCCTCTTTGTGAGGCTGGATGAAGAAAATTATAAACCAAATATACATTGGAGCCAAGGTAAGCCAATATGGGTGGCCTAAATTCTGAACTGTAAAACACAGAAAAAAATATCCACCTTTCACCATATTAGACCAAAACAGCACATTTACTCTCAAAGTTCTCTTGATCTCAAACTCAGGCATATATCCTAGGGCCCCCCACTCTTTTATTCACACTTCCTCTGATATAATTAAGGAGTCAAATAGAAAGAGGTATATACTTCTTAGCTCTCCCAAGAGATCCAACATTTAAAGGTAGGTACAATGCTGGATTTAGCTGGAACACAAATGAATATCAGGTGAATGGGTAATAGAACTTAACAATTTCTACACTGGATGAAGAAAAAACACACCTCTCTCTCTCTCTCTAGAGAGAAGAGTCCTGCCACTAAGACTAAAGATTCTTGAGATTAACCAAAAGCATAACATAAGTTCACTTCTTAGACTTTAATTCTTCTGTTTACTACATTAATCTTCTTACATATATACCAAATAGCTATAGATCAAAGGAAAGAAACAGAATTGGATTCTCAAACTCATCACTGGTTTCTGTCAAGCTAAAAATGACACTTTGTTTCAAAGAAAATATAAAACCATTCTTAAAGGAAGTTTGCTGAAGGAGTTTTCTCTCCTGTTTGGTAATGCACATCCATCCACTCTGTACCTCAAAATTAAAGCCAAGAATGTATTTTAAACCATATGAAAGAATTGCAGGAATTTAATGAACACTAAGACCCAAGCACCTGCTGGAAAGTTCCTGTGGTCATGGCTAGGTACATGGACACTGAGTGATAAGCCTACAACCCACAGTGAAGGCATCTCAAACTGTGCTCCCATTAGCGGTAACGAGTAGTACATGGGAAGCACCGACCAAGGGTGGACAGACAGCGCCCCCTGGTGTCCGTTATGTCTACGATGAGCGAGTTGAGGTGAAAGATCAGGGTTGTCATCAGAGCCCAGCTTAGCATTGCTTAACCTACTGCTCCTTAGTTACACATGCTTTTAAAAAAACAGGTGTCTTTTTTTTTTGGCCTTGAGACATGCAGGATCTTAGTTCCCCAGCCAGGGACCAGGGGTCAACCCGGCACCACCTGCAGTGGAAGCACAGAGTCTTAACCATCAGGGAAGTTCCTGCAGAAATTCTTTAAGAATAAACATTCTTCAACTGCAATAACAAGTTTATCTTTTTTTTCACTTATGAAATTTTAGGCTATAATTTAGGGTATTTACCTTTCCAAGAAGTATTTTGGGTTGGAATTTTCTTTATTATAAAAAAAAAAGTTTATCTTCTACAAGTAAACAATCTTTTCTTCTTTTGCATCTTAGAAGCTAACAAACATATTTTAAAAATATGGCCTAAAATTTTGGAACATCCTCTATAAAACATTTATAGTTTCTGTTAAACTATATTCTGTTAAACTGTGTTAAACGTATTGTTGCTGTTATAAAATATACAAAGCGTATAAAGAAAAAACAGTCCTCAATTTCTTACTAGCTGGACATGTAAGTACATGGCACAATTTTAAACCAAAATTGGATTCCTACTTTAGAGAACAGCTTAATATACTGTTTTTGTTTTTACTGTTTTTATAGTTGTATCACAAGCATTTACAAATCTTCCACAAGTATAAATTATTTTTATTGTCAGAAAAAGCTACTTATCAAAAAAAAAAAAAAGTGATCCTTAATAAACATAAGGAGTGGAGGAATGTGTTAATACCTCACGGGAACAAACAGCTGAATCCAAACGCAGGACACTATGTATGCAAGATGAGTGGCATGGTTTCTTTAGAAATCTTCAGGAGGACAAAGGTGAGGGGGGGGGGGAACCTCTAGAAAAGCTTATGAAACGTAACACCAAATTCAGTATATGACTCATTTAGATCCTGCTTTAAACAAACTATAAAAGTTTTTTTTCCAGACAGTGTAGGAATCTAAATACTAGCTGGGCATTAGGTGATATTAAGAAAAAAACTGTTAATTTTGTTAGATAACGGCATCAGGGTTATGTTACAACAAAAGTTCTAAAATAAAGCAAAAGTGACTCTGAAGGCTGCTTTCATATTCTATGAACACAGCGAACTCGTTATAAACCACTAACTGTAGAAAAGCAGAATGGGAAATGGTATGGAGGGATCACCTGGCATCCAAACCAGAACGAAAAGTTGGAAATTAAATCTTCCAAAACTCAAACGAGTTTCTGCTCAGCTCTGTCTTCCAGTCAGAGCAAGCACCAAATGTGGGGGAATCTCTACATGGCTTAGTTTCCAGATTTTTGGTTGAATTTCCCAGAAATTGTTTGCCTCTAGAGTTGATTATCTTAAGCAATTTACCATACTAACATACACTTCTTTAAATAGGCTTATCTCCCAAGATTTTTTAAATGCTTTTGCCTCCCCAGATGATTCTATAAATCATACAGACTTCCTCACTTGCAATTATTAACCAGATTATCACATAGGTTAACACAGGTTGAATAAACTATAAACAGAGATGGAAAAATGCAATAAGCTAACCATTTCCATAGGAAGAAAATGGAAAATAAAATAAGTAGATTGTTTTTTTATTTCTTGGTATACATTGTTACTTCTCTTCCCTCCCCCCAAATCTATCTTTGCTTATTCCACTTACCATGAAATCTCTGCAGTAGGTATTCCATGAGAGAAGTCAGTGGTAAGACCAGGAGGGCTAAAGCAAAGACTACATTGAAATTCAGAAATCCATTAATTAAATAGAAATACCAAGGTTCTGTGCCTGAGGGAAATAAAGAGACATGAACTCATTAGTGGACGCCTCGGATACCTACTACAATGCTTGACTCCCAGTGTTCCTTGTCAAGCAAATTTGCTGGTCCAGTACCTCCTGCGAGAGCCCACAAGCCACTCCTCCCACCTTAGAAATCAGGTTTCAAATATTTAGCTCTCATGACCACCATTTGTTGTTGTTCAGTCGTCAAGTTGTGTCCAAGTGTTTAAGACCCCATGGACTGCAGCATACCAGGCTTCCCTGTCCCTCACCATCTCCCAGAGTTCGTCCAAATTCATGTCCATTTAATTGGTGATGCCATCCAACCATCTCATCCTCTGTCGCCCTCTTCTCCTTCTGCTGTCAATCTTTCCCAGCATCGGCATCTTTTCCAGTGAGTCAGCTATTCACATCAGGTGGTCAAAGTACTGGAGCTTCAGCTTCAGTCCTTCCAAAGAGTGTTCAGGGTTGCTATACTTTAAGATTGTCTGGTTTGATCTCCTTGCTTTCCAAGGGACTCTCAAGAGGCTTCTCCAGCACCACAGTTTGAAAGCATCAATTCTTCGGCGTTCTGCCCTTTATTGTTCATCTCTCACATCTGTACATGAGTACGGGACCACTATATCCAGCCCAAATTGCCAAGTCCAAATGGGACTAATACTTTTCAGAAAACCAAACAATATAAATAGCTTAGCAGCGATATTGTGATTTATAATAAGAAGTATTTATTTGGTCTTCACTCCCATTCCTAGGAGAGAGTGCCTAAAACGACCTTCCTAATTCCTAAAGTGGTAAGAAGTGTCTTTTGTTATGTTAATTCAGGGACTTCTGGCAAAGTCCTAGGTAACCTCAGGATGGGGACTAGTTGTGAGAGGAACCACCTAGTGATTGGAGGGTTAGAACTTTCAGTCCTGCCTTTCCCTCCTCTGGGAAGGGGAGAGGGTATAGCAATGGGGTTTAAACATTCAAGCAATGGTGCTCAAGTAATGAGACCTCCATAAAAACCCAAAAGGACAGTGTTCAGAGGGCTTCCCGGCAGGTAAACAGGTAGGGAGGCACAGGGGAGGAAGCAGGGATAGTGAAAGTGAAGTCGCTCAGTCGTGTCCGACTCTTTGCAACCCCATGGACTGTAGCCTACCAGGCTTCTCCATCCATGGGATTTTCCAGGCAAGAGTACCGGAGTGGGTTGCCATTTCCTTCTCCAGAGGATCTTCCCGACCCAGGGATCGAACCCGGGTCTCCCGCATCGCAGGCAGACGCTTTACCCTCTGAGCCACCAGGGAAGCACCACGTATCTTCCCGCCCACCCTGCCCTATGCATCTCTTCCATCTGGCTTGTCTCCTTTCTAATAAACTGGTCAACAGAAGTAAGTATTTCTGGAGTCCTGGGAGCCATGCTGGCAAATTAACTGAACCTGAGAAGGGGGCTGCTGGAACTTCTAATGTGGTCAGTCAGAAGCCCAGGTGACAACCTGGACTTTCAAATGGCACGAAGCAGAGGCCTCCCCACCGAGGGCTGGGGGGTGGCGGGGTGGGTGCAGTCCTACAGGGCTGAGCTATGAGGGCCTTGCCTATCCGTTTATCCTATCACATTCTAGTATCCTTCCCCCTGATGTGCTCAACCACTTTTCAACAGTGTCTGTTCAAGGGGGACCTTCCACAAAAAAGCAGCGCCTTTCTGAGGAAAACCATGTTCAGAGACCCCAGACCCTGCTCAGCTTTTCGGATTCAGAATGAAACAACATGACCGAAAACGCAAGCCTTGCTCGCACAAGTTTTGATTCTTTAACTCCAAATCCTGAAACTCAAGCGATGAGAGACAGCCCCCTTTGGCACATTCCGCCGGTATTCATCTGCTCTTCCCTCCTGTGATTACTTCAATCAGGCAGTGAATGACACACGCGGGTTTTAATCACTGTGTGTTGTGACACCCGCCTTGCACCACAGCAATTTCCTGCAATCAGCATTGCTTAAAAGGGTAATCAGAAGGCAGAGGAATACTCAGAAAAGCCTGACATTTCTGCAGCTTGCACAGCAAAATAAGATTAGAAACCAAACCCATAAGGCGAGAAACGTCTAAGGGAGGAGGAAGATGCAGAGGGGACCCTGGGGAAGGACTCAGGTTTGACAGTGTGTCCACCTTTAGGGAAAGCTCCCTCCCTCCTGTCGAAACCCAGGGACAAGGACTGTCCAGGAAGAGAGACTTTGTCCCAGGCCAAGCTCATTAGAGATTTGTATCTTGTATTCTTTACAAATAATCTTTTAGGTTACAGAAAACTGCCGGCCTGCTAAGTCACTGCAGTCATGTCTGACTCTGCGACCCCGTGGACTGTAGCCCGCCAGGCTCCTCTGTCCATGGGATTCTCCAGGCAAGAGTATTGGAGTGGGTTGCCATTTCCTTCTCCTACAGAAAACTATTGGATGGTTTTATTTTCAAAATGGAAAACACACGCCTTTTCTGGGTTTTCATTACTATTTAACAGCATGTTTCCTAAATTGAGTCCTTTTCCACTCCAGTTTCCAGAGAAGTAAGTTTTCGCACAATCATCTCCTGACCGCCAGTGTGGAGGCAATGCTATCAACCCTGAGCCAACTTCTTCTTTACAAAATTCTGGAAATTTGACCCTGGGATGATAAAGCAGCGTGACTAGAAAAAAGGGGGTCACCCTTCACATCATCTACTACAGATGCTTAAACATCAACAGATAAAAGCCTTTCTCTTTGATCCTTGCTAATATATGCTTTTTCAAGGAAAGTCCTCTAGTGTTTTCCTCTTTACCACAACTTACTATGCCCTCCTGTTAGGGCTGTCTACTTTTTTTTTTTTTTAAATTTGTTTATTTTAAGGCTGTCTACCTTTTAACCAAGGTATACTGTACGCTGAGATGTGGAACCAAAAGCATTAACTTGGTAAACTCAATTATTTTTATGTGTTAGAACCTCATAGATCAAGTTCATAGCGAGGCCATGAACATTTCATAATAGACTGTTACTTCCCTGAAGGATCGGGTAGAGACTAGGGAATAAGTCAAGATTTGGGAAGGTTCAAGTGACATGAGTCTTAAAAACAAGGGCAAAAGGGGACAAGGAATCGTGAATTCTGCTAACCAGTGTCCTCCCCTACCTGATGAGGCATCTACCTTATAAGAGTAAAAACCTGTATCTCTTTCAGGGAGACACTCAACACTGCTCTCAGAAATTATCAAAAGTGAACTATGTATTGTAGAAAAAAATATGTCAGAATGACAAGCTAAGCATTTAACTCGTGCAAAATGTGAGGTGAAAGGAAGCTGGAAGCAGGGTGCAGGGGGGCTCACCTATCTCCCTTTTCACGGAAAGTGCCTCAATCCCTTTCATTCAAATGAGCTCAAGGGAGCTTTGTCAGAGACTAAAAGAAGAAGGGATAATGTTTATTGTTCCATCGACTGAATGAAGGGGAACTACTTTATAGGCCTACAGTTTTACAGAACTCTAGGAACTAAATTATAATAAATCATCCTTACAAATGTCAAATTTGCACCACCAAGAGGAAAAATCCACCAAGGTTCAACACAAATGATTAACAAAACAAAGAAGGCTCCAGAACAGGTCATGCTAGTTGGTGACCTTAAGCACGCCTCCAAAGCCTCCTCTGGGGCTTCATCCTCTGCTGCTGCAGGACTGGAAAGCCGTGGGCCTTCTGACCAAGGGCTCTATCCTTTACCTTCTGAAATCTCCCGTCCTGTGGCCTGACAGATTTGATAAGACAGACACGCACAGATCATATCCTAAGCTCCCAGCAGCATCCCTGAGCAGACCTGCTGTCATTCTTGAGAGAAGAGCACTTCTTACACCCATCCTCCCACACCTGTCCTCCCACGCTTCTCCCAGGCCTGTGTTCTCATCAGACAGCACAGCTCTTCACACAAAAATACTCAACCTCAACATCTGAGAACTTGAAATGTTACAAGGGGAAGAGGCCAAATCAGTGCCAAGCCTAGTCACTTTCGTTTTTGCAACACGAAATTTCACCTCTTTATCTTTGACCCCATAGAGACGTTTCACCTACAACTTTGCAACTTCCATGTCTACACTACTCTAAATTTCCTAAGCATTGAGTATTCTTGACCTCATGCAAGTAATTGTGAAAAACTGCCTCTGTCCCCTGGCTTCAAAAGTCAAGAGTCAGTCCAGGTCCGGAATGTGTCATTAATAAATGCTATTTGGCCAAAAAAAGGATAGAAAGGCCCCTTGGAAAACCAGGAACAATAGAGAGAATAAATATTTACAGATTTTCCTCAATCTATGATGGGGTTAAGTCCTGATAAACCCATCATAAACTAAAAACATCGTAAGTCAAAAACACATTTAATACACCTAACATACCAAACACTGTAACTCAGCCTAGCCTACCTCTAACAAGGTCAGAACACTTACATTAGCCTACAGTTGGGCAAAAGTCACCTAACACCAAGCCTGTTTTATAAGACAGTGTTGGCGGTCTCATGTAATTTACTAGCTACAGTACTGAAAATGAAAAACAGAATGGTTGTCTGGATAAAGAATGGCTGTGACAGCTTCCACGGTTTACCCTCATGACGAGTGGCTGACTGGGAACGTAGCTCACTGCCACTGCCCAGCATTACGAGAGATACCTTATCGCCTACTGGAAAAAGATCAAAATTCAAAGTATAGTTTCTATGGAATATGTATTGCTTGCACACCATCATAAAGTCAAAAAAAATCATAAGTTGAAGCACCATAAGTTGGGGTGGGTTCTAAGCAGCTTCAGTCGTGTCCAACTCTTTGTGACCCCATGGACTGTAGCCCTCCAGGCTCCTATGACCGTGGGATTCTCCAGGCAAGAACACTGGAGTGGGTAGCCATGCCCTCCTCCAGGGGATCTTCCCAACTCAGGGATTGAACCTGCATCTCTTATGTCTCCTGCATTGGCAGGTGGGATCTGTACCACTAGCCCCACCTGGGAAGCCCCATAAGTTGGGGACCACCTGCATATTATTACAATCACAATGGAGAGATTGACATTATCTTGCTTACACCTGTGTAGTTCTTACCTAAAATTGGCTAATGCTGTAAAACGGCCTTAAGTTTTTAAAAACGAACTCAATATTCAATCTTTTTGGCTCAGCAGTCCGACATTTGACATTCTGTTCTTCTGCAGTGTGTCCACCTAGTGTCTTCCTGGCAAACTCCTACTCTTCCTTCCAGCTCAGCTCAAAGACCACCCCGTCTAAGAAGTCTTTCCTGACACCAACAGATGAACTTGCTCCTTCAATTCCCTATCATTCTACTGCTGCACATAACACATTGGACTATAATTAACTATTCATGTGTCTGCAGCCTTATCAGACAGCAAATTCTATGAGGAGCATAATCAATGATCAAAAGCAACTGATTGAATGTTTCTTTAACTGAACTCATTTATCCATTCATTCAAGAAGTATTTATAGGCTTATTAGGTTCTTATACTTAAGAAAGTGAAGTGAAAGTTTTTCACTTTCATGCACTGGAGAAGGAAATGGCAACCCACTCCAGTGTTCTTGCTGGAGAATCCCAGGGACAGAGAAGCCTAGTGGGCTGCCATCTATGGGGTTGCACAGAGTCGGACACGACTGAAGCGACTTAGCAGGAGCATACTTAAGAAAACACTAAGAGATGTATGTAAAAACTATCAGCATAAAGCACTTAATCTAAAATTTTCAGATTAAAAAACCAAGTGCCACAGCTAACAAAGCACTTGAGGTGGGAGACTCTTTAAAAATAGCTGAAATATGCCCAAAAGTGCCAAACAAGTGAAAGAGTTTCCATGACAAAGACATGCTGTCTGTTTGACAACTGTACAGCAGCAAAGCATCTCTTAAAACATAAGTCTTAGGACTTCCCTGGTGGTCTGGTAATTAAGAATTCACCTTGCAGTGCAGGGGACGAGGGTTTAATCCCTGGTGGGGGAATAAAGATCTCACATGCCAAGACTATACTTTCGGGGATCATGTCTCTGCAATCTACAGATTCAGTGTAATCTCTATCAAATTACCAATGGCATTTTTCACAGAACTAGAACAAAAAATTTCACAATTCGTATGGAAACACAAAAGACCCCGAATAGCCAAAGCAGTCTTGAGAAAGAAGAATGGAGCTGGAGGAATCAACCTTCCTGACTTCAGATTAAACTACAAAGCTACAGTCATCAAGACAGTATGGTACTGGCCCAAAACCAGAAATACAGACCAATGGAACAACACAGAAAGCACAGAAATAAACCCTTGCACCTATGCGTACCTTATTTTTGACAAAGGAGGCAAGAATATACAATGGGGCAAAGACAGCCTCTTCAATAAACGGTGCTAGGAAAACTGGACAGCTACATGTAAAAGAATGAAATTAGAACACTTCCTAACCCCATACACAAAGATAAATTCAAAATGGATAAAAGACCTAAATGTAAGACCAGAAACTATAAAACTCTTAGAGGAAAACATAGGCAGAACACTCGACATAAATCAAAGCAAGATCCTCTGTGACCCATCTCCTAGAGTAATGGAAATAAAAACAAAAGTAAACAAGTGGGACCTGATTAAACTTAAAAGCTTTTGCACAGCAAAGGAAACTATAAGCAAGGTGAAAAGACAAGCCTCAGGATGGTAGAAAGTAATAGCAAATGAAACAACTGACAAAGGATTAATTTCCAAAATATACAAGTAGTTCACACAACTCAATACCAGGAAAACAAACGACTCAATCAAAAAGTGGGAAAAAGACCTAAACAGACATTTCTCCAAAGAAGACACACAGATGGCTAACAAACACATGAAAAGATGTTCAACATCACTAATTATTAGAGAAATCCAAATAAAAACTACAATGAGATATCACCTCACACAGGTCAGTATGGCCACCATCAAAAATCTACAAACAATAAATGCTGGAGAGGGTGTGGAGAAAAGGGAACTCTCTTGCACTGTTGGTGGGAATGTGAACTGATACAGCCACTATGGAAGACGGTATGGAGATTCTTCAAAAAACTAGGAATAAAACCACCCTATTATCCAAAGAAATCCCACTCTTAGGTATACCCTGAGGAAAGCAAAACTGAAAAAGACACACGTATCCCACTGTTCATTGCAGCACTATTTACAATAGTTAGAACAAGGAAACAACCTAGATGCCCATCGACAGATGAATGGATAAAGAAGTTGCAGTACATATACACAATGGAACATTACTCAGCCATAAAAAGGAATGAATTTGAGTCAGTTCTGATGAGGTGGATGAACCTAGAACCTATTATACAGAGTGAAGTGAGTAACAAAGAGAAAGATAAATATCATATTTTAACACACATATATGGAATCTAAAAAAGTGGTACTGAAGAGTTTATTTACAGGGCAGCAAAGAAGAAACAGACATAGAGAATAGACTTATGGGCATAGGGAGAGGGGAGGAGAGGGTGAGATGTGTGGAAAGAGTAACATGGAAACTTACATTACCATATGTAAAATAGATAGCCAATGGGAATTTGCTGTATGTCTCAAGAAACTCAAACAGGGGCACTGTATCAATCTAGAGAGGTGGGACGGGGTGGGAGATGGGAGGGAGGTTCAAAAGAGAGGGGATATATGTGTACCTGTGTTGAGGTTTGACAGAAAACAAAATTCTGTAAAGCAATTAATCTTCAATAAAAAAATAAATAAAATTTAAAAAAAGATCTCACATGCCACAGAACAACCAGGTCTGCATGCCACAAATACTGAGTCTAAATGCTCCAGAGCCCACAGGCCACAACTAGAAAGTTCACGCTCTTCACAACTAAAGAGTCTATGCACCGCAACGAAAGATCCCACGTGACACAACTAACACCCAACACAGCCAAGTAAACAAATACATATTTTTAAAAAGATTAGTCTTTCATATTTAGTGAATGGACTCAACAATTACAATAAAATTAGCTGACAGTGGTAAAGTACTACTTCACCTGGTCAAAGATATGGTTTTTCCAGTAGTTGTGTATGGATGTGAGAGTTGGACTATAAAGAAAGCTGAGTGCTGAAGAATTGATGCTTTGAACTGTGGTGTTGGAGAAGACTCTTGAGAGTCCCTTGGACTGCAAGGAGATCCAACCAGTCAATGCTAAAGGAGATCAGTCCTGAGTGTTCATTGGAAGGACGGATGCTGAAGCTGAGACTCCAATACTTTGGCCACCTGATGCAAAGAACTGACTCATTTGAAAGGACCCTGATGCTGGGGAAGATTGAGGGCAGGAGGAGAAGGGGATGATAGAGGATGAGATGGTTGGATGGCATCACCGATGCAGCGGACATGAGTTTGAGTAAGCTCTGGGAAGTGGTGATGGACAGGGAAGCCTGGTGTGCTGAAGTCTACGGAGTTGCAAAGAGTTGGACACAGCTGAGTGACTGAACTGAACTGATTCTTTTTTATTTATTTTGGTTGCACTGGGTCTTTATTGCTGCACACAAGCTTTCCCTAGTTGCAGAGAGTGGGGGTTACTCTCTAGTTGCTATTCTCTAGGTGCGTGGGCTTCTCATGGAGCAGAGCACAGGCTCCAGGGCGCATGCACTCGAGCAGCGGTGGCTCACAGGCTCAGTAGCTGTGGCTTGCAGGCTCTAGAGCTCGGGCTCAGTAGCTGCTGCACCTGGTTTTGGTTGCTTCACGACCTGTGCAATCTTCACAGTTCAGGGCTCGAACCCATGCCTCCTAGCAGGCGGATTCCTATCCACCGTGCTAACAGAGGAAGTCCTACTTCTATTATTCTTAACTTGTACGAAGACAATCCCAACCTAGCACACAACAGGCCTGAACAAAATAGTTCTAGGATATAATAGCGATCCGGGCACTGATGCAATCTGAGGGGTATTCCAGAACGTGCTCATTCTTTCATTCACGCATGAGAAATCTTTACTAAAGACCTAGAATACAGAAAGACTACCAACTCCTAGGTGGAATAAATATTCTCTGCAAGCCTGCTAAAGCAAAATGGCATTAACATGGAAATCAGACACTCTTGAAGATTTGTCAAATCCAAAGATGAGAAAAAAGCAAAAAAATTCTACCACCAAAGAGCACCCCCGAAAGTCTAGCTGGCTGCACATCAGTCCTGTGGATGCCCACATGACAGTTCTCTAGGGAAGCCCGTGGCTCAGTGGTAAGGAATCCACCTGTAGTATAGGAGACGTGGGTCCAATCCCTGGGTCAGCAAGATCCCCTGGAGAAGGAAATGGCAACCTACTCCAGTATTCTTGCCTGGGAAATCCCACGGACAGAGGAACCTGATGGACTACAGTCTGTTGTTCTTCAGTCACTCATCCACGTCCAACTATTTGTGACCCCGTGAACTGCAGCATGCCAGGCTTCCCGGTCCTTCACTGTCTCCCAGAGCTTGCTCAAACTCAGGTCCATTGAGTCGGTGATGCCATCCAACAATCTCATCCTTTGTCATTCCTTTCTCCTGTCCTCAATCTTTCCCAGCATCAAGGTCTTTTCCCAATGAGTCAGCTCTTCGCATCACATGGCCAAAGTACTGGAGCTTCAGCCTCAGCATCAGTCCCTCCAATGAATGTTCAGGATTAATTTCCTTTAGGATTGACTGCTTAGATAACCTTATAGTCCAAGGGACTCTCAAGAGTCTTTTCCAACACCACAGTTCAAAAGCATTAATTCCTCAGTGTTCAACCTTATTTATGGTCCAACTATCACATCCATACATGACTACTGGAAAAATCATAGCATGATTATACAAACCTTTGGCAGCAAAGTAATGTCTCTGTTTTTTAATATGCTGTCTAGGTTGGTCGTAGTTTTTCTTCCAGGGAGGAAGCATCTTTGAATTTCATGGCTGCAGTCACCATCTGCAGTGATTTTGGAGCCCAAGAAAATAAAGCCTTTCATTGTTTGCATAGCTTCCCCATCTATTTGCCATGAAGTGATGGGACTGGATGCCATGATCTTAGCTTTCTGAATGTTAAGTTTTAAGCTTTTTCACTCTCTTTCACCTTTATCAAGAGGCTCTTTAGCTCCTCTTCGCTTTCTGCCGTAAGGGTGGTGTCATCTGCATATCTGAGGTTATTGATTTTTCTCCCAGAAATCTTGATTCCAGTTTGTGCTTCATCCAGTCCAGCATTTCTCATGATGTACTCTGCATATAAGTTAAATAAGCAGGGTGACAATATGCAGCCTTGACGTACTCCTTTCCCAATTTGGAACCAGTCCATTGTTCCATGCTCAGCTCTAACTGTTGTTTCTTCATCTGCATACAGGTTTCTCAAGAGGCAGGTCAGGCGGTCTTGTATTCCTATCTCTTGAAGAATTTTCCACAGTTTGTTGTAATCCACACAGTCAAAGGCTTTAGCATACTCAATGAACCAGAAGTAGATGTTTTTCTGGAATTTCCTTGCTTTTTCTAGGATCCAACAGATATGGGCAATTTGATCTCTGGTTCCTCTGCCTTTTCTTTTTTTTTTTTTTTGTAAAGCTGCAGCGCGAGAACTGCGAGGGAATGTTCTCGCGAGACCCAGTCTCAGCAGCCTTTCTTCCTGAGGCTCCGCCCCCCAGTCCCTCTGCCTTTTCTAAATCCAGCTTGAACATCTGGAAGTTCTCGGTTCACGTACTGTTGAAGCCTAACTTGGAGGATTTTGAACATGACCTTGCTAACGTGAAATGAGTGCGATTATGCAGCAGTTTGAACATTCTTTGGTACTGCCCGCCTTTGGTATTGGAATGAAAACTGACCTTTTCCAGTCCTGTGGCCACTGCTGAGTTTTCCAAATTTGCTGGCATATTGAGTGCAGCCCTTTCACAGCATCATCTTTCAGGATTTGAAATAGCTCAGCTGGAATTCCATCACCTCCACTAGCTTTGCTCCTAGTGAGGCTTCCTAAGGCCCACTTGATTTCACATTTCAGGATGTCTGGCTCTAGGTGAGTGATCATACCATCATGATTATCTGGGTCATGATGATCTTTTTTGTATAGTTCCTCAGTGTATTCTTGCCACCTCTTCTTAATATCTTCTGCTTCTGTTAGGTCCATACCATTTCTGTCCTTTATTGAGCCCATCTTTGCATGAAATGTTCCCTTGGCATCTCTAATTTTCTTGAGGAGATCTCTAGTCTTTCCCATCCTATTGTTTCTATTTCTTTGCATTGATCACTTAGTAAGGCTTTCTTATTCTTGCTGTTATTTGGAACTCTGCATTCAGATGGGTATATCTTTCCTTTTCTCCTTTGCCTTTCACTTCTCTTCTTTTCTCAGCTATTTGTAAAGCCTCCTCAGATGACCATTTTGCCTTTTTTTCTTCTTGAGGAAGGTTTTCATCGCTGCCTCCTATACAATGTCATGAACCTCCATCCATAGTTCGTCAGGCACTCTTGTCTATCAGATCTAACCCCTTGAATCTATTTGTCACTTTCACTGTATAACCGTAAGGGATTTGATTTAGGTCATACCTGAATGGCCTAGTGGTTTTCCCTACTTTCTTCAATTTAAGTCTGAATTTTGCAATAAGGAGTCCATGATCCGAGCCACAGTCAGCTCCCGGTCTTGTTTTTGCTGACTGTATAGAGCTTCTCCATCGTCGGCTGCAAAGAATATAATCAATCTGATTTCAGTATTGACCATCTGGTGATGTCCATGTGTAGAGTCATCTTTTGTGTTGTTGGAAGAGGGTGTCTGCTATGACCAGTGCATTGTCTTGTAAACTGTTAGCCTTTTCCCTGCTTCATTTTGTACTCCAAGGCCAAACTTGCCTGTTACTCCAGGTATCCCTTGATTTCCTACTTTTGCATTCCAGTCCCCTATGATGAAAAGGACATCTTTTTTTGGTATAACTGGCAAGTAATTTCTGCCATCTTGGAGGTTACTCACTGGCTACAGTCCATGGGATCACAAAAGAGTAAGACACAACTTAGTGAGTGAACAACAATAATAATATGACAATAATTCCTTCTTTCTCAATAAAGCTTCTATCAGTAGGAAAGTGATCAATTCTTGGACATTCAACATACCAAAATCTGAACTGAAGCTAACCCAGGTTCACTAAAGCAGGTGGAACAGAGCCCCAAGGACTGTTCCCCATAAAACCTGGCTGAAATGAACAGCAGATGCCAACATCCAGGCAAAGACTGGCCACTGCTCTCTGGATCCCAAAACCTACTCACTGTTAAACCAGAAATATAAACTTAGGTCAGAATTTATTCTTTTTTCCCTACTCTATCAACATACTTATTTTTAGATGTAAAAACTTCACCAATCTAGAGGAATATACAAGTTAAAAAACTTTCATAGGCTCTCACACAAAGTTTTACAAATAAGCAGTCAGAATACCAATATGTAATAACCCATTTAAAAGGTACAGAAGTCAATTTTTCAAAATTAAACTCAAATTAACACAATTTATTCACCCATATATAATGCATATTATGCTTCTAATAGGCTCCATGTAAACCAACTTCTAATATCCGTCTAGATCCAGAAGTGAGTCCCCCTTCTATTGTCTTGTGGAATCAAGTAAAATTTTACGAGTAAACTAAAACAATGGGCAAATTAAAACCTGCAGCTCTCCCTAGATAAAGGGAGACCCCTAGAGGCAAAAGCTGAAAAAAATTCTCTCCATATCCTTAGGGATCTTAGAGGCACGTCAAGAAGTCTGTCAAAATCCCTTCACTTGGCAATTATTCTCTATGCAGTTTGTAAATTCATTTTATTTTTAACCTACTACTTGTCATCTAAAACGACAATGTTCCCCAAATCCCAGGTGGTGGTTGTCCTGTCGCTAGGTTGTATCTGACTCTTTGCAACCCCATGGACTCTTGCTCAAGTAAATTTCACTCACACACTTACTCTAAATCTTATTCAGTCTGTTGGTTCTGTTGGCAAAGTGGTAAAGAAAAATGAGCATGGGTTAAACTGATTAGAGAGACAGAGATAACATTGATGTGTTTCACACCGGAATATAAGATAATCACATACACAGAAAGATCTGAGATCTTCAGAAGGTTAAGTCAGAAGAAACTATGCTTATTTAATGAGAAGTTATCTTATACAATGTTTACTGACTTGACTGATCTGATCAGAAAGATCTCTAGCTTATCCCTCTGTAGTGGTCACTAACTAAAATGCTCTCAGGCCTCCCCGCCCCCGCCAGCTACAAAAAAAAAAACAGGCTCCAGGGCTGGTTGGAAAAGGGAAAAAATAAAAGACTAGCGGAGAGAAAACCATCAGGCAAGGGGTGGAGATGGACACAAACTGGAGAACCAAGCCCAGACTGCTCCACCACAAGTGGCTCAGACGGTAAAGAACTTGCCTGCAATTCAGGAGACCCGAGTTCAACCCCTGGGTTGGGAAGATCTCCTGGAGTAGGAAATGGCAACCCCTCCAGTATCCTTGCCTGGAGAATTCCATGGACTGAGGAACCTGGCAGGCTGCAGTCCATGGGGTCACAAAGAGTCAGATACAACTTAGCAACTAAACCAGCACCAGACTAAAGGCATTCCCTTTTTTCCCCTCTTAATGCTAAGCTGGCCAGACTATCCACCCTCTCAAGCTGACCTCACCCTCATTTGCTACACTTTGTCTACAGATTTTGGGAACTTTCTCCCCTAATGCAAAATACTAAAGTAACACAAATTATTGGGTTGGCCAAAAGGTTCATTCAGGTTTTGGCCAACCCAACAAAAAAATGAAAAAGGAAAACCAAATGTGTACTTGTATAGAAAATGCCTGGAGGAATATTTTCCAAGGTGTTAACAATAGCTATCTGGGGATGATGAGATTATGAATGTTTTAATCATCTTATTTTTGTTATATTCTTGATTTTCTAATGAGAAGAGAAGAAAGTAACTTAATTTTAAATAAGGAGCATCAAAAGCCAAGGCATGCCCGACAGAGTCCTTACCGCTCTGTAACTGAGAATAGGAGGCTGCAAGACTAAGAGGAAGCCAGAACTGAGTACCACGTTAATCAAGGAAAAATATTTAGTTGCCACATATCACCACTGTGCTGTGTTCAAACATCATTTATTTTTAAATAAGAAAAGAAGATTACCTTTTGTTTAAATAACAAAAGGCGATCTTTGATAAATGAAGCAACTGAATTAAAATTTCAAAGCTGAGGCCAATTAAACTATCTCCCAACGCTTCCCTCACTTCATACAGCCTTACCATAAAGATCAGGTCCATGAGGAGTAAAGACATTATACAAAACTATGTTGAGTGGTGCAATCACCAGCTTCCCGTAATAGTAGCTGTCAATGCCCACCACAGGCACCTAAAACAGAGCAGAAAACAAAGCAATTGTAGAGTTTGGCTACAACTAGCATCCTCACAATGCTAAGAGTATAGACTTCAGAATGAAAAACTGAATCAACTCCTAAGGCTCTCTTTTCCACCCACACCACAGGTTGCTTTTGTTAAAACTTTAGAACAAAATAACGTAAAAAGACAACTCACCAGAAACAGCACTAGAGCAACCAACGACCAATGAAAGAAATTCTTCCACCTCTGTTTCATGATCAGCAGATCAAAGGCAATAGGTAAACTATTTAACAGAGAAACAGAAAGTGGGCAGTTAAATACTCAGAATACAGACTCAAACAGGACAGATTCACACTTAACTCATGCTGAATTGAGAATCAAATGTCTCTAGCAACGACTGTGAGGGAAGAAGGTGGTACAAGAAAGGGTGTCTTCTCAAAAATAAAAATGTGATCTCTTCAGAGGACTCATCAGAGGATGATGCATTCCACAGTGCACAAGAAATACAAATACTCAGCTTCAGAGTGAGCTCCATTTTATACGTATTTATGTGCAGTGGGCACTTACAATATATTAATCATAACTAAACGACCTTATTGTCCTACTCCCACCCTGCCAAATAAACACTTATTTCTCCCTTCCATGATTAGCACTTTAGTAATAAAATAATATTACACACTTTCACTTCAATTCTGATATATCCCTTTCCAATATGTAATATTGTTCCAATATGCAATATGCGCCCTTCTTCCTTTCACTTGAATTTCTCAGGCAAGTAGCATATGTGCGTTGCCTTCACTATTTCTTCCTTAAGGCCTAACGTCAAGTTATTAAGACTGATCTGAGGTCACCAGGAATTTCCTCTCTGCCAGACCCAGTATCTTTCCACAACCCCATCTCCCTTTGTCTTTCTGTTGCACTTGACACAAAGCATCTGTTCCTTCCTCTTTAGACTCCCTGGCTCCATGCTTTTTTCTGGGCTCTTCCCTAGTCCTCCTTTCAGGCTTTCTTCCCTATCCCATGGTGAGCCTTACCATGGTCCTAGCTCCCAAAGACAAGGTTCTACTTTTCTCTCTCTACACTTTCTCAGCAGGTGCTTCAACTCCTGTTCCATGAACAATCACTTTCATACTCATGACTTCTTAATCTAGGACACTAGTCAGAGCTTTACCCATGATCCAGTCACAGTGAGTTCCCTCCCACACCAATCTGTTTACTTACACCGAATCTACCCAGTGTCAACTGCAGGCTCTGCTCCGGCCTCCCCCACGAGATCTCTGCATTTACACGGCACTATCATTGCTATCATCTATTTGGCCGTGTCATGTGGACATCTCTCTATGATCTGAAATTCCACATTCTATTAACTAAATATTGCATTGACATTCCATTTTTTTTCTCCCCAACTAGTTATACTTCCATGAAAATGTTAGCTGCTCAGTTGTGTCTGACTCTGAGACACCATGGACTGTTGTCCACCAGGCTCCTGTCCGTGGAATTCGACAGGCGAGAATACTTTAGTGGGTTGACATTCCCTTCTCCAGGGGATCTTCCCGATCCAGGGATTGAACCTGGTCTCCTGCAATGCAGGCACATTCTCTACCATCTGAACCCCCAGTCACATTTCCATAGCAGCTGCATTTCTCCTTTGATAAGTCAATAAATGAGAGCACAGTGCTGAGTAATTAACTGTGATCCCAATCACTAATCAAAACACCCAAACTCAGAGGTATTTGAGGAACTCACAATGTTGAATGTAGATCCAGTAAAAAGGAAAAGGAATGGAGAGACTGAAAAAAGGAGGATGGAGATGTAAAAATGAGGAAACCATAAGGCCTTGTGAGTCACATTAAAGTCTGGACACCATCACTAGAAAGGAATGAAGTACTGATATATGTCATAACGTGGATGACTCTTGAAAACATGTAAAGTAAAAGAAGCCAGACACAGAAGACCATACTGTATGATTCTATTTATATAAAATCTCCAGAACAGGCACATGGAGTAGATTTTTGTGTCCAGAGACACAAAGTAGATTAATGGATGTCATCTGCTGCTAAGCTGCTAAGTCACTTCAGTCGTGTCCGACTCTGTGCGACCCCATAGACGGCAGCCCAGCAGGCTCTGCCGTCCCTGGGATTCTCCAGGCAAGAACACTGGAGTGGGTTGCCATTTCCTTCTCCAATGCATGAAAGTGAAAAGTGAAAGTCGCTTTTCGACTTTTAAAGTCTGACTCTTAGCAACCCCATGGACTGCAGCCTACCAGGCTCCTCTGTCCATGGGATTTTCCAAGCAAGAGTACTGGAGTGGGGGGTCATTGCCCTCTCCGGGATGTCAACCTAGACAGCATATTAAAAAGCAGAGACATTACTTTGCCAACAAAGGTCTGTCTAGTCAAGGCTATGCTTTTTCCAGTGGTCATGTATGGATGTGAGAGTTGGACTATAAAGAAAGCTGAGCGCCGAAGAATTGATGCTTTTGAACTGTGGTGTTGGAGAAGATTCTTGAGAGCCCCTTGGACAGCAAGGAGATCCAACCAGTTCATCCTAAAGGAAATCAGTCCTGAATATTCATTGGAAGGACGGATGCTGAAGCTGAAACTCCAATACTTCGGCCACCTGATGCAAAGAACTGACTCATTTGAAAAGTCCCTGATGCTGGGAAAGACTGAAGGCAGAAGGGGATGACAGAGGATGAGATGGTTGGATGGCATCACAGACTGCATGGACATGAGTTTGAATAAACTCCAGGAATTGGTGATGGACAGGGAGGCCTGGCATGCTGTGGTCCATGGGGTTGCAAAGAGTTGGACACGACTGAGCGAATGAACTAAAGACTGGTAGGTTTGGGGACAAAAGGAAGTTACTGCTGAAGGGTACAGGTTTCTTTTAGGGATGATGAATGTTCTAAAACTGACTCTGATGATGGTTGTATAACTGTATAAAAACCATTGAATTACACAAGTTAAGTGAGTGAATTATATGGTACATTATGTATAAGGTATATTACTGAATTACATCTCAGTAAAGCTGTTTAAGAAAATGTTTGGACACCACAGAGCAGGGGTTGGCCAACTTTTTATTTAAGGGACCTGATAGTGTATATTTTAGCCTTTGCAGAACCTAAAGTTCTGCTTTGGTCTCTGCTGCATATTCCTCTGTGTGTGTGTGTGCGTGTGCGTGTGTGCACATACACACACACACACGGGCACGCATTCTCTAAAAATGTAAAATTTCTCAGTTCTTGGGCTGCACAAAAACAGGCCACCTGAATGTGTGACCCACAGGCTATAGACTGCCTTCTCTGTGACACAGAACAATGGAGAATCTATTATGGAGTTTAAGACAAAACAGAGAGCGATAAAATCATATTTGCATTGTAGGAAGATAACTCTAGTTTGAGTACGGAGAGGAGATTTATAAGGACTAAGACTACAGATGGGAAGAACATTTAGGAGGCTGCATCAAGGAACAGAGAGAGGTGAAGATAAGAAGATTCAAAAGACATTCAAGAGGCATAAGACAGGACATGAGAAAGAAAAGAGTCACAGAGGATTTTCAGGTCCTGGCCCAGCACAGATGGTGGTACCACTTACTGGGCTAGAAACACAGTGAAGGACAGATACGGAGGGTAGATGATGAGTTCAGCTTTGTACACGTTTAGCTATGTAAATGGAGATATCTAATAGGCAGCCATAGATATGAGGGAGGCTCAAGAGATGACTGGACTAGATATAAAGATATGGGACTCATCAAGATGATGGAGAGACAACAGAAAGTACAGAAGAGGGTCCCACATAAAACCTTGAGAAATATAATAATCTGAGAATGATATGCAGAAGAGAAGAGAAGATTGGAAGTGGGGAAACCAGCCTTTAAAATCCAAACAAGGAAATTTTAAGTGTTTATTCTCTGACTTCATAACTCCCTTTAAAAAATGTATTCTATAGATACATTTCCATAACGCATGTAAAAGAATGTTTGCTAAATTATTGTGTATAATAACAAAAAAGAAACTGAAAACCAAATGCCTACCAACAAAGCAATGGTTAAATAAATTACGGACAGCCATACAATAATGGAATGTTATTGCCAATTCAGACTTAAATTGAACAAAGTAGGGAAAACCACTAGACTATTCAGGTATGACCTAAATCAAATCCCTTATGATTATACAGTGAAAGTGAGAAATAGATTCAAGGGATTAGATCTGATAGACAGAGTGCCTGAAGAACTATGGACAGAGGTTGTGACATTGTACAGGAGGCAGCGATCAAGACCATCCCCAAGGAAAAGAAATGCAAAAAGGGAAAATCTTTGTCTGAGGAGGCCTTACAAATAGCTGTGAATAAAAGAGAAGTGAAAGGCAAAGAAGAAAAGAAAGATATACCCATTTGAATGCAGAGTTCCAAAGAATAGCAAGGAGAGATAAGAAAGCCTTCTTCAGTGATCAATGCAAAGAAATAGAGAAAAACAACTTAGAATGGGAAAGTCTAGAGATCTCTTCAAGAAAATCAGAGATACCAAGGGAACATTTCATGAAAAGATGTGCTCAATAAAGGACAGAAATGGTATGACCTAACAGAAGCAGAAGATATTAAGAAGAGGTGGCAAGAATACACAGAACAACTGTACAAAAAAGATATTCACAACCCAGATAATCACAATGGTATGATCACCAACCTAGAGCCAGACATCCTGGAATGTAAAGTCAAGTGGGCCTTAGGGAGCATCACTACGAACAAAGCTAGTGGAGGTGATGGAATTTCAATTCAGCTATTTGAAATACTAAAAGATGATGCTGTGAAAGGGCTGCACTCAATATGCCAGCAAATTTGGAGAACTCAGCAGTGGCCATAGGACTGGAAAAAGTCAGTTTTCATTACAATCCCAAACAAAGGCAAGGCCAAAGAATGGTCAAACTACCGCACAATTGCACTCATTTCACATGCTAGTAAAGTAATGCTCAAAATTCTCCAAGCCAGGCTTCAACAGTATGTGAATGGTGAACTTCCAGATGTTCAAGCTGGATTTAGCTAAGGCAGAGGAACCAGAGATCAAATTGCCAACATCCGCTGGATCATCGCAAAAGCAAGAGAGTTCCAGGAAATATCTACTTCTGCTTTATTGACCATGCCAAAGCTTTTGATTGTGTGGATCACAAAAACTCTGAAAAATTCTTCAAGAGATGGGAATACCAGTTACCTGATCTGCCTCTTGAGAAATCTGTATGCAGGTCAGGAAGCAACAGTTAGAACTGGACATGGAACAACAGATTGGTTCCAAATTGTGAAAGGAGTACGTCAAGGCTGTATATTGTCACCCTGCTTATTTAATTTATATGCAGAGTACATCATGAGAAATGCTGGACTGGATGAGGCACAAACTAGAATCAAGATTGCTGGGAGAAATATCAATAACCTCAGCTATGCAGATGACACCACCCTAATGGCAGAAAGTGAAGAAGAACTAAAGAGCCTTTGATGAAAGTGAAAGAGCAGAGTGAAAAAGTTGGCTTAAAACTCAACATTCAGAAAACTAAGATTATGGCATCTGCTCCCATCACTTCATGGCAAACAGAAAGGGAAACAGTGGAAACAGTGACAGACTTTATTTTGGGGGGCTTCAAAATCACTGCAGATGGTGACTGCAGCCATGAAATTAAAAGACGCTTGCTCTTTGGAAGAAATGTTATGACCAATCTAGATAGCATATTAAAAAGCAGACACATTACTTTGCCGACAAAGGTCCATCTAGTCAAGGCTATGGTTTTTCCAGTGGTCATGTATGGATGTGAGATTCGGACTGTGAAGAAAGCTGAGAGCTGTAGAATTGGTGCTTTTGAACTGTTGTATTGGAGAAGACTCTTGAGAGTCCCATGGACTGCAAGGAGATCCAACCAGTCCATCCAAAAGGAGATCAGTCCTGAATATTTGTTGGAAGGACTGAGGTTGAAACTCTAGTACTGTGGCCACCTGATGCAAAGAACTGACTAATTGGAAAAGACCCAGATGCTCAGAAAGATTGAAGGCAGGAGGAGAAGGGGACGACAGAGGATGAGATGGTTGGATGGCATCACTGACTCTATGGACATGGGTTTGAGTAGGCTCTGGGAGTTGGTGATGGATAGGGAGGCCCGGCATGCTGCAGTCCATGGGGTCACAGAGAGTTGGACATGATTGAATGACTGAACTGAACTGAGCAGACAGCAGATGCTTAATCATCACTGCTCTTATTAGAATTAAACATGAGAGAAATATTCTTCCACTTCCCAGAATCTTTATATAATTAATTCCCATAACTTTAGCCCCACCTAGAGACTAAGGAGACGACCTAACATTAAGATGGACTTTATGCCCAATAACACATGGGAGATGAATCACGTTAGTTTCTTACCCGAGAGCCGCACTGAATGGCCAGCCTAGGATGGCCCCAGCGGCTACTCCAAGCACAGCAAAGGAAGTTTTGTCCATATACCAGCCAGTCATGGCTATCAAGGTAGTGTACATACAGAAGCTGCTAGGAAGGAATGCTACAAGACAAAAAAATGAAAAAAGGAGGGAAAGAGACAAGGGATTGAGATATACTAGGTATATCTAGGTATCTGTACTAGATATAGGTATATACAGTATACAGGTATATATCCTAGGTATATATACTAGATATACTAGGTATCAATTATTAAAAATGAACCTGCATTGCAAAATGTCAATAACCAGGAACATACTTTGAGCAATGCTATATTAGAAATGAGGAATACAGTGATTCTCCTTAAAAAAAAAAGTTCAATTTTCTGATTTTCATAGTCCTGTTTTTTTATGTACCAACATGTCACCCAATTATACAAGGTCATTTATCTCCTGGCCTGTACTCCAAGAGTACAAGATTCCAGGTTCCCCAGGAATATCCTCAGGTTATATTTCCAGGCAGGAATTATGCTTCAAGAAATTTAGAGCCACTGGGGCTTCCCCAGTGGCTCAGTGGTAAAGAATTCACCTGTCAATGCAGGGAACATGGGTTAGATCTGTAGTCAGGAATATCCCGCATGCTGCAGAGCAACTAGGCCTGTGAGCCACAACTGCTGAGCCTGTGCTCTGGAGCCCGGGACCTGCAAGTACTGAAGCCCTCGTGCCCTAGGGCCTGTGTTCCAGCGCGATGAGAAGCCCGCATCCCAGCTAGAAAGGAGCCCTGCGCGTCACAACCAGAGAAAAGCCTGTGCAGCAACCAAGACCCAGCACAGCCAAAAAAATAAAATAAAATAAATTTAGAGCCACCGTTGACAATCTGTTTCAGAGGAAGTCGGTCCTCTGATAGTCTTCTGAGACTGTCCACGCAGCCGCCTGCACCCCAGCGGAGTTCTCAGAAGCCTTCTGAAGAGCCACACCCGGTAGACGGCAGCGCTGCTCTGCATCCTGGATCCACTGCCATAGGCGGTTTGGCCTCTAGATGTCCCCCTAGTTATTTCATCACATAACTTTCTTGTTGACCACCTTCAGGGTCTCTGTGACAGTAACATTTTATGCAGGCATTTCTATTAACTCTACATGAAAATGCAGACCTGCTTCTCCCTGCTGTTTAAGGGCTTCACCCAGCACTAGGTAAGAAAGCTCAGTACCAATCCCAACAAGAACCACAGTGAACAGGCAGTGTGGTTTAAGAAACTCAGCAAAGGCATACCTATAGCTGATTCATACTGATGTATGGCACAAACCATCACAATATTGTAAAGTAATTGTCCTCCAATTAAAATAAATTAAAAAAAAAAAACTCAGCAAAGGGGTCAGAGGCTCTGTATCAAAGGGTGCCTTTAAGTTATTTGTGCCTTAACATCCTCAACTGAAATTATAAAACTAAAGATACTCCCAGGTATCTCCCTCATACAAGAATCCATTTTAGGACTAGCAAAATAACTAAAAAGACATGTGGAGTACAACCTTCCCAGACAAATGCTAAACAACACTGATGCCATCCCACGCTGCTGATTCCAGCTCCAAGGGGAGGAGAGGAACCTGAGGTCTCTGCCCACTTAGAGGCCAGAACATAGTCTCCTTTAGGCTCTCAAAGCTATTCAGGTAAGAGGCCTGAGGTCTCTGTAGAACATGGATTAAGACACAATCATTGAAGGAAAATAAGTATATATCAATACTTTTACACTAGATACTATTTTTGTGTATATTTAATATGTGTACTAGATTCTGGTACACACAAGTCAAAATTATAATTCAGATAATTACATCTAGTAACTAAATTTTTCTGGGTAACTGGGAACAGGCTACCTTTTAGGAACAGGTCACTCTGGCGCAGGTCAAAAACACAAAGGTTCAAAGGCAGCACAGCTGGAAAGCTACCACTCTACATTAAGGATTTTATTCTAAATTTACAGAAGCTTACTGTAAAAAAAAAAAAAAGAATTCAACAGAAGATGTGTACTTTTATAGAATCCATGGCAAGTAACTGGCATAAAATAGAACCATCAAGACCAGGGTCTTTGAAACCATGCTAAGTCATTTCAGTCGTGTCTGACTCTTTGTGACCTTATGGACTGTTGCCCTCCAGGCTCCTCTGTCCAAGGGATTCTCCAGGCAAGAACACTGGAGTGGGTTGCCATTTCCTTCTCCAGGGGATCTTCCCAACCCACGGATCAAACCTGTGTCTCTTATGTCTCCTGCATTGGGAGGTGGATTCTTTACCACTAGCGCCACCTGGGAAGTCCTTGAGCAAAATAAACTTATTTTCCTTCTGCTAACAGCAAAGAAAGGCAGTGGATGCCTCTGTTTTTCAGCCTTGCAATGATAAAAATATATATATAATATTGTAAAAGAAAGCAACTTGATGAAAATAACAGCTCTACCACTTATGAATTCTTTGACTTTTGGCAAGTCATTTCATCTTTCTAAGTTTCAGTGTGCTAACTTGCAAAAATAAGAAAACATTTATCTGACTTTTATCATAGGATTGTCGTAAAGGTCAATCAAGGTCATGAAGATAATTCCCCGAGTGCATGTTCAAGTCGTGTCCGACTCTCTGCGACCTTACGGACTGTAGCCCACCAGGCTCCTCTGTCCATGGGATTTCTGAGGCAAGAATACTGGAGTGGGTTACCATTTCCTCCTCCAGGGGATCTTCCCGACCCAAGGATCTAATCCACGTCTCTTGTGTCTCCTGCATCAGCAGGCAAGTTCTTTACCACTGAGCCACCTGGGCAGATCACAGGACTCTGGAAATTACTGACGTGTAATACAAATATAACCTACATCTGGACAAGTTCTTCTGTTTGATGCAACTGCAAAATGTCAGTGAACCTTTTATGCCCTCACCTGCTCTTTTCCTTACCTGATGACGAGCAAAACATGCCAGTGCTGAGAACCAAGAAGGCTAGCATCATTCGACTCACATGCAGCCCAAACTTCTTACACACAGCCCTAGAGGGAAGGCAAAGACTATCAACACAGCAGACCTTCAGGATGGAAATTTCAATTTAAAGCACAAAAACAGGCCTGCATCACAGAGAACACTGAAGATCTGAAGTCAAATACAGGACTGTCTCAACAGGTCCGTTAGCAAGTTCATGTGCATAAACATTCTTATTTCTTATGCAGGAGAGAAGCTCTGTACCTAAGAGGAAATGTATACTTTCTATAGATCATGTCTACAGAATAATCTATGCTAGATTACGTCTAACATCAGTAGGAAAACAGCCTGGTGTACTGGAAAAACAACAGACCTCACGGACATAGGTTACAATCTTGGCCCTTCCACTCACTAGCAGAGGCACCCTCGCCTAGTAACATCTCTGTAACATTCCTCGTCTGTTAAATGAGGATAATGGTAATACTTAACTGCATAAGGTTTCTGTGAGGACAATGCATGGCAAATTACTCAGAAGAGTGCCAGGCACAGAGCTGCTCAACAGAGGGCAGTTATCAGGAAAGAAGACTAGGAGGCACACCAAAGTTTTAACAAAAGGTTATCTAAGTCAACGTTCCTCAATAAATTATATACTTCCTTTAACTTCTGTGTTATAGGTCTTTTCAACCCGATACGTAAAACATCAGTAGAGGTGATTATTGCTTCATTCAGTCAATATTTGTTCAGATATAACCATGTGTTAACTCTCCTTGCTCATGTTCTTAATTGTATCACAGGGATTCTTCCTGAAATAATTTTGTTTCTTCCTTAATATATCCTTTAGAAGGTTCTTTGTTGTAAGGATCTGTTCATGGTAAATTCTGGTTTTTGACATTTTTTTCATTTTGTCAGAAAAGCCTTTATGTAGCTCTTGGTCTTAAAAGGTGATTTAGCTGAATATATCACTTTAGGATGACAGTCATTTTCTCACAGAACTTTGAACATATTTTTTTGTCTTCTGACTCTTGAGAAGGCTTTTGTTGGTCTTCTTGACATTTCTTTGTAGGATTTGTATTAGTCCTCTGTCAACCCGTAAGATCTTCTTTAATCTTGGTTTTACACAGTATCCCTGATTACTTTTTATTTATCCAGCTCAGGACATTAGGCTTCCTGAATTGTGGATTAGTGTCCTTTCTCCTTTGATTCTGGAAAATTCTTAGCTATTACTTCTCTGAATACTGCCTCTCCCTATTCTATAATCTCCTAGATCTGATTAGATATAAATCAGATCTTTCAACTCTACCACACGCATTTTTTATCCTCTCACCTTTTTTTTTCCCTTCTGTCACTCTGTACTGCTTTCTTAGTAATTTCTTCAGATTAATCTTCTGGTTTATTTATTAGAAGTGTCAAATCAAGAGAACAGATTTGTGGACACAGTGCGGGGTTGGTGGGGGAAGGAGAGGGTGGGATGAATAGACAGAGTAGCATGGACACATAAGCCTACCATGTGTGAAACAGATAACCAGTGGGAATTTGCTATGTGACTCAGGGGGCTCAGACTGGTGCTCCTTGAGAAACTAGAGGGGTAGGGTGGGGTGGGCAGTGGGAGGGAGGTTCCAGAGGGAGGGGACCTATGTATACGTATGGCTAATTCGTGTTGATGTATGGCAGAAACCAGCACAATATTTTAAAGCAACTATCCTTCAATTAAAAATAAATATTTAAAAAATTTTTTAAAAAGAAATGTCTAATCAGTTGTATATCCTGATGCTGGGAAAGACTGAGGTCTGGAGGAAAAGGAGGCGATAGAGGATGAGATGGCTGGATGACATCACCAACTCGATGGACATGAGTTTGAACAAACTCCAGGAGATGGCGAAGAACAGGGGAAGCCTGGCACGCTGGTTGCAAAGAGTCAGACATGACTTAGTGACTAAACAACAACAACAAATCAGCTGTTTAAACTATCCACTAAATTTTATATATCGATTATTATATTTTTAATTCTACAAGTTCTGTGTGGTTCTTTTTCAAATCTGCCTGGTCATTTTTGTAGTCTCATTCATTATCTTTTTTTATTTCATTGCGGTTGCTGCTGCTGCTGCTGCTGCTGCTAAGTCGCTTCAGTCGTGTCCAACTTTGTGCGACCCCATAGACAGCAGCCCACTAGGCTCCTCTGTCCCTGGGATTCTCCAGGCAAGAACACTGGAGTGGGTTGCCATTTCCTTCTCCAATGCATGAAAGTGAAAAGTGAAAGTGCAGTCGCTCAGTCATGCCTGACTCTTAGCAACCCCATGAACTGAAGCCTACCAGGCTCCTCCATCCATGGGATTTTCCAGGCAAGAGTACTGGAGTGGGGTGCCATTGCCTTCTCCGTTCATTGTGGTAAGAACACCTAATATGAGATCTACCCTCTTAACAGATATTTAAATGTAAAACACAGTACTGTATCAATAGGCATAATGTTGTATAGCAGATGTCTAGAGCTAATTCGTGTTAAGTGAAATATTATATCCACTGATTAGCAACTTTCTGTTTCCATCAGCCCCCGATCTTGGCAGCCACAAGTCTATCCATTCCTTTGCTTCCATGAATTCAACCATTTCAGATACCTCGTGAAAGGGGAACTGTGCAATATTTGCTCCCCTGTGGCAAGTTATTTCACTTAGCACAATATCCTCAAGGCGCATCTACGTTGTCATATCTTTAGGATTTCCCTCTTTTTTTTTAATATTTTTCTTTTTTAATTATTCATTATTTTATATTTGGCCATGCTAATCTTCACTGCTGTGTGAACTTTCTCTCATTGCAGCAAGGAGGGGCTACTCTAGAGGTGAGGTGTGAGGGCTTCTCATTGCAGTGGCGTCTCATTGCACAGCAGGGCGCCTGAGCTTCAGTGGTATCAACTCACGTGTTCCAGATCACAGAGTCGGACATGACTGAAGCAACTCAGCAGCAGCAGCAGCTCCAGCATTTATAATTTATAGACTTTTTGATGATGGCCATTTTGACCAGTGTGAAGTGATACCTCACTGTACTTTTGATTTGCATTTCTCTAATGATTAGCAATGTTGAGCATCTGTCTTTTCACATGCTTATTGGCCATCTGTATGTCTTCTTTGGAGAAATGTCTATTTAGGTCTTCTGCCCACTTTTTGACTGGGTTGCTTTTTGTTGTTGAGTTGTCGGAGCTGTTTGTATATTTTAGAGATTAAGCCCCAGTTAGTCACATCACTTGCAAATATTTTCCCCCAGTCTGTAGTTTGTCTTTTCGTTTATGGTTTTCTCTGTGGTGCAAAAGCTTGTAAGTCTGCACAACACTGTAAATCAACTCTATTTCAACTTAAAACATAGTAAGAAAAAATTTTCAAGCAGTTATCAGTTTAAGGCCCCACGTGTTTATCTGCTTTTATTTCTATTGCCTTGGGAGAATGACCTAAGGAAACATTGGTACAATATATGTCACATAATGTTTTACCTATATTCTCTTTTAGGAGTTTTATAGTGTTATGTCTTATGCTTAAGTCTTTAAGTCATTTTGCGTTTATTTTTTAGTATGGTGTGAGAGAGTACTCTAACTTCACTGGTCTACTAATACATGTGGCTGTCCAGGTTTTCCAACACCACTTGTTAAAGAGACTGTCTTTTCTCCATTGTATAATAAATCCTTGGTTCCCTAGACAAAAGCCATTCTAACAGATATGAAATGATCTACCTGTGGTTTTGATTTTTGTTTTCCTTATGACTAGTGATATTGCCCTCTTTTTATATGCCTGTTGGCCATTTTATTAGGTTTTTTTAAACCACTGAGTTAGAAGAGCTCTTTATACATTTTGGAAATGAACTTATCCTATATATGATCTGCAAATATTTTCTGCCATTCTGTAAGCTCCTTTCCACTCCATTGATTGTTTAATCTCTTATTAGTCTTTTATTTCATGCTTTCAATTCCCTATTTTATTTCTTTAAAAATATTAAATATAATTATTTTATATTCTTATTTTAGTAATTCCTAATAAATGAAGTTTTGTAGGTCAGCTTTCTATTGATGATCTCTGCTGGCTCTCACTCATAATGACCTGTTCCTTTCTGTGCTTTGTCATTTATTTTTATTATAATCTGGTTCACTAGAACTTTATCTATGGTAATTCTTTGACAACTGGATTAAGAATCCACTTCTTTAGAGAAATTTTACTTTTTGATTTTGCAAGATGTCTGGAAAGAAAAGGAAAGTGAAGTCACTCAGTTGTGTCTGACTCTTGGCGACCCCAAGGACTGCTGCCTACCAGGCTCCTCCGTCCATGGGATTTTCCAGGTAAGAGTACTGGAATGGGGTGCCATTGCCTTCTCCAAAGGTGTCTGGGGACACTATTGTTGTTCAGTCACTAAGTCATGTCTGCTCTTTGCAACCCATGGACTGCAGCAGGCCAAGCTTCCCTGTCCTTCACCATCTCCCAGAGTTTGTTCAAACTCATGTCCATTGAGTTGGTGATGTCATCCAACCATCTCATTCTCTGTCACCCTCTTCTTCTTCTGCCCTCAATCTTTCCCAGCATCAGGGTCTTTTCCAATGAGTCGGCTCTGAAGTCGGCTCCAGAGTATTGGAGCTTCAGCTTCAGAATCAGTCCTTCCAGTGAATATTCAGAGTTGATTTCCTTTAGGATTGACTGGTTTCATTTCCTTATAATCCAAGGGACTCTCAAGAGCCTTCTCCAGCAGCACAATTCAAAAGCATCAATTCTTTGGTGCTCAGCCTTCTTTATGGCCCAACTCTCACATCCAGAGAAACCTACGAACCTTTGTCAGCAAAGTGATGTCTCTTCTTTTTAATACACCGTGTAGGTTTGTCATAGCTTTTCTTTCAAGGAATAAGCCCTGAACAATTTACAATAAATTCTAAACTTGGGCTTAGGAGACCACGTAGGTAACTTGAATTCAGTTCTGAATTCATATGAAGACCAACTTAAAGTTACAATCCTCAAAGGTAGCACTGGATTTCTTTTTTTTAATTTATTCTACTCAGAGTCAAGACCAAAGGACTTCTTTTATCTGACATTGTTGGCTGTTTTGCAATGGGAAGACTTTAAGTAACGGTTACTAAGTCCAAATACCTTTTAAAGCATTCTTAAAATAAGATGTTTGTTAGGTTTCATGTAAAAAAAAAAAAAGTAGCTATTTTTATTACTGGGATACTTAAATGCCTAACATTTTCACTAATATTCACTCAACCAACAGTTACTTGGCGGAAGAAAATCATACTGAGTACATATAAGAGCAGTGAGTCTCACAATGGAAATAATTTCCTATCAGTTAAGCTCAAAAGGGGAAGAGAGACATCATGATTTATCTCTTAGGAGCAAAAAAAGGCTGTACAAAATCCTACCAAATAAAGTATTACTCAAATATACACTTACGGAATTGAAATTATAATATGAAGATACAGCATTTATCACCTCAGGAAATTAGAAGTATTTCTTCCCAGTGGTTGGCTTTAAAAAAAAAATTGAGTTTTAGATATAATATCAGAAGCTAGAAGAAAAATGCCTTCTATTTCTAAACACTGTTTCTATCATCAGAGAAATAACCTATGCTCAATTTGGCTCTTATAGTACTTTTAGAAGCAAAGTTTTTATACTCACTTGTAAAAGTAAAGTTCACATATACAGCTCACAAAAGCCAGCAGACATCGTAAAAAGTAAAAGACAAGAATCTGAAAGAAACCCAGAACAAGAAAACAGAAGTCACAGATACAAGTTAGAAAAACTTAAAAGATGAAACCATTCTCATTTGTCAGTGATAATTATAAATTGGTATAATCCTTTTGAAAAACAGTATGTATCAAGAACCATGGAAATGTTCGTACCTCCAAATTTAAGTATGGAAGTATATTTATTGACTACTTCTATGACTTCAGCCCACAAAAGTAACTCAAAATATACGAGGGGAGTTCGAGTCATAAAGACGTTAATTGCAGCTCTACTAATTTAGTAAAAACTATTTAAAAAACTACAAAATGTTCAATTACAGGAAAATGGCTAAATTATGTTACATCTACTTCATGTTATATCTATTCATGATACAGATACCAAAGTTCATGGTTACAAAGATCAAAGTTCACGGTTACAAAGACAGTGGAAAAATTCTTCTCATATAAATCCTATTCACATGACAAGCATCTCTCATACAATTATAATAACTGAAATTATTATAAAATTATAACAAAATACTAAATGAAAACATATATGATTTATACATCACAGTTATAGCTACAGAAATCTGAAGTACATGAAAAAAATAGAAAGAAATATAATAAAATGGTAAAGGTGGTTGTCTCAGGCTAGTGAGACTTACATGTATATTCTTCCTCCTATCATCCAAATGTCTGTAATGTGGTTTTATTAATTTTATGAATACAAATTTTAAACATAAAAATAACAAAATAAAACCATATTAAGTAGCTTTTCTACTACAGTATAACTAGTATGTTTAAGAAAAATGAATACCTCTGAATATAAGCACTATTTAAACATATTCTATGATTACTACTACTGCATATAACTTAAAAGTACTTTCTGTTTTATCATTATAACCAAAAATCAAAATTCCCAAAAGAATCCAAGCAAGTGACCAGCAAATGTCCAAATTCATTCATTAATTCAACAATATACTGAAAACCTGCTATGCACTGATCACTCTTCTAGATGCTACTAGGAATACAGATAATTTTAGTATAACGTATCCACATTTAAGGACTACTCATCTGGTTGGTGAGAGTACAAAAACACATTTAGAAAGTCAAAAACTAACACAAGATAATCAAAGAACTGTACTTGGGAACAGGACAATGATGCCCCATAGTTACTAATATTCAGCATAGTAACTGGATATCAGATCAGTGCAAAAAGACGCAAAAAAGCAAAGAAGTAAGTATAAGAATGGAACAGAAGAAACTAAATTCAGTACGGACAGATGAAAGAGAACCCAAGAAATTCACTTGACAAACTGATAAAGAAATTCAGTGAAATTGAGATCAAAAGGCAAAAATCAATTGTCACAGGGAAATTTGGCCTTGGAGTACGAAATGAAGCAGGGCAAAGGCTAATAGAGTTCTGCCAAGAGAACGCATTGGTCATAGCAAACACCCTCTTCCAACAACACAAGAGAAGACTCTACACATGGACATCACCAGATGGTCAACACCGAAATCAGATTGATTATATTCTTTGCAGTCAAAGATGGAAAAGCTCTATACAGTTGAGAAAAACAAGACCAGGAGCTAACTGTGGCTCAGATCATGAACTCCTTATTGCCAAATTCAGACTTAAATTGAAGATAGTAGGGAAAACCACTAGACCATTCAGGTATGACCTAAATCAAATCCCTTATGATTATACAGTGGAAGTGAGAAATAGATTTAAGGGACTGGATCTGATAGACAGAGTGGCTGATGAACTATGGACAGAGGTTCATGACATTGTATAGGACAGGGATCAAGAACATCCCCATGGAAAAGAAATGCAAAAAAAGCAAAATGGCTGTCTGGGGAGGCCTTACAAATAGCTGTGAAAAGAAGAGAAGCGAAAAGCAAAGGAGAAAAGAAAAGATATAAGCATCTGAATGCAGAGTTCCAAAGAATAGCAAGGAGAGATAAGAAAACCTTCCTCAGTGATTGACGCAAAGAAATAGAGGAAAACAACAGAATGGGAAAGACTAGAGATCTCTTCAAGAAAATTAGAGATACCAAAGGAACATTTCATGCAAAGATGGGCTCAACAAAGGATAGAAATGGTATGGACCTAACAGAAGCAGAAGATATTAAGAACAGATGGCAAGAACACACAGAAGAACTGTATAAAAAAGATCTTCAGGACCCAGATAATCACGATGGTGTGATCACTCACCTAGAGCCAGACATCCTGGAACGTGATGTCAAGTGGGCCTTAGGAAGCATCACTACGAACAAAGCTAGTGGAGGTGATGGAATTCCAGTTGAGCTATTTCAAATCCTAAAAGATGATGCTGTGAAAGGGCTGCATTCAATATGCCAGCAAATTTGGAAAACTCAGCAGTGGCCACAGGACTGGAAAAGGTCAGTTTTCATTCCAATCCCAAAGAAAGGCAATGCCAAAGAATGCTCAAATTACTGCACAGTTGCACTCATCTCACCTGCTAGTAGAGTAATGCTCAAAATTCTCCAAGCCACGTTTCAGCAAAACGTGAACCGTGAACTTCCAGATGTTCAAGCTGGTTTTAGAAAAGGCAGAGGAACCAGAAATCAAATTGCCAACATCCTCTGGATCATGGAAAAAAGGAAGAGAGTTCCAGAAAAACATCTATTTCTGCTTTATTGACTATGCCAAAACCTTTGACTGTGTGGATCACAATAAACTGTGGAAAATTCTGAAAGAGATGGGAATACCAGACCACCTGACCTGCCTCTTGAGAAACCTATATGCAGGTCAGGAAGCAACAGTTAGAACGGGACATGGAACAACAGACTGGTTCCAAATAGGAAAAGGAGTACGTCAAGGCTGTATATTGTCACCCTGCTTATTTAACTTACATGCAGAGTATCATGAGAAACGCTGGGCTGGAAGAAGCACAAGCTGGAATCAAGATTGCCGGGAGAAATATCAATAACCTCAGATATACAGATGACACTACCCTTATGGCAGAAAGTGAAGAGGAACTAAAAGGCCTCTTGATGAAAGTGAAAGAGGAGAGTGAAAAAGTTGGCTTAAAGCTCAACATTCAGAAAACGAAGATCATGGCATCTGGTCCCATCACTCCATGGCAAATAAATGGGGAAACAGTGGAAACAGTGGCTGACTTTATTTTGGGGGGCTCCAAAATCACTGCAGATGGTGACTGCAGCCATGAAATTAAGAGACGCTTACTCCTTGGAAGGAAAGTTATGACCAACCTAGATAGCATATTGAAAAGCAGAGACACTACTTTGCCAACAAAGGTCTGTCTAGTCAAGGCTATGGTTTTTCCAGTGGTCATGTATAGATGTGAGTTGGACTGTGAAGAAAGCTGAGTGCTGAAGAATTGATGCTTTTGAACTGTGGTATTGGAGAAGACTCTTGAGAGTCCCTTGGACTGCAAGGAGATCCAACCAGTCCATTCTGAAGATCAGCCCTGGGTATTCATTGGAAGGACTGATGCTAAAGCTGAAACTCCAATACTTTGGCCACCTCATGCAAAGAGTTGACTCATTGGAAAAGACTCTGATGCTGGGAGGGATTGGGGGCAGGAGGAGAAGCGGATGACAGAGGATGAGATGGCTGGATGGCATCACTGACTCGATGGATGTGAGTTTGAGTGAACTCTGGGAGTTAGTGATGGACAGGGAGGCCTGGCGTGCTGTGATTCATGGGGTCACGAAGAGTCGGACACGACTGAGCAACTGAACTGACCTTAGCTGATACCTGCAATGAAAGTGAACGTAAGTGAGAGTCGTTCAGTCATGTCTGACTCTTTGAGACCCTGCGGACTATAAAGTCCATGGAATTCTCCAGGACAGAACACTGGAGTGGGTAGACTTTCCCTTCTCCAGGGGATCTTCCCAACTCAGGAATCAAACCCAGGTCTCCCACACTGCAGGTGGATTCTTCACCAGCTGAGCCATAAGAGAAGCCCCAGAATACTGGAGCGGGTAGCCTCAACCCTTCTCCAGCGGATTTTCCTAACCCAGGAATCGAACTGGTATCTCTTGCATTGCAGGCGATTCTTTATCAACTGAGCTATCAGGAAAGCCCTATACCTGCAATGAGTTTCTAAAAATATTACAGAAAACAAGATCACATCCATAACAGTAATAAAAAGTATAAAGAATCTAGGCATTATCCTAATTAAAGAATGGGTAAGCTTGACATGGATAATTTTTTTTTGATACATTCTTTAAATTTTATTAAAAGACAACAGAAAAACGAGGTCCAGTGGTTAAGAATCCACCTTCCAATGCAGCAGATTCGGACTCAATCCTGGTAGAGGAACTAAGATCCACAGGCCATGGGGCAACTAACCCAAGCACTGCAACTACTGAGCCCACGGGCTCTGGAGCCCACTGGTCACAACTAGAGAGAAGCCTGCGCACAGCAGTGAAAGATCCCGCACGCCACAACTAACACCCAGTGTAGCCAAATAAATAAATCAATTAAACAATTTTTAAAAAGACACATAAAAACCTGACTAAATGATAAGTACATCATTTATATATAATAGGGATGGAATGATGTAACACTGCAAAAATACTGTCACGCATGCATGCTTAGCCACTCAGTCGTGTCTGACTCTTTGTGACTTCATGGACTGTAGCTCGCCAGGCTCCTCTTTCCATGGAATTCTCCAAACAAGAATACTAGAGTGGGCTGCCATTCCTTTCTCTAGGGATCTTCCTGACCCAGGGATTGAACCCGGTCTCCTGCACTGCAGACGGATTCTTTACTGTCCAAGCCATTAGGGAAATCCACTGATTCTCATATTAATATGTAAATTCAATGCGACCCTAAGCAAAACCTGCCAGAATTTGGGAAGAGGAAAACTGATTCTAAAATTATTTTTAAAATACAATTTTTAAATGGATAAAGTGAAAAATTCATCAGCCACACTACAAAGCCATAATAATAAAAACAATATGGTATTCTCTGACACACTAACCAGAGACATAGAACAAAAGGCCAGAAACATACATGCAAATGAGATGCACAACAGAGATGGTAATAATATCACAAATCAGAAGGAAAAGGAAGAATTAGCAGATGGTTCTGGAAAATGTACTTCACTATATAGCCAAAAATGAAGCTGGATCTTTCAACAATTTATATATTTTAAAAAAAACTGAATGGAGTAAAGCCTTATATGTGAGAGCTTCCCTAGTGGCTAAGATGACAAAGAATAGGCCGGCAATGCAGGAGACCCAAGTTCAATCCTCGGGTCGGGAAGATCCCCTGGAGAAGGAATGGCAATCCACTCCAGTATTCTTGCCTGGAGAACCCCATGGACGGAGGAGCCTGGCGGGCTACAGTCCGTAGGGTTGCAAACAGTCAAGACACAGCTGAATGACTAAACATGCATGCTTATATGTGAAAGAGAAAATTACAAAGTTACTATGAAAAAATACATAAGAATATCTTTATGATCTGTGGTGAAGGATGTCTTTTAGAAAGACCCAAAATCCAACCATAAGTCAAAAACTAATTGGTTTGACTCTATCAGAACTAAAGAAAGGACTACAAAGTTAGTATAGGTGACAGTCTAGGAGAAAGGATTTCCAGTACCTAAAACCTACAAGGGGTTACTATTGAGAACTTCTACAAATCACAAGAGAAAATCAGAAAATTCAATTGAAAAACAGCCAAAGGGGCTTCCCTGGTGGCTCAGTGGTAAAGAATCCACCTGCCAAAGAAGGAGATACAGGTTCAGTTCCTGATCCAGGATTCCACATGCCACAGAGCAGCTCAGCCTCTGTGCCACAACTACTGAGCCTGGGCTGTAGAGCCTGGGAGCCGCAGCTACTGAGGCCCACGTGCCCTAGAGCCTGTGCTCAGCAACAAGAGAAGCCACTGCATTGAGAAGCCTGTGCGCTGCCCCTACAGAGAAGCCCCAGCTCTCTGCAACTACAAAAAAGCCCGCACAGCAATGAAGACCCACCACCGCTGAAAATAAATAAATAAGTAAAAGAAAAACAGGAAAAGGATGTAAACAGGTAATTCACAGGAAAACCAATCTAAATGACTGGTAAATATATGAAGAAATTCTCCATCTTACTATTTGTCAGAAAAATTAATTAAAATGAGGAGCATCTCTCTATGGATACCAAGGGGGAAGGGGGTGGGGGGCAGATGAGGTGGGAGAATGGGATTGACACATATATACTATTATGTATAAAATAGATAACTAACAAGAATCTTGGAGAAGGCAATGGCACCCCACTCCAGTACTCTTGCCTGGAAAATCCCATGGGCAGAGGAGCCTGGTGGGCTGCAGTCCACGGGGTCGCTAAGAGTCCGATACGACTGAGCGACTTCACTTTCACTTTTCACTTTCATGCATTGGAGAAGGAAATGGCAATCCACTCCAGTGTTCTTGCCTGGAGAATCCCAGGGATGGGGAAGCCTGGTGGGCTGCCGTCTATGGGGTTGCACAGAGTCGGACACGACTGAAGTGACTTAGCAGCAGCAGCAACGAGAATCTACTATATAGCACAAGAAAGTCAGTGCTCTGTAGTGAGCTAAATGGGAAGGAAATCTTAAAAAGAGGGACATATGTATACATATAGGTGAGTCAGGGCTTCCCAGGTGGTGAGAGTGGTAAAGAATCTACCTGCCAATGCAGGAGGCATAGGTGAAGCCAGTTCGATCCGTGGGTCAGGAAGATCCCCCGGAGTAGCGCATGGCAATTCACTGCAGTATTCATGCCTGGAGAATCCCCATGGACAGAGAACCTGGAGGGCTACAGTCTATAGGGTCGCAAAGAGCTGGACACAACTAAAGCAACTTAGCATGCACACACGCATAGCTGATTCACTTTGTTGTACACAGAAACTAACAGCACTGTAAAACAACTATACTTCAATAAAAATTAATTTTAAAAAATGAGAACTATCTCACACACTTAGAGAGTCAGAAATATCAAGTGCTCAAGAGATGTTAGGAAGCTGAAACTCCAAACACTGTTGCAGGGAGTAAAAAGCTGAATATCCATTCTGGAGAGCAATATGGCACTGCTCCATGAAATTATGTAGTCCATGGATATATGCCTGGGATCCCATTCCTGAGTGTACAGTTCAGAGAAATTCACACTCCAACCCGTAAGGAGACAAAACAAAGCTGTCCTTTTTTAGAGTGGTAAGAAATTGTAAAGGTAACTGTCACTGCTGCTGCTAAGTCACTTCAGTCGTGTCCGACTCTGTGCAACCCCATAGACGGCAGCCCACCAGGCTCCCCTGTCCCTGGGATTCTTCAGGCAAGAACACTGGAGTCTAGGGGTACCAATTATTACCATATTGTCTTGTGGATCACAACAAACTGTGGAAAATTCTTCAAGAGATGGGAATATGAGACCACCTGACCTGCCTCCTGAGAAATCTGTATGCAGGTTAAGAATCAACAGTTAGAACTGGACATGGAACAACAGACTGGTTCCAAATTGGAAAAGGAGTACATCAAGCCTGTATATTGTCACCCTGCTTATTTAACTTATATGCAGAGTACATCATGAGAAATGCTGGGCTGGATGAAGTACAAGCTGGAATCAAGATTGCAGGGAGAAACATCAGTAACCTCAGATATGCAGATGACACCACCCTTACGGCAGAAAGGGAAGAAGAACTAAAGAGCCTCTTGATGAAAATGAAAGAGAAGAGTGCAAAAGTTGGCTTAAAACTCAACATTCAGAAAACTAAGATCATGGCATCTGGTCCCATCATTTCATGGGAAATAGATGGGGAAACAGTAGAAATAGTGACAGACTTTATTTTGGGGGGGCTCCAAAATCACTGCAGATGGTGGCTGCAGCCATAACATTAAAAGACGCTTGCTCCTTGGAAGAAAAGTTATGACCAACCTAGACAGCTTATTAAAAACCAGGGACATCACTTTGTCAACAAAGGTCCATCTAGTCAAGGCTATGGTTTTTCCAGTAGTCATGTATGGATGTGAGAGTTGGACTATAAAGAAAGCTGAGCGCCGAAGAATTGATGCTTTTGAACTGTGGTGTTGGAGAAGACCCTTGAGAGTCCCGTGCAAAGCAAGGAGATCCAACCAGTCCATTCTAAAGGAAATCAGTCCTGAATATTCATTGGAAGGACTGATGCTGAAGCTGAAACTCCAATACTTTGGCCACCTGATTCGAAGAGCTGACTCATTTGAAAAGACCCCGATGCTGGAAAAGATCGAAGGCGGGAGAAGGGGATGATAGAGGATGAGATGGTTGGATGGCATCATTGACTCAATGGACATGAGTTTGAGTAAACTCCAGGAGTTGGGTGATGGACAGGGAGGCCTGGCATGCTGCAGTACATGGGGTTGCAAAGAGTCAGACACAACTGAACTACTGAACTGAACTGAACTAAACTGTCTTTCAGCAACAATCTACCCTTTACTACTCTGAATTATGATGCTGCAGTTGGGACTCTAGAAGCTACAATTTGAAGTGATAGTGGAAATCCAAGTGGAAATGGAAATTTTAAGCTCTGCATATTGTTATTTCTCTCTGGGGTTTCCCAGGTGGCTCAGCGGGTAAAGAATCTGCCTGCAATGCAGGAGAGCAAGAAACGTGGGTTTGATCCCCTGGCTGTGAAGATTCCCTGGAGGAGGGCATGGTATCCCACTCTAGTACTCTACCTGGAGAATCCCATGGACAGAGGAGCTTGGTGGGCTACAGTCCATAGGGCTGCAAAGAATCAGACACAACTGAATCGACTGAGGATGCAGGCACACATGCATTGTTATTTTGTTACTAAGTCTCTCTTCCTGTATATCTTTCCTTTGACAAATAAGTTCAAAAAAACCCAGAAATTTGATACTAGTTAGGGACAGAGGAATAGAGTTCTATCACCTTCTACAGATGCTACCTTTCCGATTATTTTAAAAAGGAAATGCAATCATGTCTCTCCTCTGTCAAAAACTTTTGATGGTTTCATAATACACTTGAAAAAAAAGAAAGTCTAATTGCCTAAAGCCTGGCCTCTTCCTCTCAGTCTCATCTAATCCACTCCACCACTCACGCTCTCCTCCAAGCATCAGACCTATTGGCTAGGGTCTTTGGACCTGAGGAACAACATGGTGGTAAGTTCCCTGGGTTTTCCTCTGGTCTTCTATGTTCCAGACTTGGAACTAAAGAAGTTGTAAACTAGAAATGCCAATGTACACAGACATAAAAACAACAATCAAGGCCTGCTCTATCTAGCCATAAGATCAAGAAAGGGGTAGCCCAGCAAGAAAGAAACTTTTAGACAATAACCACTCTAATCCAGCCAAGTACCCCAGAAAATAATGTGGCTCCACTTCCACCATCAAAGGTCAGGTAGGAGACAAGGACTCCTTGACAGTGGTAAGGAGCTCCCTCTCCCGGCACAGTGTCAGTGAAGACCACTTGGAGATCTTGGACTCTGCTTCCCTCAAACCTAGCAGTAATGAGGCATATCCACCCTGACCACTTGGGTGGTATCCGTGGAGGACCAGTGGGGAATGCAAACCTCAAGCCCTAATTGGCAGTAACAGTTGGAGAACCCTCTCCTTTTTCTTGCTGTAGTGGTATCAAAAGAAGCCAGCTAAAAGAGAGGCTTAAATAAGAAAAGCAGAATAGTGCAGAGGAAGCTTGCTGGGCCCATGAATAAGATCCAGAATCTCATACTGTAATACCCAAAATGTCCAAGTTTCAACTAAATATTGTTTGTCAAACAGGAAAATCTCAACCTGAAGGGAAAAAGTCAATCGATAGATACCTAAAACAAGATGAGATATTAGAATGATCTGACAAAGTTTTAGAGGAGCCATTGTAAAAATACTTCAACAAGCAATTAAAAACATACTGGGAACAAATGAAACAATAGAGTCTCAGTAAATAAGCAGAAGATAAAAAGAAAAATCAAATTGAAATTTAAGAACTGATAAAATCCAATAATCAAAATAAAAGCTCAATGGATAGACTCAATAGCAGAATGGAGGGGACAGAAGAAAGTGTTGGTGAACTGGAAAACCTAAGACAGAAATTGTTCAATCTGAACACAGAGAAAACAGACTGGAAAAAAAAAAAAAATGGAGAGAGCTTCAGGGACCCATGAGACTATAATAAAAGATCTAACATCCACATCATTGGAGTCTCAGCAGAGGAGAAACATGACAGGATTGAAAAACTACTAAAAAAAATAATAGTAACAGTCAAAATCTTCCCAAATTTGAAAAACACATAAGCCTAAAAATTGAAGAAGTTGAATAAACTCCAAACAGGATAAACCCAAAGAAATCCACACTAAAGACACATCACAGTCAAATTTCTGAAAGGTAATCAGGTTAGGTCTCGGTTAACTCCTAATTATCCTTCAGTATTTTATTTACACTAAGCTCTCCTAATACGCTAACCTATCACACATTGTACTTTTCCTCCAAGACCCACTGCATTTATGATTACTTGTTCCATGTTCGTCTTCCTCACTGGATTTCATGAGGGAGGGGATTGATCACTGTTAAACTCACAGCACTTAACAAACCATCTACCAAATACAAGTTGCTCCATTAATATTTGTTGAATAATGAATAAATGATTCTTCTTCAAAAAAAAGTCCTGTCTTAACAACCAATACATTTTGTCTTTTTCACAAAACTGTTCCAGAGACTCACCCACCTCTTCATCAGTTGTGATTGCTTCCAAGTTGGCCTGCTCTTACCTTATTCGTTTGTAAAATTCTCGCATGAAATGCAGCTGGCCAGGCATGAAGCAACAGGTAAGCATACGAGCGAATGGCATAAGCTGGAGAATATTCCCAAGTCTGAAACCCCTTCCCATAGATGAGGTAGTGTGTCTGAAAGTACAAAATGAATGGATTCAGGGTTATATTGGCCAAAACTTCTTGTTAAGAGGTTGCAGGTAAAGTTTCTAAGCAAAAATATTAAGTAGACAAAGGTACACAAAAATGCTGAAATTGTCAACAAGATTTGCAACTAATGGATGGATAAGAATCAAAATGACCCAATACTGATATATTAAGATACTATAAATCTTGTAAGACTATCGTTTGGCCAACATTGAAAGCTCAGATTTTATCCTCTACTTATTTTTTTAAAAAAAATACTCTTTAGACAAAACAGGAAAGCTCAATATCTTATATTTTTCTAAAACTACCTACACTAAGCATTTATTTTTTTATGCAAAATGTGATCAGAAAATTTCACCTCTGAATTTCCTATAAAAGAGTGTCCAACAGACTTATAAATGTATAAATCAAGAAACAGCAATATAAGCATAGTATGCAGTAACATTGTTTATTTTAGTAAACATCAGTAAAAAAAAAAAAAAAAAAGCCAAAAAATTTAAAGAAAGTCGTTGCCTCTGGGGACAGGTGTTTGTACACAAGATGTAGAAAATAGAGTTACTGCTTTTCTTTTGCACTTAATATTTTTAAACTACCTCAAAGTATTATTTTGATTTTTAAAACGTTTTAAGAAAATTACAAATTATACTGTTTTGTGTAACTGCCAAATTCCTATATCCTTCAATAGTAGGTAAATCATCAGTTTAGAATACAGAAGTGAAAATAAAGTCATTTTACTAGTAGTCAGGAGGATGAGATGGTTGGACGGCATCACCGACTTGATGGACATGGGTTTGGGTGAACTCCAGGAGTTGGTGATGGACAGGGAGGCCTGGCGTGCTGCAGTTCATAGGGGTGCAAAGAGTCCGACACGACCGACTGACTGAACTCAACACTGTATATCATTTGTATCTTGATTAATAACAAGGACCCAAGCAGTGAAATTGAGAACAAAAAGAGAAAACTAGAGAAATCACCTACTGGTTCCCAGTAGTTGAATGTTTCGTCACAGTCCGAGATGTTGCTCAGCAGGGCAGCACATAATCTTGCTGAGAGCAAACACTTGAAAGCAGTAGATCCTTCAGGTGCCCAGACTTGTCCGGCTTTGTTCCCAGATAACCTGCTCAGAAACACAAGTATGTGATAGGAAGGACATGCTAACTAGAAGAACTAAAACTAGACAAAAAGGACAACACGGCAAGAGACACCAAAGCACTTGAGTTAGTCACCTAAAAGGGTGAACCGTTAATTGTTCTGCGTAGAATAAGTGAAGAACGAATTAAGACCTTAATCAACGTTAGTCATTACGTCCACTTCTTCTTTGGCATCTGTGACACTCTGCTTATCCCAAACCAACAAATTGTTCAGTTGAAGGCCACAAGCTTTCGTTCGTTTTTTTTTTTTTTTTTTTCCTTTTCCTGCTGCTGCTGCTAAGTCGCTTCAGTCGTGTCCAACTCTGAGCGACCCTATGGACAGTAGTCCACCAGGCTCCCCTGTCCACGGGACTCTCCAGGCAAAAATACAGGAGTGGGTTGCCATTTCCTTCTCCCCTTTCTTTTCCTAACAAGGTCATTACTTTCCACGGCTTTTATTCATTTCCCGGTCTGTTCAAATGCCCAGAGGCTACTATGTGCAAAGGACATCACCGCGTCCTCCAATTCCATTCGCTGACAGCTCCCTGGCGCAGTCTTAACCTGTAGCCCCCCAGTTTGGACAGAGAGGAGGCTACTGGTGTGGAGAGTGCTGGGCCCCACACAGAAGAGTAAAGGGCCGAGACCCTGGGGGGACTGAAGCTGTGAGGGACAGCCATACAAGGTGCTCTTTGCTCTCTCCAACTAATCCTGGGCCTGGGGCGGAAGCCGCACAGACCTGCACTCCAGGTTTCTCCACTAGCAGCAAGGGCCCGAGCTGGGGGACAGGGCGGGGGGGTGGGTCTCATCTAAGCCCTGGGGGGCGGCCTCATCTAAGCTCTGGAGGAGGGGTCTCATCTGAGCCCCAGCGTGCACCCGGCCCGCAGAAGGCGCGGGGTGAAGAGACTGCGGACCCTCCCGTACCGCGCGGGCGAGACCCTGCCCCCCGCAGCCCCGCTCCGCCCGGCCACGCCCCCGCCGCGCCCGCACACCTACTCGGGCCGCGGCTCCGCGCTGCCCGCCTCCCGGCTGCACAGCAGCTCCCGCAGCTTGTCGGCGGCCGAGGCCGTGTCCCCGCCGCTGCCCCCACTTCCCTTCAGGCGCTGCCGGGCCCCTCGGCTCGCCATGGCAAGCGTGGGAAAAAAAGGTAGAACTCCGCACCCTACGAAAGCAACGAGCGCGGAGACATTGCCGGGGCTGGCAACGGTGTCCGCCGAGGGACAAAAGACCTCGACATGCGCAGAAACGACTAAACTACAGTGCTCCTGGGCCAACTGGGGTAAATCCGGGTTAAGAGATGCTATAGTTATCCCTTCCACATAACTTGTAACTCTGGGCATGCCTCCCTCTCCCTAATTCTCTCTTCCTTCACTTAGCATTCTTCACTCTCCTACATATACTGTCCCTCAGCATCCGTTTAAAAGAAAGCACAAATAGAAAGTGATTAAAACAACTACACGTGGAATACATGGGTACTCAGTTAAAAATCATAGCACACACACAAAAAAAATCATAGCACAGCTATATATCAAAGAGAAAATTCTTTTCAGATCACTGACATCTTGTCCTCTGTATTTTGTCAAGTAATAGGGACAGCCTGTAGCGAATTAACTGCTTCAGAGAGACAAAGCCCTAATGGCAGAATACAGAATTGGAAGAAAAGTGAAAAGCTAAAGAAATTCTGTGCAGCAAATTCAACAAGATGTCAGTCATTGCCATTGCTACTACAACATTATGGTAAGCATTTACTGTGCTTACCATACAGGATGAAATCATCCTTTTAAAATTTAATACAACTACTTTATTTTACCAAAAAGGAAACGGAGGCCCAAGGTTGCATAGCTAAAGAAGTGGTAGAGCCATATTCCACCCCAGGTCTTACTACAAAGCCTGTGTTCTTCCAACCAGGAGACCAGGAAAAAGCTCTTGATTTCATACATTCCTCCACAGGCACCTTGATGATACCACACCAGTGACTCAGGGGTCATGCATCTGTTCCTGACACTCTGCCTGCTCCCCCAGTCGCAGAACTCTGTCCTGCCCTGTGGAGCTCTATGCTGCTGCTGCTGCTGCTGCTAAGTCGCTTCAGTCATGTCCGACTCTGTGCGACCCCATAGACGGCAGCCCATCAGGCTCCGCCATCCCTGGGATTCTCCAGGCAAGAACACTGGAGTGGGTTGCCATTTCCTTCTCCAATGATTCCTCATCCAAGTGATGCCAAATCAAACGTGGGTCTGCCCACCTGCACAGAAAAGTCAATGTACCAACATTGGGCTTTGTTGAAACAAAGTACAGTGTTTATTACAAGGAGAATGGGCAGCTCATGCTCAAAACACCTAAACTACCCCAAGCCTTTCAAGGGAGGTGTTTTAAAGGCAAGGTGAGAGAAACAGTTGAGATGTTCATCATCAGCTCATGGACATCCTTGATTGGTTGGTGATGACGTTAACAGGGTGGTACTTCAGGAGTCAGCCTCAATAACCTCCTGGGGTCTATGTCCTGGTGATCAACATGCAATTAACTTCTTCTATCTGGTGGGGGTTTAGAATCAATAAAACGCACAAGGATATGACTCAAAATAGTATCTATAGCCCTTGAGACAGAACTAGAGTTTGTTTTTTTTTTTTGAAAGCTAAACTATTATTATCTCGCATGACTGATTTGTTTCTGCATATTCTCATTTCTCATTGCATCAAATCTGCTCTTTGTTGGACTTCCCTGGCGGTCCAGTGGGGAAGACTCTGCACTTCAACTGCAAGGGGCGTGGGTTCTACCCTTGGTCTCAGGAATTAAGAACCCACCTGCTGTGTGGCCAAAACAAACAAAAAAAATAAACCTTTGGAACTCAGGGAAGGCCTAGGAGGCTAATGCTTTTCTACAAACAAGAGGCGGCAGGTATGGAAGAGGTTGGGGGGATCTCACCCCAGGAAGACCCTGCAGGGTCATGCTTGGTTTCATGCTTACTAAGCACTATTGGGGTTGGAAGAAAACTGTTAAGTCACATGCTCAGTCACTAAATCATATCTGACTCTTTGTGACCCTATGAACTGTAGTCTACCAGGCTCCTCTGTCCTTGGGATTTCCCAGGCAAGAATACTGGAGTGGGTTGCCACTTACTTCTGCAGGGTATCTTCCCAACCCAGAGATCAATCCCGTCTCTGTAGTCTCCTGCATTGGCAGATGGATTCTTTACCATTGAACCACCTCTGCCCTCAATTAGCTTAAAGTCTATGTGGAAGTGAAGTGAAGTGAAGTCGTTCAGTCGTGTCCGACTCTTTGCAATCCCGTGGGCTGTAGCCCACCAGGCTCCTCCATCCATGGGATTCTCCAGGCAAGAATACTGGAGTGGGTTGCCATTGCCTTCTCCAGGGGATCTTCCCAACCCAGGGATCGAACCCAGGTCTCCCACATTGCAGGCAGACGCTTTAACCTCTGAGCCACTAGGGAAGCCCAAAGTCTATGTGGAGAGCCAAGCAATACATGTGTCCTTAAGAGATCCCTTGATTCACTACCTAAACTTACTCCCATGCCAGTTTTCCTACTCCAATTAAAGATACTTCTATTCTCCAAGTTGCTTGGATCAAAAAACTAGGGATTCTGTTTGAATCCTTTATTTCTCTAACTCCAAAATATTTGTGTGTGCACATATATTTATCAGTAAGTCCTTTGAATTATTTCCCAGTCCAACCGCTTTTTACCACCCAGGTCCAGGTCACCATCATATTTTGTTTGCATTATAATACACTAATTTGTTTCTTTCAGTTCTTGCCTTTCCACATGCTCTTGTCCAAATACAAGAATAAATGACATTTGAAATCAATCATACTTCAGTTACAAAAAATAAAAACAGAAATTAAAAAAAAAGAATAAGTAAGACAGTTATTTCCTTCACAGAGTTTACACTATAATTCTAATCAGCAGAGCCTAGGTATTAACAGGAACATACATTAATTCACATTAGGGCACCCCATTCTGCAGAGTCCTGGGCTGGGCCAATCTCCAAATGTTCTTTAGAGATACAACAGAAAGCCCCAAAATCGAGGGGAGCAAAGTTTAGAGTTAATCACAGTTGAGAGATAATTGTTGAAATCCAAGGAAAGAAAAGTAACAGAAAGTGGCAGAAAGAACATGGGCTTTAGAGTCAGACAGACCCAAATATGAACTCTAAATCTGACACCTATTCAGTTCCATGACTTTAACAGCAGTCAACCAGAGAATAAACATGATGATGATACCAAAAATAATATGAAGCACTTGCAACTTAACCAAGCTAATAAATGGTCTAATTTTAAAACAAAGATCATGGCATCTGGCCCCATCACTTCATGGCAAATAGATGGGGAAACAGTGGAAACAGTGTCAGACTTTATTTTTTTGGGCTTCAAAATCACTGCAGATGGTGACTGCAGACATGAAATTAAAAGACGCTTACTCCTTGGAAGGAAAGTTATGACCAACCTAGATAGCATATTCAAAAGCAGAGACATTACTTTGCCAACAAAGGTCAGCCTCAACTAGGCTATGGTTTTTCCTGTGGTCATGTATGGATGTGAGAGTTGGACTGTGAGGAAGACTGAGTGCCGAAGAATTGATGCTTTTGAAGTGTGGTGTTGGAGAAGACTCTTGAGAGTCCCTGGAACTGCAAGGAGATCCATCCAGTCCATTCTGAAGGAGATCAGCCCTGGGATTTCTTTGGAGGGAATGATGCTAAAGCTGAAACTCCAGTACTTTGGCCACCTCATGCGAAGAGTTGACTTATTGGAAAAGACTCTGATGCTGGGAGGGATTGGGGGCAGGAGGAGAAGGGGACGACAGAGGATGAGAAGGCTGGATGGCATCACTGACTCGATGTACGTGAGTCTGAGTGAACTCTGGGAGTTGGTGATGGACAGGGAGGCCTGGCGTGCTGCGATACATGGGGTCTCGAAGAGACAGACACGACTGAGCGACTGAACTGAACTGAACTGAACTTTAAAAACCACTCTCAATTGATTTAGAGAGATGATATGGTAGAGTTAAGGAAGAGGAATTGACATTGCATAAAATATATTTATATTTGAGGAGACACTCAAGTTTTACTGCCTCTTCAGAATGATAGCATCTAGTGTTTAAGATGCTGTTTTTTTGTTTCCCTGTCATTACTCAAGATCAAAGTATTGCACACCTCTGAAGGTCACCAATCACATTATAGTCTCAGTGACTGAGCCACAGGTGTCTTTTGAGCCAAACAACCAATATTTAAATTTTTAAAATTTTATTTGGCTGCATCAGGTCTTAGTTGCAGCACTCAGGATCTTCACTATGTCACGCAGGATCTTTCTTTGTAGTGCTCAGACTCTCTAGTTGTGGCACACAGGCTCTGAAGTGAGAGCTCAGTAGCTGCAGCGTGAGGGCTTAGTTGCTCTGAGTTATGTGGGATCTTAGTTCTCCGACCAGGGATCAAACCCTTGTCCTCTGCACTGTGAGGTGGATTCTTAACCACTGGACCACCAGGGAAGCCCCTCAATTAACCAATCTTTTACAAAGTAGAAGATTTTTACAAGACAAACAAAAAGTCCAGAAAGTACAACAGTTTACAAACTGGTCTTTTTCCACCCACACCCACAAGGATCACTATGGAGAGATGAGTTTACTAAACTACCGAGGTGTCACATGGAGTCGTTGTTGAATCTCTTTCCTAAGCTGGGACTGCATTGATGCTACCTGTTGCTGGGTCAGGGCCTTGTCACAGGTCTGGTAGGTCAGTCTATAGCAGAGGCTGACCTGTTCGGTCTTTGGATGCTGAAAACGACTCAGGAATTGTATGGATATAACTGTGTCCTGGGACACTGCCCGGGCCAGAGTGTGAAACTCGACTTCATCAAATCTTTTCTTTTCATCTAACCAAAAACTAATATCATGCACATAGTATGGAGGATATAGGGAATAGCTTTTAAAGGGTTCTATTTTTCCAGGGGCAAAATTCTTCAGGAAACGACTATCAGAGGTCCACAGCATCCTCCAATCAGAGATATCCCAGACAAGCATGGCTAAGAGGTCCAAGTTCATACACACACACACAAAACACTGGTCTTTGTGTATCACGCTTGTAGCAGATGTGGTAACAGACCCAATAATCAGGTCCTTAATGCAATCCGGGCCAAAATTTTGAGACTTCACAGTAATCATATATCTTTCCCCAGTTGGTTGAAAGACAAATTCCACTGAGCTGCTCCGCTCAGAGCCCTCCAGCCATGTCTGGGTCAGAAGGTTGTCTAGAATGCCCTTCAGATGATCCAGTAGTGACTGAAGACAGCTGTCCTTCAGATTTTTATTAAATCCAAGGATATACAAAGTCTCGTGAAATGCTGGCATTGTGAAAGGTGAGATGCAGCACCTCTGAAAGACAGGTCCACTGAAGATGTGCAGAGAACCAGGGAGAAAGTCTGGTGCTTGGATTACAGCCTGGATGTGAACCAGAAGAGAAGGTCTAAGGCAGACCTTGGCCTGGCCATACGTTCCTTCATGGGCTTCTTCCTTACTGTCTCTTCTAGCGCTCTTGGGAAGGCTGAGTTCTGAAAATGACACTAGAAAGTCCTCCATGTCTTGTGTTATCCCACTAGTCAGGGACTCAAAATTTGAGTTATCTTCATGGAGACTAACCCAAAAGGCAGTTGATAGGATGTCAGGGTTGTGGGATGTGAGAACACTGGCATCTCCTTGTAGCAGCAAAGGGGAAGAACACTTCAGCCTTTTTAGAGGGAAAGCTTTCCCCAGTTCAGCAATGAGTTTCTCATTTATGGTCTTGATAGGATGACATGAAGGTGCTTCTAGGAAGCCCCTGTTTAAACACACACAAAAATAACTTTTAAAATTATAAATAATGATAATGTAGCTAGAATCAAAAAGAATAGCTTAATAAAAAGAATCAAGTTGATCCAGAAAGGAAACAAAGAAACCATCCACTATAAAGAAAGATGGCATGGGTTTCAGAATTCTGACAGCCTATAATATACCAGAAAATATGATAATTTAAAAAAAAATTTACTGGAGTATAGTTGATTTAAAATATTGCTTTTAGTTTCACATGTACAAATCAGTTATACATATACATAGGCTGTGCTGTGCTCCATTGTGTCTTGACTCTTTGCGGCCCCATGGACTGTAGCCCACCAGGCTCCTCTATCCACAGGATTTTCCAGGCAAGAGTACTGGAATGAATTGCCATTTCCTACTCCAGGGGATCTTCCCAACTCAGGGATTGAAATCATGATTCTTCCATCTCCTGCTTTAGCAGATGGATTCTTTACCACTAACACCATCTGGGAAGTCCCATATATCCACTCTATTTTAGATTCTTTTTCTACATAGGCCATTACAGAGTACTGAGTAGAGTTCCTTGTGCTATAAAATAGGCCCTTATTAGTTATCTATTTTATATATAGAAATATGTGTAAGTCAGTCCCAATCTCCAAGTTTACACCCCCCTGACCCTTTGTAACCATCAGAGAAGGCACTGGCACCCCACTCCAGTACTCTTGCCTGGAAAATCCCATGGACAGAGGAGCCTGGTAGGCTGCAGTCCACGGGGTCGCTAAGAGTCGGACACGACTGAGCGACTTCCCTTTCACTTTTCACTTTCATGCATTGGAGAAGGAAATGGCAACCCACTCCAGTATTCTTGCCTGGAGAATCCCAGGGATGGGGGAGCCTGGTGGGCTGCCATCTGTGGGGTCGCACAGGGTCAGACACGACTGAAGTGACCTAGCAGCAGATCCTTTGTAACCATAAGTTTGTCTTCTACATCTGTAACTATTTCTGTTTTGTACCCCCTTTTTTTTAGATTTCACATATAAGTGATATCGTAAGATATTTGCAGATAATATGAAATTTTTAATTATAAAGAGACTGTGTGGGCCATACTTATAAGTATTCACAGCACAACATCATTAACAATTAATGTAGCATCCTTTCAATGTATGACTGCCTGATTATTAAGTCAATCAGGATACAACTAGAGACAGAAGAAGTTTCTGGTAAAATCAGGTTACCTGTTCAGTTTTCCTACAAGTACTTCTGGTTCCAGAAAAGAAAACCACTGGTCACCCAGTTTGATCCTGGAGATTCTTGGTTGCAAACTTTCAAAAGGTAAGCTCCGGGTGAAGATATGGTTCAAGGCACCTTCTATATGAAAGGACTTATCTTGACTCCTGGCAAAATAGCAGTTATTAAGTCTGTCACTATTAAAGAAAGCAATTATTCCTAAAGGCTGAATCAAGAAATTAGCAAGAAAAAGTGTCAATGGGATTTTTTATCATTAGTGAGAGAGATGGAAAAAGCTTAGATCTGTTATTACCTACCTATATCCAGTGCACTTGTAGCCTGGCAAAGCCTTACAGTTGAAGGGATGTACATCACTTAAAATGAATCCCCCCAGAGCGGCCATAGCAACCACTTGCCAACTGTTGTGCCATTCTCTCATTGGCTTATCAGCAGGAGTCCCACCTTGTCCTCTACACAATGCCACGTGGACTTCTCCGTCTTCTGCAAGAACATCTGCACAGCTAACAGGGATAAGGAAACACCAATCATTTACAGAAACAAGTAGGAATTAGCTGTATATACATGGTTCGTCTGTGAGATAATTAAAACCCAATCATATCTATTTGCAAAGATCTATTAAGACTTCAAACATGCAAAAAAAGGAGCTGGAAATAAGAATTTAAATTCAATGCTCAACTCGTAACTAATATTAGTGGCTGACCAGAAAGTTATCCAACTTCACATTTCTATTGTTCACGTATATTTCATTGAAAAGTCAATGTCTATAAAATTCCTATATGTGATTCAGTGATCAGGCTGTTCTTTCCCATTTAGAATTCACTCCCCTCCTGCTTGTTAAAATTTTACTTGTACTTCAAATACTAACTTAAAATACTGCCTCTGTGCAAAGTTTCATGATAACTATGCTTCATGTTTTGGTATAATAGTATAAAGCACTGTTTTAAGTTCACAATAATTTTATGAGGTAGTTATGTTAATATCTTCAGTTTATGGATGAGGAAGCAAAAGCAAGTAAGGATCAAGTAAACAATCACAAAAACCACAAAGCTATTAAGTGGTGGGTGGGGATTTGAACGCAGATAGTTTGGCTCCTAAATTAGTTTATACTGGCTACTATCATTTTGCATTATCAAAAATAGGTGATTCTCCCTTTTCTGGCCCAACAGTACATGTTTGCACTTGTACTTAGCATTTAGGGTTAAATGTCTGCCTCTCCAACTAGACTGTGGGTTCCTTTGGAGCAACACGTTCTCTTGTATGTCGTATTTCCCAAACTAACATGTCTGAGTGCAGGAACTATGCAATGTACATCTTAAACATTTCACTTGTGAGTGCTCAGCTCTCCTCACCTCCGGAAAAACTTGGCAAGCAGTTCCCTGTTCTTAGCTACTCCAGCTTTGCGCCCACAGTGCGGAAAGTTAAAATAAATTCGATCAAATTCTCTGTCTTGCGGTTCAAAGGCATCTGCCAGGTGGGTGCAGTCCACACCGAAGCGTACCTCGTTACCTGGCATGAAATATAGACAGGAGGATGTGATAAAGCCATGGAACAAGAGAAAAACCCTCCCTAACACGAGGTGCAAAACAGCCCAGGTCCAGGCACACAGCAGGCTGTCTGTAAATGTCCATGGGAAGATGAAGTGCGTGTGTGCCAAGTCGCTTTGGTCCAGTCAGACTCTTTGAGACCCTATGGACTGTAGCCGGCCAGGGTCCTCTGTCCATGTGATTCTCCAGGCAAGGATACTGTGAGTGGGGTGCCATGCCCTTTGGCCCAGTCAGACTCTTTGAGACCCTATGGACTGTAGCCGGCCAGGGTCCTCTGTCCATGTGATTCTCCAGGCAAGGATACTGTGAGTGGGGTGCCATGCCCTTCTCCAGGGTATCTCCCCCACGCAAGGATCGAACACGTATCTCTTAAGACTCGCATTGGCAGGCGGGTTCTTTACCACTAGAGCCACCTGGGAAGCCCCGGGGAAGACCTAGAGCAACGGTCAAGTTCCCTGAATCCCCTCTATTCCCACCCTTTCCACTTAGTGGGGGGGCGCCACAGCTGGGCGGGGCTTCGTGGAGGGCTGGGCTTCGCTACCTCGCTCGCGCAGGCGCCGTAGGTTCTCTCGGACCACCAGATCCCGGGCCAGGTCCGCTGAGCGCTGGGGACAGGTGGCGGTTAGACTCGTGTTTGGATCCAGGGTCTCACTCAGAGCTACGGCAAAAGAGAAATTCCCCTCTCCAACCAACAGGAGGCGCCGTGGGGCCATGGCCCCCACGTGCTCCAGGCTCAAGTTCTCCGAGGCGCTCTTTTTTTACGTCACTTCCTTCGCGATTCTCTTGTGGCCCCACCTCTTCACGCGTAGCTGGTTGATGACGTATCACAGCATCTGGTTGTCTTGACAAACTGGGGCCGCGACGTCCCGAGTAGGAAGATAACCATGAGAGCAAGAACGAGACACCGGCCACCCAATCCCCTCACTCCCTCACCCCATCGGAAGTGTTAAATTCTTTTGGGCCCAAGGGCGGCCCTGAGCGACTTCGTCACACCTGCCTGAGGTCTTGAGCAGTCCCTAGCTTCGGGGGGTTGGGGGCGGGGGTGGGGCAGACAGGTCGAAGGTGAAGTGAGTTCTAAGTGAACGAAGCAGGGCCGGACTGAGGCCAAGGAGAGATGGTGCTGCGTTCTGCATCCTGACTCAGAGGATTTTTAACAGCCTTCATCTCATCCGAAATGACTGCAACCGATTATCATTGTTATTCGGAGTTTTTCCAGGTGATTCTTTCCCCTACCTTTTATGCATTCAAGAAGTGTTGAGTGTTATGCCCCAGGCCTATGGAGGCTGTTCGATATATGGAGGAACAGGATGTGGCCTATGACTTCTCTGAGCTTGTAGTGTGGTGGAGGATGCACGGCGAAAGAGACAATTCTGATTTAGTGAGATGCAGTACTCTTGCCTGGAAAATCCCATGGACGGAGGAGCCTTGGTGTCGGAGTTGGACACGACTGAGCGACTTCACTTTCACTTTTCACTTTCATGCATTGGAGAAGGAAATGGCAACCCACTCCGGTGTTCTTGTCTGGAGAATCCCAGGGACGGGGGAGCCTGGTAGGCTGCCGTCTCTGGGGTCGCACAGAGTCGGACACTACTGAAGCGACTTAGCAGCAGCAGCAGTACTATGAATGGAGTAATTCAGGTCGCTGAGGAGCACACTGAAGGGGACCAAGTTTGAGGATGAAGTGGAAAGATTTTGTGGATGAAGTGCACCTGAGTTGAAAGCTAAGGGGACTGGGGGGGACTACACCTTTCCTGAGTCAGGAGGACTGAAAAGGCAGAAGTAACAATGCAAAAGCATGATGGAAAAACACAGTAGCTGAGTTTGACTGAAATGTAGTTTGAGGGAGATTGGATAACAGATGAGACTGAAAAGCAGGGACCAGTTCATATAGGCATTTTTTTATAGCCTTAACCTTACTCTGAAAACAGTGGCCAGCCACTGAAAGATTTTTAAGTAGGAAGATGACACAATTAAATTTTCATTTTCAAAAATTCTGCTTTCCTATGGAGAAGTGATAGAAGAAGAACAAGGTTGGTGGCAAGGAGTCCAGATAGAAGGTTACTGCAGTAACGGAGACTAGGGCTGGTAGTGATCTGAATTGAGACTTGGTAGTGGAGATGGACTTCCCTGGTGGCTCAGACGGTAAAGCGTCTGTCTACAACGTGGGAGACCTGGGTTTGATCCCTGGGTCGGGAAGATCCCTTGGAGAAGGAAATGGCAATCCACTCCAGTACTATTGCCTGGAAAATCCCATGGACAGAGGAGCCTGGTAGGCTACAGTCCGTGGGGTCACAAAGAGTCAGACACTACTGAGTGACTTCACTTTCAGTGGAGATGGAGGGTAGTGCACTGATTAAAAAATCAACAAGACCTAGTGATTGAATAGATGTAAGGGAGTTGAAGGAGAAACCAAGAGTCAAAGATAAGCCCCAGTTTTCAGGTTTGGACAACTAAGTGGGTGGGGATGTCTATCCTTAACAGCCCCAGGGACAGTGTCATCTGATACATGGCCTGAGGACTTTGTGGGACCAACTGCTCTTAGTTGTCATGCTGTTTGTTGACATAAGTGCATGCATCTATCTTCACAAAGGCCCATGATGTGCGGGCAGTTACCTTTAAACTTACAGTGTTGGCTTTGTCTCTAGCTGTGGAAAGGTGCGTGGGTGATGACCACCAAATCATGGCCACCTGGTGATCTGGGTGATCTAAATTCTTTCTTTGCCTGGAGAACTGGGAAGGCCAGGTTTAGTGTCATCTCTTGTTTTAAAGAATATGGAACGTCAGAGTAAGGTTTGCTGTTACTCTGCTATAAAATCTTCAGACACAAGCTCCTCAACTTCAAAGTATTCATCTTCAGAGAAGGTATTGTCTTGCTCCTAAGCCAAGGGACCAGACTGAACTTTTAACCAAAATTAGAAATGGTTGGCTTTTGATTCCTTACCAAAAAAATTGAAATTCAGACATTGGTCATCTGGTATGTGCAAATTACTATTGATTGGGAGGGTATACAGAGGGAGAGGGTGCAGTAATGAAAAAGTGACAGATCTTGTCCTCAAGGGATGCATATTTCAGTGTAAAAGATTCCACACTTCCTTGAAGAACTCTAACATGTGGTATAAAGTTGCTGCTGCTGCTTCTAAGTTGCTTCAGTCGTGTCTGACTCTGTGCGACCCCAGAGATGGCAGCCCACTAGGCTCCCCCGTCCCTGGGACTCTCCAGGCAAGAATACTGGAGTGGGTTGCCATTCCCTTCTCTAATGCATGAAAGTGAAAAGTCAAAGTGAAGTCGCTCAGTCGTGTCCGACTCTTAGCGACCTCATAGACTGCAGCCTACCAGGCTCCTCTGTCCATGAGATTTTCCAGGCAAGAGTACTGGAGTGGGGTGCCAGTGCCTTCTCCAGGTATAAAGTTATGGATATATAAAAGTGTGAAGATAAAGTTCCATGTGAGACAATTGAGAGAAGTTAACTTGAGGTAAGGCATCATGAAAAGGGAACGCTGTATCCTAAGATGTGGCATTTGAGCTGGGCCCAAAGGAAGGAAACCATCATTTGTTGATCATTGATCTATCATATTTCTAGTTATCCAGCTCTCACTTCTCTGTCTTCTCTTTGAAGATGGCAGTAATTAGTCCTTAAATTCTTACACCTCAAAATCACCAGAATTATTTTCTAGTTCTCCAATAGTATTAGGGTACTGAAGTTCTCTTGCCTTTTGGGGGGGAGTGTATTTAATCCATTTAGTCATCTACTACTGCTGATTGAGAGGGTAGGTCAAAGGATTTATGAACTTGGAAGGAAACAGGATGACAATTATTAAACTGAGAGGAAAGCCTAGATCTTCAGAAGGTGTACTTATGCTTGGCCAAGGACGAGAAAGGGATGTGTTTTCTGCTCTCTGGTTTGTGCAACAAACTTTTCTATTGCCACCTTTTCCCAGAGACAGGTCCTCGCCTGTTTCCTTACAAACCCACACTATGGCAGCCTCATTAATGCAGATGGCCATGCTGAAGTGTGGACGGATTGGAATGATATGTCCAAGTTTTTCCAGTATGGATGGAGATGCAACACTAATGAAGATGCCTATTCAAACCGTACCCTGATGGGCAACTGGAACCAGGAAAGATATGACCTAAAGAATATCGTGCAGCCAAAACCCTTGCCTTCCCAGGTAATCGAACTTTCTCTTCTTTGTTTTCTTCTGTTAGCAAAAGAAACACCAATGGCCATTTGAGAAACAGGAATCTGATAACTTCCAATGCTGAGATCTTTCAGGCTTCTGTTCAGTGAATGGTTGGAAGAGGGCAGCAGTCCTCAGGTGGAACGCTTATCCCACTTTACTATCAAGCTGAATATTACGTTATTGTAAGGCTTCCCAGGTGGCTCAGTGGTAAAGAATCCGCCTGCCATGCAGGAGACACGGGTTCAGTCCCTGGGTCTGGAAGATACACTGGAGAAGGAAATGGCAACCCACTCCAGTATTCTTGCCTGGGAAATCCCATGGACAGGGGAGCCTGGTGGGCTATAGTCCATCGGGTTACAAAGAGTTGGACACGACTTAGCTACTAAGCAACCACAGGGTAATAAAAGGATGAGTATCATGCTTTTTCTCTTGCTTTTCTTTGGATTTCATTAGTCTACAGAAATATTTATCTAATGTCTTCTGATTCAGGTTAGTTTCTCCTCTGGTCCCTGCCAGCTAGATTTGTCATTTATCTTCATCTTGCCCTGAAATCTCCTAAACAAACACACACAGGATATAAAAATTGGTAGGATATAGGTTAATGCCATGTATAGATCTCTGGTCAAGCTAAAATAGTACAGAGCCTGCTAGAATGTATGCCATTGTGTCCTTTATTCCCCAGCTTTGGCTATAGACTCCTGTATTTTTAAACTACTACCTTTTCTTTCCAGTTTGGACACTACTTTGAAACAACATATGATACAAGCTACAACAACAGAAGGCCACTTTCAACCCATAGTAGGTGACCTATTCTTTTTAATTCTTATTGCCTCAGGAGGAACACAAAGAAAACTTAGATGAGTGAATGATTTATCTCTTTTCTCAGCTCTGACAGGTTTCACTGTATATTCGCTCAGAAATAACAAAGAGATTACTTACTAAGACTCCTCTTTTCTCTTCCCTCAGGGTTTAAGCGAGAACCTCACTGGTTCCCAGGACATCAACCTGAGCTGGTTCCTCCTCCATACAAATGCACAGAAAAGTCAACTTACATGACTAGTTATTCAAAGCCTCAAACTGATCATCACTCTGTGTGTGTGTGGAATCCTAGTAACTGCCAGTTTCAGAGTCCATGATTCTAAGAAAGAATAAGTTTCGTTTTTCCAGCATAGAACGTAGGAGGGAGCCCATTTTAAGCACAACTAAGAATTTAGCTGACTGTAGCACAGTTTTACTGTCTGAATAAATAAAGCCCAACAAATTTTCTCTACCCCCACTCTTTTAAACCAAGATTTAAATGTCAAATTTAAGTTAAGTATATTTACTCTTATTCTACATTACGAGTGTTGTAGAACAGCATTGAAAAGAGTTATTTCTTTCAAATCTACAACCACTCTGCTCTTCCCTGCCTTGTGTGAGGGGCAAAGCTGCAAAATCCATCCTGACTTAGGCCACATTTGGCTAGATGCTTTCTGGATGTGAGCCTGGTAGTCATGGTCAGATAAGTTATATTTACTGTCCTCTAATGCATATCCCCTCTTAAGGACTAGAAGAAGAAATATAACTATTTTTATTAATATGGAAAATTTGAAACATAAAAAACTAGACAGAATAGTATAATGAACTAGCATGTACCATTACCCAGCTTCAACAATCGATGACCAATCTTATCTATCCCTATTTACTTTCTCTATTTTTAAATTTTTCTCTGAAATTATATAATTTCATCTATAAATATTTCAGTTTATATCTCAAAAAGAAAAGACTGTCAATTTTTGACTCCCTGATGAAGATTGCCAAAGAAAACTGCTGATCAGACAAAGCTGAGTTGTTTATTAAACCTGTGACAAGGAAGAACCTCATCTTGACACAATCTTGGTAATGATTCAGAAAGGTGATGTTAGGGTAGGATACTTTTAGGAATTTGGGATGACTCAGCCAGTTTAAGATGGGTCTTTCGTTGTGAGGAACTGGCTACAATTGAGAAAAGATTGTGAATAGTTTAGGGTTGGTGAACACTCAGAGGCAATGGTCTTAACATCAGTACTTTCCTTTTTTTTTTTTTAATCTCCTATTTAAGATGACAATGTAATATATGGGAACTGTCTCCCATATATTACCTCCCAAACCTTCATTATTTTTTGAAACAGGTATGAATATGGAATTTATGTTATACATGATGTTGGGTAGTGACTAAGTTTTGTTTATTTCTGTATGGCTATCCAGTTGTCCCAATATTAGTTATTAAAATGACCATCCTTTCTTCACTGCTCTTCAAAGCCATTTTTAATATAAATCAACTATCTGTGTATACTTGGGTCTGTTTCTGGGCTCTCTATTATATTCCATTAGACTAACCGTTGTTTTTTATTTAATCCCATCTTAGCTATAATGCCTTAATTACCTCACTATCTTAATTATGATAATTGTATAAGTCTTAACATCCAGTAGATCAAATCATTTTACTTTGTGTTTCTGCAAGAGCATCTTAGCTATTTTTGACCCTTTGCATTTCCATGTAAATTTTAGAATCAGTTTGCCAAGTTCCACAAAAAAGATAGGATGTTGATGGAAATTGCATTGTATTGTTTGATCAGCTATAGAATTTGAATTATCTCTTACTAATATTAATAATTAATTGGTATATATTTTCCAGTATGAATATTTTATAGACACATGTTTTAAGTTTATATGTTATGTGTCTATCCTACTCCCTAGGTATCCAGTGCATTTCTTATTGTGATAAAATATAACATAAAATGTAGCATTTTAACTGTTTTTAAGTATACAATTCAGTGGCATTAAATACATGTTATGCACAGTGTTATGCAACCATCACCACCGTTTCCAGAACTTTTTCATCATTACAAACTGAAACTCTATACCAATTAAGCAACAAATCCTCGTTCCCCTCTTCTCCTGTCCCTGGTAACCTCTATTCTATTTTCTGTGTCTATGAATTTGCCTGTTATACGTACCTCATATAAGTGGAATCATACGATATTTTTCTTTTTGTCTCTGGTTTATTTCACTTGGTTTGTTTTCAAGTGTCATCCATGTTACAGCCTGTGTCCTTTCTAGGACTTCCGTTGGATTATGACACATTTTACTTCTCTGTTCACTCGTTAGTAGACACTTGGGTTGTTTTCGTCTTTTGGGTAGTGTGGGTTCTGCTGCTATGAACACTGCTGTGCTGTGTGCGCGCTTAGTCGCTTCGTATTGTCTGACTCTTTGCGACTCCATGGACTGCAGCCCGCCAGGCTCGTCTGCCCATGGTGGTTCTCCAGACAAGAATACTGGAGTGGGTTGCCATGCCCTCCTCCAGGAGATCTTCTCAACCCAGGGATCGAACCCAGGTGTGTCCCGCATTGCAGGCAGATTGGATTCTTTACCAGAAGAATCCCTGAGCCACCAGGAGAGCTATGAACATTGGTGCACAGGTACTTGTTTGAATCCCTGCTTTTGATTATTTTGGGCATATACCCATAAATGGAATTGCCAGCTTATGTGCTAGTTCTATTTAACAGTTTGGAAATGCCACAGTTTCCCATAGTGGCTGCACTTTTTTACATTCCCACCCATAATGAACACACAAAGGTTCCAATTTCCCCACACCGTTACCAACACATGTTTTCTGGTGTTTTGTTTGTTTGTTTCCATTTTATAATAGCCATCCTAGTGGGTGTAAAATGGTCTCTCATGGTTTTGATTTGTGTTTTCCTAAGGGCTAGTGGTCTTGAGGATCTTTTCATGTGCTTTTCAGTTATTTGTATATTGTCTGTGGAGAAATGTTTATTCAAGTCCTTTGTTCAATTTTTAAATAATTTTATTTATTTATTTTGGGACTGTGCTGGGTCTTGGGTCTTTGTTGCTGCACAGGCTTTTCTCTAGTTGCAACGAGTGGGGGCTACTCTTTAGTAGCAGTGCACAGTCTTCTCATTGCAGTGGCTTCTCTTTTTGCTGAGCACAGGCTTTACGACACATGGGCTTCAGCAGTTGCAGTGCAAGGGCTCAGTAGTGCGATTCCCCGGCTCTAGAGTACTGGCTCAATATTTGTGGTGCACAGGCTTAGCTGTTCCACAGCATGTAGGGGTCTTCCCAGACAAGAGATTGAACCTGTGTCTCCTGCATTGGCAGGCAGATTCTTTACCACTGCTTTGCTCATTTTTGAACTGGGTTGTTTGCTTTTTTGTTGTTGAATTGTAGATGTTCTTTATATATCTTTATATATTTTGGATATTAATCTCTAATCAACTACTATATGATTTGTAAATATCACTCTGTGGGTTCTTTCATTCCCTTGTTAGTGTCCTTTGATATACAAAAGTTTTCAATTTTGATGAAGTTGAGTTTATCTGGTTTTATTTTTTTATTGCCTAAACTTTTGGTGTCATATCCAATAAATCATTGCTAAAGTCAATGTTGTGAAACTTTGTCTGTGTTTTCTTCTAAGCTCTTATGATTAGGCATTTGATTCTCTTTGAGTTAATTTTTGTGTATTATGTAAGGTAAGGGTCTAATTTCATTCTTTTGCAGGTGGATATATAGTTTTCCCAGCACCATGTGTTGTAAAGATTGTCCTTTTCCTGTTAAATGGTCTTGATGTGTTTGTCAATGATCTTTTAACTGTATATGTGAGGGATTATTTCTGGGCTCTCTATTCTTTTCCTTGGTCTGTGTCTGCCTTTATGCTAATACCACATTTTTTAAAATTATTGTAGTTTTGTAATAAGCTTTGAAATCACAAAGTGTGAATCTTCCAAGTTTGTTCCTCTTTTTCAAGATGGTTTTGTCTATTTCAGGGTCCTTTGAGATCTCATGTGAATTTGAGGGTGGAATTTTCTACCTCTGCCAAAAATATATTGGAATTTTGATAAGAATTGCTTTGACTCTGTAGGTCACTTTAGCTAGTATTAATTTCTTAACAGTATTAAGCCTTCTAATCCATGAACACAGATGAGTTTCCATTTCTGCCTTCTTTACTTTAGCAATATCTTTTACTTTTTAATGTACAAGTTTTTTGCCTCCTTAGTTGAAGCTATTCTATGTATTTTATTCTTTTTTATGCTACTGTACATGAAATTGTTTTCTTAATTTCCTTTTTTATTATTCATTGTTAGTGTATAGAAATGCAACTGATTTGTATGTGTTGGTTGTATATCCGGCAATATTGCTTAACTTGTTTATTAGTTCTAATGATTTTTTTGGTGAAATCTTTAGGGTTTTATGCATGTATGATTTTTGTCTTTTGTAAATAGAGACAGTTCTGCTTTTTTCTTTCCAATTTATATGCTTTTCTTTTTCTTGCCTAATTGCTCTGGCTAGAGCTTGCAAAAATATATTGAATAGAAGTGGTGAAAGTAGATATCCCTGTCTTGATCCTAGTCTTAGAAGAAGGACTTTAAATCTTCACTATTGAGTGTGATGTTGGTTATGGGTTTTTCATATCAGGTTGAGGTAATTTCCTGAAACCTATGGCTGAATTCATAATCTTCAGTCCCAAACTTTTCCTTCTTATATATTTCATATCTTTGTGAATTCCATAGTTTTCTTTTATGTGTCTTAACTACTCTTTCTTATTTTTAATATTATATTAATATATTGCATAATAAGTTCACACAGTTGTTAAAAACAGAAAGCAAATAATTATTTTATATCCCTCTTTCTCAACCTTCCCATTCAAACAGACACCAAGCCCTGTAAATTCTCTCCACACATTATGTCTTGATTATGTCCCTCTTTTTTAACTTTTATTTTATGTTAGAATATAGCCAACTAACAATGTTGTGATAGTTTCAGGTGGACAGCAAAGGGACTCAGCCATACCATTCTTCCTCAAGCTCCCCTCCCATCTAGGCTGCCACATAACATTGAGCAGAGTTCCCTGTGCTATCATGTCCCTCTTTTTTACATCTCTGTCACCTTTACCATATTCCACTGTCCCATCATTTCTTACTCTTGCCCTTTTGGTTGCTGTCTCTATTTTCTATTTCAGTCCCTATTTTTCAATCACTATACCGCTCCCAGATTGAGTCTAAAAATGCAGGGTTGATCATGCTACTCACTTGGTTAAAATCTTTCACCAGCTTTTATAGCCTTCAAAATAAATTTCAAACTCCTTAGCCATGTTTTCTCTACTCTCTGACTCTTTCTTCTTCATCTGCCACGTTCCCTCTCCAGTGCTCCTGCCTAGGCACTTCATGCTGTTCTTCCTTCTAGATGCATTTTCTTCCCTCTTAACCTTGCTAAGCCCTATAAACCTATAAAGAAATCAGTGAGACACCCACTGAGATGGCTATAACCAAACAGAGAGATAACGATAATTGTTGGTGTGGATATTGAGAAATGGCTATAACCAAACAGATAGATAATGATAATTGTTGGTGTGGATATTGAGAAATGGCTATAACCAAACAGATAGATAACAATAATTGTTGGTGTGGATATTGAGAAATGGCTATAACCAAACAGATAGATAATGATAATTGTTAGTGTGGATATTGAGAAATCAGAACCCATAAACACTGCTGGTGGGAATTTTAAGTGGGCAGCTTCCTTGGAATGTAGTCTCAGAAGGCTAGATGGAAAGTTATATATAATCCGGCAATTCCACTCCTAGATAGATACTCAAGAAAAATGAAGACATATGTCCACACAAAAACTAGTACATGACTGTTCATAACAGCATTATTCATTACAGAAAAAAAGTGGAAGTAACCCAAATGTCTATGAAGTGATGAATAGGTAAATAAAATGCAGTAGATCCATGTAAAGAAATATTGTTTATCAATAAAAAAGAGGGAAGTGTTGATACATGCAACCATCTGGAGGGAATTTCAGAACATTCTGCTAAGTGAAAGAAGCTAGTCACAAAGTGCTAGATATTGTATTATTCCACTACATTAATTGTCCAAATATATAGAGACAGAAAGTAGATTAAAGGTTGCTTAGGGCTTGAGAGATGGGCATTGGACGGTGATAAGTCACCATCTTGGCTAATGAAATATCCTAAAATTGATTGTTGTGATGGATATACAACTATGATGCACTTTCAATGGGTGAATAGTATAGTAAGTGACTAGTATCTCAATAAAGCTGTTACATAATTTTGGTCAGGGATAATTGTCTCCAAGATTCCTTTTTTAAAATTTTTATTTATTTATTTCCAATTGGAGGATAATTGCTTTACAATATATTAGTTTCTACCATACAGCAACATGAATCAGTTGTGGGTATATGTCCCCTCGCTCTTGAACCTCCCTCTCTCCTCCCACCCCATCCCACCCCTCTAGGTTGTCACAGAGCTCCCTGCATCATACAGCAAATTCCCACTAGCTATCTGTTTGACATATGGTAATGTATATGTTTCAGTGTTACTCTTTGAATTTGTCCCTCCCTCTCCTTCCCCCACTGTGCCCACAAGTCTGTTCTCTATGTCTGCGTCCCGTTGTTGCAGGATTCCTTCTATGTACAAGGTAGGTAATCCTCTTAAGGGTCCCCAGAGCAGACATTTTGAGTGGACATCATAGAATCTTAAAAAGTTGTGTCTTTTTGTGTGCCCCCTCTTCCACTCTTGTATTAGGGCAAAAAATATGTGTTATTTTTGTAGCTAGCACATAGTATGCACGCAAATAGTTGTTGAATGGTGATTGTAAATCTTCAGATCAAAGATCAAATCCAGGGTAATATTCAATAAAATGTGAAGTTTCAAATAGAAAAAGATTTTTCTAAGAACAAACATGTATCATTCCCAAACCGTTAGGCAAAACTTCCATTTGGTTTCTAAGTGGAAACCAAACCAAATTTATATATCTTATTGAAATTATATATATCTACTATATACCCATTTCCCAAATTTATTCTTTAATAATGATAGTTTTAAAAAAAAAAGGTAAAGTACTTAACACAGTGCACACCTAATAGTAAGTGTTTAATAAATGTTAGCTAACATTAACAAACAAAATAAATGCTAATTAAAATTGCCTCAACAAACTTCTGGCATAATTCAGACATAGAGAATGAAGTAGAATTATGGGTGAGCTAACTATAAAACTAAAGAAAAATCCCTCAAATATGCTGGCCTAGAAAAGTCCTGTACTAATAACAGTGAACAAACAGCTATAGCAAAACATGTGGTCTGGAAAAGAATAACAATAAAAAGGGTAGAGTAACTTGGGGGTGGTAATAATAATAAAGGCAACCCTGTACAAATTTGTCAGAAACATAAATATTACACTCTAATAGACAAAGTATGATTCATTTAAGATCAAATCATTATTTCTGCTTGAGAGATCTGGTAATATACACTAAAATGATTCAAGCTGACACTTGGTTTCCAGAGCATTTTTCCATTTTTCACACTGTTTAATTCAGCCTCCATCAGTTAAGGTGTTTTTGCATACCAGTAACATAAACCCCCCCTCAAAATACACTAGACAAAAATGAGACATAGTACATTCTGAAGTAAGGAAGCTCTAGAGTTCACCAGTTTAGCAATTCAGTGACCCATCAAGGTCTCAGAGCTTTACCATCCTCCTGCTCAGCCATCATCAGTTACCATGGATGCGCCCTCATAGTTTCAAGATGGCTACTGCAGTCTATCACATTCTTATGCTCCAACATGGAGAGGAAGAAAAATCAGTCTCTTTCTCTCTGTCCCGTCTCTCTCACTCCCCCTTCCCTCCCTCACTCTCTCTTTTTAAAAGGTAAAAAGTTTTGCTATAAGTATCTCCTGCAAATTCTCCCCTCACCCCCTACCCCCACCCCCATCTCATTGGCCATAATTGGGTCATAGCCCTTTCAAGACTAATCTCGACAGAAGGAAGGGAGTTTCCATGGTTGATCTGGGTGGAGCTTGGATGAACCTTTCATTCTTCTGAAGCACATAGCTAGGAAGAATATAGTGGATACCTAAACCACTCTGGGGTTCTGCTGCCAAGACTGAAGGTGGTAAATAGGCTACTTAGGCAACAGTGTCTACTACACAGCCATAAAAATTGGCTCTAAGTGTAGAAAAATCTGACTTCTGGCTAGATCATAGCATTTCAGACCCATCCGGGAGCAGTATTTTTAAGAGGAAACATTTTGAACCTGCATAAATTCGCAATGTATATTGTCCTAGCTCCACACTCCTGTATCTTGAAAACTTTTGGCAATTGTTTCACGTATTTTATTTTAGTAGCATGGCCAGTCCCCAAACAGTAGGCTCTGTGAAGAAAAGAATCCTTGTGAGAAATCAGAAATCAACTGCAAGCGGCTACAGAAAAAAAATGAGTTGTTTATAAGCATTTATACCAGGGCTATTTTCATTAATTGAATCAGAAGTTTGTCTAGACTCACAGAAGTGAAGCAGAGGTGTTATTGTAAAGTAGTATGTCTTTCTTTCTTTGGGCTTCCATGGTGGCTCACACAGTAAAGAATCTGCCTGCAGTGAGGGAGATCCGGGTTTGATTCCTAGGTGGAAAAGATCTCCTGGAGAAGGGAATGGCAACCCACTCCAGTATTCTTGCCTGGAGAATTCCATGGACAGAGGAGCCTGCAAACTGCAGTCCATGGGGTCGCAAAGAGCCGGCCACGACTGAGCAACTAACACACACACACACACACACACACACACACGTCTTTGTTTAACCTAAATAAGAATCATTTATTGATCATTTACTATAATTCTTAAAACTTAAGATACATACCATATGATATTACCTATATGTGGAATCTAAAACACGACATAGATGAACATACCTATGAAACAGAAACAGGCTTACAAACATAGAAATCAGACTTGTGGTTGCTGAGGTGGTGGGCAAATGGGGAGGGAAGGATTGGGAGCCTGGGATTAGTAGATGCAAACTATTATATGTAGGATGAATAAACAACAAGGTCCTCCTGTACAGCACAAGGAACTATATTCAATATGCTGTGATGAACCATAATGGAAAAGAATATGAAAAAAAATGTCTATACATATGGATAACTGAGTCACTTTGCTGAGAGCAGAAATAAGCACAACACTGTAAATCAACTGTGCATGCACGTGCTAGCTGCTTCAGTCATCTCCGACTCTTTGTAACCCTAGGGACTGTAGCCTGCCAGGCTCCTCTATCCATGGGATTCTCCAGGCAAGAATACTGGAGTGGGTTGACATGCCCTCCCCCAGGGGATCTTCCCAATCCAGGGATCGAACCCACATCTCTTATGTCTCCTGCACTGGCAGGCAGGTTCTTTACCACTAGTGCCACCTGGGAAGCCTGTTCATCAACTGGATTTCAGTATTTTAAAAAATTAAAAAAAACTTTAACTTTTTAAATGATGGATCAATGAATTGTGTTTTTCCCAGTCTTAGTAAGTGTTCACTAGCTAATTTAAAGACTACACCTGAGAGGCTTGTTTGGTGATAATCACCTGTCCTATTTATTGCTTTTGTAAGTCTGCTGAAGGCAATGCTTATCAGTGGGAAAATATCAAAGTTGAGGATACCATCTCTTCCCTGGTGACATGATTCATTTCAGAGATGCACTAAGGCATTTTCTGCATTGTCATCGAGACATCATTGAGATGTGTTATTGGAACCCAGGGCCAAAATCAAAGAGGGAGGAGAGGTAGGAACTGATCTTCTTTGAGCTCTGCCAAGAGCTTTACCTACTTTTTCTCCTTAATTTACTCTTTACAATGAGTGTAGGAATAAGCACCCCATGTTATAAGTGGAAGACTTAAAGACCATAAAGTTTTAAGTGGTTTGCTAAATTTATCCCATTAGTAAGTGTTGGAAACAGTCATTCAGACTCTAATGTCCCTGGAGCCCCCTAAAACATAATGTGATGATTAACACAAAATATTCAAACGCAAGACAGGTATCTGTTGCTGAATGATATTTATTAGCTTAATAATTTGGGCCTGCCCTTAGCATTAATAAGCTTCAGCACTAGTCACAAGGTTTTCATTCACTGGTGGGGAACTTTTCTTGTTTTAAAAAATGCATTTAGAGAAAGGGCATCTACTTCTTGGGGGCTGCAGTGACAGCCGGCTTCTCTTCACGGGTGATGGGAATGGTGCGCTCGGGGCCGGAGGCCTGTTTCCTTGGTCCATTCACAGTGAGGACCCCATCAGATGACAGGGATGAAGTAATGGCGAGAGGGTCCACGTCAGCTGGGATCCGATATTTCCTGTGGAACTCCCGGGAGATAAAACCATGTTCATCCTAAACCAAGAGAAGAAGGAAAGAGGTAGATAAGAACAGGAAATAGCATCACTTGTCTAACACTCAGACATCCTCCTTCCCCTTAGCTGTGGCCAAATGCATGGCAACATGAGAGAAAGCGAAATGGTTGTTCTGTTGGGTCTATGATGGAATTGCCTAAGTGGTCACTCCTACCAATGAGAATCTGAGAGGTCTGAACAGCCAAACTTCTTAGCTCTCCAAGCCCTGAGCTGTGGATATGTTCAGCAGTATTTCCCAACGGTTTTGGATCAGTGTTTGTTGGGCCCACAGGATTTGGAATATCATCTCGATTTAAAACTTGAATCTCTTAAGGAAGCCCAGAAATTGTCCTGATGCTTCAGGAATGTTCCAGACCAATAGGTATAATAATGATAATAACAAAAACAATAATAAAGACTACACCCAGAAGACTGATCTAAATTAAATCAGCAAAACTGAAACAGCCTAAGGACCTCACACTAGACTATTGGATGCACAAGTTACTGTGTTATAACTAATCAGTAAGAAGCAAACTCACTGAAAAACTCTCCCAGAAAGTAACGAGCAGTTATCTCATTCTTTAGAATTCTCCTGAAAAATTCCATCCCTAACCTTTATAACTCATGCATCTCAAACATTTATTTAGATGGGCTGTCAACTGATTTCCACACGGGTCTAGCGTATTAGGAGCTGAGTACAGCTCTGAAATTTAGGCAAACGAAGTAGTTCAGCATTAAGATGGGCTAAAGAGAATTACGCTAAAGCTGAAACTCCAGTACTTTTGGCCACCTCATGCGAAGAGTTGACTCATTGGAAAAGACTTTGATGCCAGGAGGGATTGGGGGCAGGAGGAGAAGGGGACAACAGAGGATGAGATGGCTGAATGGCATCACCAACTTGATGGACATGAATTTGAGTGAACTCTGGGAGTTGGTGATGGACAGGGAGGCCTGGCGTGCTGTGGTTCATGGGGTCGCAAAGAGTCGGACACGACTGAGCGACTGAACTGAACTGACTGAACTGAAAGAGAAGTGACTTCTGGAATACCTAAAAGTCTCAAATTCAAGGGCCTTCCAAGTGCATGCAGTTAATACAATTATGTAAAACAATCAGATGTCTGAAACCACTATTTAAGTCAGTGGTCTTCAGCCTTGACTGTGCATTAGAATTCCCTAGGGAGCTTTTTAAAAATCTTGATTTAAATGATTTGAGATATGCATGAGTATTTTTTTTTTAATTCCTCTGGTAATTTTAACTTTGGCAAAGTTGAGAACCACTGGCTTAAACAGGAAGTTAACATCCCATCTATCCCTGAGGCAATCAAATCAAAATAAGCAACAAAGATCTGGCCAAAACAACAACAGGTTTATCCCTGTTCCTGACCCCAGTGGCTTAGGACTGGAATGTTGCAGGCCTCAGGGGCTGAGGGCAGTATCTGGCATATAGCATGCCCTGGAAAAAGAGCAGAAGAGAAAGTCAGCTACATACCTGGCGCTCTTCATGTTTGCCATGCACCTCAATCACATCTCCCAGCACCTTGACCTTGAGTTCCTCTGGGGAGAAGTGCTTCACATCCAGGTTGACAGAGAATCTGTCCTTCTCCAGACGCATCTGGAAATGGCAAGGTGGGGACGGGGTAAGAGAAAGGGTAGGAATGTAAATGATACTAGTACAATCTCATCACTCTGCAGATTTGCTCTCTGTCCAGGTCGTTCATCCTCCTGTTTTTAGCTAAAAATTCCTTTTTGAATAAACATGCCCTCTGGCTCAGGGGCATCACCGTAGTGGTACCCCAGGCACAGCACTTGGTCGTCAGGCCCAAACTTTATTTACAGGGACAGGGAAGGAGACAGGCCACCCCGGGGACAAAGTACAAGGACGGGCCGCGGCGTGCCTTGTGCTGCTTCTCCAAGCCAAGGCCTGGCCTTGTCGTTTGTCTGTAAGACAAAGGCCCCTTCTTCTTACTCAGGTCTCTGCCAAGTTTCCCACCCACTCAATCTGGAATGTTCTGCTAGCTCCCATTGTCCTTCCAAAGCCCTTGCCCACTCAGCTCCTGTTTACTCACACTTGAATATTTTTAAACCAGAGTGTTATCTGTGACAGCTTCTGTCACTCTTATCTGTTCACCCCATTCTCCCACCGTCTTAGGACAACTGGGGGGGGTCCCTAAAGTGGACCTACATTCTATTCTCATTAGGCTTGGACCCAGGCCAGCGCCCTGTCACAACCCTTAGAAACCCGGAAAATCATAGGTGAGGGAATAAGAAGGAAGAAAATAGTGGTTGCTGTCTCCAGCTCCATGCAGCAGGGGTGGAAAGCTCAGGATGAGGCAAGACTGTCTTCCTGGCTCTGAAACGTGAGATGACAGTATTTGTCAGGAGTGTGAGGTGTTAGAAGGGGTGAGCAAAGGAGTCTGAAGGCAACTCTTTCCCTGTAGATTGTTATGAACCAAACCAGAAAGGGACATCCTACCCAGAAGATAAGGAATAGAGAATGGCCTTCATAGTGCATGGAAAATGTAACAAATAGGATACAGAGGAGCACACCAAATACAAATAGGTGACTGGGGAAGAGAGGAACTAGGGGCCTCACCCGTCTTCACTGCAGGACACACAAGTGCCTAAGACATGTAGGACCCTTAGGCATAGATTTAGGCCAGGAGGAAAAGGACAGTGGATGGAGATGCTTCCAGAAGGTTCCAGAATGAACTCTCCTGTCCGGGAAAAGGGGAGACTTACCTCTGAGAGGCCAGTGTCAATCCAGCTGGGTGCCCGCAGAAATGAGGGCGGCCGAAGGTAGAAGGGGCTCAGGGAAGTAGAAGCTGGGAAGAGATCAGACTCTAACAGGTGCTCGCCAAAAAACTGGTCAAAGAGACGGCTGGGAGAGTGGAAAGGGAAGAAGGGGCGGCGGATCCAGGGGTGGTGGATGGCGATATCCATGGTGGTTAGGTGAGTGTGGGGCGTCAGCTGGCTGGTCAGCTCCTTCAGCCGCAGCTGCAGCCAGCCCCTTATATACGCAGTCTTGTGAAGCTTCTGGAATGGTGATGTCAGGAGTTTTATTATCCCAGCTCACCGCCCGTTCATGAGGACTTGTGATTGGGGATTTGGCAGTATGACACATACCCAGTACTCACTGAGCTAAGAAAAGAGAAATACAAACGCGCCTGAGCTGGCCAGTGACCTGTCCTGGTCTTGTTTCACTAGCTTTCTGTCCACACCCAATGGCACCCACCCCCACCCCCTCCTCTGGAGTTGGGACTGAGTCAGGAATCCCAAGCGGCGGGCAGTGTGCCCCTCCTCCTCCCCTGCCGCCCTGCATGCCAAGGGAATGGGGCCAGCAGCTATCTTGGGCCTGGGCAGGAACTGGAATCTTCCTAGGCTGGGCCCCAGGGACATTAACTCTTTGTGGGTCCCTGGGGGAGAGCAGTGACCACCAGCATGGCCGTGGCGGGTTTCCACGTGGTGCCCTGGGTTGCGCTGGGTTCAGAGAGGACCCTGACATTCGCGGGGAAGGCTCCTCACCCCACCCCCAAATAAAGGGTAGAATGTTGTTTGCATCTTTCACTTTCCGCGGCTGGCAGAACCTTAAACCGAGGGGAGAGCTGTATGAAGTGGGGTGCCGATTGTCTGCCACTGGGGAGGAGAAGAGGAGGTGGAGAAAAACGTGCAAACTGTTGGTGAGGGTCTCAGCGAGGCCTCTCCCGGCCGTGGGCAGCAGCCTCTCCACGCCGGCTCGCTTCCCAGCCCCGACCCCCAGCTGTCCCGGTGCGGGGTGGGGGGGGGGGTGTTGGGGTGGAGGTGCAGGGCGGGAGAGGCTTGTGACAGCTGAAGGGTGTGCAGGGGAGGGGACGGGGGTCCAGGCGGCGCGGGTCACACGCTGGTCGCGGGCTCTCGCCGCCCCTCCCCCGCCGGGCTCCGCACTATTTTGGGTGGTGTAGACCCCGCCCCCACCCCCGCCGCGCCCCGGCTCCGCGGCAGCTGGAGGGGTCCCGCCGCGCCTGTTGGGGCCGCACCTCGGACCGGGGCCGCCGGCGCGTCTGCAGCCATGTCGGGCCGCTCGGTGCCACATGCCCACCCGGCCACCGCCGAGTACGAGTTTGCCAACCCGAGCCGCCTGGGCGAGCAGCGCTTCGGGGAAGGTATGGCACGGACGCCACCCCACCCCTCTTGCCTCCCACCCCCACCTCCGGAGATTCTGGGCTGACCTCCCAATGGTAACTGGCCTCCACCCCACTCCGGGCTTAACTGAACTCCTGGGGCGAGTCATCTCCCACCCCAGACTCCCCCCTCGCCGCCCCCTCCAAGCCGGGCGCGCTCCCCTTCCTATTGGCCTCGGTGCAGATGCTGCCCGCAGGGCTCGGAATCTGCCCCTAAGCGACCCCCACCCCACCCCACCCTACCCCGCCCCCCAGGGCCTTTCCCCCCTCTTCGGCCCACCCAGACCCCGTTTGCCTTGCTCTCCTCTACCCCAGTGTATCCCCTTTCTCCATCCCCTCTCCCCAGCCGCCTCCCTGCAGCCTGCGGGACCCTCCCCTGCTTCTCCTTCCTCGGCTGCCGCCTTCAGCAGGCCTCCTGCTCTCTCACTTCATCCTCCTTCATCCCGCCCTCTCGCTTTCTCTCTCTCTCTGTCCCGCAGGCCTCCTGCCAGAAGAGATCCTGACCCCTACCCTCTACCACGGCTACTATGTCCGGCCCCGGGCCGCGCCAGGTGGGGAGGGCAGCCGGGCAGGGGCCTCCGAGCTTCGGCTCAGCGAGGGCAAGTTCCAGGCGTTTCTGGACGTGAGCCACTTTACCCCAGATGAGGTGACCGTGAGGACTGTGGACAACCTCCTGGAGGTGTCCGCCCGGCACCCGCAGCGCCTGGACCGCCACGGCTTCGTGTCGCGCGAGTTCTGCCGCACCTACGTCCTGCCCGCCGACGTTGACCCCTGGCGGGTCCGCGCCGCGCTCTCCCACGACGGCATCCTCAACCTGGAGGCGCCTCGAGGCGGCCGACATTTGGACACAGAGGTCAACGAGGTCTACATCTCCTTGCTCCCAGCGCCCCCTGATCCAGAGGAAGAGGAGGAGGCCGTCGGTGTTGAGCCCTGAGCGCCACAGACCCAGCACCCACTGAACCCCTTTCTAGTTCCCGGCCCCTGATAGAAGCAGCTGCCCAGCACCCCGGAGGTAGCCGCATCCTTGGGGGAAGGGAAACGTGCATGGTCACAGTGTATGGTTTGGTCCCTTGGGACGTGTCATAGCATTTTTTTTGTTTGTTTGTGTCGTTTAGTTTTGGGTGGAGCTGAATAAACCCAAATCTCAGGGCCTTGTTGTGCTGCTCCCTATTCTGTGGCCTGGAGGAGGGCATGGGCAGGGAAGGAGACAAAAACGTCCTCAGTTAGGTGGACCCAACTTCACAGCACTCTGAACTCACGCGTGGATGCTGAGATCACATCCGGAAGCTGACACTGGCTCCACATCAAATTCCTGGCCAGGATTTTCTCACAGTGCAACAAAAGAGAGTGTGATCCTGGGAGGGGAAAGGGATATGTCATCCAAACAGCCCGGAGGGCACTGTCTGAGCTGGTGATTAGAGACACAAAAACAAGGGTCTCCAGACTGTCTGGCCTGTTTTGGGTAGGGGTTGGGAAAACGGCTTTTGGATGCAGAGATGCCTAAAGCCCTGGTCTGCCCACGGAAATTGGCCTCTGATTCTGAGGGATCGAGAATGCAGAGCCAGCAACATAGACACAGAAGCCTCTGCCATTGTTGCTGAACCACAAAGTTTCCCCACTCTCTGCCTGGGAGAGAAAGCACTTGTTTCTAGTCGTGATACATCCCAAAGAGAGGAATCCCTGCATCCCTCCACCCAGTCCAAGGGTATTGGTTTGGTGATGATGGCCAGGGAAGCTTCCTTTGGCAGTAGAGTCTCAGTACTAGGAGTATGGTGTATTCAAAAAAGCCTGGAGGGTTGACCTCTTAATTTCTTTCTGTAATCAAGACAGCGTGAATGTGTATGATTGGAGGAATGAATGCGCAGAAGACCTCCTTGACCCCAAATACATCTTCTACTAGGTTGTAATGGACATCTGAAATTATCCCATTAAAGTGGTTGGTTGATTCTTAACTTTTTCATAGACCCTTTTGAGAAAATCTTACAAAAGCAATAGATCCTCTTACCAGAAAAATACACATGCTCTGAAATGTGGTGCACAATTTGAACAGGTTCACACAGCTCTTGAGATCCATTTATATGCCCTCTTAAGGATCTGTGGACTCCCAGGAAAAGAACCCTCACTTAAATAATTCAATTCTTGGTTAAAAGATTGCCATCTGTTAAAAATTAAAGCATGCCTTAGAGAAATAACTATTGATACATTCTTTTGTTCACTCATTCAACAAATATTTATTTAACCCCCAAGTAACATGGCATGGAGGTTATACACTGTAAATATAAATTTAAAACTATGGTCCTTTGCTGTCTACTCTCAAGAATCTTAACATCTAGTTGAGAAGAAAAGTAATTTTAAAAGGATCCTCTTTAGACTTCTATTACAACAGCTTTGCTTTGATCTGTTTTATAATTTTACTTGAGCTTCCTTTAAAAGAAAAGTTTCCTTAGCTAGAAAAAAATTGCAACCTCTGATTTTGTCCAAATCCCCAATCCATTCAAACACTCTGAAGATTCTTAGTCAACTGCTGGGACGTTTTCAGTGACAGAGAGCTTAGAACTTCATAAAGTAGCTCACTTCATTTTCTTTTTGGACACATCTGTTATAAATTCTTCCTTCTATTGAACCAAAATCTGCATTTCAGTAACTTTTTCCCACTGGTTTTCTTTCCCAGTAAAACATACCTAATTCTTTTAACCATATTTTATGGGACTTTCCATACCACTTACAACTCAGACAACTTTCTCTTGAATACACTGCCTCTTGAAGTGTAACTTGAAATTCAACATGTAAACCTAAAACTGTTATTCCAATCATGCACTGACTGGTACATATTTCAGTGGAATAATCAATACCCTTGTTTATCACTCTGCTGCTGCTGCTGCTAAGTCGCTTCAGTCGTGTCCAACTCTGCAATCTCATAGACGGCAGCCCACCAGGCTCCCCCATCCCTGGCATTCTCCAGACTAGAACACTGGAATGGGTTGCCATTTCCTTCTCCAATGCATGAAAGTGAAAAGTGAAAGTGAAGTCACTCAGTCGTGTCCAACTCTTAGCAACCCCATGGACTGCAGCCTACCAGGCTCCTCCGTCCATGGAATTTTCCAGGCAAGAGGACTGGAGTGGGGCGCCATTGCCTTCTCCAGTTTATCACTCTAGACTTCTATTAATGCTGCTTAAAGTGTATCAGGTTTTCTGACTGCCACAACACAGTGCTGGTTCCTTTGGAGTGCGTTTTCCTTTAAATTAGAGAAAGTAGCTGAAAAGGGACCAGATTATGAACAGCTTTGAGTTCCAGGCTAAGAAGTTTGGGTAACAGGATGAAAAGAATACAGTTAATAGTAGAGTACAGAGTGGTTTGCCAGGGAGAAGCATGGCCATGAAATAAGAGGCTAGTGCAATGGTTTGGCACCAGATAATAAGGCAAGATGCTATACCATCTAACAATTAGCTGAGAACAAAAAATAATAATAATAACCATAGCTAGGACTTACTGAAAGGGTCCCATGTGTCAGGTCCTGGATTAGAGTTTTATATACATTATCTCACTTAATTTTCACCCCAATCCTATAAGTCTGTCACTGTTTTTATCCCTGTTTTTCATAAAGAAAGAAGATGGAGGAAGAATGAAGAGTCCAGGGTACTCTCTGTGGAGTACAGGGCTGAGTGCTGGATTCTGAACATCCTTAAGGGACACACAAATAATTGGGTGTTTAAACAATACACTAAAGATGGGGTGGGAACACTGCAGTATTGGTCCAAAAATTCTCCAAGAGTCCCTATTTTCTACTAAGGAATTTGCTCAACTACATCCTACTTGCCAATGAGTGTGGAATGAGTCTAATTTTGGTCATTGGAGAAGCTGAGTTGAGATTAAATGGAGATTCCATAGTTCTGTACTGACAAGGGAGAAGTGAATGGTTAAGAAGTGCTGAGATCACTCCAATCATAAAATCAGAAAGGGCATTAAGTAATGAGTTCAGTCCTCTATTTTCACAGGTCCTAGAAAAAAAGTGATTTGCCCACATTCATTCCACTAGCAAGAGAGAACACAAAAGGAATACATTTCCCTAAATTTTAGTTTCCAAAAGAGTCCAGTCTTCAAACCCAGATTCTGGACAAGGATAATAAGAGACTGATACCAGTAACCATCAAAGTGAAACGCAATTAAACCTGAGTAGTGCTGGGGACACATAGGTAAGACTTTTATTATAGAAGATATATTTCAATGACAGTGTGATGTAGTAGAAAGACATTTCCTAAGGAAACCCAGAACCCTTTTCTGTCTCAGGTTTCTTTTTACTGAAGCTTGAGGCTCAGAGTTGACACTTCTCAAAGCAGCTCCAAATCCCGAAGGTGAGATCGCTCTCACCTGGAGCTCGTGTGTGTTCCTTTACCCTCCGGCTGGAAGCAGTCACCTGGGAATCTTTCCAGCAGGTGGCTTCCAAAGTCCAACCAGTTAGGTTGAAATCTGACACTGGTAGAGAGTCCCCGGGAGCTGCTGCTGAAAGCTGAACCGGGAACCAGGAAATGCACAAGCCTCTTTCGGTGGAAAAAGAGCCGGGCTCCCCGGGAGACAGAGCACCATGGGAAACCAGCTCTGCTGTGGGAGAAGCTGGTGAGTAGGGGGAAAGGTCAGAGGGCAAGGTCTCTGCTGGTGGACCCAGAGGCCCCAAGGATAAGAGAAAGCCTGCGCGTAGCGCTCTGCCAACTCCCCACTGTCACCTTCTTCACCTGGCACCCCCAGGAGCAGCACCCCATTCTCTGCCCCCTCCTTTCAGGAAACCTCAAAACCACAGCCAAGGCAGCTGCCTGCCAAATGAGGAGGACAGAAATGGAATGGTGAATCGATGTTTTCTTCTGTTTGTCTTCCTCTTCCTCCTCGTTCCCTTTATTCTCTTCCTTTCTCCCCCAGATAATGGTAATAACTTGAGAACTTATTATGTTCCAGGCACTTAATAATCTCCTTTAATTTTCCCAACAATTTGGAGGGAGGTGTGGCCTTACCCCTTCTGTTTTACAGCTAAGAAGCTAAGGCTCAGAGAAGTTAACTAATTTGTCTGAGGTCACATGGCTAGTAAGCAAATAAACCAAGATTCCAACCCAGACCTGTCTGACTTCAAAGCCCCTACTTTTTTTTTTTTTTTTTGTCTATACCATACAGCACGTGTGATCTTAGTCTCCCAACCAGGGATGGCATTCTCGCCCCCTGCATCAGAAGCATGGAGTCAACCACTGGACTGCCAGGGAAGCCCCTCAAAGCCCATACTTTTAACCACTACATAATACCATCTCCAGAATCAAGTAAATCAACTGGAGAAATGTTTATTTAAAAGGGTAAGCAGTGAGGAGAAGGAGAATATCCATGGAATGTTTGAATATAACTTTCACATTTGTTTGCTGTGTGAGAAATATTTAAAGGGTAGAAGTGAGAAGAAGAATATCTAAGGAATATTGGAATATAACTTTCACATTTGTTTGCTGTGTGACCTTAGGCAAATCCTGTGACTTCTCTTCTTCCTCATACATTAATGTAGATAACACTAGATAACACTACTTATGTTGTTTAGATCACAGACTTGAAGAGCAGATAATATGGGAAAGCCTCAAAATAAATGAATTGTCTTTATTGTTCTTTTCCAGTATTATCATCACTGTTGTTAAACAGCAAAAGTTCAGCGAAGTAAATTTTCAAAATTTAATTGACTTTATTGAAGGGCTCATGATGAGGTAGCATCTTATCTAGCGAGTAGAAAGGAGCTCTGAGAAGCTGTACAAAATGGAAGGCTTTCATAGGCAGAAGAGGGAGGAGTCAGAGAAGAGCAGATGACCTCATTTTCCTCTGGGCAATGGAAGAAGTCTATGTGACAGACTACCCCACTGGTGCTGACCAGATAATTCCAAACTGAGCATATAAGACTATGTTCCCGGGGAAGGTTGAAACTCCAGTTATGCTAGGTATCAAGCCATGGTTTGATGATGTGAGATCAGCCACATCAAGCCACACCCTTCAAGGCCTGTTATTTCTTTTTAACACTATAACCCACTGGACCTGGTTTTATCCTGTCCACCTCTTTCTTCTATACTATTCCAGGCCTGCATCTGTCTTGAGGGTATCCTGTTTCTGAATAAAGTATCATGTTTAGAGAGATAGGTGAGGTACATTGAAAAGCACATTGGATTCATGTCCTGTTGCTACTATTCATTCATGTATCCATTCACTTGTTAAACAGATATTTTTTGAACACCTATGTGTACCAGCCATAATGATAGAGTCAGAAGGCAAAGTAAAAATAAGAAATTTGGTCCCTGCCTTCTTGAGTAAGACACCAAAGTTTTAGGTCCCTAGTTGGCTCATTTATAAAACAAGAACAAATAATTTTCCAGAATATTGTCAGGATTGAAAAAACAAATGAAGCACTTTTACAACTCTGAGATATCCTATAGACATAAGACATCTAGAAACATAAAAAATCCCAGAGAAGGGGGTGTAAAGTGTCTTTTACTCCCTTTTTTCCCAAGTTTTCATATCCTTCATGTTTGGTTATTTCTTCCTTTGATGACGGTAGTCATAGTAGTCAGCTTTTACCATTGCTCATTATACACCAGCCACTTAGCTGAGTATTTTACATCTATTTTTTTATTTAATTTTTACAGTAATGCCATGAGGTTTAAGGGCTTCCCTGGTGGCTCAGAGGTTAAAGCATCTGCCTGCAATGCGGAGACCTGGGTTCAATCCCTGGGTCAGAAAGATCCCCTGGAGAAGGGAATGGCAACACACTCCAGTATTCTTGCCTGGAGAATCCCATGGACGGAGGAGCTTGGTGGGCTACAGTTCACGGGGTTGCAGAGTCGGACACGACTGAGCAACTTCACTTTCATGAGGTTTAATTTCTATTATTATCTTCATTTAATTAATAAGAAAATGGAGGGACTTCCCTGGCAGTCCAGTGGTTAAAACTCCTTGCTTGTATTGCAGGGGATATGGGATTGTTCTTTGGTCAGGGAACTAAGATCCTGCATGCCATGTGGCACAGTCAAAAATTTTTTTTAAATAAATAAAATGAAAATGGAAGCCTCATGAAGTAGAAAACTTGCTAAAGATCATAGAGCTAGTCTGATACTGTCAATCTAAATCTAGAGCCTGGCTAGAAACACTACACCAGATAACCTAACCAAGATATATATTTTTTCCTCTTGAATATTAGTAGGATTGGATAAATATTGTTCTTCTCTATTTCTCAAACTTCCAGAAACTTAAAGGCACTACGACAATTGAAAAGACTTTTATAGAAATTTTTTTTCTGATTACAAAAGTAATACATATTCATTATAGAACATTTGGAAAATACCAAAGAGCAGAAAGTAAGAAACAACCATAAATATAAGCACCCAGAGATGACAGGAACATTTCAGTGTATTTCCATGTAATCCTTTTAAAATTTTTATATGCATAGTTTTTATTCCAAAACATATTGGCTTTTTATTATCTTAATAAAGAGGGAAAATTTCCATGCTATTAGGTGTTCTTCCAACATCTTTCTTAAATCAATGTATGATATTCCATTGATTGGAGATGCCATTTATTTAGTTAGTTCCCAATGTTGAATATTTAGAATATTTCCTATTTTTTGAAATTATAAATAATGCTATAATAAGTATCCATATATGCACCTGATTATAGGTTAGAACTGCTACATCAGTGGTTACATACATTTATGTTTAAGGCCTCTCATACTTATTGCCAAGTCCATTCTAGAAAAATTGCACCAATTTTTATTCTTACTACCAATACAGGAGAGTACTCATTTGGTTTCCTTAATTCTGAGCTAAAAATAAAATCCTATCACCCACGAGTCTAACTGAATATTCCATCTGGGTTCATGTCCCGGCATTGTGCAACATCCAACTTGGGAACAGGCTCTGCTCACTAAATCTGAGTCACCCAAGTGGATCTTATTTTAGAATTATTATTTTCTTTATCAGTTTAAGTAGAAGTAAGTAGGAATAGAGTAGTGACCAGGAGCAAGGACTTAGAGGCTAGGATTAGGCTATGCTTATGCAATGGTAAGAGAAAGGAAGAGCTGAAGTGGCAGAAGAGGAAGTACCCAGACCCAGAAATAGTTTCAAAGCTTTTTTTTCTGAACCACCTGTAGAGTTTGGATGGAGACTAACTGCTCTCAACTCAGCAAGCTGCATTAAAACCAAAAATCAAACCAAAACACAAACCTCTGTCAGATATGTGTGGAAAAATCCTAAGTTTTCTAGAGTCGTAAAATGAACATGATTTAGAAGTCCTCTTCCCCCTTTCTTTTTAATTAGCTAAAGAAGGAAACTTCCTTGGGGAGACAGAAGTCAGACAAATAGAGTTGGCTCTGGTGAGAGCTGGAAATGTACTAGCAAGAAAAAGCATCCGGAGTAAGCCACGAAGTATTCAGCCTATTTCCTCAGACAAGTGTTGTTCTCTGGCCATCAAACAGTTGACAATCATGTAGACATGCTGGCTCCAGCAGGGACCCTAGGGGCTCAGAAATAAGTATAAAGAGAGCTGTCCTGCAGGGAAGGCAGTGTAGCTGAGTCACTCACCAAATTCAGAGCTTCCTGGGCTGTGGACGTCAAAGGTTAAACTTCTCTCTCTGTTAATAAGAAACAAGGACAAAGAAGCAGGGATGGAGGTCACCTGTCAGGAAGGGGCTTTGTGGAGCCTTAATTAGTCAACCCTGGTTGTGGCAGCTTCTGTGACTCCCAGGATAAGAATCCTGGGTTGACAGACCCTGAAAAAAAGAAGCGAAAGGAAAAGCAAGAGGGTCTTTGAATCCAGGAATATCCCCTTATTTGGCAGGATTCCCTTACCCTCTGCTGAGATTAGCCTGTTAGACAATCCCAGAATAGCCCTCAACCCAGCTACATCCCCGGCATGTAGCGCCTGCTTGCCTGGGGCTATATTTTGGGTTTGGTTGTGTCAGTTGTACCACTCCTCCTTCCAGAACCATCCCCTTGGGAGAGGTGTGCTACCCTTGAGAAATGCTCTGGGGCTGGCTCAGGGTGAATCTTTGTTAGAGGGAGGTGAGGGAAAGTCATCCCACCAGAAAGTTAAGGAGACCACAGAGCAAAGGATGCAGGAGAGAAGACAGAGGCCAGGTTCTTACACATGGGTGATCTGTTTTTCCTTTCACAGGAGCTGTACATCAACTTTACAGAGGAAGAAGAAAATAGGTAATGGGAGTTGGGGGTGGGGAGTGCTGGGGGGAGTGCAAATTAGAGAAAAGAGAATAATAGAACCAGTGTCTTAAGAAAGGGTGTAAGGTGGAGCAAGGCTAAAAGGAGATAGTCCACCAAAGAGATCTTTAGGTTACTGTGTTCCAGACCACCTCTGAAACTCTGAACCTCATCCTTTCCATTATCTCAGAGTGGCGAGGTTGGTTGTTCATTCTTTCATTCATCCAGCAAAAATTTACAGAACACTTATAGTGTATGTGGAGCACTCTGCAGGATCTGGAGGAGGCAGAGAGGCATGAGGGGAAGGGTACACCGAGGTCTGGCCCTAGAAGAGCTGAAAATCAAGTTTGAGAGAGAGATACACATAAACAAAGAATCGTAATGCCATGCACCAGTGCTCCCAACAGCACCACACTCAGGCTGTTAAAGAAGGCGGGAAAACACCCATATTGAAGGAATAATAGCAAGTTTATAAGGTGGAAGAGAAGCAGGGAGCATGCAGAAACAGGAAGAGAGAGAAGAGAATGACTTTATGAAAACTGATCAAATGTTTGCTGAAGCTGAGCTCTTACCACATTGGACTGTGTCTATATACTTTGGTCTCCCCTAGTCGACTGCAAGCTCCCTGCAGTGGAGAAAACAGCCAACTCATCCTTCTATCCCCAGAATGCGGACACAGAGCCTGGCATGCCGTGGGCTCTCAATATATAATTGTTTTGGGGTTTTTTGTTTTTACTTTATTTTGGCTGTGCTGGGTCTTTGTTGCGGTGCAAGGACTGTGTTATGGCACATGGGTTTAGCTGCTCCTCTGGCATGTGGGGATCTTAGTTCCCTGACTAGAGATTGAACCTGTATTCCCTTCATTGGAAGGCGGATTCTTAACCACTGGACCATTAGGGAAGTCCCAACATAAAATTGTAAAATTATGTTAGGGGCTGTTGAAACATTAGGATGGAAGGTATTATTGGCAGATCGTAAAAGGGCCAGGTTGTATACTCTGCTAAGGAGTTTGGATGTGGGAATGGTGGAAGTGAGAGATGAGAGGAGAGGTAGGGAGATTAATCAGAAGCCCACCGTCATAGTTTAACAGAGATTTGAAGAGGGCAATTTCAATAGAGACAGAAGAGAAAGCGGATTAAAGTCGGATTTCTTCCTCTCAGGGAGCCAAGCAAGACGAACACTGAGGCGGCAGCAGCAGGAGCCGCAGCATGAGTGGTGGCGGCAACTGAATGACACGAAGGTAATGACAAGCCTCGGTCCCTCCTAGGAGGCCGTTCAGACCTGGCACCCCAGGACTCAGCTTGTCCAGCCTGAGACAGAGGGGGAAAGGGAGCAACCAAGCCAAGAATCTCCCTTAATGCTGTTCGTTCCTCTCAGGACCACGACACAATGGGACACACGTACGAGCAGGTGTTAAGGCAGCCTGTGTCTCAGGAAAGGAGTCGTCAAAGCCTCAGGTCGGAGGAGGGCAGCTTGTATTATGCAGACATTCAACTGTACAGACTTCCCCAGCCACGCTCTGTCCAGGAGGTGAAGCACCTGCAGTTAAAAAATGCTACAGAGTATGCGACCCTTCGCTTCCCCCAGGTCACACCTCGCTATGACAGCAAGAACGGGACCCTTGTGTGAGCCCTGATGGGGAAGGTACCTGTTGGCATCATTTGATCACTACGGCTTCGGGGGACTGGCTGGCAGCCTAGGAACAGTGGACACCTTTTAGGCTTAAAGAACTCCAGAGACCCTGGAATTGCAAACTCCCAGTCCTGTGCTCTGCCTCGGCCTATCTCTTATTTGCCACCATTAGCTTGGGGTCATATTTGAGTTACTTGGGGGTGGATGGAGTTGTACAGAATGAGGGCACTAAGTTGAGTGTGCAAGAAGGTGGGGTTTTGACCCCTATCTTTGCTCCTGGCCTCTGGGAAATGCAGAAAGAACAGGTTACCCTTGAAGCACTTGCACTTGAGCTGACTTTATTGGAGTTCATTTGATGGTGTCTCTTCTATACACCTTCAGCTCCAAAGCTGAAGAAGAGATGCTCTGGGAAGCATTCAGAGCTCTTGTACACAGCTCCTAGATCTGGGTTGGGCAAATTCCTCAGAGGCTGGGTCAAAAGGGTCCAGACCCTACACAAACAAGTGAGGGCAGGGACTGAAGTATGGAGCAAGTGTTTTCGGACCATCGATTGCAAGGACGTCAAGTCACTGATGTCGACAGCACTGCGAGGCCCAGAAACTTCCCCTTAAGCTGGACTGTTTTCTCTCAGCGATGCGGAGCCGTTAGGATCAATAAATCGCATAAGGAACCTGGTTGGTGCGTTTTCTTGGGTGGAGGTCTGCGAGCTCTCATTCAGACTCAGGGCGGTAAGGAAGACCAACCACTTTCCAACACCCTACCGGGTGCTACGGAAGCAGAGCCCCCCGGGTGCGGTTGGCAAGCACTGAAGGCTGCTTCCCAGCTGCGAAGGCGGAGCTCCGGGGCGGGGTCTGGGCCGGTAAGAGGTGGGTCGAGTAGGCAGGGGCAGGGTTCTGGGAATCAGGAGGCGGGGTCCGAGCCAGCAAGAGGCAGGTCTAGACGGGCAAGGGGCGGAGTTCTGGCCCTCAGGAGGCGGGGCCTGGCCAGCAGGAGGCGTGGTGAAGGCTGGCAGGCAATGCGCTCTGGGCCATTAGGAGGCGGATCTGGACAAGCAGGGGGCGGGGTTAGGTCCGTAGGGGGCGGAGCCCGGGAGGACGAAGGCGGGCTCCCGCCCGCTGGAGGCGGATCGGTCCAGGCCGGGCTCTGCCGTCGCCATGGCAACGGGCACGCAGAGGCGACACTACAGCAGGAGGAGGTGGTTCTCAGAAAGGCTGGGGACGGAGATGAGGAACCAGACACACCGACGATTTAAAAGGTAGGTGCTGAAAGGTGGTGTGTAGCTGGAAAGTATTATCATCACCGGTTAAACTTCCCAGATCAGAACTGGGGGCAAACGGAGGGGTGAGGGTGTGGTGGGAAGGAGGTGGAAGTTTCAGGTTCCAAACCCTCTCAGAGCTTTTGCAGGTTCTTAAGAGTGCTGTCCTTGAGTCATACTTTCAGAGCTTGAAGACTTCCCTTTCTCAAGCTGTACACCATTCTCCCCAAATACCGCGGCCCCTGGCTTTGTTCCTGGAAGGAAAGATTTCTTAAAATGGATAGAGTATTGAAAAATGGAATGGCAGCGAAAAAAAAAAAAAAGTCAGAAATAATAGGGTCAATTTCTTAGAGTGTGGGAATTTAAAGCACTAGGAAGAGTTCATAGTATGTGGACAAACGTTGGCTGCTGTCATCATCATTATCACCACTATTATTTTCTGTGTCCTCCAGAGAGGATTCAGAAGACGTGGCTAGAACCCCGCCTGTGCTACTGATCGGCAGAACAACCCACTCACCTGTTATGAGTTGTGGATAATAAAATGAACTCTATTTCCAAGGGTTATTTCAAATAAAGTTGATATAGGTAATAGCCGTTTCTAAACTTCAAGTGCTTTATAAAAATTTCTGCCTTGAAATATAAGTGCTCCCATTCTAGGTTAAAACAATTCTTGAGGATGCAGGGAAAAGTGAGTCAGAAGCACAGCTCCTGGTTATTTTTCCTCATTGTCTTCAGAATCCTTCCTATGGTTTTTGACTTAATGGAGGAAATTTTCACATATTGAGGTTTGAGAAAGTCATTCCAACTTATAGATGATTTAACTTGTATTTTGTGCTAACTAAAACAGCCTGCTTGCGGCTTATCAAACATATATTTTACATCTGTTTTAATCGTTATAGAAAAAGGTGCACTGACTAGAAATACAGAACATGCATGTTAAAAGTAAAGATTAAATGCCTCTCTTCCTGGGACACCAGTGCTGTTACTCCTTCTGTGATAAGATTCCCTTCCCAAGTGCCAAGGCCAAACCAACTTCCTGTGTACATGCTGATCTGTTTTTTTGAAAACTTGAAGGAACGAATCTCTGACTTCTTTGATGTTCTTTGTTCCAACAAGATTTAAAACTGTGCTGAAAATCATGCTTCTCCAGAGCAGTTGCTTAGATTTATTTGAGAGGCTATCTCTGGGTTATAGTCCTCAGGTTGGCTCAAATAAAATTCCTTTCTTCTCTTATTATAGATTGTTTATTGATTATTTCTGTCAACAGAGTGATACATTTAGGGTAGAGGGAAAATGCATTCTTGCTTGACTAATGACAGGGAAGCATTTGTTTTTGCTTTTTTACTATTAAAACCTAAATGTTTAGTATTTAAAATGCCATTGGGATAGCTCTGTTGTAATTATGGTATCTTGGGCTGGATTTCCTGCTAACAGGGGTCCTATTTTTTTATACTTCCAGATGACTTAAATGAGGGTTAGTCTGCAGTAGGAACCTGACCCCTCTACATAGGTTTAACTTTTGGAATTTTTTTTCCTGACCTGTATTTTTGCCCGTATCTTTCCCTTTCTATTTTAAGGTGGCCCTGATCTGGTTCTTCTGGGGATTCTGAAGATGGGTACCCAAGTGGTTATGAGACTCTGTAACTCCCTGCTGCCAGCAGAGCCCTCCGTAAGTTTCTGGCATTCTATTGAGAGAAGTGTGATGATGTTAATGGAATTTCAGTACAACTCAACAACTGGGGGATTTCTCCATCAGGATTCAGATCCTGGAACAAAACTGTAATATGTTTGCTTTCTTTTCTAGCTTCCCCTTCTTGTGGAAAGACTGGCTCACTTGATTATTATCTTTTTCTGGAATTAATAAAATCAGGCAGAGATTGAAAATTTCAAGCAATTAATCAAAAAGTCCCGTGGAAAGAGGAGCCTGGCGGGCTACAGTCCATGGTCACAAAAGTGTTGGACGCAACTTAGTGACTAACAGCCGCAGCAGTCAGAACATATGGGTTGTTTAAAAGATTTCAATAACATTTTTTATATAAACAATGTACATGAATCATAGAGAATTTGGGAAATAGTGCATTTCTTTAAAAAAACATAATCCTTCCATATAGAAGCAATCCTGTTATTATTTTAGGATATTTTCCTCTGTTCTTTTTTTCTACATATATTATTTATGTATTTGAGATCATATGCTCATAGTTTTTATCTTTTGCTTTTTTGACTTAATGTTTATTAACATGAAATTGCTAAAATGTTTGTTTGAATATGAATACAAATGTTTGGTATTCATCATAACAGCTGTAATTTTCTTGACCATTTCTTTGTTGCTGGATTTGTCGGTTCCTCTCCCTGCATTGTAAATGTGTCAGTGCTTAGTCGCTCAGTTGTGTCTGACTCTGCAACCTCGTGGATTGTAGCCCACCTGCCTCCTCTGTCCATGGGATTCTCCAGGCAAGAATACTGGAGTGGGTTGCCATTCTCTTCTCCAGGGCATCTTCCCAACCCAGGGATCGAACCCAGGTCTCCTGCATTGGAGGTGGATTCCTTACAAACTGAGCCACCAGGGAAGCCCCACATTGTAAATAACTAACTAATTTTCTCATTTAAGACTTTTTTCCCTTAGGATAGAGTTCCAGAAGTAGAATGTTAGGTCAAAAGATGTGGACATTTTAAATAATAACTTACTTTTTAAAAGAGGAATTGTAGTGTTTGATTTTGTATACATTCTTCAGAAGTAGAGGGACATCAGTTGGGAGATAGGAACGTCCTTGTTAGAAATGGGGCGACTTCTTACAGCGAGACCCAGGGTCCTGGAGAAAGATTATTTCATGATAGTGGAATTAGTCATATGCAACCCTAACGCATTATGAGTGGCAGACCAGAGATATGTGGGCATTTACAAGTCTTTTGTGTAGTAAGAGAAAAATTTAGGGTAACATCCAGAATATCCACTAGAGGGCGCTAGTCTTAATCTAATTTTTTTCCTGTAGGATAGCTGGCAAATAACTTTTAAAATGTGAATTTTTTAAATGCGTGTAGGATATATTTGCATATCTTCTTTGGTACAGTTTATATTAAGCACTAGCATCTGGTGATTACTTTGGCAAAATCCTACTCTAGTCTCACACCATTCTGTCTCTTTTTTCTTTTTTCTCCCCACTCAGTCTGTCACAATCACTCTGTACACTCTGTCCCCATATATTAATATTGGATTCTCTGTTTTACTAGTCCTCCTTTTACTATTTTTCCTTTCAGTCTTGTTTCTTGCCTCTGTGCGTGTGTTTATGTGTAACTGTAACTTCTTGAAGTTTTTGCCGAAGAATAGGACCTGGTGCTCCATATGCATTTAATGAATGTTTAATGAAAGACTGCATTAGTGAATGAGAGGAAAATATAGGAGGATACTAGAAATTATTTATATTTATCTTCAAAATATAGTGAAAGAGACAAAAAATTCACATTCCTAAATGAACTATAAAATACTAACTGATATAGTATAAGGGCATGCTATCACTTTGGATTTTAAAGAGAAGAAGCCAGTATTTACTGAGCATATACTATACACCATGAAATATTCTTGGTTCTAGACATAAATCAGTAGCGAAACATACAAAACTCCCTGCCCCCACGGAGCTTACGTTCTGGGCAGAAGGGAGGCTGACAATAAACAAGTAACTATGAAACTCCAGTACTTTGGCCACCTCATGCGAAGAGTTGACTCATTGGAAAAGACTCTGATGCTGGGAGGGATTGGGGGCAGGAGGAGAAGGGGATGACAGAGGATGAGACGGCTGGATGGCATCACTGACTTGATGGCCGTGAGTCTGAGTGAACTCCGGGAGTTGGTGATGGACAGGGAGGCCTGGCGTGCTGCAGTCCGTGGGGTCGCAAAGAGTCGGATACGACTGAGCGACTGAACTGAACTGAACTGATAGAGTATCAAAGCTGGTGAAGGATGTTAGGAAAACACAACAGGCAAAGAGGTCTGGGAATGCTGACATGAGAAGGTGGTATCATTTTATGTAGAGTGGTCAGGAAAGGCCAAAAGGATCAACACATTTAGACCGAGACCTGAAACAAGAGCAGGGAGGCACCATGGGTTGTCTGGGACGTGAGTGTTCCGGACAGATTACGATCAGCTCTGTCTTGATTTGAACAAAATCAAGAGTGGTCAGAGGAGTTTTCCAGGAAGAAGTGGAACTTGAACTGCGCATCGTGAAGATTTGAGTAGCAGAAGTGTGGAACCTTCTAGGCAAAGTGATAGTCATGAAGGTATAGAGGTGAAAATGAGCCTTGTGAATCTATGAGACCATGGGGAGCCAACAAAGTGAGCATAGGCAGTGAGGAGGGGGAGGCCTTAAGCTGGACATGAGGGATTTATATCTGACATGCTAGCAGAAGTCAGTGTTTGAAGATGTTAAAGCAGTTCAACAGCAAGATGAATGTGTTGTCTAAGGAAGATTAAGGGATGCAGACTGGCAGAAAAGCCTGGGGATAAAGAGGTGCAGTTTAGGAGCCAGGACACGTTTGGGACTTTGCTGGTAGACATGAGCCCTTTTGTGTATATGTATTTATGGTGATGTCTCTGAAGATAAATGCAATAGAAATTGTAAACATATGTTACTGCCAAGGAACTTGCTAATGTGAGAAAACAGAAAAAGATTAAGAAATTATTTCAGAGTCATTTTGAATATTTCCATTGACAATTTTCATTGTTTATTCAGACTTATCTTTCTGCTTCTTTATAGTCATTAATGATTGCCCGTAATAGATGTGTTAAATTTTACATAGGTGTGAATTTCACACGTCTTAGTTCTCCGCAGGGAGAAGTCAGAGTCAATATTTTTAGCAAATGACAGTTTTGTTAAAGGTTCAAAGCTTACTTAGGCTAACATGTTATTGTTTGTATTAATAGAAGTCGTGAATGAGTTTGCCAGGGTTTCCTCCACTGGCTCATTCTTTTATACAACTAAAAACATATAGTGAGTTCCTTGTATGCTGTAACATCATATAAAAGTTTTGCATAATGATTAAGAATCTGGACTTTGGCTTCACTGCTTCATAGTTGAATTGGGGCAAATTATCCTTCAGATCTCTCTTTCTGTATGTGTAAAGTGGGGACAATAAAAATAACTTACTAATTGTGGTAACTGTGACCATCAGCTGAACTAATATATATAAGTGTTTTAGTACAGGGCTTGGCACATAGTAAAAGCTCAATTTTGCTATTATTAATACTGTTGTAGGTAGATACTTGGGTAAGTTTTCGTTAGTGAGGAAAGTATCTGCCTTTATTGGTTTTTGGAAAATTGTATTTAATTCAAGTATTGTTGATTTATAATGTGCTAATTTCTACTGTACAGCAAGTGATTCAGTTATACATATATCTACATTCTTTTTCCTATTCTTTTCCATTATGGTTCATCAGAGGCTACTGATTATAGTTCCCTGTACTATACAGTGGGAGCTTGTTGTTTATCCATTGCCTTCAATGTTAATGTAAGGCAGGACTGAGGAAGCTTGGTATAATTTCAAAAACGAGACAGCATGGCAGAGCTATGCAGAAAGTAGCTTGCTTGTACTCTTTGCCTCTCCTCCAGGCAGAGTAAGTAACAGGCCTGCAGTGGTGCGAGTGGTTCCAGCTACCTGGACTGGCTTGCAGTTTTCCCTTGTTCGGACATCACGGGATGTAGATCATTGTCCTAGTTATGCCTAGGTCGTTGAATTAGCCCATCTATCCTCCTAGCTCTTGTGTTGATATCACAATGGGATGAGATGGAGAGGACAGAAGGAAGAGGAAATGTTAGTGTTGCTTAGAGCTAAAGCTTGACTCTTTACCTGGGTCACTTTCTAATTCAGACCATGATAATAAGTATGATGAACATATCTCTTGAGCAAAAAAAGAAAAAAAAATTGAGATTATCTGATCCAACAAGAATTTTGTGCTTTTTCCAAGTCTGAGACACAGACTATATGTGAACATATTATAATTTGGGGAACATGCTAATAGTTGTGTGGGGACAGTAGAACAGAATATTTTGAAATTGTACTGCCTAAATAGAAATGAATTGATATTAAATGCTGTTTAAATTTTGGTTCCACCCTTGCATTTGCCACATTTTCAAGTTCTCATTAGCCACATGTGGTTAGCAGCCACTGGATTGGACAGCACAGACATGGAATATTGCCACCATCACAGAAAGATCTGTTGGACACTATTGCTGTGGGATATGTGGTTGGTGTTATTATAGGCTTCCAAGGAATAGTGCAATCTTGGACCACATGCTCTATAATAGATTGTGTGTCTATTTACCACAATTCTCTCTAATTCCTCCAGCAGACGGTGAATAGCATAGGACTGGGCCTGAGAGGACTTTTCAGGTTTTAGTTCCTGTATTGACTTGCTACCCGATGGCTCAGCAGGTAAAGAATCCACCTGCAATGCAGGAGATGTGGTTTTGATCCTTGAGTCAGGAAGATTCCCTGGAGGAGGGTATGGCAACCCACTCCAGTATTCTCGTCAGGAAAATCCCATGGACAGAGGAACCTGGCAGGCTGAAGTCCATGGGGTCCCAAAGAGTTGGAAGCGACTGGGCACACATTGACTTGCTAAGTGACTGTGAGCACCTCTGCTAGCCTTGGTTCCTTTATCTGTGAGATGAGAGAGTTGGGCCAGATGAGATCTTTTTTTGGAGCTTTAAAATTCAGTGATTTAAAAAATCTCATCCCAGGAACACTGAGCTCACAGGTCCTACTTTGATAAATAGCTTGTCCTCTGAGAAACAGTGACCTCTTGGCATAGATGACTGTCACAGGACCTGCCTCTGGTGTCTCAGTATTTTTTGCTGCGTCCAGAGCATGATGGGCTGTCAGCCAATCAGTATCCTCCAGCCAGGGATCCACCAGCTGGGTGTTTTGGTTGCGCATCACTATGTATGTAGATGTGCTGCATACAATTTTATGCTCTTGGAAATTTCACACTTCTCTTTAAAAAGGGGGCTTGTTGCATTAATTTGCATCAGTGACTTAACCGAGGGTGTTACACCATAAACTGTGAAGGTGGCAAGGGGAGTTCTTGGCAACCAAATTCGCCAGCTCGAAGGATGGGTCTGCTGACGTGTGGGCTGCTCAGGTTCAGTTTGATGTGGTATCATGGCTTTTCCCCCAGCCTTAGCCAGAATTGAACCCACAGCATTCACCGGCAGCAGTCACTTAACACCTCGGTTGACTCCTACTTCCTGTTTGCTGTGGTCAGAAGGAGGTGTGTCTTTTCTCAGAAGCATCTTTGTGTTTAGCAGCTTTAGACTTTCAGGCAAGATAAGGCTAGTTCCGCTCCGAAAAGGATTTTCTTCTCTAGTGACCTGAGGAGGAGGCCATTAGCTTCAATAAGAACCGTTATTGACTTTTCTTGCCAAGGTACTAATGAGGGTTTGGGGAGGGAATCTGGCCTTTTGCAAAATCACCAGGATAGAGTTCTAGCTCTTCACACAGCCTCTGTCACTGCCCCGCTGTGTCCCCGGGGGCAAGGTCTGACCTTCTGTGAGCCCTAACACTCTGGAAACCCTTCTCCTCATCTGGGATCACGAGGTGTAACATAATACGGGTGTTCTTTCAAGCTTCCAATTTTCCTATAGAGACAAGAGCAGTGCACTGAGAGTACAGATGACTCGTATTTTTAAAAATAAATAAGACCGTTGACTGAAGTAATGAGAAACAGAGGGAAGAGTTCTGTTTCACTTGAGGAAGCTTTTACCTAGCTCTTTGCAAAGCACCAGGAGATTTTGCAGTGATTTTCATTAAAACCCCATTTAATTAATTTTAAACCCATTTAAAATACAGGTTTTACATTTTATCCTTTATTTTTAAAAGAAAGGAAGAAGAAAGTTTTTTTTTGGTAAAGCTTTGTTCATCCTTGGCTTACCCTTGATGCATCTGTTGTTATTCTGTGATTGATTTACCATTATTTTATTAAATGTATCCTAATACCGTCAATAACTAAAGCCTCTCTATCTTCTTTTTGTCTCTTCCTTCTGTTTCCCCTTCTTTAGGTCCCCTTCTGACCTCACTGTTCAGGCCCCAGGTGGAAAAAGGTTGCAGTTTTCGGCTAGTCTGAGGTCGGTGGAGGGGGAATCTTATAATTCACTCACCTTCCTACCCACCTTGTGGTGGGGCATTTGAGGCCTCAAGTTACCAGAGCGCGTGCTGGCGCGCGCGCATGTGTGTGTGTGTGTATGTGTGTGTGGCACATTCACACGGTGGCGTGTGTGTGTGTGTGTGTGTAGCGCATGCACACGCCGGCTTGCCCGCTTGTGTGTCAGTGCGGGTGTGTTCGCGCCCACGCGCGTGTATACTTGGGGCGCGCACAGATTCCAGGACTCCCGGCTGCAGACCTGCCGTGTGCGTCTGTGTGACCACTAGCGAGCGCATGCACACGCCGCCATGCCCGCCGGTGTGTTAGTGCGTATTTATGTTTGTGTGCGCTCGTGCCTGTATAGTCTCGGGGCGCGCACACACACACCGGCACGCCCGGCTGCAGGCCTGCTCTGTGTGTGTGTGTCTGCGGCGTATGCACACACTCCCGGCCCGGTGTGTGAGCGTGCATGTGTGCGCGCCGCGGGGCTCTCCCTAACGCACACCAGGCTGGGGCCACCCCCGCCAGCGCCTCTCCGCCGGGTGCGCGCCCAGCAGTTTCTATAGGAACCGCGGCAGCGCCCGGGCCCCTCCTGCTGAGCCCCTCGCGAGCATGCCCAGTGGAGGCCGCTAGTTTGGCCCGGGTCTAGGTTTCCAGTAAGTGGCATGCGGGACTCCGCAGACATCCCAATGAGCTGAGCCCAGAGGCTTTGTGTGCACTGGGAGGAGGAGGCAGCGGCCGCCGGCCCGGAGACCCCGCCCGGGGGCCGGCAGGAACAATGCTAGCCTGCCTGACCCGGGGGAGCTTACTGGACGTCCTGCAGGAGGGCTTCAACGAGGTAACCGTCTGCTCCTCCCACTCCCTCGGCCCCCTCGCCCTGGCGCCGCCCGCCTCATCTCCGGGACGGGTCCTCCTGTGCCCCCATCCTCATCGGGACCCAAAGACAATCCCCCCACAGAGCCCTAAGGAGGCCAAGGTGGTGGGTACGGTCCTGTCGAGCCTGGTGAAATCAAAAGGGCTGACCTCTCCCCGCTATGCTGGGCCATGACCTTCCACTAATGCTTGCCAGAGCCCAGAAGACAGGACCACAGATTTCAGAGGTCCTCTCCTTCCAGAAGAAGTGGTCTCCGTGCTCCCCGGGGTCCACCTTAAGGAAACCTCCAGGGAGGCCCGTGAATATATGGAAAAGGTGCTCCTTTTGGTTCAGTGGGTGAGCTGAGGGAGGGGCGGGGTGGCAGTTGCCTTGGTAGAAAGTTTGAGAGGGCAGGGCGAGTGGGTGGTCCACAGGAAGTGCCCTCTTCATGTTCGCATCTCTTTCTAAACCTAGGACGGTGCATTTCTCCTCACCCTCAGGCATGATTGGCAGAGAGGACTGAGAGGAGAGATTTCCTGGGTGGGGGGCGGGGGGGAGTGGTGTTTGCTCCTTTCTGTGGAGAGTTGGAAACTGGGTCTCAGCCGGACTGGCAGTATGGGCTGGGGCTGACAGGGGGAGTCTCTCTCTCTTTACTTGTTTTCTCTCAGAATTTTGTTAGGTTTCCTTTTTCTTCTCTTTCGTGACCCAGGACTTTCTGGTTCAGGACCGTTGCCCCTCGGGATTTGCTGCGAGCCGCTCCCATTGCTTCTGCACCCCACCCTTGGGTTGCCTTAGCTCAGCATCCAGGGAGACCCCTGCAAGCAGAGCTGGACCCTTAGTCCGGTCTTTCTTCCTTTCCGCCTCCCTCCTTTTCTTTCTGCCTCTTCTTCTCGTCCCTTTATGCCACTCTTTAAGTTTCAGTTGTTTTTTTTTTAACCAGTTTTTTTTGTTGAACAGTTAACGTATGAATACATTTGCTTCTTAAATATGAACATTACAAGCAAGACTGAGAGCCTGGTCTACCGCTGCCATCCTGGCTTTCCCCAGAGGTAACCATTGTCATGAATTTGTGCATAGCATTTTCTTTCTACATCTGCACTGCAGGCTCTTGCCTTAATTCCTGTTTTTCATTAAGAAGCTCTGCAGCCTGACCTGTCTGAGAACCTTCCCCCTGTCCTGGCCCCTGTGCCTTGTTCCTGATGCAGAGAGTTTGAAAACTGCACAGATGCTGTCCCTACCTAACCAACCAACCGAGTCAGAGTTTTCCTTTGGCTGGGGGGTGTCGCGGCCCTCACGGAAGGGCAGAGCTTGTGTCCCGCCTGCACAGCAGAGGTCCTCATCTTTGCGTCAGATGCTCTGAACACACGGAAGGGGGTTATTAACCAAGAGGTACAGTCTGAGCTGAAACACAGACAAGCCAGGAAGCCAGCTCTTTGAGTGCTTCCAGGATTCCTGGCTCCTCTTTTTTTCACTCTGCCTCTGAGCCTGCCTTGGTCTTGATCACAGAAGCTCTTTAGGCCCTCTTCTGACCTTCCATTTTTGTAAGTCAGCCCCCAGGGATCAGGTTCCACTGTCTTATTGGGGGAGGAAACCAGCACAAAGTGAGTCCTAGTCTTTGCCGTCCGCTCATTTCACCTCCAAACCTTTCAGTTGAAGAGCCAGGTACACCAAGAGGCTGGACTGTCTTTTTTTTTTCTTTTTCATGCTTTGGTGTTTCCATAAGTGCCCCGTGGCATTCAATTCTTGGAAAATACAAGGGCAAAGCAGAGTGGGAGAGTTTTCTTTTTGTGGTGGTAATAAGAGTCTTCATGAGAACAACAGACCACTTTATAATTAATTCATCTTGAGAAGAATATAGTGATAACCTCTTTTCCCTCTGACACGGATTTTTCTACTCATCTTGTAGGCTTCCCTTCACCCCCGCCACAGGCTAATGTATAGTCCATTCCGTTCCCTTAGTAGATTTGAACTCTGATAGCCAATAGGAACTTTAGTTTTCTCTGAGAAATTGACATCATGTAAATAATACTAATAGTAATACATTTAATCTCATTGATCCCTTATAGTTTAAATAATTCTTTGATATACATAATACATTAAATAATGCTTTTCACATATGGTATCACACGTAGTGCTACTGAATAATGATGCAGTTGGTCATTTCAGAGTTGATGAGCCCTGTTTGACCTTTTCCAGCCTCTTGGGTTGCTTAATAAATCCAGTAATGTTCAGTCCCTTCTGTTAGAGTCATATGATCAGGGTGTAAAGAGGGACTTAAAAGCTGTTGTCAAAATACATTTCAATTTCTCTGAGAAACTCTTCCCCCTGGAGCTAAGAATACCACATATGTATCCAGTCATCTCCTGGGAATGAGCCAAGTATATCTGAAGCTGTTCTTTATCACCCAGATGCTTTATAGGTCTATGTGGTTAGGGCTGTGACCTCATTCTCTATGGCAGAGAAAACTGCCAGAGGAAATGAAGCTGTGGCCCTAATTGGTTAATTATAAGGGAACCCTGCAGCAGCAAAACCCTGCCCTCTGAATCAAGGCTTCCCTTTCTACACGGTTGGCCTCTGGTCTCAGTCTGATTGCCATCCTGCCTGAATATGCACAACAGAATTTTCTTCTACCACCTTCCGTGAAGAAAACCCTTGCCTCCACACACCTAACAAATTCTCCACAGGATTGATCCATGTCACAGCTGTCAGTACAGTGCCTTATACTGACATGGCGGATCTGCATTGTGAATTATCCACAAGATTTGGCTCCTGCCTCACTCTGCGGCTCACCCTGGCTGTCATTCCCTGTCTCCTGTGTCTCCTGGCCAGGCTTTCTGTGGGTCACAATTTCCCCATTCTGCCTCTGCCTCAAAGCTATTTGTTTTCTCTGCCTCTTGGTATTGATGTTGTCATATGAATGTTGTCTTTGATTCATGTGCCAACATGAATTTCTGGCAGTGTTTTTTCTAGGGGCTGAACTTTCTTTAAAAAAAAAAAAAGACTTTGGTGTTTGTGTTGAAAGGTTTTGACAGACCTGAGACTATAGTATGTTTTGGCAGTAGGCATTCGTTCATTTAGCTGCTTTGTTCATTATTGGGTTCATTATTGAGAGGATGGATAAAATAATTGAAAAAACACCTCGTCTCTGCTTCCAAGAAATTTATAGGGAGAGATTTATAGGTGTGCTAAAAGAACCATGTGGGATGTTTAATGTGGTAAGCATCATAAAAGAGGTGGTGCTTGTGGGAGATCATAGAGATATCTTTTATTTAATGATATCATGAAAAGCACCAAATACTTACCAACCGACCTGATCACTGAGGCCAGACTTTTTCCTTTTCCTGCTCGTTTGGTAAACATGCACACAGGCACTCATTCCACAGACATCCAGTGAATTACTGTGTTTGCCAGGCACCGTGCCAGGCTCTGGAAATGGATGGCAAATAACACAGAATCTGTGCCTAAGCGGAGCTCACAGGCCAGGGAACACAGAGCAAGTGTCCAGAGTGGAACCTTGGGAAAATTGTGACGATACAGAAATCTTGCTTGTCAGGCAGAGCCAGCCTGTGCCTGGCTGCAGCGTCATGGCCCGAGAGACCAGAAGTTGTGGGAATGATTTATTACAATGTTGGTCGACAGGAAGTCAGTTGTCTGAGCCCTAACCTTTTCAACAGACGACTTGGAAGACTTTTCCTACACGTTTCCCACATGTTTCCCTCCAACTGGAAAAATAGAAATTTACATCCCACATGGAGAGTCATCTGCCCGCCAGGCCCTGAGACATACGGGAAAAGCCGTTGTGCAGTGTGGTGCCTTCATGGGGACACAGAAGCAGTGAGGAAGGGAATTGGCAGGGGGAGCAACTGCGGGGCCATCTCTCCTGAGAGCCCCATGCCTTCTTCCGTGGAGCGGGATTTGCAGTGTGGGCCAGCCAGAGGCGCTCAGTCATTTCCACGATGAATTCCTCTGTGCTTTGCTGTAGAAATTAAAGGCCTGTTAAGTCTTCAGGGTAACCGAGCCCCATGCCCCCTAACCTTCTTTCTTCTATCCTGACTGATTTCTGCTCTCCTCGCCCAGGCTCCTTGGCTGTGTTCCCACAGGAGTCAGTGCCAGCTAAACAGATGCTCCCTGGCGGCAGGCTATCAGGCAGTTTTATGTTCCTCCTTGTGAGTGATGGCCTGGCCAGGCGTGTAGAGCCAGCGACAGGGCGCTGTTTGCCAGGTGCCACCCCCCCAGGCGGTTCCGAGAGGCAGGGGAGCCCTGGATGGTTGTCAGCCGCCATGACTGGCCTCGCTGCCTAGGCTGTGAGAACTAAAGGTTCCAACTCACACGCTCTCCTGAGTGTATTTTCTTGTTATCTACTAAAGGTTCCAACTCACACGCTTTCCTGAGTGTATTTCCTTATTTGTTATCTCCATACCAGGCCCCATGTGAGTGGTCATGGACATAACCTTTGGTGATCAGATATGGTAAGGGGGTAGGGAACCAATCCCAAAGGCCCTAATGGTGGGCTCCAGGCCCTGTTTCCAGGGTAAGGAACACTCGTAGATCATACAGTGATCATTTATCCGTTCACATGCATTTATTGCGCACTTACTTGGGAATGTGTGCTCGTGAAGGAATAAAGTATTTGTGGAACCCATAACAAATGGAAATTTTATTTTTTAATTTTTGTTAAAAAAAGTATTTATTTGTTCTGTTGTGGCACGTCGGATATTTTAGTTGTGGCATGCACAGTCTTTTAGTTGCGGCATGTGGGATCTAGTTCTCTGACTGGGGATTGAACCTAGGCGCCCTGCGTTGGGAGTATGGAGTCTTAGCCACGGGACCACCAGGAAAGACCCCTGGAAATTTTAAAATAAGACTGTATGTGTGCGTGCTAAGTCACTTCAGTTGTGTCCCGCTTTTTCGACCCTATGGACTGTAGCCCGCCAGGCTCCTCTGTCCATGGGATTCTTCAGGCAAGAATGCTGGAGTGGGTTGCCATGCCCTCCTCCAGGGGATCTTCCGGACCCAGGGATGGAACCCTCATCTCCTGCATTGCAGGTGGATTCTTTACCACTGAGCCACCAGGGAGGCCTGAAATAAGGTTAGCAGATGATCGCTTTCAGAAAGTTTTCAGCTCTTTGCTTTCTGCTACATTATTCTTTGATCACTGGGCTGAACAGGAATACAAAGAGCTCTGCCCGTACAGGGAAGAAGACGGTTAGTGATATTTTTACTTACGAACTTTATTTTTACCTAATTACCCACCAGGCTCAATGAACAGCTTTTCCTGATTCAGTAAAGGCCTGAAAGAGTTAATAGGAAAGAAATATAATATTGCATTATTTTACGGGCAGAATTTAGGCCAGTAATAACTCAAGATTTCCAAACTCCTGCTTTCCTCTCCGTTTTGCAGCAGCGTTTCCACCCCCATCTCATTCTGCTGCAGCTGGAGGATCTCAGAGTTCTGAACAGGTATCTGGTTTCACAGCAGAGCTGATTTCCTTCCTGAGCCATTCAGGTCTCCTCCTGAGCTCCGTCTCCAGTGCATCACAAGAGTCCTCTGCTTTTCGTGTTTGCCTTTCTTGCTTGCTAGCAGGGAGCCAGGGAGCCAAAACCTTGGATGTTTCTACACTGCGAACACTAGGTCTCACAGACTTCCCGGTGAAGCCCAGGTGGTGCTTTTGCAAGTCTAACTGCCTAACCCCCTGTAGGAATTCTCTTTGACCTAGAGGCTCAGAGGAGATAGAGAGCAGAGGCTGAGTGTACACAGTTGTTTGGAAGCAAGTGCGGCTCCCAAAGGAAAACAGAAGGAAAGTTACATTTGGTGACAAGAAAGCTTTCAAGGTCAAGCCTTCTTGTACAAAGGAAGAATGTGGACAGGATTGTTTATCCTGGAAGAGTTTTAACACATTGTTAGTTGGAGTGACCAGGAGGAAACTGACGGAGATACCTCCAGCCATTCCCTGGTGTGACCACTGCTTTCAAAACTTTTAGAGCAGTCCAGTGTCATCAAGGTAAAATCCTGCTCACACTGCTTTGTGTCTGGCTATGTCTACTTTTCCTCCTTCTGAGGCCTGACTCAGGTTGTCATAAAAACTCCCAGTCTTTGTAGACTTCATGATTATACAGACATCCTTCTAGCTCCCTCAGAACAAGTTAGAGGTGTTAATTCTGGACTGAGATTAGATCTGTGCTGTCACTGACTTTGTTTGATTGTGTTGGTTTCTTTACTAGTTTGGTTGTTAAGTGTCAAGAACCCATCTTGAACTGGCAGAGACAGAAAGTGGAATTTACTGACTCGTGGAGTCCAAGGGAAGGCTGGAAAACTAAACCGTAGAAAGGGCAAGAATGGGGCAGGTTCTCAGAAACGTGAAAATCAAGAACTCAAACACTGGCAGGATCTCTCCCTCTGCTCTCTGTCTCTTTATCTCTGCTTCTTTCTGTGGGTAGCCCTGTTCCTTCTCACTCCAGATGACTTTCCTTTCTCAGGTGGGCACCATGGCTTATGGGAACATCTAAATTTTATATCTTACAACTTTGTCAGAGAGAAGATTGATTCTATTCCTAAATGCCAAATCAAAAAATTCCAGGAATTGACTGGATTCAACCAATCAACTCGAGACAATCACCTGTGGCCAGTGAATGGGGTTACATGAGACCAGCTGGTCCTGGGGCCCACCCCTGTGTTTGCAGAGGAGGGATGTTTCTAGAGAAGATATCATTGTGAGCTGGGCGGATACCCCCAAGAACTGTGAGCTACAATACCCAGGGGCCTGATTTGAACCTGACTGTGGTCCTACTGTGTTTCTCCAGCTGTTGTTGGAAACAGATCAAGACCTGGGGGCATGCTCAAGATGTATTTCTTAATAACCAAGATATTTTTGTATTTTGGAACCTGTTGCATCTTGTCTTCACTGAATAATAGACATAAAATGACCATGCCAGAAGGAAACAAAATCCAGTGTTTCCCCCCGCCCCCTACCTGCTGAAAGAATCCCTAAGGAGTTACTTCCGATAGCTGGGGGTCTGAGTAGGGGTGGGCGAAGGTAGAGGAAAAGGAAAGTGAATGAACTGGCCTATGGATTCCTTCCCCCCTGCCCTAATAGAGAAGTCCTGCTTTTCCTTATTTTGCATATCTGATTTTCAAAGGAGTTATACTTTGGAAAAACGTGATGAAGCAAAAAGGAGGAGAAAACTCAAACTCAGACTCCTAGTCTACCTCCCAAAGGGCAACAGCCTCTTACAGAAAGCACCTGGTATTTCTTCTGCCGCAGGGACAGCACTAGTCAGTTGTAAAGCAAGCAGCAGGAATAGTCAGGGCCTGGGCTTGCACCGCAGGCCTCTTTTAAGACAGATATCGTTGTGGGGGAAGGAAAGTGGGCAGCATCGCTGGTCCTCACAAGTTTCTACTTTGTCCTTCAAATCAGCTTGTTTCAGAGCCAGCACTAGGTGTTCATAGCAAGAGTGAAGTCTTGCGTGGCCCCTGGGTGAGAGGTTCAGGTGCGTGCGTGCGTGCGTGCATACGTGCTCAGCTGCTAAGTTGTGTCCAGCTGTTTGTGACCCAGACATCTTCAAGTTAAAGAAGAGACAAACCAAGGCTTAGTTTAGTGGTTGGCTCCCAACTTAGATTTAAAGGGAGGGGTGGAGGCCTGAAGTCAATGTGACCCTTAACCTGTGGACAAACACCACTCCACTCCGTTGTGACTCTCTGATTTCTATGTTAGATGCCACTTAATAGATCAACAAGGAGTCATAGTAATGACCTGACAAGGGCTTTTCTTCAGCTGAAATTTTTTTAATCAGTAATTTCACTGAAGGCATGCTTATCAGTTTTTAAAATCATGTGAATTTGGGCAGAATAGTAGATAGCCTCAACATCTTACCATCTACAGTTCTCCTGGATTGACTTCAGGGTCCACGGTGAAGATGGTCCAGCCTCCTGGTCGCTTGACATTCCCCACTGCCATGATTGTCCCCCATCCAGCGCCTCCTCACTTAGGCCACATACTGAAGCCACATGCTGGAAACTCATTCCACAGAATTGTCCTAAACCTGAAGTCTCAAACTCTGAAACTCCAGCCCGCTCAAAGCCCCAATTCCCACATTCTTACATTCCCATTCAACTTATTTTCAGTCACATCAACTTCTCTTCTCCTTACTCCTCTCCACTTTCTCAGTGTATAACTTTCCTTTGGTTTCTTCTCCCTGGTGTAGATTCCATGATCAGTCCGTTCACGCACACTCTCACCACCACTGTCCTCACTGCCTTTGCCCTGGTTGAGCTGCCTCTCCTCTGGCTATTTCTGGTCCTGTGTTGTGCTGTGCTTAGTCACTCAGTCGTGTCCAGCTCTTTGTGACCCCACAGACTGTAGGCTTCTCTGTCCATGGGGATTCTCCAGGCAAGAATACTGGAGTGGGTTGCCATGCCCTCTTCCAGAGGATCTTCCCAATCCAGGGATCGAACCCAGCTCTCCCACATTGCAGGTGGATTCTTTACCATCTGAACCACCAGGGAACCGCAAGAATACTGGAGTGAGTAGCCTATCCCTTCTCCAGGGGATCTTCCTGAACCAGGAATCGAATTGGAGTCTCCTGAATTGCAGGCGGATTTTTACCTGCTGAGCTACCAGGGAAGCCCCATTTCTGGTCCTGCATTAGCCTATTTCTGGCTGCTTCTACTCAGGGTCTAGGCCTGCTAAGCACTTCCAGAGGAAATCACATAACCTAGTGGATTGACTCAATTACAGAATTATGATTTCCAGCACCAGCTGAGTCCTTGGTGTGGCCAGCAAACCTTTAGCTCTTTTCAGCTTTGCACAGGGTCCCTTTACTGAAGCCGCCTTCGCTCTCCCTGTCCCTTTCACTCTCAACAGACAGACCTGCCCACTTCATCATGGGTAGAGGGGCAGTGGGATCTGAGCTCCTTCAACAGCCCTCTTCTTCACCTCCTTGCTTCCCCACAGAGGTTCCTACTCCTGCTTCTCGTCATGAGAGCAGGAAGAGGCCTCTTCCCCTCCTCTGAAACCTCGCCGCGTCATTCCTGCCGTCCCTCTGTATCTGTTTCTCCTTCACCAATCCCCCATCTCAGCCTGCAAGTGTCCTCTCATCCTGAAATCCCCTCATTCCTTCCCACCATCCTCTCCAATGAATACCCTCTCTCCCCCGCTCGCTGTCTCTGTTTTCCTGCTCCCTGATGTTTTCTCCCTGCCATCTGACTTTTCACCCCACCCCGCCCTGGCTCTGATGTCAGTTCTCAGAAAGGTCACCAAAGCCTCTTAAATGTTAAATGAAGTGGGCTTTCCAGTCCTCAGTCTGACTTTCTACCGCATTTGACCTTCTTGTCAATGTCCTGACATTCTCTGGTCTTGGATTCCCACATGACACTTTCTCCTGATTCTTCTCCTCTCCCTCTGATTGCGTGTTTGAAAAAAATTTTTTTTTTTTTTTTTTGCTGAATCTCAGTTCCTCCACCAGGGATAGAACCTGCGTCACAGCAGTGAAAGCCTGGAATTCTAACCACCAGGCCACCAGGGAACTCCCCCAAATAATTTTTTTGCTGCTCACTTCACTTGTCCCTTTGATGTTGATGTACCCCAGCCTCTGCACTGAGTATTCCTTCCTTTTCTCTCATTGTGTGCTTTTCTTTCCTTTCCTTTTTAATGTTTATTTATTTATTGGGCCGCACCGGGTCTTAGTTGTGGCACTTGAGATCTTTGATCCTTGTTGCGGCATGTGGAATCTTTAGTTGCGGCGTGTGAACTCATAGTTGTGGCATGTGGGATGTACTTCCCTCTCTGACCACAGATGAAACCCAGGCCCTCTGCGTTGGGAGTGCAGAGTCAGTGGACCACCGGGGAAGTCCCTGTATGCTTGCTTTGCTATGATAGAAATAATACATTCTTTAGAGTAAGATGGAGCGGGTTCAGATTCCATGTTCACCTCTCACCAGTGCTGTTATCTGGAGCAAGTTTTCCTATATGGGGCCGATAATATCAACTTTATTGACTGGATATGAGGATTAAAGGAGGTGGTGCACGTCGAGGGCCTCATTCAGCTGCTGACAGGGACAAGCACTCAGTGCATTTTCATCGTCTTCTCTCCCTTCGGTATCCTCCCCCCACTCCCTACTCCCTTTGCTGCTGAATAACTTCTTGTAGTTCGACTTACTTTGGGGAGTGCTGTAAAGCCCAGGATGTGAAGTCAGCATGGGGTTGAGATCCTTGTTCTTACCTGTCCTGTGACTCTAGGCTCATTGCTGCTCTGAACCTTGGTTTGCACATCTGTAATTCGGTGATAGTAGTTCCACATCTCTGATCAGTGTTGGAGGGGGGAGTAAATATTTGTATATTTGACCCTTGAACAACATGGGGGTTAGGGGTGCCACCCCCATGCATCGTGGAAAACTGTGTAACCTAGAGTCAGGCTTTTGCACCCACGGTTCCTTCACAAGTGCATCAGCTGACCGTGGATCATATAGTACTACAGCATTTACTACTGAAAAAATCTGTGTAAGTGGATCCATGCAGTTCAAACCTGTGTTGTTCAAGGGTCAACTGTACACACACACACACACTATATATATATGAAAAGACGTGGTCCAGTGCCCAGCGCAGCACCCGGCACGCAGTAAGCTCTCAGCAGATGGTGTTGTTATCCCAGAGCGGTCCCTGCTCTCTCACACACAGATACTCTCAAGCATCTCACTCCCACCCCACACCCATCTCTTGTGCCCTGGACCTGGATTTTGCCAATTGGCGGCAGAACATCTCTACTCTGATGTTTTGCAGATGGCTCAGGCTCTTGTTCAAAACCAAACTGTTTGCTTCGCCCCCCTTCCCGCGCCCTGCCCCCCAATACTTGCTCTTCACATGCTCTCATCTCGGTTAAAGCATCACCATCCATTCAGGTGCGACTTTTTTGGACTGTCTCTCTCGTTGTTACTGCCTGCCTCTTGGCAGTCATCTCTCTGACTTATTTCTGCAGTTTATCCTTTTCTCACTGTACTGCTTCAGTTTAGGCTGTCATATTCTAGTGCGTCCAGAGTGACCTTTCTAAGATACAAGTCTCACAGTTTCACTTTCCTGTTGCAAGGCTCCATGCTTTCCTGTTAAAACTCTTTAAGACTTAAATCTAAGTTCTGGTAGGTCTTGTGCTGACCTATTTCTTAATCATCGCCACCTGCCACTCACAGCTCGGCCCATACACAAATTTGTTAACTGGCCATTCCTCCAAGATACCATATACCTTCAGGCTCTTCCTTTCTTTTTTCTAAAATCACCTCTCCCTGGGATGTCCTTCTATTCCCCACCTGGCAAATATCCTTAAAGAATAGACAGATGTCTTCTTCCCTCTTGACCCTCCCGTGATGTCCTCATCCTTTCACCCTGTTACTCCTTTTGTGCATAGATAGGATTTTAAAAAACGTTGCTCCATTGTTGCAGTGATCACTTTGTATCAGAGTTATTTATACGCCTGTAAACAGTGGGCCTGGCACAATGCCTGGCAATGTTGGTTGAATTTGAATAAATGAATACATGAAATGACAGGGTCTGGAAGTATCTTGTGAGATGGGATCTAATAAGTTGAAATTTGTTAAATATGCATCAAGAAGGCCAGTTATACAAGAATGAAAATGGAAGAGATTGGCCTCACCGCAGAATATGTTAAAAATTTGGGGAGGGGAGGTGGTTGATAATATTGTGTGAGTCAACAGTGTGAGGTGGTAACAAAAAAAGAAGAGGAAGAATGGGAAGAGAGGGAAAAAGAGTGTGAAATGTCTTGGATGAGAAAGTTGACTGTCTGATTTTATAGCCAGGGTATTGTGTTTGGTTCTAAGTATTACGGTTTTAGAGGGATTTAGGCCAGAATAGCAATAATTCTTGAAACCATTTTGTTTTTAAGATTTTTGGGGAAAAAATTATAAAAATAGACAAACTGGTAGCTAACATGATGAAAAAGGAGGAAGCACAAATATACAAAATAAAAAAATAACAGTGGAGAAATAACCGTTGAAACAAACAAAACTGTAAGAGTCTTTGCATGTCTGTGCAAATAAACTTTAAAACCTTGATGAGATTAATAATTTCTAAGGGAAATTCTGATTACTAAAATTGACAGAGACAGGATATTTAAACAGACCAATTTCTGTGAAAGAAATAGAGAACTTTAATAAGGAACTATTCCTCAAAAAAAGTACCAGCCTAGATTATTTCACGGGGGAATTCTACCAAACCTCTACTTATCAGATAGCCCCAGTGCTCTACAGATGATGTCAGAGAATGAAACAAAGGAGAAACTTGCTCCTTCTTTTTAAAAATGTATCTACCTGGTAGTGCAAAAAAGGAAACTACAGATAAATATTACTTATGAATACCTGTGAAAAGAAGACCCCAGTGGCTCAGTGGGTAAAGAATCTACTTTCAATGCAGGAGACAGAGGAGACATGGATTTGATTCCTGGGTAGGGAAGAGTCCTTGGAGGAGGGAATGGCTACCCACTCCAGTATTCTTGCCTGGAAAATCCCATGGACAGAGGAACTACAGTTCATGGTGCCCTTAAAGGGTTGGACATGACTAAACAACTGAGCAACCATGAAAAAGTACAACAAATGTAGTACTAATATAGCTCTAATATATATACTGTATTAGTGAACAAAGTTCAACATCACATTAAAGTGTAATTCATTATGATCAAGTAGGGTTAACCACAGGAATGCAAGGTAGGTTCATTTTTAAGAAATCCATGTATTCCATAATAATGGAATATTATCAGGAAAAATAATCAGAATTGTCTCCATAAATTATGACAAAACTTTCCTCAAAATTCAACATCCGTTCATTATAAAACCACTGAAGAAAATAAGACTTGCTTGGGAACAGAGCAGTGACGGTGTAATTCGAGATTCTCCCTGGGATTGTCCTCATGGCCACATACTTCATTCCAGAAATGGCCGCTGCACACATCCGTGGATTCACTAATGGTAACAAGGGGAAAAGGGTTGCCCATTATTCACATTGGTGAAGTTTGATGGAAAGAGATAGGTGCATCTCTGGAGTTGATCATCATTATGTGTTGAAGGGTTTGGAGAACATTAAGAGAGCATTTTCTTGATTGATGAGAAATAGCTAGGTTATGCTCGTCTACCCCTGTTAGAAGGTTATGCAGTGTATTGTGTAGCATGCAGTATATTTTGTAGTGCGTGATAAAAATAAAAGAAAAAAAAAGAAAATAATACTCGATGAATTCTTTCTTAACATGATAAAAATTTATATACTTTATTCCAGAAACCATTCACTTTCCAAACTGGGAAACACTTCAAGTATTTTCTCTGAGTCCAGAAACAAGGGAAGAATGCCCAATATCTCCACTACTAGTCAACGTTGTACCAGAGGTATATAGAAATTGATTAGAGGCGTAAAGCTTATTAAAGACTATTTCTTTTTGTAGATGATGTGGTAATAATCCTGGAAATTATTGAGAATTATTGGTAAAACTCAATGAAACTCAATAAAAGATAAGATAACAGAATATAAAATGAACCTACTGAAATTAACAGCTTTCACATACACAGAGTAACCAATTAGAGAAAGTGATGGTAGAGAAAACCTCATTTAATCTCAATTAAGAAGAATTCAATACTTAGAAATGAACTTAACAGGAAATGTGTATAACTTACAGGAGGAAAACTTTAAAACTCTCCGGAAAGACTCATTTGAACAAATGAAAGACATTCCTTATTCTTGAGTAGGATGGTTCAACAACATATAAATGATGGTTCTCTCTATATCAATTTATAAATTTAATATAATCCCAATAAAAGCTCTAACAGGCTTTTTTTTGAAAGTTAGATAAATATATACTGAAGTTTGTATGGAGAAATAAATTTGTAAGAATATTCAAGAAAATATTAAAAAGAGAAAAATTTCAGGGCAGTGGGGGCGGTGGGGGGGACCAGCTGCACCAGATCTTAAATTATACTATATAACCTCTACAAATAAAACATTTTGGTACTGGTCCATGAATGAGCAAATATACAAGTGATACAGACTATGCAGTCCAGGAGGAGACCCAGGAACTATGGAAATTTAGCGTATGATAAAGGCAACATTGAGAGCAGGAGGAGAAGGGGACGACAGAAGATGAGATGGCTGGATGGCGTCACCGACTCGATGGACATGGGTTTGGGTGGACTCCGGGAGTTGGTGATGGACAGGGAGGCCTGGCATGCTACGGTTCATGGGGTTGCAAAGAGTTGGACACGACTGAGCGACTGAACTGAACTGAAAGGCAGCATCTCAAATCCCTGGGGTAAAGATTGACTTTAGTAAATGGTGCTGGAGCAACTGGGTAGCCATTTTTTAAAAAATTAAGTTGGATCTATATCTCACATTATACAGAAGAATAAATTCTAGATGGAACAGGGATATAAATGTAAGCAATTTTGAAACCATATGAGAACTAGAGAAAAAGCAGAAGCGAATTCTTTCACGTTAGTGTAGGGAAAGCCTTTCTAGCCATCACCCAAAATTCAGAGGAATGAAATATCAGTAATTTGATTATATAAAAATGAAATTCTTTTCATAGCCAGAAAACCACCATAAACTAAGTCAAAAGATGACTGATAGGGACTTCCCTGGTGCTCCAGGGCTAAGACTGCACACTCCTAATGCAGGAGGCCTGGGTTCGATGTCTGGTCAGGATCTAGATCCCACATACTGCAACTAAAAGCTCCTGCGTGCCTCAACTAAAGACCCATGTGCTGCAACTGAGACCCAGCACAGCCCAAGAAATGTGTGTGTGTGCTCAGTCACCCAATCGTGTCCGACGCTGCAACCTGTGGACTGTAGCCCACCAGGCTCCTCTATCCATGGGATTCTCCAGGCAAGAATATTAGAGTGGGTTGCCTTTCCCCCGACCCAGGGATCAAACCTGAGTCTCCTGCATTGGCAGGTGGATTCTTTACTGCTGCACCACCCGGGAGGCAGCCAAATACATAAATATAAATATCCCGAAAGGGAGATCACTGATGAACTGGGAAATCTCTGCAACATGTATCAAAGACAAAAGGGTAACATCTCTAATACATGAAGAGCTCTTAAATGAAGGTACAAAAGATAGAAAAATGGGAGAGATGTGAACAGGTAATTCATGTACATATACAAAATATATAAAGATAAGGATGAATTTAAATTGAATTCTTAAACCTACCAAAAGAGGCTCAAATTCATAACTAAAATATAAACAGCACTAAGATACAATTTGTCACCTATCATATTAGCAAAAATTTAAAAGTGTGACAACATATTCTATTGGCAAGACTGTGGGAAAATGCACTCTCATGCATTGCTGATGGGAATGCAAATAGATACAATGCTTTTGGTGGGGAATTTGGCAATATCTAATGAAGTTATCGGGAAATAGACGGGGAAACAGTGTCAGACTTTATTTTTTTGGGCTCCAAAATCACTGCAGATGGTGACTGCAGCCATGAAATGAAAAGACGCTTACTCCTTGGAAGGAAAGTTATGACCAACCTAGATAGCATATTCAAAAGCAGAGACATTACTTTGCCAACAAAGGTCTGTCTAGTCAAGGCTATGGTTTTTCCTGTGGTCATGTATGGATGTGCGAGTTGGACTGTGAAGAAGGCTGAGCGCCGAAGAATTGATGCTTTTGAACTGTGGTGTTGGAGAAGACTCTTGAAAGAGTCCCTTGGACTGCAAGGAGATCCAACCAGTCCATTCTGAAGGAGATCAGCCCTGGGATTTCTTTGGAAGGAATGATGCTAAAGCTGAAACTCCAGTACTTTGGCCACCTCATGGGAAGAGTTGACTCATTGGAAAAGACTCTGATGCTGGGAGGGACTGGGGGCAGGAGGAGAAGGGGACGACAGAGGATGAGATGGCTGGATGGCATCACTGACTCGATGGACGTGAGTCTGAGTGAACTCCAGGAGTTGGTGATGGACAGGGAGGCCTGGTGTGCTGCGATTCATGGGGTCGCAAAGAGTCGGACACGACTGAGCGACTGAACTGAATGAAGTTATCTACTTAATGTATCTATATTCACTTAGCTATCTTCTTTGAATCTACCCTGAAGATAGACCTCAATCAACATGAAAATACATATGCATAATGTTATTCATTGCTGCACTGTTTTTAACTGCAAAATATTGAAAAAAAACCTCTGAATTCCCGTATATAGAAGACTGACTAAATTATGATACATCTACATAATGGAGTACCATGTAGCTGTAAAATAAGGAAGATTTCTAGACCAATTTGGAGTGATTTCCAGAATATATTAAGCAAATATTAACTGAAGCGAAGTGAAAAATGCAGGTGTAAAAAGAATGTGTGTATGTTAGTTGCGTCTGACTCTTTGCGACCCCATGGACTGTAGCTCACCAGGCTCCTCTGTCCATGGAATTCTCCAGGCAAGAATACTGGAGTAGGTTGCCATGCCCTCCTCCAGGGGATCTTCCAAACCCAATCTTGAACCTGGGTCTCTGTATTGCAGGCAGATACTTTACCATCTGAGCCACCAGGGAATATCAGTGCTTAATGCTATTTTGGGGACTTCCCTGGTACCCAGTGGCTAAGACTGCAAGCTCCCAATGTAGGGGACCTGGGTTTGATCCCTGGTCAGGGAACTAAGGCAATGGCACCCCACTCCAGTACTCTTGCCTGGAAAATCCCATGGACGGAGGAGCCTGGAACGCTGCAGTCCATGGGGTCGCAAAGAGTTGGACACGATTGAGCGACTTCACTTTGACTTTTCACTTTCATGCATTGGAGAAGGAAATGGCAACCCACTCCAGTGTTCTTGCCTGGAGAATCCCAGGGATGGGGGAGCCTGGTGGGCTTCCATCTGTGGGGTTGCACAGAGTTGGACACGACTAAAGTGACTTAGCAGCAGCAGCAGCAGGGAACTAGATCCCGAATGCAACGAAGTTTGAAGATCCCACATGCTGCAACAAAGACCCAGCAGGGCCCAGTAAATAAGTAAAATTTTTTAAAAAAATTACTATGCTATTTTTCACATAAGAAGAAAAGGGAAATAAAATATACATATATCTTTTTTTCCAGGTAACGTAGAACGAATCAGATCGGTTATCTATAGGAGTGGATAGAAATAGGGTGGAAAGACTAGAGAAAAGGGAATGGAGTAGAGAGAAAGATGGAGATATGACACTTCTGAATGTATGTTTTTCTATAGCTCTGACTTTTAGAATCATGTTAATCTTTCTCCTGCCCCCAAATTAATTAAAATCTACCAAAATGTTAGGACAACCCAAAATGGTCTACCAATTGTAATAAATGTACTTAACTGTATTACAAATTAATAACAACCACACTGAAGGCAGAGGAAAGAAAAGAATTAACCTAAGTCACTTTGGAATCAGTATTTTGAGTGTACACTGTAAGGCTAAAGACAAAAAGGACTATATACTTGTATATCAATTTCTGGCTAGTAAATTTATTTTTATGACCTGGCATAGCCCAATAGATAAACAAATATTTTTAAAAATGACTATACTAATCCATACAAGGTACAGGTTAGCAAGTCAAATTCTGATGTGTTTTCTAGGACTGAGGAAATATTAGTAAATATATTGTGGATAGAGTCAGGTTTCTCACTGTGGGGAAGAAGGAGTTACAAATAAGGAAAAGGAAGAAGAGAGGTGAACCCTGTGGTACTGGGCTAGAGGCAGGATCCAGATAATTCATGGTCTATTTCTCCATCTGTCTGTCAAGATAAGTAGATGGAAGTATGTGTCTAGGTGTGATACATACCTGTATTTCCTATTTGACTCCTGAGAGGGCCCAGAGTGTTCCCCCAGTAGGATGAGTATACCTCGTGCCCAAATTTTGATTTCTGAAAACTACTCTCCAGCAAGAGGAGCCAAAAGTGATTTCTTTTGACAAATAGCTGATGACAGAGCTGGAGAAGAGAAAATACAAGATGAAGGGATCTTGTAAAAATACAGGTTCTAATTCATTAGAACTGGAGCAGAGTTTGAGATTCTGCATTTCCATCCTATTTTGCATATTCTATTCTACTGCATTTGAAGTGTGTGGATTCACAGTGATACGTGAGCGTCTGCTTTTCTGAGAGGCCCCTGGTGATGGTGCTGCTCATCTGCTGAGCCTTCTTTGATTAGCAGATAGCTCCCTAGTGTAGGTTATTACACAGGAGACTCAAAGCACTGGCTGCGCAGGGAGAAGTGGTTTAGGCTAAGGTAACCTCCATTCTGAGAGTTTTGGTGAGGTTGTTTAAACCTCAGGGATGCATTTATTTAGATGACAGTGTGGTAGAGTGGAAAGAGCACTGGTTTGGGAAACAGAGTGAATTTCATATTCGTAGTTTAGAGTCTGGGTGGCCTTGAACATTATTTCACCATTTTGGAGTCTTGGTTTACAGTTAGCAAAATAGATAAAATAAAAATTTCCCTAGCAGATTAGCATTAGAGAAATTGTGTCTAAAGGACCTAGCATAGCTCTAGACACAGAGTAGGTGTTCAGAAAAGTGGTGACAATTATCACTTATGCAATAGAATCAGAGAAGGCAATGGCACCCCATTCCAGTACTCTTGCCTGGAAAATCCCATGGATGGAGGAACCTGGTAGGCTGCAGTCCATGGGGTCGCTAAGAGTCTGATACGACTGAGCGACTTCCCTTTCACTTTTCACTTTCATGCATTGGAGAAGGAAATGGCAACCCACTCCAGTGTTCTTGCCTGGAGAATCCCAGGGACTGGGGAGCCTGGTGGGCTTCCGTCTATGGGGTCGCACAGAGTCAGACATGACTGAAGTGACTTAGCAGCAGCAGCATGCAATAGAATCCTCTTTACTGGAAGCCGAGAACTGTGATTAATGTGTGTGAAAAGTTCTGTGAGGAACCCCAAAGCAGTTTTGCACCAGAGACAACTTACTTCTATTCATTGGCCAAAAGAAGGCTATGATTACTTAAGTAAAATTATCTTGGCCTGATGAAAAATACTTGTTCTTGTCTTCCCCTGCATAATTAACTTTTAGAATCATCATAAGTCTTGGCCTGATGAAATTTGACACATTATTCACTGATTCAAACAGAGATTTGTTGAGCGCCTGTTACTCTGAGTCCAACAATCCTGAACTCCTGTAACGTCCTGCCTGGAGCATCTAGTTGAGACCTGAGCCCCTTTGAGCTCACTGTCCTCTTTGCCTCCTTTCCTCAGGAAAGCCCCCTGAGCATGGGCTTCAGACTGAGCTAACACTCCTAGCACCTCGCACACCCCCGTCCTAGCACTTGTCTCACCAACCTGCAAGCTGCTCCTCCTTCTCCTCTCTTCTTGATTTTTTTTTTTCCTGCAAACTTCTTCAAGGCATAAAGCTCTTTGTAGCCCTGTCACAGAACACTTGCTGCACCCACCTTGTAGTTGAACTGATTGCCTGGCACAGGACATCCTCAAGGAGATCAGTGTCTGAGGTGTGTGGGAGGGTCAGGGAAGGCTGCCTGGAAGAGGTGGTGATGCTTGAGCTGAGGTTTAAGAAGAGATGCGAGGCAGGAGGGAGGTAGAGTGGCCAGAAGACATGGTGTGTTTGGGGCACTGCACATGGTTTGCTGCTGCTAAGTCACTTCAGTCGTGTCTGACTCTGTGCAACCCCATAGACGGCAGCCCACCAGGCTCCCCAATCCCTGGGATTCTCCAGGCAAGAGCACTAGACTGGGTTGCCATTTCCTTCTCCAATGCATGAAAGTGAAAAGTGAAAGTGAAGTTGCTCAGTCGTGTCCAACTCTTAGTGACCCCATGGACTGCAGCGTACCAGGCTTCCCTGTCCATGGGATTTTCCAGGCAAGAGTACTGGAGTGGGGTGCCATTGCCTTCTCCGTACAAACATAGTTTGGACCAACCTTAAACGTGGGGTTGTGGGGGGCAAATGTGAATGGGTAAGCAAAGCTGAAGGAGAGGTAAGGACTAGCCAGGACAGACTGAAGTGCAGCTGAGGAGGCTGGGTTTTATCCTGCGGGTAATGAGAGGCCAGTGAAGGATTTTAAGCAGGAATGTGTCGGGGGAGGGTTGAGGGTGATACTCGATAGAGGGTAGGGATTTTGATGTAAGCCAGGTAATCAGACCCAGCTGTTACCCTGATGCCTTTGTGGCCCTGAGCAGAGTGGTTTGCTCTGGAGGCACCCTTTGCCTGTCCTGCTGTTTTGGCTGAAGGGTAGGAGCTCACCTGGACAGGAATCTGGCCCTTGTGAAAGCAGAAGGCACAGCTGCCTGCAGAGTGAGTGTATAGCAGGAGGCCCTTGGACCGCCTTTACTGGGTTTGCTAATCAGGTCTGCCATGGCATAGGGATGGAGACTTTGGAGAAGTTACATGATTTCTCTGAATCTCATCCACAGAACAGAGATGATACCAACCCTTCAGTGCTTCTGTGAAAACTGAATTAGATGATGATAATGAAAATAATGATGACCATTTAGTAAACATCAACTCAGTGGCTGCGTTCTAGGTATATTGTTATTGTGTTGTTTAGTTGCTAAGTTGTGTCCAACTCTTTTGTTACCCCACGGGGTGTAGCCTGCCAGCCCTCCTCTGTCCATGGGATTTCCCAGGCAAGAATACTGGTATGGGTTGCCATTTCCTACTCCAGGGAATCTTCCTGACCCAGGAATTGAACCCAGACCTCCTGCATTGGCAGGCAGATTCTTTACCACTGAGCCATCAGGGAAGCCCTCCAGATACATTAGTGAGTCATTAAAAGACATATAAAACATCAAAAGTAGTGTTTAATTCATGGTTCAGTTCAGTTCAGTTCAGTCACTCAGTCGTGTCTGACTCTTTGCGACCCCATGAATCGCAGCACGCCAGGTCTCCCTGTCCATCACCAACTCCCGGAGTTCACTCAACCTCACGTCCATTGAGTCGGTGATGCCATCCAGCTATCTCATCCTCTTTCGTCCCCTTCTCCTCCTGCCCCCAATCCCTCCCAGCATCAGAGTCTTTTCCAATGAGTCAGCTCTTCGCATGAGGTGGCCAAAGTATTGGAGTTTCAGCTTTAGCATCATTCCTTCCAAAGAACACCCAGGATTGATCTCCTTTAGAATGGACTGGTTGGACCTCCTTGCAGTCCAAGGGACTCTCAAGAGTCTTCTCCAACACCACAGTTCAAAAGCATCAATTCTTTGGCACTGAGCTTTCTTCACAGTCCAACTCTCACATCCATACATGACCACTGGAAAAACCATAGCCTTGACTAGATGGACCTTTGTTGGCATCATGATAGGTACTCAATAAATACCAGATTCTTCCCCCTACCTCCTGCTAATCATTGCACTTCCTACAGTTTGTCAGTAGCTGATAGAACATTGCCTTAGTACTACCTTCCAAAAGACTTTATTTATTCCCACAAATTGACGTAGAGAAAATACTGAAGATTTAATTTAAGCTCAGGAAGCAGCCAGTGAGTAATTTCTGATATTATTTCATCAAGGAAGTACTTGGAGCTTTAGAAATCAACTATACTTTAACCAAATTATAATTTGATACTGTTAGCCCTTTAATTTAATTTTCAGGTTCAGAGTCTTGGGTTTCTACAGACATCAGCCAGAACTGCAGCCTGTACTATGACCTTGCTCTTGTGCTATTTTGATATTTAGTGCCCAAATAATCAGGATGAACACCTGAATATACAAGCCCTGTTTAAAATGGAATATGAAAGGTTATCTAAGTGTTGCCATGAGTTCTGTGTCCTGTCTGAATCTGACAGGTTTCTGATGGTACTGGACCATAAGCGTTGTCAGCCAAAAAAAAAAAAAATGAAGGCTCCCCCGACCCCGACCCCAGTCTTCAGGAACTCTGCTCATCCTAGCCTTTCTTTTCTTTCTTTGTGCAGGTTTCAGGTAACCAGATCCTCTTTGACAACATAAAGCCTGGATTAAAGCTAACTCTGTAGCAATCCCAGGATTATGGGCTCAGGAGGATAAATCCCGGGTTGGTTTCAGTTAAATCTCTTTGTGAAGAAAGCAGCTATGAGAGGCAGTTCTGAGATCGGTTTAACTGTGGATTCCTAGCTCCCCAGGATCAGTTCTTAGGAATGTCACAGGCCATTGTGCACACAGGACACGAGAGATCGTTCCTGGGAAGTGCAGTGGGCTACTGGCAGCTCTCGTCACACTCGAAAACGGGCTGTGCTTCTGGCCCAGCTTTATTCCTGGTCGACAGAGCTAAAGTCAAGGAAAGCAGGAGTCATTGTCTCCGAAACGCTCATCTGCATACCTTGTCCACACCCACCACCCAAGTCAGAGGGTAGCTCATCCCGGAGACTAGCATAAAACCAGAGAATTTTAGAGCATACTCCATGTCTAACCATCTTTCTATCCTTAAAACTTCTCCTCCTCTCTCTGGGTATAGACTGCTCAGTTGCTCAGGTGTGCAAGTCTTTGTGACCTCATGAACTGTAGCCCGCCAGGCTCCTCTGTGCATGGAAATGTTCAGGCAAGAATTCTGGAGTGGGTTGCCATATCCTACTCCAGGGGATCTTCCCCACCCAGGGATTGAACCCATGTTTCTTGCACCTCCTGTATTGGCAGGCGAATTCTTTATTACTGGGCCACCTGGGAAATCAGGTATAGATTGCCCAGTCTCCAATGCTGCCTTAGAGGGTGCAAGGAAGAGGATATGAGTAACATGCAACCTTTCCTTATCTCCTGCTTTCATTTTCCAGCAACAGCTGCAGGCGTACGTGGCCTGGGTGAACGCACAGCTGAAGAAGAGGCCAGCGGTGAAGCCAGTGCAGGACCTCCGACAAGATCTCCGGGATGGGGTGATCCTGGCGTATCTCATTGAGATTGTAGGTCGGTTGGCCCTGGACTCTGATGCTAGCTTAAAACAGAACATGGCCTTTTTACCCTCCATGTGCCCTTCATAGCAGATTGTTGGTGGTGGTTTAGTTACTAAGTCGTGTCCAACTCTTGTGACCCCCATGGACTGTAGCCCGCCAGGCTCCTCTGTCCATGAGATTTCCCAGGCAAGAATACTGGAGTGGGTTGCCATTCAGCTACATTAAACTTTGGGAGTGTGATGAGGAGCACGGTCACAGCTCTCAAGAGTCTCCCAATCTAGTTGGAAAGACTGGAGAGCGAAGTCACTTCCAGTAATGTACTTAGTACTGTGATGGGGCAAGCACAGATAAGAGCAGAGGGCGGGCACGCAACCCACTGTTAGGGATTGTAGGATGGCTTGCCAGAAGATCTGATGTCTACACTGAGGCTGGAAAGGGAAGTGGCAGCCAGGCAAAAAGAAGGTGCGTTACCAACAAAAGGACCCGACTAAGATAAGAAGACCTTGTTTTCTTGAAGCCCCAGAATTGTTGCCTGTCATTCTTATTGAAAGTGAAAGTGAAAGTGAAGTCACTCAATTGTGTCCGACTCTTTGTGACCCCGTGGACTGTAGCCCACCAGGCTCCTCAGTCCATGGGATTCTTCAGGCAAGAATACTGGATTGGGTTGCCATTTCCTTCTCCAGAGGATCTTCCCAACCCAGGGATCGAACCCAGGTCTCCCACATTGCAGGCAGACGCTTTAACCTTTGAGCAATCAGGGAGGTATCATAACCTTATTTCCACAGCATTTGTCCACATCTCTTATTATTTATCTCACCAAATGATGGTTGTTTATTATCTACCTCTCCAGTATAGATTGAGCTCTTTAAGAGCAGGTACAGTATAATTTTTTTCCCCCTGTTTCCACAGTCCTTAACCAAGTGCCAGACACATAACAGGTACTCAAACATTCATTGACATATTTGAGGGATGTGGGTTTGAGTGATATGTAAGAAGGCAGGCTTGCATCAGGCAGCCTGTCCAGAAATACCTCATTCAGACAGTTCATATATTCATTATTCACTTATAGTGATAATAACCATGATAATAGTAATAGCAGCTACTGTGTATTGAACACTGTCTCATTTAATTTCACTTTATCATCAATGTTTGAGAAACATAATATTACCCCCATTTCCAGGAGCACTTTATATATATATACACACATATATGTGTGTGTACATATATATCAAGCATTGCTAAACACGCTACTTTGATTGATTTATGATAATGGATAGCATTTAAGTATTTTACTTATTTTTTGAGATTTAGAAAGGTCTGTCCATGGAATTTTCCAGGCAAGAATACTGGAGTGGGTAGCCTTTCCCTTCTCCAGGGAATCTTCCCTACCCAGAACCCAGGTCTTCTGCACTGCAGGCAGATTCTTTACTGTCTGAGCCACCAAGGAAGCCCTTAAGCACCTTTGCAAGGTCACATAAGAATAGGGGTAAAGCAGAGGTACAAACCTGGATTTACTTTAATTCCAAAGCTAATTTTCAACTTTTAATTTTTCACACATTTGAACAGATTATCCTGGAAATATAATCAGTTAGAAAATCCAGACAGCACAAGAAGATAGAAAATCAAAAGCCATTTCCTCCATCTGTCCTCTTGCCAGTAATTTGTTCTTTCTGGAGGCAGCCAGTGTTAGCAGTTTCTGGCTATTCTTTCCAGAGATATTTAATGGTGCATATACAGGCAATACCTACTCCAGTGTTCTTGCCTGGAGAATCCCAGGAACGGCGGAGCCTGGTGGGCTGCTGTCTATGGGGTCACACAGAGTCGGACACGACTGAAGCGACTTAGCAGCAGCAGCAGCATACAGGCAATATGAATGTGTATTCTTGTTTTTCAAAACCCAGGTTCTTAAATGCTGCATTCTGTTGCAACTTGGCTATAGAGAAAATCTCTCTGAATTCACTACTTGAGATTGCGTTCTTTCTTGAGCTGGCCCTCACTGAGCTTTTGACCCTACTACTATGCCCCTGAAACTGTTCTCCTTGAGGTCACAACTCTGCTCTGTCAAATCCCGTGGCCAGGGCTCAGTCCTCATTTTATTCAACTTAGCAGAACTTGACACGGTGGATCACTCCCTCCTCCTCCAAACATCTTCCCTCGGTCTCCAGGATCCTGTGGGCTTGAAGCTTTCCTCCTTCCTCACTGGCCTTTCCTGTTTGCTGTGCTGGCTTTCTCCTCAATGTGTGTGTGTGTGTGTGTGTGTGTGTGTGTGTGTGTGTGTGTGTATGTGTGTGTGTGTGTGTGTGCGTGCGCACGTGCTTAGTCGTGTCTCTTTGTGATCCCATCGACTGTAGCCCGCCAGTCTCCTCTGTCCATGGAATTTTCCAGGCAAGAATACTGAAATGGGTAGCCACTTGCTACTCTAGAGGATCTTCCCAACCCAGGGATCGAACCCGTGTCTCTTCCATCTTCTGCAATGGCAGGTGAATTCTTTGCCAACTGTACCACCTGGGAAGCCCTCCTGACCTCTAAATGTTGGAAGTTCTCCTTAGAGGTTCAAACCTTAGTTCTTTTGTATATTCTCTATCCCTAAGTGGTCTCTTCCCAAATTTGACTCTTTAGCCCTAAGCTTTTCCTTGAGTTCTAGATGTGAATATCAGCTGCCTATTCAACTTCTCTGCTTGGATGTCTAAAATGCAACTCTCACTTCACGTGTCCTAATCAGAACTTTTCCTTCACGCCACTGATCCCTCTGTCCTCTGAGATCCTTCATCTGACTAACACATCACAGTACCATTCCCTCAGCTGTTGAAGCAGAACACTTAGAAGTTGTCTTTAATTATTCTCTTTTTCTCATCTATCATATTCAGTGCTTCACGTGTGCTGTTTGCTTTATATTAAAAATATACCTGGTATCTCAGTTTTCACCTCTCAGCTTCTTCCCAAACCATCATTATCTCTCACTTGACTATTTTCATTTCCTTTCTAACAGATTTCCCTGTTTCCCCTTTAGAGAATCTATGTCCACATGAAGTCAACTTTTAAAAGCATTAAGCAGGTCAGGTAACTCATCTCACATGCTAGCAAAGTAATGCTCAAAATTATTCAAGCCAGGCGCCAATAGTATGTGAACTGTGAACTTCCAGATGTTCAAGCTGGATTTAGAAAAGACAGAGGAACCAGAGATCAAATTGCCAACATACGTTGGATCATATAAAAAGCAAGAGAATTCCGGAAAAACATCTACTTCTGCTTTATTGAGTATGCCAAAGCCTTTGACTGTGTAGATCACAACAAACTGTGGAAAATTCTTCAAGAGATGGGAATACCAGACCACCTTACCTGCCTCCTGGGAAATCTGTAGGTCAAGAAGCAACAGTTAGAACCAGACATGGAACAACAGACTGGTTCCAAATCGGGAAAGGAGTACGTCAAGGCTGTATATCATTGCCTGGCTCATTTAACTTATATGCAGAGTACATCATGTGAAATACTGGGCTGGATGAAGCACAAGCTGGAATCAAGATTGCCGGGAGAAATATCAATAACCTCAGATATGCAAATGACACCACCCTTATGGCAGAAAGTGAAGAGGAATTAAAGAGACTTGATGAAAGTGAAAGAGAAGAGTGCAAAGGCTGGCTTAAAACTCAACATTCAAAAAACTAAGATCATGGCATCTGGTCCCATCACTCCATGGCAAATAGATGGAGAAACAATGGAGACAGTGACAGACTTTATTTTCTTGGACTCCAAAATCACTGCAGATGGTGATTGCAGCCATGAAATTAAAAGATGCTTGCTCCTTGGAAGAAAAGCTATGACCAACCTAGACAGCATATTAAAAAGCAGAGACATTACTCTGCCAACAAAGGTCTGTCTAGTTCAAGGCTATGGTTTTTCCAGTAGTCATGTATGGATGTGAGATTTGGACTATAAAGAAAGCTGAACGCTGAAGAATTGATGCCTTTGAACTGAGGTGTTGGAGAATACTCTTGAGAGTCCCTTGGACTGCAAGGAGATCAAACCAGTCAGTCGTAAAGGAAATCAGTCCTGAATATATATTGGAAGGACTGATGTTGAAGCTGAAACTCCAGTACTTTGGCCACCTGATATGAAGAACTGACTCATTGGAAAAGACCCTGATGCTGGGAAATATTGAAGGCGGGAGGAGAAGGGGACGACAGAGGATGAGATGGTTGGATGGCATCCCTGGCTCGATGGACATGAGTTTGGGCAAGCTCTGGGAGTTGGTGATGCACAGGGAGGCCTGGCGTGCTGCAGTCCATGGGGTCACAAAGAGTCGGACACAACTGAACGACTGAACTGAACTGAACTGAACTCCCTTACCTCCAAGCCTGCATTTTCTGCCCATTACATATAGAATAAAATTCAAGATCTTTGCTCTAGTTCCCAAAGCCCCACATGACCTGGCCTTGCTTGCCTGCCTACCTGTCTTAGAACTGGACTCCTTGCTCTCTCCACTCCAGCCATAGGGTCTTGTTGCTGTTTCTCAGATAAGCTGATCTTGTTCCCGCCTTGGCCTTGGTACTTAAGGTTCCTCAGCCTGGAATGCTACCTCTGCAAATCTTCTCCTCTCTGATTTTATTCAAGTCTCCCCCCAAACGTGTTATCAGAAAGACCATGATTACTCGTCTTTGTTTTTCCTCATAGTACTCATCACTGGGCTTCCCAGGTGGTGCTAGTTGTAAAGAATCTGCAGGCCAGCACAGGAGACGCAAGAGACCCGGGTTCAATCCCTGGGTGGGGAAGATCCACGGGAGTAGGTAATGGTACCCCCCTCTCCAGTATTCTTGCCTGGGAAATCCCGTGGACAGAGGAGCCTGGTGGACCCCAGTCCTTGGGGTCGCCAAGCGTCGGATGTGACTAGCACAGCCCAGCACTTACCACTACTTGAAATTATGTCAAACATTTATCTGTTATCTTGGCCATCTCTCATCCCTGCAGATAGAAACTCTACGATGGAAGGACAGACAGACAATGTCTTGGTCACTGCTCTTTCTCTGGTGCCTCAAACATTACCTGGCACACAGTGGGTGCTCAGTGAATATTCGTTGAATGAATAAATGTACACAGAGTAACTTCACAGGCCCCAGGGAATTGTGAAAATTCGAAGCCCCTCCAGAATGCTTTCATTTTCCTATTTCCCATCCAGATTACAAACACGAAGGCCTAACTCCCTTACATATTTATAGATAATCTTCGTGTTTACAGCAAATATTCTCTCTGTGTCTGGCTACTATGAACCTGTGATAGTACTCCTCCCCATAACTTCATGTATTTTCTCTCTTCTAACAGCAGGAGAAAAGCTGAGTGGGGTACAGCTGAGTCCCAGTAACCAACAAGAAATGAAGAATAATGTGGAAAAAGTGTTACAGTTTGTAGCCTCCAAAAAGATTCGTATGCACCAGACTTCAGCTAAAGGTCAGTGCTTCCTTCTGTCCGTGGTGGCTGAGTACACTCATCTTTACCTGGGGATTGCCACCTTCAGAAGAACCATCCACAGTGTAGCTGAGGGCTCGGAGTAGACTGGAGTGGGATTAGGCTGATGACCTCACATCTTTTTCCGAATAAGGAAAGTCATCCTCTTGGGATGGAATGATTGTCAAAATCCAGGTGCTTTGGAGACCGGGGTGAAGGTAGAAGCTCTTCATTTTAACTGAATGAAGTTTTGGTCGAGCGTGTGTAGGAAAATTAACAGAAAAGAAATGACAACATTAGGATATTAATTTTAGAACATCTTGTTTAAGATATCAAACATGAAGATAGATGATATTTTTGTGTGTTCCTAGTGTTTCATGCCAGTTATTATCTCAGATCATAATAGCCTACTTTTTTCTATCCAGTTTTCCAGAAGGAAAATATTTGATAGCAGTTTTTTTTGAACATCACAGGACATCTCCAGGCAGGATCAAAAGGCTCTTTCACCTCTACACATGCACTCTCCTGGAGCCACATGGCCAGATGAAGGACAGCTCTCACTGCAGTTTGAGCCCAGGCTGCAGGGGAGAAAGGATGTAGCTGTCCTCAGAAGGCACAGGCTTTGGTCCTCTCACTCTGATTCTGGAACTGATTATAGTCTGGTTTGTTTCAGCCTCAGTTTCTGGGCCTGATTGCCTGTGGCTCTGATGAGAATGGAGGTAGGGGGGAGCCCTCCTTTCCGTGTTGTTAGTGTTCTCTGTATTGGGCTCATTCAGGCAGGACAGTTACTGACCATTGAGAATGTCCTATAGCAGGGATCCATCAATCCTTTTGGAAACCTTGCATATTTACAAGGCTGTGAAGCTGAAAAAAATACAGTTTTGTCTATTTTCTGACATTAACCAGACCCATCATGTTATTTTCTGTCTGCCTTTCTCTCTCTCTCTCTCTTTTTTTTTTCTAGGACAAAATTTAGAATGTCAGATATTTCTCTGATCCAGGCCCCGTGAGGAGTGGGCTTGGGGATCTGGCCCATTAAAGTCGGCTATTTTGAGGGAACAGTCGTTCAGGACATCATTGTCTTTTACCTGGAGAAGTGCAACTGCTTCCTAATTAGTCCCACTGCATCCATTTCTGTCCCCCTCCCGTCTGCTCTCCACACTGCAGCCAGAATGATCTTTCTAAGAGTACGATATGCTCATGCCATTCCTCTGCACCTGAGGGCCCATAGGATAAAATCCAGGGTCCTTTCTCTGGCTTACTATGCCCTTTCTGACCTGACCTCCACTTCATCCCTCTCGTCTTTCCCCCTCTCCCCCTGAACTCTGAACTCTGGCTACGCTAAACTGCTTTCTGTTCCTCTTCCAGGGTGTGCCATAGAAATATAAAGTAAGTCACATTCATGATTTGAATGTGTCTAAATAGCCACATTATAAAAAAGAAATCAGTGGAATTAATTTTAATAATATATTTTATTTAACCCATGTATCCAAAATGAGGGCTTCCCTCATTTATTTAACCCATGTATCCAAAATGGTGGCTCAATTGGTAATAAATCCACCTGCAGTGCAGGAGACCCAGGTTTGATCCCTTGGTTAGGAAGATCCCCTGGAGAAGGAAATGGCAGTCCCACTCCAGTATTCTTACCTGGAGAAGCCCCATGGACAGAGGAACCTGGCGGGCTACAGCCCATGGGGTATCAAAGAGTTGGATACGACTGAAGTGACTTAGCACGCACACATGCATATCCAGAATATTATCAGCTCAACATATAATCAATGTGAAAAACTATCAGTGAGATATTTTGCATTCTGTTTTTTTATGCTAAATCTCACAAGATTTTTCATTCAGTTTGTGTGTGTGTGCTAAATACACTCATGGCACATTTCGGTTAAGACCACACTGCTGCCTTTTAAGTGCTCAACAGCTACATGTGGCTAGTGGCTCCCATACTGGATGGCATCTAGACCTTCATGCCTGCTGTTCCCTCTTCTTGGAATACATTTTTCCTTCTCTTTGCTCATCTGATGAACCTCTATTGGTTGGTCAAGCCTCAGTTTAGAACTCACCTTGTCTGGGAATCCTTCCCTGAGCCCTCTAAACTAGACAGATGCTTCTCCTCTGAGTTCCCAAAGAATCTTGTACTTTTCCTATTGTATGAAGGAAATGGCAACCCACTCCAGTATTCTTGCCTGGAAAATCCCACGAACAGAGGAGCCTCTCATGGGGTCACAACTAGTCGGACACAACTGAGCGACTTCACTTTATGTTATTACACTGTATTGTCATTGCTTTAAATCTTCGATCTCCCTATTGAACTCAGCTTTGTGAGGACAGAGAGCTTGACTGCCTTGCTTTCCTGTTCCCTAGCAGATGCATAGGAACCAAGTTCGTCCTCAGCACTCTGCTTCCCTCTTAGGACCTCTTGGTCTGTTCTTATCTTTAGATATCGTGGAAGGCAACCTGAAGTCTATCATGAGGCTGGTCCTGGCCTTGGCAGCTCATTTCAAACCTGGCTCCGGCAGGACAGTGAGCCAAGGACGGGATGCCGGAGCCCCCCTGCAGACTCACCAGCCTCACTGTGCCACTGCTGTGGCCCAGGGAGCAGCCGCTGCTCTGGCCGATGTGTGTCATGACATGTCTCGGTCTGGGCGGGATGTCTTTCGATACCGACAGAGGTAAGGATGGAAATCTGGGGATGGGAATTCGACCTGCGCTGATATTTCTTCCCTTAAATGATAATGGTGTGGTAGATAGAAATATCACCTAAACAGCCCACATTGCAGAAAAGCGGATGGAGTGGAGGTTGGAGAGGGTGCTCCAAAAGAGAAAAAAAAAAAACAACCTTTCTTTTAGGCATGTTTATTTTGGCTTTTGGAGAAGGGCATGGCAACCCACTCCAGTATTCTTACCTGGAGGATCCCATGGACAGAGGAGCCTGGCGGACTGCAGTTCTTGGGATCACGAAGAAATTGGGCACGACTTAAGTGACTCAGCACGCACGTGCACATTTTGACTTTAGCAGAATGTAAAGGAATCATATACGTAATTCTTTTCTCTGGTGCCCAGAGTTTTAAACATATTCCTTTGGTACAGTGTGTTTTCTGCCCTGGGAGGTATGTGGGACCACCATCCTGATTCACCCCTGAGTTTCTCCCTGGTGTGTATCCAGAAGGTTGGGTGTCCCAGAGAGTCATGGCTGGAGATGCTTCATGGGTTGTGTGTCAGAGAGGGAACACGACTCTGAGGTGTTGGTGAAATTATTGGTTTCTCTACCTTCCTTGCCAGGTTTCAAATGTCTTTAAGGCAGGGGCTTTGCCTCGTCCGTCTTTTTACCCTCAGCAGTCCAGAGTGGCATCTGTCAGTAGTTAGTGGGTGGGCCCGAAGGACTGACACCCTCTCCTTTATTGGTGCCCTCCGACTTTAGGAACAGCAGCATGGATGAGGAGATTGAGAATCCATGCTGGAGCGTGCGAGCCCTGGTGCAGCAGTATGAAGGACAGCAAAGGTCCCCGTCTGAGTCCAGCTGCTCCAGGTAACCGTGGCCTCAGATTCTTCATTGCTACAGTCCTCAATTCATGGAGGTTCTCAGGGTTGGCAGCTTCAGGTACCCACGCAACAGGCAATAAGGCACCAAAGTCTCTCTTCTTCCCTCAGTTTATGTGTGGCTCACAAGGGGTAACCCTCAGCACGGCCTTGTGGTTTTGTGCTGGCAAGAGGGCAGGGTGAGATGCTTGTGAATTTCCCACATACCAGTGCTAGGGCTTAGCTGTGTCCATGTGGGGGCATGACTGAGACCTGTCAGCGCCCAGCTGGATCTTTTTGATATTTATTTATCAGCTGCCAGTGTTTATGAGAGCCAGTTCCATTGCACTGCCTTTGTGCCTGAGAAGGTTGTATAAAGCTCATAGCAAGAGGAAATGAGCAGAGTTGCCTTAGTGCTTTAAGAATGTTTCCAGTTTTCATTTGTAGGGCTGGGAATTGTGGCAGATTAGTACACATTTGCATGGGCTAGCGATGTGAGTGACTGTAGCTGAAAGGCTGTCTATATCCCTTAGAGCCAATTGCAGAGACCAAAACAGGACACAGTGTGCTAATAAAAGCCTGATCAATGCCAAGTATGGTGGCAGAGAAAGACTATTTTCCTGGCTTACGTAAATCATGCTCCTGTAAACACATCCCCAGATGTTGTCATCTTATTTACTAATTTCATTGCAGAATCATATTTAATTTAAGCTCTTATGACGTTTTCTCTCATCAACACAGATTAGTCTGTTCCAGTTAAACCTATTGTTCTTTGTCTGACATGTATGTATTTTCCATGTCTTTGTTTTCTTCCTCCTATTTCTTTTCTTCATAAAATTCCGTCTTAATTTGATGGGCCATTTTCTAATTTGCTTGGAAATTAAATAGAATTCTTTCCATCATTTTCATATACCGGTAACCTTGCTTGATTTTTAATTTTCACATTTAATAGATTTTTTATTTTCAAAATTCACACAACATTAAATTAACCATTAATCATTTTAAAGTGTATGATTCAGTGGTATGTAGCACCTTCATTAATACTGTGCAACCCATCACCTCTATCCGGTTCAGAGAGATTTGCATCACCCCAGAAGGGAGCCGTGTGTCCATTAAGCAGTAGATGTGCCTTTATTGAGAATCTAAACCAGTTTTTCCTTGCTTCTGCTTGGACTATCACTTGGTACAGAATCAAAAGATATTCTGTTGTACAATGAGATCTATTGCTTCCTGTATGGCTACAGGCCTTTAACTTTCCTGTGACTGATAGCGCTTGGCAGAGTTAGAGAAAAAAAAAAAAAAGTCCGGATTTTTTTCCTGAGAGCACCTGCTTCCTTCCTGTCTGGCAGGACTCAAGACTGGGGGCAGGGCATGAGACAGTGTAAATTCGGGGCTGCTGGAAATCGGGCTGGCAGTGACCGTTTTCTAGGAGAGCGTTCAGAGAACAGATGGCTTTCCTCTTTCTCTTCCTGATTCGGTCATTTTCTTCTCGGCCACCTTCTCACTCACCTCTTTGGGATGCTCAGTTGGCATCCAGAAGGCTCTGGGACATTCTGCCCTGCTCCTCCCCGCAACCCGCACGCAGGGGGAAGCCCACCTAATGTCTCAGTGATCCGTGAAGGCCAGGAGACCCCCGGGATGTGACTCGGGAAAGAAGAGTGGTTCAGAAGATAGCCCCTTAAGTCTGGTCCCCTCCCCCTGCTCCTTGACAGACATCCTGGCAAAGCCCTGCCGGACTGCTCGCCTGTTGCTTCTCAGACCCATAAACCTCGGGCCAGCCTCTCAGGATCCAAGCAAAAGGCTCCTTAGTTGGGAAAAAAAAAAGAACATATGAAACGCCCGAGGGGAAGGTTGGCGGGAGGGGCGGGGGGACGGTGGTGTGGAGACCAGCGTTCAGCGGGTTTCCGGGGGAACCCCCTCCCGCGAGAAGCCGAGTTAGACCCACCCCGACCTCGGTGCCCGGGAAAGCAGGGGTCAGAGGAGAGAAGGCACGGCCGCCAGTCCCGGGCTCCTCCGAAGGAGGGGACCACGCAGCCCTCCCGGGCTTCTGCCGACCCCGCGAAGCCTCCACCGCCTTGCGCGGGGCCGCCTCCGGGCCCCGCAGCCCCGCCCCGCTCTGCCCCGGGGGCTCGGCCGACCCGCCGAGCGCCCGCCGGGGTCGGACGGATCCCGGCGCTGCCCGGCCGCGTGTGACAGCTCGGAGAGCGTGGGGAGGAGGGCGCGGGAGGGCGGGACCGGGAGGCGGCGCGGAGCGGGGACCGCCGCCCGCCCGGGCACTCGACCGCTCGGCCGGAGCCGCGGGCAGGGCTTTTCTCCCGGGGCGCGGAGATGGGTTGAGATGCCTGCGCCCGGGGGCACTCCCGGAGCCGCGCGGCCGCGGGGACCACGGATGCGGCTGCCGGGGGCCGGCAGCCTGCGAGGGGAGGCGGTTTCCGCCGAGGCCGGGCCGCTGCAGTGTCTAAGCTGCCGGGACGGCGCGCCCCGGAACCCGGAGCATCTCCGTGCCTGGGGCCGAGACGCTTGCCTCTCTGCCCTCCTTGCTCTCTGCCGGGACTGGGGCCATCGGCTCTCGTAGTTGGCCTGCCAGGGGGAGTCGTTCTTCGGGGGCCCCCAGCGCGGGGAGACATGCCCGAATCGGGGAGCGCTGTGACTCTCAGCCTCCCGCTACACCCAGGGAAGCCGACTTGCTGAAGCCGGAGCCACGAGGGGGACCATGGGTGGGACGCAGGTCAAATGGTGAGCTGAAGCCACTTCGGCTTTGGAGGTGTGTGTGGGGGGCTTGGGTGGGAGCAGGGCCAGGACTGGAGGATGCTGTTGGCCAGAGACAGACGGGGGATCGGTGGGGGCGCTGTACTGGGGAGAACAGCCTGCTTGAGGGCCTGAGATGAGCACTGTAAAATACAGTGGGTTTATTTAAGAAGCTGCAACGAGCATGGGAGAAGGAGTGGCTTTTGACCGCACGTCTGGTCTCTGCCTGGAGAATCCCAGGGACGAGGGAGCCTGGTGGGCTGCCGTCTATGGGTTGCACAGTCGGACACGACTGAAGCGACTTAGCAGCACCAACAGTAGCAGCAGCAGCAGCAGCAGGTCTCTGCTGAAGCCAGCACTTCAGGACATAACGGAACTCTTATTGCCTCGTACCCATTTAAAAAATTGATTGGACTTTTAATTGGAGATATCTTTTCTGGGAGACTGCTTGTCTGACAAGTTAAGATTGGAGAGATGTTAGACCTGTGGGAATTAGGAATGTATCAGTGAGACCTGGTTTGTAATCAGTTGTTCCCTGTCTTGACAGGATTATAATGGCAAGTAGGGGGTTACTTGTTTATAAAACAGTTTTTTAAGCTCATCAGGGAGATCCCAAGCCATGTAATTAATTAGCATTAAAATAACGTTAGTGTACCATCCTCCTGCATGAGGTTCTTCCTTGGGGAAGGCATCATGCTCTCACATGTGCCTCAGGATTTTTCTTCCTCAGATTTCTTTTATCTTTTAGACCCAGGCGTTTAGTTTCAGGGTTTTATCTCTCTGTGGCTCACATACTGGCAGCCCCAATTCAAGAAAGAGAAATGTTGTTTTCTTTGGCTGCTCTGCCACTCCCCCAGTGGGGCTGGGTATGCAGACATCCGCCTCCTTCTGCCCTTATATGGGAGACGGCTCACTTAGGAGGGAGCCGCTGGGCTGATCTAGCTGAGCATGCGTCTCTGCTCTCAGGAAAGCAGTTTTCCCCGCATCCTAGGTTCACACCACTCCTCCCACCCCCCACCCCCTTCGTCTCACACATATCCACTGTGGTCCAGCCGGATGCAGGCAGGGGCACCCGTCAGCCACAGCGCCTTGTCAGCTGGGAAAGTGTGGTCTTACCATTTCTCAAAGAGGAGCAGCTGGGGTGCAGGCCTCTTTCTGCACTCGGATCCCTATTTCTATAAGAAGGTGAATGCTGAGGCCTGAAGAGCATAAATCTATTCTTCTTGTGAATGGTACCCCTAGACTGGTGCTTTTCCAGCAGCTAATTCATGTTGACCTGGAAGTCAGATTGCCTAAGTGGTGAGAGATGGATAAGAGAGTTCCCTGGAGCAATTTCCTTTTCTAAATAGCACTTCTTGCCTTTCTCCACCTGTCTGCCTGTTTGGGTTGTAAATTTATAGATATTGTTAAGTGACACTTTTTTTAATTTGCAGGAGCAAAAGACAACTTTTTTCCCATATGGTTCTGATAAGGATGAGAGTGTATTACTGGTTGAGGTCATTCCCACCAAAGCCCAAAACCCGGGACACTGAGGAGGTTGAGACACTAGTCGTCAGGCTGCTTCAGAGCTTTTTGAAATCGCTGGCTGCCTCCACTGTGCTTGGCTCTTGTTTTTCGTGGTTTCTAGGAAGATGAAATGTTAACTCCTGATCGTGGCTGTGAGGATTAGCCTGGGAGACTTCAGGGGCACATTAAGTGGGTCAGTGAATCCAAGACACTTTCACTGTTGTCTGGGTGATGGATTTGGAAAGAATTCCTGAGAGGGGGCTGGGCCTGCAGACCCCACAACCCCTGAGATTGTTTTGGTGCTGATGTTCTCAAGGTGGGTGCAAAGAAAGAGGGCTCTTCAGATGGCAGTGTCAGCCTCACATTCCATCATATCCTCTAGATTTGCTTCTGGAGATTTAAAATTCTGCTTCTTCCCAAATGCAAACCGTTCCTTCCAAAGCTAGTGGTTATACTAGAATTTAAGAATTGTTGCAAGATTTCTGATGACAGTTAAAAAAAAAAAGATTGATTTATTTGTTGTTTTGTCGTGCTGGGTCTGCGATGCTGCTCAGGCTTTCTCTGGTTGCGGCGGGTGGGAGCTCCTCTTTAGTTGCGGTGCTTGGGTTTCTCATTGTGGTGGCTTCTCTTGTTGCGGAGCACTGTCTCTAGGGTGCTCGGGCTTCAGGAGTTGCAGCACATGGACTCAGCAGTTGCGGCTCCTGGAACCTAGAGGACAGGCTCAGTAGGTGTGGCGCGCAGGCTTAGTTGCTCCAGAGCATGTGGAATCTTCCACAAATGGGGATCAAACCCTGTCCCCTGCATTGGCAGGTGGACTCCCAACCACTACACCACCAGGGAAGCCCTCTGACAATGTAAAAATTAGTGTGGCAGAGATATGAATAACTCTTGGCAGTAAATCAAGTAAACCTTTATTGTCCCCTAGCAGGTCTTGTCCCCTTTTGAGATATTACACCCTTTTCTGTACCATATCCTAGCGTTGTTGATATATCACTACCCTTTGCTCAGCCTGGCACTGTCCACACTCCGCAGTTTTTCCCCGTTGAGGCACCCTTCACCTTGTCTCTGCCTTTGGGAGCAGCCCAGAGCAGATCTGCCATGATTACTCTGCTGGTATTGCACGTGTGTGTGATAGATCAATGTTATTAGAAAAATATTTTCCTTCCAGCTCCCAAAGCTACTAAAATGCATATAGTCCATCAGTCTCTGAGCTTGGGCCCAGGGATCATGATGCAGGAGGTGGTGGTGGTGGTAAGTGAAAGACAAAAACAAAAAGCCAAACCAAACAAGAGTGGAGTTCTTTAAAATGCTACATTATCCACCAGTTTGATAAATCTCTTAGTGAATTAGACTTAAAGGAAACTTTGTTGTGGAAGCTTCTGGGGATGGGTCATTCAGCATTCGTTTCATTCATTTAACAAGTTCACCATTCATTCAATAAGTATTTCTTCTTATTGTGGGCCAGGCACCGTGTTAGGCAGTAGGAGTTAGATGAATAAGAACCCACCTCTGGAATAAATTAGGAAAGTTGGCTTCTAAACAACTGTTTGCAATAATTGTTTCTCTCTTCTTTTTCCTTCGGTCACAGCCTGACTTCCCCCAGTCCTATCCACAGTGCAAAGAGCGAATCTGTTATAACCCAGTCGGAGGAGAGGGCAGATTTCGTGATTATTCCCTCCGAAGGAGTAGAGAACAGAACAGGTACTATCTTCTCGGCCTGCCTGGGGTGGCTCAAGGAACAGCCCTCAGCAAAGAGTTTGGGGGTCCTGACTGTCTACTATCAGCTCCCTGGCCTTCTCCACACATAGTCTGTGCATGCAGGGTCCATTCTAGAGAGCTCTAATGCTTTGGAGCCAGAGAATGTAGTGCTGCTGCTAAGTCACTTCAGTCGTGTCCAACTCTGTGCGACGCCATAGATGGCAGCCCACCAGGCTTCCCCGTCCCTGGGATTCTCCAGGCAAGAACACTGGAGTGGATTGCCATTTCCTTCTCCAATGCATGAAAGTGAAAAGTAAAAGTGAAGTCGCTCAGTTGTGTCCAACTCTAGCAACCCCATGGACTGCAGCCTACCAGGCTCCTCCATCCATGGGATTTTCTAGGCAAAAGTACTGGAGTGGGGTGCCATTGCCTTCTCCGAGAGAATGTAGTATCCTCTCACAAATTGTCACTTCCGTTGTCCAAACTGTCAGATGTCCTGCGGCAGTGTAGACAGCTGACCACCTGTGAAGTTAGGAGATGACTTTGGAACTGTCAGAAGCCTGCTCAAGTAAAAAGTTTTTATCATTTCTGTGTTGTGCAAGTAATTTCAGTACTTCTGTAACTTATATTGGGGCCAGGAATATACAGAGCGGAGGTGTCTAAGAATATACAGCAGAGAGCAGGTCTGCATCCTGTTTTGTGTAAAGGCTACATTGTTTAGACTTCTCCTTCCTCTGTCTCAGTCTCCTTTTTCTTAGATAAACACAGAGGAAAGCAAGGAAGAAGCAAAGTGCGTGACTTAAGAGTTTTATTTCCCTGGAAGAGAGATAATGAAACCGAAGTCCTCTGAAGGAAAACTGGAATTAAATACTTCCTTATTTCACACCCCATCTAGCCCTAGCATCAGTACCCAGAAAGTTAGTTATGTTACTGAGTCAGAAAGTCCGGGGACCCTGGGGATGGAGAGGGAGGTCTTTACAGAGTGCTTGCTCTGGGCCGGGCACCACGGGTCCCACACACAGTTGCCTCGTGAAATCAGACAACAACCCAGAGGGATTAGGCTTATTATAATATTCATTCTTACCAATGAAATCAGAAAAAGAGACTGTAAAGACAGGGAAATAAAACTGGGGAGAGGGAGGTACAGAGTTTGCTTATACTGGTCTGCTTCCTGTTTTTGTGACTCACACAATGTTATATGTGAAAGGGGTTCCGTCCTCCCAAAATGGTCAAAGGAATATGAGTTGAGGTCTCCCCTCTGAAGCTCCTTTTCATTGCATCTGACAGCTCCTCTCTTTGTCGCTTGAGGGACCGAGCCCTGGGAGAGCCAGTTCTAGATAAAGAGTAAAACTTGTCCCCTACCAGGGTTCCCCGGGAGGGAATCCTTAAGGTTCTGAAGAGGGTGGACCGCCTCAACCAAGTTCAGCTTTGCTCCCCGGAGCCCGGGGTTAGTGGAGTCAGTGGCCAGTTCCTCCTGTCCCACACCCCCACCTGGTGGAGAGTCCAGCCTGCGCAGTGAGGCAGGTGCGGAAGGCAGGTGACCCAGCCCTGTGAACGCCGAGGTCGGCGAGGGCTTGCTCCCTAACTCAGTTTTCTTCACCATGAGCTGTACTCCCTCCTCCCATCTCGTAGAAGAGACAGACTCTCCATTACCCCGGGACTGGAGACCAGGCAGCCCCCGGACCTACCTGGAGACTTCATGGGAAGAGCAGCTGTTGGAACAACAAGAACATTTGGAAAAAGAAATGGAGGAAGCCAAGAAAATGATATCAGGATTACAGGTAGCTCTTTCCCTTGTCGTTTGTCTTTGGTGCACCAGTTGCTGGGTTTTTTTTTTTGGTTTGTTTTTTGACCATGCTGTGAGGCTTGTGGGATCTTAGTTTCCAGACCAGGGATTGAACCTGGATCACTTAACCCCCGGACTGCCAGGGAATTCCCGCACCAATTGTTTATTAACTCAGTAGGATCAGTTGAAAATAAAGTGATTCGGTTTTCTGTGAGGTCAGAGCTGAGTTTAGATGGAGAGGGTAGAGTGCGAAGAGCAGAAAAATCCCTTACATGTGAGTTCGCTTAAACGGGCCTCCTGGACGCTTGTTGACAGCACAGCTGTTAGGAGTTCTGCCTGGGAGCCGTATCCACCCTCCCCTACCAAACCTCCACCCTGGCTCTCTGCTTTGTGGGTGGGTTTCTCCCCTATTTGCAGCCACAGACCTGCAATGGCAGCTTCCCCCAAAGAATGGAATTGTGAAGAATCAAGATTTTCTGCGAGGAATTCACCATGAGGAGGGCTGTAAGTGCCAGTAATGACACAGGTCTCCACCTGAGTCTAGCTAAGGGATTTAGCTCACCCTTGGTGCGTTCGTAAGTGGACGCCAAGGTACAGTGATCAGACAGAAGGGCAACTGAGCCCTTCAGTATTTCCTACACCTTCTGTGCCAGCAAGCCTCCCCCAGAGGCCAACTGACCCACTTGACTTAGTTCCTAGCCTGAATGACCCCCTCAGTCCTCCACCTTTGTGTATGTGGCCCTGTTTGGGGGAGGCCTTATAGTGTTCTGATGACCCTGAAATTGCCCAGGAATATTCCTTTCTGTTTGTGCTGGGAACTGCACTGCTTCTGAATTGTCAAATATTTATGGACACATAAACAAAGCCCACATTATGTGAGTGGCTCTGACAGGCGGCAGGCGGTGGAGGGCGTGCTCCCAACCGGCCAGCAACAGGGTGGGGACACAAAGGGGTCCTAAAGAAAACGGGGGGTTGGTGCAGTGGTAAAACAATTTACACACTGTCTGCCCCAGGAGCCCAGAGAGGCGTTGAGGAATGTTTACTGCCCAAACATTCCCAGGGAGAGTTGTTGCGCTTTTCCCATTTGCTCTGTATTTTTAAATGTCTGCCTTTTAGTTCTCTTCTCGTTACTCCAGTAAGGAATGGTTTAATTAATGCAATGGATTTGTGTGTGTGTGCTTTTAATAGGAAGGATTAAAGCATGAAGAATTTTGGGATTACGTTCAACCAGGTTTTTCTCAGGATCATTTCATTGTACGAACATAGATATCCATCAGTTTGGTTTTCAGTTTGGTTTGCATTTTTCAGTCTGGGAGAAATCCCATGGCAGATTAGACAGAAAAAAAAGAGAATCAACAGGCAGAAAGTCAGCATCCTAATATTCCCCACAAACAGAGGAGTTTTAATTCACAGCCACATGATCACAATGAGAATTCAGTCCCATTACAGAATACAATGGGGCTCTCAGCATCCACTGGGCTCCTTAACTCTTTCGGGGATGAACCCGTTGCATGCTGAGCCACGTCCGGGATTGCTGACTGGTTAGCGTACCTCATTAGAGTCTGTGAACGCTTTGCTCTTAGAGTCAGGACTTCTGCAGTGTCACTCTCCTCAGCTCCTTGTGCTTTCTTATACTTGTCTACACCTCTTGCCACAACTCCGTGGGAGAACCACATCCAGTAGACTGACTAAAATTGTTTTATTAATTAGTACTTGGTAGACTTGATAGTGTCTGGATTGTAAAATGTTTTTATATACCAACATTTGTGATACAATTTATGTTATATTTACTGAAATAAGAATCTCTGTATCTCTTCGGACTGGATTGAGAAAAAAATTGTATACAAAGTGGCTATAGATTTTTAAATCTTTCATTGAGCCCATAGGTCTCCTAATACCTACCTGCAGGGGTAGATCCAAGTTTTCTGGGTTCTAAAGTGTACCACTTGGGGGGCCTTCTTTAAGAATAAGATTACAGATTATGACTACGATGTTAGATATAGAACCCTAGGAGGAGCAGGCCTGGGAGGGGCCCTGAGGTTTGAGCTTCATTAGCCTCAGAATAAATCTGCCCACCCCGCCCCACCATATTCTAATAAAAACAAAGCCAAGTGTGAAGACTTGAATAAGGACACCTCTCTGCAAATATGTTTTTCTTCTTGTTCTATCCAGGTTGCCTTAGGGAGCAAAAATGCAGAATTGCTAAGTCAAACAAGAATCAAATACCCCCACATTTCTGGCAGTCCAGTGGTTAAGACTCAGCACTTTCACTGCTGTGGGCTTGGATTTGACCCCTGTTTGGGGATCTAACATCCTGCGAGCTGCTCTAATGCAGCCAATGCCTACATACATATATACATACATACATAAATGTATTCCAGATAATTCCTTATAATAAACTTTTCTAAGCCAGGATAATTCTGCACTGCATTTAGTTCACTTTCCAGCTGGTAAAATTCAGTTTGTACAGCCAGCTCTGGTTCAACAATGTCACTTCTTAAAATTAAGTTTATTTTTAGAATTTTTTCTGGGGCTAAGGAGCCTTGGAGCAGAGGATTCAGGTACATCCAGAGAGATGAAAGAGGCGTCAAGCATGGGCCAGACACAAGGCGATCCAGACAGATCTATGATGAGCAATTGGCAGAATCTAAAGATCCACAGTTATCAGGCAGATTTCCAGAGGAAGCCCAGTTGTGGTTTCATTTTGGGACAAGCTTACTCCGCCCAGCTCTAGACTCTGTCATCTGACAGGAGTTAAATTTCTTTCTGCCTTTGTGGTTGTCCAGGCCTTACTGCTCAATGGATCCTTACCTGAAGATGAACAGGAGAGGCCCTTGGCCCTCTGTGAACCAGGAGTCAATCCCGAGGAACAGTTGGTGAGCTCCTCTTTTGTGACTGGACACGGAATAATCTGGCTTGTGTGTGTGATTTATGTTTAGCATTGGACACTCATCTGTGCCTTCGTAAAATGCTCCCTTCCCTGACTTCAGCTCTGCTGGTTTTCCTCATATGTTTTCGACTGTTTTTTCCTTTCTTCCACAAATATTTATTGCATGCTGACCATGTGCAGACACGGTTTGAAGAACTGGAGACACGGAAACGACAGATGAAACCTCAGACCCTCTCCTTGTGGAGTTTACACTCAGGTCCCTGTTGACTGAAAAAAAAAAAAGCACAGTCTAAAGGTTGAAGGTTATGTTTTATTCGGTAGACAAAACCAAGGACTTAAGCCTGGGAAACAGCATCTCAGATAATTCTGAGAGACTGTTCCGAAGAGGAATAGGGGAAGCCAGGACATTATAGGAATTTTTGCAACAAAACCAGGTAGTCAGAACTTCAGAAATCACTGTTAGTAAAAGAAAACCAGCTATCTCAAGGAATTTAGCGCTTTTCTATGTAGGAGAAGATGCAAGAGTCAGGGCTCCCTGAATTCGATCCTCTGATGTGCAGCTCAGCTACCTGGGGCCAGTATCCCGTGCTTTCTCACCCTGAGTGTCCTGTTGCGGCAGCTGCCTGCTAGATCCCGGTATCCTTTGTTTCCACCCTGAGTCCCCTCAAGGCTCACTGCCTGGGCAGCTGTTACGTGGTGGCTTGATGGCTGCCTTTCTTTAATGAACGGCAGGCGGCAATAGTTCACATCCCCTTTGAAGCTTTTCTCTTTCTCCCTGTCCTTTAAAGTTTTGGGCTTCCCCAATGGCTCAGTGGTAAAGAATCTGCCCAAGCAGGAGACGCAGAATCAACCCCTGGTTGGGAAGATCCCCTGGAGAAGGAAATGGCTACCCACTCCAGTACTCTTGCCTCGGAAACCCCATGGATGGAGGACCTTGGTGGGCTACAGTCCATGGGGTCGCAGATGAGTTGGGCACTAAAACAACTACACCTTAAGTGTTGCTGCTCCTCAGGGCTATACTCTGGGCTCTCTTCTGTCCTGTGCGTTCACCTGGGCAATACCTGCTGCCATGGCTTCATTCACTTCCCACCTGTCTCATATGTTACCTCTCAAATATTTATTTCTAGCTCTGCATGAAATAACTTAATTGTTTTATTTAAATACATTTATATAATTATTTAAATTTATATTTATTTTTAGCTCTCTCCATGGAGTTCTACATTTGTAAAGGCAACATGCACCTGCCTGTTATCTCTTCTGTATGTCCCATAAGCATCTCAATTTCAATGAGTCCTAAATTCAACAGCTTTCTCTCCCTTCTCTCCCCACCCTCAAAACTATTTGTCCTTTAAGTTTCTGTTTTTTATCACTATCCATGTAACCAAATACCCAAAACAAATCTGACACCCATACTTGAAGGGCTTCCCAGGTGGTACAGTAGGAAAGAATCCTCCTGTCAATGCAGGAGACACACGGATTCGATCCCTGGGTTGGAAAGATCCCCTGGAGAAGGAAATGGCAACCAACTCCAGTATTTAGTCACCAAGTTTTATCAGTATACTTTTAAAATGTCTTCATCCAGCTTTTCTCCATTTTCACAGGTACTGCCTTAATTCAGGCCTTCATCCAGCATTCTGGTGGCCTCTGAACTGGTTTCCCTGATTCCTCTCCTGTCCTCTAATTCATTTTCCCTAAAACAGCAAGAATAACTTCACTTCAAAGCAAACTTGTTTTGTCATCCCTTTGCCTAAAACTTTTTCATCAGTTCCTCCATTATCCTTCCTGGCTTTCATGATCCTGTTCCATTTTCCTCTTGAGCTTCATCTCTTATCATTTCTCTTTCCCTTTGCCAAACCCTCTGCACACAACATACACATACTCATTCTAAACTTTATCCATAGTCATCTCCTCGCACCCCCAGGGCATATGCATCCACTGGAAGGCAGTTCTTTGTAGCTGCTCTACCCTGGCTAGCATCTAGTAGCTGCTCGGTAAATATCTGTTGATGAATGACCTCCGAATTTTACAGCATAGATACATAACCATCTCTTTTTGCCTTGTATTCAGATTATAATCCAAAGTCGTCTGGATCAGAGTATAGAGGAGAATCAAGACCTAAAGGTATGTCAGGAAATGCACATTTTATCCTTTAAAAAAATTATGGGAATATTACACACCAACTTTAGTATAGTCATGGGGAGAAGGGAGAGATGCAGACTCCAGACTAGCTGTATCTGTATTATGTCTTTAACTGACAGAGAGAGAGATGTCATAAATACGGTAAAAGAGTAACACCTTTTTAATCTCAGTGGGAATAATAGATATCTATGTCATTATTACTTATACCTTTCTTTATGTTTGAAATGTTTCATATTTATCCTTTTAATTAAAATAAATAATGGATCTACTATCAATATGATTATTTTTAAAATAAGTGACATCACATAATTAGTTTCAGGGTATACAACATGTTGATTCAATATGTGTATGTATTGTGAAATAATCACAGCTTAGTTAACATATTTACAAATTGTTTCTTATAAAGAAAACTTTTAAGATCTACTCTCTTACAGTTTTCTGATATACAGTACAGTATTATTAACAACAGTTCAGTATGGTCTTTTTTTATTAATGAATACTTCCCAGAATTTTTTTAGATCAGTGGGTCTTAGCTTTTTTGAAGTCATAAGTATATATGACTGAAGCCATTAACCCTCTCCCCAGCAGTTTGCATGGGAGCACTCACTGACCTGAGTTTTGAGTGGACTAACTTTGGAGCCCATCTGTGGAATCCTGGTGAAGAATCCCCATTTTAGATATGTTAATTCCAAACTCTTGAAGGGATTGCAATAGGAAAAGAGAGAGTAGAGTCTGAGTTGTGGGTGTTCCTCTCCTAAAATCTTTGTCCTAGTGACAATCGTGTGCATATATTTAATCTGTTGTAAGGGACAGTTAACAAAGTGTTTTATTATTGGGCCAAATGTGTTTTTATTTGATCCATAAAGAACAATACCCTCTTGGAGAACAGAAACTCTGTAACCCTTTCTGGACATTAAAAGTGAGATAATTACTTCATGAGGTTGGGGGTAGGTATATTGAGATATCATGTATTTTAGGGAGAGGGATTTAGATTATTATGATTGATGATTAAGTTTCCCTGTTGGTGAGGATTACTAAATATAGGAAAGATGAACCTATGGGAATGTATGGCATTTTCTTTCTTGGCCAGAAAGATTATGAACAGTTGAAACTGGGCAACTGGGCAGCTGAGCGTGGGTGCCACAGGAGAGAATGAGATGGGTCCTGTTCATTTCTATGGGTCAACTTTTCATTTTTCCTGGACCAGACCTGCCTTTGGCCTCAGTGGAGGGTTGATTTTCCTTGGAATGGTTATCTGAGTTTTGTATTCTTACTGACAGAATGAGGTAATGCTTCTGAAGCAACCCAGATGCTACCATCTGATCTAACTATATTTGGTTTGCAGAAGGAGCTGCTGAAATATAAACAAGAAGCCAGAAACTTACAGGGGATAAAGGTAAAAAGAAAGATATATAACACTGTAAATAAATACTCTACAAAATAAAGCATTCTGAGGGAACTGGGGTACTAGTTGGGTCCTATAGCCTTCTCTTATGTACATCTGATGGGCTCTTTCACAGGCTCTGTGCTCCCAGCAGAGACAGGGCTTTGTGGATGGGAAGTGAGACAGCTGGAGGAACATACCTTTGCTTTGCTGAGTCGTACTTCTGGTGGTTATGACTCATGATGCTGCCACTTCCCTCTGCCACCTTGATTTTTTCTATGTGTGAAAACAATCAGTTACTATGGTTTTCTTCAGTTTCAGTATTTTGTCAGTTTTCTTCAGTTCTGAAGAAGAACATACTCTTAAAAATTGTAATTTACTTAGGTTTGAATAGTTAATAACATTCAAATGGTTTGAAGTTTAAAAAGTACGAAAGGATAATCCTTGAGAAGTCGGCTTTCCAGCCCTGCCCCCTCAGTCACCTAGCTGTCTTTCCTGGAGGCAACTTACCACTTATCCCCAGATACGTATGTATGTAATTTCCCCCCCAAAAATAGAATACTATAAACCCAGCTTGACACATTGCTGCTTTCACTTAACAATATATCTTAGAGATCATTCTATTTTAGTACATAAAGACTGTAGTATTATAGTATGTAAATATATGATAATTCATTTAATCAGTTCCTATTGATAAGTCTTCTGGGTTATGTCTAGTCTTTTGCTAATACAAACAGTGATCTAGCTAATAATCTTGCTGCTGCTGCTGCTGAGTCGCTTCAGTCGTGTCCGACTCTGTGCGACCCCCTCTTGCTTACATGTTATTCCATCCCAGTAGGAGTAGATGTGCTAAATGAATAATACCTCAGAAGTGGAAAAGGATGCTCTTAAAACTGCTGTTTTCCTACACTCCCATTCATGAGCCAGACTAGGGTGTAACTCAGCAGCATCTTCCAGAGTATGTTCTGTAGTCTTAGTCCTTTGAGATGCCAAAAAACAGCATGTTCCATGCTCAAATAAGTCTGAGAAGTGCCATACAGGCTTGATGAGTCACAGTGAATAATAGCATATTAAAGGACCAGAGAAGGTCTGCCATAAAGAGGTTGGCCTAAAAAACAATTAGACTGTTAACTGCAGAAGTGCTTTTCCTCTCACGTAACACTTGTTAACATCCCATGAAGCACACTTTGGGAAATATTCGTCTGAGCCACTGGTGCCGAGGGCATCTGAGGCCACCTTGCCATGTACTGTCATGGCAGACAGCATATTTAAGAATGACTCTCACATCCTCCAGAGCCTGCATGGTTTGTTTTCGGTCTGTAAAGAGAGAAGAGTCAGGGCACATCTCCTGGGATGCAGCTCTAGTCTGTTAGTTCCATTTGAAGTCACTATGGTTGGAGGATTGTATCATAGCCACTCCTTTTAAGTAAGTGTGTACAACCCACCTTGTCCTATGCCTGGTGGGAACCAAGATGGTATAAGCTAAGAGGAAGATATCCTAAAATTAGTAGGATCCTGTTACACTGGGAGGAGGAACCATCGGTCTAAGAACATTTCTGAGCAGGTAAATAGGATCCCAGTCCTGGTCCAGACAAGGCGGTGAAAGGCAGTGGAAGCCGGGCAGGGGCCGGGCTCTGGAAGGCAGGATGGGAGTGATTCCAGGGCTCCTTTGTGAACAGGGTGTTAGGCAGTGATAGGCCCCAGCCCTCTTGGACAAAAGAGCTCATCTAGATTGAGTATTTACAGGCCAAGAATTTAGAGAAGAAAGCCAAGGAGGGAGGAAGGAGAGTGCATTGTCCAAGATCACTGTCATGGCGCTAGTGGTAAGGAACCCTTCTCCCAGTGCAGGAGACATAAGAGACGAGGGTTCGATTCCTGGGTCGGGAAGATCCCCTGAAAGAGGGCATGGCAACCCACTCCAGTAATCTTGCCTGGAAAATCCCATGGACAGAGGAGCCTGAAGGGCTACAGTCCATAGGGTCACGAAGAGTCGGACACAACTGAAGCGACTTAGCATGCATGCACTGTCATGAAAGCAAGTGGTAGGAGTGTAATTTGAGACTAGGTCTGTCTGATCCCAGAGGCCACTTATATTCTCCCCCTAGACCATCATGCTGTTGGCAACACAGGGGAATGTGGGGGCAAGTAAAGCACAGAGGGAAAAATCAGGTTTCTATCAGTCTGGTAGGACAACAGATAGGATTTTCCTTTAGATTCTAGTGTCCTGAAAGGGAACAGAAAAATTGCTGCTCATCTCCTTGTGGCAGGACCCTGTGCTCCGTTTGTCTCCTGGTTTAGTAACAGCTTCCTGATGGATGAGCTGGGACCACGTAGTGAGTGTGCTTTCTCCTCAGGATGCCCTGCAGCAGAGGCTGACTCAGCAGGACGCATCTGTCCTTCAGCTCAAACAGGAACTACTGAGGGCAAATATGGACAAAGATGAGCTGCACAACCAGAATGTGAGTTGAAAGAGTGAACTTGGAGTCCACTGAGCCCCAAATAGGATATAGTATGAAGTCCTGTTAGATCTGTTCCCCCTCAGAGGACTCCTCCTTGTTCCTAGATGAAAGCCTGTACCACACTGGCCTTGAGCCCTGCGATGTTGAGGACACTGAGACCCTGGGGCTGCCTTGTGGTTCTATAGTCTGATTATCTCGCTGAAGATGTGGAGAGTGGCTGTGTGTTTTTACCATAGATGTGCCCTCTCTGTGCTGTATCCTGTAAACTGCCAACATCAGCTCTAGTTACCTACTGGTTTCCTAGCTGGTTTGGCAGATAATGCCCCCACACCATTGAATTCCGTCTTATTCTTCTCGCAGGTGGATCTGCAGAGGAAGCTAGAGGAGAGGAATCGGCTCTTGGGAGAATATAAAGTAAGAATGTGTATCAGTTTGGAAATTATTTCCACCTGACCTTTGGTGAACAGCCTATTGTTGCTGTTGTTCAAAGAACACTTCAGTACTCTGTTCTCCTCCTTGCTTTCTGCAAGGAAATCCTTTTCTGAGTTCCTTTGATTCACTAACCCTGAAGGTCAATAGCATGGCTAGGAGAAGGAACTCAGAGCTAGGAGTCTGGAAGCTTCATTTCAGCCAGGCTTTATCTTTATCCAATCCCAAAGAAGGGCAATGCCAAAGAATGTTTGAACTACCATACAATTGTGTTCATTTCACATGCTAGAAGGTAATGTTCAAAATCCTTCAAGATAGGCTTTAACGGTACGTGAACTGAGGACTTCTAGATGTACAAGCTAGGTTTAGAAAATGCAGAGGAACCAGAGATCAAATTCCCAACATCCATTGGATCATTAAAAAAAGCCAGAGAATTCCAGAAAAACATGTACAACTGCCTTCACTGACCATGCTAAAGCTTTTGACTGTGTGGGACTCTACTTTCTTTAGATGGAAATGGCATCACGAAAGGTGAACTGTTGGATGTCCTTGGCTTTGCCACTCGTCTGAAAGCTGTGTCTCTGTTGCAGAAGGAGCTGGGGCAGAAAGATCGCCTCCTGCTGCAGAACCAGGCCAAGTTGGAAGAAGCACTTCGGAAACTGTCCGAGGCCAGTTACCAGCAGGTGGGGACCGGGTTTCACCACTGACTTTCCTGCCCCTCCGACCTGAAGGACTCCCTGTCTGATTGAGTGTATGCGATTTGCAGGTGGACCTGGAGCGAGAGCTGGAACACAAGGATGTCCTTTTGGCTCACTGTATGAAAAGAGAGGCAGACGAGGTAACCTGCCTGCCGCTCGGGGTCTCTGTCACGCATTGACGGGGGCAAAGAGGGAGATTCAGTTATTAACTCAGGGCTGAACCAGCACCACAGGTTGGTTTCTGTTTGATGGGGAGGATAAAAGTGCAGGTTCTGGGATAAGAAAATCTGGTTTCAAATCCCAGCTTTACCTCTTTTTTAAAAAAAACATTTTTTTTTTTACACACTTTCCCACTGTGTGACCTTAAGTTGCTTAGCTTCTGAACCTTAGAAATAAGGCTCATCTGGAAAATGGAAATAGCAGTGCCCTTCTCTGCCATGATGAAGAATACATAAGATAGTCCATCTAAATAACAACACAGTCCTGGTAGATCTGCCTGGCACAGAGTTGGGCTCAAAACGTTTTAGTCACTGTTCTTTTTTTTTCTTTTTATTACTGAAGCAAAGGCAGGAGATGCTGGAGCAGCATTCTCAGGCCTTCCTGGGGGCAGGCAGAGGCTAGGCGAGGGACTCCAAACGGAGGTTTTCATTTTGTTAACTCTGCATTCAGCAGTACCTTCTGAGTGTCAGGTATTGGAGATACAGCAGTGAACCAAAGGGAAAAAGATCTTTGCACTACATCAGGAAGTGATTCGTGTAAAGAAGAAAAATAAGAGGAATTGCTTTGGAATTTTCCCTTGTACAAGCATCCTTTCTTCTTGCTGCTCTAGGTGACCAACTACAACAATCACAGCTCTCAAAGCAATGGTTTTCTCCTTCCAGTGGCAGGAAAAGGAGCTGCTTCAGTCGTTCACAGAGGGGTATGTCTTTAGGATTTGAGTACAGACTTGCCACTTCCAGCCAAAACCAAAAGGGTACCCTAGTCATCGCCAGTGGAGTCGGCCTTTTATATCCCTGTTCCCCAATTCTTGCATCTGTTGGGTGTGTAAAGCTGCGAGGCACTTACTATCCAAAGTTAAGAATTAGTGAGCCATCAGTGGGCTCGTGTCTATGGAGGAAAAAGTTTTCCTAGAATTTCCACCTCCTCCATCAAAAATAAGAGATCTGTTGGAAACCCCTCCCCTGTATGCTCTTGAGCCCCCCCGGTTGGGAAGTGGTTAATAAGGTGGCACCGCGGGCCCACGGTTTTGCCCACAGAGCAGCGACCTGCAGCTTGTGCGAGACGCCCTCCGCAGCCTACGCACCAGCTTCAGTGGCCACGACCCTCAGCACCACACCATCGACAGCCTGGAACAGGGCATCTCCAGCCTCATGGAGCGCCTGCATGCCATGGAGACCCAGAGGAAGCAAGAAAGAAGGGTAACCCTCTTTCTGTGATGTTTCTCTCATCCCCCGAAGAAGCCTGCTCTTGTCAATTTGATATAGATGAAGGCAGTGCTAAGATAGAAGGCCCTGCTGAAGGTTACAGTTGCTTTTCTCTTTGGTTTTCCTCTCAGGGGAGCTGACCGTTCATCATGGTATGACAGTCAAGGAGGGAGTTCACAGATAACTCTAAGCAGCTGTGTAGCTGTCTAAGGGATTGTGGCTCTTGACCCACAGGTCTCCCTTTACTGCTTACTCTCTGTCCTCTTCCCCCCGAATGAGCTTGGCATTGGTTGAGGAAATATATGAGACAATGCATTGAAAACTAGAATGCTTTTTATATGTGTACATTGTTATTGCTAGGATAAGCACATCCAATTTTATATTCTGTGGAAAAAGCTGTGGTAGAAAAGTATATATTTTAAGTATACTTTTATGATTCAAATTTCTTGGTTAAATTCTCCCATTGATCATAACTCTTGTGATTTTGTGTCACTCCCCAGGTTCGGGGCAAGTCACCCAGAACTCAAGCAGGTAGTGAGTACCGGGAGTCCTGGCCCCCTAATTCAAGTAAGTACTCCGTATTGCTCAGTAAGGACTCCTAGCATATTAGATCAGAAATTTAGTATTTATATGCTACTAATATTTTGGAGACAGAATTTTTCTTGTGGTACTTCACTCTTTTTTTAAAAAAAGAAGTACCACAGTCTTCACATTCATTTGTTCTGTTTCTTGGGCTGCATCCTGTCTTAGTTGTGGCAAGGCATGTGGGATCTTAGTTCCCCAACCAGGGGCTGAACCTGTACTGCCTGCATTGCAGGGTGGATTCTTACCCACTGGACGACCAGGGAAGTCCCCGTACTTCACCTTTATAATGCACTGTTCTGTAGCAATACTAGAATCGAGTTGCTTCTAGGAGTGTGAAGATCATACCATCATTATCACCACCACCGTTACCCCGAGTACCATTTAGCCACATGCAGGATGCTGCTGATTCAGAAAGGCTAAAATATCTTAAACAAAATATCTTTGGAAATAAACAAGCTCCAAACAGTTACACCAAACGAAGCAAAATATAAAACAACAAACACATATACAGATCACTTGAAAGTCTCAAATAGAGAAAATTTGCAGTTCTTCTCAGAGGCAAGAAGTTTCATTTCTTTGGGGATTTCCAAAACTTTTGAGTGCATAGGTCATTCAATTTGTTTGAACTTAACTGTGTTATATTTTTTTTTTCTTGTTAATTCTAACATGTTGGGAAATCTACCCTGCCTGGTAATTTCTATTTTACTTCATATCTTACCTTTTGGCTTAATAGCATTCATGTTTTCTTATCTTTTATAGTTTACCCAGGCCTGATCTAAAAGTATCTAAATAATAATTTATAAAAACCAAATAGTGAAAGGCTGACCACAACCAGTTTTATATGTTAAAGATAGTTTTTAAAACCACATTAATAAGGCTAAAGTAAAACACTTAAAGAAAGTATTTGCCCAAATGTGAAAGGTAAAATATTTTTTGTAGAGTAGATAAGATAGTGTTCTCAAACCTCCATATATTTTTTTCTCTTGAATGAGATATTTACACTGAGACTGAAATAGACTGCTGCTGCTGCTGCTGCTAAGTTGCTTCAGTCGTGTCCAACTCTGTGCGACCCCATAGACGGCAACCCACCAGGCTCCCCCGTCCCTGGGATTCTCCAGGCAAGAACACTGGAGTGGGTTGCCATTTCCTTCTCCAATGCATGAAAGTGAAAAGTGAAAGTGAAGTCGCTCAGTTGTGTCCGACTCTAGCAACCCCATGAACTGCAGCCTACCAGGCTCCTCCATCCATGGGATTTTCTAGGCAAAAGTACTGGAGTGGGGTGCCATTGCCTTCTCCATGAAATAGACTATTAGTACCCAAATTAGTTTCAATGTTTTTTTCTAGCATTGTTTTGAACCAGTCATTTCTGTTTTCTTGATAGGCTTTTTATTTTATCCTTGTCCTCTTTTGTACTTTCTTTAGGTTAGTTTAAACTGCCAATGTACCTAGGTCTAAATATTTAGAGATTCTTTTTCATAAGTCTAGTAAATTTCTCCCTCCCTGGAATAATTCTTTTCTGTATATGACTTACTTATTTAAAAGACTGCAAATAAATTCACAGTTTCTTATAAAATGGAGTGTTAATTCAATACCTATGTTGACAAATAAGCTGAAATGCCTCTCATCTAAAAATACAAACATTCATGCAATTTGATAACCCTCTAGCTACTGAGTTATTTATCTTATTCCTCTGCATCAGACTTCTTGAAAGAATGATCTCCAAGTGCTCTTTCTTCATTGTTACCTCCCCTTCACTTCTTAATCCACTAATTGGTCTTTTACTCGTTACTCCACTTCATGTTTTTCTTGGGTCCATGTTGACTGTCTTGTTGCCTAATCAAAGTGGTCATGTTTCATACCTTATCTTCCATTGACTTTTCAAAAGCATTTACTGCCTTTGAATAGTCTCCTTCTGGAAACATTCCTCTCCTTTAACTTTAGTACCAACCAGTTAATTCGTTCAACAAGTATTTATTGAGCATTCACTATGTAGAGTTCTTGTTAGGCATTAGCGATCTCAAGATGAACAAGATGGACGTGGTGCTTGGCCTTACTAGACTGTAGTCTCGAGGTACAACGTCCTCCTCTTCTCCTCCTCTGCCTAACCTTTGACTGTGCCCTGGGATTCCACTGGAGGTCTAGACCTAGGCCTTCTGATATTCTCTATCCGTGATCCTTTCTACTTCCATGGCTTCAACCACTCTGGTATGCCAATTATTTTTAAACTTTATCTCTAACTGCAAGCGTTTTCTGAGCTGCAGGGCTGTATTTTTGAATGCCATCTGGATATCTTCTCTGCAGGTCAGAAGACACTTCAAAACTCATGTCCAAAACTGGAAACAAAACAATAGAGGGGGAAAACAAAAGAGTGTAGAATCAAACAGATCTGGGATGCAGCTGTAGCTCTCAGCAGAGTATACCACGAGCAAGAATGTTAATGACCGTCCTTGCATTTTAGTTTTCGTGTTTTTGAAATGGAGATAATCTTGAAGGATTGTGAACATTAAGTGAAATATTATATATGGATAATCTGGTGTAGTGTGGCATATGAGAGATGCAAGTCTGTGCCCTTTCTTTCTCCTTTTCATGATGGCCAAATCTCCTGAAATCTTCTCTTTGAACCTACTTCCTGTCTTGCAATTTACTCTTAAGGGAAAACAACAACAACAATAATTATTTTAAAACTAATACAGTGGATTAGTGAGGGCTTCCCTGGTGGCTCAGTGGTAAAGAATCTGCCTGCATTGCAGGAGCTGCAGGAGACCAGGTTCAATTCCTGGTTCAGGAAGATCCCCTGGAGGAGGGCATGTCAACCCACTCCAGTATTCTTGCCTGGAGAATCCCATGGACAGAGGAGCCTGGCAGGCTACAGTCCACAGGGACATGACTGAAGCAACTTAGCAGGCATGCACATTAGATTAGTGGAATAAATTGAGATTTCAGATAAAACCCACACATCTATGATAATTTGACAAGCAAATAGTATCTCCCACAAATGGTGTCAGGACAACTGGATATCCATATGCAAAAGAACATATGCAAAAGAAGGACCTGTACTTCACATTATGTACAAAATTAATATAAAATGCATCATTGACCTAAATATAAGTATTAAAACTAAAACTCTCAGAATAAAACACAGGGGAAAATATTCATGACCTTGAATTCTTAGACATTAAAAGCATGAGCAATAAAAGAAAAAAATAGGAAAATGGACTTCATCAAAATTAAAAACTATTTGGATCAAAGAACGTTATCAAGAAAGTGAAGACAACCAGAATAAGAGAAAATATTTCAAAATTATTTATCTATTAAGGGCCTAGGATAAAAACTACATAAAGAACTCTTCTAACTTAGCAACAGAAGACCAAAAAAAAATCTGATATTAATAACAGATGGGCAAAGGACTTGAATAGACATTTCCCCGAAGAAGATGAATAAATGGCCAAGGTTTATGTGCGTGTGCTCAGTCTCTTCAGTGGCGTTTGACTCTTTGTGACCCCATGGACTGTAGTCCTCCAGGCTCCTGTGTCCATGGGATTTTCCAGGCAAGAATACTGGAGTGGGTTGCCATGCTGTCCTCCAGGGGATCTTCCCCACCCAGGGATCGAACCCATGTCTCCTGCGTCTCTTGCATTGCAGGTAGATTCTTTACTGCTGAGTCAGCAGGGAAGCCCCAAATGGCCAATACGCACATGCGAATATGCTTAACGTTGTTAGTTATTAGGAAAATGCAAACCAAAACCACAGTGAGCTACCACTTCATGCCTACTGATGATTCTGAAAAAATAAGTAAAAGTGTTGGTGAGGATGTAGAGAAGTTGAAACTTTTGTATGTTGCTGATAGGGATGTAAAATGGTAGAAAACAGTTTGCTGGCTCTTCGAAAAGTTAAACATAGAAGTACTCTATGACTTTGCAATTCCACTCCCAGGTGTATACCCAAAAGAATGAAAAGCAAGTGTTCAAAAAAGAAAAATGTGTACACACATGTTCATAGCAGAATTATTCACAATAGCTAAAAGGTGCAAACAGCCAAATGTCCATCAGTCGATAAAAGGGTAAACAATTTCTGCATATATGCATATAATGGAATGTTATTCAGCCACAAAGAAGAATGAATTACTGATACCTGCCTCAACATAAATGAATCTTGAAAATGTTAAGTGAAAGATGCCAAACAGAAAAGGGCAGAAATTGGAAGGATCCTTTTCTATGAAATATCCAGAATAGGCAAATCCATCGAGACAGAAAGTAGATTAGACAGATGTCAGGATTAGGAAGGGAGTTCAATGAGTATGAGGTTTCTTTTTCAGATAATGAGAATGTTCTGGAACTAGATAGTGGTGATGGTTACACATGGCTGTGAATGTAATAAGCACCACTGAATTGTACACTTTAAGTTGTTAAAATGGTGAGTTTTGTGTTACATGAATTATACCTCAGTTTTTTAAAAAGTGAATTATAATAAGCCTGCAAGGAGCTGTGCTAACAGAAAAGGTTGAATAGTCTAACATATTATAACTGTCTTAAATCCATCAGAGAGATGAAATCAGAGGGCAGCCAACCAGCCTGAAAGGTAAACAGTGCCTCCAAGCACAGATAGGATACCAGCACTGGCTCACTTATGGCAGAGCGCAGGAGAAAGATGGGGCCACTGTACAAAGATAGGAATTCAGCTAAGATTTTAATAAATTGTAAAGGCTGGGCAGAGACTAGGAACCCTGGGGGCCACAAATGCAAGAGGAGTTTGCACCTGCTTGCTGACGCTTCTGTTGACCTCCATTTGGGTGCTTATGGCAAAGACTGGTTGTGGGAACAGAGTGTAGAGAAATCTGTTTTGGGGATGGGGGCTCAGAGGAGGGACTGGCTGCCACTGCCAGAAAAGCATGAAGAACCATCTGGGCCTTGATCCCTTAAAGAACAAAAGTTTTAAACTGCTGAGGAAGGGCAGCAAGTCCTGTTTCCCCTTCATCCCCATCTCAGGCAAAGGTGAAGACCTACTTCAGCTAGGGGGGAAAAAGAAAGAAAAGAACTCTCAACCCCGCCGGGAGTGGCAGCAAACTGCCTTGAGCTCAGATCATTAGAGGTTGCCTTCCACTGGGGAAAGGGTAGGATCACTGAGAAAGCCCCACCTCAAGACTGAGGTTGGATCACAGACAGGCCTCCCTCAGCCCTCCCCGCAGGGTGAGCAAGTGCTGTGTAAGAAGGGCCAGCAGTCTGCCTCTGAGGGAGGGGCACACAAATCAAGTCTGCAGTTGAGGGTGGGGGCTTCCCTCCTGGTACAGTGGTTAAGACTTGGTGCTCCCAATGCAGGGGGCGCAGGTTCAATCCCTGGTCAGGGAACTAAGATCTCACATGCGGCGTGGTGTGACCAAACTAATAATGATAAAGTTGAGGGTATTAAGGGAAAACCCTGCGGGGTGCAGCTCCTTAACATAACCCTAGAGAAATGTGAAGGTGATGGTGCACTGAAAGTAACTTTAACAAAAATTCCAGTCTCAGCTCAACTCCTGATGTGACTGATTCCGCTGTTCCCACCAGTGGCCGGGAAGAACAAGCAATGTGCCCATTTCTAGACATAAACATTTTTTACCTTAGTCTCTACAGTCTTACACAGGAAATCTGACAGTCAATAAAAAAATTATGGGACATCCACAGGAACAAGAAAAATGCACGCCACTGTCAGAAGTCAATAAGGGTCTATTCAAGAGTTGACTCACACATGACTTAAGATATTGAAACCATCAGAAGAGGAGTTTTTAGGAACTGTGTTAATGGCTGAAGTAAAAATGTTTATATAATGCATGTACAGGTGAGGAATTTTAGCAGAGAGATGGAAATTATGAAAAGGAGTCAAATGGAATGCTAGAAATAAAAATAAATATTACAAAGATGAAGAGTGTCTTGAGTAGGTACATCAGAAGACTCAACAAACATAGCTAAGGAAAGAATCAGTGAACTTGAATAGGAGTTACCCAAACTGCACTACAAAAAGAAAAAGAGTAGGCGAGAGGAAAAACAACCTGGTAGCGATGGGGTAATATCCATATGGATGAAGATACATGTAACTAGAATCTCTGATCCAAAAGAGACAGAACAGGGCAGAAGAAGCATTTGAAGACATAAAGGCCAGTTATTTTCCAAAAATATATAAAGACATCACACCACAGATCCAAGAAGTTCTGAAAATTGCAAGAAGTATGAATAACAATGACAATAAAGGAGTCAAATTACTGAAAATCAAAGAAAAGAGAAAATCTTGAAGGTAACCAGAGATGGGGGAAAATATTACAAACAGAAAAACAAAAATGAGAATTACAGAATTCTTATCAGAACCTGCAGGTAGATAAGATAGTGGGGGAACATCTTTAAAGTACTGAAAGGAAAAAAAAAAACCTAGAATTCTGTAGCTGGAGTATATGTTTTTATACACAAAACCCAAGAGAATTCATTACAAACAGACTTTCACTGCAGGAAATGTTAAAGGAATTTCTGGAGAAGGCAATGGCATCCCACTCCAGTACTCCTGCCTGGAAAATCCCACGGGCGGAGGAGCCTGGAAGGCTACAGTCCATGGGGTCGCTGAGGGTCAGACATGACTGAGCGACTTCACTTTCACTTTTCACTTTCATGCATTGGAGAAGGAAATGGCAACCCACTCCAGTGTTCTTGCCTGGAGAATCCCAGGGACGGGGGAGCCTGGTGGGCTGCCGTCTGTGGGGTTGCACAGAGTTGGACACGACTGAAGCGACTTAGCAGCAGCAGCAGAATGAAGGAAAATATAAAAGACTTTTTACCCCTTATTTTTAATTACTCTGAAAGATAATAGGCTGTTTAAGCAAAAATAGTATTGATGTGTTACTGGTTTATTTCATATTTGAAAGTGAAATGTATGACAGTAATACAAAGATCAGGAAAGAGGAATTAGGACTCTACTGTTGTAACTTCTGTAGTTCTTACATGTGAAGCAGTATAATATCCTTTGAGAGCTGACTGACTAAAGATATATATATAAATCTAAGAACAACCACTAAATTTTTAAAGAATAAACAAGTTAATAGCAGATATAAGAAATTGTAAAAATAATCCAATACCAAAAAAAAAAAAAGTAAAATATCTCACTGTTTAAAATATCATTTACATGTTGAAGTGATGTATCCAAACTGAGAACCTAAACATACTGGGTTTTGAAGTATGACACATATCTGCATGAGTGCTTAGTCGCTCAGTTGTGTCCAACTCTTTGTGATGCCATAGACTGTAGTCTGCCAGGCTCCTCTGTCTGTGGAATTCTCCAGGCAAAAATACTGGAGTGGGTAGCATTCCCTTCTCCAAGGAATCTTCTTAATTCAGGGATCGAAGCCACGTCTCCTGCACTGCAAGCAGATTCTTTACCATCTGAGCCACAAGAGAAGCCCCTATATGTATATACAGATATGCATGTACATGTATACACACATTCCAAAGGTGGGGAGAAAAAGACAAAGGAGAAAAGGAACAAAAAATATATGGAACAAATAGAAACAAGGGAGATGGTACATTTTAAAAAATAATCTGGTTTTTATGACATGGTTTTTTTTTTTTTTTTACCACTTACAAAATTATTCTTTATCAGTATTATAGTAATTGGGAAACAGCCTTGTTTGATGGGATAAATATAGCTCAACCTTGTGAAGATGGTTCATTCTCCCCAAATGATCTGTAGCATCATGTTATTCCAATAAAAATCCTAACAGGGTTATCGTCCAATTAAATAAATTTGAAAAATATCCTAACAGGGGACTTCCCTGGCGGTCCAGTAGCGAGGACTCTGTGCCGGGGGCCTGAGTTTTGATCTTGGTCAGGGTGGATCTCACCTGATGCAACTGAGAATTTGCATGCTGCAAAAGGAGGAGGAGGAGAAGGGGACGACAGAGGATGAGCTGGTTGGATGGCCTCACTGACTCGATGGACGTGAATTTGAGTAAGCTCTGGGAGTTGGTGATGGACACAGAAGCCTGGTGTACTGCAGTCCATGGGGTCGCAAAGAGCTGGACACCCCTGAGTGACTGAACTGAACTGAGCAAAAGATCTCAAGTGCCACAACTGAGACCCAGAGCAGCCCAATAAATATGTTTTAAAGTCCCGTCAGACTTTTTGTAGATATAAACAAGCTGATGCTAAAGTTTACATGGATGAGATTAGAATAGTTTAAAAAAAAATTTGATAGGATTAGTGAATTAGAAGATAGAATGGTAGAAATAAATGAATCAGAGAGGATAAAAGAAAAACGAATTAAAAGAAATGAGGACAATCTCAGAGACCTCCAGGACAATATTAAACGCTACAACATTCGAATCATAGGGGTTCCAGAAGAAGAAGACAAAAAGAAAGACCATGAGAAAATACTTGAGGAGATAATAGTTGAAAACTTCCTTAAAATGGGGAAGGAAATAATCACCCAAGTCCAAGAAACCCAGAGAGTCCCAAACAGGATAAACCCAAGGAGAAACACCCCAAGACACATATTAATCAAATTAACAAAGATCAAACACAAAGAACAAATATTAAAAGCAGCAAGGGAAAAAAAACAAACAACACACAAGGGAATTCCCATAAGGATAACAGCTGATCTTTCAATAGAAACTCTTCAAGCCAGGAGGGAATGGCAAGACATACTTAAAATGATGAAAGAAAATAACCTACAGCCCAGATTATTGTACCCAGCAAGGATCTCATTCAAATATGAAGGAGAAATCAAAAGCTTTCCAGACAAGCAAAAGCTGAGAGAATTCTGCACCACCAAACCAGCTCTCCAACAAATACTAAAGGATATTCTCTAGACAGGAAACACAAAAATGGTGTATAAACTCGAACCCAAAACAATAAAGTAAATGGCAACGGGATCATACTTATCAGTAATTACCTTAAACGTAAATGGGTTGAATGCCCCAACCAAAAGACAAAGACTGGCTGAATGGATACAAAAACAAGACCCCTACATATGTTGTCTACAAGAGACCCACCTCAAAACAGGGGACACATACAGACTGAAAGTGAAGGGCTGGAAAAAGATTTTCCATGCAAATAGGGACCAAAAGAAAGCAGGAGTCACAATACTCATATCAGATAAATTAGACTTTAAAACAAAGGCTGTGAAAAGAGACAAAGAAGGTCACTACATAATGATCAAAGGATCAATCCAAGAAGAAGATATAACAATTATAAATATATATGCACCCAACATGGGAGCACCGCAGTATGTAAGACAAATACTAACAAGTATGAAAGGAGAAATTAACAATAACACAATAATAGTGGGAGACTTTAATACCCCACTCACACCTATGGATAGATCAACTAAACAGAAAATTAACAAGGAAACACAAACTTTAAACGGTACAATAGACCAGTTAGACCTAATTGATAGCTATAGGACATTTCATTCCCCCCCCCCCCAAAAAAAAGACTGCTCACTATGGCAATTATTGAAGCTGACTTAGGGTGACATAGAGGCATATTTCCCTTTACCCTTCTGAGTTCTTAGCTGAGGATCTCTGTAAGAAATGACAGAATAGCAGGACAAAATCAAACAGAAGTTTATTAACATAAAAAAATAAATAAAATAAAATAAAAAGGAAGCAAATTCTAACACAGATTACAACATAGACAGACCTTGAAAATAGCTAAATGGAATAAGCCCAGTCACAAAAGAACAAATACTGTGTGATTCCACTTGCATGAGCTATCTCGAATAAGCAAATTCATAGAGTCAGAACAGTGGTTTTGTTTTATGTGTTTTATGTGTTCTGTCCTTACTATGGATCTTGTTCATGAGAGGACTTTTATTAACTCTAAAAAATGTGACAAACTAGAATAAATGTGACAGATTTATTGCCACAACCATGTAGGAATACAGTCTCTGGAACCAGGCATAACCGTGGGACTTCTAGCCTAGGTGGTGCTAAGGATAAGGATACAGAGCCCTGGGGTAGCCCAGGGTGGTGGTCAGGAGGTAGTCTCCTAGCTGGGTTCTTCTGATGGCAGACATCAAAAAAAAAGAAGAAAAAATAAAAAAATAAAAAAATAAAAGCAAGTTGCAGAACTAAAAAAAAAAAAAAAAATTTCAAGGTATAAAATCCCGACCTGTGGCCCATAGTGAATAGAAAAAGAAAAAAAAAGTTGAGAAAAATAAACAAAGGAGGTGGCGGGCCACACTACCTGATTTCAAAACTAGCTATGAAGTTGGAGTAATCAACACAGTGCATATAAGTGCATAGACAGACACAGAGATCACTAGAACAGAATAGAAAGTTCAGAAACAGACTCACTGAATTTGACCAGTTGATTATTAATAACAGTGCAAAATCTATTTGATGGCTCAAGGGTAGGCTTTTCAACAAATCGTCCTGGAACAATTAAAGACCCATATCAAAAAAAGATCATTGACCCACACTTCATGCCACATATAAAAAATTGACTCCAAATGAACCATACATGTCAGTATAAAAGCTAAAATTGATTTGTGATGCCTTTTAAAATCATGTATGTTATTTACACATACATATACACAACACTGTGTTTCTGGGTCATTTGTTCTCTGAGGTTTTCAAGATTTTTAAAAATTACTTTTATGTATTTATGTATAGTTTCACTGCGCCGCGCAGCATAGAAGATGGTTCCCCAAACAGGGATCACACCCGGACCTCCGCAGTGAAAGCACCAAATCCTAACCAGGCCACCCGAGAACTCCCTCTGTGGTTTTCGTATATAACTTCTATAGTAATGTCACCCTGAAACAACAGTGATCATTTTATCAATATGATTTAAAGTGGAGTAAGACTATTTCTCTCTCATTATGCTTTTTCTTTTTTACTCAAAGAGTCTGTGCAGTCCAACTCGGCCTTCTTCACTAGTCACCCGAAAGTCCTCTCATTAATGTCATCAGTGACCTATTTACCACGCCTGTCTTTATCTACCAGGCTTCTGTGTGACATCTGACGTACTCTTACCCTCCAGTTCACCCAAAGTGTGTGTATAACATTTTATTGGTCAGCTTGGACTGCCATAACAGAACACCACAGACTGAGTGACTTAACAGCAGTTTGTTTTCTCATAGTTCTGGAGGCTGGAAGTCCCAAGATGAGGATGCCAGTGTGGTCAGGTTTGCTGAGGGAGGGTGTTCTTCCTGGCTTGCAGACAGTCAGCTTCTGCTGCGTCTTCATATGGTAGAGAGAGAGCTCTGGTGTTTCTTCCTCTTTGTATGGGGGCACCAGTTCTTTGGGATGAGAAGTGGTGCACTCTTATAACCTCATTTAACTTTAATCCCTCCTTTAAGGCCTATCTGCAGTATATTCTTGCCTGGAGAATCCCACAGACAGAGGAGCCTGGTGGGCTACAGTCCATGGGGCTGCAAAGAGTCGGACACAACTGAGCGACTAACACTTTGACTTTTCACTATTTTTGCATCTCTAGTTCTTGATACATAATAGGCACCCAGTAAACATTTTAAATGGATGACACTTCTGTTCCCCTGTCTTAGGTAACTACCATGAATCTATTTCCTAGATCATAAATTTTGGTTATTTTTCACTTTCTCTTTTATCCTTGACATTCAACTATATCCAAAGTACTAAGACTTTTATCTTCTAAAGTTCTCTCAAATTCATCCCTTCTCTAGCTCCAGGGCTATATCTTACCCTTCCTCACCTTTCAGATTATTTTAATTGCCTCTCAATGGGATCACCATTTCCAGAATTTCTCCCATCCAACCCTTTATTTTGCTGCTAGATTGACCTTTCTAAAATGCCAGTCTGGTCATATCAATTCCTTTTAATATCTCCCTAGAGCTTAAGACTAATATCTAAATGTCTGAGCCTGGCAGAGTCCTTTGTGATTTGGGCCGTGCCTACCTTATTATCCTCATTTTCCATTACTTCCCAAGGTATTATGCTCAAGCCTTACTAGTCAACTTCCAGTTTTATAGATACGTGATCCTTTTTCATGCCTTTATAAGTATCCGTCATTCTTGGAATGCCTTTTCCAAATTCTACATATGATCATTTTTTTAGGTGCTTTGTTTAACAATTCTCAAATTGTTTAAACAATTTAACTAAGGGAAGTTTCTGACCTCTTCCAGGTAGAATTAACTACTCCACCTTTGGTCTTCCTTTGCAGTTTGTACAAATCTGATTTTAATGTATTAAGTATTTGTTAGGTGATTCCCAGGTGGCTCAGTGGTAAAGAATCTGCCTGCCAAGCCGGAGACGCATGTTCAGTCCCTGGGTCTGAAAGATCCCTTGGAGAAGGAAATAGCAACCCACTCCAGTATTCTTGCCTGGGAAATCCTATGGACAGAGGAGCCTGGTGGGCTATAGTCCATGGGATTGCAGAGTTGGACACGACTTAGCAACTAAATAACAACAACAATTATTTGTTATCACACCTGTCATCTGTACTGGACTATAAACTCTTTGAGATCAGAGGTCACATATAATTAAATTTATATTCTCAAAATCTAGTACATGGTAAGTGCTCAATAATTGTTTGTTGAATGAGTGAATGAAAAGATCAATCATAAAATTTAATGATAAAAGTGAATGTTTTATTTAAAACACTGCTGTGTGCCAGGCCCTTGGTGCTGGAGTCAAAGGAGCATCGTGGCATGCAGGTTTCAATAAATGGCATTCTTTGAAAAAAATTCTGAAAACTAACTGATTACTGTGCAGAGAGAGAATGTTCCCTTGTTTTTCTTCTCTGTGTTATTCATCTCTCCTACTTCCTTATTTTAAACCTCTTCCTAGGAATTCCCTGGTGGTTAATTCCATGGTGGTTAATAACCACAAGTGTGGTTAAGACTCCACACTTTCAACACCAAGGGTCTGGTTTTGATCCCTAGTCAGGGAATTAAGATTCCCACAAAATGTGAGGTGCAGCCAAAAAAAAAAAAAACAAAAGCCTTAAAAACCCCAAACAAAAAAACCCTTCCTGGGGACTTCCATGGTGGTCCAATGGTTAAGAATCTGCCTTGCAGTGCAGGAGACTGGGGTTCGATCCCTGGTTGGAGAACTAAGATTCCATATTCCCCCAGGGCAACTAAGCTCACCATAACTAAGACTCAGTGTAGCCAAATAACAAATATTTAAAAAAATGAAAACTCTTCCTAGAACTATTCTCTGGTTGTTGCCAGTTTGATTGGGATCAATGGCCTAGAATAAGTTAAGAAAACCTGTGTATCTGGAATTGCAGGAGATGTTTTTAATAAAAGTTTGTTTTTGGTCCTGATGATAAAACTTTTTAACTGGTCTCTTCTGTTCTCTTAAATTCATAATCATAAGTAATTCACTGAGCATCAGTGAACCAAGTCAGGAATAACAGTTTTTAAAGTGCTCAAAATAGCTTCTGCTGAGAGCTATGGATTACAGCCTAGCATTCCAGGGCTATTTATTGCTTTTTCCATCAGTACCTATTCAAAGAAGAGAGACAAAGTATGGATCAAGAAATCTGAGTTAAAAACTGTGGGGACTGAGACTATGCTGGTGGTCCTGTGGTTAAGAATCCACCTGCCAACGCAGAAGACACTGGTTCGATCTCTGGCCCTGGAAGGTTCCACGTGCCTCACGGCAACTAAACAGTTATGGTGCACAGGCTTAGTTGCCCCATGGCATGTGGGATCTTCCCAGACTAGGGATTGAACCTGTGTCCCCTGCATTCACAGGTGGATTCTTATCCACTGTGCTACCAGGGAAGTCCCCTACCTGAAGTCTTGCCTGGCTTCTCTGACCTCTTTTGACTCTTGGCAGCAGTGCCTGTCAGAACAGTTGCTGTTCCCCTGCTAGAATCACCTGGAACAGGTGAAAAGGGATGGTCCTTGTGATAGCATCCATGTCCGAAGCACCTCCTGTCTTAGTGGCCCCAGCGGTGACTTCCTATGGGTCACACCCTATGGACAAGGTGTTTGGCAAGGGTTTCAAAATTGTGCTATGACCTCAGGCAGCTTCATTCTCCTGGGACATTTTGAATAACTGGAAATCATATGGGTTACTGGAAGCAAACTGAATGTTCTGACCACAAGGTGTCTCTCTGATTGCAGAGTTGCCTCACTCACAGAGTTCTCCAACTGTCAGCAGCGCCTGCACGAAAGTGCTCTATTTTACTGACCGGTCACTTACACCCTTCATGGTTAATATACCAAAGAGGTGAGATTCTGAATCATTATTTCTTTAAAAAGGACAGGAAGGCAGAATCATTAGTTATTGCCCACCTAACCAGCTGCAAGGTGTAGCAGAGTAGTGAGAAGGGCACAGGAAATAGAGATTCGAGTTCCAGCTTCACCACTAACCTTCAGCATTACAAGGGACATGTCAGGATCTGCTATAGACACAATAATGCTTCCAGTCCTGATATACAAAGATGCTCCAAGTCAGGAATAACAGTTTTTAAAGTGCTCAAGATAGCTTCTGCTGAGAGCTATGGATTACAGCCTAGCATTCCAGGGCTATTTATTGCTTATTGACCTTTGTTGCTATTGGATGACTACAACTAATCTAAAGAGAATTCATGTTAAAAACCTTCAAACTTTTCAGTTAATATACTCCTTTCTAAGGTAGATGGCTTTGTAATAAAGATTTTTAATCTTTGGAACCAACTGCTGAGGAGAGGTGTTAAGATTTACCGTTCCTAAAGGGTCTGGGTTAGAGGGGAGCTTTCTGAAGTAAAGTGGTATAGTTTGAATTCTCCCAGCCTGGAGAAATGGAATTGCTGCAAAGAAGGAAATCAAGAGAACTTAGACATATTGATAGTTTAACAAATTAGATTGCAGACACTTTGTGTCTTATTTCCAGAGTGAAACAGAAAAAAAAAAAAAAAAAGTGATTTGGCTTCTGTCAAAGCAGTAAATCTATTTTAAATCCTCAGATTGTCCCATTTGTAATGCTATTTACATTCCCTAATGGGGCTTCCCTGGTGGCTCAGATGGTAAAGAATTCACCTGCATTGCAGGAGACCCAGCTTTTATCCCTGGGTCGGGAAGATCCCCTGAAGAAGGGAATGGCTACCCATTCCAGTATTCTTGCCTGCAGAATTCTGCAGAGTCGGACACAACTGAGCGACTAACACACTTTACATTCCGTAACCGTGACTAACTCCCTAACTTCTGCTAATAGAATCATTTGAGTTACCAAGGCCAGTGACCTAACAAGGCCATGCTGTTTCTCCCAGCAGAGACTTTGACAGGGGCCTGGGTTTAAAACTAGCATCTTATCTTTTCAGCCCACTGATAAACAGTCTATTTTAGTGTTCTCTCCTCTTGTTGCAGGCTGGGGGAGGTGACACTGAAGGATTTTAAAGCGGCTATTGACCGGGACGGAAATCATCGGTATCACTTCAAAGCACTGGATCCTGAGTTTGGCACTGTCAAGGAAGAGGTACAGAACCCACGGGGAGTCTGAGTGGTATTGCTGGTTGTTCTTGAACTCTACAGATTCCTACTTAAGATCTAGTACCCAGAAATACCAGAATTCCCTAACCAGGGCAGTGGAGTTTCCCAGTGCCTCAAGCCAGTTGACTACTTTAGACCAAGAAGTTTCAGGGAATGGCCCAAGAAGTTGATAGCTTCATTAGTTCATGGACTTAATCACTCTGATGAAACTTAGAATTTTTATTTTAAAAAGGAAAAAGTTTTGGGGACTTCCCTGGCAGCCCAGTGGTTAAGACTCCGTGATTCCAATGCAGAGAGTGCAGGTTTGAGTCCTGGTTGGGAAACTAAGATCCCACATGCCCTGGGGTGTGGCCAGAAAATTTAAAAAAAAGGAAAAAGTTTTGTTAGGGAAAATAACCCACATTGAAGAAAAGCTTGGCTTTGGGGTCTTTTTTCTTTCTATAGCCAAACCTTAGAAAACTTTCTGCTTCCTGTGTAGAGCAAAATAAACAAACTGGCATGAATATATGAAATGGTACATTGTGGTGTTAGTTTCTCAGAAAATGAAAATGAGGAAACTGCAAAGTCATCTATGCTTATTCTCAGTCCTTGACTATTTTCTTAGCCTACACTTTATAGAACATCTGCCAGAAACATTTTTTTTTTAAGAGTTCTGTGGTCTCATTAGTGGTTACAGAATGAAAAAGATCGGAAAAGCCAATCTTTTATTTTGTAAAGATTTCCTGGACTTCCCTGGCAGTCCAGTTGTTAAGACTCCCTGCTTCTACTTCAAGGGCACAGGTTCAATCCCTGGTTGGGGAACTAAGATCCTGCATGCCACATGGCACAGCCACACACACACACACACACACACACACACACACACACAAACAACCAAATTTCTTCACTGGACTGTTTTAATAACTTTGTTCTATTACCGACTTAGGAAATGAATAAATGAATGAAAAGGACTGCACACACACGTTAAGATTAGCCTTTTTTCTGACCCTTTCTTTACAATGCCTGGGACCAAAATTTCCCCCCTTCTCTTTTTTTATTTTTCTCCCCCTTCTCTTTTAAATGCTTATAGTACTGCTTTCTCCTGAGAAGCCTAAAGTGCTCTATGGTTAGTAATTTATTAAATCTTATAAATCTCTCTGAGCAAAGCAGTACTAGAGGGGTGCTTTTACCATTTTGTAGATGTGGAACTAAGGATATATAAATCATACATATATACACTATACAGTTGGCCCTTGAATAGTATGTGTTTGAACTGCATGGATCCACTTATATGCAGATGCTTTTCAATGAATACGTACTACAGTATTATATGATCAGCAGTTGGTTGAATCTGAGGATGCAGAACTGTGGATATGGAGGGCTGACTATGAAGTTATATGTGGATTTTTGACTGCACAGGGCTGGGGCAGGGAAGGGGGCGGGTGTTGTCTCTGTGTTGTTCAAGGGTCACTACACACACACACACACACACACACACACACATATATTTTTACCAGTTGTAACTTTAGGGACAAAACTAAAGGGACACAGGCTCTAACTCAAGACTTTCCTATACACTTTCTTATCCTTTATGTTTGGGATCTTTTTTTAATCAACCACAGATGTATAGCAGGCCTCCCTATCTTCTATTTTTTCATGGTGGCTTTTTTCTTTTTCTAGGTTTTCCACGATGATGATGCCATTCCTGGATGGGAAGGCAAAATTGTAGCCTGGGTAGAAGAAGACCATGGAGAAAATTAATGCTGAGTATTAGATTGGGGACTTGCAGAAGTTGGCACACCCTGGCTGCTTCACTCAGGAAAGAGGACTAAAACCAGAATACACAGGAAGTTTGTGCTGCCAAAACAGAAGCTTCTCCAAGTGTGACAGCCATAGGCCAGTCCTGTTTGTGTGCCTGGCATGTGTGGTACCTAAAATCTCTGTCCAAAAGTAGACCACAGGTTCTTCTGGAGTTCCTTGTCCGTGGGAACACACTGTTTTACTCTACTCTGCGGACAACAAACCGAAGGCCTTAACCAACGGGGATGGATGATCCCGCTCCTATGTGGGCATGGCTGCTATTATCTGGAACCCGGGAACTGGATGCATCACTCCTATATGTTACAGTATTATTTTCATTTTAATTGGCCTCAGTGGTTGCAGCAATCAGGGTCCCAGCATTTGTACTCACAGACAAGGTGGAGGTACCAGCTTTTTTGCTTCTTTGCAGCTATTGCAAACCAAGAATAACTCAAAAGGTGGTACCAAAGATGAAAGCCCACTCTTCAGGAATTTTTTTGGACTGGACGTGGATGGTGCTGAATTGCTAATTGGATTGAAAAAGGGCTGTCCATATTGTGCTGTACTATGCTAAAACCATAATTAAGACCTTGGGCTGCCTCTTGCGTCTTAACTGATTCTGCAAATTGTCCTTTAGCCCACAGAAGGCGTATTTCATGTACTGCTTGTTTTTCTCTGTGGACTCTCTAACTTTAGAGCCATTTCCCCCCCTCTTCTAACTGATGAACTTTGTGTTTGAAAGGAATAAGGAGTGAAAATCTCCTTTCAAATCCAGGCGGGTATGGAAAGGTGCTGCTACCCTTATCTTCTTGACTTTCTTTCTCTCATGACTTGTCTTTAGCCCATGGCATCTCCTTTGCAGTCAAAAGGAAACAAATCATTACTTTCAGTGTTTGTGATTATAAGTACTGAGCATGAGTTACTGGTCTGCCCCTCTTTGATGTCAAGGCCAGAGTTATTTTCTATTATATATTTAGTCTAGGCTGATCCTTTAGGGCACAATAGAAACCATGGGGGCAAGAGTTGTGAATGGCAGGGTTGATTCTGGGTGAAAAAACCCTAGAATCCTTTCTCATGTGCAACACTGTCAAGTGTAGAAGCTAAGAGATAAACTTTCAGAGATTACTTAGTATCTTGAGTTTTCTCATTCATTCAACCAGATATATATATATATATATATATATAGTCAGTATAAATATATACTATAAATATATATCTATATATCAGTCTCCAAAGCAGTCTGCCTGTGATCACCAATGTACACTGCCAAGCAGAAGAGTCAGACAGATCTGGGTTCTTGACCTGTCTGTCTCAAGTTCATCTCCCCTTTTCAGCCATTTCAACAGACTACTTGTTGGAGCTCTGACATGACATTTTGTTTTATATAGATGTGTCTTTTAAAAATAGTTCGTTTGGAGAATTCTTTTGTACTCGTTTGCTTTTCGTCCAAGAACCATGTCTATTTTTATAACTTGAGTGTGAGTTCTATATATTCTCACATTCTGTATACTGTATCCATTTTCTAGGGAACCCGGTAGCTTTTATACAGGCTCCTTTCTTCTTACCAGCCCTTGTGGTTTCAGAACAAGCTTTATTACAGGTATACTGATGACAACTCCTGTTCCAGTTCTACCAGCCATTTCAGTTGTGGAGTTAGTTTTACAGAACCTCTTTGATGGCTCCTTTAGCTGACAGAAGGAACTCAAAAGACACCTGGTTTACCTGGTTTCCTCCTACTGAAGAATGATTTCTCATCAGAAATGACTGGGACAATTTGGGAAAGTCAGTTAAAAGGAAGAATAATTCATTACAAAAGCAGACAGAAGAAAACAGTATATTTGCCTTTTTTTTTTCCTTTTCTGCCCCCCAGGAAGTCTGGAGAAAAAGTCCTCTCGTCACCAGTTTCTCTGCTGCATGAATTTGTGTTTTGCTGTAAGACAGCATGAGGGTTATCAGACTAAAATTTGTTATTGTATTTTCAGTACAATTTATCTTGACTGTTAAATCAGTTTTACTTGTCAGTATTCTTTCAGCAAACATTCTTCCCATTATGTAAATTTAAATTTTCAGAGGAAATTAAATCAGAGAAAATTTTCAGAGTCCTTTACCTTCTTTGTCTTTAATCTCTGTGTCCTTTGGAAAAGAAGCTCCGTGGCCTTGGTGCCTCCATAGAAAGCTTAAGTTGATTTCATAGCTCATTAACCTCAGAGGCCATGGGTAATAACGAAGCACCCCCATTACAGGATGGCACGCCAGTATGTTTTTGTAAAATGTGTTGGTAATCCTCATTCCAGTTTCTAAACCGGAGCCTATTCCAGGAGGAGTGTGCATTGATTCATTCTGGTTTGAACTGTCTCCTATCTGATATGTAGATCTTTTGACTTAAGAGTATTGCCCCCTGCTGGCATTTGTGTGGGACAGTCCATCCTGCTACTGACTAAAGAACTAGAAATGTTTAGAGCTCATGAAATAATCTCTAAACCCAATTTAAAAAATGACCCTGTCATAAAAACTAAGTTAATAAAAAGTTCAATTCCTTAAACAGTCTTCATTTAAAAACTGAAGCCTATTCTCACTCAGTTAACTAAAGTAGCTAGAATTGGAAAATTTTACAATTTCTACCTAAAGAATTTAGGTTAAATTTACTTGGTACTGAAATGGCAATCCTACCAACTGACCAACTTCTCAGCTCTTTTTGACCAGGATGGTTGTACATTAAGGAAGATATCTTTATGCCCTATATTCAATTGACCAGGACTCTAATTACTTAAAACATTTAGGTTATAATTATAATTTTCATTTTCCCCATAAAATAAGCATTATGATTGCATACTTCTTCTATTGTCTGGATTTATGTAAGAGGGTATAGCTTGCTTAAAATATATATGTAAAGTTATATTTTCTTAGAAACATGGATGTTTGCAACCATTGCTTTCGAAGAGATTACTATCATGTATTGTTTTACGTTTTCATAAAGATTGTGTTATACCAGAGGCTTCTGATTATCAAAGTGATAACCAGTTTTAACTGCCTGTATGTACCAGATTTGTGAACTAGTTTTAAAAAAAAAAACTCAGAAACAAACTATGAATAAAATGGAGTTTGCAAACTAAATACCATTCATAATTTTCACTTGTGTTTATTATCAACTGAAATTAATCAAGAAAGCCATTCACATTTAGTGAAAGTAAATTTCCTCAAGTGATCTCCCTGGTAGCATGTTTACTCATTACTTGGGGAGTGGAGATAGGATTACTTTATTGCTGCAGATATCACTACTGGTATTTCTAGTCTAAGTGCAAAATAGGTTATACAATCAAAGAAGATTCATTTATTTAGCACTTCTTTTGACATTTTATGTAAATATGAAAACAAGTAAGAACCCAAGACTCTAAACAATCTCCAACGCAAAAGCAAAAAACACTGAGGCTTTCAGAAATGTATAAAAGAACCAGAACTTCCAAATTATTTTGAAAGCTGCTTTCCTAACACTTAGCCTTTATTTATTACTTTAAAGGTTTTATATATCTAAAGTTTTAGCCCTGGGTGCTTTCATTTGCTTTCCAATTACATTATTTTCAACTATTAATCACAAGCCATTTTAATTGGGTTACTCCATCATTATGTTAAATATGTAAAGAACTTTCACTACCAACTAATACCTCTTTACATCTCACCCATTCGATATCAGTAATATTCTACAAGTCTCAGAGGGCTTATTTGACAAACCTAATTATTCCCAGCTTACCTCTGAGGTAAACTAACCACTCCTGGACTGTTTCACCTGTGCCCTCCCATGATTTAGCTACATCTATCAAAAGTATATTCAAAATGTGAACTTGCTATGCACAGAAAAATGAAAAAAACAACGCTTAAGTAAGGCTACCTAAGTAACTGAACAACAAACTGAAGATCATCTAGTACAAAGGCTAACTTAAAGTAATTTAGATGCAGTTATTAAATTCAAACGGAGTGGAAATACTGTAAGGTATCTTAGCCAATTCAAAATTGTTAACATTTAATTTATACAGTATAAACCCTTTCACTAATCACAATTCTTCCATTATTTCTTCTAATTGCTATTCATAGTTTTACATAATTGTTAACAATATAATTGCTCTACTTTTAATATTATTTCAAGTATGCCTTTCCATTTAATCTGGGAATTCTGTTTCTCAGTTGTACTCCCTGCATATCATTCTGTTAGACAGCTGTACTTGTTTAATCTTTCCTCATTTTTGGATAATTAGATTTTTCCAATTCTTTTTCTGTTATAAAGATAGTAAAAAAATTTTTTTTAACTTAAAGTTTCCAATTTAAGTAGGTATGAAATAGTGCCTTCTGGCTACCTTATTTTTCCAAACGTTTAATTACCTGCAAAGTTTAACATGTTTTCAAATGTTGGTTTTCTTATGTTCTTGATGTTCTCTGACCATCTGTATACTGGGGACTTAACCAGATATAAATACAGCACGCGTTTCCTTCTAGTCTAATGCCACCCTCAGCTCAGAAATGAGATTATTTTCCAATTACAGGATGATAAGCCGGCAGTAGAAGTGTAACAGATGTAACTGGAAAGGATTCTACGGCAAATTAAAATCGGAAATCCGTTTTGTAAACTTTTTTTCTTCAGAGAAGATGCTTAATCCCGCTACAGCACTCTTGAATGTGGGGATACAGCTTCCATTCAGCTGCCCTTCACACCATTTGGCTGGAAAACCTATTCATCCCGTTTCCTGTTGGGCTACAAACCTGAACTTGAATCTTTGTCACCCAGTACAGCCTGCGCGGAGCGAGGCCCCAAACCTGGGGGCCACAGGGTATGCTGAGGCTGGGGGCGCGCCCGGCGAGCACAGATGCCCCTTCGGGCGGCCCTCCGCCGGAGCGCCTAGACCTGCCCCACGGCCGCAGGCTCCCGGTGCCCGGCTGGGCCGGGAGCCCCCTCCCATCCTTCCTCAGGGCGGGGCCAGGCCCCCCAGCCCACCTCTGACCGCTTCACCTCCGGCGGTCCCGCTCTCGCCGCCTTTTTAGGCCCCTCCCTTTCGACCGCGCCGTCACGGCGCTCAGGTCCTGTCCCCCTGCCCCAGAGACACCTTCGCCACCGAGCCCACCACTTTCCACTCCTCCCCACGCCTAATCCTCCCAGATTCGGCCTGCTGGAACGCCCCTGTCCCTCGTCGTTCTATAGTAGCCGCCCCGACCAGCTCTGGGTCACTTTCAGCCTCTCATTTCCTGGAGAAAGACCGAACGTTCACCGCTTCTCTGGTCCGCGGAGCGGGTGGGGCAAGGCTTCGCACCCCGTTTTACGACAACTTGCGGCCGCGCGGCGCGGCTGACGGCAATGCCGCGCTGCTCTTGGAGAGGTCACTCCGGAGACGGCGTTGGTTTTGGGGTGTGGGGGCCGTGGCACTATGTGGCGCGTCTGTGCGCGACGGGCTCAGAATGCAGCCCCCCGGGCGGGATTCGGGGCTCGGTGGACGGCCTTTCGGGAGGAGCCGGGAGCTCCGTGCGTGACCCCGCAGGCTGGCTCGGCTCTGGCTCGCTGCAGCAGCAAGACCCCAGGGTATGGCAGGGTCCGGGCACTCTGCGGCTGGAGCCCAGTCTCTCGGGCCACACCGCGGAATCGCGTCTTGCTGCAGCTCTGGGGATCGCCTAGCCGCCGCTGGTATAGCCTACCCCCGCATCAGAAGGTAAGCCCCAGAACCTGTCCTTCGCGGGACCCCGTTGTCCTTCACGGCAGACTTGGCTTGGGATCCTTCCTTAGAGGCCTTGATGATCCTCCGTCTCCGCCCCCCTCCAGGTATACTCTGTCACTGTCCCTTCTCCATTACCCAGCTTTGCTCTAGCTCTTGAGCTTCCTTCTCCTGACCTATTCCATTGAAGAAGGAGCTGCAGGCTTCCTTCTCCTGACCGGTTCCGTTCAAAGAGCGCCAAGCCTGGGGCGGTCTGTGGGATGTCTGCTGAGTACACGCTGTTAGAAACGGTGGAGCGGAAGGCCTGTCCTTCTGGTTGAGAGCTTCTGGTGTTAGGAAATCCTTTTATAAGCCCATTGCCCAATGTGTGAAGGGACTCAGACTCAGCGTTAAATTAGTCTGAATTGAACGAAGTGGTACACCAGATTGAGAGTTAGGTAGCTCTTGAAATTGAGTATTTCTCCCTTTTCTCCTCTAGGTTCCATTGCCTTCACTGTCCCCTACAATGCAGGCAGGCACCATAGCCCGCTGGGAAAAGAAGGAAGGAGAAAAAATCAATGAGGGTGAACTAATTGCAGAGGTAAGTTGGAAATGAGTTAGAAGAGCCTATCTTAGCTAAATGGAGCATTAACTTTCCGAGTGGGTAATTGTCCCTTTTTCCTGGAGAATTCGTGGACAGAGGAGCCTGGTGGGCAGCTGTCCATGGGGTCACAAAGAGTCAGACACGACTGAAGCGACTTAGCATGCATGCATGCATCCATTGGAGAAGGAAATGGCAACCCACTGCAGTATTCTTGCCTGGAGAATCCCAGGGATGGAGGAGCCTGGTGGGCTGCCATCTATGGGGTTGCACAGAGTTGGACAGGACTGAAGCGACTTAGCACGCATGCATTAAGAAACTTAGATGTTTTTTACAGTCTGATATGAGAGATTGGTTAGCCAAGTTAGCAGGAGCTAACCAAACTGATTTTTAGCCTGGGTGTTTTTAATAGTAATTCTTTCAAACCTGTGATAGAGGCTTTATTTTCACTGTTGAACTGTACGATTTTTTTTTTTTTGCTGTAAGATTGATTTACGACGTTGTGTTAAATACTCTTGTCCATTATGGTTTATCAAAGATACAGAATGTAGTTCCTTGTGCTATATAGTAGGACCATGTTGCTCTCCATTCAGTATGTAATAGTTTGCATCTGCAAACCCCCAAATCCTACTGTTTTTTCCCTGCCCCACCCCCAATCACAAGTCTATTCTCCGTGAGTTCATTTCTATTTCGTAGATAAGTTCACTTGTGCCATTTTAGATTCCACGTATTTTTCTTTCTTTTTCTGACTTACTTCACTTTGAACTGTATGATTTTAGACACAAGTTAATAAACTTCATACCGGCAGCAGAAGCCTAAGCTCCTACTTTTGTGTTAAAAGGTTGAAACCGATAAAGCTACTGTTGGATTTGAGAGTGTGGAGGAGTGTTACATGGCAAAGATCCTTGTTGCTGAAGGTACCAGAGATGTTCCAGTTGGAGCAATCATCTGTATCACAGTTGACAAGTGAGTAGTACCGGGGGAATCTGTGAAAGTCAGGTGCTTAAGTGGAGTATTTTAACCCAGAACTGAGGAGTTAGTTAAAGGCTTCTAAGGCTGATACATCCGCTTTATAACCCCCTTATACTTACACATTCTTTCTCTTCCTTAGGCCTGAAGATGTTGAAGCCTTTAAAAATTACACACTGGATTCTTCAGCAGCACCTGCCCCACCAGCAGCCCCGGCACCAACCCCTGCCGCCCCCGCTCCATCACCTACACCTTCTGCTCAGGCTCCTGGTAGCTCATATCCTAGTCACATGCAGGTGAGGCTCAGCCTCTGGGTGTCTGTTCTAGAAAATTTATTATTTACTCATTATTTTTCGTAGATGAGTTGCGTCCTGGAAACTGGCATTAAACCTGGCTGGTTTTTGTCATTTGAAAGTAAATAGAGATTTAAACATGAAAACTGACAACATTTATTCTAGTGGTTATTTCCAGATGTGTGTACTTGGATAGTTCTTTTAACCTTTCTCAGCCTCCGTGTAGCAGGTAAGATAATGTTTGGTACTTTTCATTCAAGAATATCATGTTGGATTTTGAGGATTGTTTGTGCTTACATCTGTACTTTGCTGTGCTAAGTCGCTTCAGTCATGTCAGAGATTCCTCTGTCCATGGGATTCTCCAGGCAGGAGTACTGGAGTGGGTTGCCATGTCCTCCTCCAGGGGATCTTCCCAACCCAGGGATCGAACCTGTGTCTCTTATGTCTCCTGCCTTGGCAGGCAGGTTCTTTACCACTAGCACCACCTGGGAAACCCACTTATATCTACTCTCTGTCTAAATAGAGTTTTTTTAGTAGGCCCCAAGTGCTGTCTATTGAATAAAAGCCCTCAATTAGTGTTTTTCCTTGACAAGTAGTGTTTTCTCAGAGTAAGTGAAATAATCCGGTAGTATTTAGAAAAGACCAACAATAAAGAATAAGTGTCAAATAGACATATATAATCTGGAGGAGGGCATGACAGTCTACTCCAGTATTCTTGCCTGGAGAATCCCCATGGACAGAGGAGTATGGAGGGCTACCTACAGTCCTTGGGGTCTCAAAGAGTCAGACATGACTGAGCGATTCAGCACAGACATATATAATAGCATTACAGCAAAGCTGAAGGTGGTAAATATAGTCACTGTTGATTCTGTTAACTAAATCAGTTTCTGAGAAGCTGATTAGTTTATTAGATATTAGGATTATCCCATGTATATTTGTGTGTTTTGGATATTGAAAATGGATAAAAGCCAGCTGTGTTTTTTTCCTAAAGGATTAAGATTAGAACTTCTCCTTCTCTTAGTTTATTTGTAGAAATTTTTGTATAGGAATAATTTTCTTCTTCAGGCATCGTGTTCTATACCCTGGTCTTTTATTAACATTCACTCATGATGAAATTTTGCCTGGTGGTCAGTTCACACATTTATTCCATCCTGTTCAGCAATTTTTAAAAAATTTTTAATTTAAAAAAAAGTTACAAACATTTTTTTTGTCTGTGCTGGGTCTTCATTGCCAAGAGAAGGCTTTCTCTAATGGTGGTAAGCAGGGGCAGCTCTCTTGTGGTGCTTGGGCTACTCATGGTGATGACTTCTCTTGGTGCAGAGTGTGAGCTGTAGGTACAGGAGCTACAGTACTTGCAGCTCAAGGGCTCTAGGGCATGGGCTCAGTGATTGTGGCGCATGGGATTCGTTGCCCCAAGGCATGTGGGATCTTCTCAGGCCAGGGATCGAAGCCGTGTCCTCTGAATTGGCAGGCGGATTCCTGACCATTGGACCACCAGAGAAGGTCAAGAGCTCTAAGTTTTGTTTTACTTTTTTCCCCACAGCTTCCTGAGACATCATCCACTAAAATGACTTTTCTCTCAGCATAATCCGTATGTTAATTAGATGCAAAAGACTTAAGAAGATAGCAAACAAAACCCATAACTGAGTGAGCATCCAAATTCAGTGAACATACAAGCCATGTAAATAGGGAAGCAGTCTTTTAATTTAGATCAGCCAATCTGTTGTTTTAGATTTTACTCTGGTGGAAGTGACTATTGTAAGATTAGGTTTTTGTTGTTGTTTTGGGGGTTTTTTTCAGCCATGCCATATGGCATTCAGGATCTTAGTTCGCCATACAGGGATTAACCTGTGCCCTGTTGCATTGGGAGCACAGAGTGTAAACCACTGGGCCACCAAGGAAGTCCTGAACAATTCTTAATATGTTTTTTATCTTGAAAAAGTACCTGGGAGGGACTTCGCTAGTGGTCTGGTGGTTAAGAATCTGCCTGCAGGGGTCACAGGTTCAATGCTTGGTCTGGGAAGATTCTCACATGCTGAAGAGCAACTAAATGCACGTGCCACAACTGCTGAGCCCGCGCGCCTTGAGCCCAAGCTCTGCAACAAGAGAAACCACTCCAGTGGGAAGCCTGTGCACTGTGGCTGGAGAGTCGCACCTGCTCACTGCACCTAGAGAAAGCCTGTGTATACAGCAATGAAGACCCAGAGCAGCCAAAAATAAATAATTAAAAATTTAATAAAGTATTATCCAGGGAGTTTGGGAGAAATTCAGTCTCCTCTGAATGAAAAGGTAGATTTCAGTAAAGCACACAGTAAAATTTTAGTGGAAAAGTCTGAGGTCATTCTATGAAGATGAAAAACCTCTAGCTTAATCTAAGTGTTGAGAAAGATGAGAAGACGTGCTATGTTTAGATATTGTTGGGGAATTAATTTTAGCTGTCTAGAAAGAAATCTTTCCCCTCTGCCCATGGTTTTTAACTTTGGAGGGTGGGTCAGAGTATCACTGGCACTATAAAAGCTTGAGATTTGAAAGATTTACCTGTAGGGACACTGCTGAAGCATGAGGCTTTTGCTGCTGTGGGAGCATCAGGCAGATGGGAATTTGAATTGTCATAGTCACTGTCATTCCATAAAGCTATTTGCTTGCCTGAGTGCCATTGTGTCAAAAGCATCCTAGTGTTGAGTAATAATAAAATATGTGTTTGTTTCTACAGGTGCTTCTTCCTGCCCTGTCTCCCACCATGACCATGGGCACAGTTCAGAGATGGGAAAAAAAAGTGGGTGAGAAGCTAAATGAAGGAGATTTATTGGCAGAGATAGAGACTGACAAGGCCACTATAGGTGAGATTTCTTCAGCTCTTAACGGTTGAGACACTGAGTTTTCCAGTAAGGGAAGAGGATTGCCATCCTATCCTATAATGAGTGAGTGATAACATGAAAAATTTTAATTCTTGGGATTAATTTCCTGGAACAGAGTATTTTCATAAACAGAAGTGTTGCATAGTTGGGTCTGTTGGTTCCAAACTGCACTGTCATTGAATCAAAGCTGTATCAGCTTGGAGATAATTTTTAGGCCAGAGTTTAATTATTAGCTTTTTGTTACTGAGAAGCTGTATCCAAATTGACATTCTTCACACTGGTCAAGGGGGGAAAAAGAGGAAATAGGGGAAAATAACATCAAAGGCAGGAAAATACTGAAGAAATTCAGATGACTTTGAGGGAAAACTTGAAAGTAGGGTTTTGATTGTTTTTGTATATGAGAATGACTGATGAAATGTATATACTACTTGTTCAGATATCATATCACATTTCCTTTTATTGACTATCTGATTTATTTTTATGCTCAGAAAAAAAACCCCTATAGACAATTAATATTTGCCATACTATATCTGGATACCTGTAGATAATTTTTTTTTTTTTTTCTGTCCAGTCCTCAAAAATGCAGTAGGAGCTTCTGGGCATCCTCTGCAGTGGTCTTTTTCGGATTTTGTTCTTCACACCCCATGATTCCGTGATGGCACCTTGGGGTCAAGGAGACTTAGAGAGTAGGACTGTACTTGCCCCCTTCCCTCACTTCTGACTGTTTTATCTTTTAGCATATTGTGCTCTCCCCCATAAAATTTTATTAGAGGAAAGGGTTCTTTTTTGTTTGTTTGTTTTTTGGCTGCCCGGGTCTTTGTTGCAGCACACAGGCTCTCTCTAGTTGCAGTGCTCAGGCTTGTTTCAGAGTATGGACTCTAGAGCTCACGGGCTCAGCAGTTGCAGTGGCAGGCTTAGTTGCTCTGTGGCATGTGGGATCTTAGTTCCCTGACTGGAGATCGAACCCATATTCCCTGCATTGGGGAAGACAGATTGTTAACCACTGGACCACCAGGGAAGTCCCTATTCTGTTTGTTAAAAAGATTATTAAAAAGAAACAGAAAAGCCCTGGCAAAATAGGTGTACTTTGCATTTTAACTTGATTACCAATGTTGCTGTAGAGAGTGGTATTCTAGAAACTGGTCACTAGAGACGTATTAACCTTGGTCAAACTCTATACTCCGTAGTGGCCATGGAGCCTTTTCTTTTGATATGTCTTGTATTGGATATTAATTCTCAGCTGGGAAATAAAAGGATTCATCAAAGATGTGTTCATCAGGGAGAGGCACAGCCCAACGGAAAGCTAAGATCTGGAAGGCAAAAGATGTCCTCTACAGTGGCTCCTTTCAGTTTTACTTTTGGAATCCGTCGTATTTGAGTTCCTTGTTAAAAAAAAAAGCAGTAGCTGGGAATTCCCTGGTGGTCCATTGGTTAGGACTTCACGGTTTCCCTGACAAGGGCCAGGGTTCAGTCCCTGGTGGGGGAACTAAGATCCCAGAAGCCACATGGTGCAGCCAAAAAAAGAAAAGCAGTAGCTGAGTAAAGTTGTCAACACCATTGAATCTCCATAGTAATGCTGTGTTTCTTCATATTGAAATAGTTGGTGTAATACCAAGTATGACCTCTTCAGAAAAGTTCCAAAGATGCATCACTACCAACTGTAGTAGCTCTTTTAATTTAACAACCATGTGGTTCTGTTCTTTAGCAGTACAACTGATGCCATCTCGGAAGTCTTGTGGGTCTGCACAGAGCAGCCCTTGGAGATGTTTTAAAGAAAACATTCAGAGCTAACCACTGTTTAACCTCTTGGGGTTTTACTTGACAAATATTTATTAGTATTTACTTTGTATTAGGTAGTATTTACTTTGTATTAGGTACTATTTCCAAGTGCTTGGAAAATATTGATTCACTTAAAACTTTTGTAATAGCCCTGTGAGGTAGGTACTGTTCCCATTTTGTAGGTAAAGAGGCTGAGACACAGGTTAAATAGCTTGCAAAAGGTTATATAGCTACTTTGAAGAACCTTTTACTTAAAAACTGTGCTTTGAAGAAAAAAAAGAACAAACTGTGCTTTGAATTTGGTAGGCTAGTAGAGTCCTTTAAGTTCCATAATGGTTTTTTCTTTCTATTTAAGGTTTTGAGGTACAGGAAGAAGGTTACCTGGCAAAAATCCTGATCCCTGAAGGCACACGAGATGTCCCTCTAGGAACCCCGCTCTGTATCATTGTGGAAAAAGAGGCAGATATACCAGCATTTGCTGACTATCGGCCAGCTGAAGTAACTGATTTAAAACCACCAGCACCACCACCTATCCCATCTCCGGTAGGTATGCTTCTAGAATTGAGGGAACCACTTACCTTATTCATCTCTAAATTAAGGGGTGATAGTCTAGGTTCCTTCCAGTGCTAAGAGTCTGTGACTAAGGAAGGAGATAGTTAACATTTATGGAGACCCACAGGGTGCATGGGACTGCACTGTTCACATAATGGTCAATAGTTTGATTCTTGTAATTTTCCTTTTCCCTGCTTTCTTGAGTCTTGTTGAGAACAAAACTGAGGTGACTTGATCTTTTTATGCTTTAGGTGTAGATATACATATGGAAGGTAATGCTTCGTCACCCATTTTCTATAGAATTTGTAGTCTTTGTCGGTCCTCTTGGTATTCACATATTATAGTAGGTCAAGCTTATATTTGTAACACATGGGAATCTTGACATGAATGGCTTATTTTGCATAGAATTTAGTTTTTTGCTATATACTATATACGAGGGCTTCCCTCGTAGGTCAGTCAATAAAGAATCTGCCTGCAATGCAGGAAACCCGGGTTCGATTCCTGGCTCAGGAAGATCCCCTGGAGAAGGAAATGGCAACCCACTGCAGTATTCTTGCCTGGAGAATCCCATGGTCGGAGGAGCCTGGCAGGCTACAGTCCGTGGGGTTGCAAGGGTCAGACATAACTTAGTGACTAAACCACCACCATATACTATATACCTATAACGTGAACTCATATGAATTCCAGGCAGCAGTAACACTATAAGGCTTCTGTAGGTGTAGAATCATGTGAGTTTAGACTAGGTACACAGTTCTGTCAGAGAAAACTTTGATTTCTGACTTCCATACATTTATGGGGAGCTGGCAAGTAGTAGTATTGGTTTATTTTTTAATGCGTTTTCAACATGGAATCTTCCAGAATAATTTATTATTTTGGAAGTAGGTTAAGTAAAAACCATGTAGGTAATATAAGAGAATGAGAATAAAAAAGGGACAAGAAAATAGAGACAAGAGATTAAAGTGAAGAAAGGCTATAAGGATGTTGTATACTGGTCACCAGAATTAAATTCAGTGCCTCTCTGTATTAATCATGGAGTTAGAGAACTTGACTTTGTTCGGTCTTTGTTAAAATAATGTTATTGTATTCATGTTGCTGTATTATGTTGGTTAAGCAAGAAAAATGAGCATTTAACCTTTGGAGAAAAGACGAAAGTTATATAATTAAAATAGGTTTGACTTAGCTATAAGCTGTTAATCTTTCAGACCAGTCTTTTCAGTGGTGAATTAACAATTTGTAACTTTTTTCAAAAGGCAGCCCCTGTTCCTCCAGCTCCCCAACCTGTAGCCCCTCCACCTTCAGCCCCCCGGCCAGCAGCTCCAGCTGGACCAAAGGGAAGGGTGTTTGTTAGCCCGCTTGCGAAGAAATTGGCAGCAGAGAAAGGGATTGACCTTACACAAGTAAAAGGTACGTCTGTTTCTATGGAATGGAGTTTTACTAAAATTGAGTTTCCTCCTTAGGACCAGAGAGTACAACCACAACTATTAATATATAGAGCTGTCTTATCTGGGGAAGTAGGGAGAAGGATGAGGGAGGGAACTGACAGAGCAGGAAAACTTCCTGTGCTTTGCTTGGTCTGTCTAAGGTCTACCTGTATAATTTAGATAGCTTTTTTCATTTTCTATTAACGAGAACTGCTTAATTGTTGGTGAAAGTATGATGTGTTCAGCAAAGCTGGGTTACGGAACTTGATTATGTGATAAGAAATCTGTATTAGTGCTAGGCTGAGTGAATGTAGCAATACTCAAAACACAACATGAAGTTGGGATGACTTGAAATGACTTAAAATAATAAAATTCATATAAAACTGAACTAACGCCTATTGAGGGCAAAGGAAAATGTCTTACTCATCTTTTCCTTCCCAAAGACAATGTGTAGCTTAGTGATAAGAGCGTGGGCTCTTGAATCAGACCATCTAGGGTTTAATCCTGGCTTTATCACTTTCTATGTAATATGTCTTTTCATGAGTTATTTTATTTGTTTTTCCATCTGTAAAACTGAGATAATAGTTTCCAATAAAATAAGTGAAGGGCTTAGAACAATATCTAGAATATAGGAATACTCCATACATAGTAATTTTGTTCATGTTATTATTATTGGCTGGCATTTAAATGTTTTAAGCTAAAATTTAATGTAAGGTAATTAATATACTTTGGAAAGAGGTGGGAGAAATTACTGTTTGTGGAGCTTGGTTTGATGGCTAGTCATTTAATTACCAGACTTAATTTGCATAACACTTGAAGTAAGAATTATCATCTCATATTTTTTGGATAGGAAAATAGACTCTTGAAAGATCTCTTGTTCTGTTAAGCAGTAAAGTTGCAATTCGAATCTAGATTTGTTTCATTTTAGAATCTGTATTCTTCCCACTACCCTATACTTCCTTCTGTTTTGATGTTCTGCCATCTTTAATTACTCAAAATAATGGCTACTTCTGCAGTTTTCCAGCTATGAGCAATCATTGTTGGTTATCACTGTCTGCAGACTGTTGTTTTAATGGTTTGAAAGCAAGCCAGTTCCCAAAGATACGGGGACAGAAGTTATCACTGTTTCACCTCAGAGAATTCTTGTAAAAAGACCCTTTTTTCCATCTTAATGTCATTTCACTAATATATTGCCATTCTTTATGTATGTATGATTAGGGATAGCAATTTAAGTTGGAAAACATTTTTAAGGGGAGGAAGGACTGGGTTAATAATTATATCTGAAAAATTTAAACAAGTAAATGAGGACCATTTGTTGGATATTGAGTGATACTGACTGCCTTAGGTAATATTTATGTGGAAAAAAATCTCAGTATTCTTACGCAGTTAGAGTTAAGTGATTCATTTATTTAAACAAATATTCATTGAGTATTGTTTGTGCAGCCAACACTTGTTCATGGGACAGACAATAAAGAAGTAAATGGACAGGGATTATAACATAGTAGTTAAGAGTATTGGCTTTAGAGCTGGAATGCTTAGATTTTAAACCCAGCTCTGTCGAACACTAGGTGTATTCCCTTTTCTGTCTCAGTTTCTTTATTTGTATATAGAAATAATACTTTATAGCTTGTTGGGATTAAATGTGTTAATAACAGTGCCTGTACGTAGAAAGCAAATATAGGTAATTAGCTATGGTGATAATAATAGCTTATTAAATAATATGATTCGAATGCTAACAAATAAATAAACCAGTGTTATGGTAGGGAGTAACAAACAGGGTACCTCTATGTCATGGGTTTCTCAGGTGGCACAGTGGGAAAGAATTTGCCTGCCAGTATAGGAGACACAGATTCAATCCTTGGGTCAGGATGGTCCCCTGGAATAGGAAATGGCAGCCCACTCCAGGATTCTTGCCTGCACAATTTCATGGACAGAGGATCCCAGCAGTCCATGGGGTCACAAGGAGTCAGACACGACTGAGCAACTCAGCACAGCACACATATGCACGCATGACCACTTTTGGACAGGATGGTTGGGGAAGATCTTTTTGACGAGGTGAAATTTGATCTGACCTGAAAGATGAGGAGTCAGCTATGAGCCAACCATGTGAAGAACTGCAAGAGAAGCATTCTGGGCAAAGACCAGCCTGAAGGGGAGAGAGCTCGGTGTGTTTGAGGCAAAGAAAGGAAGCCAGTGTTAATGGAGCATAGTGAGCAGAGTGGTAGGAAATGAGGGCAGAAAGAAACTCAGGGGTAAGAACATAAAAGACTTTACAGGTTATGATATAGTTTGAATTTTATTTCAAGTAGGGCAGGAAGCCATTGAAAATTAAAATGAAGAAGTGGCATAAAATCATTTATATTTTTAAAAGATTGTTTTGGCTGTTCTGTGCAAATGGATTAAATGAAAGCAAAAGTGTCTGTTAAAATGTTGCTGGAGTCGATGGTGGTTTACACAAAGGTGATGAGAATAGAAATGGAAAGAAATGGACAGCTTAACATATGTTTGTGGCAGAATCAACAGAACTTAGGGATTGGATATGAGGACTCAACAATAGCGACTTCAAAAGATACGTGCACTGACAGTCTGGATAGGGTGAAAAGTGAATGAAGAAGTGGAGATAGCATTGTGGACAACTTAGTCAAGAGCTTTTGCTGTGAAGGAAGGCATAAAAATAGAGATGTACAGTTTGGGAGGATATGAGCTCAAGAATGGCCTTTAGAAAACGAGTGGTGGTAGAACAGCCCTCAGAGAAGGCAATGGCACCCCACTCCAGTACTCTCACCTGGAGAATCCCATGGATGGAGGAGCCTGGTGGGCTGCAGTCCATGGGGTCGCTGAGAGTCAGCCACGACTGAGCGACTTCACTTTCACTTTTCACTTTCATGCATTGGAGAAGGAAATGGCAACCCACTCCAGTGTTCTTACCAGGAGGATCCCAGGGACGGGGAGCCTGGTGGGCTGCCGTCTGTGGGCTCGCACAGAGTCGGACACGACTCAAGCGACTTAGCAGCAGCAGCAGCAGAACAGGCCCAGTGTAGAGTTTCTCAGCTGTGGCACTACTGACATTTTTGACCAGGTAATTCTTTGTGGGTTTCTCTGGTGGCAAACCACTTCAGTATTCTTGCTTTGAGAACCCCATGAACAGTATGAAAAGGCAAAAAGAGAGGACCCTGAAAGATGAACTCCCTGGGTCGGTAGGTGCCCAATATACTACTGGAGATCAGTGGAGAACTAATTCCAGAAAGAACGAAGAGATAGAGCCAAAGCAAAAACAACGCCCAGCTGTGGATGTGACAGGTGATGGAAGTAAAGTCTGATGATGTAAAAAGCAATATTGCATAGAAACCTGGAATATTAGGTCCATGAATCAAGGCAAATTGAAAGTGGTCAAACAGGAGATGGCAAGAGTGAACATTGACATTTTAGGAATCAGCGAACTAAAATGAACTGGAATGGATGAATTTAACTCAGATGATCATTATATTTACTACTGTGGGCAAGAATCCCTTAGAAGAGATGGAGTAGCCATCTTAGTCAACAGAAGAATCCAAATGCAGTACTTGGATGCAGCCTCAAAAATGGCAGAATGATCTCTGTTCGTTTCCAAGGCAAACCATTCAATATCACAGTATCCAAGTCTAGGCCCCAACCAATAATGCTGAAGAAGCTGCAGTTGAACAGTTCTATGAAGACCTACAAGACCTTCTAGAACTAACACCCAAAAAGATGTCCTTTTCTTTAAAGGGGACTGGAATGCAAAAGTAGGAAGTCAAGAAATACCTGGAGTAATAGGCAAATTTGGCCTTGGAGTACAGAACGAAGCAGGACAAAGGCTAATAGAGTTTTGCCAAGAGAATGCACTGGTCATAGCAAACACCCTCTTCCAACAACACAAGAGAAGACTCTACAAATGGATACCACCAGATGGTCAATACCGAAATCAGATTGATTATATTCTTTGCAGCCAAAAATGGAGAAGCTCTATACAGTCAGCAAAAACAAGACCAGGAGCTGACTGTAGCCCAGATCATGAACTCCTTATTGCCAAATTCAGACTTAAATTGAAAGTAGGGAAGACCACTAGACCATTCAGGTATGACCTAAATCAAATCTCTTATGCCTATACAGTGGAAGTGACAAATAGATTCAAGGGATTAGATCTCATAGAGTGCCTGAAGAACTATGGATGGAGGTTTGTGACACTGTACAGGAGGCAGTGATCAAGACCATCCCAAGAAAAAGAAATGCCAAAAGGCAAAATGGTTGTCTGAAGATGCCTTACAACAGCTATGAAAAGAAGAGAATTGAAAGGCAAAGAAGAAAAGGAAAGACATACCCATCTGAATGTAGAGTTCCAAAGAATAGCAAGGAGAGACAGGAAAGCCTTCTTCAGTGAGCAGTGGAGAGAAATAGAGGAAATGGGAAAGACTCGAGATCTCTTCAAGAAAATTAGAGATACCAAGGGAACTTTTTAGGCAAAGATGGGCTCGATAAAGGACAGAAATGGTAGGGACCTAAAAGAAGCAGAAGATATTAAGAAGAGGTAGCAAGAATATACAGAACCATACGAAAAAGATCTTCATGACCCAGATAACCACGATGGTGTGATCACTCCCCTAGAGCCAGACATCCTGGAATGCGAAGTCAAGTGGGCCTCAGGAAGCATCACTACAAAGCTAGAGGAGGTAATGGAATTCCAGTTGAGCTATTTCAAATCCTAAAAGATGATTCTGTCAAAGTGCTGTACTCAGTATGCCAGCAAATTTGGAAAACTCGGCAGTGGCCACAGGACTGGAAAAGGTCATTTTCATTCCAATCCCTAAGAAAGGCAATGCCAAAGAATGCTCAAACTACCACACAATTGCACTCATCTCACACGCTAGTAAAGTAATGCTCAAAATTCTCCAAGCCAGGCTTCAACAGTATGTGAACCATGAACTTCCAGATGTTCAAGCTGGTTTTAGAAAAGGCAGAGGAACCAGAGATCAAATTGCCGACATCTGTTGGATCAATGAAAAAGCAAGAGAGTTCCGGAAAAATGTCTGTTTCTGCTTTATTGACTATGCCAAATTCTTTGACTGTGGATCACAACAAACTGTGGAAAATTTTGAAAGAGATGGGAATACCAGACCACCTGACCTGCCTCTTGAGAAACCTACATGCAGATGAGGAAGCAACACTTAGAACCGGACATGGAATAACCGACTGGTTCCAAATTGGGAAAGGAGTATGTCAAGGCTGTATATTGTCACCCTGCTTATTTAATTTATATGCAGAGTACATCATGCGAAATGCTGGACTGGATGAAGCACAAGCTGCAATCAACATTGCTGGGAGAAATATCAATAACCTCAGATATGCAAATGACACCACCCTTATGGCAGAAAGCGAAGAAGAACTGAAGAGCCTCTTGATGAAAGTGAAAGAGGAGAGTGAAAAGTTGGCCTAAATTTCAACATTCAGAAAAGTGAGATCATGGCATCTGGTCCCATCTCTTCATGGCAAATACATGGGGAAACAGTGGAAACAGTGACAGACTTTATTGGGGCTCCAAAATCACTGCAGGTGGTGACTGCAGCCCTGAAATTAAAAGACACTTGCTTCTTGGAAGAAAAGTTGTGACCAACCTAGACAGCATATTAAAAAGCAGGGACATTACTTTGCCAAGAGAGGTCCATCTAATCAAAGCTATGGTTTTTCCAGTAGTCACGTATGGATGTGTGAGTTGCCCTACAGAGAAAACTGAAAACTGAAGAATTGATGCTTTTGATCTGTGGTGTTGGAGAAGATTCATGAGAGTCCCTTGGACTGCAAGGAGAGCCAACCAGTACATCCTAAAGGAAATCCGTCGTGAGTATTCATTGGAAGGATTGATGCTGAAGCTGAAGTTCCAATACGTTGGCCACCTATTGCGAAGAGCCGACTCATTGGAAAGACCCTGATGCTGGGAAAGATTGAAGGCAGGAGGAGAAGGGGACGACAGAGGATGAGATGGTTGGATGGCATCACCGACTCAATGGACATGAATTTGGGTAACTCTGGGAGTTGGTGATGGACAGGGAGGCCTGTTGTGTTGTGGTCCATGGGTTCGCAAAGAGTTGGACATGACTGAGTAACTGAACTGAACTGGTGACTCGGTGGTAAAGTATCCACCTGCCAATGCAGGAGACATGGGTGTAATCTCTGGGTCAGGAAGATCCCCTGGAGAAGGAAATGACAATTCAGTCTAGTATTCTTGCCTGGGAAATCCTATGGACAGAAGAGCCTGGCGTACTGCAGTCCATGGGGTGGCAAAAGAGTTAGACATGACTTAGTGACTAAATAACAATTCTTGGCAGAGTGAGGGTGAGGCTCCTCTGCATTGTAGCATGTTTAGCAGCATCCTTGGCTCTTACTCGCTACATGATAGTAGCATCCCCCACTTGTAACAACCAAAAAAACTTTTCAAACATTGCCAGATGCCCCTCTGGCAAAACTGAAAAATTGCCTTGTTGAGAACCAGTTGTCCAATAGAAAGGGATAAATTGATGATGCAGAATAATTTGGCAAGGAACCAAGTTCTTAGATGTAAAAGGGGATGAAATTGCTCTTGGGTAGGTATTAGGACAGTTTGTTTTTATAGGAGGGAAGAGAATATGGGGTGGTTTTATAGGTTTGGTGGCAGCAGAGGAGGGTAGAACCTCTCTGGTTGCTGCTATTCAGTAAAATATAAAGTGAGCGAGGATTTCTCTGGTGGTTTACTGGTTAGGACTTGGTGCTTTCACTGCTGTGGCCCGGGTTCAATCCATGGTTGGGGAACAGAGATCCTGCAAGCTGCTCAGCATGGCCAAAAACGTATAAAGTGAGGGGACCTGTGGTAGAATTAGTGTGGGAAGGTTTGAGGTTAGAGAGTGTGAAATACTGTTCTCTGAGATTGTGAAAGTGACTTCAGAAGAAAGAATTTATCTTCTCGGTAGTTTTGTGAGTCTATTTTAGATTTATGTCTCTGGTTTATAGTACAGTCAGTCAGCGAGGTATGTACTTGTTTCTCCCAGCAATATTGAACAACTGTGGTGCTGGCACTGAGAAGGCATGTGTTACAGAGCTTGCCGGACAGTGATGGTAACAGTGATCCGTAGAGTGTAGCCTGGGTAGGGAGGAAGTGAAGACAGGAGGCTGACAACAGATGATGGGAGTGGAGGAGTCAGTCTTGATGAAGTGGAAGAAAGTTTGCAGTGGGTGGAAGGAATGGTTTAAAATAAGTGAGCTGAGAGGATCAGCAGTTAGTGTTTTCTGACACCCAAGTCAAACATGAAATGTAATGTTTTCTTCCAGACCATCAGTCAGTTCTGTGACACCACCCGGTTAACCAACAGTTCAATCCTATTCTGACACTAATTCTCCAGAGTTAGCATCAGACTCCACAGGTTAAAGGGTCCAGTCCCACAAGTCTGCCCTCATTTCAGGGGGCAGTTGCGAGTCCTGGGGACCACCCATATTTCTTTTCCGTGGGCTACAAACCAGAAGTTCCTAAGACCCCCCTCCTCAGGTTTGATAATCATTAGAATGATTCACAGAACTCAGCAAAGCACTTTACTGTTGCCTATTTATTGTAAAAGATACAACTCAGGAACAGTCAAATGGAAGAGATGCATAAGAGAGTGTGGGTGCCCTTGTGGGAGCACCACCCCTTGGCACATTAGTATGCTCACCAACCCAGAAACCCTCCAGGCCTGGTTCAGGAGTTTTATTTTTATAGGGGTGTGGTTGCCCCTTTTTATTTTTATAGGGGTGTGGTTGATTGTACCATTGTATGTGTGTGCTCAGTTGCTCAGTCATGTCCGATTCAGCCCGCCAGGCTCCTCTGTCCATGAGATTTTCCAGGCAAGAATACTGGAGTGGGTTGCCATTTCCTTCTCCAGGGGATCTTCCTGTCGTAGGGATCAAACCTACATCTCTTCCATCTCCCGCATTAGCAGGCAGATTCTTTACCACTGCGCTACCTGGAAAGCCAGATTGTATCATTGGCCATTGGTTATTGTACTCAATCTCCAATCCTCACCCCACCCCCTTCCCAAGGGACAGGTTGCTCACTAAAGTTGACCAAAATGTGATCATTTTGGGAGAAGCTGTTTTGAAAGCCAAAACCCTGATGTTCAGAGTTTGATTTGTCTCAGAGCTACCCACATTATGGTTTATATTGCTTTGATGCAGAGCATTCTTACGTCACTGCCCCATTTTATCTTCATGACATACCCATGAGCAGGGGCTGGTATAATCTATTCTACAAATGAGACTAAAGAGCAGATGAGATTAAGTGACTGTAGTCATCTGTCTAGTTTATATTTGACAGCAGCCCTACATTTTTCACTCCTAGTCTAGTGTTCTTAGAGAAGGAAATGGCAACCCACTCCAGTGTTCTTGCCTTGAGAATCCCAGGGACAGGGGAGTCTGGTGGGCTGCCGTCTGTGGGGTCGCAAAGAGTCGGACACGACTGTAGCGACTTAGCAGTCTAGTGTTCTTCCTTTTATACTATACTGCCTAATGACTATCTGTTACTCCTTCCTAGGGAGATAGGCAAAAGAATTTCAAAGATTTCTACCAACTCCTAATAAGACAGGTCCTGCAGTTTCCTCATCTTGAGGAACTGCAGGGTCGAGATCAGCCTTGGTTGCGAAGGAAGGTTATGGTTTCTGTCCTTTGTAATGAGGGTGATCTCATAGTACTGCTGCCTCTGTTCTAAGCTCCTGGTAATACACAGTCTTAGCCAACCAGTTTTCATAATGAAGGAAAGGACTTGGGATGAACTGCACACAAGAATCCTTTTTTTAAACATCTTCTTTGGAAGAAGATGAATCAGTTTGACCAAATTCTTTTAGAAGTGTGCAAGGGTAAAGGGTATTTTAATACTGAATTTCCTTAGAATTAAGATTCAGGATTATCTACTTAGGTGTAATGTTAAACCTAAGAGACCATGAATGGGAGGAGGAAACAAACTGAATGAAAGTAAAACTTAGCCTTGTTGAGGGAACTTTGAAGATCTTTCTTCATGTGTAACGTGATGGCTATTTCCTTCATAATCTTGTAACACAAGCCAGTATAGAGCCTTGGCTGCTATGAGAAAGTTGTGAATGATGGAGACCACATATGGATTGAATGATTCTGAAAGATGAGATCGTTGCATTTGAAAGTTATTCATGCTATTTCATGCTAAAAAAAAAAAAAGTTACCTGATTTGTCCAAAATAATTGTTATCATGTCTGTAGAAAGATAATTCTTTAACATCAAATGAATGTAGAACCGAAATGAGATCTTTTCAGAGTTAAGAAAGGGTATTTTGGAGCTAACCAAGAAGAGGTGACCGAAGCTGGTATTTTTTAGAGAAATGTTTAAGGGGCATGGTTGAGGCAGTGGCCCCTTCAGAGGGTCTGTCTCTAGGAGCTTGTGCTTCTGGATCACAGTGCTGATTTCCTTGAGGAATCCGCGGTTCACTCTCACATACGTGGTATTTCTGTGTCTCCTCCAGGGACAGGACCAGATGGCAGAATCATCAAGAAGGACATTGACTCTTTTGTGCCTACTAAAGCTGCTCCTGTGAGTTCTATTTGGCTTTTAAATTCCGGTTGCAGTTTCCTCTGCAGAGTGCTTTGTCCAGCCTGTTAGACCCTTGCATACAGTGAGTGAAATAGCTTAATCAGCGCTGTGTTTTCTTTGTCTGATTTTACTGGCTGACAGTACATAAGTATGAATGTGTTGTTATTCATATACAAAGGTGCTATGGTGATGGTTTAGATGCTAAGTCATGTCCGACTCTTGAAATCCCGTGGACTGTAGCCTGCCAGGCTCCTCTGTCCATGGGATTCTCCAGGCTAGGATACTGGAGTGGGTTGCCATTTCCTTCTCCAGAGGATCTTCCCGACCCAGGAATTTAACCCTGGTCTCCTGCATTGCAGGCAGATTCTTTACCAACTGAGCTATGAGGGAAGCCCCAAAGATGCTATACTACATTGAAGTTCTTCGAAATTGTTTTTGTTTTTTTGAGTAGAGGTACTAAATTTTTCCTAACATATTATCTCACTCAGACACTATTTTTAAAAGCATGCTTGACTTGGATTTGAGTTTTATGTGGTTAATTAGTCCACAGAGGGATTAAATCCACATAGTCAACTCTGATTAGCAAAGGTGCTAAGATAATCAGCTATAAGTAAGGATAATGATTTAGTTATTTAGATGTTTGCTTTAAAATGAAAGATTTGTCGCTATTTTTTATTGACACTATTCAGGAAAATACAATACCTTCTTTGTATTTATCTCAATCTTTTCAATTTAAGAATGCTTTGTTTTTCCTGAGGAAAATATTGCAAAAAAAATTGTTTTGATATAAACTAGTCATAGAAAAATGACACTTAAAATATGATTACCCAATTCCAAGTATGAAAATTAAAAACAACTTTTAAACAAGCACAGTCCAGATCTGAGTCCCTTTTGCTCCCTTGGGATAGAAATAGTTATTTTTCTATAAGCCCTTTAATTTTTACTTTGCCATATGTAAAAGAATCACTAACAGTAGTTCACACTTGCTGATGCTAAGACTAAGCCACAGTTACTAAGAACCTTTTTACCTCTCTCTAGACTCCAGCAGCCGCCGTGCCTCCCCCAAGTCCAGGAGTGGCTCCAGTTCCTACAGGTGTCTTCACAGATATCCCAATCAGCAACATTCGCCGAGTAAGAGTATTACCATAACTCCAGACCTCAAGCTGTTGGGGGCATCTTTACTCTGATTGTTCAGTTGTATTCATCGTTTAAAACACTAAGAAGAGACTTTTTAAAAATTGTAGATCTTTGATGATTCATTTAGTAGATGTTTGGTTTGGCCAGTTGAATTCTTAGAATACACAAACCCTGTGTTCTAATTAAATAGTATTACAGGGGGCTAAGTTGTGCTACAGTCCTACATCTTTCAGTTCTAATAATATATCGGGTAAGCATCACCAGGGAGCAGGATAAAGGGGCAAACAGAGCCCTGAATAGATAACGTCTCATCTCAACTCAAGATAATTGATTTTTTAATCTCTTTTCATTTCAGGTCATTGCACAGCGGTTAATGCAATCTAAGCAAACCATACCTCATTATTACCTTTCTATTGATGTAAATATGGGAGAAGTTTTGTTGGTACGGAAAGAACTTAATAAGGTAAAAGGTCTGGAAATTCCACCTCTATAAATTCTAAAAATCTTGGTTTCCCTCACTGAATATTTACATTTTTGTCGCTGTATTGTATTTTGTTATAAATGCCAGTTGATGATGGAAAGTGGATGTCATCTTAATTTTAACTTGCAGAAAATATCCTGGAGAATTTTCATTTTCTAACCCTTGATTAAAGCTTATCATTAAAGTCGACTTTGCCATGGATCCATTTTAGCCTAACATAGTCACTATGATTCTTTGAGACTACTTGGGTCTCTTCGGGTAGGTAAGAAACAGTGTGTTTGCTTTGTCTTCATACCTACCTAGTGCTTAGTTATTTTGTAACTTACAGACGCACCTAGAGCACCCCTTGCTGCTGCTAAGTCACTTCAGTCGTGTCCGACTCTGTGCGACCCCTTAGATGGCAGCCCACCAGGCTCCCCCGTCCCTGGGATTCTCCAGGCAAGAACACTGGAGTAGGTTGCCATTTCCTTCTCCAGTGCATGAAAGTGAAGAGTGAAAGTGAAGTTGCTCAGTCGTGCCTGACTCTTAGCGACCCCATGGATTGCAGCCTACCAAGCTCCTCCGTCCATGGGATTTTCCAGGCAAGAGGACTGGAGTGGGGTGCCATTGCCTTCTCCGAGAGCACCCCTTAGCAGGAAATTTAACAGTTGTAATGGTCTACGTTAGAAAAGATGAAAAAGAAACGACTTTTGGTTTCTTTTCATCCTTTTTACCTCAGGATATTTGTATATTCATCCCCTCCCACCTTCTCAAGATTATATAGTTTCAGTCTTCGCGAAGAGAACTTAAGAAACTATAATGATTTCTTTCTTTTGCAGATGTTAGAAGGAAAAAGTAAAATTTCCGTCAATGACTTCATTATAAAAGCTTCAGCTTTGGCATGTTTAAAAGTTCCTGAAGCAAATTCTTCTTGGATGGACACAGTTATAAGACAGTAAGTATAACCCTTTTAGGGAAGGTGTGTTCTGTATCTATCTATCTGTCTGTCTATCTATCTATCTATATATATATATACACATCAGCAGGTTTTTTTGTGTGTTGTCTAATGTATAAGTAGGAGTGCAGGGAATAAGAAGAAACAATGCAGAGTGGGAGATGATTTCCATAGGCAAAACAACTTGAAAACAACATAAAACTGCTTCTGAGACCATGCCAAATTTAATCAGTAAAGACTACAGATGCTTAAGAGTTCCGGGAAGGGAGATGAGTGTACAGATATGTATAATTAAATTGATAATGACTCTCACAAGGCAGGATTGAGATGGTTTTGTTCACCAATTAGTTCTGCTAAACTTTAGTGGTGGCAAAATTGAAAGCAAAACCAAAAAAGCAGTATTTGTTAATATTACGGTATTATGTGACTGGCATGGTGCTTAGTGTCTTTCGCATGTTGTCCCATTTAATTCTTAGGACCGCCTTATGAGGTAGGTGCTTTTACTCCTATTTTCCAGATGAAGGAATAGGCTCAGTAAGTTGAGTTACTCCCTGAGTTCATATGTTAGTAAGCAGCAGAACTGGGATTGGAACCAGGATTCTGACTCAGTCTAGCCTTTCTCTACTACATAGATGGTTTTGTATTATTAAATTTTTATTACAGTAACAGTATATACTTTATAATATTAATTCGTGGCTTATGGTGACCTGCTCAGCCTTTATCTGAGATCCACTCCCAAGAGGCCAACACAGCCTTTATTTAAACTATTATTTCTTTTGGTATTTACCTTTATATTTCTTTGGGCTTCCCTGGTGGCTCAGATGGTAAAGAATCTGCCTGCAATGCAGGAGACCCAGGTTTGATCCCTGGGTTGGAAAGATCCTCTGGAGAAGGAAATGGCAACTCACTCCAGTATTCTTGCCTGGAGAATTCCATGGACAGAGGAGCCTGGTGGGCTGTAGTCCATGGGGTTACAGAGTCAGAAATGACTGAGTGACTAATTTTACTTTTCATATCTTTCTTTTTTTTTGATGTGTTCACTTACTTTAATAACACTACATTTACCATATTATCACCATGGAATGTGAATTCAGGTTAGATAGGAGAATTTCATCAGTACAGCAAAGCAAAGTTTGTGGTATACCAAAGTTTGCATACTGTCTGACCAAACCAGCTTGCTCATAAATCACTTCCATTATAGGCAATTTATTTAACTTATGATTCTTTTAGAGAAAATGAACATACTGCACACATTTTAAAAGTGTTTTTCATTTACCTTCGCATTAGCACTTAGAATGCACATTTCTATTTCAAAATAACATTTAAAATTATTCTAATATAACAGCAGGAAAATATAATTTTGCAATTACAAAAGAGCTAAAAGGGATCTACAATTAAGTTATTCTCATGTTTACAACTACGATTCTAAAATAAGTTATACTTCAAAGTGGCTGTTACCAGCTTTTTTATGTTTGGTTTAAAAACACACACAGACTTTCAGGGAGGTTTATAACGTTGTATTCCATGCCGTGTTCTGAAAGGGTTCCTCAGGAGCCAACCAGCCCTTAAAACAGTACTTAGTCCATAAGGCAGTCAGAGAATTTTAAACTAAGTGGGGTAAATAGGATTCCTACCTTACATCAAAAGCATATGATTATTCTGCAGCCACTGGGAGCATTTTCAGGATTGGCATGTTGTCTTCTTCAAAACTAATTTCATCAGAAGGGTTTAAGAAGGTGGACACGTAACACTAGCAAATATATTTAAAAGTGACATGTTTCTTTTGTGCTAATCTGACTCCCCTGAGTGACCTAGCTAGTGAACTAGTCACCAGTAACTTGGTCACCAGGCAAATCAAGCCTGCAAGAAAGGAAGCCAGTATTCAAATTACCATGTTCTTGTCTGACCCAAATAATTTATTTTCAGCAGAAACATATAACCTCAATATGAGATGTCTAACTAAAGCAAGCACTGCCAAGACCAAGATGGCATCTCCTCTTCTAAGGTTTAGGTTTTGCCCAGAATTCTTGATATGGGGAATCGCCCATATCAAGAGCCATTGCTCCCACAAGAAAGCCTTGGACTGCCACACGCATGTGGGTCAGGTGAACAGACAGTATTTCTCCTGCTCTTCCATATATGTTATCCATATGCAATGATTGCTGCAAAACGTGCCATTCCAGTGGGAACAGATGGTGCCTCTCTAGGTTTTCAGATGAGTGTAGAGCCCTGATCTTCATCATATGAAGAAAGAGAAGCGTGTCGCTTGACATGGTGGTTGAAGAATCTTAGACAATTACAGGACGTTTCAGGTTCCTACTGGCTTCTTTTTTTTTTTTTCCTACTGGCTTCTGACCTGGCTCCCACATATGCCGTCTACCTTCATATTTCTACATAACATTTTTCTGTTGCCTTTTTGTCAGTTTTTCATTTCATTTATCACCTTTCTGTTTAAGAAGGTTAAATTTTAGCTTTTTTGTACCCTCTTTACAAACACATATACACAACCCATCATCCAGCCAGATTGATTATAGTATAGATTTTTAAATTGCTTATCATCATTTCTTTCTGAAGTTTCTTTCAGAAAAAAAAAAGTTTCAGTTTCTATCTGAAACTCCCCAGGAAAACTAAACATTTCCCGAGACTGAAAAATGGTTTACTGATTCTGATTTTCGTCTTGGTTACCCTGCCATTAGAGAACATCTGAGGGTCTTACTATTCTTTAGAGACTATATTAGTTTTCTAGGGCTGCCAGTACAAATTACCACAAAATTTGTGGCTTAACAAAAATTTACTCTCCTAGTCCTGAAGGTTAGACGTGTGAAATTAAGGTATTAGCAGGACCATGCTCCCTGCACAGGGTCTTGGGTGAACTCTTGCTTGTTCTCTCCAGCTCTGGCGGCTTCGGGCATTCCTAGGCTTGGGGCTGCATAGCTCCAGCTTCACATGGCCTTCATGTGTCCATGTCTTCCCTTCTGTCTCTTACAAGGACAGTTGGCATTGGATTTAGGGCCCACCCAGATAATCCAGGGTGTACTCATCTCAAGGGCGTGAGTGTATCAGTGAAGACCTTTTTACTAAATATGGTCACATTAATAGACTCTGGGATTAAGACATAGACATAGCTTTGAGAGCACAGTTGTGAACATTTGACGACAATTCTTTGTACTGACATATGTCTTCATTTCTTTTGGGTAGACTCTTTGGAGTGGAATTGCTGGATTGTAGGGTAAATTTATGTTTAACCTTTTAAGAATATCTGAAGGAAACACTACTTAGATGAAAGGATGGTGGTTGCAGCTCAAGTTCTATGAATTATTTATTAATCCTTACCAAATGCCCTTCATTCATTTGTTCATACAGCTATTTAACAAATATTTATTGAACATACAGTGTTAACTGGATTTTGTTGTTGTTCAGTCGCTTAGTCTTGTCTGACTCTGTGCAATCTCATGGACTGCAGCACACCAGACTTCCCTGTCCTTCACCATCTCCCTGAGTTTGCCCAAACTCACATCCTTTGAGTCAGTGATGCCATCCAACCATCTCATCCTCTGTCGCCCCCTTCAGCCCTCAGTCTTTCCCAGCATCACGGTCTTTTCTAATGAGTTGGTTCTTCACATCAAGTATTGGAGTTTCAGCATCAGCCCTTCCAATGAATATTGAGGATTGATTTCCTTACGATTGCCTGGTTTAGTGATGAACAAGATAGGAAACACCATCCCTACTCTATTAGGAATATTTTTAAACATTATTGTAATAACAGGATAATTTAATTAAGAAAGCAGTGCTGCTGTGTGATACCTTGGCCAGAGCCCAGCTGTGGTAGCTGCTGAGTGTCACTGTAATATTAGAGCAGGTCCCTATGTTTGCAACTGGCAAAAGCCTGCTGCCTCAGGCCAGCTTGGGCACACTGAGGGGTTTGGTACCCATAATCTCCAAAGAGCTGGAGTTCTTTTTTCATGTGAAGTTTTAACTTTTCTAAGTTGAAGGATAGTTGATTTATAATATTATATTAGTTTTAGGATTATGACATAGTGATTCAGTGTTTTTGTGGATTGTACTCCCTTATAAGGTATTACGAGATAATGGCTATAATTCCCTGTGCTCTATAATATATGTTTGTTGCTTATCTATTTTATACATGGTCGTTTGTATCTGTTAATCACATATGCCCAATTCGTCACTCTGCCCTTTCCTCTATCCTTTAGTAACCACTAGTTTTTTTTCTCTGTTTCTGTTCGGCAAGTATATCCATTTGTATTACTTTTTACATTCCACATATACAATATACAGTATTTGTCTTTCTCTGATTTATTTCCTGAAGCATAATATTCCCTAGGTCTATCCATGTGGCTGCAGATGGTAGAATTTCATTCTTTTTTTATGGCTGAGTAATATTCCTATGCATGTGTATATGTGTGTGTGTGAGTGAGTGAGATGTCTGTTGTCTGTTGATGGGCACTTGGACTTGGGTTTCTTCCCTGTCTTTAATTGGTATGTTCATTTTTCTGGATATATATACCCAGGAGTGGAATTGCTGGATCATATAATCAGATCAGATCAGATCAGTCGCTCAGTCATGTCCGACTCTTTGTGACCCCATGAATCACAGCACACCACGCATCCCTGTCCAACACCAACTCCCGGAGTTCACCAAGACTCACGTCCATTGAGTCAGTGATGCCATCCAGCCACCTCGTCCTCTGTCGTCCCCTTCTCCTCTTGCCCCCAATCCCTCCCAGCATCAGAGTCTTTTCCAATGAGTCAACTCTTCACATGAGGTGGCCAAAGTACTGGAGTTTCAGCTTTAGCGTCATTCCTTGCAAAGAAATCGCAGGGCTGATCTCCTTCAGAATGGACTGGTTGGATCTCCTTGCAGTCCAAGGGACTGTCAAGAGTCTTCTCAAACCACAGTTCAAAAGCATCAATTCTTCAGCGCTCAGCCTTCTTCACAGTCCAACTCTCACATCCATACATGACCACAGGAAAAACCATAGCCTTGACTAGACGGACTTTTGTTGGCAAAGTAATGTCTCTGCTTTTGAATATGCTTTCTAGGTTGGTCATAACTTTCCTTCCAAGGAGTAAGCGTCTTTTAATTTCATGTCTGCAGTCACCATCTGCAGGGATTTTGGAGCCCAGAAAAATAAAGTCTGACACTGTTTCCACTGTTTCCCCATCTATTTCCCATGAAGTGATGGGACCGGATACCATGATCTTCATTTTCTGAATGTTGAGCTTTAAGCCAACATTTTCACTCTCCACTTTCACTTTCATCAAGAGGCTTTTTAGTTCCTCTTCACTTCTGCCATAAGGGTAGTGTCATCTGCATATCTGAGGTGATTGATATTTCTCCCGGCAATCTTGATTCCAGCTTGTGTTTCTTCCAGTCCAGCGTTTCTCATGATGTACTCTGCATATAAGTTAAATAAGCAGGGTGACAATATACAGCCTTGACGTACTCCTTTTCCTATTTGGAACCAGTCTGTTGTTCCATGTCCAGTTCTAACTGTTGCTTCCTGACCTGCATACAAATTTCTCAAGAGGCAGGTCAGGTGGTCTGGTATTCCCATCTCTTTCAGAATTTCCCACAGTTTATTGTGATCCACACAGTCAAAGGCTTTGGCATAGTCAATAAAACAGAAATAGATGTTTTTCTGGAACTCTCTTGCTTTTTCCATGATCTAGCGGATGTTGGCAATTTGATCTCTGGTTGCTCTGCCTTTTCTAAAACCATCTTGAACATCAGAAAGTTCACGGTTCACATATTGCTGAAGCCTGGCTTGGAGAATTTTGAGCATTACTTAACTAGCGTGTGAGATGAGTGCAATTGTGTGGTAGTTTGAGCATTCTTTGGCATTGCCTTTCTTTGGGATTGGAATGAAAACTGACATTTTCCAGTCCTTTGGCCACTGTTGAGTTTTCCAAATTTGCTAGCATATTGAGTGCAGCACTTTCACAGCATCATCTTTCAGGATTTGGAATAGCTCAACTGGAATTCTATCACCTCCACTAGCTTTGTTCATAGTGATGCTTTCTAAGGCCCCCTTAACTTCACATTCCAGGATGTCTGGCTCTAGGTCAGTGATCACACCATCGTGATTATCTTGGTCATGAAGATCTTTATTGTACAGTTCTTCTGTGTATTCTTGCCACCTCTTCTTAATATCTTCTGCTTCTGTTAGGTCCATACCATTTCTGTCCTTTATCGAGCCCATCTTTGCATGAAATCTTCCTTTGGTATCTCTGATTTTCTTGAAGAGATCGCTAGTCTTTCCCATTCTGTTGTTTTCCTCTATTTCTTTGCATTGATTGCTGAAGAAGCCTTTCTTATCTCTTCTGGCTATTCTTTGGAACTCTGCATTCAGATGTTTATATCTTTTCTTTTCTCCTTTGCTTTTCACTTCTCTTCTTTCCACAGCTATTTGTAAGGCCTCCCCAGACAGCCATTTTGCTTTTTTGCATTTCTTTTCCATGGGGATGGTCTTGATCCCTGTCTCCTGTACAGTGTCACGAACCTCATTCCATAGTTCATCGGGCACTCTATCTATCAGATCTAGGCCCTTAAATCTATTTCTCACTTCCACTGTATAATCATAAGGGATTTGATTTAGGTCATACCTGAATGGTCTAGTGGTTTTCCCTACTTTCTTCAATTTCAGTCCGAATTTGGCAATAAGGAGTTCATGGTCTGAGCCACAGTCAGCTCCTGGTCTTGTTTTTGCTGACTGTATAGAGCTTCTCCATCTTTGGCTGCAAAGAATATAATCAATCTGATTTCGGTGTTGACCATTTCGTGATGTCTATGTATAGATTCTTCTCTTGTGTTGTTGGAAGAGGGTGTTTGTTATGACCAGTGCATTTTCTTGGCAAAACTCTATTAGTCTTTGCCCTGCTTCATTGCGTATTCCAAGGCCAAATTTGCCTGTTACTCCAGGTGTTTCTTGACTTCCTCCTTTTGCATTCCAGTCCCCTATAATGAAAAGGACATCTTTTTTGGGTGTTAGTTCTAAAAGGTCTTGTAGGTCTTCATAGAACCGTTCAACTTCAGCTTCTTCAGCGTTACTGGTTGGGGCATTAGACTTGGATTACTGTGATATTGAATGTTTTGCCTTGGAAACAAACAGAGATCATTCTGTCGTTTTTGAGATTGCATCCAAGTACTGCATTTTGGACTCTTTTGTTGACCATGATGGCTACTCCATTTCTTCTGAGGGATTCCTGCCCGCAGTAGTAGATACAATGGTCATCTGAATTAAATTCACCGATTCCAGTCCATTTTAGTTCGCTGATTCCTAGAATGTCGACATTCACTCTTGCCATCTCTTGTTTGACCACTTCCAATTTGCCTTGATTCATGGACCTGACATTCCAGGTTCCTATGCAATATTGCTCTTTACAGCATGGGACCTTTCTTCTATCACTAGTCACATCCACCGCTGGGTATTCTTTTTGCTTTGGCTCCATCCCTTCATTCTTTCTGGAGTTATTTCTCCACTGATCTCCAGTAGCATATTGGGCACCTACTGACCTGGGGAGATTCTCTTTCAGTATCGTATCATTTTGCCTTTTCATACTGTTCATGGGGTTCTCAAGGCAAGAATACTGAAGTGGTTTGCCATTCCCTTCTCCAGTGGACCACATTCTGTCAGACCTCTCCACCATGACCTGCCCATCTTGGGTTGCCCCACGGGCATGGCTTAGTTTCACTGAGTTAGACAAGGCTGTGGTCCTAGTGTGATTAGATTGACTAGTTTTCTGTGAGTATGGTTTCAATGTGTTTGCCCTCTGATGCCCTCTTGCAACACTTACCGTCTTACTTGGGTTTCTCTTACCTTGGGCGTGGGGTATCTCTTCACGGCTGCTCCAGCAAAGCGCAGCCATTGCTCCTTACCTTGGACGAGGGGTATCTCCTCACCGCCGCCCCTCCTGACCTTCAACGTGGGATAGCTCCTCTAGGCCTTCCTGCGCCCCCGCTGCCATGGCTCCACGCCCGCGTTGGGTAGCTCTTCCCGGCCGCCCCCCCTGACCTCGGACGCTGGGTATCTCCTCTCGGCCGCCCCGCCTGACCTCGGACGCGGGGTAGCTCCTCTCCGCAGTTCCTGCGCCGTCGCAGTCTGGTACTCTGAGCTGCTGCCCCTGACCTCGGACGTGGGGTAACTCCTCTTGGCCGCCGCCCTTTGGCATGGGGTCCTCCCGGCGCAGCCGCCGGCGCTTTAGTGCACGCCGGTCGGCGCAGCCGGATCATATAATAGTTCTATTTTACTTTTTTAGGGAACCTCCATACTCTCTTCCTATAGTGGTTGCACCAGTTTATTAATGCATTCTCACCAACAATTTATAATTCATGCTTTCTCACCCTTTTCTTCCTTGCCAACATTTGTTAACTTTTTTCTTAATTGCAGAACACTTTAGCAGGGGCCCTTACACAGACAACCCCTATGGAGATCATGATACAGTTCAGGAGTTTGGAAACTTGGTTGGGGGGGAATATAATTCTTTTTTAAAAATCTTTATTGTGATATTTGGGCTTCCCTGATAGCTCAGTTGGTAAAGAATGCGCCTGCATTGCAGGAGACCCCAGTTCAATTCCTCAATCAGGAAGATGTGCTGGAGAAGGGATAGGCTACCCATGCCAGTATTCTTGGGGTTCCCTTGTAGCTCAGCTGGTAAAGAATCTGCCTACAATGTGGGAGACCTGGGTTTGATCCCTGGGTTGGGAAGATCCCCTGGAACAGGGAAAGGCTACCCACTCTAGTATTCTGGCCTAGAGAATTCCATGGACTGTATTGTTCATGGGGTCGCAAAGAGTTGGACATGACTTAAGTGATTTTTACTTTCAGTGTGAAATTTAGCATTTTCTCCTATTATAGAGAACAAATCAAAGAGGTGTTTTAATACTTGTTCTGATAACCAAATAAAATCGAGTTGTTTTCATATGCATTGTAGTTGTTATGGATGTCTTAAAATATATCACTACTTCAAAAGCATAGCCATAATTAGATCTGCTGCAAGATTTTTGAAGCACATATATCACAGTTTTGTTTTTTGAATAGTTCAGTAACTGAATTTCAGTATATTTTGTTTGGGTTTTTTTTCTTTTTTTAAGTATTTTGTTTCTTGTGTTTAAAAATTCTGGAAGGGGCCCAAATGCAACGGTGTCTGTAGCATAGAAAAGATTAGGAGTCCTGCTTTTATGTTCTGAGACAGCACTACCTCCCTACCATGCGGGCACTCCTGTTTCTGCCCCCGTGCAGTTCTTTCCCTTCAGTCTTCCTTTTATCTGCTCAGGCTCTGCTTGCAGACGAAGCTCTGGCCAGTCCTCTTCATCTCGTAAATCTAAGGAGTTCTTTTCAGTTCTCACTGGATGCTGAATGTTTTTCCCCCAATTATGTTCATGATGTTGGTCAGTGCCGATAAGGGGTAGTTAGTGAGTACAAGTGAAGCCAATCTACGGACACATTGCTCATTCATTTTTAAAATGTGCAAGTCTAAAAAAATAAAAGTGCAGGTCTGAGAGAGGGCATAGCAAAATTGAAAAACCAGTCAAGATCTCCCTGGCTAAAAAGTAACACAGATCGAATACCGCTATTCTTGCTTAACCTGACACAGACTCTTAACAGTTGATGATTATTGAGTTTTACTTTTCTTTTTTTCTTTTTAAATAGAAATCATGTTGTTGATATCAGTGTTGCAGTCAGTACTCCTGCAGGACTCATCACACCTATTGTATTTAATGCACATATAAAAGGACTGGAAACCATTGCTAATGACGTTGTTTCTCTAGCAACCAAAGCACGAGAGGGTAAACTACAACCACATGAGTTCCAGGTAAGGTATTATGTATTTACTTTATGAATGTTACTATGCTATTTTAGTGAATTGCATTGTTTTTAAAGTTGGCCTTTGCTTTTATTGCATTTTCCACTTTTTGATTCTGCCTTGTGTTCTCACTGACAGAAGGTCTTGAAAATAAAGAAAAATTGAGTAATCTATCACAAGCTGAAAAAAACATTTTCAAGTAGTGTGCAAAAGCCACACAACTGACTTATCTTCATGTTGCTATGGTTGTGTGTTTTCAGAAAAGTGTACCCCATTCAGTCTTTTCTTTTTTTTTCCCTTTCACCTTTATGTGTAATTAGTAAATAGAAATTGTATATATAAGGTGTACAACTTGATGTTTTGATATATGTATACTCTGTGATCGTGACAAGGTAATTAACGTATCTGTCACCTCATATACTTACCATTTTCCTTTTTTAATGGTAGTTGAGTCCTTTTTTTAGAAAATACATTATTGAAGTATAGTTGATTTACAATGTGTTAATTTCTGTTGTACAGCAGAGTGTCTCAGTTATACATGTCTAGCAATGGCACCCCACTCCAGTACTCTTGCCTGGAAAATCCCATGGACAGAGGAGCCTGGTAGGCTGCAGTCCATGGGGTCGCTGTAAGTCGGACACGACTGAGCGACTTCACTTTCACTTTTCACTTTCATGCATTGGAGAAGGAAATGGCAACCCACTCCAGTGTTCTTGCCTAGAGAATCCCAGGGACGGGGAGCCTGGTGGGCTGCCGTCTATGGGGTCGCACAGAGTCGGACGCGATTGAAGCGACGCAGCAGCAGCAGCATACATTCTTTTTCATATTCTTTTCCATTATGGTGTGTCACAGGATATTGAATATAGTTCCCTGTGCTACACAGTAGGACCTTGTTGCATATCCATCCTGTATCTAATAGTTTGTGTCTGTTAATTCCAAACTCGCAATTGAACTCTCCCCCACCCCCTTAGCAACCATGAGTCTGTCTCTATGTCTGAGAGTCTATTTCTGTTTCGTAGATAAGTTCACTTGTGTCATATTTTATATTGCACATATAAATGATACCGTATTTGTCTTTCTCTTTCTGACTTGCCTAGTTTGATAATCTCTAGGTTCATCCATGTTGCTAAGAATCCCTTCTTAAAGTAAAACATCTTAAGGTCTTTTCACAAAACATTTGTCATTTTTTCTGATTTATATTGACAAGCAGTTACCATGATCTGTTTTTAAATTTTTTTTTTTCCCTTTAGGGTGGCACTTTTACGATCTCAAATTTAGGAATGTTTGGGATTAAGAACTTCTCTGCTATTATAAACCCACCTCAAGCATGTATTTTGGCAATTGGTGCTTCAGAGGATAGACTGGTTCCAGCAGATAATGAAAAAGGGTAAGTGCCAAAATGGAGAGGGAGTTGTAAACTTACTTTCATTACAGTATCCCTGGCTTTGAGTCTTAGGTTTTATAATTATTGGCATGGCATACTGGAGCTTCACACAGAGCTAGATGTAAGCACAGAGTGAAGTTTCTCAGGGCACCAACTCTTCTTATTTTGCTATTTGAGATGGGAAGTCTTATTTACTCTAGGTCAGGGGTCAACATAATTTTTCTTAAAGAGCCAGTTAGTAAATGTTTTATTTTTTCTGGGTCACACAGTTGCTATTGCAAATACTCGGCGATTGTGGTATGAAAGCAGGCACAGCCAATACAAAAATGTATTCCAGTGAATCTGTGTTTGGTGGGATTTGGCCTGTGGGCTGTTGTTTCCTGACCTGTATCCTTCAGATGGTTGTTTGGTCTGTTTCTTCAAACTATTGATTTGAGCTACAGATGTACAACCCATGAAGAGTAGGAGAAAAATAATGTTACCTGGTTGGGATTGTAAGTTAGGAGCTGGCATTTGGGCTGGTTACTAGCTAACATCTAGTGACTGCTTTTAGAATACCTAATAATGTTTTTTTAATCTTTTTCTAGATTTGATGTGGCCAGCATGATGTCTGTTACACTCAGTTGTGATCATCGGGTTGTCGACGGAGCAGTTGGAGCCCAGTGGCTTGCTGAGTTTAGAAAGTACCTTGAAAAACCTATCACCATGTTGTTATAATTAATCCAAGAATGTCTAGACTCGCCTAGGTCACACTGTTTCATTCTTACCAAGGTATTAATATGTCATTAAACGGTGGTTCTCTTTTTATTTTAAGGTTAATCAGTTATTTTTGAGTCTGTCCAGATAAGTTATTTGTAATGGGCATTACAAATTTTTTAAAATGCCAATACATCCCAATATTGTGCACATTTAATAAACACCAGATTTTAAGCTGTGTACTCCAGGTCAAGGGGCCTATGGCATAGCCCTTTGGTGGTAAGTCCTTCCACTGGAAATGCAGAGGTAGAATTGTGGTTCCCTATTGAGACAGGCACATAAAAGTAACCTGGATGAGACCTTGAGGTTTTGAAATTTAATTAACTCAAATGTTTTGATTAGATTTGAGAAAAGAGAAGTCAGGAAAACTACTTCATTTGGAGAAAGGATTTGAACTGAAACTTGATTTTGGAATTTAAACCTAGTTAAAAATTTTCTGATAAATCTTGGTTTATCATGGATAAGAAGCATGGAGAACTTGAAGGAAAATATGAGAAAACTTTAAAAGTCAACATTTTCATAGGACTGTTCAACCAGCTGTTCTTTGTTGTTTTTCTATGAATTCAGAAATGGTTGTTTTCTCCTCTTGAGATGAAGATATAAATATGAACCAGCTCCTTGGTATAAGTGAGAATTTGTGTGTGTATCTATTTAAATGTGTCATTGTGAGAGCAGAATTCTACAATTGCCTCAAATAAAAGAATATGCTTATAGAATTTAACAGAGTGAACTTGTGAAAGTAGAATTTTTCCTGTAAAATTAACTAGTGGTTACTTGCAAATGAACTAAATTACTAGGATTTATTACTTAAATACTTGAAAAACTTGTATCAAGTAACTGTGGAATGGAATAAGTGTATATATGTAAATATGGTTCCTAGTGAGATATGTGCCAAAGTCCATTTATCATCAAGTTGTATCTGAAAAGAAAAAGGGGAGAGATACACTAGTGGACAGTTTGGAGTGATAAAAGATGATGACTGGAACAAACTGGTCATTTCTACTTGGATAAAGTGGAAAATGTTAAATGTGTACAAAAAGAAGTGTTCTATGTTTTTCCACCCCAATGTTGTCTCATGTAAAATAAGAAAACCCTAAAATCCTGTCAGAGAGAAAAAGATTATTTAGGTTGTTTGCTACCTTATCAGCCTAAATATTTATTTTCCATTTTCTTACAATTTGCCTTTCTGTAGGGGGGTGGGGGGTGGTGATATTCAGGATAATAAAAATGAATTAGAAACATTATTGCAGTTCTAGACTTTCTATGGAATTGATGTGACTGAATAATAAATTTGGAATTGTTTATGACTATTAGCAAATCTGATCCTCCTTATAAAATGTAATATGCAGAACTGTTCCCTGAAATTTAGGTCTTTCAATGTGGAATCTGTTTCTAAATGTTCATTATTACATGGCGCACAAGTGACACTCGATATATTCCAGGAATATTTTCCTTGCCGTATTATTATGAAAATAATACGTTAATCTGACTTTTCAGTAGTGATTTTAGCTTGAATTGAAGATTATGGAGAAGGAACAAACTTACGACAAGGGACCATCAGTAGTATGAGCCACATCTGGTTCAAATACATGAAACTTCAAAGATAATTCATTATTTGGTAGTGTTTATGGCTCTGTTGTTCCCTTGAGAGAAAAATTTAAAAGTTGCATTCTAATAAAAATTGTTCTGAGTTAAAAATTAACCTGAGCTATAATCTAAATTTGGATTCAGTTTATTTCCCTTACCAGATGGAATGAACAAGTCTTAGAAATAGTGTTTTGGTTCAAATTAGATTGTTTGAAAAATTAAACTATATGTTTTCAACATGTCTTGTCTAATATTTTTGATTTTTTGGTAATTATTTTTCACATTAGATTTTTTAAGACCAGGAACAGCTATATACATGGTAAGCTCTTAATACAGATACATTTTGAGTTTATAGAATTGGTAAAATAAGTTCTGAATTTGGGAGCATATAATCTAACCTTCAGGCTCAAGGAGCCCTCTTGTTAGGAGGTGGTACATAGCAAGAAGGAAATGTGGTCTGGCTCTGCTAGCTATAAACTCCATTCCTGAGGTTTGTGAATGAAGTAGTATCCCAAGGCCTGGACTACAGAGGTTGACCAGTGCGAGTGGTCCCAGGAATGTGCTGTAAGGAATTCTCATCACTCAGTAATGCATAAACTCTGGAGGACATGAGAAAATAATTACTACTGATTCCTAATCTCTAAAGCCAAGTTTGTAGAAGAGTCTGGTATCTAAATCAAGGATAATTCATGACCATCTCAAAGTTTTCAGTTTTGAAGAAGAAATATCTTGATAAGATTCAGATTAAACTGCTCAACTGTTCATTATTAGCTGATGCTCTTCCTGACCAGAGTTTTGCTTTTTGTAGGGAGGGGGAGGTGAAGATGTTGTAAGTGAAGGTATTTTGGAAAACTAGGATGTAAGTTTACCATTTTATCGTTAAGCATGCTAGATCTTGTACTCATTAATAAGTACACAATTACATAACTCCTGACGTAAGTAGCACCTAAGTGTGAGAGTGCAAGAGTAGAGATTCAGCTATTTCTGTGTAAGTAGGTATAGGAACTTATAGAAATTAAGTTTGACAGTGATTTTGTAGAAGAAAAGCTCAAAGTATTCTAGGTCTTTTGAAGGATAAGTATAGCATATCACAGTTCTAGAAAACTTTCCAACTATAAATTATCCTATTGCTAGAAAAATTCAAGTCCACACCAGGTTTAAGAAAATTACTCATTTCTGATTATCACAGGTCAGTTACTGTTATCACACACTTTAGTTTCTCAAGTTAAAAGTTTTAAAATTAATGAGAACTTTATTTAAAGACCTTATGTTGAATTAGAAACATAATTACAAGGAGAGTGTTTTGTATTTAGAAAAGACAAGGGATGTTTAAAGTTTGGTGTGAATGTTGCTTACTTGGATATAAATTGGAAAACATACTTCTGTATTGAACAAAGAACTGATGGATGAATGGGAGTAAAAGTACATCACTTCTGTATTTTAAAAGTTATTTTCTTAAGAGAAAGGCACTTGTCCCAAAGTCAGCCCCTTTGCCTTAAATTAGAGTTGGATGTATTTTATGTCTTACGTGTAATAATACCCAATGACTGTCACTGCATCGCTTTATCTAATCCACAGACAAGTCCATACCTGATATTAAAGGGAGGTAGGCCTGGGTGGCTTGGACTCCTGGCAGAGCTTGCTTTATAGAAGTACAGAGGTTCACAGAAGCAAAGGTTTACACATTACACTGGTCCTACATCTTTACTGCTGGAGGAAGCTTTCACCGCTAAGGTACATCTTGGTAGTAAAAAACTTCTTGCACAGTCTGGTATTTATTCCTGATGCAAGAATTTACTAGAGACAAAAATGTTTTCAACTAGTAAACAAAGAATTCTTACATATTATAATACCTGGAGACAGACTTTTCCCAAATGGTATTTAAGTTACTTGAGGCCATTACAAATATCTTCAAAACAAGTATATCACGGCAGTACTGTTTTTGGTAGTTTCTGCTTAATGCCAAGTTTACTTGAGGAGAAAGAATTTTAAAAAGCAGCTGATGAGAAAATCTCATTCCATCAAAAGAAACTCCTAGAAAATGAAACTTAAAAGTTTTTAAGATAAACCTCTTCACAGATAATGGAGGCCCTCTAATTCACATGACTTTCACAAAAAACTCCAAATACTTGATGCTTTTAACTTACACCAATGGCATCGTGACAATTAAAGTGGCTTTCTCTTTGATAAATTTTGCTGTAGTCATTTCAGTATCCACAGATTCTGGAAGGTTTAGATATAATCTGTACTTTTCAGAGACCTCGATCAATATATCATCCTAAAAAAAAATAAAGAGCGATTTTAAAAGATGAAAATAGAAAAGTATTTCCTGGTTAGAATTTGTTACAGGTTTATTGTTCCCAGTTATTCACTCCTTTTCCATAAGAAGAGGGTCCACTTATGAGCAGTAAAGGTATTGTAAATCCCTGAGATTCTGAGGTGGTGGTTGTTCAGTGCATTAAAAGTGAATTGATAACAGTACCAGAAGATGGATGCTGCCATTATAAATTATGTGGCATTGACTTCACAGCTGACCAGCAAGCAGCAAGAAAACTTGCTGGAGACTGGAAAGATGGTGATCTATGTTTTATGGTGATAACGCCCTTAGCACAATAATTTGGAAGACAATCTACCTCATTAACTTGTGTTTTTAGGTACAGAAATGGGAAAATAGAATGTTATTTGCATGCGTTGGTTCTGTTGGCTACATTTAACAAGGTACTACAAAAAGATGAAGTTAGAAAAGTTCTCAATTTGCAAGGGAATATAAAGAATTGAAAGGGAATACTGGGGGCAGGAGGAGACGGGGATGACAGACGATGAGATGGCTGGATGGCATCACTGACTCGATGGACGTGAGTCTGAGTGAACCCCGGGAGTTGGTGATGGACAAGGAGGCCTGGTGTGCTGCAATTCATGGGGTCACAAAGAGTTGGACACGACTGAGCGACTGAACTGAACTGATACAGAGCCCATAAATTTTAAGACTTGAATGAAAAATGGAACCAATTTTTATTTTCAACCAGTAATAAAATTGAGAAATAACCTTTCAGCCTCAACATTCCATGGGCAGCAAACAGGTTGAGTAAGCTCCTCAGCACCAAATGACAGCATAGTCTTCAACGCTCTTTTCAGGCATGGCTAAGGTAGATTATGAAAGAGAAAAAAACCTCCCAAAGAATGGAGCTAAAAGTCATGGAAAATAATGGAACTAGGAGGCTAGGTAATCAAGGAAGCTTGTCAAGGGACCTCAGCAAGAACATCCTCTACCTCCGGGAAAGGGACCCTTGTACTATCTGCCTACCAGGATTTTAGAATTGCTGAGTATCAATAACTACTGTGTGTCTTATAGTTTTCCAGTTTCTGAATTGAGACTGTGGATTGTGGTTATTCTGTCTCCATTCTACATTGTTTGATGCATGGGGTTACAGAAATAGATAACTTGTCATTGCAGTTCATGCAAATTTTGTCTAATGCAGATTATGATGGCAAAATCTTGCACTTCAAAGTCTGATACTGGGATTGGAGATATTTTTCTTGGAAAAAGAAGCAAATACTTGTGACCAAGAGGGTGGACTGTGGTAGACTGTAGATTGTTGCTTTTCTTTTATAAGAGGATTTATGCATCCTTATTATGTAACTTCCAGTGACTGCTTGTGAGAAGAATGTTCTTCCCAGCCGTACTGATGTAGGACTTGGCCTTCTGACTTACTTTGATCAATACAATGTGAGCATAAGCAATAGATTCCATATCTGAGAGGAAGTTTTAGGATCTATTGCATGGTTTCACCATTTCTATTTCCCTCTTCCATCAGAATGACTTGTCTAAAGTGAAAATTGTTCTTTCACCTTGTATCTTAAAATGTGCAGCACTCACAGAGCAAAGCAGGATGAGTTGACATGTAACCTGAGCAAATTATTGTAAGCCACTGAGATTGTGGAGTTTTTTTTTTTACTGCAGCATAACACAGTGATTATTGACTGATAGAAATTTACAGTATTACCTATTCAGCTTACCTCAGAAACACTAAGGTCACAGAGAGATACTGAATTAACACCAGGTAATTCAACTTTTAATTCAATTTTCAGAGGTTTCTCATTCTGATCTGCCACAATTTTTAATTCATAGGCTGGTCTCATCATCTCCACTTTAATCTCTGTACTAGAAATCTCTTCTATCAGACATGCTGTTTTACTTGAAACTTGGTCTTCTGGCAGTAGAAGTTGAGGAAACTGATCTGAATTGCTCACAGTACTGCTTCGTATCTTTTCAAGGGTTAGTTCTTTATTTGAAAAAAGGAAAATGAAATCACAAAATTAATCAACATGAAATACTATCAGGCATTGAGCTGTAACAGTGGTAGTGTTAGCCAAGACAGCAGACAAAGCTGCAGGTAAATTGGTTTGGGAATCTGAAAAGATTCTTAAACCAGACAATCTGGTTTAAAAGTTTGCAGGATTTATCTTTAAGGACATGCTAATATTTTTTAAAATTTTATTGAAGTATTGTTGATGTACAGGGTTGTGTTTAATATCTGTGGAATAGCAAAAAGACCCAGTTACATGTTTTTCATATTCTTTTCCATGATGGTTTATCATAGGATATTGAATATAGTTTCCTGTGCCATACAATAGGACCTTGTTGTTTATTCATCCTATATATAATAGTTTGCATCTGCTAATCCCAAATTCCCAGCCCATTTCTCTTTCCCTTGCAACCACAAGTCTTTTCTTTATGAGCCTGTTTCTTAGATAGGTTCATTTGTGTCATTTTTTAGATTCCACACATAAGCGATATCATATGGTATTTGTCTTCCTCCTTCTGATTTACTTCGCTTTGTATGATAATCTCTAGGCCCATCTATGTTGTTGTTTAGTCACGAAATTGTATCCGACTCTTTTGAGACACTATGGACTGTAGCCTGCCAGGCTTCTCTGTCCATGGGATTTCCCAGGCAGGAATACTGGAGTGGGTTGCCATTTTCTTCTCCAGGGGATCTTCCTGACCTGGGGAGCTGACCCACGCCTCTTGAATTGGCAGGCAAGTCCTTTACCACTGAGTCATCAGGGAAGCCTCTGTCTATGTTGCTGCTGCTGCTGCTGCTGCTAAATCGCTTTAGTAGTGTCTGATTCTGTGCAACCCCACAGATGGCAGCCCACCAGGTTCCCCCATCCCTGGGATTCTCCAGGCAAGAACACGAGTGGGTTGCCATTTCCTTCTCCAGTGCATGCAAGTGAAAAGTGAAAGTGAAAGTGAAGTCGCTCAGCTGTGTCCAACTCTTAGCGACCCCATGGACTGCAGCCTACCAGGCTCCGCCGTCCATGGGATTTTCCAGGCAAGAGTACTGGAGTGGGGTGCCATTGCCTTCTCCAGCATCTATGTTGGGACATGCTAATATTTCTAATATCTCATATTTATATTTTTCTATCTTAAATTTCTCATCTTTTAAAATTGCGACTTCTAGTTTGCAAAATGTACACCAGAAGCAAAAAGCATTTTAAATCAGATCACTTTCCATTACATTTCATTAACTTACCGTTTCTCATTTTCTCTCTTAAGTCTGCGGGATTGGTTTGGATTCCCATCAGATTTTGTTTCATTCTTTGAATGCTTCCTTTTATTCTAAATTTGGTAATATAGTAACAGTTTGAGAGAGTAAATTGGAATTGTTCCTCAATGCATCTCATGGCCATCCGTATCAGTTGATCTTTTTTCACTTGGTCTTTCTCTGCTGCCTGGAGAACATCAGGATGATAGGCAACATCGATGACTGTGTAAACATCTGTGTGTGTAATTCAGAAGGTGTGAAATGAAGACAATTTGTTTTAGTAATGATATCGTCAGGTAATATTTTAAGTCATATCCTGATAAAGATGGAAAAGTATAAATTCTATTTCTGTATCTTCAAAGATAATCACAATGGTGCTATATATATAAAATTCCAATTAGAGAATTTCTTGGCATTTTATATGAATTAAAATAGCTCATATTATTAGGAAATTAAATAGTATTCAATTTTCACAAAGTACCTTTATTCAGTTCAGTTCAGTCGCTCAGTTGTGTCCGACTCTTTGCAACCCCATGGGCCCTTATTATTCATTGACTATACCATGACCAAATATGTAATGCCTTTTTACCACGTAAAATCTGGCCCATGCTTATTCCCACATCCCAATTTTTAAAATGTGCTTTCTCTCCCATAATTCTATGTACCTGATGTCTCAGATATATCTTCTGGTCTGCCAATACTTAGAGGTACTGGATGAGTGGCTGATTCTGGAGCTGGGATCCTTTTCCACTGACATAGGTTGATAAAAAGTAATTTTTCTTTCGGTTTCTAGAAAGCAAAAAATTTGCATGTCTCAAAATCCAGTTTTTAAAATTTTAAAAAATATCCTAAAGGTAACTCATCACAGAGTTACCTCCCCAACCAAATAAGTTCTCTTTATTTGAAAAATCTCCAACTATGTTATTCTCTATTAAATAATTACATTACTTTTGATTTTTATTCTAGCAGAAAAATGACTGATTTGGGGATCTCCAAAATGTGTCAAATATGAAATTCCCATTCTTATTCCATCAACACTTTCACATTACATTCAATTTTCCATTATTCAGAGTGACAGTTTCCCTCAATGTTCTTATGTTGAAGTAGTAATAGCTAAGGGTAAGCCATTGTCTGGTTATTCCAGGACCATTTCAATCAGGACTTCCTTTCTCTGGGCACCAACTCTACATACCAGGATCCTGGTTTGTAGACAGAGCTGTGGTTCTGGGGCAGCACAGAGCTCTTTCCCCTCTTTGAGCTGCTGTTGAATGAACTTCTGATAGCTCTCAGGGTTACTTTCAGCCAGATCATCTAAGAGGTTCCAGAACTGAGTAACCTGGGTAAGCAGACCCTTTGAGGATGACTCCATGATTGAGATGAATAGACCTCTTAAGCCTGTGGAAAGACATGACTTAAGGAAGAAAAAAATCTCCCCTCAAATCTATTCTTTGGGGGGAGGAGGAACAGTTCAGGGGCTGTTTCGTTGAAGTTGACAGCTATTCTTAACACCAGTGCCTAAAAGATTATGGATCAGCACTGTCTTATCTTTTCCTTATACTCTATTTAGTACCCTTTTTTACATTCTCAAGATGCTCTCTCAGATAGTAAGTCCTTAACCTCTGCATAGACCATCACAAGCCTTGCTGCTGCTGCTAAGTCGCTTCAGTCGTGTCCGACTCTGTGCGACCCCATAGACGGCAGCCCACTAGGCTTCTCTGTCCATGGGATTCTCCAGGCAAGAACACTGGAGTGGGTTGCCATTTCCCTCTCCAATGCATGAAAGTGAAGTCGCTCAGTCGTGTCCGACTCTTCGCGACCCCATGGACTGCAGCCTACTAGGCTCCTCCGTCCATGGGATTTTCCAGGCAAGAGTACTGGAGTGGGTCGCCAGTGCCTTCTCCGCTTGAGAGGTCAGTTAAAGTTTGAATTTCTTGGGATTTTCTTGTTTCAACACCCGGGTATATGCTAACTGGGGCCTGAATTTGCTAGAAGTGTGCTGTGGGTTGAGGGTCACATGAGACTTTCTCAATCCTCAGCATAGTTTAGGAGTTAAAAGCATGGACTCTGCAGCCAGAATGCCGAGATTCCACTCTTAGCTCTATCATTTACTAGCTGTGTGATCTTGAGAAATTAATTTACACATGTGCCTCAGTTTATTCTCCTCGAAATGGAGGCGATAATACCTATCTCATAGGGTTATCGTGAGGATTAAGTAAGCTAATACGGAGAGGCTGGAACACCTGCCAAGAATAATATTCTTTATACCACTGGATATAACCTCTCTCTAAGCCCCCTCCGTCAATGGAGACGTATCTCACAGCATCCACAGAATGAGGAGGATTCTCCAAATACTACATTAAGATTAGACTAAATGGGAAATTTAATTTTTCCAGAGGTCGGCGAACCTACCTCTTCCTTTGGTTTCTTGACAAAACGCGACGCCTGTTACCACGGTAACCACATTGGGACAACCTCTAATTGAGTCCGGAAAGCTCCAGACAGAAAGGTCTTATCTTTCTACATCCAGTTCCCGAGTCTTCTCCTTTTGGTTCTGGGCTTGCTTTTCGGCTTAGCCTGACCCACTTCTTTTCCAGGAGGGAAAGAGGTCCTTTTGCCTCCCGTTCTACCTCTGAGGACTTCTAGAGTGTCCTGGAAACCCTTCTGTGGGAATCCTCGGGACTTCTTTTGGTGGGAAGAATTTCCCGTGAGCACCACTTCCGGCCTGGAAGGGAAGTCAGCTCCCTCTTCTCCCAGAGAGCTTCCTCCCCCCCAACCCCGCCACGCGAGGCTGCGGCGCACGGTATGGGTGTGTTTGTGTGTGTTTTTGTGGGGAGGGCGTTTGGAAGGAAGGTTACCAGGAGCCCCGTGGCCGCTGGGGAGCAAGGGTCCCGGTGACGAAGATAGGGGTAGTTTCTCTTCCACTTGGAAGCTCCCCTCCCCACCCCCACTTCAGCCACTCTAGATACAGCTTAGGGCCCAGTCGAGGGTCGTACCCGTCCAAAGCGTCCTTATCCCTTTTTGGGGAGTGAAACCCAACCCCTGGGATAGTCCCAGACGAACGTGAGCGGGGAATGCCCCAGCCAACCCGGCCGCCCGAATTCCGCTCCGGAGCAGCCCCCGGCCTCAGTCCGGAGAGAAATCTGCCTGTCGGCCTGGGCTGAGGGAACGGCGGCCGTGACCTGGGCCACGGGTGAGGGCGGAATAACCGGTGGGAAGGCTGCGTTTTCACGAAGGACTCGGGTGAAGCTGCAGAGCTGCCTTTGAGCCCTGACTCCTTGGCTTCCTGGGTCGGAGGAGATCTTGTAATGGAATGGTTCTTCGTCTCACACTAACAAGATGCCTGATTTCCTCAGGATCGAGGGGTGAGTGAGCGGTGGGGTGGTTGCCCAAAGCCCCTGATAGCTACACACGTGAATATCTCTGTCATTTATTTTTTGGAGGCTTCTGGACAAAATAGAACATAAAATTCCCTTGAATGAAGCAGTGTAGGGCATCTTTGCAGTTGATGTTTTTAGGGGTCAGTTTTTTTTACTGTTCACATTTGTGGCCCTGACGCTGTTAAATCTAGGTGTTTAACTGCAAACTAATTGAGATTTGGGAATTGATTTCTAATCTGAATTTTGTTTGCCCTGGACTGTGTGCCCTGGGGCAAGGTATGGCTTTAAGGGAATGTCATCTACAGAAAAGGAATGAAGGTGAAGTGAAGTGAAGTCACTCAGTCGTGTCCGACTCTTTGCGATCCCATGGACTGTAGCCTACAAGGCTCCTCTGTCCATGGAATTTTCCAGGCAAGAGTACTGGAGTGGGTTGCCATTTCCTTCTCCAGGGGATCTTCCTGACGCAGGGATCGAACCCCGGTCTCCCTCATTGCAGGCAGACAGACGCTTTACCATCTGAGCCACCAGGGAAAATAAAACAGTTATTTTAACGATTAAATAAAATGGTGCTCTTGAAAGCACTTAATTTGGTGCAGTTTCAGAGAACTCCAATGTACATTATCTCCTTTCATCCTCACATTAGTGTGGACAGGTGTTTTCCCCTTTTAATGGTGAAGGAAAAACTATTCCTCAGGACCACTGACTTCTAGTTCAGTAATCTTTTCTTTATCTCATGCTTCATAGTGATAAAATATAATATATTAAATTATTAAATGTTACTTATTGATTCATTTCAGGTTGAAGAATGTCCCGAGTTCCTTTGGGGAAAGTCCTCCTGAGAAATGTCATCCGGCACACAGATGCTCACAATAAGGTTAGAGATACACCTTAGTTATTCCTCATGGTTAAGGAGGGCAAACAGTGTGCTTGGAGGGATTTTTGTACAGCTGGAAGAGACAAAGATAAATAAAATAAATAGAATATAATTTGGTAAGTATTGTAATGTAGACATACACAAAGTGCTTTCATCCACTGAGGAAGGAATAATGAAATCTGCCTTGGGAAATTGGGAAAGGCTTCACAGAATGGGTGGTATTTGAACTGCTGATATTTGAACTAGTTCTTGATGAACAGGTTCAAGTTTATCAGATGTCAAAGATCATTCAGCACAGAGGAAACATCATGTAGTAGTATATGGTAAGGAGCATGAAGCAGTTAGGGTAAGAAATTGTATGCATCTATAACGTAGAGAATTTGGGAGATAATGGCAGAAGGTGAGGCTTGAGTGGTGAATTAGAGTTGGATTGTGATGCTTGGAGATCAGACTATTTCCTGTAGGCAATAAAGAAACCATTAAATATTTTAAAGCAAGGTTTGAGATGTTCAGTTCAGTTCAGTCACTCAGTCGTGTCTTACTCTTTGCGACCCCATGAACCGCAGCATGCCAGGCCTCCCTGTCCGTCACCAACTCCCGGAGTCCACCCAAACCCATGTCCATTGAGTCGATGATGCCATCCAACCATCTCATCGTCTGTCGTCCTTTTCTCCTCCTGCCCTCAATCTTTCCCAGCATCAGGGTCTTTTCCAATGAGTCAGCTCTTCGCATCAGATGGCCAAAGTATTGGAGTTTCAGCTTCAGCATCAGTCCTTCCAGTGAGCACCCAGGACTGATCTCCTTTAGGATGGACTGGTTGAATCTCCTTGCAGCCCAAGGGACTCTCCAAGAGTCTTCTCCAACACCACAGCTCAAAAGCATCAATTCTTTGATGCTCAGCTTTCTTTATAGTTCAACTCTCACATCCATTCATGACCACTGGAAAAACCATAGCCTTGACTAGATGGACCTTTGCTGGCAAAGTAGTGTCTCTGCTTCTTAATATGCTATTTAGGTTGGTCATAACTTGCCTTCCAAGGAGTAAGCATCTTTTAATTTTATTGCTGCATTCACCATCTGCAGTGATTTTGGAGCCCAGAAAAATAAAGTCAGTCACTGTTTCACTGTATTTATATTTTAGAAAGATGATTTGTTAGCTGGGGAGGGGATAGATCAGATGGGTTGAAATAGTAGAGAGGCCAGTTAGGAGATAGTTGTAGTATTTCAGGTGAGAGATGATGAGGGATTCACATGAAAACAGTGATAGTAGGGATGAAGATGAAGAATTTAGGGACTGGAGTTCAAGGAATTTGATGATTGATTGGATGATAGTGATAATTCTAGAATCAAGTATAACCACCTTGTGTGACTGGGTGAATGATGATGATGATGCAATTAATTGAGATAGGGAATAAAATAAGAGACAGATATGATGGGAAAGGTAATTAATTTGGTTTTGAACATGTTGATGGTAAGGTGCTTATAGGATATCCAGACAGTTGGCAACTTAGACTTGGAGGAAAGGAGAAAAATTGAGACTGGATATAAAGGTTTGAGGGTTACTGATGCACCAAGTGATAGAGGTCATGAGAGCAGATGAGGTCAAAACTTTAGTTGTCTTTGGTGAACTCTGTGCAACTTCTGTTTCAGTTCAGTTCAGTTTCTCAGTGATGTCCAACTCTGCGACCTCATGGATGGCATCACGCCAGGTTTCCCTGTCTATCACCAACTCCTGGAGCTTGCTGAAACTCATGTCCATTGAGTCAGTGATGCCATCCAGTCGTCTCCTCCTCTGTCATCCCCTTCTCTTCCTACCTTCAGTTTTTCCCAGCACCAGGGTCTTTCCAGTGAATCAGCTCTTTGATCAGGTGGCCAAAGTTTTGGAGCTTCAGCATCAGTGTTTCCAATGAATGTTCAGGACTGATTTCCTTTAGGATTGACTGCTTTGATCTCCTTGTAGTCCAAAGGACTCACAAGAGTCTTCTCCAGCACTGCAGTTCAAAAACATCAATTCTTTGGTGCTCAGGTTTCTTTATGGTCCAACTCTCACATCCATACATGACTACTGGAAAAACCATAGCTTTGACTAGATGGACCTTTGTTGGTAAAGTAATGTCTCTACTTTTTAATATGCTGTCTAGGTTTGTCATAACTTTTCTTCCAAGGAGCAAGCATCTTTGAATTTCATGGCTGCAGTCACCATCTGCAGTGATTTTGGAGCCCCCAAAAATAAAGTCAGCCACTGTTTCCAGTGTTTCCCTATCTATTTGCCATGAAGTAATGGGACCAGATACCGTAATCTTCGTCTTTTGAATGTTAAGTTTTAAGCCAGCTTTTTCACTCTCCTCTTTGACTTTCATCAAGAGGCTCTTTAGTTCCTGTCTGCTTTCTTCCATAAGGGTGATATCATCTGCATATCTGAGGTTATTGATATTTCTCCCTGAAGTCTTGATTCCTGCTTGTGCTTCATCCAGCTTGGCATTTCATATGATGTACTCCCCCCCAAAAAATAATAAGCAGGGTGATAATACATAGCCTTGAAGTACTCCTTTCCCAATTTGGAACCAGTATGTTGTTCCACGTCTGGTTCTAACTGTTGGTTCTTGACCTGCATACAGATTTCTCAGGAGGCAGGTAAGGTGGTCTGGTATTCCCAACTCTTGAATTTTCCACAGTTTGTTATGATCCACACAGTCAGAAGCTTTAGAGTAGTAATGAAGCAGAAATAGATGTTCTTCTGGAATTCTCTTGCTTTTTCTGTGATCTAAAAGATGTTGGCAATTTGATCTCTGGTTCTTCTGCCTTTTCTAAATCCAGTTTGAACATCTGGAAGTTTTGGTTCACACACTGTTGAAGTCTAACTTGGAGAATTTTGAGCATTACTTTTGCTAGCCTGTGAGATGAGTGCAATTGTGCAGTAGTTTGAGCATTCTTTGGCATTTCCTTTCTTAGGGATTGGAATGAAAACTGACCTTTTCCAGTCCTGTGGCCACTGCTGAGTTTTCCAAATTTGCTGGCATATTGAGTGCAGAACTTAACAACAACATCTTTTAGGACTTGAAATAGCTCAGCTGGAATTCCGTCACCTCCACTAGCTTTGTTCATAGTGATGCATCCTAAGTCCTACTTGACTTCACATTCCAGGATGTCTGGCTCTAGGTGAGTGATCACACCATCGTGGTTATCTGGGTCATTAAGATCTTTTTTGTACAGTTCTTCTGTGTATTCTTGCCACCTCTTCTTAATATCTTCTGCTTCTGTTGGGTCCATACTGTTTCTGTCCTTTATTGCATTCATCTTTGCATGAAGTGTTCCCTTGGTATCTCTAATTTTCTTGAAGAGATCTCTAGTCTTTCCCATTCTGTTGTTTTCCTCTATTTCTTTGCATTGATCACTGAGGAAGGCTTCCTTAACTCTCCTTGATATTCGTTGGAAGTCTGCATTCAGATGGATATATCTCTCCTTTTCTCCTTTGCCTTTTGTTTCTCTTCTTTTCTCAGCTATTTGTAAGGCCTCCTCAGACAACCATTTTACCTTTTTGCATTTCTTTTTCTTGGGGTTGGTTTTGATCATTGCCTCCTATACGAGTGTTAGGAATCTCCATCCATAGTTCTTCAGGCATTCTGTCTATTAGATGCAATCCCTTGAATCTATTTGTCACTTCCACTGTATAATCATAAGGGATTTGATTTAGATCATACCTGAATGGCCTAGTGGTTTTCCCTACTTTCTTTAAGTCTGAATTTTGCAATAAGGAGTTCATGATCTGATCCACAGTCAGCTTCTGGTCTTGTTTTTTCTGACTGTATAGAGCTTCTCCATCTTTGGCTGCAAAAAGTAGAATCAGTCTGATTTTGGTATTGACCATTTGGTGATGTCCATGTGTAGAGTCATCTTTTGTGTTGTTGGAAGAGGGTGTTTGCTATGACCAGTGTGTTCTCTTGAACAATATGAAAAAATGCAACTCCTAATTAGATTGCAGATGTTATTATTGTCCTATCCCCTGATATTTTGATTGTGAGTGAGCGTGTAGCTGTTACATAAGCAGCTTCTGCAATTGCTTTAAACCTCTCCTATTTGGATGGTAAGCTTATATTTGAAAACAGTGATTAAAAAAGGTAAATTGAGTGCAAATTTAACAGAATATTATAGGAGGGCTTAGAAATAGCTGATTGTTCTTTGTGCAGCTGTACTCTGCTTTTCAGGAAATTGTCTAACAGTTCTCATGCTATTTGTTTTGTTTTGCTTTGTTTTTAACAAAAATTACTGTGTTGTAAAAGAGACATAGCCTAGAAAGTTGAAAGACCAGTCTTTATTGGCTTTTTGACTTTGGTAAAAATCTATGAGCTTTTGTTTCTTCTCAGTAAAATGTAGTAATAGTACCTTTTTTTTGCTTTCCTTGTAAGATTGCTTAAAATTCAATAGAGATGATACAATTAAAATCACAAAGCATTTTAGAAACATAAGGGATTATCGTTTTCTAACTGCAGCATACTTGGTTAATAAGGTGAAGAGTGTATCTATGCAGGGGTTAAAAAGCTCTTGTTGCTGCAGAATTCTACATAATTGAGATTTACTGAGTTGGATTGTTTAAGCACTCTAGAGAAACCAGAATTTGTTTCCCAGGTTCCTGATCAAAACACAGTTTGTAATCCAATAACTAGTGCAGACTTTATTTGCAATTACTTTTCTGTGATGTAAAGTGTTATTTTTATTAACTTATTTTTTAAAAATAAGTTTATTTATTGGCTGAACTAGGTATTCATTGCTTTGCACAGGGACTACTCGTTGTATGGACTTCTCATTTTGGTGGCCTCTCTCGTTGGAGAGCACAGGGTCTGGGTGCACAGCACATGAGCTCAGTAGTTGGGGCTTTCAGGCTCCAGAGCACGGGCTCAGTAGTTGTGGCAGAAGGACTCAGTTGCTTCGCAGCATGTGAAATCTTCCCAGACAAGGGATCGACCCTGTGTCCTCTTCATTGGCATGTGGATTCTTATCTACAGTGCCACCGGGGAAGTTCTAGTAACTTATTTGTCTGTCTTTTTTTTTTTTTTAAATCCAGATACAAGAGGAATCAGATATGTGGAAAATAAGAGAACTGGAGAAACAGATGGATGATGCTTACCGGGGGACCAAAAGGAGAATGTTACCCAGCAGTTCAAGGTGAAGTTGCAACTCTGAGAACCAAAATACTCTCATCTCATTCAGAATCATCAACTTTTGTTTAAAAATATGATGGTGTGCTAAAGATAGATGAATTCAGTTCTGTGAGTCTTTTAAGACTTTCCTTTTTTCATAAATCTTGACTCAAGCATACAGGTAATGGCTATGATGCATATAGCCCCACTCTTTGTACTTATTTGGAATGGAGAACTTAAAAATTCTGCCTTGAACAATTGTAAACGTTAAGGATTCTATGGATTCTGACCTTACCTGATGGCTTTTGACTTAAGATTTTCTATGAGCATGTTATGGTCACTTAGCTGATCATTCACACCTTTGCCTTTTTAGTCTTTCATCCTCTCTCTGTGTTTTCTTTATCTACTCACTGTCTTAGTCACACAACCTTTCACATTACCTTCTTAATAATTTGAGTGTGAGTATGAAAGATTATGTAGGCTTAGTTGTCTTACCTGTGGACGTATAGGAATGTCAGAGTGTTGGAACATCTCCTGGGCCTCATATGCCTATTGGTGTAGAGCTGTTGTATGAAAAATGACTATAAAGTTATCAATGCTGATTTCTAAAGCCATCCAGGAACATGGTTAATAATAGTGAGATATTTAAGGAGTGTGCCTGCTGAGTGTGTGGACTTTGGAGTGATTGTGTGTGAATAGTTTTCCACAAGAAAGTATTCAGGGTATCCATGGTAAACATGGCAGGGTCTCAACATACAAATAAATACCTTTTCAGTCTGTTTTCTCTCTGAGGATGGTTCTTTGAGAATTTGGAAGTACTTAGTGCAGATGATGATTTGTGTTGGTTATTCAATTCCAAGTAACATTCCAGAACAAAATACTGTTCTTTTGGAGTGGATTATTAATGCCTGTCATGATGAATAAGTCTTTAAAACATAATTTCTTTAGGGGCAGTTTTTTGATTGGCTCATTTCCCATTATAGTCCTGCAGCTGTAACAGTGCCTCATAGGCATGTAGGAGGCCCTTAAACATTTTTGATAACCTCTTAGCTGGCTTAGTGACTTGTTAGTGGGATTTTGTAGGCACAGGCTAGATTAGTAGTTCTTAACTGTTTTTCTAGTTCAATATATTCATGGGTTACACCTTGCTACCACTGTTACTGTGATCTAATTACAGTAGGAGCTGGTGTTAGGGAAGGGAGTGTATCTCAAAATCACTGGGGCAGTTTGAGATGTCCCCAGCTGTGATTATTGGTCTGCTTCCTTCAGAATCAGTGAGTGAGGTATAACATGCCTCAGTCCAAAAGTTATTTTGTCTGTCCTTTGCAGTAGGAGGGGTAGTGATGATCATATTTTCATTCTATAACTGTACAAATTAAGGAAGGACATAATGTTAAAAAGATATATATATTTTTAAGTATCAGGTTATAAAAAAAGTATTAGATTGTTTTGGTCTCCTTTTAGCTTGTTCAGTGAGTTTTGTGCATGATATTCCATAAAGTAACCTTACAGATTGCTTCTGTATCTAAAAGTTCTTCTCTTTTCTCTTATAGCCGGATGCGCAGTGATGGTTTTGATGAAGAAAGTCAAAGAGACTACTGGAGGCCAAAGAATGAAATTTGTGGAGCACTGGATGATGGTTTTCTTAAGGCTAAATCCTGGAACAAGAAGTTATATGATTATGAAGCTAACATGCCAGACAGGTCTGTGACTAAATTCTTATGACCATTAGTGATATTTGGCTTGAGAATGTGTACTTTTTAAAAATTATCCCTGCAAAAGCTTATTACAGAAGTGTTCATAACATACTCATAATAGCCAAAAAAGTGGAAACCCAAATGTCTGTCAGTTAATGGATGGATAAACAAAATGCGGTATATGGAATGGTAATGGAATGCTATTTGGCAGTAAAAGGAATAAAGTACGTTACATGCTAGAACATGGATGAACCTTGAAAACGTTATGCCAGGTGAGAAAAGTCAGACACAAAAGGCCACTTATTATATGATTCTATAGAGAAAAACTAATAAGATTATGTAAAGTTTAAAAATAAAATAAAATTAAAAAATAAAAAAAAAAAAGAAAGTAGATTAGTGGTTGCCATGGGCTGTAGGAGATGGAGGAGTGGAATAACTGCTGATGTTTTTTTGGGGGATTGTTTTTTTTTGGGGTGATGAAAATATTATAAAATCATAGTGGTAATGGTTGCACAACTCTGAATATGCTAAAAGCCACTGAATCATACTCTTTAAATGGGTGAATTTTATGGTATATGGATTATACCTCAATTAACTTATTCAAAAAAGTTGTCCCAAGGTAGACAGCATTATGTTATAAAGTGCTTTTAGAGAAGTATTTCACAACTGAAGAGCAGCATATTAAGAGTTCCTCAGTGTTTCAAGGAAGAGAATGGCAAGTTTTCTTACAAATGGATAAAGGAATCCTTTGTTTCTGAAATTAGAGTGTATAGTATGGAAAATGTAACCAAGTTACTGATCTATAAATGTGGTGTTGGCTCTTCCATATCTTTTTTTGTTCTGTGTGTGTCTGTGTATGTATACACTTCTAAGTCTAATTTGTCTTAGTTTTAAGAAATGTATGCATTGATTTAGTAATATGTGTAATAAAACGTTATCTTACAGATGGGGCCACAGTGGATATAAAGAGTTATACCCTGAAGAATTTGAAACAGACAGGTAAGGCAAGTAGGCTTACTGGAAAAAACTTAGAAACTAAGATTAGTACAATGTCTGAATTATAAATGAAGTTCCTAATTTTTTACCAAGTATATGACATTTGCCATTAAAAATGTAACCAGAGAAATAGGCAGTTTAGTTGGGAGAGGACTGATATTTTGCCTTTCCCTGACATTTGGCATATCTGTAGCATGTCGGTTTTATATACAGTGTTCCATACAGTAACTCAGTATGGCAGATGAAGATTTTTATCTTCATTTTAAAAATGAAGAAACAAAACTCAGTGATAAAGTCTGATGGTAAGCTTGTATCAAAGTTTTTATTTAAAATTCAGAGGTTAACCCCAACTTCCCATTTCGAAAGCAGAATATAAAAATTATATAAATACACTTTATATTTTCTACAGTAAAGCAGTTTTTCTTTTTTATTAGTAGTGATCAGCAAGATATTACCAATGGGAAAAAAACATCTCCCCAGGTAAAATCATCTACCCATGAATCTCACAAACACAAGAAGTCAAAGAAGTCCCACAAAAAAAAGCAGAAAAAGAAGTCACACAAAAAACAGAAGAAGAGCAAAAAGGAAGCCACAGATATAACAGCAGATTCCTCAAGCGAGTTCTCGGAAGAAACTGGGGCTTCTAGTACCAGGAAAAGGAAGCAACCACACAAACGCAAGAAAAAATCCAGGAAAAAGTCTCTCAAGAAATCTCCTTTATTAGAGGCAGAGAGTGACACTTCCCCATCAGATGATTCTGCATCCAGCAGTTCTGAGGAAAGTGAGGAGAGAGACACTAAGAAAACCAAAAGGAAAAAGAGAGAGAAAAAAGCCCACATCCCTGTAGTTAACAATGAAATACAGGAGAGGACAAACAAACGCACAAATTGGAAAGTGGCTACAGATGAAAGGTCTGCCGAGAGTTCAGAGGATGACTAAATGAGAAAGCAGCATTCATGTTTTCTGCATGACTCTGGATATTTACAGTTCTTACACCTTGGGGTTTGCCAGTGACGCTACTGCTCGGCACAGGGCCTGAGGTTAGAGCTGTCCTGTGCCATCTATATATGTTCTGACAGACGTCTTGTCTAGTTTGGCCTGTTAAACTTGATCCTCTTACTGTTAATAGGGAATCCGTTATTTTGTTATGAAGGTTTCTTGAAGAGATTATTTTTTGTGATTAATCACATTTAGGGTAGAGTGCATATGCAGCAAATTAAAGGACCCAGAAAGTTGAATCCAGTAAAGACCTGGGTATACCAGTCACAGTGTTGAATTTGGGGAAAGCAAGGGCTGGGGTCAAGAGATGGATTGAGCTAGTGCTATATAGAATGGTATGAAGAGGAAATATCGTGTTGCTCTTGTTTATTATATAATAGGTGCCACAGTTTGTCTTTAGCTTTGGTGCTTTGATCTTTTCTGTATTTTGGCCCCACAGATGTGGTCCAGTTTACTTAATAAGGAAATGAGCATAAGAACAAACATTTTCAATTCATGGTAACATCCTTAGACAGCTGTTACTGGTAGAAACTAGGGGTTTTTGTCATATTTCCCTGCTGGACAGGGTCTGTGGCTATACTCAGTATACCCCTAAACATGGGTGATTGGATAGTAAAAGGTTTTCCAGTTTCACTGTTTATTGCCTAAATGCACTTGTATTCAAAATTATTTCTTGGGTAAGTTGTCTTGGGTAAGTCCTTAACCAAATGAAGAATTAGGCATCAGTCGTGCTATCTCATTGTGCACTGAAAAGGATTCAGGGCAGCAACAGCCATTTAAATGTTGTCTTCCTTGTTCATTTCTTAGTTAATGAACTTGTAGATTTCCCTTGAAACTAGGTTGAATCGATTCCAAAATGAATAGGCTTCTCAGGGACATATCCATTTCTTCCTAGTCTGCCTTTGGATTAAAGCACCAAGCAAAGATCTTGTTATTTCCCTGTGCTATAATACGGTGATCCTACTATGTTAACTCTTAAGAAACTAAACTCGCTGGAAGAAGGCTGGCAGAACACAAGTGAGTTTTATTTACTATGGCAGAACAAGTGACATTGTTTTTTCCTGGCTGTCACTTCATGGGCTGAGTAAAAATCTTGAAAGCTCAGACTTTTTGTCTTGGTTCTGCCATTAGTTGGTTACGAGGTTTGGAGCAGGTAAGTCAGCCTCCCTGGAACTTTCCCCATGTGTAATACAGAAATACTTCATGGTAGCCTGACAGTGTATGACACCAGCAATAGCCTATGACAACATTCCATGAGGTGGTAATATTTTGTAGCTCTGAACTATTAAATTGTTCTCTTTACAGAACAGATTTCTAATAAAATGCTTAGTCATAAACAGTTGGCCAGAGGTTCCCTAGCCCTTGACTCTAAGCAGGTGCTACCTTTTGGGATATTTATTTGAAATATTAGTACTTTGGTACTGTTGCAGATGTTCCATGGTGCATATTTTTAACATTGAGATTAAGGGCCCAAGTAGGGAAGAACAGTCTATAATTACTACCTCTTAACCTAAAGCAATTGTTTTCTTCTTGGTGTAAGTGAAATCTTTGTGGGAAGGAGTTTTCAGCTCCTGGGTTTGTTTTTTAGCACTGTTTCTGTGCTCTAAAAGTTTTGATTCTAAGCGCAGACTCAGGAAGATGGGCCAGTGGAACCAGGCTTCTCCAGGAAGTTGATTCTGTTTAGGTCTTGACTTTCTCTTCGTCTCATACTAGCAGGCCTCTTTCCCAGTGAACACACATCTTGCCTGTTTTGCTTTTTGCCATGTTTACCTTTTCTTGGTCATGTATAAGCAATAAAGCTGTTTTCTGTTTTCACCTTTCTCAACCCCAAATTCTCTCTGATGCCTTAGGCTAAGGCTTTTGATGGTTCTTCCCACCCCCTTAAATATGGCTTAGGATGGCTCTTCAAAACCTAAGATCTCTCATTTGCACTACTAATGGCCTTGGAACATACTTAATTGTAATGTTCCTACCAATCAGAGATCTATATATTAAATCCTAAAATGGGATTTAAAAAAGAGAGTTGGAGAATTCACATTTATTGAATAAACTGTTGTGATACAAGATGGAATTTCTGAATTCCCAATAAATAAATTTCACTTTTTGAACATCTGATCTGTTCCTTTTTAGCACCAACGGGCTTGGTAGCTGCCTGAAGCCAACCCGACAGACTGGCCGCCTTCCCCCGCAGGCCCTTCAGGCTGCTTAATCAGTCCTTGGCTGCTGCTGTTACTCTTCCAGGGGTGGCTTACTGCCCTCCTCTCTGTACGATCTGGGCAAACCGACTGGTGATAGCAAGAGTAGTGTCAATGAAGCGGTCCACACAGCTAGAGAGACAATTTTCAGTACGAGAGTCTAAGCGATTCCCTGGCTTCTCCACACATTTATCCCAACATAGCTCCATGAAGTGATGCACCTAAGAGGAAAGAAAAACAGTAACCACTTGGGGTCTGCTGACAGGCCTTATCTATGAATTTCCTTCCCACTTTTCTCATTTTCTGTCACCTGACTAAACCATTCTTTGACTCTTTGCTCACTTCCTAATTTGTCACCAATACAGTCCAACTCCTCATTCCTACCCTGCAACAATACTTTCATCCTCTCCTTGTCTATTTTTCTCCTTAGTAACTGAAAAATAGGTACTTTCGACCAAGTCACCCCAGTGCTGGCCTAATGCATCAGTTTCTCTGTCAGCCACTCAGGGCACTCCCTTATTTAACACCCAACCAATGTGTTTCAATGAGGTAGGTCCATACATAGCATACTTAATTTGGCCCTCAACACTCCTCCCTAAAGGTTTTTCCAGTTTATTATCACCTCCTTGAGAGCACGATTATTTTCTGCGTCACTTCCTTAATCAGATTGTAAAACTGCAGGCAGGATTGATACCTTCTTTATTTCCAAACTGACACCAGTGTAAGCTGGGAAAGCTATGGTACCAATTAATTCCCCCAAACCACTGCACTCCTCTCATTCTAAGCCTATTCCTAAGCAGTTCTTAAGTCGTTAACCTTTTGGGGGGTCAGGGATATATGTGAGAATCCAATGAAGGTTACGGACCCAATCTACAGAAAAATGCACACAGAAGCACAGAAAATGTGTGCGCTTTCAAAATGTTCAGGACCCAAAGATTTCCAACCAGGGTTCTTGCCACTTATCTTCCGCGAGCCCTCCCATTCCCACCACCTCCACTGCCCGCAAAAGCGGGGAATAACCATTTACCAAGGGCTTAGCTATTTCGGGAGGCTGGGGTACTAAGTAGTTAAGTCAATTCTTTTTGCGGTCCTAAAGGATGACTGTGACCTCCATTTAAGAGGCAGGGTAAGTAATACGTCCAAAATCATGCAGCTAGTAAAGGTCAAAGCCGGGGCTGGAACTATGCTCCGAAGCTCTTGTTCTACCTAAGTCTACACTGACTACTTCAGCCCACTTTTATCCAATGATGCTCTACTACTCTATCGTTTTCAAATACATTGCATATGATCCTCGACATCCTGTGAGGCAGCAGGCGACTGTGAAACCAAGACCTACGGTGGATGGGTATTTTGTTTAGGGGCACGTGGCCTGTAAGGGACAGAGCAGTATGAGAAGCTGGGTCCTCCCAATGCCAGCCGAGAGAGCTCGCCACCAAACTAGGCTTCCGTGCACTTGCGTCACCCGAACCTTTTTGCTTCGCTTTACACTTTCTCTTTCCCCTACGCTAGGCTCACAGGGCACCTGAGCACTGCAGGTAACCAGCGGCAGAAGCGACTCGTTTCTTTAGTGAGCAGAACCACGCGCAGCAAGCACGGAGCGGCTGGCGGCCGCCCCACGCCGCCAGCGTTCAGAGCTCCGCGAGTGCCTGGGACTTGTACTTCACCCTCCTTTCTCTTCACACTAGTCCATATCCCCGCACCTGTGCAGTGAACTGCGCTTTCTGCTGTTCGGCCGCCACCAGGCGTTGCAACTCGGCTTCATCCGCCTCACCCAGCTCCGCCATCTTCCGTGTCCAGTTACCGACCTTCCGAAGAGTTATCTGCGCATGTGCGGCGGGCCCGCGCCAACCCCAACTTCCGGTTCACGCGGCCTTTTCCGTTTCCATGTTTTCTTCCTTGTCGCGGGCGGATGTTGTCGAATGACTGCTTCCGGGTTGCTGATTGACCTTGAACCTTCCGGAGCGACATGGCGGCTCTCTGGAGGCTAAGTGTCCTCTGCGGCGCCAGAGAAGGGCGAGGTGAGGGCAGCCGGAGGTTCTCAGCACAACCTCCAGCCGGGGAAAGGGATGCGGTTAGGATTCGTCTGCTGGGCGGTGAGACCTTTTGAACAGGGGTGTCCCTCCTTTCCTTTGGCACAGCATGACCAGCGTTGTCTTAGGGTCCAGATGTCCACCCGAGTGCATATTTCCCCTCCTCTGGGCTGACGTGGTGATGGGGTAGTCTGAAAGTTACAGTCCTGCTGCGGCTGTGTTCACGAGTTCTCTTTTTCTCCTCATTCCCTGTTTTTGGAATGTTCCCACCCTGAATCAGAAAAGAGTGTCAGTGTCTTAAGTCCCAATTTACGTATTGGTCGTTTCCCTTGGCGTTCAGTTCGATAATCATCGAGGGGGCATTTGTGTTATACAAGGTACTGTAGTATGATTGGGTTAAAAATGTGAGAAAGCGTAGTTCCAATTCTTAAAGAGTTTCCATTTTTATAGGAAAACATCTAAGCATAATATGACAGAAAGCAAAAACTACAGCACAGTATCTAAGTTGTATGCCAATCCAGAAGACTATACTAGCTCTGTGTTTTGGAAGGATTATCCTGTCTCACTTCCTGAAGGAGCTGTGCCCGATTTGAGTCTTGAGGGTAGGGAAGGCCACAGGAAGAAGGGCATTACAGTTAGAGGTAGTGGGATGAGCAGAAGCAATGATGAAAGGCATAGAAGCTGCTTGTTGTGAGAGAAAACAAATCGGATATTAGAACATGAAGCTCAAGGTGAGGAATGAGATGGTTCTGGAAAAGTAAACTGAAATCAAATCTCAGAAAAATTTGTCTTGATGTGGAGTATGCATTTTTCTTTGTGTGAAAGGGAGAAAGTGAAAGATTTGACATAGATTTGCAGTTAGATTGACCACCTTGGTAACTGTTTGATATTATAGATGGCCATCATGGGAGATGGGACAAGCCAAGACATAAGTTAGGAGATGAATTGAGACACTTATTGTAGTAGTCTAGGCAAGCATGGTGAGGTCCTGAACTTGGAAAGTAGTACGTAAGAGAAGATTGTCTCAAGAAATGCTAAGGAGTTATATGAGTATGATTTGGTATTTGACTGAATTTAGAAGGGAAGTCTTACATGATTTCCAGATTTTTGGTTTAGGTTGATGAGTGACTAGGATATCATTAAATAAAATGAGGAACATGCAAATGAGAGGCAAGTTTGAATGAGAAGACGAGTTGAAGGGTGATTTTAGTTTTTTCCATAGTGAGTTTGAGGACCAGGTGGGGTACTTCAGGGGACAGAGCTTGCAGGTACTCAAACTTCTGAAACTCTGGAGAGATATCAAACCTGGGGATACAGAGTTGACTGTCACTAACCTAAAGGCTCTAGAAGTTGAGTGGACAAAATGTCTAGGGGTGGGCTTAGGCAGCAAGGAGAGCAAAGGGCAGATGATGGACTCCTGGGTGAGCATTTAAGAGCAAATGCAGGAGGAGACTGATATATAATGATCAGAAAATCAAAGGGAGAAGCTGAAGAGAGTTCTGTCAGAGAAAAGAAGGGAGAAGTGGCCACCAGTGCCTCGTGCAGAAAGGCCCAATAAGATGTTGGATGTGGTCACATGAGAACATTGGTAATTCATGAATGCAGCTTTGGTGGGGATAAGGACGAGTTGCAGGCCATGAAGAATTTTAGGGAAGTGAGGAAGTCAAGGTGATTTAGACAACACTTTAAAGAAGCATGTTTAGAAAGAGAAGAAAGGAGGGGAAGAGTGCATGGGCATTATAGGACATAGGATGAAGGGAGGGGTTAAGTATATTGCATCAGTTGAGGGAAAATGGTCAGTAGGAAGAAAGGAGGGGTTAAAGATACAGGAGAGAAATTATCTTTTATTGAGTGCTTATTGAGTGCTTATAACACTGTGGGACTTAGGTTGAACATCTTACATATATTACTTAATTTTCAGCAGAGTATTATGAAGTAAATACCAATGTTTTCATTTTACAAATGAGGACATTGAGGCTTGGAGAGCCTATTTAACTTAATTGTCCATTATCTCATAGTCGGTATTGATAGGCTTGGGTGTTCTTAGGTCTGCCTGTTTTTTAACCAAGATCTATAAGAGGACAGAAAGGGATGAGTTCAGGCGTGCAAGCACAGAAATTGATCTTGAAAAAGAAAGTCGTATCTCCCAAACTAGGCTGAATTACTTGAAGACAAAGACTTTGTCTTTATCTCTCTTGCTGTTGTGCAGAGCATAGTTTTGTATGTAGTAAAAGTTTGTTGGATGAGTAGATGAATGAAAGGATAAAAGAGCCATAATTAATTTTTGAGAATTGGTCAAAGTGAAGCCCTTTTTGCAGAAGTGTTCATCGATTTATCAGTCTTTCCATGGCTGCTTAGTCTAGTCTCACAGCAACCCAGTGAAATAGATGCTATCCACATTTTACAGATTAGCTGGTGATTCCCTATTTGGGGTTAAGTAGCTTACCTATGGGTCTTCCTGGGTGGCTCAGTGGTAAAGTATCAGCCTGCAATGCAGGAGACCTGGGTTCGATTCCTAGGTTGGCAAGATCCCCTGGAGCAGGGCATGGCAATGAGAATCCCATGGACAGAGGAGTCTGGCAGGCTGCAGTCCATAGCGTCACATGGAGTCACACATGACTGAAGCAGCTAAGCAGCAGCAGCAGCAGCTTATCTATGGTCATGTAGAAAGTCTCAGTCCTGTTACAGGAAAGGTGCTTATGATTCCCTTGATGTCTCTTTCCTCAGCTCTGTTCCTCCGAAACCCAGTGGTCAGACCAGCTCTTGTCTCAGGATTTCTCCAGGACCAACCTGCTCAAGGATGGTGTGGAACACAGCATATTCACCTGTCACCCAGCCACCATTGTATGTGCATCTTTGTCTGCGCTGATTATCATGCCTTTGGCAGGACTTGCTCTCTCTGAGGGGAACTCTTGTGTCCAGCTCTGTCAAGTGAAGACCTAATCTACACTTGTGGGCACACAATGCTAGCACGGTTGAATGATGCCATTTCCACTTATACAGAACCTTCTGGTCTAAGTCTTTTTAAAATGTTTAAGTTTCTTAAAAGAAAATAGCTCTGTAGGGACAATCTGTTCAATATAGTTTAGTTACCTTTATTTATTGCAGAGGAGCTGGATCTGGATAATTTAGAATAGCAGACAGTTTTTAAAATCTTGCATATTCATAGCTATAATGATATGTTTGTTTTTATTTAGGTTGCTATTAAAATCATGTTATTTCTTGGATGAATACTATTTAGGTATTGTTAAGTCTTAGAAAATCCATAGGTGAATACTGAGGTAACTATTTTCATTTTTAAAGTCTAGAAACATCAGTATTTTATAGAGATAAAGACTTTTGATTCTTAAGCCTGTCACTTGAAAGCTGCTTCTGAGTTATGAATAATTAAGCAAGTATAGTTTTTCTGCTATTTAGAATTATTTTAGCTTTGAAAAGTTGTTGATGAACTTTGTTCAGTTAGATTTAGCAGAGCGATTTTAACTTGGGGTGCATGGGACTGAAGGAAGGTCCCCAGGGTTGTGTACATAGTTTGTAACGTGTGTATCTGTGTGGATTTTTCCAGGAAGTAACTCCATCATTAATAAAACATTCCCAAAGGGGTATGTAACCCCCCCAAAAAAGAGGCTTTCAAAGAGATGTTTAAAGCCCATTTTATTTTTACTTGTTTAAAAGAAAGTTTCATGTTCCTTCTCTATATTGGGCTATTTATAAGTAACAGAACAGAAGAGCCATAATCCTAAAAGTTGACATTAGAACTGTGCTTCTCTTTTAATTGACAGGCTTAATTTTCTTTTGGGAGGATTTTTAATATTACTTAGAAAGATCAGGTGTAAAATAAGATTGATGTTTTAAAGGAATTCCTCAGGTGTCACCAGCTTACATTTATAAGGTATCTGTCTATTATAATGAAGTCCAAGGTTGGTAATTCTGCAACAATATTTCATCCATCATCTTGCCTCTAAGCAGAGTGGATCTCTCTTTTAATTAATGTATGTAGGCTTGAGAAACCCTGTGCTGAAAGACTTCAGAGAAGGGAGATTGCATCTTTCTCATTTACCTCCTTTCTCTTACCCACTTTATGCTCAGAGTTAAATCTTAAATGCATACTGTTTGCCGTTCTGTTGGTTTGGGTTAGTTTGTGGCAAATACTGAGATGTGTATTTCCCCTGAAACTCTTAGGAATCTCGTCCTTCCTTTCTATAGCTGGTTCCAAGGCTGCATCTCTCCACTGGACTGGTGAGAGGGTTGTCAGTGTTTTGCTCCTGGGCCTAATTCCAGCTGCTTATTTGAATCCGTGTTCTGCGATGGACTACTCTCTGGCTGCAACCCTCACTCTTCACAGTCACTGGCAAGTACAGCAGTCCTTTCAGTCTTACCTTGTCTGTGCAGTTTGTTTGCTGTGAGCTTATCTCACAGTTGCATATGAGGGAGAAGTTGCTCAAAATACTGAAGATCTGAAGAGAACAATAAAACATACGTAAAATATTTACATGCCCAAATTTGTGTATCCACGTGCCTGTAAGATGTCTTCCTTTTCATATTTTAGAGGCTTTTGAACTTAGCATTGCTTTTGAGAGTTCCCCATTTTATGTGGTTTGGCAAGGACAGTATGCTGTCATGGATGGGGAGGTGTTTTTTGGATTGTTAGAACTGAAAGGACTTGAGGGAGTATCTTAGCCAAGCCTGTTATTTAACGTCTGTGGAAACTAAATCCCAGGGACGTTAAATAATTTGTCAGAATCATTTTCTTGATAGTATTAAAGGGGTTGTTTGCTTACCTAGTTTTCTTACTTCGTAAGCATTGGTTAGGAGAATTACCCTTCAACCAGATAGACCTTGCACAGTAAATGATCCCAGTTGCTCTTGAAATACTAGATCACAAGTACAGTAGGATTTCTCTAATGTGTGTATCTTGAAAGAAGATCAGTCTAAATTGATGAAAAATCAGAATAAGAGATAAATCTAAAGTCATGCTTTTTTTTTTTTTTTGACCATGCTGGGTGGCATATGGAATCTTATCTTAATTCCCTAATCAGGGATCAAGCCTGTGTGCCCTGGAGTGGAAGTGAGTCTTAACCGTTGGACCACCAGGGAAGTCCTAAAGTCATACATGTAAATAATTGCAATTGACTTCTCCAGTTACCTTATTAATTCTCTCCTTTTTTACACATACACAAAAAAGACTTGAAAGAGTTGTCTGTAATTGTGCACTAGTTCTTTAGTATCCCGTTTTTTTAAACCTGCATTGATTGGGCTTTTATCCCAACTATTTAACTGAAGTCATTCTCAACAAAAATCACTGAAGACCTTCATTTTTCCAAACCAGTTGTCCGTTCTTTGTTCTCCACTTGAACTTGGCAGTATTCAACTTAATTGACTGATCTCTCGTTAAGTAATTTTTCTTTGGCTTCCTAGATACCATCCTTACCTTGTTTTCTTCCACCCCACCAGCTCTATATACCTTCTCTGTCTCCTCAGCCAGCACCTCCTCTTGTCTGACCTCCGAATAATGAAGGTCTGAACCCTAGGCTCGTTCTTGGCTTTCTTAAATTTCTCTGCCTACATACTTCCCCCAGGTGAGTTCAGATAGACCTCTTTGTTTTTTGTTCCACATGGCCCTCTTTTCCTGAACTGCAGACTTAGTATTTCCAGTTGTCCACTGGGATATCTAGTAGGCATCCCCAGTGTAATATTGCCCCAAATCACTCTTCCCCTCAAATCTCTCAGTTTTTCCTCACAAGCTTCTTCTCTCCTGTTCTTCAATAATTCAATTAAGTCTTGTTGCTCAAATCAAAAATCCTAGGAGTCATTCTAAATACTACTTTTTGTCCTAACCCCGCCACCAGTCCATCAGCTCTTTCTTTTAGTTCTCTCCTCAAAATATAGCCTGAATTGTCACTTGATGGTATCCTCACTATCACCACCCTAGCTTAAGGCAAGTTAAGCCAGCAGCCTTGCCTCAGCTACTTCAGTTGCTTCCTAACTAGTTCTCTATTTTTGTTCTTATTGCCCTTCTGCCTACACGGTCCATTCACCACATATAGCCAAAGGGACCTTTTTATAGGGAAAATTAACATTTATCTAAAGAAGATATGGAAATGGCAAAAGGTGCATGAAAAAATGTGTTTGTTATTCAGTTCAATTCAGTCGCTCAGTCGTGTCCGACTCTTTGCGATCCTATGAATTGCAGCACGCCAGGCCTCCCTGTCCATCACCAACTCCCGGAGTTGACTCAAACTCACGTCCATTGAGTCGGTGATGCCATCCAGCCATCTCATCTTCTGTCGTCCTCTTTTCCTCCTGCCCCTAATCCCTCCCAGCATCAGAGTCTTTTCTAATGAGTCAACTCTTCGCATGAGGTGGCCAAAGTACTGGAGTTTCAGCTTTAGCATCATTTCTTCCAAAGAAATCCCAGGGCTGATCTCCTTTAGAATGGACTGGTTGGATCTCCTTGCAGTCCAAGGGACTGTCAAGAGTCTTCTCCAACACCACAGTTCAAAAGCATCAATTCTTCGGCACTCAGCCTTCTTCACAGTCCAATTCTCACATCCATACATGACCACTGGAAAAACAATAGCCTTGACTAGACGGGCCTTTGTTGGCAAAGTAATGTCTCTGCTTTTGAATATGCTATCTAGGTTGGTCATAACTTTCCTTGCAAGGAGTAAGCGTCTTTTAATTTCATGGCTGCAATCACCATCTACAATGATTTTGGAGCCCAAAAAAATAAAGTCTGACACTGTTTCCACTGTTTCCCCATCTATTTCCCATGAAGTGATGGGACCAGATGCCATGATCTTCGTTTTCTGAATGTTGAGCTTTAAGCCAACTTTTTCACTCTCCTCTTTCACTTTCATCAAGAGGCTTTTTAATTCCTCTTCACTTGCTGCCATAAGGGTGGTGTCATCTGCATATCTGAGGTTATTGATATTTCTCCCGGCAATCTTGATTCCAGCTTGTGCTTCTTCCAGCCCAGCCTTTCTCATGATGTACTCTGCGTATAAGTTAAATAAGCAGGGTGACAGTATACAGCCTTGACGTACTCCTTTTCCTGTTTGGAACCAGTCTGTTGTTCCATGTCCAGTTCTAACTGTTGCTTCCTGACCTGCATATAGGGTTCTCAACAGGCAGGTCAGGTGATCTGGTATTCCCATCTCTTTCAGAATTTTCCACAGTTTATTGTGATCCACACAGTCAAAGGCTTTGGCATAGTCAATAAAGCAGAAATAGATGTTTTTCTGGAACTCTCTTTCTTTTTCCATGATCCAGTGGATGTTGGCAATTTGATCTCTGGTTGCTCTGCCTTTTCTAAAACCAGCTTGAACATCTGGAGGTTCACGGTTCACATACTGCTGAAGCCTGGCTTGCTGAAATTTGAGCATTACTTTACTAGCGTGTGAGATGAGTGCAATTGTGTGGTAGTTTGAGCATTCTTTGGCATTGCCTTTCTTTGGGATTGGAATGAAAACTGACCTTTTCCAGTCCTTTGGCCACTGCTGAGTTTTCCAAATTTGCTGGCATATTGAGTACAGCACTTTCACAGCATCATCTTTCAGGATTTGAAATAGCTCAACTGGAATTCCATCACCTCCACTAGCTTTGTTCGTAGTGATGCTTTCTAAGGCCCACTCGACTTCACATTCCAGGATGTCTGGCTCTAGATGAGTGATCACACCATCGTGATTATCTGGGTCATGAAGATCTTTTTTGTACAGTTCTTCTGTGTATTCTTACCACCTCTTCTTAATATCTTCTGCTTCTGTTAGGTCCATACCATTTCTGTCCTTTATCAAGCCCATCTTTGCATGAAATGTTTCCTTGGTATCTCTAATTTTCTTGAAGAGATCTCTAGTCTTTCCCATTCTGTTGTTTTCCTCTATTTCTTTGCATTGATCGCTGAGGAAGGCTTTCTTATCTCTTCTTGCTATTCTTTGGCACTCTGCATTCAGATGCTTATATCTTTCCTTGTCTCTTTTGCTTTTCGCTTCCCTTCTTTTCACAGCTATTTGTAAGGCCTCCTCAGACAGCCATTTTGCTTTTTTGCATTTCTTTTCCATTGGGATGGTCTTGCTCCCTGTCTCCTGTACAATGTCACGAACCTCCGTCCATAGTTCATCAGGCACTCTATCTATCAGATCTAGGCCCTTAAATCTATTTCTCACTTCCACTGTATAATCATAAGATTTTTGATTTAGGTCATACCTGAATGGTCTAGTGGTTTTCCCTACTTTCTTCAATTTCAGTCTGAATTTGGCAATAAGGAGCTCATGATCTGAGCAACAGTCAGCTCCAGGTCTTGTTTTTGTTGACTGTATAGAGCTTCTCCATCTTTGGCTGCAAAGAATATAATCAATCTGATTTCGGTGTTGACCATCTGGTGATGTCCATGTGTAGAGTCTTCTCTTGTGTTGTTGGAAGAGGGTGTTTGCTATGACCAGTACGTTCTCTTGGCAAAACTCTATTAGCCTTTGCCCTGCTTCATTGTGTATTCCAAGGCCAAATTTGCCTGTTACTCCAGGTGTTTCTTGACTTCCTACTTTTGCATTCCAGTCCCCTATAATGAAAAGGGCATCTTTTTTGGGTTTAGTTTTAAAAGGTCTTGTAGGTCTTCATCAGATCAGATCAGATCAGTTGCTCAGTCGTGTCCGACTCTTTGCGACCCCATGAATCGCAGCATGCCAGGCCTCCCTGTCCATCACCAACTCCCGGAGTTCACTGAGACTCAGGTCCATCGAGTCAGTGATGCCATCCAGCCATCTCATCCTCTGTTGTCCCCTTCTCCCTTGCCCCCAATCCTTCCCAGCATCAGAGTCTTTTCCAGTGAGTCAACTCTTTGCATGAGGTGGCCAGAGTACTGGAGTTTCAGCTTTAGCATCATTTCTTCCAAAGAACACCCAGGGCTGATCTCCTTCAGAATGGACTGGTTGGATCTCCTTGCAGTCCAAGGGACTCTCAAGAGTCTTCTCCAACACCACAGTTCAAAAGCATCAATTCTTCGGCAGTCAGCTTTCTTCACAGAACCATTCAACTTCAGCTTCTTCAGCGTTACTGGTTGGGGCATAGATTTGGATTACTGTGATACCAAATGGTTTGCCTTGGAAACGAACAGAGATCATTCTGTCATTTTTGAGATTGCATCCAAGTACTTACTGCATTTCGGACTCTTTTGTTGACCATGATGGCTACTCCATTTCTTCTAAGAAATGCCCGAAGTAGTAGATACAATGGTCATCTGAGTTAAATTCACCCATGCCAGTCCATTTGAGTTCGCTGATTCCTAGAATGTCGACGTTCACTCTTGCCGTCTCCTGTTTGACCACTTCCAATTTGCCTTGATTCATGGACCTAACATTCCAGGTTCCTATGCAATATTGCTCTTTACAGCATCGGACCTTGCTTCTATCACCAGTCACATCCACAACTGGGTATTGTTTTTGCTTTGGTTCCATCCCTTCATTCTTTGTGGAGTTATTTCTCCACTGATCTCCAGTAGCATATTGGGCACCTACTGACCTAGGGATTTCCTCTTTAAGTATCCTATTGTTTTGCCTTTTCATACTGTTCATGGGGTTCTCAAGGCAAGAATACTGAAGTGGTTTGCCATTCCCTTCTCCAGTGGACCACATTCTGTCAGACCTCTGCACCATGACCCGCCCGTCTTGGGTGGCCCCACAGGGCATGGCTTATTTTCATTGAGTTAGACAAGGCTATGGTCCTCGTGTGATTAGATTGACTAGTTTTCTGTGATTATGGTTTCAGTGTGTCTGCCCTCCGATGCTCTCTTGCAACACCTACCGTCTTACTTGGGTTTCTCTTACCTTGGACGTGGGGTATCTCTTCACGGCTGCTCCAGCAAAGCGCAGCCATTACTCCTTACCTTGGACGAGGGGTATTTCCTCACCGCCGCCCTTCCTGACCTTCAACGTGGGATAGCTCCTCTAGGCCCTCCTGCGCCCGTGTTTGTTACTAGAGAAATGCAAATCAGAACCACATTGAGATGCCACCATACACCTACTCAGATGGCTGTAATCAAAAAGATGGACTGTTACAAGGGTCACCAAGTTAGAATCCTCATATATCTCTGCTGGGAATGTAAAACATTGCAGCTACTTTGGAAAATAGTTTGTCAGGTCTAACAAGTTTTTACCACAGAGTTATAATATGAGTTAACAACAGAGAGTTGCCATCTGACGCAACAATTTCATTTGTAGGTGTATACCTACTGAAAGTGAGAGCATATGTCCCCATCCACACAAAACCTTGTAGCATAATGTTCAGAGCAGTGTTATTTTAGCCCCAAAGGCAAAATCATCCAGATGTTTCAATTAATGAATAGCTAAATAAATAAAATATATGTTTACAAAGGAGAGTTATTTGGCCATACAAAGGATTAAAGTGCTTATTTGGCACGCACTTGTTACCATGAATTGCATTTTGACCTTGACTGATTATGTTGTGCAGCCAAGTTAACTGAATAGCCTTCTAACCTGACATTACTTGTGGCTTTTCATTTGTACTGTGATGTTTTTTTTCCTTCAGGGGCATTGGACAAGTTGTTACTGACTATGTTCATGGAGATGCAGTGCAGAAAGCTGCCAAGACAGGCCTTTTGGTGCTCTCGGCTTTCACCTTTGCTGGGCTCTGTTACTTCAACTATCATGACGTGGGCATCTGCAAAGCTGTGGCTATGCTGTGGAAGCTCTGACCTTTTAGACTTAATACCTTGAGAATTGATTGTACACCTCCTTGCCTCTGCTCTGTCATGCCATTTCAACTCACAATAAGAAGGAAAAACATTGGTGAGACAAACCTCTTCTCCTAATCACCTGATTGTTTTTAGAATTTAATCTTTGAAGAAAGATTTGAGAGAAGTTGTATCTTAAGAAGTTATAAGACTGAATTTTGTATTCTGGGGAGCTAATGGAGTGTCTCAGCTTTTCATAAGTCTCATAGTATAACTGAACATTATATATGAGCTTTTTGCCTTTTAATTGATCAAACTCTTAAAGGGAATTCAGCTTTATTACTCTCGATATCTGATCAAATGTCTGTGTTTGTGCTAGGATGATGGAGAAAGGGAAAGACTTAATTCATAAGTAAAGACTGCAGAAAATTAGGCAGTGTTTCGTTTTTGTAAACCTCCCCCTCTGTTCAGTTGATACCAGTTACTGATGGTTACATGTCTTAGGGAAATTTGAAAATTAGAAATGCTGATATTTCACATTACTGATTTCTAAATCCTAGAAAGAAGAGCCTGGAGAGCTTCTGAATGTAGAGAAGTTCCATTTAGGGAAGAGGTCCCTTTATAGATGTTTCAAATTGTTGCAGATTCTAAACCAAGACTTAATCCTCAAATGTGTTTATTTTACTTGTCCTAAAATAATCTGTCCACAAATATAAAATTATAAGTGATAAGTTGTTGTTTTCCCACTGGGAATTTCTAATGTGAAAATGTATTCCATGAAGGTAATTTTTTAAAAAAATAAAATGCTGCATAATAAAAATTTATTCTACTCTTTTATGTCTTAATTGTTCCTAGTTTTATTTGGTAGAACTGAGTGTCTGTTACATATATGGCTCTGAAGCAGGACTGTATTTCCTTTAATTTCTTTCTGAGTTTAGCAGATAGGTAAGTTAGACACAAAGTACTGTAATACAGAAAAGACTTTCATATAATAGGCAGAAATATACTGAGTATAAGTAGTTTGGTATGAGGAGACTAAGATTAAGTAGTAGGAATTAAAATTAGGTCCAGATTATGGTGTTCTGTGAATGCCATCCTTTATATTCAAATTATATACTGTATGCAGTTAGTCTGGTCTAAGGAATGAGTGTAAGGCAGGATGGTTTCATCTAGCAACATAGATTAAATGGGACTGGGTGCATTTCATTCACTGAGGACCTTACTCCACAAACTGCTGAAGGGGAGGTGGCTAGAAGGGTAAGTGTTCATGCTGGAGGTTAAAGATGAGGTCCCCTTAACATGCTTACAGTCTTGTAGGAGATTCAGATGTGTATTAAGGATTTAGGAAGAGGTGGTTAATTCTGTCTGGGGGCAGGTTAAAGGTTTCAGAAGCGGGTGGTGCCTGAATAGTAGTGCTTTGTCAAAGAGTGGTGGTGGTGGGCTGGTCTGTCTTGGTGGGGAGGAGTATTTTTTATTACTGGCTTTCTTCAGAGTTGGTGGCTCATGATGATGATAAAAAGCAGACTGACCTTTAGTCTGTTTCATTATTGTTTTAAAATCTCTATAGACAGTGTTCCCCTTAAAGTCATTTCTCCATCCCCACCTAGCCCCCAGTACCCGACTGCTGTAAAATGGAATGGAGAAATGGAGTTTTCCATAGAAGCGAAATGGGAGCGCAGTAACTGAGTAATGTGGGAATCTTGTAGCTATCACCAGTACCATCAGATCCTAGTTGGATCGACTGAGTGACTGAACTGAACTGAATGCTGATGGGCTAGTTAGGTGATGATTGAATGTTAGAGTCGAGGCTGCTTGGGTAACGCCTGCCCCTAGTCCTGCTCAGTTTTGTTATTAGGTTGGAGCTCACCTATCACTTTGGAAAATCAATGGGTTGCTATGAACCACTGTAGAGGGAAGATGAGGCCGGGGCTGACAGCAGTAGGAAGTTTCTGAGGTTAAGCAGGACGTGATAAGAATTGTGCTTCAGAGAGAATTCAGGTGTCATCAGGAAGGTCGGTGAACTGGAGGCAGAAGGGTGTGTGACAAGATAGATGTGGAAGACAGTGGTGGTGGAAAGTAGGAGTCACTTTCAAAGGTAGAAGTCAACATTCATTTGTTTGATAGGTGTTAAGTAGCTTCTATAATTGGCACCATGCCTGGTACTGTGGCAAAAGAGGTAGGAATTTTTTTTTTAAGAGGTAGGAATTTATCTCAGAAGGAACTCATAGACTAGTTGGGACAACAGATAAATGATTGCAATACAGTGTAATATGTGCAATAATAAAGTACATTGAATGGGGATATAACAAAGGAAACAATTTGCTTGCAAGTTTCCTGGGAGACAGAAGAGTCTTGACCTGGATTCTGAAAGATGAGGACTTGATACGTGGCCAAGGAAGCTGGGTGACTGGAGGATGGATGGCAGATAAACAAGATGGCACGTGATTTGGTCCAACTGCACCAGAGACTGACTGTAGTGCCTTCTGTGCCATGGTAAGTAACTGAGACCACCTTGAGAACACCCGAGTCACGGAAGATTGTAAATTATGCCGAAGACAGGATCACATGTTTATTGCAAATAGGTTGTGCTGGCAGCTGTGAATTTGAGGGAGGTAACAGGTTATTTCAGTGATCCAGAAAATATAATAAATTCTGAAGGCCATAGTAGAGTGAAAAGAAATTCAAGACATATTTAGAACTTAGAATCAGTAAGAATTATACTGGCATGTGAAAAGAGGGAGGGAGGCTATACTCAACTTTTTCATTATGAAAAATGAGAATCAGTGTCATTAAATTTTGAAGGAAAATTAGATATGGTAGCGGAGGGGCTTCCCTGGTGGCTCAGATGGTAGTCTGCCTGCAATGCCGGGGACCCACGTTCAATTCCTGGGTTGAGATTCCCTGGAGAAGGGCATAGCAACCCACTCCAGTGTTCTTACCCGGAGAATTTCATGGACAGAGGAGCCTGGTGGGCTACAGTCCTTGGGGTTACAAAGAGTCAAACATGACTGAGTGACAGTTTTAACTCATTCATTGGAGGGATAGGTCACTAAGTTTTTGATTTGTGAGATACCCAGGAAAAGAGATTTTGTAGACTTGGCATTTTTTGTCAATATGACAGACTAAATTTTAGGTATTACTTTGCTATGACACACATGTTGAATACCTTTTACAATGTGGCTGAGCTTGCAATAGCTGTTGAACAATACTAAAATTACTCTTTTATCAGCAAGGGGAAGAAAGGCAGTTAGATTTTAATTGGAACAGTTACTTATAAAAGAAGCAGACAAACAATATAGAAGGCAATGAGCTTATGTGGTTCCTAATTTTGAGTAAGCATCACTAAAACACACATCAACAAGAATGGTTTAAAGGAATGAAGTTAGAGGTTAGGTTAGTAAAGAAAGAAAAGTCCTGTTGAACATCTGTATCCCACAGTACAGCTCTGGGATATTTTAAAGTTTCAGCTCATAGAGTGTTTTAGCTAATCGAACTACAAAGAATACAAAACATACCTAATTATTTTTAGTATCTCTCCTTTCATGAGGTAAGAAAATAACATTACAGTCATCCAAGACACTCCAAAGAAAGTTTAGATATAAAAGACCTCTTAACAATTCTGTTATTCTGAATTTAAGCCTTTTGAGCTTAGGAAATAAAAAGAAACAGCCTATCAGAGAATATTGGTTATTAAAAATAAGCTTAAGTCAAAGATACCAAAATACAAGAAAACATTTTGCTTTAGAGTGACAATATACACAACAGGAAACTTAGAAGTGAAGAACTTTTGCAAAGACTAATTCAAGAGAATGATAAAGGCGTAAATACTATATTTAAAGATAAATCTTATTTTCTACTACTAATTTTGCCTGTAAAAATAATTTATAAGGCCTTTTTACTTACTAATCTTCATATATCTTCATATATTATGATTATATACATATACAAATATATATTTAAAGCTTTAGCCTTTAGCTTTAAATTTTGATTTTAGCATGTTTCACAAACATTATTTTGTTAAATTTTCTACCTTCATGAACTGTAAAAATTCCCTTGAGAAATAGACAAATATCCATTTTTTCAAATTTATGTATATTTTTATTGCACCTACTATATCTAGTGTGTATATATATATCTGCTTCATCTTTTTATTTTTAATGGATGGTATGCTACAGTTGTAAAGCAATAAGATTTGAGGAAACACTGAGAATTTTGCTTTTTGCTAAATGGTAGCAAGTTGAACAGCAATCAAAAAATATAGAAGGTTTTAGTTAAAAGTTATTGCTGCTTTCTCTACCTGAATTAAAAAAAAATCAGTTGTCATCTAATACAATTTTATATTGTATATACAGAAATATGGATGTCTGAAAAAGTCATGACTATAAACTCCCACTGAGGGGGCAGGTAGGAGACAAAGATGAATTCTGAGCTGCTACTAAGAGTATTCCTGTTTTTTCACCATGGGGCAGGGCAGGGAACTGAGGTTACCTGACCTTGTTTGGGGATGTGGGTTGGTTTGTTTTTAGTTTCATTACTTGTTATCTCTAGGAGACTGGGAGCCAGTGATCCTCTTATTCTGCTACAGTCTTTAAACAGTCTTTAAAGAACAAAAAGCAAGGGCCGCCAAAACTTAAATCTTTCTTGACTTCCTATTTTATTCTCTAATGGTTCATGTTTTTAGATATCTATATGTATCTATTCTGTTTCTTGGATAAAAGATTTTGCCAAGGATCAAAAGAAGAAACCCTAGAATTTAAATGGGGAGTGCTATATATCACAATGGGTTTCTTCCCAAACTGACAGTGTTTAGGTTTTAAGCAAAATAAAGTGTCAGTTAATGTGAAATTCACTCACGAAGACTTGAGATTTTTGCTTTATGAAAACAGAGAATTAAAATTCTTTTATGCCAAAAATGTGCATTCAGAGTCCATGAACCATGCTCTGTTTTTATTTAGGGATAGACTGTCAGACCCCGTTCTCCCATTTCTTGGTAGAAACATGGTATAGAGTGCATCTCTTGGCTTCCTGCTGGTGCGCAGGACACCACTGCACAGCCCACTCACAGTGCCTACCAGCCCTCTCTAGGACATGATCTCTTCTGGTTCTGTTCTACACTTACTTCATATCCTGTGCTTGATGGGAGTGTGTGACATGCTGCTCTGACACTATTCAATTAGCGTTTGTCTTTATACCGGTGCCCTTGCTTACTGCATATGTCGCTTACAGCAGCAGTTTAAGGGGCTCTGCAGGGCTGGAGAAACCATGCATTCAGGAGGCCTGTGGGCAGTGGATAACAGACCAGTTACATGCCTTATGAAGGTAGTCAGGAGACATCTGTAGGCTTGCTTCTCCACATTCTGATACCGTGAACTAATGGGAACAAGGTCTAGGGGGCCTTGGTGTGCTAATGGGCTCCCCAGGTGGCTCAGTGGGTAAAGAAACTGCCTACAGTCCAGGAGATGCCAGAGATATGGGTTCGATTCCTGGGATGGGAAGTTCCCCTGGAGGAGGGCATGGCAACCCACTCCAGTATTCTTGCCTAGAGAATCCCATGGACAGAGGAACCTGGTGGGCTCAGTCCATAGGTTGCAAAGAGCCAGACATGACTAAAGCGACTGAGTGCAGCACAATATCTAGTTTAGTCTTAATTATCCATCTAGTTATAACCTTTAATCATAGCAATAAATTTTTGTGCTGTTAAAGACAGACGGTGACTTAAGTGACCATAGAAGGCAGGTGACTTAAGAACTGATGTACATCAGTAAACACTCATGTTAAAAGGACATAGGAACATTCTACTAAATAATTGATGGTCAATTTATAATGTATAAAAATACTTTAAAGTATTTTTGATTGGTGACCAATGTTTTCTATTCTCTGTCTTACTTAGAAATTATCCAGGTATCCAAGGATGATGTACTATTTACCTTAAAGAATTGTTGTTCCGTTGCTAAGTCATGTCTGATTCTTTGCAACCCCAACTCTGTCCTCCACTATTTCCTGGAGTTTGCTCAAATTCATGTCCATTGTGGAGAAGACAATGGCACCCACTCCAATACTCTTGCCTGGAAAATCCCGTGGACGGAGCAGCCTGGTAGGCTGCAGTCCATGGGGTCGCTAAGAGTCGGACACAGCTGAGTGACTTCACTTTCACTTTTCACTTTCATGCATTGGAGAAGGAAATGGCAACCCACTCCAGTGTTCTTGCCTGGAGAATCCCAGGGACAGAGGAGCCTGGTGGGCTGCCATCTATGGGGTCACACAGAGTCGGACACGACTGAAGTGACTTAGTAGCAGCAGCATGTCCATTGAGTCAGTGATGCTATCTAACCATCTCATCTTTTGCCACCCTCTTCTCCTTTTGCTTCAGTCTTTCCCAGCATCACAGTCTTTTCTGCTGAGTCAGCTCTTTGCACCAGGCTGTCAGAGTATTGGAACTTGAGCTTCAGCATCAGTCCTTCAAATGAGTATTCAGGGTTGATTTAAGGATTGATTGGTTTGATCTCCTTGCTGTCCAAGGGACTCTAAAGAATCTTCTCAAGCACCACAATTTGAAAGCATCAATTCTTTGGCACTCAGCCTTCTTTATGATCCAATTCTCACCATACATGACTACTGGAAAAACCATAGCTTTGACTATATGGACTTTTGTTGGCAAAGTGATGTCTCTGCTTTTTAATATGCTGTCTAGATTTGTCATAGCTTTTCTTTCGAGGAGCAAGCCTCTTTTAATTTCATGACTGCAGTCACTATCCACAGTGATTTTGGAGTCCCCCAAAATAAAGTCTGTCACTGTTTCCATTTTTCCCCCATCTGTTTGCCTTGAAGGGATGGGAACAGATCTTCATTTTTTGAATGTTGAGTTTTAAGCCAGCTTTTTCACTCCTCTTTCACCCTCATCAAGAGGCTCTTTAGTTCCTCTTCACTTTCTGCCATTAGGGTGGTATCATCTGCATGTCTGAGGTTGCTGATATTTCTCCTGGCAATCTTGAGTCAGGCTTGAGCTTCATCCAGCCCAGCATTTCACATGCTGTACTCTGCATAGAGGTTAAATAAGCAGGGTGACAATGTACAGCCTGGACGTACTCCTTTCCCAATTTGAAACCAGTCCATTGTTCCATATCTTGTTCTAACTGTTGCTTCTTGACCTGCATACAGGTTTCTTAGAAGGCAGGTAAGATGGTCTGGTATTCCCATCTCTTTCAGAATTTTCCACAGTTGTGATCCACACAGTCAAAGGCTTCAGCATAGTCAATGAAGCAGAAGTAGATGTTTTTCTGGAATCCACTTGCTTTTTCTATGATCCAACAGATGTTGGCAATTTGATCTCTGGTTTCTCTGCCTTTTCTGAATCCAGCTTGTACAGCGGGAAGTTCTCAGTTCACAGACTGTTGAAGCCTAGCTTGAAGGATTTTGAGCATTACATTACTAGCATGTGAAATGAGGGCAATTGTGCAGTAATTTGAACATTCTGCGGCATTGCCTTTCTTTGGGATTGGAATGAATACTGACGTTTTCCAGTCCTGCGGCCACTGCTGAATTTTTCAAATTTGCTGGCATAATGTGTGCAGCACTTTTACAACATCATCTTTTAGGATTTGAAATAGCTCAACTGGAATTCCATCACCTCCATTAGCTTTGTTTGTCATGATGCTTCCTAAGGCCCACTTGGCTTCACATTCCAGGATGTCTGGCTCTCGGTGAGTGATCACACCATCGTGATTATCCAGGTCATTAAGATCTTTTTTGTACAGTTCTTCTGTGTATTCTTGCCACCTCTTCTTAATATCGTCTGCTTCTGTTAGGTCTATACCATCTCTGTCCTTTATGTGTCCATCCTTGCATGAAATATTCCCTTGATATCTCTCATTTTCCTGAAGAGATCTCTAGTATTTCTCATTCTGCTTGCTTTCCTCTATTTCTTTGCATTGATCACTGAGGAAGGCTTTCTTATCTCTCCTTGCTTTTCTCTGGAAGTCTGCATTCCGATGGGTGTATCTTCCCTTTTCTCCTTTGTCTTTTGCTTCTCTTCTTTTCTCAGCTATTTTTAAGGCCTCCTTAGACAGCCATTGTGCCTTTTTTCATTTCCTCTTCTTGGGGATGGTTTTGATCACTGCCTCTTAAACAGTGTTACGAACCTCCATTCGTAGTTCTTCAGGCGCTCTATCAGATCTAATCCCTTGAATCTATTTGTCACTTCCACTGTACAGTCATAAGGGATTTGCTTTAGGTTATACCTGAATGGCCTAGTGGTTTTCCCTACTTTCTTAGATTTGAGCCTGAATTTTGCAATAAGGAGCTTGGTAATATGAGCCACAATAAGCTTGGTCTTGTTTTTTCTGACTGTGTAGGGCTTCTCCATCTTTGGCTGAAAAGAATATAATCCGTGTGATTTCAATATTGACCAGCTGGTGATGTCCATGTGTAGAGTTGTCTCTTGTGCTGTTGGAAGAGAGTGTTTGCTCTGACCAGTGCATTCTCTTGGCAAAACTGCTTTGCTTCATTTTGTACTCCAAGGTCAAACTTGCCTGTTACTCCAGGTATCTCTTGGCTTCTTACTTTTTCATTCCAGTCCCCTCTGATGAAAAGAACATCTTTGTTTGGCGTTAGTTCTAGAAGGCCTTGCAGGTCTTCATAGAACAATTCACCTTCATCTTCTGTGGCATCAGTGGTTGGGGCATAGACTTAGATTACTGTGATATTGAATGTTTTGCATTGGAAGTGAACCAGGATCATTCTGTTGTTTTTGAGACTGCACCCAAGTACTGCATTTTGGACTCTTTTGTTGACTATGAGAGCTACTCCATTTCTTCTAAGGGATTCTTGCCCACAGTAGTAGATATAATGGTCATCTGAATTAAATTTGCCCATTCCCATCTGTTTCAGTTTACTGATTCCTAAAATGTTGATGTTCACTCTTGCCATCTCTGTTTAATGGCACTTCCAATTACCTTGATTAGTGGAAAAAACATTGCAGGTTCCTATGCAATACTGTTCTTTACAGCACTGGACTTTGCTTTCACCACCAGACACATCCACAACTGGGCAGTGTTTCTGCTTTGGCTCAGCCTCTTCATTCCTTCTGGAGCTATTTCTCTGCTCTTTTCAGTAGCATATTGGACACTTACAGACCTGGGGGGTTCATCTTTCAGTGTTATATCTTTTTGACTTTTCTGTTCATGGGGTTTTCAAGTCAAGAATGCTGAAGTGGTTTGCCATTCCCTTCTCCATTGGACCACATTTTGTCAAAACTCTCCACCCTGACTCATCAGTCTTTTGTGGACCTACATGGCATAGCTCATAGTTTTTATTTGGAAATTTGTGTGTATATACATATTTGTCTATTTGGTCTATTCCAAATTTTGGAAAGACCCTGATTCTGGGAAAGGTTGAAGGCAAAATGAGGAGAGGATGACAGAGCATCAGTTCAGTTCAGTTGCTCAGTTGTGTCAGACTCTTTGCGACCCCATGAACTGCAGCACGCCAGGCCTCCCTGTCCATCACCAACTCCCGGAGTCCACCCAAACCCATGTCCACTGAGTTGGTGATGCCATCCAACCATCTCATCCTCTGTCATCCCCTTCTCCTCTTACCCTCAATCTTTCCCAGCATCAGGGTGTTTTCAAATGAGTCAGCTCTTTGCATCAGGTGGCCAAAGTATTGGAGCTTCAGCTTCAGCATGAGTCCTTCTAATGAATATTCAGGACTGATTTTCTTTAGGATGGACTGGTTGGATCTCCTTGCAGTCCAAGGGACTCACAAGAGTCTTCTCCAACACCACAGTTCAAAAGCATCAATTCTTCGGCACTCAGCTTTCTTTATAGTCCAACTCTCACATCCATACATGACCATAACCTTGACTAGATGGACCTTTGTTGGCAAAGTAATGTCTCTGCTTTTTAATATGCTGTCTAGGTTGGTCATAACTTTCCTTCCAAGGAGTAAGGATCTTTTAATTTCATGACTGGAATCACCATATGCAGTGATTTTGGAGCCCCAAAAAATAAAGTCAGCCACTGTTTCCACTGTTTCCCCATCTATCTGCCATGAAGTGATGGGACCAGATGCCATGATCTTCATTTTCTGAATGCTGAGCTTTAAGCCAACTTTTTCACTCTCCTCTTTCACCTTCATCAGGAGACTCTTTAGTTATTCTTCACTTTCTCCCATAAGGGTGGTGTCAAGATGGCTAAATAGCATCACTGACTCAACGGACATAAATTTGAGCAAACTCTGGGATATAGTTAAGGACAGGGAAGCTGGCATGCTGCAGTCCATGCAATTGCAAAGAGTCAAACACAATTTAGTGACTGAACAACAACAACATATGCATTCTCTTGACAGTGATTAATTGTATATTTTTGTAATGTTTATTATTTTGGCAATGAATATATATTCCAGTTAGAACAATAGCTTAACAAAATAGAACGACAATGCATGGGTAGTATGTCTCTATCTTCCTACTGGGGTTTGGCCTCTTCCTACTCTTCATTCTTTGATGAAACTGGATAGTGGTTTCAATAGTGTGTGAACGCAGGCTGATGATCTTAATCTTTTGTTTTTAGGCTAAATAGTGTTGGTATCTGGAGCCTCCTTCATCTTTACTCTCCAGAAAGTGTGTTCACTTATTCATTTGAGCACTGGGGATAGACATGGAGACAAATATGTTGGTATTGTGTAAAATTTTTTTTAATTATTTGTTTATTATTTGTTTATTTTTGGCTGTACTGGGTATTCGTTGCTGCATGAGAGCTTGCTCTAGTTTCCGCAAGCAGAGGCTACTCTTTGCTGCAGTGTGCAGGCTTCTCATCGTGGTGGCTTCTCTTGTTGCAGAGCGCCAGCTCTAGGCGCCTGGGCTCAGTAGTTGTGGCACATGAGCTTAGTTGCCACATGGCATGTGGGATCTTCCTGGACCAGGGATTGAACCCATGTCCCCTGCATTGGCAGGCAGATTATTAACTACTGGACCACCAGGGAATTTGGTACTGTTTGACATGTTAAGTGATGGTGTAATGGAGGAAAAAAAAAAAAAGTGTTGTATAACCACAAGTGAGAGAATGGGGTCAACACACAAAGAAAGTCTAAAAACATTGGTTACGTGAAAATCCCTTTTGTTCTGCTGAGCAAGTAATGATTGGGAAATATAGATGTGAGCCCAAGTTTGGGAGCAAAGATTGAGGGGAATCAAAAATTGTTCCAAAAAGTAAAATAAGGAGAATTTGAAGTTTCTAGGACTAATCCAGAAGAGACTTGGGAAAGAGAAGAGAACAGAGGGACAGATGAGAAAAGAGGTGGTGAGATGGTGTGAGGCCGGGATCTGGGGACAATAGGGTTACAGTAGCCAGAGGGGAAAAAAAAATCCTGATTGTGGATGACCAACAGATGGACAAGGTTATTCGTGTGCAATTTGTTGTTTTTTTTCTTTTTCATTTTGACAGCATGATTCATTCTTTTGTCCCTCACACTTTTTTTGGTAATGTTGCTAGAGACATAGAGACTATGTCTTGAAAAAATATTAGTGGTTTGTTTTATTTTATTTTGGATATTTTATATCAGGAGTAAATTTCTATCAGGATCAAAGCAATATCCTTATTCCAGAGCACATGCTAGATGCCAAGATGATCCACAAACTGTATCAATTCACTGGAAGAAGGCGTCTGGAGCCACAAATGACTATGAGAGTGTAAACCTCCTAGGAATTTGCAGAACTCCTTGGAGTAGATGTGGAGATCTAATATTCTATGCAATGGAGTTCCACAATGTGGAATACTAGATCTCAGGAAAACCTCAGGTGACATCCAGGTTACACTATGCAAAACCCCTGTTCAGTGTTCCTTCATGTTTGTTGAATTCAAGTTCAGCCTTATGCATTGAGCTTTCTCATTACTTAGAAGGTATGATTTGAATGAGCTCCTAGACCTAGCCTACCTGGACTATCTCCTCTCTGACCTCAAAGCCTTACCTGCAACTCTCTTCACTCTTCTAGTCTAGAAAGCACAAATGAGGCATTGTTTCAGCAAAGTCCTATCTACTTTACAGGATTGCCATAGAGATTTTAAAAGATGTTAAAATAGTTAGGGCATTTAAAAATGCTATACCAATATAGACATTCGTTACTGTGTTATTGTTTTTATTTCTAATAAAGATGATCAGTTCAATTCAGTTACTCAGTTGTGTCCGACTCTTTGCGACCCCATGAATCGCAGCACGCCAGGCCTCCTTGTCCATCACCAACTCCCGGAGTTCACTCAGACTCACGTCCATCGAGTCAGTGATGCCATCCAGCCATCTCATCCTCTGTTGTCCCCTTCTCCTCCTGCCCCCAATCCCTCCCAGCATCAGAGTCTTTTCCAATGAGTCAACTCTTCGCATGAGGTGGCCAAAGTACTGGAGTTTCAGCTTTAGCATCTTTCCTTCCAAAGAAATCCCAGGGCTGATCTCATTTAGAATGGACTGGTTGGATCTCCTTGCAGTCCAAGGGACTCTCAAGAGTCTTCTCCAACACCACAGTTCAAAAGCATCAATTCTTTGGCACTCAGCTTTCTTCACAGTCCAACTCTCACATCCATACATGACCACAGGAAAAACCATAGCCTGACTAGACGAACCTTTGTTGGCAAAGTAATGTCTCTGCTTTTGAATATGCTATCTAGGTTGGTCATAACTTTCCTTCCAAGGAGTAAGCGTCTTTAATTTCATGGCTGCAATCACCATCTACAGTGATTTTGGAGCCAAAAAAAATAAAGTCAGCCACTGTTGCCACTGTTTCCCCATCTATTTCCCATGAAGTGGTGGGACCAGATGCCATGATCTTCATTTTCTGAATGTTGAGCTTTAAGCCAACTTTTTCACTCTCCTCTTTCACTTTCATCAAGAGGCTTTTGAGTTCCTCTTCACTTTCTGCCGTAAGGGTGGTGTCATCTGCATATCTGAGGTTATTGATATTTCTCCCGGCAATCTTGATTCCAGCTTGTGTTTCTTCCAGCCCAGCGTTTCTCATGATGTACTCTGCATAGAAGTTAAATAAGCAGGGTGACAATATACAGCCTTGACGTACTCCTTTTCCTATTTGGAACCAGTCTGTTGTTCCATGTCCAGTTCTAACTGTTGCTTCCTGACCTGCATACAGATTTCTCAAGAGGCAGATCAGGTGTTCTGGTATTCCCATCTCTTTCAGAATTTTCCACAGTTTATTGTGATCCATACAGTCAAAGGCTTGGGCGTAGTCAATATGATAGTAAACATTAAAAAATTGTACCTATAATTATATACCAGGTACACTATGAATTTTCTCATTTAATACTCATAACATTTCTGTGAGTGTCTCTATGAGACAGGAAGTAGTATTTTTCTTCTCATTTTAGGGATGATAATAATTACCTAGAGCCAAGAATTGAACACAGTTCTACAGGACTAGAAAATTGTCCTTTTAATGAGCTAAATAATAAATACAGATTAATAACTGGTGTTTTAGAAACTAAATCGGTGATGCTACTTCCCTGGTGGTCCAGTAGCTGAGACTCGGTGCTCCCAGTGCAGGGGGCCTGGGTTTGATCTGTGTTCATTGAACTTGATCCCACATCTTTAGCTGCAACTACAGATACCACATGCTTCAATGAAGATGGAATATCATGCATGCCATGACTAAGTCCGACACAGCCAAATAAAAAAAATTGGTGAGAAATACAAACAACTCTACAGAAAAATGAGCAATGGTTAAAGATAGACAAATAGTTTTTAAATATATGAAAATCGCAACAGCTTTACTTAATAATAAAACCATGATTAAATACCATAGCACTTATGTGATTACCAAAGACGAGAAAGCTTAATAACACCTGGTGAAGTTCATAGCAGCAGGTAGAAAAGCAGAAAAGGTGAAGTAAACCAATCAGCTTGATGAGGATCTTGTGAGAAAGAGGGGCTAGAGCCATTTCTGTCAGGTTCTGTTCAACAAGTAAGTTCACAGAAAAAAAGAGAGATCCTGCCACCCCAGGAGCTCATAGTCTGGTGGGAGGACACAGATACATAAGTGAAAGTGCGTGATACAGACTGTGAAAAGAGTACGTTCACAAGGTAAGTCTGAGGAGAAAGGATAGAGAATGGGATTCCCACAGCATTTAGTTTTCCCACACAGCATTTTAAAGTTACCGTGTGGGAAAGCGTTAAGAGCAAAGCTCCCAGACCAGCCCATTGAAAGATGCCTAGGGATTTCCTTGGTGGTCCAGTGGTTAGAATTTTTTGCTTCCACTGCAGGGCGTGTGGGTTCCATCTGTGCTCAGGGAACAAGATCTGACATGCTTTGTGGCCAAAAATAAATAAATATATAAGTTGGTTTTGTTCAGTTGCTCAGCCGTGTCCGACTCTTGCTACCTCATGAACTGCAGCATGCCAGGCTTCCCAGTCCACCATCTCCCGGAGCTAGAAGTTAACCCAGCTCTAAAGATTGATTCTATATGAATTTAATTGTGCTTATATATATCCTTCGGAGAAGGCAATGGCACCCCACTCCAGCACTCTTGCCTGGAAAATCCCATGGATGGAGGAGCCTGGTGGGCTGCAGTCCATGGGGTTGCACAGAGTCGGACACGACTGAGCGACTTCCCTTTCACTTTTCACTTTCATGCATTGGAGAAGGAAATGGCAACCCACTCCAGTGTTCTTGCCTGGAGAATCCCAGGGACGGGGGAGCCTGATGGGCTGCGGTCTATGGGGTCGCACAGAGTCGGACACGACTGAAGTGACTTAGCAGCAGCAGCATATATATCCTTGATGGGTAAGTTTTGTTATTGGCATATAATGTAAAGCTTTCCTGACAAAAATGTGTATGTTTTGTATTTTCCCTCTGCTTTTCCAGCCATGCTTCCTAGTTTAAAAGGAAAAAAAACGCGGACTTCCCTGGTGATCCAGTGGTTGGAGAACCACCTTGACATTTCGATCCTCGGTCCAGGAAGATCCCACATACTGCGGGACAACCAAGTCGGTGGCTACAACTACTGAGGCCGTACACTCTAGGACCCATGGTCCACAGCAGAAGAAGCCCCTGAAGTGAGAAGCCAGCACGCTGCGATGAAGAGTGGCTGCAGCTCTTCGCAGTTAGAGAAAGTCATGTGCAGCAGTGAAGACCTAGCACAGCCATAAATAAATAAATATTAAAAATAGAAAAAATGCAACTATTCTTAGAAGCCAAGTGAAATGCAGTAGAGTCATATTTTCAAGAGTAGCAAAAGAGAACAATCTCTCTTGAGATTTGACAAGTCTTGAGATTTGACTCAATCTTGCATAGTTTTTTTTTTTTTTACTCCCAGAAAATACCTACTAATCAGTTTTCCCTCTTCTGCAAAAATAAGTAAGCACTTTTATAAGTTGGACTTTAGTATCAGCATTATGTCTGTGAAACAGCTCTCTGGGAGAACCTTAAAAAGGATGTGAAAGCAAAAGAGCTGTCTCTAAGTTAAATTTACATTTTATGATAATTTAGGAATTTTCTGTTCGTGTTTCACTTACGCAGCTGGATTTTGACACTTTTAGGGCTGGGGTCACATGTCAGGTACTTTTGTATTCCCATTCCTCACTCAGAGAAAAGCTGTGGAATGAATGAACAAGCTGGCTTCTATAGCTTCTCTCTCTTTTCTTTTACCAGCAAATGAGCAGTGCACGCCTGTGTGGAAGGAGTTTTTAAGCAGAACTCATGCATTGTGCAGCCACTGAATGATCAACAGATGCTCAAAAATACTGTGACATTGTAAATAAATATTTTTTGCAGTGGCAGCTGTTCTGACAAAAAAAAAAAAAAACCCTAGACATTAAAAAAAAGCTAGACGTGATTGCCAAAGAATGCAGAAAAGTAAGATAAGTTGTGCCCAGCAGTTAATTTATAAAAATGACTGAGTGAAAACACTAGGTCAATGCCATTGTAATAAAAGCTGTCTTAGACATGAAAGGCATGTCATGCCAGGCATAGCCACAAGGGGGTGCACCAAAGTCAGTCTGAAGGAAGAGAAAAGTGTTCTTGGCTCAATCGTGTCTGATTCTTTGTGACCCCATGGACTGTAACCTGCCAGGCTCCTCTCTGTCCATGGAATTCTCCAGGCAAGAGTACTAGTGAGGGTAGCCAGCCATTCCCTTCTCAGGGGATCTTCCCCGGCCCAGGGATACGAACCCAAGTCTTTTGCATTGCAGGCAGATTCTTTACCATCTGAGCCACCAGGGAAGCCTGAAGGAAGAGAGGAGGGGAGGAAAAGCACAGGTCACAGTTTTTGTTATGTTTTGTGTGGAAAAAGCAAGGCAGAGAAAGGCAAACAAATTAGGATATCTGAGTAATTCCAGCGAACTTTGGGGGACAGGGCTGTCCCTGTTGTCTGGTATCTGATCTTGGGAAGATTTAGGGCAGGGGAAATGCTGGCCCTGTGTGTGACTGCTGGCTAAAGGAGGTGGCTGGTGGTGCGAAGTTTGAATTGGTTGGTGTATAGGAAAGCTGGGCTCACCAACCAACATACTGTTTCCTGTCTCAGGAATTAGCAAGCCCTAAAGGGCAGTCCCTTCCCCAGCCAGCAAAGCCCCCAAAGATGTCAAAACCTCATAAGATATAGAACATAAGTATAATTAATGCATAAAATCCAAGAGCTTAAAAGAAATGTTATGACAAGTATATAAATGAGAAATTTTTACTTATACCCGTTAATGTGATACTGCTTTAGGCGTTGTATTAAATCTGTAAGTTAACTTGAAAAGCAATGCCATCTTCACTACAGTTACTCTTCTTGTCCATGAGTATTTCTCTGTTTCAGGGTTCCTTTATTTCTTTTTATTTCTTTTAATAAGTTTTATAAATTTTCTCTGAGTAGATTTTATTATCTAAGTTATATTATTCCCACTATATTCCTTCTTACTATTATAAATAGGATTAAAAGAGAAGAAAAAATTTTTCTTACTTATATCACTTGTATATTAAAGTGAAATTATTTTTTGTGGCTGTATGTATTGTCATATATTGCAAATTTGCAGAGTTAATTTATTGGGATGGCCCAAATGTTCATTCAGTTTTTCTCTAAGATATCAAAAACCTAAATGAAACTTTAGGCCAACCCAGTATTATCTTTAATAGATCTTTAGTTTAAAAAACTTTTTGCTATAAAAACTTGAAAACTTATATTAGTACCCATCACCCAGGCTCAACAATTACTGAAATTTTACCTTATTTCTTCTATTTCCCCTCTCCCATACATTCAGGTCCTTCAGTTCCACTTAAGATGCTCAATAAATTTCCTGTAAATTTTTTCTGGCTCCAGCAAAGTTATTCACATATGGAAAGTTTCTGAATCTCTGGAGTACTTTTTTCCTTTCTCATGTTTTATTGTGCTGTTTTGTTTTTTAATACTTTCCATGCTAACTTTTTGTCTCTGTTCCCAACTTTGAACATAGTGGTATCTATTTAGATTCAGAGTCAACAAAAGAAGGGAGATAATCCTAAAACTGGAGAAGGAAATGGCAGCCCACTCCAGTGTTCTTGCCTGGTGAATCCCATCCCATGGACAAAAGAGCCTGGTGGGCTATAGTCCATGGAGTTGCAAGAGTTGGACACGGCTTAGCAACTAAACCAAACCAACCAGTGAGTGAGGACTGCCTTTTGCTCTGATTTCTGCCCAATGGCATGGCAATGGAATCTTCCTTTAACATCTGTATTTAGAGGGCAGATTGGTATGGCAGCCTCTTTTCTCAGTTCCCAGCAACTTTTCACTTAGTATACTTCCGCTCTGTTGAAGCTGCATCTCTCCCTTACTCCTTTTGCCTGCTGTTCTATGAGTCTCTAGTACATGAGGAATTGTGGTTTTTAAAAAGTGCTGCCAAAGTAAGGTATTTCCCTGTTTCCTCTTCTAACTCTAAATCATGCACAACAAAACAAAAAGCCCCACCTCTAGGTATGAGTATTTTTTCTTTTTCTTTCTAGAATTATTTATTTATTATTGGCTGCACTGGGACTTCGTTGCTTCATGAACATTTTCTCTTGTCGCAATGCACCAGCTTTTCATTGCTGTGGCTTCTCTTGTGGAGCATGCGCTCTGGGTGCTTCAGTTGCTTTGCGGCATGTGGGACCTTCCTAGACAAGGGCTCAAACCGATTCCTCTGCATTGACACGTGGATTCTTAACCACTGGACCACAGGGAAAACCCTGATTTTTTTGTGGGGGAGGTTGGTGGTGGTGTGGAGAATGGTGATCTTTTAAAAAATTTATTTATTTTAGTTGGATAATAATTACTTTACAATATTGTCAAGGTTTTTGCCATACTTCAACATGAATCGGCCACAGGTACATGATAACCCCATTGTGAAACCCCTCCCATCTCCTTCTCTACCTCATCCCTCTGGGTTGTCCCAGACCACCTGCTTTGGGTGCCCTGCTTCATGCATCGAGCTTGCACTGGTCATCTATTTTACATATGGTAATGTACATGTTTCAATGCTATTCTCTGAAATCATCCCACCCTCACCTTCTCCCACAGAGTCCAAAAGTCTGTTCTTTTTTTTTTTCCAGATCAACATCTTACACTTTATAATACACTCACAAATTTTTACACAAATATGTTTACAAGTACAAAAAGGCAAAGAACCTCAAAGAATCGAAGTAACTGTATCATCGACTGCATTCAGTAGAGTTAGTACTGTTGTCCCCCTTCTTCATCTTCTAAATCCAGATTCTGCGTTGGGCCAGATGGGAACTGGGTGTCAGGTCCAGTATTTGTGAATCCACCCCCCATGTGGACTCTGCTTTCAGAAGTTGGAGACTGGGTGTAGTTTTGCACACGTCTGGGTTTCAACAGAGCTGAATTGAGATTCCATCTTGTTCCAGGCCAGATCATCCAGGGGAGAGTCATCCATTGCTGTCTAAGTTTCATTGCTGGTGAAGAATAAGCTCCCCGAAGTTTCGAAGCCAGAATTCATTGTCTGTGTTTCGGCACTGTTCAACTGAACTTTGCTTTCCAGGGCAGGCAGGTTTTTAGCAGTGGAGAGTCTGTCAGTCTGGGTCTCTGTGTCAGATGAATCAGTACTCATGGAAAAGCTGGAGTGTTTCAGGACACTTCCCAGTGGCAGATGAGGGCTACTGTCTAAAAAGAAGTTCAGGTCCATCTGTGTCTGCATGTCAAACATTTCAAGGCCTAAGAAGCTAGAATTTCCCTTACAACTGTAGGCCTGCGCAGAAGGGTCTGCAAGGAAGAGATCAGTTTGGGTTTCTGTGTCCAGCGATTCCAAGACTGGCTCAGTGGTCATGGTGCTAAGCTCACTCTCTTTGGTTTGTGTATTTGAGGCTGAAAACTCTTCAGTATCAAAATCAACTGCAGGATTCTGGACTGGGCCAGATGGGAGCTGGGTGTCAGGTCCAGTATTTGTGTCAGACAAAAGACTATGATTGTCCACGTCTGACCAGGTAGGTTACTTGACAAGATGTTTTCTAGATCACTTAATAAATCCATGGTTTGGGTTTGATTATCTGTCACGTTCTCTGATGAAAGCATACTATTCGGGGCCCTGAAATTTGGTGCGGATTTCTCAATATCATGAGATAAAGTTTTAGGGTGGTTCTGAGGTAACAAGTCATGAGTTACAGTCTCTGCTACTAAGCTACTGCTTATAATATTGTCTGTAGACACACCATATGATGAATGGACATTCTCAAAAATGTCTCCACACATTACAGCATGGTCCATCTGTACTTGGTCATCTGCTGGACTTTGCATTCCACTGCTCTGAGTTTCTCAGGAGATCCCACCTGGCTGGAAACTGGCATCTATAAACGCATCAGTCTGAGCAGTGATAGATGAGGTTACCTTAGAACTGGGCAAAAAAGTCTGACTTTGAACACTAATGTCAAATCAGTTTGTGAACAGGACGACACAGAGGAGTCAGGACTGGCCCACTGTGCAGATGGCATGAATTGTGGTGTGGTGCAGGACAGGTCTGTCTGTACATTGGTCAAAGAAATGTTGTTCTTCTGACATGTGTTCCCAAGTTCTTGTAATGGGCTATGCATGCATGCATCGCTTCAGTCGTGTCTGACTCTGTGCAACCCCATGGACAGCAGCCCACCAGGCTCCCCTGTCCATGGGATTCCCCAGGCAAGAATACTGGATTGGGTTGCCACTTCCTTCTTCAGTAATGGGCTAAATGGACTTTTACCCAAGTTGACTTGAACACCTGTGCTAATCGGCTTAACAGCAACAGGATTTACAACTTTTGAAAGAGGGAGGCTCTCCTTGAGAGAGCAGGCCTCCAAATCTAGGCTGAGGGTCAGGGTTCCAATGGACAAGGGCAGTAAGTGTATGGCACCAGGAGCGGAGCCCTGATGGTCGACGACCAACACCACAGACTGGGCCGAGGAGTCGGCTGTAGGCACAAAGACAGGCACAGGAGAAAACTGCATGATGGGGAGTTTAACCAAAGCCACCTTGGGCTTTGGCAAAAGCAACTGCTGAGGGTACCTTGGAGCTGCTGGAAGAGTCTGTTGTTTGGCATTAGAGCTGCGAGAGTCTTCAGAGGAAGCCACCAGCTTTATTTCCAAAGTTTCTAGTTCTGGAACGTCTGGTTGTGGAATTGGTTGGTTGCTCAGTGATTCAGCGGTCTTCCTGGACAGCTCCAGCTGCACAGGCAGTTTTCCATCTTCCTTTTCTTACTAGGTGGATCCCCGTGTTCTGCAGGGATCTCATGGCCAGTTCGGTAGCTGGCATAGTGACGGCCACACGTGCACTGGAAGGTCTTGCCACAATCCTCTGCATGTCTTTTCAAGTCCCACTTGGTGCCGTATGAATTGCTGCACTTACTACATTTATGCTTCTTTTAGCATGCACTTTCATACAGTGCTGTTTTGCAAGAGAAAATTGAGAAAATAGTCTGTCAGGGCCTCTAGGGCATCCTTCAATTGGACAACAGTAGAATTTAGGTACAGTTTTCAAATCTTTTCTTATTGTTGGATTTACTGCGCCATCATGCAGAGTACATCGCTAGAAATGCTGGGCTGGATGAATCACAAGTTGGAATCAAGATTGCTGAGAGAAACATCAACAACCCAAGATATGCAGATGATACCACTTTAGTGGCAGAAAGTTAAGAGGAACTTAAGAGTCTCTTGATAATGGTGAAAGAGGAGAGTGAAAAAGCTGGCTTAAAACTCAACATTCAAAAAATGAAGATCATGGCATCCAGTCCCATCACATCATGGCAAATAGATAGGAAACAATGGAAACAGTGTCAGATTTCATTTTCTTGGGCTCCAGAATCACTGCAGATGGTGACTGCAGCCACAAAATTAAAAGACATTTGCTCGTTAGAAGAATAACTAGGACAAACCTAAATAGTGTATTGAAAAGCAGAGACATCACTTTGCTGACAAAGGTCCGTCTAGTCAAAGCTATTGTTTTTCCAGCCGTCATGTATGGATGTGAGAGTTGGTCCATAAAGAAGGCTGAGCACTGAAGAATTGATGCTTTTGAACTGAGGTGTTGGAGAAGACTCTTGAGAGTCCCTTGCACACAAGGAGATCAAACCAATCAATCCAAAAGGAAATCAATCCTGAATATTCATTGGAAGGGCTGGTGCTGAAGCTGAAGTTCCAGTACTTCAGCCATCTGATGCGAAGAGCCGACTAATTGGAAAAGACCTTGATGCTGGGAAAGATTGAGGGCTAGAGAAGAAGGGGGTGACATAGGATGAGATGGTTGAATGGCATCACTGACTCAATGGACATGAGTTTGAGCAAACTCAGGGAGATAGCGAAGGACAGTGAAGCCTGGAGTGCGGCAGTTCATGGGACTGCAAAAAGTCAGAGACAACAAAGCGACTGAACAACAATTGTATACTATCAAACCAGTCCTGAGAGGTATTGACAAATGGTATCTTTTGCTTAACGGATGCTTCACAAGGTTTGGAGAAATATAGCTCCTGATAGCAGTTCCACAAAAAACAACAATATAAAATGTTAAAAAGGGCTTGCGAGAATGGTTCAGGCCAACAAAGTTAAGAGAGCCCTCGTCAGACTGGCCGCTTCCTTTGTGCTTAGATGTAATGTCTGCCTTAGTAATCAGTGAGGGGATGATCTGAAGGTGGGTGATGGCTGTTACATATGAGCTGCAGGCGGTGGCTCTTGACCGGGTGCATGTGGAGCACGGGGCTGCTGGGCAGGATCTTGCCGCAGCCGCGCACCGTGCACTGCCCGGGACGGCTCGCCACCGACGGCTGAATGAGCTCCCGGGCGGGCGGCACCGACCCCGCGGGCTGCTGCCTCGCTGCCGTGGGTCGCGGCCGGCTGCCTCTCAGCCGCCCGGGGGCACCCCACGGGCCGGAGGCGGCGGCGGCGGCGGCGGCTCCCCTCGCGGCCGCCCGGACGGCCGGGGCGCCCGAGGCGAGAGCAGTGGGGTCCGCCGCCGCCCAATGGCTGCCGTGGCTCTCGCACCGCGGCCGGATCAGGCTCCAAAGGTCTGTTCTTTATGTCTGTGTCTCCTTGGCTGCTGGATCTTTGAGAGAGAAACTGCACAAGAAATAAGAAGACTGCTCCTTCTAAAGGAAAGAAAGGAATATTTTTTGCTAAGGGACTTAACATTAGCTTATCTAAATCTTTCCTGACCTATCTCGATATCTTCCAAATATAAAGATTAAAAGGAAAAAGCAACCCTGCACTTAAAAATAAACCAGGATATTATAAATAGAGAAGGAAGAGGGACTGTCCTTTGTCCACCAGCTGTCCTGCTTGCGGTCTACATAGTCTTCCACTAAGCAGATGGATGTGGCCGATGGCTGATAATGAATTGTGTCTCCTGAACAATGACTCAATCCTGTGGTGGCTCTGCCAAGTTTATGAGCAGGGCACCTCCTTCTCGTTCCCAAACTATGACTATTACTCATTCTCCCTCAAGGCTGTTACAGCAAAATTAGAGGCTTATTTGTCGTTGATTTATTTTTTTCCCTATGACTTAGAAGCTTAGGGAATTCAGTAACTTTTTATTTATCGTCTTTGTCTTGCCTAATACATTTAATAATTCAAAATATTCTTTTGGCCGGATCGGGGCCTAACCACTACTGGTTATCTCTGACTCAGTGTACATTTTCTCCCAGCTATGCTCAACATCTCACTTAAACACAGTCAGTCTGACCTCTATCTTTTCCTAAGATAGGTTGATCCTGACAATATTCTCTTAAAATTTGTCACCCATTGACTGACCCACATTTTTGTTTTTCCTTATTCATACCCTTCAAGGTAAAAGAAATGTGAACAGAAAATTGTAAACAATCTCCTTTGAGGACATTGCCCAGTTTCCTATTAGATACAGAGCAAGTTTCCTGACTTGGAAGACCCATGATGTGGAGGTTTGAAGTTCTAGTTTTAGGGTTTCCCTTCTCTCTCTTAACATCAGTTCATTCTTATTTATTATTGTTGTTCAGTGACTAAGTCCTGTCCGACTCTGCGACCCTATCAACTGCAGCATGCCAGGCTCCTCTGTCTTTCGCTGTCTCTTGGAATTTGCTCAAATTCATGTCTACTGAGTCGGTGATGCCATCCCACCATCTTCTGTCATCCCCTTCTCCTCCTGCCTTCAATCTTTCCCAGCATTAGGGTCTTTTCCAATGATTCAGCTCTTTGCATCAGGTGGCCAGGGATTTGAAGCCTCAGCGCCAGTCCTTCCAATGAATATTCAGGGTTGATTTCCTTTTGGATCACTTTTATATTTTTTGTCATTAAATTGCTTTTAGGGACTTCCCTGGGGGTCCTGTGGTTAAGAATCCACCTTCCAATGCAAGGTCATGGGTTCGATCCCTGGAGGGGAAACTAAGATCCCACATGCCGCGGAGGAGCTAAAGCCCAGGCACCACAGCTTGAGAGCTGGAGTGCTGCAACTAGATAAGCCCTCTCACTGCAACTCCTGAGACCCCGTACTCTGAAGCCTGCAACTCACAGCTAGGGAGCCTGCATACCACAACAGGGACACAGTGCAGCCAAGAAAAAAAAGGCGTTTAAAACCTAATGTCCTGTACTTCATATCTCTTAAATGTTATCTCAAAACATTAATTGGCGTTATTACATTAATTTTGCTTTTATATATGTACATCTTCCCTTGCTTCCCAGTGTTTGCCTTCACACTTCATTGCTCCTACCGTGAAGATGGGCACATTAGGCTATTGTAGCTTAATGATTGCAAGTCCTTATTCATAGTCACCGTTCCGTTTAGACAGTGCCTTGCAATTTGCAGAGAAATTTCACACAAATCATTATTATTCACTTGCTTGTATGTAAAAAAATATGTCAGTGTCTACTGTGTACCAGGTACTGTGCTGGGCCCTGAGATTATAAAGACCAAAGAGACACAGCTCCTGATCTCCAGCAGCTCACAGGCTAAACTGGGACACCCGTAACACAATAGACAGGATACTGTAGTCAAAAGTAAACTTCTGGTAATGGTTTGGTTTTTAAATAGATCTTTTTAAAACTGAGAAGTGGATATATTGACTAATGGACACTTGGCACTTTTCCGATTTGACAGTTTTATTGTGTGTATGTGTGTGCATGACAACTGAATAAATTGGCATTTTAGCTTATAAATTAGTCTCTTAAGAACACTTAAGAGAAAACTTAAACTTGACCTCTACTGGATAACTGGACAGCTATAAGGACCTGATCCTTGAATGTGAAGCCTATAATCTGTGACCCTTGGTGATCTATCAAGGCTTACACAAACAGGGGAGCCCAGTCTGGGCAGTCTCCTGTTCCTGCTTTACTTCTCAACATTGGCCAATAAACAAAGGATTCCTGTAAAAGGTAAAACTTTCTTCTTCTTTGCTGGCACTTGTGTTGTAACTCACACATAAGGAGTCGAGCCTTTTCCCGTGCTGCTTTGTCACATTGGCATCCTTCAAAGTGGAAATGGATTCTGATGGCGTAAGTGTTATTTCCTGGGCAATAAACATCTTGAATAGAGAAGTGAGTCAGCAGAGCCCATGAAACTGATGAACAAAGATTAGTCACAAGGGCAGTGGAGCTGCTTCATCTGAATATAACTTTCTCTGCAGATCCCCTTGAAACTGGATGGAAGTCCCCACACCTCTTGCTCAATTCAGCAGCTGCGAGGCAGAGCTAACGAAGAAGTAATCTGAAAATACCGCAGTGATAGCTGTAGCTATTTGGATAATCAGTAGTTAATCCATTTTAATTTGAACTTTTTCTTTATAAGCTTTTAAAATTATGAATTATTAGGAATATTGTAATATCCATTTATGGGCTTCCCAGGTGGTGCTAGTGGTTAAAAAAAAAAACCCTTCTTGCCAATGCAGGAAATGTTTAAGAGAAGCAGGTTTGATCCTTAGGTCAGGAAGAGCCCCTGGAGGAGGGCCTGGCAACCCATTCCAGTATTCTTGCCTGGAGAATTTCATGAGGAGCCTGGCAGGCTCCAGTCCCTGGGGCTGCAAAGAGTTTGACACAACTGAGTGCCTGAGCAGAGAGCATCCAATTATAAGGAGAGATGATTAAGAAAATGACTCAGAACCATAGCAAAAACTGAATGCTGTTTCGTTCTAACTTGGGAGTGCTTTGGAATGAAGCAATCCTGTGCTCTCAGAAAAAATATGAGGATCTGGTAAGATTTGGCGTGACTGCTTTGAACGTCAGTAGGACTAGTTTGGAATCTGATTACCTCTCTCAAGCTCTCAGAAAAGTTAAAAGCTCCCTTATTTCTTTTCTTCATTGCAAAGGAAGAGTCAGCTTTAATTTCAAACCTGAATTTTTGCACTGGGGACACAGAAATGTTATTTCTCAAGTTCTAAGGGCAGAAATTTGAGATTTTCTGCAGCTTCTTGACTCTAATGGAGGCAGTTAACCACTTACAGCAGAAATTACCCAAAGAAATCACTTGACTGGCCTTCCCTGACTATGGAATTGTGACTTCTTTCTCCATTGCTCAAGGGAGAGAGTTTATAACAACATCTTCCCTCCCCTCTTGCAATTTCCTTAGTGTGCCTGGTTCTGGGGTCGGGGGTGGGGGGTGGAAAATTTATATGTGGAACTCAGGATAAGCACCAAGAGTCCAAACTTTGCCCCAGCGTTCAAGGTTAGGGAGTGCAGTGGGAAGGAAACGGTATGGCTGACTTTAAGACTTGGTGGCAGCTAAGGCCCAAATTTCCAGTTCCCTGCTATAAAATAACCGTGATGGCTGGAGACGGAACTAGTGTGCTGGCCTCAGTGCTGGTGGAGTGAGGAGGTGAAATTGATGAGGCCAGTCCTGGAAACTGGCCTCATCAATTTTTTCTGGGGTCAGGTTTGCCTCCCGGGAAGTAGTTGCCGCAAAACAGCTGTCATCTGGCGAACCTCTGAGTGAACTGCACACGGAGGCAGGAGCTCGCCCTCTCTCTAGGAACTCCAGTCTAGACTGCAGTGGCGGATGGAAAGTCCCACAGACCTTCCTCGTGGCATCGGTATGACTAGCTCCCAGAGGAACCCTTCCAGAGTCAGCTGATCTGCTGGTGACAGAGGAACCCTCCAGCTGCTAATGTCGAGAGAGTTTCCGTCTCTCCTTCCCTCTCTTCGTACACTGTCTTTGCACAGGGTTCCTGAACCCTTATGGGAAGCAGAAGGCATTGGGGAGACTGAACTAGACTTGCATTTGGGAGGGTGAGAATTGGATTTTAAGGGGAGGGCGTTGTTCACTCCAACTGTGCAGTTAGATAGGATTTACACATATAAGGACAAATAAACATTTTAAATGATGCCTCATTCTCCTTGTGAAAAATACGGGCAGATGTCCCTCCTCCCTTTTCTTAGAGCATTTACTTTAGAAAACTGGTAAGTCCTTTCTCTGTCTCTCTGAAATATATGCAAACACTTTTAAAAGTTACATAAGTCTTTTGCCACGTTTATGACCCAGGGGTGTCTTTCTCAAGGGCTTGGGGCCATGCCTTTGAAATGTAAACATCCACGTTTTCATTTCCCTATTCCAGTTTCTATTTCCAGTAAGAACCTGACTTCTGTGGGCATCTCCCTCCCAGTTGCAAAAATACCTCCTGTCATAAAGATAGAGGTTGCTTTTTCTTTATATAAAACCAATTAGCTAATATAGATGGTCACCTCAATTATCAGGTGAATTGAAGACGAACTATGTGTAGCAAAGGGTGCTCTCTTTGAGTCCTCTTACTAAAGACTGGTTATTGCTTATCTTTTAAAAATCATTAACACTATTGCTTATCCTGAGAACATGTATGTGATGGTGAGATTTCTTTCTGTCTTCATAATCTTTTAGCAGATTCCCTAGGGTGTGCATCACATTTTTGTTTAATGCTTATTCAATAGTGAAAATATTTTCTTTTTCTCCCTTTGTGGAGAGGTTTTCTGGGTTGTGAGAAAATTTTGTTTTAATTATACTTTGGCAACATATACTAATGCCACAACTCAAAGGAACAACAGATGTGAAGAAAGAAAAATTTACATCTTCTGGACTCTCCCCTCCAGAAGGACTGACTTCTAATTAATTCATCTCAGACTTTACAAGAGAGCGGCTGCCTTATCTTTTTTTCCCACTTTGTCTCTTCTTTGCCCCCTCAATTTTTTTTCACTTTCTTATTTTGCCTGTCTCGCTTTTATCCTGTTAAAAGATTAACTTGCAGCATAAGGTAAAATTGGGACTTCCCTGGTAGTCCAGGGGTTAAGAATCTGCCTTCCACTGCGGGTCTGATCGCTGGTGGGGCAACTAAAAGCCCATGCATCAGAATCATAGCCTGCACACTCTAGAGCCGGTACCACGGCTAGACGGAAGCCCACACGCTGCAGTGAAAGACCCCTCATGCCTCAGTGAAAATCCTACACGCTTCAGCTAAGACCTGACGCACATAAATAAATAACTAAATATTGAATGGCTCCTACAGATACAAAAATGAATACATATTCAAAACTTTATCCTCTTCATTAATCAGTGAGGGAACCAGAAAGAGGTAGCAACTGGCTCAAAGGACAGACCATTTTTATTTAAAAAAAATTTTTTTTTCACTTTTTATTTTGTATTGGCGTATAGTTGATTAACAATGTTGTGGTAGTTTCAGGTAAAGAGCAAAGGGACTCAGCCATACAGAGACATGTACCCATTCTCCCTCAAACTCCCCTCCCAACCAGGCTGCCGCATAGCATTGAGCAGAGTCCCATGTGCTATGTGGTAGGTCCTTTCCGGTTATCCATTTTAAATATAGCAGCGTATACATGCCCATCCCAAACTCCCAAACTATCCCTACCCTTCATTTTCCCCCACCCCTACGGACAACCATAGGCCATTTTTAGATCAAGAATGTTGAAATAAATGTACAAATGGTAGCAAAGTTGTTTTTCTGGAAGGGAGGAGGGAAGTACATTGCTCTTCCACTGAACAGGACAGAATATGCATGTTCAAAGACAAGAATTATTTTGTGTTGCTATCAGTATGTACAGCTTACAAAGTGGCAAAATAGCTCCCACAGAACTGGAATCATATACCTAGCGGTCTCCTTAAGGCAATGCAGTTTGATATGGAAACAAGCTAAGTGTCCATCAGGGGATGAATGGATAAAAAAGATGTGGTATGTATGTTACAATGGGAAATTATTTGGCCATTAAAAAGAATGAAATCTTGCATTTGGGGCCACATGGATGGACCTTGATGGCATTATGCTAAATTAAATAAGTCAGACAGGGAAAGACAAATACTGTATGACCTCTTTATATGTGGAGTCTAAAAACAAACAATAAGAAAATCCAAGTTCATAGATACAGGGAAAAGATTGGCGGTTGCCAGAGATAGGGGTGGTGTGGGCAAAATAGGGGAAGGGGGTCAGAAGGTACAAATGTCAAGTTATAAGCTAAATAAGTCATGGGGTATAATGTATAGCACAGCAACTGTAGTTAATAACACCGTATCACATATTTGGAAGTTGCTAAGAGAAATCTTAAACGTTCTCACCACAGGAAAAAAATTCTGTAACTATGTGTGGTGACAGATGTTATCTAGCTTTATTGTGTGATCACTTCTCAATATATACAAGTAGCGAATCATTGTATTTTATATCCGAAACTAATATAATGTTGTATATCAATTAAGCCTCAATAAAACAAGACAGTGCAGTTTTCTACTAAATACAGTTTTTCCCTCTATGGTCTTATTCTTCTTACCGTAAGAAAATTAAACAAAGCCCATGTGATGACATTTTTGAGAAGCTGGCAGTATGTAATAATTGTTTCCTCTTTTTCTCTACCAAAACAAGTATTTTACTTTAAGTCTAATTAAAAATCATCTATTCCAGGAAGAGTTCTCTGATTAATCTTACCTAACTGGACTTCCCTGTTTCTGCCATCATCATTGGTAAACATTTTTGAGTGTGTGTTTAGTGAACTATTGCTGCATCTGACGCTTACTGTCAGCGTAAATAACTGAAACTCTGTAAGAGCACGAATAACAGCAATAGTTATTTATTGAGATTACCATTAAGGTAAAAAAAAGTGAAGCAATTGCTTTTCTTCAGTTTCAAGAAATAGCCTGCCTAATTAAAACAAACAAGCATAACAATTTTAAAAGCTAAAGGTACTAAATTAATGAATGATATTGGCTTATTTAGATCCAGTTTATATTGTTTTGTTTCTTTGCTTTTAACATTCTTCAACTATATATATTTCTCGTAGAGACAGGTTTCTTAAAAGCAGGTTCTGTGTCTAGTTCATCTTTGTATTCCAAGCACCAAGTACAATGCACATTGTGGTGCTTATTAATATCCCCCAAATGACTAATTCCCTGACTACGTTTCTTGAGGGCAGAGATCTCACCTGCTTATTTCTCTGGCATGCTCAGTAGAGGCTGGCTTGCGTTGCCCTACTAATCTCAGTTAATCTCTTTATTTAAAAAATTTTTTCTTCTCTTCTTGGGGCCATGGGATGTCCAATAAATAATGTAGTGGTTTATGGGAACAGGTGTGATGACCTCTCAGCTACTTCCAGCTGAATGGGGGCAAAGTCAATTTTTTAGTATTAGAGGAGAGAATGTCATAGATTTTCATTTTAAAGAATTCTTGAGTCCAGGCTTAGCCTTAGTATTCTGTATTATGAAAACAGAACCTCAATCTTTGATTGCTTTGTCATAGCACTTGGGTAAACATTTGAAAATTAATACAAATAGCATAAGGACAGGGAACTCTGCAACGTTACATGGCAGCCTAAATGGGAGGGGAGTTTAGGGGAGAATTGATACCAGTATATGTATGGTTGAGTCCCTTTGCTATCCACCTGGCATTGTTAATCAGCTATACTCCAACAGAAAATAAAAAGTTGTTTTTTTTTTTTTTTTTTTAAAGACAAGCTACAGGGAAGTATTGTACTATATGGGGAATATAGCCAATATTTTCTAACAACTGAGAATGGAACATGACTTTTAAAAATTATATAAAAATAAAAATATTTAAAAAGGAAAATTAGTAGATATACTACAATGAGGATAATGATGAAAATTTACCATTGTAATATTCCTTGAAAGAAACCTCCTATTCCAGGTGGCAACCAGGAAAATAAATTCTTGAGTGGGTTCTCTTTACGTACATTTTGTAACCAAGTGGTCTTTTGAATTATTCTATTTACTTGGGTTCCTACAGGGGTATTAATATATACATAACAGAAACTATTGGCTACTATACATATGTCTTTTTGTTTCATCATTTTTTTTCTTTTGCTAAAATATAATTTAAAGCAATTTTATCATATAGTATTATTCTGGTAAAAAGAAAAAAGAATCTAATGCCTTCTGCTGGAAGACTACTGCTTGAACTATCTCATTTGTTTTACCATTCCTAAAGAGTTTCACAGTTGTTATAAGACCTTGAGACCATAAGGATGCATTTGGCAGCTGTTTGAAGGTACTGTTTTGAAAGTGGGTTGTGGTATCCTTGAGTCTGGTACAGTTCAGAAAATTCAGTTTCTCAGTAATACAGTAAAGTATCTGAAACAATGTCCATAATAGCCACTCAGCTCTATTTTGGATGCCTGGACCACAATTATTCCTTTTTGATTTTAAAAAATACATTTTTTCTTCGACGGTTAAAGCAAATGTACAATGCATGTTTAATAGGCCACAAAACATGCTGCCTGGTGAGCATAAATGTTAAGTTAAATGATGTATAAGCCAAAATGACTTACCCATATCTCAATATGTGAAAATTTCCTCTACCATTTCTCCTTTTGATTGCAAATCTTTCAATGGGGAGCACTAATAATCAAAGTAATTGTCCCTCAATGCCAGAGTGGTTGTTACCTGCTTTGGGTCCATAATGTCTCTTGGTGTTAAGCCTTGTTTTTTGTTTATAACCATTTGCCTAGTCACCTATGTTGGGGAAAATTAATCCAGACAGTGAACAAACACAGAGGTATGCTAATGGGGAAACATTTTATAGGCTATATGTTTTATCAGTTACCAAATTGTGACACAAACACATATGCTTCTAACAGTAGACTTTAAGTAAGCAGTGATACATGTCATAAGTAGTCATAGCCTGTAAAAACTTCACTAGAGAGTTTTTTCCCATCTTGAACATTGGATAAAAAATTTGGTTAGAAGTAACAGTGCCTTAAGAACTATGGACAGAGGTTCATGACATTGTACAGGAGGTGGTGATCAAGACCATCCCCAAGAAAAAAAATGCAAAAAGGCAAAATGGTTGTCTGAGGAGGCTTTATAAATAGCTGAGAAAAGAAGAGAAGCTAAAGGCAAAGGAGAAAAGGAAAGCTATACCCATCTGAATGCAGAGTTCCAAAGAATATCAAGGAGAAGTAATAAAGCCTTCCTCAGTACTCTTGCCTGGAAAATTCCATGGACGGAGGAGCCTGGTGGGTTACAGTCCATGGGGTCACAAAGAGTTGGACAGGACTGAGCTATTTTACTTTCAGTTTTCACTCTCATGCATTGGAAAAGGAAATGGCAACCCACTCCAGTGTTCTTGCCTGGAGAATCCCAGGGACAGAGGAGCCTGGTGGGCTGTTGTCTATGGGGTCGCACAGGATTGGACACGACTGCAGCGACTTAGCAGCAGCAGCAGCAGTGGTCATTGCAAAGAAATAGAGGAAAACAATGGAATGGGAAAGACTAGAGATCTCTTCAAGAAAATTAGAGCTATCAAGTGAATATTTCATACAAAGATGGGCACAATAACAGACAGAAACAGTATAGACCTAATGGAAGCAGAATATATTAAGAAGAGGTGGCAAGAATACACAGAACTGTACAAAAAAGATTTTTATGACCCAGATAACCATGATGGTGTGATCACTCACCTAGACACAAAAAGGCGAAATGGAAGACATCCTGGAATGTGAAGTCAAGTGGGCCTTAGGAAGCATCACTATGAACAAAGCTAGTGGAGGTGATGGAATTCCAGCTGAGCTATTTCAAATCCTGAAAGATGATGCTGTGAAAGTGCTGCACTCAATATGTCAGCAAATTTGGAAAACTCAGCAGTGGCCACAGGACTGGAAAATGTCAGTTGTCATTCCACTCTTGAAGAAAGGCAATGCCAAAGAATGTTCAAGCTATCGCACAATTTCACTCATTTCACACGCTAGCAAAGTAATGCTCAAAATTCTCCAAGCCAGGCTTCAACAGTACGTGAAACATGAACTTTCAGATGTTCAAGCTTGATTTAGAAAAGTCAGAGGAGCCAGAGATCAAATTGCCAACATCTGTTGGATCATAGAAAAAGCAAGAGAATTCCAGAAAAACATGTACTTCTGCTTTATTGACTATGCCAAAGCCTTTGACTGTATGCATCACAACAAACTGTGGAAAACTCTGAAAGAGATGAGACTACCAGACAAACTTACCTGCCTCCTGAGAAACTGTATGCAGGTCAAGAAGCAACAGTTAGAACTGGACATGGAACAACATACTGGTTCCAAACTGGAAAAGGAGTACTTCAAGGCTATATATTGTCATCCTGCTTTTTTTTAACTTATATGCAGATTACATCATGCAAAATGCCTGGCTGGATGTTGCCCAAGCTGAAATCAAGATTGCTGGGAGAAATATCAATAACCTCAGATAAGCAGATGATACCACTCTTAAGACAGAAAGCGAAGAGGAACACAAGAGCCTCTTGATGAAAGTGAAAGAGGAGAGTGAAAAAGCTGGCTTAAAACTCAACATTCAAAAAACAAAGATCATGGCATCTGGTCCCATCATTTCATGGCAAATAGATGGGGAAACAATAGAAACAGTGACAGACTTTATTTTCTTGGGCTCCAAAATCACTGCAGATGGTGACAGCAGCCATGAAACTAAAAGATGCTTGCTCCTTGGAAGAAAGCTATGACCAACCTAGATAGCATATTAAAAAGTAGAGACATTACTTTGCCAACAAAGGTCCGTCTAGTCAAAGCTATGGCTGTGGTTTTTCCAGTAGTCATGTATGGATGTGAGAGTTGTACCATAAAGAAAGCTGAACACCTAAAAATTGATGCTTTTGAACTGTGGTGTTGGAGAAGACTCTTGGGAGTCCCTTGGACTGCAAGGAGATCAAACCAATCAATTCTAAAGGAAATCAGTCCTGAATATTCATTGGAAGGATGGATGCTGAAGCTGAAGCTTCAATACTTTGGCCACCTGATGTGAAGAACTGACTCATTGGAAAAGGCCATGATGCTGGGAAAGATTAAAGGTGGGAGGAGAAGGGGATGACAGAGGATGAGATAGTTGAATGGCATCACTGACTCAATGGACATGAGTTTGAGCAACCTCCAGGAGTTGGTGATGGACAGGGAAGTCTGGTGTGATGCAGTCCATGGGGTCGCAAAGAGTTGGACACGCTCAGCCGTGTCCAACTCTTTGCGACTGAACTGAACTGAGTACAATAACTTTCCACTTTGATAAGGAGATAAAAATTTGGTAAACAATTCAGTTGAATTAGTAGGATAGGTCTTACAGGCCTGATCTGGATTCTTGGGCCAGCTGCCTACCGTTGCTCTCATCTTCTTGTCCTGATTTGGGTGTAGTTTGAGGTCAGCAGTTCTTTCAACAGACCAGTCTAGTTTAGAAGCCCTTCTTAAGTGGGAAATATGAGTTCAAGAGTCAGTTCTCTTCAGCTTCATTGTGTATGAGTTAGAGTACCTGACAAGAGTCTTTTCATCTAGGTTGGAGACAGAGTCTTTTAAATTACGTTTGTTTTCTAGTACGCATGATCCCCTGGTTGCAAGTCATGGGGCATCTGACCTTTATCCAAAGATTACTGTGATCAGCCTCAGAAATATGCTTAGAACATCATTTTAATATTAAAAATTCAGTTAAACTTTACAGTGATGTGGTATAGCAACAAAAAATCATCTTGGACATAGACAATAGATAAAAAAGCCTTAATATATGTGAAACTTCAGCATCAACAAAAGTATATTATTGAAATATAACTTTTCTGTTTGAGTCATCCTCATTTTTAACAAGTCTAGCCAAATTAAGACTTATTTGTTTGCAAAATAACTCTGGTTGCAATAAAGTTGGCCTGATAAGGCTGCTGGTAACTTAAGAGTTTCCAATTTCTGGAGGGATCAGGTAAAGAGAAAAGATAAATATTTCAATTCTATTTACAAAAGTATAATTTATCAAGTTTCTATAAACCATAATTAGCTTGAGGGGAAAGGTTTCTTCATATCTGATAACACAATAAAAACTCATAATATTTCAGATAAAAATCATAAAAATTATAACTATATTCATCAGTTTACACAGTCCTATGTAACTAATCCTTGATTTTAATCTTTTTTTTTAACAGTAACACAAAACCATTATTGTTTTCATTAGAATTATTTAATTTCTCACCCAGATCTGAAAGTTATCAGAAATCTGTATATGTTAGAAAGCCCTTTCTAGGAATCTTGAAGATGAAGCATTTTCTTTTGCAAAGGCATTGGCGTGAAGCAATAACTAGTTATGAATGATAAAAGACTTAAAAGACATGTTTAAAGATCGAATTACAGTTCAATTGATAAATTTTAACCAAGTTGCTGAGACATGCAACATTTTGAGATAAATAAAATTATGACTGATAACATTATTCCAGGACATATTCAAATTTTAGAAATTTTATATAATTTCTAGAACTTCTATATTAATGACATTTACTCATACAACAAAACCTAAGAATGTTTGTCACCACACATTTGACATTGCTTCCCACGGAAATTAACATACTAAATAATCCCAATTAATTAAATGTTTCTCTCTCTCTCTGTGATACTTCAGTGGCCCTGTGAAGCAACCCAGAGTTAACCAGAGGTCAAAATAATTTAAGAATTTGGTTTGAGGAAGTTTGCAAAAAAAACCCCAAAAAACAAACCCCCCAAAACTGGTCAAATATGATCATAGGTCACAGTGAGACAGTACTTAGTCACTTAATCATAAAGTGACAGTAAAAGATTTTAAAGGTAAATACCAGCATTACCTGATTGTCAAATTTATGAACATATTCTATAACCTCTAAATATATACATTTTTCCCCTCAGTGTAGTACAAAACATGTGTCTAATAAACCCAAACATCTTTAGTATTTTAATAACAATACAAAAGAATGTAAACTTAGGCTTGCCTAGCAATCAGTGTTATAGTCTTTTATCTTAATTTAAAATTATATATACCGCCAATGAATTTTCATCATTTAACTTAATTTAGCAAAACTGTAAAGTTTCAAGTTACCAAAAAACTGGAAAAACTAAGCCATAATTATTTCTAAAGTTCGCTAAAAAGCTTTTCTCTTGTTTACATTTAATTTTTTGTCATAAATTGCCAACATCCGCTGGGTCATGGAAAAGCAATAGAGTTCCAGAAGAACATCTATTTCTGCTTTATTGACTATGCCAAAGCCTTTGACTGTATGGATCACAAGAAACTGTGGAAAATTCTGGAAGAGATGGGAATACCAGAACACCTGATCTGCCTCTTGAGAAATTTGTATGTAGGTCAGGAAGCAACAGTTAGAACTGGACATGTAACAACAGACTGGTTCCAAATAGGAAAAGGAGTATGTCAAGGCTGTATATTGTCACCCTGCTTAACTTAACGCTGGATTGGAAGAAGCACAAGCTGGACTCAAGATTGCCAGGAGAAATATCAATAACCTCAGATATGCAGATGACACCACCCTTATGGCAGAAAGTGAAGAGGAACTAAAAAGCCTCTTGATGAAAGTGAAAGAGGAGAGTGAAAAAGTTGGCTTAAAGCTCAACATTCAGAAAACGAAGATCATGGCATCCGGTCCCATCACTTCATGGGAAATAGATGGGGAAACAGTGGAAACAGTGTCAGACTTTATTTTTCTGGGCTCCAAAATCACTGCAGATGGTGACTGCAGCCATGAAATTAAAAGACGCTTACTCCTTGGAAGGAAAGTTATGACCAACCTAGATAGCATATTCAAAACCAGAGACATTACTTTGCCAACAAAGGTCCATCTAGTCAAGGCTATTGTTTTTCCAGTGGTCATGTATGGATGTGAGAGTTGGACTCTGAAGAAAGCTGAGCACCAAAGAATTGATGCTTTTGAAGTGTGGTATTGGAGAAGACTCTTGAGAGTCCCTTGGACTGCAAGGAGATCCAACCAGTCCATTCTGAAGATCAGCCCTGGGTGTTCTTTGGAAGGAATGATGCTAAAGCTGAAACTCCAGCACTTTGGCCACCTCATGGGAAGAGTTGACTCATTGGAAAAGACTCTGATGCTGGGAGGGATTGGGGGCAGGAGGAGAAGGGGACGACAGAGGATGAGATGGCTGGATGGCATCACTGACTTGATGGACGTGAGTTTCAGTGAACTCCGGGAGTTGGTGATGGACAGGGAGGCCTGGCGTGCTGCGATTCATGGGGTCGCAAAGAGTCGGACACGACTGAGCGACTGAACTGAACTGAACTGAACTTTAGGTACATTAGAAATATTATACATAATGTTGATGACTCTAAAGACATGTCTATGTTAATTAAACCAACAAGCTTAAACTAACTTTAATATCAGACGTTAATTTAATGCTGAATAGTCCCCAGATCATATGAATCTAAAATTCATTTGGCTTAGTTTCTTTTATATTTCTTAGAATTTATGTAAGTGCTTGATTTCCTTTAAGCCAATTGAATAAAGCTCATTTATAAACTGATTTTTAAATAAAGACACAGCTAGAGATCTCATAGCTTTCTTTTTCCCCCCCACAATGTGAGGCTTGCAGGATCTCAGTTTCTTGACCAAGGGGTGAACCCAGACCATGGCAGTGAAAGGTTGGGCTGCTAACCGCTACGCCTCCAGGGAACTTCCTCATAGCTTCATTTTTGAAACTTAGTCATGAATCAAGTATTTCAACATAAGACATTCTTTTATGAATAACAGTTGGAATAAGTTAAATTTACTCACTTGAGTTTAAAAGGCTTCTTCACCCTATTTCTCTTTTCATTCAGCTTTGTGTGAAAGTGTTAGTTGCTCAGTCATGTCTGACTCTTTGTGACCCCTGGACTGTAGCCTGCCAGACACCTCTGCTCATGGAATTTTCCAGGCAAGAATATTGAGTGGGTAGCCATATCCTTCTCCAGGGGATCTTCCCAGCTCAGGGATTGAACCCAGGTCTCCTGCATTATAGGTGGATTCTTTATCATCTGAGCTGCCCAAGGCCATAGTCTCAGGCAATGTGGGTTGTGTTTGCATTCCAAGAAAATGTTAAGACTTTTAACTTCAAGATTTCTTCTAGGAATACTTTTGTTCTCTTGGGGTCAGAGTTTTGAAAATATATTTTATCAAGCCATTTTTCTCTGAAATCTTAAGAATGCTATAGCCACATGGTGTTAAAAGGAAATCATCTTCTTTCTTTTCATATGTGTGTAGCTGAAAATTTCCCGATTTTGTAGAATACATCCTAGGGGCCTACAAGATGGAATAGAGATCTAATTTCCCATTTTTTCTTTCATATGGCTTGTATTACCAGAAATAGACCAGAATGAGGCAACCCAATGCACAGTAGCCTCTAAAAGTCACAGTTCCCTAGCATGAGAATGGAGGATTTCCTACCTACTATTTCAGATGGGGGTTCAGATCTAACACAGACTCTCACAATTACTTCTCAGGTGGTAATGGATGACCAAGAAGCTCCTTGGCACAGAAGGAAAAGTTAAAATGATGCTCCACTTGGAGATCAGAGCCAGATGACTAAGTCTTATGATTTTTCTCCCTCAAAAGGAAAAGTTCCAATCAAGGCAACCCAGTAGGGAAGAATACTCTAATGTCATCACATGTAAGGTTCTATCACTTAGCAGAGACATCTTACAAACCGGGAACAGAGCTTTGCTTCCTTCAACCCAAAATTGAAAGTGATATGGGCCAGCAATGCCTGGTTAGAAGAAAGCACTCAGGGCTCTCAGTGAGACAAAGGTACTCAGGGAGCTGCTGGACAGGATCTGAGAGCTGCCACTGTCCAGACACCTACCTGGGATGGGAGTCCCTTCATGGTTGCCAAAATTGTTATTTAACTGAACTTGGGTCTTTTCCTAATGCACAGCAATCTACTGACACTGGGTTGTGGTGAAGGAAAGTAGAGTATTTATTGTGGGGTGCAAAGCAATAAGAATGAGCAATTCACAGTCAGGAGACCTAAACTCCCTGATGACTTTTAAGGAAAGGTTTTTAAAGGCAATGTTGGGGATGTCAGTTGTGAAGTGCTTTTCAGCTTGTGCATAATTCTCTGATTGGTTGATGGTGAGGTCAAAGGGTGAAGTTTTAGGAGTCTCATTCATCAACCTTCTGGTTCCAATTGGTCTGGGTTCTGCTGGTCGTCAGCATGCAGTTAACCTCCTTCACCTGGGGGAGATTTTGATATTTGCAGAACAACTCAAGGATATGGCTCAGGATATAATCTATAGACCTTGAGGAGGAACTAAAGGTCTTTGACTATTTTATGGCTAAACTATTATTATTTTGTTTTGCTTGACTCTTTTCCTTTGTTTCTGTATTTTCTTACTTCTCTGGTGAAATTTGCTCTTTGGGACCTAGAAGGTATAGTAGGCTAAACATTTTCTACAAATAAGAGGTAGAGGGCAGAGGAGATTTCTCCCTGGGAAGGCTTGAGACCTACTCAGTTTCATTAGCACTTAGATAAAATCCACACTCTTTATTTTAGTCCACAAAACCTCTGGCCAAGCCCCAATCACCTCTCCCACCCCATCCATGGCCATTCTCCCTTCTGCCAACTCTCTTTCAGTTACAGTAGTCTCTTTCCCTGCCTCACACTCCCCAAGCTGTTCCAACCTCAAGACTTTTGTACTAGCTGTTTCCTTTGCCTAGAATGTACTTCCTGATAGTCTTGGCATGGGAACTTCTGTCTTGGTCCACTTCTGTCTTACTTTAATGGTCACTTCTTCATAGATGTTCTTAATTGTTGACATTGCATTTTTCACTATCTGATATTTTTGATCTTTAAAAAAATTGTCTAGTCTCATTTTCCTTTTACTAGAATGTAATCTCCTTGGGAACAGGGATCTGTGTCTCCTATTTGCTGAGTCATTAATACCTATACAAGAGCTTGGCTTATAGTGGGTGCTCAATAAGTATTTGTCAGATGTATGGAATTTACTCAAATAATTTTTAAGTTGGTCTTCCTCAATAGGTGGTGAAACTAACATGTGAGATTTGGGGATGCAATACATAGCTTCCAGGTACTTCCCTGGTGGCTTGGGCAGTAAAGAATCTGCCTGTAAAGTGGAAGACTCAGGTTGGATCCCTGGGTCGGGAAGAACCCTGGAGAAGGGAATGGCAACCCACTCCAGTATTCTTCCCTGGGAAATCCCATGGACAGAGGAGCCTTGCAGGCTATAGTCCATGGGATCTCAAAGAATCAGACACAACTGAGCAACTAACTAACATGCATAGCTTCCAACCTTGATCAGTTGGCTGAAGAGCAATGAGCAAGGAGGTAATGTAGCAGAGGAAAGACTGATAGACGATGGTAACGGACCAGGAAACCAGGCTTATATCTTTATGGAACCATCAACTGATGAAGCTTTGTGACTTCGCCAGGCAGCCCATGCTTGATCATTTTGTAAAGGAGTAGGGATACTCTGCTCTACTCTCCAATACTTCAGGTTGTTATTGCTTCCTTAAATACTTTGTGAGCTTTTGTCATAGACTACCTTAGCCTTTGGAACCTCTGCGTTAGGAGCTTCGTTCATGGATATCTGTATAGTTAAGTGAAATAATACCTAGCATATAATAGGCATTCAATAACAGGGAACTAACTGGGGTCCTTGAGACTTAAGAGAACTTAGAAGTTTGTGCATTTAATTGACTGACTTGCTCTGTCTGTAAGAAACTATTGAGCCCCAGAATTTATATTTTCCCTTCTTTTTAAAAAATCTTTTTTGGTGTGGATCCTTTTTAAAGTCTTTATTGAATTTGTCACAATATTGCTTCTGTTCCATGCTTTGATTTTTTGGCCATGAGGCACGTGGCCATCTCCCTGACCAGGAGCTGAATCTAAACTTCCTACATTGGAAGGTGCAGTCCCAGCCACTGGGCTGCCGTGGAAGTCCCTTTATTTTCCCTTCCTATTTAACTCACATATGGAGTGCTTCCTGTGTTTCAGGCTCTGCACTAGGTGCTTGGGATACATTCATGAATAAAACGAACAAAGATCCCTGCCTTCATGGAGCCAGTACTCTACTGAGGAATCTCACAGTAAATAATAGCATAGTGTGTAAGTTAATTGCATAGTATATTAGAAGGTAATGGGCCTATGATGAAAATTAATGCAGTGTAAGAGGGATCAATAGTGCCTGGAGGTGAGCTGGCTATTAAATGGAGTAGTCAGTGTTAGGCTCATCCAAAGAGGAAGATTTCATCAAATCCTTAAAGGAGGTGGGGAATTAGACAATGGACATTTGGGGGCATGGAAAGAATTTCAAGCAGAGAAAACAGGTAGATTCTACCCGTGGAATCATGCTTGGTGTGTTTGAGAAGCAGAAGGCCAATGCGGCTGGAGCAGAATGAATGAGGAGGAGAAAAGTAGGAGACAGAGTTGAGAGGTAAGAGGGGACCAGATGATTGATGTAGGGCCTTTGTAAGCCATTAGAGGGACCTTGGCTTTCACTCTGATGGAATGGAGAGCCTGTGCAGAATTCTGAGCAGAAGTGTCTCGTGATTTGACTTATGTTTCCAAAAGGACCACTGCTGCCGCTATATTGAAAATAGATAATAGGGAAGACAAAGGCAGGAGCCCAGGGGCCAGACTGGAGGTTGTTGTAGTATCCCAAGTGAGAAATGATATGGGTCTGACCATGGCGGTAGCAGTGGAGATGCTGAGAAGTGATTGAATTCTCAATATACTTTAAAGGTAGAGCTAGGGAAACCTCTGATTCTCCAGTGGTTATGACTCTGTGTTTTCACTGCCAGGGCCAGTGTTCAGTTCCTGGCTGGAAACTAACACCTTGCAAGCCCCATGGTGAAGCAAAAAAATAAAAAAATAAAAAATAAAGGTAGAGCTAACTTGATTTTCTTTATTAAAAAAATTTTTTTTTTCTTTCTTTCTTTCGCTGTGTCACATGGCATGTGGGATTTTATTTCCCTGAGCGGGGATGGAACCCGTGCCCCCTGCAATCGAAGCACAGAGTCTTAACCACTGGCCTGCCAGAGAAGTCTGGATTGGATGTAGGGTTGAAAGAAAAGGAGGAATCAAGATTTTGGCTTGAACGACTAGAAGGACAAAGTTGCCATCAACAAAGATGGGAATAACAGGCTTTTGGGGGGAATTCAACAGCAAAAAGCACTGAACTACACACACACACACACACACACATATAGTTGTTGTATATACACAACAACTTGGGTGAATTACCAAGGCATTTTGTTGAATGGAAAAAAACCAGTCCAAAAAATTTACATAGTGTGTGATTTGTATGAAACTCTGAAAAGTTAAAACTATGTGAAAGACAAGCAAATCAGAGGTTAGAGTTGAAGAAGCAGTGTGAGGGAATTCAGTTGTGATTAACTGTTCTATAGGATGGGGTATAAATTGACACCCGACTGTCCCGACAAATAGCTTTGTGAGATATAAGAAGAGGGGAGAACTATGCTCCCTCTTATGGGTAGAGCTGTCGGAGGCAGCTAGATAGTATAAAATAAATTGTTATGTGGAATACATAATAAGATCTGAACAGCCTCTCAGAGTTCTCCAAGCCCAGATGGGTCCAGAATAAACAGAATGTTTTCAGTGCGCTCAAGAGTGCCCCTAAAGTAAACTGGTTAGAATGCTTTTTTATGGAAGTGATAAAAAAAAGAAAAAATCCAATTCAAAGTGATTTAAGCAATAAATGGATTTTATTGGCTCAGTAATAAAGTGCAGGGACAGGGTCATTTGATCAGGCCCTGGTGATTTGATCAGGCTCTGCCTCCACTTCTGTTCTCTTACGGGTCTTGGCTCTGTCCTTAGGCTGACTTCCCTCCTAACAGCAAAATGCCTGTATCAGTTCCAGGATTTACATATCTGTCTGTCCAGAAGGAGAACTTCTCTTTTCTCAACCATGGGAAAATAATCCTGGGGTTTCAATTGGACCAGCTTCAATGAAGTACTCATCGCTAAAAGAACAGCTGTGGGGAATTCCCCCACAGTGGTCCAGTGGTTAGAACTTGGGGCATTGACTGTCAAAGGCCTGGGTTCAATATTTTTGGGGAACTAAGATCCCACAAGCTGTGGGACACAGGCAAAGAAACAAAAATAACCACTGTGGATAACAATTGCCATCAAAGCAAGAAGGATGGGATCACTGTTGAGCCAGTCAGCATCAGCCAGTGGAGATGGTTGGGAAGAGTGGTGGCTTGTGTCAGTCCCATCCCACTCACCTGGCTGCTGCATAATGGAGAGAGATCACATGGATCCTAGAGCAGCAACCAACAATGCCCAGCCCCCACCCCCACACCATGGAGATGAAGCAAGATTTTGGAGAAGGAAATGGCAGCCCACTCCAGTGTTCTTGCCTGGAAAATCCCATGGACAGCGGAGCCTGGTAGGCTACTGTCCATGGGGTCGAAAAGAGTCGGACATGACTGATCGAAGGGAAGATTCCTCCTTAAAGGGCTTTGTGGGCAGAAGTAAGAGCCTGCTCAGTCCCTTACTTACTTACTTACTTATTCCTGCAACTGATAGGCAGGAGGTTAGCTGAGAGCAAGGGGAGGTGGCCCCTTCAGCTAAACAGTACAATAGCCGCCTAATCCCACCAAGCAATTTATTAGCCTTGCTCCTAATAGACACCCACTAGTACTCGGAGAAGGCAATGGCAACCCACTCCAGTACTCTTTCCTGGAAAATCCCGTGGATGGAGGGGCCTGGTGGGCTGCAGTCCATGGAGTCTCTAGGAGTCGGACACGACTGAGCGACTTCACTTTATTTTTTCACTTTCATGCATTGGAGAAGGAAATGGCAACCCACTCCAGTGTTCTTGCCTGGAGAATCCCAGGGACGAGGGAGCCTGGTGGGCTGCCGTCTATGGGGTCGCACAGAGTCAGACACGACTGAAGCAACTTAGCAGCAGCAGCAGTACTCCAAAAACAGTCAGGAAGCCAGAAACCTCCCCTCACCCCCACCACTGACTGTTGGGACTTGCCCTACTCTAGCATTTTGTATTGGAGTATAGCGGGTTAACCGGAGAAGGCGATGGCACCCCACTCCAGTGTTCTTGCCTGGAGAATCCCAGGGATGGGGAAGCCTGATGGGCTGCCATCTATGGGGTCGCACAGAATCGGACACGACTGAAGCGACTTAGCAGCAGCAGCAGCAGCAGCAGCATAGCGGGTTAATGATGCTGTGATAGTTTCAGGTGAACACAAGGGGTCTCAGCCAGACATATACATGTATCCATTATCTGTGGTGTTGGAGAAGACACTTGAGAGTCCCTTGGACTGCAAGGAGATCCAACCAGTCCATCCTAAAGGAGATCAGTCTTCGGTGTTCATTGGTAGGACTGATATTGAAGCTGAAACTCCAATACTTTGGCCACCTGATATGATGAGCTGACTCATTTGAAAAGACCCTGATGCTGGGAAAGATTGAGGGCAGGAGGACAAGGGGACGACAGAGGACAAGATGGTTGGATGGCATCTGAACTGAACTGAACTGATTCTCCCCCAAACTCCCCTCCCATCCAGGCTGCCTATAACATTGAGGAGCGTCCCTGTGCTATACAGTAGGTCCTTGTTGGTGATTCAGTATCCTGTACTCACATTATCCTGTACTAAAATAACCTTTGGCGACCACTGGACTCATTGCTGCTGCTGCTGCTAAGTCACTTCAGTCGTGTCTGACTCTGTGCGACCCCCGAGACAGCAGCCCACCAGGCTCCCCCGTCCCTGGGATTCTCCAGGCAAGAACACTGGAGTGGGTTGCCATTTCCTTCTCCAATGCATGAAAGTGAAAAGTGAAAGTGAAGTCGCTCAGTCGTGTCCGACTCTCAGTGACCCCATGGATTGCAGCCTACCAGGCTCCTCCGTCCATAGGATTTTCCAGGCAAGAGTACTGGAGTGGGACTCATTAACTGCTCATAAATATTGCATGAACACATATATCTAATTATCAGCTCAGTTCAATTCAGTCGCTCAGTCCTGTCTGACTCTTTGCGACTCCATGAACTGCTGCACACCAGGCTTCCCTGTCCATCACCAACTCCCAGAGTTTACCCAAATTCACGTCCATTGAGCCCGTGATGCCATCCAACCATCTCATCCTCTGTCATCCCCTTTTCCTCCTGCCCTCAATCTTTCCCAGCCTCAGGGTCTTTTCAAATGAGTCAGCTCTTTGCATCAGGTGGCCAAAATATTGGAGTTTCAGCTTCAACATCAATCCTTCCAAAGAACACCCAGGACTGATCTCCTTTAGGATGGACTGGTTGGATCTCCTTGTAGTCAAAGGGACTCTCAAGAGTCTTCTCCAACACCACACTTCAAAAGCATCAATTCTTCAGTGCTCAGCTTTCTTTATAGTCCAACTCTTACATCCATACATGACCATGGGAAAAACCATAGACTTTACTAGATGGACCTTTGTTGACAAAGTAATGTCTCTGCTTTTTAATATGCTGTCTAGGTTGGTCGTAACTTTCCTTCCAAGGAATAAGCGTCTTTTAATTTCATGGCTGCAATCACCATCTGCAGTGATTTTGGAGCCCCCAAAAATAAAGTCTGACACTGTTTCCCCATCTATTTGCCATGAAGTGATGGGACCGGATGCCATGATCTTAGTTTTCTGAATGTTGAGCCTTAAGCCAGATTTTTCACTCTCCTCTTTCACTTTCAACAAGAGGCCTTTTAGTTCCTCTTCACTTTCTGCCATAAGGGTGGTGTCATCTGCATATCTGAGGTTATTGATATTTCTCCTGGCAATCTTGATTCCAGCTTGTGCTTCTTCCAGCCCAGCGTTTCTCATGATGTACTCTGCATATAAATTAAATAAGCAGGGTGACAGTATACAGCCTTGACGTATTCCTTTTCCTATTTGGAACCAGTCTGTTGCTCCATGTCCAGTTCTAACTGTTGCTTCCTGACCTGCATACAGTTTCTCAAGAGGCAGGTCAGGTGGTCTGGTGTTTCCATCTCTTTCAGAATTTTCCACAGTTTATTGTGATCCACACAGTCAAAAGCTTTGACATAGTCAATAAAGCAGAAATAGATGTTTTTTTCTGGAACTCTCTTGCTTTTTTGATGATCCAGCGGATGTTGGCAATTTGATCTCTGGTTGCTCTGCCTTTTCTAAAACCAGCTTGAACATCTGGAAGTTCATGGTTCATGTATTGCTGAAGCCTGGCTTGGAGAATTTTGAGGATTACTTTGCTAGCGTGTGAGATGAGTGCAATTGTGCAGTAGTTTGAGCATTCTTTGGCATTGCCTTTCTTTGGGATTGGAATGAAAACTGACCTTTTCCAGTCCTGTGGCCACTGCTGAGTTTTCCAAATTTGCTGGCATATTGAGTGCAGCACTTTCACAGCATCATCTTTCAGGATTTGAAATAGCTCAACTGGAATTCCATCACCTCCACTAGCTTTGTTCGTAGATATGCTTCCTAAGGCCTGTTTGACTTCACATTCCAGGATGTCTGGCTCTGGGTGAGTAATCACATCATCTTGATTATCTGGGTTGTGAAGCTCTTTTTTGTACAGTTCTTCTGTGTATTCTTGCCACCTCTTCTTAATATCTTCTGCTTCTGTCAGGTCCATACCATTTCTGTCCTTTATCGAGCCCATCTTTGCATGAAATGTTCCCTTGGTATCTCTAATTTTCTTGAAGAGATCTCTAGTCTTTCCCATTCTATTGTTTTCCTCTATTTCTTTGCACTGATCACTGAGGAAAGTTTCCTTATCTCTCCTTGCTGTTCTTTGGAACTCTGCATTCAAATGGGTATATCTTTCTTTTTCTCCTTTGCTTTTCGCTTCTCTTCTTTTCACAGCTATTTGTAAGGCCTCTTCAGACAGCCATTTTGCTTTTTTGCATTTCTTTATCTTGAGGATGGTCTTGATCCCTGTCTCCTGTACAATGTCATGAACCTCCGTCCATAGTTCATCAGGCACTCTGTGTATCAGATCTAGTCCCTTAAATCTATTTCTCACTTCCACTGTATAATCATAAGGGATTTGATTTAGGTCATACCTGAATGGTCTAGTGGTCCCACAATTTCAGTCTGAATTTGGCAATAAGGAGTTCATGATCTGAGCCACAGTCAGCTCCTGGTCTTGTTTTTACTGACTGTATAGAGCTTCTCCATCTTTGGCTGCAAAGAATATAATCAATCCTATAATTATTGATTATAATTATCTATAATTATCTATAATAACAGACTGAATTATGGGAAGCCCATGAGCGGTAGAGCATCTTGTTATATAACCTGCAGTTGTCAGTCAAGGTTGTCAGTTGATGACGTCCCTGGATTATGCAAATGATCTTGCCTTAAAAACTCTGTATCCAGCCCTCCAGGGCCCTTTGCCTCTCTCAGTGTGGCCCACTCTCTCTTGAGGTGTTCTCTCATTTCTTTGTGTGTGCTTGGCTGCTCAGTCATGTATGACTTTTTACGACCTTTCTTTCCTTATTGTTAATAAACTTTCTGGCAATAGATAAAACTTTAGATTCCTCTTTGCTTCCTATCTATCCTATCCCCCATGCCTTGGTATTATTTACCTACAGAACTTAGATACAAGTTCTATATTTGTATAGTTCTACATCTATCTCCCCTCTATGGGGACAGAGGGGCTGTTGCTGCTGCTGCTGCTGCTAAGTCGCTTCAGTCGTGTCCGACTCTGTGCGACCCCATGGACGGCAGTCCACGAGGCTCCCCCGTCCCTGGGATTCTCCAGGCAAGAACACTGGAGTGGGTTGCCATTTCCTTCTCCAATGCATGAAAGTGAAAAGTGAAAGTGAAGTCGCTGAGTCTTGTCCAACTCTTAGGGACACCATGGACTGTGGCCCACCAGGCTCCTCCATGGAAAGTCCATGGGATTTTCCAGGCAAGAGTGCTGGAGTGGGGTGCCATTGCCTTCTCTGAGGGACCGTTAGCAATTACTAAAATTAAGTTTTTACTACCTCAGCATAGTGAGAACTTGGAGTAAAAATTAAAATATAGAAAAAGACTTAGAAAATGAACTTATGGTTGTTTGGGAAGAATGAGGGGAAGGGATAGTTAGGGAGTTTGGGATGGGCATGTGCACACTATGTTTAAAATGATAACCAGCAAGGACCTACTGTACAGCACAGGAAACTGCTCAATGTTATGTGGTGGCCTGGATGGGAGGGGAGTTTGGCTGAGAATGGATACATGTGTATGTCTGGCTGAGTCCCCTTGCTGTTCAGCTAAAACTGTCACATCATTGTTAACCTGCTATACTCCAATACAAAATAAAAAAGTTAAATATATATATATATATATATATATATATATAGTAAGGTTCCTGGAATTCCCTGGAGTCCAGTGGTTAGGATTTGGCACTTTCACCGCCAGGGCTAGGGTTCAATCCCTAATCGTGGAACTAAGATCCTGTAAACGTGTGGCATGGCCCCCCCAAAAAAAGAGTAGAAAGTAAGGTTTCATTTCTCACTCATCAGAGCTTAAGGACTGAGATTCCTATCCGCTATGACAATTAGCACTCTGACCTTCAGAGACAACGTCTAACAAATCCAAGTCCACGTGCTCAGGGATGAAAGACTCCTTCCTCCCATAGTCTGTTGAGATGCTGCTTGCCCATCAAGGCTTAGCTTAAATTAAACCTTTTCTGTGAAGGGTGCCCACCCAGCCAGTCAGAAGTCCTCCCCTGCACTTCATTTTTATCCCTTTTATTGCAGGCATCTTTGGAAGGTCCAGAGGCTCTGCCTCATGTGTGCCTCTGGCCTTAGAAGGCATTGTGTTCAGAATATGATATCTGAGAGCTTTCTGGAAGTATCTCTACCTGTCAATTTTTTTTTTTTTTTTTAATCAAATGGCTGTAAAACGTGAGTTAATGACTCTAAAAATACCTTATAGGCCATCTTGCAGTCTTGGAGCCAGAAAAAGAAGATATCTCTCTTTTGGTGTCTCCTAAAAGACCTCAATTGAGGAGCCCTTTTGGGGGCAGGTGGAATTTCATGACATCTCGCCCCAAATGTTATGATTTTCAATGCCTATACCTTTGACATTCTTCCTCTGATGACTCAGCAGATTAGAAATCTGCCGGGAATGCAGGAGACACAGGTTCAATCCCTGGGTCAGGAAGATCTCCTGGAGAAGGAAATGGCAACCCACTCCAGTATTTTGCCTGAAGAATGGCCAGAGGAGCCTGGTGGTTTATAGTCCATGGGGCTGCAAAGAAGCCGGCATGACTGAGCAACTAAGAACACACTTACCTTTAACTGTTTTTACTCTCATTTCCTGAACTGAGCTCTGTGACGTATAATTAAGTCCTAGACAAAATGTGTACCATTCATGGGGGTGAGGAGCCATTCATGAGCAAGGTCATTACCATTTTAGGAAAAATCAAAGGCCAAATTTTGAGCATAACTACAGATGTGAATATAAAGTTTTGTTCTGCTGTATGGGTTTTGTGGTTCCAGAGACAATCATATGTAGAGTTAGCAAAATTCCAAGCCGTGACTTGCCATTTTCTGTAGTCTAGTTTACACGGGATTTCTTTTGTGCAACAAAATCAAGAGTTTAAAATTTGGAAGATAAGCAAGCAAAACAAAGTAGGCTTCTATGTCCTGCCATCTTCTCTTTCAGTTATAAAGTACATGTGTTGAAAGAAGATAGGGAATATGCAACATATGTCTAAGAGCCAGAAAGAATGGTGGGGAAAGCAGTGATGTTTTTATTCCTTTGGAGTGAGCAATGAGTTTATACACTGTAGGAAAAGAAGTGACCTAAAGCAAGATGGGTTTATTTCTTTTTCAAATATTTATTTATTCATTTGGTTGCACCAGGTCTTCGTTGAGGCATGTGGAATCTTTTTTTTTTTTTTTAATTGCGACATGTGGGATATTTTAGTTGTGGAATGTGGGATCCAGTTTCCTGACCAAGGACTGAACCTGGGCCTGCATTGGGTGTGTGGAATCTTAGCCACTGGACCATCAAGGAAATTCCAGGTTTATTTCTTATAGGAAGAAAAGGCGCTGTTTCTGACAGGTGCGTGTGTGTGTGTGTGTGTGTGTGCGCTCAGGTGGAAGTGGATGGTGAATACATGGAGAAATGTAAGAAGGGAAATAAAGTTTATTAGCTGTCATGGTCCAATGCCAGATACTACCGAGAGCTTCATATTATCTCATTTATTCTGTAAACTACCCTGTGGAGTGGGTGTTTCCCTCCATTCCCATTTGATATGTGAGGAAACTGAGCCTCAGAGAGATGCGTCCAAAGCACACGTCTCCCGTGTACTTTGGTCACAGGACAAGATTCAAAACAAGATTGCTTGTCTCCAAAAGTCAGTCTCCTCATATCATCTCTGCATACTGCCTCTTTAAATATCCACATTTTCAGGAGTCAAATATAAGGAAGTTATACCAAAAGAATTTAGAAAACTAAAGGGCGTATTTGAAAGTTGGTAAGAGACTAGATCTTAAAAGTTAACATCACAAGAAAAAAATGTTTTGTAACTATGTGTGGTGACAGATGCTAACTAGACTTATTGTGGTGATCGTTTCACAATATAAACAAATATCAAATCATTATGTCATACATTTTATTAAGAAGAAATAAGAGGCCCCAGATACAGTCACTGCTTTAAGGCCCTGTGTCAGCAAAACAAACTTAATACCTAAACTAACTGCAGTGACAGCCTCTCCCAGGAAAGTAACCTTTAACCAGTCAGTAGGAAATTACCTAGTCAGCACTAATGAGATATTCCACCCATCCCGAAAGGGCCCCTTCTGTTATCTTTAGGAGAACTGTGCCTAAAACAATGCTAATTATTTTGCTTTATAATTTGCTAATAATTTCTTTTTCTCTGCTCCCTTTCCTTTTCTGCAGCTTGACAGAGCCTCTTTCTATTTTCTAGGTGGGATGCTGCCCAATTCATGAATAAATTAATAAAGTCAATTACATCTTTGTTAGGGAAATTAAATAAATAGTCTTGTTTAGGCTTCAGAGACAAAGCAGAACAGGCCTCTGACCTTGCTTCTAACCCACCTAGACACTGCTCTTACTACCTGCTGTGAATTCAAGATGCAGCACCATAGATAAGGCTGGGGACAAATCTTGAAATTGTTGAGCCCTTGAAGGGTACCTGGCCAACCAAGGCCCAGGCTTAACAACATTCCAAGTTTTATAAGACAAAACAAATATTATTAACATGAAACCAGAGCTGCTATTTGCTCACATATTGACAGTGATATCAGTTTGCATCCTGGGATTATAAACAGGAGCCCCAAACTGCAATCTACTGCAATCTTTGAAGTCTCACCCCCGGAGTAGATCCACCACCTGGGACCTTTTCCCAATTGGGACTCCACATGTGCTGTGTCTCGGGACTACCCAGCGCTGTTTGACTCTGGATGTTGGTCAAAACCCAATTTGGTGATGTATCCTCTGCTGTTTCTCTTTCTCTTTTCTTTTAATGTTAGTATATTGAAAGTAAGCTAGATAATTCTTTAATAAACATTGATATTATTTATTTGTATAGAACGAGTGGCTTATTTTGTTAACAAATCCTTTGAACCTGAGATGAAAGTGAAAACTTTCAGCACAAAAATCTTCAAATTTATTCTGATGAATTTTTATTTAACAAATTTGGGGGCAGCAGTGGGGATTAGGAGTGAACTTGATAGCATTTGGGGACAATGAGAAACACAAGACATGTTACTCTTTAAATTCACTATCTTTCTTGCCATTCTCAAGGGCCACGAGTAAGTTCTGAGCTCAGTCTGCTCTCTTTGCACTGAACTCCTGATTTAATAGGCTATTCTTCACAGGGTAGGTCAGCTTGGTGCCCCGTTGAGCTAGTAGATGGGTCTACATAGAGACCAGCCCCTAACGTTTTAGCCTGCAATTCCCAGCCCTTGATTCTGCCCAAAGATCCGTGTGGCAGTAGTTGGTGGCAGTGTGCAGTTCCTCATCCATGCAGAGCCCCCAGCCTGCACTCCTCAATTGTTGAGTTCTGCTGGTTCAACCTTTCCCCTTAGTCCAGAGTTCCATGGGAATTGTTGGTAGTTATCAGCTGGAGCTGGAGAGGATCCAATCTAAAAACCAGACTTTGTCTTGGATTGGACTGGATTGGATTTGAGTGGACTGATCCAGTGCTGCAAGATCTTAGGTGAATGAAATTTTGTTTTGAGTTAAAAATGGGATTCCTAAGATCCAGAGAGTTATTTAACTCTTTGCCATCTTTCAGCACATCTGCTTATTTTATGTCTAAGAACTGTGGTTCTGGAAGATACTGAATATCTACAAAATCTTACAAAACTTGCTTTGTGTTCTGAGAGTCTGGCTTGGTAACCTCTAGGGTGTATGTGTGTGTGTGTTAGTTGCTCAGTCGTGTATGACTCTGAGATCCCATGGACTGTAGCCCACCAGGCTCCTCTGTCATGGAATTTAGCAGGCAAGAACACTGGAGTGGGTAGCCATTCTCTTCTCCAGGGCATCTTCCCAATCCAGGGATCAAATCCAGGTCTCCTGCACTGCAGGCAGATTCTTTACCATCTGAGCCACCAGGGAAACCTCCAGGGTGGGGACCCCAAATTATGGCCAGACAGAAATGAGAATTACACCCCATTTGTGGTTAGACATAAGCTGGACATAAATGTGGGTTGTGAAATAAAATTCATATTTTATAGCAAGACAAGAAACATTTAAACAAAAATTTCTCTGCCTTTAGCTTCCTCTGTCCCCACACCATGCATTGACCAAATCTCCCCCATTGGCAGAAAAAGCTGCTCACCCTGAAGAGTGACAGTTTCCTAGCACCAGCAAGACAACTCCTTAAAAGATAACATTCCATCTCGATCTTGTCAACTACAAATTGGCACTTGCCAGGGACACTTGCCAAAGACCTCTACGAGGATGAAATCATGTGTTGCTGCAGCTGCTGATTTTCAACACCGCCCGAAAGGAGTTCAGGGTGGAGAGCAGAAATGAGGCACTCTGTGCTCGGGGAAAATTGGCAAGACAGGTCTTCAGAGAGTTAGATATTTTTAGGAGCCAATATTATGAGCTTAATTCTTGTTTCTCCTCATGTCTAGAAAAGCACTAAAATCCTTCATGGTGATGACTGTTTCTTAGGACTAGCAAAAACTTCACGAAACTAGCAGAAGGTTTCTGGAAAGATCTGTGCTTCATTGCATGCATTCTCCCTTCACCAAAATCACACATATACTAATCTCCCCCACTGGATTTTTGGAGCAGTTTCTCAGAGCTATCTGAGGTGCTGTCTCCTGGGCTGCAGTTCTCATTTTGGCCCCAATAAAACTTAACTCTCAACTCTCACCATGTTGTGCATTTTTTAAAGTCAATGTCAACTAAAAATTGGCACTTGCCAGCGACTGAAGAACAACAACATGGGCATTTGCCATCTGCCGGTGCTGCTGCAGCTGCTGACCTTGAATACTCTCTGGAGGGAATTCAGGTTGGAGAGTGTTGCACTCTGTGCTCTAGGGAAACTGATGGAACAGGTCTTTAAATACTTAGATATTTTCAGGAACTAATTTCATGATCCAAATCCTTGCATCTCCTCATATCTAGAAAAGCACTGAATTCCTTCATGGTGACGTCATTTCCTTGTGACTAGCAAAAAACCTTTCGTAAAGTGAGTGCTTTTTTACATTAAACTCCCCCATCACCAAAATGCTATACATTGACCTTCTCCCATTGCCTCTTTGGAGAAGTCTCTCAGAGCTGAGATGCTGTCTCCCAGGCTGCAGTCCTCATTTGCCCCCAAATAAAACTTAACTGACAACTCTGACGTTGTGCATCTTTTTAGTTGACATCAACCATGTTGTCAGGGTCACATGCTGCTTAGATTTGAAGTATGTAAAGTGTCAATAATACATCATTTGATGTACAGTCTTAAAAAACTTACATAACTGTGCCTTGACTTCTAACAGGTGGGGCAGTTCTCAGAGCTTTCTGAGGTGCTCTTCCCAGGTTAAATCCTCCAATTTGGCTCTAATAAAGATTTCCACTTATTAGATTGACTGATTAATTTTTCATTGACAGGATTAAACTCCTATAGCTAGGGTCCTTCTAAACTGCTGCCAGCACTTGGAAATCACAAACTAGAATTACAGTGGTCATTAGGAGGAGCACTCTAATTGGATAAGATCATTTAAAGATGAGGTGTTGTTTAGTTGCTAAGTTATGTTTGACTCTTGTGTGACCCCATGGACTGTAGCCCACCAGCCTCCTCTGTCCATGCAATTTCCTAGGCAAGAATACTGGAGTGGGTTGCCATTTCCTTCTCCAGGGGATCTTCCTAACCCAGATACTTATTTTAATTGACATGCTGAAGCTTCCACAAAGCTTCAAAATTCCAAGATAGTTTCTTTGAAAATTTTGCTGCAAAAGGCTAATGAAAAATTATAAAACGTACTGAGGACTTCCCTGGTGGTACAGTGGATGAGAATCTACCTGCCAATGCAGGGGACATGAGTTCTATCCCTGGTCTGGGAAGATCCCACTTGCTGCAGAGCCACTAAACCTGTGCGCCACAACACTAAGCCTACCCTCCAGAGCTTGGGAGCTGCCGCTACTGATCCACTTGCAGCAGCTAGGGAAGACTGCATGCCTAGAGCCTGTGTTTCTCAGCAAGAAAAGTCACCACCATGATAGGCCCTTGCTTCAAAACTAGAGAGTAGCCCTTGCTCACCGCAACCAGAGAAAAGCCAGTGCAGTAAAAAAGAAGCCCAGTGCAATCAAAAATAAGTAAATAAATATACAAAAGAATGATGAAAAAAAGAGCAGTGTCTTAATAAATGCGCATATCTTAAAAGGTAAGGAAAACAAAAGACTATAGGACTGATGAAATTCCTATTGCTCCACTCTAGCTTCCGGTATTGGAGCATTAATTCTAGTAATCTTCCATGTAAATTGCCTTTCCACTGTGAAGAGACTGTTAAATGGTTACCTTTTTAAAAACAAAAGCTTGGCTTGGCTTTCTCCCTGCCTGGGACATGTAGCTGTCAGTGCTTTCTTTCGGCTCTCTTTGGAAGTGACTCTGAATCTTGGGAATGTAGGAACCTTTGAACTGTCTTTGAGAATGAATGCCTTTTGGGTCCAGGAAGTTATTTAATACTCCCAGGAATATTTACTGTTTGTCCTGCCTGAAACCTGATAAGATATTGGAAGAACATATTGGAGCCTGATAAGAACTTTTTCCTTTTAAGGACTCTTCTTCAAAGATAAAAATGTATGCCTTTGAGATGTACATATTCTACAGACTTCAGGGAGATAATTCTTATCAGAAGAACCAAATGCTGAAAGGTCATTTGAAATTTGAGTGAATGAAAAATCTTACGTCTTCTCCACAAATATTAGTAGAAAAAGATTTAGCCATCTGAGCATATAAACTTAACTTATTCCAACTGTTTCTTTTGTAACTGAATTTTACATTATCATACCTGTCTTATGGTCAAAATTTAAAAACTAAACTATCAGTTTGTGCTTGTCTGTATATTCATGTGTGTCTGTACACAAGTGTGTGTTGTAGCTGTGTGGTATTTTCAAACCTCAGATAATATTAGCAAAATTAATCTCTACAAGATCTCTGTTTAATTGGCTTAAATAAGTAAGCACTTATATAAATTTATTATTCATAAAAATTCTCAGAAATATAGTGAAAACTAACCCAAGTGCTTTTCAGGTTCACTGTGATCTGGAAAAATATTTGGTACTAAACCTATAACAAGTATCGCCACAGGATAACATCGTGGTGGCCTGAAGAGGCGTTGGTGGCCAGGGAAGCGGCTTTGCAAAGATCAACCCAGAGTTGGAGGTGGAAGCAGGGTAGTGACCAGCACCTCCAGTTCCCAGGGTGACCGTGGCAGCAGAGAGGTCAGGGTACCAACTGCTCCTGAGCAGCTGATTGGCTCTGAGACTCCTGGGCAGCGGATGGGTTCCAGGGCGGTCAGCAGCAGTGATAAGGCCGGGGTGCCCTCCCATCCTGGGTGTCCTCCAACATCAGCTCCAGCCTTCCCCAGACCCTCTTCTCAGCCACTCCAGCAGGGCCTTTGCCTCGATCCCTGGCTGCACGTTGACCAACACCCAGTGGACAGTGAAGGTTCAAATGCTCAAGGAGGACCAGCAGTGAGACAACCAGGGTGCCCGGCATGGCATCCAGCTACATTGAGCAGCTGAAGGGCATGTCCCTGATACAGCCTGACAAAAGGTGGTCCACTGGAAAAGGGATTGGCAAACCATGCCATTATTCTTGCCTTGAAAACCCCATAAACAGCATGAAAAGGCAAAAAGATATGACTCTGAAAGATGAATCCCCAAGTTCACTAGGTGTCTAATATACCACTGCAGAAGAGCAGAGAAATAGCTACAGGAATAAGAAAGAGGCTGAGCCAAAGCAGAAACAGCAACCAGTTATGGTTGTATCTGATGGTGAAAGTAAAGTCCCATGCTGTAAAGAACAATATTGTGTAAGAATCTGGAATGTTAGGTCCACGAATCAAGGTAAATTGGTGCGGTCAAACAGGAGATGGTGAGAGTGAACATCAGCATTTTAGGAATCAATGAACTAAAATGGATGGGTATGGGTGAATTTCATTCAGATGACCATTATATCTACCACGGTGGGCAAGGCTACCTTGGAAGAAATGGAGTATCGCTCGTAGTCAACAAAAGAGTCTGAAATGCAGTACTTGGGTGCAATCTCAAAAACAACAGAATGATCTCGGTTCGTTTCCATGGCAAACCATTAAATACCACAGTATTCCAAGTCCGTGCCCCAACCACTGATGCTGAAGAAACTGAAGCTGAATGATTCTATGAAGACCTAAAAGACCACCTGGAACTAGCATCAATAAAAGATCTTTTCATAGGGAACTGGAATACAAAAGTAACAAGTCAAGAGATACCTGGAGTAACAGGCAAGTTTGGCCTTGGAGTGCAAAATGAAGCAGGGCAAAGACCAACAGAGTTTAGCCAAGAGAACGCACTAGTCGTGGCAAATACTCTCTTCCAACAACACAAGAGACGACTCTACACATGAACATCACCAGATGGTCAGGGCTGAAATCAGATCGATTATATTTGCAGTTGAAGATGGAGAGGCTCTATACAGACAGCAAAAACCACACCGGGAGCTGACTGTGGCCCAGATTATCAGCTTCTTATTGCAAGTTCAGGCTCATATTGAAGAGAGTACGGAAAACCACTCTGTCATTCAGGTATTACTTAAATAAAATCCCTTATGATTATACAGTGGAGGTAATGAATAGATTCAAGGGACTACATCTGGTAGACAGAGTGCCTGAATAACTATGGGCAGAGGTTCGTAACATTGTACAGGAGGTGGTGACCAAAACCATCCCCAAGAAAAAGAAATGCAAGAAGGAAAAGTGGTTGTCTGAAGAGATCTTACAAATAGCTGAGAAAAGAAAAGAGGTGAAAGGCAAAGGAAATAGGGAAAAATATACCCAACTGAATGCAGAGTTCCAGAGACTAGCAAGGAAAGATAAGAAAGCCTTCTTAATTGAAAAATACACAAAAAGAGAAGAAAACAATAGAATGGGAAAGACTATATGCCGGGAGCCAGTGTGAGGAGCTCCACCCATGGCAAAGGTCATGAGGAAGGAGGCTCGACATACGCAAAGGCGGGATCAAACCTCAGGAGTCCCGCTGGAAATTCTCGAGCATCTACCCCCAAAAACCAGAGTGTACCTACTTTACTACTTTGTGCTCTCACCTACACCTCTGACTCTATGGGAGGCTGTCCCCCACCACCTCTCTCTGAAAAAGAGTTAACTTAGAGCTCCAGTTAATAATAATTCCTGGGCGTGACAGGAGTATTCCAACTTACAAACTCCTCTGAAGGTTCTCTAGCCTGCCTGACGGGCTTGTCCGGCCACGTGTGATTGTTCACAGCCTCCCAACCGTGAGAGGCACGAGATGCTTTAAACCTTCTAAAAACAGGTTCTTTAGAGAAGTTAGAAAACTATAAGTATAGTGGGCTGATTAGAAATTGTATTGGTGAAGGGTTTTTCATTTGTTGAGCCAATGTTTACTGCTAAGTCTCCACATCCCCTGCCCTTATACACATTAATGAATATAACTAACATATAAGAGATATAAGTATTAACCTTGATATTAATCATGTTAGACCTTAGGCTAAGCAAATTCTTTCCTTAATTAAAACCCACTATACCCTCACCCTATAGGAATGTAATTTTATCTGGCACCTTCGGAAGGTGGCGTCTGTTTTAAGAATAATCACCCCTGGAGAAATAAGTGTTCTGGTTGACTGACCGCTGTCACAAGGAGAGGGTCATAAATTGTCAGCAGGCCCCCCCTGGCCAGAAGATGATGTAACACCCCTAAGACCTCTGTATACATTTGTATGAAGCACCTGACTTTAATAAAAGTCAGGACTGCTGACCCCGCGTGACTTTTGTATAATATCTCTGTGTATAAAAACAGACCCTGGAAAAATAAAAAATGGGATCAATTCCTCGAAAGACTGGTCTCCCCATGTCATTCTTTTTCTCACCTTCTGGCTGAATCCCCATCTGGAACGTGGAGGCTCGTCAAGGCCACTAATTATGCCTGGGCTTCTAAGATCTGACTGGGGAGGCCTTAGTGTCTCCTCTCCTTCGGAAGAATGGGAGGATGCCTGCGGCCTACGTAGCTGACGTAAATTCCTTGCCTTGGAATTTTATTAGCTTCCACATAAACCAAGTTATTCAGCCTCTTTTCTCTACTGAATTTTCCTACTGAGCTATCCTCATTCTATTACTCTTTATATCTCTAATTAATATTTAATTAAAGCCAGTGTATTCGCTGATGCCATCTCTGCTTCGAATTTCCCTGGATCCACCAGGGCTGGACCCCAGCAACTATAGATTTCTTTAAGAAAACTGGAGATACCTAAGGAACATTTCACGCAAAGAAAGGCACAATAAAGGATAAAAACGGTAAGGATCTAACAGAAGCAGAAGAGATTAAGAAAAGGTGGCATAATACACAGCAGAGCTCTACAAAAAAGCTTTTAATGACCCAGATACCCACAATGGTGTGGTCACTCACCTAGAGCCAGACATCCTGGAGTGTGAAGTCAAGTGTGCCTTAGGAAGCATTACTCGAACAAAGCTAGTGGAGGTGATGGAATTCCAGCTGAGTGATTCCAAATCCTCAAAGATGATGTTGTTAAAGTGCTGCACTCATTATGCCAGCAAATTTGAAAAACTCAGCAGTGGCTACAGGACTAAAGGTCAGTTTTCATTCCAATCCCAAAGAAAGGCAATGCCAAAGAATGTTCAAACTACCGCACAATTGCACTCATTTCACATGCCAGCAAGATTACGCTCAAAATCCTTCAAGCTAGGCTTCAGCAGTACGTGAACCAAGAAATTCCAGATGTACAAGCTGGATAGAAAAGGCAGAGGAATCAGAGATCAGATTGCCAACATTTGTTGGATCCTAGGAAAAGCAAGAGTTTCAGAAAAACATCTACTTCTGTTTCATTGACTATACTGAAGTCTTTGACTGTGTGGATCACAACAAATTGTGGAATATTGTTAATAAGATGGGAATACAAGATCACATAACCTGCCTCTTGAGAAACCTGTAAGCAGGACAAGAAGCAACAGTTAGAGCTGTACATGGAACAATGGACTGGGTTGAAATTGAAAAGGAGTACATCAAGGGTGTATATTGTCACCCTGCTTATCTAACTTATATGCAGAGTACATCATGTGAGATGCCAGACTGGATGAATCACAAGCTGGGATCAAGTTTGCTGGGAGAAATATCAACAGCCTCAGATATGCAGATGATACCACCCTTATGGCAGAAAGTGAAGAGGAATTAAAGAACCTCTTGATGAAGGCAAAAGAGGAGAGTGAAAAAGCTGGCTTAAAACTCAATTGAAAAAAGGAAAATCATGGTATCTGGTCTTATCACTTCATGGCAAATAGATGGGGAAAATGTGAAAACTCTGATTTCATTTTCTTGGGCTCCAAAATCAATGTGGATGGTGACTGCAGCCAGGAAATTAAAAGAGGTTTGCTCCTTGGAAGAATGCTATGACAAACCTAGACAGTGTGTTAAAAAGCAGAGCCATCACTTTGCAGACAAAGATCTGAATAGTCAAAGCTATGGTTTTTCCAGTAGTCATATATGAATGTGAGATTTGGACCACAAAGAAAGCTGAGCACAGAAGAACTGATGCTTTCGAACTATGGTGTTGGAGAATACTCTTGAGAGTCCCTTAGACTGCAAGGAGATCAAACCAGTCAATCCTAAAGGAAATCAGTCCTGAATATTCATTGGAAGGACTCATACTGAAGCTGAAGCTCCAATACTTTGGCCATGTGATACAAAGAAGTGACTCATTGGAAAAGACCCTGATGCTGGGAAAGATTGAAGGCAGGAGGAGAAGGGGACGACAGAGGATGAGATGGTTGGATGGCATCACTGACTCAATGGACATGAGTTTGAGCAAGCTCCAGGAGTTGGCGATGGACAAGGAAGCCTGGCATGCTGCAGTCCATGGGGTTGCAAATAGTCAGGCATGACTGAGCGACTGAACTTAATATCATATATAATGATAAAATATTGATTGATTTCTCTCTAAGATTGAGAATAAGGCAAATATGCTGTTTCTCATCACTTCTATTCAATATTTTACTGAGGTTCTAACCATATGGTAAAATAAGGAAAAGAAATAATCCAAATAGATTGGAAAGAAAGAAGTAAAACATCTGCTCAAAGGTCCTCTGGTGATTTTTAAAAATTTATTTTTAATTGAGAGATAATTGCTTTTCAATGTTGTGTTGGTTTTTCCTGTAGAACAATGTGAATCAGCTAAGGTAATTTCTTTCTACTTAAGCTTCACCCTCTTGCTTGCTCCAGTCTGGTGCCCTGTGTCACGTTGCTTCAGCCCACTTCTGATTTCCTCAGTAACTGCAGTGGACAGTGCCATGCTAGCTCATACTAACAATATTGTCTTGAGTGTGCTGTGTATCTTTTCACTTTCTGCCACACGTAAATCTGCCTGGCCAAGCACTGCTAAGAAGTGTGGGGATTAACACCCCCAGGGGCAACCTTCGATTAATGGGTATCTGGAGCTTATGGGTAGATACCCTTGCCTCCCTCCCTCCAGGGAGATGATTTTGGGAGGCCTTTTGTATGCTTCTCATGTGGTTCTGGACAAGTCAGGCCCATGGTGAGAACCTTGATAACACACCTTATATTAGCTTGCACATTCCCTTTCTCATCCTAGTTTTCTCATTCTTGCTCCCTGGGATTACATCCCAGATAAATTACTTGCACAAAAGTCCTTGCAGTAGACTCTGTTTTGTGGGAAGGCAGGGAACTCAAGCTAGAACTCTCATTGTGCTCTCCCTCTCAGAGCCTCCTCTTTCCTTATGCAGAACCATCCCTTACGTCAAGACTCAGTTCAAGCTATCCCTTTGTATGTCCAAGATTTAAAGTGAAGCTTTGAAAGATTATTGAAAAGGTATAGCAGATTCTGTCTAGATCAAGGGGCAGGGACTTTTTAGTTTTTCCGCACACATTTTTATAGAAAGGAAAACTAAGGACCTATGCCAAAATGTCAGAGATGGTTGTCTGAAGATGGAAGCAATGGGCATGTTGAATTTTCTTCTTTCTGTTACACAGTATTCTCTAAAATTTCTGTAACAAATATGTCTTAATTGTACAGTAAGGAAAAAATAATAAAAGTTAACATAAAAATTCAATCAAATGGAATTTTTTAAAAGTAATTTTATTAAGGCATAATTTCAATACCATAAATTCACCAAATTTAAGGATACATTTCAAGGATTTTTAGAAAGTTTACCAAGTTGTGCAACCACTACCACATCCAGTTTTAGAACATTTTCTTCTTCCCAGTATGATTTTTCATATCTGTTTACAGTTAATCCCCATTACCCAGTTCAGTTCAGTCACTCAGTCGTGTCCGACTCTTTGCGACCCCATGAATCACAGCACACCAGGCTTCCCTGTCCATCACTAACTCCCGGAGTTCACCCAGACTCACGTCCATTGAGTCAGTGATGCCATCCAGCCATCTCATCCTCTGTCGTCCCCTTCTCCTCCTGCCCCCAATCCCTCCAAGCATCAGAGTCTTTTCCAGTGAGTCAACTCTTCGCATGAGGTGGCCAAAGTACTGGAGTTTCAGCTTTAGCATCATTCCTTCCAAAGAAATCCCAGGGCTGATCTCCTTCAGAATGGACTGGTTGGATCTCCTTGCAGTCCAAGGGACTCTCAAGAGTCTTCTCCAACACCACAGTTCAAAAGCATCAATTCATCGGCGCTCAGCCTTCTTCACAGTCCAACTCTCACATCCGTACATGACCACAGGAAAAACCATAGCCTCGACTAGATGGACCTTTGTTGGCAAAGTAATGTCCCTGCTTTTGAATATGCTACCTAGGTTGGTCATAACTTTCCTTCCAAGGAGTAAGCGTCTTTTAATTTCATGGCTGCAGTCACCATCTGCAGTGATTTTGGAGCCCAGAAAAATAAAGTCTGACACTGTTTCCACTGTTTCCCCATCTATTTCCCATAAAGTGATGGGACCGGATGCCATGATCTTCGTTTTCTGAATGTTGAGCTTTAAACCTACTTTTTCGCTCTCCACTTTCACTTTCATCAAGAGGCTTTTTAGTTCCTCTTCACTTTCTGCCATAAGGGTGGTGTCATCTGCATATTTGAGGTTATTGATATTTCTCCCGGCAATCTTGATTCCAGCTTGTGCTTCTTCCAGTCCAGCGTTTCTCATGATGTACTCTGCATAGAAGTTAAATAAGCAGGGTGACAACATACAGCCTTGACGTACTCCTTTTCCTATTTGGAACCAGTCTGTTGTTCCATGTCCAGTTCTAACTGTTGCTTCCTGACCTGCATACAAATTTCTCAAGAGGCAGATCAGGTGGTCTGGTATTCCCATCTCTTTCAGAATTTTCCACAGTTTCTTGTGATCCACACAGTCTAAAGGCTTTGGCATAGTCAATAAAGCAGAAATAGATGTTTTTCTGGAACTCTCTTGCTTTTTCCATGATCCAGTGGATATTGGCAATTTGATCTCTGGTTCCTCTGCCTTTTCTAAAACCAGCTTGAACATCAGGAAGTTCACGGTTCACATATTGCTGAAGCCTGGCTTGGAGAAATTTTGAGCATTACTTTACTAGCGTGTGAGATGAGTGCAATTGTGTGGTAGTTTGAGCATTCTTTGGCATTGCCTTTCTTTGGGATTGGAATGAAAACTGACCTTTTCCAGTCCTGTGGCCCCTGCTGACTTTTCCAAATTTGCTGGCATATTAAGTGCAGTATTTTCACAGCATCATCTTTCAGGATTTGAAATAGGTCAACTGGAATTCCATCAACTCCACTAGCTTTGTTCATAGTGATGCTTTCTAAGGCCCACTTGACTTCACATTCCAGGATGTCTGGCTCTAGGTCATTGATCACACCATCGTGATTATCTGGGTCATGAAGATCTTTTTTGTACAGTTCTTCTGTGTATTCTTGCCATCTCTTAATATTTTCTGCTTCTGTTAGGTCCATACCATTTCTGTCCTTTATTGTGCCCATCTTTGCATGAAATGTTCCCTTGGTATCTCTCATTTTCTCTCATTTTCTTGAAGAGATCTCTAGTCTTTCCCATTCTGTTGTTTTCCTCTATTTCTGTGCATTGATCGCTGAAGAAGGCTTTCTTATCTCTTCTTGCTATTCTTTGGAACTCTGCATTCAGATGCTTATATTTTTCCTTTGCTCCTTTGCTTTTCGCTTCTCTTCTTTTCACAGCTATTTGTAAGGCCTCCCCAGACAGCCATTTTGCTTTTTTGCATTTCTTTTCCACGGGGATGGTCTTGATCCCTGTCTCCTGTACAATGTCACGAACCTCATTCCATAGTTCATCAGGAACTCTATCAGATCTAGGCCCTTAAATCTATTTCTCACTTCCACTGTATAATCATTAGGGATTTGATTTAGGTCATACCTGAATGGTCTAGTGGTTTTCCCTACTTTCTTCAATTTAAGTCTGAATTTGGCAATTTCCACCCCACCTCTAGGCAAACATGATCCTACTTTTCTGTCATGACAGATTTGTCTTTTCTGGACATTGTATATAAATAGAATATCATACAATATGCAATCTTCTGTATTTGACTTTTTTAACGTAATATTTTTAAAGTTCATTCATGCTGTAGTATTTATCTGTATTTTACACTTTTTTATTAGTGTTGATATTTCAATATGGCCCTACCAAATTTTATTTATCTCTTCACTAGTTGGGGGACATTTGGGCTCTTTCCACTTTTTGCCTATTATGAATAATGCTGCTGTGAACATTAATGTATAACTCTTTGTGGAAACATATGTTTTATTTTCTTGAGTAGATAGGTAGCAGTGAATTTCTGAGCCATATGAAAAAATTACACTTAACCTTATAAGAAATTGCAAAATTGCTTTCCAAAGTGACTCTACTTTGTGTGTATATTTCTGCCAGCAGTGTTTGAGAATTCCTGTTTCTTCAGATTTTTTTTGTCAGCACTTGTTATTGTCTTTTTATTTATTTTTTTACTAACTTAAGTATTTTGTTGTCATTCAGTTGCTCAGTCATATCTGACACTTTGCAACCCCATGGACTGCAGCATGCCAGGCTTCCATTAAATACAGTTAATTTAAAATACTTTATTAGCTTCAACTGGGCATATATCCAGAGAAAACCATAATTCAGAAAGACACATGTACCTCAGTGCTTATTGCAGCACTATTTACAATAGCCAGGACACGTCACTGTAACAACCTAGAGTGTTGTTATTACACGAAACAACCTAAATGTTCATCAACAGAGGAGCGGATAAAGAAGATGAGGTATATATATACAGTGGAATATTAGTTAGACATAAAAAGGAACGAAATAGGGTCATTTGTAGAGACACCTAAAGACTGTCACGCAGAGCATAGTAAATCAGAAATAGAACACAAATATCATATATTAATGCATATATGTGAAATATGAAAAAATTGGTATAGATGATCTTATTTACAAAACAGAAATAGAGACACAGACATAGAGAACAAATAAATGTATGGATACCAAGGGGGAAAGAGGGAGTGAAATAAACTGGGAGACTGGGATTGACATATATACATCACTGATACTATGTATAAAATAGATACCTGATGAGAACCTACTATATAGCATAGGGAACTCTACTCAATGCTCCGTGGGGACTTAAATGGTAAGGAAATCCAAAGAAAAAGGATATATGTTGGCTGACTCACTTTGCTGTACAGTAGAAACTGACATACTGTAAAGCAATTATACGCCAATAAAATTTAAAAACTAAAAAATAAATACTTTTCAGAGCCCCCCAATATATTAATTTTACATGTTCAGTTCAGTTCAGTCGCTCAGTCATGTCCAACTCTTTGCGACCCCATGAATTGCAGCACACCAGGCCTTCCTGTCCATCACCAACTCGTGGAGTTCACTCAAACTCATGTCCCTCGAGTCGGTGATGCCATCCAGCCATATCATCCTCTGTCGTCCCCTTCTCCTCCTGCCCCCAATCCCTCCCAGCATCAGGGTCTTTTCCAATGAGTCAACTCTTCGCATGAGGTGGCCAAAGTATTGGAGTTTCAGCCTCAGCATCAGTCCTTCCAATGAACACCCAGGGCTGATCTCCTTTAGGATGGACTGGTTGGATCTCCTTGCAGTCCAAGGGACTCTCAAGAGTCTTCTCCAACACGACATGTACAGCATAGTAATTAAGCATTTTTACAGATTATACTCTATTAAAAGTTATTATGAGATAATGGCTCTAATTCTCTGTGCTATATAATATGTCCTTGTTTTTTAGCTATTTTATACATAGTGCTTTATATCTCAGCCCTGTACCCCTAATTTGCCCCTCCTTCTTCTGTTGTTTTGATCATAGCCATTCTGGTGGATGTGAAGTGGTATCTTATTGGGTCTTAATTTGCATTTGCCTAATAACTAATATACCTTCCCTGGTGGCTAATAATGTTAGGCATCATTTCATGTGCTTATTAGTCATTTGTATATCTTCTTTGGAGAAATTTCTATTCAAATCTTATGCCCATTAAAAAAATTGGATTGTCTTTTTATTGAATTGAATATTTCCTTGTATTTTCTGGATACAAATTTTTTGCCATACATATGATTTACAAATATTTTCTCTGTGGCTTGCTTTTTTACTTTCTTAATGACATCTTTTGAATAAATTTTTTTTGAAAAAATTTAAAATTTGGAATAATAAAGAGTCACAGGACCTTGTAAAGATATTATCTAGAGGTCCCCTGCACCATTCATCCAGTTTAACTCCCAAATTTTGAATTTTGATAAAGTTCAATTTATTAAATTTTTTCTTTTACAGATCCTGCTTCTTGGGTTGTGTCTAAAAAAAACCTTTGCCTAAGTCAAAGTTCTTGACATTTTCTCCTGTTTTATTCTAAAAGTTTTACAACTTCAGTTTTTACATTAAAGTCTCTGATTTTGAATCAATTTCTGAATATAGTGGGAAGGGTCTAGTTCATCTCTTTGTTCATTTTGCATGTGGATATTCAGCTGTCATTTGTTGAAAACTCTCCTTTTCTATCAAATTGCTTTTGTCAAAAATTAATTGGCCATAAATATAGGGGTTTATTTCTGGACTCTCAAATGTGTTCCATTGATCTATATGTTTACCCGTGTGTCAATACCAACCTATTCTGATTACTGTAGCTCATATTAAATTTTAAGATTAACAAATGAAAGTTATCCAACTTTTTTATTTTTCGAAAAATTTTGGCTATTCCATGCTTTTGGATTTCCTGCTTCCCAGGTGGCTCAGTAGGTAAAGAATATGCCTGCAGTGCAGGAGACACAGGAGACATGGGTTTGATCCCTGAGTTGAGAAAATCTCCTGGAGGAGGACAAGGCAATCCACTCCAGTATTCTTGCCTAGAGACTCCCATGGACAGAGGGTTCTAGGAGGCTAGTCCATAGGGTCACAGTCAGACACAACTGAAGTGACTTAGCACAAAGCACACACATACATTTTAGGCACAGGTTGTCAACTTCTGCAAAAAAACCTGCTGGAATTTTGGTGGCGATTGAGTCGAATCTAATGATCAATTTGGGGGAGAACTGCCATCTTAACAACACTGAGTCTTCCAAACAGTGAATGTGAAGTGTCTCATCTCTCCATTTAGAATGTATTTAATTTTTCTCAGCACTGTTTTGAAATTTTCGATGTTTAAGACTTGTACTTCTTTTGCTAACTTTATTTATATGTTATATTCTTTGTAATATCATTGTAAATGGAATTGCTTTCTTATTTTTGTATTCAGATTGTTCATTCTCGTATATAAAAATACAATTCATTTTTGTATACTAATCTTGTATTCTGTGACCTTGCTGAACTTGTTTATTAATTTTAATAGGGGTTTGTGTAAACACATGGGTATATATTCTAGGATCTTCTACATTTAGAATAATGTTGTCTGCAAATAACATTTCCTTCTTCCTTTCTAATCTGGATATGTTTTATTTCTTTTTCTTGTAATTTTATTGGCTTGAACCTCTAGCATGATGTTAAACAGAAGTTGCAACAGCTGAAATTCTTGCTTTTTTATTTACCATTAAAGTATGATATTAGCATTAGCTTTTCATAGATGCCATTTATCACATTGAAGAGGTTCTCTTCTCTTTCAAGTTTGTTGAGAACTTTTACTATGAACTAGATTTTGTAAGTGCTTTCCCTGCATTTATTCAGATGATTGTGGGTTTTTATCCTTTATCCTATTAATATGGTATATTACTTGATTTTAAAATATTAAACCATCTTTGCATTCCTGGATTGAATGATACTTCACCAGACTGCATAATTCTTTTTATATGTTGCCAGATTCAGGATCAATCTGACTTTTAAAGATATCCTGACTTTGAAAGGAATACAAAAATTAGTCAAGTGAAGTGGTTTCTTTATAAAACCTTTAAGGTTTTAATTACTTATTGAAAACTAGAAAATTCAAGTATCAGTTTTATTCATCATTAGGACCAATAACCCCAAAGTTTCAAAACATTTCTATTGAATATAATCTATTTTCCAGTTAACACTGTACAATGTGTTTTTAAACTATTCATTCTTCTTACACTATACAGATATTTTATTCACCTGGATGAGAGGAAGTCAATTTAATTTTTCAAAAGCTTATTATTAATTTTTCAGTGACATCTTCGAGATCGTTATTCATTTTATCATTATAATTACACGTTCAAACTCATAATCTTTTTGAAAAGTAAAAACTCAGACAGCTCAGACAGTTCAAACTATGTCATTTTAATATCTAGTTCTGGTTTTGAACAGTGAACATTACAGATTTATCTCCATTATCATCCTGTTTTTTCAAAATGAGTTTGAAAAGGTCATTCTCTTTTTTACAAGCTAGAAAGTACCCTTTGTACAATGAAGACTCAAATTGTATCTTATCATCATGTCCTGGAACACTTCTTTGAAAGAATATGATGTCACTTTCTTCATTATCAATGTTATCAGGAGGATTCATTTCCTATAAAGAAAAAAATTGCTTAATTTTTTTAGGACATGACCGATTTCAATATGTACAGTTTATTTTGAAATATTGCACAGAACTAAAGAAGTTTATATTCTCAAGAATTAAGAAAAAAAAAAAAATCTCTGAATGTAGGAATACTGATCTCCTCTCCCTCTGAATCTCTAATCCTCCATTCTTCTTGACCACTTTGGCTTTCCCCACTATGTAATGCGCATTTAGGCCCAGGCCTCTGTTTTTCCCAATATATCCATCAGATGATTTCCTTCTCTCCTTTTCCATTCAGTGGAGTCCATTATCTGCTCAAGATGAAGTGGAGTTCCAGCCAAGACCACAGCCTTTTCAGGCTAATATCAGTTCCTGTCTTCTTCAACCATTCACAGCTGTAGACATTGATGACCTTCAGCCATGAGCCTAGGGTAGCTCCAGTTTGTGAACCAACTGTGGGAGAGACAGGAAGGAGCAGGAACCTCAGCTGCTTCCTTCAGTGGAGACAAGAACTGAAACCGGCTATAAATAGACCTGTTACTTGTTCCAGGTCTTGGTCAGCAACTTTTGGGGCTTCCCTGCCAAGCATCTCATTTCCATAGTAGTCCTGAATTTCTGTCCTGAAAGTAGTCTGTCTCTTGGCTGGCCCCTGCCCTGGGAGGTCAGATGCTGATTCCTATGTCTCAGTGGCAGAATGCAGTTTTCCAAAGAATGGCTAATCCCTTGAAACTATAACCCTGCTGGTCACTTAACTGACAGTACTGCCTGTGGTTTTCCCATTTAGTGCACCATGCCTACTTTTCAGGATGGACTAGAAAATGTGAGGACCTTTTCAGGTTCTTTCCATGTTAATCCCAAAACCAGTAGACTATTTGAACTTTATTTTCACCCTCTGGTAGCAAAGATCTTCATGATCCTAACCAAGGACTGACAGAGACCTCCAAACCCAAAACAGCATCCCGGTATCCTCCTTAGATGCCTGAAAGGACCTGGATTTTCCCCCAAGACTTCTCAACTGGAATTTATAAATCTTATAAATCTTTATAAATCTAGCTTGATCTTTGTCCCTTATCAACAAGTGTGAATCTAATTTAATGACACTATAAACTAGTTCTCCCATTCTACTATTTGCCAAGCATTATTTTCATCTTCCTGACACTGTCCCCAGTCTCTCAGTAAGTGTCTACTTACATGTGAAAGTGAAGAGTTAGTTGCTCAGTCATGTCCGACTCTTTGTGATCCCATGAACTGTAGCCCACCAGGCTCCTCTGTCCATGGGATTTCCCAGGCAAGAATACTGGAGTGGGTAGCCATTCCCTTCTCCAGGGGATCTTCCCAACCCAGGGATTGAACCTGGGTCTCCTGCATTCCAGGCAGATTCTTGACCATGGGAAGTCCCTACTTACATATAGATCAGGCTTTTCTCAGTTTCTGATTCTGTCTCGCAGCTGAATTAGTTTTTCTCTATCCCAAATGGCTTGAGCTTGGCCATCTCCCTCCTTTCCCTTCTGATTTTGTTGCTAAGTAACAACATGCTGAATCCTCTCCACCCTGCCTGTCCACCTCCAGGCTTCTAAAGACATTACAGTAACTGAGCTTGGAAGGGAATGGCTAAGGGTTTTTTTTTGGGGGGGGGCGGGGGGGCTGTATTTGTTACAGATGCACTGATCTTACTTGGATTATATTTTAATGTGGCTTTTCCCTCTGTTCCAAGTTGCTCCTTTGCACGTCTGTGAAGGTCTTACTCTAACTTTCAGTGGGAACTCGGTGATCTTTATTGTAGTTTTTTATTGGCAAATATCCACTCAGAAAGTCTTCATGACATGAGATTCACTTCTGAAATACTGCCAATATGTGAGCATCCCCTGGCTGCTCTCATTGGGAGGAAAGTTTTATGAATCAACCCATATCTATAGTTGGTTGTTTATCTAATAATAATGGAAAAAATAGAGAAAAATGATGATGGAGAATAGAGAAAAAAGCAGTGGCCAAAAAGAATTTATATCTGGCTTTGAGATACATCATACCATTGCTTTACAATTGATCCTATTAATTTTGTTCACTTAGATTAACATTAAAAATAATATATATCAACTGAATGTTATGTTGCAAGGTTATAGCAAGACTTAGGCTAAGCAGTAGGAACAAAATGATTAGGGGTTAAAATATTATCATCATAGTTTACACAGTAGAGGGTTTACAGAGGAACTATTAACTTCATTCCTTGTAGCAGGACTTATTCTGGAAAATCACATGCAGTTCTTAAAATAAAATAATTCATAAATTATTCTGTGTTATTGTTAATCTATAGGTTGATTATTCAGAAGACCTGGATTAGGAAACAAGTGTTGAAGACCCTCTTTCCCTATGGCAAACTCTGAAAAACTATGATGTTACTACAGTAGGTTAAAGAGCTTAACAATTTTCAGTAACTATTTCAATGGTTCTCTACTTCTTGCTATTCTTGTCCAGACAAAAGGTTGGACTGGGGATATTCGGGCTTTCTAATTTTGCACATAAATATGACTAAAACAAATTAAGGCTCAGTCTTACCTTAAAGGAAACAATTTTGTTCTCACAGGAGAGAGTAGACATTTTCTTACACTGCACAGAGATGGTTACGGCCAGACCTCTAGTGAGGCTGTCCTTATACATATATATGATAAATATGGTCTGGGGTGCATTATCTGAAACAAACATTAATTAATGAGAACATTAGTTAGAAGAATTTTTGCAAATAAGTATTTAGGGGAGTTAGTCAAAAGATAATCCTTAATAGGCTCATTTCCAATCCCATACTCTGAGATTCAGCCACTTAGCAGGAGACTATATACAGTGATTCATACATTCTTTAAAACATATTTAAGTATGTATTATAATACAAATACAGCAGCTTTTAAAGTGTGTTAGAAATATTCTGAATTTTAAAAGATTGTCTTTAACTTTTAAACACTAAATAGAATATTAAAGCTCTATCTGTTAAGATAAAAATTCAGCATTTTTCAAGAGTGCACCATTCACTTTTCCAACTCTGCCTAAAGGCTCATATTTGAAATTCATACCCTGGAAGGCACAGTAAAGTTACACATTTTCTAAGGCACTCTAAATTTCTGGTGGAAGACAGACTTACTTGAAGTGCTTATATATTTATATTTAATGTTTAGCTTTGAAAATGTTATCAGCAGGTTCAGCTATCACCAGCAGGTATTAAGGATCCATCTCAATGGAGATCACATACAGTTAATGCTATTACAGTGAAGGGATTGATGATCCAAGGACAGGTTCAAACAGCATGACCCCTAGCACTGTCTTTATTGCATCATTTTTTCAGGCCAACTAAAAAATATGGATTCCCTATAAAGTTTCTTGTCAGTGAAATTACACCACTATGACTTTTCATGTAAGCTACTGTCTATCACAGAAAATGTAAGCAGTTAAATGGAATAAGAAGAAGTAGCTTGTTATTTCCATATTTACAAATGTATATTAAAAATACCTGAACAGTCAGAATCAGGCATATCCTCAAAGACAGGTTGATTTCCCTGGTTAATGAAGAGAACTTGGTCGTTCAAATTTCGTATGATTGAGAGCTTAGGTTCAAGTTTGCCAAAGTGATCTGATTCCAGGTCTTCTAAAATGCACATGAAATCATACTAAAAATTTTTTTCCCAAATTTACAAATAGGCATACTACACATTCAAGTTTTTAATAAAAAATCACAATTTTCTGTATTAGAAGCTAAGGTAAAATTGTACAGTGTTTTTAAATGGACTTCCAGGGGCACCTTGATTCATGTTATCACTCAGAACCACTCTATTTTTTAAATCTTCAAATATCCTGCTTTTGACCACAATCTCCTATCTTTTTAGTCTCCTTAATACTTTTCTTTCACTTTGTCTAGTTTTCCTGACTCTTGGTTTTCTTCCTGTTTTTCCTTCCTTCTCTACGCAGCCTGGACCTCATGATTCATCATTTATACCCTTTTGACACTGTCTTAAATCCCAAACTCATTTGTCTTTCCACTGCAGAACTCTAAACCTGCTGCTGAATGCACTGCTGGTAACCAGTCATACAAATGTACAAATTGGTGCTATAACGAACCTTCTTTTCTGGTTCAGCATTTCTTCTATAGTCCATAGCTGCAATTTCAAGCCTTCTTTATTCTCCTCAGGATCTCTACACCATCGTCTCTGCTTTCACTTTCAGCAAATGATTTCCTGCTACTTCACTTACAAACTTAACTAAGGCATCACCTCTTATTTCCTCTACCCTTCTCGTCCCAAGGGATATGTGAAAAGGGGGCCTCTTCTGGTATCGAAGGCTAAATTCATCTGTGTGTAACATGTACTTTCAATGAGTCAATCATTCCCTCTCTTCCATCAACCCAGCAATTTTACTTCCTGGATTTTATCCTGAGGAAATAGCAGACAAACGTGTAAATATTTCTCTGTAAGAATGTTTATGGGATGACTTTGTTTTTTAATTTTTTATTTATTTGGCCATGCAGGATCTTCGTCGTGGGAATTCTTAGTTGCAGCATGCGGGATCTAGTTCCCTGACCAGGGATTGAACCCAGGCCCCCTGCATTGGCAGCGTGGAGCTTAGCCACTGGACCACCAGGGAAGTCCCTATGGGATGACTTTAGTAATAGAAACAAACTGGACACAACTTAAATGTTCATCAGTCGGGAATTGATTAAATAGATTTTGATATTTCCTTAATATGAATTATCATGAATTTAGTATAATTATAATTTAAAATAATTATTAATTGCCATGGAAAGATGTCTATGTATATTATATTAGAAAAAGAAGTTTAAGTATCGTATTTTATTAATATAGATGTATAAAATATCAAAATAATAGCAATGAATATTTTGAGGTTATTTTCATGTTTTAATTTTTCTTAATTTTCTTATCTTCATTGCCTAAGTTATTTATTATAAACAAATTATTTTTATAATCAGAACAACATAAAGCTTTTCATTTTGAGATTTAAAGCACCTCCATCAACAGAATCCCACTCTAAAGCCTGTCTTGTTTCTTTCCTCCTTGTAGTAGCTGAGCTTCTGGTAAGAATTGTAAGTATCATTTCCTTACTTTTCATTCACAATTCTACTCATTGCAAGCTTCTACTCACTGGCTCCATCTTTCCATCAAACTGCTTTCACCAAGATCACCAAACTCCCTGTTGCTAATTATAATAGATGCTTTCTGGCTCTTGATTTTCAAGGCTGCAAAATTCAACACAGTGCCTATTATCTCCATCTTGAAATGCTCTCCTGGGGTTCCGTGGCATTCTCTGTTTTTCTTCTTCCTCTTTGGCTACTCTGCTCTATTCTGTATTAGCTTCTCTTTCTACTGAATCCTTTAAATATAGGTATTCCTCAGAGTTTAGTCCATGACTTTTACTTTCTCATGTTACGCATTTCCTCCAATTTGTCATTGTTACTCTTATAGCTCCAGATAACATTTCTATATGTCTCTCACATCATGTGCAGCCCAAACTTTTTATCCTGAGTTTAGAACCACATGTCCAAAAATCTACTGGACATCTCCACTAGGAAGTCATACAGATAAGATCATCATTCACCATCACTAAATCTATCATCTATCTTCCTCTTTGCCTCTCAAACCTCTCCACCTTGCTCTTCCTCCTGTTTCCTATTTCACTGACTAGTACAAATTGCCTATGTGAAAAAACATAGGCATCATCTTTTCTTTCTTTCCATCCCTTTCAAAATCCATGTCCTATTGATTTTTCCACGTTTGTTTTTAATCCATTCAGAGCTCTTCAATGGCACTCCACTGTGCCTATCTGAATTCATGTCACCATCATTTCTTAAAGGGACTACAGTAATAGCCTCTTAATTGGCAGCCCCCTTTTATTGTCCACACGGCAATTCTTTACAGAATAGAAGCTGAAGGAATTAAAATTCAATCTTAACTAAAGTTAACATTCAGAGAGATGATCATGTTATCTTTCAATTTTAATGAATGACATGGTCACCTTGAATAAAGTTTATATTTTCCATATTTCCCTTGCTGTTTGTGCCATATGACTAAATTTGAGTCTATGGAATATGAGTGGACTTAATGTTTACAACTTCTAAATAGAGCCTTTCTTTGAAAAGAGTAGACCTGTCTTCCTCTTATTTTGAACACTTTCTTGCTAGCTGGGATATAGATTCGGGAAGTGTGATGAAGATTTTCAAGTATGTAGATGACTTCAACAACTAGGGGATGATGGAAGAGAAAAAGAAAAAGTTTAGATTCCAATATCATCAGGCTGTATCCAGTCATAATAATACTGAACTGCTGCCTACTTGGCTTTATATTCAAAAGAAGTTTTTTTTTTTTTTTTTTTTAAATCTTATCCAGTTACTATATTTTGGGATCTCTTTGTTACAGAGAACTAATCTGTATCCTACATCATACATATTGTGCTTAATGAATCCCCAAAACCCAAACATAAGGTTGAGATTCCATATATCAGAATAAGAGAAACTTATGGATCTGCATCCTATTTTTCATTCCTCTCTCATTATTTTCCTACTGCCGCTCTATTCCCATTCTGAATAACTCGAGTCCTTATACATGCCACGCTTTCTTTTGCATCTGATATTTGCATGTGTTCATCTCTCTGCCCAGAATACCTTTTCTTGGCTAACCCCTATTGACTTTTCAATTCTGTTCCTCCTTCAAAATGCCCTCCCAGAATCAACTAGACTAAGTTAGGTGCCCTTCTAGGTGCTCCCATGGCATCCCCGGCCTTTGTAACACTCCACATTCCAATTGCCTTCCTAATGTGCCTGCTTCTCCCATTAGAACTGTGTTTTGCTCACCATTGTATCGGAGTGCTTAACATAGCACCAGAGATACAGATGCCAGTACTTGCTGAATCAAGTAAAAAGGTGTAGAGCAATCTTTCAGAAACATGAGGAGCTATATGACAATAGTATCTCAATAAATCTGGAGAAAGAAACCTGAAGGAATAGTATTTTTCAAAAGTTCCTGTTTTCTATTTTTGTCTAGTAGGGATCACATTAAGAATGGGGAAAGTGCTATTTTTAAGGAAAAGTATGAGAAACTGGTGACCTTGAATAATTTGGGGGTCTGTTAGAAGATCATAGGCTTTATATGGGTATGAACCTCTCTGAATGCCAGAGGGACAAGGGTTGGGGACATTCACTTCTTAGGAAGATGTACTGACTTAGCCTCACTGGTCTGTCTGCTCTACCCTCCCCCTTCTCCACTACTTCCAGAATTGCCTGCACCCTGGGAGCCTGCCAGGCTTCTTTCCAGACCATTCTGAGGGGGAGGGTTGAAGAAGGAAGATGTTCCTGATTTTAGGCAACAATTCTCATTCTTCAGTACCCTGTTCCTATATACACCAGAGAACCCATGACTTTCTGCTAATCTCAGGATCTGTGTAACAGGCAAGGTCTATTTTGGAGATTCTAATAGCTGAGAATTTCCTAAGCTGGGAGAAACATATTTTGTTGGAAATTCTTTTTTGTATCCCTTATAGTCGTCTTTATTCCGAGGCAGTGCTAGTGAGTCCACATTCCTTTGAGGGAATATTAGCTTCTCAAATAGACTGGTATCAGTTTCTATCAGCTGAGAATGGTATTATGGATGTTTACTCAAGTAGCTATTTATTTTGCAAAGAAAGAAATAAAGTTATACTTTACCATCATTTTCAGCTAAAGGGGGAAAAAAAAGAAACAAAATATGTTAATTCTATATTTCAACTCAGAATGTCCTCTCACAAACCCTTCTATTACTCTTTTCTGCCCCTCTGTATTCTTTAACCCATGTCTTACTGCTGATGGCCTTTGCTGGCCTCCATAAAAATATATAATCATCCAAAAGCTCCCATAAAATGAAGCTAATTAGACTTGGTATGTTCTCGGGTATGGTAGGTATAAAACCTAAATCTAGGTTTCATAAATTTAAATTTGTAGCTAAAAAGAAATTTTATAAAGTGATAGATTTTAATCTTAAATTTATTGCTTCGATGGAAAGTCACCAAAGAACTTTCTAAGAAGCTTTCAAGTGAACCCCAACTGCCCAAGGAAGATTAATCGTTAGAATCTGTTTCTATTTGTCAAACGTATTTACATAAAATAACTCACAGAACTCTAGATTTAAGATACATATCTCTTATGTAATTTGCCAGTTTTGCTTTGGGAAATTGTATTACCCAAATGTATCCGATTTTGTGGGATTTTCATGACATGCACCTGCAACCACCTTCTGGGTGGGCTACTATGAACTAAATGCCGGGACAGGTGGCAGGACAAAGTACTGGGACCTTGGACATACTACGATTAATTTCTAGAGGCCCAATATTTTTTTCCAGAGAAGTGTGTATATTACAATGGAATCTGGTAACAAAAAACAAGTGACTTAATAGTTTGCCTATAACATCTTTTCTAGTTGAATTGTTGTTCAGTTGCTCAGTCGTGTCCGACTCTTTGTGATCCCATGGACTGCAGCATACCAGGCTTCCCTGTCCTTCACTATCTCCTGGAGCTTGCTCAAACTCTAGTTGAATACATGTATTTAAACCCTGTATTTGGTTTAAATATGTTTTGAACTTACCTACAAAATAAAGTGTATTGTTAATAAATTTCATTTCCACAAAGCTGATGCAATAATCTTCTACTTGTTCTGCAGCCATCTTTATGCCTAATGAAAGCAAACAGTCATCTGTTAATAGGTAGTGATTATTCCTTTTACACAAAAGGAATCTTTTACCACTTACTGCCTTGTTCTACCTCCAATTTCAGAAGTCCAGCATGCTGATGAACACTCTGGACATTTAATAAATGCCAGGAGTCTTCAGTTTATGAATGCATGTGTTCAAATGTTCTCTTGCAAACCATTAGATATTTGAAATCTAGATAATGGAAGTATATTCTCATTAAACAGTGTTTTAAAGGAAGATAAGTAGTCCATTATTGAACTGATTTACTATTCCAGTATTTTGTTGGAAATATACATATATTATCAGTATAAACATAGGATGCCAGAAACATATCTAATCCTGTCCTTTAACTAGGGACTGGTTCCATCTCTGCCTTACAACCAATGGGATTCTGTGAGTGAAAGACTGAAGACTGTGACTTCACTGTCAAAGTGCTAAAGGTGAGGCAATGCTAAAAATGGTGTTTCTGCCTGGGAGTGGGGGTGAGGTAGAAGGAGGTTGAAGGCTCTGCATCTGATGGCTCCCTCTCTGAGCCAGAGGAGCTTTTGATCTGGAGTCTGGACTGGACTATGTTATGCTTTTAGCACAAGTAATACATAAATACAATCTTTCTGTTAAAAAAAAATCAAATAATACAGAATTTGAAAATGCCAAGAATTTTTTTTCTCTTTTCCTCTGTTCCACCCCACCCAACCTCACTCCAAAATGCTGTATATCCTTTCAGATCTTTGTTTATGGAGCAAGGGTTCTAAGTCTGGGAAATCTGTGAACTTGGATGGGGGAAAAAAACCACTCAAATATTTTCACCAACTTCTAACTGAAATTTAATGGTTCCTTCCATTATGCTGCAGGAAACAAATCACAGTATTATTCACAGTATCTGTGACTACCATTAATAGACATACATATTTTTACTGTATTATAATTGTTGCAGAGATCTTGAAATATGGCTCATTACTACTTTGAAACATATGGAAGTTATTATTTTCAACGTGACATCTTGTTATTTAATGTGTTAATAAAGATTCACATATAAACCTATTAAAATTTGTTAAATTTTTTTGGTAACTCTTTAACTATGAAGGATTTCCTTTCTAACCCTAAGTATTTAATTTTATGCATATAAAAACATGATTCTTAAAAGGGCTCCACAGACTCACCAGACTGGCCATGGGACGGTCCATGTCACAGAAATGATTAAGAAATTCTACTCTAGACTTCAGAGGTCCATGGCTCCCTGAGGACAGTTATGGTTGGTCCTCCAAGGAAGACGGTTAGGACAAAGTTGTCAATTGGTTTATACACCTATACTTAGAGGTGACTCAAATTTTTTCTAGCACAGTTTGCTAGAGGCCAAACATGTATAGAAGAAGGAGGAAATTAAAACCCAGTTGAAAACACTTAATTCATATTGCTGCTGCTGCTGCTAAGTCGCTTCAGTTGTGTCCGACTCTGTGCAACCCTGTAGACGGCAGCCCACCAGGCTCCTCCGTCCCTGGGATTCTCCAGGCAAGAACACTGGAGTGGGTTGCCATTTCCTTCTCCAATGCATAACTCATATCAAGCTAATATAAACTAATTGTTATCTGGTGCCTACTTTTGTTACTTTTTATTATGGAAAATTTATACACATTGTGAAATGATTACCACAGTAAATCTAGTAACAATCTGTTACTGTACAGTAGCAAATTTTTTTTCTTGTGATAAGAATTTCTAGGATAATTTATTAGTAACTTTCAAATTGGTAATAAAATATTATTGACTATAGTGCACACGCTGTACTTTACATCCTATAACTTATTTATAACTTGAAGTTTGCACCTCTTGATCCCCTTCATTCATTTTGCCTGCCCCTTCCCCCTCCCCTCTGTCGACCACTAATCTGTTCTCTATGAGCTTTATTTTGTTTCATTTGTTCTTTTTTTTTTTATTTCACATATAAGTGAAATTATAGTATTTATCTCTCTGTTGGATTTATTTCACTGCTAAGTGAAATAAATGAGTGTTATGTTATAACACTATCAAGGTCCATTCATGTTGTTGCAAGATTTCATTATTTTAATGACTAGTATTCCATTATATACACCACATCTTCTTTATCCATTCATCCATTGATGGATACTTATGTTGTTTCCTGTTCAGTTCAGTTCAGTTGCTCAGTCATATCCGACACTTTGAGACCCCATGGAGCACACCAGTCTTCCTTGTCCATCACTAACTCCTGGAGCTTGCTCAAACTCATGCCCATTGAGTCGGTGATGCCATCGAACCATCTCATCCTCTGTCATCCCCTTCTCCTCTGGCCTTCAATGTTTCCTAGCATCAGGGTCTTTTCCAATGAGTCAGTTCTTCACATCAGGTGGCCAAAGTATTGGAGCTTCAGCTTCAGCTTCAGGATTGGTCCTTCCAATGAATATTCAGGACTGACTTCCTTTAGGATTGACTGGTTGGATCTCCTTGCAGTCCAAGGGACTTTCAAGAGTCTTCTCCAACACCACAGTTCAAAAGCATCCATTCTTCGGCACTCAGCTTTCTCTATGGTCCAACTCTCACATCCATACATGACTACTGGAAAAACCATAGCTTTGACTAGACAGACCTTCATTGGAAAAGTAACATCTCTGTCTTTTAATATGCTGTCTAGGTTGGTCATAGCTTTTCTTCCAAGGAGCAAGTGTCTTTGAACTTCATGGCTGCAGTCATCATCTGGAGAGATTTTGGAGCCCCCCCCAAATAAAGTCCTCACTGTTTCCATTGTTTCCCCAAATACTTGCCACAAAGTGATGGGACTGGATGCCATGATCTTTGTTTTCTGAATGTTGAGTTTTAAGCCAGATTTTTCATTCCCCTCTTTCACTTTCATCAAGAGGCTCTATTGTTCCTCTTCACTTTCTGCCATAATGGTGGTGTCATCTGCATATCTGAGGTTATTGATATTTCTCCCGGCAATCTTGATTCCAGCTTGTGCTTCATCCAGCTTTGCATTTCGCATGGTGCACTCTGCATATAAGTTAAATAAGCAGGGTGACAATATACAGCCTTGATGTACTCCTTCCCCAGTTTGGAAACAGTTCATTGTTCTAAGTCCGGTTCAAACAGTTGCTTCCTGACCAGCTTACGGATTTCTCAGTAGGCAGGTAAGGTGGTCTGGTATTCCCATCTCTTTCAGAATTTTCCACAGTTTGTTGTGATCCACACAGTCAATGGCTTTAGCATAGTCAGTGAAGCAGAAGTAAATTTTTCTCTGAAATTCTTTTGCTTTGTCTATGATCCAGTGGATGCTGGCAGTTTGATCTCTGTTTCCTCTGCCTTTTCTAAATCCAGCTTGGACATTTCTGGAAGTTCCTGGTTCATGTACTGTTGAAGCCTGGCTTGGAGAATTTTGAGCTTTACTTGGCTAGCATGTGAGATGAGTCCAATTGTGTGGTAGTTTGAACATTCTTTGGCATTGCCTTTCTTTGGGATTGGAATGAAAACTGACCTTTTCCAGTCCTGTGGCCACTGCTGAGTTTTCCAAATTTGCTGGCATATTGAGTGTAGCACTTTAGCAGCATTATCTTTTAGGATTTTCCATATCTTGCCTATTATGAATAATCCTGTAAGAAACATAGTTTTGAATATATCTCTTTGAATTAGTGTTTTTGTTTTCATCAGATACTCAGAAGTAGAATTGCTAGTTAGAATAAAATAACTAGCAAACAAAATAAAAATATGATAATTCTATTTTTTTTTGTTTTTCATAGTGTCTGCAGAAATTTACATTTCCACCAGGAATGCATAGAGTTTCTTTTTCCACACATTTTTGCCAACACTTGCTATTTCTTATTCTTTTGATAATTTTGAAAGATATATAGATGATAAGTCATCTTTCTGATGATTAGTGATACTGAGCATCTTTTTATGTATCTGTTGGCCATTTGTATGTTTTGTTTGGAAAAATGTCTATTCAGATCCTCTGACCATTTTTAAAGTCAGGTTTTTGTTGTTGTTTTTGCTGTTATTGGGTTGTACGAGTTCTTTATACACTTTGACTACTATTAATCCCTTATTGGATATGATTTGCAAATATGTTCTCCCTTTCAAATGTTGCCTTTTACTTTTGTTGATAGTTTTCTCCACTGTGCAGAAGGTTTTTTTTGTTTGACATAGTCTCATTAATTTGGAGTCAGAGCCTATATATATGTATTGCTGGACTGATGTCAAGGAGATGTCTGCTTATGTGTTTTTCTAGGAGTTTCATGGTTTCTGGTCTTACATTTAAGTCTTTAATCCACTTTGAGTTAATCTTTCTGTAGAGTGTAAAACAGTGGGCCAGTTTTTGAACATGGTACCGGTTTTCCCAATACAATTTGAAGAGACTGTAGTTTTCCATTGTATATTCTTGCCTGCTTTTTCATAGATTACCTGGTCATACATGTGTGGGTTTATTTCAGGGCTCTCTGTCTTGTTCCATTGATCTATGTGCCTGTTTTGTGTGTGTGTGTGTGTGCGCGCGTGCGTGCGCTAATATACTGTTTTGATTACTATAGCTTGCAATGTATTAAAAGTTTGAAATCAGGAGTATAATGCCTCCAGCTTTGTTCTTCTTTCTCAAGATTGCTTCAGTTATTCAAAATCTTTTGTGGTTCCATACAAATTTTAGGATGTATTGTTCTATTTCTGTGAAAAATGCCATTGAAGTTTTAATAGGGATTGCATTGAATCTGTATATTGCTTTGGCTAATACAGACATTTAAATTATATTAATTCTTCCAATTCATGAGCATGGAATATCTTTCCATTTATTTGGATCTCCTTCATTTCTTTCATCAGTGTCATATAGTTTTCGGCATTATAGGTCTTTTCCTCTTTGACTAAGTTTATTCCTAGGTATTTTTTTTTTTTTTGATGTAAATGGGATTGTTTTTAAATGGGATTGTTTTCTTAATTTCTCTTTCTTGTTCTTTGTTGTTAGTGTATAACAAAACAATGTTTGTATACTGATTTTGTACTCTGCAATTTTACTGTATTCATTTATTAGTTCTAAATTTTTTTTGTGGAGTCTTAGGGTTTTCTATGTATAAAATCATGCTTTCTGCAAATAGTGACAGTTCTACTTCTTCCTTTCCAACTTGGACATCTTTCATTTCTTTTTCATGATGAATTACCCTAGCTAGGAGGGCCCATACTGTGTTGAATAAAACTGGCAATAGTGGGTATACATATCTTGTTCCTGATCTTAAATAAAAAATTTTCAGCTTTTTGCTGTTGAGTACGATGTTAGCTGTGGGCTTGTTAAATATGGCCTTTATTATGTTGAGGTGAGATCTCTCTATACTCACTTTGTTGAGGATTTTTGTGTGTGTGTGTGTGAAAGGGTATTGAATTTTGTTAAATACTTTACTGCATTTATTGAGATGATCATAAAGATTTTTATCCTTTATTTTGTTAATCTAGTGTATCACATTGATTTGTGGACCTGAACAATCCTTGCATCCCTGGAATAAATCCCACTTGATAATGGCATATGATCCTATTAATGTATTGTTGAATTTGGTTTGTTAATATTTTGTTGAGAATTTTTGCATCTATACCCATGAAGGATATTAGTCCATAATTTTTTTCTGGTCTGGTTTTGGTATCAAGGTAATGGTAGCCTTATAAAATGAGTTTGGAAGCACTCACTTCTCTTTAGTTTTTTGGAACACTTTCAAAAGGATTGATATCAATCTTCTTTGAATGTTTGGTAGAATTCATTAGTGAACATTTCTGTCCTAGACTTTTGTTTGCTGGGAGTTTTTTGATAGCTGATTCAGTCCAGTCTTCGAAAACTGAGTATTTCTAGAAATTATCCATTTCTTCTAGCTTGTCTGGTTAGTTGCTGCATAATTGTTTACATAAGTGTTTTACGATCTTTTGTATTTCTTCATATCAGTTGTAATTTCTGCTCCTTCATTTATGATCTTGTTTCAGTTCTTTGTCTTTTTTTTCTTGTCTCCTTAAGGTTTGTCAATTTTGTTTATCTTTTCAAAGAACCAGATCCTGGTTTCGTTGATCTTTTCTGTTATCTTTTGGGCTTCCCAGGCGCCACAGTGGTAAAGAACCAGCCTGCCAGTGCGAGAGATGCAGGAGACACAGGTTCCATCGATCCCTAGGTCAGAAAGATCCTCTGGAGAAGGAAATGGCAACCCACTCCAGTACTCTTGCCTGGAAAATTCCATGGACAGAGGAGCCTGGTGGGCTACAGTCCATGGGGTTGCAAAGAGTAGGACATGACTGAGCGCACATGCATGCACTTTGTCTTTTTAGTTTGTATTTCACTTGCTTCTGCTCTGATTTTTATTATTTCATTCCTTCTGCTGACTTTGGGCTTAATTTGTTCTTTTTTAAGTTCCTTAATTGTAAAGTAGGATCATTTATTTGAGATTTTTCTTGTATCTTAAAGTAGGCCTGTATCACTATAAACTTCCCTCTTAGAACTCCTTTGGCTGTATCTCATAAGCTTTGGCATGTTAATTTTCCATTTTCACTTCTCTCAAGGTAATTTTTAAATTTCTCTTTTGATTTGTTCATTGACCCTTTGGTTTTTCATAGAATGTTTTTTAACCTCCATGTATTTGTGAGTTTTCCATTTTTTTAATAGATGATTTCTATTTTCAAACCACTGTGATGAGAAAAGATGCTTGACATGATTTTGATCTTAAATTCATGAAACTTCTTTTGTGGCCTAAAATACGATCTATAGTGGAGAATGTTCCACACGCACTTGGGTGCACTTAAGAAGGTGTATTCTGTTGTTTTTAGCCAGAATGTTCTCTATATATCCATTAAGTTTGAAATGAGTCATGTAGGCAGCATATAGATGGTTCTTATATTTTTATCCATTCAGCTACTCTCTGTCTTTTGATTAGAGAATTTAGTCCCCTTACTTTTTAAAAAATTTATTTAATTGGAGGATAAATACTTTACAATACTGTGATGGCTTTTGCCATACATCAACATTAATCGATCATGGATATACCTGTGTACCCCCATCCTGAACTGCCTTCCCACCTCCCTCCCCACCCTATCCCTCTGGGTTGTCCCAGAGCACTGGCTTTGGGTGCCCTGCTTCATGCATCAAACTTGCACTGGTCATCTATTTTACACATGGTAATTACATGTTTCAATGCTATTCTCTCAAATTATCCCACCTAGTCCCCTTACTTTTAAGATAATTATTGATCGGTATGTACTTATTGCCAATTTGTTAATAGTTTTCTGCCTGTCTGCCTGTTTTATCATTCCTTTTTGTTTCGTCATTTGATTTCTTCTCTGTTGTTTGATGACTTTCTATAGTGTTATGCTTAGATCCCTTCCTCATTTTTTTGTATGTATCTACTATAGATTTTTGCCTGGTGGTTACCACGAGAGTGATATCTAAACAGCTTATATAAAAAATACATATTTTAAGTTTATAAGAAGTTTGAATGTATTATAAAACTCTACATTTTCATTTCTACCCCAAACATTTTATGTTTTGATGTCACACTTAAAATTTTTCACTTTCTATATCCCTTAATTAGTTATTTTGTAGTTTTAAAAATTACTTTTGTTTTTTAATCTTTATACTAACTTTGTAAGTGATTAATCCACTAATTTTATTATATGTTTACCTCTATAATGAGATTTTTACTTTCATCTGTTTCTTGTTCCTAATTAGTGCACTTTCTTTTCGGCTTAAGAAAGTCCTTTTAACATTTTTTGTAAGACTGGTTTAGTGGAGATGAACCCCTTTAGCTTTTGTTTGTTTGAAAAGCTATTTATTTTTTTCCAGTTTTGAATGATAAGACTTTCCAGGTAGAGTATTCTTGTTTGGAAGTTTCTTCCTTTCACCAGTTTGAATATATCATGTTACTCTTTTCTGGCCTGCAAACTTTCTTCTGAGAAATCTGCTGATGTTCTTATGGGGCTTCTTTTGTATGTAATAAATTGCTTTTCCTTTTGTTGTTTTCAAGATTCTCTCTTTAACTTTTGATATTTCAATTATAATGTGTCTTGGTGTCTTTGGATTTTTATTTTTTTGAAACTCCCTGGATTTCCTGGATCTGGGCGTCTGTTTCATTCCCCAGGTAAGGGAAGTTTTCAGCTATTATTTTTTCAAATAAGTTTTCTGCTCCCCTTTCTCTCTCTTCTCCTTTTGAGAACCCAGTAATGTGAATGCAATTTGGCTTGATGTTTGTCCCACTGGTTCCTTAACTTCACTTTTTAAAATTTGTTTTCTATTTTGCTGCTCTGTTTGAGTTCCACTGCCCTGTATTCTAGATGACTGATTCTTTCTTTGCTTCATCTAGTCTGGTGTTGAGTCCCTCCAGTGTATTTTTCAGTTTAGCTGTTGTCTTCTTCAGTCGGTGACTTCTGTTTGGTACTTTCGTCTATATTCTGTTTGTTGAGGTTCTTACTGAGTTCATCCATTCTTCTCCTGAGTTTGATGAGTATCTTTATGACCATTACTTTAAAATCTTTATCAGGTAAATTACTTATCTCCATTTCATTAAGATTTTCTTCTGGGGTTTTATCATATCCATTCCTTTGGAACATATTCTTCTCATTCCTCATTTTGCTTGACTTTCTGTATTTGTTTTTATATATTAGGCAAAATAGTTCTCTCTCCTAGCCTTAAAGGCATGACCTTGTGTAAAGATGAACCTTATTGTTTAACCTTGCCTTAGTTCTCAGCGGTCACTCAACCTATGTGGTTGTATATGCCGCCTGATTTATTCTTGATAGGTCCCAAGTGTTGAGGGACCTGTGAGTATTTCAGAGTGAGAGACCTCAGTTATCACTAGCTTCAGGCTGATTAGAAGCCAGACTCCTAGGCAGCAGTTTTTAAGGTATGTAAATATATATTGCCCTGTGGGACTGCAATGATAAATTCTGCTAGCCTCCAGAGCTGGCCATCTGAAGGTGTCCTTTTGACTACAGTTGGAAAAAACCAGGGCTATCGTGTGTGTGAGATCCTTTCTCGTAGGTGCCAGTGAACTGCAGCAAAGCCAAAGATGAGTGCAGAGATGGTTCCTCCATGGCTTTTAGATGAGATAAACGTGAAGTGTGCTCCTCAGCCTGAAGCTCCAGGACAAGTCGTTAGTCCCTTTTCACAGGGACACTGGAGGTATATTTCAGTCTGCTGTCTGTGCAGCACCCTGAGGGTGGTAGTCTTCTGAGAACTCCTCGTTTGATTGTCTCAGATTCATGGGACCTAGAAATGCCTTCCCTCCAGCCACCAAAATTAAGAGGCCTAGGAGCATTGCCCAATGTGGGCTGTGTACACCTGCCGGGCCCTGGCAGGGCCAGGAGAGAAATATGGGGGTGCAGTGTGCCCAGTGGTATTCGCACATTATAGAGAGAGTGCCAAGATGGCACTCGTCTGTGCCAGTGCTAGCAAGATAGAAGGAAATTGTCAAAACAGCACGTGCCAGTGTCTTCATCCAGGTCGAGAGAGTACTAACAAGCTCCTGCACCTTCCTCAGATGCTTTAAGATTAGCAAATAACTCTTCCTTCACATTTGGTCTGGGTGCTTTTCAAACTGCTACTTTTATGATGGGTCCTATAGGAAATAAATCTGCACACAAGCCCTTTAAGAGCAGAATCTGTTTCCTATAGCCCCGTGGTTCTCCTGGATATAAACTCTACTGATTTTCAAAGCCAGATGTATTGGGGGCTTATCTTTTTGGTGTAGTTCTCAAGGGCTGGGGGGCCTGATGTGGGGCATTGACTTCTTGCTCCTCAGGGAATAGCTCTGCTTTATGTTATCAGTCTCTGTCGTGGGTTGCTGCACCATAAGTGGGGTTCTTGGTGAAACCATGTTTCTCCATCTCCTACCCATCTGGATGTGGCTCTATTATCCTTTCTTGTGGAGGAGATTTCAGCTAGTTTTTAGGTCTTTTTCAGAGGGAATGGTTTATATGTAACTGTAGATCTGTTGTCTGTGGCAGGAGGTGAGTTCAAGATCTTGTGAGGCCACCATCTTGAACTGACTGTCCATTTGGTGGCTATTTAACAGTTTTATCTAGATTCAGTTCATATATAATATATAAGCATACATATATGCATATATACACATATGTATGCTTTTTATTTTACATTTATTTTATTTTTTAGAGACCCACATGATTCTCCATAAACATTGTTTAAATTAAAAAAATGACAGGAATTGAGAGAGTATCACTGAAATATACGCATTACCACATGTAAAACAGATAGTGGGAAGCTGCTGTATAACACAAGGAGCTTAGCCTGGTCTCTGTGATGACCTAGAGTGGTGGGGTGGGAGTAGGCAGAAGGGAGGCTCAAGAGGGAGGGGATATACATATATATAAATATACTTATGGCTAATTCATGTTGCTGTATAGCAGAAAGCAACACAACATTGTAAAGTAATTATCCTCCAATTAAAGAAAAAAACAAGAGAAAGAATGAGCTTTTGGAATATCTAAGTGCCTTGATGAAAGGTATCAAGGCAAAGCAGGGGTGGGGATATTGAAAATAACTGGCTGAGATTTCCAAAGAAAATTATATCTTCTAGATAATTTCATAAAAATATGGCCTCAAATATTTTAACATGGTTTGTAAATATATCCTTTATTATTTTTTCCCCTGTTAGAATGTAAATTCCTTAAGAGTAGGAATATCATCAGCTTCAGTTTTGTGAACCTGGTGCGTAGCAGACATCTGATAAATGCTTGCTGAATGAATGAATAAATATCTAAAATTATAATAAAAATAATGCCACAATAACCTGTTTGTCTCAAGAGTTTCTGAGATGTTTAAAGAATAGCCTCACTTACAATATGCCAACGTGAAAGCAGATGTTTTTACCAGGTAGAAGAGACACTTCTATGTGGCAATAGAGTTAGCAGTTCACAACTCACTTGGCCTACCAGCTTTGAAACTATCATTCTAAACAAACTATTTAATTTGGAGTTCACACATTTCATTTTGCCTGTAAAGTGAGATTATTATTTTTATTTTAAATTAGTTTGATTCTACCTAGTTCAATTCAAATAAACGCAATTTGCAGTGTAGTTAAGTTTGCCAAAAGCTTGAAAAGGAGAATAGGCTAAAGAACTTGAACTTTTTTTTCTGAAAGTACTGACTTATTTTCAGTAGAAGAAAGACATGGTGAAATTTATGTTTCAAAGGGCTCTCTCTGGCACCAGTATAGAAAATAGATTTGATGAGATATTAATAAATTTGGACAGAGGCCAGAAAACAGCTGTAGAAACAGTTTGAACAAGTTAAGAGTTGATGAGGCTACAAACTAAGGCAGTGGCTGCAGGCATGATTCAAGAGAGATTAAACAGCATTTTTTAGCTGATTAGTTGCAGCTCAAATGGAAAAAGGAGGAACTGAGGATGACTTCAAAGTTTCTGGGCAAACTGTTGAGTGATTACCTCATTAAGAAAACAGAATGAAAGACAGGCTTGAGTAGAAAATTATTAAATCAGTTTTGCAAATCTAAGAGATAAGTATCACAGAAGTCAAAAAACAAAGGAACTTCAACAAGAAGCAGCTGGTTGGAGTCAGAAGCTGCAGAGTCCATAATTTAGATACAAGCTTAAATTTGTTCATCGAATTTGGCAATTAGAAATTTTTGATATCAGTAGAACAGTTTAGGGAAAGTGGAGGAAGGGAAGGCAAGTGGACAAAGATCTAGAACAGAATGGGATGAAAAAAAAGTAGAGACATTGAATATAAACTGTTCTTTTAGGAAGTTTAACCATAAAGAGAGAGGGTGGCAGTTACTGGGGGATATATAACTTGCAAATTACAATTTCTGGCTCCAGATCCACAGTCCCAACTGTAGGATGTACTAATGAATTACCTTCTCAAGTATGTCCAAATAACCTGTCCCGAACTGAAACCTGGGCTTCCCAGGTGGCATAGTGGTAAAGAATCTGCCTACCAATCAGGAGACACAGAGATGCGGGTTTAATCCCTGGGTTGAAGATTCCCTGGAGTTGGAAATGCAACCTGCTCTAATATTCTTGCCTGGAAAATTCCACGGACAGAGGAGCCTGGGAGGAGTCCATAAGTTTGCAAAGAGTTAGACACGAACGACCTACCCAAGGAAACTGAAACCTGGGAGTTCTTCTCAATTCCTTTGTTTAAACTTCTCCTGTCTCAAAAATACCATAGATTATAACTCAGAAATGTGCCTAGAATTTGGTGTCTCCTCTCCATCTCCACCAGCACTATTTTAAATCTAGCCTTTGTCATTTCTCATATCTTCTATTTAAATTTCCTCTCCTTGCTTTTCTTCCTTTCAGACTCTCCCTCACTCCACTGTCCAGCCAGTTATTTCCCATCAGGCCAAAATTTCCCCTCCCTTTTTTGCCTGCCAAACCCTTCTTCACTGTTTATCCTTTAAGTCACAGCTCAAACATTTCCTCCAGGAAAACTGACTCCTCCACACTTAGCTAATCCTTCTCTTATCATGGCCAAAACGCCCTCCCTGTGTTCATGCTTCTAAACTGGTTCTTATTACCCTGAATTAAGATTACTTTGATTACAAATAGGTCTGCCCATCTTCAATCTGAGTTTATTTAAGACAATGAGATGCCTTTTGGGTTTTGAATCTTCAACACCTGGAAAGAGTTTATCACACAGTAGGAGCTCAAAAAATGTTAAATAAATGTTTGCTATGATAAACCTTGTTGCCATGACAACACTGTGTAAAGAGACTGGTAGAAATTTTTTTTCTATCTTAAAACTTTAACTCTGGGACTTCCCTGGTGGTCCAGTGGTTAAGAATCCACCTTGCAATGCAGGGGACATGGGTTTGATCCCTGGTCAGGGAACTAAGATCCCACAGACTGCATAGCAACAAAATCCACGAGCCACAATTGCTGATCCCATGCTTCAGAGTCCGAAGAAACTAAGACCTGACACAGCCAAAAAAAAGTAAAACAAAAAAACTTAAACTCCATCCGAAAGCCACTAAGAAAAGGAAAGAATAGGGAGGTCTGAAGACAGATTTTTAAAAATAGAATTTCTCAAATATTCTTCTTCTTTTTTTCTCTAGTATTAATAGTTTTACTTTCTCTTTTATTTCATGCAAGTGTTTTTTTTGAATTCTTTATTTTCTTAGCACTTTTTTTTTGTTAGATCTTAAAACATCTAGATTACAAGTATTCTTCTTCCTCTCCCACTGCCCTCAATTTTCGTCTTTTCCTTTCTCATCCATGTTCCTTTGCTTTCTTTAATCTATAAAAATTATAAGTCGCATCAGATAAAAATGCTTTGAATATTTCAGGCTAAGATTCCGAGATTATTAACTTTTTCTTTTTAAAGAGCTATAAACTACTCCAGACAGATCCTTCCAGGAATATGCAGGGATAATTGATTCTTTGCATCAATAAAAAGTTTTAGTTATACAAGCCTTGGAAACTAGCCAGAGGCTAGTGAATGGTAGAAAATCATTCATCTATCATAAATGGTGATTAAACCACATATGTTCCAATCTTTTCTGGGGTAAATCATTTAATTCTGAGGGCCTCAGTTTCCTCATTTGGACAAGAGAGTGTTTAATGGTCAATATTTGAGTTTTGTTTTTTTTTTCTCCCAGCTCCAGCAGTCTATAATTCTAGATTCTAGTTAAGGTAGCAGAGAAAGAGCCATTAATATGTGGCAAACACCCTAGTAACCACTTCCTCATAATTCAAAAACAATACGTACCAATGGAATATTTATTATATAACCAGCTTTATTAAGCCAATGGGAATTTAAAAACATACTATCAGATTAAAAGTCAAAATGTCTTGAAATTGAAAAGTAATAATGATTATGTTTACCTTTGCTGTGGAATTCCAATTCTGTGGAATAGGTACGGGATGCAATGAGGAAGCATGTTACCTAACTAATTCCCTAAAATCAGGTAGTTGATCACCTCGACAGCAACAAGGTCAAAATAGAACTCTTCAGTTCTATAAGTCATTTTGTCCTTCAAGATTTTGCCATCTTAATGAAGGTAAGTATGTGGGCATGGTAGAGGTGGGGAGTGGAAGAAGACTCAGGTAAAAATTTAGGTAAATATTAAATGATAAAAGGTATACAGTATACAATCAACTGTTAAATACAGACTCATAGCAAGAAGCCAAAATAGAACTGCTGGATTGACCTTGTGTGAAAAGGAGAATTGAATTTAATCCTGATTGTTTGATTGAAGAGATGGAGTACAAGGAAGAGCATTTAGGTGATAATTAACACCATACTGTGGTAAGAGGTGGACTGAATGGAGATATTTTTTTGACTGTAGTGGAACAACTCTGCTGTCCTTCAGTGAACACAAGGTAGGGTGGGTTAGACTATAGAGGGCTTGGAAAAATCACATAGAACATATTTAACCTCATAGGCAATAGGAAAGCAGATTACTGAGCTGGCAATGACACGACGAAAAAGACTAGAGACAGGCTGTGAAACTATGATAAGAATTCATGAATGAATTAATATAAGAATTCATAATATTTACATAGGGATATTATGGACAAGCCAGATTTAAAAAGATATTTTGAAGGAAGATTTAATAGAATTTGAGATAGCTATTCTATTATATCTTCCTTCAAAATATCTTTTTAAATCTGGCTTGTCCATAATATCGAGTTGGACTGTGAAGAAAGCTGAGCACCGAAGAATTGATGCTTTTGAACTGCGGTGTTGGAGAAGACTCTTGAGAGTCCCTTGGACTGCAAGGAGATCCAACCAGTCCATCCTAAAGGAGATCAGTCCTGGGTGTTCCTTTTGGAAGGAATGATGCTAAAGCTGAAACTCCAGTACTTTGGCCACCTCATGCGAAGAGTTGACTCATTGGAAAAGACTCTGATGCTGGGAGGGATTGGGGGCAGGAGGAGAAGGGGATGACAGAGGATGAGATGGCTGGATGGCATCACCGACTCAATGGACATGAGTTTGAGTGAACTCTGGGAGTTGGTGATGGACAGGAAGGCCTGGCGTGCTGCAATTCATGGGGCTGCAAAGAGTTGGACACCACTGAGCAACTGAACTGAACTGACTGAGATAGCTACATGTAGGCATGGGCTTTGGAGAAGGCAATGGCACCCCACTCCAGTACTCTTGCCTGGAAAATCCCATGGGCCGAGGAGCCTGGTAGGCTGCAGTCCATGGGGTCGCTAAGAGTCAGACACGACTGAGCGACTTCACTTTCACTTCTTCACTTTCATGCACTGGAGAAGGAAATAGCAACCCACTCCAGTGTTATTGCCTGGAGAATCCCAGGGGCAGGACAGCCTGGTGGGCTGATGTCTATGGGGTCACACAGAGTTGGACACAACTGAAGTGACTTAGCAGCAGCAGCAGCAGCAGCAGGCATGGGCTTCCTGGTAGCTCAGATGGTAGAGAATCTGCCTGCAATTTAGGAGACCAGGGTTCGATCCTGGGGTTGAGAAGATACCCTGGAGAAGAGAATGGCAACCCACTCCAGTATTCTTGCCTGGAGAATTCCAAGGACAGAGGAGTTTGGTGGGCTACAGTCTATGGGGTTGCAAAGAGTCAGACACAACTGAGCAACTAACACACATACACAGATGGCATAAAGAAGAATTTAAGTGTCCTATTTTTGTTATTCATACTTCCAAATGAAGATATTACTCAGCCCTTTCCTTGCTGTGAAATAAAATTCTCCTGGGGAATGCTATAATATGGTCCAATGTAGCACAGCATAAGGGTGCTGATGCAGATTCCATCAAGATTTCGTATTAATTTTTTGTTTGTTTTTAAAATAGTTGATTCAGAGTTGAGGCTCCCTTTAAAGAGAAGCTTATTTATTTTAATATTCTAAAGCAGTGATTCTTGGGGGTTCATGAGGTCAAAGAAATTTTCGTAATAATTCTAAGATGTAATTTGTAATTTTCACTCTCATAAGTGTACACAATAGAGTTTACCAGGGGTTACATTTTGTGTGATATTGCATAGACTGAATGCAGAAGCAGATGAGAATACACCTGTTTTTTTTTATTAGGCCAGATTTGTAAAAGTGAAAACAATTTCACTCTTCACAGGAGATTTTTTTGCAATATATAGTTATCCATAATTTAAAATGTTATTTAGTTATTTACGCTAACATGTCATGTGCCTATTGTTATCTTCAAATAAACAGGTCATTATTTTTTACAATACTCAGTTTTAATTTCTAATATAGCAAATGACAGTAATATAATAAATAGCCCAGAGAAACAAAAATTCTTCAGGATCCTCAATAATTTTTAGGAGTATAAAGAGGTCATGGGATCAAGATGTTTGAGAACATTTCCTCTGAAGTGATACTCTCCAAGAGTGGCTGAAAGAGAGAAAAAGATTTTCCTCTGACTATGCTATGTTCCTTATGTTGTTACCAACTAGTCTTCCATCATAGTGATGTGAGAGAAGTTAAATTCCTCTCAATCGCTTTTCTATCTTATCACTTCCCATCTCCATACTTGAGTTTCTAAATAGCAAGTAATGATATTTCTTACCTGTGCTCAATAGCTTCTTAGGAGAGGAAACGTGATGTGAAAGGTTTGAGGTCCCTTTCTTTTCCTTATAGAAGACGGCAGCCCCTTCAGCAGCAGAAGCAGGCAGCCAGGAGCGCTGAAAGCATTGGAGAGCAGAACTGTCTGCCGGTCCGGATCCGACTGCCGTCTGGGAAGGAGGGGGCGTAGCACTCAAGAGAAAGGAGGAAGAAGGGGGAGGGAGGAGACTATTTTGGCACGCCTAGGACCCGCCTTCAAACGTGGCCTCTTTCCTAAGGCAGTGAAACCTGAAACAAAGTGTCAGAGAATAAGGATATTTCTTTTAATATAAAAGTTAATGAAATCATTTCTTCTGTTGCAAGTTCTGGCCCTTCAAAGTTTGTACCTCTTCCCGAAGTACACCCAAACACTTTAAAAAAAAAAAAAAAGGCACCTGCTTGGTCAATCAGAATCATTTTTCTCACATTAATTTTTCTCTTTTGAGACTTTCTATTCAGGCTTTAGCACATTTTCTCATCTAACTGTGCTGAATACCATGGGATGGCAGAAGCGGAACACGACTCAGCAAGTGAACAACGGTGATGAATAATCATCCCTAGGAGGGTAAGTCCTGTAATGTAATCACCCCACCTAAAATGAAACTGGTAAAGAGCAGAGTGTTACTATCACAGCCTTGAAAATAACTAACAGAAACAAAGTTTCTTAGCTAATTTTCTCTTGAAAATGTGCTCAATTGTATTAGCACAGTGATTTTGTTTTGTTTTGTTTTCGCTTCTTTTTTTTTTTGCCAGTTCAGAGACTGTATGGAAACAGGGGTTCTAGAATTAGGAAACACAACGTTTATAAAAACAGCTAGTTGAAGTGTTTTTGTTGCTTGTGTGTTTTTTTAATTGTCGACAAGATAGGGTTTTCATTTCATAACGTCAAAGAAACATTATGTCCACAGCAGTTATTACAAAGGAAGCCTAAGATAGGATGGTTGAGGGTGCTTGGTACAGTGATTATCAGAAGGGAAAAAAGCACACTTAAGAAACCAATGCAATATTGTAAAGCAATTATTCTCCAATTAAAAATAAATAATAAAAAAAGAAGTGTATGATGGGATTTTGCTGGTGGTTCAGTGGTTAGGAATCTGCCTGCCCAGGCAGGGAACAAAGGTTTAATCCCTGGTTTGGGAAGATTCCACATGCCCTGAGGTAAGTAACTAAGCCTGTGCATACAGCGACTGAGTGCAGGCACCTAGAGCCTGTGCTTGGCAATGAGAAAAGCCACTGCAACAAGAAGCCCATGCACTGCAACTACAGAGTAACCCCCAGTTGCTACAACTAGAGAAAGCCTGCATGCAGCAATGAAGACTCGGCACAGCCATAAATAAATAATTTTTAAAAACTTAAAGCATATTACTAAAACTGATGACAGGTTTCATCCTCTGTGTTGTTCAGTTGGGTCAATTAGCACAAAAGCATTAAGTAGAGTCAAACTGTGATTTAAATAAGCAGAACACCAAGCAAGTTCATTTTAAATGGCCCATTGCCAATTATTTCTCTCCAGTTGTAAAAGTGCATAATGCATAATTTACCTATTTCTTACTTTGGGGACAAACATTTTTTTCTTTGACATGGAGCAACCCAAATGTCCTACCTACTTCATAGGGTTGTTTGTGAAAATTAAATGAGAGGATGATAGCTCTTTGAATATTTTAAAGTGCTGGACAATTATAACCCTCTGCACCCTTGCATTTACTCTCATTTATTTTATATAATGGAAAAAAGATTTTAAAAAGAAAATGTCCATGGTATCCTTTTAATCCGATGTACGCATTCATGTATTAGGTGGAATCATTTTTCTTAGCCTCACATGCTGCAGTCCATGGGGTCACAGAGAGTCGGTCACAACTGAGCTACTGAACAACACCAATTTTTCCTGGAAATATTTTAATAAGTACATAACTACCCGTTTGGCTATTATACAATGTGAAGGCTGGGAGAGGAATTGGATCAGTATTTCTCAGACTTTTGGATTTAATGGACCATTAAGAATAATAACAACAGTAATGATAATAATGAAAAGATAAACATTGATTGGATAACTTTATATTTTACCAAGTAAGGGTATTAAAAATTTTTTTTAAATTTTATATTTTTATTTCTTGAGAGGACACTTGAACACCAAAAAACTTAGGACATAGCATCACAATGACAACGTTTCCCTTTATTTTTATCACAAATAGGGAATGTTTCAATATACATTGCTACCAGGCCTAATATGGTGATTTGAATCTTTAAAAAGACTATCAATTGTGTTCAGTTGCACCTACTCTTTTTTCAATTCCACCGACTGTAGCCCTACAGTCTCCTTTGTCCATGGGATTTTCCAGGCAAGAGTACTCCAGTGGGTTGCCATTCAGCCGCACATAATCATGTGGTCCAGTTTTACTGAATGACTTACATTTCACAATAATAGTAACTCAAGGTAAACTAAGTTCCTTTTGCCTAGGAGTTGAAACAATCGGTTTTTTCCACAAACAATAAATATATACACACAATACTTACAATTCTTTATAACAGCTAACATTTAAATAAGCCAAAGGGAGGGGGGGACACTAATAATATGTATACGTCAAGTATAATTTGCTAAGGTGCAAGATTGTTGACCTGGAATTTACAGGAAGTGTTATTGACCTTTGTTTTATGAGGTGATATGCTTTTTATTTTCCTTCACAACTGAACATTAAGTGTAGAATGTCTATCTTTTAAGTTGCAGGTCAAAGTCATCATATTAAAGCGCCCAATGAGAGTAATTTCAAATATGTGAGCCACGTGTGTTAGAAAATATTTTTTTGGAAGCTGCCAATGAAGTCGACTAAACTGAACATCAAGAATGGAATTTTTAAAAAAATTATAATTCCCAAAGTTTGCTTGCACCAAAGAAAAGGAGGTAAAGGAACGGATATTCTGTGTACGGAAATCTCGGTTTGCTAAGCCACGAAAACTCAGGTTTATACCGTTCTGGCAAACAGACCATCTGAACAGGATGTTACTTTTACTTGGAAAGTGGTGGTGGTGTGCTACTGTTTTGGGTTTCCTGTCTGAGGTTTCAAGAGGCTGGGGCACACTGCCTTCCTCTGACAGTTCTTCCTTGGTCTTTCTTTTTGAGGAACCATCCTCAGATCTCCCCCTTCTTCTCTAGACAAGCACTGGGGAAGCGAGAGGAGTTTTGGCTCACGGAGACTCCAAGCCGAAAGGCCTGCCGGTAAAAACCCCCCCTCAGTGGAGGCGGCGTGGGCGTGTCACGTGATCTGCGCGCTGCCTGACGGGAAGGCCAACGCGGCAGACTCCTCATTCCCGCGCTTCGGCCTAGGAGGAAGGTACAGAGACCCGACTGATGTTGGAGTAGGGCAGCGGGGGATGAACGCCCAAAGGCTGTTCGTGTGAAGCGAGGCAGTGAGAGGGGGATGCTTCCTCGCAGGGTCTCTAGTAGGGCTGAAACGGTAGTGGGGAGGAAAGGGGAGGTGGGGTGAGTGGTGAGAAGCGAGGTACGTGTGCTGGCCTGAGGGCCCCAGTGGGAAGAAAGAGAAGGTGAGGAGAAAACGATTGCTTAAGGCCGAAAGGTAGTACTTGGTAATGACGATGGCACCAACGCGTCAGGTTGCACAGCCAGGGTCCGGGGCTGTGAACGGTTATATGTTGAAGGCGGAGGCCCAGTCTCTTGACCAGGTTCAGCTGAGGCCTTTAAAGTAGTGAAAGTGTTAGGTGCTCAGTCACGTTGGACTCTTTGCAACCTCATGGACTTTGGCCCCCCCAGACTCCTCGCTTCATGGGATTCTCCAGGCAAGAATACTGGAGTGGGTTGCCATTTCCTCCTCCAGCTTATCTTCTTGACCTAGGGATGGAACACAGGTTTCCTGCATTGCAGGCAGATTCTTTATCTTCTGAGCCACCAGGGAAGCCCAAAACTGTGACAGAAAAAGTCGTCTGTTTTTTACAGAAGTGGTTAAGTTTTGATTTGATATATATGCACGTTCTTTGAGTGAGGCGAGAAGAGGTGTAAAAGGGAAGAGAAAGGGGAAGGGAGACGAGAACAAATCTCATGGTGGCTTCCCTGAAACAGTCTCAAACATCCCAAGGCAAAGCGAGCACTACTGTGCATGTGTAGTATTTTTTTTTAACACATTAATGTTAATGCGCTTAAGTTTACATATTAGAAAGATACTGACAGCGATGTAGAAGCACAGTTTGGAGTTTGCCGATTGCTGCTGTCTTTCTGTCATATATATGATTCTTAAATATGACTAAGCAAACAGATTCATTACAATATTCCAGGTCCACATAGTTTCTCAAAAAGCAAGCAAATTGATAACTTGAGTGTTGACAGGAATTCTCATCTATTAAGATGAAGAGATTATATCATTCTAGGTTTCAACATTTTCCAAGTTTAATCTTTCAGGCTCACAGGGTAATTATCTTCAGAATTTTTGAGAAAGCAATTTAAAACTAAAATTTAATGCTATATGAAGGTAAGATAGGACGGTAGAAAGAGAAGTCTCTTTGAGACTACAAGAGATCTTGGTTCTTCTAGTCTGGCCTAATTTTACATGTTTGCATTTGGTCAGCTACCTCTGCCTCTGTTTTTTCACATCTGTAAAACTGAGATTGAATTAGATGAACTATAGGATTTTTTGGGCTTCCCTGGTGGCTCAGTGGTAAAGAATCTGCCTGCCAAGAAGGAGGTGCCGGTTTGATCTGTGGGTCAAAGATCAAACTGTGGGTCCGGAAGATCCCCTGGAGAAGGCAATGGCAGCCCACTCCAGTATTCTTCCCTGGAAATCCCATGGACAGAGGAGCCTGGCTGGCTAAAAAGTCCATGGGGTCTTGAAAGTCTCAAACACAAATTAGCGACTAAACAACCAGTCAGCAAGATTTGTTTCAACATTAAGATTTTGTGAAGGCAGAAAAGTCTTTAATGAATCCCGAAACAAAGTAGAAAGTGCCAAAAGAGACTACTGTAATTGTAGAAGGAGTAGGAGAAAATCACAGGACTGGTAGGCTGGCCCCAGGTGCTCTACCACACAATTTGAACTTCTGGAGCAATGAATGGTCAAGGAAAGGTTCTTTTAAGTGTAAGAATGCAGTAATCGGAGTTTTGAAAGATTGCCCAAACAGCAATTGGTAGGATGGAACAGAGGAGGGATAATTTGAGTAGTTTAGGTAAGTGATGAATAATGAGAGGCTAAACTAACAGTGACGGGAGGAATGGAAAGACAGGGAAGGATTCAAGAGAGCTGTATTGTGGAGTTTGCACCTAAAATTGGCATTGCTCTAAACTTTGCAGTTCCTGCCTCCAGAAAATGATGGCAAGTCAACTTGTAAAACCTGATACTAGAAATTGCAAGAGACCAAGAGAGTTAGAGGTAATCTTTATGTTTATGGAACTTTACTCGTTTATATACTACTTAAATTTCTTCATTTAAGATATTTCTGTTGATAAATGGAATTTAATGTCTTCATATTCCCAGAGCTGGTGGTGTCCCAACAGGAACTATGTTGATTCCAGCAGCCTTTTCACTAAGTAGAGGCTTCCAGGAAACTAGTGGGAGGTTTCTTTGTGGTAATTTGTGATCTAGAGACAGAAGTGGGCGCATGACTTTTAATATGTAGAACTTTAATTATTTTGATATATATTAATAAATAGGATACTTAGGTACTACACCTACTGATATTTTTTGAAGAAGAGTACTATATCCTGCCATTCTTCACTGCTGCCCCTACCAATTGATCTGTTTTACATTTGAGACATTATTTGTTCCCTTAAAGATTATGTTAGCTTGCAAAAATTTGCAAGCATATGGCTGTTAACCAAATGAAAGTTTTGCTCTTTTGCTATGGCAACATCTGCTGTCTCAAGATACAGGAAACTTTTTCATCAGGGGATTAATAGCATTTTCAAAGTCTAATATAAATTTACAATAAAATGAACAAGTGATTATTAGGCCTACATTTCCAGCATGCTTGCTTTTTTCTGAGAGATGTTTTATTTGCTGTTTTCTTTTCTTTCTTTCTTTTTTTTTTTAACAGAATGTGTATATCTTAAGGATCTTATTAACTTGTTTGCCTATTTCCTTTACTTTCTTATATTAGCCTCAAATGCCAGATAGTCCACAGCTGTCCTCTCTTGGAAAATCAGATTCTTCTTTGTCTGAAAGCTCTGGACTATTTTATAAAGATGAAGCTCTGGAGAAAGACTTGAATGGTGATGTGTGAAGTGCTTGTATTTCTATATATTGATTTTATAATATGGAAACTTTATTATAGTTCATAACTTAGTAATTTTTTTAAACAGATATGAGCAAGGAAATTAATCTAATGCTGTCAACATATGCAAAGATCTTAAGGCAAGTACTTATGGTATATTCTTTTGAGTCTTTATTTTAGACATAGAAGTTTTCTTCTGGAAGCTCCATAATGGGAAGTTTAGCTCAGGGTCTAAGAAACCTATCTGGTAATTATAGTTTTCAAATTTTTTACTCTACCTCAGTTTCTTAGATTAGCTGGTTATTTTCAAAGACTAACTTTTCCACTAAATATCTTTTGTTTTGATACTCTCAGAGCTGAAATGAGGCTGGATATATTTTGTTTTCTAATTAGATGATAAAACACTTACAATTTTATGAAAACATTTTGAGAAAAATACCATTTGGTGAAGTTAACCATAATAATAGAGTGATACTGAAGATAAATATTTATATTTATGAAATATTAAATGTTATCAATCTATATTAGAAGGCTGAATTTAAGTATTCTATTGACCTGAAACTGTCATGTTTTATAAGGTTTTTTTTTAGAGAACTACTGAGCAGTCACTGTTTTGAATAATGTTTGTGTGGCTGTTAAAATAATGTATGTAGTTTAATATTAGAATTATAATGTATAAGATACACATTCTGCTGTGTCAAGGGACTTTGAGTAGTCAAAAATATTTGTTGAACTAATTTAACATACTGAGCAGTGTTGGTAAATTAATGAAGCCAACTACTGTACAAAGCCATTTAAATGAAATAGCTGACAAATATAGCATAATAAAGCACATCATTTTGATGATGTGTCTAGATATTATGACTATTTGGTTTAACATAAAACCTTTTTTTCCCCTTAGTGAGAGAGCAGCAGTAGATGCGTCTTATATTGACGAGATAGATGGACTCTTCAAAGAAGCCAATACTATCGAAAACTTTCTAATACAGAAAAGAGAGCTCCTGAGACAGAGGCTTACAGTGATTGCAAACACTCTACACAGATAAAATTGTGTACTTAAAATAAGCTGAGAATTTAAGCTCATTGTTTTAATGAAAGAATGACATTTGTGCTCTGAATGTGCTCTAGTTGTTAAAAAAAAAGTATACCTTAAATGTAGAAGGGGAAACTTCTTAAATTTCTTTTCTAGATTTAAAAGCATTAAGCTGGACATTAATATGAAGTATGGAGCTTTTCTTTTGAAGTCTAATATTTGGCATATTTTGTAAAAGTGTAAACTTTATTTTTTCTTAAACATCCTAGCCTTTCTTAAATTTCTAAAAGACAACTCAGTGGACTAATTTGATAATATTTAATAGTATTGTACTTTTTCTTTTAGAATATTATGTTTAAATAGTACATAGAGATTTAAAGTGTCTTTCATGGTTAGAATTGTAAAGAAATTAAAACCCAAAAGTAATCTGTCCAGTTTCTCAATATGTAAACTGTGCTGTTGCTATTTAATGTTACCATATGATTATTTTCACTAATATTATTATACAATATTAATAAAAATTTGTTTTATTATCATGTTGTTTTTATTATCATATGTTAGAGAAGGAAATGGCAACCCACTCCAGTATTCTTGTCTGAAAAATCCCATGGACAGAGGAGCCTGGTGGGCTATAGTTCATGGGGTCACAAAGAGTTGGACATGACTGAGCGACTGAGCACAATAAAAATTTGGTTTCAAATTATTATCTTGTGGTAAAATAAAAACTAGAAATTTGTAACCAGAACTTTATATGAATTGACTTTTTTACACATTAATAGTATCAATAGTGCAGTTAATGAAGTATATTTAGAAGCCTTAGCAAGCTATGTGGTATGGGATAAAGATTAGTGGTTCAAAAGTAAAGAGATTGGTTAAACAAGTTAGCCTTAGCGAGTCATTTCAGTCCTGTTATAATTCAAGAATTGAATTTGGACTAGGAAATCTCTAATATTTTTCTAGCAAAAAAATCCTCCCTTTGAGGAGAGTTTGGGAAGAATGGATACATGTGTATCTGTGGCCCAGTCCCTTCACTGTTCACCTGAAACTCACATTATTAATCAGCAGTACTCCAATACAAAACAAAAACTATTTTTAAAAAAATCTACATTGTTGGAAGGTACTATGACTTCAATGAAAACTTTTAATATGTTATATATAATTTATATAATTATATTGATCAGATTTTTAAAAATCACAACACTCACTGTTCATATGGACAATTCTATCTATTATATGTGTATTTTGCCTATATAAGTTATCACAAATTTGGATATATATATTTAGACAGTACCACAGGGAATTTGGTATTCCTCAAGTGGACAGCAGGGATTCCCTGGTGGCTCAGACGGTAAAGCATCTGCCCGCAATGCAGGAGACCTGGGTTTGATCCCTGGAGAGGGAAATGGCAACCCACTCCAGTACTCTTGCCTAGAAAATTCCATGGATGGAGGAGCCTGGTAGCCTACAGTCCATGGGGTCGCAAAGAGTCGGACACGACAGCGACCTCACTCACTCAGTCACTCAGGTGGACAGCATGTTTGCCCTGCTGCCTTCTAAATGTTAAAATCTCATTTCATCAATTACTACCTTAAGGCATATATACCATGTAAGATAAATATTCATACAAGAAAGAATTGAAAACAATAATGTAATATTTACTAAGTATATTGGTTACAGTGGAAAAATTATTTGGCTCATAGGCAGATATCTTAATGGCACAGGATAGGTTGGAGGTCAGTAAAGATTAGAAATAGGATTTTAAAAACTAAATGCAACAGGATGACTACATTTGAGTTGGTATGACAAATCTGCTGGATTTTGAGTTATCCTGTTGCCTTACAGAGTTCTTTAACTGTGAAAATGACTGCTAACTTGGGCAGAAGCTAGCAACATTAAGAAATGTTCTTGAGTTATTTTTTCTTAAATATGTTATTAATGTAAAAGATAAGGCTAGCATTGTTTCAGAGTAGATTTTGATTTCATATTATATTTATTATACCTTTTTTTTTCTTTTTGCTGTGGCATATGGGATATTAGTTCCCTGACCAGGGATGAAACCATGCCTCTTGCATAGGAAGTGCGGAGGCTTAACCATAGGCCAGCCAGGGAAGTTCCAATATTTGTTTTATCTTAATAGGGTCACCATTGCTCAGTATCTGGTTCTTCCCTGTGCAGGTTAAATTTGATCATTTCATTGGGTATGTGTTTAAGACTAGGGAATGACTTTTAGTCACAATGCTATTTACTGGTCAGAACAGACACCTCCTAGGGAAGAAGTTCATCAAAGTCTAAATAAGGCTTATTTTTTAATCAAACTTGATATCTTTGGTACCATCCACATGAGAATAATTATCTTACAACTGGAAATATGCTATTGCAGGAATATATTTGCCCTTTAATTTACACTTATCACTCATTTCAGTAAAATGTAAGTTTATATGTTATTTTTCAATAATTACAAATCAAAATATATATTGAATTTCTTTATATCATGATCAGCTAGACACTGTAGGAAGTACAGAACTCTTTGTTCTCCCTTCTGACAAGTTTAACCACTCCTTTTTTTAAATTTTAAATTTATTTATTTTAATTGGAGGCTAATTACTTTACAATATTGTAGTGGTTTTTGCCATACATTGACATGAATCCACCACGGGTGTACATGTGTTCCCCATCCTGAACCCCCCTCCCACCTCCCTCCCCATCCCATCCCTCAGGGTCATCCCAGTGCACCAGCCCGGAGCACCTTGTCTCTTGCATTGAGGGAAGGAGTGGCACAATGAAATTGATACCCTGGGTCAGCTGACTTAATCAGTGGACAGATCTGAAAGAGGAAAGTTTAGAGAGGGAGACCACTATTGGTGGTCAAATTTCAGTATTTCAAACAGCAACTTATCATAAACAGGTTGTAGGGATACTTGTCCTGAAAATGAGACTAAGAGAGATTGTACATGTTTTGAACCACCCCCCCCCCCTCAACTGGGCTGGCGATCTGTTTCATATATGATAATATACATGTTTCAATGCTATTCTCTCAAATCATCCCACCGTCGCCTTTTCCCACAGAGTCCAGAAGACTGTTCTTTACATCTGTGTCTCTTTTGCTGTCTCGTATATAGGGTCATTGTTACCATCTTTCTAAATTCCATATATATGCTTTAATATACTGTATTGGTGTTTTTCTTTCTGATTTACTTCACTGCTTAATAGTCTCCAGTTTTATCCACCTTATTAGAACTGATTCAAAGGCATTCTATTTAATGGCTGTAACCACTCCTTTCTTAAAATACACTTACATGTCTTTGCTAGGAGGACGTGATATGTCAGTGTTAAAAGTATTTCCTGGAACACCAGGAATCCCCTGGTGTTCCAGTGGATAAGAATCCACCTGCCAATGCAGGAGACACGGGTTCAGTCGCTGGTCCAGGAAGATTCCACATGTTACGGAGCAGTTAAGCCCATGTGCCACCACTACTGAGTCTACATACAGGCCGTAACTACTGAAGCCCATGTGCCTAGAGCTTATGTTCCACAAGAAGGGAAGTCACCGCAATGAGAAGCCCATGCACTGCAACTAGAGAAAGCCCGTGTGCAACCACGAAGACCCAGTGCAGTCATAAATAAATTCTGTGGCACTGCTATTAACTCCTTTTAAGTGGGAGTTATTGGAGGGCTTTGGCAAGGGGATCACAGAGATAGATTTTGAAATGGGTTTTTGAAAAGGAAAGAGGGAGAATATTTCAGGCAGGGAAAAGTTTGTTTAAAGGCACAGAAGAATAAAAACACTTGGCAAATCATTTTACTGGACTGAGAATTCACAAAAGGGAATAGTGTATCATCTACACTGCTAGAGAGCAGGATAGAATCTGTTTTCAATTTGTAGCACAGCATTAGATTGGAGCTCAGAAATATTTGTTATATTAATAAAATGATGTATGGTTATTTGTTTTTAAGGGTATACCTTCACAGGGCTTTATTCATATTAGATTGTTGAGGATGTTCTGTAAATTAAGTGAATAGGAAACGAAAGATGAAATGCTAGAAGGGCAGAAGGACAAAGGATGAAAGGTAGATTGTGACCAGATTATAGAGTCTTGTTGACAGACTAAATTTGGACTTTATTCTGTAAAGGAAATCTGAATCATTCAGAGGGAAGGAGTGGCACAATGAAATTGATACCCTGGGTCAACTGATTTAATCAGTGGACAGATTTGAAAGAGCAAAGTTTAGAGAGGGAAACCACGATTGGTGGTCCAATTTCAGTATTTCAAGCAGCAACTTATCATAAACAGGTTGTAGGGATACTAGTCCTGAAAATGAGACTAAGAGAGAGTGTACGTGTTTTGAAGCCCCACCCCTCAATCCCCAACCCCACCCCTTCCTATTCTGTCAGTGAGCCAGGGACAGCTCAGGAAGTGAGTTTTTGTCTGGCAGTCAGCGTGAGGATTTGGGAATCCCGGGATCTGCTGCTGCAGAACTCAACACAAAAATGTTTTCTCAGATCTTTCTACGTTCTGTCAGCGACTTTTCTACTATTGCAGTTGATTTCCTTTCTATGATATTACGCCGGATCCCAGGTAGGCGATTTGCCCCTTCCTTCTCCTCTCTCTCCTTTTCCTTAACTTAGGACTCTGTGCCTCTTTCTTGAAGAATACCAGGGGCTTCTGAAGTTTCCCAGTCTGTGTGGAAAAGATTCAGGCAGCAACACTGCAGAGGTGGAGTTAAAGGAGAGTGAGTCAGGATTTGTTAACCTGTAAGACAAACAGCCTTTCTGTTTATAGATTTTATGCAACATACAGGGGCAGGATTCAGGGTTTAGAAGTTCTCTTGGATCTGCAATAGGAAAAATATTCACTATTTAGGACTTTCTCAACTAAAAATAGTACTGCTACATGTTCTAATGTAAACATTTTGTTCTTCTATTTGCATTCTGGTGGACTTCTTTAAAAACTCTATTTAACACTTCTAAGTATTACACCGTGCAGCCTCTTAAAGAGAGTAGCATTTGAGATAGACTTTGAACAACAGATAAAACTTCCTTAGGGATAGACTAGTGGGAAGGACATTTAGGGTGAAAGTGAATTTTCTTTGGGAAATAAAGAAATAGTTGGATTTGTGCCGGGGTCCTGCCCCGGCTGATCCAGGGTATTCGAAGCAGGGACGGCGTCGGCGACCTATTTATTTAAATATTTTATCAAAGATATAAAGAGTAATAGGATGAGGATAGCTCAGTAGGAAAATTCAGTGGAGAAAAGAGGCTGAGTAGCTTGGTTTACGCGGGAGACCAATACAACTTCAAGACAAGAAGTTTGCACCACTTACGTAGGCCGCAGGCGTCCTTCCGTTCTCCCGAAGGAGAGGAGACACTGAGGCCTCCCCGGTCGGATCTTAGAAGCCCAGGCATAATTAGTAAGCATGGTGGGTTCCGCGCTCCAGATGGAGACTCAACCAGAGTGAGAGAGAGAGCGACATGGGGAGACCAGTATTCTGAGAAACTGATCCCAATTCTTTATTTTCCATGGTCTACTTTTATACACTGAGATGTTATGCAAAAGTCACGCGGGGTCAGCAGTCCTGACTTTTATCAAAGTCAGGTGCTTCATACAAATGTATACAGAGGTCTTAGGGGTGTTACATCATCTTCTGGCCAGGGGGGCCTGCTGACAATTTACGACCCTCTCCTTGTGACAGCGGTCAGTCAATCAGGACGCTTATTTCTCCAGGGCTGATTTTTCTCAAAACAGACGCCACCCAAATAAAGTTACATTCCTACAGGGTGAGGGTGTAGTGGGTTTTAGTTAAGGAAAGAATTTACTTAGCCTAAGGTCTAACGTGATTAATATCAGACGAGATAGGGCTCTCAGGGTGGTATGGCCGTAGACGTAACGTGATTAATATCAAAGGTTAATTCTATATATTCATTAATGTGTGTAAGGGCAGGGGATATGGAGACTTAGCAACAAACATTGGCTCAACAAATGAAAAACCCTTCACCAACACAATTTCTAATTAGCCCACTATACTTATAGTTTTCTAACTTCTCTAAAGAACCTGTTTTTAGAGGGTTTAAAGCATCTCGTGCCTCTCACGGTTGGGAGGCTGTGAGCAATCACATGTGGCCGGACGAGCCTGTCAGGCAGCCTAGAGAACCTTCAGAGGAGTTTGTAGGTTAAAACACTCTTATCACGCCCAGGAATTATTATTAACTGGAGCTCTAGATTAACTCCTTCTCCGAAAGAGGTGGTGGGGGACAGCCCCCGGTAAAGTCAGAGATGTAGGTAAGAGCACAAAGTAGTAAAGTAGGCAGGCTCTGGTTATGGGGGTAGACACTCGAGGATTTCCAGGGGGACTCCTGAGGCTCGATCCCGCCTTTGCGTATGTCGAGCCTCCTTCCTCATGACCTTTGCCATGGGCGGAGTACCTCACTCTGGCCCCCAACAGGTTTGACAGAATTGGTTATTTACGGGGCTTCCCAGATGGCGCTAATGGCAAAGAACCAGATGTAAGAGATGTGGGGTTCTATCCCTGGGTTGGGAAGGTCCCCCTGGAGAAGGAAATGGCAAGCCACTCCAGTGTTCTTGCCTGGAGAATCCCGTGGACAAAGGAACCTGGCAGGCTATAGTCCATAGGGTTGCAAAGAGTCAGACACGACTTAGTACACACGTGCTTTGAGCCTACATCTCTGAGAAGGTCTCAAGTGCTCTAAACTGAATTTTTGAAAGATTTTAAAGAAGTGGGATAATAGATACAATGTTGTAAAATATTTTGCTAAAAGACTAGTATCCCTATATTTTAGTTTGATTTTCTAGTTTAGACTTCTATATCACTATTAGTTTTATGAGTTAAAATGAAAGATTATCTTATAGTATCTAATTAGTTATGTAGTTGACCACCCCTCTGTGTTAGGCAATACTGCCTGCGAACACTGAATACATATGAAATAATAGGGACAATTTTCAGCTCTCTATTTTAAAATAATTTTTTTGTGGCTTTTGAATTTGAGGTAATTTCAGAACAGGTATCAGTGCATTATTTAATTTATAACAGTTCTTTCCTAGGAAATGCCGTGTACATTCATGTGTATACCATTAAAATAGAAGAAATTAAATTGCAGATCCTATTAAATTCACATAAATGCTGTGAAATCTTTAGAATCACATTCTAGTCTGTCAAAAGTACTGAGATTAATGTAATTGTGATAATATTGAATGGTGGTTATTTATATTTCTTTATTTAATTTTTTAAGCTGTGTGGCATGTGGGGATCTTAGTTCCCCACCAGGGATCAAAGCCATACCCCTGGAGTGAAAGCTCAAAGTCTTCATTAACCGCTAGACTGCTAGGGAAGTCCTGGGCATTTTTTATTAAACAATGAGGTATAGCTATTAGCACATCTGTGGTTAACATGTAGATTCAGTCTTGTGAAAAGGCCTGCATTGTTCAACTAAGAGAAATGGTAGCAATGGTAATTAAAGTCCTGAGTTAATTAAGCAGATTTGTACTGCAGGAACACAAAAAGGATTGTGGTTCACAAATGGAGAACTGTTGGAGTTCACAAATGGAGAAGAGTTGATGGTCTGAGAATAAGGAAGGAGACGAATTTGGAGACTGTGTTTGGTGATAGGTTTACATTTTCCTTACCAGTAGATGAGACTGTCTATAGAGAAACAGGCATGTTTATAGAAGACTGATAAAATTTTTGTGCTTTTGATTTCCTCTTCACAGTTTTGAAGAAGTACATGGAAAAGACTCATCAGAAAACAGTGATCTTTGGTCAGGAGAAGACTCTTCCATGCATTGCACCACTTCTAACCACGGTGGAAGAGACTCCGCAGGTCATCTCAGCTGGAGTCCAGGGACATTTTCCTGAGTGGCTCAGTGGCTATCTACTTCGTGTGGGACCTGGGAAATTCGAGTTCGGGAAGGATAAGTAAGCCTTGATTTTGGAGAACAGTTTAGTTTTCTTAGCATGGGCTCTTTCTATGTAATGTGCATAATATCTGCTTCCTCTCAGAAGCTAACATTGCTACACAATCCCTTTGATCACAGCTAAGGAAACTGTAGCCTACAGGAAAAAAAAAAAATGGAGATTTTAATTCTTCTTTAAAAGTCCTGACTTCTGCTTTGCAGACTATTATAAATTTCAAGTCGTCTGAAAGTTTATGCTGAAAGAGAAGTGTCAGAAACTATCTTTATGACTACTGAGCTCTGTTTCATCACAAGTTCCTGGAGGAAGGGGCGATGTCTTCACTTCATACCACTCTCTTACCCAGTACTCCCCAGACACGGTGGCTCTTTCAGTTCCTCAAACCAGGAATGTTTATTTTTGCTCAGGGTCTTGGCATTGGCTGGCTTATCTCTCTTCCCAAGTCTGATTCTTGTCATTCAGATATCAGCTGAAATTTCACATCCTTTGAGCTTTCCCTGATCTCCCAATCTAAAGGTGCTGTTTTTTATATTATTTATTTTAATTCTCTGCGTTATCAATAGCTAGTATATTTTTGCTTGTTTACTTATTAGCTGTGTTTCTCAGTAGATGGCAGTTTCATGATGGCAGGGACCTTTTCTTGATTACCCTGTATCCCCAGTATCTAGGATAGTGCTCTGTAGTTAAATAGCACTCAATATATATATGTAAGTAAAAGAGAAGCCCAGCAACTCATTGATGTATCATTTCTCTGTGTGACTACTAGGGACATGAAGTGATGTGAAGAAATCATTGTGGTCAGGAAGAAATCTACTTTGCTTTAAACATTAAAAAATTTTAGAATTTTTTGTTTTCATTGTGAAAGTTTTTACCTGTATTAAACTTTTTGAAATATAAAACCAAGTGAGGGAAAAGTGTGTACCACATGCTCTGTTAGCACTTTGAAATATTTCCTGCTGATCTTTCCCCCATCTCTATAGATTTGTTTTAAATAATTACAATCATATGAAAAAAATTTTTAGTGATGTATAATTGACATGTTAGTTTCAGGTGTACAACATAATGATTCAATATTTGTATATATTGTGAAATTATCATCACAAGTCTAGTTAACATTCCTAACCATGCTGCTACTGCTGCTGCTAAGTCGCTTCAGTCGTGTCCGACTCTGTGCGACCCCTTAGACGGCAGCCCACCAGGCTCCCCCGTCCCTGGGATTCTCCAGGCAAGAACACTGGAGTGGGTTGCCATTTCCTTCTCCAATGCATGAAAGTGAAAAGTGAAAGTGAAGTCGCTCAGTCGTGTCCGAGTCTTCACGACCCCATGGACTGCAGCCTACCAGGCTCCTCCATCCATGGGATTTTCCAGGCAAGAGTACTGGAGTGGGTTGCCATTGCCTTCTCCGATTCCTAACCATACATTTTAACAAAAATTTGTTTTTCTTATGATGAGAAGTTTTAAGATTTACTGTTGTACATGCTGTGTGCTAAGTTGCTTCAATTGTGTCTGACTTTTTGCGGCCCTATGGAGTGCAGCCTACCAGGCTCCTCTGTCCATGGGATTTTCCAGGCAAGATACTGGAGTGGGTTGCCATGCCCTCCTCCAGGGGATCTTCCTGACCCAGGGATCAAACCTGCTTCTCTTATGTCTCCTCTATTGGCAGGCAGGTTCTTTACCACTAGAGCCACCTGGGAAGCCAAAGATTTACTGTTAGCAACTTTCAAATATGCAATACAGTTTTATTAACTATAATCTGACTCTGTATTTTACATCCCTTATTTATTTTATAACTGGAAATGAATTTTCATCCCATTTACCTCTTGCAATAACCAATCTCTTTCAACCACCAACTTATTCTCTGTGTCTGTGAGCTTGTTTTTCTTTCTTTCTTTTTACTCTTTATGATTTAATCTTTAAGATTCTACATATAAGTGAAATCATATGGTACTTGTCTTTCTCTGTCTGACTTATTTCACTTAGGATAATGCCCTCAAACTCTACTCACGTTAAAAATGGCAACATTTCCTTCTTTTTTATGGTGGATTAATATTCTATGATGTGTGTGTGTGTAAAATTTATATATATCACATCTTCTTTATCCATTCATCCATCCATGGGCACTTAGGTTGTTTCCATATCTCAGCTATTATAAATAGTGCTGCAGTAAACATGAGGGTGCATGCATCTTTTATAAGGTAGTGTTTTTTATTTCTTTGGATTAATATCCAGTGGATCATATGGTAGTTCTGTTTTTAATTTTATGAGGATTCTCTATTTTTTGTGGCTTTGATAGTGGCTATACTAATTTATGTTTTCACCAACAATACGTGAGTGTTCTCTTTTTTCCACGTCCTCCCCAACACTTGTTATTTCTTGTCTTTTTGATAATAACCATTTTAACAGGTGTGATGTGGTATGTCACTGTAGTTTTGATTTTCATTTCCCTGCTGATTAGTGATGTTGAGCATCTGTTTGTATACCTGTTGACCATCTGTATGTCTTTTTTGTAAAATGTCTATTCAGATCTTTGGCCCATTTAAAAAATAGGTTTATGGTTTTTTTTGCTATTGAGTTGTATGAGTTTTTAAAAAAATATATTTTAGATATTAATGGAATTTTTTGTCCTTATTTTAAAAATTTCATACTGTCTTAAGGCTTTTTATCTGTGTTGCTACAAATCTGAATGATTTACTTTTTTGGTGACTATCTAAATTTAACCTTTATTTAAAAACTTTCTTGTATTTAATTTATTTATGTTTAATTTTTTATTTTTAAAATTATGAACATATGATAACACATTTATAGGAGACTTGGAAAATACAGAACAAAGTTACATATAGTTCTACTATATATTACAATTATTTTTTTAAATAGATAAATTAAGATTTTTAGTTGGAGTTTCATATCAAGCTCTCAAAAATTAATAGAATGAATAGACAGAAAAGTGGAAGATATAGTAGACCTGAAAAGCACTATGAACAAGTTCAGCATAATTAAGATTTATACAATTTTCACACAGTGGCAGGATACAAATTCTATTCAAGTTTCCATGGACTATGAACCAGGAGACACTGGAACATATCCAGGGACATAAAACAAGACACAAACATTTCATGATCTAAAGGTCCTGAAATCATATGGAGTCTGTTATCTTATCATTGTGGAATTATGTTGGAAATCAATATCAAAAGATATTTGAAAATAACCCACACATTTTCAAGTGCAATGTGACATTTCATGAATCTTTGACTCAGTCATTGAAAGCCTTAATAAAGCTAAAAGACTGAAAAAACACAGAGGGTGACTGAAGCGAAGAAAGCATTTAAATGAGAAATTAATATAAAAATGAGAAATTAAAATCAAAGACACTTTAAAAATGCCATTTATTTGGAAATTACATGTCCACTTTTAAATGATGGATGTGGATGACTTACTTTTAATGGCTGGATGATATTCCAGAAAACTTTTTAAAAAAATGTGATAAAATATACATAACATTTGCCATCTAAAATTTGCCAACTATTTTTGATTGTACAGTTCAGTAGCATTAAGGACATGCATACTGATGTGCTGTTATCACCACCATCCATCTACTTTTCATCTTGTGAAACTGAAGCCCTGTATCCATTAAACAGTAACTCCTCATTCTCCCTTTCCCCAAGTTTAGTCATATTCCTGTGGGCCTGGTGGGAATCTGGTCATGGCCATACTGTGCTTCTCCACCTGTTGTTAGATCAAGAATTAGGGCATGTTTAAGATATATTTCTTAATATATCTTTGAAGGCCAGTGGGTATTAGTTGGAGAAGAAGGTGCGAAGGAATGAGGGGATTTCAGGATGAGAGGACACTTGCAGGCTGACATGAGGGATTAGTGAAGGAGAAACAGATAAAAAGGGAGGGCAGGAATGATGCGGCGAGGTTTCAGAGGAGGGGAAGAGGCCTCTTTCTGCTCTGATGATGAAAGGCAGGAGTAACTCTCTGGGGAATTAGGGAGGTAAGGAAGAAGGCAGCTCAAGGAGCTCAAATCCCATTGCCCCTCTATCCATAATGAAGTGGGCAGGTCTGTCTGTTGACAGTCAAAGGGACAGGCAGAGTGAAGGAAGTTTTGGGAAAGGGACCCCGTGGGAAGCTGGAAAGAGCTAAAGATTTCCTGGCAGCAGTAAGGACTCAGATGGGGCTGGAAATCATAATTCTGTAATTGAATCAATCTGTTAGGTTATGTGATTTCCTCTAGAAATGCTTAGCAGGCCTGGACACTGAGCAGAGGAAACCAGATATAGGCTAATGTAGGACCAGAAATGATCAGAGGCAGGTAGCTCACCAGGGCAAAGACAGAGAGGATGGTGGCAGTAAGAGTGTATGTGAAGGAATCTATAGAAATCTAAAGATCACGGAATCTATACCAGGAAGAAGAAACTACAGGAAAGCTGATAAACTGAAAAGATGGAGAAGAATAAGATGAGAACATGAAGCAATTAAAGATAAGTTTCATAAGATAAAGGAATGGAGGGGTGTGGAAATTGGGGCTTTAAGAACAGAGTAGAGTTTCAGAGTTCAAGGTTTCAGGGGTAGACAATTCTGTGGAATAAGCTTCACATGTGGCCTGAACAACCAAGCAGAGCTATTCTTGTCCATAGGTTAAGAGTCACGTTTACTTCAGGTCTCCACCACTGCCTTTAAATCTAAGTGGGATCTCAAGATGGTGGAGTAGAAGGACATTCATTCACCCCTTATTGTGAGAGCACCAGAATCACAACTGTCCTGTAAGCAACCATTAGTAGAAAAATGCTGGAACCTACCAAAAAAGATACCCTCCACACAAAGACAAAAGAGAAGCCACCATGAAGCAGTAGGGAGGGCTTCAGTAGATAGGGCTTAAGTAGATAGAATCCATCTATTTTGACTCTCTGGTGACTTCTCTTCCCATTGCTGGATGCAGGGCTCAGAACCTTCCCTCCAGTGGGAGAACTTCTGTGGTCTGGCTATTTTCCAGGTTGTGGGTCACACACCCTGTGGGTATGAAATGGATTCTATCATCAGAGCAGAAAGAGGCCTCTTCCCCTCCTCTGAAACCTCGCCGCATCATTCCTGCCCTCCCTTTTTATCTGTTTCTCCTTCACTAATCCCTCATGTCAGCCTGCAAGTGTCCTCTCATCCTGAAATCCCCTCGTTCCTTCGCACCTTCTTCTCCAACTAATACCCTCTCTCCCCGCTCATTGTTTCTGTTTTCCTGCTTCCTGAGGTCTTTTCAGTTCACTTCCATCTGACTTTTCACCCCACCATGCTACAGTGTGTGCATGTGTACTAAGTTGCTTCAGTCGTGTCTGACTCTCTGTGACCCTATGGACTGTAGCCCGCCAGGCTCCTCTGTCCATGGGATTCTCCAGGTAAGATTACTGGAGTGTTTTTTCATGCCCTCCTCCAAGGGATCTTCCTGACCCATGGATCAAACGTGCGTGTCCTGAGGTTCCTACCTTGCAGATGGATTCTTTTACTGCTGAGCCACCAGGGAAGTGGTATCAGTTCTCAAAAAGGTCACCAAAGCCTATTAAGTGTTAAATGAAATGGGTTTTCCAGTCCTCAGTCTACTTTTCTACATTTGACCTTCTTGTCAATGTCCTAACATTCTCTGGTCCTATACTCCCACATAACACTTTGCTGATTCTTCTCCTGTCCCTCTGGTTGTGTGTTCTAAAATAATTTTCTGCTGCTCAATTTACTTCACTTGTCCCTTCAAGTGTTGGTGTACCCCAGCCTCTGACCTGAGTATTCCTTCCTTTTCTTTCATTGTGTGCTTTATTTGCTATAGTAGAAATAGTATATTCCTTAGAATAAGATGGAGTGGGTTCAGATTCCATGTTCACCACTTATCAGCACTATAATCTTGAGCAAGTTTTCCCATGTGAAAAATGGGATTAATAATACTGATTTTAATGACTGAGTATGAGGATTAAAGAGATAATGCGTATAAAGGGCTTCACTTAGTGGCTGACAGGAATGAACACTTAGTGCATTTTCTTTCTCTTCTTTCCCTTCAATGCCCTCTTTCCCCATTCCCCTTCCGGATAAGTAACTTCTAGTTCACCTTACTTTTGTAGATTCCAGGATGTGGAGTCAGTACTGGACTGAGATCCTTGTTCTGCCACTTGCCTGTCCTGTGACCTTGATTTGTTGTTGCTGTGAACCTTGGTTTCCACATGTATGCTATGGTGATAGTAGTTCCACGTCTGCAATCAATGTTGGGTCAGGGGAATAAATATTTATATATTTGACCCTTGAACAGCACAGGGGTTAGGCGTGCCAAACCTCTGCATAGTGGGAAACTGTCTACAACTTACAGTCAGCCTTTTGTACCTATGGTTCCTTCACATCTGTGGGTTTTTAACAACCAACTGCAGATTGTATAGTTTACTACAGTATTTCAGTCCAGTTCAGTTTAGTCACTCAGTCGTGTCTGACTCTTTGTGACCTCATGAACTGCAGCTTGCCAGGCTTCCCTGTTCATCACCAACTCCCAGGGCTTCCTCAAACTCATGTCAATCAAATCGGTGATACCACCCAACCATCTCATCCTCTGTCGTCCCCTTCTCCTCCTGCCTTCAATCTTTCCCAGCATCAGAGTCAGTGAGTCAGCTCTTCACATCAGGTGGCCAAAGTATTGGAGCTTCAGCTTCAGCATCAGTCCTTCTAATGAATATTCAGGGTTCATTTCCTTTAGAATGGACTGGTTTGGTTTCCTTGCAGTCCAAGGGATTCTCAAGAGTCTTCTCCAGCACCACAGTTCAAAAGCATCAATTCTTCAGTGCTCAGTTTTCCTTATGGTCCAACTCTCACATGCATACACGGCTACTGGAAAAAGTTATAGCTATGACTAGAAGAACCTTTGTTGGCAAAGCAATTCTCTGCTTTTCAATATGCTGTCTAGGTTGGTCATAGCTTTTCTTCCAAGGATCAAGCATCTTTTAATTTCATGGCTATAGTCACCATCTGCTGTGATTTTGGAGCCCAAGAAAATGAAGTCTGTCCCTGTTTCCATTGTTTCCCCATCTATTTGCCATGAAGTGATGGGACTGGATGCCATGATATTTGTTTTTTGAATATTGAGTTTTAAGCCAGGTTTTTCACTCTCCTCTTTCATCTTCATCAAGAGGCTTTTAGTTCCTCTTCACTTTCTGCCATAAGGTGATATCATCTGCATATACGAGGTTATTGATATTTCTCGCAGCAATCTTTATTCCAGCTTGTGCTTTATCCAGGCCAGAATTTCACATGATATACTCTGTATATAAGTTAAATAAGCAGGGTGACAATATACAGCCTTGATGTACTCCTTTGCCAATTTTGAACCAGTCCGTTGTTCTATGTCCAGTTCTAACTGTTGCTTCTTGACCTGTATACAGGTTTCTCGGGAGGCAAGTAAGGTGGTCTGGTATTCCCATTGCTTCAAGAATTTTCCACAGTTTGTTGTGAACCACACAGTCAAAGGATTTAGAATAGTCAATGAAGCAGAAGTAGGTGTTTTCTTGGAATTCTCTTCCTTTTCCTATGATTCAACGGATGTTGGCAATTTGATCTCTGTTTCCTCTGCCTCTTCTAAATCCAGCTTGAACATCTGGAAGTTCTTGATTCATGTACTATTGAAGCTTAGCTTGGAAAATTTTGAGCATTACTTTGCTAGCATGTGAAATGAGTACAATTTGGCAATATTTGAACATTCTTTGGCATTGCCTTTCTTTGGGATTGGAATGAAAACTGACCTTTTCCCGTCCTGTAGCCACTGCTGAGTTTTCCAGATTTGCTGGCATATCGAGTGCAGCACTTTCTTTTAGGATTTGAAATAGCTCAGCTGGAATTCCATCACCTCCACTAGCTTTGTTCATAGTGATGCCTCCTAAGGCCCAGTTGACTTCACTCTCCAAATGTTTGGTTCTAGGTGAGTGATCACACCATTGTGGTTATCTGGGTCATTAAGATCTTTTTGTACAGTTCTTCTATATATCTTTGCCACTTCTTCTTAATGTATTCTGTTTCTGTTAGGTCCATACCACTTCTGTCTTTTATTGTGCCCATCTTTATATGAAATATTCCCTTGAAGTGAACTGAAGTGAAATGAAAGTCACTCAGTCGTATCCAACTCTTTGGGACCCCATGGACTATAGAGTCCATGAAATTCTCCAGGCCAGAATACTGGAGTGGGCATCCTTTCCCTTCTCCAGGGGATCTTCCCAACCCAGGGATCAAACTCAGATCTCCCACATTGCAGGCAGATTCTTTACCATCTGAGCCACAAGGGAAGCTCATATTCCTTTGGTATCTCTAATTTTCCTGAAGAGATCTCTAGTCTTTAACACTTTGTTGTTTTCCTCTATTTCTTTGCATTGATCACTGAGGAAGGCTTTCTTCTCTCTCCTTCCTATTCTTTGGAACTCTGCATTCAGATGGATATATTTTTCCTTTTCTCCTTTACCTTTTGCTTCTCTTCTTTTCTCAGCTATTTGTAAAGCCTTCTCAGATGACCATTTTGCCTTTTTGCATTTCTTTTTTTTGAGGATGGTTTTGATCCTTGCCTCTTGTACAATGTCACAAACCTCCATCCATATTTCTTCAGGCACTCTATCAGATCTAATCCCGTGAATCCATTTGTTACTACCACTGTATAATAAGGGATTTGATTTAGGTTATACCTTAGGGACTAGTGGTTTTCCCTCCTTTCTTCAATTTAAGTCTGAATTTTGCAATAAGGAGTTCATGATCTGAGCCACATTCAGCTCCAGGTCTTGTTTTTTCTGACTGTAAGAGCTTCTCCATCTTTGACTGCAAAGAATGTAATCAATCTGATTTCGGTATTGACCATCTGGTGATGTCCATGTGTAGAGTTGTCTCTTTTGTTGTTGGAGGAGGGTGTTTGCTATGATCAGTGTGTTCTCTTGGCAAAAGTCTGTTAGTTTTTGCCATGCTTCATGTTGTACTCCACGGCCAAATTTGCCTGTCACTCCAGGTTTCTCTTGACTTTTTACTTTTGCATTCCAGTCTCCTGTGATGGAAAGGACATCTTTTTTTGTGTGTGTGTGTGTTAGTTCTGGAAGGTCTTGTAGATCCTCATAGAACCATTTGGTTTCCACTTCTTCAGCATTAGTGGTTGGGGCATAGACTTGGATTACTGTGATATGAATGGTTTGCTTTGGAAATGAACCAAGATCATTCTGTTGTTTTTGAGATTGCACCCAAGTACTGCATTTCGGACTCTTTGTTGCCCCTGAGGGCTATTCCATCTCTTCTAAGGGATTCTTGCCCATAGTAGCAGATATAATGGTCATCTGAATTAAATTTGCCCATTCTGGTCCATTTTAGTTCACGTATTCCTAAAATGTTGATGTTCACTCTTGGCATCTCCTGTTTGACCACTTCCAATTTACCTTGATTCATGAACCTAACATTCCAGGTTTCTATGCAATATTGTTCTTTACAGCATCAGACTTTACTTTCACCACCAGACACATCCACAGCTGCGCATTGTTTCTGCTTTCGCTCAGCTTCTTCATTCCTTTTGGAGCTATGTCTCTGCTCTTCTCCAGTAACATATTGGGCACCTACCAACCTGGGGAGTTCATCTTTCTGTGTCATATCTTTTTGCCTTGCATACTGTATATGGGGTTCTCAAGGTAAGAATGCTGAAGTGGTTTGCCATTCCCTTCTACTGTGTACATATTTTGCAGAACTCTCCATCAAGACAGTCTGTCTTGGGTGGCCCTACATTCAGTTCAGTTCAGTAGCTCAGTCATGTTCGACTCTTTGTGACTCCATGGACTGCAGCACGCCAGGCTTCCCTGTCCATCACCAACTCCCGAAGTCCACCCAAACCTGTGTCCATCGAGTCAGTGATGCCATCCAACCATCTTATCCTCTGTTGTACCCTTCTCCTCCTGCCCTCAATCTTTCGCAGCATCAGGGTCTTTTCCAGTGAATCAGCTCTTTGCATCAGGTGGCCAAAGTATTGGAGTTTCAGCTTCAGCATCAGTCCTTCCAATGAATATTCAGGATTGAATATTTCCGTTAAGATGGACTGGTTGGATCTCCTTGCTGTCCAAGGGACTCTCAAGAGTCTTCTCCCAATACCACAGGTCAAAAGCATCAATTCTTTGGCACTTAAAGAAGGCTTTCTTTATAGTCCTACTCTCACATCCATACATGACTACAGGAAAAACCACAGCTTTGACTAGATGGACCTTTGTTGGCAAAGTAATGTCTCTGCTTTTTTAATATGTTGTCTAGTTTGGTCATAGCTTTTCTTCCAAGGAGCAAGCATCTTTTAATTTTATGGCTGCAGTCACCGTCTGCAGTGATTTTGGAGTCCAAGAAAACAAAGTCTGTCAGTTTCCATTGTTTCCCCATCTATTTGCCATGAAATGATGGGTCCAGATGCCATGATCTTAGTTTTCTGAATGTTGAGTTTTAAACCAACTTTTTCACTCTCCTCTTTCACTTTTATCAAGAGGCTCTTTAGTTCTTCTTCGCTTTCTGCCATAAGGGTGGTGTCATCTACATATCTGAGGTTATTGATATTTCTCACAGCAATCTTGATTTCAGCTTGTGCTTCATCCAGCCCGGTGTTTCACATGATGTACTCTGCATATAAGTTAAATAAGCAGGGGACAAAAATACAGCCTTGACATATATGACATGGCTCATAGTTTCATGAATTAGACAAGGTTGTGATCCATGTGAACAGCTTGGTTAGTTTTCTGTAATTTTGACTTTCATTCTGTCTGCCCTCTGATGGATGAGGATAAGAGGCTTGTGGAATCTTTCTGATGGGAGGGACTAGATGTGGTTCTTGCTCTGGTAGGCAGGCCATGCTCAGTAAATTTTTGATCCAATTTTCTGCTGATGGGTAGGGATGTGTTCCCTCCCTGTAGTTTGGCCCCGGCTGATCCAGGGTAGGCGTAGGCGAAGATCAGGAAACAATTGCTTAATTAAATGTTAATTAAGAATATAAAGAGTAATAGAATGAGGATAGCTCAGTAGGAAAATTCAGTGGAGAAAAGAGGCTGAGTAGCTTGGTTTACGCGGGAGACCAATACAACTTCAAGACAAGAAGTTTGCACCACTTACGTAGGCCGCAGGCGTCCTTCCGTTCTCCCGAAGGAGAGGAGACACTGAGGCCTCCCCGGTCGGATCTTAGAAGCCCAGGCATAATTAGTAAGCATGGCAGGGTCCACGCTCCAGGTGGAGACTCAACCAGAGTGAGAGAGAGAGCGACATGGGGAGACCAGTATTTCGAGAAACTGATCCCAATTCTTTATTTTCCAGAGTCTGTTTTTATACACTGAGATGTTATACAAAAGTCACGTGGGGACAGCAGTCCTGACTTTTATTAAAGTCAGGTGCTTCATACAAATGTATACAGAGGTCTTAGGGGTGTTACATCATCTTCTGGCCAGGGGGGGCCTGCTGACAATTTACGACCCTCTCCTTGTGACAGCGGTCAGTCAATCAGGACACTTATTTCTCCAGGGCTGATTTTTCTCAAAACAGACGCCACCCAAATAAAGTTACATTCCTACAGGGTGAGGGTGTAGTGGGTTTTAGTTAAGGAAAGAATTTACTTAGCCTAAGGTCTAACGTGATTAATATCAAAGGTTAATTCTATATATTCATTAATGTGTGTAAGGGCAGGGGATATGGAGACTTAGCAACAAACATTGGCTCAACAAATGAAAAACCCTTCACCAACACAATTTCTAATTAGCCCACTATACTTATAGTTTTCTAACTTCTCTAAAGAACCTGTTTTTAGAGGGTTTAAAGCATCTCGTGCCTCTCACGGTTGGGAGGCTGTGAGCAATCACATGTGGCCGGACGAGCCTGTCAGGCAGGCTAGAGAACCTTCAGAGGAGTTTGTAGGTTAAAACACTCTTGTCACACCCAAGAGTTTTTATTGACTGGAGCTCTAGGTTAACTCCTTCTCCGAAAGAGGTGGTGGGGGACAGCCCCCTGTAAAGTCAGAGGTGTAGGTAAGAGCACAAAGTAGTAAAGTAGGCAGGCTCTGGTTATGGGGGTAGACACTCGAGGATTTCCAGGGGGGACTCCTGAGGCTCGATCCCGCCTTTGCGTATGTCGAGCCTCCTTCCTCATGACCTTTGCCATGGGCGGAGTACCTCACTCTGGCCCCCAACAGGTAATGGCAGTAACGGGGACCTCCTTCAAAAGGACGTATGTTGGCATGCAGTTGCTCCCAGGATGTTGTATTCAGTGCCCCTGACCCCGCAGCCAGTCGCTGTTAACCCACACCTCCCCAGAGACTCACAGACACTCACCAGCAATTCCGGCTCAGTCCCTTGTGGGGTCACTGCTCCTTTCTCCTGGGTCCTGGTGCACACAAGGTTTTGCTGTGCCCTCCAAGAGTCTATTTTCCTGGGGGTTTTCAGTCCTTTTGTTGGATCCCGGGAAATCTGTTTTGGGTCCTAGAACTTTTGCAACAGTGCGAGAACTTCTTTGGTATAATTGTTCTCCAGGTTGTGTGTCATCTGCTCAGTAGCTCTAAGTGGGGCTAATGGTGACTTCCTCCATGAGGACTTATGCCACTTGCTGTACCTCCCAGGGATGCTGCCACTGGAGCCGCTGTCCCCGCCGCAGGTCACTGCTGATCCATGCCTCCACAGGAGACACTGAAACACTTAAAGGCAGGTCCGGCTCAGTCTCTTGTGGAGGTCACTGTTCCTTTCCCTTTATCCTGGTGCATACAAGGTTTTATTTGTACCCTCTGATTGTCTCTGTTGGGTCTGATATTTGATTTCGCAAGTACATATTTCATAAAAAAATATATATTTTATATAAAATTATGTTGTTCAAGGATCAACTGTATATGCACATTATGAACATACGTATCTTTTCATAAATATATATTTTTATGTCCTGGTGACATGCCCAGCACAGCACCCAACACACAGTAAGTTCTCAGCAGGTGGTGGTGTTATTCCAGAGCCATCCCTATTCGTGTCACACACAGGTACTCTCAAAGATCTCTCTTCCACACTACATCCATCTCTTCTATCTTAAACCTGTATTTTGCCAGCTGGCTGTGACACATCTCTACTCTGATGATTTGCGAATGGCTCAGACTCTTGTTCAAAACTGAACTGCTTGCTTTTCTCCCAACATTTGCTCTTCCTGTATTCTCCATCTCAGTTAAAGAGTCACCATCCATTCCGGTGTGATTTTTTGGACTCCCTCTCTCTGTTACTGCCTACCTCATGACAGGCATCTCTGACTTATTTCTGCAGTTTGTCCTTTTCTCATTGTACTGTTTCATTTTAAGCTTTCATCTTCTCTCACTTGAATTATTACCTGGTTGTTCATCTTTCTGTCCCATATGCTAGTGTGTTCAGAGTGACACCTTTCTAAGATACAGGTTTCACTGTTTCACTTTTCTGTTCCTAAACTCCATGCTTTCCTGTTGAAGCTCACCCCTTTTTCCATCATCATTGCCTGCCACTAATGGCTAATACTAATTTGTTAACTGGCTGCTTCTTCAAGATACCATATACCTTCAGGTTCTTCTGTTTTTTTTTTTTTTCTTTCTTTTAATCACCTAATCCTAAGATACCTTTTTACTCTTTTCCACCTGGCAAACACCCTTAAAGAATCATGTTCTTCCCTCTTGACTTTTGTCTGATGTCCACATCCTTCCATTCTGTTGTTCCTCCTTTGCATAGACAGTTTTTTTTTAAAAAAAAAAACACTTTTCCATTGTTGCAGTAATCATTATATACTTCCCAGGTGGTGTTAGTGGTGAAGAATCTGGCTGCCAGTCCAGGAGACACAAGACGTGGGTCCACCCCTGGGGTGGGAAGATCCCCTGAAGTAGGAAGTGGCAACCTACTCCAGTATTCTTGCCTGGGAAATCCCAAGAACAGAAGAGCCTGGAGGGCTACAGCCCATGAAGTTGCAAAGAATCAGATGTGATTGAGTACACACACACATCATGATAGTTATTTATACGCCTATAATTTCTGGGCTTGGACAATGCCTCTCAGATAGCAGGGACTCAAGAAACGTTGTTTGATTTGACTAAATAAACACCTAGAATGACAGAGTCAAGAAGGATCTTCTGAGATGGAATCTAACAAGTTAATTATCTAAAAGTAATTTGGGTCAAGAAAATCAGTTATTACAAAATGAGCATGGAAGAGATTGGCTTAATAGCAGAACGTGCCAAAAATTAGGGGTTTGCTTGACAGCTCAGTGTGAGTCAACAATATGAGGTGGTAACAAAGAAAAATAAGAAGGAAAGAAAAAAATATGAATAAATGAGGAAGCTGAGTGTCTGAATTTACACCCGAGTATAGGTTTGGCTCTGTGTATCATGATTTTATTGGGATTTAGACTGGAATAACAATAATTATTGAAACTGTTTTGTTTTTAATGTTTTTTGAAAAAAATTACCAAAACACAGTGAGAAACTGCTAGCTAATGTTATCAAGGAAAAAAAGGAGAAAGCCCAAATGTACAAATAAGAAATGACAATGAAGGAATTCTCTGGCAGTCCAGTGGTTAGACTCCATGCATCCATGGCAGGAGGCACCAGTGTGATCCCTGGTCGGGGAACTAGGATCCCACAAGTTGTACGTTGCAGGCAAAAAAAAAAAAAAGAAATGACAATGAAAAAGAAGTCATTGAATAGATAAAAAATTATAAAAGACTTTGTGGGCCTCTATGCAAATATGCTTGAAAACCTCAAGGAAATGAATAATTTCCTGGGGAAATACAGATTGCCAAAACTGACAGAGGTAGAAAGTTTAAAGACACCAGTTTTTGTGGAAGTAAACAAGAAACTTATTGAGTAACTAACTGCCTCTTTAAAAAAGTACTAGGCCTCGATTATTTCACAGAGAAATTCTACCAAACTTTTGAATATCAGATAGTTTCAGTGCTTTATAGATTATTTTTGTTCAGTTGCTCAGTCATGTCCAGCTCTTTGCAACCCCATGGACTGCAGCATGCCAGGCTTCCTTGTCCTTCACCATCACCCAGAGCCTACTCAAACTCATGTCCATTGAGTCAGTGATACAATCCAACCATCTCATCCTCTGTCATCATCTTCTCCTCCTGCCTTCAATCTTTTCCAGCAGGGTCTTTTCTAATGAGTCAGCTTTTTGCATAAGATGGCTGAATTATTGGAGTTTCAGCTTCAGCATTAGTCCTTCCAGTTAATATTCAGGATTGATTTCTTTACGATTGACTGGTTTGATCTCCTTGCAGTCCATGGGACTCCCAAGAGTTTTCTCCAACACCACAATTCAAAAGCATCAATTCTTCGCTGCTCAGCTTTCTTTTTGATCCAACTCTCATATCCATACATGACTACTGGAAAAATCATAGCTTTGATTATACAGACCTTTGTCGGTAAAGTAATATGTCTGCTTTTTAATATGTTGTCTAGGTTTGTCATAGCTTTTCTTCCAAGGAGCAAGTGCCTTTAATTTCATGGCTGCAGTCACCATTTGCAGTGATTTTGGAGCCCCCCAAAATAAAGCCTCTCACTGTTTCCATTTTTTCCCTATCTATTTGATATGAAGGGATGGGACCAGATGCCATGACCCTAGTTTTTTGAATGCTGAGTTTTAAGCCAGATTTTTCATTCTCCTCTTTCACTTTCATCAAGAGGCTTAGTTCCTCTTCGCTTTCTGTCATAAGGGTGGTGTCATCTGCATGTCTGAGGTTATTGATATTTTTCCTGGCAATCTTGATTCCAGCTTGTGCTTTATCCAGCCTGGCATTTTGCATGATGTACTCTGCATAGAAGTTAAATAAGCAGGGTGACAATATATAGCCTTGAAGTACTCTTTTCCCAGTTTTGAACCAATCTGTTGTTCCATGTCTGTTTCTAACTTTTGCTTCTTGGGATGCACAGGTTTCCCAGGAGACAGAGAGGATGGTCTAGTATTCCCATCTCTTCAAGAATTTTTCAGTTTGTTGTGGTCCACACAGTCCAAAGGTTTAGAATATTCAATGAAGCAGAAGTAGATGTTTTTCTGGAATTCTCTTGCCTTTTCTATGATCCAACAGATGTTGGCAATTTGATCTGTTTCCTCTGCCTTTTCTAAATCCAGCTTGAACATCTGGAAGTTCTCAGTTAATGTACTGTTGGAGAATTTTGAGCATTGCTTTGCTAGCATGTGAAATGGTTTTGATCACCACCTCCTGTACAATGTTACAAACCTGTGTCCATGGTTCTTCAGGCACTCCATCAAATCTAATCCCTTGAATCTATTTGTCACTTCCACTGTATAATCATAAGGGATTTGATTTAGGTCATATCTGAATGGCCTAGTAGTTTTCTCTACTTTCTTCAATTTAAGTCTGAATTTTGCAATAAGGAGTTCATGATCTGAGCCATGGTCAGCTCCCAGTCTTGTTTTTGCTGACTGTATAGAGCTTCTTCGTCTTCAACTGAAAGAATATTGTCAGTCTGATTTCGGTATTGACAATCTGGTGATGTCCATGTGTAGAGTCATCTCTTGTGTTGTTGGAGAAAGAGTTTGCTATGACCAGTGCATTCTCTTGGCAAAAGTCTGTTACTTTGGCCCTGCTTCATTTTGTACTCCAAGGCCAAATTTGCCTGTCACTCCAGGTATCTCTTGACTTCTTACTTTTGCATTCCAGTCCCCTGTGATGGAAAGGACATCTTTTTTTGGTATTTGTTCTAGAAGGTCTTGTAGGTCTTCATAGAACCTTTCAACTTCAGCTTCTTCAGCATTAGTGCTTGGGGCATAGACTTGGATTACTGTGATATTGAGTGGTTTGCCTTGGAAAAGAACAGAGACCATGCTGTTGTTTTTGAGATTGTACCCAAGTACTGCATTTTGGACTCTATTGTTGACTATGAGGGCTGCTCCATTCCTTCTAAGAGATTCTTGCCCACAGTAGCAAATATAATGGTCATCTGAATTAAATTTGCCCATTCTGGTCCATGGTAGTTCACTGATTCCTAAAATGTCAATGTTCACTCTTGCCATCTCCTGTTTGACCACTTCCAGTTTACCTTGATTCATGGACCTAACGTTCCAGGTTCCTATGCAATATTGTTCTTTACAGCATTGGACTTTACTTTCACCACCAGACACTTCCACAGCTGGGTGTTGTTTCTGCTTTCGCTCAGCTTCTTCATTCCTTTTGGAGCTATCTCTCTGCTCTTGTCCAGTAGCATGTTGGACACCTACTGACCTGGGGGGTTCATCTTTCCATTTCATATCTTTTTGCATACTGTTCAAAGGGTTCTCAAGGTAAGAATGCTGAAGTTATTTGCCATTCCCTACTCCAGTGGACCATGTTTTGTCAGAACTCTCCATCAATACCCGTCCATCTTGAGTGGCCCTACATGGCATGGCTCATAGTTTCACTGAGTTAGACAAAGTTGTGCTCCATGTGAACAGTTTGGTTAGTTTTCTGTAATTTTGGTTTTCATTCTATCCGCCCTCTGATGGATGAGGATAAGAGGCTTGTGGAGGCTTCCTCTTGGAAGTGACTGGCTGTGGTTAAAACTTGTTCTTGCTCTGGTGGGCAGGGCCATGTTCAGTAAATCTTTAATCCAGTTTTCTGCTGATGGCTGGGGCTGTGTTCCCTCCCTGTAGTTTGGCCTGAGGTCAAACTGTGATAAGGGTAGTGGCAGTGATGGGGACCTCCTTCACATGGACTTAGGCCAGCATGCAGTTGCTCCCAGGACTCCTGTATTCAGTGCCCCTGACCATGTGGCAGGCCACTGTTGCCATGCCTCTGTTGGAGACTCCCAGACGCTCACCAGAAATTCTGGCTCAGTCTCTTGTGGGGTCACTTCTCCTTTCTCCTGGATCCTTGTGTGCCCAAGGTTTTGTTGTGTCCTCCAAGAGTCTGTTTCTCCAGTCCTGTGGAAGTTCTGTAATCAAATCCCACTGGCCCTCACAGTCGAATTCGCTGGGGGTTCTCAGTCCTTTTGCTGGATCCCCAGGTTGGGAAATCTGTTTCGGGCCCTAGGACTTTTGCTACAGTGCGAGAACTTCTTTGGTATAACTCTTCTCCAGTTTGTGTGTCATCTGCTCAGTGGCTCTATGGTGGGGCTAACAGCGACCTCCTCCGAGAGGACTGATACCACACGCCACGCCTCCCAGGGCTGCTGCAGCCGGAGCCGCTGTCCCTGCGGCAGGTCACTGCTGACCCGTGCCTTCACAAGAGACACTCAGACCCTCAAATACAGGTCTGGCTCAGTCTCTTGTGGGGATCACTGCTCCTTTCCCTTCATCCTGGTGTGCACAAAGTTTTGTTTGTCTTCTCTGATTTTCTCTGGCGGATCTGAGATTTTTTTAAATGTGACTGCACCTCTCCTACTGTATTACTGGGGCTTCTCCTTTGCCCTTGGATTCGGGGTATCTTTTTCTTGTTGATTCTCCCATCGATGGTTGTTCAGCAGCCAGTTGTGATTTTGGTGTTCTCACAGGAGAAGATGAGTGTACATCCCTCTACTCTGCCATCTTACTTACAGCAGATGTGAGATTAATTTAGAGGCTTGAAAATGCAGGGAAGTTTCCCACTTCTTTTTATGAAGCAAGTCTAATATTGGTATCTACACATGACAAAGTTGATACATAAAAGAAAACAATTATTCCTATTATTTATGATATCCATGAAAAAGTACAAAATATATAGTACTAATAGAAGGCTAATAAATATTTTCTTAAGAAACAGAATCCAACACTACATTAAAAGCACAATTCACTATGATCAGGTAGGTAATCCTACCAAGAATGCATGGTAGGTTCATAATTCAGAAATCCATTTTGTCATTCACCATATTAATAGATTCGTGGAAAAATAATCATGTGTGTGCATGCTCAGTCATATCTGACTCTTTGTGACCCCAAGGACTGTAGCCCACCACGCTCTTCTGTCCATGGGATTCTACAGGCAAGACTATTGGAGTAAGGTGCCATTTCCTACTCCAGAGGATCTTCTTGACCCAGGGATTGAACCCACATCTCCTGCATCTCCTGCATTGGCAGGCAGATTCTTTACCACCGTGCAACCTGGCAAGCCACGCACACATAGATTATATACACATATGTATATACATACACACATATAAATTGATATATTTCATCTTAGTCCTAAAGCCAGTACTACTAATTGGGAAACACTACAAGTGTTTTTTTTTTTTATTATTAATTTATTTTTTATTGAAGGATAATTGCTTTACAGAATTTTGTTGTTTTCTGTCAAACCTCAACATGAATCAGCCATAGGTACACATATATCCCCTCCCTTTTGAAACTCCCTCCCATCCTTCACTGCATCCCACCCCTCTAGATTGATACGGAGGGCATGTTTGAGTTTCCTGAGCCATACAGCAAATTCCCATTGGCTATCTATTTTACATATGGTAATGTAAGTTTCCATGTTACTCTTTCCATGCATTTCACCCTCTCCTCCACTCTCTCCATGTCCATAAGTCTATTCTCTATGTCTATTTCTCCATTGCTGCCCTGCAAAGAAATTCTTCAGTGCCATTTTTCTAGATTCTGTATATATATGTTAGAATATGATATTTATGTTTCTCTTTTTGACTCATTTCACTCTGTATATAGGTACTAGGTTCATCTACCTCATCAGAACTGACTCATATGTGTTCCTTTTTTATGGCTGAGTAATATTTCACTGTGTACATGTACCACAACTTCTTTATCCAATCATCTGTCGATGGACATCTAGGTTGCTTCCATGTTCTAGCTATCGTAAATAGTGCTGCAGTGAACAATGGGATACATGTGTCTTTTTCAGTTTTGGTTTCCTCAAGGTATATGCCTGGGAGTGGGATTGTTGGGTCATATGGTGGTTTTATTCCTAGTTTTTTAAGGACTCTCCATACCAACTTCCATAGTGGCTGCGTCAATTTACATTTCCACCAACAGTGCAAGAGCATTGCCTTTTCTCCACACCCTTTCCAGCATTTATTGTTTGTAGACTTTTTGATGATGGCCATTCTGACCAGTATGAGGTGATATTGCATTGTAGTTTTGATTTACATTTCTCTAATAATGAGTGATGTTGAGCATCTGTTCATGTGTTTGTTAGCCATCTGTATGTCTTCTTTGGAGAAATGTCTGTTTAGGTCTTTTTCCCACTTTGTGATTGAGTTGTTTGTTTTTCTGGCATTGAGTTGTATGAGCTGCTTGTATATTTTGGAAATTAATCCTTTGTCAGTTGTTTCACTTGCTATTATTTTTGCCATTCTGAGGATTGTCTTTTCACCTTGCTTATAGTTTCCTTTGCTATGCAAAAGCTTTTAAGTTTAATCAGGTCACACTTGTTTACTTTTGTTTTTATTTCCATTACTCTGGGAGGTGGGTCATAGAGGATCTTTCATTGATCTGTGTCATCGAATGTTCTGCCTATGTTTTCCTCTAAGAGTTTTATAGTTTCTGGTTTTACATTTAGGTCTTTAATTCATTTTGAGTTTACCTTTGTGTATGGTGTTAGGAAGTATTCTAATTTCGTTCTTTTACATGTAGCTGTCTTGTTTTCCCAGCACCGTTTATTGAAGAGGCTGTCTTTGCCCCATTGTATATTCTTGCCTCCTTTGTCAAAAATAAGGTGCCCATAGGTGCATGGGTTTATTTCTGGACTTTCTATCTTGTTCCATTGGCTTATTTTTCTGTTTTTCTTCCAGTACCATATTCTCTTGATGACTGTAGCTTTTCAGTATAATCTGAAGTCAGGAAAGTTGATTCTTCTAGCTCCATTCTTCTTTCTCAAGAGTGCTTTGGTTATTTGGGATCTTCTGTATTTCCATATGAATTGTGAAATTTTTTGTTCTAGTTCTATGAAAAATGCCATTGGTAATTTGATAGGGATTGCACTGAATCTGTAGATTGCATTTGGTAATATAGTCATTTTCACAATATTGATTCTTCCTTTTGTCTGCTTAGGTAAGTTTATTCCTAGATATTTAATTCTTTTTGTTGCACTGGTGAATGGGATTGATTCCTTAATTTCTCTTTCTGATTTTTCATTCTTAGTATATAGAAATGCAAGTGATTTCTGTGTATTGATTTTGTATCCTGCAACTTTACTAAATTCACTGATTGGCTCTAGTAATTTTTTGATATTATCTTTAGGGTTTTCTATGTACAGTATCATGTGATCTGCAAACAATGAGAGCTTTACTTCTTCTTTTCTGATCTGGATTCCTTTATTTCTTTTTCTTCTCTGATTGCTGTAGCTAGGACTTCCAGAACTATGTTGAATAATAGTGGTGAAAGTGGACATCCTTGTTTTGTTCCTGATCTTAGGGGGAATGCTTTCGGTTTTTCCACCATTGAGAATAATGTTTGCTGTAGGCTTATCATATATGGCCTTTACTATGTTGAGGTAGGTTCCTTCCATGTCCATTTTTTGAAGCGTTTTAATCGTAAATGGGTGCTGAATTTTGTCAAAAGCTTTTTCTGCATCTATTGAGATGATCATATGGTTTTTATCTTTAAATTTGTTAACATGGTGTATCACATTGATTGTTTTGCATATATTGAAGAATCCTTGCATTCCTGGAGTAAACCCAACTTGATCATGGTGAGCTTTTTGATGTGTTGCTGAATTCTGTTTGCTAAAATTTTGTTGAGGATTTTTGTATCTATCTTCATCAGTGATATTGGCCTGTAGTTTCTTTTTTTGTGTTGTCTTTGTCTGGTTTTGGTATCAGGATGATGGTGGCCTTGTAGAATGAGTTGGAAGTGTTCCTTCCTCTGCAGTTTTTTGAAAGAGTTTTAGAAGGATAGGCATTAGCTCTTTTCTAAATGTTTGATGGAATTCTCCTGTGAAGCCTGGGCTTTTGTTTTTGGGGAGATTTTAGATCACAGCTTCAATTTCAGTGCTTGTAATTGGGTTGCTTATAATTTCTGTTTCTTCCTGGTTCAGTCTTGTAAGATTAAACTTTTCTAAGAATCTGTCCATTTCTTCCAAGTTGCCATTTTATGCCATATAGTTGTTCATAATAGTCTCCTATAATCCTTTGTATTTCTACATTGTCTGTTGTAACCTCTCCTTTTTCATTTCTAATTTTGTTGATTTGATTCTTCTCTATTTTTTTCTTGATGAGTCTGGCTAAAGGTTTGTCAATTTTGTTTATCTTCTCAAAGAACCAGCTTTTAATTTTATTAATTTTTACTATTGTTTCTTTCATTTCTTTTTCACTTATTTCTGCTCCAATCTTTGTGATTTCTTTCCTTCTACTAATTTTGGGGTCTTTTTGTTCTTTTTTTTCCAGTTGTTTTTGGTGTAAAGTTAGGTTGTTTTTTCTAAACAAAGTTTAGATGTTTTTCTTATAAAGTTTCAATGTTTTTCTTGTTTCTTGAGGTAGGATTGTATTGCTATTAGCTTCCCTCTTAGAACTCCTTTTGCTGCATTCCATAGATTTTGAGTTGTTGTGTTTTCATTGTCATTTGTTTCTACAAAGTTTTTGATTTCCCTTTTGATTTCTTCAGTAACCTGTTGGTTGTTTAGAAACATGTTGTTTAATCTCCATGTGTTTGTGTTTCTTAGTTTTTTTCTTGTAATTGATATCTAGTCTTACAGTGTTGTGGTCGAAGAAGATACTAGACACGATTTCAGTTTTCTTAAATTTACTGAGGTTTGATATGTGACCCAAGATGTGGTGTATCCTGGAGAGTGTTCCATATGCACTTTAGAAGAAGGTGTATTCTTCTGCATTTGGATGGAGACTGTCCTGAAGATATCAATGAGATCTATCTCATCTAATGTATCATTTAGGACTTGTATTTCCTTATTAATTTTCTGTTTTGATGATCTGTCCATTGGTGCGAGTGGGGTTTTAAAGTCTCCTACTATTACTGTGTTACTGTGAATTTCTCCTTTTATGTCTGTTAATGTTTGTCTTATGCATTGAGGTGCTCCTATGTTGGGTGCATAGATATTTACAGTTGTTATGTCTTCCTCGTGGATTGATCCCTTGATCATTACGTAGTGTCCTGCCTTATCTCTTGTAATCTTCTTTATTTTAAGGTCTATTTAGTCTGATATGAGGATTGCTACTCCAGCTTTCTTTTGCTTCCCATTTGCATGGAATATTTTTCCATCCTCTCACTTTCTGTCTGTATGTGTCTTGAGGTCTGAAGTGGGTTTCTTGTAGACAGCATATATATGGGTCTTGTTTTTGTATCCATTCAGCCAGTCTGTGTCTTTTGGTTAGAGCATTTAATCTGTTTACATTTAAGGTAACTGTTGATATATATGTTCCTATTGCCATTTTCTTAATTGTTTGGGGTTGATTTTGTAGATTTTTTTTTCTTCTCTGGTATTTTTGGACTGTGTAAGTCCCTTTAACATTTGTTGTAAAGCTGGTTTGGTGGTACTGAATTCTCTTAACTTTTGCTTGTCTGAGAAGCTTTTATTTCTCCATCAATTTTGAATGAGATCCTTGCCGGGTACAGTAATCTTGGTTGTAGATTTTTCCCTTTCAGTACTTTAAATATATCCTGCCACTCCCTTCTGGCCTGCAGAGTTTCTGCTGAAAGATCAGCTGTTAAGCATATGGGGTTTCCCTGTATGTTACTTCTCCCTTGCTTCTTTTAATATTCTTTCTTTGTGTTTAGTCTTTGGTAGTTTGATTAGTGTGTGTCTTGGTGTGTTTCTCCTTGGGTTTATCCTATATGGGACTCTTTGTGCCTCTTGGACTTGACTGACTATTTCCCTTTCCATGTTGGGGAAATTTTCAACTATAATCTCTTCAAAAATTTTCTCCTATCCTTTCTTTTTCTCTTCTTCTTCTTCTTCTGGGATCCCTATAATTCAACTGTTGGTGCATTTGATATTGTCCCAGAGGTCTCTGAGACTATTCTCAGTTCTTTTCATTCTTTCTACTTTTTTCTGCTCTTCAGAAGTTATTTCTACCATTTTATCTTCCAGCTCACTGATTCATTCTTCTGCTTCAGATGTTCTGCTATTGATTCTTTCCAGAGTATTTTTAATTTCAGTAATTGTGTTGTTTGTCTCTGTATGTTTATTCTTTAATTCTTCTAGGTCTTTGTTAATTGATTCTTACATTTTCTCCATTTTGTTTTCAAGGTTTTTGATCATCTTTACTATCATTATTCTGAATTCTTTTTCATGTAGTTTTTCTATTTCCTCTTCATTTATTTGGACTTCTGTGTTTCTAGTTTGTTCCTTCATTTGTGTAGTATTTTTCTGCCTTTTCATTATTATATTTTAACTTATTGTGTTTGAGGTCTCCTTTTCCCAGGATTCAAGATTGAATTCTTTCTTCCTTTTAGTTTCTGCCCTCCTAAGGTTGGTCCAGTGGTTTGTGTAAGCTTCCTGTGGGGTGAGTTTTTGTTTGTTTTTTGTGCTGAGTTTTTGTTTGTTTGTTTTTCCTCTGATGGGCAAGGCTGAGTGAGGTGATAATCCTGTCTGCTGATGTTGGGTTTGTATTTTTGTTTTGTTTGTTGTTTAGATGAAGAATCCTGCACAGGGTGCTACTGGGAGTTGTGTGATGCCTGGTCTTGTATTCAGTTGGATTCCTTTATGAGATTTCTCACTATTTGATACTCCTAGGGTTAGTTCTCTGGTAGTCTAGGGTCTTGGAGTTAGTACTCCCACTCCAAAGGCTCAGGGCTTAATCTCTGGTCACGAATGAAGATTCCACAAGTGGTTTGTTATGGCATTAAGTGAGAGTAAAACAAATATCCAAAAATGAGAAGCCAAAGATGAACCCCAGACAAATGGCAGTTACAAAATCAGGCAAATAAATAATTAAATAATGGAGTATACACATATACATATACACCTATGAGCAAAGTCAAAACAGTCCAAGAAAAATAAAGTATAGTAGATTGACCTGGCAAACAAAGGAAATTAAAATTTTATTTACCAGTTAAGAACAAAACTAACTAAAGCACAAACTGAAAAACAGAACTAAAGCAAGGTACCAAATGGGGAATAAAGCAATGAAAACAAAACTAAGAAACATGTTGAGAGGAAAGGGAAGAAAGAAAGAATAGATATGCAAAGTTAAATAGAGATAGATGAAGATTTATACATGTTAAAATTTAACTGCAAGGGGAAAAGAACAGTAGGAAAGGCAGACAAAGGAATAAATGTAGAAAAAATATAATATATTTTAAAAAATTAAAAATTAAAATTATAAAAAAGAGAAAAGAAAAAAAAAGTGGGAGAAGAAAGAAAAAAGGAAAGAAAAATGGAAAACTCCACAGAACTGCAAAAGCCCAACATAGAGCCAGAGGTTTATAACAACAGTAAAAAGTGTGACTGAATATACCCATATTAATATACACCCATAAGCAAAACCAAGCAGTCCTACAAAAGTAAAGTACAATAGATTGACTCAGTGAACAAAGGAAACCAAATATTACGTCTGCCAAAACAAAACTAAAGCACAAACTGGAAAGCAAAACTAAAGAAGGTGCCAACTGGGGAATAAAGCAATGAAAAAAAACTAACAAGTATGTCGAGAGGAAAGGAAAGAAAGAAAGAATAGATAGGCAAAGTTAAATAGAGGTAGATAAAGAAGATTTATATACATTAAGGATTAACTGCATGGGGAAAAGAACAGTAGGAAAAACAAACAAAGGAATAAATGTAAAAAAAATAATAATAGGTTTAAAATAGTAAAATTAAAGAAAGAGAAAAAAAAAGGGAAACTCCACAGAACTGCAAAAGCCCAACATAGAGGCAGAGGTTCATAACAACAATAAAAAATGTGACTGAGGGGGAAAATAAAAAGCTCAAAAGCTTAATTAGATTTCATAGTGCCAATAAAATTGACAGCTACAACAGAGCGGGGGAGGGGGGAAAAGGAAAAAAAAAAAAGAAAAAAATCCAAAGAATCTACAGAAAAGTCAAAACATAAGAATAATAAATGTTTTTCTGAGTCACTGCTGTCAGAGTCCTTTCCCTCGCTGGGAGTCACAGTTCACCTCACCTCCCAAGGATGCTCTCCAACACTGTGCTGATATCCAGACCTGCTGTGGGGGCAGCTCAGATTCTAATCTGGTCCTTCTTCTGTGTGTTCTTGCCTCCAGTGTCCACAGCTATCAGAACTAGTGCATTTTCTTTTGTGGGAACTCTCAATGACCTTTTATATATTCCATAGACACAGAGTCTGGCTAGTTGATTGTGTGGATTTAATCTGCAGCTTGTACAGCTGGTGGGAAGGTTTTGGATTTTCTTCCTTAGCAACACTGCCCCTAGGTTTCAGCTGTGGTTTTATTTCCACCTCTGCATGTGGGTTGTCCACTGGGGTTTGCCCTGAAGGACTGGGTTTGCCCCTGTGAGGGCCAGAAGTGGAGATGGTGCAGTTGCTTGGGTCACAGGGTTTCTGGCAGCACCAGGTTCTCAGGGGAGTTGGTGGCTAGGGCAGCAGGAAAACATAGTGCTCTAGAAGGGTATGGCAACAAGTATTGGCCACTATGCTCCAGTATGCTTGCCTGGAGACCCTCCGTCCCTGACAGAGAAGCCTGGCAGGCCACAGCCTACAGGGTTGCAAAGAGTCAGACACTACCGAAGTGACCCTGTGCCCATAGATGCAAGACATGTTTTGCTTGTGGCAGCTCTGCCCCAGTGAGTTGAGTGTGAAGGTGGCGCAACTGCTTGGCTTGCGGGGACCCTGGCAGTGACAAGTATGCAGGGACAGACTGCCTCTGCTGCAGGAGTTATGGTCTTCTCAGAGTCTTTTTTCCAGCCTCTTGTAGCTGGCAATCGAAGGCCTCTTTGGCTAGTCTTTCTTCATAGCTCTGCCTGTTCAGGCACTTTGACGGCTCCGTTGCCTGGAGTCCTTCTCTGTTGTTCAGCGCATCGGGAGGGGCCTCCTGGCTGGGATCCTACTCTGTAGATCAGCATGTCAGGCACTTAAAGGGGCACCTTGGGTGGGGTCCTACTCTGTAGATCTGCACATCAGTCTCTTAAAGGAACATCCTGGGTGGAGTCCTGCTCTGTAGTTCAGTGCCTCAGGCGTTTTATGGGGCAGCCTCTCTACTGTTCTCTACTGTGCTGGTGTGTGGGGAGAGAGAGGCTATGGTGATGGCTCCACCCCCTATGCGTGAGTCAGCAGTATCGCCTTGCTTCCATGGCTGCCTGGCTTTCCTCCACAGGCATTTCCCACCATAACCTCCTTCCTACATTCCCTCAATCCATCTTTCTACAATCAACAGCAGCCCTTGCCCTGGGATTGCTCCACAGTCCCCAAACACCAGCTCCCAACCACTGTGCCTTCCAGGGGACCTGTGTCCCTGTCCAGGGTATGTATGGCTGCAGCAAGGACTGTCTGGTTCTCATTCTATTTAGGCTGCCACAGATCAGCTGTTTCGCTCTCAGCCTTAAATGTTTCTCCTCTGACTCAGACAATCACTTTGATGTGGGGATTGGACCCCAGCTTCAGTTCCCCCACCCACTGAGGGCAGATCCAGTCCTACTAACACTCCTGTTTCCCCCACTAGTTCCTTGTCCTGCTGAGTTTTGCGTGATTCTATATATTCTTTACCTCTGGTCAGGTATTCCTGTCTGCTCTCAGCTGGTGTTCTGCATTCTGTATGCACTTCTGTGTCTGAAGGTATATTCCTGATGTTCCATGGAGAGATGTACTCCATATCCACCTACTCCTCCACCATCTTGTTCTCTTGGATCCTATCTTCTTTGAGTAGGATGGATGATTCAATATCACAAAGATGTCGGTTCTCCGTAAGTCAATTTTTAAATTTAATACAACCTTAATAAAAATTCTAGTTTTTAAAGGAAATTAGATGAATGAATACCAAGGTTCATGTGGAAAAATAAATATACAAGAGTAGTCAAGAAAACACTAAAAAAGAAAATTGTCTGAGGGGTGGAGACTAGCCCTGTTGTTGTTGTCCAGTTGCTCAGTCGTGGCTGACACTTTGCAAGCCCATGGACTGGAGACTAGCCTTGCTGCTAAGCTGCTTCTAAGTTGCTTCAGTCGTGTCTGACTCTGTGCGACCCCATAGATGGCAGCCCACCAGGCTCCCCCATCCTTGGGACTCTCCAGGCAAGAACACTGGAGTGGGTTGCCATTTCCTTCTCCAATGCATGAAAGTGAAAAGTGAAAGTGAAGTCACTCAGTCGTGTCCGACTCTTAGCGACCCCATGGACTGCAGCCCACCAGGCTCCTCTGTCCATGGGATTTTCCAGGCAAGAGTACTGGAGTGGGGTGCCATTGCCTTCTCCGAGACTAGCCTTATCAGATATTAATATATAATTTTATATTATTTTAATTAAATATGAACATGTAATTAAAATATTATGATATCAATATATTAATGGACAAATGGGCAAGTTATATAGAATAGAAAACCCAGAAATGGACCCAAGAACTTACAGAAATTGATTTATGATAAAGATGGCATCTTAAATCAATATGTAAAGAGGGCCTTTTATAAAAACTTTCTTATTTCTTGCAGTTTAACACAATTGTGATGAAAAATAAAATTTACCACCTCAGCCATATTTAAATGTACAGGTTAGTGTTGTGAAACAGATCTTCAGAACTTTTTCATCTTGAAAAACTGAAACTCTATACTCATTAAACAATAGCTCCCTATTTCCCCCTCTGCTGAGCCCCTGATAATCACCATTCTACTTCATGTTTCTATGTGTTTGATGGCTTTAGATACCTCATGTAAGTGCTATTGTATAGTATTTGTCTTTTTGTGACTGGCTTATTTCACCATGTTATAGCATGTGACAGAATTTCTCTCCTTTTTAAGGCTGAATAATATTCCATTATATGTTAAATTTTGTTTATCCCATTCTTCAGCTGATGGATGCTTAGGTTGTTCCTACCTTTTGGTTATTGTAAATAATGCTGCTATAAGATGGGTGTACATATATCCATTTGCATCCCTGCTTTCAAGACAGTAACCTTTTAAGACAAACCTTTGAGATAAGACCAAGCATTTTTGCTTCCTTTTCCATGCTGAAGACATTGAACATTCAATGTGTCAAGCATACGAGAGAAAAGACAAATGTTAAACCCTTCAAAAAGTAAAGTGAAAAATTTTCCTTACAGTGTTTTAATGTTCCATCATTTAGATACATCATTTCTAGTGTGATAATATGGACAAAAATGATTATCCACTAAGGACATTCATCTTATTTGCTTACTTTAGCATAGTTTTGATAAATTTGACAGAAAATTTAAATAAACAGAAAATATAATACATAAAAGATATGAAGATAACTATGTCTAAAAGTTTTGGAATCCATTTTAATTTGAGAAATATCAAGCATTCCATATGCTATTATCTTGGCTATAGGGTAAAGATACAATTATCTGAGAAGTCAACAGCTTAGGGTTTTCCTTTAGCCCTCTGGTGTATGAGGTTTGTGATAAGGGGTTAGGATCAAGAGAATGTAAGTTGGTCTTTCATTGTTGTACTCCAGGATATACTCAAAATCTGTCATCCCTCAATTTCAAGTTCTTTGACTAATCAGGTTGTGCTAGGAACCCATCCCACTTCCTTATCTCTATATTTGCAATCTCTCCTTTTGACCCCATGTTTTTCTTCCTAATACTTATTTTTCTATTTTTGCTCCTACCAAGGTACAATCACTGGTTTGATGGAATGGCTTTACTTCACCAGTTCAAGATGGAGAAGGGCACAGTGACATATAGGAGCAAGTTTCTACAGAGTGATACATATAAGGCCAACAGTGATCGTAATCGAATTGTGATCTCAGAATTTGGTACATCGGCTCTCCCTGACCCATGCAAGAATGTTTTTGAACGTTTCATGTCAAAATTTGAAAAGCCTGGTAAGCACCCTTTATTATGCCCAGAATTTTCAGGTAATAGTGATGATTCTTTAAATTATTATGACACATGTCAATCTTTTTTTATAAATATGGATCTTGATATTTATTTATTTTGATATGAGAGGATGTTTCAACTGCTTTCTCCCTTGATTGTGTGCTTAGGATCTCCTATAGTAAGTTGTGGTGTTTAAATAACTTTGGGGTTTGATTTCAGCAATTACTGATAACACCAATGTCAACTATGTGCTGTACAAGGGTGATTACTACCTTAGTACGGAAACCAACTTTATGAATAAAGTGGACATTGAAACCCTGGAAAAAACAGAAAAGGTAAAATATGGGTTAAAATATAATAGACCCTAAAATTTCTCTCCATTCAAATACTTTTTAGAGTAGTTATTATCAGAAGAAAAAATTGTATTCTTAAACAAAATCAAAATTACCCACTGATTCAGGTCATTAGGTACCCTCTGTCTTCATTAGAATGGCCTGTGGTATTGGTTATCCTTAAAGATAATTCTAGATTTCTTCCTTAGTCCAACTGTCTGAAGGCTAGGGCAAAGGAGACACAGCATAGTACAGACTTATTTCTGTCATTTCATTTTCTGCTTAGCTCTAGGTAGAATTGGACTGGAGATTACCTAGATCCATTCTGCCCTGGAGAAGGAAATGGCAACCCACTCCAGTATTCTTGCCTGGAAAATTTCATGGACGGAGGAGCCTGGTGGGCTACAGTCCATGGGGTCGTAAAAAGTCAGACATGACTGAGCGACTAACACATACTGCCTTCATGTTATACATTAATTTAAAGCAAAATAAAATTTGGGGCCAGAATTTTAATGCTTATTCTTTTGAACTTTCTTGTGATCTGGATAATCATTTTTGTGCATTTCTTGGTGGTGGTGGTAGGAGGGATTTTGTTTGGTTTTCTTATTGTTTGTTCTTAGTTTCTTTTTCTTTAGTAGGAAAAATAATTTTGATTTACAGAGGTGAGACATCAGGGCTTAAACTATAGTTTTTATATCTTATTTTAAAAGTATCTGATACATCCCTACTGTCTATGCATCTAAATAGAGACCTACCCATGTAATTTAAGTCTCTGAATGGTCTTAAATTTTCAGGTTAACTGGAGAAAATTTATCGCTGTGAACGGAGCAACTGCACATCCTCATTACGATCCAGATGGAACAACGTACAACATGGGGAACTCCTATGGGAAAGATGGTAACGTTGCGGCAGGAGTCTTTGAAAAAATAACTGGGAGTTAACTGTCTTCCCAGAGTTCCATTACGGCTAAGATGTTAACTTATATGAAACTCATTTGAAAATTTCAGAAAGAAATCTCTGAAATTGCATTTCTGAACTTCAAATATGTAATTTATTGTTATGTTCTGTGGTCTTTTTGTGTATATACTTAGAAGCTGATTTTCTATTTGATCTTTTCATCATGACTCACATTTTTATGTTCCATTATGCTTTTTGGCTCACATGCATTGTAGAGATTTTCAGTATATATTTCTCAAACTTGAATTTTTAAGAGGTACCATACTATCAGAAATTTTAAATGGCACAGCAAAGACATAAAGAGAAGGCACACTGTATGTTACATACAGAGGAATTTATTTTTACCATGGGAGTAATACACTACAAAGTAAGTTAAGGTTAAAGTTTGGTTGCATTTGCAGCTACTTGTATCACATCCCCTTCCTGTTCATCTGTATACTTTCCTAGCTGTCTGTTAATCTGTTCCAGAAGGTTCTAATGGCTAATAATGATAGTTAACATTTATAGAGTAACTAGTATGTGCTTGTGTTAACCATTTTTTCCCATATAGTTTCTCATTTAATCTCTGAGAAAGGTACAGTTATTTTTATTTTTTAATTGAGGTATAGTTGATTGACAATGTTGTGTTAGTTTCCCATATTCTTTTCCATTATGGTTTACTGCAAGATATTGAATATAGTTCCCTGTGCTATACAGCAGGACCTTGTTGTTTATCTATTTTATATACAGTAGTTTGTATTTGCTAATCCCATACTCCTAATTTATTCCCCACCCATTTCCCCTTTGGTAACCATAAGTTTGTTTTCAATGTCTGAGTCTATTTCTGTTTTGTAAATAAGTTCATTTGTATCATATTTTAGATTCCCATATAAATGATATCATATGATATTTGCCTTTCTCTGTCTTACTTTGCTTAGTTTGATAATATCTAGGTCCATCCATGGCATTAAGAAAGGTATTATTACTCCCATTTTATAGATGAGGGCAGTGAACCTTGAGAAGATTTAAGATGCTTGCTTAAGGAAGCCTCAAGTGTCTAATACCAGGCTTGGCACCAAGCCTGAATAACACAGAAAAAGCTTGCTATTAGTCATTTTGTTAGACCATCTTAATAATTATTTATCACTGAGTACAGAGGATTCTCTCAGGGCATGCAAATTCTTTATCATATACCCAAATATACATCTCCCTCTGGAAAGGAATGTGTAAGTACAAGTATTAAAAGTTTCTGACTGTCTATCTTAGCTGTCAATCTATCATTTATAACTATGAATCCTTTGTATAGATTAACTTTTGAATATGTTAATGTAAGGAATTGGCTTTTTGGGTTGTTCATCTCTACCTCTCCATATTTACACATATAAGTATATATGAACGTGAAGACTTCAGGTTTGTTTTTTTTACTGGCTCAAGAAGAGATAGGGTACCCTGGGAACTTCATCACCCAGCCGTCTCTGCTCTTTGTTACCTGACCTCAGGTAGGGATGTATTCTTCAAATCTGTTATAGGAAGCATCAAACATCTTTTTAGGTAAAATCTTTAAGCAAATGGGTACACTGACTCAGCTTTTTTTGTTTTTTTTGGTCCATTTTTTTTTTTTTGATCATTAAAAACTCATTTCTTAATAAATTAACTCTAATAACCAAGCGAGGCTTCCCTGGTGGCTCAGACAGTAAAGAATCTGCCTGGAATGCAGGAGACCCAGGTTCAGTCCCTGGGTTGGGAAGATCCCATGGAGAAAATGGCTACCCATTCCATTCATCAGGTACAGATGTGAAAGTTGGACCATAAAGAAGGCTGAGTGCCAAAGAATTGATGCTTTTGAATTTTGGTACTGGAGAAGATTCTTGAGAGTCTTGGGCAGCAGGAGATCAAACCAGTCACTCCTAAAGGAAATAAATCCTTTCCATTTGAATGACTGATGCTGAAGATGAAGCTCCAAAACTTTGGCCACCTGATGCAAAGAGCTGACTCCTTGGAAAAGACCCTGATCCTGGGAAAGATTGAGGGCAGGAGGAGAAGGGGGAAACAGAGGGTGAAATGATTGGATGGCATCACCGACTCAATGGACATGAGTTTGAGTAAACTCCAGGAGATAGTGAAGGACAAGGAAGCCTGGTGTGCTGTAGTCCATGTAGAAAGAGCTGGACATGACTTAGTGACTGAACAACAGCAACAGCCCATTCCAGTGTTCTTACCTGAAGAATTTCATGTACAGAGAGGAGCCTGGTGGGCTATAGTCTATGGAGTTGCAAAGAGTTATAGATAACTTTGTATATAGTCCATAATATAAGAAATACTGTTTAACCATTTTTATTTATTTTTCTAAAATAAATCCTCATTAGATCAGTGATTCTCAGCCTTTAGAACACCCCAAAGCCATCTGGAATGCTTTCCAGCAATGTAAGATCAGTGGGCTTCATCTTCAGATATTCTGGTTCAGTATACTTGAAAAGGGGCTAAGAATCTGCATTGTAACCAACCCTTCACTCCTTATCTTGATGCATTTTAACAAGATCTCCAGGTGGTTTTGGGGAAAGTGGCCTATGAATCTCTGAGAAACCTTGCACCAGTCATTATGAGTTGTACTTGTTATTTTGCCTCAATTTGATGTTTATGCAAAGTCCTGAGGCGTCTCCCAGAGTTAGGCACAAAGTATTGAGCAAATCGTTTCTCTGGGCGTTCAGTCCTCTGCTGTGTGTTTCCTGGGAGTCTGTCTGCCTTGTACTTCCTGCAAGACTTACAGTTAGGACAGTTCATCAACTAGTAGTGTTCAAATTTAGTAAATTGAGTAATCGTCATTTAATCCAATTGCTGAGATAGGAAATTCTTCTCTTGATACTCTAATCTCAAGTAAAACTGGCTTTACTTCTTTTTTCTTACTTGATTATTTGGTTCAGTGAGGAATTTTTGAACTAGAACACAAATATATGTGTAGCTGCAGAGAGCTCAACTAAACAATATGTGTTTGGGGGACATTTAGTGATTTTTTTCTGTTAAATAAAGTGCTTGCTAGTAATTTCTACCTTTACAAAATAAAAAGCTTTTAATTGTTTTCACTTTTCCAGATATTTTTAAAAAGCCCTTTTAAAATTAACAGAAATCCTCTAAACATTTAATCTAGCTAGTTTTAAGTACTAATTTAAAATAATGTAATCTCTTAGATAGACACTTACAGTAGATGGAGATGGAGATGGTAATATTGGAACTGTAGAGTTTATCTTTCATAACTCATCACTGTATAAAGCATGATGTTTTATATATAATTGTTTCTCAAAACATATAGTATCCTAACCTAGACCTTCCCACTAATTGCTTACTCAAGTGTTTTTACTAGGATATCTAATAGAGGTTACAAAATTAATTTTTTAAAACCAAACTTTTAATCTTTCTCCCTAAATTTCTCTGCTTAAAATCTTCCCCATCTCAGTCGAGGGTAACTCTGTCATTCTACTTGCTTAAGATGATGACCTTGGAATCATGTTTTATACCTCTCTCACATCCACGTCTAATGGGTCAAAAAGTAATTTCAGCAATGCCTTCAAAATATATCAAAAATCCAGCTATGTCATATCACCTCCACTGCCCCCACTCTGGTTTGGGCCACCATTCTTTCTCATTTGAATTATTGTAATAGCTTTTTAACCAGTCTCCTTGCTTCTCCCTTTACCCTACTTCAGTTTATTCTCAGTATATCAGCCAGTTATCCCTTTAACCTACCCCACCTCATCTAGAATTTTCTCTCTGCTTGCTATGGGCAGGGCAGCACTGTCCTCACTGCAGTTATTTAAACACTCCAAACTTATTCTTGGCTGAGAATCTTTGCATTTGCTCTTCTCACCTCATAGCTCAGTTGGTAAAGAATCCACCTGCAATGAAGGAGACCCCAGTTTGATTCCTGGGTCAAGAAGATCCTCTGGAGAAGGGATAGGCTACCCACTCCAGTATTCTTGGGCTTCCCTTGTGGCTCAGCTGGTAAAGAATCTGCCTGCAATGCAGGAGACCTGGGTTTGATCCCTGGGTTGGAAAGATCACCTGGAGAAGGGAAAGGCTACCCACTCCAATATTCTGGCCTGAGAATTCCATGGACTGTATAGTCCATGGGATTGCAAAGAGTTGGACACAACTGAGCGACTTTCACTTTCATCACCTGAAATGCATTTCTCCCAGATATCCTCAAGGCTCTCTTCCTCACTCCCTTCAGGTCTTGACTCAAATGCCACCTTCTTAGTAAAGCCTTCTCAGACCACCATAATTTAAGTTGCAAATAGTAGCAGTCCACATCCTTATACACTCACTTCTAATTCCCATTCCCTTGTTTATTCCTTATTATAGTTCTCATCTGATGCATTATATTTTTACTTATTGTATGATTTTTTAAAAATTTGAGTTTTATAGAAGAAGAGCCTTTTGTCTCTTTTGTACACTATTTTGCTGTACACAAGTGTCTAGAATATGCTGCTTAGGACTCGTAGAAGAGTGCCTGGGATATAACTGACATTCGGTAAGGGCTTCCCAGGTGGTGCTAGCAGTAAAGAGCCCTCCTGCCAATGTTGGAGACTTAAGAGATGCAGATTGGATCCCTGGATCAGGAAGATCACCTGGAGGAGGAAATGGCAACCCACCCCAGTATTCTTGCCTAGAAAATCCCATGGACAGAGTAACCTGGTGGGCTATGGTTCACAGGGTTGCAAAGAGTCAGATGTGACTGAAGTGACTTAGCTCTCAAGGAGCTGCTGATAAATGAGTAGGGAACCAGATGGTTATCCTGTTCCAAAAGAGGTGAAGAGATTGTGAGATTCTACAAGTTACAGGTTCCTCAGGACCTACGTTGGCACTTCTAACACCAGAAAGATAATTCAGTATGATCTCAGTATTTGTTCATTCGTTGAGTTATTTAACAAACATATGTTCTTAGTCAATCCAACAATAGTTTTTTATGGTTTACCTACAGGTCAGTGTTTGGTACTGAGGATGCAAAGATGTGTCAGACATAATTCCTGCTCCAGAAGAGCCTAGTCTGCTAGGAAACAGATAAATACACAGAAAATTATAGTAAATGAAATAAATACTCTGACAGTGTAGAATATAATCAGAGCATAAAGGAGGGGCAACAAATATCTTTGGATGGGAAAATCTGCTTAAGGACTGGGTACCTGAGTTGATTATTGAGGAAGTAATAATAGTCAGATGAATAATTGCATGAGTGAATGTTGATAAGATGGGAGGAGAGGAGACCCAAAGTGACCCCAAGGATATAGAAGACTGAATGGAAGAAGTTGGACATAAATACAAATGGCGACTGTAGTGTTTGGAACTGGGGAGTGGGGAGAAGGACAGATAGAATTTGAAGATATTCCTGGCTGCTATCCTATCTTTTCCTTGAAGCTGGGATTGAGTTCATCTTCAGAGAGCTAGAAGGGAACCATTTGTGAATATTAAAATACAATAGCTGTTGGTTAGTTACTTTGTGTATGATGTTTCAAAACCTTAGCTAATACTGTTTATAAAGTTAATATATTTTTGTATCCATGTCTTTGAAATAACCCCTTATGAAATATATGTGTCATGCATATTGCATAAATCTTTTAATTGCTTTTGCCTAGTCCGCAAATACAAGGACTATCTTTTATTCTTCAAATGTATGTAAAACATTTAAGACAGGACTTTCCATTTTCCAGGTTCCTGCTATAATGTTATTCGGGTTCCTCCAGAAAAATCTGACCCTGGGGAGACAATCCATGGAGCCCAGGTGATATGTTCTATTGCTTCTGAGGAGGGGATGAGACCTTCTTACTACCACAGCTTTGGTGAGCCCAGAAATAAGACAAAATTTAACAGGACCTGCCTTAATGTCACTGTTGAAGGGGAACTAGTTTTGGAAAATAATATGTTAATATGGTTTATCAGAGTATGTGATAAGAGACCAAGGTTGCGTTTTGATGTGAATTAAGTTCATTCTGTTTAGTCATGTGTTGCTTACCCTAGCCAACTGACTGATGGAAGAGATATTTTAATACAAGCAGTTACGAAAAAATTGTTAACAAGTTTTTCATTAATTGACTGCTCTAAGAAACAGCTGTCAGTTTAGGAAATTATCAGTTCCTTCCCAGCACATTGAGTCAGGGAGAAATAGGCTGAGATTTAGTCACCCAGCCATAATTCCACTTAAGTTCTCTATGAAGAACAGCCTCTCCCTCCAGGATGCTCCAGGATGAAACAATGAATAACTCCTAGTCATAGAAATCAGTCTCTTTGGTTTGTTTTGTATTGTGTTGTCTGTCATTGAATAAATACAAAGGAAAAATATACATTTATGCGTGTTTCCACAATAGAAGCTATGGGCTTTGGGTGATTATGAAGTGTCAATGTAGATGCATCAGCTATAATAAATGGACCACTCTGGTGGAGGAAATTGATAAAGTGGGAGCTGAGAATGTATGGGGATGGCGGTATATGGCAAATCTCTGTACTTTCCCCTTGGTTTTGTTTTGAGCCTAAAATTGCTCCAAAAAATAAAGTCTTAATTAAAAAAAAAAAGAATTTGACCATAAGAAATGGATAGAATTTAGTATTTTAGGTGATTTTAAAGACCACAAATAATAATCATGTTAATATTTTTTGGGAGGGAAATTCATATTCCACATAGATTGCTTCAGTTTTTTTCAGAATGTTTATTTTCTGCATCATAAACTTTTATAGCCAATCTGCTCCTGGATCCTTACCTCCAGTGTAAATAGCAAAAGGATTAAGAAATGAAGCTCCAGATCATAAATGACACTTTTAATATAATGCTTCCTAAACCAAAACAATTTGAAAAGGAAGGAAAAAAAAAGATTTAAAAAATGCAAGTTGAGGGCATTCAACCCAAGCTATTCTAAGAAGTTCCTGTTTTTTGTTTTTTGTTTTTTTTTTTCCCCTAGGACCTATGACTTTATTTATTTTTTCTTTTTTTAAAAAATTTATTTATTTTAATTGGAGGCTAATTACTTTACAATATTGTATTGGTTTTGCCATACATCAACATGAATCCGCCACAGATATACACGTGTTCCCCATCCTGAACCCCCCTCCCACCTCCCTCCCCATACCGTCCCTCTGGGTCATCCCAGTGCACCAGCCCCAAGCATCCTGTATCCTGCATTGAACCTGGACTGGCGATTCGTTTCATATATGATATTATACATGTTTCAATGCCATTCTCCCAAATCAACCCACCCTCTCCCTCTCCCACAGAGTCCAAAAGACTGTTCTATACATCTGTGTCTCTTTTGCTGTCTCGCATACAGGGTTATTGTTACCATCTTTCTAAATTCCATATATATGCGTTAGTATACTGTATTGGTGTTTTTCTTTCTGGCTTACTTCACTCTGTATAATAGGCTCCAGTTTCATCCACCTCATTAGAACTGATTCAAATGTATTCTTTTTAATGGCTGAGTAATACTCCATTGTGTATGGAAGTTCCTGTTTTTATGTAGGAACAGAAAATATATACAGCAAAGCTGAGAAACGATGAAGAATTATTTCTGATTGGCGTTTGTTTAGGTCACAGTAATATGTCCAACTATTCTGACAAGTCCCCATAACTGTTGCATTTCAGACATCTCTATTTTGCCAAATAACATTTTATTGTTTACTTGAACCATTTTAGGAATGACAAGGAACTACATCATCTTCATTGAACAGCCTCTAAAGATCAATTTGTGGAGAATCATCTCTTCTAAAATTCGAGGAAAGGCCTTTTCAGATGGAATAAGCTGGGAACCCCAGTATAATACACGGTTTCATGTGGTGGATAAGCATACTGGTCAGGTAGAGAATTTTGACTATGAATGATTGGACATAAAGGCAAATTTCCATATCACTGATTTTTCCCTTGTTGGGTATTTCTTACATAAGCCACTCTTAATTAAAGGATATTGCCTTCTTCCATAAGGAGGGCTAGCTATTTATTAATTAATACAGTGAATTTTGCATATCAGAAAATTATAAGAAATGGTTTTATCCTGTAAATTATCTGATTCAATTACAAAATGACAATAAAAATGACATCTAAGAAATCCTCTTGGCATGTTAGCATGGATTTTTCTGTATAATAATATTTGCCAAAGAGAATACTGTTCATGCAGAGGTCTTCTGTAACTTTTGCAATTATATTTTTATTAGTTGCTTTTATGACATTTTGATATACAAGTATGATAATATCACCAAAGTCCAAAGCGTATTGGTTAAATATCTTTCTATAGATGCCTGATGAATAGCATTATTATATTTCTCTACTTTTTAACCCCTTAAAGAAATAGTATCCCAAATTTACTGTAGTCCCGCATATAATTTCATTACCAAAAAAATCCCATTTTAGTAATGACAGCATTTTCCAGAGGATTAGTCACTTAATTTATTATAAACTTTTTAATAGAAGTATTTTCTATTTAACCATGTACTAAAGAGTTTAGGAGTTATTTATTCTTCAAAATATTGGGCCATATTTCATGAGAACTTTGAAGTTAGTTAAATCAGTTGATTGGTCTATATCAAATAGCCTCAGTTTATTGATTCATATGAGATGAGATGATTTTAAATCTAAACAGATTGGCTTCTACATTCCATATTCTGGTTTTCATACCTACCAGGCCTATTACTTAAACGGGGAGAAATCTTAATTTGCACTTTGTGGATCTGTACCCTAAAGGAAATAAAATATCTCTTTCTCATTGTGTTCCTGCAGCTTCTTCCAGGGATGTACTTCAGTAAACCTTTTATGACTTTTCACCAAATCAATGCCTTTGAGGACCAGGGCTGTGTTGTCATTGATTTGTGCTGTCAGGATGATGGAAGAATTTTAGAAGTCTACCAACTACAGAATCTTAGGAAAACTGGGAAAGAGCTTGATCAGGTAGAATTCTCTGATTTGTCAAGAGTGGTCAAAATAATTTTGATCTAGCCAAGTTTTGGCTTTGGGCTTGGAATTTGCAGTTTCTCTTGCCTCTCTGGCAAATAAAGAGGGAGAATGGTTTTAAATCATTGAAGACATAAGTTTGTAATTTATTTATTTAATACTTCAGAATAATTCGAAATATGTACTTAATGCTTAGTAAAAATTATATTAAAGAAAACCAAGAAATATGTTTTGAAACACTTGTGATTAGTTCCTTATTACACTTGAGCACTAAACATATTTACATTTCTTAGAAGGGATAGTAAAATGGTAAGCAAAGCAAAACTATAATATTAATCCTTCGATAAAAGAAAATGTCTTAGTTCCTCAGCTTGAAGGGATTCATTTTTTCCTGATAATCAATCTAAGGCAGAAATTTTCCTTGGATTATGTAATGAAAATTGTTTTCTGCTGTAGTTTTATTTTTAAATTTTTAAAAAACATTGCTTTTAAGGTTTACTTACATTTACTTAGCTTACTTATGTTATTATACCTGTATGGTAGGTCTTGATATCTTGATATTTACAGTATAAGTACTTTAGCTCCTTTCTATTTAAAGATTGCCTCAGTTTTTGTTGGCCTTTTGCATTTCCATAAGTTTTAGAATCAACTTATTAGTTTTTGTAAAAGCAAACAAGCAAACAAACAAAAAAAACCATGGTTGGGATCATATTGTATGATCTGTCTAGATTAATTTGGACATAACTGACATCTTTACAATAATGAGAAATATTGAGTCTTCCAACTCATGAACAGGGAATCTCTCTCCATTTATTTTAATCTTTTAAAATATCTTTTTAAAAAGTTACATTTACATTAACAAAATTTATTCTTTTTATTTATTTGGCTGTGCTGGGCCTTCTGGGCTTTCTCTAGTTGCAGTGAGCAGGGGCTACTCTTCATTGCAGGGCACTGGCTTCTCATTGCAGCGGCTTCTCTTGTTGCAGGGCATGGGTTCTGGGCACATAGGCTTTGGTAGCTGTGGCTCATGGGCTCAGTAATTACAGCCCATAGGCCCTAGAGAGCGCAGGCTTTAGTAGCTGTGGTGCACAGGCTCAGAAGTTGTGGTGCACTGACTTTAGTTGTGCCTCAGCATGTGGAATCTTCCTGGATCAGGGATTGAAACTGTATCCCCTGCAGTTTCTTGCCCATGGTACCACCAGGAAAGTCCTGAATCTTTTAAAATTTCTTGAAGGAATGTTTATAGTTTTCAGTGTGAGGATATTACATATCTTTAGTTCAAGTTATCATTAGGGAGTTAGAATGTTTTGAAACTGTTGTAAATTTTATCTTTAAAACTTTCATTCTGTTTTTGACGATATGTAGAAATGAAGTTGATTTTGTATATTGATCTCATATTTAGAGATCTTGCTAAATTCACTTATTAGTTTGATCTGTAAATTACTTTGGATTTTCTATGTATACACTCATATTATCTGAAAACGATGAGAGTTTTATTTCTTTCTTTACAATTCTTATGCATCTTATTTTATTCTTCTTTTTTTTACTGTACTAGCTAAGACTTCAACTTGAAAAGAAGTGCTGATAGCAGTAATTATTTTCCCACCTCATTTGGAAAATGTTTAATAAATCACCACTAAGTATGAAATTGCTGCAGGTATTTTTATAGATACCTTTATCAGATTATCTTAATGGTACCTTTTGATAAACAGACGTGATCCAGTATATCAATAGTTTCCTTTATGAGTAATACATTGTGAATCCTGTTTTGGACATCTTCCTATGCCAAGGTCCTAAAAATATTTTATGTTATCTTCTAGAAGAATTTTTAATTCTAAAATTAAGTATCTATATATATTTATATTCTGTTTCTGGACTTCATTTTTTAGCATATCATAATTAGTTATTTATTCCATTTTATTTCTCTCTCTCCTTTCCACCTTCTTTTGGTTGAAAGGCACGATAAGCTATTACCAGCCTGGGCTCAGTGGGCAAAATCAGTTTCTTTTACATATATCTATCCTTTTTCAAATCTTTTCCCATTTAGGTTATTAAACAATATTGAGCGGAGTTCCCTATGCTATTTAGTAGGTCCTTGTTGGTTATCTATTTTAAATATTGTAGTCTGTATATGTCAACCTCACACTCCCAGTTTATCCCCTCTACCATCTTTCCCCTTTGTAAACCATGTATGCTAATTACTTCAGTCACATCTGACTCTGCAAACCCATGGACTATAGACTGCCAGGCTCCTCTGTCCATGAATACTGGAGTAGGTTGCCATGCCCTCCTCCAGGGGATCTTCTGGACCCAGGGATCAAACCTGCATCTCTTATGTCTCCTGCATTGACTGGCAGGTTCTTTACCACTAGTGCCACTTGGCAAGCCCCTTGTAAACTATAAATTTGTTTTCTATGTCTGTGAGTCTGTTTTTGTTTTGTAAATAAGTTCGTTTGTATCATATTTTTTAGATTCCATATATAAGTAGTGTCTTGTGATATTTGCTTTATCTGATTTACTTCACTATGATCATCTCTATCCATGTTGCTGCAAATGGTATTATTTCTGTCTTTTTAATGGCTGAGTAATATTCCATTGCATATATGTTACACATCTTCTTTATCCATTCTTCTGTTGATGGACTTTTAGGTTGCTTCAATGTCTTGGCTGAGGCTTCTCTGGTGGCTCAGATGGTAAAGAATCTGCCTGCAGTGCAGGAGACCCAGGTTTGATCTCTGGGTTGGCAATATCCCCTGGAGAAGGGAATGGCTACCCACTCCAGTATTCTTGCCTGGAGAATTCCTTTACAGAGGAGCCTGGCAGGCTACAGTCCATAGGATTGCAAAGAGTCAGACACAACTGAGTGACTAATGCTTTCACACTTCATGTCTTGGCTTTAATTTGTATTGTAAACAGTGCTGTAATGAACATTGGAATGCATGTATCCTTTTGGACTGTGTCCTTTTTTTTTTTTCTTCTTCTGGATATATTCCCAGAGATTGCAAGATCATATGGTAGCTCTATTTTTGGTTTTTTAAGGAACTTCCATACCATTCTTCATAGTGGCTATACCAATTTACATTCCCACCAGCGGTGTAGGAGGGCTCCCTTTTCTCCACACCTTGTCCAGAATTTCTTGTTTATAGTCTTTTTGATGATGGCCATTTAGAGTGGTATGAGGTGATATCTCATTGTAGTTTTAATTTGTATTTCTCTAATAATTAATGATGTTGCGCATCGTTTCATGTGTCTCTTGGCTATCTGTATATCTTCTTTCTTTTTTTATTTTTTCAGTTATAAAAGTATGACAACACATTTACAAGAGACTTGGAAAATACCGAACAAAGTTACAATATACTCCCACTATATATTACAATTATCTTTTTAAGTAGATAAATTAAGATTTTTAGTTGGAGTTTCAATATCAAACTCTCAAAAATTAATATAATGACTAGAGAGAAAAGTGGGATGATATAGTAGACCTGAAAAGCAATATGAACCAGTTCAACATAATTAAGATTTTCACACAACAGTAGGCGACAAATTCTATTCAATTCTATTCTATTCAAGTACCCATAGACTATAAACCAGGAGACACCAGAGCATATCCAGGGACACAAAACAAGGTGCAAAAATTTTGTCGTCTAAAGTTACTGAAATCACATAGAATCTGTTCTCTTATCACTGTTATACTGGAAATCAATATCAAAAGATATTTGAAGATAACTCACATATTTTCAAGTGCAATGTGACATTTCCCAAGAGAGAACTTTGACTTAGTTATTGAAAGCCTCAATAAAATTAAAAGACTGAAAAAACACAGAGGGTGATTGCAGAGAAGTATTTAAATGAGGAATTAATATCAAAATGAGAAATCAATATCAAAGATACTTTTAAAATGCCATGTATTTGGAAATTAAATGTATACTTTTAAATGATGGGTGTATCTAAGAAGTCATAACAAGAAAAATTAGAAAATATTTGTAACAGCATAAAAATGAAAAGAGAATTTATCAGAATTTGTTGCATGCAGCTGAAGCTGCTCAGTGCAATTAAATACAGTGTGGAGTCTTGAGTAAGGTATAAAAACAAACGATAGACACTAGCATAAAATTTTGTGAAATTTGAACAAAATTTGTACTTTAGTTATTAACTGTTGTTGTTGTTCAGTTGCTAAGTTGTGTCCAACTCTTTGTGATCCCATGGACTGTGGCATGCCAGGCTTCCCTTGTCCTTCACTATCTCCTGGAGTTTGCTCAAATCCATGTTGATTGAGTCGGTGTTGCTATCTAACCATCTCATCCCCTGCTCCCCTCTCCTTTTGCTTTCAATATTTCCTAGTATCGAGGTCTTTTCCAATGAGTTGGCTTTTCTCATCAGGTGGTCAAATTATTGGAGCTCAGCATCAGTCGTTCCAATGAATATTTAGGGTTGATTTCCTTTAGGATTGACTGGTTTGATCTCCTTGCAGTCCAAAGGACTCTCAAGAGTCTTCTCCAGTATCACAATTCAGAAACATCAGTTCTGTGCTCAGCCTTCTTTATGGTCCAACTCTCACATTTACATGACTACTGGAAAAATCATAGCTTTAACTATATGGACCTTTGTCAGCAAAGTGATATCTTTGCTTTTTTAATACACTGTCTAGATTTGTCCTAGCTTTCCTTCCAAGGAGCAAGCTTTTTAAAATTTCAGACTACAATCACATCAGCAATGATTTTGGATCCCAAGAAAATAACAGCTGTCACTGTTTGCACTTTTTCCCCTTCAATGTGCCTTGAAGTAATGCAATGATCTTAGTTATTTGAAAGTTGAGTCCTAAGCCAGCTTTTTCACTCTCCTCTTTCACCCTCATTAAGAAGCTCTTTAGTTCCTCTTCACTTTCTGCTGTTAGAGTGGTATCATCTGCATAACTGAGGTTGTTGATATTTCTCCTGGCAATCTTGATTCCAGCTTTTAATTCATTCAGTCTGATGGTTTGCATGATGTGCTCTGAATAAAGTTAAATGAACAGGGTGACAATATATAGCCCTGGCATACTCCTTTCCCAATTTTGAACCAGTCCATTGTCCCATGTCCAATTTTAGCTGTTACTTCTTGACCCACATACATATTTCTCAGGAGACAGGTAAGGTGATCTGGTATTCGCATCTCTTAAGAATTTTCCACACTTTGTTGTGATCCATACAGTCAAAGGCTTCTGCATAGTTGATGAAGCAGAAGTAGATGTTTTCTGGAATTCCCTTGCTTTCTTTATGATCCAACAAACATTGGCAATTTGCTGTCTATCATATGTTAATCTCCTGTTGTTGTTTTTTTTTTTTACAACATAGTATTTCTTTATTTTCTCAGAATTGCATTTGAAGCTTCAAACCTTATTCAAAAGGTTTTAAATCACAAAGATAATAAGTTTTCTAGACTTTCAGCAGTAATACCAGATGCCAGAATGAATAGAACTATATCAAAGTATTAAACAAATATAAATGATAAATCTAGCATTCTATTCATACTTAGTCAAACAGGTGGAATCAAGATGTCATAAATTTTTTTAGCTAGACAAAAATTCATGTTTTCTAATATATATATATTATCTTATACATATATATATGTGTATATATATACACAAAACCTTTATAAATATATGTGTATATATATGTATACAAAAGCTTTTTTTTAATATGTATACAAAAGCTTTTATACTACACTCAATAAAGGTTTGAAAAAGAACAACAAAAGGAGAGAGATGGAGAAGTGGGAAAACATAAACTAAATGAAATGGGAACACTGAATATGAAATAGAAAAAAATGAAACAAACTAGATAAACATAAAAGATCATCATATAGTCCAGTTGGTTTTAAACATGGCTGCTCATTAGAATCATAGCTGGAGCTTTGGAGAGATAAAAAACACCTGGGTATTTGTATTTTTCAAAAACTTCCAAGATTTTGCATCTGGATTTTAAAAAGTGATTACAAGTTTTTCTATTAAATGGTAGTTTCAGTATTACAGAATCCTATTATTTTCTGTTGACCAATCATGATACAACGGTATTAAATGAATAATAGTTACATAATGGAAAAGATGTTATCAGATTTCACAAACAATAGCCAGACCAAAAAAAAAAAAAAGATAATTATAATTGCAAGCCATATGGAAATATGATTAACCAAACAATATAAACCTGCTAGAACTAACATCCCAAAAAGATGTCCTTTTCATTAGAGGGGACTGGAATGGAAAAGTAGGAAGTCAAGAAACACCTGGAGTAACAGGCAAATTTGGCCTTGGAGTACAGAATGAAGCAGGGCAAAAGCTAATAGAGTTCTGCCAAGAGAATGCACTGGTCATAGCAAACACCTCTTCCAACAACACAAGAGAAGACTCTACACATGGACATCACCAGATGGTCAACACTGAAATCAGATTAATTATATCCTTTGTAGCCAAAGATGGAGAAGCTCTATACAGTCAGCAAAAATAAGACAGGGAGCTGACTGTGGCTCAGATCATGAACTCCTTATTGCCAAATTCAGACTTGAACTGAAGAAAGTGGGAAAAACCACTAGACCATTCAGGTATGACCTAAATCAAATCCCTTATGATTATACAGTGGAAGTGAGAAATAGATTTAAGGGCCCAGATCTGATAGATAGAGTGCCTGATGAACTATGGACGGAGGTTTGTGACATTGTACAGGAGACAGGGAGCAAGACCATTCCTGTGGAAAAGAAATGCAAAAAAGCAAAATGGCTGTCTGAGGAGGCCTTAGAAATAACTGTGAAAAGAAGAGAAGTGAAAAGCAGAGGAGAAAAGGAAAGATATGCCCATTTGAATGCAGAGTTCCAAAGAATAGCAAGGAGAGATAAGAAAGCCTTTCTTAGTGATCAATGCAAAGAAATAGAGGAAAACAACAGAATGGGAAAGACTAGAGACCTCTTCAAGAAAATTAGAGATACCAAAGGAACATTTCATGCAAAGATGGGCTCAATAAAGGACAGAAATGGTATGGACCTAACAGAAGCAGAAGATATTAAGAAGAGGTGGTAAAAATACACAGAAGAACTGTACAAAAAAGACCTTCACGACCCAAATAATCATGAAGGTGTGATCATTCACACTCATCTAGAGCTGGACATCCTGGAATGTGAAGTCAGGTGGGCCTTAGGAAGCATCACTACAAACAAAACTAGTGGAGGTGATGGAATTCCAGTTGAGCTATTTGAAATCCTAAAAGATGATACTTTGAAAGTGCTGCACTCAATATGTCAACAAATTTGGAAAACTCAGCAGTGACCACAGGACTGGAAAAGGACAGTTTTCATTCCAATCCCAAAGAAAGGCAATGCCAAAGAATGCTCAAACTACCACACAATTGCACTCATCTCACACGCTAGTAAAGTAATGCTCAAAATTCTCCAAGCCAGGCTTCAGCAATATGTGAACCATGAACTTCCAGTTGTTCAAGCTGGTTTTAGAAAAGGCAGAGGAACCAGAGATCAAATTGCCAACATCTGCTGGATCATGGAAAAAGCAAGAGAGTTCCAGAAAAACATCTATTTCTGCTTTATTGACTATGCCAAAGTCTTTGACTGTGTGGATCACAATAAACTGTGGAAAATTCTGAAAGAGATGGGAATATCAGACCACCTGACCTGCCTCTTGAGAAACCTGTATGCAGGTCAGGAAGCAACAGTTAGAACTGGACATGGAACAACAAACTCTTTCCAAATAGGAAAAGGAGTATGTCAAGGCTGTATATTGTCACCCTGCTTATTTAACTTATATGCAGAGTACATCATGAGAAAGGCTGGGCTGGAGAAGCACAAGCTGGAATCAAGATTGCCAGGAGAAATATCAATAACCTCAGATATGCAGATGACACCACCCTTATGGCAGAAAGTGAAGAAGAACTCAAGAGCCTCTTGATGAAAGTGAAAGAGGAGAGTGAAAAAGTTGGCTTAAAGCTCAATATTCAGAAAACTAAGATCATGGCATCTGGTCCCATCACTTCATGGCAAATAGATGGGGAAACAGTGGAAACAGTGTCAGAATTTATTTTCCTGGGCTCCAAAAATCACTGTGGATGGGGAATGCAGCCATGAAATTAAAGGACGCTTGCTCCTTGGAAGGAAAGTTATGACCAACCTAGACAGCATATTAAAATCAGAGACATTACTTTGCCAACAAAGATCAATCTAGTCAAGGCTATTGTTTTTCCAGTAGTGATGTATGGATGTGAGAGTTGGACTATAAAGAAAGCTGAGCGCTGAAGAATGATGCTTTTGAACTGTGGTGTTGGAGAAGACTCTTGAGAGTCCCTTGGACTACAAGGAGATCTAACCAGTCCATCCTAAAGGAGATTAGTCCTGGGTATTCATTGGAAGGACTGATGTTGAAGCTGAAACTCCAATACTTTGGCCACCTGATGTGAAGAGCTGACTCATTGGAAAAGACCCTGATGCTGGGAAAGATTGAGGGCAGGAGGAGAAGGGGACGACAGAGGATGAGATGGTTGGATGGCATCACCGACGTAATGGACATGGGTTTGGGTGGACTCTGGGAATTGGGGATGCACAGGGAGGCCTGGCATGCTGCGGTTCATGGGGTCGCAAAGAGTCAGACATGACTGAGCGACTGAACTGAACTGAACAATATAAAATAATTACATAGAATTTGAGGGGTTAACTAGAGTGACGTGGTAAGTGGAAGCGCATACATGCACACATTTTCATCTGCCCAGCCGGTTGGTGCCTGTAATCCATTTACATTTAAGGTAATTATTGATATATATGCTCCTATTACCAGTTTCTAAATTGTTCTGAATTTATTTTTTGTAGGTCTTTTCCTTCTCTTATGTTTCCTGCTGAGAAAGTTCCTATAGCATTTCTTGTAAAGTTGGTTTGGTGGTGCTAAATTCTCTTAACTTTGGCTTGTCTGGAAACTTTTCATTTCTGCATCAAATCTGAACGAGTCTTGTTGGGTAGAGTACCCTTGGTTGTAGGTTCTTCGCTTTCATCACTCTAGATATACCATGCCGTCTCCTTCTGGCTTGTAGAGTTTCTTTCTACAAGCCAGATTTGAGAAATCAGTTGATAACCTGATGGGAGCCCTTGTGTTATTTGTCGTTCTTCCCTTGCTGCTTTTAACATTTTATCTTTGTCTTTAAGTTTTGTCAGTTCAGTTACTGTGTGTCTCAGTGTATTCCTCCTGGGGGTTATCCTGCCTGGAACTCTCCGTGCTTTCTGGACTTGGCTGACTATTTCCTTTCCCATGTAAGGGAAGTTTTCAACTTTCATTTCTTCAAATATTTTCCTGAGTCCTTTCTCTCTCTCTTCTCTTTCTGGTACCCCTCTAACTCAAATGTTGGTGCATTTAATGTTGTCCTAGAGGTCTCTTAGGCTGTCTTCTTCTTCTTTTTTTTCATTCTTTTCTCTATATTCTGTTTTGTGGCAGTGATGTCCACCATTCTGTCTTCCAGGTCACTTATCTGTTCTTCTGTTTCAGTTATTCTGCTATTGATTTCTTCTAGTGTATTGTTCAAATCTGTTTGTTTGATCTTTAGTTCTTCTAGGTCTTTGGTAAACATTCCTTGCATCTTCTCTGTTCTTTTTTCACTAGCATTATTCTGAATTCTTTTTCTGAAAGTTTGCCCATCGCCATTCATTTAGTTGTTTCTCTGGGATTTTATCTTGTCCATTCATCTGGGACATAACCCTCTGCCTTTTCATTTTGATTAACTTTCTGTAATGTGGTTTTCATTCTAGCTGCTGTGGGATTTTGGTTCTTCTTGCTTCTTCTCTCTGCCCTCTGGTGTGAGGTGATATCTCATTGTAGTTTTGATTTGCATTTCTCTAATAATAAGCGATGTTGAGCATCTTTTCATGTGTTTAATCACCATCTGTTTGCTTTTGAGAAATGCCTGTTTAGGTCTTTTGCCTATTTTTTTGATTGAGTTATTTGTTTTTTTGGTATTGAGTTGCATGAACTGCTTGTATATTTTGGAGATTAACCCTTTGTTAGTTGTTTCATTTGCTATTATTTTTTCCCATTCTGAGGGTTGTCTTTTGACCTTGTGTATAGTTTTCTTTACTGACTTAGCACAATATATTATATTGATAAATTAGTTCTTTTAATTCTTTCCAGACAATGGAGGGAGTCTGGAACACTTTAACTCCATTTATTATATTCCCGATTTATATGCTACTGTTCATTATATATTTTAATTCTCTCTTTATATTAACCCCTGTAAAGCATTATTATCAATATTGTTTTATGTAAACACAATTACCCATACTACCCATTTACCTACATCAGTACCTTCTCTTGCTCTTAATTCCTTCTTGCCTCTCTGGGTGTCCATGTGGTATTATTGTCTTTCTGACTGAAGAACATCTTTTACTGTCTTCTTTAGTTTAGATATGCTGATATGGTGATGAAATCTCTATTTCTGTTTGTCAGAAAAATGTCTTTATTATACCTTCTTTCTTGAAAGATGTTTTCATTGGATAAAGAATCTAGGTTTTTATTTTCTTTCAACACTGTAAAGATATCATTTTATTGTCTTCTGATTTCTGTTGAGAAATCAGTTGTCAGTTAAAAGCTTTGCTGCTTTGAAGTTGATCCATTACCCCCCAAAGATTTTCTCTGATTTTCTGAAGTTAGTACTGTGATATTTTTCAGTATGATTTCCTTTTGTTTTATTTTTTTAAGGATTTTTGAATCTATGGTTTGATGTCTTTCATTAGCTTTGAAAAATTTCACCCATTATTTTTTCAAATATTGCATCTAATAAATCTTTTCTCTCTTTTCTTTCTGGGGCTAGAGTACACATATGATACCCTTTTCCACTCTAGCTCTCTGTTGCTTATGTTCTTTTTTAGTATCTTCCATCCTTTGCTCTAAGTATCTTGCTTTGGCTCTTTTCTTCTTATCTTACCATTCAAACTTTCTTTCTTCAGCTGTATGTATCCTGCTCTTAAATCTAGGCACTATGGTCTTAAACTCATTGCTTTTTTCAGTTCTGGAATTTTGAATACCTTCTCTTTTATAATTTGTGATTCTCTGCTATAACCCCAATTTAAAATAATTTCCTCCAATGTATTCAGAATAGTTAAAGTTTGATAACTGTATTATATGGATCCCCTGTGGTTCAGTTTCTATCATCTGTTGCTTATCTTTTTTTTTTTTCCTTTGAATTATACTTTGCTGTCTTCTTAAGTGCTGACTAAGTTTTTTTCTACACAGAATATTGTGTTTGAAAAATTTTAGGAGGAATATTTGGAGACTCTGTTGTCTTCCTTCAGAGAAGATTTTCATTTGTTTCTGGCAGATGGCTAAGGTACATTATCAATTGCAGATATTCTTAATCTAGTTATAAAGATTGAGATAATTTGAAACATGACACAGTTGCTGCAAGAGCTGGACTGTTTTTGTTTATTCTTACTCCTAGGGTACATCTTAAACGGTAGTGACCAAAAGAGCTAGAGGTTTATCAAGACATTCCCTTCTTGAAGACTTTGAACTACAACTTTTGTCCCTCTAGCTTTTCAAAACTATCAAAATCTCTTCTCATTAGGATCAAGTGATGAGGGAGTTGATGTGGCAATATCCTTATAAATATCCTTATAAATATCCTTATAAAAGTGTGACATGAAGGATCTTGGTAGTGATAGAACTGTTCTGTATCTTGAGTGTGGTGGTGATCATATAAGTTTACATATGATAAAATTTACACACACACACAAAACACACATAAATGAATGTGTGTTAAATGGATAAAATCTGAATAATGTTGGTGGATTATATCCATGTAAGTTTCTTGGTTGTGATATTGTAGTGTAGTTATGTAAGAGATCGTTGTTGAGACTTCATGAAGGCTCATGAGAGCTCTCTTCATTGTTTCTTTTTTGTGTGGTAAAATATACATAACACAAAATTTACCATTAGACAATTTTATGTGTATAATTCAGTGACATTAAATATAGTGACAATGTTGTGCAACCAGCACTGCGGTTCATTTTCAGAACTTGTTCTTGATCCTACATAGAGGCTCTGTACCCTTTAAATAACAGCTTCCTATAGCCTCCATCTCCCAAGGTTGTGGTAGCCTTTATCCTACTTTCTGTTTCTATAAATTTGTCTATTTTATGTACCTCATATAAATGGAATCATACAATATTTCTTCTTTTGTGTCTGGCTTACTTAATTTATCAAAATCTTTCCATGGGTCACTCATGCTGTAGCATGTATCAGAATCTCATTCCTTTAAAAGGTTTAATAATATTCCTTGTATGTATATACTCATTTTGTTTATTCATCTGTTCAGGGACATGTGGGTTGTTTTCAGCTTTTGGCTATTATGAATAATGCTGTTATGAATATTGGTGTACAAGTATCTGTGTGAGTCCTTGTTTTCAATTCTTTTTGGCATATTCCTAGAAGGGAATTGCTGGATCATATGATAATTCTATATCTAACTGTTTGAGGAACTGCCAAATTGTTTTTAACAGCAAATGCACCATTTTCCATTCCCACCAGCAATGTACAAAGGTTCCACTTTCTTTACATTCTCAAACCACAAACACTTGTGGTTTCTGTTTTTTTTTTTTTTTGCCTTGATAATAACCATCCTAATAAGTGTGAAGTATTATCTCATTGTCATTTTGATTTGCATTTCCCAATGACTAAAAATGTTCAGCATCTTTTCCTATATTTATTCACTTTGTATATCTTGGTGAAATGTCTAGGTGAAATGCCCTTTGCCCATTTTAAGATCAATTGTTTTTCTGTATTGTTTCTTACAGCTGCATATGGGTCTGCAATAATCTCAAAATGAAAAAGTTTAATAAAATATTTCTATCTTCTTAGCCTTTCAACTGCCTCTTCTTAAAAGTAGCTGATGTCCTTAGTGGAAATTTGCCCCCAATATGTAGTTTCTATCTGTGGGTTTCCTTTTCTTTCCAAATCTATGCTCTATCATTCTTTATTGGCTTTTTAGCTCACCAGTGCCTTCAAACAGCTGTTTTAAACATTTTGTCCAGCTTTTCTATCTGTTATCAATGAAATGGTTGATCCATGCTGCCTAACTCACCACTATTGGAACTCTCTTTTTGTTCACCTTTGATTTTGCAAAAGACCAAACATGTTTAAATAAATTTAAAAGTAAATTTTTAAAGGCTAATTCTTTTAAAAATTATTTATTTTTTGGCCACACTAGGTCTTAGTTGTGGCACGTGGGATCTTTGATCTTCGTTGTAGCATGCGTGATCTTTCGTTGTGGCATGTGAACGCTTAGTGTGGCATGTGGGCTGTAGTTCCCTGACCAGGGATCAAACCTGGAACTCTTGCTTTGGGAGCGTGGATTATTAGCCACTGGACCACCAGGGGAGTTCCCAAAGCTAATTCTTTATGAAGCTTAAAAACAACACTAAATCTTTACTTGGTAGGAGTATTGAAAACATTTCTGCATGTTATGGAGATAATATGGACTAGGTATATAAGACAAAATGATACAGTTTATTCCCCATCTTAGAGTATTTCCAGAGAGGAAGATGTGCTTAAACCATTCTTACTGTCAGAAAAGACACTTATTTTATTAGGGTCTCCTGCTTAAACATCATCTCTGCAGAGCGGCTGTGTTGAGGGGCCCCCAAAATTGTTCTTTGTTTTGATGATTCACTAGGAGGGCTCATAGGTCTCAGAAAAATCAACAGAAAGGAAAGATATATGGGATGAAATTTAGAGGAAACCAGGGGTGTGCTTCCAAGAGCCCTCTCCTAGGACTTGCTTAATTGCTCCAGCAACTGATTGTGACATGTGTGAAATGCTGCCTGCCAGGGAAGACCACCCAAGCTGGTTGCCCAGAGTGTTTGTTGGGGATCAGCACATAAGCATATAGCCTCTACATGAGTAATTTCAATCACGGAAGTTCCAGAGCCCCATAGAGAAAGACCAAACCTGAGGAAGGAAGCACCTATTTTACTCTCTAGTCCCTCACCTTTAAGTGTGTTTCTTAATGGCACTTATCACTATCTGACTTGAGCTGTATAATCATTATTTATTTGGTACTACTTAAGTAGCATATATTTTATTTCTTATCTATTACCATTCTTCCTCCACTAGAATATAAGGCCAGAAACTGTTTTGTATTCCCAGTGTCTAAAACAATGCTTGGTCTAGAGAAGGTACTCAACTGATGTTTGATGAGTAAATGAATGAATGAAAATGATTGTTTATGTAGTTACTTAGAAATGCCAATAATGTTGACTGGATCTCAATTATTGGGATGTGCTGTTATTCTATGCATGACAGTTTTCTCATCTGTTTACTTCTCTCTCCTAAACAGGTCTATAATTTAACAGCCAAAATTTCCCCTCGAAGGTTTGTTTTGCCCTTACTTGGCAATTTGAATGCCCCTGAGGGAGAGAACCTCAGCCCGTTGACCTATTCTTCAGCCAGTGCTGTGAAACAGGCTGATGGAAAGGTATGCTATGAATGGATATTAGCCTAAGACTTTGACCCTCAGCAGTGCTTCTTTATTCACTAGAAAAGTAGTGTGGCTATGTAGTGTGGCTGTTCTCCACAATGTTTGGTGCCTAGTAAGTTTTATAACATTCAGCTGAGCAGGGTAGGATCATGGAGCATGGCTTGCAAAAGAGTTGCAGAATTCTAGGTGGGAGTGAGCACTGTGTTTATCTATCCCTTTTGTGTTTTGAAAGAGGTTTATACAGCTTTCAAACTGTCGTGCCCTGTCTAAGTATTTAAGGTTGGCGCTGACCATCCCCACATTTTAGGTGGTTTGTGCTTACATATCACTGTATAGCTATCAGCGTCTCAGCTCTAGTAAAATAAAAGCCCATGTCCACCTCCTATGCCATTAGACAACTTAGTCACAAAACCCAATAATCTTTTATGTGTTCTTACGTATGATGAAAAGAGAAACAATATTTTTAAAAATGATGTAGAACCTCAGTTCTCAAGCCCTGTCACAAACTTTTATATGGTATTAGCCCCCACACTGACCTGAAGAAAGTAAGAATTAAGCAATCAGTTCTTTTGTGCCCTCTTTTAGATTTGGTGCTCTTATGAAAATCTATATCCTGAGGACCTAAAAGAGGAAGGAGGTATTGAATTTCCGCAGATCAACTATGGCCAATTCAATGGAAAAAAGTATCAGTTCTTCTATGGCTGTGGCTTCCGGCATGTGGTGGGTGATTCTCTGATCAAGGTTGACGTGGTGAACAAGACGCGGAGGGTAATGAAATTCCGTTTCCTTTTCTGAACTCTTTAAAGACCTGTTCTGCCCTTTGAATTAATTACTGTTTTGTTTACGGTAGATCTTGAGATTTTAAAATAGATAAGCAGCTACTTACTTTTTTAAAAAAAAGACTTTTTATTTTATATTGGAATATAGCCCATTAACAATGTTGTGATAGTTTCAGGAGGACAGCAAGGGGACTCAGCCATACATGTACTTGTATCCATTCTCTCTCAAGTTCCCCTCCCATCCAGCCTGCCACCTAACATTGAGCAGAGTTTCTTGTAGTAACATTAGGACCTTGTTGGTTGTCCATTTTAATTATAGCAGTGTGCACATGTCAATCCCAAACACCCTAACTATCCCTTCCCCATATTCCTTTCCTAGCAATCATGTTTGTTCTCTAAGTCTGTGAGTCTGTTTCTGCTTCATAAATAAGTTCATTTGTATAATTTCTGTTTAGATTCCACATACAAGGAATGTCAAATGATATTTCTCCTCTGTCTGACTTACTTCGCTCAGTATGACAATCTCTAGGTCCATCCCTGTTGCTCAAATGGGCAGCCACTTACTTCTATTAAATCTGAGAACCATGGAATTAGGGGTATGTTCCCTCTAGGGAATCTAAATGAACCACAAGCCCAGAAAAATAATTCTATGCTTGATGGTATTTTGAGAGGAATCATGGGACACCTCTATTTCCGGTTGATGGGAAATTATAACTCTACAACTTGTGTTTGATGATGATGGAATTTACCACTGCAAAGGCTCCCTCTCCTATATTCAGTTCAGTAAGCCTGATTCTTCACTGTTGGACTGTTGTATTGGCAGCCAAATTCATGCTGGGGCTGACAAAAGCTATAGAACACTTCCAGCTTATAACCAGTCTTCTATCAAATACTTTTTTGGGGACTTACAGGTTTGGAGAGAAGATGGCTTTTATCCCTCAGAACCTGTTTTTGTTCCGGTACCAGGAGCCAGTAAAGAAGATGATGGGGTCATTCTTTCTGTGGTGATCACCCCTAACCAGGTAAATGTTTTTCCACCACTAGTCAGAAAGAAAACTACCACTGGGCCTTTTGAGGGTTATATTTAGTGATGCTATTGATCGTTTATTTTGATTCCAGTTTGATACCTTCTCCCTTTTGTTTCTCTCTGTATTATTTAGATACCCTTTTATCATAATTAGTACTTTATTACAGTTTTAAAATTCTACTTGTAGAATCATAATAATTTACATTTGGATAGGAATTTATTTACAAACTACTTTCATACATATTATCTTATTTAGTCATCAAAACAGCTTTGTGGGTATCATTTTACACATGTTGAATTTGTAACTTAAGGAAGTTGAGAGACTTGCATCAGATCTCGTAGTTGTAAAGCCAGTATTGAAATCCCAATCTTCTGACTTCTAGTCCAATATTTTATACCACCCTCTGTGCTGCCAGTTTTAATTGAGAGACCCAAAAATCTAATGTGATAGCCTCCGACCTAGTGTCTCAATAATCTTGATATCTAATTTCTTGTCTAGAGAAGCCTTGTGGCTGATAGATTCACTTTGAGTTCCAACTTTGATCATTTATAAGTAGCTGCCTAGGTATAGGATTGTGACACTTTTTAAAGTTTTGGTGAGAAAAGTGTAATCAGTAATGTCTGCCATGGGCTTAGGACTTAGTCCTCATGCAGTATATTTGCTACTCCTGTAATTAGACCAGGGCAAATCTCAACCTGCCTTGCAATGCTACCTTTTGAACAGCTCCAGAATAACACAAAATGGAGGCATTTTATTTTGGGAGAAAGAATTTTTATATCTCTTAGGAGATGGAAAAGGAGCAGGTAGGAAGATCCTTAAACCCGAAGAGATTCTATGAAGGTGATAGATATAAATGTAATTTCTTTGCTCTAGGTATGGACTTCTTCAGCTATAATTTCCTTTTTTTTTGTTCAGTTCATCATTCTGCAAACACTTAGTGAATGAATCAGCAAGCCACTGTGCCCAGTGATGGGAATGGATATGAAGATGAGAAAGATGGTCTCTCCCTTAGGAATTTTACAGCCCACTAGAGGAAACAGATTTCTGATAGAAACAAAGAGAATTTTCAGTATTGTCTTTCTTTTTCTAGAACAAAAAAAATTTTCTCCTTGTCTTGGATGCCAAGAACTTTGAAGAACTGGGCCGAGCCGAAGTGCCTGTGCAAATGCCATATGGGTTCCATGGCACCTTCGTGACCATCTGATGGAACAGCCACGAGCTCTGGGAACTAGGTTTGAATGAATGTGCTCGCTACGTAAGAGAGAGCAAAAGTGTACCTTACCTTCCAAACAGTAGACATCTGCTTTTAAAATTTCTGTTAAAAATTGAATTCATGAAATAATCATGGTGTTATATTTTCTTAGAGATTGTCAGGGAATGTTTAACAGGAGGATTCCTAAGTGCTGTTTCTCACAAGTCCTTTGTTTCTTTTTAAGCGGAACAGCACACTGCTCCCAGGAATTGGGGTCATTGTGTGAGACAGGCTTACATCTTTAGTAAAGATTCTCTTTATGACAAAACTGCTTAGTCTCGATCCCCTTTCTTGAGATATGGATTGTCTCCTGACCTTGTGACCATCATCATCCCTTGTTCTCTTGGTAACGGTTACTGTACGTTTGATTTTCTGATATTTATCATTGACAAAAGAATATATATACAGACTATATATACTCACAGAAAAATCATTAAAGCACCTTTGCTCCATCAGAGATTGGGTCCCTGTGTCTTTCTTTCTCTCTCTCTCTCTCCGGCTGACTCCTTGGAGCGCAGAAACCCGTCTTGCTCACTCTCCTGCCCGGGCTTCTAAGACTCTCTTGAGAAGGAACCCTATGCCTTCACGCCTCCTCGAGAGGGTGCCCGGTGCCTTCGTGAGAGACGCAAGTCCTGTGTCAAGGACTTTATTGGTTTTCTGCGTAAACCAGGGTGTTTCAGCCTTTTTCTCTTTTTCACTTTCTTATGGTTGCCTCTGGACCACCAGGTCCTGGTCCATTAAAGGACCCCAACAAGGGATCTTCTTTGAAAACCTTAAGCATTGATACAACTTTGAAGAGAGTTTTAAATTTATATTTACTGGAAATATCTTATGGGTAATAAAGATACACGAAAGAAAAACTAGACCTGGGTCAAAAACTAAAAATTGTCACCACCAGATAGATGGGTAACAGAGGTTCTCATACTTGGAAGAAGAAATAAAAATAAATATAGCTAGTAGAATGTGAATGTAGGTCTGAAAAAGATCCCCCTTTTTTTTTCCCATCACAGCCTACCTGTTGCTTCTAAGTACTCACAGAGGATATCACGCTTGCATGCTCCTTCTAAAATGCCTACTTTTCTGCTGTCCACAGCAGATGCCACTGCAGCTGAACCACCCACTACTACCTCCTATCCTGCCCCCAGCTCAGGCTTGGGAGGCTGTTGTTTTGAGAGATGTTGTTAAAATCAGGCATTTTCCCTAATCTTCAGGTGTCTGGTTCTTCAGAGATTCATGAAAAGTTGGTATTACCTTGGTACAAAAGTAATTGCAGTTTCAGACCATAAATTTTAAATCACTATAACTAGGCTCAACACATCTTTATTAATCAAAATAGGAACCATTACAATCAACACATTTTTGCCAGTGAGAAATAAGTGTTAAAATCCATGCTTCAGGATTCGATGAATTCTTGGAAAGCATTTTCTGCCTCCTGCTGGTTGTAGAAGCGTTTTCCCTGGAAAAAGTTGTCGAAACGCTTGAAGAAGTGGTAGTCAATTGGCAAGAGGTCGGATGAATATGGTGGATGAGGCAAAACTTCAAAGCCCAATTCATTCAACTTTTGAAGCATTGGTTGTGTGACCTGCGGTCTGGCGTTGTCATGGAGAAGAATTCGGCCCTTTCTGTTGACCAATACTGGCTTCAGACCGTGCGGTTTTCAATGCATCTCATTGATTTGCTGAGCATACTCTCAGATGTAATGGTTTCACTGGGATTCAGAAAACTGTAGTGGATCAGACATGCAGCAGATCATCATGACCTTCTTTTGGTGCACGTTTGGCTTTGAGTTAGATGGACATGGATTTGGGTGGACTCTGGGAGTTGGTGACGGACAGGGAGACCTGGTGTGCCGCGGTTCATGGGGTTGCAAAGAGTCGGACACGACTGAGTGACTGAACTGAACTGACTGAACTTGGCTTTGGGAAGTGCTTTGGAGTTTCTTCTTGGTTCAGCCACTGAGCTGGTCACCGCGGGTTGTTATATAAAATCCACTTTTCGTTGCAAGTCATGATCTGATTGAGAAATGGTTTGTTGTTACACAGAGAAGACTATACTTCAAAATGAAATTTTTTAAAATTTCTGGTCAGCTCATGAGGCACCCACTCATTGAGCTTTTTCACCTTTCCAATTTGCTTCAAATGCCAAACAACTGTAGAATGGTCGACACTGAGGTTTTCAGCAACTTCTCATGTAGTTTTAAGAGGATCAGCTTTGTTGATTGCTCTCAATTTGTTCTTGTCAACTTCTGATGGCCAGCTACTATGCTCCTCATCTTTGAGTCTCTTGTCTCCTTTGCAAAACCTCTTGAACTGCCACTGCACTGTATGTTCGTTAGCAGTTCCAGGGCCAAATGTGTTGTTGGTGTTGCAAGTTATCTCTGCTGCTTTACTGCCCATTTTGAAGTTGAATAAAAAATTCATTTGAATTTACTTTTTCTCTAACATCATTTCCCTAGTCTAAAATAAATATAAAGTAAACAAGTAATAAGTCATTAGCAAAAATAATAAAGCAAGAAATTGTGTTAAAATGATATATAACATAGACCACATTTATTCAAGAATGTATTCCAATATCAAAAGGCAAAGTTCAGCCAGTGCAAAACCACAATTACTTTTGTACCAACTTAATAGTTCTTCTGGAATCAAGATTGCTGGGAGAAATATCAATAACCTCAGATACGCAGATGACACCACCCTTATGGCAGAAAGTGAAGAGGAACTAAAAAGCCTCTTGATGAAAGTGAAAGTGGAGAGTGAAAAATTTGGTTTAAAGCTCAACATTCAGAAAACGAAGATCATGGCATCTGGTCCCATCACTTCATTGAAAATAGATGGAGAAACAGTGGAAACTGTGTCAGACTTTATTTTTTTGGGCTCCAAAATCACTGCAGATGGTGACTGCAGCCATGAAATTAAAAGATTTCCTCCTTGGAAGGAAAGTTATGACCAACCTAGATAGCATATTCAAAAGCAGAGACATTACTTTGCCAACAACGGTCCATCTAGTCATAGCTATGGTTTTTCCTGTGGTCATGTATGGATGTGAGAGTTGGACTGTGAAGAAAGCTGAGCGCCGAAGAATTGATGCTTTTGAACTGTGGTGTTGGAGAAGACTCTTGAGAGTCCCTTGGACTGCAAGGAGATCCAGCCAGTCCATTCTGAAGGAGATCAGCCCTGGGATTTCTTTGGAAGGAATGATGCTAAAGCTGAAACTCCAGTACTTTGGCCACCTCATGCGAAGAGTTGACTCACTGGAAAAGACTCTGATGCTGGGAGGGATTGGGGGCAGGAAGAGAAGGGGACGACAGAGGATGAGATGGCTGGATGGCATCACTGACTCGATGGACATGAGTCTGAGTGAACTCTGGGAGTTGGTGATGGACAGGGAGGCCTGGCGTGCTGCGATTCATGGGGTCGCAAAGAGTCGGACACGATTGAGCGACTGAACTGAACTGAATAGTTCTTCATGTAGTTGGGCAACAGGTGGCACTAGAGACCATATAATCTTTGCATTTCTAAACCCCATCAGTTTTTACCAACAGCCCAGATCAGTCTAGATCTGTCACTTAAACCATATGCCCAAATGCCTTCTTCTCTTTCCCTTCAGTTATACGCCAAGCCCAGGCCACTTAACCTGCGCATGCTCCTTGTGCATACTGAATGTTGCTGGAGGAAACCCCGCTCCCCCGCAAACATGTAGTCTGGGGCAATGTGAGCTCATTAGGCTCACTGTACAGTCCTGGACCAACATAGTTTCTTCTCAGTTTTCCTTGAGGGTTATTATAAACATCACAAACCCTATTCATTTCAGCAGAGAGTTGCATACATACAAATGCCACGTGTTGGGGTTTCGTGTCTGGGTTGGTGAGATATAGAACAGCAGCAGTAGGTACAGAATGGCAAGAAAATGCCCAAACAGAACTTAATACAACAGATGTGGGAGCTTAGAGGCCGAGATAAGCGTAAGAACATAAACCCATTGATATTCACAGGAATCTTTGAAAAGGCATTGTATCCCCCCAGACAAAACATGGAAGTTTTATCCAGATCTTATTTGGATCTGAAGGGTGAAGAAGACCACAGGTGACATCTGGGAGGTACATAGATATATCTGATCATGCCTTTCTTCTGTTTATAAACCTTTACTCTGTCCTACTCCACAAAGAGTGACTCTCAAACATATGAAGATTAGCAGTATAAAAATAAGATTTTGATCCAAAGATGCCTGGATTCTGCCTTGGCCCTGCCATCAACACAGTTCTCAAAGGAGAAGACAAAATAGGATCAACCACATTTTATAATCTAAGTGTGTATGGCTGGTAAACCAGTGCACAAAGTTTTGGAAATTGAATGAGCATATGACTTAGTCTTGGGGCTTTCCTGGTAGTTCAGCTGGTGAAGCATCCACTTGCAAGGCAGGAGACCCTGGTTTGATTCCTTGGTCAGGAAGATCCCCTGGAGAAGGGATAGGCTACCCACTCCAGTATTCTTGGGCTTCCCTGGTGTCTCAGATGGTAAAGAATTGGCCTGCAGTGCGGGAGACCTGGGTTTAACCCTGGGTTGGGAAGATCCTCTGGAGGAGGGCATGACAACCCACTCCAGTATTCTTGCCTGGAAAATTCCATGGACAGAGGAGCCTGGTGGGCCACAGTGACTAAGCACAGCAGAGCATGACTGAGGCTCAAAGCCTAGGCAGGGCCTCTTCCTTTCCATAAGTTCAACTCATAATTAGCCAGTGTCCAAAGACTCAGGGAAAGAAGTATGTGGTATACAAGTGAAGGGAAAAGGGATTAGTGACCCTAGTGACCTTACTGCTTCTGCAGACTATTTTCAAATAAAGCTATATTCTGAGGTACTGACGGTTGAGACATCAACACATTTAACTTTGAGGACACAATTTGATTTGTAACAAGATTAATACAAATTCATTATTGTATTTGAATACAATAGAAATTCACCACAGGGGCTTGTGCCCCAGTGAATTTGAGGGTGAATCTGGTGAGTGTCTTCATATAGAATTAGCTTTAATAAAATAGAGCAAGAACTCTGCAAATACCGTGACATATTTTACTAAAGCAAATAAGTAAAGCAACTTCTCAGAAATTCTTTCTATCATTTTACCTTTTGTTTTGATTCCTTAAACTGTATTCAGAACAAGTGAAGTGTTAGAGGTTAGAGTGTTTATCTCCCATGTAGTCAATGCCTGGGAAACATTTATATTATAAGTGATCTTGGATAAATAATTCACTTATCTGGGTCTGTGTTTTCTTATCTGTAAAGTGAGAGGACTGAACTAGAATGTGAATCTCTATCTAAAAAATCTCTGGTTTATAATTATTTAAAGTTATTTTATTTCCAACCCAATGGGGGAAAGGAGAAAAATATTTGAAAACATGTGAGGAATATTTGCTGCATATTAATAATTCAATGCAGAACAAAGAGCATATATAGCTGGAGTCAGGAGGCATTTGAGAGAAACCATCACTGGGGCTTTAATTTCTGCCATGCCCATGATTTTATCCATCCTTTCCAGTGCTGGAGACAGTGCCAGTCACAGTAGATAACTATTTAATAGGTAACTATTTAACGAAAGAATGAATTGAGGAAAGACATGACCAGGTGCATACTGGGAACTGTAAGTAGTTTGAGAAGATGCAAGAAAACAAGGTCTTTTCACTCTGGAGATGTCTACAATGGACAGAGAATTGCTAATATGTGTATGTTTCTCAAGTGAATGTGCTTGCATTGTGGCAACCTAGAGTGATAAATCGGAGAAGGCACTGGCACCCCACTCCAGTACTCTTGCCTGGAAAATCCCATGGACGGAGGAGCCTGGTAGGCTGCAGTCCATGCGGTAGCTAAGAGTTGGGCACGACTGAGTGACTTCACTTTCACTTTTCACTTTCATGCATTGGAGAAGGAAATGGCAACCCACTCCAGTGTTCTTGCCTGGAGAATCCCAGGGACGGGGGAGCCTGGTAGGCTGCCGTCTCTGGGGTCGCACAGAGTCGGACACGACTGAAGCGACTTAGTAGCAGCAGAGTGATAAATGGCTCCATGCATGCATGTGGATGATAAAGACAGCTTGAGCGGTCTCCTTAATATGACTCATTACCAATAGTCCAAAGGTAGTATTTCTGAAAGCCGCGTGATACCCCACGTGCCCTCAAATTTTGCTCCCTTTAAACTATATAGGCTGTCCCTGGGACTCATCTCAGAATAAGCAGCAACTGGCGGTTTCTACTGTAACCCAGGGCTGTCTAGAAGAGAGTGGGAAGGACTTCATTGAGCAGAGGTAACAATGAAAGACACTAAGCCACCAACCACCTTATTCTAACGCTCGAGGCACGCCCACCTCTCTGAGTGCTTGCTATTCCAAGAGATGAGGATGGTAAGGGACCTCGGTTAGGGCTTCCCAGGTGGCGCTAGTGGTCAAATGGTAAAGAACCCACTTGTCAATGCAGGAGACATAAAAGAGGCCGGTTTGATCCCTGAGTGGGGAAGATCCCCTGGAGGAGGGCATGGCAACCCACTCCAGTATCTTTGCCTGGAGAATTCCATGGACAGAGGAGCCTGGCAAGCTAAGGTCCACAGTGTCGCAGAGAGTCGGACCAGACTGAAGGGACTTGGCACGCACAAGGGACGTCTATTAACGGCCTCCGGCCGGCAGAGGGAGCCCAGCCTCAGCGAGAGGCAGAGAGAGCGTCTGCCGGGCGCCCGCCGCGTAGCGCCGCCGCGGAGCGGGGCTCCGCCCATCCCGGGCTGGCGGCTGGTCGAGGGTTGAGGACATCGGGCGGGCGCGGGCTTGTAGAGCCATGAACGGGGCAGGGTCGGGCCCTCGCCGGCGGGCGCGAGTGTCCCGCCTCGTCTCCTTCAGCGCGACCCACCGCCTCCACAGGTGGGGTGCGCCCTCCACAGGTGGTGGGGACAGGGCCGTGGAGCCCCGGGGTGAGGGCCCGGGTGTGGGAGGAGCGGGGCTGCGGCGGATGAAAGGCTGGGTGCGCGCCGCGGCCTCTTTTGGCTCCTGTGCTTTGTTGTTGGCGTCACAGCAGTGGCGACTGGAGTTGACCCGGTACCTGGGGTCCCTGATGTTCAAAGCAGTTGAATTCGCCCAGGTTACTCAGTGCCAGGCACATCGTAAACAGGCAGAGCGTGCTAAGTCGCTTCCGTCGTGTCCGACTCTGCGACCCTATGGACTATATAGCCCTCCAGGCTCCTCTGTCCATGGGGATTCTCCAGGCAAGAGTACTGGAGTGGGTTGCGGTGCCCGGCTCCAGGGGATCTTCCCGACCCAGGGCTCGAACCTGGGTCTGCTGCATTGGCAGGAGATTCTTTACCACTAGCACCACCTGGGAAGCCCGAAACACTCAATACGTGTTAGCTACTATAATGCATCAAAAGCGTCATCTTTCCTCGCTAATATCGCTACAGCAGGGCGAGTTTTGTCCACTTATTACTGAACAGAAAATGAACCTTGATGTTCACTTGCCCGAGAGTAAGAAGCACAGTTGGGGTTTTGAACGCAGAGTACTCAGACTGCTTGATTGCACTGAAGAGTTGATTTTGAGGAGGGTGTTGCCACTCATTAGCAAGCTCGGCTGTCTGCGCATGTGTTTCTTGGTCTATACCATGGGGTCGCTAAGAGTCGGACACGACTGAGCGACTTCACTTTCACTTTTCACTTTCATGCATTGGAGAAGGAAATGGCAACCCACTCCAGTGTTCTTGCCTGGAGAATCCCAGGGACGGGGGAGCCTGGTGGACTGCCATCTATGGGGTCGCACAGAGTCGGACACGACTGAAGCGACTTAGCAGCAGCAGGATGAAGATAATAATTTCTACCTAACAGGACTCACCCATCCATTCATTCACTGGACCGGTATTTGTTATTAGATCTTGGTGCTAGGCAACAGGGATGCAGCAGTGATCAAGACCTGTCACAGTTTTCTGTCTGGAATGTACAAACTGGTCAGTTTTGTGGCAGGTACAGTGAGGTAATTTTGTGCAAAAACTTTGTGAACAGTAGCACTCTAAATGTAAGAGGTAGGTGAGCAGGAGAAAAGAAAGTAATAGAATCTCAAAAAGAAAGGGGTTATTTATTAGGAAGCTCCAACTTATGAGAGAGGTAAGGCCTCATTGAACGTGCACGGTTGACTGGACAGGTATAGGCACAAAAATCTATTAAGAAAATGGTTCTCTGCCTGGAACAATAGCTGAGTATTGTAATTTTAAAGTTTACCGGGGTTTGAATACCCCTCAATGGATTGGTGGGGTTATCAGTAGGCAATAGTTGAGGAGAAATAAAGCAAGATTTTAAAGAGATGTACTAGGTCATGTAATTATTTTTTAGAGGAATGAGTTTTTTATTCAGATTTTTGAAAAACTTATTTTCTGTTGGGTTATAGTCGATTAACAATGTTGTAGTTTCAGGTGAACAGTGAAGGGATTCAGCCATACATACGTGTGTATCCATTCGCCCCCAAACCAGGAAGAATAAGATTTCAAGCTACTTGAGGATAACCATCTTCTTTTTTAAGTTACTGTGTACCATTGCTTCATTCAGCCTATGCCTAGTATGTAGTAGGTGCAGTAAGTCCCCATTATACAAACCTTCAAGTTGTGTACTTTTCAAAGATGCGAACACACATCTCATTCCAGCAAGGAACCAGAACATGTGCCATCAATGTCAGGCATGAGTGAAGTTGCAGCTTGCTCTTTGTCTCCTGTTGTTGACGATCCTTCAGCTCTACCATTTTCCACCTCCTCTAAGGAAATCAGTCCTGAATATTCATTGGAAGGACTGATGCTGAAGCTGAAACTCCAATACTTTGGCCACCTGATGTGAGGAACTAACTCATTTGAAAAGACCCTGATGCTGGGAAAGATTGAAGGTGGGAGGAAAAGGGGACAACAGAGGATGAGATGGTTTTTGGATGGCATCACCAACTCAATGGACATGAGTTTGAGTAAACTCTGAGAGTTGGTGAGGGACAGGGAGGCCTGGTGTGCTGCAGTCCATGGGGTCACAAAGAGTCAGACACGACTGAGCAACTGAAGTGAACTCCCTCCTCCAGTCACTAGCTCTTTTTGCCTGTTCACTTGATGCTAGACCCTATATGCCAGCTGTTGTACTATACTACTGTACTTTTCAAGGTATTGTACTGTAAGATTACAAATGTTTTATTTTTTGTGTTTGTTTTTTATGTATTATTTGTATGAAAAGTCTTCTAAACCTATTAGAGTACAGAACTATATAGCTGATTTATGTTAGTTGGGTACCTTAGCAAACTTTGGGCTTACGAACACATTCTCAGAATGGTACTCTTCATATGTAGGGGACTTACTGTATTCAGTAAATGTTGAGTTGAAAAATGGAAGGGTCTTCAGCAGATCAGCTTTTGAAATCTTGCTGTGGAACAAGGATGTTGAATTTATTTATGCTAATTTGTATGATATGTTTGTCTAATTAGGAGACACATTGTGGTTCCTGACATAAAATTAAGTAATGAAATCAAATGGATTTATGACTCTATTTGATGAGCTAAAGATTAATAAGTTGTGAAGTTTTTCAAAGGCTAGAGAAAACAGTAAGTGTAGGGAACAGAGAAGGTATCAGAACTTGTGTCATGTTGATTTTTTTTTTTTTTTTTGGTCAGCAAATCTCTTAGTAATGAAGAAAACTTGAAATTATTTGGGAAGTGCAACAACCCAAATGGCCATGGGCACAATTACAAAGGTGAGAGAAAAACTGATGAAATTTTAGCCCTTTCAATAATGATGAATGACTGTTGAGCAACTGGGGTCCTAATGAGTAAGAAACTTTATGGACAGAGCATGAAAGCTTTGAGTCTTGAATGAGAAAGTAAATGAAAGTTCAAAATGAAAAGATCTGTTGCCTTAGTTGGATGTATCTTAAGTTATAGTTGAAAACAGAATGGTTTAAATAATTTTTTCCTTGGCCTTCGAGTACATGACATTCCTTTGGCACTGTGTTTTCTTCTAATTAGGTATTGCTAAGGTCAATGTTAAAATTAGATTGTATTCACTGTGTAAGTAATGACTGACAAAAAGAGAGTATTGGCTCAAGATGTCCTGTATGACAGGAAAATAAGTTGGGTCTAAAACTTTGATAGCAGTATTCTAAGGAGGTAATTATTTTATGCAAGGACAAGAGACTTGTTTATTGAGATACAGATGATATAAACAAAAATAGCTGTGTAAGCCGTAGAGTATCACAGCAAATGATATGATGGAGTAAAAAGACCAGAAAAGATGTCAGAATATTGGGCTTTCACGTGTAGTTACTGTCTCTTACTTGATCTGTATCTCTAATTCTGTTTGCTCACTTATACCTAATGGTGTTTCTGTGAAGCTGAAAGAAATATGTAAAAGTCATTAATTTGCAAAGCACTCTGATCATCAAGATCTTTCAGAAGTTTCACTTTTTAATAATTAATTAATTTTAGTGGGAGAAGAATTGTTTTACAACGTTATGATGGTTTTGGCTCTGCATCAATATAAATTGGCCACAGGTATACATTTCTTCAAAATTACTTGTTAATCTACAAATCATTGCTATATGCTGTGTTTACATTTTTATGAGTAAAGGGACAAGAATTTTAGGCCCGGTAATAGTTTGCTTGCTCAGGAAGGTAGGAGCAGCTCAGTGTGTAGCTGGAGTTCTTCCTGTACATTTTCTACTTTTATAGGCAGTGATTAAGCAGCATCTTGAAGTAGAGATTCCTTCCAAGTACATCATAAGCAGAATTTATACCCTTTTTGGCCTTGGCTAAGCACTCTTACGTTCCTCTGCCATGGTCGAACTGCATTAGTTGATAAAAAGATCTTAAGTGAAAGAACAGACGTTGTTGGGGGGTGGGGGGAATGCAGCTTTGTAGAGCAGAGATCTAACACCTAATTTATGTTGCTAACTTGTGTTTGGATGTTAATCTGTTGAAAGTCATGTTGGAAAAAAAAAAAAGAAAGTCATGTTGGTTTTTTGGTTATTTTGTTTTCTTCCCCATAGTTGTGGTGACAGTACATGGAGAGGTACGTGCTGAACATGTCTGTGGTTTGTGCAGATTGCTGGGCCCTCTTTCAGCCACAGTGATGGATTCTGTGTTGAAAAGTTCTGTTCAGATTCATGTTGCTTCATTGTTGGTCTTTGTGGATGGTGAGCTGCTGCCATTTCAGGCCTTTCCTCTCCCAAAGCATCATCCGTCATGTGCTGTATGTGGACAGGTAGAAGGGCAGTGCAGTGGAAAGGGAGCCTCGAGTACTTGGTGTTTCCATGCTGAGATGGATTGTCTCGGGGATGAAGGCATTGTGGGACCAGTTTCTGCACATGTTGCAGTCTTTAGTAATTTACCAGAGGTTAAAATATGAAGAGCATACTATAGTAATACTCACCTTTGTTTATTCTTTAGGTTGATCCTGTTACAGGAATGGTCATGAATTTGACTGACCTCAAAAAGTATATGGAGGTAATGGCATGCTGGATACTATTTTGTGCTGTCTTCAGAATATAATATTTGATGGCCCCCTTTTCACTTTCCCAGCCAGGTATCATCAGAGGTCCTGTGACCTGGCAAGTGGAATTGGGTGTGGGAATGAGGTAGTATTAATAGTTGGAGGAGCTTCTCTCAGTGTTCTCTAAAGGTGTTGGGATGACTGAATGGAAATTAGTCATGGTTGTATTACAGTGATAGGAATGAATGTAGTGTGTTCATCTTGTCTTCTTTGTTGACATATCCTGATTTCCTCTGTTTAACAAATTCTTCCCTTCTTTCAGGACACAGCTTTATCCTTGAAGCTTTCTATTCCTGAAATCGGTGAATTTTCCTTACATCTTTAATCACAGATTTTAATACCATCCTGTTTTATTCACTCCAGCTTTACGATAAACTCACTGGGGCAGTTGATGATAGGGATAACAAAAAAGAAGGTTTTCAGTAAAAGACTTACTGCTTATATCATTACAGAATTCTTGGATTGTAAGAGACTGTAGAGGTCATCCATGCCAGCTTCTTCCTTCCTTTGACTGAGATTGAGAGATACTGACTAGTTAACCTCTCCTACTTGCCCTCAGTCATGTAATTAATCCTTTGCAAAGTTGGGAATTAGATTTCCTTCCATCCAGCTTTGTTTTTATTATGCCATCATTTCACCTGTTTGTTTTGCTTCAACTTTGCTCCTTACTTTTGTTTTAAAATTTGACATTTGTTTAATTAAAACTGTTGTTATGAATAATCGTTACTTCTTTCACGTTGCTTATCTTACATATATGTAACAAGTTTGCCTGCTTTGCATCAGTCTTTGAGCTGAGCACTAGGAATCCAGTGATGAATGAGACATAACTCGTAGCCACAGCGTGCTCACATGACTTTATAGCAGGTAAAGAACACTCAGTGTTAAGTGAGTGTTGGTTGAATAAATGAAAAGGAGAATGAGTGAGTGAGCAAACAGTGCTGTGCTCAAAGTACTTTAGGAAAGCTATAAAGACAAAGTTCTTGCAAACACTAGTGACATAAATATATATACATGAAGGTTTATAAGAAACACCCTAGGCAGGCATACAGCGAAATACCAGAGGAGAAATTCTCTGCACTTTTTCCCCATCTTTGTGTACTTGAAGGATGCTGCATACCACATACTTTAAAAGTGGCTTATGACATACAGAGACAAATTAGAAAGAGCCCCGTAGAAGAGGTCTCAATGGAAAAGTTGGGATCTGAACAGGAGTTTTCAGTTAAAACAAAGATTAAACAAGGATTTATTTTCTTGATATCCATGTGGATATCATTTATTTTAAAGTCTGTTTGGTTTAGGACTTACTCTTTTTATATGATTCTGATTTTTCTCAGAAAACGATTGTTATTGTTATTATTAATGTACCTTCTTAGAACCATACCATATGGAAACTTAGATTGTTCTACAAATTCTTTCTTTTTAATTGAAGTGCAGTTGATGTATAATATTATATGTTATGGGTGTACAGTATAGTGATTGACAATTTTTAAAGGTTATACTCCATTTATAGTTGTTATAAAATATTGGCTGTATTCCTCATGTTGTACAGTATGTCCTTTTAGCTTATTTTATATGTAATAGTTCATACCTCTTAATCCTCTATCCTTTTATACCCTTCCTCCCTTCTCTCTCTCCACTGGTAACCACTAGTTTTCTTCATCTAGTTAGTCTGTTTCTTTTTTGTTATATTCACTAGTTTATTAATTTTTTAAGATTGCTTAGGTTTTTTACAATAGCTAAAAGTAATACAAAAAGTGAAGTGAAAGAAGTCACTCAGTCGTGTCCAACTCTTTGCTACCCCATGGACTGTAGCCTACTAGGCTCCTCCATCCATGGAATTTTCCAGGCAAGAGTACTGGAGTGGGTTGCCATTTGCTTCTCCAGGAGATCTTCCCGACTCAGGGATTGAACCTAGGTCCTCCCGCATTGCAAGCAGACACTTTTACCATCTGAGCCACCAGGGAAAGTTTACAAAGAATAAGGCAATTACAATTCTTGCCATTGACAAAAATGCTGTGTATAATATATATAAGTATTAAGAAGCCAGTCTTTGCATGTTTTTAGTTTTCTTTCTAAGAGCCCAGGATCATTGTTAAAGTACTCCTTATGGCAGAAACTCAGAACACCTTACATAATTTCAGTCTTAATCTGCTTTATAAAACATAGTAATCATTGAAAGTGTGTCCTAACTATATTGTGGCATTGTGCTGAAGGTGAGACTGTTAGAGAAAAGTATTTGTGGTAACATTTTGGACAGAATTCAAGAAGTGTTAAACTAAATTCTGAATCACAGAGGCTTGTTATGAGAAAGAACCAGTGAATTCTCTATTTTTTGGTTTCTTACCTCTCTACATTCAGTAATGAGGATATCCAGCCATTATAGAGAGCTAGGCCTTTTTTTATTTTATAACTTTAAACTTTCTGAGATTGTTTTGTAAGACACAAAGTTCTTGCAAGTACTGAATTAGTGACGAGATGATAAGATTTAGAGGCAAAGGTAGGACACTTTGAAATATGATTCATAAATGGAATCAGTGATATTTTCCTTTGTTTTGTCTATAGGAGGCAATTATGAAGCCCCTTGATCATAAGAATCTGGATCTAGATGTGCCATATTTTGCAGACATTGTAAGGTGAGTGACTGTTTTACTTTATATAGAAGAATTTAACATTTTACTTAATTATTGTGTGACTTTTTTTTAGTGTAATGATATCTTTTAAAACTAGAATTTTTATTCTCTGTAAATATTAAACATGAAGTTTTGCTTATTTGTCTTTTGACCTTCTTTCCTTTTCTTCTCCAGCACAACAGAAAATGTAGCCGTATATATCTGGGAAAACCTCCAGAAATTTCTTCCTGTGGGAGTTCTTTATAAAGTAAAAGTATATGAAACCGACAATAATATTGTAGTCTATAAAGGAGAATAACTCTTAGAAATTAATTTCCATCCATATTTGAAGAAGATCTTTATCCCCTTGAACAATTAAGAAGTCATCACCTTACTGTTGCACTTCCACATTGTGTTCTGGAGTCATTGTGAGTGAGTCCTGTTCTAGACTCAAATCTAATTTAAAACCAAGTTTATAATGTATTCTGAGTATCATTTAAAGAGTCTTTCATCTGTAGATTAAAATCACTTCAGCAAAATATTCTGGTGTAGAATCATTTGGAAGCAAAAGAAATCTGTGTGTTTTTTTTTTCATTATCTCATTTTTAGTATTCATTTTTTTCTTGGTATAATATAAATGGCAAAAATGTTTATAAGACTGACAGTAGGTGAAAATTATAAAAAATACCAGTGACCACAAAGTCTGAAAACAGACTACATAGTATTTCTAGTAGATTGAGCTCCCTTGATTACTTCTTTTAGGATATGCTAAACGTGTTCCACTGGAAAAGGGAATGGCAAACCACTTCAGCATTCTTGCCTTGAGAACCCTATGAACAGTATGAAAAGGCAAAAAGATATGACACAGAAAGATGAAATCCCCAGGTCGGTAGGTGCCCAATATGCTACTGGAGAAGAGCAGAGAAATAACTCCAGAAGGAATGAAGAGGCTGAGCCAAAGCAGAAACAAGACCCAGCTGTGGATGTGTCTGGTGGTGAAAGTAAAGTCTGATGCTGTAAAGAACAGTATTGCATAGGAACCTGGAATGTTAGGTCCATGAATCAAGGTAAATTAGAAGTGGTCAAACAGGAGATGGCAAGAGTGAACATCGCATTTTAGGAATCAGTGAAGTAAAATGGACTGTAGTGGGCTAATTTAATTCAGATGACCATTATATCTACAACTGTGGACAAGAATCCCTTAGAAGAAATGAATTAGCTCTCATAGTCAACAAGAGAGCCTGAAATACAGTACTTGGGTGCAATCTCAAAAATGACAAAATGATCTCTGTTTGTTTCCAAGGCAAACCATTCATATCAAAATTCATTACAATATCAGTAATCCAAGTCTACGCCCCAATCACTAATGCTGAAGAAGCTGAAGTTGAATAGTTCTATGAAGACCTATAAGGCCTTCCAAAACTAACACCAAAAAAAGATGTCCTTTTCATTATAGGGGACTGGAATGCAAAAGTAGGAGGTTACAAGATACCTGGAGTAATAGACAAGTTAGGCTTTGGAATACAAAATGAAGCAGGGCAAAGGCTAACAGAGTTTTGCCAAGAAAATGCACAGTTATAGTGAACACCCTTTTCCAACAGCACAAGAGATGAACCTACAGATAGATAGGCCCAGATGGTCAATACTGAAATTAGATTGATTATATTTTTTGCAGGTGAAGGTGGAGAAGCTCTATACAGTCAGCAAAAACAAGACTAGGAGCTGACTGTGGCTCAGATCATGAACTCCTTATTGCAGAATTCAGACTTAAAGAAAGTAGGGAAAACCACTAGGCCATTCAGGTATGACCTAAATCAAATCCCTTATGATTATACAGTGGCAGTGACAAATAAATTTGATGGATTAGATCTGATAGAGTGCCTGAAGAACTATGCACAGAGGTTCATGACGTTGTACAGGAGATGATAATCAAAACCATCCCCAAGGAGAAGGAATGAAGAAGGCAAAATGGTTGTGTGAGGAGGCCTTACAAATAGCTGAGAAAAGAAGAAAAGCAAAAGGCAAAGGAGAAAAGGTGCAAGCTTTTTCAGTGAGAATTAGCCCTGAATCATCTGGGACAATGCATTGTAAATGAATGTACAGGGACTGGTGCCAGTGCCTTTTGGTAGTGCATGGTGTTCATTGCAGATTTGCTTATTGAACCATGAACTGCTAGTGAACATATCATAGAAGGTAAATAAACTGCTTATGTATATTTGTCTGTTTTCAGACCTTATGGCTACCTGAACAATTTAAACTCAGAAGACTGAAAAATAATCACATGTATTAAACCTTGTTAAGATAATTAGTGTGAAAAGGATATGTTACTCTGTACAGCATCTCTTTACGGAAGTTTTTCCTAGCTTGTTTTGTTCTGATCACTAAATTTACCTGCTTCAAGTTGAGCTGCTTTTGTGGCATTCATCTCTGGTATCTTTCTTCATGCCAAAATCTGCAAGAATATATTTGTTTCTTCCCACAAAGAACAGTTCTCACTTGTGTTCTCATTTGTATTTTAAAACTAAGTTCCTTAAATATAGTGTTCATTTTTCTCTCCACATAGCAACTAGTACACAATGGATTCTTAGAATGTTGCTGCCTAAAAAGAGTAAAAGGACTTGTGCCATGATTAGTACACTAAAAGGATTTTCAAAGGAGTATACTTTTATTTTGGAGAGTTTAACTGCATGAGTTTTACAATAAATTTTGACAGTAATATGATGCCCACTTGATCAGATTTGAATGTCTTTTAGTTAGCACAATTTTTATGTTACTTACATATGTTTCATTTAGATTACTTGACAGGCAGGATAACAATAATTTGGTAAGGCAATTTATATTTTAATTTTTAAAAAGTCCATTCAAGGTGAACATTATTCCCATTTTACAGATGAGGAAATTGAGACTGAGTTGAGTTTTAAGCTACTTGCCTAAACTAACTCAGCAAAATAATTAGTAAACTCTTTGATGCTCAGTCTGACTCCTAAGCACAGACTTTAAAACAAAAGATAGTGTATACATTTTAATACTTTTTTGATACCACATTATGCAGATTTGATATCATGTTAAAAAAAACATTTTTTTTTTTTGTGGTAGCAGTGTCACTCCAGTTTATTGTGTTCATGAGTTGCTTCTAGAGAACATTTTTCTCCTACTTGCTTTTCTTAGGAAAGTGAGAATTCTATTTACCTACTGTTTATCAGTCTAGTAAATGAGTGAGTAGATGAGTGAATGTTCAAAGATAGGATATAGATTTTTTTTGTCTCCCTAGAACTGCTATCAGAGACCTTATCAAAGTATATTGTAATTATTGCTTTGTTGTCTAGTTGCTAAGTCATGTCCGACTCTTTGTGACCCCATACCTGTAGCCCTCCAGGCTCCTCTGTCCGTGGTATTTCCCAGGCAAAGATACTGGAGTGGGTTGCCACTTCCTTCTCCAGGGGGTCTTCCCAATCTAGGGCTCAAGCCTATGTCTCCATCTCCTGCACTGCAGGTGTGTTCTGGGAAGCTTTACTGTTTTGTTTTTTCACTACCCTGATAACTTGTTGGCAAAATTAAGCAGAATATCATAAATAGTACACAATAATTTTCATTGATTAAACGAATGGTGTTTGGTAGAAACTGCTGAAATTTTACAATATCTTATACATAGTGGACACACGGTAAATATTTTCAGAATTGAGTAACATGAAAATGTTGAGCCTTGAGTCCTAGTCTGAGTGCTGTTACCATACAGCTTTGTCCCTTTCACCTCAGAGCCTTAGTTTTCCAAAATGAATGTTAGACAGATGTTTTCTGAAGTTTCTCCTGCCTGATCTTAGATTTTATATCTCAATGATTCAAAATACCAAATGGGTATTAATTTAGAGATGGGGAAAGATTATTGTGGGGTGGTAAGGTTTGGAAAAGCTTAGTGGAGGAGGTTAGTCCTGAATGGTGCTTAAAGTGATGAGACAGGGAGGGGGAATGGTTTAGACTTGAAGAGAAAAGGGGAAAAACACTGAAAGGGTAAAATTTTGTAAGTGAGGTTACCAGTGTGGTCATGTGCTAAGTGTATTTGGTATATAGTGAATAGATTAATAAATATTTTTACAAATTTTAAATAAAATTAAAAATTTTTATTTTTAATTGGAGGAAAATTGTTTTACGATACTGCGTTGGCTTCTGCCATACGTCAACATGAATCAGCCATAGGTATACGTATATCCCCTCCCTCTTAAACCTCCCTCCCACATCCCACCTCTCTATGTTGTCACAGAACACAGAATTTGAGCTCCCTGTGTCATTCAGCAAATTCCCACTGGCTATCTAATTTTACATATAGTAATGTGTACATTTCAATGCTACTCTCAATTTGTCACACCTTCTCCTTCCCGCACTGTGTCCACAAGTCTGTTCTGTATGTATGCTTCTCCATTTCTGCCCTGTAAATAGATTCATTAGTACCATCTTTCTAGATTCCATATATATGTTTTAATATGCAATGTTTGTTTTTCTCTTTCTGACTTATTTCACTCTGTATAATAGTCTCTAGGTTCATCCACCTCATTAGAACTGACTCAGATTTGTTTCTTTTTATATTGTTCAGTTCAGTAAGTCATGTCTGACTCTTTGTGACCCCATGGACTGCAGCCCACCAGGCTTCCTTTTCCTTCAGTATCTCCTAAAGTTTGCTCAAACTCATGTCCATTGAGTTTGTGATACCATCCAACCATCTCACCCTCTGTTGCCCCCTTCTCTTCCTGCTCTCTAGCTCCTAGCATCAGGGTCTTTTCCAGTGAGTTGGTTCTTTGCATCAGATGACCAAAGCATTCCTTTTTATGGCGAAGTAATATTCCATTGTATATAGGTACCACAACTTTATCCATTCATCTGTCAATGGACATCTAGGTTGCTTCTGTTGGGAAGCCCAGTACAAAATAGCCAGTTGGAGGAAGTCCTTGCGAAAATGGCAAAGGGCCAGAAATACCCTGGCTTGGTGTGCTCGGGCAGAAAAACATCTCCTGCCTTTGGTTATGCCTGGTGCCAAGATTTAATAATAAATATTAAGGATGTTGCTTGAGAAAATGGGTTATGGGATAAGCACATGGGTCACTTAGAGCGCACTGTCCTTGAAATATTTTTACTGATTAGGTGTTAACCCCGTACATGCTCTGCTGGCTGTATAAGCTCTTTGTTCCTACTTCTATAAAAAGGCTTGACTGCAGAAATAAACTTGTCAGTCCTTGCAAGAGACTGTCTGAGTGTCCTTCTTTCAGGTTCGTTGCTTCCAAGTCCCGGGGAGAAAATCCCCAACAGCTTCCATGTCCTAGCTATTGTAAATAGTACTGCAATGAACATTGGGGTACATGTGTCTTTTTCAGTTATGGTTTCCTCAGGGTATATGCCCAGTAATGGGATTGTTGGGTCATATGGTAGTCTTATTCCTAGTTTTTTAAGGAATCTCCATACTATTCTCCATTGTGGCTTTATCAATTTGCATTCCCACCAACAGTGTAGGAGGGTTCCCTTTTCTCTATGTCCTCTTCAATATTTATTGTTTGTGAGTTTTTTGATAATGGCCATTCTGATCAGTATAAGGTGATACCTCATTGAAGTTTTGGTTTGCATTTCTCTAATAAGTGATATGAGCATCTTTTCATGTGTTTGTTAGCCATCTGTATGTCTTTTCTTGAGAGATGTCTGTTTAGGTCTTCTGCCTACCCTTTGGATTGTTTGTTTTTCTGGTATTGAGCTGCATGAGCTGCTTGTTTGTATATTTTGGAGATTAACCCTTTGACAGTTGTTTCATTTTCTATTATTTTCTCCCATTCTGAGGGTGTCTTTTCACCTTGTTTATAGTTTCCTTTGCTGTGCAAAAGCTTTTAAGTTTCATTAGGTCCAATCTGTTTATTTTTGTTTTTATTTCCATTACTCTAGGGGTTGGGTCATAGAGAATCCTGTGATTTATGTCAAAGAGTGTTCTATGTTTTCCTCTAAGATCATTATAGTTTCTGACCTTCAATTTAGGTCTTTAATCAGTTGAGTTTATTTTTGTGTATGGTGTTAGGAAATGTTCTAATCTCATTATTTTACTCATATCTGCAAAGTTTTCCCAGCACTACTTATTGAAGAGACTATCTTTTCTCTATTGTATATTCTTGCCTCCTGTGTCAAATATAAGGTGCCCATAGGTGTGTGGATTTATCTCTGGGCTTTCTATCTTGTTCCACTGGTCTGTATTTCTGTTTTTGTGTCAGTACCATGCTGTCTTCATGACTGTAGCTTTGTATCATAGTCTGAAGTCAGGAAGGTTGATTCCTCCAGCTCCATTCTTCCTTCTCAAGATTAGTTTGGCTATTTTGTGTCTTTTGTGTTTCCATACAGATTGTGAATATTTTGTTGTTGTTGTTCTAGTTCTGTGAAAAATATCATTGGTAATTTGATAGGGATTGCATTGAATCTGTAGATTGTTTTGGGTAGTATAGTCACTTGCATATTATTGATTCTTCCTATCCAAGAACATGATATATCTCTCCATCTGTTTATGTCATCTTCAAATTCTTTCATTAGTGTCTTATAGTTTTTTATATACAGCTCTTTTGTCTCCTTCAGTTCCGTTCACTTCGGTTCAGTCACTCAGTCATGTCCAACTCTTTGCGACCCCATGAATCACAGCACGCCAGGCCTCCCTGTCCATTGCCAACTCCCAGAGTTCACTCAGACTCATGTCCATGGAGTCAGTGATGCCATCCAGCCATCTCATCCTCTGTCATCCCCTTCTCCTCCTGCCCCCAATCCCTCCCAGCATCAGGGTCTTTTCCAATGAATCAACTCTTCTCATGAGGTGGCCAAAGTATTGGAGTTTCAGTTTTAGCATCAGTCCTTCCAATGAACACCCAGGACTGATCTCTTTTAGAATGGACTGGTTGGATCTCCTTGCAGTCCAAGGGACTCTCAAGAGTCTTCTCCAACACCACAGTTCAAAAGCATCAATTCTTTGGCACTCAGCTTTCTTCACAGTCCAACTCTCACATCCATATGTCTCCTTAGGTAGGATTATTCCTAAATATTTTATTTTTGTTGCAATGGTGAATGGGATTGATTCCTTAATATCTCTTTCTGGTTTTTCATTGTTAGTGTATAAAAGTACAAGGGATTTTTGTGTATCAATTTTATATCCTGTGACTTTACTATATTCATTGATTAGCTCTAGTAATTTTCTGGTGGCATCTCTAGGGTTTTCTATGTATCGTATATCATCAGCAAACAGAGTTTTACTTCTTTTCCTATCTGGATTCCTTTTATTTCTTTTTCTTTGGCTGCTGTGGCTAGGACTTCCAAAACTGCGTTAAATAATCATGTTAAGAGTGGGCATCCTTGCCTTGTTCTTGATCTTAGAGAAATGCTTTCAGTTTTTCGCAGTTGAGAATAGTGTTTGCTGTGCGCTTGTCACATATGGCCTTATGCGTACTTTCTGGAGAGTTTTTATGGATGTTGCATTTTTTTTCAAAAACTTTCTCTACTTCTATTGAGAAGATCATATGATTTTTATCTTTCAATATGTTAATATGGTGTATCACGTTGATTGATTTGCATATATTGAAGAATCCTTGCATGCCTGGGATTAAGCCCACTTGATCATGATGTACGATCCTTTTATTTATTTTTTTCAGTTTTATTTATTTATTTATTTTTACTTAACAATATTGTATTGGTTTTGCCATACATCAACATGAATCTGCTACGGGTGTATGTGTGTTCCCCATCCTGAATCCCCTTCCCACCTCCCTCCTCATCCCATCCCTCTGGGTCATCCCAGTGCACCAGCCCTGAGCACCCTGTATCATGCATCAAACCTGGGCTGGCAATATGTTTCATATATGATAATTTACATGTTTCAATGCCATTCTCCCATATCATCCTGCCCACGCCCTCTCCTACAGAGTCCAAAAGACTGTTCTATACATCTGTGTCTCTTGCTGTCTCACATACAGGGTTATCGTTACCATCTTTCTAAATTCCATGTATATGCATTAGTATACTATATTGGTGTTTTTCTTTCTGGCTTACTTCACTCTGTATAATACGCTCCAGTTTCATCCACCTCATTAGAACTGATTCAAATGTATTATTTTTAATGGCTAGTAATATTCCATTGTGTATATATACCACAGCTTTCTTATCCATTTGTCTGCTGATGGACATTTAGGTTACTTCCATGTCCTGGCTATTATAAACAGTGCTGTGATGAACATTGGGGTACACGTGTCTCTTTCAATTCTGGTTTCCTCAGTGTGTATGCCCAGCAGTGGGATTGTTGGGTCATATGGCAGTTCTAGTTCCAGTTGTTTTTTTTTTAATATAAATTTATTTATTTTAATTGGAGGCTAATTACTTTACAATATTGTATTGGTTTTGCCATACATCAACATGAATCTGCCACGGGTGTACACGTGTTCCCCATCCTGAACCCCCCTCCCACCTCCATCCCCATACCATCCCTCTGGGTCATCCCAGTGCACCAGCCCCAAGCATCCAGTATCATGCATTGAACCTGGACTGGTGATTTGTTTCATGTATGATATTATAAATGTTTCAATGCCATTCTCCCAAATCATCCCACCCTCTCCCTCTCCTACAGAGTCCAAAAGACTGTTCTATACGTCTGTGTCTCTTTTGCTGTCTTGCATACAGGGTTATCATTACCATTCATATATATATGGAATATATATAAATTCCATATATATGCATTAGTATACTGTATTGATGTTTTTCTTTCTGACTTACTTCACTCTGTATAATAGGCTCCAGTTTCATTCACCTCATTAGAACCGATTCAAATGTATTCTTTTTAATGGCTGAGTAATATTCCATTGTGTATATGTACCACAGCTTTCTTATCCATTCGTCTGCTGATGGACATCTAGTTGGCTTCCATGTCCTGGCTATTATAAACAGTGCTGAGATGAATATTGGGGTACATGTGTCTCTTTCAATTCTGGTTTCCTCAGTGTGTATGCCCAGCAGTGGGATTGCTGGGTCATAAAGCAGTTCTATTTCCAGTCTTTAAAGGAATCTCCACACTGTTCTCCATAGTGGCTGTACTAGTTTGCAGTCCCACCAACAGTGTAAGAGGATTCCCTTTTTTCCACACCCTCTCCAGCATTTATTGCTTGTAGACTTTTGGATAGCAGCCCTTCTGACTGATGTGAAATGGTACCTCATTGTGGTTTTGATTTGCATTTCTCTGATAATGAGTGACGTTGAGCATCTTTTCATGTGTTTGTTAGCCATCTGTATGTCTTCTTTGGAGAAATGTCTGTTTAGTTCTTTGGCCCACTTTTTGATCGGGTCATTTATTTTTCTGGAATTGAGCTGTAGGAGTTGCTTGTATATTTTTGAGATTATTTCTTTGTCCATTGCTTCATTTGCTATTATTTTCTCCCATTCTGAAGGTTGTCTTTTCATCTTGCTTGTAGTTTCCTTTGTTGTGCAGAAGCTTTTAATTTTAATTAGGTCTCATTTGTTTATTTATGCTTTTATTTCCAATACTCTGGGAGGTGGGTCATAGAGGATCCTGCTGTGATTTATGTCGGAGAGTGTTTTGCCTATGTTTTCCTCTAGGAGTTTTATAGTTTCTGGTCTTACATTTAGATCTTTAATCCATTTTGAGTTTATTTTTGTGTATGGTGTTAGAAAGTGTTCTAGTTTCATTCTTTTACAAGTGGTTGACCAGTTTTCCCAGCACCACTTGTTAAAGAGATTGCCTTTTCTTCATTGTATATTCTTGCCTCCTTTGTCAAAGATAAGGTGTCCATAGGTGCGTGGGTTTATCTCTGGGCTTTCTATTTTGTTCCATTGATCTATATTTCTGTCTTTGTGCCAGTACCATACTGTCTTGATGACTATGGCTTTGTAGTAGTGCCTGAAGTCAGGCAGGTTGATTCCTCCAGTTCCATTCTTCTTTCTCAAGATTGCTTTAGCTATTCAAGGTTTTTTGTATTTCCATACAAATTGTGAAATTATTTGTTCTAGATCTCTGAAAAATATTGTTGGTAGCTTGATAGGTATTGCATTGAATCTATAGATTGCTTTGAGTAGTATACTCATTTTCATTATATTGATTCTTCCAATCTATGAACATGGTATATTTCTCCATCTATTTATGTCCTCTTTGATTTCTTTCACCAGTGTTTTATAGTTTTCTATATATAGGTCTTTTGTTTCTTTAGGTAGATATATTCCTAAGTATTTTATTCCTTCCATTGCAATGGTGAATGGAATTGTTTCCTTACTTTCTCTTTGTTTTCTCATTGTTTGTGTATAGGAATGTAAGGGATTTCTGTGTGTTGATTTTATATCCTGCAACTTTACTATATTCATTGATTAGCTCTAGTAATTTTCTGGTGGAGTCTTTAGGGTTTTCTATGTAGAGAATCATGTCATCTGCAAACAGTGACAGTTTTACTTCTTCTTTTCCAATCTGGATTCCTTTTCTTTCTTTTTCTGCTCTGATTGCTGTGGCCAAAACTTCCAAAACTATGTTGAATAGTAGTGGTGAGAGTGGGCACCCTTGTCTTGTTCCTGATTTCAGGGGGAATGCTTTCAGTTTTTCACCATGGAGGATGATGTTTGCTGTGGGTTTGTCATATATAGCTTTTATTATGTTGAGGTATGTTCCTTCTATTCCTGCTTTCTGGAGGGTTTTTATCATATTGAATGTTGAATTTTGTCAAAGGCTTTCTCTGCATCTATTGAGATAATCATATGGTTTTTATCTTTCTGCGGACATTGAAGAATCCTTGCATGCCTCGGATAAAGCCCACTTGGTCATGATGTATGATCTTTTGATATGTTATTGGATTCTGTTTGCTAGAATTTTGTGAAGGATTTTTGCATCTATATTGGTCAGTGATATTGGCCTGTAGTTTTCTTTTTTTGTGGCATCTTTGTCAGGTTTGGGTATTAGGGTGATAGTGGCCTCATAGAATGCGTTTGGAAGTTTACATTCTTCTGCAATTTTCTGGAAGAGTTTGAGTAGAATAGGTGTTAGCTCTTCTCTGAGTTTTTGGTAGAATTCAGCTGTGAAGCCGTCTGGTCCTGGGCTTTTGTTTGCTGGAAGATTTCTGATTACAGTTTCAATTTCCGTGCTTGTGATGGGTCTGTTAAGATTTTCTATTTCTTCCTGGTTCAGTTTTGGAAAGTTGTACTTTTCTAAGAATTTGTCCATGTCTTCCAAGTTGCCCATTTTATTGGCATATAGTTGCTGATAGTAGTTTTTTATGATCCTTTGTATTTCTGTGTTGTCTGTTGTGATTTCTCCATTTTCATTTCTAATTTTGTTGACTTGATTCTTCTCCCTTTGTTTCTTGATGAGTCTGGCTAATGGTTTGTCAATTTTATTTATCTTTTCAAAGAACCAGCTTTTGGCTTTGTTGATTTTTGCTATGGTCTCTTTTGCTACTTTTGCATTTATTTCTGCCTTAATTTTTAACATTTCTTTCCTTCTACTAACCCTGGGGTTTTTCATTTCTTCCTTTTTTAGTTGCTTTAGGTATAGAGTTAGGTTATTTATTTGGCCTTTTTTCTTGTTTCTTGAGGTAAGCCTGTATTGCTATGAACCTTCCCCTCAGCACTGCTTTTACAGTGTGCCATAGGTTTGGGATTGTTGTGTTTTCATGTTCATTTGTTTCTGTGCATATTTTGATTTCTTTTTAGATTTCTTCTGTGGTTTGTTGGTTATTCAGCAGCGTGTTGTTCAGCCTCCATATGTTGGAATTTTTAATAGTTTTTCTCCTGTAATTCACATCTAATCTTACTGCATTGTGGTCAGAAAAGATTCTTGGAATAATTTCAGTTTTTTTGAATTTACGAAGGCTAGATTTATGGCCGAGGCTGTGATCTATCCTGGAGAAGGTTTCGTGTGCGCTTGAGAAGAAGGTGAAATTCACTGTTTTGGGGTGAAGTGTCCTATAGATATCAATTAGGTCTAACTGTATCATTTAAAGTTTGTGTTTCCTTGTTAATTTTCTGTTTAGTTGATCTATCCATAGGTGTGAATAGGGTAGTAAAGTCTCCCACTATTACTGTGTTATTGTTAATTTCCCCTTTCATACTTGTTCAGTTCAGTTCAGTTCAGTTCAGTTGCTCAGTCGTGTCCGACTCTTTGCGACCCCATGAACTGCAGCAAGCCAGGCCTCCCTGTCCATCACAAACTCCCAGAGTTCACTCAGACTCATGTCCATCAAGTCAGTGATGCCATCCAGCCATCTCATCCTCTGTCATCCCCCTTACCTCCTGCCCCCAATCCCTCCCAGCATCAGAGTCTTTTCCAATGAGTCAGCTCTTCGCATGAGGTGGCCAAAGTACTGGAGATTCAGCTTCAGCAGCATTCCCTCCAAAGAAATCCCAGGGCTGATCTCCTTCAGAATGGACTGGTTGGATCTCCTTGCAGTCCAAGGGACTCTCAAGAGTCTTCTCCAACACCACACTTCAAAAGCATCCATCCTTTGGCACTCAGCCTTGTTCACAGTCCAACTCTCACATCCATACGTGACCACTGGAAAAACCATAGCCTTGACTAGACGGACCTCCGTTGGCAAAGTAATGTCTCTGCTTTTGAATATGCTATCTAGGTTGGTCATAACTTTCCTTCCAAAGAGTAAGCGTCTTTTAATTTCATGGCTGCAGTCACCATCTGCAGTGATTTGGGAGCCCCCCAAAAATAAAGTCTGACACTGTTTCCACTGTTTCCCCATCTATTTGCCATGAAGTGATGGGACCGGATGCCATGATCTTCATTTTCTGAATGTTGAGCTTTAAGCCAACTTTTTCACTCTCCACTTTCACTTTCATCAAGATGATTTTTAGTTCCTCTTCACTTTCTGCCATTAGGGTGGTGTCATCTGCATATCTGAGGTTATTGATATTTCTCCCGGCAGTCTTGATTCCAGCTTGTGTTTCTTCCATTCCAGTGTTTCTCATGATGTACTCTGCATATAAGTTGTTAGCATTTGCCTTACATATTGCAGTGCTCCTATGTTGTGTGTGTATATATTTATAATTGTTGCACCTTCTTCTTGGATTGATCCTTTGATCATTATGTAGTGACCTTCTTTGTCTCTTTTCACAGCCTTTGTTTTAAAGTCTATTTTATCTGATATGAGTATTGCTACTCCTGCTTTATTTTGGTCTCTATTTGCATGGAATATCTTTTTCCAGCCCTTCATTTTCAGTCTGTATGTGTCCCTTGTTTTGAGGTGGATCTCTTGTAGACAACATATATAGGGATCTTGTTTTTGTATCCATTCAGCCAGTCTTTGTCTTTTGGTTGGGGCATTCAACCCATTTACATTTAAGGTAATTATTGATAAGTATGATCCCATTGCCATTTACTTTATTGTTTTGGGTTTGAGTTTATACACCCTTTCTGTATTTCCTGTCTAAAGAATATCCTTTAGTATTTGTTGGAGAGCTGGTTTGGTGGTGCTGAATTCTCTCAGCTTTTGCTTGTCTGTAAAGCTTTTGATTTCTCCTTCATATTTGAATGAGATCCTTGCTGGGTACAGTAATCTGGGCTGTAGGTTTTTCTCATTCATCACTTTAAGTATGTCCTGCCATTCCCTTCTGGCCTGAAAAGTTTCTATTGAAAGATCAGCTGTTATCTTTATGGGAATCCCTTTGTGTGTTATTTGTTGTTTTTCCCTTGCTGCTTTTAATTTGTTCTTTGTGTTTGATCTTTGTTAATTTGATTAATATGTGTCTTGGGGTGTTTTGCCTTGGGTTTATCCTGTTTGGGACTCTCTGGGTTTCTTGGACTTGGTGATTATTTCCTTCCCCATTTTAGGTAAATTTTCAACTATTATCTCCTCAAGTATTTTCTCATGGTCTTTCTTTTTGTCTTCTTCTTCTGGGACTCCTCTATTATTCGAATGCTGGGGTGTTTAACAGTGTCCTAGGGGTCTCTGAGGTTGTCCTCATTCTTTTTTTCTTTTTTCCTCTCTGTTTCATTTATCTACCATTTAATCTTCTACCTCACTTATCCTATCTTGTGCTTCCATTAGTCTACTGTTGGTTCCCTCCAGAGTGTTTTCAATCTCATTTATTGAATTATTCATTATATATTGACTCTTTTTTATTTCTTCCAAGTCCTTGTTAAACCTTTCTTGCATCATCTCAATCCTTGTCTCCAGGCTATTTATCTGTAACTCCAATTTGTTTTTAAGATTTTGGATCATTTCACTATCATTATTCAGAATTCTTTATCAGGTAGATTCCCTATCTCTTCCTCTTTTGTTTGGTTTGGTGGGCATTTATCCTGTTCCTTTACCTGCTGAGTATTTCTCTGCCTTTTCATCTTGTTTATATTGCTGTGTTTGAGGTGGCCTTTCCATATTCTGGCAGTTTGTGGTTCCTCTTTATTGTGGAGGTTCCTTGCTGTGGGTGGGGCTGGACAGGCGATTTGTCAAGGTTTCCTGGTTAGGGAAGCTTGTGTCTGTGTTCTCGTGGGTGGAGCTCGATTTCTTCTCTCTGGAGTGCTATGAAGTGTTCAGTAGTGAGTTTTGAAATGTCAGTGGGTTTGGTGTGACTTTGGGCAGACTGTATATTGAAGCTCAGGGCTGTGTTCCTGTGTTGCTGGAGAATTTGCGCGGTATGTCTTGTTCCAGAACTTGTTGGCTCTTGGGTGGTACTTGGTTTCAGTGTAGGTATGGAGGCTTTTCATGAGCTCTTATCGATTAATGTTCCCTGGAGTCAGGAGTTCTCTGGTGTTCTCAGGATTTAGACTTAATCCTCCTGCTTCTGGTTTTCAGTCTTATTCTTACAGTAGCCTCAAGACTTCTCCATCTATACAGCACTGATGATAAAACATCTAGGTTAATGACGGAAAGTTTCTCCACAGCGAGGGACACCCAGAGAGGTTCACAGAGTTACATGGAGAAGAGTAGAGGGAGGAGGGAAATAGAGGTGACCAGGAGGAGAAGAGGGGGGATCAAAAGGGGAGAGAGCAAGCTAGCTAGTAATCACTTCCCTATGTGCTCTCCACACTTTGCATCCCTCAGAGATGTTCACAGAGTTACACAGAGAAGAGAAGAGGAGGAAGGAGACAGAGGTGGCCAGGAGGATTAAGAGGGGAATCAAAAGGAGAGAGACAGATCCAGCCAGTAATCAGTTCCCTAAGTGTTCTCCACAGTCTGGAACACACAAAGAGATTCATAGATTTGGGTAGAGAAGAAAAGGGGGTAGGGGGAGATAGAGGCGACCTGGTAGAGAAAAAGGAGAGTCAAAAGGGGCAGAGACCAATCAGGCCAGTGATCTCACTCCCAAGTAAAAATGGGTACTGAAGATTGGGTTCTTAAAGGTACAAAGTTGATAACAAATACCAAAAAGCAAAGATTAAAAATCTAGAGTAGATGTTAGATTCTCAAAAATACAATATTAAAAAAAAAAACAACTAAGTCTCACAAATTTTAAAATATATATATATATATATATATATATATATATATATGAAGTTTGCTTTAAAAATAGGGTCTTTTTTTTTTTTGCAAGTTAATAGTAGGTTATAAAAATGAAAATTAAAGGAGTAATAGAGGACTTAATTTTTTTTTTTAATTTAAAAAATGATAATAGTAAAAATATATCTAGGACTTTCTCTGGATCTGTTGCAGACAGTGTGAGGTCAGTTCATTTACAGATAGTTCTTGATCTGGCTTGTACATCTCAGGATCTATAGGCCCCTTCCTATGTAGTCGGTACTAACTACAGGGTTTTCATCTGTTGCACCTGTCACTTCCAAAGCGGTTCCCTCTTGTTTATCTTAGCTCCTTCTGTTTGCTGGTCTCTTCAGTGTCTAATTTCTGCCCTGACACAAGGGGGCAATGGTCGTCACTTTTTAAGGCTCACTTGTTCAGTCGTGCTGTGGGGAGGGACTGCAAACAAATATCACTGGCGTGTGTGAGGAGTGCTCACAGTGTTTCAGCCACAATGGGTTTGCCCCCGCTCACGGTGTGTGTGCTTTCATGGTCTATACTTCTCAGGCTCTAGGTTGCTCTGCTGGGAATTGTTTGAGGCGGGCCCTGGGTTGTATGCACTTCCCAGGTCTAAGTCGCTCAGGTTCAGGTTCTCAGGTACTCCACAAAGGCACAGACTCGGTTGGGCCTGCATTTTGTGCCTGTCCCAGGTCGGAGCACAGTTGCCCACAGTTGAAGTCTGCGACTGATTGCCTCCCCCATCCAAGCTGCTCGGTTTTCTGGGTGTACAACAGACACGCCTTCTCAGGTGTGCCTGTGTCTCTTCTGGGGAGCTGATCTCTGGCTGCGACCCTTCCGGATGTTGACCATCCAGAATCCCAAGAAGTCTTGGTTAGCAACAAAGTCTGCTTGCAGTTTGGTGTAGGATGCCTCTCTGGGGCTGTGATTTCCCCCTTCTGGCTCTGGCTTCCCTCGCCTGCCTGTCTCCAGCAGGGGATGGGCTGGTCTGCAGCCGGGTAGCTCTGCTCAGCCCTTTGTTCTGTGAGCAGGCCTGGTGGTGTCTTAGGTTAGGGCTTCTCCCGGGATAGCTATCCCACAGTCTGGGTTGCTATCTCAAGCTAGTTCCCTCAGATTGCCCTCGGGGCATTCAGGCCCAGTCCTTACCCTAAGCAGTGCAGCCCACGCCTCCCTGTCCTGCCCCTGCTTGCTAGTGGGGGATGTGAGCGTCTGGGCTGCTGCTCTGCTGGGAGTTGCTGTTAGGCACGTAATCTGTGGGTTTTAATTATTTATTTTTTCCTCCCGGTTATTTTGCCCTCTGAGATTCCAAAGCTTGCCACAGACCTGCTGGAGAGAGTGTTTCCTGGTGTTTGGAAATTTCTCTCTTTTTTAAGACTCCCTTCCCGGGGCGGATCTCTGTTCCTAGCTCTTTTGTCTCTCTTTTTATCTTTTATATTTTGTCCTACCTCCTTTTGAAGACAATGGGCTGCCTTTCTGGGTGCCTGATGTCCTCTGCCAGCATTCAGAAGTTGTTTTGTGGAATTTGCTTGGTGTTCAAATGTTCTTTTGATGAATTTGTGGGGAAGAAAGTGGTCTCCCCATCCTAGTCCTCAGCCATCTTAGGACTGCCTCTGTATGATCCTTTTAATGTGTAGTTGGATTCTGTTTTCTAGAATTTTTTTGAAGATTTTCGCATCTGTATTCATCAGTGATGCTGCTGCTAAGTCGCTTCAGTCGTGTTTGACTCTGTGTGACCCCGCTGTGACGGCAGCCCACCAGGCTCCTCTGTCCCTGGAATTCTCCAGGCAAGAATACTGGAGTAGGTTGCCATTTCCTTCTCCAATGCATGCATGCATGCGAAGTTGCTTCAGTCGTGTTCGACTCTGTGCAACCCCGTGGACAGCAGCCCACCAGGCTCCTCTGTCCACAGGATTCTCCAGGCAAGAATACTGGAGTAGGTTGCCATTTCCTTCTCCATCAGTGATATTGGTGTGTAATTTTATTTTTTTTGTGGCATCTTTGTCTGGATTTGGTATCAGGGTGATGGTAGCCACATAGAATGCATTTGGGAGTTTTCCTTCCCCTGCACTTTTCTGAAAGAGTTTGAGTAAGGTAGGTGTTAGCTCTCCTCTAAACTTTTGGTAAAATTTGCCTGTGAAGCCATCTGGCCCTGGGCTTTTGTTTGTTGGGAGATTTTTTACCGCAGTTTTGATTACTGTGCTTGTGATTGGTTTGTTCATTTACTTTATTGTTTTCAACTTGTTTTTGTAGGCCTTTTTGTTCTCTTGCATTTCTTGTCTAGAGAATTTCCTTTAGTATTTTTTGTAAAGCTGGTTTAGTAGTGCTGGATTCTTTTTAGCTTTGCTTGCCTGTAAAGCTTTTAATTTTTCCTTTCAATTTGAATGAGAATGTTGCTGGATGGAGTAATCTTGGTTGTGGGTTTTTTCCTTTGTCCTTTAAATTATATCCTGTGAAGGGTGGTCCTAAGATGGCAGAGGAATAGAATAAGGAGACCACTTTCTTTCCTAAAAATTCATCAAAAGAACATTTGAATGCTGAGCAAATTCCACGAAACAACTTCTGAATGCTGGCAGAGGACATCAGGCACCCAGAAAGGCAGCCTATTGTTTTCTAAAGGAGGTAGGACAAAATATAAAAGATAAAAAGAGAGACAAAGGAGGTAGGGATGGATATCCGTCCTGCAAAGGGAGTCTTAAAAAAGGTTTCCAAACACCAGGAATCAATCTCACCAGCAGGTCTGTGGCAAGTCTTGGAATCTCAGAGGGCAACATAACCAGGAGGAAAAGTAAATAAATAAATAAATAAGTCTCACAGATTATGTGCCTTCTCAAAGCGGAGAAGCAGCCTAGATGCTCGCATCCGCCACTAGCAAGTAGGGGCTGGATGGGGAGGCGCAGGCTTCGTTGCTTAGGACGACTGGGCCTGAATGCCTTGAGGGCAGTCTGAGGGAACTAACCTGAAATAGCAACCCAGACTGTGGGATAGCCAGAGAGACAGAGAAAAAGAGAGAACTATCCCGTGAAAATCCCTAACCTAAGACACTGCCAGGCCCGCTCACAGAACAAAGGACTGAGCAGAGCTAGCTGACTGTGGACAGGCCCATCCCTCGCTGGAGACAGGCAGGCGGGGGCAGCCAGAGCCGGAAGAGGGCAATCGTGGTCCCAGAGAGGCATCCTCTACCAAACTGCAAGCAGGCTTCGTTGCTAACCAAGACTTCTTGGGATTCTTGATGGTTGACATCCACCGGGAGGGTTGCAGTGTTTCAGCTGCACTGGGTTTGCCCCCACTCACGGTGTGTGTGCTTTCATGGTCTACATTTCTCAGGCTCTAGGTTGCTCTGCTGGGAACTGTCCGAGGTGGGCCCTGGGTTGTATGCACTTCCCAGGTCTAAGTCACTCAGGTTCAGGTTCTCAGGTATCACACAAGCTGATGGAGTCACACACCAGCTTGATTGGAGGGGTGGGGTGGGCAGCGAGTCTGCCTGGCTGCCTGAGCACAGTGAGGGAACCTGGGTCGAAGGACACTCAGCACCACGTGGGAGGAATGCTGGTCAGATTCCCTTGCTATTCAAAGTGGTTTCAGGGCCAGCAGCATCTCCTGGAAGACTGTTAGAAATACAGAACCCCAGACCACCTGAATCAGAATCCCACACTGAACAATATTCACAGGTGATTCTTATGTACATTCGAGTTTGAGAGCCACTGCCTCAGAAGGTGGCTAGACCCTAGTCACTAAACTAGGGAAAACACAGAGCAGTTATTCTCAAGCTAGGCTGGATAATGAATCATCTGGAGAACTTTAAAAAATCTCAACGGCCAAGGCCAACCCCAGATCACTTATATCAGAATTGGGTATCAGTGTTTTAAAACTCCCCAATGGGTAGTTAGTGATTGATAAGAGGAAAACCTCTGGAATGAGGTTCAAATTCCTTATGATTATACAGTGGAAGTGAGAAATAATTTAAGGGACTAGATCTGATAGAGTGCCTGATGAACTATGGATGGAGGAATGAACATGAAAACACAACAACCCCAAACCTATGGCACACTGTAAAAGCAGTGCTAAGGGGAAGGTTCATAGCAATACAGGCTTACCTCAAGAAACAAGTTCAGTTCAGTCACTCAGTCATGTCCGACTGTGACCCCATGAATTGCAGCACGCCAGGCCTCCCTGTCCATCACCAACTCCCGGAATTCACTCAAACTCACATCCATCGAGTCGGTGATGCCATCCAGCCATCTCATCCTCTGTCGTCCCCTTCTCCTCCTGCCCCCAATCCCTCGCAACATCAGAGTCATTTCCAATGAGTGAACTCTTCACATGAGGCACCAAAGTACTGGAGTTTCAGCTTTAGCATCATTCCTTCCAAAGAAATCCCAGGACTGATCTGCTTCAGAATGGACTGATTGGATCTTGCAGTCCAAGGGACTCTCAAGAGTCTTCTCCAACACCACAGTTCAAAAGCATCAATTCTTCGGTGCTCAGCTTTCTTCACAGTCCAACTCTCACATCCATACATGACCACTGGAAAAACCATAGCCTTGACTAGACGGGCCTTTGTTGGCAAAGTAATGTCTCTGCTTTTGAATATGCTATCTAGGTTGGTCAAACTTCCCTTCCAAGGAGTAAGCGTCTTTTAATTTCATGGGTGCAATCACCATCTGCAATGATTTTGGAGCTCAAAAAAATAAACTGTTTCCACTGTTTCCCCATCTATTTCCCAGGAAGTGATGGAACCAGATGCCATGATCTTCGTTTTCTGAATGTTGAGCTTTAAGCCAACTTTTTCACTCTCCTCTTTCACTTTCACCAAGAGGTTTTTTAGTTCCTCTTCACTTTCTGCCATAAGGGTGGTGTCATCTGCATATCTGAGGTTATTGATATTTCTTCTCCCAGCAATCTTGATTCCAGCTTGTGCTTCTCCCAGCCCAGCGTTTCTCATGATGTATTCTGCATATAATTAAATAAGCAGGGTGACAATATACAGCCTTGACGTACTCCTTTCCCAATTTGGAACCAGTCTGTTGTTCCATGTCCAGTTCTAACTGTTGCTTCCTGACCTGCATATAGGTTTCTCAAGAGCCAGTCAGGTGGTCTGGTATTCCCATCTCTTTCAGAATTTTCCACAGTTTATTGTGATCCACACAGTCAAAGGCTTTGGCATAGTCAATAAAGCAGAAATAGATGTTTTTCTGGAACTCTCTTGCTTTTTCCATGATGCAGCAGATGTTGGCAATTTGATCTCTGGTTCCTCTGCCTTTCCTAAAACCAGCCTGACATCTGGAAGTTCACAGTTCATGTATTGCTGAAGCCTGGCTTGGAGAATTTTGAGCATTACTTTACTAGCATGTGAGATGAGTGCAATTGTACGGTAGTTTGAGCCTTCTTTTAGATTGCCTTTCTTTGGGATTGGAATGAAAACTGACCTTTTCCAGTCCTGTGGCCACTGCTAAGTTTTCCAAATTTGCTAGCATATAGAGTGCAGCACTTTCACAGCATCATCTTTCAGGATTTGAAATAGCCCAACTGGAATTCCATCACCTCCACTAGCTTTGTTTGTAGTGATGCTTTCTAAGGCCCACTTGACTTTACATTCCAGGATGTCTGGCTCTATGTCAGTGATCACACCATGGTGGTTATCTGGGTCGTGAAGATCTCTTTTGTACAGTTCTTCTGTGTGTTCTTGCCACCTCTTCTTAATATCTTCTGCTTCTTTTAGGTCCGTACCATTTCTGTCCTTTATCGAGCCCATCTTTGCATGAAATGTTCCCTTGGTATCTCTAATTTTCTTGAAGAGATCGCTAGTCTTTCCCATTCTGTTGTTTTCCTCTATTTCTTTGCATTGATCACTGAGGAAGGCTTTCTTATCTCTCCTTGCTATTCTTTGGAACTCTGCATTCAGATGCTTATATCTTTCCTTTTCTCCTTTGCTTTTCGCTTCTCTTCTTTTCACAGCTATATTTGTAAGGCCTCCCCAGACAACCATTTTGCTTTTTTGCATTTCTTTTCCACGGAGATGGTCTTGATCCCTGTCTCCTGTACAATGTCATGAACCTCTGTCCATAGTTCATCAGTCACTCTATCTATCATATCTAGTCCCTTAAATCTATTTCTCACTTCCACTGTATAATCATAAGGGATTTGATTTAGGTCATACCTGAATGGTCTAGTGGTTTTCCCTACTTTCTTCAATTTCAGTCTGAATTTGGCAATAAGGAGTTCATGACCAGAGCCACAGTCAGCTCCTGGTCTTGTTTTTGCTGACTGTATAGAGCTTCTCCATGTTTGGCTGCAAAGAATATAATCAATCTGATTTCGGTGTTGACCATCTGGTGATGTCCATGTGTAGTCTTCTCTTGTGTTGTTGGAAGAGGGTGTTTGCTATGATCAGTGCATTCTCTTGGCAAAATTCTATTAGCCTTTTCCCTGCTTTATTTCATATACCAAGGCCAAATTTGCGTGTTACTCCAGGTGTTTCTTGACTTCCTACTTTTGCATTCCAGTCCCCTATAATGAAAAGGACATCTTTTTTGGGTGTTAGTTCTAAAAGGTCTTGTAGGTCTTCTTATAAGCATTCAACTTCAGCTTCTTCAGTGTTACTGGTTGGGGCAAAGACTTGGATTACTGTGATATTGAATGGTTTGCCTTGGAAACGAACAGAGATCATTCTGTCGTTTTTGAGACTGCATCCAAGTACTGAATTTTGGAGTCTTTTGTTGACCATCATGGCTACTCCATTTCTTCTAAGGGATTCTTGCCCACAATAGTAGATATAATGGTCATCTGAGTTAAATTCACCCATTCCAGTCCATTTTAGTTTGCTGATTCCTAGAATGTCGATGTTCACTCTTGCCGTCTCCTGTTTGACCACTTCCAATTTGCCTTGATTCATGGACCTAAAATTCCAGGTTCCTATGCAATATTGCTTTTTACAGCATTGGACCTTACTTCTATCACCAGTCACATTCACAGCTGGGTGTTGTTTTTGCTTTGGCTCCATCCCTTCATTCTTTCTGGAGTTATTTCTCCACTGATCTCCAGTAGCCTATTGGGCATCTACCGACCTGGGGAGTTCCTCTTTCAGTATCCTATCATTTTGCCTTTTGATATGGTTCATGGGGTTCTCAAGGCAAGAATACTGAAGTGGTTTGCCATTCCCTTCTCCAGTGGACCACATTCTGTCAGACCTCTCCACCATGACCCGCCCGTCTTGGGTGGCCCCACAGGGCATGGCTTACTTTCATTGAGTTAGACAAGGCTGTGGTCCATGTGATTAGATTGACTAGTTTTCTGTGATTATGGTTTCAGTGTGTCTGCCTTCTGATGCCTCTCGCAACACCTACTGTCTTACTTGGGTTTCTCTTACCTTAGACATGGGGTATCTCTTCATGGCTGCTCCAGCAAAGTGCAGCTGTTGCTCTTTACCTTGGACGAGGGGTATCTCCTCAGTGCCGCCCCTCCTGACCTTGAACGTGGAGTAGCTCCTCTCGGCCCTCCTGCACCCAGGCAGCCACCTCTCCTTAGACGTGGGGTTGCTCCTCCCGGCCGCTACTCCTGGCCTCGGGTGTGGGGTAGTTCCTCCCAGCTGCCACCCTAAAAAAAGCCAAATAAATAACCTAACTCTACACATAAAGCAACTAGAAAAGGAAGAAATGAAGAACCCCAGGGTTAGTAGAAGGAAAGAAATCTTAAAAATTAAGGCAGAAATAAATGCAAAAGTAACAAAAGAGACCATAGCAAAAATCAACAAAGCTTAAAGCTGGGTCTTTGAGAAGATAAATAAAATTGACAAACCATTAGCCAGACTCATCAAGAAACAAAGGGAGAAGAATCAAGTCAACAAAATTAGAAATGAAAATGGAGAAATCACAACAGACAACACAGAAATACAAAGGATCATAAAAAACTACTATCAGCAACTATATGCCAATAAAATGGGCAACTTGGAAGACATGGACAAATTCTTAGAAAAGTACAACTTTCCAAAACTGAACCAGGAAGAAATAGAAAATCTTAACAGACCCATCACAAGCACGGAAATTGAAACTGTAATCAGAAATCTTCCAGCAAACAAAAGCCCAGGATCAGACGGCTTCACAGCTGAATTCTATCAAAAACTCAGAGAAGAGCTAACACCTATCCTACTCAAACTCCTCCAGAAAATTGCAGAGGAAGGTAAACTGCCAAACGCATTCTATGGGTCCACCATCACCCTAATACCAAAACCTGACAAAGATGCCACAAAAAAAGAAAACTACAGGCCAATATCACTGATGAATATAGATGCAAAAATCCTTCACAAAATTCTAGGAAACAGAATCCAACAACATATTCAAAAGATCATACATCATGACCAAGTGGGCTTTATCCCAGGCATGCAAGGATTCTTCAATATCCGCAAATCAATCAATGTAATACACCACATTAACAAATTGAAAGATAAACCATACGATTATCTCAATAGATGCAGAGAAAGCCTTTGACAAAATTCAACATCCATTTATGATAAAAAGCTTCCAGAAAGCAGGAATAGAAGGAACATAACTCAACATAGTAAAAGCTATATATGACAAACCCACAGCAAACATCATCCTCCATGGTGAAAAACTGAAAGCATTTCCCCTGAAGTCAGGAACAGGACAAGGGTGCCCACTCTCACCACTACTATTCAACATCGTTTTGGAAGTTTTGGCCACAGCAATCAGAGCAGAAAAAGAAAGAAAAGGAATCCAAATTGGAAAAGAAGACGTAAAACTCTCACCGTTTGCAGATGACATGATCCTCTATATAGAAAACCCTAAAGACTCCACCAGAAAATTACTAGAGCTAATCAATGAATACAGTAAAGTTGTAGGATATAAAATTAACACACAGAAATCCCTTGCATTCCTATACACTAACAATGAGAAAACAGAAAGATAAATTAAGGAAACAATTCCATTCACCATTGCAATGAAAAGAATTAAATACTTAGGAATATATCTACCTAAAGAAACAAAAGACCTGTATATAGAAAACTATAAAACACTGGTGAAAGAAATCAAAGAGGACACAGATGGAGAAATATACCGTGTTCATGGATTGGAAGAATCAACATAGTGAAAATGAATATACTACCCAAAGCAATCTATAGATTCAATGCAATCCCTATGAAGCTAGCAATGGTATTTTTCCCAGAACTAGAACAAATAATTTCACAATTTGTATGGAAATACAAAAAACCTCAAATAGCCAAAGCAATCTTGAGAAAGAAGAATGGAACTGGAGGAATCAACCTGCCTGACTTTAGGCTGTACTACAAAGCCACAGTCATCAAGACAGTATGGTACTGGCACAAAGACAGAAATATAGATCAATGGAACAAAATAGAAAGCCCAGAGATAAACCCACGCACCTATGGACACCTTATCTTTGACAAAGGAGGCAAGAATATACAATGAAGAAAAGGCAATCTCTTTAACAAGTGGTGCTGGGAAAACTGGTCAACCACTTGTAAAAGAATGAAACTAGAACACTTTCTAACACCATACACAAAAATAAACTCAAAATGGATTAAAGATCTAAATGTAAGACCAGAAACTATAAAACTCCTAGAGGAAAACATAGGCAAAACACTCTCCGACATAAATCACAGCAGGATCCTCTATGACCCACCTCCCAGAGTATTGGAAATAAAAGCATAAATAAACAAATGAGACCTAATTAAAATTAAAAGGTTTTGCACAGGAAAGGAAACTATAAGTAAGGTGAAAAGACAGCCTTCAGAATGGGAGAAAATAATAGCAAATGAAGCAATGGACAAAGAAATAATCTCAAAAATATACAAGCAACTCCTGCAGCTCAATTCCAGAAAAATAAATGACCCAATCAAAAAGTGGGCCAAAGAACTAAACAGACATTTCTCCAAAGAAGACATACAGATGGCTAACAAACACATGAAAAGATGCTCAACATCACTCATTATCAGAGAAATGCAAATCAAAACCACAATGAGGTACCATTTCATGCCAGTCAGAATGGCTGTGATCCAAAAGTCTACAAGCAATACATGCTGGAGAGGGCGTGGAGAAAAGGGAATCCTCTTACACTGTTGGTGGGAATGCAAACTAGTACAGCTACTATGGAGAACAGTGTGGAGATTCCTTAAAAAACTGGAAATAGAACTGCCATTTGACCCAGTAATCCTGCTGCTGGGCATACACACTGAGGAAACCAGAATCAAAAGAGATACATGTACCCCAGTATTCATCTCAGCACTGTTTATAATAGCCAGGACATGGAAGCAACCTATATGTCCATCAGCAGATGAATGGATAAGAAAGCTGTGATACATATACACAATGGAATATTACTCAGCCATTAAAAAGAATACATTTGAATTACTTCTAGTGAGATGGATTGTGGTCTTCTTTACAGACCGAGGCCTGGTGGACCATAATTGACGAAAAGAAAGAGGGAAAAGGAGAGAGAGAGAGCAGTATCTCTTGGGTTACGTGGAAAACCAATAAAGCCCATGCACAGGAGTTTTACTGCTCACGAACATACAGGGCATCCTCTCAAGGAGGTCTTGAAAGCCTGGGTGAGAAAGTGAGTTCGGCAGGCTTCCACGCTCTGAAGAGAATGAGACAGAAAGAAGGACGTGGGGGACCTAGGTCTCTAGTGGTGCAACGGTATTTTATTAGCAGAAATGTGGGCTTATGTATCTTTAGTAAAATGATTCCTCAGCTATTACAAAGAATGAAATTCCATCAGTTGCAACAAAATGGATAGTCTAATACATGCAATGTCACTGAAGGAGGTTAGTGAAAGGAATCCAAGCAGGTACCCTTTCCCATGATCTCAGTCCTGAGAACTGCGTGCAGCTCTACTTGTTCCTGGAATAGGAACTGATAAGGAACAGAGAATCCTTGAGAAATGGCAGACAAAGGAAGAAAAGTGCAACATAATTGGATTCCTTAGTGTTGAACATTCCTTGACAATTACCCCTTTTAATTTTTTCATAATTGGGGGTGACTGTAGATACTTTAGTGAAAAAGGTCTTGACCAAATGAGTTTGTTTAGTTTGAACAATTTTAGTTGAAAGGTATGGTATACTGAAAATATAACCACCAGGATAATTATCAGTGTTACAGCTCCAGATCCAATATTATGTATGCCAGCAAATTTGGGAAACTCAGCAGTGGCCACAGGACTGGAAAAGGTCAGTTTTCATCCCAATCCCAAAGAAAGGCAATGCCAAAGAATGCTCAAACTACCATACAACTGCACTCATCTCACATGCTAGTAAAGTATGCTCAAAATTCTCCAAGCCAGGCTTCAGCAATACGTGAGCTGTGAACTTCCTGATGTTCAAGCTGGTTTTAGAAAGGGCAGAGGAACCAGAGATCAAATTGCCAACAACTGCTGCATCATGGAAAAAGCAAGAGAGTTCCAGAAAAACATCTATTTCTGCTTTATTGACTATGCCAAAGCCTTTGACTGTGTGGATCACAATAAACTGTGGAAAATTCTGAAAGAGATGGGAATACCAGACCACCTGACTGGCTCTTGAGAAACCTATATGCAGGTCAGGAAGCAACAGTTAGAACTGGACATGGAACAACTGACTGGTTCCAAATAGGAAAAGGAATATGTCAAGGCTGTATATTGTCACCCTGCTTATTTAACTTATATGCAGAGTACATCATGAGAAACGCTGGACTGGAAGAAACACAAGCTGGAATCAAGATTGCTGGGAGAAATATCAATCACCTCAGATATGCAGATGACACCACCCTTATGGCAGAAAGTGAAGAGGAACTCAAGAGCCTCTTGATGAAAGTGAAAGAGGAGAGTGAAAAAGTTGGCTTAAAGCTCAACATTCAGAAAACGAAGATCATGGCATCTGGCCCCATCACTTCCTGGGAAATAGATGGGGAAACAGTCGACACAGTGTCAGACTTGATTTTTTGGGGGGCTTCAAAATCACTGCAGATGGTGACTGCAGTCATGAAATTAAAAGACGCTTACTCCTTGGAAGGAAAGTTATGTCCAACCCAGATAGCATATTGAAAAGCAGAGACATTACTTTGCCAACAAAGGTCCATCTAGTCAAGGCTATGGTTTTTCCTGTGGTCATGTATGGATGTGAGAGTTGGACTGTGAAGAAGGCTGAGCGCCAAAGAATTTATGCTTTTAAACTGTGGTGTTGGAGAAGACTCCTGAGAGTCCCTTGGACTGCAAGGAGATCCAACCAGTCCATTCTGAAGGAGATCAGCCCTGGGATTTCTTTGGAAGGAATGATGTTAAAGCTGAAACTCCAGTACTTTGGCCACCTCATATGAAGAGTTGACTCATTGGAAAAGACCCTGATGCTGGGAAAGATTGGGGGCAGGAGGAGAAGGGGATGACAGAGGATGAGATGGCTGGATGGCATCACTGACTCGATGGACGTGAGTCTGGGTGAACTCCGGGAGTTGGTGATGGACAGGGAGGCTTGGCGCACTGCGATTCATGGGATCACAAAGAGTCGGACACGACTGAGTGACTGAACTGAACTGAACTGAACTGATAATGTTTTGAAACCATCTTTGAGGATCTATCCCAGATAATTTATCAGCTAGCTGTTCAGCTAAGGTTTTCAGATAGTTGGAAGAAGGTAAACTCTTAGAGAAGGCTGATTGTACATTTAAGGAAGCATTATAATGTAAGTCTTGCAAATGAAATTTGATTTGTTCCCAATTATAGGCACTATAGTTGAACTGAACAGGGGTAATATAAAATTGAGTAGAATTCCAATCACATTTTAGCAAAGCCTGTTTTTAAAAATCTATTAATTGATCTCCAACCCATTGGATGGCTATTTTTATTTCCTGTATTTTATCTAGAACTTTCTCATTTATCTGAGCCTGAGTGGTCCACATAGTATGAGCATCTTTGGTCCAATTTTGGATAAAATTTTGTATTTGAATTGAGGTTTGTAGAGCAGTGCTGGCAACAGCAGCAGTGGTGTAAATGGCGATTAATCCCACAATCCTAAGAATTTGACATCCAATGAATTGTTTAGATCGCTGAAGTAATTTAGTAAGTAACCGGGAGGCAAGTCCTGCCAGGGGACTCTCTTCTCAGCGTCGTTGAAGATATATTGGCAGTCATAGACTATATCGATATCGAAGAATCAAAAGGGATTTGTTTTTCAAAGAAAAGGGGAATTAAGACAGGTATACAGTTTGCAATCTATATAAGTCTCAGAACATAAAGTCTTATTAAATCACAAGTTCCCTATAGCTATAACAAAAGGAAAGGGAACACAAGCTTGTATGTAATATGAATGATTATAATGAAAGGAATAATGACTAGAACCATGACTGGTCTCTGTGAAATATCCAGTCCAAGTTACAAGTTCTTTGGTGTTCATGGCAAATTTCCAAATGTCCCATTGTTCAGGTCCAATCCATTTATTGAGGACAATTCGAGGGCGAGGAGGTGACATTCCATCATCAAGCCAGCCAAGAAGTCCTTTGTCATGGTAATGTTCCATCATAGTACTGATAGTCTTCCATATTACTTGAGTAGTATAATCACATACAGTACTATTAATATCATCTGAACAGTCAGATAACCATATACCATGGGGTCCCCAATCGACAATGGTATAATTGGCCACAAACATTAATTTTCCTGATTTGGCTTGACATCTGTCTCAACGAACAGGAATATATTTAAAATTCTTATAAATAAACCCTTTGCATAATGTTTCTTGTCCTTTTCCTAGAGTTTTAGTAGTGTTGATATGGTTCTCATAAAAAGAAAGGGCAGTAAATAATCCAAGCAATGTCCAAAAGTCTTATTTGGAGACAGGATGAAGGCCCAAGTTTGTTGGCTAATGTTTATGCATAATTCTGCTGGGCCCATGCATAAAGGGAAGATTTCATAACCCAGAGAAATATTAATTAGTCTCCCTTCTTCCTCAGGGCATTAGGGGCCCTCCAGGCTCTAAGGAGGAGGCATATGTAGTGAGTCATTAGTGGATATGACTGGTCTTATGTCTGTCCGTATTATAATCTGCAATAAAAGGGGGGTTAGGTATATAAGCCCAATAAGTATAATTAATCAAGTCAGCCTGAGAGGGGGAAGCAAAAGCAAGCAGAGCAAGCATAGCGACAAAAATATTCTCTGGATTCCGAGGCATTTCCTGTTGAGAAACCAGATTTTCAGCTTGATTAATAAGAGTTTTTAATCTGTCCCCAAGTAGGGAGATCATGAGGTTGATGACGTCGAGCGTGGCTTTATTTGGAAATCTCTAAAGCTGCCATGGCTTGTAATGGAACTTCCTCTTTCCAGGAATTTCACCTTTTCCTCTCTATCTTGAATGCCAGTGGTTCCCCGGGCGGGGGGCACGGATCTTCCAAAGAAGGAGCCAACTGACTCCGTAGGATCCATCTGGAGAAATGCAAGTATACCCCCTTCCCTGTAAGATTAGTTTCCTAGACTTCCATTGTTTGGTTAGCCCATTTTGATACCAAATGGGCAGAGGAAGAGAGGCATCCTGTGATCCCTCGAAATGTTCTGCTCTTGTTAAGATATTTCCTTGTGGCAAATTAAAAAAAATTAAAACAAATAAAGCTGTATTAACAACAGTTATAGGTTTCAGTTCAGTTCAGTTCAGTCGCTCAGTCGTGTCCAACTCTTTGCAACCCCATGAATCACAGTACACCAGGCCTCCCTGTCCATCACCAACTCCCGGAGTTCACTCAAACTCACGTCCATCAAGTCGGCGATGCCATCCAGACATCGCATCCTCTATCGTCCCCCTTTCCTCCTGCCCCCAATCCCTCCCAGCCTCAGGGTCTTTTCCAACGAGTCAACTCTTCGCATGAGGTGGCCAAAGTACTGGAGCTTCAGCTTCAGCATCATTCCTTCCAAAGAACACCCAGGAGTGGACTCCTTTAGAATGGACTGGTTGGATCTCCTTGCAGTCCAAGGGACTCTCAAGAGTCTTCTCCAACACCACAGTTCAAAAGCATCAATTCTTTGGCGCTCAGGCTTCTTCACAGTCCAACTCTCACATCCACACATGACTACTGGAAAAACCATAGCCTTGACTAGACGGACCTTTGCTGGCAAAGTAATGTCTCTGCTTTTGAATATGCTATCTAGGTTGGTCATAGCTTTCCTTCCAAGGAGTAATTAAATGGCTCCTTCCAAGGAACTATTTAATTTCATGGCTGCAATCACCATCTGCAGTGATTTTGGAGCCCAGAAAAATAAAGTCTGATACTGTTTCCACTGTTTCCCCATCTATTTGCCATGAAGTGATGGGACCAGATGCCATGATCTTCGTTTTCTGAATGTTGAGCTTTAAGCCAACTTTCCCACTCTCCATTTTCACTTTCATCAAGAGGCTTTTTAGTTCCTCTTCACTTTCTGCCATAAGGGTGGTGTCATCTGCATATCTGAGGTTATTGATATTTCTCCTGGCAATCTTGATTCCAGCTTGTGTTTCTTCCAGTCCAGCGTTTCTCATGATGTATTCTGCATATAAGTTAAATAAGCAGGGTGACAATATACAGCCTTGATGTACTCCTTTTCCTATTTGGAACCAGTTATAGGTTTAGAGAATAGCTTATGTTGGAATCTAGTAAAGTCTGTTTTAGATAAGGAAGATAGTAGGGTTCCTGTGTATTCTCCCTTTTTAAATATTTTGTAGTTTTAGTGTATGATGTGGTCGTTTGACTACATCTCATGTTTGTGGGTTATAAGGAATACCTGTAATATGTTTACTAGAAAATGACTGTAAAAATCGTTTGAAGTGTTTAGAAATATAGACAGGGCCATTGTCTGTTTTTATAGAATTAGGAGTTTTCATTATAGCAAAACAGGTTAATAAATGAATTATAACGTGTTGTGTAGTTTCACCTTGAAGAGGTGTGGCCCAGGTAAAAGAAAAGTTTGTGTCGATATAGAAATGTAAGAAAGAAGATGGAGAGAGTTCAGGGCAATGAGTCATATCCATTTGTCATAATTCATTACGTTGTAATCTTTGAGGATTGGTATCTTGTGTAATGGGTTGAAGGTATAAGGGTTTACAAGTAGAGCAATTATTAAGATTTTTTAACTTGGTGGTATGGAATTTTTCATATATGGTGTAAGGAGCCAGCATTATTGTGTAAAAAGCATGTTGTTTTTTGGGAGTAGCAAAAGAAACAAATTTATCGGCTTGTTCATTATCATGAGTCATAGGGCCAGGGAGGCAAGAATGTCTTTGAATATGTGTAATATAAATGGGAGAAGTGTGTTTTGTAATAGTAGATTGTAGTTTGAAAAAAAGTTGTTGAATAACAGGTTGATTGGAGTTTATAGTGGAGGTTTTTATATTTTTTAATACAAAAACTGAATATAAGGAATCAGAGATTATATTAATGGGGTAAGGATGTAGGTGGATAATGTGAATAAGAGCATATAATTTATTTTGTTGAGCAGAATGAAATTTAGTATAAAAGACTTTACTTTCTTTAAAAGACTAGAATGAGGCTTTGGTGTTTTAGTCCCATCTATATAGAAAATATCAGCATGAGGCTGTGAGCTGACGATGTAAGAGATAATAAATTCAGTATTTTTGAAGAAATTCTACAGCTTGTTAGAAGGATAATGAAATGAAATTTTTCTAAAATATTCCAGAAAAGCTATTTGGAAATCAGCAGAAGTTTGTAGTGTGTTTTTGAACTGAGATTTATTAATAGGTACAACAATTTTATGCGGTTGGAGCCAATTAATGTCTTAGTTTTATTTCTTTCATTGATAATGATTAAAGTGATTAAATCAAGATAGGGTGTAAGTGATTTTGTTCCTCTAAAATGGGTATAGATCCATTCTACTGGGTGTTTTAGTTGGGAAAGAAGTCTTGTGGGGGAATGAAGAGAGGGGAGTATAAATAATTTTAGAGGTAAATCAAGTCTAATATGTGTAAGAAATTGCTTTTGAAATTTATTTTGTATTAAATAGAGTTCTACTTGTATCTCTCATAAAAGTGAACGAGGGCTATTTAAACTGGGATCTCCTTTTAAAGTATTAAATAGAGTTAGTCAGTTGATAATTAGCAATGTCTAAGGAGAATCTCGGAGAAGGCGATGGCACCCCACTCCAGTACTCTTGCCTGGAAAATCCCATGGACGGAGGAGCCTGGTAGGCTGCAGTCCATGGGGTTGGGAAGAGTCCGACATGACTGAGCAATTTCACTTTCACTTTTCACTTTCATACATTGGAGAAGGAAATGGCAACCCACTCTAGTGTTTTTGCCTGGAGAATCCCAGGGATTGGGGAGCCTGGTGGGCTGCCGTCTATGGGGTTGCACAGAGCCAGACACGACAGAAGCGACTTAGAAGCAGCAGCGAGGTGGATCTAATCCAATTCATATAATCTAAAAGTTTTTGAAAATTATTTAAGGTTGATAATTTATCAGTATGAATCTGTGTTAGTTGAGGAGTAGTGTGTTGTCTATTAATAACAAACCCTAAGTAATGGTAAGGTACAGAGGTTTAGATTTTTTCAGGTGCAATAATTAATCCAGAGTCTTTCAAGCATTGTTGAGTTATATTAAACATATGTTGAGTTTTTAAAACAGATGAAGCTGAAAACAATACATCATCTATATAATGAATAACAAGAAAGTCAGGAAATTGTTTTCTTATAGGTTTAAGGGTTTGGCTACATAATATTGACATATGGTAGGAGAATTCATCATTCCTTGAGGTAGTATAATTCATTGGTATCATTTATGAGGTCCGGTGTGATTAAGGATAAGGAAGAGAGAAAGCAAATTTCTCTTGGTCTAGAGGGTGTAAAGGTATATTAAAAATGCAATCCCATAAATTTATAATAATAATATGCCAGTTTGGAGGAACAGTGGTAGGTGATGGAATTCCTTGTTGCAATGCATTTATAGGTTTCATAGATGCATTAACTTTTTTAAGGTCTGTTAAGAGATGTCATTTGTTAGATTTCTTTTTTATAACAAAAACGGGAGAGTTCCAAGGGGAATAAGATTCCTCAATATGTTTTAATTTCAATTGTGTTATTATGAGTTTCTTTGTAGTTTCCAATTTCTCTTTTGTAAGTGGCCATTGCTCTGTCCAAATAGGTTTGTCGTTTTTCCAAGTTATTTTAATAATTGTATTGTTTGTTAAATGAGCAGTGGCCCTTAGGAAAAACGTGGAATGTATATTTGAATTTGTCATAGCATAAGTAAATCTTTTTTTATTCGATTAAGGGGTGCATTTATCACATAAGGCTGTAATGTTGCAGGCTGGCCTTTTGGTCCTTCACCAGAATAAATTTGAATGTTTCGATAGACTCTTGTATTTTGGTTTGAGAAATTTCTGTAATTTGGTAAGAAATTTTCTGTATAGGCTAAGATTTAAGCCATAAGTGTTTAGAAATAATAGTGATATTGGATCTAGTATCAAGGAGACCAGAAAATCTTTTATCATTAATTTTGATATTTATATTTGGTCAGGCATATTTAGATATCAATGATATCCATAAGGATTGTTTTTGATCTGTATTTTTTAATTCATTTGTCTGTATGTCATTAGAGGAGTTAATAGAAAGGTAAGGTAAAAGAAGTAATTGGGAAATTTTGCCTCTCTTTTTTTGAATTGTCATAGTATCTGAGATGACATCATAATTTGAATTTTTTTTTATAATCTGAATCAATTATTTCAGGGTGAACAGTAATTTTTTTAGAAGTCAAGCTAGATCGGCCAAGTAAAAGGCCGAAGGTTTGTGGAGGTAGGGGTCTAAAAAGTCTGGTAGGTATTTTAGAAGGGACTGTTTAAGGAAAAAGAAGAAAATCATTTAGGGCTGGTGTATCGATAGGAGCATTGCTGGATGTTGAGGGTTTGAAGGAAAAGATGGAGTTTGTCTCTGTTTTTTGTTGATGAGGACCTGGTGGAGTCCCCAGCTTGCAGTTTTTTGAAATAGGCATTTTTTAAACATCATATTTAGATTGATAGTTTTTGGCCCAATATATCTCTTTATGGCAATGAGGGCAGATTTTTGGAGGTTTTTTAATAGTTTTAATTTTTTTTTAAAGTAGTAGCCATTGTTTTAGTTAACATCTGTATTTTTTGAGTTTTTGTTTTTGTTTTTTTTTTAATCCTAAATGGTGATAAGCCTTCAAATAATCAACAATAGTCCCAGTCTCATAAATTGAAGTGATAGCTCTTTGATATTCCTGATTTGTATTTTCATAAGTAAGCAGTTTTTTTTTTTTTTTTTGTATTTTGACCTCTTTTTTGATAACATTATGGGAAATAGCAGTTTCTAGCCTAGCTAAAAAATCAGCATAGGCTTCATTAGGCCCTTTCTCAAGACACATATTTTGAGATAACTTTGGCATAAGATTAGCCAGGGAGAACAGGTTCCAGACAACATCTCTGGGCAAGATATACTGTTGCTGTGTAATCCATGGTACAAGTCATGAGATACAAGTTCCCAGGCAAGATTTGTTACAATTATAATTATTAACATAGAGCCTAAATAAAGCATTTCCATGAGTAAGACATTGTGCTGTGTATTAGTTCTGGACCTAAAGAAAGGTCAGTTTTCTGGCAAGATACATTGTTGCACAAGGCTTAAGGAAAGCATGAGTGAAAATGTTTGCTTCCTCTTCATAGGGCCCTGGACTGTCTGTTTAAGCTTTAACTCTTTCATTTCCTCCTGCTTTTAGGAGAATATGCTTGTTAGGGAAAGGGTGGATAAATCATTCTGTAACTTTTTCCTGTTGGAAAGGGGTGTAGACCCTAACTTGTTGAGACAATATATTTTCTTTATCCTCATATTGAGGATCTTTGATCTAGGGGCCCCAAGTAATAGTTGGAAGAGCCTGTGGCAATCATAGGAGCTTGAATAATCATTTGTAACTTAAATGCCTCAAACCTCTTAGATATAAAATTCATTAGATAGTTACAGATATAAAAAGCAAACAGCAAGAATAAGATGATTACAATGATTACAGTCAAGATAGTTTTCCACCATTTGGAGATAAGCCTCTATTTGCTGACGTGAAACTGAAAATCTTTGAACTTTAAATATATGATGAAGTAAAGTAGAAAAATGGTGGGGCTTTCCAGCCGTTTGTCCCATAACCCTGCACTTACCTGACCTCAATAGGTCCCAGTCACTCTTTCCTGAATACCGTGAATTCCAGGTCCTTGTTTGGGCACCACTTGTGGTCTTCTTTACAGACTGGGGCCTGGTGGACCGGAGTTGATGAAAAGAAAGAGGGAAAAGGAGAGAGAGAGAGCAGTATCTCTCGGGTTACGTGGAAAACCAATAAAGCCCGTGCACAGGACTCGTACCGCTCATGAAGGCACAGGGTGTCCTCTCAAGGAGGTCTTGAAAGCCCGGGCAAGAAAGTGAGCTCAGCAGGCTTCCACGCTCCAGAGAGAATGAAGACAGAAAGAAGGATGAGGGGGACTCAGGTCTCTAGTGGAGCAAGGGTGTTTTATTAGCAGAAATGTGAGCTTATATATCTTTAGTAAAATGATTCCTCAGCTATTACAAAGAATGAAATTCCATCAGTTGCAACAAAATGGATAGTCTAATACATACAAGGTCACTGACACTGAAAAGAGTCACTGAAGGGAGTTACTGAAAGGAATCCAAGCAGGTACCCTTTCCCATGATCTCAGTCCTGAGAACTGTGTGTAGCTCTACTTGTTCCCAGAATAGGAACCAATAAGGAACAGAGAATCCTTGAGAAATGGCACACAAAGGAAGAAAAGTGAGACATATTGGATTCCTTAAAGTTGAACATCCCCTGACAGTGGATGAAACTGGAACCTATTATACAGAGTGAAGTAAGCCAGAAAGGATAACACCAATACAGCATACTAACGCATATATATGGAATTTAGAAAGATGGTAATGATAACCCTATATGTGAGACAGCAAAAGAGACACAGATGTATAGAACAGTCCTTTGGACTCTGTGGGAGAGGGCAAGGGTGGGATGATTTGGGAGAATGGCATTGAAACATGTATATTATCATATGTGAAACGAATTGCCAGTCCAGGTTTGATGCATGAGATGGGGTGCTCAGGGCTGGTGCACTGGGATGACCCAGAGGGATGGGATGGGGAGGGAGGTGGGAGGGGGGTTCAGGATGGGGAATATATGTACACCTGTGGCGGATTCATGTCAATGTATGGCAAAACCAATACAATATTGTAAAGTAATTAGCCTCCAATTAAAAAATAAATTTATATTAAAAAATAAATTATATCCTGTCACTTCCTTCTGGCCTAAAGAGTTTCTTTTGAAAGATTAGGTGTTAGCCTTATGGACATCCCCTTGTATCTTATTTGTTGCTTTCCCCTTGCTGCTTTTAGTATTTGTTCTTTGTGTTTAATTTTCATTAGTTTGTTTAATATGTGCCTTGGTGTGCTTCTCTTTGGGTTTATCTTATATGGGATTCTCTGGGTTTCTTGGATTTAGGTGGCTATTCCTTTCCCTTGTTAGGGAAGTCTTAGACTATAATGCCTCAAATATTTTCTCATACCTTTTTTTTCTTCTCTTTCTGGGACTCCTATAATTGGAATGCTGGTATTATTCCAGAGGTCTCTGAGACCGTCCTCATTTCTTTTTATTCTTTTTTCTTTATTCTCCTCTGCTTCAGTTACTTCCAGCATTCAATTTTCCAGCTCATTTATCCACTCTTCTGCCTCAGTTATTCTGCTATTGGTTCCCTCTAGTGTATTTTTAATCTCAGCTATTGTGTTGTTCATTGCTGATTGTTTAGTCTTTAATTCATTTAGGTTCTTGTTAAACATTTCTTGTATCTCCTCGATTCCTGCCTCCAGTCTATTTATCTGTGCCTCTGTTGTATTTCCAAGACTTTGGATCATCTTTACTATCATTACTTAGAATTCTTATTCAGGTAGAATGCTTATTTCCTCTTCATTTGTTTTATCTTATGGATTTTTACTATGTTCCTTCATCTGCTGCATGTTTGTCTGTTTTTTCATTTTGTTTAATTTACTGTATTTGGTGTCTCCCTTCTGCAGGCTGGAAGGTTTTAGTTCCTCTCAAATGTGGAGTCTGCCCCCCATGAGTGGGCTTGGACAAATGCCTTGTGAAAGTTTCCTTGTTTGGGGGACTTGTACCTGTGATCTGATGAATGGAGTCGGATGTGTCTCTCTGAAGGCCAGTGCTGTGTCCAGTAGTATGTTTTGGGTTGTCTGGACTTGATGTGGCTTTGGGCAGCTTTTCTGATAATGGGCAGGGTTGGGTTACTGTTTTGCTAAAGATTTGGCATGAGACATCTGGCCCTGGAGCTTGTTGGCCTTTGGGTGGGGCTTGGTCTTAGTTTTGAAATGGAGGCCTTTGGGAGAGCTCTCTCCCAATGGAATTGGGACTTCCCTGGTGGTCCAAAGTCCTGGACTTGGGTCTCTTACCTTGGGGTTCAGGCCTGACCCCTTACTGTAGCAACAGGACTTCACAAGCCACACAGCACAGAAGAAAAAACTCCAAGACTGATGGAGAGAGCAACACCCAAGAGCCAAGAACACCTAAAGAAACTCAGACACTTATAAAGAAAAAAGAGGGAAAAAAAAGAATAAAAACAGGAGTCAAAAAAAAAAAAAAAAAAAAAAAAAGAGGGGATTCAAGTCAATAAACAAATCCCTAAGTGAAAATGAATACTTAAAAACTAGACTAGCAAATATACAAAATCAAAAACATTTAAAAATGCAATATAACTAAGTGGTACTGTAAAAGAAGGAAAAAATGAATTTAAAAAGAAGATGCTTTAAAAATGGGAAAAGTAGGTTATGAAAAATAAAGGAATAATATAGAGAGAATAAAATGAGAATATGAAAAAGAAAAAAGAAGAAATAGGAATATATATATAGAGAGAGTGGTAGTGAAATAATGACCTTGTGATTCCTTCATTTCCTCTCCACACAGGTTTCTGCAGTCCCTCTGCCTACTCAAAAAGTCCTCCAATATTTCTAGGAAGGTCTCTGGTCCTGTTGTTGGCAGTGTGGAATCAGCTCAGACTCAAATCAGATCAGATCAGATCAGATGCTCAGTCGTGTCCGACTCTTTGCGACCCCATGAATCGCAGCACGCCAGCCCTCCCTGTCCATCACAAACTCCCGGAGTTCACTCAGACTCATGTCCATGGAGTCAGTGATGCCATCCAGCCATCTCATCCTCTGTCGTCCCCTTCTCCTCCTGCCCCCAATCCCTCCCAGCATCAGAGTCTTTTCCAATGAGTCAACTCTTCACATGAGGTGGCCAAAGTACTGGAGTTTCAGCTTTAGCATCATTCCTTCTAAAGAAATCCCAGGGCTGATCTCCTTCAGAATGGACTGGTTGGATCTCCTTGCAGTCCAAGGGACTCTCAAGAATCTTCTCCAACACCACAGTTCAAAAGCATCAATTCTTCGGCGCTCAGCCTTCTTCACAATCCAACTGTCACATCCATACATGACCACAGGAAAAACCATAGCCTTGACTAGACGAAGCTTTGTTGGCAAAGTAATGTCTCTGCTTTTGAATATGCTATCTAGGTTGGTCATAACTTTCCTTCCAAGGAGTAAGCATCTTTGAATTTCATGGCTGCAGTCAACATCTGCAGTGATTTTGGAGCCCAGAAAAATAAAGTCTGACACTGTTTCCACTGTTTCCCCATCTATTTCCCATGAAGTGATGGGACCAGATGCCATGATCTTTGTTTTCTGAATGTTGAGCTTTAAGCCAACTTTTCCAGATCTTGCCTTACTCCAGCTTATGGTGGTGGTGATCTTTAGTCTCTAAGTTGTGTCTAACTCTTTGCAACCCCATGGACTGTAGCCCACCAGGCTCCTCTGTCCTTGGGATTTTCCAGGCAAGAATAGTGGAGTGGGTTGCCATTTCCTCCTCTGGGGGATCTTCCCAACCTAGGGATCTTCCGAAACCCAGAGTCTCCTGCATTAGCAGCAGATTCTTTACCACTGAGCCACCAGGGAAGCCCCCACTCTAGCTTGTACTTGCTCCTAAGGTCCACAGTTGCCCCTGAAGCCCACAGTCTCAGGCTGATCGTGGGGATATCATCCCCTGCACCTGTGGCTGCAGGGGCGCTTTTCCCTTCTCTCTGGCTCACGCTGCTCCTGGTGTTCAGTTTTGGTTTGGGGTCTGCCTCTGCCTGTAGGTGGCCCTCAGGACACAGCTAGGGTGTGTAGGGAGTGTCGCGGGGCCTGGACCTGGGAGGTTGTCCCAGGCAGGGGCAGATGTGCACTTCCCCAGGGTGGTGGTGTCGGGTTGTGGGCCTCTGGGCAGCTCCAGGCTGCTCAGGAAGATGTGGGCAGTGACCCCTGTGCCAGCTCACAGCTCGGTGGTGGAGACTGCAGGGTCCTCCTGACCTCTGGCACTGGCGGCGGCTTTTCTACCTCTGGAGCTACAGGCCGCAGCCGGCTTGTCCCCCGATGGCTCTCCCGAGGGCAAGGGTCCTGCGTCCTGCACCCGCGCAGAGCTAGAGCGTTCCCACAGCAGTGATGCATATGCCTCTCTGGGAGGCCCGGGCTTTCTCCTGGACTCCCCCAGCTGTGTCGTACCAGCCCTTTGAGAAGATCTTCACAGCAGCCAACCCTGGTCCTCTCCTGGGGGTCCGACCCTTGAAGCCTGAGCCTGAGTACCCAGCCCCTACTCTCTGCCGTGAGGCCCTGTAAGCCACTTCTCAGCTGGGATGTGCTGCTCGGCAGCAATCTCAGGGCTGAATTCTCTCCATTCCGCCTTCTGAGCATCTGTTGTTGCATTCCCCTCTGAGGTTCTGAAGCTCTCTCTCCCCTGTCCCCGCCTGTGAGGGAGTTCCCAAGTGTGCAGAAACTTTTCCTCCTTCACGTCTCTGTCCCCGAGGCACAGGTCCCCATCCCGAAATCCTTTCTCTCTCTCTCTTTTTAATCTTTATCTTTTGCCCTACTTCATTTTGAGGAGATTGGCTTGCCTTTTTGGAAGTCTGGGATCTTCTGTCCGTGTTCAGGTGGTATTCTGTAGAAGCTGTTCCACATGCTGAGGAATTCTTGATGTATCTGTGGAGGGGAAGTTGCTCTCCCCATCTTACTCCTCTGATATCTTAAGTTTGTCTCCAAATAGGTTAATCTTGATTGAATGGTGATGCAGTGTGAGAGGGTCATTGGGAAGTCAGCTTGGAGATACAGAATGGGGACAACTGGAGGATCCTTGAATATCAGTTTGATTTTTATTCTTTAAGGGCATTGATGAAAATAGTCAATAGACAATCCATAATAGGAATATGAAAAAGTTTCATTTGAGCCAAACTGAGGACCATAGTCCAGAAGACTGCCTCTAGATAACTCTGAGGAACTGTTCCAGAGAAGCACGGTTTTCAGCACAGTTTTATGTCTTGTCAGAATAAAGAACACCAAACAAGTCAGGGGTACATTCCTTCCTGGTTTCAAAAAAACCAGATCAGCACATACACAGCGAGTCAGTATGACCTAGGCACCCGGGAAGGGATCTTATCGTTGAAGGAGGATCAGCATTGGTGTCCCAGGAAGAGAGGTATTTAATCTTTATTTTTAATATGGATATTCTTGTGATCACTACACCCTTTTCTTTAACAATTAAAGCAGATGTACAATATATATATGAGAAGCCACAAACAGGCTATTTTGGTTATAAGGTGACAGTGTCATGAGTGTGATGGTGACCGTGGAAATGGAGTGGCTGGAGAAGTTTGGAACTGATGTATGTGCTTACTGTGGTGTCAGGCATTTTGCTAATACTTCTTACATTACCTCTGTTTCCCCTTATAACCATCCTGTGGGGTGACCATACTAGTTATCAACTGCCGTATAACACATTACTCCAAACATAGGAGCTTACCAGCACACATTTATTATCTCACATTGTTCACGTGCCAGAAACCTGGATGTGGCTTAGCTAGGACCCCTCACTCAGAGTCACTCATAAGGCTGCAGGCATTTCAAAGCTTGACTGGGAACGATCAGCCTCCTTGCTCACTCACGTGTTGTTGGCAGGATTCAGTTCCTCTGGACTCAGGTCTCCATTCCTCCCTCCCTTTCTTGCCCTGTAGGCCTCTTCATAGAGCACCTTGCTTCATCAGGATGAGTGAGTGAGAAGGCAAGGGAGAGTACCAGTGGGGGTGAGGAGTGAATCAGGGATGGAGCCAAGTTGGGGAGTGTGAGTGAGAGAGTGAGCACCAGCAGGATGGACGCCAGTGTCTTGTAACCTAATCACTTTTATGTGTTTTTGCTCCTTAGAAGCAAGTCCCCAGATCCACATCACACTCATGGGGAGGAGGGTATTAAACAACGTCTAGTGTGTAAGTGTTACCAAGACTAGTAGGAGGTGAGGCTGAGCAGGTCGGCACAGAGTGCGTATCATGCCCTGTTTGATCCCAGGGGAATAAAGTATATTTCACTTCACAAGAGTGAAAAAAAATCTGTGATAAGTGTCCTTTTTATTTTTTAAACCGCAACCTTTTACATTCTTCCTGGAAATGGAATTGTCTTAAAGATGGGAAGCAGACTGTGCTCATTTTGCTTTTGTTACGTCTGGGATATTCCTAGTCTCCCTTGCATATAGAAAAATCCTTGTTACTTTCACACAATTTAACTATATAACAAGATTCTGTTGCAAGACAGACATTTTGGAAAATGCCCCACATAAACACTTATCTCTCTGGAGAGAACTGCTTTCACCACAAAAGTAGGGTAAAGTGATTCTTGCACTGGAAGATTTTTCAAAGCAGCAGTTATGCTTTCATCAGTTAGCTTTGCTTCCTTCAAAATCCACCCACTTGCTGCTCCCAATATTCTGTCATCATCTAGACAGAAGTATTAATCATTGGAAAAGAGAATTAGAATTCCTTTCCCCTTCTTTTTCCTTTCCTGGTTGTTGGCTAAAGAAATGACATCTTCAGGCATGTATTGTGATTTTTTTTTTTTTTGCCACTTTATTTTTTTAATTGACGAATAATTGCTTTACAGAGTTTTGTGGTTTTCTGTCAAATATCAACAAGAATCAGTCAGGCATGTATTCTTAAAGATACTCAAGAAACAAGTCCTCAGTACTGAAGCCCAAGTTCACCCTCATACAACTATTTACTAGTCAATGAAAATTCCCAATTTTGTACGATAATAAGTATGGAGATTTCTCTGGTGGTCCAGTGGTTAGACTCCACACGTCCATTGTAGGGGACACAGATTTGATCCCTGTTCAGGGAACTAAGGTGCTATAGCTGTGCTGCTGCTGCTGCTCAGTCACCTCAGTCGTGTCCAACTCTGTACAACCCCATAAACAGCAGCCCACCAGGCTCCCCCATCCCTGGGATTCTCCAGGCAAGAACACTGGAGTGGGTTGCCATTTCCTTCTCCAATGCATAAAAGTGAAAAGTGAAGTCACTCAGTTGTGTCTGATCCTCAGCGACCCCATGGACTGCAGCCTACCAGGCTCCTCCATCCATGGGATTTTCCAGGCAAGAGTACTGGAGTGGGGTGCCATTGCCTTCTCCATAGCGGTGCAGTACAGGCCAAAAAAAAAAAAAAAAAGAATTAAATTAAAACCCCCTTTTTCACTTTTCACAAATGTCTTAATGAATGTGAGCACTGTCCTGGGGACAACCTGAAGAAATAGAGCTAGTGAGGGCTTTTACTTATTAAAGTTTTTATTTCCACAGATAGAACCACATATGGGTAGTTGGATGTCTTGTGGACATCTCAAACTTACATTTCCAAAAGTGAATTTTTAATTTCTCCTTCAGAGTCCCCTCTCTTCCTCCAAACTTGTTTATATGGCTAACTTTGTCTTCTTGGGGATTTTCCATTTCCATTTGTGGTTTAACATTTGTTTTAGTCCTCAGCTACTGATTTAAGTACAGAGAAGCTAGAATTCTGAATCAAGGGTCTTTTAGTAAATTGCTTAGCACCCTCACTCGGGATCACTAGGGTATTCCCTTTATGGTAGGATAGACAGTGAAGATTGGTGGGTAGTTATTGTCCTGGCTAGTGGAGAGTGGGTTTACTCTAGGCAGTGAGGTCTCAGCTGGTTTTGCAAAGAATGCCTTTTATCATTTCATCTGTTTAGCCCCTAGGAACAGGGTTCCTTGTGGGGTATAGAGCTAACAGATCCATGGCAACACTGAGGCAATATGTGTTTTTTGGCAAACAGGCTCAATTTGTTGCCATAATAACTTTCAGTAATTCCCTAAAAGCAGTACTGGGGGAACATTAAGGCTCCTCTCGTGAAGGAGAAAACTATGTTTAGAAAAGGAAAAATGCAACCTAACCAGATTGTGGGGTATAACATCGTCCATCCGTTCAGTTGAGGTTGTGTTGGTGTCTGTGTAGTTAACTAACAGGTTTTTTGTGTTGATTGATTTATTGTGAATTAGCATTATGTCAGCCACAATGTGTCCAGTGTCTCACTCATCAGGCCCTGTAAGGTAGGAGTCAGCCCCAATTTACCGTGAGGAATCTGAGGTTTAAATAGATCGAGTCTTGTTCAAAGTGACTTAGTAAGTAGAAGAGCTGGAATTTGAACCTAGATTGGTTTGGATTGAAAAAAAAAAAAAGGAAAAACTGATTCAACAACTTTCAAAAAGAATCCCAAACTCTTTGCATGTGCTTTATCTACACATTTTATTTTAGCCAAAGACTTTTTGAGTTTGTTGGACTCAAGCATCTGAATCTAAAGTTATTTTTACATATAGGTTATATATATGTATGCATCGATAAATATGCAGATATTTTTGCATATGTTAAATTACTTCCCAGTTATATCAGGTATATACATTTAACTTTATCTATATATATGGATGTAACTTATATAAAAGCAGGGTGGGCGGTGGTCCTTATGTCCTGATTTCAGTGCTGTGCCACATTTAAACAAACAGTCCAGCAATCAGAAGTAAAGTATTTCTGATTTTCACTTGTATCTCTTGAAGGACATTACTAGAACCACTTTGTAACCAAGAGCGTGATGCCAGGGGCATATCCCCTAGCCTCTACTTTTAGTCCATAGAGGCTCCAAAGCTTTCTGTCTCAGGCCCTACAATACTTGACCCAAACTTTGTCTTTGCTTTCTCTTCCCCCACCCTCTCCCTTTATCCAGATTTCTATTATTTAGGATAATTTAACTCCTTTAGCCATTATTTGGATTCTTTACAAGAAGAGAGAGCCTAGGAGCTGATCCAGAAAGCTAGAAGACATTCTACTTAGAAGCCTGGGGGGTGGAGGTGAAGATGAGGCTGGAGGAAGAAAGATGGTGAAAAGTCAGACATAAGCCATGTCTTTTAACAGTTACAAATTAGAAATTTTAGTCCTTGTTATGGGCACCATTTTCACATATCATATTGTTATAATACTTGGCTTTCTTGTACATCAGTGTACTATTTGTGATACCCTTTGTGGCATTAAATTATTATATAGTACTTGCTTTGTGCCAGATGCTATTCTGGCTGCTTTATATATATTAACTGATTTAATCTCCATAACAACCAGTAGGCAGCTACTATTTTTCTCTATATTTTAGAAATGAAGAAACCAAGGTACAGAAAAGTAACTTATATGAAGTCCCACAACTAATAAGTGATAAAATGAAATTGAGCCATGCAGTCTGGCTTCAGAATTTATCCTTTAAGACAATTGCCAAAACAACCTCTCTTATGAAATAATATAATTTTACTTAATAATATTTTCAACATTTACTTTAAAAAATAATGTGGGGGTTGATAGTAAGATTCGGTCTAAATGTCCTCACTGTTGTAACCTTTTTCTTGCTTGATGGTTGATATTCTAGTTGGACTGTTAACTAGGAAGATGTGAAGGTCTCAGAGGTAATGGGCTTTGAAAGACATTCATTTTCTTTCCTGGGCTTTCCAGGTGGCTCAGTGATAAAGAATCCACTGCCAGTGCAGGAGACGCAGGAGATGCAGGTTCAATCCCTAGTCCAGAAAGATCCCCTGGAGTAGGGAATGGCAACCCACGCCAGTATTCTTGCCTGGAAAATTCCGTGGATGGAGAAGCCTGGCAGGCTGAAGTCCATAGGGCTGCAAAGAGTCAGACACGACTGAGCGCAGCACAGCACAATTTTCTTTCTACTACTTTCTCAGAATGAATAATCACTTCCCTTAAATGGGGAGGCAGTTACTGTTTCTGACACAGGATGAGAATGCATTGAATTTACAAACCATGAAGCTGCAAACAAAGCACACACATAGAAGAGCAAGGTTGGGCAAGGGAGGGTGGGAGCGATAAACTGTCCATCTCTTTCTGTGCATTAAGTGCGAACTGTGGGCTTCCTTGTCATTGCCTGTGTTTTTTTTTTTTTTTTCTTTTTGGTGTATCACTTTCGCATTAGTGAGGATCAGGAGTAGCTATTCCTGAGACCGTGAGTGTACATACTCCTTTACTCTTCTGCTGCTCGCGACGTGCTTGCCACTTATTGGATTCACTTAAGGAGTGACCAAGAATGGCAAATACTAGGAGCAGGTTCTGCTTCACTTCCTGCCTCCTGAGCCCCAGGAAGATATCACTAGTTGAATATGAAGAATTTTTGATGCTAGGTTTTGCTTTGGAATCCTCAACAGTGTTCCCAGCAGCCCCTGCCAATCAGTCAGGTATGACATAAGGTACACCTACTTGGCATCTCTGACTAGACCCTTAGAACTAGTCTGGGTGTGACCAAGAAATCAAAATTGACGCTTGGAGGAGGACTGAGATATCACCTGGGGGCCAGCCTTGTATCTAACAGATAAAAAATCTGAGGCAGAAGAAGGTAAAGTGATTTCTTTAAGGTCACATTTCTACTTAGCGGCAGAAGTGGAAATTAATAGGTTTCTTGTCTCCTAATCCAGTGTACTGCTTGTCTGAATTCATCTACACCAGATTTCTTTGAGTCTAAACATTTTCCAGTTTCAGATAGTGTCTTTGCTGAGGCTCCAGTATTTGTCACCTTCCACAATGAATCTGAGCTGAGGCATCAGGTTGGGCGATGAATGACAAATATGAAATTCATTCCTAGCTTGTTGGGTTAGGGTTCACTCACTGCAACTTATCTTGGAGATGGTGGCAGAGAAGTGGAGGCTGGAGGAGCATCGCTGGAGCATGCAGCCTGCTTGTCGTGATAGCGAGACACACCCACACCCTCTCCCTGTCATTTGACCCTGGGAAGCTGGTTATTCTGGGGGATCCCATGTGATGTAGGAGCTGCTCAGGGAGCCCTGAAGGTGTTCTAGGTAAAGGTGCAGGCTCTGAAGTGGTGTAGCCCACTCTTCAAAACCCAGCTTCACTACCTGTTCACTGAGTGACTTTGGGAAAGTTATTTCTCTCTCTCTCTGCCTGAGTGTCCTCCTCTGTAAAATGGCTCTATCTTTTGGGTTGTTGTGAGGGTTAAGAGAGATGATGCCACATAAAACGCATAGTACAGTGCCTGGCAAATACTCATAGTGGCTACCAAGTGATGTCACAGGAAATGGTAGAGTAAGGACCTCACAGAATTTGTCCCTCCACTGAGAGACCTTCCTTAAGCTAGCAAAATCTGTCAGGGTCAACTTGTTCTGAACTCCAGTTGTTAGGGGAATGCTTAATGAGGAAAGAGGCTGCTAGATTTTGACATATATGAAAATCTGTCAGGTCACTGGCTGGCCACTGAGATAACAGAAAAGAGACTTCAGGGACCACATTCAACAAGGAACACGGTCTTTGCAAAATCACTGTAGAAAAGTTACTAGACAAATGGATAATTGCAGCCCTTAACAACATTCCCTGATGGGAAGGCAGAATCTGGTTTCCAGAGTTACCACATTGTAATATTCAAAATGTTGTTTTTGACAAAAATTAAAGACATACAAAATGGGAAAGTATGCCCTATTCACAGGGAAAAGAAGAGACTGACAGAAGCGGTCCCTGAGAAAGGCCAGCTGGAAGCTGGCACCCAGTCACTGAATGTTGGCATCCTGGAATTTAGCATGACTTTTAAAAGAAAATGGGGTTGCTTTTTATTGGAAATGCCATGCTTTCTTTTGGCTTTATATTACATTATGAGTATTATAAATATTTTGCCCTTTTGTTTTAGTGGAAATTACCAGGAGGGGAAAAATGACCAAATTGCACCTGAGAAAAATTAAAATTTTACTCTTATATCTGGCCTTAGAAACACATACTCTCACCATTCCATTGGTTTTTTTTTTAAAATTTTTATTGGCATATAGTTGATTTAAAATGTGTTAGTTTCAGGTGTATAGCAAAGTGAATCAGTTTTACATATACATATATCCACTCTTTTTAAGATTCTTTTCCCTTATAGGTCACTATGGTATATTGAGTAGAGCTACCTGTGCTATACAATTGGTCTTTATTAATTATCTATTTTAAATCCATTGATTTCTTTTTAATGCTCACCTAAGTGAATAAAATTAGATGACATTTTCTGTATTTTCAGTTAATCACTCGTTAAAGACATATTTGAATTTAACACATTCATTATTCTTGCTTGAGGTACAGTCTATTTGGTATGACAGAAAATAATGCCTTTCTATTATCCTTGGCTACTCAGACACGGTACATTGTTATTTTCTTGCCCTTTAGATGCTACTGGTTTCACATCTAAATAGAAGTTTAGATTGGCTAGGGAACTGGCTGCCAGCACGTTCGGTTAGGAGCCAGAATTCCAGGTCACACCTAGATCGGGTCTAGGTGACCCTCAGGTCTCCATTTGGATCTGAAGCAGTGGCAGTAGTGTTTTACGTCTGAGAGCGCAAATCATTCACAGAGGTCATTCACACAGGTCAGAGCCCTGGGTTGGGACTGAACACAGAAGGATGCAGCAGAGCCAGGAGCAGTCATTCCCTCCGCTTCCTTCTAGAAGAGGAGTGTGCTGATGAGAAAGATGAACAGGATCTGGATGGCCTCTCTCACGGGGCAGAGGAAGGCTCTGCTGGCTGAGCTTTTGTGGGTTGTGGTTAGTTTGGGGTGGGATGTGTAGAGGCTTGTGGTTGGCTTGGGGAGGCTAGTGGTTGGTATGGAGTGGTTTGTGGTTGTTTTCTGTGGGTTTGTGGTTGGTTTTGGCGGGGCCGGGGTTGGTTTGTGGGTTGGGGTCGTTATGACCTGCTTGGTTGAGACGTGCTTGACGGTCACAGTCCCTGGGGGAAAAAAAAACAACACTGGCATCAGAACCTCTTTTTGGTGGTGAGTGGGCACTACAGAAGGGAGGCTAATGTGAGAGAGTGCTGGGACCAGAGTTCATAGGCACAATTCAGTGGCCCTTTCTCAAGGGTTGAGTGTGTGTAGAGGAGAGGGAAGCCAGGGGGTACAGAATGTCAAGGATCAAAAAATAAACACTCTGACCTTAAGGTCTATGGAAGAAGGACTTTATACTGAACTTATATAACTACCGAATTTATACTGAACTTATATAACTACCGAATTTGCTATTGGGAAAGTAGTCTGCCCTCAAATGTCCTCATGTCCTTAATATTATATTTGATCAATCAGTACAAATATTTAATTTTTGCTAATTTCAAAGGTTGTAAGAGCTAGACACCATCCAGACCTGAGGATGGCTAACTCTGCTTTCAAGGAAGTGTAAACAAGTCCTGTCCAAACCCATGAATCCATTTTCGTGGTGTCTGAGGCACTGGTCATTCTCACGGTGATCTGACCACATGTTGGTTCTCTGAGGTTGCCTTGCAAAGAAGCAGAGAAAGCTAGGCCTATATCCCTGGGAGGCTGTCTGCTCCTGGAAAGCTGGAGCTTGGCAATGACACCTCCAATGGTCTGAGTGAACCATGGAAGGGACTATAAAGAAGGAGGAGGGAAATGCCCAGTAATTTGCTCAGACCTGTCTGCATTCTGCCCACCTGGAAGTGCCTTCCAGCTTTGTAGCATTGTCTATCTCATTTAGCATTTCCTCAGGGCAAATGTTTCTCTAGCACACCACTGAGCCAAAAGTCTGAACACAAATGCTTTCTTTTCCTTATTTTTTCAAAATCTTGATTTTATTAGTGTGGAGCTAAGGAGTTCTGGGGGGCTTTCCAGGTGGCTCAGTGATAATCTGAGGGTCTGGGTCAGGAAGATCAATCTCTGGGTCAGGAAGATCCCCTGGAGTAGGAAATGGCAACCCACTCCAGTATTCTTGCCTGAAAAACTCTATGCACAGACGAGCCTGGCGGGCTATAGCCCATAGGGTCACAAAGAGTCGGACACGACTGAGGAACTGAGCACCAAGGGGTCCTGACTAGAAACAAACTTTATTTTCTTTTCCTTGTATGTATATGAGTGTTCATTTTGAAAATGTCCTGGAAAGAGAATAATATCCCAATCTTTTCACAAAGGGAAGCCACCAAAGAAACAGTTAATGTTTTTGTAAAATAGCTTGATTTGGCATGATCACTTTAACATCTGTTGTGGAAAACAGATATGTCTTTGACCACATTTGCAATGCTTGACTGACAGGAAAATGGGCAGCATACTAGATGTATTTCAGTGTTTGAGGGCTCACGAGGAAGACCTGTTGTCTGGGCATTGAGAAAGACTAATGTTTCCTGTTCTTGGCTGAAGCTTGTATTTTAAAACTTAATTAAAAAAAAAAAGATTGTATTTATAGTTTTAATGTAAGTTCAAGAAAAGTGGAGAGAAGTACAAGATGTGGAATTTGAGTCCTGGTTTTGTCGTTAGTTTCTGTGCAGCCTTTGGCAAGCTACCTATCTTTTCTGAACCTGTTTCTTAAATTCATTTTAGCTTCCCAGAGAGAGATAAGAGAGAAGGAAAGGGGCAGAGAAAGGAGAGAAAGAGGGCAAGGAGCCTCGCGATGGTTTGAAGTCGAGGACGACAGCCTGGTAAAGGTAAGTGGAAATCCCTGGTTGTGTTGGAGGCCAGAGGCCACCTTGAGAACTAGTGGCATTATTGGTTTTCATTGTTATCAGCCCTTCTTTGTACAAATCCCTCTTCTCTTCCCTTAAACTCTTCAGTAGGGTCTGCTATACCTATGAAGGCTTTGTGTGAGGGGCGATTATTACGGAAATTGAGGAAGGAACATATCCCTGCAGATATGGAAAGAGCTCCTGAGGAAGCTGGAGTCTGGAGCCACAAGTGACCATGAGAATAAAAGGCCCGCTGGAACTGGCTTTCGTTTCCCACAGGGTACAGGGTTGAGTTTATCTTATGAGATCTCAAGGTGCTGAAAGACTCAGCTGGTATCTGGGTAATGCACAAGTAGACTCTTTTTTTTCTAGGGCACCCACAAGATTATTTTCCAGGCTGATGGATTTCACTGCCAGATATGTAAATAGGCTGCAGAGGAACTTACCAACTTCCGGCAGTGTTATGGAATCAAGTTCAGCATTTCTCAGGGAATTGACAGTGTAGATGCTGTGGAGGGCAAATTGAGGAGAGTTAATGGTGAGGAATTCACAAGCTCAGCTCATATGGCTGCCTTCCTAGGGGACCCCAACCTCTTAGTTCCTTTTATGCTTACATACTTTATAAGCATATCACTTTATTTACATCACTTTGCCAACAAAGGTCCGTCTAGTCAAAGCTATGGTTTTTCCAGTAGTCACATATGGATGTGAGAGTTGGGCCATAAAGAAAGCTGAGCACTGACAAATGGATGCTTTTGAACCATGGTGCTGGAGAAGACTGTTGAGAGTCCCTTGAACAGCAAGGAGATCAAGCCAGTCAATGCTAAATAGGAGATCATTCCTGAATATTCATTGGAGGGACTGGTGCTAAAGCTGAAACTCCAATACTCTGGCCACCTGATGTAAAGAACTGACTCCTTGGAAAAGACCCTGATGCTGGGAAAGATTAAGGGCAAGAGGAGAACGGGGTGACAGGATGGGATGGTTGGATAGCATTACTGACTCAATGGACATGAGTTTGAGCAAACTCAGGGAGATAGTGAGGGACAGGGAAGCCTGACATGCTGTAATCCATGGGGTTGCAAAGAGTCATACAGGACTTAGTGACTGAACAACAAGTTTACAGCACATCTAGCAGATCATTCAGTAGTGATCTTCTCTATATTGGCTTGACTGAGAACCTCTTACTCCAGACGAGCTCATGTCCACTCCTCTCCCCCATCTACTCCACCGCCCTGTACTCCGCACAGGCTGGTGTACAGTGCAGTCTTTGTTCAGGCCAGTCTATCTGCTTGTAATACTAGTCCCAGGCACATCTGCCCACAGACTCAACGGTAGCCTCTATGACATTGCTTTTCCCTGTTGTCATGAACCCAGATAGGTCTGCGGCAGGGAGACTGCACAGCCTAGCTGTGTGCCTCTCCTCACACTGGAGGGCCAGCTCCTCAAGGGCCAGTTCTGTCATCGACAACGCCTGACACTTAGCATCATAGGTGGTGCTCAGAGTTTGTTAAATGATCTGTACAGCTTGGTCTGTTGTTCTAGTATCAGTGGGTCTGTTATTATATCAGGCTTTTGTCCATGAGATGGTTGGAGAGCATCACCCACTCGATGGACATGAGTTTGAGCAAATTCGGTGAGATAGTGAAGGACAGGGAAGCCTGGCATGCTGCAGTGCATGGGGTCACAAAGAGTGAGACACGACTTGGTGACTGAACAACAACAATCTTGTCCAGGCATTAACAGTTAAAGAGAGTGCACTACATGCCAACCCCTATGCTTGATGCTATGGGGACAGTGGTGAACAGTGCAAACCTGGTTCTTACCCTGGTGGCACTTCGAGTCCCTTCAGAGAGAAAGACTTGAAACAAATAATCGACTGACGAGTAAATTGGTCACTGTTGTGACACGTGTTTGGATGAAGCAGTGGCAGTGATGAGAGTAAGTAAACTGGGAGCAGGACTTGATGTGGGGCTTCGGGGAATGCTTTCTGAGGAAGTGATGTATAAGCTCAGTCATTACTGTTGCATAGGCCCTGCCTCCCCAGTCCTCACTGTAACATTCTGGGCAGGAACTCCCTCCTGTTCCCCTTTGTGCGCTACCCAGCACAGTGGGCTTCCTCTAGCCCCGGTGCTACCTCCCTTCCCTCGTCAGCCTCGCTGCACAGTAAGGCATTGTCAGACAACGTCGCATGTGCACTTTGCAAACCATCTATTGTTGCAGGAAGTGTGGAGGACTTAAGGAGGTGAGATGAAAGGAAATTCATTGCCCTCATTGGTGCTGGCTGGCTTCTAAAAGGCTGCTGTCATTGTGAGGCTGGGTGGTAGCAGCTTCCTTTGGATTCTACCCTTGCAAGTCACTCTGTGGACATAACAGTACCCCCTCCAGAGCTCCAGAGACAGCTAGGTTTGACCAGGCCCAGGGTGTGGCAGGAGAGGGTAGAGAAGCCTGATAACATGACCATCCTCACTGTCTACAAAGGCCTGGACATAGTGGACATGGCCTGATGGTCAGACTTGCCCTTTCAGTACAAAAGGGCAGTCTGAAAGTATAGGGACCTCACAACATTTGATCCTTGATGAGAACCTAAAAACAAATCCCTAACTGGGAGTGAGAGAAATTTTCTCTTAAACTGTAATGCGAGTCCCCGGTGGCCTCACCTCAGAATCTGTGTTCATTTTGTGGGACACTAGGAAGCCAATTTTATTGTACAGTCATCACATGTTCTGCTAGCAAGCCATTTCCAAAATGCATCTATGTTTTAAAAAATGATTCTCTGTGTAGTGGTGAAACTGAGTCCCGCTAAACCTGAGATCCCCTGCTGAGTTTATGACTAACCTCTCTATCCAAAACTCTATTCTCTTTCTTATGCCGACACTTCTCCCTATTCCTATTCCCCTTAGGATTGAGTAGTATCAAAGAAAAGGGGGGACTAAAACCAAGCAGGACCTGGAGGCCCACTCTGGTACAAAACCCCCTCCATACTCCCCCATTTCTTGTTTGTCTAATAAGGCTTTAGTTTCCTAGACCCTCCTTGAGTTCCAAAGAGCAGAACCATCAGTTACTAATTAGGGAAGTGAAGAAAGGTAGAAACAAGGGAAAGACAGTCAAGAAACCATACTTCAGTGACAAAACAGACTCCTAGTTCTCTTCAAGGGATATACATAACAATATCACACGTATTTTTGCGTTGTTCTTCAGAAATTAAGACCACCGCCTGCCCAGGTGGAGGACGCCAACTACATGCTGACCACAGGCACACAGACCCCAGACTGTCTGGAATCAGAAGGCTGATGATTAGGACTTCTGAAACATCACTCTGTCACCTCACTACCACTGGTGAATCAGAAGAAAGTCATGCCCCTTGCAAACTTCACCCCAGATATGGCCTTTGAAGGACCTTCCCTGAGGGCCATCAGACCAGGTCTTTCGTGCCTGAGCCACCCATTTTCCTCCCTCGGTGCCTGCAGTAAACACTATCCTTTCTTTCATCACCACCCAGTGTCAGTACATTGGCTGCATTTTGCAGCAGGCAAGTGGAGGGTTTGGTTCAATAACAGTGGGGGCTAAGAGCACCCGTCCTGCAGGCTCTTGGCTACAGGCAGCTTCTCTGCATCCTCAGTTTAGCAAGTCTCCTTCAACTGCACAGGGCTTGGCAGAGAGGGCAGTGCTAAGGTATCCAGATGATTTCAGGATGAGTATCTTTATTTTTAACCGTTTGCTACTGCTGCCCCCAACCCTGCCTGGCTCTGGAGTTCTGTCAGCCCCAGACTAATAGGAGTGAATTGGGTGGAAGTAGCAGGGGAATATAGAGAATTTGAAGCAAATTGGGTGCCAATGACATGAGTTCTTTCTCAATCCAAACTTTAGTCAGGTTCTAGAACCTTCTCCTACCCATCTGTGCACTTCCTTGTAAAATCCAGCTTTAACCAGACTCCTCATAAGTCAATTTAGCAAGAACCTCCCACCCTTGATATCTGATCACCCTTATTATCTGATTGAATTCCTCATCCTCTACTATCCCCAGGTGATATCTGATCACCTTGGCCTGCCTTCAGCAGGAACCCTTTTAGGTCAGTTTAGCCAGGGTCCTTCTTACAGGTTTTGATGTTTCCTCTTACTGATTTTCCATCCGCTCACCCTCTACCCTGTTTCTTGGCTATAAACTCACACTTGCCCATGTTGTATTCAGAACAGAGACTGGTTCTATACTGAGTTCTCTTTTCTCTTATTGCAATAGTCCCAAATAAAATCTGTGTTTATCCATTCATTCATTCATTCATTTTGCTTTAACTACTCTCCAGCTCTGGGTTTGTCTTTAACACCAATTTTTTTCTGTTTGTTGAGCATACCTTGTGCGTTTGTGTCTGTGTGTGTGTGTATGTGTGATGTATAAACTTTTGCAGATAAAACGTAGGACAAAGAACGGTGAGGCAGAAAAGGCGTGCAGCTACTGAATTCTTCACATCGTATCTGGATTGTATTTTGAATCCTCCAAGGTCAGTATAAAACTGTACAAACCCAGTATGAAATTGTAAAAGCCCCAGAGCAAATCATTTATGGATCATTTCTTACTTTATCTTGACTGTAGTTATGTCCGTGGAATTAGGAGACATCCATTTTGCCTTGAAGAGCGTGCTGAAATTACCCTTCAAGTAGTACTCAGCTCTGCCTTCACAATGGTCGCTGGGGTTTTCCCAGGAGCCAATGACTGACTTGTTCTGGTCCCGTGCTTCCAAGACCACAGAGATAATACCATGACTCACTTGAGTTGACACTAGAAGGAATTAAGGAAACAGTCAGCTGTCTGTGCAGTGAGACGAGAGATGGGGTCATAAAATCAAAATTAAATATGAAAAAAGAAAGTTACAATTAGTATGTAAATAAAGTATGGCCCCATTTTTATCAAATAAAAAATAAGTTGAAAAAAATCTGGAAGAAAGTACATTAATATTAGCTATGAGGATTTCCTGATTGTGCAATTATAGATGATTTTTATTTTCTTCCTAGTTCTTTTTTGTGTGTTTTCCAAGTTTTCTACAGGAAAAGGTGGACAAAAGAAGACCTGTGCTCTGGTCCTGGCTTTGCTACATACCAGGGATGAGATCCTGGCTGACTTTTAACCTCTTGAGTCCTGTTCCTATCTGCGAGATGAGAGTTCTGTCCTTTGTGGGTGGGTGGGTGGCACGATAGTGAAGTGAGGGGATTGAAGCTGTAGATGTATCTGAAAAGCTCAAGTGGGCCTCCTGGGAAGTGCTTCAGGAAATAAGGGTCTGTTACTGCCTAGTCAAACAAAATCTATTTGCTGGCTCCAGAAATGCTGATGTTCTTGGTCTCTGCTGTGGAGGGTGAGGGAAGGGAGGTGGGGCTCTGAGACCCAGAGGCCCTAATCCAAGCACCTAATATCAAATAACCACACAGGGTTCCCTGTTCCCCTCTACTCAGTGAATCTTACCTATTGACTTAGCCCAGCGTGTGCCCACAGTGGCGCGGGCTACTGATACTTGTGAATTCCACATGCTATTTTCAGCATTCCAAAGTGTATTAGGGAGGGAATTTCAAGAGAATATTTCAGTTTGTCCATTTCCTCCCTTAGAAGATCCCTTCTGAACAAGTTTCTCAATCCTAAGGGTATTATTCTCTAGGGCCCTCCCAACCACCCCAAATTCCTTCACCAGCCTCTCCTTTACAAAATAAAGAAAACTGATCATGTAGCATGATAAAAGCAGACAGTCCTGGATCTGAATCCTAGCCCTAGCATTTAGGACCAAGTCACTTCACCTCTGATCCTTGGTTTCTTTTCTGTCCATCATTCACTCCACAAATATTTATGCTTTGCATTAGGCTTGGTTCTAGGTATGAGGACAATGACATTATCTTTCATTGCGTGGAGATCATGATACTTTATCTTGAAAGGTTCTTGGGATAGTGAAGAGAGGAATGTAAAAACTTTCATACTGGTGGGTGTTGGCTAAGTTGTCATTTTTATTCTTAGCATGAAACAGTTCTCTATTCTGTTTGTTTTTGCCAGTTAAGGTTGCTGAGCCAGATCCCCTGGCTCTGACTTGCTCAGCCAGAACCTGATATTTGTCCTTAATACCTATGCATGGTGGTGGGGTGGATGCTAATGAGCAACAGTGTCATCCAGTCATCATCAAGCCTGTCTTGGTCCTGCTGTGGAGGGTGAGGGAAGGGAGGGGGACTCTGAGCTTGCCTTTGCCCTTCTGCTTTCTCTCTCTCTCTGGCTTACATCCTCCTTTCATCCCTCCTAGTTTTCTGTATTATTTAGATTCCTGACCTCCATGGCCCCCTCCCTTCAGACTGCCACCTGAGGACCCACACCTGTCCAAAATCTTCAAAGTGCTTTTCTTTCTAGAGCCTCTAAACATTTTTGGTTTTGTATTTCTGCTTCTGTTCTGTTGTTCCCAACACCCAGCACACAGCTCTCGTGACTGTCGTAACCCCACTCACTCTGCGGATTGTACCCCTCCTCTAGGATAGCGAAGCTTCCTCTATTCTGCAGACGCACCTGGCTTGCCAGCTGCTCACCCTTGTTCATATCTGGTGCTTGCCTGGAATCTTCCTTCTCGCCTCACATCTCACCCCCACTTACTCTCCAAGATCCTGCTCTCTTTTCCTCTCACTCCTGAATCATGTACGCTTTTAACTATAGAGTTGAGGACTTAATTACATTCTGACTTGTACCGGAACTGTAGTTTCTCCTGTGGATCTGGGCAATCCAGTGCTGGGTACCTGGAAAGCACGAAGTAGCTGCTCACTGATTTTTTAAAAAGTTATGCATCCAGAGTTGCACAGTACCTTAAAGCTGAAGGTTCAGGAAAAAAGGCAAGCAAGTTAAATTTCTCTTGCCTGTCAAAGTAAAAACAGAGGCAGATGCTTACCCCGCACATTATAATGTATTATAAATGCTACTGCCTTACGAATTTCTTTGACTGATATTAAGGCAGACCCAGAGAACCTGTTCTATGATGTTGCATGAGCTGCAACTGTACCTTGAAACCTGCCAAACCATTTAACACAAACCCTGAAATTAAAAAAAAAATCAATATTAAAGTAAGGAGAAGCAGTTGGCCTGTGTGAATATTTACTTGGTCTTCCCAGAAGTCCTGGGAATCCCATGAGGTCCTGTAATGACACAAGGAAATCATGGAGCCTGTTGTGTAATTCCAGGTGTGGAATCTGATACATCACATATCCGAGGGCATAGGATTTTGACTCTCAACTTAAATCATTCCTACAGTGAGTCAGTTTATCACAAAGCTTTAGCACATTTCTGGACAGAGAGGAAATCAGATGAAGTTTAGAGACATGCATGATGCATAGCAGATGTTCATGAGTCTTAGTTTCTGCTTCTGGTACCTGATGCCTCGGTAAATGCCATGTCCGTCTCATCTGGCACGTTCCCTTATGGGTCGTCTTACGGATCGTCTTTTGATTCTTCTTTCTCCTGTGTTCCTACTTTCAGAAGGTTTCTCTGCCACCACCACCTCTAACTGCCCCACCCACACCCTTTGCATCTTCACAAGATAGGTTTCTTTCTCTTCCATTTCAACAGCAAAATTCCTCACCTCATGATGTGTTTGTTATCTTAAGTCACACATCTGAGATCTCTGACCACCCAGATCCTTTCCTGTATGCAAGCTCCCACTCTTCCCTGTACACAAGCCCACACCTCCTGGGCCTCATCTTGGATCACAAGATCATCCTCCCTGCCTTGGTTAGAACAAGATCTGCTGCCTGAGGGAGTCAGACATAGGGAGCCTTGCCACAGCCGAGGCACCTAGTGACAGTCCCCAAGGGGGGAAAAAAACAGGAAAAAGGACTAGCCAGAATGAGTGTGTGGAGGCAGGCGACAGTCATTCTCCTGCTCAAGCCTGGAATCTGTGGACCGTGGGTGTGGGGACCACTCCAGTGTTCTCTGCAAAATCTGGTGAGAGTTCTAACAGAGGCAGGGTAACATGGTAGATGAGGAGGCAGACTCTGAAGCTGGACGGCCTGACTGGACAAAGCTGGACAACTCGTGGCTATTATTTAGGTTCAAATATTAGCGGTACACTCTACTAGTGACCTTGGACAAAACTGTAACTCCCCGGTGCCTCAGTTCTCATCTGTAAAATGCAGATGATACTAGCGTTTCCCCTTAGATCAGTACTCAGAACACAGGAAGATGTCTCAGCTCTCACTCCTGTAATTGAGAGCTGTACAGTGTTGTGATTAAGAGAAGGGTCTCTGAAGCTAGAAAGCTCAAGTTCAGATCCCAGATCCATCATTTAAGTGGTTCTGTGACCTGAGCGATTCCCTGGCATCTCTGCCTGTTTTCTCATTTACAAACAGGGGATGACAACAGCATCTACCCAGCAGGTCACTGTGAGGGCTAAATGTATTGGTACATGTAAACAACCATATTAAATTTATTGTTATTATGAACGTTGTATTAGAGAGCACTTGCCTTGACTTGCAGGTCTGACTGATCCCCAAAGGGATGTTTATATAATAGTTCTAGACACATCAAGGAAAGGCACTGGATTCAGAATGAAAAGACTAAGATTCAAGAGGCACTTCTGCCACTTACTAGCTGTGAGACCCCGAGCAAGTCATTTAACTTCTCTCAGCTTCACACTCCTCATTTACCGGGTGGGGCGTAACGCTTTCCCTGTCTCACTCACTGGATGTTCTGCCCATAGACTGAATGTGAGCAGTGTTTCCTGGAGTTGCACAGTACACAGTCATCCATGGTGGCATCGTTTTATCAAGTGGATGGGAAAAGACCACAAACTGAGGTGCAATTATTGCTTCTTAAAATAATAAAAATGCCTCCCCCCTCCCAAATACAGACAGTTTAAGTCCACTTTAAGTGAGAGAACTTGCCACAGTTGTGCTCTTGCTGTGACTTGCTTAACCTGAGTGTTGGGGCGTCTTGACTCTCGTGGCTCAGCTTCACAGAGGGGACATGCAGGAAGCGTCCCACCCAATCCACCCATTCCCACATTCTCATTCTCCCTTCTGCAGTCGACGTCCCAGCCAGGTCAAAGACACACGCTTTGTGTGTGTCATTGAGAGCAGGGATGGAGGGGTATGTCCTGCAATTCTGGCTTGATCTCCCTTCAGAGAACAAAGGAAAGCAGAGAGAATGGCTTCTACTTACCTGTGTAGAGTGTGTTGCTCTTATAGATATCTGGGCTGATGTGGATTAGTGAGGATTTCTTGGTGGTGACCGACAAGAACGGCTTGCAATTGGTAGTGGAATTTGTACAGCTGGCCGGAGAACACAGAAGCCAGAGGCATAGAAGCAACCCCAGTGGCAGAAGCAGGGACCTCAGGATTGCCATGGTTTCAATCTGCTTGCAAACTGCTGAGCCCGGAACTGGGTAAAAGCGACAACTCACCTGTTTATATGCTCTGGGGCTGGATCTTCCGGGCGATGTCATACATGCAAATGTCCTGCCCACTCCTCCCTTGGGCTTCTGGAATTTGGCCCAAGATATCACCAGGAACGAATCTCTCCCAGTTTCTGTGACCCTTTACCAGTTCCAGTTTCACTCAAGAAGGGGAATGTACTGATCATGGTTTATTTTGCATCTCATTCACCTCAGCCTCTGATATGTGAAGGAAGCTATGGGAAGGAGTTAATACTGGCAAAGTGAGATTCGGAGTTGAGTAATCATAACCTACCTGGCCTGTGTAGAAACTACATTCTTCTCTGTGTAGGAAACTCAGGCATTAAAGCACTTTTTTTTTTAATAGAATATTACATACCCTTTCCAATACTCCTTAATCGAACACATCTTCCTGTCCCAGTTCATTTTGTGACTATCACAGAACTGGAAAGCCTGTACTTATGGATTTATATTTGTTTCTTTGGAAAGAAACAGCTTTCTCCTACCTAACACTTTCCTCTATAACACAAGGAAACTACTGAAGAAAATCGGAAAATATGTTTTTTCATCTCTCTTCTCTGATTTTAATTCACTCACTGAAGGAGAGAAGAGGAAAGATGTATTCTATTGTGTGAGTAGAAGGAAAACAAAAAATGTAGACTTGAATCAAAAAGATATTTATATATGTTTCTTCGAGAGACACACTTACAAAATGGTGGAGCAAGGACCTCTGAAAAACCCCCTTCTCTAGAAAAGTGATAAGCAAAAACAAAGTCAACTTTTTCAGGGCTCTAGAAATCACCAAAACTTGCAGCAATTCGAGGAGCATTTGTCTAAGAAAAATGGCTAAATCTCGTTAAGCACAGTGAGATCATGACATTTTAACTTGTTTCCATCCCTGTTCCCATCCCTCTCACCCCACCTCTTTAGGTAGCCTTCGAAACCAACAACCTTGCAACTGTGATAGCCATGAAGGCCAGCAAACTAGCGGTCAAGAGGGAGGGGAAAGAATGGGTTTGGAGTGCTCCAAAAAGCTTCATTTTCAGAGAGTTGTCACTCTGTGACCTATTTGCAAATTGTCTGTAAAGATGGATTCTCAGAGCTTTCAGAACTTTCTCTGTGCAAACAACATTACTGTTAGGACATTTGTTGAAAATAGTCAGTGGAAAGTTTTTTTTTAAGAAATTAATAATATTATTAATACAATTTAATTATGATGCTATGAATTTTTAAAGTACTTCATGACTTCCCAGGCATTTTCCATGTGTCACTTTATTCTTATCAAAGAGTGATGAGTAGATGATGTTCCTGTATATCTACTAAGCAATATAATCAGGTTGCAAAAACATTTTCTGAAACCCAATCTGACCATCTTTCAGCTATATTGCTGTTAACATAAATTTTGGTGTTTTGTGCATATGTTAAGAAGATCATTGCTTGTATTTGGAACTTCATTTATTTAAATCAGATATTTCTATATTCTCTTTAACATAGACTTTATCCAAGTATTACAGAGTTTCCAAAATGGTGAACATCAGTCTGAACTAAACCTGGAAATGTCCTTTGTTCTGTGCACTGTTTATTATTTTTAAAATAAGGAACAAAATCTAGATTCCTAGCTTCTTTTGAAAAGAGGGAATATTGAGCAAAACGTTTCATTAAATACTGCTAAAGAGTTGCTGTCCCCTTGACATAAGATATTCTATTTTCAGTAACCCAGTAAACTCAGTAAAATCCTTTGTGTCTTCCTGACACAGTGTCATATGCAGAACTAAGAACAAAATATGTTTACGCTATATTACCAATTTTTTTTTTTTATGAGCTCAGTTTTCTCTTTTGTGTTATGAGTCCTGACTACTTTAGGCTATTGATTTGTGACCTTTATTGAGTCACTTAATTCCTACTTATATGGGCTTCCCAGGCGGCACAGTGGTGAAGAATCTGCCTGCCAATGTGGAGACACGAGTTCAACCCCTGGGTCAGAAAGATCCCCTGGGAAAGGAAATGGCAACCCACTCCAGTATTCCTGCCTGGAAAATTCCATGGATAGAGGAGTCTGGTGGGCTACAGCCCCTGGGGTCACAAAGAGTTGGACACGACTGGGTGACGTGCATGACAATGCCTACTTTTGGGTTATTTACTCTGAGTTCTTATTTAAAATTCTTTATCATTGGAAAGTTTTCTAACATTGCAGCTGCCTGAGGCAGTGGTTGCAACTAACAAGGAGCTGAGCAAAAATGTAAAAGAAAAAACTGGAGAATGAGGTTTTGACTAGGGGCCTTGGCAAGCTCTGACAAATCCCTGGGAATCTGAAAGTCCACCTGCACGAACAGAGCTATGCACAGGCCCAGGAAAGATCTGAGAAAGCCCTTATCTCTCATCTGTGGCTGACCTTGAGGATCTACACGAGTAAGAAGAATGCAGCTAAGGCAGAGTTGTAAAATGCTCATCTGACCAGTGAATTCATGCTTTAAAATGCACACAGAGGAAGCTGAGAGGAAGCTGCCAAAGGCTGAGAGACTTATTGGTTCAAGATGTTTAGGAAATCTCTGTCTATTCATTAACTGACCACTAAGCTAACTGAGGGCTTCCGCTGTGGCTCAGTAATAAAGAATCTGCCTGCAAAGTAGGAGACCCAGTTTCGATCCCTGGGTTGGGAAAATTCCCTGGAGAAGGAAATGACAACTCACTCCAGTATTCTCGCCTGTGAAATCCCATGGGTAGAGGAACCTGGTGGGATACAGTCTATGGGGTTGCAAAGAGTTGGATTTATCAACTAAACAACAACCAGCTAACTGAGCAGAGACTTCAGTGGCCACACATAATAAGGAATATTGACTTTGCAGAATGAATTCAGAAAAGTTGCTAAACAGGCAGCAGCAGCAACAACAAATAATAACCAACAGGAACTACAACAAATCCTAGGAAGGAGGGGAATTGGGTGTACAGAATGGTCAATGGTCACATTATATTTTTTTAAATGTTCAATTTTCAACAAAAATTATGAAACATACAAATGAATAAAAAGTATGTTCTGTTTATAGAAAAAAAAAATCCCAGCCAATAGAAACCATCCTTGAAGAAGTCCAGATGTTGGATTTACTAGACAGAAATATTAATTCAATTATTATAAATATGTTCAAAGAACTAACAGAAGCCATGTTTAAAGAATAAAAGAAAAGTGTAAGAATGATGTCTCAACAAAAAAGGAATATTAGTAAAGAGATAGAAATGATAAAAAGAACCAAACAGAAAATTTGTAGTTGAAAAGTAAAACTGAAAGGAAAAATTCACTAGAAGGACTTAAGAACAGATTTTAACTGGCAGAAGAAAGTATCAATAAACTTGAAGATATTCAGTAAAGATATTCAATACATTTAAGAAAAGAAATGCAAGATTATATACTGAAAACTACAACAAGGAACTCATAAAAGCCAAAATGATCTTGAAGCAATAACAACAATAATGTTGGAGAACTCACACTTAGCAAGTTCAAAACTATGAAGGTATTGTAATCAAGACAGTGTGGAAAGATGGTGGAGTAGAAGGACTCCATTTCTACTCACTTCCTTTCATGGGCACACAAAACTGCAACTATTTGTACAGCAACTATTGATGAGAAAGACGGGTTTCTACCAGAGAAGATCTACAAGTAAAGACGTAGAGAAGGAACCACAAGGAGACAAGTAAGAGGTGAGAAGTTGTCAAGACCCATACCCCCTGAGAAAATAATGACAATTTCAGAGGTTCTCCACAAGGAATAAGGGATCTGAGCCCCACATCAAGCTCGCCAGCCTGGGGGTCTTGAACTGGAAAAACAAGCCCTTAGAATGTTTGGCTTTGAAGGCCAGCAGAGCTTACTTTTGGGAGACCTACAGAGCTGGGGGAAATAGAGATTCCACTCTTAAAGCGTGCATACAAAATCTCACATGCTCCAGGACCCAGGGAAAGGAACCTGGATCAGACCCACCTGCTGATCTTGGAGAGTCTCCTGGAGAGGCAAGAGGAAACTGGGGCTCATCCCAGGGATATAAACACTGGCAGCAGCCATTCCTGGGAGCTCGATCTGCCACAGGACACTGGTGCTGCAAGTGTCATTTTTTTTATCCTTCCTTTAGCTTATTAGTGCCAGGACTCAGCCCTACCCACCAGGCTTTTGACACCAATAATGGGACACCTCAGGCCAAGCAACTACCCGGCGTGGGGCACAGCACCACCTACCAGCAGACAGGCTGCCTTAATACCCCCAGAGCCCAGAGCCACTACTGGACAAGGCCCTTCCACTAGAAGGCCCAGGACTTGTCCCCACACTCTGGTGTACAGGCAGTAGACCTGGAACCCCCAGAGATCCCAGGGTCCAAGGGAGGACCCAAATTAATAAAATCAGATAAAAAGCAGAAGTTAAACCAACACCACAGGAAGACAACGGTGCCTAAGAGACTACTAAAATAAGTATAATAAAATGGACTACCTAGAATCAATAGGCAAGTTCCTAGAAACGTGCAATCTCCCAAGCCTGAACCAAGATGAAACAGGAAATATGAACAGACCAATTACAGGTAATGATATTGAATCAGTAATAAAATAAAACTCCCAACAAACCAAAGTCCAGGACTAGATAGCTTCACAGGTGAATTCTACCAAACATTTAGAAAAGACTTACTTATCCTTCTTAAACTATTCCAAAAAATTTCAAGACAACTGCACTGAACTCATTCAACAAAGCCAGCATCACCTTGATACTGAAACCTGATAAAGATATCACAGAAAAAGAAAATTATAGGCAAATATCATGGATGAGAGCTTCCCAGGTGGTGCTAGCGGTAAAGAACATGCCTGCCAATGCAGGAGATATAAGAGATGTGGTTCGATCCCTGGGTTGGGAAGATCCCCTGGGGAAGGGCATGGGAACCCACTCCAGTATTCTTGCCTGGAGAATCCCATGGACAGAAGAGGCTGGTGGGCTATGGTCCACACGGTCACAAAGACTGAAGTGACTTAGCACACACACACACATCATGGATGGTAATAGACACAAAAATCCTCAACAAAATATTAGGAAATCAAATCATTATGTTAACAATATTAAAAGGATCATACACCTTGGTCAAGTGGGATTTATCCCAGGGAGGCAAGAATAATTTAATATCTGCACATCAGTCAATGTGATACACCACGTTAAAAATTTGAAGAATAGGGGCTGGTGGCTCAGCCGTAAGGAATCTGCCTGCCAATGCATGAGACATGGGTTTGATCCCTGGTCTGGGAAGATCTTACATGCTGCCGAGCAGCTAAGCCTGTGTACCACAACTATTGAACCTGTGCTGTAGAGCCCAGGAGCCACAACTGCTAAGCCCTCACACCACAGCTACTGAAGCCCACGTGCCCTAGAGCCCATGCTCCACAGCAGGAGAAGCCACCACAGTGAGAAGCGTGTGCTCTGCAACTCAAGAGTAGCCCCCGCTCACTCTAACTAGAGAAAAGCCCATGCAGCAGTGAAGACCCTGCATAGCCAGTAAATAAATGAATTTTAAAAAGACTTTGAAAGGTCCATCAGCAGATGAATGGATAAGAAAGCTCCATATACAAAATGGAGTATTATTCAGCCATTAAAAAGAATACATTTGAATCAGCTCCAATGAGGTGGATGAAACTGGAGCCTATTATACAGAGTGAAGTAAGCCAGAGAGAAAAACACCAACACAGTATACTAATGCATATATATGGAATTTAGAAAGATGGTAACAATATCCCTGTATACGAGACAGCAAAAGAGACACAGATGGATAGAACAGTCTTTTGGACTCTGTGGGAGAGGGAGAGGGTGGAATGATTTGGGAGAATGGCATTGAAACATGTATAATATCATATATGAAGCTATCGCCAGTCCAGGTTCGATGCAGGATACAGGAAGCTTGGGGCTGGTGCACTGGGATGACCCAGAGGGATGGTACGGGGAGGGAGGTGGGAGGGGGGTTCAGGATGGGGAACACATGTATACCTGTGTCAGATTCATGTTGATGTGTGGCAAAGCCAATACAATATTGTAAAGTAATTAGCCTCCAATTAAAATAAATTTAAATTAAAAAATAATAATAAAAAATAAAATTAAATTAAAAAAATAAAAGGTCAGAGAATAAAAATCATATAATCATCTCAATAGATACAGAAAAAGATTTGGACAAACTTCAACATTCAATTAATCTATGACTTTTGGTCAATTAATCTATGACTTTTGGTCAATTAATCTATGACAAAGTAGGCAATAACAGACAATGGGAAAGGACAGTCTCTTCAATAAGTGGTGCTGGAAAAAATCAGCTACATGTAAAAGAATGAGATTAGGATATTTTCTCATGCTGTATACGACCATAAACTCAAAATAGATTAAAGACCACAGTGTAAACCTGGAAAAGTCCTAAAAGAAAACATAGGCAAAACACTCTTTGACATAAACTGTAGCAATATTTTTTGGAATCTTTCTTTTAAGGAAAAGGAAACAAACCAAAATGTACACACACACAAAACATACATGCATAAGGGCCTATTACTCCAACATGAAAGGGAATCCAATTCTGTCATTCGCAACAACATGTACGGACCTAGAGGTTATTATATTTAGTGAAGTAAGTCATACAGAGAAAGACAAAGACTGTATGTTGTCATTTATATGTGGAATCTGAACTATAAAACAAATGAACACAAATAATAAAACGAAACACACCTATAGATACAGAGAATAAACTAGTCATTATCAGTAAAGAGATCCATAGAGATAGAAAGTGGTTGTCAGGGGCCTGGCAGACAAGGAGAATGGAGAATGACTGCTAGTTGGTTTGGGGTTTCTCTTTGGGGTGATGGAATTGTTCTGGGATAGATAATGGGGATAGTCTCAAAATCTTGTGAATATACTAAAAAACCACTGAATTGAATTTTATGGTATCTGAATTATGTTTCAGTAAACTCTTTTCTTTACATACTATTCTGTGTAAGCAAGCTGGGGTAGTAGAAAGAATGAGACCAAACTTTATTTATTCATCTTTTTAACAAGAGAAAAGTATACAAATTTATATGTTTGAAGTGACATGGGAGCCATCACAAGGAAATGAAGACATGAAGAAATGAGTAAACCCAAGCGATTTTTTTCAACTATATTGAGACATAATTGACATATGACATTGTGCAAGTGTAAAGTGTACAACAGGTACTTCCCTGGTGGCTCAGTGGATAGGAATCTGCCTGCCAGTGCACGGGATGCAGGTTTGTTCTCTTGTACGGGAATATTCCACCTGTCACAGAGCAATTAAGCCCATGGGCCACGACTACTGAACCTGTGTGCCCCAGTGACTGAAGCCCACGCTCGGCAACTAGAGAGGCCACCGCAATTACAAGCCTGAGCACCGTAATGAAGAGCCAGCCGCCCCTCTTGCTGCAACTAGAGAAAGCCCATGCAAAAGCAACGAAGACCCAGAGCAGCCAAAAATAAATAAATATTTAAAAAATTAAGTGTACAGGATACTGATAACACTTTTATCTTGCTATATGACTACTACCACAGTGTTAGCTAACACCTCCAGTAATGGGGAGATTTAAAAAAAAATAATTTTATTCATTTTGCGGTTCGGCTGCGGTGGGTCTTCACTGCACATGTGGGCTTACTCAGCTGTGGTGTGCGGTGCAGTGTGGTGGCTCCTCCTGCTGTGAAGCACAGGCCGGGACACGCGGCCTTCAGTAGTTGCGGTATGTGGGCTCAGCAGTTACAGATCCCAGGCTCTACAGCACAAGCTCAACAGTTGTGGCCCGTGGACTTGCTTGCTCCACGGCATGTGGGATCCTCCTGGACCAGGGCTCAAACCTCTGTCTCGTGCTCTTGCACTTGGCGGGTGGAGTCTTTACCATGAGCCACCAGGGAAGTCCGGGAGATGTTGACTAAGGTATAAACCTGAGTGTTTTTATGGAAAGACTGAAAAGTCATGGAAAGGTGTCATAGGAAAAAGGTGAGCAAGTGTAGTAAACGGGAAGGGGAGAGATGTGCTTAGCAAGGCCAGTTCATTCAGATTCCTCTTAAGACAGAACGTTAGGAGAATTTTAACCTATGTGAACTTTAGTCTCCACTGCTGAAAATTGAGACATTAATACCAATTTTATGTATTTTTATGTGTATTAAGTGAGAAATATATGTAAACCATTTAGGGGGGTGAGATGGGTCTGACTTACAGTAGGTGTATAACACATGTTAATTTGTTTTCTTCCTTCTTTCCTTCCTCTCTCCCTCCTTCTCTGTTTTCCTCCCTTCCTTTCCTCCATTCTTCTTTCCTTTATACCAGATTAAGGCACTGAATCTGGAGAAAAGAAAATACAGGGGTCCTGCTGTTGACAGGGAAATAAAAGTCTAATCCTCCCTATGAACTGGGGGCAGAAGACTGGGGCAATGGGGGACAACTCAGAGAAAAGCTCTGATTTAAACAGAATTCTTCCACTCATTCACTGCGATGTGGCGCTGAGCCCGAGAGGGCCTGCAGAAGTCATCAGCATTGCCTCCAGGGAGGAGGGAGCTGTCTGTTGGCTACAGGGGCAGTTGTTGACCAAACAAAGCTGTTCTTTGATTCCAGCCAGAAATGGCTTGATTTTTCCAGAGGACTAGGGACCACAAGAAAACTAGTTCTTAAAATTATACATTTCTTTGGGCTTCCCTCTCCTCCACCATTTTCTTTGGAATTTTGGACCTTAGTTCCTGGACATGCACACATTTAAAAAGCTCCATGCTGCTAAGTCACTTCAGTCGTGTCCAACTCTGTGCGACCCCATAGACGGCAGCCCATCGGGCTCCCCCGTCCCTGGGATTCTCCAGGCAAGAACACTGGAGTGGGTTGCCATTTCCTTCTCCAGTGCATGAAAGGGAAAAGTGAAAGTGATGTCGCTCAGTCGTGTCCGACCCTCAGCGACCCCATGGACTGCAGCCTTCCAGGCTCCTCCATCCATGGGATTTTCCAGGCAAGAGTACTGGAGTGGGGTGCCATTGCCTTCTCCAAAAAAGCTCTATAGGTGATTCTAAAAGAGTGTTGTTGTTGTTGTTGTTTAACTTTAACATTCATTCAAGTCACATGGAGCATTTTGCTAACATGCAGTTTCTGATTCATGGGTCTGGTGTGGAGCCTGAGACCCTCATTTCTAACAGGCTCCCATATAAAGCCAAACTGTTGCTTATCCATGGGCCACACCTTGAACAGCAGAGGTTTAACAGCTGATCTGATAGAACAGATTGAATGTTACACTAATTGTTAAAGTTGAAAAAGCTGGGTTCTATGACTACTGTGCACCTCAAACTAGTCAACCTGCCTAGAGTTTATCTGCTGAAATGCTTCATGGTGTAGAAAGTGGGCACTTCAATACCTGGCTGGTCTCTCTGGAAAGGAGCGCTATCAGAGAGGAGAGGGCAGCTGCTCTTCTAAGGTCAGAGTCTGAGGAGAGGGTCCCTGAAATTCACCAGAAGCGACCACTGGCGACTGCAGACTGCAGGGATTATCAGCCTGAATTTCTGGGGTTTTGATCCAGTGTCGTGGGTGTGTCAAAGGTGTTTGGGATGCAGTTTGGCCACCATGGGGGTATAAGCACAGACTTTGGAGTCAGAGGGGCCTCAGACCTCTTTGTAGCCTCGGATTGTACTTAAGTTATGAAAAAGAGCACTGTCTAAGCCACAGTTCTCTTATTCATATAGTGGAAAAAATAATACCAGCCTTGCAGGATTGTGTCAAGGTTTAAGAAATAATGCAGGTGACTGCCTGCCATGGCCAATGCTCTTTAAGTGGGGGTTCTTAGCCACTGATGGCAGGTCAGAGTGCAAATCTAAGAAAAGGGCCACCAGGGGCCAGGGGGGGCGGTCCCCAGAATGTTTACTCTCGTCTGTTTCCTCACGGTGGGTGCTTCAGTCAACATGAGTTAATTCAGGGACTGACTGGCTTGTACCCTTTGGCTCTTTGGTTTAGGGTGGTGGATGTTATGTTTTTGAGGCTCCCATAGCATAGATTTTTTTGCTTTCAGTTCAGTTCAGTCACTCAGTCATGTCTGACTCTTTGTGACCCCATGAATCGAAGCACGCCAGGCCTCCCTGTCCATCACAAACTCCCGGAGTTCACTCAGACTCACGTCCATCAAGTCAGTGATGCCATCCAGCCATCTCATCCTCTGTCGTCTCCTTCTCCTCTTGCCCCCAATCCCTCCCAGCATCAGAGTCTTTTCCAATGAGTCAACTCTTCGCATGAGGTGGCCAAAGTACTGGAGCTTCAGCTTCAGCATCATTCCTTCCAAAGAAATCCCAGGGCTGATCTCCTTCAGAATGGACTGGTTGGATCTCCTTGCAGTCCAAGAGACTCTCTAGAGTCTTCTCCAACACCACAGTTCAAAAGCATCAATTCTTTGGCCCTCAGCCTTCTTCACAGTCCAACTCTTACGTCCATACACGACCACAGGAAAAACCATAGCCTTGACTAGACGGACCTTTATTGGCAAAGTAATGTCTCTGCTTTTGAATATATTATCTTTTGCTTTAGGAGAAGGCAATGGCACCCCACTCCAGTACTCTTGCCTGGAAAATCCCATGGATGGAGGAGCCTGGAAGGCTGCAGTCCATGGGGTTGCTGAGGGTCGGACATGACTGAGTGACATCACTTTCACTTTTCCCTTTCATGCACTGGAGAAGGAAATGGCAACCCACTCCAGTGTTCTTGCCTGGAGAATCCCAGGGACGGGGGAGCCTGGTGGGCTGCCGTCTATGGGGTCGCACAGAGTCAGACACGACTGAAGTGACTTAGCAGCAGCAGCAGTGGTCGGTTGTTCAGAAGATGTATACTACCCCTCTCATTCCCTGAAGCTGACATCTCTCTTTTCAGAGAGATGACAAACTATTGTACACGACATTAAGAATTTTCAAGCAGAACTGGCCCTAATCATTTTAATCTAGCTCCCTCATTTTAGATTAAACCTGCCTGAGGCTATAGACTTGGTGGCAAATCTGGGCCTAGAACACCATTCCACCCCACCGCTGCCAGCTCCTGTGGGGTGTTTCTGCACTGTACTGTTCTGCTGCCTAGTTGGTACCTGCTTGTTCCTACTTGGCATTTTAGATTCAGATGGGACAAAGTCAAGGTATAGTATGTTTTAATTTTAATGTGATTCAGATGGGACAGATGGGTATAGTATGTTTTAATTTTAATTTTAATGTGCCAGGCGTGTGCATCCAGGACTCTTGCTCAGTCTGTTTTCATTTTATAGAATTTGGAGAGAAGTTTACTATTACAGTAGTTCATTATTCTATCTTTGCTCGAGACTTTTTATTGGTCACATCTGTGGCTTTAATCCTGAACTGTGTGTCCAGAGAACAGTTGGAATGGCACAGTACTTTGGCCACATGGCCTCCTTTGCAACTTCAGTTGCTGAGATTAGGGTTGGGGGTATCAAATAAGCTGCTCAAGGTCCCACAGCTTTCGGGAAAAGTAATCCCTGTCTTATACTCAGTTGTCGCCAAATTCCAGGCTGATGACAGTCTTGATCAACACACACTTGCCAAAGGAATGAGAGAAATTGAGAGTAAAATGATGAGACTTTAAAAAGAGAACACAAAAATTTATTTACAAGCCTGCTTTTTAATTCTAATTTTATAGCATTTTGACATTTTATAATTAAAATGTCCTTTTTAAAATGAAAGTATGGTCCTTGTAGATTACAGATAGTAGATCCCTCTCCCACTCATCTGTTTACTTTTTACAATGTTTTTATTTGGCAAAATGAGAAAAAATTGGTCCTCTCTGGAAAAATTAGCATTCTATCTAGGTCCCTGGAATCCAAAAGCTGGATACCAGGGGTCTATGAAGACTCTGCATCATAACTTTCCAAAATGCTTTGTGTTAATGTGGCAAGGAGCCAAGATTGCTGGCATTTAAGTAGGAGTCGGAAAATTGTCTCAGGGTGTGTTCAAAGATCTCTTTCTCATTGAGAGAGAGGCTGAACCTTTTAAGTTCCTCCTTCCAACATTAGAGTCCATAGCTCCCCCCATTGAAAATTGATTTCATTCATTTTTTTTAGGCAGAAATAAAAGCATTGAGGGCACTTCGTGGTCTGCGTTGGTGGGTGAAGGACTGAAATGAGACAAGAATAGAACTCTGCGCTCCCTACTCCCCAAACCCCAGCAGAAAAGGAACTCGAAACTGCACCCCCAACAGGGGGAGGAGGAAGCTTTGGACATCCTTTTCATGTGACCGGCTAGCATGGCTTTGAAACCATGCCCCACAGCTTTAACAGAAACTGGTGACTATCAGAAATTCTTGAGCTTATCTTACAGAACAGCAGGTAAGGGAAAAGCTTCTTAAAACTTCCTTCTGCTTATAGCCTGCCCTACTTGAGCAAGCGCAAGCTCGCCTTTAATCACTTCGTTGCTGATTGCGTGTCCTCATAGGTTCACGTAGCCTAGGAATTTGGAATCAGCTCTTGCCCAGTTTGAACCAGCTGAGACTATTTGGGATCATTGACTCTAAAACTGGACCTGAGTAGAACACTGATTACCTGACCTTTTCCCTGCCTCCACTCATCTTTCTGAATGCCTAAGACCACTCTGCTTCTTTAACCTGTAAATATTTCAAGCCCCTTGACTTTGACAAGGCAGATCTCGAAGTTCTTCTCCCATCTTCTCATTTGGCTGCTTCATGAATAAGCCATTTCTCTGTTGCAAACCTCATCATCTCAGCATTTACCTTGCTGAGCATCATACAAAGGAACCTGGTTTGGTTACTGGTTTCTCCTTTGAGAGGCAAGAACTCTGCCTGAGAGGAGGTGCATTGCAAGGTGCTTGGGGAGAGTTTAGCAAGCCCTGGTCAATTACCTCTGGAAAAAGTTGGCTGTCTGTTATTTTCTGTTATTTTTGTTGTTTAGTTGCTAAGTCATGTCCGACTCTTTTGACCCCATGGACTGTAGCCCGCCAGGCTCCTCTGTCCGTAGGATTTCCCAGGCAAGAATACTCGAGTGGGTTGCCATTTCCTTCTCTAGGGTATCTTCCTGACCCAAAGGAATCAAGCCCTTGTCTTCTGCATTTCAGGTGGATTCTTTACCGCTGAGCCACCAGGGAAGCCCTTAATTTCCATTAATTAGACTTTAACATTACTTTGGAGGATGAAGCACTTATCAAGAAATTCAAATGCTTGTTCCTACTATTTAACTGGAAGGCTCAATAGTGAAAAGATATAGGATGGTTTAATCAGTGAGGCATGCCTGGGAACTCCCAGGATGAGCCGTGGTTCGGTGTGGTGGTCTAATGAGAAAGTGATGGAGACAACTCTCCAGAGGTAAAATCAAAAAAAGATGCCACATATGAGAATTCCCTGACCGCCTGTTCTTTCAAAGGGTGTTGATTTTCTAGGGACTGCCCTGGTGGTCCAGGGGTTAAGAATCCGTCTTTCACTGCAGGGGATGAGGGTTAGATCCCTGGTCAGGGAACTAAGATCCCACATGCCTTGGGGCAACTAAGCCCTCACACTACTGAACCCACATGCCATGACTAGAGAAGCCCACGTGCTTCAACAAAGACCCAGCACAGTCCAAAAAAAAAAAAACGAAACAGAAAATAGGTATATTGATTTTCTAAAATCCTACTTTATTCATGTGGGTTTAAGGTAGCTAACAGAAACACAAGATTTAAAAAGCAAAAAGTTAAGGATATAAGGATAATTAGAAGGAATAAGATGATTACGAGGAAGATGAGGCTCATCATTCAGAAATGCTGGGTGGACTGTCTCTCTGAGTTTGGTACTGTTTAGGGCACTGAGGCGGAGAAGGCAATGGCACCCCACTCCAGTACTCTTGCCTGGAGACTCCCATGGATGGAGGAGCCTGTTGGGTTGCAGTCCATGGGCTCACTTGAGAGTCAGGCATGACTGAGCAACTTCACTTTCACTTTTTCTTTCACGCATTGGAGAAGGAAATGGCAACCCACTCCAGTGTTCTTGCCTGGAGAATCCCAGGGACAGAGGAGCCTAGTGGGCTGCCGTCTATGGGGTCGCACACAGTCGGACACGACTGAAGTGACTTAGCAGCAGTAGCAGCAGGGCACTGAGGAAATAAGACAAACCCCTACTCCAATAGAGTTTATGATGTGTTCATGTAATGTACAACAACTCTATTGAAATGCAGACCTGAATCCAGCCCATACCTTTCCCTTTTCAATATCATTTCATTAGTTGAGTCCCAGGGACATCCTTTAATTCATTTAATTCTCTTAGACACTACTGACTTCTGCCATTAATTTTGAACTGTGATTTTTTTTCCCCCTTTTGTACTGATTTGATACAATGTGGCAATATTTTAAATATCATTACTGCATACTGTAGCTTCTTATCTTTCCTAAAAACAAAACAAATAACAGTACCTATTTTCCTGATAACATATAGGCTCTATTTCTAGCCTTGTGTACAAATGCATTTTTGTCACATGCAACTTGTTATTGATAAAATAATTTCAGATTATTTGTAGCACTGTTTCCTGAAACTTTGAGAATCATCAACTGAAGGAGTTCAAGTCTTATTTGAACATATCTTTCAATTAAGAATGACCAATTCAAAGATGCTTTGTTAAAAATAACATATAGGGCTTCCCTGGTTGTCCAGTGGTTACGAATCTGTCACGCAATGCAAGGGATACCAGTTCAGTCCCTGGCCTGGGAAAACCCTGCATGCCGCAGGCAACTGAGCTGATGAGCTGCAATGACAGCCTGTTCGCCTAGAGCCTATGCTCTGCAATGAGAAGCCACCACAATGAGAAGCCTGCACGCCACAGCTAGAGATTAGCCCCTGCTCTCTGCAACTAGAGAAAGCCTGTGTATAGCAACAGATCCAACACAAACAATAAAATAAAGAAAGAAATATTAAAAAATAAAAGTAACATATATGTTTAAACTTTTAAACATATAGATTGTAAAATAAAATCTATTTAAAAGTTTTTATTGGAGTGTGGTTGACTTCAATGTTGTTTAGTTTCAGTTATACAGCATTGTGGTTGTTGTATATATAGGCTTTCCTGGTGGCTCAGATGGTAAAGAATCTGCCTGCAATGCAGGAGACCTGGGTTCAATCCCTAGGTCGGGAAGACCCCCTGGAGAAGGGAATGCCAATGTTCTTGCCTTGAGAATTCCATGGATAGAGGAGCCTGGCAGGCTGAAGTCCATGCGGTCACAGAGTCAGCCATGGCTGAGTGACTTATACACACACACACATACACACACACACACACACACACATATAATTCTTTCCCCACAAAAGTTATTACAAAATATTGAGTAGGGTTTCCCATGCTGTACAGCAGGTCCTTGTTGGTTACCTATTTTATATATGGTAGTGAAAGTCACTTAGTTGTGTCCAGCTCTTGTGACCCCCAAGGAGTACAGCCTCCCAGGCTCCTCTGTTCATGGAATTTCCCAGGCAAGAATACTGGAGTGGGTAGCCGTTCCCTTCTCCAGGGATCTTCCCAAACCAGGGATTAAACCCAGGTCTCTCACACTGCAGGCAGATTCTTTACGGTCTGAGCCACCAGAGAAACCCACATATGAAAGTGAAAGTGTTAGTCGCTCAGTTGTGTCCAACTCTTTGCAATCCCATGAACTGTAGCCCACCGGCTCCTTTGTTCATGGGATTCTCCAGCCAAGAGTACTGGAGTGGGTAAACATTCCCTTCTCCAGGGGATCTTCCTGACCCAGAGATTGAACCCTGGTCTCCTGCATCACAGGCAGATTCTTTACCATCTGAGCCACCAGGGAAGCCCATATACAGTAGTATGTATATGTTAATCCCAAGCTCCCGATTTATCTATCCTCCCCCAACTATAAGGGCTATTTTGTAAAATGATCTTTGAAATTAAAACATAGAATCTAAAAATGCTGATGAAACACATGGATCCTAAAGATAAAATAGATGTGGAAAAGAAAATGGCAACCCACTCTGGTTTTCTTGCCTGGGAAATCCCATGGACGGAGGAGCCTGACAAATTACAGCCTATGGCGTCACAAAAGAGTTGGAGATGACTGAGCAATTAAATGACAACAACAACAACAATGATGCTCTGAAGAGCTGGTGACAAGTGAGGACAGGGAAAAGAGTGACTATTTTGAAGCCCTCTTGAGGCAGACCTTGGTAGATAGTTGCTTTCCATCTGTTTTATTTAATCGTCACAACAATCCCATAAGCTGCTGCTGCCACTGCTGCTGCTAAGTCGCTTCAGTCGTGTCTGATTCTGTGCGACCCCATAGACGGCAGCCCACCAGGCTCCCCCGTCCCTGGGATTCTCCAGGCAAGAACACTGGAGTGGGTTGCCATTTCCTTCTCCAGTGCATGAAAGTGAAAAGTGAAAGTGAAGTCGCTCAGTCGCGTCCGACTCTTGGCGACCCCATGGACTGCAGCCTACCAGGCTCCTCCGTCCATGGGATTCTCCAGGCAAGAGTCCTGCAGCGGGGTGCCATTGCCTTCTCCGATCCCATAATCTAGGAACCATCAACTCCCTTCTTACAGGAATTGAGACCCAGTGATAGTGAATTGACCAGAAGCTAGTAAGTGAAGGAGCTGAGATTTACAAACGTTTATGTCTACTCCATCTTGTTACAAAAATTGATTTGGGACTACAAGCTGAGATTTGAAACCAGGCCTTTCCTTTTTTGGTTATGGGTTCCCATAGCTTGACATCCCATTACAAAAGATTCTACTAGTGGAAAATGACTTGGTTCAGGCATAACAGAAACATTATCTTGATCTTCTGAAACTGGTGCTCTGGGGCTGTTATTTAATAAGCACTTCTCAGGAACTCTCACATTTATTAACTATGAGTAATTAGAGTGCTGTTTTATCGTAGGTGGAAATAAGCTTTCTTGCAGTTTTACACTAAGAGAATAAATGCCATCATCTTCATATGCTTATTCCAGAGCAATAATTCCCAACTGGGAGTGATTTTGCCACCTGGAGGATATTTGGCAATGTCTAGAGGCATTTTTGTTGCTACAGCTAGTGAAGGGGGTGCTACTGGTAGTAGAAGCCAGGCTGCTGCAAAATGTTCTACAAGGCACAGCACGGCCCCCACGACAAACAGTTGTCCAGCCTCGCATGTCAACAGTGCTGAGCTTGTGAAACCCTGCTCTAGAGGAAAGGGATTACCTGGTATGTGAAATATTTGTGGCTTTTAATAACAAACGATAAATACCAGTTATTAAACATCCATGGTGGACTTCTGTGGCGGTCCAATGGTTAAGAATCCACCTGCCAATGCAGGGGGCACAGGTTCTAGATCCCATATGACATGGGGCAACTTAGCACGTGCACCACAGCTTACTGAAGCCCGCATGCCTAGAGCTTGAGAGCTGCAACTGCTGAAGCCCGAGCACACTAGAGCCTGTGCTCGGCAACAAGAGAAGCCGCTGCAACGGGAAGCATATGCGTCACAACCAAGAGGAGCCCCTGCTCGCCACCACTAGAGCAAGTCTGTGTGCAGCAACGAAGGCCCAGAGGAACCACTGACAAATAACTAAACAAACAGACAAAAACAACAAAAATCCGTGGTGTCTGAACGCTTCAACTGATCAGTCAATACTTATGCTCCTGGTATCACTTCCAATGGTCCAAAAAAAAGATTTTCATATATGGGAAACTGTAATGGGAAACCAAGAAGTTCTGAAAATTTGAGCAGCTACCAAAAGGGAAAAATCGTAGTCAGTCCATACAATGAAAAAGAGCTATACACCGGGGCAAGGAAGACGGTCCCTTCAGTGTGGGTGGTTAAGAGCAGGATTTCTGAAGTGGGGAAGAAAGATCGCTTTTTGTCTTCCTGATTTGCCATTCGCCATCCAGGTGACCTCAGAACAATATATTGAATTGCTCTAATAATTCGTCCTCCGTAAAATGGGGATAATGGTAGCACCCAGGTCCTAAGGTGGCTGAGAGCTTTTTAATGAGATAATATGTGTGGCACACAATGCCTAGCACAGAGAGGCACTCAGTAAAGTCTTGCTTCCCTAGTTGTTATTATTCTTGGAGAGAATCCATCAAGGTGGGGCCTGGGAGCTGCCCACACTTCCTCCAGAGGGGAGCTCCTCCTTGAGCACCTACACTTGAGTCAGAGCCGTGGGTGCTTTACGCGGGTTCTAGGACACAGCCTGTCCAGCTAGTCATGAGCTGTTCATCACCGCAGCTGAGCCGGGGTGGAACTGCGCTTGATTGACTGCAGGGTAGGGGGCGGAGGCGGAAGAAGTAGGAAAGAGGATGGAGAGCAAGTTTCTTTTTCCTGTGAAACTTCCTAAACTGAGCACCTTCATCTCGGTCTGCAGAGCAGAAGCAGCATGCGGAGTGGAGTGTGAAAGTCTCCATCTGTGAATGATACATAAGGTTTAGAGCTGGGGCTACCCCAGACTCCTTCCCCAGGCAGGATGCGAGCTCTCTAGAACCCTCCAGGGCAGGTGTTAGGCTAGCTTGGCCCCCAGGCGTTCCGGTGAGGACAGAAGGCGGGGTGTTCTTGCCCTGGATACCTGCCAGGTTCTCCCTTATGAGGTCATTTGGGCTCTTTGCCTTTGTCTGACGTGAATTTTACCAGGAACGGCACTCTGTCTTCATCCTTTGTGATCCACACCCTTTGCTGCCTTTTCCTGTGCTTGGTAAACAGAGATATTTTTAGTTTTCTTTCTCTGGTATTGTTCCAGCCCCATGCCCTTGTGACTTCCTGGTGCAGGGCAGTCATCTTGCAGGGTCGGGAGGGCCGTGTTCTGATCGTGCAGGTGTGGGGCCTTTTGATGCAATCTCAAAAACAACAGAATCGTCTCTGTTCGTTTCCAAGGCAAACCATTCAATATCACAGTAATCCAAGTCTATGCCCCAACCAGTAATGCTGAAGAAGCTGAAGTTGAACGGTTCTGTGAAGACCTACAAGACCTTTTAGAACTAACACCCAAAAAAGATGTCCTTTTCATCATAGGGGACTGGAATGCAAAAGTAGGAAGTCAAGAAACACCTGGAGTAACAGGCAAATTTGCCCTTGGAATACAGAATGAAGCAGGGCAAAGACTAATAGAGTTTTGCCAAGAAAATGCAATGGTCATAACAAACACCCTCTTCCAACAACACAAGAGAAGACATGTCTATACATGGACATCACCAGATGGTCAACACCGAAATCAGATTTATTATATTCTTTGCAGCCAAAGATGGAGAAGCTCTATACAGTCAGCAAAAACAAGACCAGGAGCTGACTGTAGCTCAGATCATGAATTCATTATTGCCAAATTCAGACTGAAATTGAAGAAAGTAGGGAAAACCACTAGACCATTCAGGTATGACCTAAATCAAATCCCTTATGATTATACAGTGGAAGTGAGAAATAGATTTAAGGGCCTAGATCTGATAGAGTGCCTGATGAACTATGGACTGAAGTTCGTGACACTGTACAGGAGACAGGGATCAAGATCATCCCCATGGAAAAGAAATGCAAAAAAGCAAAATGGCTGTCTGGGGAGGCCTTACAAATAGCTGTGAAAAGAAGAGAAGCGAAAAGCAAAGGAGAAAAGGAAAGATATAAACATCTGAATGCAGAGTTCCAAAGAATAGCAAGAAGAGACAAGAAAGCCTTCCTCAGTGATCAATGCAAAGAAATAGAGGAAAACAACAGAATGGGAAAGACTAGAGATCTCTTCAAGAAAATCAGAGATACCAAAGGAACATTTCATGCAAAGAGGGGCTCGATAAAGGACAGAAATGGTATGGACCTAACAGAAGCAGAAGATATTAAGAAGAGATGGCAAGAATACACAGAAGAACTGTACAAAAAAGAGCTTCATGACCCAGATAATCACGATGGTGTGATCACTGACCTAGAGCCAGACATCCTGGAATGTGAAGTCAAGTGGGCCTTAGAAAGCATCACTACGAACAAAGCTAGTGGAGGTGATAGAATTCCAGTTGAGCTATTCCAAATCCTGAGAGATGATGCTGTGAAAGTGCTGCACTCAATATGCCAGCAAATTTGGAAAATTCAGCAGTGGCCACAGGACTGGAAAAGGTCAGTTTTCATTCCAATCCCAAAGAAAGGCAATGCCAAAGAATGCTCAAACTACCGCACAATTGCACTCACCTCACACGCTAGTTAAGTAATGCTCAAAATTCTCCAAGCCAGGCTTCAGCAATATGTGAACCGTGAACTTCCTGATGTTCAAGCTGGTTTTAGAAAAGGCAGAGGAACCAGAGATCAAATTGCCAACATCCGCTGGATCATCAAAAAAGCAAGAGAGTTCCAGAAAAATATCTATTGCTGTTTTATTGACTATGCCAAAGCCTTTGACTGTGTGGATCACAATAAACGGTGGAAAATTCTGAAAGAGATGGGAATACCAGACCACCTGATCTGCCTCTTGAGAAATTTTTATGCAGGTCAGGAAGCAACAGTTAGAACTGGACATGGAACAACAGACTGGTTCCAAATAGGAAAAGGAGTACGTCAAGGCTGTATATTGTCACCCTGCTTATTTAACTTATATGCAGAGTACATCATGAGAAACGCTGGACTGGAAGAAACACAAGCTGGAATCAAGATTGCTGGGAGAAATATCAATCACCTCAGATATGCAGATGACACCACCCTTATGACAGAAAGTGAAGAGGAACTAAAAAGCCTCTTGATGAAAGTGAAAGAGGACAGTGAAAAAGTTGGCTTAAAGCTCAACATTCAGAAAACGAAGATCATGGCATCTGGTCCCATCACTTCATGGGAAATAGATGGGGAAACAGTGGAAACAGTGTCAGACTTTATTTTTGGGGGCTCCAAAATCACTGCAGATGGTGACTGCAACCATGAAATTAAAAGACGCTTACTCCTTGGAAGGAAAGTTATGACCAACCTAGATAGCCTATTGAAAAGCAGAGACGTTACTTTGCCAACAAAGGTCCGTCTAGTCAAGGCTATGGTTTTTCCAGTGGTCATGTATGGATGTGAGAGTTGGACTGTCAAGAAAGCTGAGCACCGAAGAACTGATGCTTTTGAACTGTGGTGTTGGAGAAGACTCTTGAGAGTCCCTTGGACTGCAAGGAGATCCAACCAGTCCATTCTGAAGGAGATCAGCCCTGGGATTTCTTTGGAAGGAATGATGCTAAAGCTGAAACTCCAATACTTTGGCCACCTCATGCGAAGAGTTGACTCATTGGAAAAGACTCTGATGCTGGGAGGGATTGGGGGCAGGAGGAGAAGGGGACGACAGAGGATGAGATGGCTGGATGGCATCACTGACTCGATGGACGTGAGTCTGGGTGAACTCCGGGAGTTTGTGATGGACAGGGAGGCCTGGCGTGCTGTAATTCATGGAGTCGCAAAGAGTCGGGCACGACTGAGCGACTGATCTGATCTGAACAGCCCTCCTTGTTGACTGCTGTCTCGGAATATTGCCTTCATTCTGTGGGGTCATGGACTTGAGCTCTCCTCAGCTTATATCAGCCTCTGCCACTTGAGTCCTTTGGTTGGTGGCTTTCTGCTTCAGGTCGTGGGTGCAGGCTGCTGGAAAGTGGTGGGGAGAGATGGCGAACTCCCTTGGAAAGGGCAAAGGACACGGCACAGGTCCACTTTTATTTATCTTCTCATAATTTTTGCATATTTAAGTTTTTCTTAAAAACTGTAATTTATTTGGCTGTGCCAGGTCTTAGTTGAGGCAGGCTGGATCGTTAGTAGTGGCATGTGAACTCTTAGTTGCAGACTGGGATCTAGTTCCCTGATCAGGGTTTGAACCTGGGCTGCCAGCATTGAGAGCATGCAGCCATAAGCCACTGGACCACCAGGGAAGTCCCTGGATATTCTCTGTCTTGATCTACACTAGGAACTTCCTGGAGGCTTGTGTCTAAGAGACAGGGGGCAAGTGCAGGACTCAGAAGATGGCCGTGAAGCACAGACTTGAGTGTTGGTGGGGACACTGGCTGCCTCAGGCCCAGCATCTGGATTTATCTACCTGGCAGCTCAGACAGTTTATCACATCAGGGTTCTCCTTAGAACCAGCAAGCCCAGGGTCTCAGGACTATATGCTCCTGCCCACAGAACTGTGCCCACCTTCCCTAGTTTGCTCACATGTAGCATCACTCCTAGCTGGTACCCTGACCCACCATTCTCATCTCCATCTCCGCACTTAGCTTGCGGTTTTCAGGTTATGCCTGAAGGAGCACAGGCCTTAGAGTTGGTTTCAAGTTGCTGCTCTCCCACCTACTAGTCCTATGTGACTTGCTATTCGAGTCTGAGTATTTTTGTTTGTACCAGGCTCATTGCCCTGCTGTGACAATTGATTCAATAATTGTTATTTGAGTGCCAAGTAAGTGTCAGACACTGTGGTCAGTATGGAGGGGCACAAAGACCAGTACTCAGAACTCGATTCCTGATCTTTTTTTAAAGATGCATATGTTAAAAAAATCTGCTTATTTATTTGGCTGCACCAGGCCTCAGTTGCAGCATGCGGGATCTTTAGTTGTGGCTTGTGGGATCCAGATCCGTGACCAGGGAACAAATCTAGGCCCCTTGCTTCAGGAGCATGAAATCTTAGCCACTGGACCATCAGGCAAATCCTTCAATCCCTCATTTTGAATCTGGTTTAGTGTTGGGAAGTAGGGCCAAAAACAGATAACTTCAAAATAATGGGTAAAAGCTAAGATAGAGGTAAGCACAGAATGATTTAGGAGTACAAATGAAAGGCAAAAATGCTTTTTGGAGTAGATAGTGGATGAGCTGTTTTTAAGAATGGGGGGATATGACCCAGCCAAGTGGGTGAAGTTGAGGTACATGCTCCTGGAAGATGAAATGACGTGATGGGAGCAGGGGATTACTGAAAGTTAATGTTCAAGACAAAGATTGATGGGGCTGATACTGGAGAGTGAATAGCGGCTACGTAATGGGAGGCCTTATAGGTCACACCAAGAATTTGGAACTCCATCCTACAGGCAAGGGGTCTTAAAGCAGGAGAGGGACATGGCCAGATCTGGGTTTGGACCAGTCACTTTAGCAATTATGTTGGGAACGGATATGAGAGTGAAATCTCTGGAGTTAGAAATCCAGGTAGGAGGCTGTTGCAATAGTCCAGGTGAGTGATGATAAATTACCACACAATTCATCATCAGCAGGTGCTGGGTGTAGAGGAGAGGGGTCAGATGTTAAAAATCAGGGCAATAAAAAGAGCAGATCCTAGAGGCAGATTGCTGAGGGGAGGGTGGGGTTAAGGATGACTCCGGGTGTCTGGCTTACCTGGGATGGGTGGAGGATGTGCCATTGACTAATGGGGGTCACAGGAGGAGCCGGTTTGGGATAAGAGTGGAGATGATGAGTTCAGCTTCACACAGGTCTAGTTTGAGGTGCCTGTGAAATGTCCCAGTGGAGATGCCTAGCACAGAGTGAATACACAAATCTGATTTCGGAAAGGAAATCCAGGCTGGGGTATAGATTTGTGAGTTGCCTGAACATAGATGACAGTGAAAATTCCCACAGTGGATGCTATTGTCCAAGAGCACTGTGTGGATTGGGAAAAGTACTAGTCAAGGGCTGACTGACAGGAAACTCCAGTGATTAAGTGGTAGGTGGAGAAAGGGTCCAAAGCAGAAACTCATACCTACGTGGAGAGGACGGTGTTACAGTCATGAGGGAGTAGATGGTTTCAAAAATGAGAGAGTGAGTAATAGAGTCAAGTGCATCAATAATAAAAGTATAGAAAACTCCCCACTGAATTTGGCAATAGGAAGGTATTGATGATTTTCAACTGAGGAGTGGATTAGGGGATCAGAGACTGCAGTGAATTGAATTGGGGAGGGGAGGAAGTGGGAAGAGTAGTACAGGTTTCAGTAAAGGAGGAATAAGGAAGACAAAGTGGGGCTGAGAGACCCAAGTGAAGGAAGGTTTTTGTTTGCTTTTATTTTATTTTTTTATTATGTCTACAATCCCCATTTTGTATATTAAATTTTTATTTTGTGTTGGAGTATAGCTGATTAACAATGTTGTGATAGTTTCAGGTAGACAGCAAAGGGACTCAGCCACACATATACATGTATCCTTTCTCTCCCCAACTCCCTTCCCCTTCAGGCTGCCACATAACACTGAGCAGAGTTCCCTGTGCTGTCCAGTAGGTCCTTGTTGGTGATCCATTTTAGATATAGCAATGTGTAATGTCCATTCCCAGCTCCCTAACTATCCCTTCCTCCCATCCTCCCCTCATCCCCAGCAACCATATGTTCGTTCTCTTTTAAAATGTTGCAAAATTTCAGCATATTTGTAGTATCAGAGGCAGGAAAATATTAGAGAAGGGGAGGCTGAAAGACAGGGAGTGAATACAACCGTCTCAGACCGTCCTGATATCTGTGACGTGAAACTCCAACAAGTTCAGACAAGCAGGCTTCCTTCTACAAGTCATTTTTCACAATTAAACTGTAAGCCTTCCCTCTTCACCCAGCAACAGAGTCCACTAGTCTTTGTGTCTCCGTCTGCAGCAGCTCAAATTCCAGCTTTCTATATGGACCCAAGTCATTATTCAGTCATCCAACATGAACAATTGGCTCCCCACATACTTGGCTGAGCAACAAGGCTTCCAACCAGGTTTTCTCAGCCTACTTCAGTTCAGCTGATTCCAGCACTTACTTGTGCACCCCTGCCTCCAGCCCTACTGTCTGGGTGCCAGACCTGCTGTTTCCCAGGCTCAGGAATTATTTAGTTTTCACTTCAACCATAGAGATCTCATCCAACCTTTATGCATAACAGTCTATCCCCACCATCTGTGACCCTTCCTGGTACTGCCATCCACAGCTTTCCAGCTGTCCAACACCAGGAACCTGCCAATTGGGTCTTGCCTTTCAATAAACTTCAAATATTCAGACTATTCCTGTATTGTATGAGCATCAGCTGAGTCAAGCAACAGAACTAGAAGGTTCCCAACTGATTGACACATATCTTCTCCAGGCTAGAGTGGATCTTACCAGACTTCAACTCTTTATTCTGGACAAGTACAATAGTCTGGTCAGACAAATTTTTATAACACTGCCCAGGCATTAAGGGCTCTCCAGCAGATTACATTACCTTTATCAGCACCCCAGCTATTTTTTTTTTTTTTTGCCTAATTTTGGATCTAAAGGGCAGCCTTTAATTGCTCTGCCTCAGACTCTTCAGATGCCACTTGGCATCTCCTTTCTTCCATGAAACTCTCCCCATTCAGACATGACAGCTTTGGTAAAATATTAGTTAGGCTAAGTCTTGCTTGCCTCCAGTCAGTCATCTTTGTATGAATCCAATGGTTGCTTTGTGTTGTTTTTCTAAATGGATTTTAGCTGACATTCATGAAGAGCAGTGAGTACCTATAACTGTGCTGCTAAAGGAAGGAAATCTGAGAAGGTGCATTTCTGTGCCAGAGCTGTGTCACAGCCATCCTTCGGGCTCTCTGCTGGAAAAGCAGAATCAAGTTTCAAATAATGCATTTAAAAATTATATCCTCTGTTTTATAAATGTGGGACAGTACCGTACCCCGGGCTTCCCCAGTGGCTCAGTGGGTAAAAAGTCCACCTACAACGCAGGAGCCACAGGAGATGTGAGTTCAATCCCTGGGTCGGGAAGATCCCCTGAAGTAAGAAATGGCAACCCACTCCAGTATTCTTGCCTGGAGAATCCCAGGGACAGAGGAGCCTGGCAGGCTACAGTCCGCAGGGTCACAAAGACCAGGACACGACTGAACGACTGAGCATGCCTGCTCTGTATCCTACCTCTGTGAATGTAAAATATCTTGTACCTATGTAGCAGTGACTATGCTTTACCAGAGCTGTTAATTAATATTATTATTATTTGGCTGTGTGGCTTGAGAGATCTTAGTTCCCTGACGAGACCATGGATTGAACCCAGGCCCCCGGGAGTGGAAGCATGGAGTCCTAATCACTGGACCGCCAGGGAAGTCCAAGAGCTTTTTTTTCTCTCTCTCTCTATTTTTAAGATAATTTTTACAGCTGTATTTTATTTTTTTAATAATTTTATTTATTAATCAATTTATTTTTGGCTGTGCTACATCTTTCTTGCCGCGTGAGTGCGAGCTTTTCCCTATTTGCGGCGAGCAGGGAAGCCCACACCTTTGCAGTGGGCCAGCTTCTCGTTGCAGTGGCTTCTCTTGTGGAGTGGGGGCTCTAGGGTATGTGGGCTCCAGTAGTCGCAGCTCCTAGGCTCTAGACCACAGGCTCAATAGTTCTGGCGCATGGGCTTAGTTACCCCGAGGCGTGTGGATTCTTCTTGGACCAGGTGAGAGCTGCATTGGCAGGTGGATTCTTTACCATTGAGCCACCAGGAAAGTTCTTCCCCAACGCCCCCACTCCAGCTGTTTTTAATGAGGCTATTCTATTCTAGAGTGTTTTCTTTCCAGATGATGATTGAGAAGCTAATAAAGAAATAATGCAGGATACTACAACAATAACAGAACTTGGCTGTTTCCTGGGGTTTTGTCTTATATGTTTATTTATTGATGGAGGCAAGTCTCATTTATTTCCCTAGGATCTCTTGGTTTCAGCATTGTTTTTCCAGTATGCTTCTTTTAAAAACATTTTAAACTGGAGGATAATTACTATATTGTGATGGCTTCTGCCATACATCAACATGAGTCAGCCATAGGTATACACATATCCTCTCCCTCTTAAGCCTCCCTCCCACCTCCCACCCCATTCCCTGCTTCTAGGTTGTCACAGAGCCCCAGCTTTGGATTCCTTTGTCATACAGCAAATCCCCATTGGCTATCTACCTTACATATGGTGGTGTATATGTTTTAGTGCTACCCTCTCAAATCATCCCACTTTTTCTCTCCCTCACTGTGCCCCAAACTCTATTCTCACTGCTGTCTTGTAAACAGGTGCATCAGTACCGTCTTCCTAGATTTCATATATATGCTGTAATATACAATGTTGGTCTTTTTCTTTCTGAATTACTTCACTCTGTATAATAGGCTTTAGGTTTGTCCACCTCATTAGAACGGACTCACATGTATTCCTTTTTATGGCTGAATAATATTCCGTTGTAGATATGTATCACAACTTCTTTGTCCATTCATCTATTGATGGACATCTATGTTGCTTCCATGTCTTGGCTATTGTAAATAGTGCTGCAGTGAACATTGGGGTACATGTGTCTTTTTCAATTATGGTTTCCTCATATGCCCATTGGGTCATATGGTAGCTTTGTACATGGAAAATATATGGGAGAACAATGGAAACAGTGAGAGACTTTATTCTGGGGGGCTCCAAAATCACTGCAAATGGTGACTGCAGCCATGAAATTAAAAGATGCTCCTTGGAAGAAAAGCTATGACAAATCTAGACAGTGTGTTAAACAGCAGAGACATTACTTTGCTGACAAAGGTCCATCTAGTCAAAGCTATGGTTTTTCCAGTAGTCCTGTATGGATGTGAGTGTGGACTATAAAGAAAGCTGAGGGCCAAAGAATTGATGCTTTTGAATTGTGGTGTTGGAGAAGACTCTTGAGAGTCCCTTGGACTTCAAGGAGATCAAACCAATTAATCCTAAAGGAAATCAGTCCTGAATATTCATTTGAAGGACTGATGCTGAAGCTGAAGCTCTAATACTTTAGCCACCTGATGTGAAGAACTGACTCATTGGAAAAGACCCTGATGCTGTAAAAGACTGAAGGCAGGAGGAGAAGAGGAGGACAGAGGATGAGATGGTTGGATGGCATCACCGACTCGATGGACATTAGTTTGAGCAAGCTCCGGGAGTTGGTGATGGACAGGGAAGCCTGGTGTGATGCAGTCCATGGGGTCGCAAAGAGTTGGGCATGACTGAGTGACTGAACTGATACAGATGGTAGCTTTATTCCTAGTTTTTAAAAGAATCTCCATACTTCTCTCCATAGTCTTTTTAAAATTATTATTATTATTTTTAAATGGATATGACTGCAAAACCTGGAAAAGCTGTTACTGCTGTTAATGCATAACATATCGATATGTTCTCTCTCTCTTTGTATATAAACTCATATTTTATATACAGTAAGTCCCCTACATACAAACAAGTTCCATTCTGAGAGCATGTTTGTAAGTCCAACATTTTCATCCAATAAAGTTATCCTAGGTACCCAGCTTTTATAGCTAACACCAGACACATGAACTAACTTATGTGATTGGATGTGTGAATGCATGTTCCTATGTTTTTAAGTTCTCAACTCGAAGGTTCATATGTAGGGGGCCTACTGTATATAAAATTTGAAGTTTTGGAAACATTAGCAGTGCTCCCAACTTTGGAAACAGTATCCCAATTGTACCATATTTGGTTGGCATTGTACAGAAATTAACAGCTTCCTGGTCTAGACCCATAAGTCAAGGCTGTATACTGTCACCCTGCTTATTTAACTTATATGCAGAGTACATCATGAGAAACACTGGACTGGAAGAAACACAAGCTGGAATCAAGATTGCTGGGAGAAATATCAATAACCTCAGATATGCAGATGACACCACCCTTATGGCAGAAAGTGAAGAGGAACTCAAAAGCCTCTTGATGAAAGTGAAAGAGGAGAGTGAAAAAGTTGGCTTAAAGCTCAACATTCAGAAAATGAAGATTATGGCATCCGGTCCCATCACTTCATGGCAAATAGATGGGGAAACAGTGGAAACAGTGTCAGACTTTATTTTTCTGGGCTCCAAAATCACTGCAGATGGTGACTGCAACCATGAAATTAAAAGGTGCTTACTCCTTGGAAGGAAAGTTATGACCAACCTAGATAGCATATTCAAAAGCAGAGACATTACTTTGCCAACAAAGGTCCGTCTAGTCAAGGCTATGGTTTTCCCTGTGGTCATGTATGGATGTGAGAGTTGGACTGTGAAGAAAGCTGAGCGCCGAAGAATTGATACTTTTGAAGTGTGGTGTTGGAGAAGACTCTTGAGAGTCCCTTGGACTGCAAGGAGATCCAACCAGTCCATTCTGAAGGAGATCAGCCCTGGGATTTCTTTGGAAGGAATGATGCTAAAGCTGAAACTCCAGTACTTTGGCCACCTCATGCGAAGAGTTGACTCATTGGAAAAGACTCTGATGCTGGGAGGGATTGGGGGCAGGAGGAGAAGGGGACGACAGAGGATGAGATGGCTGGATGGCATCACTGACTCCATGGACATGAGTCTGGGTGAACTCTGGGAGTTGTTGATGGACAGGGAGGCCTGGCGTGCTGCGATTCATGGGGGCAAAGAGTCAGACACAACTGAGTGACTGAACTGAACTAAACACATTGTATTAAACATGTAAGGTCTTATCTACATAGGTTTGACTAGAGAAGTTAACAAAGTATTCTCCAAATAAAAACAGAGAAAATAAGGCGTGAAAATTGATAAAGATAGGTTCTAAAGGTAGAGAATGCAGATGGAGGGACTGGCCTAGGGTAGGAGGAAGGACTCTCACCCCGGTGGGAGAGGGAAAAGGAAAAGTGAAGATGGATAAGAGTGTGGACGGGGACTGGAAAGTTAATAAAGCTCTCATCTTAGGGCTTCCATTTTCTCATTAAGATCAGAAGAGTTGTTGTCTGTTGAGATGGAGGGGCTTTGGAGTTGGGGGGTGGGTGGCTTGAAGAGTGCTGTGGAGGCTGGAACAATTTCTGAGGAGAATGGGGGAGATCGCCTGCAAAGCACAAGGGAAAGGATCCTTCATCTGTGACACTCAGAACCCAGTTGATATGGGAGCCCCTGGCACCATGATGGAATTGTGTGCTTTCCTTCATCGGTAGAGGAGGGTTGAGGCAGGTCATGGCGTGTGTTAGGTATCCTCAGAGGCAGAAGGCAGATGCTTGTGAGAGCTGGATTCAGGTCAACTGTGTGGTCTAGGCTGGGTGGGTAGAAAATGAAGGACTCAAGGTAGGCGTCGTGAGGCTGAGGGGCAGATGTAGTGAGTGAGAACAGGGGAGAAGTATGTGGCAAGAGGGTTGCTGTTTGAGACTGGGCCACTGGAGCTTGAGATTTCTGACATGAGGCAGTTCTGACAAGGTTCTTGGATGTGGGGGAAACTGAAGGGAGTGGAAACGAAGCCACGGGATTGGGGAGGTTTGTGTGTGGTGTCTATGAGCTATGGACATCCAACTTTCCCAGCAAGATGGCGGACGTGGAGGAGAGAGAAGGGCTGTTGGTCTTGAGTGTGAGGTTAGATGTTGAAAGTTAGAGGAATGGCAGAGGCTCGTGGAACCTCAGGGAAGAGGCTGTTTTCAGGAAAAGGAAGAGCAAAGGTTTGGAAATGGCCCTGGGGAGTGAGGAGGAGGACACCCCCTCTTCCTGACCTTGGGTTCAGTGGGAGTTGGGAGTTGAGTGAGCTCCATGAAGGGTTACAAGGAAGCTGTCAGACTGGAGTCTGTACAGTTTGCACGCTGCCCAAGGAGGGGAGGGACTGGAACCATTAGTCACACTTTGAGTCCTCAGGGGCTGGACTGCCTAGGGGGTACTTTTAACCAATGTGACCTTCTAAACCAGAGGAGCCACCTTCTAATTTGCCCAAGGTTCAGAAGGGTTAGCAGTGGCCTTGGGGAGTGCTGTCCTCAGCAGAGAGCTGGGTTTCATCAGAAATGGCAGAGTGTAGAGAATGGATCAAAGATGTCATGGAGTTCACTAGGCAGTCGGGGGTTCAAATGGCCCAGAGGGAAGGTTGGTGAGAGAAGCGTGGAGATGGGGAGGAGAGGGTGGCGGGTGGAGATGGGGGAGGAGAGGGTGGTGGATGGAGAATGGAGCAGCCCTGAAGTGTCCTGTGGAGGAGGGGTATCTGGAGGGGCTTTCCCCAGGGAGGAGGGGCTCTGAAGCATGAACAGACTGGCTGATTCCAAGGTCCCCCCCCCCCCAAAAAAAAAGCCACTAGCCTCTCAGGGCCAGGCTGGAGCTCCAGAATGATCCCATTTGGATATATCAGCATAGTCCTTGGACATCTACATTGGTGTCAGTATGCTTATTAAAAATGCATGCTTCCGGACCCCACCCAAGATATGAAGACATGATGCCTTGGTGTGCCATTATGCTCTGCTCCAAGGTGATTTTTAAGCATGTCAAAGTTTGAGAACCTCTGCCTGGGAGTCTCGATGGTCCTGGGTGCATAGCGCCTAGTGGTATTCAGTGGGGGTAATATCGATTCAGCACCTGGTGCAGGGCTTGTTTGGACAATGACAGGTTTTACACACAACCCCGGGTTTGTATTGGTGACATGGGAGGGGTGTAGGAACCCGCAGAGAGTTTACTGTTAGCTGATACACATGCCATCCAGGGAGTGAGCAGAATATTGCTTACTTTTCCCTTCACAACACCTCTCGGTCACACCTCTGGGGATCCCCCTTCTTGCTCTCGTCTCCCCCTTTTTCTCTTCCACAGGCCTCTTGGTCTTTTCTATCCACAGCCTCTCTCATGGCTCTGCTGCAAGTAGGGGCCCCGGGTCATTCCTGAGGCTGGTGTGTGGAACATGAGCAAGGCAGGTGTACTGACAGCCTCCCCTCACTTCCTTCAGTACTGTACCTTGCTAACAATTTACCTCATTTCTCTGTGTTACTGAAGGCTCCTCAGAAGTGGGGGGAGAAAAAAAGGAAAGGATGGGGTGCAAGGACCCCTTCCCACCTTGTCACCTGAATCTTACACTTTACGTGGGTTCCAGTCCTGCCTTGGCAGCCAGTTCTCTCCAACACCTCCAGCCCACAACTGAACTGGAACTCTCTTGAAATTCTAAGCAGAATTTGAATTAATTCAATTCCAATCCAACATCAGAATCTGAGTAAAGCAAATGTCTATTTAGTTGGGAAGCTTTGGGCTTGCCAGGTGGCTCAGTAGTTAAGAATCCACCTGCCAACACAGGAGTTGCAAGAGGTGTGGGTTCAATCCCTGGGCCGGGAAGATCCCCTGGAATAGAAAATGGCAACCCACTTCAGTATTCTTGCCTGGAAAATTCCATCGACAGAGGAGTCTGGTGTGTTACAGTCCATGGGGTCACAAAGAGTCAGATAGGACTGAGCACATGCGCAAGTGCAAGCTAGATGCTTTGGCAATACAGATGATACACATCAGCGAATGGTAGAGGGAAAACTCCTGTGCCCTAGAGAACAGAGAAAGGAGCCCTGGCAGGGCTGGGTTTGAAACTGCCAAAAGTGGGAAAAGGGATGGGCCGGACATAGCGCAGCAGGTGAAAGGGTAAAAAACAAGTCAGTAGGGCTTGTGAAATGAAATTTGCTCAGCTTAGGTGTAGAGGGGGTGATTTCTTGGGTCAGATGTTCAGGAGATGATCACATGGCCTATGGGACCTGCGGACATCAGTAAGGTATGAGAAGGTGAAAAACAAGCAAGCAAGCGTGCAAACAAATTCCAGACCCTTGAATCTCCCTACGTGTTCAGCCTTGTAAATGGACGGACAGAGGAAAATCTTAGGATCTGGTGGTAGAAGGGAGTGTGGCAGTTATTTAATCAAACCGACCATGTCATTCGGGTTGGTTTGGTTTCATGCTAATTTAATGAACATTGCCACACCCTTGTAGATGAGTGCTTGCCTGTGCTTCTGAGGTTCTCAGACAAACTGGACTAATGGGGATGGGGGTGGGCTGTGGGTAGAAGACATGGCAACCTGCCACTATTTTACAATGATGAATACTGAATTGTGTAGGGATTATGAAATCATTCACTGACATGATGTGACAAGTGTGAGTAAGACACCATCCCAGCCTCTGGAGCTCTCAGGCAATCCAGGAAGAGAATCATATGGACATGTAGCAAGAGTTGAAGATGAATCCCCCCAAGACCTGTTGGATGTGGAAAGACAGTTCCACAAAAGAACAGGAAAGGGAAGAATTAAACTCAGAATGCCTTTTTGTATGTTGCTTTTTTCCCCTCCCCGACAAGACTGCAAGTTCTGGGAAGGTAAATATTGTACAAGTCCCCTACATGCGAACGAGCTCTGTTCTGAGATTGTGTTCCTAAGTCCAATTTGTTCGTAAGTCCAACCCAGTTAGCCAAGGTACCCAACTAACACAGTCAGCTATACAGAACTGTATAGTGATAGGTTTATAATACTTTTCACATAAATAATACATCAAAACAAACACAAAAAATAGAAAGCATTTCAATCTTACAGTAAAGTACCTTGGAAGGTATGGCCGTACAGAACAACAGCTGGCATACAGGGATTGGCATCAAGTGAACAGGCAAGAAGAGTTACTGACTGGAGGAGAGAAAGGAGAGGGGAGATAGTGGAGCTGGAGGAAGGTCAGCATAGGAGATGGAGGGCAAGCTGCAATGTCACTCATGCCTGATGTTGATGGATCGCACGTTCCCATCTTTGAAAGTCCACAACACGAAGCTTCGTGTGTAGGGGACTTACTGAGCCCCCCTTAGTGTCTCCATGATTCTCAGCGTGCCTGGGGTTGAGCATGGAGTAGGCACTCAATATTCGCTCCCTCTTATCCACTTCAGTGACTTTAGGGCTTACACCACGATTTGCGTGTGTTAGGTACTTGGTTTTCTAAAATGAATAAAATTAATTTTCCCTGTCTTTCACCTCATCCCTTCATTTCTCCCCTGTCTTCCAAGGATTTATGCAGTAAACCATTATTAAGATGAATCATGAAGAGGTCAATGATACTAAAGTTCAGCTTCATTGATGAGAAATTTCACTTAAAACATCAGCAGAGATGAATGAAAGTAATTCCCAACATTAATGAGGCCGCAGGTAAATGACACTTCTATAAATGGTTAATGGGGGAATACTTGTTCAGTTTTTTTGAGAAGGCAAACTGGTGCTCTGTCAATAGCCTTAAGATGCACGTATCTCTACATATTTACCCTAAGGAGAAAAATTACTGTGGAGTGGAGAAAGATAAACAGCATTCTTCATGCTAGTGAAAGTTGAAAACATCTTAGGACTGTGTGATTAGCATCTTCAAGCAACCTATAATAATGTGGTAGAAATGTATTTGAAAAAATGGGAGCATATTAAAGATGGATTAAATTAAAAAAAAAATAAAAAGCACCAGCTCAGAAAGCAAGAGCAAAAGGCATTCTGGAATTCTGGTTGGCCCCTTTCTGGCTGTGTGGCCTCGGGAAGTTACTTGACCTCTTTTGCCCTTTGATTTTCTCTTCTGTAAAATGGAGCCGTGGTTCTCTGCTTTGCAGGGTTGCTGTAAGGACTGTTGACATGTACACAGAACAGTAGAACACTTGGTTCTGAGCCTGATATGTATTGGATGCTCAATCAATAGTGGCTTTTATTACCCAATTTCTGCTTTATAAAAAAAGATATGTATTTGCACATGTGAAAGAAAGACCAGTAGAATTTACAGCAAGATGTTAGCAGTGTTATCTCTGACTGGTGATACTATAGTGATTTTTCTTTCCTTCCTTGGGTTTTTCTCTTTTATCAAATTTTCTACAGCAAACATTGTAGAAATGATATTAATATTATAATCAGAAACAAAGTACTTAGAAAAGAAGCAGTCCTGGACTTGTACTAAAACATGAAAGAAATAGAGATGAACTAGAGATTCATCCGGAGAAGGCAACGGCATCCACTCCAGTACTCTTGCCTGGAAAATCCCATGGGCCGAGGAGCCTGATGGGCTGTGGTCCGTGGGGTCACTAAGAGTCAGACACCACTGAGCGACTTCACTTTCCCTTTTCACTTTCATGCATTGGAGAAGGAAATGGCACCCCACTCCAGTACTCTTGCCTGGAAAATCCCATGGGCCGAGGAGCCTGATGGGCTGCAGTCCGTGGGGTCACTAAGAGTCAGACACCACTGAGCGACTTCACTTTCCCTTTTCACTTTCATGCATTGGAGAAGGAAATGGCAACCCACTCCAGTGTTCTTGCCTGGAGAATCCCAGGGACGGGGGAGCCTGGTGGGCTGCCGTCTATGGGGTCTCACAGAGTCGGACATGACTGAAGTGACTTAGCAGCAGCAGCAGCAGAGATTCATCTATGCTAGGTTATAAGAAACCTTAGGGATCATTTGTTTAATTTCATTGTACAGCTGAGGAAACTGAGGCGCCAAGAGAGAAATGTATAAGGTTAAATATGAATTAGTAGTGAGCATCATTATTTCCTGAGCCAGTACTTTTTCTTATTTTCCTTTTCTTTTTCTATTGGCATATAATTGCTTTACAGTGTGATGTTAGTTTCTGCGGTACAATAAAGTGTATCAGCCATGTGTATACATATGTCCCCTTCTTCTTAAGCCTCCCTCCCACCAACCCCAGCCCAGCCCACTAGGTTATCGCAGAGTACTGAGCTGAGCGCTTTGTGCTGTATTAGCTGGTTCCCACTAACTAGCTATTTTACACAATGCATATTATATATAGGGCTTCCTTGATGGCTCAGTGGCAAAGAATCCGCCTGCCAATGCAGGCGATATGAATTCAATCTCTGAGTCAGAAAGATCCCCTGCAGAAGGAAATGGCAACCCCCTCCAGTATTCTTGCCTGTGAAACCCCATGACAGAGGAGCCTGGAGAGCTACGAGTCCATGGAGTTGCAAAAGGGTCAGACGTGACTTAGCGATTAAACAACAAGTGCATATGTGTCAATCCCAACCTCCCAATTCCTCCCACCCTCCCCTCCCCTCACTGTGCCCCTCACCAGTGCTTTTTCAACTACACTTATCTGTCTTTGAGCACTTGGGACTCAAGAAAGGGATGACTTTAGCCCTGGATATTCCCCAAACCTCTGGAGTCACCAGAAGAATCTTGAATCTCTAGAATCTTCTGAATCTCCTGGGGGAGAGACTTCTGTGTCCTTTCCTCTCTCCAGGAAGGGCAGTGTCAGGTAGGGTCCATTACTGGAATCTGCTACTTTCTACCGTCCAAGTGTGAGCAAGTTCCTCCTCCAATTTTGTTTTTTAATTCATTAAATGGAGACAGCAATGTCACTGGAAATCTTTGGCATGATTTCTGAGCCAGGTCACTCTCCGGGAGGGCAGGGTCATCTGCTGATCAGCACATGCATGTTCCGAGAGCATATCCAACCCCTCGTGTCTAAAAGGGACTTGTTGTCTTACCTCCTGGAACCTGTTTCTCCTCCTGTAGTCCACCTTGGAAAATGGAAGCACCAGAATCCATGGTGTTGTCCTCCACATCGCCTTCTTTATAAATTATTTAACTTTAATTTTATTGGAGTATAGTTGATTTACAACATTGTATTAGTTTCAGGTGTACAGCAAAGTGATTCTGTTATACATACACATGTATTCATTAAGATTTTTTAAGATTCTTTTCTCATCCAGGTTATCACAGAATATTGAGTTGAGTTCCCTGTGCTATTCAGTAGTCCTTGTTAGTTACTTATCTTGTCTATAGTCATGTATGTATGTTCACCCCAAGCTCCTGACCTGTCCCTCCCTTCCCTGCCACATTTCCCCTTTGGTAACCAAAAGTTTTGTTTTCAATATCTGTAAGTCTGTTTCTGTTTTGTAAATAAGGTCACTTGTATCTTAAAAAAAAAAAAAAAGATTCCACGTACGAGTGATATCATACGCTATTTGTCTCTCTCTGTCTGACTTTACTCAGTATGACAATCTCTAGGTCCGCCCATGTTGTGGCAAATGGCATTATTTCATTCTTTTTTATGGCTGAATACTGTTCATTATTCAATGAACATTATACAATGGAACAATGTCCATTGTTCCAATGTTCCACATCTTCTTTATCCATTCTTCTGTCAGCGGATGTCTAGGTTGCTTCCATGTCTTGGCTAGTGTAAACAGTGTCACGGTGAACACTGGGGTGCATGTATCTTTTTGAATCAAGGTTTTCTCTGGATAGATGCCAAGGAGAGGGATTGCTAGATCACATCTTCTGATCCCTTATTGGTTAGTTGCTAAGTCTTGCTGAGTAGCCTATAAACAACTCACATTCATGCAATCAGTGTTGATTAGCACAAGGCACTCTCCATCTGGAAAGTGGGAGGATAGGAGGAAGCACAAGAATGAACCAAACTGTCCTAGAGGAGCTTATCCCTGGGACGGGGTTTCAGGGACATAAACAGGAGTAAAATCAGGTAGAGAGGACAAGCAAAGGACAGCTAATGAGATGGGGAGCTTGAGATGAAGGGGAGATTAGTTCTAGTGGGGCTTGGTGGAGGAGAAGAGCACTCACTTGACCTGGACCTTGAGGGTGGTGTAAGGATTTGGACGTGCATGAAGGCTTCAGGAAGGAAGGCCCGGGGATGACCAAGGAGGAGGAGAGCCTCGTGGGCGAGGGGAGGAGGAGTGGGAAGCAGGTGAGGACAGCAGGGCTGGTGTGAGCGGAAGGCCTTGACCTCACATTCAAGCTTCCTAACCTCAGAGCCAATGGTCTGAGTGACCAGGAAGAGAAGATGCCAAGGACATCATTGTCACTCCTCGAGGATGCTGGTGCTATATATTTAATCCATTCTATGAGATTCACTGAGTCCTACTCTGTGACAAGTACCAGGCTAGGTGGTGAGCAAGGCATCACTGCCCCCGTGGACCATACAGTTTAGTGGTGCAGACAGGCCATTAAGAAGCAAACACATTAATTGCAAACTATGATATATGTCAGCAGAAGCAGATTTACCCAAAGCTAATGGAGTTTACCCTTCAAGGGCTCTACCTTGCACGTGGGCCTAGCTGTTTTGAATTTGTGATTTTGTGACCTTCTTCTTTTTAAAATTATTTATTTCCCTGCGTTGGGTCTTAGTTGCAGCATGCAGGATCTAGTTCCCTGACCAGGGATCAAACCCGAGCCCCCTGCATTGGGAGTGTGGAGTCTCAGCTGCTGGACCGCCAGGGAAGTCCCTGTAACCTTCTTCTTAGAGTCAGCCTTCAGCAGGGCATGAGCTTCAGGTCCCATAGAACCTGGAGGTACCTGGTGCTCTGGATGGAGACCCAGGAGGCAGGAAGGGAGCCTGCTCAGATGGGCATGTCACCAAGAATCTCAGCGCAGGCTGCTCTCACAGGCTGGCCTATGTCGCATTTTACTTTATATCCGGCACCTGTGACATCACATGCCTCCCTCTTCTTCCTGTGGCTGTGCTTCGGCTGCAGGATGCTCTTCTCTGTTCCTCTAAGACTTTTCTCAGCTCAAGGCCTTTCACAAGCTTCCACCTAGAAGTCTTTCCCTCAATTCCTTGCATTGAAGGCTCCTTCTTGATTTTGTTTCAGGTCTCTGGGTTAAACATCCCACTGTCAGTGGTGATGGGGGTGCTCCACAGCCTTGCTAATATTTGGAATCCTCATACTCTGATGTTTTGCAAATTCGGTGTGAAGCAGTATCTCATTGTTTGAAGGAATATTTCCTTTATGGAACAGTTATAGTGTGGCCCTTTTGGCTTTCTCTTTGCTCATTTCTCTATTTGGTTGCTTGCCATTTTCTTATTGGTTTGTAGGAGTTCTTTACAATACTGGGGACTGAACATTTTTGGTTATATGTATTATATTGCTCCTCAGAATATGGGCTTGTCATTTACCTTTCTTTGTGGTGTGTTTTGTTAAGCACGCATTTTTCATTTTAACATAGTCACATTTATGGGGCTTCCCTGGTGGCTCAGCGGTAAAGAATCTGCCTGCAATGCAGGAGATGTGGGTTCAATCCCGGGTTGGGAAGATCCCCTAAAGGAGGAAATGGTAACCCACTCTAGTATTCTTGCCTGGAGAATCCCATGGACAGAGGAGCCTGGTGGGCTAACATCCATGGGGTCGCAAAGAGTTGGAGATGACTGTGCGACTGTGCATGCATACAGTTTTATAATCTTTTATGGGCAGTTTTTTTTTTTTTGAGTCTTTTAAAAAGAACCTTCTCCTTTCATGAAGTATTAAAAAGATATCCTTCTTTTAAGTATTAAAAAGATACATTTTCTTCTGAAGTTGGCAAGATTTATACGTCACCTTTGGGTCTTTAATTTACCAGAGATCTATTTTTTGTGGCTAGAGGAGATAAGAATAGAATGTTTCCCCCATGTAGCTAATCAGTTACATCAAAAGCATTCCATCTCCATGGATCTGTAATGCCAGTGATGAGTGTGGGGTGGGGTATTTAGATGGAAGGATACGAAAGCCCTCTTTGATAAGGGAACTTTGAGCTTAGCAGAGAGAAAAACAAACACAGAAGCCCTGGGGTGAGACACCCTAAGTGTGGGAGCAATGGCCAGGAGTCAGTGTTGTGGTCAAGAGGCTGGAATGGCATGCTCACTGCAGGCCAGGTCATGAAGGAACTTGAAGGTCACAGTAAAGGCTTCAGATTTTGGCAGCTGCTGGAGGGCTTTAAGCAGGGAATGACGTGGTCAGATTTACGTCTTGTGATGACCACGTTGACCGATGCATGAAGATAACGCTGTCATGGGGCTAGATATTAGTTAAGAAGCAAGAGATCATGGCAGTAGGAACAGGGAGGGTGGGAATTCAAATTCAGGGTGTATCTTGAAGGTTGAGTGAAGAGAAGCTGCTGGTGGATTGGATGTGGGGTGTGAGAGAAAGAGGACTAAGACCTCGTCACTATTCTTGGCACCCTCGTCTTCTGAAACTCCTAATTGAATGCTTGCTAGATCCTCTTGGTCCATCTTAGCTAATCTGTATACCTTTCATCTCTTTGTGCTCCGGCTGCATTCTTGGTAAATTCTAAGGTGCCTTCTTTCAAATACGAATTCTGGCTCTGACTGTGACTAGTGTGGAAATTTTTGTGACTGCTGAATTCTAAATTTGATGACTATATTTTTCATTTCCAAGGTGAAAAAAATTCATATCTACCTGTTTTGGTTTCATAATTTTTTTGTTGTCTTTGAAGTAGACATTCAGGTAAAAAGGTATCTATGGGAGATAAGACTGTGGGAGCTTAAGAATAGAATATTTTCCCATGTCAATAAACAGTTACATCAAAAGTGTTCCATCTCCACGGATCTGTAATGCCAGTGATGAGTGTGGGGTGGGGGTGATCCCCCACAGATGGGCTTCCCAGAAATGAAGTTGATGTCCTGCGGGAATCCTGGGGAACTGTCCCACGTGCTTCCTGGGTACCAGCCCTCCACCTTCACTCCCTCATCATGCTAGGAGAGGGGGGCTGGTTCTTCCCCAACCATGAATCCACACCACTAAGGTGCTAAGTCATTGAGCTGCAACTGTTACGCCTGGACGAGTCTCAGTCACAAGGCATTGGGTTGGTACTTCTTCCCACCAGGAACACTGAGCCTGGATTCTGTCACATTGTACTGCTCTTACATCCCAGCCAATGATTAAGTTACTTCCAATTAATATTCAGGGTTGATCTCCTTTAGGATTGACTGGTTTGATCTCCTTGCAGTCCAAGGGACTCTCAAGAGTCTTCTCTAGCACCACAATTTGAAAGCAGCAATTCTTCAGCGTTCGGCTTCTTCATGGTCCAACTCTGACATCCATACATGACTATGGGAAAAAACATAGCTTTGACTCTTTGGACCTTTGTCGGCAAAGTTATGTCTCTGCTTTTTAATACGCTATCTAGGTTTATCATAGCTTTTCTTCCAAGGAGCCAGCGTCTTTGAATTTCATAGCTGCCGTCACTGTCCGCAGTGATTTTGGAGCCCGAGAAAAGAAATCTGGGACTGCTTCCACTTTTCCCTTCTATTTGCCATGCAGGCTTCTCTAGTCCTCAGCTCTAGTGTTGCCAGTCTGAGAGTCAGGGTCCCTCTCCCACAGCCTCAGGTCTCGCTGTGCTGGTTCCCTGTGCTGCCCTAAGAGCAAAAGACTCGAGACCTGCTCCTCTCTGTGCTTCACCTGGTGGGTGTGTCCCCAGCAGCCAGCGCCTGGGCTCCTTCGTCCTTGCCTTTATTTGCCCGGTGGACATTACACTTTCATTTATCTCTCAAATTTCCTCAACATACTTCCATAAGTCTATTATGCTGCTTCCTAAAATGGACTTCATTCAGATGGGGTCACGTGTAGATTATTGATGTGTTTGCCTCTTATTCTCGATGTATACATGTGTTTCATAGTTTTTGATATGCAGGCTCATTTGGAATTGGAAGCTTTGGGATTTATTTTTTCTTTTTCTTCCTATGTGTCCAGCCCTACCAGTTTCAAGCTGTTGCAGTTGGTTCCTCACTGCGCCCTGAAGCTCTGGTCTGGGAACAGACCTTATGCTGCGGGCTGGTGGTTGAGGTGGGATGGCACGGTAGGCTCTCTTGGTTCCCGGAAGAAAGGCTTGGTCCTCCAGCTCGCTGGGCCCACAGCTTCCTAGGAAGCTGTCACCCTGGGCTGCACTGGGCCGCAGGTTTTTCAGCTTCCTTTCTGGATTACGGGTGACCCCACCCAAAGTTGACTCTAAGCAGCGGAGCACTGTAAGTCCTTCTTTTGCTGCTGTTGTTAGAGTTGAGCCCCTGATGCTGCCAGCTTCCAGACCTAAAACCCAGGAGCCGAGAGCTTCAGCTGTGTTCACTTCTCATCCAAAGAGATTTAGTATAAGTTTTTTCAGTCCAACTGCGTCTTTTGGTTTTTCCCTTTTTATATTTTGCGATGTGTCTGGGGCAGCACGGTGCAGCAGAGCTGGACTCGGTGTGCTATCCTGACCCAGCAGGTAGTCTTAGTCCACCGGGGCCGTGCTCTAAGGAATGGCTCTGAAAACCTCAGTGGGATGGCTTCTCCCCAGCAGCCACGCCCACTGAGGGCATGTGGTGATGACAGGCAGATAGCCACTCAGAGGGCAGGGGGGTGCAGGGGACAGTCAAGTCATTTTTTCCTTCCTGTGTACTCAGAGGCCATGAGGCCAACCCTCTGCACAGTACACGTGTCCCCTCTACACTGCCTCCAGAGACAGTCAAGGTCAGCTGGGTTAGCTCCCTGCCCAGAACCACCTGCATCTGCACAGCTTTGTCTTCAGGGAGGGAGCCCTTCTGGTATCGAGCATCTAAGTTTCTCCTGTAGCTCTCGGCCAGAAGTTTCATCTGCAGCACCGAGTAGGTGAGCCCCTTCCCATCTCCCCTCAGCTGTCTGGGGGCAGCAGTAGACTTTTCTTTCCCTGGATCCCTCATTCAACCTCCTCTGCTGTGCCGAGCGTGTTTTCTTTTTCACTCTGCAGGAACTCGGGGTTATCACACAGACTTCATAAAACACGGGCTTGTCCTGACCAAGGAGGAGAGACAGACCATTTAGCTCCTGAGAAGGTGGTGCCTACTGACATCTCTTAAAGAGGAAGGTGGGGAATGGGTTTCCTCACATCTGGTCTCAGCTCGGTGGCACTGGTGGTAAAGAACCCACCTGCTAGTGCAGGAGATGTAAGAGACACAGGTTCGATCCCTGGGTTGGGAAAGAGCCCCTGGAGGAGGAAACGGCAACCCACTCCAGTGTTCTTGCCTGAAGAGTCCCATGGACAGAGGAGCCTGGTGGGCTACAGTTCATGGGGTCACAAAGAGACATGACTGAAGCGACTTAGCACACATACAAGCATGGCCCCTGGGAGGCAGCTAAGATATGGTTTCTCCAGTGGTCATGTATGGATGTGAGAGTCGGACTATAAAGAAAGCCGAGGATTGATGCTTTTGAACTGTGGTGTTGGAGAAGACTCTTTAGAATCCCTTGGACTGCAAGGAGATCCAACCAATCCCTCCTAAAGGAAATCAGTCCTGCATATTCATTGGAAGGACTGATACTGAAGCTGAAACTCCAATACTTTGGCCACCTGATGCAAAGAATTGACTCATTTGAAAAGACCCTGATGCTGGGAAAGATTGAAGGCCAGAGGAGAAGGGGACGATAGAGGATGAGATGGTTGGATGGCATCACTGACTCAATGGACGTGAGTTTGAGTAAAGTCCCAGAGTTGGTGATGGACAGGGAGGCCTGGCATGCTGCAGTCCATGGGGTCTCAAAGAGTCGGTCCGACATGACTGAGCGACTGAACTGAACTGAATTGAAAGGTATGTTTCACAAGGAAGTATCTCCCTCTAGTGGCTACCAAGGTGTATCTCATGATGCTTTCTTCGCTGTTTGGTCCATGAAGATTCCCTTACAAGGTTAAGAAGATCCACTGATCTGTGGGTGGGAAAGCTGTAGACTGCAAAGACCCCATCTGACTTTCTGACTAAAATGAACTGATTTTGCAGTGGTGACTGGTGAGAGAGAGAGACAGAGAGGGAGAAAGAGAGAAAGAAAGAGGGAGGGAGGGGATGTGGGAGAGACAAACAGAGAGACAGAGAGAGAGAGAGTGAACTTGGCTTCAGTTTCTGGGTTTCTCATAATTTCCTGAAGCCAAATTTTGCAAATTGTTATATTCCTTGGTGGCCCAGACAGAGACCTGGATTTGATCCCTGAGGGTCGGGAAGATCCTCTGGAGAAGGGAATGGCTACCCACTCCAGTATTCTTGCCTGGAGAATCCCATGGACAGAGGAGCCTGGCGGGCCACAGTCCGTGGGGCTGCAGAGAGTTAGACATGACTGAGTGACTAACACTACTCTCATACATACGCTAAAATGGATATTATCCCCAGAAACTCCAGAACAGCTGTTCCTCTTTTATGTGGCTTCCTTATTAATTGGCTCCTTTGATGATTTTCTCTGTTGGTCTCTACTTGCTAAGTGGTTTAGTTGAGTCCCTTTAGTTGCAGTGAACAGACTCCTTTATACCAGTTGGAGGGAAGTTGGAGAAAATGTTAAAAGGACAGGGGAGCATCAGAGGAGAAACGATGTCCACAGAGCCTGCTTTTTGGACCTAAGGTCACACCAGGGCAGGATTTCCCAGGATTTTGCCCTGTCCAGTTCTCCCGGATAAGGTGACTTGTCTCCTCTCCATTTTCTGCTTGCTTGAATTTGCCCTTGCCTTTTCTCTACATCCTAGCTTCTGCTTATTCATAATTTTGGTTTACTCCAAGCTCGTTGTGGTCCCACTGGCATCTCTCCCATCCCTCCACTTTGTGAGATTCCAGCCTCAGCGCTTACTACCAACTGACTTATTTCCTTGGCATTTTCTAGTTCTGTTTCTTGAGACAGACGTCTAATTGATGCCACCACCTTTTTAGGGGATACTAAAAAGGGGGTACATCAAAAATCTCTGGCCAGCCCGTGAATTGGCCACTTGGGGCTCTGCTTCCCGTTGCAATCATCTGGGCAGAGGAGGGTGTGATACAAAAGAGAAGTGCCTGAGAAAGTCTTTGCAGAAGGGCCCAAGGCCAGGCAGTTTCTTCCAGAAGGGCATGTGGGCATGCCACACCGCAGGGCTCTCCCATCGGGAAGCTTGTCCCCTCTTGGTGGGATTCATCTACTCCATTTGTCCTGTTGTGTGTCCCATCCTCTCTGTGTGGTCAGTGTTGAGGAGCACAAAGAATAGCTTGTGTGATCCTAAGGTGGAAATAACCAGGACTTTCCTTGTGAGCAGGTTGATTAATTGGCTGATGAGGGACTGTGTCACACTGGGGCAGAGGAGACAGGCAGTGGGGCTGGCAGTCAGCTGCTAATTGATAGAGCAAGTTTGTTTGCATTTCAAAACAGGCACCTCTTTCTCAAGATCCTTCACTGACATCCTTCAGAAAACTGCTGTAGAGACCAAACAAACCCGTGAGGAACACGGGGTGAAAGGAGCTCTCAGGATTTAAGCAGAGTCTTCGGAGCTGGTTTTGGGCGGGGGGGACGTTAAGTCCACTATCTCCCCAGACTGCTGGCATTCTGCTTACAGTCACCTTTCCTTTGCTACCAACATTTTCGTGAATTTCAACATTTGTTGATTTTGTAAGTGGTGAGCAGTGGACCTGCTTCATTTGATAACAAGGAGCCGTGTGTCAGGCACTGGCCCCGCTGTCTGAGCTGCCTGCGGGGGCCACGCTGAGTACCACACGCATCTCAGCCAGCTGGGCCTGTATAGCATCCTCGCAAGGATCTCACGTGGCGATGCAACAGGGGTCCTGCCCGTTCAGCGGACACAAGTGCATGGATTTGCCATATAGAAAATACTGGGGGGCGGGGAGTGGGAGCAGATAAGCAGTTATTGAACATTTTCTATATGCTAGGTGCTCTGCTGTTTCATATACATTGTTCATATTTTTGCATCAAATCTGTTGTATCTGTGATGAGCCTCGTTTTACAGCTAAGGAAACTGGGCTGAGGGGTTCCACCAGGGCTGCTGCAAGCCGTGTGTTTTCATCGCTCCAAGAGATGCTCTGCCCTTTGTAACTGAAGCCGCATGGTGGTTACAGGCGGGGCCAGTGTCACTCGCTCAAGCCTCACGATGAGGCAGGGGTAGAGCTAGGATTCAAACCCAGGCCTGAATGACTCCACAGCTCATGCCCCTTCTGCTGCACTAATCTCTTGGAAAGCCCATAGGAGTGTGTGCTAAGTCATCTCTGTCGTGTCAGACTGTTTGGGCTATGGACTGTATGGACTGTAGCCTGCCAAGGCTCCTCTGTCCAGGGCATTCCCCAGGCAAGAATACTGGAGTGGGTTGCAATGCTGTCCTCCAGGGGATCTTCCCGACCCAGGATCCAACGCAAGTCTCTTGCGTCTCCTGCATTGGCAGGCAGGTTCTTTACCACTAGCGCCACCTGGGAAGCCCTCCACCCGTGCCCCCCCACCGCCTCCCCATAGGAATAAGCAACTGAGTTTAGTTTTATCCCCTCCTTAGAAAGTTTCATTCACATATTCTGAAATTAACTGCAGGAAATATAGAATTTTATCCAAGACTACAGCAACCCCTCAGAAAGAAAAATGAGCATGTACTTACTATGTATTACTTACGTCCCAGGTGTTGGGGTGTTAAGACCTGGACTGGACTGTGAGCCAAATGATACGCCTCCAGGATATGACAATGGAGAAGGCAATGGCACCCCACTCCAGTACTCTTGCCTGGAAAATCCCATGGGTGGAGGAGCCTGGTAGGCTGCAGTCCATGGGGTCGCTAGGAGTATGACAAAGTCAACCTGAAAAATCGGATTTAGTTCCAAGTTGGAGGTTCTCTACCCACAGATAGGTGGTTTTAACTGGTCTGGCATCGACTCAGCGTCTCAGTTCTCTAAAGCTCCCTGAGTGATTCTACGGCAAGCCAAAGTTAAGGAGCGCTGATCTAGTCCAGCCCTTTAACACAGAGTAGGTCGGCAAAGGAGCCCAGGGGCCAGTGACTTGCTCAAGACCACTCACTGGGGAGTGTTGCTACTGAGTGTGTGCTGGTTCCTACTGGATCCTCTGCGTGCTGGGAAGGGACGGGGAAGGGATGGGTCACCTGTTAGAAGAGACAGGCCATTGTAGTGCAGGGGAGGCATTTAGTCCTGCCCAGTACCTGCTCTTACGGAGAAGGCAATGGCACCCCACTCCAGTACTCTTGCCTGGAAAATCCCATGGACGGAGGAGTCTGGTAGGCTGTAGTCCATGGGGTTGCGAAGAGTCGGACACGACTGAGCGACTTCACTTTCGCTTCTCACTTTCATGCATTGGAGAAGGAAATGGCAACCCACTCCAGTGTTCTTGCCTGGAGAATCCCAGGGACGGGGGAGCCTGGTGGGCTGCCGTTTATGGGGCCACACAGAGTTGGACACGACTGAAGTGACTTAGCAGCAGCAGTACCTGCTCTTAACCATCGCATCATATGAAATTGATCCTTAGAGGACATGATCACTATTGTGAGCTGGAATCAGGTGAGACTCATGTCAGGAAACAGCCTGCTGTTATTAGTTAGGATGAAATGAAAAGCCATTGTAAGAAAAACCCCCAAGAACACAGTGGCTTAAAGAACATCGTAGTTTATTTCTCTCTCATTCAACTGGCTACGGTGAATAGATGAGTGTGTTTATCCTACCAGGGCAGTCAGGAAGCCAGCACCATCCCCAGAGCATTAGGACTGCTGCCTAAGCTGGCTTGCAGGCACTTCTGGGTTCCAGAAAGAAGCATGTGGGATGTGTCTTTTTTTTTGACCACACCACGTGGCCTGTGGAATCCCCTAGTTCCCTGACCAGGGATTGAACCCGTGTCCCCTGAGTTGGAAGCTTGGAGTCTCAGCCACTGGACTGCCAGGGAAGTCTGCACATGGATGTATTTTAAGTGACACACATCACTTTTGCTCATTTTTCCAATGGTGAGAATTTAGTCCTCTGGAAGCAAGGGGCATTGGGTAAAGTATTCCTTTCCTGTAGCCAGTGTCCAACTACAGTTCTAGTCCTCTAATAAAAGGAGAAAGATTTTAGTGACCAGGGAGTGTCTCCAGGGAGACACTCCAGTGTCTCCTCAAGGGAATTTATTCCCGGCATCTTCCTTCAATCACTCTTCCATTCAAGAAGCGTTTTTGGCACTTTCTATGAGTGGGGCACGCATGTGAGAGGGAGCACGGAGCAGGGGAAGCTCGGTTGGATGTTTTAAGTCTAAGAACATTCCCTAGAGGCAGCAGTGTTTGGACTGAGTTTTGAGGATGAGTAAGAACTGCAAAGAAGAATATGCCATGCAGAAGACACAGCTGTACCAAGGCCTGGAAGTAGATGGAAATGAGTGGGAGAAGGGAAGGTTTGAATGCAGCAGAGTGGCTGGAGGTGGGCTAGAGAGAACTTTGCAAAGCCAGACCATGTGGACTCCCACTTGATGAGGCCAAAGAGCACAAAGTAACCTTATCTTCTTTCTTTCTTTCTTCCTTTCTTTGTCTTCCTCTTTCCCTCCCTCCCTCCCTCTCTCCCTCTCTCACCCTCTCTCTCTCCCTTCCTTTTGTTGACTGAAATAAAAACGCTCAATGAGTTTCAAGTTTATGTAGGGACTCACTGAGGCCTAGGGCTGGGGAGATGGGGCTTCCCTGATGGATCAGACAGCAAGGAAACTACCTGAAATGTCAGAGACCCAGGTTTGATCCCTGGGTGGGGAAGATCCCCTGAAGGAGGGAATGGCAACTCACTCCAGTATTCTGGCCTGGAGAATGCCATGGACAGAGGAGCCTGGCGGGCTATAGTCCATGGGGCCGCAAAGAGTTGGACATGACTAACACTTTCAGTTCACTTTTTCACTTTCACAGATGGGGAGACAGACTCTGAGGAGCTGTTCCAGACAGGATGGGGCTGAGAAGGTCAGCAGATACGTGATTTTGGAGAAGGGTTACATGCCGTCAAGCACACATCTTGGTAGAAGGTTACTGTTGGTCACCAGGCACAGGTATCTCAGTAACTAATTTTAGTGTTTTTCTAAGTGTGGGAAGATGCAAGAATCCGGATTCATGAAATTTCCTTCTGAAACTGTCTCACTACCTGAGGGCCTGTTCTGCTTGTTTTCTCAGGGCACAGAGTACCTCATTCCTGATCTTTACCCTGAATTCCTTTCCGGGTGTATTGTAGGTAGAACTGGATGGTGGGCAACACGTATTGATTTATCCTTTCTATTCTCCCTTCTTCCCTTCTTTTTTTTTTTTTAAATGCATTTGGTGTTGGGGTATAGCTGATTTACAATGTTGTGATAGTTTCAGGTGAGCAGCAAAGGGACTCAGCCATACATATACTGATGGATGTACATGTATCCATTCTCCCCCAAACTCCACTCCCATCCAGCCTGCCACATGACACTGAGCAGAGTTCCATGTGCTAAGGTCCTTGCTGGTTATCCATTTTAAACATAGCAGTGTGTACATGTCCAGTATTCATTACAGCACGGTTTACAATAGCCAAGACACGGAAGCAACCTAAACGTCTGTAGGCAGAGGAATGGATGAAGAAGGTGGTACATGTGTATACAATGGATTATTACTCAACCATTAAAAGGAATGAAATAGTGCCATTTGCAGCAACATGGACAGACCTAGAGACTGTCATACTGAGTGAAGTAAGTTGACAGAGAAGGGGAAATATCATTTGACATCCCTTGTATGTGGAATCTGAAAAGAAATGTTACAAATGAACTTACAAAACAGAAGGAGACTTACAGGCATAGAGAACAAACTTATGGTTGCCAGGGCGGAGGATGAGAGGAAGGGAGAGTTAGGGAGTTTGGGATGGACATGGACACACTTTCTTCCTTTTTACAGTACATCTCCTGCATTTACTTATCTTATAACTGGAAATTTGGAAGTTTCTACCTTTTGGCCATCTTCACCCATTCCAGCCCCCTCCTCCCATAACTTCAGGCAACCATCAAACTGTTCTCTGTGTCTATGACTTATTTTGTGTGCCTGCGTGTCCATTTATTTATTTATTTTTAGATTCCACATATAAGTGAGATCACACAGTATTTGTCTTTCTCTTCGTAGTGATGTATGGATGTGAGAGTTGGACCATAAAGAAAGCTGAGCACCAAAGAATTGATGCTTTTGAACTCTGGTGTTGGAGAAGACTCTTGAGAATCCCTTGGACTGCCAGGAGATCAAACCAGTCAGTCCTAAAGGAAATCAGTCCTGAATATTCATTGGAAGGACTGATGCTGAAGCTGAAACTCCAATACTTTGGCCACCTGATGTGAAGAAATGATTCACTGGAAAAGACCCTGATGCTGGGAAAGATTGAAGGCAGCAGGAGAAGGGGGTGGCAGAGGATGAGATGGTTGTATGGCATCACTGACTCGACGGACAGCAGTTTGAGCAAGCTCTGGGAGTTGGTGATGGACAGAGAGTCCGGGCATGCTGCAGTCCAAGGGGTCGCAAAGAGTTGGACACCACTGAATGACTGAACTGAACGGATGTGACTTTATTTCAGCTTGCCTGGTGGCTCAGTGGTAAAGAATCCACCTGCTAATGAAGGAGACGTGGGTTTGATCCCTGGGTTGGGAAGATCCCCTGGAGTAGAAAATGGCAACCCACTCCAGTATTCTTGCCTGGAGAATTTCATGAACAGAGGAGCCTGTTGTAGAGGAGCCATGATGTAGTCCACGGGGTCACAAAGAATCTGACTTGACTGAAGTGACCAAAGAACAACATGTGACTATTTCACGCAACATAATGCCCTCAAGTTTCATCCATATTGTCACCAATTGCAGGAGTTACTTCTTTTATGGCTGAATAATATTCTATTATATATATATATATGTATGCTAAGTCACTTCAGTTGTGTTCGACTCTGTGCAACCCCATAGACAGCAGCCCACCAGGCTCCCCCGTCACTGGGATTCTCCAGGCAAGAACACTGGAGTGGGTTGCCATTTCCTTCTCCATATATATGCATATATATAAACAAATTTTCCTTATCTGTCAATGCTGCTGCTGCTGCTGCTGCTGCTAAGTCGCTTCAGTCGTGTCCGACTCTGTGCGACCCCATAGACGGAAGCCCACCAGGCTCCACCATCCCTGGGATTCTCCAGGCAAGAGCACTGGAGTAGGGTGCCATTGCCTTCTCCAATGCATGAAAGAGAAAAGTGAAAGTGAAGTCACTCAGTCGTGTCAGACTCCTAGCGACCCCATGGACTGCAGCCCACCAGACTCCTCCGTCCATGAATTTTCCAGGCAAGAGTACTGGAGTGGGGTGCCATCGCTCTGTCAATGGACACAGTTTATTTCCATATCTTAGATATTGTACATAATACTGCAATGAACATAGAGGCACAGATGTCTTTCTGAAGCAGGGATTTTGTTTTCTCTGTATGTATCTCCAAAAGTGGGATTGCTGGATCATACAGTAGTTCTAGAACCTCTATCAGTTCAGTTTAGTTCAGTCGCTCAGTCGTGTCCGACTCTTTGTGACCCCATGGACTACATCATGCCAGGCTTCCCTGTCCATCACCAACTCCCAGAGCTTGCTCAAACTCATGTCCATTCAGTCGGTGATGCCATCCAACCATCTCATCCCCTGTTGTCCCCTTCTCCTCCTGCTTTCAATCTTTCCCAGCATGAGGGTCCTTTGGCCAAAGTATTGGAGTTTCAGCTTCAGCATCTGTCCTTCCAATGAACATTCAGGACTGATCTTCTTTAGGATTGACTAGTTGGATTTCCTTGCAGTCCAAGGGACTCTCAAGAGTCTTCTCCAATGCCACAGTTTAAAAGCATCAATTCTTTGGTGCTCAATTTTCTTTATGGTCTAACTCTCACATCCATACATGACTACTGGAAAAACCACAGCTTTGACTATTTGGCCCTTTGTTGGCAAAATAATGTCTCTGCTTTTTAATATGCTGTCTAGATTTGCCATAACTTTTCTTCCAAGGAGCAAGCGTCTTTTAATTTTAACAGAACCTCCATACTGTTTTCCATAACGACTGCACCAACTTACATTCCCCCCAGTAGTACACCAGTTTCCCTTTTCGCCACATCCTTATAGCACATGTTTCCTGTCTTTTTGCTAACAGTCATTCTAATAGGTATGAAGTGATAAGTCGTCATGGTTTTGATTTGCATTTCCCTGGTGATTTGCAAATTTTCAATTGATAATTTTGAGGAGGAAATTCACTGGTATATACATGAGGGAGGGAACTTTGGGGGGATCTGAACTTTAACTTTCAGGAGACTATAAAGAAGCTGAGCTGAGCTTCTGAAACACCCTCCCTCAAATCTGAGGTTATTTTAAGAATCAGCCAGGTGTTGGGAAATGTACTGTGGTCTGACATAAGATGGCCTTGCCCCAGCCTATCTGGATTACAGGGTGGCGGGGAGTGGTGTGCCCTGGAAGGGATGGGGTGTGAAAGGGGACTGTCCAGGGCAAAGAGTGGTTTTGGGAGGAGGCCTTAGATTGGGGTAAGGCAGCATCTCCTGGACTCAGACTCCAGAGTGGAGGTGCCTGGCATGTTTCTGGTGGTGGATGGGAGGTGAAAACACTGGCCCTGTGAAGTTGGGTGGGCGGGAGGGAGATGGGAGGCAGGTGGATAAGGTGCCTTACCTATGTCCTGCTGTACTTCCAGGCCTCTGGGAGAGCCGTGATGAACGTAGCTGGTCTGCGGCGCGCTGTGCGGTGGACCCCAGGGTAAGGGTTGGGAAGCAGGGTTCTGAGCCAGGCCCTTTCCCAGAGGCCAGTGGAGTGGCGCCCCGGTGGAGGCCTGCTGTTCCCGCAGATCCACGAGCTCCCGGGGCGCCCTAGGGGCGCTGGACTTCGAGGCGGAGCTGTGAACGCACTGACAGGTGGGTTGCTGGGGGCATGGAATCTCGGCCTCAGGGGATCACAGTTTGGGAACTGAAAGGGAATGTGCTCTGGCTTTGCAGCTTCCAGGGATGAGGCCCGGAACATTCTGGTTATGCTTTCATGTTCCACTCCCAGCTCTCAGGAGGAGACATCCTGCTCCCGGGAATCTCACTGATCCTGAAAACTCATCCCTTTAAAACATTCTCTTTTAAGTTCTTGACTTCTGCTTTCCAGTCTGTGTCTGTTTGTTTCCTCCTCTCGCCTGCTCTGTCTGTCTCTCATTTCTCCCCACGAGCATGCCCCGTCAGCAGACAGCTGGTCACCTCCTGTTTCCTAAATGTTTCTTCTCTTCCTGACTCTTCGAGTCCTGAGGCAGGGAAGCCGCTGTTTCTCCGCGGGCAGCGGGGAGACGGTCTGCGGTTCTCCTGAACGGTGGTGTTTTCTCCCATCCCTGGCCTCAGGCGGGCCCCGCGGGCTCCTACACCAGGCCTGCTCAAGATGAAATGCGGAGCGGGGGTCTGCAGGTCAGAAACGTAGCCGAGGGGCAGATCCTGAAGACCGAAGCTGGATTCGCAGGTCTCCAGGGGCTGGCTTCCAGGCAGGCCATTGCGAACTTTGCTGCTAGGAGCCATCTCCTTTGTTCTTACAGGTTTCTGTTTTCTCTCTCTTTTTAAAAAAACAATAAGTTTATTTATTTATTTTTGGTGGTGCTGGGCTTTCTTGCCAGAGCTTTTCTCTAGTGGTGGAGGCGCGGGGTGGTGGTGGGGGGTGGGGGGGCGGGGGGCGCAGGGGTGGGGTGGGGTTGCGGGGGTGGGGGGTTGGGGGAGGCACTCTTGATTTGCCGGGCGCAGGCTTCTCATTGCAGTGGCTTCTCTTGCTGTGAAGCACGGGCCCTAGGGCATCTGGGCTGGGTATTTGAGGCCTCCTGGGTGCTAGAGCACAGTCTCAATAGTTGTGGTGCTTGGGCTTAGTTGCTCCAAGGCACGTGGGATCTTCCCGGATCAGGAATTGAAGGCATGTCTCTAGCATCGGCAAGAGAGCACCAGAGAAGCCCTCTGCTTTCATTTTACCCAGTCTTGTGTTAATTGCTTTTCAGAGGGTTTTTCTGGCAGGCTGTTTTTGCTGTGAGGGATGGCTGCCGTGGGTGGAGGTAATGCCGCAAGCCCAAGAGGGAGTTATCACAATGACCTCCTGCATGGGGTGGGGGGGGGGGGGCGGTCCCTGCTCCCTGACCCAGGGTAGAAGATTACAGAGTTGGTCATCAACAGTCAGGGATGCAGGCTCAGAGCCTTACGAACTGACAGGAGCCTTGGCCAAGCCTTTCCCAGGGTGCCATTCCCTTGCTGTTTGTGGTTTCCGAGGGCCGCCCTTCCAGTGCAGGGACCTCAGGGTGCAGGTGCTTGTGTGCTGGGCTGGATGACCTCTGGGGTCTTTTCTAAGATCCTACAAATGCTGTCAGCAAAGAGACTAGAACTGGGGTGATCAGATCTTCCCAACCAAGGGTCAGAACATCTGGGAATTCAGTAACTCGTCCATCACAAATATTTACTCCTAAACTCCTACTCTGTGCCAGGCATGGTGCTAAGGGTTAGAGATGCAACAGTGAATAAGTGTTCAATTTGAGGGGGAGACAGACCTGCACACAGGTAATTACAGTGCAGTGAAAGGACCCCATTCTGGGACTTTGCAGGTGGCTCAGTGGTAAAGAGTCTGCTTGCTGATGCAGGAGATGCAGGTTCAGCCCCTGGGTCGGGAAGATCCCCTGGAGGAGGAAATGGCAACCCACTCCAGTGTTCTTGCCTGGGAGATCCCATGGACAGAGGAGCCTGGCAGGTTACAGTCCATGGGGTTGCAGAGTTGGACACCACTTAGCGGCTGAGCACGTACACGCACGTGGTCAGGACCAGGATCCACTCACATGTGGCTTGCTTTTGAGCACAGAGGAGAGGTACCTGGCCTAGTGGGGGCTTGAGAGGGCTCCTGGTGGAGGGACCAAGGGGACTGAGCCTGAAAAAAGAAGCAGGAGCTGGTTAGGCCAGGCAAAGGGGAGTGTAAAGGAGAGGAGAGGAAAGGTGAATTGTTGTCCTGCGTGAACCACCCTGTCTAATAGGAACATGTTGACAGCGAGGCATGTGAGGAAGAGAGAATGACAAAACACAGATCTCTTGCTTTTACAGACCAGATTTTAATCTCCTTTGTACGAGGGTCTCAAACTCAATGTCCAGCCACCCAGTGTCTGACCTGTGAGTGCCCTCACGGTTCCTTGGTGAGGGGAGGAACACAACCTAAAACGCCCCACAGGGAGTGCAGATGAGTGTGTCCTGATGGACCTTGCTTCACTCACGGACTGTCTGAAAGGCGGGCTCCCAGAGCACCCAGTACCGTGCAGAGTGCACAGTTGGTGCCCATCAAACCCTCAACTGCAGAGTGTGTGTTGGCCCCCCGACTGTCAGGGTAATCAACAGGAACCTGGTAGTTAGAGGCAGCCACCAGTTACACGAGTCGTTGAGTTGACAACGGAACATGGGCCTGGCAGAGAGAAGGCTGCCCAGGTGTCCCTGAGGGCAGCACTGGCAGGAGGATCGGGGAGGCAGGACCTTCCCAGGGAGAGACACCCGTGGCGGTCTCTACTGGAGACAGGGGCTGGCAAACTCCAACCTGAGCCAGTTTCTCTTCTAAGGACTCTAGGGATAACCCCCCAGATTCCTTTTCCTGATTGCCTCTGGCCTTAGCTCTTCTGGGCAGATAAGGAGAAGTCCATGGAGGCATGTGATTTTAGGAAAAGCAGCCCTGGAGCCAGCTGACCCTGAATTTGAGTCTTCGCTCTGACACATTAGCTGTGTAGCCTCGAACACTTAGCTTCTCTGAATCTTGATTTTGATTTATATCATCTATAAAGTGGGGTTCATCATATTTATTTTTAAATAGCTCTTATGAAGATCAAAAGAGACAGCACAGGTAAAGCACATTCTTCATGCCTTTATCTCTCCCAGCAGGGTGAGGTGGTTTCATTCATTTAGTAAACAGTTACTGATTGTCTGCTTTTTGTTGGGCTTCCCTGGTGGCTCAGACGGTAAAGAATCTGCCTGCAATGCAGGAGACCCAGATTTGATTCCTGGGTTGGGAAGATCCCATGGAGAAGGAAATGGCAAACCACTCCAGTATTCTTTCCTGGAGAATTCCATGGACAGAGGAGCCTGGCAGGCTACAGTCCATGGGGTCACACAAGAGTCAGACATGACTGAGTGACTAACACTCACTATTTTTCTGCTTATTGTTAAGCATTGTTCTGGGAAAACAGTAATGAATAAAACCCTCACAAAGCTCATGTGCTTATGGGGAAGCTAGAAAATAAGTAAGGGAACCTTTAAATAAATAAACAGGATAAACTCAGATTGTGATAAGAGCTACAAAGACAAGAAAAGAGGCTCACATAAATAGCAGAGAGCAATTTAATAGGAGGCCCGAGGAGTCTTTGGGTTGTTCAGTGATATTTGAACTGAGACCTGAAGACTGAGAGGGCGTCTACCTTGCCAGGACCTGTGGAAGGAAGAGCATTCAAGGCAGAGAAAACAGCATGGAGGCGAGACATGTGCTGAGGGTAAGCGCCTGGCCCATGTAAGGGAAGAAACAAGGTCCTTGTAGTTTCAGCACTGTGGACCCTGGGGCGTGCGCTGTGGGAGGAGCTGGTGAGAAGGAGCAGAGTCCAGACCCTCTCACACATGCTGCGCCGGGGTGTCTGGAGGCCCGCAGGGAACTCACAGGGCTCTGTGGGAAGTTCGGTGTTTAAGAGAACCCTCAGCAGCTGTTGGACTCCATGCAGACTACCGACTGGCCCAGGATAGTGTGCAGTTTCATCATGAGACTTCCCTCCGTGCTTTTTGATGGCGTCGCTTTGTGAAGCTGGCTTTTCACTAGTTGCTGTGATAAAAAGCAAGCACCGTGGGAAAACTGATGGAGAACAGGAAATGAGGGTGGCAGTGTCTAATCAGATTCCAGGTTTTGAGAGGCTGTGCCCTGCCCCACCGGCACACCATACACGTGCCGCTAGTAAGCGGTTGTGGTTATTTAAGGATGAAACAAAAATATCATTCTTTCCCAATTTGTATGCATTCTTTCCTCTTTTAATATGTATTTGTTTGACTGCTCTGGTCTTAGTTGTGGCATGCAGGATCTTCTCTCTTTCTTGCTTCAGTCTCCCTTATGGCACGTGGGATCTAGTTCCCCGACCAGGGATGGAATCCAGGCCACCTGCACTGGGGCGGGGGCGGGGGAGGAGGGGGCAAAGTCTTAGCCACTGGACCACCAGGAAAGTTCCTGTATTATTTTTTTGAACAGCTACTCAGTTATTCAGTTCAGTTCAGTTCAGTCGCTCAGTCATGTCCAACTCTTTGTGACCCCATGAATTGCAGCACGCCAGGCCTCCCTGTCCATCACCAACTGCCGGAGTTCACTTAGACTCATGTCCATTAGTCAGTGATGCCATCCAGCCATCTCATCCTCTGTCGTCCCCTTCTCCTCCTGCCTCCTGTGATGCCCCAGCATCAGAGTCTTTTCCAATGAGTCAACACTTTGCATGAGGTGGCCAAAGTACTGGAGTTTCAGCTTTAGCATCATTCCTTCCAAAGAAATCCCAGGGCTGATCTCCTTCAGAATGGACTGGTTGGATCTCCTTGCAGTCCAAGGGACTCTCAAGAATCTTCTCCAACACCACAGTTCAAAAGCATCAATTCTTCGGCGCTCAGCTTTCTTCACAGTCCAACTCTCACATCCATACGTGACCACTGGAAAAACCATAGCCTTGACTAGACGGACCTTTGTTGGCAAAGTAATGTCTCTGCTTTTGAATATGCTATCTAGGTTGGTCATAACTTTCCTTTCAAGGAGTAAGCGTCTTTTAATTTCATGGCTGCAGTCACCATCTGCAGTGATTTTGGAGCCCAGAAAAATAAAGTCTGACACTGTTTCCACTGTTTCCCCATCTATTTCCCGTGAAGTGATGGGACCAGATGCCATGATCTTTGTTTTCTGAATGTTGAACTTTAAGGACATAAAAACTTATTACACTGTTTGGGCCTACCTACCTTATTTATTTATTTTGTCTGCACTTGTAGGGTCTCAGTTCATCCACCAGAGATTGAACCCCAGGTCCCAGCAGTGAGAGTGCTGAGTCCTAGCCACTGGACTGCCAGGGAATTCCTGGGCCTAACTGTTAGGTTGGTGAAAAAGTAATAGTGATTTTGGACTGTGAGTTTTAAATCATTATAACTAGGCTCAAACACATCTTTGTCAATCAAAATAGGAACCATTACAATCAACACGTTTTTGCCAAAGACAAATAAGTTTGTTTATTCTTGCAGCATAAAAACCCATGCTTCGGGATCCCACGGACTCTTAGAAAGCATTTGCTGCCTCCTGCTGGTTGTGGAAGTGTTTTCCCACAAAAAGTTGTCAAGATGCCTGAAGACATGATAGTCAGTTGGCGAGTGGTCAGGTAAATATGGCAAATGAGGCAAAACTTCATAGTTCAATTCATTCAACTTTTGAAGCATTGGTTATGTGATGTGCACTTGCGTGTTATCATGGAGAAGAATTGGGCCCTTTCTGTTGACCAATGTTGGCTACCAGCATTAGAGTTTTTGGTACATCTCATCAATTTGCTGAGCATACTTTTCAGATGTAATGATTTCGCTAGGATTCAGAAAGCTGTAGTGGATCAGACAGGCAGCAGACCACCAAACAATGACCCTGACCTTTTTTTTGGGTGCAAGTTTGGCTTTGGGACGTGCTTTGGAGCTTCTTCTCCATCCAATCACTGAGCTGGTCATCACTGGTTGTCTTATAAAATCCACTTTTCATTGCTTGTCACAATCTGATCGAGAAATGGTTCATTATTTTTGCATAGAATAAGAGAAGAGGACACTTCGGAATGATGATTTTTAAAAATTTTCGGTCAGCTTTTTCACCTTTCCAATTTGTTTCAAATGCCAAATGATCATAGAACGGTTGACGTTGAGTTCTTTGGCAACTTCTCGTGTAGTTGTAAGAGGATCAGCTTCAATAATGGCTCTCAACTATTGTTGTCTGCTTCCAATGGCCAGCCACTGTGCTTTTCATCTTCAAAGCTCTTGTCTCCTTGGCAAAATTTCTTGAACCACCACTGCACTGTATGTTCGTTAGCAGTTCCTGGGCCAACTGCATTGTTGATATTTTGAGTTGTCTCTGTTGCTTTATGACCCATTTTGAACTCAAATAAGAAAATTGCTTGAATTTGCTTTTTGTCTAACATCATTTCCCTAGTCTAAAATAAATACAAAATAAACAGCAAGTAATGTCATTAGCAAAAAAAAAAAAAAAAAATCAAGCAGTCTGCATTAAAATGATGTATAATGCAACCACATTTATTTAAGAATGTATTCCAATACCAAACAGCAAAGTTCAACAGAGCAAGACCTCAATTATTTTTGTACCAGCCTAAATACTTCATGAAAAGAATCTTTGGGTATTTGTTTTGGCCTCAGAGGGCTGTGAAAAAAATTACTGAACCTCTGAGAGCACTATCAACAGAGAAGGTTGTTGATAGCTGGCCCAGTTGATACCTAGCCCAGAGAAGCCCACCCCTGGGCTAGGTGAGGCTGTTGTTCAGTCGCTCAGTTGTATCTGACTCTTTCTGACCCCACTGGACTGTAGAACACCAGGTTTCCCTGTCCTCCATTATCTCCCAGAGTTTGCTCAAACTCAAGTACATTGAGTCAGTGATAACATCCAACCATCTCATCCTCTGTCTTCCCCTTCTTCTCTGGCCTTCAGTCTTTCCCAGCATCAGGGTCTTTTCCAATGAGTCAGCTCTTCAAATCAGGTGGCCAAAGTATTGGAGCTTCAGCTTTAGCATCAGTCCTTCCAATAAATATTCAGGGTTGATCTCCTTTAGGATTGACTGGTTGGATCTCTTTGCTATCCAAGGGACTCTCAAGAGTCTTTCTCCAACACCACAGTTCAAAAGCATCAGTTCTTTGGTGCTCAGCCTTTTTTATTTTCCAGCTCTCACATCCATACATGATTACTGGAAAAATCATAGCTTTGACTGTTTGCACCTTTGTAGGCAAAGTAATGTCTCTGCTCTTGAATATGTGGTCTAGGTTGGTCATAACTTTTCTTCCAAGGAGCAAGTGTCTGTTATTTTCATGGCTGCAGTCATTATCCACAGTGACTTTGGAGCCCAAGAAAATAAAGTCTGTCACTGTTTATCCATTGTTTTCCCATCTATCTGCCATGAAGTGATGGGACTGGATGCCATGATCTTCGTTTTTTGAATGTTGAATTTTAAGCCATCTTTTTCACTCTCTTCTTTCACCTTCATCAAGAGGCACTTTAATTCCTCTTCATTTTCTGCCCTATCGGTGGTATCTGAATATCTGAGATTATTGATATTTCTCCCGGCAATCTTGATTACAGCTTGTGCTTCATCCAGCCCAGTATTTCACATGATGTACTCTACATATAAGTTAAATTGGCAGGGTGACAGTATATAGCTTTGATGTACTCCTTTCCCAATTTGGAACCAGTCCATTGTTCCATGTCTGGTTCTATGTGTTGCTTATTGACCTGCATATAGGTTTCTCAGGAGGCAGGTAAAGCGGTCTGGTATTCCCATCTCTTTAAAAATTTTCCACAGTTTGTTGTGATCTACACTGTCAAAGGCTTTAGTGTAGTCAATGAAGCAGAAGAAGACATTTTTGTGGAATTCTCTAGCTCTTTCGATGATCCAACAGATGTTGGTGATTTGATCTCTGGCTCCTCTGCCTTTTCTAAATCCAGCTTGTACATTTGAAAGTTCTTAGTTCACATACTATTGAAGCCTATCTTGGAGAATTTTAAGCATTACTTTGATAGCATATGAAGTGAATGCAATTGTGTGATAGTTTGAACATTCTTTGGCATTGCCTTTCTTTGGGTTTGGAATGAAAACTGACCTTTCCAGTCCTGTGGCCACTGCTGAGTTTTCCAAATTTGCTGGCATACTGAGTGCAGCTGTATAATCGTAAGGGATTTGATTTAGGTCATGCCTGAATGGTCTAGTGGTTTTCCCTACTTTCTTCAATTTAAGTCTGAATTTGGCAATAAGGAGTTCATGATCTGAGCAACAGTCAGCACCCAGTCTTGTTTTTGCTGACTGTATAGAGCTTCTCCATCTTTGGCTGCAAAGACTATAGTCAATCTGATATAGGTATTGACTATCTAGTGATGTCCATGTGTAGAGTCGTCTCTTGTGTTGTTGGAAGAGATTGTTTGCTATGACCAGTGCGTTCTCTTGGCAAAACTCTATTAGCCTTTGCTCTGCTTCATTCTGTACTTCAAAGCCAAATTTACCTGTTACTCCAGGTGTTCTTGACTTCCTACTTTTGCATTCCAGTCCCCTGTAATGAAAAAGACATCTTTTTTGGGTGTTAGTTCTGGAAGTTTTTGTAGGTCTTCATAGAACCATTCAACTTCAGCTTCTTCAGCATTACTGGTTGGGGCATAGACTTGGATTACTGTGATATTGAATGGTTTGCCTTGGAAACGAACAGAGATCATTCTGTCATTTTTGAGATTGCATCCAAGTACTGCATTTTGGACTCTTTTGTTGACCATGATGGCTACTCCATTTCTTCTAAGGGGTTCTTGTCCACAATAGTAGATATAATGGTCATCTGAGTTAAATTCACCCATTCCAGTCCATTTGAGAAATCTATATGCAGGTCAGGAAGCAACAGTTAGAACTGGACATGGAACAACAGATTGGTTCCAAATTGGGAAAGGAGTATGTCAAGGCTGTATATTGTCCCCCTGCTTATTTAGCTTATATGCAGAGTACATCATGCAAAATGCCAGGCTGGAAGAAGCACAAGCTGGAATCAAGATTGCTGGGAGAAATATCAATACTCTCAGATATGAGGATGGCACAACCCTTATGGCAGAAAGCAAAGAAGAACTAAAGAGCCTCTTGATGAAACTGAAAGAGGAGAGTGAAAAAGTTGGCTTAAAACTCAACATTCAGAAAACTAAGATCATGGCATCTGGTCCCATCATTTCATGGCAAAAAATGGGGAAATAGTGGAAGTAGTGACAGACTTTATTTTTTGGGGCTCCCAAATCACTGCAGATGGTGACTGCAGCCATGAAATTAAATAGCTCAGTTGGTAAATCATCTGCCTGCAGTGCAGGAGATCCGGATTCGATTCCTAGGTCGAGAAGATCCCCTGGAGAAGGAAATGACAACACACTCCAGTATTCTTGCCTGGAGAATCCCATGGACAGAGGAGCCTGACAGGCTATAGCCCATAGGATCGCAAGAGTCAGATAAGAGTTAGCAACTAAACCACCACCTTGGAAGAAAAGTTATGACCAACCTAAGCATATTAAGAAGCAGAGATATTACTTTGCCAACAAAGGTCCATCTAGTGAAAGCTATGGTTTTTTCCAGTAGTCATGTATGGATGTGAGAGTTGGACTATAAAGAAAGCTGAGCACCAAAGCATTGATGCTTTTGAACTCTGGTGTTGGAGAAGACTCTTGAGAGTCCCTTGGACTGCAAGGAGACCCAACCAGTCCATTCTAAAGGAGATCAGTCCTGAATATTCATTGGAAGGACTGATGCTGAAGCTGAAACTCCAATACTTTGGCCACCTGATGCGAAGAACTGACTCACTGGAAAAGACCCTGATGCTGGGAAAGACTGAAGGCAGAGAATGGGATGACAGAGGATGAGATGGTTGGATGGCATCACCGACTCAATGGACATGAGTTTGAGTAAACTCCAGCAGTTGGTGATGGACAGGGAGGCCTGGAGTGCTGCAGTCCATGAGGTTGTGAAGATTCAGACACGACTGAGTGACTGAACTGAACTGAATGCAGCACTTTCACAGCATCATCTTTTAGGATTTGAAATAGCTCAGCTGGAATTCCATCACCTCCACTAGCTTTGTCTGTAGTAATAACTTCTTTGACTTAGCATTCCAGGATGTCTCCCTCTAGGTGAGTGATCTCACCACCGTGGTTATCTGGGTCATAAAGATCTTTTTGTATAGTTCTTCTGTGTATTCTTGCCACCACTTAGTATCTTCTGCTTTTGTTAAGTCCATACTGTTTCTGTCCCTTATTGTGCCTATCTTTGCATGAAATGTTCCCTTGATATCTCTAATTTCTTGAAGAGATCTCTAGTCTTTTCCATTTTATTGTTTTCCTCTATTTCTTTACATTGTTCACTTAAAAAGACTTTTTCTCTCCTTGCTATTTTTTGGAACTCTGCATTCAGATAGATATATCTTTCCTTTTCTCCTTTGCCTTTCGCTTTTCTTCTTTTCTCAGCTATTTGTAAGTCTCCTCAGACAACCATTTTGCCTTTTGCATTTGATGTGAGGGTGCCCTCAATCAAACCCTTTCTTTTCAAGCCCTGCGCCTGATACTGGGTGCTTGTCTCTTGACAGCTTGTCAGTGAGTGAGTGTGCACGCTAGCAGGTACTGGGGAAAGGTCAGGTAGATTTTCTAACTGGGTGAGTCCCCAGCCTGCCTCACCACTTGGATCACTGGAGAACTTTGCAAAAAGAGTTTCCTGTTTTCCTTCCTGGAGATTGGAATTCAGTGGGTCTGAAGGGGGAATCTAAGTTTAAAAACCTGTGCTCCCACCCGCTTTCTTTTAGACAGCCAGGAGGGCCCAGCTTTAGGGGGTGAATCTGGTGGTTTTTCGGCCAGGCTGTGGCCCAGGGAAACGAGGGGGCAGTTTTGATCTCCAGGTGGGGAAAGGGCGTGGGCACCAGCCCCAGAACCGTGGGGGAGGTGGTTGCTGGCCGCGCTCATTCGCACATCCGTTCCCGGTGCGCAGCTGGGGTGGTCTGAAAGGAAGCCGCCCCTGCGGGGAAGGTCATTCCCCTCCCAGGCCCAGTGATCATGGCCTTCCCCGGCCCAGACGCCTGGGGAGGGTTTTGGGGCGGGGTGCCAGGTGGGAGAGGGAGAGGGAGAGGGCTGAGCGCAGCTGCGAGAGAAGGTGGCCGAGAGGTGGCAGCATCAGCCCGCCCGCCGTCTCCGAACCTCCAGGCCCAGCGGGGGTCGCGGAGACTCAGGCGGCTCGGAGACCCTCAAGTGGCTGGGGACGGGGGCGCCAAGACTGGCGGGGCTGACCTCGGGGCTCGCGGGGAAGGAACCACGGAAGCAGCCTCGAGGTGCCCCCAGCAGCGGCTCGATGTCTCCAGGAGTCTGGGAGCTGGGGTTTGACCAGTCTGGTTACACCCTGGTTGAGTCTCTCTCCGCCCGATTTGCAGGAGTGCAAGACATTGAGTTCAAGGGACACGGAGATGAGCCAAGGGCCCTGGGTGTACGATGAAGAACCCCTGTCTCAGTATGCTGTGATGTGAAGAATTTTTTTAAGGGGTGGCTGGCATTAAAGGTAAATCCCTTGTTGGTGTCTAAAATTCCACTACCGGAGATGCATTCTTTTAAGTATTGTTCCCTCAAGACTCTGGGAAGCAGCAATGCATTGGAATTTAAACTCTTTAGAGTAAATCAATGACTCCATCTAAGCTTAATTCCTGGCAAGAGAAAGGTTAGCCCAGAATACTGAAGAAACAAAGAAGCCTGAAGGCTCATTGATTGGTCCTGGCTAATCAGGCCCCAGGGACCAGGGCACTTCCTAGGAAGGTCTCAGAACCAATTATGTTGGAGAAAAAGGAGCCCTATACCCACTCTGTGAATGTTTGAGAGAGGAATAATGAGGTGCCAGCCCAAGGGGATTAGGTGGGTGCATTGCCTTATTATTACTGTTTTTGTAAAAGAGGAAGCATCTGTACTAAGACTTTCATAAATTATAAAATTAATCTCTTCCTCTCTTTCCTTCTACCTTCTCTGTTTGAATTAGGGAAATGGTGTGGTGTGGTATGATCAAACTTCTATGCCAGAAATTGCTGGCTTGGAGATCTGCCTCTGCCCCCCGCTTCCTGGCTATGTAGTTCTGGATGAGCCTCTGTTTTCACATCTGTAAAAGTGGGAAAATGGTGCCTATTAGGATGGTTGTTGTGAGCTTTAAATTACAGAGCAGGTGGAAAACTTCTTGTGAGTGTATGTACTGATTCAGGCCTGAGTGAGGTGTGCGTCACAGTAGGCACTGTGAGGAGCTCCCTTGTGGTCTGAGTTTTATATCTTGCTCTGTGATAACAGCGATGCTGTTGAACAAAGCTGTCCAGCTTAAGGACTGTCACAACTTACAGTGACATGGGCGTGTGTGACCACTGTGGTATGGCGTGTGAGTGTGTGTGTATGTGTGTGACCATGGTGAACGAGAACTGTGAAGAAGAACTCTATACCCTTATGTACTGAATTTTAGGAATCTTTTAGTAGAAGGAATAGAAAATATTGGTACGCAGTAAAGTCTAATCATCATTCGAAGACTGGCTCTCTATAGATTTCTTCCAGGAATTTCACATGTGTTTATTCTTGTGACAAACTAAAATCTATCCTCTATATTGACTAGAGGTCTTTGGACTAAAGACCTTGAGGCGGAGGTTGAAGTTTTATCTATCTTTGCAAGGACAGCCCCCCTCCTCTCCTATGCTGCTGCTGCTGCTAAGTTGCTTCAGTCGTGTCCGACTCTGTGCGACCCCACAGACAGCAGCCCACCAGGCTTCCCCGTCCCTGGGATTCTCCAGGCAAGTCCTATGCAGTATGTTCTAAATATGTGTGTGAACACCAGTCAGTGTTTCTCCCGGTGATAAAGTTAAGAGTAAAATGGTATTTTTAGGTTCACAACTGTGGAGGCTAATGACTTTTGTATCTTTTTCTTTCCCTCTGTTCTTCCTTCTTATCTGAAAGTTCATTAAATGTGGGTTTGTAATTTGGGTTGTTATTAAATTACTTTTGATGTTGTGTGTGGCCTGGATTCAGATTTTTGACACATATTCTGTGTTGTAACTGTATTTAAACAATTATCTTAGACTTGTTGTTTTGTGTGGTTGGCTTCAGTGCTCAATGCTAGTCCTTTTATGCTTTGATTTTCCCATTCTTGAGGTCCTAATTTTAAATTGTCACTTGGGCAGTTGGAATATATTTTAAAGTGATTTAAACAGTATATGAATGGCAGACATTTTGAGCTCTTATAAATGTCTCTTTTGTTTTCTGCTCTCTAAATTAAAACTTACCTGTGAGTAGAATACCTGAGTCTAAATTTTTTTCCATGTCAAAACTCTATAGGCATCTATCACTGTAGAAGAGAAGAACAAGGTCAGCATGATTTTTATTCCGTTATAGATATTTTTATATTCATTTTTGGGTCTGGATATGTAGATAGATAAAAAAAAACATGTTTTATATTTTAATTGAAAAAATTGTCAGGATATTTTTAGATATGAGTCTATGTTAGTTACTCTTTCCTGGAACCTGGTGAATGTTTCATTCTCTCTCACCCTCCTCTTTTGGAAAGTTTTCTTTCATTATATCTTCAGTGATTGCTTCTTCTTTGATTATTATAAAGACTTCCTCAGAAATATAAGTCTTGGGCTGAATCTTTATTCCTGGTCTACAATAGCTATCATCTTCTTCTTTAATTACTGTATCAATATTTTATCAGTTGTAAGAAGTACTTGTATTTTATGTACTATTAAGGAAGAAAAGATGCTGCCAGTTAAACTATGACATAATGCCATAATTACAGTCCTGTGAAATTGGTAAGTTGATCATACCAGCTTCTTTCTTGTGAGGTATTTCACCTATTTTGAGATATTTGACAGTTTCTCCTGCCTTTAATTGCATGTTTGGCATATGACAGGCAATCTCTTTTGCGTGTATCTTAGTCACAAAACATAACAATTTCTAAGCTTTTACTTAAGGATAACTTCCCTTTCTTGGATCCTATAAAGAACTTGGCTTTTTTAAAAAAGGAATTTCACTCATTGCTCCTAAACAGATATTTGCTTCAGTAATATCAAATTACATCCTGCTGCTCTAATTCCAGCCTTTCCGCATACACAATAACTTCTTGTTTCAGTGCCAAGTCATAGTGTAATCTTTTAAAAGACATTTTAAATGGCAATTAAGCTCACATGTGATTGCAACAATGTACATAACTCAATTAAGGCGCTTAGAACATGAACAGCTGAGACCACAGTTAGGCCATGCCCAGGACTTGACAACAGTCTCACTGGGATAGCTCCCAGGTCCACAGTGATTGTGCAATGCCACTGATTGTAAGACTTAACTGATTTCTGTGATTCACAACTGATTATTGTGAAAAAATGGACATCTTAGAATCAATGAAATATGATAATATCAATTCTTTGTTCTCTTTCTCTGCAATCTGGAAGTGTTTCTCAAGTTTGCCGTCCTTAATACTTACTTGATTTTCTGCTGTGTCAGTTGCACTCATTTACTGCTTCCTGTGTGGTTCAGTCACTGAGTCATGTCGGGCTCTGTGACCCCATGAATTGCAGCACTCCAGGCTTTTTTGTCCACTGCTTCCTATATATGGCTTTTAATTATTGTTTAACAATTTTATTTTCTTGGAGATATTTCTTTTATCAGAAATAGCTCCCTTTCTATCTGTTCTTGGGTGCCATTGGTCAGATTCTCATTTCTAGGTTTGAAGCCCCTGGAAATATACCATACAGTTGAGCTCTATTGAATTCAAATGATGTGTGTGTCTTATAGAACTTCCCCATAAGAGCATTCATTAAGCTCTTCTCCATGCTTATTTTCTCTATTCTAGCCGAGTGTCAGAAGATGACAGTGACCACCTAGGAGGCCACATGATGAAGATGGTGGAACTTTGTTATCCTGGGTGCCCAAGGATGGAGGTCTTGCTGACTTGAAACATTTGCCTTAGACTGTTTTTTAAGTGACAAGTCAACTTTTATTATATTTCATCCAATATACAAATATTGGCTGTATTTGTACAGCAGCTGAATTTACTCTAATAATACATATTCTGAAATCACCATGTACCTTTTCTAAAAGATTTTCACAAAATTCTTACAAAGTTTCAGTGAGAATTGCCTTGAATTTGGCTTTCTTAATTACTGTTGCTGCTAAGAAAAGAGAGTAACTTGGACGTTGAAACTATTGCAAATGAGGTAATGAAGTAATTACTGGATTTTAACATTTCCATCATTTATGCCAAAGGAAAAAAAGGTTTCAGAATACCATCTTTCCCCAGTGAGTACATGGAGTTCTGAATTGCTCAGACATTTGATAAAAGAAGAACTCTTGCAAGCAAGTGACTGAAGCCTGGATGGGTAATAACTGGACATTGTCTAATGCTATATTGGATGAAATATTTTTTTAGAAAACTCCACTCTTTTATCTGTTGTCTCTTTTATTATAGAAGTTCTGTGATTGTTTATTTTAAAAGATTCACAATTACCCTTTGCATAAACAAAGGAGCTTACCCCCATCACATTTTTGTAACACCTATAATGTCATTTCAGGTGGCAGTCTTTGAGCCTTATCCTCAGTTCAATTTAGTTCAGTTGCTCAGTCGTGTCTGACTCTTTGTGACCCCAGGGACTGCAGCACACCAGGCTTCCCTGTCCATCACCATCTCCTGGAGCTTGCTCAAACTCATATCCATCGAGTTGGATGGTGGTGCCATCCAACCATCTCACTCTGTCATCCTCTTCTTTTCTTGCTTTCAGTCTTCCCCAGCATCAGGGTCTTTTCAAATGAGTCAGTTCTTTGCATCAGGTGGCAAGTATTGGAGCTTCAGCTTCAGCATCAGTCCTTCAAATGAATATTCAGGACTGATTTCCTTTAGGATGGACTGGTTGGATATCCTTGCTGTCCAAGGGACTCTCAAGAGTCTTCTCCAACACCACAGTTCAAAAGCATCAGTTCTTTGGTGCTCAGCTTTCTTTATAGTCCAACTCTCAGATCCATACATGACTACTGGAAAAACCGTAGCTTTGACTAGATGGACCTTTGTCAGCAAAGTAATGTCTCTGCTTTTTAATATGCTGTCTAGGTTGGTAATAGCTTTTCTTCCAAGGAGCAAATGTCTTTTAATTTCATGGCTGTAGTTACCATCTGCAGTGATTTTTGAGCCCAAGAAAATAAAGTGTGTCACTGTGTCCAGGTTTATCCTGGTATCGATTTTATCTCAGCTTGCTTTCCATATGGTTTTCAGTTTCATCCTCAAAGGGCCATCTTATATTTTTCATATTATAGATGATATTTTCTTAAAATTTTCTTCTGGTTTCTATAGTAAATCATCTTCAGAAGTGTGTTCTTTTTCTTAGTCTTCTGGGTGATTCTCTTTTTTTTTTTTTTTCTCATATGTGGCATTGTTTTCCAGTAGGTCCAATTCCCCTCCCCCAACCCCTGGCCCCTCTTCATTTTACAATAAGGCAAATAGAGATTTGGTGCTTGCTAACAGAGGAAGTGTGGCTTGTCCTTGGCTCTGCTCCCTGGGCTGATCCATTTTGATGGGATTCAGCTGTTCAGCCCTGCTGAGCTGCGGGGAGATCTCCTCCTTCTGCCTGTTCTCTAACATTCAGAACTGATGAGATCATCAAAGTCTTACTCTCCAGCACAAAGTGTCTTTGTCCTGCCTACACAGCATCCTGTGTGGGCAAAATACCTTCCACAATGTGATGTGCCATTGCTACTCATCCTCATCTACTTCCTGCTTCCTGGTTTCCCAGGAATTGCATTCTGGGAATGGATGGAGTTAAGTTGGGGGAGATAGAACAGTTCTCTGGGCCCATCCAAAGAGTAGTACCCATAGTAGAGAGACAGGTATTGGTTCAATCCTGGATCTCTGAACTAGGGGTAGAAAGTAGGAGAAAGGCAAAATGTTCCTATCACTTTTCAGGTGGGTACGTCTACTCTGTTTTACAAGGTGAAACATGGATTGTTTGTTTCAATGCAGCTTAGCTTCATTAGCTTTATTTAGGTAACAGAAATTCTTTTCAGATTCTGGTAACAGCTTGGTGATTCATCTTAATTTTTTAAAAAATTAATTATATATTTATTTTTTGGCTGTTCTGGGTCCTCATTGCTGCACTAGGGATTTCTCTAGTTGAAGCGAGTTGGGGCTACTCTTTGTTGCTGTGTGTGGGTTTCTCATTGTGGTGGCTTCTTTGTTGAAGCATGTGGGCTTCAGTAGCTGTGGTATCCAGGCTTAGTTGCCCCCCGTCATGTGGGATCTTACTGGACCGGGGATTAAACCTGTGTCCCCTGTATTGACAAGGGGATTCTTAAGCACTGGACCACCAGAGAAGTCCTTCCCTTGTGGCTCAGCTGGTAAAGAATCCGCCTGCAATGCAGGAGACCTGGGATTGATCCCTGGGTTGGGAAGATCCCCTGGAGAAGGGAAAGGCTACCAACTCCAGTATTCTGGCCTGGAGAATTCCATGGACTGTATAGTCCATGGGGTTGCAAAAAGTCGGACACGACTGAGCAACTTTCACTTTCACCAGAGAAGTCCCCTTCTTCAGTTTTGAAGTTGTTGAGAATATTTATCTTTTCTTCTATTTTGTAAGTAATTTAGAGAGAAGTTTAGAGGCATTTCATTGGATGTATCAAGCCAGGTGGCATTTAAACCCTAAGGGAACCAGATTTTATTTTATTAAAAAAAATAGGTCTAGAAATTAGTTCAGTTTACTTACTCATCATGTTCTGTTTACCCTAAATCAGTTCATGAAGCATCTACTGGGTCCAAAGTTGTCTTCAGATGCTTCTCTAAATTTCACTGCATGGGCCTTTGAAGGAAGTAGGGGTGTGACTTCTTTTGGTAGCAGGTGAAAAAAAGAAAGTGCGACCCCACGGACTGTAGCCTACTTGTCTGTCCATGGGATTTTCCAGGCAAGAGTATTGGAGTGGGTTGCCATTTCCTTCTCCAGGGGATCTTCCTGACCCAGGGATTGAACTCGAGGCTCCCCCATTGCAGGGTGACGCTTTACCCTCTGAGCCACCAGGGATGTAAAACAGTCATCAAATGGAGGGTAATTTCTCTGACCTAGGGTCTTATTCAATGTATTTTTGATTGTTCATAATAGAAACCAATTATAGGTAGTGGAGGTGGTGGGTGGGGGAAGGTGGAGAAAGAGAGAAAGAAAAAAAAAAGAAAAAAAAGCCTATTGGGATGCTGGAGTACCTCAGGAATCCGAGGACAGTTGGGACTAGAAGCTCCAAATTGTTAGGAATCCAGACCCTCCATTGAGTCTTCCCTGCTTTCCTTTGAAAGAAACTTTAATTGTAAACAAAGGCCTGTTCAGAATGTAATGTGACTTTGCTTCTCATATGCAAGTAAAATGTATGCCTGAGAGCTCCTGCATTTTCTCCTTTCAAGTAATACATTTCAAGTTGACCGATGGCTCTTCTTGGTTGTTGTTATTCGGTCACTAAGTTGTATTCAACTCTTTGCGACTGCATGGACCACGCCTGTAGCCTGCCAGGCTCCTCTGTCCTCCACTATTTCCCAGAGTTCATCGCACCCTCTGCCACCCCCTTCTCCTTTTGCCTTCAGTCTTTCCCAGCATCAGGGTCTTTTCCAATGAGTCCACTCTTCCCATCAGGTGGCCAAAGTGTTGGAGCTTCCGCCAACAGTCCTTCCAATGAATATTCATGGTTGGTTTCCTTTAGGATTGACTAGTTTGATCTCCTTGCAGTCCAAGGGATTCTCAAGAGTGTTCTCCAGCACCACAATTTGAAAGCATCAATTCTTTAGTGCTCAGCCTATTTTATGGTCCAACTCTCACATCTATATATGACTACTGAAAAAACCATAGCTTTGACTATATGCACCTTTGTTGGCAAAATGATGTCTTTGCTTTTTAATACTCTATCTAGGTTTGTTGTAGTTTTCCTTCCAAAGAGCAAGTGCCTTTTAATTTTATGGCTGAGGTCACCATCTGCAGTGATTCTGGAGCCCTGCAAAAGAAAATCTGTCATGGCTTTCACTTTTTCCATAAAGTGATAGGACCAGATGCCATGATCTTTGTTTTTTGAATATTGATTTAAGCCAGCTTTTTCAATCTCCTCTTTCACCCTCATCAAGAGGCTCTTTAGTTCCTCTTCATTTTCTGCCATTAAAGTGGTATCATCTGCACATCTAAGGTTGTTGATATTTCTCCTGGCAGTCTTGATTCCAGCTTGTGATTCATCCAGCCTGGTATTTTGCATTATGTACTCTGCATAGAAGTGAAATAAGCAGGATTACAATATACAGCCTTCTTGTACTCCTTTTCTAATTTTCATACCAATGAGTTGTTCCATGTCTGATTCTAACTGTTGCTTCTTGGCCTGCATACCGGTTTCTCAGGAGACAGGTAAGGTGCTCTGGTATTCCCATCTTTTTAAGAATTTTCCACAGTTTGTTGTGATCCACACAGTCAAAGTCTGTGTGGATCCACAGTCTCCAAAGTCCACACAGTCTCATCCCATGGGTGAGACTTCAAACTGCAGTTTTGGGGGTTCCTGCTTATGATCCCAGGCCACAAACTGATATCATCATCGGTTTATGGGCAAAAATGCAGATTTGATTTTACTTCAACATTTTACAACGCTGTTTATTTCACCTCGTGAGTCATAGGATTTTGTTAGACCTCAAGGGGTTGGCCAGACCCTCAGGGGCTCAAAAGTACCAAGACCCACTCCCTTTCTCATCTAAAGTGCCACTTGACTAGCTGTGCTTGTGGGCAGGAAGTGTCCAGGCAGGTCAGAAGCAGGTCAGAGGCCTGCTCTCCTGCTTTTGAACCCTGAACAAGACTTCCTCTATTTTAATTTCCCTGAGAACTAGCTATTAGCATAACTGCTGGCTCCAACTCAGGGCTGGGGTGGGGAGCAGTTCTCAGGGAGAGGCTCACTGTGCCCTGGTCAGGCTGTCTGAAGGTGACTATCACTGCTGGCTTTGAGAGGAAAGCCCATTCGGTCCTATCCTGATGGGAATGGGGGTGCCTGACCATGACCCTCCTCTCAGGCCTCTGGGTTACTTGGGTGGAAGAGAGCACCAGTCTTCCCTTTGAGCTGAGGGTCTTGGGGGGAGCCCGTGTGAAGAGTTGCCGAGGTAATTTGTAAGTCTGCACACCTGTGTCTCCAGCTGTCTCCCATTACACTTTCCTTGGCGTTGTTCCCTCATCCATCCAATCAGAAACACTCTTTAGTATGAAACCCACATTTTGCAACTTTCTAGCAGTGACTTTATTTGGATATTAACCTCTCCCTTCACTTCTCAAGCAGGACCAGTTACAACTGGACAGGGCACACCTGCACTAGTGCTTTTCTCTATGGAGGTAGAAATGGAATATGTTTCTCGTGGATACATTTAGTGGAGTGCAGCTGGAGCTAGCAGTGTGCCAGAGCACTGGCATGGACACCAAAAGTCCTGGGTTTTATTCTCCACATTAGCCTTCATCATAAAACTTCAACAGTTTGAGCAGATTTATCGGTGAACCCAAATTCCAGTTTCTACATTTATAAAGTGGAGCTAATGATACTTTGTTTACCATCTATCATGTGCTTTAAATAGAATCAAATCTCTGTAAATGTAAGCCATTCTTTGTTAATTGACATCAGAAGGACAATTCATAACATTCTGACAATATTCCAGTGACTGATAGAGATTTGTGGTGAGACAGTTTGTCCAGTGGCACAGGTAAATCAGAGGGAAAGCTGGATGAAGCATGAAATTCTGAATATCCCCCACCTGAAGGTTCTCATATGAGCCCAGGTCTTCTCCAGGTACCTGCTTCTCCTGGCCGGACTCCTGAGTCTGCAGTTGACCCGTTCTGATCTGACCAAAGACAGAGGCTGTGTTGAGACTGAAGTAGCATGTTTGAGCCCCTGTCCATGTGACAAGTACATTCCTGTGCATCCTGGACAAGACTCCGGAGCTAACGGTGCTGACTGGGTTGTCATACCCTAAGGCCTGGGAGCTCAGACGTGGTTGTTCTTTTTCCCATTCATGGCTTCAGTGTATCATGTGCCCCCAGGGTGTTGAGAGGAAGATGAGAAGGATTGGGGGAGGTGGGAAACTCAGGAGTTGTTGTTGTTGTTTTGTTGCTACATTGCTTCTGACTCTTTTGTGACCTCATGGACTGTAGGCCTGCCAAGCTCCTCTGTCCATGACATTTCCCAGGCAAGAATACTGGAATGGGTTGCCATTTCCTTCTCCAGGGGATCTTCCTGACTCAGAGATGGAACCTGAGTCTCCTGCATCTCCTGCATTGGCAGGTGGATTCTTTACCACTGAGCCACCTGGGAAGCCAGGAAACTCAAGTTCAAGTGAGGCAAATCCAGAGGATGGTTTCTCTTTCTTGTACCTTCTCGGGACTTTGTGTATGTGTGTGTGTGGGGGTGGGGTGGGGTAGGGTAGGTGAATTAGGGTTAAATTAAATGATAAAATCCAAAGGAACAAGGTCTTACTTCCTTTGGGTTTGAGCTGCTGTGACGTGAGAAGCAAAAAGATCAGGTCCCACCTTTCTGGCATGAGTTTGCAAGGGTGTTTTTGTTCCTGGATCACGAATCCTTGCAACCCTGTGGCCTGGATAATGTCATTATCCAGATGAGGATTCTGGACATGAGCTGACATTCCCAAGGTGATGCCTTCAGTAAATAGAGTCAATCTGAACCTCACTCCAGAAGTTTTCCTCTTATCAACCACTAACTACACACTGGGGAGTTTTAAAACACTGATACCCAATTCTGGTGTAAGTGATCTGGGGTTGGCCCTGGGCGTTGAGATTTTTTAAAGTTCTCCAGGTGATTCAGTATCCAGCCTAGCTTGAGAACCACTGCTCTATGTTTTCCCTAGGTTAGCGACTAGGGTCCAGCCACCTTCTGAGGCAGTGGCTCTCAAACTCGAATGTACATAAGAATCACCTGTGAATATTGTTCAGTGTGGGATTCTGATTCAGGTGGTCTGGGGTTCTGTATTTCTAACAGTCTGCCAGGAGATGCTGCTGGTCCTGAAACCACTTTGAATAGCAAGGGAATCTGACCAGCATTCCTCCCACACGGTGCTGAGTGTCCTTCGACCCAGGTTCCCTCACTGTGCTCAGGCAGCCAGGCAGACTCACTGCCCACCCCACCCCTCCAATCAAGCTGGTGTGTGACTCCATCCGTTTGTGTGATGTTTCTTCAAGCTGAGGTGCTCCTTCCCTTCCTTCCACTCCTGGGGTTGCTGCTGTGGATCTTGGACTGGACTTCCTTCTTGCCGCTGCTTCTGGTTCCAGAATCTGGAGTCTCCCAGTTGCCCCCTTTTTGATGTCAGCCCAGTCCTGATGTGTGACAAAGCTAGGTGAGCCCAGGCGGTGAAGACCAGGAAGACTTGTGTTTGGGATCAGAAGGAGAGTCTCAGCTCTCCCACTTCCTGCCTTGACCTTGCGCAAGTTACTTGAGTTCTGTTAAAGGATGAAGATCATTGCCATGTAGGTTTACAGTGAGATTACATGAGATGATTTAGGTGAAGTGCCCACCCCAGAGACTGGTATGCTCCATTAACAATAATTGTATTATTAAGGAGGTTGAAAGTAAACATTTACTGACTGTCCGGGGTGTGCCATACCCTGCACTAGATGATTAGTAGACATTATCTCATTTGAGCCCCAGAACAACCTTGCAAGGTATCACACTTATTTCCTCTCTTGTACAGCTGAGGTCATTGAAATCTGAAAGGTCGTGACTCAGACAAGGATGCACAGCGAGCAAGCTCTTGGGCCGAACTTGCACCCCCGTCTGTCTGACTTTGAAGGCTTCTGCAGGTCTTTTGACAGTTGCGGCTTATTTGACAGACAGGAGGGTTCCATAGACTCTTGTTGACTTAGCCTTTTGGGGAGAGGATACCAGCACCCAGAGGCTGGGAAATAGCCTTCCTGCTCTCTAGTTGCTGTCAGAGAACAGGCAGGTGGGCAGGAACAGGGGTAAGGGTCAGAAAGTGACTTTGCTGGGCAGATACTAATAAACACAGCCTGCCTGGTCCCTGGCCCTGTAAACCAGGCAGTGTGGGTCTGGAGGAACCGTAGGTTTCTATGCCCTCCTCAAGAACAGGTGTGTGTGTGTGTGTGTGTGTGTGTGTGTGCGTGTGCACACACATGCCCTCTAGAGGGTTGAGAATGAGCTGACAGGAGCAGGTGTGAGTACTGTGGATGGGGAATGAATGAGACCTCCCTATGTCTGGGGTGGGATGGGGCATCCCTACAGGCTCCCACCCCAGTCTCTGTGAAGAAGAGCTCGAAGAGGCCCAAGCCCACCAGTCTCTTGTCTCCTGCCAGCCCCAGGTGCCTGCCAGCTGGGTGTCTCTGCCTTTGCCACAGGTGGCAGCAGGTTGTTGATGTAAAGTGTAAACTGCATCTCTGACGTGGCAGCCTGGCAGCAGGAGTGTGCTGATGAGAGAGAGTGAGCGAGCAGCAGAGGACTCAGGAGGCTGTGGGGAGCTGCAGCTCAAATCCCAGATGGCATGACAGAGGTGATGAGTAGGGGGCTGGTCCTGTTCCTCTGCAGAGGACCCTTGCCCATCCCTGGTCTTGGAGGCATGGAGACAGAGGCTGGGGCTGCACATTCAGTGGTACCAGAGTGAAGGCCGCTGTGCCCTCAGACCAGGCAAGCCGGGGTTGCCTGGCTGCTCGCCCAGCAACACGGCCTTGCCCTGCTCTGAAGGGGGACAGGGACCCTCGGTTTGCACTACCCTTTAATACCTCTTAGCAAGGCCACCAAGATGGATTGTTTAGTGGAGGAGGAGACAGAGCTAAGAGAAACTCAGGGAAAGTGCCCAGGCCTCCAGGTGGCGGTGGCTGCTTCTCCCAGGGAACAGAGCCTCTCCGCCTCACTTCACACCTGGTCTTCTAGCCTCAAAGCTCATGTTGTCCATCTTGATGAAAAATGTGCAGATTTTACACAATTACAGAAAAAAAGAAACTCAATATGGTTGCTTCATTATTTATATACTTGGTTTCATATAGTTTTGATTATACTATTATATTTTCAAGTTATCAAAACTCTCTCCTTACAGTTGCTAGATTGAGATCTTTTAATTCACTTAACATAGTATTTTTTCATTTTGAATTCATCTCAGACTTCAGAAAAAAGTTGCAAAAACTGTATGAGAAATTCCCCTCACCTAGACTCCCCCAAATATCAACATCTTATATAACCTAGAGGACGATAATCAAAATGATTAGCATTGATACATACTAGTATCTAGTCTGTGAACTTAACTCAGATTTTGCCAGTTTTTCCACGAGGCCCATTCTCATTTCCAGGATCCCACTTTACATGTGATGGTCCTGCCTGCTTAGTGTCCTTTCATCTGAAACAGTTCTTTGGTTTTTAAATGTCTCTGATGACCTTTTCATGTTTGAAAAGTGCTGGCCAGCTATCTTTTTGCCTTTTCATCCTGTTAATGGGGTTCTTAAGGCAAGACTACTGAAGTGGTTTGTCATTCCCTTCTCTGGTAATGGCCCTAACAGAAGAAGAATATATTTAGAAGAGGTGGCAAGAATATACAGAAGAACTATAGAAAAAAGATCTTAAAGACCCAGATAACCATGATGGTGTGATCATTCAACTAGAGCCAGACATCCTGGAATGTGAAGTCAAGTGGGCCTTAGGAAGCATCACTATGAACAAAGTTAGTCAAGGTGATGGAATTCCAGTTGAGAAATTTCCAATCCTAAAAGATGATGCCGTGAAAGTGCTGCACTCAATATACCAGCAGATTTGGAAAACTCAGCAGTGGCCACAGGACAGGAAAAGGTCAGTATTCATTCCAATCCCAAAGAAAGGCAATGCCAAAGAATGTTCAAACTACCATACAATTGTACTCATCTCACATGCTAGCCAAGTAATGCTCAAAATTCTCCAAACTAGGCTCCAAACTAGAACTTCCAGATGTTCAAGCTGGATTTAGAAAAAGTAGAGGAACCAGAGATCAAATTGCCAACGGCTGTTGGATCATAGAAAAAGCAAGAGAGTTCCAGAAAAACATCTGCTTTACTGACTATGTCAAAGTGTAGTGGATACTGTGTGGATCACAACAAACTGTGGAAAATTCTTAAAGAGATGGGAATACCAGACCACCTTACCCGCCTCCTGAGAAATGTGTATGCAGGTCAAGAAGCAACAATTAGAACCCGACATGGAACAATGGACTGGTTCCAAATTGGGAAAGGAGTATGTCAAGGTTGTATATTGTCACCCTGCTTATTTAACTTATATGTAGGGTACATCATGAGAAATGCTGGGCTGGATTAAGCACAAGCTGGAATCAAGATTGCTGGGAGAAATATCAATAACCTCAGATATGCATATGCACCACCCTTATGGCAGAAAGTGAAGAAGAATTAAAGAGTCTCTTGATGAAGGTGAGAGAGGTGAGTGAAAATGCTGGCTTAAAGCTCAACATTAAAAAAACTAAGATCATGGCACCTAGTCCCATCACTTCATGGCAAAGGGGGAAACAATGGAAACAGTGACAGACTTTATTTTCTTGGGCTCCAAAATCACTGCTGATGGTGACTGCAGACATGAAATTAAAAGATACTTGTTCCTTGGAAGAAAAACTGACAAACATAAATAGCATATTAAAAAGCAGAGACATTACTTTTCCAACAAAGGTCCATGTAGTCAAAGCTACAGTTTTTCCAGTAGTTATGTATGGACCTGAGAGTTGGACCATCAAGAAAGCTGAGTACCTAAGAATTGATGCTTTTGAACTGTGGTGTTGGAGAAGACTCTTGAGAGTCCCTTGGACAGCAAGGAGATCAAAGCAGTCAAATCTAAAGGAGATCAGTCCTGAATATTCATTAGAAGGACTGATGCTGAAGTTGAAGCTCCAGTACTTTGGCCATCTGATATGAAGAACTGACTCACTGGAAAAGACTCTGATGCTGGGAAAGACTGAAGGCAGGAGGAGAAGGGGATGACAGAGAATGAGATGGTTGGATGGCATCACTGACTCGATGGACATGAGTTTGAGCAAGGTCCAGGAATTGGTGATGGACAGGGGAGCCTGCATGCTGCAGTCCATGGGGTCGCAAAGAGTTGGACACGACTGAGCTACCGAACTGGCCAGTTATCTTCTAGGGTGTTCTTAAATTTAAGTTTATGTGATGTCTCATTGTGACTTGCATCCAGGCCATTCATTTTTGGCAAGAGCACCACAGAAGTGATGTGTGTCCTTCTCAGAGCATCATATCAGGAGGCGCATGGCCTCTCTTTGTCCTGGTACCTGCGGTGTTAACTTTGAGCTCTTATTTAAAGTGGCGACTGCCATGTGTCTCCCCTGTACACTAACTGCTTTTACATTTGTAATCAGTGTTTGGCGAGGAGACACTTTATAAATATCCTGTTTCTTATGATTTGCCTATTGATTTTAGGATTCATTCATTCATTCATTCATGTATTATTACTGGGTAGTTTAATTCACTTATAAATGCAAAGACAAGACACTTATAAAGCAAAAATAAAAGAATCTTATATGCCTGTGGGCAGGATTGTATCCCTTTGTACACTTCTAATCTGTTTGCTAGGTTGTCTTCATAGTTTTGTCCCATTTTGTACGTGTAGTCAATGGTTAAGTAAATAAAAGGTTGAATGTCACATCGAGTCTGCTTTCACTGTGTTTGCTTTTATGTATAACACTATTTTAAGGATGTTTCCTCCTTCTAGCTGATTCATTCTTGTGTCTCAGAGCACACAGTGTCTCTGGAGCTCAGAACCACTTTCTAAATTTAATCTGAACTTAAGCTCCATCTCCCTCTATTTAGACTGAAGATATGTGGTCTTATTCTGCGTGCCCCAGTGATTCTAATTTCTACTCAGGCCCAGTCTTTTCTTGGTGAATGACTCAGCATTTTACAATCTGACATTTTTAAGAGAACCACTTTGCTATTAAACTGAAGTCATATATTAAAGTGAAACCTGAAGCCAGTGTGTGTCCAACAAAGGTTGGACAAAGATAAGACAATTTGTCACACCTACCAGCCTGCGAAGTCCACGGCAGAAATGAAATGAGCTTCCAGAACCAGAGCAGGCCGGGGCCTCTGACTACAAATTCGGATGCAGAGACACCCTTCTCAGAGATGGTGGGGCCCTGGCTTCCGAGGACCCTCTCTTGGCCGTGTTTATGGGCTATGTGCAGAGAGTCTGTGCTTAGGAACTGAGGCCCAAGTTAGGACAACGTGTTTAAAGGAGGCTTAAAAGTTGAACCTCCAAATTGGGAAAGTTGTAAATTTGAAGTGAGCTGTTATCGATTTTTGCTTTGTACCAAAGAAGAATTGATGAAATAGAAAGAAAGCCTTCCTGTCCATGCATCTCATAGCCGCTGTCAGCCCAGTGATTATACTTCCTTCGTCGTTTATTTCAGGTCGCACAGATATACACATAGACACACACACTGCTTGAGTCTGCTCTTTGGAACACAGACCTTCTCTGGCCACAGAAGTGCGGGCCAGGAAGCTGGCTGAATGCAGCAACAGGGCTATTTTGGTAGAGCCCTTTTCTGTCTGTGATCTACCGACACAATTGAAGCCGAATCTGGCCTCTGTACCCTGACACCGAATTAATTCTTGGAGACAGAGTTTTGAATAAAGGAGGAAAGAACAGCTTTATTGCCTTGCCAGGCAAAGGGGGCCACGGTGACTAACGCCCTCAAAACTGTGTGTCCCAACCTGGAGGGGTAGGGGTAGGGTGGAGTTTAATAGAAATGGTTCAAAGAGGAGGGCGTGACCAGCTTGTGGACATTCTTCTGATTGGTTGGTGGTGAGCTAAGTGGGCGTCAGCATCATTAACCTTCTGGTTCTAACCGGTCTTGAGTCTACTTGCTTATGGGCAGCATATGGTTAATTTCTCCCACATGGTGGGGGTTTCAGCATCTGCAGAATAGCTCAAAGATATTGTTAAGTATTTATATCCTGCTCCTCCCTTGTTTCACCTCCCTTCTCTTCCTTAATAGCAACTGTTGGACCCTGCCCACTGGAACTCAGGGAAGGTGATGGAGGCTGAATGAAGCCTGTCTCCTGTAATCAAGAAATGGGGGTCACAGAAAGGGTTTTGTGCCCAGGAGCCCCACAGGGTCTGACTTGGTATCAGTAGCAGTAACACAAGGCTTTCCTTTTAGCCATCTTTAAAACCATGCTCTTCGTGAGTGTGGGAGGGGCGAAAGGAGTACCTAGATGGAGAACGCAAAAGAGAGGAAGGCTAAACTGAGCCCTGAAACTGATTTCCCCTGCTGAGTCTGTGATTAACCTTTCTACCCAGAACTTTATTCCCTTTCTTGTCCATCCCTCCTCCCCTCAGGATTGAGGAGCATCAAAGAAAAGAGGGGGACTGAAACCGAGCAGGAAGCTGCAAGGCCTTCCTGAATACAAGCCTCCCTATGTCGCCGCTTCCTGGTTGACCCTGCCCTGACTTCCAAACAGCAGACTCAAGCAGACTCAAGCAGTGTGTGTATGTGTGTGTGTGTAGCGTGTGTGCCACAAAATGCTCCCAAGAATGACTGACTGCATAATCCCTCCAGGGCAGGCGTCGGCCGATGCCGCCCTGTTCCCTCTTTGAATCATGTGCCTGGTGGGGCATTGGATCTCATAAGCGCGTGGCCTGATGCTCTTCCCGCTTCACCATGGTTCCAATCCAAGCAAAGTAAGACTAGGGAAGGGAGAGTATAGTCCACGTCCCATGGGATAATGGGGTCGCAATGACCAGTCAGAGTGAAAGCAAAATTAATTTTGTACCTTTGTCCTTGGGAAATGAAAATGAACGGGCCTTAGGAGACTCTTCTGCCCTGGCTCCTTAGCATGAGTGAGGGAGCAGTTAGCTCCAAGGTTTTTCATTTCTGCATAATCCTAGTTATATCAAGTTTCAAGGATTCAGAGATGCTTCTTTAAGCCCAAAAGATGCCCCACACCCTTGAGCCCACAAGTGACTCCAAAGCCAGAGGGACTGTCAGCAACCCTGACATCAGAAGACCCGGAGCCTGGTAATGATATGAGAGGGAAAAGTGCCCGGCCATGACATTAAGTGGAACTTATTTTCATCATCTTATTGCACCACACACTCTTTCCCCACCTGCAAATGCAGTCATTTTTTAGGATGCAACTCTGAGGGTTGTAGGGCTGTCTGAGAAATAATGGCTCACGTGCCATCAATGTATAGATGTGCTCTTTCCAAATATACGCAACAGGAAGGTGACCTGCTGATCCAGGGAAGGCAATAAACCACACATTCAATTAGAATGACATACATTTAATCACAATTGTCTAATGGTATTTGAGATTTCTTATTTAATCAGTAATGAGACAACCTAGCAATTAATGTTTCTGGAATTGCAGCTGCCCTCACCAGTGCAGTGTTGATTTTAAACTAATCTTTCTATTTTACATCCCTTTTTTTATTTCTGGAGTTAATAAAGGTGCTCTAATGAGTTGTATTAAAACATCAATTTCTCCTTTTGTTGCATCCACAAGTTTATCATGGTTTTTAATCAAAATATTGAGCGAATATGTAGGAAGGAGCTTAGGATGTCAGAGTCTGCCTGGATGGAGAAGCTGCGGTGGGAGATGGCTCATTTCTCTCTGACACTCTCTCCGAGAAGCTGTTTTTCCCCTTCGGAAGAGGTCTGAGATCAGGGACCATTTCATGGGCGTGTGATTTGTGTGGTTACACAGGTGCCAGGCTCAGAAGGACCTGTGCTTGGTGTCATGCTCTGCTGCCACTGTCTTGAGTCTTAATGCCTTTTAAAAAAGAGATCTCATATTTTCCTCAACCACTGGGCCCTGCAGACTGTGCAGCCAGCCTGTTTGAGGATCTGGCAGAATCAGCCCCTCCTTGAGTTAGTGCTAGTGTGGAGTGGGCAAGAAGTGGATGGGGAAGCAGGTGGGGTGAAATCTTAGAAATATATATATGCACACATCCATATATATACATGTCCCTTGCTTCCATTTAAATCAATTATGCATGTGTTATACATGCATTGTTTTGGATCTTCCTTTTTTTGCCTCATCCTATATCTTGGAGATAATTTCATAGCAACAATAGATTTGTCTGATTGAAAGTTTTGCAAAGATTTAAACTGGCATCCGTGTGGAATAGAACAAGGGGAATGGAGGGAGACCAACTGAGAGGCTCTTTCAATTTTCCATTCATTTTTATTCATACATCAAACATTTATTTAAGTCTTTGCTGGGTTCTGTGATATCAAGTCACATAAGAAATTATCCTTGCCTTCAAAGAGCTCAAGGGAGCTAAGACAAGTAAACAAATAAATCATAATGCAATGTGCCCAAGTGTTGTAACCAGAGTGAAGTGACAAGTATCTGGACTGGGGTGTCTCCAAGAGGTAAAAAAAAAAAGGAGGTTGCTGGAATACTTTTTCTTTGGAAAAAGTGTCAACAGGTGCAGTCTGATAAAGGGTAACGAGCATTTTGGAAGGGATAGACTGACACATCTTTCATTTATTTTATATTCTCCTGTCTCCCCATGCCCATGCCCACACTGACATGGTGTCTGATGCTGAGGAGTGTTACCTGACAGAGAACAAGGCTAAGGAGAGGCTTGAGATAGGGATCAGTGGGTTCTCAGCCGTTGCCTATGGCATCTCCAGCTCCTGCCTGGCTGCAGTAGAAACAGTGAGCGAATTCTTGATTATGCAGGGAGATGAGCCTCTGATTCATTTTTGATGTTCAACGTTATGAGGCAAGCTCCCCAGCCATCTGTTCAAAGGAGGGATGTGTTACATATTTTGATTAATTTATTTTTATCTTAATCAAGTGGCAACTTTCCGTCTTGGTGCATCTTAACCTGAGCAGTTGTGGCTGGAGGGCGACAGGCTTGAGCAGATTGATGAGGGAGGGGGAAGGTGGGCTGCCTGGTGCGAAGCTAGTGTCAGATGCAGGAGCAGAGTCTCCCCTGAACTGCCCTTTCACCTCCCTAATTAGGGAAGAAATCACAAGCCCTCCAGTGGGCACTGAAATGCTTAGAGCGCCAACCTCCTGGGGCTCATTATACAGATAGGGGCAGAAAACCAAAACAGCCAGGATCTGCTGCTTATGGCCAGCGGGCCACAGGGAACCCAGGCTGGGGGTGAGAAGCATGAACAGCTTCCTGAAATGGTTACATACAAGTGAGATAACGGGGAGGAGGCTGCAGTGTCCTCACTAGAAACGGCTATAACCTCTTAGCTGGTTTACTGACACTAAGAGATTTATGTTTTTCCAGCCATTGGCATTAGGTGGAAACGTGCGGTTCTGTTTCAGGCGCTGGCTCTAGGACCTCACAGAATGAGTGCGATGGAGTAGAGAGTAATAATAGTCTAGCCATTTGTCTTCAGTGTGGGTTTCCTCAAACTGAGGAGCCTGAAGAAGGAATTGGGGAGCAGTTTGTTCGGCAGAGATCCAAGGGAAAGGGGTGAGGGAGACGGACGAGGAGGAAGCGTCAGTGAGCTGGTACCACGTGGGCAACGGGCTCAATTCTGATGAGGACCTGTCAGAATCGTCCCTCTGCAGGGGGAGTCTGGTGGTTTTACTGACCGACTTGCAATGCCATCGGTTGAGGGTTTGCCCTCGCAGGTGTTAATACCTTCAGACTGCTCTTAACAACTGGGATGTGGAGGAAGAAAGCCCTAGGGCAGACAAGCAGAGACTCGGAAGGCACTTGAGTTGGTTCCTTGGACCATGCATGGGGACCAGCGGTCTCAGCTGTAGCTGAAGTCACTGTGTAGGGCACAGACAGCACCCCTGTCTGTCCTGTGGGCAGGGAGTGGGAGGAGGAGAAGAATCCTCTTAGTCATCAACGGTGACCAGCGTGTGAGTTTCATTGGCATGGCAGGCACCAGTCTCAGGTGCGTGGGAAATCTCAAATTCTTCATGCGCGTGTGTAGGGAAAGAGCAAGTCAGCCAAGATGGTGTGGTCACGCTCTCTTGCCTCGCTCCTGCCCCACATTTTGTAAATAGTGACTATGTAACAGCTGAGATCACTTCTAGAGCTGTGCAGGCGTGCCATGAGGTCCTCACTTGGTCACGGGTTACTTTGTGCAGTATGCCTGTATGAACTTCACCATGAAAGCCCTGGCTGCTGCTGCTGCTATATTGGAGTCACATCATGGTTATGTTATATGAGGTTATGTTTTGGCTACATTATGGTTACGTTATGGCTGTTGCTATGGCTGCTGCATCAGCAGGGAGAGAGGCTATGTTACAGCTGCCATGCCATCCAGGAGAGAATAAACGTGTCTGCAGTTCCTAGGCTCCTCAAGTCTTCTTCCAGGGTCTTAGCCCGCACCTTGCCTACCCTGGGTTCAGCAAACAGTGCGGACAGCGTGAACAGCGAGACCACTGGCGCTGTGAGCAGGATCAGTGATACTGTGTGCATGCTCATTCGTGTCCTATTCTTTGTGACCCCAGGGCCAGGCTCCGCTGTCCATGGAATTTTCCAGGCAAGCATACTGGAGTGGGCTGCCATTTCCTACTTCCCGACCCAAGGATCATACTCGAGTTTCTTGTGTCTCCTGCATTGGCAGGCGGGTTCTTTACCACTACCCATGCCCGTAAATTAACCTAAGTTTGATTCTGTGCTCCCATCATCATATTGTGATGATGGAAAATTTTATCTCATTTTGGGACTTTCCTGCTCATGTGCCAACCTCCTTCCCAGCTGCATGGTTGGTTCTGGGTTTCTGTGAGTCACTGGATGCTTCCCAGGCAGCAAGCTTTGTGCTGGTGCTGGTATCTGCGGAGGATGGTTCTCGATGTTTACGTGGTGTACAGGGTGGTTTTGTTTCTGGTGATGACTTTTCTGATTACCTAGTCAGGTAGAGCTAGTTCTCTTTTTCATGTTTGCAAGCTGCTTTATTTTGCACACTTTGAGGTCTCCTGTGAGTCCCTGTGCATGGACAATGCTTCTCTGTAAAAAGATGTACTAGTTTTTGTGTAACTAGTTTAGTTACTGCCCCATTTTCCCCATCGCTGCGACCATCTCCAAGTGGCTTCATGGCCTCTGTATGTGAATAACGTCACAAGACTGGCACCTGGATGCTGGCTGTCTAGACACTTCCAATGATAGTTTCTTCATGAACTAGCCTATGGGTCTACTTATTTTTTGACTGCTTAGAAAAGACCTTCTAAAATTTAACTTGTTTTAATTTAGCTAATTAAAAGGCTATCATTTAATAAACTTGAAAATTTTTGATGTATAATTCTACGTATGTTTTAACACATACATAAATTTGTGGGACCACCACCAGCACAGATCAGGATACAGAACTTCCCATCACCCCCAAAAGCTCTGTTTTGCGGCCCCTTAGTAATCACATCCTCTCCCTAGCAACCACTGTTCTCTAGCACTATAGTTTTGTCTTTCTTCATGTTTAAAACATTGGAATAAAATTCAATGTTTAAGGTCATTCTGGTTTTGTATTAACACACATGTTTACTGTTGAAGCAAAGAGTCTTTTTTTTAAAAAAAGAATTTCTTTTTGACTATAACACATGGCAGTTGGGATCTTAGTTCCCAACCAGGGATTGAACCCTGCATTGGAAGTGCGGAGTCTTAACCACTGGACCACCAGAGGAGTCCCTGAAGCAAGGATTAGACAACACTTGCAAAGTCATGTATGTCAAGGTAGGATGCTGTGAAGATGCTACCAGAAAGTCTCAGGGAGGGCGCCAGTGTTGCCAATGGCATCAGCCTTAGAGTATTTCAGGGAAATCAGTTCCACCTTCTCTCTCTTAAGCTTCTTCTACTTGGTAGTATATAGGATGACTTCTTTTTCTTAACACCACCATAAAGTCTTAACAACCAAAGGGTTCCTTTTTTAATGTTGTAACCACATGTTGCTGGTACATCCATCTTCTGGTTGCTTTTCTAACAAAACCAGTCCCTGCTGATTGGGAAGTATCTTTGGTTTCACATTTTAAATTTTATCCATGGGTTCAGCCTTGAGAGTATTGGCCTTTCCTGTTAGGACTTAAAAAAAAAAAAATCTGCATCTTGGAAGTAGTTCTGAGATAAGTGAATCTGAAAGGAAGGGTCAATTCTGATTAAATGTTGCTAAAATTTGTCTTAATCTGGGTTAAATCTGGGTTACAGGAGAAAAGGGAATAAGGAGTCCAGTGTCATAATTGGGGTTCTTTCCGAAAGACTCAGGGAAACACTGGTAACTATAATTGGGCCATCCTGACCTTGTCACTTTGATTGTTAAAGGAATTGATTGGAGGTATTCTGAAATAAAGTGGAGAGAACCTCCTTCTTACCTACTGCCCACAGATTCTGCATCCTGGCTGGGTGGCCCCAGGGTGGGCTGGGGGAATAGCATTTCTAGGACCCCTGAAGGAATGCGTTGTTTTGTTTTAATGGAAGTAGAGGAGGAGGCACAAGACCCATCTCTGACAGTCTCCTTGGTAATCTTAATCTCAGTTCTGTTCTAGACTTTATTCTCAGGTCCAAAGCCTGCTCAAGCTCCAGTCATATGTTTCAACCAGCTGGAAAAAGAAAGGAGGAGAAGCCAGGCTCTCTGTCTTTAAGAACTCTGTTCAGAAATTACTTTTACCATTGCATTTACCATGTCTTCTTACTTTTCTTTGGCCAGGACTTAGTCAATTGACTGAAACTGGCAAGTTTGGGAAATGTAGTTTTTGTCCCACACAGCCGCTTGCACCAGCAAAAGATCAGAGGATACTCGTGTCAATATCCAGATTGGGACTTCCCTGGTGGTCCAACGGTTAAGAATCTACCTCCCAATGCAGGGTTTGATCCCTGGTCCAGGAAAATCCCACAAGGCATGGGGCAACTAAGCCCATGCGCCACAACTACTGAGCTTGCACGCTAGAGCCCACGTGCCGCAACTTCTGAGCCCGCTTGTCGCAACTACTGAAGCCCGCGCGCCCCGGAGCCTGTGCTCTGCAACGAGAGGCCACTGCAATGAGAAGCCCACACGCCAGAACTATTAATAGCGAGTAGCACCCACTCACCACAACTGGAGAAAGTCTGAGCACAGCAAAGAAGACCCAGCACAGCCAAAAATAAATAAATAAAATTAAAAAAAAATAAATATCCAGATTGGAGCATGAGCAGAAAGAGCTTGACCCCTTGACGTTCACTTCCTTTCCTGTGTAGTCACCCTACTAGAGGGCATAGAACCACTCCTTTGAAATGTACAGCCAGGAAGCACGCTTTCTTTCCTTCTTTGTCCCCGTCATGAATGGGATCCCTTGGTATTTTCAAAGATCTTTCTTTAGGACCAGGTGTGAAAAGCAGAAAATAAACAAAGAGAATGCTGGATGCTAAGAAACTTACAACTTATGGGTTTGGATCTTAAGGTAACGGCTTTCCATCCCCCAAAGCCTGGCATGAGTATACAATAGTTTTGTCTGACTTTGATCGTTTCAGCTGCTGTCAGATGTCTGTGTAGAGGAGATTAGCTTTGCTTTTTCTTGGAACAAGGCACAGGGCCATTTTTAAACTCTGCCATCCCACCGTGCTCAACCATTTAGATCTGACTTTCCCTTGAGCCACAGGCTTTGTCAGTGATCACTTCTAGTGATTAACAGGTAAGACTCTTCCTCTCTACGTGGAGAATGAATTCTTCCCTTCAAGCCCACAGGGCAACAGGACTTTCACCACTCTCTAAATAGTGTATCTTGAGATCTTTTCATGTCAGTCGCTATTGATCTAATGCATCCTTTTTAACAGTTGTGTAAATATTCCATTGTGTGGATAACTCCAATTTATTTAAGCAGACTCCTATTGCTGAAGGCTTTAAGAATTGATGTTCCTATTGAATAATTCTTTTTCATGGATTATTTTTTGAATAGGGGAACAGTCTGAGTTTGGAAGGGGATGTAATGGCAAGGGAGAGACATGGGGGTGGTGGGCGAGGAGACCAACTTCCTCCATTTCATACTATCTTAAAGGGTGACCTTTTAGAGAAGCTTGAATAGAATGGTTCAATAAAATATGGACAAGAAGTGAAATCTTCTAAATCTGCTGGAGGTTGAGACCAGATCCACAGATGTCTTTGGGATCAGAGAAATGAATAGTGTCATTAACTTGAACTGTAGGTGGGCTGGCCCACAAACTTTTAAAGTTCACACCTCAAAGCAAAGTTTTTCCCTGGTGGCTCAAACAATGAAGAATCTGCCTGAAATGTAGGAGGCCTGGGTTCGATACCTGGATCGGGAAGATCCCCTGGAGAAGGGAATAGCTACCCACTCCAGGATTCTTGCTTGAAAAATTCCATGGACAGAGGAGCCTAGCAGGCTACAGCCCATAGGGTCTCAAAGAGTCGGACATGATTGAGTGACTAACTTTCACTTTTTTCTTTTACTCAGAGCAAAAGCTTGGCCTCTTAATAGTCAAACTGGTTGACGCAAAAAGCACTTTGGGTAACTACCCACTTTGGGTAACAACAAAGACGAACACTTCAGAGATCAACAGGGCCAAGAATAAATGTCAGTTCAATTCTTCCACCAAACCTCCCAGTCCTAATGTGATTGCTCTGAAATACCATGAGCCTCACACTTGTAAAGAAGCATCCTTCCGAATGTTTTTAGGGATCCTGGCCTCCCAAATATATTTGCCTCCTCCCTCCCCCAACTGATGGCCTTCTGCCTGCTGAGAATTCGGCTTTCTTTCTATTCTTTTACTATAAAAACCTCTCAAAAAAGATGAAAAAAACTAAAACTTGTTCACATTACAATTTAAATTGCCAATAGCTGTTTAAATGATATCAGTTAGGCTTCCTAGGTGGCTCATGGTAAAGAATCCACCTGCCAAGGCAGGAGATGCAGGTTCGATCCCTGGGTCAGGAAGATCCCCAGGAGAAGGAAATGGCAACCCACTTCAGTATTCTAGTCTGGGAAATCCCATGGACCGAGGAGCCTGGCGGGCTACAGTCCTTGGGGTTGCAAAGAGTCAGACATGACTGAGCAACTAAACAACAGGGAGGGAAGCTAGAAAGTTATGTTTGAGTGCTTGTGTGTATATATGCACACATACATATTATTTATTTATTAACTTTCCTATTTTTAAAAAATTGAAGTATAGTTGATGTATAACATACATCTCAGGTGTACAATTTTTTTTTTTTTTTTTGTGATTCACAATTTTTAAAGCTTTTACTCTATTTATAGTTGTTACAAAATTGACCACATACCCTGTGTTGTACGGTATATCCTTATGGCTTGTGGATGTGTGCTCAGTCATGTCCAAATCTTTGTGACCCCAAGGACTGACTGTAGGCTGCCAGGCTCCTCTGTCCATGGAATTTTCCAGGCAAGAATATGGAGTGGGTTACCATTTCCTCCTCCAGGGGAACTTCCTTGTCCAGGGACCAAACCTGTGTCTCCTGTGTTGGCAGGCAGATCCTTTACTGCCAGCGCCACCTGAGTAGCCCTATCTTTGTAGCTTATTTTATACCTAATATTAGTAATTTATACCTCTTAATCCCCTACCCCAATATTCCACCCTCCCACTATGGTAACCACTAGTCTGTTCTCTATATCTGTGTCTACCTCTTTTTTGTTCTATTCACTACTTATGTTTTTTAGATTCTACATATAATAGAATCTATTTATACACACAGTATTTGTCTTTCTCTAACTTATTTCATTTAACATAATGTCCTGCAAGTCCATCCATGTTGTTGTGAATGTCAAAATTTCATTCTTTTTTAATGGCTGGATAGTATTCCATTATATTACATACCACATCTTCTTTATCCATTCATCTGGTGATGGGCACTTGGGTTGCTTACATTTCTTAGCATTATTCAGTAAATAATGCTGCTATGAACATTAGAGAACACATATCTTTTCAATTTAGTGTGTTTTCGTTCTTTTGGATATACACCCAGGAGTACAGTTGCTGCGTCATATGATGGTTCTATTTTTAGTATTTTGAGAAACCTCTGTACTGATTTCTGCAGTGGCTGAACAAATTTACATTCCCACCAACAGTGTATGAGGGTTCCCTTTTCTCCACATCCTAGTCAACATTTGTTATGGGTTTTTTTGATGATAGACATTTTGACAGGTACGAGATAATATCTCATTGTGATTTTGACTTGCATTTCCCTGATAATTAGCATTATTGAGCATCTTTTCATGTGCTTGTTGGCCATCTGCATTTCCTCTTTGGAAAAATGTCTGTTCAATTCTTCTGCCATTTTTAAATGGAATGGTTTGGGTTTTTTGGTTGTTGTTGATTTCTATAAGCTGTTTATATATGTTGGATATTTACCCCTTATTGGTCATATCATTTGCAAATATTTTCTCCCATTCAGTAGGTTGCCTTCTCACTTTGTTGATGATTTCCTTTGTTGTACAAAAGTTCTTAAGTTCCCATTTCTTCATTTTTGTTTTTATTTCTTTTGCTTTAGGAGACCGATCCAAAAATATCGCTATGATTTATGTCAAAGAATATTCTGCCTATGTTTTTGTCTAGGGGCTTTATATTACGCAGTCTTAAATTTAAATCTTTAATCCATTAAAATTTATTTTTGTATATGGTGTTAGAGAATGTTCTAATTTAATTCTTTTAAAGGTAGTCATCCAGTTTTCCCAGAAGACCACCTTTTCTTTATTGTATGTTCTTGCCTCCTTTATCCTAGATTAACTGACCATAGGTGTGCAGGTTCATTTCTGACCTTCTTTTCCTGTTCTGTTGATCTATGTGTCTGTTTTTGTGCCCATACCATACTTTTTTGATTATTATAGCTTAGTAGTACGGTCTGAAGTTCAGGGAGTGTGATTCCTCTTCTTTCTCAAGATAGCTTTGGTTATTTGATGTCTTTTGTGTTTCCATAAAAATTTAAAAATTACTTTTGTAGTAATTCTTTGAAAAATGTCTTTAGTATTTTGATAGAAATTGCACTGAATCTGCAGAGTGCTTTGGGAAATATGGTTATTTTCACAATATTGATTCTTCCAATCCAAGAACACAGTATATCTTTTCACCTGTTTGTATCGACTGTAATTTCTTTCGTCAGTGTCTTATCATTTTCCTAATACAAGTCTTTTACCTCCTTAGGTAGATTTATTCCTAGGTATTTCATTGTTTTTGATATGATGGTAAATGGGTTTATTTCCTTAATTTCTCTTTCTGATAGTTCATTGTTAGTGTATAGAAATGCTACAGATTTCTGTATATTGATTTTGTGTCCTGCAACTTTACCAAATTCATTGATGAGCTCTAGTAGTTTTCTGGTGGTGTCTTTAGGATTTTCTGCCCTAAAGTCATGTCATCTGCAATCAATGAGTTTTAATTTTTCCTTTCCAATTTGGATTCTTTTTCTTCCCTGATTAATTGGTTAGGACTTCCAAAACTATATTGAATAAAAGTGGCAAAAGTGGGCATCCTTGTCTTGTTCTTGCTCTTAGAGGAAATGCTTTCATCTTTTCACTGTTGAGTATGATGTTGGCTGTGATTTTGTCATACATAGCATTTATTACATTGAGGTACGTTCATTTTATGGAGTGTTTTTTTTTTTCTTTTGGTTATAAATGGATGTTGATTTCATACAAATATATTTTAATTTAAATTTTTAGTGTGGAAGTTTCAAATACAGAAGTAGAGAGAAAAGTGTAATAAACCGACACCTGTCTATCTTCTAAACGTTTATTTGCCATCTGCCATTTTTGTTTCCATCTGTCATCTGTCTCCCCTCAGCATACTTTTTTTCTGGATTACTTTACGTTATTTCAACTTTTTTCATTTCATATACAAATATGGAAAAGGAAGTTATGTTTAATGGGGTAAAACCTCATGGGAAGTTTCATAGGGCTACCTGGGTTGAGAAGGAACTGGGTGCGGGGTCAGGATTCAGCAAAAACAAGTTCCTGGGTTGTGTCAGATGCCTGCCACCAACGCATGTACCCACCATGTAATTCCATCTTGCTGTCTCTGCTTCCAGCCCAAGAAACGAAAGCCTTACTATAATACTGGAGGCATTTATAGCCAGTGGGAGAGAATGTTCTGGAGGGAAGAGGGCTTTCATGTCTCAGCCACTTGCAGCTGTCTATTCCTCCATCTTCCTCCGTGGATCACTTTGCAGCACCTTGATGTGGTTTGAGCAGAGTGGGGTGTGAATGTCAGGCAGAGCACAGGCCTTGCTGCCAGCGAGTGAACATGGAGGGAACAAAGCCAGGCAAGGCTTCAGGTGGCAGCTGGCATGTGGCCGAGGGGAGGAGCAAGTGGAAGGGATTGCCATTTGGAGGGACTGTGGGCTTCAGGCCTCCTGCTGGAGCATCAACAGCTGTCAGTGTTATCCAAACTCCACTCTCCACTCAAAATGAAGATGTCATGGAGACAGAAGGGAATGCCAGTCATGCCCTTTGATTTGCTTGTTTTTCCCAGAAGCAGCAGTTTTGTCAGAACTCTTTTCTGGCAATCCAGTCTGTCCCAAGGACAGCTGTATTTGCATGTGCCGCAAGCCCAAGAGGTAGCTCTGTGTATGACTGGCATGTGTGATGTCAGGGTGGGGCACAGGGGCAGGAGGCTGAAGGCATGTGGGACTGGGTGTATCCATGCACCCTCTGCCATGCACCTTCCTGTGTGATAATTGTCGTTCAGTCGCTCAGTTATGTCTGACTCTTTGCAACCCCATGGACTGCAGCACACTAGGCTTCCCTGTCCTTTACCATCTCCTGGAGCTTGCTCAAACTCATGTCCATTGAGTGGGCGATGCCATCCAACCATCTCATCCTCTGTTGTCCCCTTCTCCTCCTTTTCCAGCATTAGGGTCTTTCCCTGTGTGACAGGCTCTAGAAATGCTGGCAGCATCAATCAGCTGGCTATTTGAGGATCAGGTGTTCCTGGGGTGGGTTTTCTGGCCCTGGTTAGATCGAAGGAGTGCTGGCTCATATTATCAGTGTTGAACCTGACATGACAGCAGGAGGCCAGAGGAGCCTGTTCATTTCTGCTGCCTCCTCAGCAGGGCTCCCAGGCTGCACACATCAGCTCTGGGCTCAGGTGGGTTCTGCTACTGCTCATGTGCCACGTGCAGAATGTTGAGGGCTTTTAGGAGAGAATCTGGTTGTTCACGGTGAATTCTGCAATTGGCCACATGGCTTTGCTCAAGTCTGGTGAACATTTTTAGTGTAAGGGAGCCATGAAAACTATTAACTAGAGCTTGAACTAAACAGAATCCATAGGTTCTCTAGTTTAGCATTTTCTAAAGTGTGTTCTGCTGAGCAGTAGCTCAAAATTAGGAAGGGGACAGGGGATGTTCAGGTGGGTTAAGGTCAAGAGTGGGTAGAAAATTCCATGATGAAGAGAGTTGGGAAATGGAGTGTTGAACAGGTCTGCCTGTAGAAGATTTCTCATGGCATTTGTTACACTCTTTACACTATCCTGCGTTGTGACTTTCTAAGAGAGGGCTGTGATGTGCTGTGTTCCTACTATTTGTTTGGCTATAGGCCCCCTGCTGCAAGTGTTTTCTCAAGCACATTTTAGGAAATGAAGTCTTGCTTGAATGAAGATTCATTCTGCTGACTTTTTAAGTCATCGACACCAAAATACTCACAGTCTAACTATCTCTCAGAAAGAAAGAAAGAAAGTGAAATCACTCAGTCATGTCCGACTCTTTGCGACCCCGTGGACGGTAGCCTACCAGGCTCCTCTATCAATGGGATTCTCCAGGCAAGAATACTGGAGTGGGTTGCCATTTCCTTCTTCAGGGGATCTTCCCAACCCAGGGATCGAACCTGGGTCTCCTGCATTGCCGGCAGATACTTTACCCTCTGAGCCACCAGGGAAGACCCAAACATTTCTCAAGTATCTTTTTATCCCCAAGTATCTTTTAATCTGGATTTTTCTTCACTTTTTTGGTCTTGTACTAAAGAGAAATAATTTGACATTAATATTGTTAAAAGCTCCTCCTAAATGATTTTTGAAACTTTGATTGACTTTGCATTTCCTTTCTAGTTTATATATATATATATAAACCTTTGTATCTGTGTAAACTCCCTTTGGGAGCTTGGAAACATTCTTACTTTTCCAACAGCCCTGAGAGACAGCATCCCCATTTTATAGGTGGAGACACTGAGGCTCAGAGAGGTTTCGTTGTTGGCTCAAAGTCTCATATGGAGTAGGAAATGGTAACCCACTCCCATATTCTTGCCTGGAATATTCCACGGACAGAGGATCCTGGCGGGCTACAGTCCATAGGGTTTGCAAAGATTCGGACATGACTGAGCAGCTGAACACAAAGTCTCATAACTGATAAAGATGTAGATTTCAGTTTGTCTGACTCTGAAGCCCGTCTTCTTTTCTTTCAGGTAAAGGAAGGGTAGGTTTTTCTTGTTTGGTGTCTGCTTACCCACAAATACTTTCCCCGAGGGTGTGGACTTTATTTTGTTCACTCCAAAATCCCAGAGCCTTGCACATAGTAGGTGCTCTGTAAATATTCATTAAAGGAAGGAAATCACTGTCTCCTCACCTGGGTAATAAATATGCAATGAAAATGTCTCTTCTGGGTCCCTAAGGAGGTTAGTTTGAGAAAGTGCAGCTAAAATCAGAGTCTTGGTGAGGCCAAGTCAAATAATGAGGATGTGGTTGTTATGGGGACAGAGAAAAAGAATTTAGTCCTGTGGGAATGTCCCAGGGTTGCCTCTGAATCCTGACTTCTTTTAAGCTTAAAAGAAAAAAAGCAATATTAACCACACATGCCCAGAGGAAATAACAATGAAAATAGAAGGGTCTGACATGAAAGGGAAGTCTTCCCCTACGCCTCCATGGCTGGTCCTGCTTTTCACTTGACATGTGGTCATGATGGTTGTTTTTGTCCATAACTCAAATAATATGCTTGCATTTCTGTTTCTTGACTCATCACTTTGAAGCTGCTGCTGCTGCTGCTGCTAAGTCGCTTCAGTAGTGTCCGACTCTGTTCGACCCCACAGACGGCAGCCCACCAGACTCCGCCGTCCTGGGATTCAATGCATGAAAGTGAAAAGTGAAAGTGAAGTCGCTCAGTTGTGTCCGACTCTTAGCGACCCCATGGACTGCAGCCTACCAGGCTCCTCTGTCCATGGGATTTTCCAGGCAAGAGTACTGGAGTGGGTGCCATTGAAGCAGTAGCTATTAACTCCCTACTATAATAGATGAGGCATGTATCTTCTCCTGGCTTCTTTCTGCCAATTTGTGTTACATTTTTATTCTTCTACTTATTTTCTCTCTGGTTTAGAAGGAGGTGCTTAAACCTTCATTTCTTGATTCATTAACTTAGTATCTCTTGTTTCTCCACCTTGTAACATGAGACCATTACTCCACATTGCCTCCTTCCTCTTCCTTCCCATCTCAGTAAGTGCTAACTTTATGTTATCAAAGTTTAGAACATTTATATTTCATACTGCAACTATATAGTTAGTCTTCATGTTTTGTTTATATACCTGTTGACGCTAAAAATTGAAAATCAGCACATAGCTTTAACTGGTATTGTGGTTTTGTAAATATTATTCACTGTGGAATCAGTAGAGTAATTGGATCTATGTCATTGTTCAGTCGTGTCTGACTCTGCGACTCTGTGGACTACAGCACGCCAGGCCTCCTTGTCCCTCATCACCTCCTGGAGTTTGCCCAAGTTCATGTCCATTGAGTTGGTGATGCCATCCAACCATCTCCTCCTATGTCATCCCCTTCTCCTTCTGCCTTCAATCTTTCCCAGCATCAGGGTCTTTTCCAACAAGTCGGCTGTTTACATCAGATGGCCAAAGTATTGGAGTCTCAGCTTTAGCATCAGCCCTTCCAACGGATATTCAGGGTTGATTTCCTTTAGGATTGATTGGTTTGATCTCCTTGCAGTCCAAGGGACTCTCAAGAGTCTTCTCCAGCACCACAGTTTGAAAGCATCAATTCTTCAACACTCTGCCTTTTTTATGGTCCAACTCTCACATCTGTCCATGACTACTGGAAAGACCACAGCCTTAACTATACAGACCTTTGTTGGCAAAGTGATGCCTTTGCTTTTTAATACACTGTCTAGGTTTGTCATAACTTTTCTGCCAAGAAGCAAACGTCTTCTAATTTCATGGCTGCAGTTACCATCTGCAGTGATTTTAGAGCTCAAAAAGAGGAAATCTGTCACTGCTATGACTTTTTCCCCTTCTATTTGCCATGAAGTGATGGGACCGCATGCCACGATCTTAGTATTTTTAATACTGAGTTTTAAGCCAGCTTTTCCACTCTCCTCTTTCATCCTCATTAAGAGGCTATCTAGTTCCTCTTCCCTTTCTGCCATTAAATGATATCATCTGCATATCTGAAGTTGTTGATATTTCTCCCATAAATCTTAATTCCAGCTTGTAACTCATCCAACCTGGCAGTTCGCATGATGTGCTCTGCATATAAGTTAAATAAACAGGGTAACAATTAACAGTCTTGTCATACTCCTTTCTTAATTTTGAACCAGTTAGTTGTTCCATAGAAGGTTCTAACTATTTCTTCTTGACCTGCATACAGGTTCTATAGAGGAAATGTAATCCTAGTCATCAAATCTGGGCTGCTCAAAGGAGGTTGTTCCAAGCATCAAGGTCAAGTGGATTACTGCTGTACTCTATCAGTTCTTTAAAAAAAGAACACACAAAAAACAACCCACTGATTTTTGTACGCTCCGTTTCATATCTGGAGCATACACTGACTCTCATCTTGGAATTACTAATTGAAATTCTCCCTTTTCTTATTGACTGAAGTAACAAAGGCCTTCTTCACATATTACTAAGAATGTCCAGCTTCTTAATCATTCTACTCTATAAGTATGAAATGGCCAATTTCAAATAGATTTCTTTCCAACTGGATCCTGAGCTTTTTCAGTGCATTCCTGACTTAGCTCCACTGTTTATTGGATCTCATACAGTCTCTTAGATTTGAGATGGACAAATGGACAATGTCCAGATGAAATGAAAAAATAAAATCTGCAGCAACCAACCCAGGACACCAGCCCATTACTCACAGTAACTCATCCAGGAAGCCAGCATGTTATCTATATGTTAGACTTGTAGGAGAGTTGACCACTATCGTAGCAAACCAGCCCATGAAGCCAAACAATAACCTCTGAAACAATAGGACCAATGGGGCAGGACTGGATTAATATCTGAAAGTTTCCCTCATTTTTGTTCCTGATTCCAACTTAGGACCAACCAGGGACAGCCAGTGTCCATCCATAACCAATCACACAGGAAGTTAGCCCACCCATGACTTCCCCACGCCCGCAGCCTCCAGTCAGCGCATATCTGAAGCCTTTACTTTTTCCAGTATAGAGCTTTCTTGTTCTTCTGCCCCACCTGAGTCTCTGCCAGACACAAGTGATGGGGTTGACTCCCTTGCAAGCTCTGAATAAATAACCGGCGGTTGTCCTTATTTGGTTGGTGTTTATTTATTTCCACAGGTTCATTTTTGCTTGTTTGCTTTTCTGGAGTATATCCTCAAGTAATTTTTCTCAAGTAAGATGTCTGGGTCTTAGCAGGTGTGAAATATCTTTATTCTGTCCTCTCCCTTGGCTGACTTCTGGGTTCAAAATCACTTTACTCAACATTTTAGAGGAACTGCCCCCACTGTCTTCTATTATCTAGAGTTGCGACTGAGAGGATTATCAATCCTTTGTAGATAAAATGTTTCCCCTACTGGCTTTAGAATCTTCCCTTAATCCACGTTCTGAAAGTACATGAGGCGAGATGTAGGAATTATCTTTTTAGAATCATCGTGCTCAGGACTTGGTGGGCCTTTTAGCAATACAGACCTCAGAAGTATTTATTTGACTCTTTTCTCCATTTCTCCTTTTTTGGTTCTCTCTCCCTGGACTTCTGTGAGATGGATATTGGCTCTGATTAATCTTTTATATCTTTTAATTTTTCTCTCATGGCTGTTTATATTTTTGTTTTCCACATTGGAGTACTTTCTTAAATTTCTGTTTCAACAATTATATTTTCATAGCATATTCTTTATGAATACAGTTTCTTCTCAAATCTCTTTGGGGTTACTAAATTGAGTTCTTTGAGTTCTACACACTTCCTTAGCAGGCTTTCCTGGTGGCTCAGTGTTAGAGAATCCACCTGCCAATGCAGGAGACATAGGTTCGATCCCTGGTTTGGAAAGAGCCCCTGGAGAAGGAAATGGCAACCTACTCCAGTATTCTTGCTTGGGAAATCCCGTGGACAGAGGGGCTTGGTGGGCTAGTCTGTAGGGTCACAAAAGAGCTGGACTCATAGCGACTCAACAACAACATCATCAACATTTCCTTGAGTCTATGTCTTTGAGCTGTTTCTTTTTTTCCTATTCTCTTTGAGGGTCTGCTGACCTTTGACTGTCTTCGCACATTTATGGGGGGAGGAGCAGACTCCCCTCATAGGGAGTCTGTATGTAGGTTTCCTGGCTATTTCCCTTCATCTGAAAGAGAGGGCTGAGTGTTGCACCAGTTTTACACACAGGCTTCATTTTGGGTGAAGTTGGTTGGATGGCATCACTGACTCAATGGACATGAGTTTGAGTAAACTCCAGGAGTTGGTGATGGACAGGGAAGCCTGGCGTGTTGCAGTCCATGGGGTTGCAAAGAGTCGGACATGACTGAGTGACTGAACTGAACCAAACTTCATTTTAAGTGTGTGAGTGGGGAGCTGTAGGCAAGATTGGGATGACCCTACTTTGGGATGCCAATTCCACTGTGAAGTGCTACCCATTTCCAGAAAGAACTTTCCAATTTCTTCTGATTTTTCAGATTCAGCCTGGGGGCAAAATGCTGGGAAGCCCAACCCTTGAGGAGCCCACTTCAGTCCGTCCTTCCTGGCAGCTCCTCCTTCACCCTGGGGCTCTAGCTGCTAATTTTTGGGTGGAGATGGTGAGGCAGGGTCTCTGCCGCCCTCTTGTCTCTGCTGTTTGCCGTCAATATGATTGAATTCACCGTGTGACCTCTTTGGTCCTTTCCTACCCTATCTTCTGCTTTGAGCATTTTGATGACTTGATTCCCTTTGTACTTTTTAAACTGTCATTTTGGTTGAATTTTGAAGTGTTCTGTTTTTTTCTACTGCCTTTTAATGGATTCGAGTGCTTTTCTGTTAGATTTAGGACTGAGGTAGTTAGAACAAAGTTTCTGTGACCAAAGGCAAATCAATACAATCTTACACTCTATGCTATCACCCCAAAGCACACTCGAAACCACAAAGAGACTGAGAACTTGGGATAAAGAGGCGGTGACAAAAAGAGTGGGAGCGCTCTTCCTCCTTACCTTTTACCCGGGGTAGATGCGGACCCCATGGGAGCACACCCGTGGCCCAGGAAGGTTTACCACGTGCCGTCACCTCCTCACTGCTCTGAGGATGGTTAGAGAATATTGTGCAGAACTGCAGTGGTTTTTGGAAGAGGCATGTAGAGTCTATTTCACCCCCTCCTAGATTCTTCCCCCTGGCAGAAGTCAGAGTTATGGTAGCCTAACTTGGGAACAGCAAGACAGATATGTTTCCCAGAACAATTCAAAAATGCATTCATCAACAACTTTGCAGAGTGGGGAGAAAAAGAACCCTGAAAAATAAAACAGTTGGCTCAATCATTTCATGAGCTGATTAGAACAAGAAGACCTTGATATTACTTCTTGTATATTGTGCACACTCTATGGGGAGAGAGTAGGAGTTGTTGCTGGGGTCCAGCCTAGAGACTGGCTGTCCGGCCCCTGCCTGAGACATTGCTTAGATTCCACCCTGGTGGAAGCTGAGGGACAGCGATGCTAAGATGTCAGCAGCTCATCCTGCAGAAACCAGCAATCTTCTTACTGCAGCAGAGCCTTGGTTCTGCCTGGTACCCCATCTTCCCATAGTGAGCTGAAGTACGTGCCCAGGGTCACATGGCCAGCAAGAGGCAGAGCTGGGGGGATTTCCCTGGTGGTCCAGCAGCTAGCATTCTGGACTCCCAGTGCAGGAGCCCCAGGTTTGATCCCTGGTTGGTGAACTAGATTCCATATGCCATAACTAAGAGTTCGCATGTTGTAACTAAAGAAGACTCTTGAGAGTCCCTTGGACTGCAAGGAGATCTAACCAGTCCATTCTAAAGGAGATCAGTTCTGGGTGTTCTTTGGAAGGACTGATGCTAAAGCTGAAACTCCAATACTTTGGCCACCTCATGCGAAGGTGGAAAAGACCTTCCACCTTTCCAATGACTCACTGGAAAAGACCCTGAGGTTGGGAGGGATTGGGGGCAGGAGGAGAATGGGACGACAGAGGATTAGATGGCTGGATGGCATCACTGACTTGATGGACATGAGTTTGGGTAAACTCTGGGAATTGGTGATGGACAGGGAGGCCTGGCATGCTGCGATTCATGGGGTTGCAAAGAGTCGGACACAACTGAGTGACTGAACTGAACTGAACTGCACTGAAGATCCCACATATTGTAACTAAGACCCAGCACAGGGGTTATTTACATAATAAATACATGTATTATTTACTTAATAAACAAAAAAAGTAAATATTAAGAAAAAGGCAGAGCTGGGATTCAAACCCAGGACTGTTGGATGTCACAGCCTGTGTTCTTTGTTCCACAGCGTTGCATTGCACTGTTTCTCTGAAGAAGTTAGCATCAGAGGTCAAGCATGACATATGACTCAGCCATGCCCATGGGTGGTGAGACGCTGTGAAGCACAGTTGTGGTTCAGGGAAGGGGTGATGGGAGGGCTGACTGCAGTGTGGGGCAGGTAGGGGCCAGTCTGTTCATCCACAGTCCTTCTAGCCTCTGTGAGGCCCAGGGCCCAGCCTCATGCTGCTGCTTGGTCAGTAGTTACTGCTGAATGAATAACGTGGAACAGCCTGAGAGGTTCTGTGGAGAAGGTAGGGTTCAAACTCTGTAGAAGCCTTGGGTCTAGGAAGGCAGAGAAGGCAGAAAGAGTTTTCCAGGGCTTGAGAGACAGGATGGGGCATGTGCAGGTGGTGGGAAGGGGGAGGGCTGGAGAGGTTGCAGGTCAACTTGAAGAAGCAGCAAAGGCCAGATGGTACCAGGCCCTGAACATCAGAGAGACTGGAGGGAAAAGGACTGAGAAATCGATGAATGGGAATGCTGTGCTGTCTTTCAACATGAGCTAGGATGAAGATGCTTTGATTTCTCAGATTTCTTGAAGATGAATAAAATTATCTCAACTAATGAATTAGTAATAACAGTTATTTTATGGAGGCCTCACCATGAGCCATAGATTTTACAAAATGCTTTATATACATCAGCTGAGCTAATTTTTGCCTCCTTTGTGAGGTAGCTGCCATCTCTATTTCTAGAGAGGAGGAAATAGAGGCTCTGAGAAACTCAGAGAGGTTGAGAAACTTGTCTGAGGACACACAGCCCGTCAAGGCAGAGCAGAGGCTTGAAGTGAGGTGTGTCTGCCTCGAGGTTCTTAATTACTAGGTTTTACTGCCTCCTGGAACAGGTGCACTTGGCTCCAGCTGCAACAGTGGGGGTCCCTGGGGAAGCTGGGGCCTGGTCCGCTGCTGTGTCATCCAACAGGCAGCATCAGGCAGGTTGGGAGGAAGGGTGGGCTAGCTTTGCCTGGGGCCAAGCTGGCGCAGCCAGGCTCTGCTTTGCAGGGCGAGGAGCCAATGCCCTCAAGGTCAATTCCAGCCACATCGGTCTACACCTCTATTGCTCAAAGACTTGAAACCAGCCTCAAATGAATAAATAAATGAACAAAAATATTTGCTCTTCCCTCTGAAGCTTGGCTGGGAATCGCTCTCCCAAACTTCTCACATGCAAAATGTAGTTCCAGGGAGCAGATTAACATTTCAAACTGGTTCATGCAATTAGACCGGAGCACCTGGTTTGCAGTAAGTCTGATTTTCTGTGTGTGTGGAGGGGTTCTTGAAATTCCCGTGCTGGGCGGGTTACCCTGGTGACTGGGCACCAGCTGTTCTGTTGGCATGTTGTGTGACACTTGATGGCAGCTCCCCGCTGGCATTTGGCAGAGGCCCTGGCAGAACAGGTAGCAGGTTAATGCTGACACTTTCCTTTCTTCCTCTCCTGTGGGGCCTAGGCTCCTTTTTAGCGATAAGTGGCGCAGGCTGGGGGGAAGAGTGTCGGGAGCTGCAGACCGTGGAAGCTGGCAAGCACTCTCCTCACTTCAGCGTCTGGACTGATTCATCAAAGCTGAAGGCGTGGGCAGGGAGGGGTGGCATTGGGAGACGTGTGTCGTCCTTGAATCTAGACCCACTCTGTGCAGCCCTACCTGAGGTAGACATCTTCACCTGGGGGTTTTATCCCAACTTTACTGATGGATAGAACAAGTTTAGAACTTCATTCATCAGCATCAATAAACTCCAAATCCCCCCAAAACAGAACAAAACAAAAATCTGGAGTCTGGAAAGAAAGAGGAGCTATTTATCATTTTCCCCTAACTGCTTAATGGTAGCTCTCTTGCCCATTGTTGGCAGAGTGCAGGGCCCTGCTTCTCCCCTCAGAACCCATCCCTGGAGCTTTTCCCTCTTTAGCCCTGACCACAGGGCATTGGCATGTGGCTCAGGCTGGCCAGGCAGATGCTCCGACCCAAGCTGCCTTTGTATTTGGTGCCAATGCCTCAAGGATGACAGTCCTTGAGGTGAAAGAAGGGGTCAACTGCAAACTGGCACTTGCCATGGGCACTTGCCGTTGACCTCTACAAGGCTTAAATCATGTGCTGTGGCAGCTGCTGACCTTCAACACCTGCTGCAGGGAGTTCAGAGTGGATACCAGGAATGAGGCTCTCTGTGCTCCCGAAAACTGGCAGAACAGGTCTTCAGAGAGTTAAGATATTTTAAGGAGCTGATTTTATGAGCCCAACTCTTTCGTCTCCTCGTATCTAGAAAAGCACTGAATTCCTTCATGGGGATGTGTGCTCCTTGTGACTAGCAGCAACCTTCTGCAAAAATATGTGCTTGGTTGCATGCACTCCCCTTTCACCACAATCACATATATACTGACCTTCCCCACTACTTCTTTGGAGCAATTCCTCAGAGATATTTGAAATGTGGTCTCCCAGGCTATAGTCCTCATTTCCCCCCAAATGAAACTTAATTCACAACTCTCGTGTTGTGGATTCTTTTAAGTCAGCAAAGGGAAGACCAGAATCCATCCATTCATGGATGCACACAATTGTGGCAGCAGCCATGGTGCCCTGGAGGAGCAGTGCGGTCCTGGTGGAAGGCGTGACTGAAATATGAATTTATTATCTGTTCTCAACTGCTTGGTTCTTAGACACTTTCTAAGACTGGAAATTGGCTTTTAGAGGACAATTGTTGGGTCTCAGAGATCAGACTCTTCCCATGATCAGCACTGGTCACCGTTGCTTACAACTATCAGATAAAAAACAGATCTGGAGAAGGAAATGGCAACCCACTCCAGTGTTCTTGCCTGGAGAATCCCAGGGACGGTGGAGCCTGGTGGGCTGCCATCTATGGGGTCACACAGAGTCGGACACGACTGAAGCGACTTAGCAGCAGCAGCAGCAGGGCTTAGTAAGAAGAGACTTTATTTGAAAGGATTATTCTAGGGGCTGAGAAGGAAAGAGTCTATTGTAAAAGGTAGAAGCTCCCACTGTAGCCTCTGCAAGGGCCTCAAAGTCTGGACAAATGGGGTTTTTCTTTTGTAGGGAGAGTAGTAACAGTCTACTGTCTACAGAACCGAAAGAGCAAAAAACCAATCAGAACAGTAGGTCAGACAATGGTTTATTTACCAAGCACAAGTACCTAGGGGAAGGGGAGCAGCTTCACTGTCTGGTTAAAAGCATTTTACTCCAATTGTTCTGATTGAATCATCAGGCACTAAACTGTATGGCTAACCATTGATGAGGCAGAGAACAGGAATTTGGAAGGTCTGTGTCCGGAGTTGTCATACATGAACAGGACACAATAGCCCCACGTTCTGGGCTGTGTGGGGAAGGAGGTTCTGTACAGTGACCCATTTCCTGGAACACAAAAAGGTGCAGAGTAAGGAGCAGAGACAGGAATTCCCAAGGCTGACACCAGGAAATGGCTGAGCTGACCCCTGAACCTTGGTTTCTTAAATCCCAGATCTGTACGTGTTCCTTTTCACCATGCTGCCTCTCTGCACAGCCTCAGTGACTTAACCTCATACCACAAACCTTGGCTTGTTTTTAAGACACTAGCACCATTATTTGACACATAAAGGATCCATATGTATGTGTGGAGTTTTTCATGATAATTATATTACACCAATATCCAACGGAATATGAAAATGGAGATCAATTGCAATCTCAATTTACTAGACTGAAATTGTGTTTCGTAATTTCTACGCAGTCATCAGCACTCACTCTGCCTAACAGGCTTGCCTTCTAATGCAAAAGGGCTGCATTAGCGCACATCAAACCCTGCTGCCCCCAGCATTACAATCAATGCTGCTGCAAAGCTGCTCCCCTCTCTTTTTTAAAACCAAAATAGCATCCTTAAAGAATAAAAAAGAAATAAATAAAAAGGAATAAAAAAGAGCTTACAACTTTCTCTTTGTATGTTTCCAGATTCCCCACCATGTAACCCCCAAAACAAAAGACAGTTGAGATGAAGTATTTTATATAGTATCAGGATGGAATTCTAAACAGGCTTCGTTTTGGCCCTGAGATAGCCTAGTTTTGAGACGGTTCTGTTCACACATGGCAGCAATTGTTCAACGGGAATCTTCCCATTGGAAGGTGGAACAAGCAGCTTTTAAGCATCATGATATGATACCCCGTCTCCCTCTTGGCCTGTTCTTCAGATGCTTCAGGTGGGGGTTAGTGCCTGGGGGGCTGCCTTTTCCCTCCAGCTCTGCTCCCCCTGGGCTTCCCTGGGCTCTCCTTCTATTCGCACGGGCTTCATTCTCCTAGCTGCCTTAGGGACGGCCACCCAGCTCCTCTGTGGTGTACCCCACATATCAACATTCTGAGCCTGTATTGGGACCTCAGAGCCGAACACAATCCTCCCAGGGTGACGGCTAGCAAAGCCCCTGCTGTGGTCTGACTCTGGACTCAGGTTCTAGAAATAGTCCTGAGTTTCCTTCTGGCTCTTCTGCTGACTTGCTGTGCAGCTTAGATAAAGTGCTATAGCGTTCTGTGCTTCCCCTGTTGGCGAAGGAGAGATTACACCCATTTCTTTGTGTTGTGATGGTTAAATAAGATAATGCAATCAAGTAGTTGGCATTCAGCTGATGCTGAAGCTCCAATACTTTGGCCACCTGATGAGAAGAGCTGACTCATTGGAAAAGAATGATGCTGGGAAAGATTGAAGGCAAAAGGAGAAGGGGGTGGCAGAGGATGAAATGATGGTTAAATAGCATCATCGACTCAATGGACATGAGTTTGCGCAAACTCTGGCAGATAAAGACAGGGAAGCCTGGCGTGCTGCAGTTCATGGAGTCACAAAGAATCAGATGTGACTGAATGACTGAACAACAGCAACAAACCAAATGGAGGATTAAATGAGATCAGAGGTATACAATGCTTGGCATATAGTGAGAACTCAGTTAATAAAGATACTTTTGAATGGATTATACTAAAAAGCCACTTAGGTTTTTCTCGTGGCTCTATCTGCAAGGAATAGTCAAGAGTGATGGATGGGATGTAGGGTATGAAATGGGGAAAAGCCCTGAATGAACCCATTACTGATGGTAGCAGCAGGCTTTGAAAGACAAAGGCTGTGGGGAAAGGTTTTGGGGCCAATCCCCAGTCACATGTGTGCCCTGGGGGTCAAGGGGGAGGCGGCTCCCATCGTGATTTGGGGATTTGGTCGTGTGCATTCACACTTGAGTCCCCTGATGGGTCTCACTTTCCAAGATCCTGTGCTACAGCCTTCAGCTCAGACCTTTCTAGAGGGGCTGGAGTCATTCACGCAGCAGCACATCTTAATTTGGGATTGGAAGTGAGTGAGGGCCCAGAGCTCTGATGCTTGCCACTTTGGGGAGGCAGTTAGAGGCCTGCGGGGAGCAGGTCTGGGCACTGGCTTATGGCTTTCCTGCTTCAGTCAGGCAGGTGCTTACATTTATTCAGTGCCTATGACGTGGGAAGTGCCGCACCAGATGCTGGAGGGAGGGGACAGGAATACAACACGTGCGCTGTCTCCCTTGTAAAGGAGCTTACAGACCATCAGGAAGTTACTGCACATTGCAGAAAATACATAACAGAGAATTCCCATCACTGAGTGCATTTTCACGAGCTAGGTCTCTGCAGCGGGGGAGGTAGTGAGCTGAGTTGGGGATGGAGCTGGAGGTGCAGTTTAGATCTGGATGAAGCTCACCAGGAAAGACTTTTCACGGAAAATTAACCTGGGCAGGGTTTGGAGCCACCCAGGGACACAGAATGCTGGAGAGGAGAAGGCGGGGGTACTGCAGAAGGGAAAATGGTATTTGCAAAAGTGCGGAAGCAGGATCTGGACAAGAATTGATAAGCCCAGGGCATTCCCTGGTGGTCCAGTGGTTAAGAATCCACCTTTTAATGCAGGGGACAGGGGTTCGACCCCACGCAGGGGAACTAAGATCCCATATGCCACAGGCAAATAAGCCTGCATGCCACAACCACTCAGCATGTGCTCTAGAGCCCCAGGGCACAACTAGGGAGAAGCCTGTGCGCTACAGTGAAAGATCCCACGGGCCACAACTGCAACCTGACACAGCTAAATAAATAAATATTATAAAATGATAAGCCCATTGATATGTCTGGAGCAGGTCATCTTTGCGGGAGTGACACGCTGTCTGTGAAGTCACTGTGGAGAAGACTGGTGGGCAGGGTGGGGAGCTGCAAATCTCCTGAGAGGCGAACAGACAACATTCATGTACACCTTTGGCAGAGGCAAACCTGTACAGGGACCTGAGATAAAGTAAGATCCACCTTTAATAGGTTTGTGTGTGTATGTGTGTGTGTTTGGTTGAGGTGGGTGGTGAATTACTTAAGACTCTTTAATGGCAAGCAACAGAAACCAAAGTGTGACTGCTGGTCCACCCTGGGACCGAGATGGGCAAACATTCCAGAGTGTCTCAAGTGGCTGTAAGGGCCATGTGAGGGGCTGGGCTGCTGTGTGGCTTGTCTGCAGGGCAGTGGAAAGGCCAGGAGACCCAAATTCCAGACCTGACTCTACACATCTTGAGGTCATGGGCACATGTCCCTCCTCTCTGAGCCTCTGTTTCCTTATCTGTTACTTGAAGGCCTGGGTTAACTGATTCCTCCCAGCTCGAGAAGTGTGTTTCTTTTGCCTGTGGATGGGATGAAGAGGGCCTGGTTTGCGGTGAGGGCCGGGGAAGTGAAGTGGGTATGAGGAAAGCATCATAGGAACAACTGGAAGATGCTGATGAAGAACTGGCTGTGGAGCATAAAGAAGATTCCAGGGACGCAGAAGCTGGAGGATGGTGGCTTTCCTCGTGGCGACAATGACAGCAGGAAAGAAGGCCCATCTGCAGAGAGCAAGAGCTCAGCTTTAGGTGGTAGGGTATCCAATATGAGAGACCTGAAGACCCCCGCAGAGGGTTGCTTGTTGAAAGTCACATGGCAGAGTTAGAAATGGAGATCTGAGAGGCATTTTCCAAGGAGAGATGTTTGGAGCCAGAGGAGACATTGATGTTGAGGGGAAAAAAGAGGAAGGAAGGCAAAGATGCCTGGGAGATACAGAGAGAAGAGCCACAGGAGAAGGTGTAGCTGGGAGGAGGGGTTTCAGCTGGGCAGGCACTTGGGTGATGCCCAAATGTATGCGAAACTGTAGCGGCCAGGAGGAGAGTACCGGCCCCTTCTCAGGAAGCAGTGGGTGGTGGTGAGGAGTTTAGAAACGAGAGGCAGCTGAGGCAGAAAATGAAGCCCATTTTCGAGTAAATGAATTGGATAATGAAGGTAAGAAGGAAAAAACAGGGTAGTGGCTTCAAGGACCAGTGGACTCTGGATTCAGAGAAGCCTCTCTCTCCGCCTCCTTCCTTTCCTTTTTCATGTAAGGACACGGTGAGAAGACGCCATCTATGAACCAGGAGGAGGGCTTTCACCCTCTCACCAGACGCTGGATCTAGGGTGCTTTGATCCTGGACTCCCAGCTTCCAGGATTGTGAGAACTGTCGGAAAGAAAGTTCTCTCGTTTGAGCCACCCCGTCTGTGGTATTTTTGTCATGGCAGCCCAAAGGGACTGGGCCACCCTCCTGCCATCTCCCTTTTCAGTTGTGACCCTGAGGAGCTCCTGGGAGCACAGAGCCAGCCGGTACCCTCCGGCACGCACCCTTGGTGGCCTTGATAGTTCAGTGTGGAAATTTGGTGTGAGATGGGCTGTCCAGGTGAGAGATTTTTTTTTTTCCCCTATATCTCCTGGCCTCAGATCATTAAGACTGGGAGGTTGAACAGTGTCTGGGGGCCTCAAAGGATGTCCCTGCTGTCAGTGGCTTATTCTCGTTTCCCAGGCGTTGAAGTCAAAGCATCTCAGTGAAGGCTGATGGACAGGGACAGTGTCACCTGTGGGTATTTGGGGAACGGTGACTCATAGGAGCAGAGGACAGGAAGGGCCTGGACTCTGCCGCCAAGCTCTGCGCCAGGCAAGCACATGGTCTTCGTGGTTCCTCCTCCGACTGCCACCCTTCTCAGAAGCAAAGTGCCAGGCTTGATTCCTGCATCCTCTGCACCTCGGGGTGTGCATGCCAAGAGATCATGGTGCTCCGGTGTTGGGGGTTCAGAGTCTTTGAAGGCACACCCTTAGGATGACTAGATAGCACTAGTTACCCCGGGGCCTGTCACCTCCTGACTCTCACAGCTTCCCATGTGGCCGGGTTCCCCAGAGGGTTCTGGGTCGGCCTGTCATGTCCTCCCTGTCATGACTCCTGGAGAGCGTGTCAGAGCATTTTGTTTCTCTCCCATCTTGCTTAACCTCGTCTCACTGATCTTTCTCAAGCAGTGGTTTTAAAAATAAAGGACCGCCTCCTCTCGCTTGAAATTCCCTTCTCCTGAAACATCTCTGCCATCAATAGGGCCGGCCTCCGGGACGCCCTAGCGCTGCTACAGGCTGCTGGCGGTAACGTTGCTCTCTGCGCTGGGAAGAGGTCTGCCGCTGCTCCTGCCCCTTCACATTCCTGTCCTGGGGTTGGGGGGTGCCTAGGCCGGGTTTGGAGGGCCCTGTAGGAGTTAAGCTGCCCCATTTGGACTTGCTTCCTGGGTCAGTCCACCCTTTATGTATCCTGGAGGAGGGGCGTCTGATGGAGGCGGGGATGGATCCAGAACCGAGGCTGGAGGAAGCGTCAGCTTGCAGGCAGCAGCATCCAGCAGAATATCTGCTTCGGCAAGGTGACTGCTCCTGCCAGCCAGATGCCAGGGCTGGGCTTTTGGCCTGTGTTCAAGCTCGGGCTGGCGTGTGCTTGGTAGGCGCACCTGTGGGTTCCTTCACTGAGAAGGAACCCAGCCTTTCTTTTTATCTGGGCTCTTATGCGGAGGCGGGAGGGCCCCAGCTGGCTTTGGGCTGGGCTGACTCCCCACTGGAAGCGCCTGGGAATGAGGAGAGGGAGGTGGGTCTTTCTTTCCTCCAGAGAAGGGGCTTTCCCAGGGCCGCAGGCTGCTTGGAAGGTGGGGTGCGCTGCCCTCTGGCCCCGAGGGTCATTCGTGTTCATGGACACGGGGGCTTTTCAACTACAGGCCTGCTCCTGCCAACCCTTTCTGTTTATCCACTCACAGGATTGATTTTCTCATGAAATCCTCCTACTGCATGATTTAGGTTCATTTATATAAATTATACAGTGATTTATTTAATGACCTACTTGGAGCACTATAAATTCTACAGCATCCGTGCAATTTATTATTTAACCCCCATATAAATCATGCAAGATGAAGAGACGGAAGAGTGGGTAAGGATCGTGGGCCGGGTTCAAATTGCCTTATGAAAGCTCAAAGAGGGCTTTGTTTTAAGAACCAAAACAGACAGAATACCAAGATGTCAACTATTTTTGGGGGAGTGGGGGTATCCTAGCAATGTTTTTTTCTTGCTAGAACAGTGCACCCCGCTGTGGGATTCACTGCAGCTCTGCCCGAAGGTGGTGGGGTGACATGCATGCAGGTTGAGCTGCTGTTGGAAGGAGGCCCCTTGGCTCCTGTTGGCCAGGGACCACGTACCCAGCACTGTGACATTTCTGAACTTGGAAAAGTGAGCTATTCTTCATGCAGAATTGACAGAATAGGTCCTTCGGCTCTCGTCTAAGCCCCAGTACATTTGCTAAAAAATTATCCTCTGGTGTGAAACTACCCACCTCTTCATCTTCCTTTGTTGGTCAATTCCTTCCCCATATTTCCCTCCAGGCAGCAGTGGGCAAAGGAAACTCATGACTATATATAAGGAGACCTGCTCTTCTCTGCCCTTCCCCAGAGCGAAGAACAGGATACATGTGACCTAGAAATACAGTGTGCAGGATGCTGTGAATGTGGCCAGAACATCATTCATTCATTCAACAACGCATTCCTTCATCCATTCAATAAGAATTTACAGAGCTCTTCCACGACTCCAGGGACTAGGAAGAATGAGGTACTATGTGTAGTAGTTAAGGCGCTCTTCAAGTCAGGACTGGAGCAGAACAGTCTTAAAATCATACAGCATCCCCAGCAGGGAGCCGGGCAGCACTTGCTGTTGTCGTTCAGTCACTAAGTTGTGTCTGACTCTTTGTGACTATGGAGTGCAGCATGCCAGGCTCCTCTGACCTCCAGTATCTCCCAGAGTTTGCTCAAGTTCATGTCCACTGAGTTGGTGATGCTATCTAAACATCTCATCCTCTGCCACCCCCTTTTCCTTTTGCTTCAATCATTCCTACCATTATGGTCTTTTCTGATGAATCGGCTGTTTGCCTCAGATGGCCAAAGTATTGGAGCTTCAGCTTCAGTATCAGTCCTTCCAATGAATATTCAGGGTTGATTTCCTTTAGGATTGACTGGTTGGATCTCCTTGCAATCCAAGAGACCCTTAAGAGTCTTCTCCAGCACCACATCAGTTCTTCGGCACTCAGCCTTCTTTATGGTCCAACTCTCACATCTGTACATGACTATTGGCAAAAGCATAGTTTTGACTATACAGACTTTTGTCAGTAAAGTGATGTCTCTGCTTTATAATACGTTGCCTGGTTTTGTCATAGTTTTTCTTCCAAGGAGCAAGCGTCTTAATTTCAGGGCTATAGTCACCTTATCAGTGATTTTGGAGTCCAAGAAAAGAAAATCTGTCAGTTTCCATCTTTTCCCTATCTATTTGCCATGAAGTGATGGGACCAGATGCCATCATCTTAGTTTTTTTTAATGTTGAATTTCAAGTCAGCCTTTTCACTCTCCTCTTTCACCTTCATCAAGAGGCTCTTTAGTTCCTCTTCACTTTCTGACATTGCAGTGGTATCATCTGCATTTCTGAAGTTGTTGATATTTCTCCTGGCAATCTTGATTCCAGTTCATGACTCATCCAGCCTGGCATTTTGCCTGATGTACACTGCATATCAGTTAAATGCACCTTAAACAAGGTGACAATGTACAGCTTTCTTATGTTCCTTTCCCAATTTTGAACCAGTCCATTGTTTCATATCTGGTTCCAACTGTTGCTTCTTGACCCACATAACAGCTTTCTCAGGAGACAGATTAGGTGGTTTGGTACTCTCACCTGTTTAAGAATTTTCCACAGTTTGTTGTTATCCACACAGTCAAAGGCCTTAGCATAGTCAATGTAGGAGAAGCAGATTTTTTTTCTGGAATTCTCTTGCTTTCTCCATGATCCAACAAATGTTGGCAATTTGATCTCTAATTCCTCTGCCTTTTCTAAACCCAGCTTGTACCAGTAGCCTTCAGTCTTCAGTCGCTCAGTCGTGTCCGACTCTTTGCGACCCCATGAATCACAGCACGCCAGGCCTCCCTGTCCATCACCAACTCCTGGAGTTCACTCAGACTCACGTCCATCGAGTCAGTGATGCCATTCAGCCATCTCATCCTCTGTCGTCCCCTTCTCCTCCTGCCCCCAATCCCTTCCAGCATCAGAGTCTTTTCCAATGAGTCAGCTCTTCGCATGAGGTGGCCAAAGTACTGGAGTTTCAGCTTTAGCATCATTCCTTCCAAAGAGGAAAGCTTTAAAGCTCTTGCTGGACCCTTAATGTTCCTCAGGTGCAAGATGACAATAACAGAACTTATATCATCCAAGGTCATTAATAAGTGAAAAGAGATAAGGGAGATGATACATAAGTCATTGAGAATGGGACTTCACAGATAATAAGTGCTCAAGAATATTTGTAATTATTTGACATGGATTCTGGCTTCTCAAACTGTAAAATTTTAAGATTTGCAAAACTCATGTGTAAATAAAGATGACATAAGATAGAAAAGTATATGTTCTTTAAGAAAGGTACATATGAAATGCTGAACTAAGCTTTTCTTTTTTATCATTTGAATGTTTTGTAACAAGAAAATCATACACATGGTGCAAATTCAAAAGGCATAGAAAGAAATACACCAGAGAGTAACTCTCCCTCCCACAGGTGTCCCTGGGCAAACAGATTCCCCACCTGGATGCAGCCACTGTTTAGTCCCTCATGCATCTTTCCAGAAAATCTTTGTACATGGAGCATAATGGTAAATGTGGTTTCTTTTCACAGGAATAAGCAGCACACAACCGCTGGCCCAGGAAGCTTTCTATTTTAGCAACGTGTCCTGGAGTTTGTTCCCACAGCTCTGCCCTGTGCCATTCTGTTCTGTGCCAGGACATTGCCAAGTTAACCTACTCTGCATTGCTCCACTTTATGTTGATTCCAATATTTTGCTATTCCCAAAAATGGATGCAATAAATACCATTTCTTGTTAAAATATTTCTTGAGTTAAATAATGAGTTGTGTAATTGCTGGGACACAGAGCACAAGCATCTGTGACTTTTACAGTTGTTGCCAAATCATGCTTCTACCAGGCAACAAAACTGAGCCGTTAAACTCTTGGTCTTTGAGACTGAGCATCTTTTCATCTTCAGGAACTATTCAGTCTTTTAGGGCTTCCTAGGTGGTGCTAGTGGTAAAGAACCTGCCTACCAATGCAGGAGATGTAAAGAGACATGGATTTGATCCCTGGGTTGGGAAGATCCCCTGGAGGAGGGCACAACAACCCACTGCAGTATTCTTGCCTGGAGATGCCCATGGACAGAGGAGCCTGGCGGGCTACCGTCCATAGGATAGTAGAGTCGGACACAATGGAAGTGACTTAGCGCACACTCATGCATAGTCTTTCAAATGAACTGTCTGTCTTTTAATTGAGGGGTTAATTTTTTTCTCTTTGACTTGGAATGGCTCTTTATATATTAAGGGAATTAGCGCACTGTCCGTGGCGTGTCATTTGCACCAGTGATAGGACTGCCCTTAGACCCCGTCAGAAGGGATCTTTGTCCTGGCTCCACTCTGGCCTCCTGTGGATATTCACTACCCCATGGGTGAGGAGTCTGTAGCTGTAAGAGTGGGCTCACTCTTTCAGACCATTGCATGGGTACACAGGATCCTGGGGTTTCCTGCTCAAGCAGCACCAAACCCATTACCAGGCTTCTTTCTCGGGTCCATCATCCTCTAGAGAGTGGACTGTGCTGCTGGTATGCACACTCTTGGACTCATTGGCATGTGTGTGTGTGTGTGGAGTGTGGACATGCAGGCTGGGCTGCTGTCAGCATGAGTACAAGGCCCCCTTTGAATTATGAGATGGAGCCAGAAGTGGGAAGAAGGGGGAGGCTGGGTTAGTCCCTCCCACTGGCACATGTAGGGCTTCCCAGATGGCGATAGTGGTAAAGAATCTGCGTCCCAATGCAGGAGACATGGGTTCCATCCCTGGGTCTGGAAGATCCCCTGGAGGAGGGCATGGAAACCCACTTCAGTATTCTTGCCTGGAGAATCCCATGGACAGAGGAGCCTGGCGGGCTACAGTCCATATGGTTGCCAAGAGTCAGACATGACTGAAGTGACTTAGCACACATGCATGCACGCACACACGGTAATGTGTGGTGTGGAGCTTTGAAGAGTTCAAGGATTCTAAGTCCAACCTGGCCTTCTAGGTGGTTTTAAAGGTATATTTGTCAAGGTAGGAGATCAAAACACATTTTATTTAAATTTATTACCTTGAATTCCAACTTTTAAATACTATATATACACTATGTGGGCCTCCATTTATAACCTTTCCGTGGCCACTTGCCCTGGGCCCTGCAAATGTCAGGGGCAGGCCTGACCACATCCTCTAGAGTCAGCAAGAACCATCGGGCACATTCACATGTGTGTGCATTTTACTTTGGTATGAAATCAAGGCCTTCAATTTGTCATGGTTTTCAGAGCTTGAAGGAAGTACAGAAAAGTCATCTTCACTTTGGACAGTCACTGTCTTACCCCCATTTTACAGATGAGGCAGCTGAAACCCGGGGAGTTTCAGTGACTTATCCAAAGTCAGTCTGCGGCTTTCTTTGTTCAGGCCCTCTGATGCCTTTGCTAAGGGTTTCCATGAAAACTGCTTCAACATCCAGCTTTTCATGTTGGAATCAAATCAGAGAGTGAGCAAGTCTTAAGCAAGAGAGAATAAAGATAGCTTCAAATGCAAGGATCAGACCAGATTTCACAGCAGACCAGAGCTATCTGTCTTCAGCCGCAGCTCCTGCTGGCTGTTTCCTAACAGAGGATCCCTCTCTTTGACGTTCTCTTGTGTGATCATCTGGAAGCATGTGCACCAGAGAGTTGGAATGACACCATTAAAAATATTGATATTGGTGCGGAGTTGTTTGCGTCTTAGCCTGCGCGCTGCTCTAACAGCACAGTGGCAAACGTGGCATTTTCCTTGAGTAATTACAGAAGCCAGCAGATGTTTAGAGTGAGTTGGCTGTTTATTGACATGGGAAGCACAGCCTCACAGATCGGGGCTTCTGGAATCATGGCCCTTTGTCACCCAATCGGTGCTCCTTCCTGGGAGTGAGCCGAGACCCTGCAAGAGAACCAGGCCCTCAGCTCAGGTCTGAGAAGCACCCCCAGGTGAGAGAGACGCAGCTTCACGGCAGGAATCAGGAGCCTTGTGCCGCGCCCCACCCCCGCCCTGCCTCCTGCCCTGTGCTGAACGGAGTCTGGAGGCCTGTGTGTGTGTATGAGGGGGTCTCAGCTGGTGTTACCCTTCTCCCCCAGGAGATCAGTCACCTTTAATAGCCACAGGTGGAGCCTACTGCAGGCTCTGAAGGTCCCTGTTGCCCAGAGAGGGACAGTGTCCCTGGGGACACTGGCAGAGTGGGGGTGGGGCTGGCCATGTGGTTCCGCATCTGAGCCCCTCTGCACGCGGTTCCGCCCCTCAGCCCCTCTGCACGCGGTTCCGCATCTCAGCCCCTCTGCGCCTGTCTCTGCTTTGTCTTTCCACATGTCGTTGTCGTTCAGTTTCTTGGTTGTGTCCAACTCTTTGCTACCCCATGGACTACAGTACGCCAGGTTCTCTGTCCTTCACTATCTCCTGGAGTCTGCTCAGATTCTTGTCCGTTGAGTCGGTGAGGCTATCTCACCATCTCATCTTCTGTCGCCCCTGCTAAGGCACTCCCCTTACTTTGCAGGGTTGCTAAACTTAGATTTCTCTCAATACACTCCTGGTCTTGCTCCAAAGAGGAGATACTGTGTCGCCCTGGAATCCATTTCCTTTTCATCGGGGTGTGGTGGAAGGCACAGGACCTGGAGCCAGACACATCTGAGTTGAGCCGGACCCTCCCTGCAGCCAATCACCTAACTTCTCTGAGCCTCACTTTTCTCCTCCGTTGAAAGGAATGATAACACTTCTCTCCAATGTTAAGGGTTTAAAAGGAAGTGATGTAAGGATGTACTGGTCATAGCTGGCATTGCTCAGTAGTTCCTATTTTTAGAACTCGACATGGCTAATATGTTTTTAACTTTACAAATATTGTCACTTCGGATTTCATTAGTCAACAAGAGTTACAAGGGAAGAAGGGTGAGTATTATTCCACATAAGCAGAGGAGTCGAGTAAGGCAAAGAGAGATTTTTACAACTTAATCTACAAATGTTCTTGATCATCTGTTGTGTTCAGAGTGCTAAAACTTCCGTTTGTAAATCTTACCTTTGAGAAGTTTATAAGCTCACAAGTGAGACTGCTGTGTAATCAAGAATAAACTCGGTGAAGGGATGCACTTTGGCTGTTTTGTTCATGGCTGTATACCCAGCACTCCATAAATGTTTGCTGACTGAGTGAATGATGTGGTTTTTAACTCGAGACACAGAGAAGGGTAATAGCAGATTGACAAGGCCCTCTGGAAATTCAGAATTGGGTAGAGGAGTTCCAGCCAGGAAATGTGAGGACGTAGTTAACATGACTGAGCAACTTCACTTTCACTTTTCACTTTCATGCATTGGAGAAGGAAATGGCAACTCACTCCAGTGTTCTTGCCTGGAGACTCGCAGGGATGGGGGAGCCTGGTGTGCTGCCGTCTGTGGGGTTGCACAGAGTCGGACACGACCAAAGCGACTTAGCAGCAGCAGCAGCAGTTATATTTGACCGGGGCTTTTTTTTTTTGTAAGATGTTTTTGATGTGGACTATTTTTTAAAAAGTATTTACTGGATTTGTTACAGTAGTGCTTCTGTTTTATGTTTTGTTTTTTTGGCCATGAGGCATGTGGGATCTTAGTTCCCTGACCAGGGATCGAACCCACACTCCCTGCACTGGGAGGTGACATCTTACCCACTGGACCACTGGGGAAGTCCCTGGCCTGGGCTTTGAATGGGTGACTGAATCTTAGGTTGAGACAACAAGGGAGGATAGTCCCATAAGCTGAGAAAACAGGGGCAGGAGTGCCAACGTGCCACACTAAGGAAACATGCCTGATGTGTGTTGCCTGGAGACTGGAGTGTGTGATGCCCAAGCTGGGATCAACACTCTGGCAACCATACACCCAGGTTTGCCAGAAAGCGTCCCATAATGCCTATTGAGGGTCAATGAACACCTGGTCCTTATTTTTAGTGCTGCTTTTTACTTTCAGAAGCTACCTGATGTGGAAGATCATTGCATCAGTAGTGAGATTGAAGCTGTAAGGAAAGCTTAGCGGACTAAGGAAAGAAGGTCAAAGAGTCAGGGCGTGAGTGAATGAGTATTCAAAAGTGGCTGTGACTACCCAGCTCAGCTGACAGCCGCCATGTAAGTAAAGACCCAGGTCATCAATCGTGGTTCTCCAGAGAGACAGAAACAGTAAGATCTGTAAAGATATATACGTAAGAGAAGATTTATTGTAGGAATTGGCTCGTGTGGTTTTGGGGACCAGGAAGTCCCATGATGTGCAGTCTATAAACTGGAAAACCAGCTGAGCTGGTGGTTTAGGTCAGACTCAGCCTGAAGTGCTGAGAACCAGGGAGGCAGCCGAGGAGGGAGTGATGATGGTGAAGGTCCCCATAGAACCAGGAAAGTGGATTGTCTGAGGGCAGGAGGAGATGGATGTCTCAGCTCCAGCAGGGAGAACGAATTCCCCCTTCCTCTTCCTTCTTGTTCCAGGCAGGCCCTCAGTGGATGGGATGACGCCCACCTGCACTAGGGAGAAAGATCTTCACTTAGTTCACCCGCTAAAATGCTCATCTCTTCTGGAAACACCCTCACAGACACACTTAGAAATAATGTTTAAACAGCTATCTGGGCATCCCTTTGCACATAAAATTAATCATCATTTTGGGCTTGCCAGATTTCCTGGTGTTTGAGACAAGTCAGAAGTCTGAATTTTTATGTGTAACTCCTGATTTTAAAGCATTGGTTCAAAAAAATATGAAAAACTATGGAGATCAAACAAAACCTGTCTGGATACTGTAACTGGCCTGAGGCCACCATTCTGAACCCTGGCGGGCAGTGGGGAGCTGGGAGATTTCTGAGGAGAGGGGCAGTAACCTGATTAGATCTGAGGGTCACTGGGACCTGGGTGTCAAGGGGGAGCCGGTGGAGGGCAGGGATGAGGGTGGAGGTGGGGCCTCCGGTGGGAGCTCCTGGCCATGGACCAGGTGAGCCATGGGGCAGCTCTGACCAAGGCTGGGGCAGCGGGGGTGCAGACAGAGACAAGATGCTGGATACTTTGCAGAGGCCTGGAGGGCAGAAGCTGGCTGGTTGTGAGACTGAGGCCCCAGTAGGCTTGTGGGAGTCATACTGTGGAGGTTACAGTCTCCACAGGAGATGCCCGTGACACTCTGCTTCTTCCTCAGCGGATTCTGGCAAGGTTAGCTGTTACCTACGTAGTTATACCACCTGGGGCTTTGCTGCTCTGCACCCTGGTTAATGCCCCAGAAGACATCCACCCACAGCTCAGACTCCCACTTGGCTCCCAGAGTCACCAATCACACCTCTGGAGCAGGAAGTAGTGCAGGTGTTTGTGGCTATCTGAAATGTAAGACCTGCTCTCAAAAAAAAAAAAAAACAACTCTTACAAACTGTAAATGCTGCTGGTGATGACTCAGTTAGCATATGTCCCCCAAAGGAGTTAACCAAGCTCATAATGGGTTTTCTCACACCCAGCTGAGTTGGGCTGAGAATGAAGGCAGCTCTCGGGATTAAACACCTTCCATCCGTGCAACAGGCTCAGCTACTGATTCGACCCGCAAGGGGCTGGGTTTTGCCTCTCTGAGGAGCTGGCCGCCGGTGTTTGCAATCATCAGAGCTCCCGGCCAGCAAAGCCATGGGCAAGATAACTGGATGGGTGATGGTTAATTCTCAGGATCGCTATGTGAGGCAGGGCTGATATTATCCCCATATCAAAAATTAAGACACTGAGGCTCCAAGGGGAGAGGAGAAATAAAGCAGAAAGTTGGAGAAAAAAAAAAATACCCAAGTCAAGAACCTGTCAAACTGAGGCCCATTGTGGGCGGGACACACAGCACCTAGAGGATACTGCCCGAATACAGGAAGGATGCTGAGCTCTGTCTTCACCCATGTGTGAGCACCCAGTCGCTCAGCTGTTCTTGGCTCTTTTCAACCCCAAGGGTTGTCTCCTGCCAGGCTGCACTGTCCGTGGGATTTCACAGGCAGTATGGATTTTGCAATCCATACTGGAGTGGATTGCCATTTCCTTCTTCAGGGGAATCTTCCTAACCCAGGGATTGAACCCGTGTCTCCTGTGTTGCAGGCAGATACTTTACCACTGAACCACAGCTACCCTGGGAAGCCACTGTCTTTACTCATTCAAACGCTCTCCTGAGAGAGAAAGTAATTCTGCACAGCTGCCATCCCCCTTCCTCCCTGCAGCACTGTTGCTTATACAATGCAGGGTAAAGACCAGGTATTTGGGGTCTAATCTCAGCCCCACCACATCATATCGCTGTATTGTTGTTCAGTCACTCAGTCCTGTCTGACCCTGCAACCCCATGGACTGCAGCACGCCAGGTTTCCCTGTCCTTCACCATCTCCCAGAGCTTGCTCAAACTCATGTCCATGAGACTATGATGCCGTCCAACCATCTCATCTTCAGTCATCCCCTTTTCCTCCTGCCTTCAATCTTTCCCAACATCAGGGTCTTTTCTAATGAACCGACTCTGCATCAGGTGGTCAAAGTATTGGAGCTTCAGCTTCAGCATCAGTCCTTCCAATGAATATTCAGGATTGATTTCCTTTAGGATTTGACTGGCTTGATCTCCTTGCAGTCCAAGGGACTCTCCAGAGTCTTATCTAACACCACAGTTCAAAAGCATCAATTCTTCAGTGCTCAGCCTTCTTGATGGTCCAACTCTCACATCCATACATGACTACTGGAAAAACCATAGCTTTGACTATAAGGACCTTTGTTGGCAAACTAATGTCTCTGCTTCTTAATATCTTGTCTAGGTTTGTCATAGCTTTTCTTCCGAGGAGCAAGCATCTTTTAATTTCATGGCTGCAGTCACCATCTGCAGTGATTTTGGAGCCTCCCAAAATAAAATCTGTCACTATTTCCATTGTTTCCCCATCTATTTGCCATGAAGTGATGGGACTGGATGCCATGATCTAAGTTTTTTCAATGTTGAGTTTCAAGTGGGCTTTTTCACTCTCCTCTTTCACCACTATCAAGAGGCTCTTTAATTCCTCTTCACTTTCTGCCATAATGGTGGTTTCATTTGCATATTTGAGGTTATTGATATTTCTCCCTGAAATCTTGGTTCCAGGTTGTGCTTCATCCAGTTTGGCTTTTTGCATGATGTACTCTGTATATACGTTAAATAAGCAGGGTGACAATACAGCCTCGATATACTCCTTTCCCAATTTGGAACCAGTCTGTTGTTTTATGTCTGGTTCCAACTGTTGTTTCTTGACCTGCATGTAGATTTCTCAGGAGGCAGGAAAGGTTGTTTGGTATTCCCATCTCTTGAAGAATTTTCCACAGTTTGTTGTGATCCACACAGTCGAAGGCTTTGGCATAATCAGTAAAGCAGAAGTAGATGTTTTTCTGGAGTTATCTTGCTTTTTCTATGATCCAGTAGATGTTGGTAATTTGATCTCTGTTTCCTCTGCCTTTTCTAAATCAAGGTTGAACATCTGGAAGTTCTTGGTTTAAGTACTGTTGAAGCCTAGCTTGGAAAATTTTGAGCATTACTTTGCTAGCATGGGAAGAGAGTGCAATTGTGCAGTAGTTTGAACATTCTTTGACATTGCCTCTCTTTGGGATTGGAATGAAAATTGACCTTTTCCAGTCCTGTGGCTACTGCTGAGTTTTCCAAATTTGCTGGCATATTGAGTGCAGCACTTTCACAGCATCATCTTTTAGAATTTGAAATAGCTCGTGTGGAATTCCATCACCTCCACTAGCTTTGTTCATAGTGATGCTTCCTAAGGCCCACTTGACCTTGCACTCCAGGATGTCTGGCTCTAGATGAGTGATCACAACATTGTGGTTATCTGGGTCATTAAGATCTTTTTTGTAAGTTCTTCTGTGTATTCTTGCCACCTATTCTTAATATCTTCTGCTTCTGTTAGGTCCATACCGTTTCTGTCATTTATTGTGCCCATATTTGCATGAAATGTTCCCTTCATATCTCTAATTTTCTTGAAGAGATCTCTAATCTTTCCCATTCTATTGTTTCCTTCTATTTCTTTGCATTGTTCAGTTAGGAAGGCTTTCTTATCTCTCCTTGTTATTCTTTGGAACTCTGCATTCAGATGGCTATATCTTTCCTTTTCTCCTTTGCCTTTAGCTTCTCTTCTTTTCTCACCTCTTTGTAAGGCCTCCTCAGACAACTATTTGGCCTTTTTGCATTTCTTTTTCTTGGGGATGGTTTTGATCACCTCCTCCTGTACAGTGTTGCAAACCTCTGTTCATAGTTCTTCAGGCACTCTTTCTACCAGATCTAATCCCTTGAATCTATTTGTCACTTCTACTGTATAATCGTAAGGGTTTTGATTTAGGTCATACCTGAAAAGTCTAGTGGTTTTCCCTGTTTTCTTCAATTCAGAGTACAAAAGTGGTGAGAGGGACTGAGAACCCTTTCTGAGAGAGTTGTTGGGGGGCTGGGGACCACATGTAACGTTCCCCATCCCGCAGGGAGTGGTGGCAAAGTGAGGACCACTTCAGAGAGCCAGAAGAGACCCCCCACTTTGGGCACGCATGGGGAATGATCAGGGCTCACAACGGTGGCTGCAGATGGAGAGTGGCATCTGGAAGCAGCCACACTCTCCTTCAGCCGGACATGCCTCCTGGCCCAGATATGGGACTTGTGTTAGGACAGGCCTGGAAGGGACCCTGCAAAGGGAAGTTTCCCCAGTCAGGAATGAATGTGATGGTTAATTTTATGTGTCAACCCAACTATGTCACGGATGCCCAGACATTTGGTCAAACATTATTTGAGTGTGTCCATGACGCTGTTTCTGTGTTTCTCTTAGCATTTGAATGCTATTCTCATAGTATGCAAATGCTTTGAGAATAGCATTTGAATCATAGGTGGTTAAAGCAGATTGCTTTCCCTCATGTGGGTGGGCCTCCTCCAGTCAATTAGAGAACAAAAAGGCTAAGGGGGAACCTCTTTTGGCTGCTTTGAACTGCAACAAAATCTGCCTTCAAACTTGAATTGAAACATCAGGTCTTTGTGGGTCTTGAGCTCACTGGCTTCTGGACTGGAACTTATACCACAGGCTGTCCTTGTTCTCAGACCCTAAGACCCAGATTGGAACCACAACCTTGGCGCTCTTGGGCTCCCCCAGCTAGCCAACTGCAGATCTTAGAATCTCTCAGTCTCCGTAATCATGTGAACCAATTCCTTGTACCACATCTGTCTATCATCATCTCTCTATGTATCTGTATACCTACATATCTATCATCTCTACCATCTAGCTATCCATCTATCTGTTATCTATCATCTATCTATCCATCCATATATATCTTACTGGTTCTGCTTCTCTGGAGGTAAACACTGAAGTTGAAGGGCAGGATAGGAAAGGCTAGCCGAAGAGGCATTGCCCACAATGTGGAACCCAAGAAAGTGCCATGTGAGAAAAACTCAGCTTTTAAGTCCTGCCAGGTCCAGATAGTGAAAACCCATCTTAAGTGAGAGCCAGTCAAGTGATTACATTCCTGCCTCCTTAGTTACCCCGTGCTGCTTCTGCAGGAGCTGAGGCTGGGGCTGGGGGACAATGAAGCAGTCAAGGAAGATGGGGTCTGTGGGAGAGGCAGGAGAATCTGACTACAATTGCCTCCGGGTTGCTGTTTGTCCCATTCACTAGGGAGGAATAGAAACTGCCATGCAGCAAGGAAGCCTCAGTTCAGATCTCTGAGAATCAAAATACCCATGAAGAATAAAGGGGAAGACAGCAAGATTATGCAGAGGGAGATGCTTTGGGCCATGCTGTTGAAGAGAAAAGGAGGGGGAATTGGGTAGGAAGAATCCTAGCCCGTGTGCAATGCTGAGCGAGTCTAAGAGTGGCTCGCTAGCCTTCCACTCTTCCCCATCTAGTCCCCAGCACTGACTCAATAGACATGAGTTAGAATAAACTCTGGGAGACAGTGAGGGACAGGGAAGCCAGGCGTGCTGCAGTCCATGGAGTCATAAAGAGTTGGACATGACTTAGCAATTGAACAACATCAGTCCCCTAGCAGAGGCTGCCATCAGAAGGGTCCCCTCGCAGGCAGGAATAGGCTGGTTCTGGTTGTGCTTGGCCTTCAGTTGGGAGCAGTCCTGGGAAGTACAGCCTTTGTGCAAGTGTGGTGGTGGCTCCCCAGGGTGGGCTGGGCTGTCAGTCAACTCTGCTCCCCACAGCAGGTTCCCCTGAAGGAGAAACAAGCAGTCACTTCACGGCCACCAAAGGCCCCGGCCACCCTTTCTCACACCCTCTTTTTTTTTCTCCCCAACAGTCATACTCCCTGCAGAGTCCGCATGCCACAGAGCCCATCTGGGTAGAGAAGAACATTCTAACTCCAAGTCAGGTTTTGATTATTGAGTATGATCTGACCATTGTTAATTGTTGAATCGGGACTGCTTGCATTTGAAAGTGACTTATAGAAGTCTTTATTACCTACAAGTGACCAGAAGAACCATGTTGATTATTTAAGATTTCATCCAAGAAGGACCACTTCCCCTGAGGAGGTAAAAATGAACTGTGGGTCTCACAGTGAAAATACCTTTATGGCACTGTTTCCTGAGTCCTGCTCGTTCAATGTAGTGGTTACAGCTATAAACTGCTTAGAATAATGGCCGTGCATTAACCACTAAATAATAGAGGTTAGCTTCAGGCAACCTTGAGGTCCTTGAAAGAGGAGAGAGAGGAGACTGGAGACAGGAAAGGATGGGGGGAGGCAGAAAGGGCAGGTGGGTGTCAGTGCGCATGCCCAGCCCTCTTGCTAACAGCCGAGCTCTGGGGGGTGCCCTCCCCGCACGTGAGGTCTGCGAGAGGCTGGGGCCAGAGGGGGATTGCTCAACATCCATCTCTGGAATTAATTAGATCATGAAGCCACTGTATTTGGAGGAAGAGAAAGAGGTCCGTCTGTCCTGCTGGCTGGAGCCCAACTCTCTGGGGAGTGTCTGCAGTTTCCTGGAAGAGCGGGTGTGTCTTTTGGTTATTCAGGGAGCATATTGCCACCAAGCTGGCCCTAAAACAATATCAGTCATCTCCATTGAACCTTGCCAGCAGCCATGAAAGGCTCTGTACAAGTGAAAAATCCATTCTTGTTTCTTAAGATGCAGAAAGGATAGTTGGAGAGAAAGACATGTGAATAGAAAATTGATAATAAAGATATAATAAAGCTCAAAGAAAAAGCTCAGGTGATAATGAAGATCTAGCATCAGGGCACTGTAGGCTTAACAACCAGATGAATGCTTCTGGCCAGGATTGCTACAGGAATTCAGGACTGGGAGACCATGGAATTGGACAGATGGAGTTAGAATCACATTCCTACCTTCATCTGCTGAGTGACCTTGGACACAGGACTTAATCACTTTGAGCTTCAATTTCCTAACCTGTTGGGGGCGTATATAGGAAGATGAAAGAATAGAATGATAGGGTGCTGGTAAAAATATATCATAAGTGCTCCACATGCATTAACTTTCTTACTTTCCAGTGGCTGGAGTGGCAAGAATGGCCACAGGTTAGTGGAACTTGAGCTGAGCCTCCAGTAAGGAGGATTTGGTGGCTGTGTTGTCAAAAGTAGATTGTTGAAAAAAAGTGTTAGTCGCTTGGTCACGTTCAACCCTTTGCAACCCCATGGACCATAGCCCACTAGGCTCCTCTGTCCACGGGATTTTCCAGGCAAGAATACTGCAGTGGGTAGCCATTCCCTTCTCCAAGGGATTTTCCCAACCCAGGGATCTAACCCTGATCTCCTGCATTGCAGGCAGATTCTTTACCATCTGAGCCACTAGGTAGATTATGGTACAAAAATGCTTGGTGGAGGGTAAGTTCAAGGTGTCTTGGTTAACACTGACTGCAAGAGTTTGATTGTTACGGGAGTAGGGGACATAAAGATGATGGAAGGGTGAGTCTCAAGTTGAGAATGTGGGAGTGGAATCACTGTAATAGCTACAACCATTTAGCTTGTGTTGTGGGCTGAATTGTATGTTCCCCATCCCCAAGTTCATATGTCTAAGTCCTAACCCCTCAGTAGTTCAGACTGTGACCACACTTGGAGGTAAAGTCTTTACATAGATAATTAAGGGAACATGAACTCTTTAGAATGGGCCCTAATACAACATGACTGGTATCCTTATAGGAAGAGGAGATTTGAACACATGCAGGGGGAAGATGATATGGAGACCCAGGGAGAAGATAGCCACTGACAAGCTCAGCAGAGAGCCTGCACAGATCCTTTGCTCACAGTTCTCAGAAGAAACCAACCCTGTAGATACCTCGATCTTAGATTTCCAGCTTCCAGACCTGTGGAAAAGTAAATTTCTGTTGTGTAAGCCACCCTCTGTGATGTATCTTTTGATGGCAACCCTAAGTTAGGGTAAGCACTTTCCACGTGTTCTCTTATCATTAGGCAATGGGAGTAATATTTTCATGGTGGAGTGGTTGCAGCCTTGGGTAAGTGCTGGGAGTCAAACCCTGGATCCACCATTTATAGCTTGGACATCAAATGCAGATGATGGTAACAGTGGAGGTGGAGTTGGAAGAGAATGTAATAAATGATGGGGAGATTTACTTAGGACCTAAGTTGGATGAAGCCATACCCAGTCTAAAGTGCTCTCTCCTGGGCTTGGTCTCAGGAGGACATCTAGGAGCCCTCAAATGCTGGCAAAATCTTTATTAGTTTTACCTGGATCTTGACCCAGAGCTCCCCTATAATGTGTCACTGAAATGATTTGTTTCCAGGCGGATCCTGCCTGTGATGGCTACACCTTGATGCCCCTTGATTTAGCCTGTATTCTGTATTCTGTAGCCCTCAGCTCCCTCTCCTGGTTTCTTTAACCACCTTCCTAGTACATAACAAGTTCTTGGTCATTGTTATGGACTGAATGGTTTTGTTCCTACCAAATTCTTCTTTTGAAATCCTAACCCCTAATATGATGGTTTTAGGAAGTGGGCATTTGGGAAGTGGTTAGGTCATGAGTGTGGAGCACTTATAAAAGGGACCTTGGAGCACTCTCTTGCCCTCTTTCTGCCTTGTGAGGACACAGTGAGAAGTTGGCAATCTGGAGCCCAGAAGAGGGCTCCCAGCAGAGACTGACCATGGAGACACCTTGATCTCAGACTTCCAGCCTCCAGACTGTGAGAGATAGACACTTACTGTTTAAGCAGTCCAATCTATGGTTATTTGTCATAACAGTTCAAACTAAGTCATCAAGTGAGTATTGGGGTGAATATAGTGTTTAAAGCAGAAGGGTCTATGTTAGTGTGTGTGAAATATTTAGTCACCCAGTCATGTCCGACTTTTTGTGACCCTAAGGACTATATAGCCCACCAGGCTACTCTGTCCATGGGATTTCTCAGACAAGAATACTGGCTGCTGCTGCTGCTAAGTCACTTCAGTTGTGTCTGGCTCTGTGCGACCCCATAGGCGGCAGCCCACCAGGCTCCTCCGTCCCTGGAATTCTCCAGGCAAGAACACTGGAGTGGGTTGCCATTTCCTTCTCCAATGCATGAAAGTGAAAAGTGAAAGTGAAGTTGCTCAGTCGTGTCCGACCCTCAGTGACCCCATGGACTGCAGCCTACCAGGCTCCTCTGCCCATGGGATTTTCCAGGCAAGAGTACTGGAGTGGGTTACAATTTCCTTCTCCACAGGGTATTCTCCACCCAGGGACTGAACCCAGATCTCCTGCATTGGCAGGCAGATTCTTTACCACTGAGCCACCAGGGAAGCTGGTCAATACAGTTTCCTAATTCCAGTTGACTGAGATGGAAGCTGTGCATTAAGGATTATCTGTCAGGATTTCTGAATAACTGTGCAGAAACAATGCAAAACTCTTCATGCAACCATCTGAATGCAGAGTTCCAAAGAATAGCAAGGAGAGATAAGAAAGCCTTCCTTAGTGATTAATGCAAAGAAATAGAGGAAAACAATAGAATGGGAAAGATTAGAGATCTCTTCAAGAAAATTGGAGATACCAAGGGAACATTTCATGCAAAGATGGGCTCAATATAGGACAGAAATGGTATGGACCTAACAGAAGCAGAAGATATTAAGAAGAGGTGGCAAGAATACACAGAAGAACTGTACAAAAAAAATCTTCACGACCCAGATAATCATGATGGTGTGATCACTCATCTAGAGCCAGACATTCTGGAGTGTGAAGCCAAGTGTGCAATAGGAAGTATCACTATGAACAAAGCTGGTGGAGATAATGGAACTCCAGCTGAGCTATTTCAAATTCTGAAAGATGATGCTGTGAAAGTGCTGGACTCAATATGCCAGCAAATTTGGAAAACTCAGCAGTGGCCACAGGACTGGAAAAGGTCAGTTTTCATTCCAATCCCAAAGAAAAGCAATGCCAAAGAATGCTCAAACTATTGCACAATTGCACTCACTTCACATGCTAAGTAATGTTCAAAATTTTCTAAGCTAGGCTTCAACAGTACGTGAACCAAGAACTTCTAGATGTTCAACCTTGATTTAGAAAAGGCAGAGGAACCAGATCAAATTACCAACATCTGTTGGATCATAGAAAAAGCTAGAGAATTCCAAAAAAACTACTTCTGCTTCATTGACTATGCTGAAGCCTTTGACTGTGTGGATCACAACAAACTGTGGAAAATTCTTCAAAAGATGGGAATATCAGACTACCTTACCTGCCTCATGAGAAATTGGTATGCAGGTCAAGAAGCAACAGTTAGAAATGGACATGGAACAACAGACTTGTTCCAAATTGGGAAAGGAATATGTTAAGGCTGTATACTGTCATCTTGTTTATTTAACTTATATACAGAGTACATCATGCGAAAAGCCAGGCTGGATGAAGCACAAGCTGGAATCAGGATTGCTGGGACAAATATCAATAACCTCAGATATACAGTTGACATGACCCTTATGGCAGAAAGTGGAGACACAACCATTATGGCAGAAAGCGAAGAGGAATTAAAGATCCTCTTGGTGAAAGTGAAAGAGGAGAGTGAAAAAGCTGGCTAAAACTCAGTATTCAAAAAATTTAGATCATGGCATCTGGTCCCATGACTTTATGGCAGATAGATGGGGAAACAATGGAAACAGCGACAGATTTTATTTTCTTGGGCTCCAAAATCACTGCAGATGATTACTACAGCCATGAAATTAAAAGATGTTTGTTTCTTGGAAGAAAAACTATGACAAACATAGACAGCATATTAAAAAGCAGAGACATTACTTTGCTGACAAAGGTACATCTAGTCAAAGGTATGGTTTTTCCAGTAGTCATGTGTGGATGTGAGAGTTGAACCATAAAGAAGGCTGAGCATCGAAAAATTGATGCTTTTGAACTGTGGCATTGGAGAAGACTCCTGAGAGTCCTTTGGACTGTAAGGAAGTCCAACCAGTCAATCCTAAAGGAAATCAGTCCTGAAGCTCCAATACTTTGGCCACCTGATGCAAAGAACTGACTCATTTGTAAAGACCCTGATGCTGGGAAAGATTGAAGGCAGGAGGAGAAGGGGATGACAGAGGATAAGATGGTTGGATGGAATCACAGACTCAATGGACATGAGTTTAAGCAAGTTCTGGGCATTGGTCAGGGACAGGGAAGCCTGGCGTGCTGCAATCCATGGGGTCACAAAGAGTCAGACACGACTGAGCGACTGAACTGAACTGAACTGTGTGCAGCAAAGCCTCCTGCCTTCCTCACTACCCTAACCTGGAACTTTCCTGCACTGTTTTATGAGCAAGAAATAATCCTCATTATGTTGAGTAACTAAATGTTTGCGTCTGTTTGTTACTGCAGCCCAACCTCCTCTAACAAATACATTCTCCACTCATGTCCCCATCAAGCTAAAAGCTTGCGGTGAGAAAGGGTCACAGTCAGCTCTCCCTCCCTGCTTTGTACCTCCTTTCCTACCCTCAGCTCTGCTGACCCTCTGCGGTTTCTGACCCCTCTGGGGTGGGCAGGAGAGGAGGAGAGAGGTCAGAAGCTGGAGAGATCTTACTTGACTGAGACTGTTGTAAACTCGTTGCTTTGGTCCCCATTGCTTTGGTACATGTTCCAAGTTGACTCTCTCTCATGGGTTGCTTTTATGGGGTGTGCTAAAGAGCTCTGTTTCCCCCTCCAAATCTAATCTCTCACCCGCTTCAACCTGCTTTTGTCCCAGATGGTTGACCGGCATAGACAGTATCAGAGGGCTTCTTCACCTTTTGTCATCTGCTTGAGTTTGGCCAATGGGGAGCACTGGGAGGAGACTAGGGAGAGGCAGGCGAGAGAGGTGGGGGCCTTTGCTCTTCTGATCCTCTTCCTGTTAGGCTGCACTGTCTTCCTGCGTCCCTCTGCTAAAGGTCACAGCTCCTGCCGGGAAGTTCTTTCCATACATGGCTCTCTGCATCTGGGCTCTAGTGAAGCCCTTGCCTCTGTAGGATGGTAAGGGTACCAACTGTTATTAGCTCCAGAGCAGCACTACACTGTTTCCCAAGGTCTCCTTCTACCCTGCCCACACCTTCTTGCTTTGGTTGTTCAGTTGCTCAGTAGTGTCTGCACTCTTTGCGACTCCATGGACTATAGAGCACACCACATTCCCCTGTCCTTCACTGTCTCCTGGAGCTTGCTCAAACTCACGTCTATTGAGTCAGTGATGCCATCCACCCATCCCATCCTCCGAGGCCCCCTTCTCCTCCTGGCCTCAATCTTTCCCATTATCAAGGTCTTTTCTAATTAGTTGGCTCTTCATACACATGCTATTCAACTCTCCTAAAATTATCTAATTTGAGTGACACCTATTCTGCTACTGTGGGATCTTCGGAGATGCCCCAACCAGAGCATCTAGCAGGTGCACTTCCAGTGATGTGGCCAGGGTGTCTACTATGCTGCTAGCTTAGAATTCGACACTCAGCTCCTGAGTGTTCCGTGGTATGTCCTCTCCATTGGAGGTCACGTTACCCCTCCAAGTGCTCTACTGCAAGAGGAAACCGAAGCTCAGAGATGCCTTGTGACTTGCCTAGGGCCCAAAAGCTAGTGAGTGGTGGAGCCCAGAATCAACTGCAGCTTCAGTTACCATTACAGCTAGTGCTCTGCCCTCTGCTGTGACTCCACATGCATTACCAACCAGGTTCCCGAAGCCTCTTCAAGCTCATACTCCCACCAGGTAGAAAGTGAAGTCATCCTTGTTTTCAGGGTGACCAGAATTCTGCATGGGTTAGATTGAGTGGCTGGAGCTGGTCTTGGGAGAGCTTCTTTTTCTGAAATGAAGACAAATGCATGATTGATAAGATGATTCCATCAGGAAATTGTGGGAAGGACCTACAGCAAGTAATTTAGGCCAGATTCTGCTGTGCTTCTACTGAACAAGACAGTCAGTGATTCAGTGAAAATCAGACTGCGAGCAATGGGTGCCCTCAGCAGGTAGATGTGGACCAAGTGGTGGTGCTTGTCAACACTTCACTTTGAGCGGGGACGTCTCTGATTCCATAACCAATTCTCTCCCCAGCCCCCGCACTGCTCCCAGGCCTGAAAACGTCTTACACCTTCCTGGGCATCTTTTGGCAAATACAGTATTCACATCGTAGCACTTTAGTCTACCTTTGTATATTGGAAGAGGGTGGGGACGGGTCCGTGGCTCTCTTGCCTACACTCCCTAGAGGGCAGGTCTCCTGCAAGCCCCCAGCCCGGGTTTCCCTCCAATGTGGCAGTGATGCAATAACAGGCATCAGGAGTTCCTCCCTCAGGATGCTTTTCTTGACCCCATCCATGGGCTGAGACCTCTCCTAAGTGCTTTCACAATGCCCTGTTCTTAAGACCTGTTAGTTCAATAAGTGTTTATTCAGCACCAACTATGTCCCTAGCCCGGGGCTTCCCAAGTGGCACTAGTGATCAAGAACCTGCCTGCAAACGCAGGAGACATAAAAGATGCGGATTCGATCCCTGGTTCAGGAAGATCCCCTAGCAGAGGGCATGGCAGCCCACTCCAGTATTCTTGCCTGGAGAATTCCACAGACAGAGGAGCATGACAGGCTACAGTCCATGGGGGTCGCAGAATCTGAAGCGACTTAACACATTTGCCTAGGCTTGTTCTGGGAACTTGCTCTAAAGTCTTAACATAGTGCTTGTATCACTGTTTTCTAATTATCTACTTCAAAAGACTCCAGGAAAATCACTGACTTTAAATAGGAAATATCCACCTTTTTATTATTTTAATCAAGAATATTGAAAACTTTCACTCCACTTTATGTAATCTTGCTGCATCTTAGGAGTATATTCAATAGAAATAGAAATGAAGAGACTTATGGACAAAGTTGGTTATTACACTGTTATTTATGGAACAAAACCATCAGGAAACAATAAAATATAAAATATAGGAAACATAGGTTACATACATTAATGCACATCATACAGTCAAATACTACTAAATTTTAACATTGTGGAAATACTCATATTTTTATCTTGGCTAGAATTCTGCATGAATTCTGAGAGGCTATGTCTTATTATCATTTATAAATATTTTATTTAAAAATTATTATTAAAAAATCTTTGCAGACTAGTGCATGGCACATTGCCAGCAAATAGATACTCAATATGAATTTAGTGAATGAACTGATATAGCATTTGGGTTGACTATTGGAAAAGTTGAGGTTTAGGGTTTTCCTGACAGTCTATTTTTTTTTTTTTTTTTTGTCAGGAGAGGAAACCAAGTCAATCAAGTGCTATTCAATGTGGCATCAAGGTCGTGGGCAGAGTCCGTGTTAGAATGTAGACTCCTGAAGGATCACCTCCCTCTCCTTCACTCTCCTGCTTGTTTCTATGTCATCTTGTCCTGGTGTGGCCAGTACAACCACATGAGTTAGCTGTGAAGAGAGAGTTTTTGATTCTGAATTCTGTTTAGAGGCCCCAGGAAACTAAGAAAACTGATAAAAACTGATTTTTTAAATCAGAAACTGATAAAACCTGTGCAGATATCACCATGATCTCTGAATGTCCCAAAGGAGGACACTGAGATCTAGACGACTGTGGCGCCCCAAGGCCACACAGGTGGAGAGCTGGGGTGAGAAATTGTCAATTACCTTTCAGCCACACAACGCCGTTGAGCCAGGGTTGTGGTTTGGTGAGGGGCCTGCCGTGCAAGGGTTTATGGGCTCACCATCTCCTTGTTGGTCGAAGAAAGACTGATGTCCACCTGATGACTGGTGAGCAATATGGCCAGGGGGACAGGAGTTTGGGGAAGTATTGTGTGCCCTCCTTCCCCCAGCCCTCCCAGCTCCTGGTCCCGCTGTGTGCTGTGCCCTGACAGGGACTCCATGAATAGGTACAGGCATAAATTGGTATTTTGCCTCAGGAGTCTTAGAATAATGCAAAACAATGTAAGCAGCAGTTTGTATAACACTTCACAGTTCTCTAAGTGCTTTCACATACATTATCTCATTGCAGGTACCTGCTCTCATTTGAAATTGTTGCAGGTGTAAGCATATAATTAAAATATCAATTAAGCCAGGGTCTGAAATAAATCAGTCTGTGCTCGAACAGAAATCTAAAAATTAAAAAATGATACTTGTCCGTCTAGGAGTAATCCCCAGATCTGATCCACAGCACACCTCCCCTCCCTAACAAGTGTGTTCCAGCTTCATAGTGCCCATTGACCTGCACATCTATTCTTTAAAAAAATTTATTTTTTAAAAATTTTTTAAATGGTCACAGGATGCCAACATTATTTATTTATCTATCTATTTATTATTATTTTATTTGGCTGCATGGCACAGCATGTGGGATCTTAGTTCCCCAACCAGGGATTGAACCTATGCCTCCTGCACTGGAAGCGCAGAGTCTTAACCACTGAACAGCCAGAGAAGTCCTGCCATCTGTTTTTTTTTTTTTAATTAATTAATTTTAATTGGAGGCTAATTACTTTACAATAATGTAGTAGTTTTTGCCATACATTGACATGAATCAGCCATGGGTGTACATGTGTTCCCCATCCTGAACCCCCCCTCCCACCTCCTGCCCCATCCCATCCCTCAGGGTTATCCCAGTGCACCACCCCAGAGTGCCCTGTCTCATGCATTGAACCTAGGCTGGTGATCTAGTTCACATATGGTAATATATATGTTTCAATGCTATTCTCTCAAAGCATCCCACCCTTGCCTTCTCCCACAGAGTCCAAAAGTCTGTTCTTTATCTCTGTGTCTCTTTTGCTGTCTCGCATACAGGGTTATCGTTACCATCTTTCTAAATTCCATATATATGTGTTAGTATACTGTTTTGGTGTTTTTCTTTCTGGCTTACTTCACTCTGTATAATAGGCTCCAGTTTCATCCACCTCATTAGAACTGATTCAAATGTATTCTTTTTAATGGCTGAGTAATACTCCATTGTGTATATGTACCACAGCCTTCTTATCCATTCATCTATTGAGGACATCTAGGTTGCTTCCATGTCCTAGCTATTGTAAACAGCGCTGCGATGAACATTGTGGTACATGTGTCTCTTTTGATTCTGGTTTCCTTGGTGTGTATGCCCAGCAGTGGGATTGTTGGGTCATATTGCAGTTCTATTTCCAGTTTTTTAAGGAATCTCCACACTATTCTCCATAGTGGCTGTACTAGTTTGCATTCCCACCAACAGTGTAAGAGGGTTCCCTTTTCTCTGCACCCTCTCCAGCATTTATTATTTGTAGACATTTTGATTGCAGCCATTCTGACTAGCATGAGATGGTACCTCATTGTGGTTTTGATTTGCATTTCTCTGATAATGAGTGATGTTGAGCATCTTTTCATGTGTTTGTTAGCCATCTGTATGTCTTCTTTGGAGAAATATCTGTTTAGTTCTTTGGCCTATTTTTTGATTGGGTCGTTTATTTTTCTGGGATTGAGCTGCAGGAGCTGCTTGTATTTTTTTGAGATTAATTCTTTGTCAGTTGCTTTGTTTGCTGTTGTTTTCTCCCATTCTGAAGGCTGTCTTTCCACCTTGCTTATAGTTTCCTTTCATTGTGCAAAAGCTTTTAAGTTTAATTAGGTCCTATTTGTTTATTTTTGCTTCTATTCCCATTACTCTGGGAGGTGGATCATAGAGGATCCTGCTGTGATTTATGTTGGAGAGTGTTTTGCCTATGTTTTCCTCTAGGAGTTTTATAGTTTCTGATCTTACATTTAGATCTTTAATCCATTTTGAATTTATTTTTGTGTATGGTGTTAGAAAGTGTTCTAGTTTCATTCTTTTACAAGTGGTTGACCAGATTTCCCAGCACCACTTGTTAAAGAGATTGTCTTTTCTCCATTGTATATTCTTGCCTCTGTCAAAGATAAGGTGTCCATAGGTGCGTGGATTTATCTCTGGGCTTTCTATTTTGTTCCATTGATCTATATTTCTGTCTTTGTGCCAGTACCATACTGTCTTGATAACTGTAGCTTTGTAGTAGAGCCTGAAGTCCGGCAGGTTGATTCCTCCAGTTCCATTCTTCTTTCTCAAGATTGCTTTGGCTATTCAAGGTTTTTTGTATTTCCATGCAAATTGTGAAATTATTTGTTCTAGTTCTCTGAAAAATACTGTTGGTAACTTGATAGGGATTGCATTGAATCTATAGATTGCATTGGGTAGATTTTTCTCTTTTTGTGCCCTCTGTCAGGAATTCTCTCTCTCGCTTTATCTATTCCCCTTAACCTTCAAAGTCTCAGTTTTCTATCTCTGATTTTATTATAGTTTTCTTAGCACTTTCTTTTGTCTGCTCCACTCCTGCAGAATTAGTTGCTCCCTACACCGAGTGCTCCCACAGACTGTGGTTTAGCACTTCTTACATTATACTCTGGGGCTTCCCAGGTGGCACTAGTGGTAAAGAACCTGTGTGCCAATGCAGGAGATGCAGGTTCGATCCCTGGGTGGGGAAGAGTCCCTGGAGGAGAGAATGGCAACCCACTCCAGTATTCTTGCCTGGAGAATCCCATGGACTGAGGAGCCTGGCGGGCTATGGTCCATGGAGTCACAAAGAGTCTGACATGACTGAAGTGACTTAGCACTTCTTACATTGTATTCTGCTAAATAACTTCCATTCAGTCTCCTTCATCAGACTGAGCATCTTGACAGCAGAGCTGTTTTATCATCTCCAGCACCTGCTGCCCTATAGGTGTTGGGTGCATGTCTGTTACATGAATGAAGACTTGAGCCTGAGGCATTTGGTGGCCAGATGGGGAGTCCCCGGTGGATTGGCATTTAGTAACCCTGCTGTCTCCCAGGTGCCCCAGCTCAATGCCAAACAGAGTGGGCTCCCTGGGGCAGAGGCCAGCGCCGAGGACCAAGTCACTTTCTGTGCAGCCCTGTTTCCACAGGAAGCTTGCTTGCCAGGCAAAGAATAAATCTCAGGTTTTACAACTTGTTTGCTTTACTTTGCAAACAGGCTTCTCATTGTAACAAAACAAAATGATAGAGAAGCCCACAAAAATCCATTTTCTTTTGCAAACATTAAAATACCTAGGAAGGATTATGGAAGATTTGGCTACTCTGAATGCATCTGGCAATGTGTTCTATGTTGCTTTTTCCAAAAAAATTGCCTCTGTAGACAGCAGATAAGGGGTGTGTGTGTGTGTGTGTGTGAGCCTGCATGCACACAAACACCGAAGACAGGGCGGACGGAGGTTCAAGTCCAGCTTGACTGTTCACATCTGAATGATCCACAGCATCTATAAGATGGGGAAGACGAGGCCTGCATTGCATTCTGAAGTCATTTGTGAGGATTGCAACAAAGCCAAAGAGCCAGCACGGTTCCTGACACTCAGAAACTCTCTCCCCACGGGCAATGGAAGCACAAAGAAAAGCACAGTTCTGGAATGTTTTCTCTCCTTGGGGACCTTGTTCACACACATTGTCCTATTTCTGTGTCATTGACAGTACTTCCCAGGGCACCTATCTTTCCCCAGGCACATCTCTCCCTGACTGGGCTGGAGCCCCCTGCAGGGCAGGCCCAGCTCAAACTCTTCCTTCTATATTGCAGAGGAGGTGCTCACTGGGTCCACAGCCCCATTGGAAAGACCCCTGGGAGAGTGAGCATCTTCTCTGTTCTGCGTCTAAGTCTCAGGATGCTGACTACTGACGCCAGAAGATGACAGCAGAAGCTGCTCCTCAACCTTTCCTCCTGGTCGTAGGTGTGAGGATGGGTAGCACATTGGGTGGACTAGAACAGAGGCTTGGCAGCCCCATCCCCACTTCTAGAGGGCTACACTTTCCCGATAGGGCGATTCCTAGTTTGAAAGGATAAGGCAGTGGATCAAGGCACTCAGTTGTTCTTGGTAACACCACGACTCTTCAATTTTAAGATTCCATTGATTAGACGGACTGCAGAAAACAGCTTTTCCGGGAACATTTGAGTGTCGATTACCAATTAAATGTATATATCTCAACCTCAGACACACTTAAAAAAAAATGCACAAATGAGCTCCGAATTGTCTCAATTTTGGCCACAGAGATGAGCTGCTGAGAGAGAAGTTTGCGAGGCATGAAGCAATAACCACCAACACAATTAGATGATAACCTTGAGAATCACCCTGGTGGTTGCCATGATGCTGGCACTGCAGATGCTCCCAGGCCTGGGATGGAGAGTGTCAAGGACTCTTGGCTGGATCCGCTGGGCTCTGTGTGTGGTTCAGGCTTTCTGGATCCCAGCCTGTTGGAGACCAGGCACATGCCTCGGTGTCTGTCCCAACATCAAGTATGACCAACCTTCAGCTGGCATCTGGCAGCCCAGTCCCTACTGCTGGGCAGCCTCATTATTCTTGGCGTGTCTTTGCTCTCAAAGTTAGGGAGTGTGGGACAGCCTCTTCCAGAGCTTTGCCCTTTCCTTAGTCTATAGGACTGTGCTTACGCCTTGATTTCCTTTCCTAAGTTCATGAAATCTACCAGGATTTTGTCAGGAAAACAGAATCCACACTAGGTATATCAAACAGAGAGGATTTAACACAGGATTTGGAATGTGCAGGTGTCGGAAGTCTGGGGCTGCATAAGGGTGATCATGAAGCACCCAAGAATTTATTTTTTTAATTGAGTTTTTCTAAATATTTATTTTTGTCTTTCTACCTGGCTGTGCTGGGTCTTAGTGGCAGGATCTTTCGTTGTGGCATGTGAGATCTAATTCCCTGACCAGTTTTCAAACCTGGGCCCCCTGTGTTGGGAGTACGACGTCTTAGCCACTGGACCAGCAGGGAAGTCCCACCCCAGAGCTTATTACCTGCTGGAAGAAGCTACCACACCTGGGGCTTGGGAACAAAAGGGAGGAGGAGGGGTGTTACCAGGATCTGGGAGTACAGAAGAGGGGTCACAGCCTCAGGAGCCCCAACTATGGAAGAGGGGCTATTTCAGCTGGAGTTGGGATGATGGAAATAACACAGTGGCATCACCAGGGGAAGGAGAAAAGAGAGAAGGCTGAGAGAGGTGGAGGAAGAACAGTGGGCTCTGCCTTTCTCTTGCCTTCTGTTTCCCCCAGCATCTTTTCACTGAGAAGGCTTCTGAGGAAGTCAGCTGGCAAAGGAGCATAGGCCTTACAGAGCGGTATACAGAGGGTGGCCTTGGGGCTGAGAGACCATAGATAAATAATAAGTACAGTCAGGCAGCTAACAAGTATTTATTGAGTACCTTCTACAAGCCAGACACTGCTGTAGTGCTGGGGAATCAGGAGTGAACAAAACAGAAAGTCCTCGCCCCCTAAGAACCCATATTTTAGTTGGGAGAAATAGACAGCAAACATATCAAGAAAATAACAGTATCACAGATGGTGGTAAGAGTTACAGAGAAAAATAAAACAGGGAACCGGGTAGGGAGTGGTGAGAGTGGGTGGGTGGGCAGGAAATGTTTCACTGAGAAGTGGTGTTTCACTGAAAGAGTGAGGGATTGAGCCCTGACGCTATCTGGAGGAAGAAGATTATAGGCAGACACGCAGAGAAGGTGCAAAGCCGCTGGGGCCAGAGCAGAGTGTACAAGGGGAGAGGCGCGGTGGGCCCCCGATATTTGCATCCAGGAGTTCAACCAACTGCGGATTTAGAACCCACAGATACGGAAGGCAGACTGTACTGCCATTTGGCAGGATAGGAGCCTGAAGCATCCTTGGATTTTGGTATCTGCAGGGGATCCTGAAACCAACCCCCTGTGGATACTGAGGGACAGTGGTGATAGGAAATGAAGCCCCGGAGATAGCCTGACAAAGGCAGTTTGGGTTCCAAAGAAAAAACAGACCCCTTGGAACAAGCAGGACATCTAAAAACCTTTACACAAGTTTCTATTAGGCCCTGGCCCCCTCTGGACTGCAGATCTGGGTTATTTGCACTGGTTTCCCCTCTCACCCCTTGTAGGCTGGGAAGAGAGATAAAGAGGTGACTCTCAAGGACACACTCTGCAGGGCCTGGGAGGACACTGTAATGGCTTTATGCTAAATGAGATGGAAAGCCGTGCTCACCTTCTGCCCTGTTGACACCCACTTTCTCCTCCCCCACTCCGTATCGGGAGCTGAGGTCCACTTTGAGTCCTAGTTCAATTACTGGAATTCTCCTTCCTCTGATCTCGACATTCACACATCTTCTACTAGACTGTCAGAATGTCAGAAAACAGGACCCTGTCTGTGTTATGTATCACTGTTTGCATAACTGGAGCTTGGCATCCAGTAGGGGCTTAGTAGGAGAAGGCAATGTCACCCCACTCCAATATTTTTGCCTGGAAAATCCCATGGACGGAGGAGCCTGGTAGGCTGCAGTCCATGGGGTCACTAGGAGTCGGACACGATTGAGCAACTTCCCTTTCACTTTTCACTTTCATGCATTGGAGAAGGAAATGGCAACCCACTCCAGTGTTCTTGCCTGGAGAATCCCAGGGACAGGGGAGCCTGGTGGGCTGCTGTCTATGGAGTTGCACAGAGTCGGACACGACTGAAGTGACTTAGCAGCAGGGGCTTAGTAATCACCTACTGGATGAATGAACACTTAAGCAGATCTTCATAGATCTCCTTTGTCACCAGCACTGTGATGGGTCAACTCAGATGACTCAGTCAAAGCCAGTGTGACAAGGCCAATTGTCATCAGTACAATGGTTAGTTGGAGCAGGCTAAATAATAGCGCAGTTGTTTGATTATATTTTAAAACTGGTTACATGAAACTTGTGTGGTTATAGTCTCAGGATCCATGAAAACTTTGGGGCCAAGGAGTTACATACTACTCAAGTATGTCCACCCCACTGCTTTCTTATAATGATGGAGGTCTTTTTTCCCCTCCCTTTTATTAGTGATGAAGGTTTTGTTGGAGATAATTGTATTTTTAGCAGCACAGTTAATGAACTAGCTAAGCATCAATAGACAGAATCATAAAACCATTAAACACCAAGAGCAATAATGGGAAACTGTGTCTGGTGGTAATGAAATTAAGTGTCTTTATGAGGTCACTTTATTCCTTTTCTCCTAGGCTCTCTTGCCCTCCTGAGTACATGGTGACTGCTGCTCCTAATTGCTGTTTCACTAAAATGCACAATGCCATCCATTTTGTGTTTTAATTCAATGTATTTCTAGGGCCTTCAGGATCATTAAACCCTTCACCAAGAGATAACAATGGAAGTGCTGATTATGAAAGCTTCTGGAAATGGCCCAGGAGTGTAGGAGAATGCGGAGCACAGACAAGGTTGAGAAGGGAGAAAAAAGGACCTGCTGGCCTTGGTACTGGATCCAAACTAATGAGAACTGGTGCTCAAGTTTGAGCCCATGGGAGTGTCTGGTACAACCTCTGAAGGTAGGATGGGGCCACTCCTAGAGGGATGCAACGTCCACAGTTATCAGTTCAGCTCAGTTGCTCAGTCGTGTCTGACTCTTTGCGACCCCATGAACTGCAGCACGCCAGGCCTCCCTGTCCATCACCAACTCCCGGAGTTCACTCAAACTCACGTCCATCAAGTCAGTGATGCCATCGAGCCATCTCATCCTCTGTCGTCCCCTTCTTCTCTTGCCCCCAATCCCTCCCAGCATCAGAGTCTTTTCCAATGAGTCAACTCTTCGCATGAGGTGGCCAAAGTTCTGGAGTTCAGCTTTAGCATCATTCCTTCCAAAGAACACCCAGGACTGATCTCCTTTAGAATGGACTGGTTGGATCTCCTTGCAGTCCAAGGGACTCTCAAGAGTCTTCTCCAACACCACACTTCAAAAGCATCAATTCTTCGGTGCTCAGCTTTCTTCACAGTTCAATTTCACATCCATACATGACCACTGGAAAAACCATAGCCTTGACTAGATGAACCTTTGTTGGCAAAGTAATGTCTCGGCTTTTGAATATGCTATCTAGGTTGGTCATAACTTTCCTTCCAAGGAGTAAGCTTCTTTTAACTTCATGGCTGCAATCAACATCTGCAGTGATTTTGGAGCCCAGAAAAATAAAGTCTGACACTGTGTCCACTGTTTCCCCATCTATTTGCCATGAAGTGATGGGACCAGATGCCATGATCTTCATTTTCTGAATGTTGAGCTTTAAGCCAACTTTTTCACTCTCCTCTTTCACTTTCATCAAGAGGCTCTTTAGTTCCTCTTCACTTTCTGCCATAAGGGTGGTGTCATCTGCATATCTGAGTTTATTGATATTTCTCCCGGAAATCTTGATTCCAGCTTGTGCTTCTTCCAGCCCAGAGTTTCTCATGATGTACTCTGCATGTAAGTTAAATAAACAGGGTGACAATATACAGCCTCGACGTACTCCTTTTCCTATTTGGAACCAGTCTGTTGTTCCATGTCCAGTTCCAACTGTTGCTTCCTGACCTGCATACAAATTTCTCAAGAGGCAGGTCAGGTGGTCTGGTATTCCCATCTCTTTCAGAATTTTCCACAGTTTATTGTGATCCACACAGTCAAAAGCTTTGGCATAGTCAATACAGCAGAAATAGATGTTTTTCTGGAACTCTCTTGCTTTTTTGATGATCCAGCGGATGTTGGCAATTTGATCTCTGGTTCCTCTGCCTTTTCTAAAACCAGCTTGAACATCTGGAAGTTTACGGTTCATGTATTGCTGAAGCCTGGCTTGGAGAATTTTGAGCATGACTTTACTAGTGTGTGAGATGAGTGCAATTGTGCAGTAGTTTGAGCATTCTTTGGCATTGCCTTTCTTTGGGATTGGAATGAAAACAGACCTTTTCCAGTCCTGTGGCCACTGCTGAGTTTTCCAAATTTTCTGGCATAATGAGTGCAGCACTTTCACAGCATCATCTTTCAGGATTTGAAATAGCTCCACTGGAATTCCATCACCTCCACTAGCTTTGTTCGTAGTGATGCTTTCTAAGGCCCACTTGACTTCACATTCCAGGATGTCTGGCTCTAGGTGAGTGATCACACCATTGTGATTATCTTGGTCATGAAGATCTTTTTTGTACAGTTCTTCTGTGTATTCTTGCCACCTCTTCTTAATATCTTCTGCTTCTGTTAGGTCCATACCATTTCTGTCCTTTATCGAGCCCATCTTTGCATGAAATGTTCCTTTGGTATCTCTGATTTTCTTGAAGAGATCTCTAATCTTTCCCATTCTGTTGTTTTCCTCTATTTCTTTGCATTGATCGCTGAGGAAGGCTTTCTTATCTCCTGCTATTCTTTGGAACTCTGCATTCAGATGTTTATATCTTTCCTTTTCTCCTTTGCTTTTCACTTCTCTTCTTTTCACAGCTATTTGTAAGGCCTCCCCAGACAGCCATTTTGCTTTTTTTGCATTTCTTTTCCATGGGGATGGTCTTGATCCGTGTCTCCTGTACAATGTCACGAACCTCAGTCCATAGTTCATCAGGCACTCTATCTATCAGATCTAGGCCCTTAAATCTATTTCTCACTTCCACTGTATAATCATAAGGGATTTGATTTAATCAAACTTGAATGGTCTAGTGGTTTTCCCTACTTTCTTCAATTTCAGTCTGAATTTGGCAATAAGGATCTGAGCCACAGTCAGCTCCCGGTCTTGTTTTTGTTGACTGTATAGAGCTTCTCCATCTTTGGCTGCAAAGAATATAATCAATCTGATTTCGGTGTTGACCATCTGGTGATGTCCATATGTACAGTCTTCTCTTGTGTTGTTGGAAGAGGGTGTTTGCTATGACCAGTGTGTTCTCTTGGCAAAACTCTATTAGCCTTTGCCCTGCTTCATTCCATATTCCAAGGCCAAATTTGCCTGTTATTCCAGGTGTTTCTTGACTTCCTACTTTTGTATTCTAGTCCCCTATAATGAAAAGGACATCTTTTTTGGGTGTTAGTTCTAAAAGGTCTTGTAGGTCTTCATAGAACCGTTCAACTTCAGCTTCTTCAGCGTTACTGGTTGGGGCATAGACTTGGATTACTGTGATATTGAATGGTTTGCGTTGGAAACGAACAGAGATAATTCTGTCGTTTTTGAGATTGCATCCAAGTACTGCATTTTGGACTCTTTTGTTGACCATGATAGCTACTCCATTTCTTCTAAGGGATTCCTGCCCACAGTAGTAGATATAATGGTCATCTGAGTTAAATTCACCCATTCTAGTCCATTTTAGTTCGCTGATTCCTAGAATGTCGATGTTCACTCTTGCCGTCTCCTGTTTGACCACTTCCAATTTGCCTTGATTCATGGACCTAACATTCCAGGTTCCTATGCAATATTGCTCTTTACAACATCGGACCTTGCTTCTATCACCAGTCACATCCACAACTGGGTATTGTTTATGCTTTGGCTCCATCCCTTCATTCTTTCTGGAGTTATTTCTCCACTGATCTCCTGTAGCATACTGGGCACCTACTGACCTAGGGAGTTCCTCTTTCAGTATCCTATCATTTTGCCTTTTGATATGGTTCATGGGGTTCTCAAGACAAGAATACTGAAGTGGTTTGCCATTCCCTTCTCCAGTGGACCACATTCTGTCAGACCTCTCCACCATGACCCGCCCATCTTGGGTGGCCCCATGGACATGGCTTAGTTTCATTGAGTTAGATAAGGCTGTGGTCTTAGTGTGATTAGATTGACTAGTTTTCTGTGAGTATGGTTTCAGTGTGTCTGTCCTCTGATGCTCTCTTGCAACACCTACCGTCTTATTTGGGTTTCTCTTACCTTGGACGTGGGTTATCTCTTCACGGCTGCTCCAGCAAAGCACAGCCGTTGCTTCTTACCTTGGACGAGGGGTATCTCCTCACTGCTGCCCCTCCTGACCTTGAACGTGGAGTAGCTCCTCTCGGCCCTCCTGCACCCTCACAGCCACTGCTCCTTAGATGTCCACAGTATTTGTACCTGAACCATACCTTTTAGTTTGGGAATACATTCATATACATAATTTCCATTGAGAATTGTGACAAGGCCACATGATGAAATTTTATTCTCAGTTTTCTGATGAGAAAACTGAGGCTCAGGGTAATTAAGTGATGTTGACTCCCACTATTCATCAGAAGCCAAAGGTGTATCCTTCCTTTCACTCCAAGATGTTCACTCCAAGATGTTTCATTGGCTATGAGCAAAACCACTTGCCAATGATTTAAAACTTGCCCTACAAAGGTTAATAATTCAAGAAATATTTGTTGTGTATCTAGTACTTATTGAGTATCTGCTATATTCTTGGGCTCCAAAATCACTGCAGATGGTGACTGCAGCAGTGAAGTTAAAAGATGCTTTACTCCTTGGAAAGAAAGCTGTGACAAACCTAGACAGCATGTTAAGAAGCAGAGATACTATTTTGCTGACGAAGGTTTGTATAATCAAAGCTATGGTTTTTCCAGTGGTCATGTATGGATGTGAGAGTTGTACTATAAAGAAAGCTGAGCACTGAAGAATTGATGCTTTTGAACTGTGGTGTTGGAGAAGACTCTTGAGAGTCCCTTGGACTGCAAGGAGATCCAACCAGTCCATCCTAAAGGAAACCAGTCCTGAATATTCATTGGAAGGACTGATGCTGAAGCTGAAAGTCCAATACTTTGGCCATCTGATGTGAAGAACTGACTCATTTGAAAAGTCTATGATGCTGGGAAGGATTGAAGGCGGGAGGAGAAGGGGACGACAGAGGATGAGATGATTGGATGGCATCACTGACTCTATGGACATGAGTTTGAGTAAACTCCTGGAGTTGGTGATGGACAGGGAGGCCTGGCGTGTTGTGATCTATGGAGTTGCAAAGAGTTGGACACGACTGAGCCACTGAACTGAACTGAACTGTGGTGTTGGAGAAGACTCTTGAGAGTCCCTTGGACTGCAAGGAGATGAAACCAGTCAGTCCTAAAGGAAATCAACCCTGAATATTCATTGGAAGGGCTGATGCTGAAGCTTAAGCTCTAATATTTGGCCACCTGATGCAAAGAGTCGATTCATTAGAAAAGACCCTGATGCTGGGAAAGATTGAGGGCAGGAGGAGAAGAGGGTGACAGAGGACGAGATGGTTGGACAGCATCATCAACTCAATGGACATGAGCTTGAACAAACTCTGGGAGACAGTGAAGGACAGGGAAGCCTGGCATGCTGCAGTCCATGGGGTCTCAAGGAGTTGGACTTGACTTAGTGACTGAACAACAACAATATGCTGGAAACATGATGATGAGCAAAATAGACAGCTTCCCCATTGTCATAGAACCTGGATGTACCTGGCAGGACAAGCACGACCAACAGCATGCAGTGAATTCAGGTGATAAAAGAGAGAACGCATTGGTGACTGGAGCCCCTAGTCTAATCGATGAGATAGGAAATCTTCCTGGAGTGAGTGAGGTTTAAGCTGAGGCCTGAAATGTGGAAGTTAAATGGATGAAGGAGGGAGAAGAATACACAAAGGTGGGCTGAGGTGTCCGAGGCAGCGGTGGTTCAGCAACTTTTGTCTATTTAGGAGGTAGCATCAGTTGGTGAGACTAAGGAATGATTTCGTGTGGGGGCTGGAGGGGAAAGTGGAATTAGGAGTGCCTTTCCTGTCTTGGCCGCCTGGTGGGGCGATGACAGTTCCATTTACTGAGACTGTAGGAGGAGCCCAAGGGTAGAGGTGGGCCGGGATAAGATGGTAATTACCGGGTAGGTCCCATTTTTATAAAAACGAGCCCTAAAAGGCTGCAGCTGGCTAGGTCCAGTGGTATCCCAGGGCTAAGAAGTGAGATAAAGCCCTGATACAGACATGCTGTTAATTTCTCCGTGGAGGTCACCCTAAAGCCGCGGTACCCTTTGTTTCCATTCTGCTGAGGAACTGAAAGGCAGAATGAAGCCTCAGAATGACCACCACCAGCCAGAAGGATTAGGCGAAACATGATGAAATTTAAGAGGGACAAATGTAAATGACACACCTCAGGTTTACAAAATCAGTTTCATGTCAAGGATGAAATCCCTGATCTGACAGCAGCTCATATCCACAGAACCTAAGAGAGTCAGCTGGCTGTGAATCTCACATAAACCAGCAGCGTCATTTGGCTGCCCCTTCTCCCACCTCTAAAGCCTCCTTGACTTTAGCGTCACTGAGGAGCCCAGAAAGGTGGTTATCTGAGAGGAACAGAGACAGACCTGTGAGAGAGATGCAGCAGCCAAGAAGGAGAGATGTCAGTTCAGAGACATGTCTGTTGGTGCCCAGGATTCTAGGGGTCGCTTGGAGTGTGGTCAATGTGCGTCTCCAATAAAATACCTGGAAAAATCAGGGACAAGGGCATAATTCTCAGTGGACCAGGGGCCTCAGAGAGAGGGATTTGTTTGGGTTGGGAGTATAGGAAAGTGTGGACCAAGGAGTGTTAAAAGGAGGAGGAGCCTACCACATCTGCTCAGTGTATTGTTTGTTTCCATCCTGCGTTTGAGGTTAATTAGGTGCCTAGCTGCTCTTATGTGCCCTGCTGTGGGAAATACTGTAAAACACCAACTATAGAAAAACCAGTAGTTCAGACTGTTCTAGTTCAGGCAGCAGGAGCTATTCAGAGGACAGTGAGGTCTGGGAGGACAGAGATCAAAGAGGTCACGGGATAACTGGAGGCCAGGGAAGAAGTCACTGGCAAGGCCGAGTTGGGGAAAATGAGAAACTCAGCTGACTGCAGTCTTGGGAAATAAGGCAGGAAAGGTAAGCAAAAAGCCAGAGCTTGACCCGTTCGGTGGACCAGACAAGGCATGGAGATGTAATGGAGGTCGTGTGGGATGCAGAGTTGACAGAAGTCTCCTGCCTGGTGAAGCTGAATTGAAGGATGACCCTGAATTTGTGAGTTTCACCCTGATCAGTTTCTCCCTTCATAGCCCTGCCCCACATGGCTGATTACCCTTGTGGTGTGCTGAGGGTCTGTAACAGACAGGAGTGCCCAGACAGCAGGAGGTAGGAAACTCTAAGGCAGATCTCTAGAGGAGAAAGCCTGGTGCCTTCTGATGGGAAATCAAACTAAATCAGAGCAAGTGTGATAGCAATTTCTAAATTGCAGTGGAAGAGATTTCCCTTCCTTGTTTTCTTCCTTCCTCTCTCTGTCATTTCCCACGTCCCTCCAACATTTATTGAGCAGTACTCCCAGCTCTCTGTGAAGGGGTGGGGACCCAAATGAGCAGAACACAGGTCCTGCTCCTTGTAGTTCATAGTGGAGAGGGGAAGTGGGACATCTGAATAAGTACTATTATTTCTTTGATTTTAAAATGCACTCTCAACATAATAACAGCTTTTCAGAAGCCAAAAAGAAAAAAAAAACTCAGAAACACAACCACACTAAATGTACACATTATTGCAAAATGTCCCACTTTTAGAAACATTCAAATGTGAAAAAATATAGTGTGTTTCAGAATTGAAACATATGAGCAGCATAATCATTATTATCATAATAGGAGTGGGTGCCCTGACCCATCAGAACATAACAATGTGGGGAAGAATGTGTCTTAGAAGCAGGAGTTACAGCAGTGCGATCATTGTCACAACAGGGAACAAGGCGCCACTGGAACCCACTGGAGGAAGTTCTTTAAGCCTCCTGGGGACAGCGGATTAGGCTTCCAGCAGGGGCTGGTGTTGTAAGGCAATCTTGCAGGCAAACAGTGGTGGAAGAGGTGGATAAGAGGCCAGGGGAGGGGGCTGCAGGCAGAGTGAGCGGTTTTTGCAGAGAGCGCGGTGCATCCTGGGAGCCGCTGCATCTTATCACGGAGATTGTCATTATCAGTGAGGAACAGAGGGGCCTTCAGTCTGGAAGAGTCTGACATGTCTCATCACAAGGACAACAGGGAAGGAGATGTGGGCAGTGTGTGACAGAGCCAGGCCTCTGTGCTAAACTTAACCTGTCTCTTGAAAGCTTTTTCTGCTTCTGTTTACATAAGGCAGAAGCTGATTGCCTCGTGCAGAAGTGATGTGTTCTTCAAAAGAAAGAAAATACAGCAGATTTCAGTCAGTAGGCTTGGAATTTTTCCTTAAGTCTGCTTGGCTGTTTCCTTAAATCTTTTCTCCAGAGCAAGGATGCCCTATAGAAGTGACTGACTGTGTTGCCTCCATGGGCACATGGACCTCGTATAGGTTCTTCTCTGTCTGTCTGTCTGTCTCCTACTCTCTCTTCTTCCCCGTTGCTGTCAATAAGCTGCTCAGGCAGGCAGCCAGGAACCTAGATTTTGTTTAAGTGTATGTGTGTGAGGCTGTTTCTGAATTGCATCCACACAGATTGTCCTTTGGGTATCAGCAGGATGAGGATGCCATTAGCAAGAAATTAATCTCTGTTGGTCCCAGTTTTCAAAGAAAGCCCAATAAATAGCCTGGATGTTCTTCCCAGGAAAGCCCGGCAAAAAAGATGAAAAGTGAAGTGAAGTGTTAATCTCTCAGTCATGTCTGACTCTTTGTGACCCCATGGACTGTAGCTGGCCGGGTTCCTCTGTCCATGGGATTGTCTAGGCAAGAATACTGGAGTGGGTAGCTATTCCCTTCTCCAGGGAATCTTCCTGACCCAGGGATGGAACTAGGGTCTCCTGCATTGCAGGCAGATTCTTTATTGTCTGAGCCACCAGGGAAGCCCTCCCCTCGCCCCCTCTGCAAAAAAAGACAGATGGTTCTGTATTAATTAGGACATTCTCCTGGGCTGTGTGTTTTCATGCTCTTGGGGGAATGGATATTCTCTTGGGGCAGAGAAGCACTCATCTGGTCCTTTCCACATTCAGTCCATAGCCCAATCCCCCTTGGGCCTGAACGGAAGAAGCCCTTGTCTGCTCCTCCTTCATACTTTTTTCTCAGCCCTGAGAGAGCCTTGAGCTGTCTGAGCAGAGAGCCAGGGTACACTGCAAATGGCTCCTGGGGAAATCATCAGCTTGGCTCCTGAAGGTTCTGCCACTGGAGCCTCCTTGGAGCATGTTTCCTTATCTGTTAAATCAGATTGTTTATTATGTAATTTCTGAGGCTCTGTTTCAGTTCTGTGACAGCAAGTCAAACAAAAATAAAGGTCCTTGTTGCTGAATGTTATGAAAAGCTAAAAGCCTTACATATATTATCTCACTGAATCCTCATGGCAACTCCATGTAGTTTAGACTCTTGCTATCCCATTTTACAAATGGGGAATGGAAGCTTAGAGACGTCGTGTACGCAGCTCAGGGAAGCACACCAGTCGGCGGCAGAACTGTAACGAAGGCGGGTCTCTGATTCTTTAGCCGATACTCTTGATGAGTTGTCTCAGCCCATTTTTGCTGCTGCACAAAATCCCACAGACAGGATGACTTAAACCACCAACATTTGTTTCTCAGTTTGGAGGCTGAGAAATCAAAGATCAAGGTGCCAGAAGGATTGATGTCTGGTGAGGTCTGTCTCCCTGCTTTACAGATGGCTGCCTTCTTGCTACGCCTTTGTACAGCAGAGAGGGAGGGAGGGAGGGAGAGAGGGGGAAAAAGAGAAAGAGTGAGTGAGTTCTAGTCTCTTCCTCTTCTTATTAGGGCACTAATCTCATCATAAGGACCCTACTCTCATAAAAAAGAAAAGAAGTGTTAGTCACTCAGTCCTGTCCGACTTTTTGTGATTCCATGGACTGTAGCCCGCCAGGCTCCGCTGTCCTTGGAATTCTCCAGGCAAGAATACTGGAGTGCGTTGCCATTCCCTTACTCCAGGGGATCTTCCCCACCCAGGGATCGAATCCAGGTCTCTGGCTTGGCGAGCAGATTTTTTTACCATCTGAGCCACCAGGGAAGCCCCACTCTCATGAACTCATTTAAACCTAATCACCACTCAAAGGCCCCGCCTCCTAATAACATCACATTTGGGGGCTTAGGGCTTACACACAAAGCTGCCGTGCCTGTGATCAGGACTCTGGAGGTTGATGAACGGGAGGGGAAGTGTGGGAGGGCCCGTGTGACTGAAGCTGAGAGGGCAAAGGTAAGGGAGCCAGGTGGGAGGTATGGAGAGTTCTATTGGACTTCATAGGTAATTTAAATAGTTTGCACTGTATTCTAAGTGCAACAGAAAATCACTGTAAGGTTTTAAACAAGAAAGTAATGTGAACTGAGGAGCATGAAAACAAAATCACTCGCTGCTGTATGGAAGAGGCCCCAGTAGGAACAGGAAACCCAGTTGATGGGCTATGCCCACCAGTCCTTTTTTTTTTTTTAATTTCTGTACCACTTGCAATAATTTATTAATATTCCATTTCTTTAATCAAATAGCTGACTAATTTGAAATTATTTGGAAAGCATGGTGAAATTTTATTCACACCACTATATTATGTGCAGAGTATGCTTTTTTATATGATACCTATAAATTAAATATGTAAACTTTGTCTTTCATAAGTATATTTTTGTTCCCTAATGGTGCTCACCAATCTTGTAGATTGTACAAGAGGTAGCAGTCGCTGGGCTAGAGTTGGCAGTGGACATGGAAAGAATAGGAAACTTTAGGGGGGCTTTTTAGGAGGTAAAATCAGCAAGACAAGGGGAGAGGATGGCTAGAGTTAGGGCTGCAGGTAAGACAATGTGCAGAGATAGGGATGGGCAGGCTCATTTTGGACCCTGGTGAGGCAACTTGTTTTTAAGGGGTAATGCTCATTCCTAAAGCTTCCCAAAGTGTCTAGCTGGGTCAGTTAGGATGACTTCACCTGCAAGTTAGACAAATCCCCCAACTCAAAGGTCGTGGACAATTAGGAACCATGTCACATAGCAGAAAGTGTAGCGGTGGTGTGTCTCCCGGACGGTGGGATCAGGCCTGCAATGCCAGCAAGGGGCCGATTTCTCTTCTCTTCCCTCTGCTGAGGAAGGCTCCCAAGCTGCCTTCCCTTGTGGAGGCAGATCACCTTGGCATTTCTAGACAGCAGACACCCAGTCACAGCCACATCCTTGTCAGGCCCAACTGGCCAGACTGAGTCATGTTTCCACCAAGTAAATCAATCTTTGCTCAGACAATGGGTTTTCTCTGACCCCTTAGACGGTTCAGGGTTTTGCTCAGAGCTGAGAAGTGGGGTGAGGATTGGAAAAGTGGACTAATCTGGGGTTCTGTTCAGGGGAAGAGATATTCGGGCTTATTGGGTTTGTCATGAGGTCGTGGACAAACGAGACCCAGCTTTTGCATTTCTTAGACCAACAAATACATCATTAGGGGAGTGGATGTGGGAACTGGCTTCCCAGGTGGCACAGCGGTAAAGAATCCACCTGCTAATGCAGGAGCCACAGGAGATGCTTGTGTTGAGAAGATCTCGTGGAGGAGGAAATGGCAACCCACTCCAGTGTTCTGGCTTGGAAAATTCCGTGGACAGAGGAACCTGGTGGGCTACAGACCCTGGGGTCATAAAAAGTCGGATATGACTGAGCGACTGAGCACAGGTAGTACATTGAGCACATGTGGGAACTGGTAATAGGATCGTCCACTTTTAATTTTTACCTTGTAAAGACATTTAAACAATTACCACCTGCTGTCTTTATCATTTCATCAAAAGAACATTCTAAATCAAAGAAAAAAATTTTACATTTAATAAACTTAGCATTATCAAAATTTGCTCTTTTTTCAGATTTCTTATCTGAAACTTGGAAACCACCCTCTTGGACCACTATGGTCCATAGAAAACAGAAGTTCTTAACTGGATCGATGGGCCCACAGGGTCTGTGGAATTGAAGTCAGAGGGCTTTCTTGGGTAGACAGAAATTACAGTTTCATTTTTACTATCCTTTATCTGAAATGTAGCATTTCTTTCAATGACAAGTGTGGCAACAGACTGGCAGTATTAGCATGACCTGTGATTTTTGTTATTAATAGAAATCACAAATATTTTCATATGATATCACAATTGTGGTAGACATCTGGCAATGTCATTCACGCCGATCACTGTATTAAAATTATAGGAGCTATTAGTCACTGTTGGAAGCCTGGGATCCTTCTTGACAAATTCTCCTCCAGTGTGACCACTGTTGTCTGGCAACTCTGTGTATGGGGCGGGCGGCCTCTGGGCCGTGAATTCACATTCTCATGGGGGTGACCCAAGGCGGTCCAATAGTCCTTAACCATATTGTTTGTGGATCAGTGCACAGGAGTTGAATCGTTTTCATGGTTTGCTGAAGTTTTTGCAAATCCGAGTCCCTTTAACATGAGTTTTTTCCTCTTGTTTGGGAATGCAACTTTTGGTGACATAGACGAGTTCAAACATGTCTGGTGGCTGCACCGACTGTCAAAGTGTGATACTTAAAGCAGCTTCTGATTGCTAACAGATTGCAAGTGACGCTGGTCATGGCAGTGTAGTAAGCTCTCCGAGTAGCATAGTCCTTTCTTTTTCTTTTTTGTTCTCCATTTGCACATTCTCTCTGTGTTGTGAAGTAAAGTCCTATCTGCATAGTATATATATGCATGTTGTCCTTGTATCATTATTTTGTGAAAATGTCACACATTAAAAATACATTTGTGGGAAACATTGACAATATGAGAAATGAGAACCATTATTTCACATGAAGCAGTAGCTAAATTCCAGGGAGATCAGGACTCCTGAGCAGCTGGTGTCAGCCCTGGTCTACACAAAGGTGAAAAGATGTTACTAGTACAAACACTGACTAATCATAAACCCTGCCTTCCTTCCTTGTCATAAAATGTAATGAATGTTTTATACTTTACTTAATTAACATACAAATAATTCACTCCTAGGTAGATTTCTCAAACAAATCACTTAGGAACCACAAAGAAAACATTATATTTCAAAAAATGTCACTGGAACAAAAATATTTTAACTTTATTATTTTTTTATGGACTCAATTTATCTCTAGCTGGCAAAGAAATGAAGGTCTATGAAAACTATGTACCTGGTTTCATTTACATTAATTAAGCAAAAGGACACAAGATCACAATGATTTCTTTACTTTTGTGGAGAAATTATTGCAAAAGGAATTTTGAAGTCAGGAAGACTGAAAGAATATATCATGTCTGCCCATCTAAAACATGCATCTAAATAAAATGAAGGTATTTTTGTGTGTATGTGAATGAAGAACCTCAATTTCAAAAAGGTAGGATACTTCAAGGGCTTCCCTGGTGGCTCAGACAGTAAAGAATCCACCTTCCATGTGGGAGACCTGGGTTCAATCCCTGGGTTGGGAAGATCCCCTGGAGGAGGGCATGGCAACCCACTCTAGTGTTCTTGCCTGGTACATGCCATGGACAGAGGAACCTGGTGGGCTACAGTCCATGAGGTTGTAAAGAGTCCGATATGATTGAGCGACTAAGCACAGCACAGGATAGATACTTCAAAATGTGGATTTGCCATATCCTGGAAACCTTTTCCAGAAGAGTTCTTGAAGTTGCTTACCAAGTGCTAAACAAAAGCCTCACGTGACTGGGGAAACCTGAAATCACAAAAGCTGGGAACACAGAATGGACTGGAAGTGGCTCTTCGGGTCAAGGGAGGTGTTTCCATGGAGAACTGGTGGAGTATTTTGAAGTGGATGACGGAGGAATTGGCAGCTTTGTCATTCTCCTCCATGAATCACTGGAGGGAACTATTAGCATCTTACAATACAGCTACCTGCTTCTTTTGTTCACGGTGACCCACATCGAAAAAGAATTCTTGTCTGTAGGTGACTTGGAAATTACAAAGACCACTGACATTTTGGAGACCGTGTGTGTAGCTTCTTTTTTTTTTTCAAACAAACTCAACTGGACAGAAAATCTATTGATCTTTGCACGGGACCTCCTGTGATGATTAGTTGTGCATCTACGTTAGTGGAAAAGGGAGCACCTTATATTGTTATCGCTTGCTGCATTTAATAGACATATTCTGGTTTTTCCCAAAATCCTGAGGGAAGTTTTGTTGACAGCCATAAAAAGCCATCAACTTTATCAAAAGTCAGTCTCTGAATCAGTATTTTTACAGGTTTTATCAAGAAACCATAGCAGAAAATAATGAGCTTCTCTATCACAGAGAAGCCCATTGAATTCAAGAGGAAAGTTTTACTTATTCTAAAAGAAAAAGAAAATCCATTCTGGGAACACTTTGAAAGAATTTTGTCTGTGCGTTGGTTGGCTTACCTGGCAGATGTTTTTAACCGTATGAATGAAATGACTCTTTCAATTCAAGGCCTTGATATCATTATTATGAATGCTTCTGAAAACATTACGAGCTTTCTTGGCTGATATGAGGCTAACGTCTTTCAAACTTTCAAATGTTGGGGGAAGTGCTTTAACCTCAGTGGAGTTGAGTTACAATATGCTGTCAATTTATTTGAAAAGAGTAATCTATAAACACCTGGAAACACTTTAGAACTCTTGCAAAAGTTATTTCTGTCTTGATGGTAGCAAAATTGAACCCTAGAGTCACATTCTTTTTCTTTCTGATATAAACTGAATCAACAATGTTGAGCTAGCCAAAGATGAATTCATTGATCTTAGGACCAAAATAACCGCTATAACTAAAGTTTCACTGAAAAGCCTTAAAGAGTTATCCTGATCTCTGGGAGACAATTATCTCTACTCTGTGAAGTTCCTGACAAGCTTTAATTTCATTTTCAACACTGTATCTTTGAGGATTGGATTTTCAACTTTGTAACCATAAAAAAATCAGTTGGAGTTCGACAGGATGTGTGTTTATTTTGCCAAAGACCAGTCTACCATCTTATGTTCTTATTCTAGGTAAGCAAAAAGTGTTCATATGGGTATGTCTTTAAAAATTAAAATTTGAACTTCCTTGGTGGCCCAGTGGTAAAGAATCCACCTGCTAATGCAGAGACACAGGTTCAATCCCCGATCCTGGGAGATCCCATATACCTCAGAGCAACTAAGCCCGTGTGACCAACTATTGAGCCTGTGTCCTAGAGCCCGGGAACCAAAACCACAGAGCCCGTGTGCCACAACAGCTGAAGCCTGTGCACCCTAGAGCCCGTGCTCCACAACCAGAGAAGCCAGTGCAGTGAGAAGCCTGTGCACCAGCCCCTACTCTGCACAACTAGAGAAAAGCCTGCAGCAACCAAGACCCAGCACCGCCCAAAATAAAGAAATAATTAAAAAATAAGATTTACCTCGACTGTATTTCAAATGTAATGTTTCATTTTTAATGTCATACAGAGTATCAAATTTATCACTATATAATGAATATATTTAAAAACAATTGCATTTTGGTATATTTACAAGTGACTTAGCATCCATGCATGCACTGGAGAAGGAAATGGCAACCCACTCCAGTGTTCTTGCCTGGAGAATTCCAGGGACAGAGGAGCCTGGTGGGCTGCCGTCTATGGGGTCACACAGAGTCGGACATGACTGAAGCGACTTAGCAGCAGCAGCAGCAGTTTTTTTTTTTTTTGGTAACCTTGCATATTTATTTTGCACATTGAAAACCTTTATTCTAAGAAAGGTCCACAAACTTCATGAAACTGTCCAAGGGATCCCTGTTATAAAAACAACAATGAAGTCCTGATCTAAGAGGACATGATTTAAGCTCTCAAGTTGCTTAAATATGGGAAAAGGGGAGGTTGGCTGTGTCTTTTGGAGGCTGGAGAAAGAGAAGCTCCCCTGACATCAGGCTAGGCCATCTGTAAGAGTCCTCTGCTTCCCGGAGAACCCACTGACAGCCATGAATATTCTACCCCTTCACACCCAGGACAAGGGAAGAAAGGGAAAGATAGCCCCCAGTAAGAAGGCAACCCTTCTTATCCTCCCATAATAACTGGTTTTAGGAAACTTGGCCACTTTTCAATCAATCCCAAGTACTGAAATGAAATGCAATGTTGAGTTCTTCCTGTGTGTATGGAGTGTGGCATTGGAGGGCCACAGAGAAGAGGATTACAAGGTTTCTTCCCTCAAGGAGTTAATTTATTTGTGGAGACAAAACTAGTGCATAAAACAATTAAGGAGAATTAAATGCAAAGCGAGGTGGTGTCTTGAGAAAAACCTGCCTGTTGACTTTTTTATCACAGTATCCCCAGAGTTTAGAGTATTGCTTGGCACATAGAGTGTACTAGAAAAATATTTTTTGAATGAAAAAATTGATGACTGAATTTTAAAATTAACACTTATTGTTATGAGAGTAATACATGTTCATTAGAGAAAATTTGAAAATACAGAGGAATATAAAGCATTAGCAAAGAAAAAAAGCAGTGAACATTTTCCATATTTCTTTCTCCCCCCCATATACACATGTACAATACACACACTCACACTTTTTTTACAGAACAGAATTGAGGCCTGAGTTTTATTGCTTGAATTTTTTTCTCTTAAAATTATACTGTGAATATTTTTCTGTGCCATTAACTATTCTTCAGAACATTATTTTTTATGGCTTCGTTATATAGTATTCTATAAATAATAAATCATGATGTAGCCTAACGTATTAACCACTTTCCTCTTTTTGAGCATTTGGAAACGTTTTATAAGACCAAGAGCTGCATTTATTTGTCGCTTGTTCTGTTCCAAGTGTTACGATGATTTTCCCCCCTCTTCATACATGATCTCATTGAATTTCCTTCTCACAGTGATCCAATGAGGAGGAATCCATTATACCCACCTTACAGAGGGAATACCTGGACATGGGAGAAGCGAGGTACCAAAGGTCAGGGTGCTGGTAAGTGACAAAGCTGGGATTCAAACCAGGTCGTGTCTAATGTCAAGGTGCGGGTCCTGCAAGCATGACTCTAGACCCCTCCCCTGGCGTGTGTGAGGAAGGCACGTGACTCCTTGGGCACTACGGGGTTGCAGAAACACACATCCGCAAGGTGAGTGAGTGGGATGGCAACCAAAGCCCAGACGCGAAGGAGGGAATGCCTTTCAGGTCCGCAGCTGCGGAGACATCGTGATGGACTAGACCAAAGCAGAGCGTCTCAAAGAGTGTGTTTCAAGAGAGGCATTTCAGAAGTGAGAGCCAAGGTGTGTTCCAAGTTCTCTGCTCCTAACTTCAGGCAGGGGAGAGACTAAATCCCTCTTTTATATCTTCTTGCTATTGAGTCATCTGACCAAGAGCCTTCATGCAATGGCTGAACGAAGGGCCATGAAAAGCAGAGGGTGGCTCTGCTCTCAAGCCTTCCTGCTCCTTCTCCTGGATGAGTGGTGTCAGAGAGGAGCTCGGAAGCTTGACAGGGTGGAAGGCAGGGACCCCAGCTCTACCGCAGGGAAGAACCACGGGGCCTTGAACTGAGCACAGCTCTTCAGTTGGGGCAGGTCAGGGACCAAGTTTACGTGATCAGATGTCCTGGTATAGCTGGGAAGGAATGGGGTGGTTTCTCTAGATGCAGGACCTTCTTTGTCAAAATTGAGAAAGTCCCAGGCAAAATGGAATGGTTGGTCACCAGCGGCCTAGGCTTTTCTCCATGTGAGGGCTCATTCTCTAGGAAAGGTCCAAGAAGTTTATTTATCTACTTATTGGTTGATTGATTGATGGGTGGAAATATAACAAGTCCTTTATATACTAACAAGTTCCATTCAGAGAGTGTGTCTGTAAGTCCAATTTGTTTGTTAAGTCTAACAAAGTTAGCCTAGGTATCCAACTAACACAATTGGCTATAAGCACTATACTGTATTAGGTTTATATTCATACAAATAATATATAAAAAAACACAAAAAGTGAAACATTTAAAATCTTACAGTGCAATACCTCGAAAAGCACAGGAATACAGTATAACAGCTGGCATACAGGGGCTGGCATCGAGTGAACAGGCAGGAAGCGTTCCTGACTGGAGGAGGGAGAGGAGGTGGGAGATGGTAAGAGATGATGGATCGTCAGCAACAGGAGATGGAGGGCGAGCTGCAGTGTCACACAGGCCTGACTTTGATGGCGCAGGCTCTGCTTCCTGATTGGGTTCAATTCTGTCTACCTTCTTGGAAAAATGATCCAGTGCCATCTGGGTAGTGCTGTACCAGCAACATCACTGGTACTTTTGTGTTTGCTTCTGGACATTCTGGGCTTGAAACAGAAATACTGTACTATTGTACTCTATATGGTATTGCATAGTACTGTACTCTATAAAGTACACAAAAGCACAAACACTCATAGAGGATTCATGCATGTGACAATGTATGTCAGACACGTGAACAGACCTTACATGGTTGGACATGCAAATGCACGTTTGCATCTTTGAAAGCTCACAACTTGAAATTTCATACGTAAAAGACTTACCGAATAGTTGACTGACAGTGTCATATTAGTGTCAGATATACAATATAGTGATTTGATATTTTTATAGATTATACTCCATTGAAAGTTGTTATAAAATATTAATTACAGTCCCTGTGCTGTATATTACATTCTGATACTTTATTTATTTTATACCCAGTAGTTTGGGCCTCTTAGTCTCTTTCCCTAGCTTCCCCTTCCCCTAATCCTCTCCCCACAGGTAACCACTAGTTTGTTCTCAGGTAGGTGTCTGGAAAGAGTCGTTTGTGATCCAGGACCCAGGGCTGTCTGCACATGCTCACCTCCGTTCCTCACCCTTGCAGCCTGCCTCTCCCTCTGTGCCTTCACTGAAGCTGTGTCCACCAGGGTCTCTGATGGCCCATGTACTGCTAGATTCTGGGCACTTTCAGTCTAAGCCCTGTCGCTCTCACCCAGGGGCCTCCCTGCTTCCAGTCTTGCCCCTTCAGTCTATTCTGAACCCCAAAGACAAAAGTGATCCTTTCCTATTTTTTTCTATTGAGAAATAATGTATATACAGCAAAATTTACCTACATTAGTATACAATTCTGCATGTCTTGACAAATGCATCCAGTGGTTTAACCATCAGTGCAATAGAGAACAGTTCTATCACTCCAAATAATTTTTCTGTGTCTACCTCTTCCCTTACTCTCAGCTCTGATAACCACTGATTCGTTTCTGTCTCTGTACCTTGCCTTTTCAGAATGTCATATAAATAGAACAATGTAGTGTGTAGCCTTTGAGTCTGGCTTTTTGCACTTGGCACATGTATTTGTAATTCATTCATGTTGTGTATATCAGCAATTATTTCCTTTTTGAGACTGATTAGGATTAGGATCAGTTGTATAGATATTTTATGTTGTTTATCTATTCCCCAGTTGAGGGATATTTAGTATTTTCCAATTTGGGGAAAATAGAAATGAAGTTGCTCTAAAAATTCACATACAGATTCAGATTATTTGGTGCATGTAGGTTTCCAGTTTACTTGGGCAGACACCTGGGAGGGATGTGATAGAAGTATGTTTCACTTCATAAGAAATCTTTAAACTTCCAAAGGGACTATGGAAGGGACTGTGCTTATTCTGAATCCCCTCCAGCAATGAAAGAGAGTTCCAGTTGCTCTATGTCCTCACCAGCACTTTGTATTACCAATTACAAAGATCATTTTAGCCATTCTACTAGATGCATAGTGTTATCTCATTGTGGTCTTTTCAATAAAAAAATTATTTACTGATTGGTTCTTGGCTGCTCTGTGTCTTCCTTGCTTTGCTCAGCTCTCTCTAGTTGCAGCGATCAGGGGCTTCTCTTCCTTGTGGAGTGTGGGCTTCTAATGGCAGTGGCTTCTCTTGTTGCAGAGCACGGGCTTTAGGCACGCAGGCCTCAGTAGCTGTGGCTTGGACCCAGTACTTGTGGCACATGGGCTTAGTTGCTCTGAGGTATGTGGCATCTTCTCAGACCAGGGATCAAACCCATGTCCCCTGCATTGGCAGGTAGATTCTTACCCACTGCAACATCAGGGAAGTCCTTGTTGTGGTTTTAATTTGTATTTCCCTAGTGGTTAATGTTCACGTACTTACTGCCACAATTCTTTTGCCCATTGAAAGCATCTGTTCAATTATTTTACCAATGAAAAAAAATGGACTGTTTGCTTTTTTATTATTGAGTTTTGAGAATCCTTTATGTATTCCATGTCAAGTCTTTGATCAAGTATGTGATTTATAAATATTTTCTCCCTGACCATAGCTTGTCTTTTTATTTTTGTAATGGTGTCTTATGAAAAGCAGAAGTTCTTAATTTTGGTCAAGTTTATTTTCTCAAAATGGTGTCAGGGCTAGTAAATATTTGCCTAGTCCAAGTTCATAAAGATTTCATCCCATGCTTTCAAGTAATAGTTTTACAGTTTTTGCGTCTAGGTCTGTGTACCATCTTGAGTTAATTTCTGTTATATGATATGAGAAATGGATAGAGGTTCTATTTTTTTTTTTCTTCTTTTGCTTATGGGTTTCTAGTTGTTCCAGTGTGGGACAGTGAATTGAATTGCCTTTGAAATTTTTGCCCAGATATATGTACATCAATTTCTAAATGCTCTGTTCCCTTGATCTACATGTAGAAGACTGCTGCTAAACATTTAAGAACCGGCTTTGGGGAGAAGAGCAGGGGTGGGCTGGAGGAGTTCTAGTTTGTAGTGCTTGCTGATGTTTATTTCTTAAATATTCTCACAATAGACAGTTTCAAGCAGCCAATTTGACATCAACCAACTTGTAAAACTCTCGAAAATTTAATAGGTGGCTCCCATGAGCTGCCATGACTCCAGCAAACCACTCTGTGTATTCTGTTCTCCTAAACCACACTGTTGTGATTACCATGGTTTTATCCTAAGTCCTGAAGTCAGGTAATGTGATTTCTCAAATTTTGTTCATCAGAGTTGTTTTGTCTATTCTAGTTCCTTTGTCTTTCTATGAACATTTTTGAATCAAAGGATTGATTCCCACAAAAATTCCTGCAGAGATTTTGATTGAAATGTGTTGAATCTGTAGCTCACTCCAGGAAAAATTGGTATCTTAAAAACCCCAAGCCTTCAAATCCATGAACAATATAGCTTTCATTTATTTATATATATTTTTTATTTCTTTCATCAGTGCTTTCTAGTTCATGGCATACTGATCTTGTGCATATTTTGTTAGTCTTATACTTCAGTGTTGCATGGTTTTGGGGTGCTACTATAAATAATATTTTTGCAAATTCCCATTTCTAATTATTCATCGCAAGTCAATATGAATACAATTGCCTTTTGTATATTGTGAGACTTTGGGGAAATCACTTACATGGATTCTAACTAGTTTTTTGTTGTTTTTGTAGATTCTATATGATTTTCTACCTAGACACTCAGGTTGTGTATAAATAGAGTTTGTACTTCATTTCCAATTTGCATTCATTCATCCATTCATCCCACCAGCTGGGACTTCCAGTGTGCTGATGAGGAGAAGTGAGAGTGGACATCCTTGCTTTGTTCCCATCTGAGGGAGAAAGCATTCAGAGTTTTACCATTAAGTGTAATATTATCTGGAGGTTTTCTGCAGTTGTCCTTTGTCAGGCTGAGAAAAACCGCTTCTATTTCTAGTTGGCTGAGTTTTCACCATGAGTGGGTGCTTTTTCAAGAGCTTTTTCTGCATTTATTAAGATGATTACATGGTATTTTTCTGTGGGTTGAATTGTAACCTTCCAAAATATATGTTTAAATCCCTAAACCCAGTTCCTACAAATGTGACCCTGCTGGGAAATAGGGACATTGCAGCTGTAAGCAAGTGAAGATGAGAGCATATTAGACTAGGGTGGACCCTAAATCCAATGCCTTGTGTCCTTCTGTGGAGAGAGAGATTTGAAGACACAGAAGTGGATCCGTTCCAAGACTCTCGCATTAGACGCATCACTCCCGTCTCTACCTCTGTCTTCACGTGGTATTTTCCCTCGTGGGTCTGTCTCAAATCGCCCTTTGCTTTTTCTTATAAGGACAGCAGTCATTGAATTTATGGCTCAACTTAAATCCAGGATGATTTCATCTTGAGTTTCTTAATTGAATTACATCTGCAAATAACCCATTTCCAAATAAAATCACATTCACAGTGCCAAGGGTCAGGACTTGGATGTATATTCTTGGGGATCACTATTCAATCCAATACATACACTTAATTTTATATGTATCTGTACCATATACTTATTTGTTTGCTCAGCTTTCTCTCTTCATCCTGTATGAAATTCCCACTTGGGGGAGGGGAGTTTTGCCTGTTATATTCGCTTTACAGCTCTCTCTCAGTACCTGGAAGGGTGCCAGTCATAGTGTAGCTGTTCAGTAAATCTTTGTGGAATGAATGAATGAGTGACTCTCACTTCTCCTTGCTTCAGCATCAGACAGGGCTGTGTACCTTTTATCCCAAGACTCCTCTTCCCTGGTCTCTAAGACCATCCACTCCTCCTTCTTTGTTCCTCCTTTGCCTTCTCTGCTTGTTCCTTCTTCTGTGTCCATTGTTGGAGCCCCTTTCTGTCTCACCCCTTAACCAGTGGGTCCCCAGTCTTCTTTTCTTTTTCTTTTTTGTTTAAAAACTGAAATATAATTGATTTACAATGTTGTGCCAATCTCTGCTGTACAGCACTGTGGCTCCGTTATATTCTATAGACGTTTTTGGGTATTCATTTCCATTATGGTTTATCACAGGATCCTAAATATAGTTCCCTGTGCTCTATAGCAGGACCTTGTTGTTTAGCCCAATCTTCTTTTCTACTACTCTATTTCTTCTCCCCAGGAAGCTCACTCAGCTCTGACCAGTCACTTGCTAGATGTATGTGACTCACATATCTGTATCTTCACCACAGCATTTCTTCTGAGTCATATTTCCACTTTCCCCTTTTATCTGACTCATCCTTATAATTAATGTTCCCAACACTCTGACACATTTTTTTCCTCCAACCCTCTTTCCAGTATCACCAACCCATCATCATTGTTGCTGTTGTTTAGTTGCTAAGTCGTGTCCGACTCTTTGTGACCCCATGGACTGTAGCCCACCAGCCTCTTTGATCCATAGGATTCTCCAAGCAAGTATACGGGAATGAGTTGCCATTTCCTTCTCCACCACCAGCCTCCCAGTTACCAAAGTCAGAACCTTGGAATCAGCCTTAACTGTGCTATTACTACAACCTATCTCTCACTAGGTCCTTGTAAAGTTCGCCTCTTAAAGACTTCTTGGATCTGTCGGCTTCTCCACATCCCCACTGCTACAGTTCAGCCCCTCTCATTCTCTCCCAGTCTCTCTGCTTCTTTCCAAGATGCAAAAATTTCTCTACTGCTTTTCATCATAACCCCTCTCGTGACTGCCCTGCCTACAGTTAAGACAGACACGTACCCTCCCCAGGCTGTCTCCTGAGGCCTGCTCCTTGGTTTCTGTGACCCAGTTGCACTGACCTTGCAGTTCCCCAAGTTCACTAATTTCATGGATTAGATAGACCAGAGGGCCCTGGGAAGCAGACCAGTCCACCAGACAAATTCCTGGTCCCTGTCTGCCTGTTTGCTTTCCGGTCCCTTGGACCCTGGGAAAATTGTGTTGAAAATTGTTGGGACAGAAAACATTACCAAAAAAAGAGAGACGGTTTTAACATTTGGAGGTGGGGGAGCTGTCTTCAGGAGAGATTTGGGGTTCTGCTTTACTCTCAGGTTGTGGCAGTTTCTTGGAGAACTACCATTTCATCCCCGCTCTTTGGCATTAATTGTTGGGATCGATGCTGCAGCAGTTATATAATGTTTATTGCAACCACCACATATCTGAGGCTTAAGTGTTGCTAAATGTCACTTTCACGCTCCCCAGTGTATGGTGTGTAATTATAACTGGTTCACTACCTTCTTTGTGAGGGAGGCAGATGCTTTTAGCCTGAAAAGGAGAAGAGAGACGCATTGTCTCTAATCTTAGGAAAAGCACTCATTTCCGGAGAGATCCTGGGTGGAGGGAGAGGAGCGTGACATGGGCTCTTCATCACAAACACCTTTGCTGGGTGTCACCTAGAAAGTGCAGGACCCCTCCTCCCTGCCTTCCCCCCGAGGCTGCAGTGGGCATCTGTGACCCTGAGATCAAATTCAAGGGCAGAGGGAGATAGACCAACTGGGGATCAGAATGACAGCCAGTGAAGCAATGAAACAGGTGTCATCACATTACAGAAATGTGACCTGAAAGAAAGAGCCATGGGTGGGCCGGCGGTGATGTGGCTTGGGTCTGTATCTAGCTGTGTGGCCTTGGATAAGTCACTTTGACTTTCTGATTTCACTTTTGTCATATGTCAAATGGGGATAATAAATCCTGCCTGTACTACCTCAGTTAAATCCAACCCTAAGACTATGATTTATTGAGTGCTGCTGTATTCAAGGTACCAGAGGACCCAGCAGTGCACACAGCAGGCATGGTCCTGCCCTCGGTGAGTTGAGGTCTATGGCAGGAAAACTGTGAGTCGCAAGCCAAATCTGGCCTGGGCCCTGTTTTTGTACAACCTATCAGCTAAGAATGGATTTCACATGTTTAAAGGGTTGTAAAAAAAAAATAAGAAGAATAAGAATATGCAATAGAATGTGTGTGTGGCTAAAAGGCTCAAGATGTTTATCTGGTCCTTTACAGAAGGACTTTTGATGACCCTTGGTCTGGAACTTGACAGCCACCACGTGGGCACCGAGCACTTGACACTTGGCTGGAGACGCGCTGTGATCCTCCGTGTCCTGTGGTGGGGCTGGTGTGTGTGCCATGAGGTTCCTCCCCCACTTCTCACTGCCCCCCTGTGCCCTCCTCCTGTTACCCAGCCCCCAGGCCTCTCATGCCCTTCTGTAACCCATGTGGCTCAGTGGTAAAGAATCCGTCTGCCATTGGAAGAGATGCAAGAGACACAGGTTTGACCCCTGGGGCAGAAAGATCCCAGGAGGAGGAAATGGCAACCTACTCCAGTATTCTTGCCTGGAAAATCCCGTGGACCAAGGAGACTGGCCATGGGGTCCCAGACAGTTGGACATGACTTAGCGACTGAGCAGGCGGGCTGTAACTGATAGAGCCACTCTTTCCTCCTAAAGTGCCTGCATTTGATCTTGGAAAAGCAAAGGCTTCAAAATCCTAATGGAAATGCCGTAGGAGAAATACATTTTATTAGGAACCAGGAAATCTAGATGAATAAAACGCCAAAGAGCCACTAACATTAAGGTCTTGCTAAGTGTTTCACAAGCATTATTTTACTGAATCCAACAGCAATAGCAGGAGAACTCAATGTCCTGAGTTTACAAATGAGAAAAATGGGAGTGCAGAGACCTAAGTGACCTTCCTGGCTGGCAGGTGGCAGAACCTCCATCCACTGACCTGAGTATGGTGCTCTTCCCGTGATCTTAGAGGTCATTCAGGGTCCAGGGTTTGTCCTGCATGAGGGGTAATAAGGGAAAGCAGGTAGTGGTATTGGGGTTAGTCGGTCTGGGGTAGTGGACACAGCTGTGACCAAGGCATCAAAAGATGTAGACTCTGTCCCCAGGGCTGCCCCTTATTAACTGGGTCAGGCTCTTCCCTCTCAGGCCTGGAGGTCCTCATCTGCAGCAAGTATGGTACTGTCTACTCCCAGGGGCTCTTAGCACTCACGTCCTGAGAGTTAGAGTCAAAGCCAAGTGCAGGGCCTCGCAATGCCAGCCCAGGCACCCACTCCCTCTAGGTCACCTGGGAAGTGGTTTAAAAATGCAGGTTTCTGGGCCCCCCTCTGAACTGCCTCCTCTAGTACCTGTGAAGTGAGGTGTTAGAATCTGTGTTTCTGAATCTTTCTGTTGAAACTTCAGTTTTATGAACCAGTTAGTTAGAGACTGTGGTTTATTTTTACTAGAACTTTGGTATCAGCACTTTCGAAGCAAGGGTCTCCAACTGTCTTTCTTTGTTTGTCTCATCTAATTAAGATGATAATCTTGTCAGTACTAGTTTCAAAATATAACTGGGATCCAGCCATTTCTCACCCCTTCTATAGGTTGTCATCACAGTCCTGGCCACCATGATCTCTCACCTAGATTGCTACAGAGAGACCGTGTCCCACGGCAGGTTAGGAACAGGGGACCTAGGTTCAGAACCTGGCTCCATTGCTTGCTAACCTCTCCATGCCTTAGTTCCTTAGCTGTGATGTGGAGATTATTACATGAGTTAATACATGATAACATATGACATGATAATTCCTCAACAGATATCATGTACATTGCAAAATCTCTAACTGATGTCTCTTCTAGGCCTATTATGATCCACCTTCCACCCAGCATGAGAGAGATTTAAAAACATAAATCAGGTTATGTTACTATCCAACTTAAAACCTTCTAAAAGCTTCAACCTCGCCATTATACTCTGGATGAAATCAAAACTGTTTTCTACAGCCTGGGAAGCTTTACAGGTTCAGCCCTAAACACTCTCTCACCCGTTCTTCCCCTTACATGCTCCACTGTAGCCGCGATGACTTTCTTGCTGCTTCTTAAACACAGCAAGAGCATTTGGGCCTCAGGACTTTTGCACTAGCTCTACCTACTTATGGCCTGAGATTATATTTGTTTACATTGTTGCCTTGCCCACTAGATTGGAAACAGGCATGAAAAACTGTGCCTGGCATATCCCATGTGTGGATGAGTCCTTGCCCTCTTTCTCCTGCCTCCCCAGCTCCACCTTCTACCCCTCGCCCCTCAACTTGAGCTCTGGCTGGCTTCTTTTCTGCTTCCACTTCTCCCAGCTCAGACTGTTCTGTGGTGAGTGGTCTGGACATTTAGCTGTAGTTTATCAAGGCAAAGGAAATCATTCTCTGGGAAATCATAACTTGATATACACGTTGCTTTTGCACCACTTTGGTGTGCTCTAATGAATCCCGGAGAGGAAGAAATATTTCTGGAGACACAAGTTGCCCCGCCAGGCCTTTTGTCTTTCCTGTCAGGAGGGGTGGAAGCTATTTATTACCCCTTACTTCCCTCCCGGAATCACGGGCAGGAGGCTGCTGTAGGTGCGACTGGAACCTTCATTATTCATCTGAGTTTTCATCTGATCAGTAAATCTACCTCTTGAACGTGGCTGTCTGTATTTAATGTATCTAGGGAGTGGGCTAATTAAGCACCAAGTTAGATAGCCTCTTCATAGGCATTTTATGGTCTAGAATTTTCCCTGTGACTCATGGAATTTCTCCCCAAAGGAAATAAATCCAAGTTCAGCTTCTTGAGCCGTGAGAGATCAGATGCCAGCCATTCATTTTCTTGGCTCCCCTCTCAGCTCATGCCAGCTTCTTAGCCCTTCTCTCCCACGGCCACTGCTCTTATGCTGTGGCTTAATCCCCCAAGCTCTGTGTTGGTAAAATTGAGATCATACGATCCATCTCGTGGTTGTGGTCAGGATTCAGCGTGTCACTCTCATAAGTCCTTATCTTAGTGCAAGGGGTGATATGCAAAAATACTTACCCACTAGTGGCCCAGGCTGGCAAGTTGTGCCAATGCTGGGGCATTGGAGATGTCGGCAGGGTAGTTGTTGAAGTGTAGGGGGCTCTAGGGGGTCTCAGAGGTGGAGTGGTGTGGCCAAGGTGATGGGAGCCCTCGTGAGGTTGGGAGTAATGAAATATAACTGGTATGACACACTTCAGTATTGCAACAATGTGGATGTCTGTACTGCAGAGTCCTGGCCAATGGCTAGCTGGCACACGAGAGCTTCTGCTGGCTCCTCCTGCCTGCCCCTTCATGGCAGCCTTAGCTTTCTTTACTTCTCTGCTTGTTCCTGGTTCTGTCCCACATCTGACTTGCTGCTGTTGACCTTTGACTTCTTCTTCCACATATGTCCTCACTTCATCGTAGGATGTGACCCTGGGTGCCACTCTCCTGGCCACAGACCTGTCTTCCCTGGACAAGCGGGCCTGCTTCTCCATCTAGCCCTCGGGGCTTCAGGTTATCTCATGCAAACATCCCTTGTGTTTGCCCTCATCTTGGGGTCCTCCAACCTCAGCTCTAAGGTCTCGGGAACAGGAAGGGGCTCTGCCTGTTCAAACCTCACTTGTCCCAGGCAAGATCCACCTTGAAATCTGCCTCTTCCGAAAAGTTTTCTCTGCTCTTCTCAGTTGTCTAGATGGAACAGTGGACTATCCAGCCACCGCCAAGGGCTCCCCAGTCCGGAGCAGTTTGTGGCATGTGGTAGCAATGATAAGTGCTATAGGAGTTAACGCACGGGGAGCAAATGTAGGGAGCAGGGTGTTAAAGCGTTAAGCAGATCTGGGGGTGAATCTGTTTTGCTTGTCATTGGTTGTATTGTCTTGGGCAAGTTGGACTTGGTGAATGCTGTAGTTTCCTTCTCTGTGAAATGAAGGGTCTTCGTGAGATCAAGTCGAACGATGTTTGTGAAATGATATTTGTGGTGCTCAGGAACTGGCATACTGCAGGTGCTCAAAAACAGTGCCTGTTGCCGTTGTCCCGTGCGCACCATTTTGGTTTCTTCCTTGAGGAAGATGTGATGTGATGGCAAGAGCACGGACTTTGGAATCTAGAGAGCTACGAGGTCAACGCTTACTCTACTACCAAGTTGCTGTGAGGCCTTCAGTCAGTTAGGAATCTACCTGGGTCCCTGTTGGTAGGAACGGCACTCATGCCTTCCTTGTGGAGCTTGCGGGGGTCATGAGACAAATGCCGGGAGAGCGGCTGGCATACAGCAGGCGCTCCACAGTGCCGGTCCTTTCTGTCCCCTTCTCTGCTCAGTGACCCGTGACCACAGTATCTGACAAAGAAACATGGATCCACTCACTTGATAAGGGATAATTTTCCATCCTCACTTGGATTTTATTTTTTTTAACCTGGCAGAAAGGTACTAGAGGAAGTGGAATTATTGGGAGAATTGCCTTGTCTTCAGAAACATTAGATAAATTAGTTTACACATTTTATTGTTCTTGAATGCTGTGACTAATTTATCTCCCTCCTTTGAAGGTGCCTGTTCCAACACCCCAAAGCAACGCTTTATTTTGTGCATGGTCGATGTGATCTCCTCACCTGATTTACGCCTTGTTCAAATGAACTTGCTTTAATACAAATTTTAATTGTTTCTAATTCTTTAAATTAATTATAGCCGTTTCAGTGGCTCTTCTGTGTCTGTGTTGTTTCTCTGTTTCATCTCCATGGAAACGTTTCTTACAAAGAGGAGCGTGTGTGTGTGTGTGTGTGTGTGTGTGTGTGTACGTGTATGTGCATAGGCCTTTTCTGTTTTGGACGTTGACTTGAGTGTGCTTTTAAACTCTGTAATATCCGCTCCTGGAAGGAGAATGCTGGGGTGACAATGAGTGAAAGCTATTTGTTCTCCACGTGGAAACACTGCCTGGACTAGAAAGTCAGCTGTGAACTCTGCTCCACTGACCCGCCCTGCCCCATCCTGCCTCTTCCCAGCCTGCAAGCAGCTCCGAAGGACCATGTGGGGTTAGTGCTGAGATGACTTAGTGCAATATTTGGAATTAATAAGTTAATATTCATGGAGCGCTTTTGTGTGCCACACAGGGCTCATTATGAATGTTAGTTGATCTAATCCTCGTCACTATTCTGTGAAGCTGGAGTCATTATTCTCAGTTTAGAGATGAAGGCAAGGCACCAAAAGGTTAAATAACTTGGCCAGAATTGCTCAGCAGGTGAGCGGTATGACTGGGGTTAGATCTCGGGTTTTGCTGATCTCAGAGGACAAGTTCCCTTCACTCAGTTGCACTGTTTCTTTCCCTCCGCTACTGAGGGCTGTAGACTCGCTCTGTCCTTTGGGGCCCCTCTTCTTGAAACTTTCCTGACACCAACAGGCCCATCTGTCCCCCCTCAACTCCTCTGGCTCTTTGTTTTTGGGTCTCTTTGGCCCATTCGTTTATTAGCCTTTGCATTCATCCCTGGTCATCTCCTAAAAACAGCCCGAGGGCAGCCTTGAGTTTCATCATTTTTCACTCCCTGTGCACCCAGCACAATGCTCCCCACAAATTGCGTGGGTACTTGGTAAATATTGAACCAAGTTGGAAGGAAAAGCAGAGGTGTTTTGAACAATTAATTATATTATATTGTAAACATGAGAGTGGTTATTGTCTAAGCTGCCGTTTCACTGACTTGTGTAGACACTCGGTGAGGCATATTTGGGAAAGTGGGGTGAAACCTGATCAGGAGCACTGTGAAATTAACTAGGTTCCTGCATGTAGGGGGAAATGAGGCTCTTGCCTTCTTAGTACCGAGAATATCCGCTGCCACTTCATTAGACCTGGCAAGTCTTGGCCTCAGAATGTGGTCTAATTCAGGAGATGGCAGGAGATACAGGCTTCTCCAGTCTGGCTGTCCAGGCAGGAAAGAGGGTGGGAGATTAATGGGAAAAGCTAGCAGAGGTGAGTGAGGGCTTGGATCCAGGTGCCCACCCCCTTCTTCCTTCTGGCTAGAATTCTGTGGATTCAGTGAGGAGACACCAGAGAGATTCTGAAAGGGAAGTAGGAGAATTTTAAAGGTAAGCAGAGCTACATGAGGAGACAAGATGTACAGGTGTATTTTGAACAATTATTCTAGCACCTACATCCCTGCAGACACATGCCCCATCCCTTCTCTTCCCAGCCCAGACCAGGCATTGATCCCAGAAGGGTTGCCTTGCTCAAGATGCTATTGAGAGCTTCTCAGTAGGAACAGCCTTCAGGACCAGCTGGCTTATGTACCGAGGAAGCAGCCAGTCTCGCTGCCCGGCCGATACACCTCATGTAATACATCTCTGCTCCCCTCCACACGGAGGTCTCCACCACCCCCTGTACCACTGTGAACCCTCCCACTTGGCCATCCACATGCAGCCTGAATGCAGACGCATCACGTGGCCGCTCCTGTGACGTGGTGGCAAAGGCTCCCTTGGGTTCTTAGTGATGAGGTAGAGTTTGGTGGCAGTTTTCTCAACTGGTGTCAGCAGGGCCCATCGGCCCTTGTGTTCAGGGCCTGGGGTAACTTTTGCCCCCAGCGGGCTTCTTCTTGCTCCTTGTTCTTCTGTTGCTCTTTCTGACACAGCAGGCTGCCTTTTGTGCTGGATCTTGGGGGGAGGTGGGCCAGCAGGGCGTTGGGGGCTGACATCGGAGGGCTGGTTTCAGTTCTGTGACTTCCCTGGCCTGGCTGGCTCCTCAGTCTTTCCTGTCCGCCATGAGTCATATGAATCTTCAGTTCAGCTTCCCTGAGGGGAGAGCCACCCAGGGCCTCTGCCCGCATCACCGGATGTTTCTTATTGGACTGGCGGCCAGTGAAGCTGTCAGTCCTGGAGCCTGGGTATCTGGGCAGGACCTTACGGTGGTCGACCTCAGCTGCATTGAGTCACCACACCCAGGTAGTCATCTGCATGGTGGAGACTTCCAGAAGTCTATTGACTATCAGCCCACCTTTCAAATATCTATTCTGTCCACCGCCACTGGAAGAATTTCTCGATCAGCTGGTTACGCCTGGATGTTGCTTGTGGGGCTCTGTGGGCCATCTTCTCAGCCTCAGGGCTTTACACAAATATCCACTCAGCAGGTAGCAGAGGAGGGGTTTCAGGAAGGTTCCTTCCTCTGGGGCTGTGACAGGGAGAGAGGAAGGTGTCCTGTTGAAGTTTTTGCTTCTCCCTGTCCCTGCAAGCACAGAGAGGAAACTCTGACACACCGGGCCGTGGGGAAGACACAGTGCCGTGTCAGCACAAAGGTAAGCAAGCACACGTGCACCAGCACACACACCAACAAACACACACCGGCATAGACACACCAACACACACACACCAACACACACACCGGCACACACACACCAACACACACACACCAGCACACACACCAACACATACACACCGGCACACACACACCAGCACACACACACCAGCACACACACACCAACACACACACACTGGCCCACACACACCAACACACACACACTGGCATGCACACACACACACACACATACACACACCAGCACACACACACAAACACACATAAACACCAGCACACATACACCAGCACACACACACACCAGCACACACACCAACACACACACACTGGCATGCACACACACCAGCACACACACCAACACACACACCAACACACATACACCAGCACACACACACACACAAACACACACACACACACACACACACCGGCACACACACACCAACACACACACACCAGCACACACACCAACACATACACACCGGCACACACACACCAGCACACACACACCAACACACACACACTGGCCCACACACACCAACACACACACACTGGCATGCACACACACACACACACACACACACCAGCACACACACACAAACACACATAAACACCAGCACACATACACCAGCACACACACACCAGCACACACACCAACACACACACACTGGCATGCACACACACCAGCACACACACCAACACACACACCAACACACATACACCAGCACACACACAAACACACACACAAACACACACACAAACACACACACACCGGCACACACACACCAACACACACACACCAGCACACACACCAGCACACACACACCAACACACACACCAACACACACACTGGCATGCACACACACCAGCACACACACAAACACACACACAAACACACACACACCGGCACACACACACCAACACACACACACCAGCACACACACCGGCACACACACACCAACACACACACCAACACACATACACCAGCACACACACCAACACACACACCAACACACACACACCGGCACACACACACCAACACACACACACCAACACACACACACCGGCACACACACACCAACACACACACCAACACACACACCAACACACACACACCGGCACACACACACCAACACACACACACCAACACACACACCAACACACTTACACCAGCACACACACCAACACACACCAACACACACACACCAACACACACACACCAACACACACACACCAGCACACACACCAACACACACACACCGGCACACACACACCAGCACACACACACCAACACACACACACCGGCCCGCACACACCAACACACACACAGTGGCATGCACACACACACACACACACACACCAGCACACACACACAAACACACACAAACACCAGCACACATACACCAACACACACACACACCAGCACACACACCAACACACACACACTGGCATGCACACACACCAGCACACATACCAACACACAAACACCAGCACACACACCAACACACATACACTGGCATGCACACACACCAACACACACACCAACACACATACACCAGCACACAAACACCAGCACAAACACCAGCACACACACCAGCACACATACACCAGCACACACAACAGAACACACACCAGCATATACATCAGCACACACAGACCAGCACATATACATACCAGCACACACATACCAGCACTCACAACAGAACACACACCAGCACACAAACACCAGCACAAACCCCAGCATAGATACACCAGCACACACACTAGCATAAACACCAGCACATGCACCAGCACAAACACCAGCACACACACCAGCACACACACCAGCACACATACACCAGCATATACATCAGCACACACAGACCAGCATATACACACACCAGCACACACACACACCAGCACACATACATCAGCACACACACTGGCACAAACACCAGCACACACACACCAGCACACACACACCAGCACACATACACCAGCACACATACGCCAGCATATACATCAACACACACAGACCAGCACATATACACACCAGCACACACAGACCAGCACAGACACACCAGCACATACACATCAGCGCACATGCACCAGCACACATGCATCAGCACACACGCACACAACTTCAGAATTCAGGGCTCAGCATCCAGTCTCCCTACAATGACCCCTGGCTGGTTGGGCTTCTGGTGGTTAGTGGACCAGTAGCCTCTGGTCTCTACTCCTGTGAAGACCCAAATCTCCTGAGGCCCAGTGTGATCAGCAAACAGAAGCCTGGAGGGAAGAGCTGCTGCATCCCTGGAACAGAGGGTGGGTCCTGCTCAGGGCAAACTGGAATGAGAGGGCGCTTGATTAGGGTTTTCCTCCCACTGCTCTTCTCAGAACCTTCCTCTCCACAAAACTGCCTTGTTCTGGCACTATGGGGGTCACAGAGGGGACATACACACAGAAGCTTGTGCCTTGATTATTGCGTTGCACCAGATTTCACATGAAATGCCCTTTGAAATTCCCGGGAAGCATGCACCTCCTCTGTTTGGGCCTCGTCCCTTCTCTGGACCACATCTAGTCCTGACCTGCACTTCATCCGGCTACTCTATCCTCACCTCTTGCCCTCCGGGTGAGGCTCAAGGTGTGTGAGGCTTGGAGGGAGGGTTAGGGAAAGGTTGAAAGCTCAGGTGTGGGACGGGAGAGTTAAAACTAGACACAGTCACAATTTCCTCATGTCTTGGCTTAATGGATTTCTTTAAAAATTGAGGTATAATTGACAAACATTTTATTAGTTTCAGGTGTAGAACATAATGATTCAATATTTGTATCATTGTTGGCTTAATGATTAATGGCACGCTCCTTTGCTTTCAAAAGTGTCCTAATTTGGGTAAGTTATATGATCATCCAATTTAAGCCCACTTTATCTGCCACTGATGTACGTAAATTGCTCTCGTATTATCTCAAGATGTTCCTGGATCCAAAGGTTTTCCTGGTGGTCCAGTGGTTAAAAATTCACCTGCAGGGGACACGGGTTTGATCCCTGGTCCAGGAAGACCCATCTTCTGTGGAGCAACTAAACCCATGTGCCTGGAGCCCACACCTAGAGTCCGTGCTCTGCAACAAGAGAAGGCACCGCAATGAGAAGCTGGTGCACTGAAACTAGGGAGTAACTCCTACTCAGCGCAACAAGAGAGAAGCCCGTGTAGCAACAAAGACCCAGCCAAAATAAATAAATAGCAAGTTGCTATGGAACGTCTCTTGTCCAGTGGCAGGGCCCAGCTGAGGGCTGAGACGATGGAGGCAGGAGTGTAAGTGACTCCAGGACAGGCCTGGGGATGCACGTGACTCTCCTCTAGGGGCACCATGTCCATTTCACAGGAAGTTCTTGAAGACCCTTCCCAATGATCAAGGCTGCAGAGCATAAAGCTAATGCTGGAGAACCCAGGCTGTAGTGAGCTATTTTGGGGCACAACCTCCTCACCTTCCCCTCCCCACACTGGGCTTCCCCAGGCAGCGGAAGCTACCCGAAGGCTCTTGGCCTGTCCTGACAGCAGCCTGCAGGTGAATCTGTATGCAGGCAGCTGGGGTTCCTAGGAGCTGGGGTCTTGACCACTGTGTGGAATGCTGGGCCCACTGGGGACACGAGGAAGACGGTTGATTTCTCTGCCACACCTCACAGCTTGGCTGGAGCAATGCTGTCTGCTGTCATACTAATAAGAAACAAACACATTATTTTGTTGTGTTTGATTTCCGTGTTAGGCTGGAGTCTTCAAGGGCTGTTTAAAATTTAATAAGTGAGAATAAAATGAGGAGGAAAAAAAATATCCCTCTGGGGCATCTGACTGCATCAGACTTGTTAATTCCAGCTTTGTGTTTCCAGGGGCAGATGGCTTGACCCAGCAGCGGGGAGGGTGCCCAGGCTTCTTCCTCCAGGGCTCAGGGCTGGTTCTACCGTCTGTTTTGGGCAAAGACCCACCTTAGGAGGGCCACCTGATCGTGCCTCAGGTGGAAGCTGAGGTGGCAGCTCAGGGAAGGAGTGTTTCCAGGGGCTCAGAAACAAATTTTGTTCCCTGTTCTTCAAATTCAACAGTATTTTATTAAGCACTTACTGTATGTCAGATAGTGTTAGGTGCTGGGCTGGAGAGTTGAAAAAGGTGTGAACTGTGCTAAGAAGGCAGAGAATGGAGTCAGGCAATATGCAGGGCTGTGTGAGTGAGTACAGGGTACAGGAAGAAACAGCAGAGGCTCCTGGGAGAGTCCCAAATAGAGACCAAGGATGTACCCCCTCAGCTGCTGGGAGCTGGAAGGGCCTTCAGCCATGGGTGCCCTGTGGAGGTGCCTATCTCTGGGGAGAGCCGTCTGGTCCCAGATAATGCTTCTTCTCAGGGCAGCCACATCCAATGACTGATGGACTGTGTGTATGAAGGCCCAACCCCTTGCCCCAACTTGGGACAGTTCTGAAGGGTCATCTGAGTAGCAGAATCCCTGTGAGATCAGATGAGCTCAGCATGTCCCTTGGTCCATTTCTGCTCCCTTCTCTCCCACAGGTGTTGATTGGGAGAGCATCCTCTAATAGACCTCCTGCATGTTCACCCCTGTCTCCGGGTCTGCTTCCTGGAGAACTAGCCTGCAATCAGACCTAATGTGGTCAGCATTGTTCAGGGAGGGCTTCTGGAAGAAGTGACTTTCAGGCTGAAATCTGGAGGATAAGTAAGAGTCAGTCTGGTGACAGCTATAAGTCTGGAGGGAAATGGTATTGGTTCCAGGTAGAAGAAGAGAATGTGTAAGGAAAGGCATGCCCAGGTGGGATGGCAAAGCAGGAGGCTGGGGGCTGGACATTTCATAGGGCTCTGTGAGCTGTGATGGTGGCTTGGGTTTTATTCCAAGGGCATGGTGATGCCATAGCAGGGTTTTAAATAGGGGTTGACATGTGACATCGTTGAAATGTTTTCTTATAAAAAGAACTTGAGTTGAAGAAGGTAAAAACAAACAAGGAGTCCAGCTAAGGAAGCTGTTGTGGTAACTCAGAAGAGAGATGATGATGGTCTGAATTGAAGTAGCTGGAGAGAGGTACATGGATTAAGAGATATTTACTTAGAAGGAAGAATCAATTATCAGAACTGATGATGGATAATACATGGAAGGAGAGACAGGAGGCAAGGACGACATTTGGGTTTTTGGCTTCATTAACTGTGAAGATGCCACCACCATTCAGTGAGATGGGGAGCAGGTGCAGAAGTGGATTTGGGAAGAAGGTGGTGGAGGGAAAATGTGTGTAGTTCAGGAGTGCTAAATTTGAGTTGTCTTTGGGATATTAGAGAACAGAGCTAAGACATCTAGGCATGTGGATACAAGGCTCAAGAGAAAGAACAAAATTATTTATTTGTTGAGAGTTGGACCATAAAGAAGGCTGAGCACCAAAGAACTGATGCTTTCAAACTGTGGTGTTGGAGAAGACTCTTGAGAGTCCCTTGGACTGCAAGGAGATCCAACCAGTCAGTCATAAAGGAAATCAGTCCTGAATATTCATTGGAAGTACTGATGCTGAAACTTCAATACTTTGGCCACCTGATACAAAGAGTCAACTCATTGGAAAAGACCCTGATGCTGGGAAAGATTGAGGGCAAGAGGAGAAGGGGGGTGACAGAGGATGAGATGGTTGGATGGTATCACTGACTCAATGGACATGAGTTTAAGCAAACTCAGGGAGATAGTGATGGACAGGGAAGCCTGGCATGCTGCAGTTCATGGGGTCACAAAGAGTCGGACATGACGTAGCAACTGAACAATAACACCACCACCACCACCACCTGTTGCTTATGGTAAATTGCCCTCAGTTTGATGGCTTAAATAATAATAAATATTTATTATTTCAGTTTCCATGAATGAAGAATTGAGCAGTGCCATAGCTTGGAGATTTCTCACTGGGTGGCAGGCAAAATGCTGCTCAGGGGTGTGGTTATACGGAGTTTCAACTTAGGCTGGAGGATGTGGTTCAAGATGGCTGTCAAGTTGGTGCTGTTGGCAAGAGGTCAGAAATTCTCATTATGTGGAGCTATCCATAGGTGGAGGTTTGAGTGGCTTCACAACCTGAGAACTGAGAGCAAATGATCTAAGAGCAAATGATCCCTCAGAGCAAACGATCTAAGAAAGCAGGGCAGAAATGGCAGTGTCTTTATTGATCTATCCTCAGAATCACACACCTTAACTTACCACATCCTAATGGCCACACAGACTGACCTTGATACACTGATGGAGAGGACTGCACAGGGTGTGAATACTGGACTCAGTGGCCATCGGTGCCTTCTTTGAGGCTGCCTACCACAACTCGAGATACAGAGACTTGAAAATCATTAGCATTTAAATGATATTGGAAGTTTTGGTAATGAAAGAGATTGCTTGAGAGATGTGTGCAGAAGGAAAAGAGGAGGATTTAAGGACCGTGTCCTGAGAGACAATTGCCTTTTAAGGATAAGCCGAGAAAGAGAAGCCAGCAAAGAGACTGATGAAAAGCATGACCATATGTCCTGGTTTGCCAGTGGTTAGTTCTGCTTTATGCCTGTTGTGTCCACATGACAGTTTACTCTGTCCCTTTCACTTTCTCAAGGGCCCTGGATTAGATGAAACTTACATGGTCACCCTATGATAACAGGCAGCCAGAGCAGCAGAGGAAAACCAGGAGGAGCCAATATCATGACAGACATTGGATTTCATGACATGAGGTCCCTGGAGACTTCAGCAGCAGATGTTTGAGTTGTGAGCATGCAACCCGGGTTTCAGAGGGTGAGGTGAGTGAGAAGCAAAGTAAATTATTTTAGTATTGTTATTTTCTAGAGGCTTAATGAAAAAATGAAGGGAGAAAGCGGATTTTCAGAGTATGGGGAACAGTGAGAGAATCTTTCTCTGAAGATGTCGAGCACTAGACTATGTATAATTGTGGAGGCCTCAGAATCTCAAAAATTAAAACCAAAATGAAGGTGCAGCAGTTGATTGGTAAGGAATAATAACCTCTCAGATCTCTGAAATTCCCAGGCATTCCCTGGGGTCTGCCTGGTGATCTGAGCTCTGTCTGATGACCTGGTGGGCTTTCTGGTCTGGAAATCCACGTGACCTGGCACCAGAGGTGTTTCTGGGTATTGTCAGCTACCATCCTTCCCACCCTCCTTGGAAAGGCTGCTTCTTTCCAAGGTTCTGGAGATGCTTTGGCTTCTGAGCTGACAGGGGAGCAGCAGGACTCTGCAAAAGGGGATTACATGATGTAGGGATGTTGGAGATGCCTCAGTTTGTACGAGCTGTAGAATGAACTGAAATGGTCCTTACCCTCATCCACAATCATGATATGGGGGCCTGGCTCCATTGTCCTAGAGAGCTCAGGCAGGGGTATTTGTGTGTTCGTGTTAGTCACTCAGTCGTGTCCAACTCTTTGTGACCCCATGAACTGTAGCCTGCCAGGCTCCTCTGTTTATGGAATTCTCCAGGCAAGAATACTGGAGTGGGTTGCCATGCCTTCCTCCAGGGGATCTTCCCAATCCAGGGATCAAACCTGGGTCTCCTGTATTGCAGGCAGATTCTTTACCATCTGAGCCACCAGGGAAGCCCAGGGACATTTGGGGGCCCTTTGTCACAAGCTGGCTCAGGAAGGAGAGAAAGGATTCTTTGTCATAGAAAGGCCAGGATAATTGCTTCATAAGGAACAGTGTCTAAGTCCCAGAGCTAAAATGAATATATGAGTTTCGAAAGAAAACAAGTTCTTGTGAGCGAGGTGTGTCTGCCCCTCAGAAAATCAAGAGGAGGCTGGCTGTAGCTGGCTCAGGGGGAGGGAGTCCTTAGTGTCGCTCCCTCCACCCAAGAGACAACAGCTGCTCTGACCACCCCTCGGCCCCCCACCGAGAGAGAAGCTCACACGACTTTGCCGACCTCAGCCCCTATCAGAGACTCGCACAAGAACGCGTTCAGGGCGGGGCCGCCATTTCTCTGTGGAGGAGAATCCTTAGAGGAGAGGCGGGACACTGGTGAGGTGGAGAGAGGGCTGGGGAGGGAGCGACAGCTAAGAAAACCGTGAAAGGTGAGGCTTGTCCTCACCGCCCACCATGTGGTGCGAGGGGTAAAGCCTCCTTGCCAGTTTTCTGACTCTTATCACGGTGCTCTCTGGAGCCCTCCATCCGAAGGGAGCTTGCCTCTGTGATGCAACGGAGGCCACGTTCATCCTCTGGGTGAGGACCCCCGTCCACGTGTATGAGCCGACTTGACAGTGGCCTTCCCGCGCGGATGAGGAGGAAGTGGGGACTACACCCGGGCAAGCCCGGGAGGCCCACTCCTTGGAGAGCCTCCCCCACCCATCTCAACCCTGTGTGAGTGCAAAGACACACAGCAAGGGACGGGAAACGCCCGGAAGGACGCTTGGGTTTGAGGAGGACGCCTCTGGCAACTGTGCACATTCTGGGCCAGCCGGGTGGGGCATTCGCAGGCCCGGAGCTCCCAGAGTGAGCTAGGGGCGGCACCTGAGCTGGCCCAGCTGGGTGGGACCCAGCGTGGGCTGCAGGCCCAGGTGCCTAAGCCCTTAGCGTTTGGGCGGGTGGGTGGTCGCAGCGCGTCGCGGGGCTCCCGCCCCGAAGCACCCGGCAGCCTCTTTCCGGCAGGGAGTCGACTCTTCCCGGCAACCCGATAACTTAAAAACAAATTGATATGCTATAATTGCAAATGTCTGGGTTGTCTGGGCCTGACAGGAATCGTCTGAAAGCAAACAGTCTGGTCCAGCCGAGGGCGAGGGAGGTGTTTTTCTGACAAACGCGCGCTGCTAACAGAAGGATCCCTCTGCATCCTGAGTCCTTCCCTGTTTTATGGCAGAATGTAAATTCTGCATCAGGGATTTTTTTTTTTTTTTTTTTAATGATTCCTTTTCTTGACGTGTGGATTCTGAATTTCATTTCTCCCCAGAGAGGCGCCGGAATCATCCAGCCGTCCTCCTCGTCAAAGTTATGGGCAATTTGACCTGCCATTTAGCTGTTTCCTGGAGCCGGTTGAATGGTTCTTAGGGCCGTTTCTACCTTGAAGACAACACAGGGTATGTTATAACCCATGCAGATGAGGGCCCAGGACCGCTGGCTTGAGAATTAACGAATGTTAATTCTGCCTCAGCTGATGACTGAAGGTTTCACCAAGTTCACAGACCTTAAGTGGAGGCAGGGGTCCCTTCCCCACATGACTCATTTAGTTTAAAGGGCAAGGGGTTGAATAGGCAAGTCAGAGAGAACAAACCAGAAAGAGCAGCATATTACAGAGAAAATTCCAGAAGCCTGAGTAGGTTCCACAGCTCTCTTCTGCGTCCATATTGATAGGAAGATGTGAGCTGACCCTATGTGTAGTGTGTTCCTGTAACGTGATTTATGATAAGACGTGCCTTGTTCCTGGTCTTGGCCCAGAGCCAAGTATTTCCTCGGTGATGAGTCGTAAATGAAAAAGAGTCTTTTGTTATTCATAACAGGCCCCCCTTCAATCACACCTGAGTGTATGTTATGGGGTAATTTTTTAATGGCCCTTGGATATCACAGGATGGAAACTGCTTGCCAGGGAACCAACCAAGTGATTAGCGGCCTGGAACTTTCAGCCCTACCAGACCATCTCCCAATCTCTGGGGAGCGGGAGAGAGGGGCTGGAGGTGGAATCGGTTGTCAATGGACAATGATTTAATCAACCACACCTACCCAGTGAAGCCTCCATAAAAATCTCTAAAATATGGAGGGACTTTCTGGTGGTCTAGTGGTTAAGAATCCACATTCCCAAAGCAGGGGGCATGGGTTCATTCTCTGGTCTGGGAACTAAGATCCCACATGCAGCAAGAGGTGGCCAAAAAAAAACACACAAACCACCTAAATTATGGGATTCATGGGATTCAGAGAGTTTCTGGGTTGGTGAACAAGTGGAGGTGCCAGGAGGTGGTGCACCTGGAGAGGACATAGAGGCTCTGTGCCCCTCCCCTATACTTTGCCCTACACTTCTATCTGGCTGTTCCTGAGTTACATCCTTTTATAAAAAAAATGGTGATCTAGTAAGTATACTGTTTTCTGGAGTTCTAGAAGCTGCTCTAGAAAATCAGTTGAACCCCAGGAAGGAGTCAAGGGAAGCCGTGATTTATAGCCAGCCTGTCAAAAAGCATAGATGACTTGTGATTAGGGCTTAAAGTGGGGTGTGTGTGGGGGGTCTTGTAGGAATGAATCCTTAACCGGTGGAATCTGATATTGTCTCCAGGTAGTGTCAGACTGAGTTAAATTGTGGGACACCCAGCCAGTGTCTGAGGATTGCCTGGTGTGGGACTTTAGTGGCCAGAGATATTGTGACTTTTTCCTTTATAGCTTTAAAAAAATATTACTATTATTAGTTTTAAAATATTTACTTATTTACTTCCTTATTTGGCTGTTTGGGTATTAGTTGCTGCACGAGTATCTTTCTTGTGGCCTGTCTTGCTGTATCTCACTGTTCGCTGAACCAGGGTAGGTAGGGTATGAGTGGGGAAGCTGGAATTGCGAAAACTCAAGGAGCTGTAGGAACTACAGGCATGTTTATTTTTTCCTGATTGGCACAGCGGCTGTGGCAGCAGCAGACATGCTGTATTCTCCTCTTGTGGTTGACCAGGGGGCACAGCCTTGGAGCAAGAGCTTTTTCAGGTGGAGATTATAAATGTTTACAGAACAAGAGGGGCCGGGGCAAGTGTGTGTATGCGTGCATGCAAGGTGCTATGTGGTCTCAGCTGTTACATAACCATGTATTTACACAATGTGGGACGAGAGAGCCTGACCACTACCATCTTGGTTAATTTGCTCTTTCCCTACACGGCCCGAGAGCGTCTCTCCAGTTGTGGTGTGGGCTCCAGAGCACACAGGCTCAGTAGCTGTGGCACACAGGCTTCGTTGCCCTGTGGCTTGTTCCCTGACCAGTGACTGAACCCGTGTCCCCTTCATTGGAAGGTGGATTCGTAACCACTGGATCATCAGGGAAGTCCTTCCTTTCTAGCTCTTAACTTTACTATGTGTCAAACACTTCCGGAGTGCCCATGGTAAGACAGGTGCTGGAGTTGGAGTAAGCTTTTTTCTGAGGAGTGGTGAAATGAGCCCATTTCAACCAACCCAGTGTGGTTAAGTGCCAGCATAGAGGCTTTGTCATTGTTGTTCAGTCACTCAGTCGTGTCCGACTCTTTGCAACCCCACAGACTGCAGCACACCCAGCTTCCCCATCCTTCACCATCTCCTGGAGTTTGCTCAAACTCATGTCCATTGAGTCGATGATGCCATCCAATCATCTCATCCTCTGTCATCCCCTTCTCAGTATGCAGGCTTAATTCAGTGTTTTGCTGGAGCTGGAGAGAGAGGAAGGTTTAATCATAGTGGTTGATGTTTGCTGAATTGCTACCATGCAACACGTATTATGCTAAATGCATTCCCTGCATTGTCACATGTAATACATCAACCCTAGGTGGCAGGTATTATTCAGATCACTTTACAGATAACAAAGCTGGAACTTAGAGAAGCTAAGTAACTGGAGATAAGGGGGTGGTAAGAGGCGGACTGGGGTTCAAAACTGGGTCTGACTGATACTCTTAACCACCGTTGCTGCATTTCCCATCTCCCTGGCCTGCGGGGGTCAGAGAAGCCTTCAGAAGCCCCGAGGTGAAGTCAGGGCAGGATCACCCTGGTATTGGCCAGGGTAGGGTGGTCTGAGGGTTATCTGTTCTGGGAGGGAGGGGTGGAGGGGGATTGAACTTGACCTCTGACCCTAGAGCTGCTGTCCTCCTCTTCCCAACCGCTCTTCTAGGCTCCAGGATAAGAAACATCAGAAGCCTCAACAGGAGACTGCAAATTCTTGGCTATTTAATTGGAGCCTTTTGCTGCTCTTGAAACCAGCTGGAGAGAAGGAGCAAGCGAAGAGCTTGAAGAGCTGGTCTTTGAGTCAGAGCTAAGTATAGCATAGCCAAGTGCTTCATCTCCCCACTCACCATATCGCTGTGGATTTTGAAGGAGGTTGGCTCCAGGGAGAAAATATTTAAGGCTGGAGAAATAGTTTTCTTCAGTTTGTCTTCTGTGGATGCAAAGCACAAATGTTACGCTGGTTCTTACTGATTAACGTGCTAACAAGTTAAACAGTTTTTCAGTGTCCAGCCTCGCCTCTTCTCATGGCCGCTGTGCATGCGCTGGGGGGCCACTGTGGGGAGGCCATGCCCGAGGCAACCAAGCTCCCATCCTGGCCCCTGGTTCCCAGGATGCACTTCTTTCTCTGGGTATCGTTGGTATCTTCTTCAGGCTGTCTCTGTATCCTGTCTTTCCTCATCCATGTCTGTCTTTCTTTGAACTCACCATGGGTCGTTCCCTCTTGGTGTGTTTTCACTTGAGATCCCACACTGAACACCTAGACCCAGAGCTCAAGGAGTTTGTAATCTGGACTTTCCAGATTGTTCAGTGTCTGCCAGTGGCTGGTGAGGCTTGTGGCTGTCAGATCTGCATTGGTTGCTGTCACCCCGAGGATTTGAGAAGGAAAGGGAAGCAGTGCTTTTGGTGACCTATGTTCTCAAGAACATAAAACCTTGGTAACTGCTTCATGCTAGGCCCGGCGTTTCAACCCGAGGTCTGTATGATCTCAAGGGAGATGAATAGAGAGCAACTTTCTAAATGTGTGTCTATGTGCATTTAAGGGGAAGTTTCATAGTGTTCACTGAGTTCTCAAGGTTGGCCAGGAGCCAAATCATGTGTGAACAACCATCCTGTAAGTGCGGCCCCAGTAGGGAGGCTCAGGCACTAAAGGGTGAGTCAGAATTCAGCTCAGAACTTGGACTCTAAGAGGTTCTCCTACTCCATCAGATGCTTTATTTACCTTTGAAGAGCAGCAGTGAAGAAATAAACCAATAGTTACATTTGACCCTTCAAATCTATCTTTAGTAAAAGATCATTTCCTTTGTACTTGGTCTTGTTTAGGGGTTGATTTGCAATTATTAGACTTTATTATGTACTTGAAGGAGCAGATAGAGGAAGAATGAGGTTGTTATTGCTTTATCCTTTGATATATCCTAAAACTGTAGAGTTGGAAGGGAGTAAAAAGTTCATGTTGTCCACCTGAAAGCCCCAACCCTGTTGCCTTGTCCAGAATCTTCTCTATGCCACTCCCATCCACTAGCCTCTTGCAGGGAGAGAGAATGCTCTGTTCACTTTCCATTCATCCACTCAACTGCACATTCTCATATGCCATGTACTCTGCTAGGTTCTGGGAAGATGACAAATAACAGCCTTGGTGGCCCTTAAGGAGCTTACAGTCCAGCAATATGGAGAGGCAGACACTGAATAGTGATGAAGAATGTTAGAGCAGGGACAACTCTGAGGCTAATGGGGAGCACTCTGCTCTGTGGGTGGTGGTGCTTATAGAAGGCATTTCCAAAGAAAGTAGTATCCAAGCTGAGCTGAGAGGGAAGGGGGAGCTAGGAAGATGAAGGAAGATTGGGTTGAAGGAGTGCTGTAGGCAAAAGGAGTGGCACAGTCAAGGTTCTAAGAATGAAAGAGAAGGAGCGAGGCTTAGTGGAGAAAGTGAGAGGCCATGATTGGAACAGATAAAAGAGAATAAATAGAATAAATAAATAGAGTGGTTTCCATGGCAACCTGCTCTTTTTTTAGACAAGTCTGAGTGAGAAAGTTTTCCCTAAACTTTCTACTTATGGTCTTCTGATGCTCCTAGGCAGAGAAACATCTCTATGGGATTTTTGAAGACAAACAGACATGTGAGCCATGAATTTTCTCCTCCACTTCCTTATACTGGACATAACTTTAAACCAAGAAACAAGTTTTGGTTCTGCTGTACCCTTGCTATGACCACCACCTGGAATATTGTTTTGGACCCATCCACTCAGCCCAGAGGTTTGTATATGTTCACCTACCCCTTCAGACTGTGTGCTTCTGAAGGATGGGGGCCATGACTAATTCTCTTAAGTGCCTAGTACAGGCCTAGCATACAGCAGGTGCTCAGTTAGTGCTTTGTGGTTGACCAGTGAATGGGTGAATGGCTTAGATGCCAATCAGTGACGAATCCTATGAACTGATGTCGGTGTGAAGTAGAGGGAGGCAAGCAGGAAAGCTGGACAAGTTATGGCAGGAATTATCAGTGTCACCCCAGGAAGCTGAGGTTCCTTCTATGCTGTGAATTTCATGAGTATGATAATTATACTTCTCAGTGTATATTTCTCTTCTCCAGATCTTAATAGTACCCCTAGTTATATAATACTTGACTCATATAAGTTTAATATTGTGAAAATTGTTGCGTAACAACCATAATTAGATTTTAGAGATCTTGGGAAGTTTGCATTACCAACCAACAAAGCAGCCAGTGTGTCAGTGAATACTGCAAAACCACAATGTGAAATTGGCAAAAACCACCCTAAGGGGAAGGGACTTCCCTGGTAGCTCAGCTGGTAAAGAATCTGCCTGCAATGCAGGAGACCCTGGTTTGATCCCTGGGTTGGGAAGATCCTCTGGAGAAGGGAAAGGCTACCCATTCCAGTATTCTGGCCTGGAGAATTCCATGGACTGTATAGTCCATGGGGTCACAAAAAGTCAGACACGACTGAGCGACTTTTGCTCACTCTAAAGAGAAGACCTTTCCTCTCTCTGTTCTGTGTTTCTGTTATTGTGTGACTTCTCAATGCCTTGGCTCATGTCTTGCTTTTATTGGTGATAATTATATTATATTCAATTATAGTATTGTGGTAGACAGTCTCCAAGATGACCTCCAAAGATTTCTATCACTTGGTATCTATGTTCTTGTGTAATCCTGTTCCCTTGAGTGTGGACTGGAGATAGCGTCTCATAACTAACCAACAAAATTTTGGAACAGTGATGGTGTCACTTCTTGGCTTAGGTTATGAAAAAGACTGATCAGCCATGGGCTTCCCTCTCTCACTCTCTTACTCATTTTCTCCAGGGAAAACCAATTGCCATGTTGTGAGCTGCCCTATGGAAAGGCCCATATGGCAGAGAACTGAGGGAAGCTCCAAACTGACAGCAAGCAAAGAACTGAGGTCTTCAGTGTCAAAGTCCGTGAGGACTTGCATGCTGCTAGCAGGATGTGCAAAAGCCTGGAAGTGGATTCTCTGCTCAGCTGGCTCCTTGCCGGCAGCCTTGAGGGAGACCCTGAGGTACAGGCACCCAGCCAAGCTGTGTCTGGATTTTAGACCCATAGGAATGATAAGATAATAAATGCTTTAAGCTGCTAAGTTTGGGATACTTTGTTATACAGCAATAGCTATCTAATAGAGGTTTTGGTCCCACCTGAGAGCTGATGCTGTAACAAATACCTAAAAATATGGAGTAGATTTCTAATTGGCCAGTGGATGAGGCCTGGGAAGATTTTCTGATGTGTATATCTGTGAAAACCTAAGTTAAGTTGAACAGATGTAGAAATCTGAACTTTGATGATGCTGCCAGTGAGGTCTCAAAGGGAAATAAGAAACATTTTATGGAAGTTTGGGGAAGGGAGGTCTTTGAGATGTCGTGGCAGACACTTGATATTATTGCCTACAGCGATGTGGAAAGTAAAAAGTAAAAAATGTGCCCAGTGAACTGAGTCATCTAGGTAAGGAGATTTCAAAGTATGGGGCTGAAGGTGCTGCCTGCTGCTTCCTTGTTGCTTATAGTGAAATGCAAGAGGACAGAGATATATTGAGGGAAATACTGATAAACAAAACAGAGCCAGGCATTGGTGAATTTCTCAGCCTCTCCAGATGGCAAACAGTGCTAAAATTAAGAAATACCTTCAAGTGAAGATAAAATCCAGGGCACTGCCAGGATCTTCCCCTAATTGAAACTTCAGATAGGACTGGCATCAGCTGACTTCTTGTTAGAACCTCGTGAGAGATCTGAGGGTGGAGGCATGTGTCTTGACTCACAGAAGCTCGGAGATAATGCTTGTTGTTTTAAGTTGCTAATTTTGGGGGTAAGTTGTTATGCAGCAATAGATAACTAGTACTATCATTATCATCGCCATTACTATATTACCTGTGCAACCAGAAGGATGTCCATCTTCATTGTATGTAAGGTAAAACAGGGAGTCTCTGTACCAAGGACCGAGGGCAGTTAAAGTTGAGATTACTGTACTGAAATAGGGGATTAGGTAAAAGTTAATATAATTGAATGGTCCTAAGATTTTTCTGGGAAATCTGACCAGTCCAAAAGGAAAGACCTACAGGAATTAATTTCAGAGTTTCTGCAAGAATAGTAGAGCCAGATCTACAATGTCAGTGGGCCCAAGCCATACACAAAGAGCTTCCAATCAGTTTTAGCAGGCCGTCTTTTTTTTTTTAATTGACGTATAATTAAGATATAACATTATATTAGCTTCAGATGTACAACATAATGATTCAATACTTGTATATATTGCAAAATGACCACCACAGTAAGTCTTGTTACCATCAGTCACCATACATAGTTACAACTTTTTTTTCTTATGATGAGAACTTGGAAGATCTACTCTCTCTTAGCAAGTTTCAGATATGCAAGACATATTGTTAACTTCATTCACCATGTATTAACTGCAGTCACCATGCTATACACTACACCCCCCTGTGACTTACTTACTTTATAGCTGAAAGTCTGTAACTTTTGAGCCTCTTCTTTTTTCCCACCGCCTACACCCCACCCAGGCTTCCCAGGGGGTTCAGGAGTAAAGAATCTGCCTGCCAATGCAGAAAATGCAAAAGACTGGGTTTGATCCTTGGGTCAGAAAGATCCCCTGGAGAAGGAAATGGCAATTTTCTCTAGTCTTCTTGCCTGGGAAATCCCATGGACAGAGGAGCCTGGTGGCCTACAGTCCATGGAGTCACAGAGTCGAACACAACTGAGCACATAGCAGCAGCAGCTACACCCCACCTCCTGCCTCTGGCAACCACTGATCTGTGTATACATGAGCTGATTATTATTGCTTTTAAGATTCCACAATAAATGAGCTTGAACAGTATTTGTTTCTCTGTCTGACTTATTTAACTTAGAATAATGCCCCGAAGTTTCATCTATATTGTGCAAATGGCAAGACTTCTTCCTTTTTATGGCTGAATAATATTCATATATTTATACACGTGTAAGCACACCACATTTTCTTTATCCATTCATCAGTGATTGGATACTTAGGTTGTTCCCATGTCTTGGCTATTGTAAATAATGCTGCAATGAACATAGCGGTGCATATATATTTTCTAATTAATGTTTTTTTTTTTTTGGGTCTTCAGATAAATACCAAGAAACAGAATTGTTGAATCATATGGTAGTTCTGGGGCTTTCCTGGTAGCTCAGCTGGTAAAGAATCTACCTGCAATGCAGGAGACTTCAATTTGATTCCTGGGTTTTGGAGAAGGGCTAGTCTACCAACTCCAGTATTCTTAGGCTTCCCTGGTGGCTCAGATGGTAAAGAATCCACCTGCAATGCAGGAGACCTGGGTTCGATCCCTGGGTTGGGAAGATCCCCTGGAGAAGGGAATGGCTACCCACTCCTGTATTCTTGCCTGGAGAATTCCATGGACAGAGGAGCCTGGTGAGCTACAGTCCATGGGGTCACAAAGAGTCGTACACGACTGAGTGACTTTCACTTCACTACACGATGGCAGTTCTAGTTTCAATTTTTCAAGGAACCTCCATACTATTTTCCACGGTGGCTGCACCAACTTACACTCCCACCAACAGCGCACAAAGGTTGCCTTTTCGCTACCTCCTCGCCCACACTTGTTTCTTATCTTTTTGATGATAGCCATTCTGACAGGTGTGAGGTGTTATCTCATTGTAGTTTTGATTTGCATTTCTTTGATGATTAGTGATGCTGAAACTTGCCACTTTTAAATATAAACAGATACAAGTATTGAGGAAAGCACCTAACATGAAAGACACAAACCAAAACAAACAAACAAAGGAAACTTTGAGGAAATGGCAAATATGTAAGAAGCAAAAAAAAAACTTCAAAGAAATCTATCAAAATGCTCAAAGAGATAAAAGATGATAAGAGAATACAGTGCAGCCAAACCCCAGAATAGGATGCTGTAAAGAAGGAACACTCAGAGATCACAAACAGCTCTTGGAAATTTAAAATTTGGCAGCAGAAACCAAAAGCTCAGTAGTTGGGTCCAAAGACTGTATGATCCAAAATCGAAGTTTTTTTGTTTGTTTGTTTTTTCACAGCAACATGTCCAGCATCTTGAATTTTACTTTGTAAACAGTAGACACTCTACAGAAGTTTGTTAAGAGAATGAGTGAATGATAATAAATTGGGTAAATCTTCTTGAAATTGTTATTCACTTAGTCGTATCTGACTGTTTGAGATCCCATGGACTCTAGCCCACCAGGCTCCCCTGTCCATGGAATTCTCCAGGCAAGAATCTCCTTGGAGCAGAGGAAAAAGGCAGATGTGGGAAAGAGGAAAGCAAAGCGAAAGACCTCCAAGAGATCTGAACTTGAGTAATGGGAACTCTGGAAGGAATAAGTCAGGTGGGAAACAAAGAATCACTGAAAAAAAAGGCTCAGTAAAAATTCCTCAAAATGAGTGACTTGGATTTCCAGAATCAGCATACTGAATGCAAATGGAGCTACACCAGGGCACAGCACTGTAAAATTTTAGGACATCAAGGACAGCCACACCTGAAGCTAAAAGACAATGGAGTAATACTTATGAAATCTGAGAGGCAAATAATTTCCAACCAAGAATTCTATACTCAAAGAATCAATAAATAGGAAGGTAGGACAAAGATATTTTCAGAGATTCAAGATCTCAAAAAATTTATTTCCTGTGCACACTCTTGCCTACGAGGCAACTAAAGGATGCACTTACCAAGATGAGGAAGTAATCTAAAGAAAACAAAGGCATGGGGTTTAAGAAACAGGCTCTAACACAAAGCAGAGGTGAAGGAAATACCCAGCATAGTTGTGAGAAGAGGGTCCAAGATGACAGCTGTGTAGCAGGCATGGAGAACAAGTTCAAGTTGCAGTCAGGGAGATTTCTCCAAAAACAGAGAGTTAACAGAACACCTAATGTGTTTGAATGTATTGAGAAGAAATTCATATAATTGGAGGAGAACTTGAGGGTAAATCAGTGAGAAGGACATAGAAAACCAGCAAGACCATTATTTAGTCTTGGAAACTAAATAGCCCAGGGAAGCAAAATATGCAGGAATGGAAAAACAATAATAGTGTACAAATGGCTTAGCTGTGAAGAACATACAGGCAATCACAGTGATGCAGAAACTAAATGTCGACCTAACCAAACTTACCTTCTGGCTCTACAGGGATAGAGAATAGGCACAGGAGTGGGAAGTGTGCATATACCTGGTGGGACCAAGAAGAGGAAGTTACATCTTCATCTTCCAGATGAGTCAACAGAATCTAAAAGTTTTTAAAAGTAGCCTTGCCAGCAGGTTATTTAGTGACACAGGAATAAATTGAAGAGAAAATCAGGTAAGAGGGTTGAAAGTGATCACCTCTTGGGAGTGGGAAGTGAAATGCAGAGTGTGGTGAAGCCTTATAGAATTATTTCCTCTTTATACCATGTACATGTTAGCCTTTGATAAAAAGATAAACTAGATTAATAAAAAAATTAAAAAGATAAACTAATAAAAGAAAGTAACTAGATGGTAGCAAAAGAAAGGAGTGATTTATAACTAGCAGAACACTGCAAAACCTTGCACCGAGCAGAGCTATGATAGAAGGAAGTGGTCAGAAGCGGATACCCAGAGAAGAGACATGAAGATGAGTTAGTGCTTGAGAGGAAGATAGGGGTCAGGAATGAGGGTGGCACAGAGTGGCAAAAAGAGCATTTCAGGCAGAGGGAACAGTGTGAGCGAAGGGGAGGGTGGGATGAATGGGGAGACAGGAGTTGACATACACCACTATGTGTAATTGACATACACTGCTATGTATACTTGGGGCTCAAGTTAGATTGGAAGGAAGCCGTGGAACTTCTCTTTGGAAATCCTTCCTTTGCTAGTCTGCCTTCTGAAGTTCGGCTTCTGGTTTTCTCCCATGACACACTCATCCTTTCCCCAAATCTTGAACGTTGGGGTTTTATGTTAACAGGGTGGTGGCTCAGATGGTAAAGAACCCCCCTGTCATATGGGAGACCTGAGTTCGATCCCTGGGTTGGGAAGATCCCCTGGAGAAGGGAAAGGCTACCCACTCCAGTATTCTTGCCTGGAGAATCCCCACGGACAGAGGAGCTTGGCGGACTTCAGTCCATGGGGTTGCAAAGAGTCGGACACGACTGAGCGGCTAAGCACTATGTATAAAGTAGATACTAATGAGAATCTAGCACAGGGAACTCTACTCAGCGCTCTGTGGTGACCTAAATAGGGAGAAAAGCCAAAAAAGAGAGATGTATGTACACATATAGCTGATTCACGTTGCTGTAAAGCAACTATATTCCGATACAGAAAAACAAAACAAAACAGAACAAAAAAACCAAAGCCAAGAAGATACGAAACAACAGGTCATGTTTAGAAAACAGTGCATCGAAAAGTGGGCCGTTGCTTCCTAGCTGCAGAAGTCATCTCGAAAGACACAAATTCAGATGCCATTAAAGCTAGGGGGCAGAGGGGGTGTTTTAATGAGGGTTCCACTGGGCTCAGAGGACTGGATTTGGCAGGAGGGCAGCAGCGGAAGGGTGAGGGTGGGAAGGAACGAGGATGGGGGACCAGGCTGCATTTTAGCCAGAAGCTGAATATGGCAGAGATAGAGTTTGCTGGATGGGCTTCAGTGGTCGTGACTTTCCAGGCAGGCAGGAGCAGTCACCCGGGGTGGGCTTAGAGACTGCCAGAGTTGCCAGGCTGTGGTCCTGATGCCAGCTGTGCCTGTCGCTTGGGATCCTAGCCAGATCATACATAACCAGACCGGGCTTTGCAAAGTATCCTGCCACATGTAGTTTGGAAGGGTATGGCTGCCACAAAGGATGCCTTTCCCGAACAGCAAGTCTTTTTGATCTCTACAAGCCTGTTTTCTTCACTATAAAATGGAGATAATGAGAGTAATAACAGGATCTAATTCTTGGGGTTGTACCGAGGAGGGTCAAAATGAGCTGATGTGGGTGAGACAGGATTACGAACTGTAAAGAACTGTGCAGACTGGAATTATTCTAAACTTCCCTCAACTCTGATCCTGCACCCCATGGCCCCATCACATCTCTAAAGGAGGTAGCACGTTTGCTCTAACTTGGAAACTAACTGTGAGTTGACTTTGTACCTTCCAGTTGCCAGATTTACTTCCGGTGTTCTGTGGTCTTTGTGTTGACTTGCACAGCAGTAGTGGAATAGATGAAACATATGTATTCCCTGGGCTTTCCTGATGGCTCAGCCAGTGAAGAATCATCCTGCAATGTGGGAGACCTGGGTTTGATTGCTGGGTTGGGAAGATCCTCTGGAGGAGGGCATGGCAACCCACTCCAGTATTCTTACCTGGAGAATCCCCATGGATAGAGAAGCCTTGGCGGGTTACAGTCCATGGTGTTGCAAAGAGTTGGATATGACTGAGCAAGTAAGCACAGCACATATATTCTCTAGAGCATTAAAACCTCACTGCTTCATTATTTTTTAGGAGTACATTGCTCAGAATGATTGGGATATCTGATATTTGATAATTCAACTTTTTGAACTCAAATATATTCTTACATCATGTTTCATTTTAAAATAATTTGTGCCATAAATGAGTGTGTGAGCACGTATCTGTGTAGGTATTGGCCCTTTATTCCTTTGGAAGATTAAAGGACAAAGTTTTTTTTATAATCCTAGGGTATTATTTGGGGTTAGACCTGGTCACAATACCTTTATTTCTTTCCACTTTATCATTTCTCCCTTCCAAGATGGGGGTCTCTGCCCTCAAAGGTGGTGTGGCCAAGGTCTCCTTAAGGTGATGGTTTATCAGAGAAAGAAATATTGTGCCCAATGCCTTCAAAGAAAGGAGCCCACTGATGGTTTTGCTGCATCAAATATCAACCCTCGTCAGGTACAGTTATCAGCTTCTAGTGGGAATGCCCCAGAGGCAATGTTTTGTGTTTTAACCTTTTCTCCCAGTGCAGAGGTAATTTGCAATGCCTGGCACTGTAGTAGAACTCCCATAGACTGGCACCAGTTGACATGTTATGGTGTGATACATAGTCAATATACTCTCGTATGGCATACTCAGTGATCTGTTCTTAATAGTTTGAACATCACTCACTCTCTTATGGTCCCCTTTCCTTTGTTGTAGTGTTTGTGAGAAAGAGAGCCACCCCATTTTCTCAAGTGGAAGGGTTTTTATTTTGAGACTACAAACTGGAATTGAACCTGGAGATACTCCTGGAATGGAGGCTGCTCAAGTGATTGGTGTTGGCTCTAACTCTTTTATCGGCTACTGCCTCTTTATCTTTTTGCTACCCCTCTGACTTCTTCCTGCCCTACCCTGTATCTTTTCTCTATGTAAAAGCTTTTGCTTACTTATAACTTTGGATTGCTGTGACGCTTAGTGATGCTGCATTACGTTAGGATGATTTTTCACCTTCAGATCCCCTGGTTAACCAGCCCATTCTATATCCTGGTTAAAGTCTTGAAGGATGGAATGCGATTGATCCAGGTCATCATTTTATAGCAGGATCAGTGGTCATACCCACTCCTGGTCCAGTCTCTAGTTGTGAGAGGAGGGGGCTCTGTATAGCCGTGTAGCACCATCTGTGTTAATGAACTGTGGTAGACAGGTCCTGTGACTTACGTCTCCATTATGGGCAAAGTCTTTCTTTGAGTCAGAGAGATATAGAAGACAAAATTCAGAGTGTCCTTCCAGCCAGAGGACTGATTAAATATTTTAATAAATGAAATTCAGACCCACTGGTTTTACCAATGGCCTTTGTACTTATTTTACATTGAAACTTTATAGCTTTAGATTATATTTTGGTATTAATAGTCTCCCAAGTAGTTAGGCAGGAAGAAAATATCTCTGAAAATCAAGTCCATGACTGTATTCTCCAGATATGTCTCTTGGTTTTCAGTTGCCTCTCTGCTACAGGGTGGCTGGCCCAACTCAGATCCCAAGTGCAGACTTGGATGTGCTCACAAGATGGAAGTTTTCTGCTAACTGAAGGAATCCATCAGTCAAATACCCTAAGATATGGAGGTAATTTCTAGCAAAGTTTTTGTGGCATTAATTTGTTTTACTCTGACAACTTGATTAATCAGTTTTATTGTGACAACTTGTTTTGCTGCAATGCTGCCTAATCAAGGAGCTGTCACCAAAATACTTTATGACTCCCCTACTTCCATCACAAATCAAAAACTTCACTGACAGCTCACCAACAGAAGAAGCAGTGATAATTAAATGCATTCTGACAGAATTAGGAAGCATTCAGTTGGGTTACGTTATTAGGAGAGATTGCACTGGCAGAGAAAGGAACAATCAGAAGGTACTCTTTATAAGTAATTATGCAGTTTCCCTGGCGAACCCCAGATACCACACCTGTGTAAAGGTGCAGGGGGCGAGTTGAGAGTTTTGCATGCACCTCTGATGAATACCTGGGGTTTTCCTGGCTGGATCTGGAGAAAGCTGAGCCTCTGCTCTTGCTGATTATCAGAAGTAGAGTCATTAGTATTTCTCCAGTAGACAGTGGGAAAGAGAGAAACCTTGTCAGGAATGAAGAATGTATTATAGGAGGAGCTTAGGAAACGCATTCCCACCTGTTTCTAGGAGCTGTGCCGGAAGCAATGGGAAGGTGGTGAAGAGAAGGGTAAGACATGTGCCTCTTCCAGATCATTTTAAAGAACTCAAGAAGTTAATTTTTCTGCTTTGTGCTTATCATTATACCTATAGCAAAGGTGATGAAGGGAAGCACTGAAAGAACAACTCCCTCAGCAGTCCAAAATCCCCGGAGAAGGCAATGGCACCCCACTCCAGTACTCTTGCCTGGAAACTCCCATGGATGGAGGAGCCTGGTGGGCTGCAGTCAATGGGGTCGCTAAGAGTCGGACACGACTGAACGACTTCACTTTCACTTTTCATTTTCGTGCATTGGAGAGGGAAATGGCAACGCACTCCAGTGTTCTTGCCTGGAGAATCCCAGGGACAGAGGAGCCTGGTAGGAGGCTGTCTATGGGGTCGCACAGAGTCAAACACGACTGAAACGACTTAGCAGCAGCAGCAGCAGGGCACCATATAAGCAGCTTTATGTATATTATATCATTTAATCATTACAACAGCTGTATAATAGGCATTATCAGTTCCCTTTTCCAAGGAAGGAAACTGAGGCTCAGAGTTGTTAAGTAACTTGTCCAAAGTCTTGTAGTGAATAAGTGTAAGAGCCAAGATTCAAATTCAGGTTGTTCTGATTCCAAGCTTAAGTATTTCCAGTGGGCTTCGTCAGGGCTCACCTCGCTGTCTCCCTGCCTGGGACAATTCCTTGGCAGCCTTATTCCTGTCTCTTGGAGAATGGCATTGTATGGTCTGCCATCTGTTCAGACACAGGTGGAGAGGCTTCCTCACTTGTAGTGAGGTGGGTGGGTGCAGCAGGTCCAGCCCTGTGTGCAGAAGTGCAGGGGAGATCATCTCTGTTACATTAGGCAGTCTGTCTCCTTGCCATCCTGAGTTATGAATGAGCGATGTGAGCTCTCCTGGGGAGGGTCCTGTTTTGCAGGCACTATGGAGATGAGTGTTATGACAAGCAGGACATTTATGGCCCCAGATGCCACAGGGCACAAAAGTCAATATGTTACATGCTCATTTAGCATGTTTGACTCTAATGAAACAGGTTGGAAATAATTGGCTTTTTAAGAAATGCTGCATTTCATTTCATTTCCATCAGAAGACATACACCCGCTGGGTGGTTGTTAACTCCAGACTTCACAAATTTACCTCGTTCTGAGGTTGGCAAGGAGGGGATGGTGGGGACAAATAGAAGTATGTGTGCCAGAGAAAAGGTCAAGGAAGGTATCCCTCCAAGAAAGGTACAAAGCATGGTTGTGTAGGGGTTTTAAGTTCTCTGGCAGTTGAACACTTTCTACCTGTGTGTGATCAGTTATTTCATTACCAATGATCAAGGTCTAGCACCGCTGGCCTGGGATGATTGGAAACAATTTCTTGTTTCCTCTTTCACTGATTCCCAGTTAAGTCTATGAAATGGTAAATGGCATAATGTTTGAAAATGTTAAGTTTTAAAATCAACGAAAGGTTGTACTTTCATGACAGTCAGAGTCTAGATGGTGAAGTAGAAACTATACTAGTTATTTCTATAGGGAGAATTGGAAATAGGGATTTGACAGATTAGATCAATCAGTTCAGTCGCTCAGTTGTGTCCGACTCTTTGTGACCCCATGAACCACAGCACATCAGGCCTCCCTGTCCATCACCAACTCCCGGAGTCCACCCAAACCCATGTCCATCGAGTTGATGGTGCCATCCAACCATCTCATCCTCTGTCATCCCATTCTCCTTCTGCCCTCAATCTTTCCCATCATCAGGGTCTTTTCCAATGAGTTAACTCTTCACATCAGGTGGCCAAAGTATTGTAATTTCAGCTTCAGCATCAGTCCTTCCAATGAACACCCAGGACTGATCCCCTTTAGGATGGACTGGTTGGACCTCCTTGCAGTCCAAGGGACTCTCAAGAGTCTTCTCCAACACCACAGTTCAAAAGCATCAGTTCTTTGGTGCTCAGCTTTCTTTATAGTCCAACTCTCAGAATTGATCTGTTTAATCAATTGGGGGATTAAATAGAATGGATAAGCGGACTGAAAAAGCAACAGGGAAAACAGAGGTAGTGACTACAGGAAGCAGCTGCCCTCCTAGGGTTAGGGGAACACAGGGAAGTGATTGGGATTATCAGAACCCAGCAGCTCTGAGGAGGATCCCACATTGTTGGGACTCAGACCTTTGGAGGGGCTCTGCCTGGATGGCGCTAGTATCTCTGAGGGGTACAATGAGGAGTGTGGAAAGAAGCTGGAAAATGGAACCGACTTCTGCTGTTCATGTGGATGCCTGAGTGAGGCATCCTCATAGGGCTAAGGAAATGGAAAGGACTAGTTTCCCTCCTCTAATATTTCCATAGTCTCTCTAGCTCCCCTTATTGGTCAAGCCTAACAGGGCACTTGCTGGCAAAGCAGAGAAGTGGTTTGCAGAGTCCCTGCCCCATTACAACTTAGGGTACAAAAGGCTGGATGTGAAACTGAGATACAATAGCTTAATAACAAGCAAAGGTGTCTGTACAAGATAGCGCCGTAGCTAAGAGCATGCAAGAAATGAGCTTGTCAGATCTGATAAGACCTGTGTTTAATGTCACTGCCCATTAAGAGCTCTGGAGGGCAAAGAAAATGAAGCCGAGATGTGCTGCGTCTGCTCAAATGGCGGCTCCGTGCACATCCTCTTTTGATAAGCTTCTGGATCCTTGGCTAAAGAGATTGATGCTCTAATCTGACAGTGTTTTCATCTTGCTCATCTGCAGTTCTTTAAAAAGTTGCAGTAGGTGCCAGAAGTGTATTTGGAACCAACAGCCTGCCCCTACCCACCTACCCTCGCTCTGGCAGTGTTACTAGATTTTGGAATGAGTTTCAGGAAAGCGAAGGAAAAATGGGGCTCTGAGAATGTTTTAGAGAAGGCCATTGCATGAGAGCTGCAGGACCAGCTGAAGACAGAGAGGCTGACTTCAAAGAGAAAACTGAAGAGCTAGTGTTATGTTATTACTTCAACATATGGGAATTAATCTTTGTTTTTACAGAAGAATCATTTGAGAACTGTGACCTTGGCTTTCACTGTTTTGTGCAAGCCAAATGAGGTTTTAAAAATGAATTTCAGAGGATAGGGTCTCAGAAATAACTTTATTCTTCAGAAAGGTGACTTTTAAGCAGGATATTAAAAAATACCAGATTGAAACAGCCTCGAGATAGTTCAACAAAAGTGCTGAATATCTTTGGCTAAAATTTGGTTTTTAGCAAAAGATGCCTATTTTGGAATGAAACTGATCAAGCAAAATAGGAGGAGATGGCCACAAGCCTGGGCAATTATTATAAAGCAATTAATCTCTAGGACGAGTGGTTTGGGGAAGGTCACGCCTTCTTCCATTTTATTTGGGTCACTTTAGGATCTTGGCCTAAGCCGTGGTTTCTGCAACTTCTGCACTCGGTAAGAATCAGAGTATCCAAGGAAGTTTTTATCTGTCCTATAGCAGATTCACACCATTTACCAGATGGGCTGAGCTGAACTGAAAAAGGCAGAGATAGGTGTTGGAGGACTCAGATAGGACATAGTGAAGAAACCACATTCTTCAACTTCTGAAAGAGAAGATGTGAGAAAAGGGACATTGTTGGCTTAGATAACTGCTTGGAAAGTTGAACCCCACAAGGGGAGGCTGACTGAGTCTGCCCAAAGGTAGGTTGAAAGTCAGCTTGGGTCGTCTGACCTCTTCCCCTCTGAGAGATTGGTGGTTCCTAGTAGAAGTAACAAATCATGGTGCTCTCTTGCTTAAATGCACAAAACATAAGACCAAGAAAATATTCTTATCTAGAGCCACTTGGACATGCAAAATGGGAAAACACATTATTAGCCTCTAAGGAGGTAGTTTTTCCTAAATAAAAAGTTTCTAGGGATCAAATCAGTGATTTTCTGTAAAGATAAATAGTGAGCTCAAGGCAAAGGTAGTTTAATACTTGATCAACTGGATTTGAATTTTTGGCAAAATAGTCTCTCACACTTGTAGATCTAACTGAATCCTACTCATGAAATGACCCTAAAGAAAGTAACTACATTTCCTTTCTCTTGTGGTTGAGCAGTTATCATAAAATGCAAACTAAATTCATAGAAATCTTTAGTCCAGGTAAGGATTCAGGGTTTATGCTGCAAATATCAAATGTCTAAGATTATTTTGATTGTTTCTGGAGTCAGCGTCAAATGTTTTGAGAATGCAGTGTGAACATAAGGGATTGTAATGTATTCACCTTAAATATCTTTTGTTGTTTGAGTTTGTTCTTGAGGAGCCCAGCCAATATGGCATGAATTTTAAAGGCTTTACAAAAAGTGCTCCTTTTTGACTTCTGGAAAGAGTATGAAAAATCACTTATAATTCTTAATTTTATTTTTTGTTGCATTTTCTGTTAGTAATTAGATTTTGAAAAGTTAGGCTGGCACAGGGCAAAAACAATATCAGCTTATCCAAAGGAAATTATAGATAACACTAAAGCTACCGGCAACCTAGAGGTCCATCAACAGATGAATGGATAAAGAAGTTGTGGTACATATATGCAATGGGATATTGCTCAGTCATAAAAATGAAAGAATTTAAGTCGGTTCTGGTGAGGTGGATGAACCTAGAATCTATTATACAGAGTGAAGTAAGTCAAAAAGAGAAAAACAAATATTGTATATTAATGCATATATATGGAGAAGGCGATGGCACCCCACTCCAGTACTCTTGGCTGGAAAATCCCATGGACAGAGGAGCCTGGTAGGCTGCAGTCCATGGGGTCACGAAGAGTCGGACACGACTGAGAGATTTCACTTTCACTTTTCACTTTCATGCATTGGAGAAGGAAATGGCAAACCGCTCCAGCGTTCTTGCCTGGAGAATCCCAGGGACAGGGGAGCCTGGTGGGCTGCCGTCTATGGGGTCGCACAAAGTCGGACATGACTGAAGTGACTTAGCAGCAGCAGCAGCAGCAGCAGCAATGCATATATATTGGATCTAAAAAAAAAAAGGTACTCATGAACCTGTGTGCAGGGCCAGAACAGAGACGCAGACATAGAGAACAGACTGGACACGGTGAGGGAAGGAGAGGGTGGGACGAACTGAGAGAGTAGGATTGTAGTGGTAGAAACATATACACTACCATATGGAAAATAGATGCTAGAGGGAAGTTGCTGTATAGCACAGGGAGCTCAGCCTGGTGCTCTGTGACAGCCTAGAGCTGTGGGATGGGGTGAGGGGCCATGGGGGGAGGTTCAAGAGGGAGGGGGCATATGTATACTTGTGGCTGATTCCTGTTGTTATATGGCAGGAACCACACAGTATTGTAAAGCAGTTATCCTCAATTAAAAATAAAACACCAAAGTTACCTATGATATAAATTAAATAATGACTCTAGTGATCATGAAGAGTTTCAAGAGATTTTTATACAAAACCTGTGAAGTGGGGGTTTGCCTGTGTTCTGGTTATTGTGATAACAATAACCCTTTGTTATTGGTACTTACTACCGAGATATTGTTCAGGAACACTTGGGTATGGTCTCAGCTTTGTCTCCCAGATGGGACTGTGCCCTCATGGATGATGAGTTTAGAATTCACACTGAGATACCAGGTATCTTAAGCCTGTGTAGATTTTGGTGGTTCTCCGGAGGGAGATTGGGAAGGCATTTTCCTTGGAGATAGTGGGTGCTTGAATGGATTGATGATGGGTACCACATCGACCTGGGCATTTTGAAGTTAATTCTTGTACTGGAGCCAGAGGTCAAAAAAGAAAAGAAAGGGGAATTTTAAATTTTGAAGGCAAGATTATAATTTGGACAAATGATTTGTTAGAAGAGTATATAGCATGGTACATGAAATTTAGAGCAAGATTAAAAATTAGTAACAGTAGAGGCAAATTGAAAATTTCAACATGAACCTCCACTTTTTAAAAACAAAGATAATTTCTTTTTTGTCAACAGACCACCTCATGTACTCGTGTGTGTGTGTGTGTGTGTGTTAGTTGCTCAGTCGTGTCCGACTCTTTGTTACCCCACGGACTGTAGTCCGCCAGGCTCCTCTGTTCATGAAATTCTCCAGGCAAGAATACTGGCTGCTGCTGCTGCTAAGTTGCTTCAGTCGTGTCTGACTCTGTGCGACCCCATAGATGGCAGCCCACCAGGCTCCGCCGTCCCTGGGACTCTCCAGGCAAGAACAGTGGGTAGCTAGCTATTCCCTTCTCCAGAGGATCTTCCTGACCCAAGGGTCAAACCTGCATCTCTTGCATTGTAGGCAGATTCTTTACTGTCTGAGCCACCAGGGAAGCCCTCATGTACTCATCTGAAACAACAAACTTCTGTAGTAGGTACATTTAGGTCTCTCCTTTCATTCCACAAAGAAAGTCCAAGTTTTCTTGGAGAACAGTTGATTCTGTGCTTGGGGCATGAGAACCTGAGGTGGACTAAATTGTAATCATGTGAGCTTCAGAAAGAAAATTATGACTGATAATTATAACATGTTAAGTTTACGAAAGACCACAAGTCCACAGTGATGCTCGAATGGGACAAAAAATGTGAATTATGCTGAGGCAGGCCAACTGGTTGATGCCACATTACCAAAATTATAAGTATACGCACTTACGTGGGCGGAGCATGGTCACTGTCAAGGGTCAGAGGACAATTTCTGGAGGGATAAATTGGTCATGGTGGCTCTCAGTTCATATTAGGGTCAGAATTATCCAGATGAAGAGGTGTTAAATCAGAGGCAGGAGTTCTCTGAGAGCAATGGACTGTTTTGGACGCTAGAAAGCTGCAAGCAGACATACTGCTCAAGGACACTTGGGCATGGCCACAGCTTTCTCCCCTAGGAAAAACTGTCCTTGCTAACAATGAGTTTAGCTTGAGAGAATGGAGGGTTCTGTCTCTTCATATTAGCATCTTAAATATTCCTTATTAAGAGCCTTGATTTATAAGGCTTGTGAAAGTTCTTCTTCAATGATATTCTCAGTTTTCCTTCTGCATTCTGCCTCTTTCCTATATTTTCAATCTCTTCCTTTCTTCTCATTATTTCTCCACAGCAAAGAAATGAACAGCCTTGCCTCCTCCCCAGCCAAAAGCAATGTTCCCAAACCAAAAACTATAAACCTTCCCTTGACTCCAATATATCCCTTTAGTTATTGTCCAAAATCTTTCCTCTCATCCTAATGTTTTTGCCTTAAAAACTTTTTTAGGTGACATTTCAGCAAAAGTTTTAATTCTGAACTTATATGAAAAAACCTATAAACTCTTGACATTATTTTCTAGAGACAATATTTGTTTGTATTTAATGGGAACAGAGAGGCCTGGCGTGCTGCAATTCATGGGGTCGCAAGGAGTTGGACATGACTGAGCAACTGAACTGAACTGATAAGTGTGTTAAGTGTTAGTTACTCAGTCGTGCCCGACTCTTTGCGCCCCCATGGACTGCAGCCCACCAGGCTCCTCTGTCCATGACGTTTTCCAGGCAAGGATACTGGAGTGGATTGCCATTTCCTTCTCCAGGGGATCTTCCCAAACCAGGGATCGAACCCGGGTCTCCTGCATTGCAGGTAGAACTGAACTGAATGGGAACAATATTTATTTATTTAATCAATCATTTGCTTCCAGTTACACCTTTGATCTCAGATCGTATTTGGGGGATCATTTTTCCTGTTCCTTTATTTATGCTTTTAACTATTTTAATTATGGTACTGTACACAAAATTTTACCATCTTAACTATAAAGAAAGCTGAGTTCAGAAGAATGGATGCTTTTGAACTGTGGTGTTGGAAAAGACTCTTGAGAGTTCCTTGGACTGCAAGGAGATCCAACCAGTCCATCCTAAAGAGGATCAGTCCTCGGTGTTCATTGGAAGGACTGATGTTGAAACTGAAACTCCAATACTTTGGCCACCTGATGGGAAGAGCTTACTCATTTGAAAAGACCCTGATGCTGGGAAAGATTGAGGGCAGGAGGAGAAGGGGACGGCAGAGGATGAGATGGTTGGATGGCATCACCAACTCAATGGACATGAGTTTGGGTAAACTCTGGGAGTTGGTAATGGACAGGGAGGCCTGGTGTGTTGCGATTCATGGGGTCGCAAAGAGTCGAACACGACTGAGTGACTGAACTGAACCATTTTTAAGTATAGAATTCAATAGAAAGTACATTCTTGTTGTTGTGCAACCAACTTCCAGAACTCTTGAATTAAACAACTCCCTATTTTCCCCTTCCCCAACCTCTGGAAACCACTATTTTACTTTCTGTCTTTATGAGTTTAATTATTTTAAAGATTTTATATGTCAACTCATTCAGTATTTTTCTTTTTGTGATTGTCTTTTTTCACTTAGCACAATGTTCTTGAATTTCATACATGTTGTAACATGTGTCAGAATTCCTTCTTTTTGAAGGCTGAATAATATTCTATTGTGTGTATATACTGCATTTTGTTTATCCATTCATCTGTTGATGGATACTTGGGTTGCTCCCACCTTTTCGTTGCTGCAAATAATGCTGTGTTAAATATGAGTATACAAGTATCTCTTTGAGACCTTGTTTCAATTCTTTTGACTATAGCTAGAAATGGAACTGCTGAATCATATGGTAGCTCTATTTTTAATTTTTTAGGAACTGCCATACTGTTTTCTTCTGGGGCTACATCATTTAACATGTACATCAATGGCGCACACCATTCTACATTCACCACATCCTCACCAACATTTGTTATTATTTTCAATAGTAGCCATTTTAATGAGTGTGAGGAGTATCTCATTGTCATTTTGATTTTCGTTTTCCTATTTATTAGTACCACTGAGCCTCTTTTCATGTGTCTATTGGTCATTTGTAAATCATCTTTGAAGAAATATCTCTTCAAGTCCTTCACCATTTTTAACTGTGTGTTTGGAGGGTTTGGTTGGGTTGGGTTGTAGGAGTTCTTTGTATATTCTGGATACTAACCCTTTATCAAATGTATGATTTGAAAATATTTTCCCCCATTCTGTAGTTGCCTTTAATTCTGCTGATTGTATTCTTTGATGCACAGGAGTTTTATTTTTTGATGTAGTGAGATTTATCTAACTTTTTATGCTTATGCTTTTGGTGTTATATTCAAGAAATCACTGCCAATTCTAACGTCATGAAGCTTCACCTGTGTTTCCTTCTAAGAGTTTTATAGTTTTAGCTCTTACATTTAAGTTTTTAGAATCTATTTTGAGTTAACTTTTGAATATGGTATAAGGATCTAACTTTATTTTTTTACATGTGGATAGCTATTTTTTCCCCATACTATTTCTTGAAAAGTATTGAATGATTATTGAATGATCTTGGAACCCTTTTCAAATATCAGTAGACCATATACAGAAAGTTTTATTTCTGGACTCTCTATTTATTCAATTGATCTATCTGTCTTTATGGTATTGCTCTACTATTTCAATTGCTATAGATTTGTAAGAAGTTTGAAATTAGGAAGTATGAGCTATTCAATGGAATTCTCCTTTTTCAGATTTGTTTTGCTATTAAGGGTCCTCAAGATTCTATATGAATATTAGGAAGGATTTTTTATTTCTGTTAAATATGCCATTGGGATTTTGATAGGGATTGCATTGAATGTGTAAGTCACTTTGGGTCATACTGATGTTTATACAATATTAAATCTTCTAATTCAGGAATGTGGGATATCTTTCTAATTTATTTGGGGTCTTTAATTTCTTTTAGGGATGTTTCATAGTTTTCAGGGTACAGTTATTTCACTTCCTCAGTCAAGTTTATTCCTAAGTATTTTATACCTTTAATGTTATTATAAATGGAATTGTTTTATTAATTTCCTTTTTAGACTGTTTATTGTTAATGTATAATGCAATTAATGGTTGTTGATTTTTTCCTCCTGATTTATTGAGATATAATTACTATACAGCAATATATAAGTTTAAGGTGTACATAAATATAATGATTTGACTTGCATACATCAAGATTAACAAGATAGGTTTAGTGAAAATCTATCATTTCATATAGATACAATGTTAAATAAAAAATTTTTCCTTGTAATTAGAACTCTTAGAATTTACTCTCTTAACAACTTTCACATACAATGTATAGCAGTGTTAATTAAATTTATCATGTTGTACCTATTACATCCCTAGTACTTGTTTATCTTATATCGAGAAGTTTGTGCCTTTTGCCAATTGGCAAGATTTCATTCTTTTTATGGTTGAGTTCTATTCCATTGTTAAGATATGCAACATTTTCTTTATCCCTTCATGTATTGGTGAACACTTAGGTTGCTTTCATATCTTGTCTACTGTAAATAACAATGCTATCAACATGCCTGTGTGCTTAGTCGCTTCAGTCGTGTCTGACTTTTTGTGATCCCACAGACTGTAGCCCTCCAGGTTCCTCTATCCATGGGATTCTCCACTCAAGAATACTGGAGTTCCTCTATCCAGTTCCTTCTCCAGGGGATCTTCCCAACCCAGGGATCAAACCCCTGTCTTTTACATCTCCTCCATTGGAAGGCAGGTTCTTTACCACTAGCGCCATCTGGGAAGCTCAACACAGGGTGTATATACCTTTTCTAATTAGTGTTTTTGGTTTCTTCAGATAAATACCCAGAAGTGGAGTTGCTGGATCACATGGTAATTCTACTTTTAATTTTTTGAGGAATCTCCATACTGTTTTCCATAGTGGCTTCACCAATTTACATCCCTGGCAACAGTGAATGAGGGTTCCTTTTCTCCACATCCTCCCCAATGCTTGTTATTTGTTGTCTTTTTGATAATAGCCATTTAGATAGATGTGAGGTGATGTGTCATTGATTTTTGGTCTGCATTTCTCTGATGATTAGAGACGTTGCTGTTGAGCTTCTTTTCATGTGCCTATTGGCCATCTGTGTGTCTTCTCTGGAAAAAGGTCTATTTGGGTCCTCTGCCCATATTTAAATGGAGATTTTTTTTTTTATGTTAAGTTGAATGAGTTCTGTGCATAATTTGGATAGTAACCCCTTATCATATGTGTGTGTGTGTGTGTGTGTGTTAGTCACTCAATCGTGTCTGACTCTTTGCAACCCCATGGACTGTAGCCCACCCACCGGACTGCTCTGTCCATGGGATTCTCCAGGCAAGAATACTGGAGTGGGTTGCCATTCCCTTCTATAAGGGAGCTTCCCAACACAGGGGTCAAACCTGGGCCTCCTGCATTGCAGGCAGGTTTTTTACTGTCTGAGCCATGAGTATCATCTGTTCAGTGGATGACGTTTTCATGTTGTCAATAGTTTTCACTGCACAAAAGTTTTTCAGTTCGATGTAGTAACGTTTTTTGGTGTATGTTTCCCTTGCCTGAGCAAACATAAAAAATATTGCTAAGATGTCAAAGAGTGTGCTGCCTATGTTTTTTCTTTTTTTCTAGAAGTTTTATGGTATCAGGTCTTACATTAAGTCTTTAATTTATTTTGAGTTTATTTTTGTATGTGGTGTGAGAAAGTAGTCCAGTTTAGTTTTTTTTTTTTTTGCATGTAGTTCTCCAGTTTTCCTAACATCATTATTGATGAAGCTGTCTCTTCACCATTGTCTATTCTTGCATTCTTTATCATAGATTCAGATCAGATCAGATCAGATCAGTCGCTCAGTCATGTCCGACTCTTTGCAACCCCATGAATCGCAGCACGCCAGGCCTCCCTGTCCATCACCAACTCCCGGAGTTCACTGAGACTCACGTCCATCGAGTCAGTGATGCCATCCAGCCATCTCATCCTCTGTCATCCCCTTCTCCTCCTGCCCCCAATCCCTCCCAGCATCAGAGTCTTTTCCAATGAGTCAACTCTTCACATGAGGTGGCCAAAGTACTGGAATTTCAGCTTCAGCATCATTCCTTCCAAAGAAATCTCAGGGCTGATCTCCTTCAGAATGGACTGGTTCGATGTCCTTGCAGTCCAAGGGACTCTCAAGAGTCTTCTCCAACACCACAGTTCAAAAGCATCAATTCTTCAGTGCTCAGCCTTCTTCACAGTCCAACTCTCACATCTATACATGACCACAGGAAAACCATAGCCTTGACTAGACGAACCTTTGTTAGCAAAGTAACGTCTCTGCTTTTGAATATGCTATCTAGGTTGGTCATAACTTTCCTTCCAAGGAGTAAGCGTCTTTTAATTTCATGGCTGCAGTCACCATCTGCAGTGATTTTGGAGCCCAGAAAAATAAAGTCTGACACTGTTTCCACTGTTTCCCCATCTATTTCCCACGAAGTGATGGGACCAGATGCCATGATCTTCATTTTCTGAATGTTGAGCTTTAAGCCAACTTTTTCACTCTCCTCTTTCACTTTCATCAAGAGGCTTTTTAGTTCCTCTTCACTTTCTGCCATAAGGGTGGTGTCATCTGCATATCTGAGGTTATTGATATTTCTCCCAGAAATCTTGATTCCAGCTTGTGTTTCTTCCAGTCCAGTGTTTCTCATGATGTACTCTGCATATAGGTTAAATAAACAGGGTGACAATATACAGCCTTGATGTACTTACTCCTTTTCCTATTTGGAACCAGTCTGTTGTTCCATGTCCAGTTCTAACTTTTGCTTCCTGACCTGCATACAAATTTCTCAAGAGGCAGATCAGGTGGTCTGGTATTCCCATCTCTTTCAGAATTTTCCACAGTTTATTATGATCCACACAGTCAAAGGCTTTGGCATAGTCAGTAAAGCAGAAATAGATGTTTTTCTGGAACTCTCTTGCTTTTTCCATGATCCAGCGGATGTTGGCAATTTGATCTCTGGTTCTTCTGCCTTTTCTAAAACCAGCTTGAACATCAGGAAGTTCACGGTTCACATATTGCTGAAACCTGGCTTGGAGAATTTTGAGCATTACTTTACTAGCATGTGCTGCTGCTGCTGCTGCTAAGACACTTCAGTCGTGTCTGACTCTGTGCGACCCCATAGATGGCAGCCCACCAGGCTTCCCCGTCCCTGGGATTCTCCAGGCAAGAACACTGGAGTGGGTTGCCATTTCCTTCTCCAATGCAAGAAAGTAAAAAGTGAAAGTGAAGTCGCTCAGTCGTGTCCGACCCTAGTGACCCCATGGACTGCAGCCTACCAGGCCCCTCCGTCCATGGGGTTTTCTAGGCAAAAGTACTGGAGTGGGGTGCCATTGTGTGAGATAAGTGCAATTGTGCAGTAGTTTGAGCATTCTTTGGCATTGCCTTTCTTTGGGATCAGAATGATAACTGACGTTTTCCAGTCCTCTGGCCACTGTTGAGTTTTCCAAATTTGGTGGCATATTGAGTGCAGCACTTTCACAGCATCATCTTTCAGGATTTGAAATAGCTCAACTGGAATTCCATTGCCTCCACTAGCTTTGTTCATAGTGATGCTTTCTAAGGCCCACTTGACTTCACATTCCAGGATGTCTGGCTCTAGGTGAGTGATCACACCATCGTGATTATCTGGGTCATGAAGATCTTTTTTGTACAGTTCTTCTGTGTATTCTTGCCATCTCTTCTTAATGTCTTCTGCTTCTGTTAGGTCCATACCATTTCTGTCCTTTATCGAGCCCATCTTTGCATGAAATGTTCCTTTGGTATCTCTGATTTTCTTGAAGAGATCTCTAGTCTTTCCCGTTCTGTTGTTTTCCTCTATTTCTTTGCACTGATCAGTGAAGAAGGCTTTCTTATCTCTTCTTGCTATTCTTTGGAACTCTGCATTCAGATGCTTATATCTTTCCTTTTCTCCTTTGCTTTGCACTTCTCTTCTTTTCACAGCTATATTTGTAAGGCCTCCCCAGACAGCCATTTTGCTTTTTTGCATTTCTTTTCCATGGGGATGGTCTTGATCCCTGTCTCCTGTACAATGTCATGAACCTCATTCTATAGTTCATCAGGCACTCTATCTATCAGATCTAGGCCCTTAAATCTATTTCTCTTCCACTGTATAATCATAAGGGATTTGATTTAGGTCATACCTGAATGGTCTAGTGGTTTTCCCTACTTTCTTCAATTTCAGTCTGAATTTGGCAATAAGGAGTTCATGGTCTGAGCCACAGTCAGCTCCTGGTCTTGTTTTTGCTGACTGTATAGAGCTTCTCCATCTTTGGCTGCAAAGAATATAATCAATCTGATTTTGGTGTTGACCATCTGGTGATGTCCATGTATAGAGTCTTCTCTTGTGTTGTTGGAAGAGGGTGTTCGTTATGACCAGTGCATTTTCTTGGCAAAACTCTATTAGTCTTTGCCCTGCTTCATTCCATATTCCAAGGCCAAATTTGCCTGTTACTCCAGGTGTTTCTTGACTTCCTACTTTTGCATTCCAGTCCCCTATAATGAAAAGGACATCTTTTTTGGGTGTTAGTTCTAAAAGGTCTTGTAGGTCTTTATAGAACCATTCAACTTCAGAGTCTTCAGCATTACTGATTGGAGCATAGACTTGGATTACTGTGGTATCGAATGGTTTGCCTTGGAAACGAACAGAGATCATTCTGTCATTTTTGAGATTGCATCCAAGTACTGCATTTTGGACTCTTTTGTTGACCATGATGGCTACTCCATTTCTTCTGAGGGATTCCTGCCCACAGTAGTAGATATAATGGTCATCTGAGTTAAATTCATCCATCATAGATTTAATGCCTATTAATTTTCATAGATTAATTGCCTATAAAAGTGTGGGTTCATTTCTTCATTTCTTTTCAGATCTGTTTATCTGTGGGTCTTCTTTTTTTGCCAGTGCCATACTATTTTATTACTGTAGCTTTTTAACATAGTTTGAAACTAGGAAGTGTGATACCTTCTGTTTTACTCTTTCTTTTTTTTTTTTTTTTGGCTATTTGGAGGTATTTTGTATTTCCATGAAATATTTAGAGTTATTTTTTCTAGTTCTAAAAATACACGCCACTGGTGTTTTGATGGAATTTCCCTGAATCTTATTATCGCCTTGGGTACTATGGTCATTATCAGTAGTAATACTCAATCCATGAGCATGCTATATCTTTCCACTGTGTCATCTTCAGTCTCTCTCATCAGTGTCTTATAGTTTTCTGAGTTCATATCTTTAACTTCCTTAGTTACTTTGTTTGCAGTTATTTTACTCTTTGTGATGTAATTGTGAATGGGATTGCTTTCTTAATTTCTTTTTGATGGTTCATTGTTAAAGTACATAGACATGCAAAAGATTTCTGTGTATTAATTTTGCATCATACAACTTTACTGAATTCACTGGTGAGTTCTAGTCATTTTCTGGTGGCTTTTAGGATTTTCTATGTATAGTGTATATCATCTGCAAACAGTGAGTTTCGCTTCTTTCTTTCCAATTTGGATTCCTTTTATTTATTTTTCTTGTCATATTTCTCTGGCTAGGATTTCCAATACTGTGTTGAGTGAAAATGGAAAGATAGGGCATTCTTGTCTTGTTCCTGATCTTAGAGAAAGTGCTTTTAGCTTTACACCACTGAGTATGATGTTATCTGTGGGCTTGTCATATATGGCTTTCATTATGTTGAAGTATATTCCCTTTATACATACTTTGTTGAGAATTTTTATCATAAATAAATATTTAATTTTATCAAATGCTTTTTATGCATCTACTAAGATGATCATGTGATGTTTATGCTTCAATTTTTTAATGTAGTGTATCAAGTTGATTGATTTGTGGATATCGAACTCTTCTTGCATACCTGGGGAAATTCCATTTGACCACCATGTATGATCCTTTTAATGTATTATTGAATTCAGTTTGCTAGTATTTTGTTGGCAATTTTTGCATCTATGTTTATCAGTAATATTGGCCTGTAATTTTCTTTTTTGTGATACCTTTGTCTTGTTTTGGTATCAGGATGATGCTGGCCTTGTAGAATGAGTTTGGAGGTGTTGATTCTGCTGCAATTTTGGAATAGTTTGAGAAGGATAGGTATTATCTCTTCTTTGGATGTTTGGTAGAATTCACCTGTGAAGTCATCTGGTCCTGAACTTTTGTTTGTTGAGAGTTTTTAAAATTACTGATTCAATTCATTACTGATACTTTTCTCTTCATATTTTCTGTTTCTTTCTCATTCAGTCTTGAAAGAGTGAACATTTCGAGGAATTTGTTCATTTTAGTTGCATATTTGTAGTAATCTCTTATAATCCTGTGTATTTCTGTGGTATCATTTATAACTTCTCCTTTTTAATTTCTGATTTTATTGATTTGGGTCCACTCTCTCTCTCTCTCTTTTTTTTTTTCCTTGACATGTCAGGCTAAAAGTTTATGTGTGTTTAGATTTTTCTAATCTTTTCAAATAATTATCTCTTAATTCCATTGACCTTGTCTATAATTTTAATCTCTATTTCACTTATGTCGGCTTTGATCTTTATGATCTCTTCCCTTTTACTAACTTTGGGTTTGTTTGCTCTTCTTTTTCTAGTTCTTTTAAGTATAAGATAAGTTTATTTGAGACTTTTTGTTTCTTGAGGTAGATTTGTATTACTATACATTTCCTCTTGGACTGATTTAGCTGTTCTAAGATGGATTTTGGTTGTTATGTTTTCATTTTCACTTTTTTCCTGGTATTTTACATTTTCCTCTTTGATTTCTTCAGTGATCCACTGGTTGTTTAGTAGCATTTCATTTAGCTTCCATGTGTTTGTAATTTTTTTTTTGCATATTTTTTCCCTCATAGTTGATTTTTAGTCATAGAAATAGAATTCTGGTTGGAAAAGATGTTTGATATAGTTTCTGTTTTCTTCAATTTGCCAAGATTTGTTTTGTGATCTATCCTGGAAAATGTTTCATGTGGACTTGAAAACAATGTGTATTCTGCTTTTGGATGGAATATTATAGATCTAGTAAGTCCATCTGATCTAATTGGTCATTTAAGGCCAGTGTTTTCTTAATTAGCTTTCTGTTTGGATTTTCTGCTTCTGCCTATTTATGTAAGTGGGGTGTTAAAGTCCCCTACTGTTATTATGTTAATGTCAGTTTCTCCCTTATGCCTGTTAATGTTTGCCTTATATATTTAGGTGCTTCTATGTTTGTTGTGTCTTTATTTACCATTGTTATATCTTTTTCTTGGATTAATCCTTTGATCATTGACTAATTTCCTTCTGTGTTTCTTATTACCATCTTTGTTTAAAGTATTTTGTCTGATTTAAATATTTCTACCCCAACTTTCTTTTGATTTTCACTTGCATGGAATAACTTTCTCCATGTCCTCACTTTCAGTCTATTTGTGTTTTTAGCTCTGAAGTGAGTATCATGTCGGCAGCATATATGTGTCTTGTTTTTGTATCTATTCTTCCATGTAAGTCTTTTGATAGCGACATTTAGTCCCTTTACATTTAAGGTGATAATTGATATTTATGTACTTATTGCATTTTGTCAATTGTCTTGTGGTTCTTTTTTGTTCTTTGCTTCTCCTTTTGCTCTCTTCCCTTGTGGTTTTATGTCTGTCTTTAGTATTGTGTTTGTATTCTTTTATCTATTTTTGTGTATCTATTATAGACTTTTGATTTGTGGTTACATGAGGCTTCTATATAGCAATCTCTCTATATGTGTGATATTTAAAGTTGCTGATCTCTTAAGTTTGAAAGCATTTTAAGAACCCTGTGCTTTTGCCTGCCCACCATGTTTACTCTTTGTGGCATCATATTTTAATTCTTTTGTGTATCCCTTAACTACTTATTATGTATATAGACGATTTTACTACTTTTGTCTTTTAACCTTCCTATTAGCTTTAAATGTGATCGATCTACTTTTATTATATATTTTCCTTTACCAATGAGATTATTCCTTTCACAATTTTCCTATTTCTAGTCAGGACTTTTTTTTTCCTGCTTAGGGAAATATCTTTAACATTTCTTATAAAACTGGGTTTGTGGTGCTTTTAGCTTTTGTAATTCTTTTAGCTTTTGCTTCTCTGTAAAACTTTTGATCTGTCCTTCAAATCTTAAGGAAAGCCTTGATGGGTAGAAATTTCTTGGTTGTAGGTTTTTCCCCTTCATCATTTTTAAAATTAATTAATTAATTTTAATTGGAGGATAATTACTTTACAATATTGCAGTGGTTTTTGCCATACATTGACATGAGTCAACCACGGGTGCACATGTGCCCCCCACCCTGAAGCCCCCCACCTCCCTTCCCACCCCATCTCTCTGGGTTGTCCCAGAGCATCAGCTTTGAGTGCCCTGCTTCATGCATCAATTTGCCCTGGTTATATTACATATGGTAATATACATGTTTCATATTCTCTCAAAGCATCCCATCCTCACCTTCTCCCACATAGCACAAAAATCTGTTCTTTGCATCTGTGTCTCTTTTGCTACCCTGCATATAGGATTGTTGTTACCATCTTTTAAAATTCCATATATATGCATTAATATACTATATTGGTGTTTCTCTTTCTGACTTACTTCACTCTGTATAATAGGCTCCAGTTTCATCCACCTCATTAAAACAGACTTGAATGCCTTCCTTTTTATAGCTAAGTAACATTTCATTGTGTATATGTACCACAACTTCCTTATCCATTCATCTGCCAATGGACATCTAGGTTCATCATGTAAAATATATTGTATTACTCCCTTCTGGCCTGCAGATTTTCTGCTGAAAAGTCAACTGATGTCCTTATGGGAGTTCTTGTGTATATAAGTTGTTGCTTTTCCTTTGATGCTTTTAATGAGTATTCCCTATCTTAAATTTTGTCATTTTAACTACAATGTTTAACACAATGTATTTTGGTGTGGTCCTCTTTTGATTGACCCCACTGGGACTTTCTGTGCTTCCTACATCTGTTTATCTGTTTCCTTCCCTAAGTTAGAGATGCTTTCAGCTATTATCACTTCAAATATGTTCTCTGCCCATTTTTGTCTCTCTTATCCTGTAGGATCCCTACAATGCAAACATTATTATGCTTGATGTAGCTAGTCAAAAGGCAGAATTTCCAGTTATAAGATAAATAAGTACTGCTGCTGTGGCTGCTGCTAAGTCACTTCAGTCGTGTCTGACTCTGTGCGACCCCATAGACGGCAGCCCACCAGGCTCCCCTGTCCCTGGGATTCTCCAGGCAAGAACACTGGAGTGTGTTGCCATTTCCTTTTCCAATGCATGAAAGTGAAAAGTGAAAGTGAAAGTGAAATCACTCAGTTGTGTCTGACTCTTAGCGACCCCATGGACTGCAGCCTACCAGGCTCCACCATCCATGGGATTTTCCAGGCAAGAGTACTGGAGTGGGGTGCCACTGTCTTCTCCAAAATAAGTACTAGGGATGTAATATGTACAATATGATACAGTTATTAAAATTACTGTACATTATGTATGAAAGTTGTTAACAGTGTAAGTCCTAACCGTTCTAATCACAAAGAAAAATATTTTTTTCTATTTATTTGATGTTATATCTGTATAAAATGATGGCTGTTCACTAAACTTACTATGGTAATCTTTCCATGATATATAGAAGTCAAATCACTATATTTAAGTACATCTTAAACATATATATTCTTATATATTGCTGTCTGTCAATAATATCTCAATAAACCTAGATCAGAAAAAAATACTGATGTAGAGTTTGTGTCAGTGGATCCATAGTGGGCCAAATATTTTATGAATAAATATGTAATTATCGACTACACATATATTTATGTTGCTATCATTAAAATTTTTTCTGTTTTGTTATTATTATTATGTTTAGTTAACACCCAGAACTGGCTATATGATACCAAAAGGATTCTACTGTGCTTCTTATCATGTATTTTAATGCCTATCATAAAAAAAAATACAAGCAAAAAAAAAAAAAATGGTATCATTCCATTTTCTTCTGGTTCACATAGTTTCTGATGAGAAATCTATAAGTATCATTATTTTTCTTTTACTGTATATAGTTATTTTTTTCTCTCTGCTTTTAAGATTTTCCCCTTTATTCCTGGCTCAGAAGTTTAATTATTCTGTGCTTTGGTGTGGTTCTTTATATGTTTATTCTTTTTGAGCTTTTTTGCATTTCTTAGATCTGTGAGTTTATCATTGTTATCAGTCATAGAAATATTTTAGCTATTATTTCTTCAAATAGTTTTTCTATCTTTCTTGCTTCTTTATTTCTAAGACTTAAATTTTAGACTGCTTGCCATTTATTTCTTGGGTACTCACTCTGCTCAGTTTCCCCTTTGCCTTCCATGCTTCATTTTGGTCATTTTTCCTGTAGTCTCTAATTCGCTATTAATCTGATCCAGGGAAATTTGCATTTCAGCTATTGTATTTTTTGTCTGTAAAAGTTCTAGATGGGTCTTTTTATGTTTTCCATTTGTTTCCTCACCATATTTATGTTTTCCTCTACATTCTTTCACATATGGAGTATATTTATACTAGCTTATTCTGGTATTCTTTTTGCTAGTTATGTCAATTCTATAATTTTTTGGTCCATTTCTAATGACCAAATTTTCTCTTAGTTATAGACTAAATTTTCCTGCTTCTCTGTATTCTTGGCAATTTTAGATGGGATGTCAGACCTCATGAATTTTGTGCTGTTCACTGTTGGGTTCTGTTATATTTCTTTAGAAAGTGTTGAACTTTACTTTGTTATAACTATACATAGTTATTTGCAATTAACTCAACCCTTCTATGGAGAAGGCAATGGCAACCCACTCCAGTACTCTTGCCTGGAAAATCCCATGGACAGAGGAGCCTGGAAGGCTGCAGTCCATGGGGTCACTGAGGGTCGGACACGACTGAGTGACTTCACTTTCACTTTTCACTTTCATGCACTGGAGAAGGAAATGGCAACCCACTCCAGTGTTCTTGCCTGGAGAATCCCAGGGACGAGGGAGCCTGATGGGCTGCCGTCTATGGGGTCGCACAGAGTTGGACACGACTGAAGCGACTTAGCAGCAGCAGCAGCAACCCTTCTAAGATTTACTTTTATGCTTTATGAGAGTGGGTTCAGAGCAGCCTTTAGTATAGGGTTAGTGAGCCTTACTACAAAGGTGACACCTTGCTGAATACTCCTGATGTCTCATGTATTGTGAGATCACTCCACTCCCTTTGGTGGTAATATGAACTACTCCTAAGACAATGTGAGCTCCAAAATTGTTTGTTCTACTTATTTCCTTGTAGAGTTTCAGGTCATGCATGTATGGATTACTATTCAACCGAAAATATGAGAACCCCCATGGATATATTTCTGGTGCACTCTCTGTGCAATTACTTTTTTTTGATAGTTCTTTCATGTAAATTCAAGCTGTGTTGATCTCCCTGAACTCCTGTCTCACATTCTTATCTCCAAGAGAATGTGTGCTCTGTTTGGATTTCTCTTCCCTGCTCTGTGTCCTGGAAACCACCTCTAGGCAATGATCTGGGAAAATCATAGTGTTCACTCCATTTGTTTCTCTTATCTAAAGGAGCACTGTCCCCTGTTGCTTGTGGTCCCATGTCTGCAAACCATTGCTTTTATATAGTTGGTCCAACTTTCTAGTCGTTTTAGATTGAAGGGTAAACCTAGACCCAGTTGTTACATCCTAGCTGAAAGTGGAAGTTCTCATCTAAACTTTTAGAACAATACTTTATTACTTTTGGGGGGTGTGTGTGTATGTAAAATACTTATGCTTTCTCCTTTTAGATAAATTCTATGTGTTTTAAAAATATTTGAGTAAAAAAAAAAACCCAGAAATATAGCCAATATTAAAAATTCCTATGTATACAGTAGAAATGAACATTAATGATTCACTTCAAATCTTTTTTCCAAGCAATTATGTTAAATACACTGTAAATATATTTCCCTTGCAGGAGGTATTATTCTAAATGTTTTCACATATACTGAATAATTTAATCCTCGCAACAATTCTATGATTTTAGTATAATGAATGACACTGTTGTGTAAATGAGGCTAATGAGTAATACATTAACTCATAATATTTAACAATGGCTAAGTATTATGCTCAAGGTCATATAACTAGTGAGTGGAGCTACAGGATATGAATTAATAACCAGTATACTCTACCACCTCTCATAATTATTGAAATACAGAAGACACACAGATCAAGTGGAAATTCTGTCCTTGATCCTCAACCCTATTTTCTTTATTCTTTACTCAGAGGCAAAACAAACAATGAAATTCTTTATTCTTCCAGTTCATTTTTGATGCTTTAACCTTCATTTACACATATTAATGAATGATAGGTAGTTTTTCTGAAATTTATCACATCCTACATGTATGACTTGCTTTTTAGTATTTTATTCTTGAAAACGATTTATATTGAAAAGTGTCTAATTGTGCTTCTGTTTACTTGGTTGTCTATACTACATATCACCAAGACTATATAAACATTCCCAAACGTTGCGAAATCCATTCCAGGCAGTGAAATGCAGTAGGTAATCAGTGCCTGCTCTTTCTTGTCCTTCCCTTGAGCTCGTCCTCTCTTGCCCTGCTCTGCACCAGCTGCCCTCACCCTCTGCTGGGCAGATGTCCTCTACTCTCTTGCCTCCCTCTTGTGCTTCTCTGCTTCTTATATGTTGTGTGTTCCTTTTCTTGATTTGCTTCCTCTTTTTGATGGAAAAGAAACAGTGCACAGAAAATAGATTTTTAAAACCATGCTTTCTACAATTATCTTTACTCTACTGTTTATTGCATACCTGATTGATAATTTGTCTGAATACAGGTTCTAGACTGAAATAATTTCCCCTCTGATTTATGAAGACAATGTTCTGTTGCATTCTAACCTCCTGTGAAACTGATTTTAGATAGAATATTTACCACCCACACCCCCGCGCCATGTAGCTTTTTGAGAGCTTTTCTTTTAGCCTTGATCGTCTAAGATTTCAAAACTTGTGTGAATTAGCATTGTTTTTGACAACTTTACTAGACACAAGTTGTGACTTTTTGATCTAGAAACTTCTATCCTTTATTTTGGGAAGTTTTAAAATATTATTTTTTAAAAATAGCTTTATCTTCTCTGCTTTTCTGTTCTCTCTTTTTGAATATTTTGTTGTTGAACTTCCTGGACTGATCTTACCTCTCCTGAAATTTTTTCTTTGTCTCTTGGTTCTATCAGTTCAGTTCAGTTCAGTTGCTCAGTCATGTTGACTCTTTGCAACCCCATGGACTGCAGCACACCAGGCCTCTCTGTCCATCACCAACTCCTGGAGCTTATTCAAACTCATGTCTATTGTGTCGGTGATGCCATCCAACCATCTCATCCTCTGTCATCCCCTTCTCCTCCTGCCCTCAATCTTTCTCAGCATCAGGGCCTTTTCAAATGAGTCAGGTGACCAAAGTATTGGAGTTTCAGCTTCAAAATCAGTCCTTCCAATGAATATTCAAGACTGATTTCCTTTAGGATGGACTGGTTGGATCTCCTTGCAGTCCAAGGGACTCTCAAGAGTCTTCTCCAACACCACAGCTCAAAAGCATCAATTCTTCAGCACTCAGCTTCTATATTTTTGGACAAATCCTCAACTTTATCTTTCAATCTTTCCATTGATACTCTCTTACTTCAGTTACTATATTAACTGAAAAATTGTAGACCTTTTTATTTTTCTCCATTCCTTTTTATAGCAACCTATTTTTGCCTGTTCTTGTATCATGAACATAATCTCCTCTTATTTCTATGAGAATATTGCAATTTAAAAATTTTTCTTCTCTTGTATTGGTTGTCTCCATCCCCCCAACCCTGCTTTTTTTTTTTTTTTTTCTTTTGGTCTCCTTTTTCATCCTGGAGGATTTCTTCAAAGGTCTTGATACACTTGGTTGACCCTTCCTTTCTGAGAGTGAGTCACTTAGGAGGGCTTGGTTGTAGGTGGTGCTTGTTGACTGGTGTGCCTCAGTGTGGGGTGGTCAAGCAAGGACCCTGCTCTTTCATTTGAAGCTCTTAAAGTCAGTCAGTATCTATAGTTCTGTTCTTCTGGGCAGTTTCCCCAACGAAGAACCCACCAGTTTCCTGTCTGAAATTTGTTCTTTTAGGAATATATCTTGGAATAAAGCAAGGAAAAGAAACTGGGAATCTCATTTTCACCAAATCTTGATTTTAGTTAGGCATCTGTTTTCCATTCTTAGACCGTTGTTAGCATGGTCTCCTTGAGTATGGAACTCCTTTGGCTTAGTTTTACCACAGAATGAATCAGATGTCTCATCCTGTTGTGGGGAAGAGTTGTTTCTTGGCTCTGTAATATGGGGGAAGAGTATTGGTGGTCTCCTTTTCTCACTTCCATTTAGTCCATCTTTCCCAGCTCCAAGCCTTATTGCTACCTTCCATAGCTCTTAGTGCTACAGAGCATAGAGACTTTCGGGTGTTTAGCACCATGGCTTAACACTGGCATCCTCTTCTGTATACACTTGGTATTCCACTGTCTCAGGTCTATTAATGCTTTTCTCCTTTTCTATATCATTCATCATCTGGTGTCATCTCTCATCTTCTATTCTCTTTGTCCTTGTGGGTTTATAGCATTTTTAATTCTTTATTCTCATTTTATTGGGGTATTAGGAAGGAGAAGAGATAAATTTATGTGTTCGAACAGTCTTATTTAACTGACAGTTGGAGTAGCTGTTTCTACCCTTTAATTTGCAAACTTTTTTTCTCTTACCATACTACTTGAAAAAGCAGCTCATTTTAATTGCCATCTAAGCTTCCATTTTTCAGTGGGAACACAATCCTACGTCTGGGCTTCACGCAGGGGTACAGGCTCCAGTCCTTTGCCATCTTTTAGGCACCTTTTGTTCATATTCTTTAACAGTATAAACATCCCAACCCTCAGAACCCTTTTCTTGTCCTGTTGCTGTGAGGGTACAGTGGGTCTCATGACTCTAGCCCACTGTACCTTCCACTTTGTTTTTGTACATATTTTGACCTTTAAAATGTTAATTATTTTATCTTTCTTTGAAACACACACATATACACACATTTCCCTCCTAAGTCTGGAGTACATAGGGAAATTCTATTAAAATACCTTTATCTGATCACAAGCCCTTCCTGTGCAACTTTGACGTGAGGTCCCATACTTGATGTGATTTATTGTAATCTTTTATCCTCCCATCTTAATTGCAAGTACTTTTGCTTTAGTTTTCTAATTTCTAGGCCCGGTGGATTCTCTTTGGTTCTTGTCTAATTTCCTTGTTGCATTTAACATTTCAGTTTGCAACCTCCTTGAATCTACCCTTTTAGCCTCTATGTGCTATTTTCCCATTGTCCTGCATGTATCTCTGGCCAATCCTCCTGTGACTCATTTGGAGTTCCCCTTTCCTCCATCAGCCACTGGAATATGGTGATCCCTCAGGTCTCATGCAGATGACAGCACCCTTATGGCAGAAAGCAAAGAAGAACTAAAGAGCCTCTTGATGAAAGTGAAAGAGGAGAGTGAAAAAGTTGGCTTAAAACTCAACATTCAAAAAACTAAGATCATGGCATCCAGTCCCATCCCTTCATGGCAAATAAATGGGGAAACAATGAAAACAGTGACAGACTATATTTTCTTGGATTCCAAATCACTGCAGATGATGACTGCAGCCATGAAATTAAAAGACGTTTGCTCCTTGGAAGAAAAACTATGACCAACCTAGACAGCATATTAAAAAGCAGAGACATTATTTCACCAACAGTGGTCTGTCTAGTCAAAGCTATGGTTTTTCCAGTAGTCATATATGGATGTGAGAGTTGGACTATAAAGAAAGCTGAGCACCAAAGAACTGATGCTTTTAAACTGTGGTGTTGAAGAAGACTCTTGAGAGTCCCTTGGACAGCAAGGAGATCCAGCTAGTCAATCTAAAGGAAATCAGTCCTGAATATTCATTGGATGATGCTGAAACTGAAGCTCCAATGCTTTGGCCACCTGATGTGAAGAACTGACTCACTGGAAAAGACCCGAATGCTGGGAAAGATTGAAGGCAGGAGGAGAAGGGGATGACAGAGGATGAGATGGTTGGATGGCATCACTGACTCCGTGCACATGAGTTTTAGCAAGCTCCAGGAGTTGGTGATGGACAGGAAAGCTTGGTGTGCTGCAGTCTATGGGGTCACAAAGAGTGGGACATGACTGAGCGACTGAACTGAACCGAACCAGGTCTCAACACAAGCCCTATGCATTTCTCACTGTATATGCTTGCCCTGGTAGATCTCTTCTATGCTTGTTGCTTTATAGTTACTGATCATATACTGATGAGCATGAAATCCTCATCTCTCACTCATACCTCCCTGACTCCTATCCCCAGATTTCAGCTCTATGACAAACTCTGCTAGAGTTTGTCTAGCATACCTGAAAGGCCCACAGTCATTTCAAATTTAAGATGACCAAGGATTAATATACCATTTTCCTTCTGAACCATGTTCCTGTTCTTGAATTTTTTATTTCAGTGAATGACACCAACATTTACCTGTTCACTCAAGCTGGAAACCTGGGGGACAATCTTGACTCCTTTCTTCTTACCCTACTTATTATAGTTATGTCTTTGGTTAGCAAGGAACAGAGACATGTTTAGTCTCAAGTAATGGGAGCTTATTTGGCCAGACATGGAGGTGGACTCTAATGGTAATAAGTCAGGCTTCATAAGAAGTGCAAATGGACCCAAGGTAGGTCTCAAAATCTCAAGATCTGCAGCTTATAGAACTTTCTGGCAAGTGTAATTTCAACATCTCTCCTGTATTCACCTCTGAAGGTTAATTTCCTTATTCTTTTCTTCCATCATGTATCTTTTCTCTCCATCATAGACTGTTCTCATGACTTTGGCTTGGCATGATCTCTCATGGTTCTAACTCTACTTCCTCCTTCATGTAACCTCTACTTGATCTTATTTGAGCCTCTGGTCTTACTGTTCACAGCCTGTTTTTCTCTATGTTCAATGTTTTAGATTCCTGGGATCAAGAATCAGATTGGCCCAGCTGGTCTTCTCGCACTTGGCCACACTGCAGTGTCCTTATCAGCCAATTGAAAGGCTTCCCTCATCTCAGGTGCTCACCCTACTCCAAGCACCTGTAAAAGGAGAAGCCTGTTAATCTGATAAGAACTATGACCACTTAAGTCCATCCTGCAAATGATGTGTTACCCTTCGTAGGGGAAGCTGGCATAGAAGATACTGACTGACACAAATATATATTCCTTATTTAATATATCATCCAGTTCATCAGATTTATTTTCTAAACAGTTTTCAAACCTGTATCCTTCTCTCCATTCTTAATCTCAATGTTTTGGTTTAATTCTTCATCTTTCATCTGCCCTGTGGCAGCAGCTGAGTGCTCTTCTTCTTCTTCATCTTTCTTCCCTAACTGGTGATAATACTGACTTTAAGCAATGAGCAATGGCATCTGTTATCTTTCATTAAGAGTAGACATCTGAGCCCTGGAGAAGGGAATGGCAACCCACTCCAGTATTTTTGCCTGGAGAACTCAGGGACAGAGGAGCCTGGCCAACTACAGGGCATGGGGTCACAAAGAGTGGGACATGACTGAGCGACTGACACTTTCACCTTCTTTCAGACATTTGAACACGTTCTTGGTATCAGGAATGCCAGCAAATACTAGATGCAACAATGCTTTACTCCCACAGAGAAGAAACGGAACAAGAGCCGCGCCTGTCTTGGGCGTCAGTCTGCAGTGGCCAGCAGGCCCCTCTCAGAGGCCAGTGCAGCACAGCTGGCCCTTACGTACCCTTCTTGTACTGCAGCAGAAGGGCCCTGTTCCCTTCCCACCGGCGGAGAGAGCAGTGGGGTTGGCCAGGTGCCATTTGACACACACACTCAAGCAGAACAAAGGAATACACACTGAGTCTGAAACAGGAAGATTATCCCACACAAGGTGAGAGGTTCAGAACAAGTTGCGAGGGCTCTTTATTTTTTAGGGAAGTATTCCAGGCCCACGGCCCATTCTTAGGCAGCTGAATGGGGGTCAAAAGTAGATATGCGTGAGCCTGCCTTTCCCAACATGAAGTGTATTCAAAACATCTCTGTATTTATTGCATACAATTTGTTACTTGTTTTTAACTAAACTAGTAGATGAATTCAACTTTTTATTTGTTCCTTAAAAGGAATCCAGAGACACTAACCGAATTAAGTTGTTTTTTTTCCTTCCACATGATTAATTTTTCTTCCCGGAGGGTCAGTGTTTCATCAGCCCTGTCTTGGATGTTTGCAAAAGCCCCCTAATTATCTGCTGGGTCTCAGTCTCATCCCAAATCCAATCCATCTTCTAGGTTTATTTTTCTAAAATGTATATCTGATTATTTTCCACTCTCCTATTGAAAAGTTCAGGTCCTTTTCAGGACTATCTTCTGTCACTTCCTTCTGCCATACCGACACCTGAGCTGTACTTTGCCCTATAGTCTTACTGGGAGGTTGCCCTGTTTACACTTCCTGAACTGGGCAACAGGCTGTCCTCTGTAGGATGACGTTCCTACTCTGCCAATGAAGAACCCACCACTCTAATTGAGGTTTTCATGCCAATCTCTGTCTGTCCATGTGATGTAATCTCATTATTTGAAATGTAAGGAATTTAGTTATTTCAAGTAGTGTTTTTCTTACTTCTGCCAAGCTGTTGATTTAGCTGTCAGAAGCTGGCGGGAAGGGATAGTTAAGGGACTTTGGGAATGCCATAAATATACATGCTGCTATATTTTAAATGGATAACCAACAAAGACCTATTGTAGAGCACATAGAACTCTGCTTAATACCAACCTGGGTGGGATGGGGGTACGGGGGCAAATGGATCCATGTATATGTATGACTGAGTCCCTTCGTTGTTTGCCTGAAACTGTCACAATATTGTTAATCAACTGTACCCTAATACAAAATGTCTTTGGTGTGAAAAAATAATAAAATGCAAAAATAAAAAGAATACTGAGTCCAAGCTCTGAGCCACTATGACACAGCACCTCTGGGGCAGGATTGTGTTATGTTCATTTCTATCTGGTCTGCTCTGCAGCATGCCTCTCTACCAGGGAACCCAGCTCTGCACTGTGCTTGTGGGTGCAACAGCAACCGTCTTTTTGCCAGAGTCCTTGGTTACCAGCCATCTGTGAAAGGAGTTTACAGAAATATCCAAAATAAAAATACTTAGTATAAATTTATTTTCAAGTCCATGTTTATTTTAGATCTTTGTCTAAGGAATTAACCTGGGGGTGATCTGAAGGCAAATAGGTGCACTTAAAGTGCACTATGGGGCTTCCAGATGGTGCAGTCATAAGGAATCTGTCTGCCAACGCAGCAGACTTAAGAGGCACGGGTTTGATTCTTGGGTCAGGAAGGTCCCCGAAGAAGGAAATGGCAACCCACTCCAGTATTCTTGCCTGGAGATTGCTATGGACAGAGGAGCCCAGCGGGCTGTAGGCTATATGACGTCTCAAAGAGTCAGACGTGACTGAGAGGTTAAGCATGCATGCCAAGCACACGTATGGGCCTGGTGCCACCTGGCAGGTGGTGGGAGTGGTATATGGACCGGTGTATGGGATCAGGAACTTGAATCCCATGGCTTCTCATTAAGATCAGGCTGATTGCTCCCTGCCAGACCAATTAGATTTTTTTTTATTGAGGTGTAATAAACTGCACATATTTAAAGTATACAATTTGATAAATTTTGACATGACATATACAATATTCTTGCCTGGAAAATCCCATGGATGGAGGAGCCTGGTAGGCTGCAGTCCATGGGGTCGCTAAGAGTCAGACACGACTGAGCAACTTCACTTTCACTTTTCACTTTCATGCATTGGAGAAGGAAATGGCAACCCACTCCAGTGTTCTTGCCTGGAGAATCCCAGGGACAGGGGAGCCTGGTGGGCTGCCGTCTATGTCGCACAGAGTCGGACATGACTGAAGTGACTTAGCAGTAGCAGTATATACTTATGTGTATATACATATACCTATGAACCCATCACCACAATCAAGACAATGAACATAATTTTCACCCCTCAAAGTTTGATTATGCCCCTTGGTAATTCCTTCCAGTTGACCTCCTTAACCTCCTTATTCTCTTCCTAGGCAAACAATAATCTTCTTTATGTCACTATAGATCAGCTGGCATTCTCTAGCATTGCCTATAAATAGGATACTATAGTACAGTGGTCTCCAACATTTTTGGCACCAGGGACCAGTTTTGAGGTGGGGGGATGATTCAGGCAGTAATGTGAGTGATGGGGAGCGGCAGCTGAAGTTTCCCTTGCTCAACCACTGCTCCCCTCCTGATATGTGGCCCAGTTCCTAACTGACCAGGGACCAGACTGGGGTCAGAGATTCCCGCTATAGCATATAATCTTTTTTGGTGCGGGAAGACGTCTGGCTTTTTTCATTCAGTGTAACCATTTTGAGGTTCATCCATGTTGTTGCTTCTTTTTTATTGCTGAGGGGCAGTACCTTGTGTGGCTGTACCACAATTCATTCAATCATTCACCTGTTGATGGATAGTTAGCTTGTTTTCAGGTTTGAGCCATTTCAAGTAAAGCTGCTATGTACATTTATGTATAACTTTTTGTACTTTCATTTTCACTTTTCTAGGGTAAATATCTAGGAGTGAAATGACTGGTGTACGAATGCATAAATGCTTAACTTTTACATTCTCATCAGCAGTGTGTGTTAGTTCCAGTTGCTCCATATCCCCCCACACTTGGTATGGTCAGTCTTTTTTTTATTTTAACCATTCTAATAGATGTATAGTGAGTCTAGATTTTGAACTTAAAAATTTTCATGTCCGTGGTCCCATTTCAGACCTGGTAAATCATACCTTTGAGGAGGGGGCTTGGGGTGTTGTATTTTTTGGAAGGAGAACCAGTTGATAGTCAGCCAGTTGGGGGAGCCACCACTCTGTACCACACTGTCTCCAGCTTCTTTGAAGGGACTCAGACAGGACCCAGACACAAGTGACGCAGGAAGGCAGTGGATGGAGTCGGGGAGAAGCTTTTCTTCAAAGATGAAATGTGTCTAATTAGCTGAGCTTATGTTAGATCAGTTGTCATCTACCAGAGCTGAAGTGTCAGTTCAGAAAACTCCAATTAGAAGAGGAGAGTCTTGATGTACCTCTTCTGGGTGATGTGTGCTTATGTTGTTGAAGCAAGTGCTGCCATGCCAGGTGCTGCAATGAGGCTCAGTGGAACCAGCATCAAAATCTAAAGAAGAGTCAAGATGACACTGCACACATTGATGGGAATGGAAATGGGTGTGGTCACAGTGGAAACAGTAGGAAGAAGCCTCAAAAAATTAAAAATGGAACTGCCATATGATCCAGCAATCCGAATTCTGAGTATTTATCTGAAGGAAACAACATCGCTGTCTCAAAAAGATATCTGCCCCTCATGTTCACTGCAGCATTATTTGTGCTGTGCTTAGTCTCTCAGTGGCGTCCGACTCTCTGCAACCCCATGGACTGCAGTCCACCAGGATTCTCTGTCCTTGGGATTCTCCAGGCGAAAACACTGGAGTGGGTTGCCATTTCCTTCTCCAGGCAGCATTATTAACAATAGCTAAAACACAGAAACATCCTGTGGCAATAGATGGAAGTATGGGTAGAGAAAGTGTGGGCTATAGATACGCAATGGGCTTCCCAGGTGGCTCATTGGTAAAGAATCCGCCTGCCAGTGCAGGATGCTTGGGTTCGATCCCTGGGTTGGGAAGATCCCCTGGAGGAGAAAATGGTAACCCACTCTAGTATTCTTGCCTGGAAAATCCCATGGACAGAGGCGCCTGGAAGGCTTTAGTCCATGGGGTCGCAAAGAGTCAGACACGACTGGGCACACACAGCATATGTACTCAATAGACTATTATTTGTTGAAACCCCAATTTCATCATTTGTGAATTGGGATTTGGAGGCTTTGGTTAGATAATTTGTGTGAAATGGTTTGTAAATGGAAATGTTCTCTCTAAATACTGTATAAGGGAAAATAGAGCTTCTTTTACTAAGGGCTTGCCCTGTGCTAGGAACTATGCATAATACCTATAATCCTCACTAGAATGTTTTAAAATACTTATCACTGACTCTATGTATAGATGAGCAAATTGACGTTCAGAGATTTTGAATCTGTTCAAGGTCACACAGCAGGTAGGCAGTGGGGCCAGGAGTTGTGTATTGAGGGTATGTCTACACTGCCTGTTGGTTTGTTGTTTTTTTTAAACTTAAGTATAATCGACCTACAATATTTTATTACTTTCAGGTATCCATATAGTGATTCATTATTTTTATACTATACAAAATAATCACTACAGTAAAGTCTGGTTTCTGTCTGGACTGGTTTCTAAATGACAAGATACCTCTGAATTTTGGAGTCAGAGGATTACCTGTGTTCTTCAAATATTGGTCAGAAACAAATCTTTCGTAAGAGTACACATTTTACACAGTACTGAGACAGAAGCCCAATGAAATATTTACCATGGTATGGAAACTCTATGTCAAATCTTAGCCTTCCCCGCAACATTGAGTAGGAAATTCCAAAGCTGCTTCTGAGCCAGAAACATTTTCAGGTAGATTGACACAGGAGGAATATGCATCCAGCAGCACAGGACCAGTGTGTGTACCAGCTCTGTTATTGCCCAAACTTCTGAGACTCACTTCCTAACCTGTAGAATGGCTATCATAGTCTTTCTAGTAGCAGAGATGTTACAGGGTTTAAATGAGAAAATTGAATGAAAACACCTGGCAGCTCTCTCTCTCCTTAAAAACTTAAAAATATTTTCCTGCAAAGGAGAGCAGAAGAATCTCCTCTATCATCTTGTTCCAAGTTCTCGAGCCTCCAGCTGCCATATAATTTTTCCTTGTCCTGTGTAAACTGCCCCAAAGCAGTTTTTCCCAGCAGTGTGTGCCGGTGATAAGATGGCAGATTCAGCCTTTTCTTAGTACAATATTTTTTCTTTCTTTCGTTAGAAATTATAGCATTTTTATAATTTTATGAAGTATAACATTCACCCGCTACTCTAATTATAAAAGTTACACATAACAACAAAGCATTAAGAAAAGTAATTCTACTTTTCTAATGGGTCATGTTTTTGCTCTGTTTCCTCTAGGCTTTGGTTGGTTGGTGTTGTTGCCTCATTCTTCTTGGGCTGTATAACAGAATCTTGCACACTGAGCGGCTTAAAAACTTACAGTAATTTGTTTTTTCACAGCTCCGGAGGCTGGAAGCTTAAGTGCAAGATGCCAGTAGGGTTGGAAAGAACTGTCAGATGGTAACCTTCTCTCTGTCCTAACGGGGTCTCTCTTTGGCCCCTGCCTGCCTGTGCACAGAAGGTGGGGGGGATGGAGAGACAAAGAGTGAGCTTTCTGGTGTCTCTTCTCATGAGGAACAGATCCTGCTGGATCTGAGCCCCACTCTTATAACCTCATTTAATCGTAATTGCTTTCTTAGAGACCCCGTCTCCAAATATAGCCACACTGGGGTTCAGGTCTTTCAGATATGATTTTTTAAGGACACATTCAACTCATAGCATGTGTCATATACCTATGTATATATATAATTGACGTTATCTAAAATAATTATAGTATATAATATATATAATATTCAATACCATTCTTTAACCATTAACATCATATGATCTTTCTTATGCCATTAAAATTCTTGGAAAAACTTCCTATCATGCTTAATAGAAGTACCATAACATTTTTTTCACTATACCTCTGTTGATCAGTTTTAAAGTTAATTCAAATATTCCATTAATATAAATAACACTTTATACATAAATCTGTGTATATCTGATTATTTACCTTTAATTTTCTTTGAGATATTTAATATAGGAAATTGTTTTTAAGTTGCTAAGTTTTCTTGCCTAAACATTTTTGTTATTAATTCCCAGTTTTATTGTGTTGTCAGAGAATGTTGCTTATAAAACAAGGCATAAATTTAGGAACTTGTTGAAGATTTCTTTGTAGCTCAGTATCAACTTTGTAAATGTTTCACAGGCACATGAAAGAAAGGTGTATTTGGTGACTGACAGGCACATCGTTTGATGTATTTCTATTAATTCCCTTCTATTAATTTTATTATTTAAATCCTCTATGTCTTTACTCATTTTTTTATTTTCCATATCTATCAAGAAATAGCTGATGTTTAGGTATTCAAAATTATGGTGTTTATCGATTTTTCTTCCAACAATTTTTGCTTTTTATAGCTTGATGTTGAATTATTTGATATATAAAAATTTGACTATTATGTTTTAATTGTGGATTATAATTTTTATAAATAGAAAATGACATTTCATATTTTGTTGAATGCTTTTTGCTTGGAATAAAACCTTTTCAGAATTTAATATTGTCATTTCTGTGCTGCCTTGTCTTGTACTCGCCTGAAAAATCTTTACTCATTCTTTTATTTCACACCATTTTTTTCTCTTTTGCTATATGTCTATTTCTTATAAGAAGCATGTAGTAGGATTTGAATTTGTGGCACAGTTGGAGAATGTTTTCATTTTAATAGGATAGTTAAACTCCTTACCTTTATTTCATGATTGATTGATTGATTGATTTTTATATTTGCCATCTATTTTATGCTTTATATTTTTATGCCTCTTTGCTTTTTCTTTGTTTTCTATCTTAAGCTGCATGGAATATGTTTTATATGCTTTTGTGTTCTTCAGTGATTTGGAAATATGTCCTATTTTAAATTATGTCACTGGTTACCTTTAAGTACTAAAATCATTTAAATATGTACTTTAAAAAGTTTTTATTATGATAGCAAAGAAAAGACATAAAATATATGTTGAGTATTGTATAATTATTAAGTAAATAACTATGTAAATGCTATCTTTTGCTTTCAACCTTTCTATATCCTTGGGCTTCCCTGATAGCTCAGTTGATAAAGAATCCGCCTGCAACGCAGGAGACCCCTGTTTGATTCCTGGGTCAGGAAGATCCTCTGGAGAAGGGATAGGCTACCCACTCCTGTATTCTTGGGCTTTCCTGGTGGCTTGGCTGGTAAAGAATCTGCCTGCAATGCAGGAGACCTGAGTTCAATCCCTGGATTGGGAAGATCCCCTGGAGAAGGGAAAGGCTACCCATTCCAGTATTCTGACCTGGAGAATTCCATGGACTATAGTCCATGGCGTCACAAACAGTTGGGCACAACTGAGTGACTTTCACTTTTATATATCCTTATGGTTTTGATATGCTTCTTGCAAGAATGATATAGTGACGTTCTTATTTTTTGCTAAATTTTGTATAAATTTTTGCATCTATATTCACTAGAGATATTGGTCTTTAATTTTCTCTTTTTTGTTGTTCATAGTGTCTGTCTGGTTTTGGTATCAGGGTGATGGTGACCTTATAGAATATTTACTCCTCTTCAATTTTTTGGAATAATTTGAGAAGGATAAGTATTAGGGTTTTTTGTTTTTTGTTTTTTTTTTAATGTACTTGCTAAAATTCCCCTGTAAAGCCATCTGGTCCTGGACTTTTGTTTCCTGGGAGTCTTTTCGTTACAAATTCGATTTCACTACTAGTGACTGGTGTGAGCTGTGGTGGTTCAGCCTCAGACAGAGGTCAGGGATGTTTCTGATGTACTGTATGTGTGAGCACCAGTAATGGCTGCCCTCACCTTGCTCAGATGCCACCTGATCTGAGCTACCTCTGTATCTCACAGACAAGTCCTCTCCCCAGTGTGGAGCTGCTTTTTGAAGCAAGCTGGGCTGGACCATTCACTAGGTTCAGGCTATTGCACATACTGGGGTGGTCTAACCCGGCTTGCCACCCAAGCAATTTTCAGTCTGCCTTCTCCACGATGCTTTGGGAGCAAGTCTGCCTGCCTTCCTCAGAAGTGAAGTATAGGCTTCCTACAGCCCCAAGGGGGCTCATCTTCTCTGTGTAAGACCTCATGGCCAGGGCTCCCAGTAAGTGGTCCCAACTGCTCATCTCCCCACTGCCCACATAATCTCCCTTTTCATGAGTTGGCTCAGATGGCAAAGCGTCTGCCTGCAATGCGGGAGACCTGGGTTCTATCCCTGGGTTGGGAAGATCCCCTGGAGAAGGAAATGACAACCCACTCCAGTACTGTTGCCTGGAAAATCCCATGGATAGAGGACCCTGGTAGGCTACAGTCCATGTGGTTGCAAAGAGTCAGACACGACTGAGCGACTTCACTTTCATCTTTTTTTTTTTTTCATGAATCTCCTCCTAGAAGCACAAGTCCAGATATGATCACGTTATCACTTCTCTTCCCTTCGCATCTGACTCCATGTGGATCTTTCTTACAGCCCTCGATTGTACTGCAGTCTGACAGTTTTCAGTGAAAGTTGTTCTATATGTAAATGCATTTTTGATATCATGGTAGGAGAGGCTGATTTCCATGTCTTCTATTTCACCATCTTGATCTCCTCTCCAAAATGTAATGTATATATGAAAAATGCATAGGCCTTATGTGAAGTTTAATATCATTTGTCAATTATATCTTCCCTTATGACCAGCACCCAAGACAGGATGTAGAACATCTGAATTACTCCCCAAATTTCCTGGCACCCCTTTCAGTTTGATTTGCATCATTATGGCCAGGTAACCATTTTCTGGTTTCTTGTACATCACATAAATGGAAAATATAGTATGTATCTTGGTGTGCTTGGAGTCTCTCACTCAAAGTGATGTTTCTGGGACTTCCCTGGTGGTTCAGTGGCTAAGACACCATGATCTCAATGCAGGGGGGCTTGAGTTTAATCCCTGGTCAGGGAACTAGATCCCACATGCTTTGACTAAGAGTTCACATGCCACAACTCAGACCCAACTCGCCTCCCCCCCAATAACAACAAAAAAGGGATGCTTCTGAGGTTTATAACCAGTATTCCAGGTATCACTAGTTCACTCCATTTTATCAAAGTAGCATTCCTTTGTGTGAACTTACCACAATTTGTTTATTGAGTCTCCTGTTGAAGACAATTTTTTCCCCTGCTTTTTGGATTATTTGTTTTTAATTTGGAACATTCAGTCCATTTATATTTAATGAAATTTCCATTATGTTTGCATTTTAATCTACCACCTTATTTAGTGGTTTTTATTGGTTTGACCTGTTTCTTTTACTCTCCTTTCTTGCATTTGTTTGGATATATGGAGTTTTTTTTTTTTAAGTAACTTTAATTTTTCTTTCAGCCAGTTTGGAAATATTTACTCCGTTTCTATTCACTTGGTGGTTATCTGAGAAATTACTGTATGTGTACTTAATTTATCAGAGTTTGAAGTTAATGGATATCTTTCATTTCCTTCTGATAATATCAGAACCTTAACCTTTTTACCAGCTCCCTGTTATTATTGTTCCATATTTTAACTCTTTACTTTTTATCCCTTGAGGCATTTAACACTTTGTTTTATATAGTCAATATATAGATACTCCCGAGTTCTCTATGTCCTAAGTTCATTTCTTCTTCAATCTCAGTCTTTCTATCTGAGATTGCTTTCTTCCTGAGGTATATCTTGTGAATTTCCTTCGATTAAGGCCTGCTCATGGTGAATTCTCAGTTACTATTGGTCTGAAATGTCTTTATTTCATCTTCCTTTCTGAAAGATATTTTTCTTTCTTAAAAAATTATTTATTTTTAATTGGAGGATAATTACTTTACAATGTTGTGTAGGTTTCTGCCATATAACAACATGACTCATCTATAGATATATGTATATGTAAACATATACATATGTATGAGTCACACATATGGGTGAGTCAGGTCCCCTCCCTTGTGAACCTCCCTCTTACCTCCCACCCCTTCCCACCACAGAGCACTGGGTTGAAATCCCTGTGTGATACAGCAAATTCCCACTGGCTCTCTATTTTACATATGTTAGTGTATATGTTTCAATGCTACTCTTTCAATTCATCCCACCCTTTCCTTCCCCCACTGTGTCAACAAGTCTGTTCTCTATGTCTGCGTCTCTATTGCGGCCCTACAAATATATTCATCAGTACTATTTTCAAGAAAAAGAAATGCAAAATGGTTGTCTGAGAAGGCCTTTCAAATAGCTGAGAAAAGAAGAGAAGCAAAAGACAAAGGAGAAAAGGAAAGATATACCTATTTGAATGCAGTGTTCCAAAGAACAGCAAGGAGAGATAAGAAAGCCTTCCTCAGTGAACAATGCAAAGAAATAGAGGAAAAGAATAAAACGGGAAAGACTAGAGATCTTGTCAAGAAAATTAGAGATATCAAAGAAACATTTCATGCAAAGATGGGCTCAAAAAAGGACAGAAATGGTATGGACCTAACATAAGCAGAAGATATTAAGAAGAGGTGAGGTGGCAGGAATACACAGAAGAACTGTACAAAAAAGATCTTCACGACCCAGATAATCACAATGATGTGATCACTGACCAAGAGCCAGACACCCTGGAATGTGAAGTCAAGTGGGCCTTAGGAATCATCACTATGAACAAAGCTAGTGGAGGTGATGGGATTCCAGTTGAGCTATTTCAAATCCTAAAAGATGATGCTGTTAAAGTGCTGCACTCAATATGCCAGCATTTTGGAAAACTCAGCAGTGGCCACAGGACTGGAAGAGGTCCGTTTTCATTCCGATCCCAAAGAAAGGCAATGCCAAAGAATGCTCAAACTACGGTACAATTGCACTCATCTCACACACTAGCAAAGTAATGCTCAAAATTCTCCAAGCCAGGCTTCAACAATACATGAACCATGAACTTCCAGATGTTCAAGCTGGTTTTAGAAAAGGCAGAGGAACCAGAGATGAAATTGCCAACATCCGTTGGAAAAAGCAAGAGACTTCCAGATAAAACATCTATTTCTGCTTTGTTGACTATGCCAAAGTCTTTGACTGTGTGGATCACAACAGACTGTGGAAAATTCTGAAAGAGATGGGAATACCAGACCACCTGACCTGCCTCTTGAGAAATCTGTATGCAGGTCAGGAAGCAACAGTTAGAACTGGACATGGAACAACAGACTAGTTCCAAATAGGAAAAGGAGTATGTCAAGGCTGTATATTGTCACCGTGCTTGTTCAACTCATGTGCAGAGTACATCATGAGAAATGCTGGACTGGAGGAAGCACAAACTGGAATCAAGATTGCCGGGAGAAATATCAATGACCTCAGATATGCAGATGACACCACCCTTATGGCAGAAAGTAAAGAACTAAAGAGCCTCTTGATGAAAGTGAAAGAGGAGAGTGAAAAAATTGGCTTAAAGCTCAACATTCAGAAAATGAAGATTGTGGTCCTATCACTTCATGGCAAATAGATGGGGAAACAGTGGAAACAGTGTCAGACTTTATTTTTATGGGCTTCAAAATCACTGCAGATGGTGACTGCAACCAAGAAATTAAAAGACACTTCTTGGAAGGAAAGTTATGACGAACCTAGACAGCATATTAAAAAGCAGACATTACTTTCCCAACAAAGGTCTGTATAGTCAAAGCTATGGTTTTTCCAGTGGTTATGTATGGATGTGAGTTGGACTGTAAAGAAAGCTGAGCACCGAAGAATTGATGCTTTTGAACTGTGGTGTTGGAGAAGACTCTTGAGAGTCCCTTGGACTGCAAGGACATCCAACCAGTCCATTCTAAAGGAGATCAGTCCTGGGTGTTCTTTGGAAGGACTGATGGTAAAGCTGAAACTTCAATACTTTGGCCACCTCATGCGAAGAGTTGACTCATTGGAAAAGACCCTGATGCTGGGAGGGATTGGGGGCAGGAGAAAAAGGGGATGACAGAGGATGAGATGGCTGGATGGCATCACTGACTTGATGCACATGAGTGTGAGTGAACTCCGGGAGTTGGTGATGGACAGGGAGGCCTGGCGTGCTGCAATTCATGGGATTGCAAAGAGTCGGACATGACTGAGTGACTGAACTAACCTGAACTGATATATATATACATATATATAGGGACTTCCTTTGTGACTCAGATGGTAAAGCATCTGCCTGCAATGCAGGAGACCTAGGTTCAATCCTTGGGTCGGGAAGGTCTCCTGGAGAAGGAAATGGCAACCCACTCCACACACACAATGAAATATTACTTAGCCGTAAAAAGGATGAATTCACGTTAGTTCTAGTGAGGTAGACCCAGAGCCTATCATACAGAATGAAGTAAGTCAGAAATAGAAAAACAAACATCATATGTTGTTCTGTCACTCAGTCATGTCTGACTCTTTGCAACCCCATAGACTGCAGAATGCCAGCCTTTCCTGTCCTTCACCATTTCCCAGAGCTTGCTCAAACTCATGTACATCAAGTCAGTGATGGTATACAACCATCTCATTCTCTGTCACCCATTTCTCCTCCTGCCTTCAAGCTTTCCCAGCATCAGTGGCTTTTCCAATGAGTTGGTTGTTTGCATCAAGTGGCCAAAGTACTAGAGCTTCAGCCTCAGCATTGGTTTCCTTTAGGATTGAGTGGTTTGATCTCCTTGCAGTCCAAGGGACTCTCAAGAGCTTTCTCCAACGCCACAGTTCTAAAGCATCAATGCTTCAGTGCTCAGCCTTCTTTTTGGTCCAACTCTCACATCCATACATGACTACTGGAAAAACCATAGCTTTGACTATACAAACTTTTGAAGGCAAAATAATGTCTCTACATTTTAACATGCTGTCTAGTTTTATCATACCTTTTCTTTCAAGGAGCAAGCATCTTTTAATTTCATGACTGCAGTCACCATCTGCAGTAATTTTGGAGCCCAAGAAAATAATATCTGTCACTGCTTCCATTGTTTCCCCATGTATTTGCCATGAAGTGATGGGACTGGATGCCATGATCTTCGTTTTTTGAATTTTGAGTTTTAAGTTATCTTTTTCACTCTCCTCTTTCACATTCATCAAAAGGCTATTTAGTTCCTCTTCACTTTCTGCCATGGTGATGTCCATGTGTAGAGTCTTCTCTTGTGTTGTTGGACGAGGGTGTTTGTTATGACCAGTGTGTTCTCTTGGCAGAACTCTATTATCCCTTGCCCTCCTTCATTCTGTACTCCAAGGCCAAATTTGCCTGTTACTCCAGGTGTTTCTGGACTTCCTACTTTTGCATTCCAGTCCCCTATAATGAAAAGGACATCTTTCCTGGTGCAGTGCTGGAGCTGCGAGCGATGGCTGCATGGTGCTGGAGTGGTTGAGAGGAAATACCCCACGTCCAAGGTCAGGAGCAGTGCCTGCACTTCGCTGGAGCAGCCGAGAAGAGATACCCCATGTCCAAGGTCAGGAGCGGTGGCTGTGCTTCTCTGGACTGGCCATGTAGAGATACCCCACGTCCAAGGTCAGAAAAACCCCAGTAAAACGGTAGGCACTGGAGTGGCTGTGAGGAGATACCCCACGTCCAAGGGCAAAGGAGAAGCCCCAGAAAGACGGTGGGAGTGGTGAATTCATGTTTAGAATCAAACCCGGTTCCTGCCAGAGATGCTGAGAGGGCTCAAGCAAACCTTGTGCTCACCGGGACCCAGGGACCCCAGAGAGACTGGGACAGAACTGTGTTTGAGCCTCTCCTGTGGAGGTACGGGTCGGCAGTGGTCTACTGCAGGGACAGGGGCTCTGGATGTGGGTATGGCAGAAGTCCACTTGGAGGAGGTCACCATTCACCCCACTACAGAGCTGCCAGAACTTATGCAGGATGGGAAATAGACTCTTAGAGGGCACAACAGGACCGTGTGCACCAGGACCCAGAAGAAAGGAACAGTGACCCCACAGGAGACTCGCTTGTGGGTGTCTGGGAGTCTCCGGTGAGGCATGGGTCGGTGGTGGCCTGCTTCAGGGTTGGGGCCATGGACTGTAGCAGTACATGCCTGGGATCTTTTGAGGGAGGTCGCCATTATCTTCATTACCTCCACCATAGTTTGGCCCCAGGTAAATAGCAGGGAGGGAACACAGCTCCACCCATCAACAGAAAATCGGATTAAAGATATACTAAGCAAGGCCCCGCCCATCAGAACAAGACTGGTATTCCCCTCCATCAGTCTATCTCATTAGGGAGCTTTCATAAGCCTCTTATCCTTCTCCATCAGAGGGCAGACAGACTGAAAACCACCATCACAGAAAACTAACCAATCTAATCACATGGACCACAGCCTTGTCTAACTCAGTGAAACTATGAGCCATGCCGTGTAGGGCCACCCAAGATGGACAGGTCATGGTGGAGAGTTCTGACAAAATGTGGTCCACTGGAGAAGGGAATGGCAAACCACTTCAGTATTCCTGCCTTGAAAACCCCATGAACAGTATGAAAAGGCAAAAAGATAGGACACTGAAAGATGAATTCCCCAGGTCGGTAGATGCCCCATATGCTACTGGAAATCAGTGGAGAAATAGCTCCAGAAAGAATGAAGAGATGGAGCCAAAGCAAAACAACACCCAGTTGTGGATGTGACTGGTGATTGGAAGCAAGTTCCAATGCTGTAAAGAGCTATATTGCATAGGAACCTGGAAGGTTAGGTTCATGAATCAAAGCAAATTGGAAGTGATCAAACAGGAGATGGCAAGAGTGAACATCGACATTTTAGGAATCAGCGAACTAAAATGGACTGGAATGGGTGAATTTAACTCAGATGACCATTATATCTACTACTGTGGGCAGGAATCCCTCAGAAGAAATGGAGTAGCCATCATGGTCAACAAGAGAGTCTGAAATGCAGTACTTGGATGCAGTCTCAAAAATGACAGAATGATCTCTGTTCATTTCCAAGGCAAACCATTCAATCACAGTAACCCAAGCCTATGCCCTGACCAGTAATGCTGAAGAAGCTGAAGTTGAACGGTTCTAGGAAGACCTACAAGACCTTCTAGAATTAACACCCCCAAAAGTTTTCTGTATACAGCTCTTTTGTCTCCTTAGGTAGGTTTATTCCTAAGTATTTTATTCTTTTTGTTGCAATGATGAATGGAATTGATTCCTTAATTTCTCTAATTTTTCATTGTTAGTGTATAGGAATACAAGAGATTTCTGTGTATTGATTTTGTATCCTGTGACTTTACTATTTTCATTGATTAGCTCTAGTAACTTTCTGATTGTATCTTTAGGGTTTTCTGTGTAGAGCATCATGTCATCTGCAAATAGTGGGAGTTTTACTACTTCTTTTCCAATCTGGATTCTTTTTATTTATTTTTCTTTTCTGATTGCCATGGCTAGGACTTTCAAAACTATGTTAAATAATAGTGGTGAGAGTAGGCATCTTTGTCTTTTTCCTAATCTTAGGGGAAATGCTTTCAGTTTTGCATCATTGAGAATAATGTTTGCCATGGGTTTATTGTATATGGCCTTTATTATGTTGAGGTTGGTTCCTTCTATGCTGATTTTCTGGAGAGTTATTATCATAAATGGGTGCTGAATTTTATTAAAAGCTTTTTCTGCACCTATTGAAATTATCATATGATTTTATCTTTTAATTTGTTAATATGGTATATCACATTGATTGTTTTGTGTATATTGAAAAATCCTTGCTTCTCGGGTAAATAAAACTTGATCATGGTGTATGATTCTCTTAATGTGTTGTTGGATTCTGTTTGCTAGAATTTTGTTGAGGATTTTTCATCTATGTTCAGAAGTGATATTTGCCTATGATTTTATTTTTTTGTGATGTCTTTGTATGGTTTTGGTATCAGGGTGATGGTGACCTCATTTCTTTTTCTTTTTTTGCCAAGAAGAAATTTCTTGGCATTTGCTTCCGTTCAATACGGTGAAGATTCTATTTTGACTTTTGAGTGCTTTTGTTGCTTTTGAAAAGTTGATTATCAGAGTGACTTTTGTTCCTTTGAAGTAATTCATCTTTTATGATTAAAAACATTTTCTTTTTTCTCTCGTGTTCCTCAAGTTATCTATGTTGAGACTAGGTATGGATTTCTTTTTATTCATCCTTTTCAATGTTTGTTTGGCTCCTTAAATCTGTGTATTGGTGTCTTTCATTAATTCTGAAAAATTCTTAGCCATCATCCTTTCAAATATTGAGACTCTTCTATTCTCTCTCCCTTTTCTTCAGGAAATTTTGTTTCATATTTTGAATTATTTCTTCTGCTCTATCTAGTTCACCAATTCTCTATTTAGCTATGACTGTCCACTCTAGTACTCTAGCCTGGAAAATCCCATGGACGGAGGAGCCTGGTAGGCTGAAGTCCTTGGGGTCGCAAAGAGTCGGACACGACTGAGTGACTTCACTTTCACTTTTCACTCTCATGCATTGGAGAAGGAAATGGCAACCCACTCCAGTGTTCTTGCTTGGAGAATCCCAGGGATGGGGACATCTGGTGGGCTGCCATCTATGGGGTCGCAGGGAGTCAGACACGACTGAAGCGACTTAGCAGCAGCAGCAGCAGCAGTCAACTGTTACATTCATCCACTGTTTTTATTCTAAGAAGTTCCTAGACATCCTTTTTACTTTAAAATGTATGTGCTATATTTTATAGCTTCCTTGCTGAGACTTCTTGTAGATAACATTTATTTATTGGGATAGAGTTGCTTTCCAATGTTGTGTCAGTTTCTGCTGTACAGTGAAGTGAATCAGCCACATGAATACACATATACCCTCCCTCTTTAGATGCCCCACCCCACCCCATCCAAGTCATACAGTAGGTTCCCACTGACTATCTGTTTTATGTGTGGCAGTACACATATGTCACTCCCAGTCTCCCAGCTCGTCCCCTCCCCACTGTGTCCACCCATCCATCCTTACATCTGTTTCTCTATTGTTGTTGTTTAGCTGCTCAGTCTTAGTTTAGTTGTCAGACTCTTTTGTGACTCCATGGACTGTAGCGTCCTGGACTCCTAGGTCCATGGGATTTCCCAGATAAGAATACTGGAGTGGGTTGCCATTCCCTTCTCCAGGGGATCTTCCTGACCCAAGGATTGAACTTGCATCTCCTGCATTAGCAAGAGGGTTCTTTACCACTGAGCTACCAGGGAAGCCAATGTCTCTATTCCTGCCCTGCAAATAGGTTCATTGGTACCATTTTTCTAGATTCCACATATATACATTAATACATGATATTTGTTTTTCTTTATCTACTTATTTCACTCTGTATGACAGACTGTAGGTCCATCCATGTCTCTACAAATCACCCAATATCACTCCTTGTTATGGCTGAGTAACAATGCATGTACACATACCACATCTTCTTTATCCATTCATCAGTGCACATTTGGATTGCTTCCATGTCCTGTCTATTGTAAATAGTGCTGTGGTGAACACTGGGGCGCATGTGTCTTTTTAAATCGTGATTTTCTCAGGGTTTATGCCTCGTAGTGGGAGTGCTGGGGTTTTCGTTTTTTTTTAAGGAACCTCCATATTGTTCTCCATAGAGAGTGAAGGTGTTAGTCACTCAGTCATGTCGGACTCTTTGTCACCCCCAGGTCTGTCCAAGGAATTCTCCAGGCAGGAATACTGGAGTGGGTTGCCGTTCCCTTCTCCAGGGGATCTTCCCAACCAAGGGATCGAAGCTGGGTGTCCTGTATTGCAGTAAAGGCTATATCAATTTACATTCCCACGAATAGTGCAGGAGGGTTCCCTTTTCTACACACTCTCTCCAGCATTTATTGTTTGTAGATTTATTGGTGATGGCCATTCTGACTGGGATGAGATATTTAAAAACCAGGCTTTTATTTCTTAAATACAGTAAGGATAATTTAATTTTAATCTAGCTTGATAATCCCAGTGTCTAAATTTGAGGGGCTCTGTCTCTGCTCTTTGTTGTCTGTTGGTTTTCACTCCTTTTATCTGTTTTATAATTTTTGGCTGTATGAATGTCATTGCCCTCATAAATATTAATTTTAGAGATTGTTTGAAGCATAATATGAAAGTGCATTATTTAGAGAGGATTTATTTTTACTTCTGTGGCATACCTAGGGGAACTACCGATCTAAAACCATTTTAAATTCATGCCCTGAGGTGTTTTTTCCCCCCAACCAATTTATGTGAATTTCAGCTACAAATTTGCTCAAGAGCTGCTCTGATTTGTAACTTCTCAGATAAGTTTTTGTTTTCACTTTCCCCTCTATCTTCTGACCAGGACCCGAACAACCTTCCTACTGACAGTTTGGGATGGTAATTGTGAGCGGTTGGGACAGAGAGGGAGGTTGACTTCTACTAATTAACCCTTCTTGTGAAGTTGCAGCCTTTTAGGAATCCCAGCTTTATGTATGGATAAATGTTGCAGTTACACCTGCCCCTTTTGTCTAGCTAAGGCACTGAAGTTTGCTGTCAAAGGTGGAATTCAAGTTTGCAGAGACAGATAATGCCTGGTTCTTTCCAGTCTCTTACACTTTGGTCTAGCAACTCCTTGGTATGCTGTCAGAACTCCTCTGCTTTTAAAGACCCTTAATAAATACCTTTCCAGGATTTTTCTGTTGCTTCTAGCAGGAGTGTTGGTCCAAATTTTTAGCCCATCATAAACTCACAAATAGAAGTCAATATGCATATTTTGAGGATAAAAATAGCAAACAAAATAACATTTTTGACTATATACATGTAGGATCAAAAATTTGACAGACATTTTACATTTTTCTGCCATCACAATTCTATTTTCCCCTTCCCTCCCTACTTTTCCATCTGTTTTAATTAAACTGGAGTTTTATGATACAGAATATTAGCTATAAAATATTTTTATCTTTACATTGTATCTTCTCTTTCAAAACTTATTTGACAGTTGCATTTAATTTGCAATAATATTTAGAGCAGTTATTTAGATTTGTCATTAGTAGACTTCAGTAGTCGGCAAATAACTTTCCCCATTCTTAACTTAGTTGTATATCTTTTAAAAAATATTGAATGGACTGAATTTTAGAGAAGTTTTAGTTTACCACAAATTTGAGGGGATTGGTACAGAAATGCCTCATATACTCTCTGTCCTCACTCCTGCCTCCCCCAGAGTGGTACATTTGTTGTGATTGGTGAACCTACATTTACACACCATCATCAACCAAAGACCATGGTTTACACCAGGGTTCACTCTTGGTGTTTCACACCGTATGGGTTTGGACAAATGTACGATGGTGTGCATCCACGACTATAGTATCATATAGATCACTTTCACCCCTAAAAATCCTCTGTGTTATACTACTTCCTCCCTCGTTCTCCCTTAACCTCTGGCAATCACTGTGTGTGTGTGTGTGTGTGTGTGTGTGTGTGTGTGTGTTTAACTTTCTTTGTACTTTTGCCTTTTCTAGAATGTCATGTAGTTGGAATCATACCATATGTAGCCTTTTCAGATGGGCTTCTTTCACCCAGTAATATACATTTAATACTTTCCTGTGTCTTTCCATGGCTTGATAGTTCATTTCTTTTTAGTGCTGAATAATATTCCATTGTCTGGATGTGATACAGTTTTTAATACATTCACCCACGGAAGGAACATCTCAGTTGCTTCCAAGTTTGGGGCATTATTAATAAGGCTGCTATAAACATCCATGAGCAAGTTTTTGTATGGACATATGGTTTTCAACTCCTTTGGGTAAATACCAAAGAGTGTGATTACTGGCTCATATGGTAAGGGTATATTTGGTTTTGTGAGAAACTGTCAAACTGCCTTCCAGTGTGGCTGTCTCATGGTGTATTCTCACTGGCAATGGATGAAACTTCCTGTGGCTCCACACCCTAACCAGCATTTGGTGTTGTCAGTGTTCTGGATTTTGGCCATTCTAATAGGTGTCCAGTGGTGTTTTGTATCCCCATGATGACATGTGTTATGGAGCATCTTTTCATGTATTTATTTGTCATCTGAATATCTTCTTGGACGAAGTCTTTGGTCCATTTTTAAATGAAGTTGTTTCTTGTATTGAGTTTTAGAATTCTTTGCATACTTTGAATGTGTCCTTTGTAAGATGTGTCTTTTGCAAATATTTTCTCCCAGTCTGTGGCTTATCATCTCATTCTCTTGACGTTGTCTTTTGTAGAGCAGAAGTTTAACTTGAATGTAGCCCAGCTTATCAGTTATTTATTTTATGGATCATGGTGTTGGACCATCACTGCCTTTGGTGTTTTATCTAGAGTTATTGACATACCCAAGGTCATCTAGGTTTTCTTTTATGTTATCTTCTAGGAGTTTTATAGTTTTGCATTTTACATCTAGGTCAATAGTCTGATTTGAGTTAATTTTTGTGAACGGTATAAGGTTTGTGTCTAGATTTATATTTTTGTATGTGGATATCCAGTCGTTCCAGCAGCATTCGTTGAAAAGGCTAAATACAAAGCCTGCATTGTCTTTGCTGCTTTGTTAAAGATCAGTTGAATATATTAATGGGGGTCTATTTTTGAGTTTTCTTTTCTGTTTTCTTGATCTATGTTCTGTTCGTTTGCCAGTGCTACACTGGCTTGATTACTGTAGCTTTATAGTAAATCTTGAAGTTGGGTAGTGTTAGTCCTCCAACTTTGTCCTTTTCCCTCAATATTTTGTTGGCTGTTTTAAGTCATTTTCCTCTCCATATAAACTTTAGAACCAAAATAACTTGATGGGATTTTGATTGGGATTGCATTAAATCTATAGCTCCAGGAGGGAAGAACTGACCCCCCACCACGCTGCCTCACATTCCTAGTGGCTCTTCTCCATTTCCTCTTATCTTTGAGGCAGTGGAATCAACAAACTTTATAAAGAAGAGGTAATTCAAGGGTGAATGTTGCCCCCATCATTGTGACATGTCTTTCCTGTGAGTCCTTGTGGAACGCAGACCAGGAATTGAAACTCCAAACTCCCATCTCAAGCTTCCTTCCCCAGCACTGTGTTGTCTTAACATAGCTTTTTTTTTCAACTGTAGAAAGATCTGAGTAAATAGTATTCTCTTTTTATGATAAATCATTCTCACTTCCTGTTAGATTTAAAGAAAGAGAGAAAGGGAATAAGGAAACAGGGAAGAAAGATGTTTAAAGTATTTAAAATATTGCCTGGTTGAAAGTCCTAACCTAGATCTTCCTTCATTTGTCTCTAAATATAAAATTACAAGGTTGCAGGATACAAAATTAACATACAAAAGTCAGTTGCTTTCCTATGTACCAGCATACAAACAGGTGGAATTTGAAGTTAAAAACACCATATCATGTACACTGGCACCCTAAAAAAAATAATTGTTGTTCAGTTGCTAAATCATGTCTGACTCTTTACAACCCTATGGACTGCAGCACACTAGGCTTCCCTGTCCTTTACTATCCCCTGGAGTTTGCTCAAACTCATGTCCTTTGAGTCATTGATGCCATCCATCCATCTCATCTTCTGTTGTCCCCTTCTCCTCCTGCCCTCAATCTTTCCCAGCATTGGGGTCTTTTCCAATGAATTGGCTCTTTGCATCAAGTGGCCAAAGTATTGGAGTTTCAGCTGCAGCATCAGTCCTTCCAATGAATATTCAGGATTGATTTCTTTTAAGATTTACTGGTTTGATCTCCTTGCAGTCCAAGGGACTCTTGAGAGTCTTCTCCAGCAACACAGTTCAAAAACATCAATTCTTTGGTGCTCAGCTTTCTTTATGCTCCAACTCTCACATCCATACATGACTACTGGAAAAAACCATAGCTTTGACTATATGGATCTTTGTTGGCAAATTGATGTCTCTGCTTTTTAACATGCTGACTGGGTTTGTCATAGCTTTTCTTCCAAGGAACAAGCATCTTTTGATTTCATGGATACAGTCACCATCCGCAGTGATTTTGGAGGCCAAGAAAATAATGGCTGATAGCCTACCATCCCTGAATGCTAGAACTTCAGCCCAGAATCCAGAACCAAGAAACACAAATGTCTGGGTTTTGCACCAGGATGAGGCAGCCATGGAATGTGGGTATGTGTCCACATTTCACAGAATGGATGGCTTGAGGATCAGGGAAGGATTTGATACATTGAATCCTAGGGAGCAGCAGAAAGCAGGACAGGCAGGGATTCTAAGCAGGTGTCAGCATCTAAGAACTGGGAGGTGGAAACCAGAAACCAGAGAGAATCCTTGAGACAAGAGTGCAGGGAGAGGAGACCTCAGAGGAGCCATACGCTGGCAGGAACCTTGGTGTGCCAGGCTGATTTGGAAAGGAAGGAAGGCAAGCCAAACAGAAAGGGGCCCTTGAAAAATAGTCAAGACGGGGAGACAGTACCAGCTTGAGAAAACTCAGGGGGAATAAAATGTGTGTAATGATTTAAACTGCATTTGCACAATGGCAGCGTCTGCCTGAGAGCAGAGAGGGCTGTAATTGAAGTTCCAGAAGCATGAAGACATTTAGCGGAAGATTAAACTCAGGGAACATTGTATTTGTAGAAGGAACAAGGCAACTGGCCTGGGGGTGGGGACAGTGATGGGCCTCTGGCTCCCACCACTGGGTGGGAACCAAATAGCAAATACTTACTTTGTCCTCAAAGGCTGGGCTCTGCCTTAATCCCAAAGACAAACACCTTACTTATAGTAACACCACATCCCAGCTCACAGGTGAGGAGGGGACACATCCGTGGAGGACTTGTGTGTCCCACCTCTCCTGGGGGTCATCAGTTGTCTTTTGGGGCTGGGCTGCCTGCTGGTTCCTCTAACAAAAAACGTAGCCAGTGACCGCATGATGGGTGGATGAATGGGTGAGTGTTTATGAAGGCCATGAGGTTCCTGTGAGCTGTGGTGGACACTCATTACATGAACAGTGCCTCCCTGCCTGCTGCTCAGTCTGGGTTGTCAGGCTATCCATGGCAGTAACCTGGCCTTTGCCTCATGTCTGCTTCCTCTGGAGTCGCAGGGCTCAGCCTCTCTCCTTTCTGGGTTGGGAGGGCAGTCGGTGAGGGCCTGGAAAAGCAAAGCGCTGGATTTTTTTTCATCCACAGGCCAGAAAGCAGAGAGAAACGGGGTAAGCTGTTGTTTGTGACTTGGCTACCAGCCTATACCAGGCTTAGGGCTTCTCGTGATAGACCTTGATGTCAACAAGGTGAATTCCTTGATGCACAGACTCACATAGACCCACTGATTCCTTGTGAGGTGGGACCTACATGGTACAGGCCAGAACTTCTTTCTGTATCTGGGTTCTCTGGTGCCTGGTCTCCCCTCTGTTTCTCCCAGGAGCACAGAGGCAACTGCAGCAGGCTTCAGCTGACACCCTCCTGCTTGGTACCCAGGGCAGCACAGAAGGTCCTGGTAGTGGGCTGCACAGGGCTGCCAATCTAAGACAGAGGTTTCCTGTGACAGCAGTGGGCAGCTGCCTCCTCTTCGCTCTTCTTATGTCCTCAGGGAGCTTACATTGCCTGGTGCAGAAGAGGAAATTAGGCAAGCCACCTTCATAGATTTATTTTGATTGCACAGAAGACTCTTCATTTGCACATGGTAGAGTAATACAAGCAATAGCCAAATGCATTGTAAGTATATTTTTCTTAAGATAGATATCTCCTGGTTTTAGATAGAAATCTGATCCATGAGGTCCCTGATGATCAGAAGGAGCAGATGGGACCTTCTGCGTCATTCCTACAAAACCCATTCCCTTAGATTTGAGGAACCAATGCCACTTTAAAAAATGTAACTGTTGTCTGGGAAGGGCAACAGAATAAGCCATAATTGGCATTAGTTTACATTAGTTTATCAAGTTAGCACTAGTCTCCTATGAGTGCTTGGAAGAAATGGAGGTGGGTTTTGATTAGGGCGGGGGAGGGGAGCAGAGGGGGCTGGCTGGTAAGTGTGGTCCCCCAACAGCAGGGATGGCCTGAGGGCACTGACTGCCAGGTTCCGGGTCGAAGTGAATGCAGAGCGAAGAGCAGGGAGCCCAGAGCCAACTCTGATGCAGGTGATGTTTCAGGGACCAGCCTATCAATCACACACATGCAAGAAATGCTTTATGTGGTTGTCCCCTGACCTCCACGTCTGTTTAATCTCCTCTGCCAAAACCAAGCCTTATCTGTCTTTGCACCAGTTCTGATTCTTTTCTGCACACGAGTAGTAATGTCTTTAAGCCAAGGCCCAAGTCATTTTTATTAAATTGCAGAATGCCTGGGTTGTTTTGTTGAATGCGGTTGAAATGAAGAGTGCAACCCAGGTTTCTGTGAGTTCTACCAGATGGGGGAACAAATGGGCCGTTTGCTTTTCATGAGTTCATGCTTCCGCCTGCTAGCGAAGTGCCCCCAGCCCAGCGCAGTGTCTCAGACAGGGTGGGTGGGAAGAGGAAGAGGCCACAGAGCGGCTCTTGGTTACTTGGGTCCCCCATCTGCTCGGGGCTGGGGGGTAACCCAGCCTTTGTGACTTGGCAGTGTTCGCCCTTTCTTATCCTCCCTGGTGGGCAGATCTGTCCCCTGGGAAAGCTGTGGGTGCATTAAGAGTTGAGGAGCTTCCAGGGAAAAGAGACCTCGACCCCAACCCCTTCCCTTTTGATGTTCAATGTAATAAGAGCTTCTCTGACTGGCCCTCCACTGAGGTCGTTAGACAGGAAATTTAAAAAGTCCTGAGGGAACTTGCTGTGAGGGTAGAGGGTTGGAGGACCTGGGCTCAACTCCCAGGACTTGGAGGCATCTCAAACTCCCTTGCACATCACCCCCTCTTTACATCAACACTCTTCAACCCAAGCCAGGCCAGGTACCCCTGCCTGTGCCTGGTGAAGAGGGGCTGAAAACCAGCGTGCATGAAATGGACACCGCTAAGCTCAAGTGGCTCCTCAGCTCCTGCTGGTGCTCTTGCTATGTGGTCTTAAGAATTTACTCTTTGAGTCTGTAAGATTCTTTCTGCCTCTTGCTCACTCTTTCTTTAATGTCCAAAAACTCTTCTCCATCTTGTTCACTGACAAAAGCCACCTTTCATTTTTCCAAGGAAATAGTAGAAGAAATTAGAGGAGAAGTGTTATCTTTCCAGCACCAAATTCACGAACCCACTTGCTTCTGAGAAACCTGAACTCAGCCCTGCATGGAGCCTTACGCTCTGCCTCCCTCCTGTAGCAAGGATGAGAAGTCCCTGCTTGATGGAAGGTTGACACTTCCAACAATAGGGTAGACCCCCTTCTCTCTTGCCCACCCAAGGGTGCTGTGTTCTTCTTTATTCCTTCTTTCTTGTATGATTGATTAGTTCTTTTCTCCTGGCCTACAGACACGCTGTAATTCTCACTCAGTCCAACAAGAACCTGAGACAGTCCTGGCCTCTGTGTAACCCGGCTGCCTGTCCACATCACTGTCTATTCCTTACTTGTCCTGAGTGTATTTGTATCTCTGTTCATTTGTTTATTTTCTGTCACTGTTTTCTCTATGAAGTTAGACTTCCAGTGGCCCAGGTGCCTAATAGAGTGTCTACTACAAATGCTTAATAAAATGTCCTGAATAAATAATAAATACATGAACATGAGAAAAGTAGAAAACTCCAGAATTTTGAGTACACCCTAACCACAAGGGGATAGAGTCGAGTGTTCTGAGAGAATGTGAAAGGCAGGGTGCCACATCGCGACATTAACTGCTGGGGAAGAACTGTGGGTGCTGGAACCCTAATGGGTGGTAACCAGGTGGCTCTACCTCAGGGATCAGAGGGCAAGGCAGTGGAAGTTGAACCAATGAGCAAGTGTAAGCGCCCCCCACCCCATAGATGTCTCCCCTTTACAGTGAGCTCTTCCCTATCCCCCTGCTATCCTTTCCCAGGGGTCTCCTCAGACCCAGGGGGCTCCTCGGTCCCTCATGGGGTAGGGCTTCTGGCAGGTTGCCCCTACGAGCCACTAGATATTCCAAACACACTGAAGGCCAGCAGTGCACTCAGCCTTGATGCATGCTGGAAGCTTGCGGTGGCAACAGTCCAAGGCCCCTCAAAAGAAGAGTTGTTGCACCTGTAGTGACAACAAAGGAATATTAGGGTAGACCTTCTCCAAGTTATAGCAGGGGTGTTCTGGCTTCTTGAAGGATGTTGGCATTTTTGTTTCCATTTTAAGTGTGTGCATTTGGCCCTTTCCCAGTAGATTCTGTGGAGTCCCCAGTTAGCAGGGAATAGGAAGACAACACATAATCCAGGTAAAGATGTGGAAAAGTTGTAGAAGGCAGCGCCTCAGGACAATGGGATGGTGCACAATGCTTCTCGCAGCCCATAGGTTCTGGGCAGGTTAGGCCCAGGGCAGGAGATGACCCGAGGGAACTACAGATTCCCCAGGAAAAGAATTAGATGAGATCTGAGTTCTTCTGGCCTCCCATTTTAACATGCCTACAAAATGATCATAGTGAGTATAGACCCATAGTCCCTGAGCCCTGTGAAGATGGGTAGAAAGTTGGTCTCTTTATCATTGTAACATCCACTGGCATAGTATCTCACACATTGTAGGTGTTCAATAAATATTTATGGATTTAATGAATGCAAGAAGTTATTCTAATACTGAATTCATAGACATGGAGTAGGAATACAGTCACATGTAAAAATCTGCTTATTTTTTGTATAGGTGAAAAGACCTTGAGCCAAAAATATGCCCCTCTGGAATCTCTAGATCAGATTGGAGGGAGGGAGAAGAAGCATTCTTGTGAGCATCCCAGGCCTGGTGTCCCCTGAGTTGGGGTCTGGGGCAAGAGGAGGGAGATATAAGTATTATAACTACAACAGCAGGGACTCAAACTCTTTCTGGCTATAAAACTCCTTTGAAGTTCTAAGGGAAGCACAATCTGTATGTCCAGGAATAAGAAGATATACACTGAAGAAATATGGATGCACAGTAGAAAAAAATATCAACTATGACCTTGTCATGAATTATAGAAATGAGAAAGTTTATATCTGTGCATATTTTTTGTCAAATATATGATAATCACTGCACTGTGCTTAGTCGCTCAGAAAGAGTCAGACACGACTCAGTAATCACTGATTTCCTTTATCTTCTCTTCTTCCTTTCCTCTATAACAATGTTCCTCAGCCTTGCCACTTTTGACATTTTGGGTCTGACAATTCTTCATTAAGCTGCAGGGGGTTCTGTAGGCTTTTAACAGCATCCCTGGCCACTACCCACTAGGTGCCTATAGCGCCCCCTAGTCGTGACACTCAAAAATGTCCTCAGACTTGCGGAGAAAAACTGCCCGCAGCTAAGAAGCTCTGCTCTATTTTTTAATATGAGGAGTGTTGGTCCTAGATAACTTGCCAGCGATAAAAGGACTATATTGCCCGGAGATCCTGGGCTTGAGTGGTTACAGTGACCTTCACCGGTGTCTCCAGCAGTAGTCTCTTTTCATTTGGGGCTCCAGCTGTCTCACTGATTCCAGCTTCTTGAATGTGCTTCTGCCTTTTGGTGATAGAATGCTGTTTTGATCAACTTTATTGATTTGGAGGATCAAATACCCATCAGTTCATGATGGGCAACTCAGGCCACATGGTTGCTCGCTATTTCCTGGTTGACTGTTTAGTCTTTGCAGATGCCAAGTAACAAGCCAGGAATGGCTTCTCAGAAGGAGAAGAGATGTCAGCAAGGAGGGCATGTCCTTGTTCCCATGTCCCGGAGGTCTGTGCTGTGATCCTCCTGTTGGGCTTCCAGAGGCCCCATAAAGCCTCCTGCTTTGACACAGATACTTTGAGCAAGGTTGGGTCTGATGGATCAAAACCCCCCAGTGGAAGGACAGCTTGTCCCTTGCCACTCTGGTCTGGACCCACTCACAGCTCCTACCTAGCCTCGCTGCTGCTTTGGTAAACAGGTCAGGGAAGCCTGCCTGCTGTGATATGTTCAGCCTTCACAACCCAGAGAAACTCAGGGTTATCACCTGTGGATAATTAGAGCAACAAAGAACTACACCCTTATCTGTTTCCCTCCTCATGGTCAAGGGCAGTGCCTCCTGGGAGCTGAGACTTTCTGTAGAAGTTTCTTTGGGGAGCTGTGGAATGCTAATCATTGCCTCAAAGGGAAAACTGGCAGGCAGAGCTCTGCTGGATATCTTTCCAATGCCTCATTCATGCTTCAATCAATTATTAGCGTTTGCTTTCTCCAAGTGGTTAATTAAGCACAGATACTGTATCTGTATGTTTCAGCACCCAAGTTGTCACACCACCTAATTTGCAGGAAAACATAGCTGGGTTCCCTCTTCCCAGCTTTCTGTGTGCAGTGGGTGATTCCTTGGCCACTCAGGGATGTGCTTTTCTAAGTATTAAAAGTGAACAAAAGTATAGATAAGAACCCTGTAGTCAAGCTTCCTTGAAATCAGGGAATCCTTCTTTACATCTCTCAGCATCCCTGAAGATGCCTAGAGGAGCCACAAGAAATTAACTTTATAAGGAGAGAATGCATTCCTTTGTTGAGGAACTTCAGGTGTTAGAAAGCTCTCAGTTGCCAGCTTATTCCCTCCGAGGTATTTCAGTTTCAATTAGGAAACCTTGGTTATTGTCTTAAGGTCCCAAGAGCTTACTTCTCAAAGATACATTTAACTGAAACTAAAAGATCTTCCTTTAAAAAATAGAGCTCCTTATTAAAAACCAAAACACATAAAAAACAAAAAAAAACAGATATCAAACAAAGCCCAATCGTTGGAGCCTTGAGTAAGAAGTATCTTTTGATCCACCCTAAATTTTCCTGTTGTAATTTAAATCCTTTTGGATTGTGAACATAGCTTTGGAGCTTCTGGCCATTTATTATTTTCATTTGCAGATGAAAAACACTTGGTTCAGGAAGGTTAAGCAACTCATTCAAGTGTACACAGAAAGTCTTAGGGCTAGGATTTGAATCTTGTTCTGCTGGGAGATAGAGCCTACGTGTTGTGTATCTTTTCACATTAGTGGGGAGCCTCTGACAGGTGAGATTCAATGAATGACTACTTTCTGAAAATCAAAGAGAGAATCTTAGTTGTTTGAGCAAGTTTTCTTCTCCACTCTTAAATCAGAACTATATGAATCATCTGTATTTGCTAGAACAAAGAAACTCTCATTTCTAGCATGTTCACTGAGTTTTCTCTCCATCTGACTTTCTCTTGCTTGTGACTTTTTTGTTGATGTTTGATGAAAACTTGATCTAAGCTCAGTCTTTTCCAAAGGTTTGTCTTTGAATTTATCAGCTAGAGTTCTCATAGGAACCAGCCCTATATCTTTGTTTCAAGGCCTTGGTTTGTACTGGACACAACCAGTTGCTAGAATGGGTGGGACCCGGTGGGACCCTCCAAGATCAGTATTTAAAAAGCACATTCAGATCCCCCCTGACAAGGGCATCAAGAACCCACTCAGTATTAAGTGTCTACTCTGCTGTTTGTTGTTTTGTCGCTCAGTCATGTCCAACTCTTTTGTGATCCCATGGACCATAGCCCACCAGGCTCCTTTGTCCATGGGATTTCCCAGGCAAGAATATTGGAGTGGATTGTCATTTCCTTTCTCCAGGGTATCTTCCTGACCCATGGATTGAACCTACATCTCCTGCATTGGCAGGCGGATTCTTTACCACTGAGCCACCAGGAAATCCCAAGTGTCTACTTGCTGTGTTGTGTTTAGTCGCTCAGTTGTGTTTGACTCTTTACAACCCCATGGACTGTAGCCTGCCAGGCTCCTCTGTCCGTGGGGATTCTCCAGGCAAGAATACTGGAGTGGGTTGCTGTTCCCTTCTCCAAGGGATCTTCCCAACCCTGGAATTGAACCGGGGTCTCCTGCATTGCAGGGGATTCTGTACCAGCTGAGCTACCAGGGAAGCCCAAGTATCTACTTCAGTTCAGTTCAGTTCAGTTGCTCAGTTGTGTCCAACTTTTCGCAACCCCATGAATCGCAGCACGCCAGGCCTCCCTGTCCATCACCAATTCCCGGAGTTCACTGAGACTCATGTCCATCGAGCCAGTGATGCCATCCAGCCATCTCATCCTCTGTCGTCCCCTTCTCCTCTTGCCCACAATCCCTCCCAGCTTTGCATGAGGTGGCCAAAGTACTGGAGTTTCAGCTTCAGCATCATTCCCTCCAAGGAAATCCCAGGGCTGATCTCCTTCAGAATGGACTGGTTGGATCTCCTTGCAGTCCAAGGGACTCTCAAGAATCTTCTCCAACACCACAGTTCAAAAGCATCAATTCTTCGGCGCTCAGCCTTCTTCACAGTCCAACTCTCACATCCATACATGACCACAGGAAAACCATAGCCTTGACTAGATGGACTTTGTTGGCAAAGTAATGTCTCTGCTTTTGAATATGCTATCTAGGTTGGTCATAACTTTCCTTCCAAGTAAGCGTCTTTTAATTTCATGGCTGCAGTCACCATCGGCAGTGATTTTGGAGCCCCCCAAAATAAAGTCTGACACTGTTTCCACTGTTTTCCCATGTATTTGCCATGAAGTGATGGGACTGGATGCCATGATCTTCGTTTTCTGAATGTTGAGCTTTAAGCCAACTTTTTCACTCTCCACTTTTACTTTCATCAAGAGGCTTTTGAGTTCCTCTTCACTTTCTGCCATAAGGGTGGTGTTATCTGCATATCTGAGGCTATTGATATTTCTCCCGGCAATCTTGATTCTGTGCACCAAATATCATGGTACCGTGTAGATTTCACATCAGTACAGAGTTGCAGCAAATATTTTTGGCAAGTACACGGAGGCATAAATCATGTGTTGTAACTAACTTAAAAATAGAGCAAAAAGACATTTTTAATAAGTGGTTTTGCCAGTGCATCAAATATCTCAGGCTCCAGAAGAATCCATTAGTTCTGAAGGTCTCTTCAGAGATATATGTCGATATCTACATATCTCTAGAGATACGGAGCAACTGTCTGGGAACATCAGTAGCCTGAAAGAACAGTCTCATCACGCCTTGTTGAGTTTTATGAATGTCCATCCTCCTGCATGATGACTTTGAGACCTCTCCCAGGGACCTGTGCTTTTATTGTCCATGTGCATGAATTTTATGCTTCCTTAATAATCCAGATGTGTATGTAAGGCCATCTGTTGAGCACTTGCTTACCTAGGTGCTTTTGACACGCATATACTTCATCTCCCCAGCATCCTCATGAACTGTGAAAGTGTCAGTCACTCAGTCATATCTGACTCTTTGCAATCCCGTGAACTGTAGCCCACCAAGCTCCTCTGTCCATGGGATTCTCCAGGCAAGAATACTGGAGTGGGTAGCCATTCCCTTCTGCAGGGGATCTTCCCGACCCAGGGATCAAACCAGGGTCTCCCTGTATTTTCTCCTTTTATCAGATGAGGAAACTGAGGTACAGAGGTTAACTAATTTGCTAAGGTCACTTGGTAAGTGGCAAGGCTGCATTCAATCCTGGGTTGGCTTAGCTCTTTTCTTCTCCTTCCTTCTTTCATGCCCCTAGATGATTGATCGATTCCAGTAACCCTATGATTGCCAGCTCTAGACACTCACACTCACCATCTAGTCATCAACAGCTGCACTTCTCCTGGGATGCTCTGGTGAAAGTGACTACATGACACCGTCTCCCCTGGCCCACTGGGCTATGCGGGAGAAGTGGGGCTCAGAGCTGTACTTTCTCTGGACAGAGACCCCCAGGGCTCTGCTGTGGGGGCAACTCTCCTATGGTTGGACATGCACTTCATTGTGAGTGCAGTGAAAGCTACGAGATGTCTGCAGCCAGCTCAAGGCCAGTGGCCTCAGCTCAGGGCCTGGCTCTGACTTCTCCCCCAGAGAGGCAAGGTCTGTGGGGAGGGGAGCAGTTAGAGGAGGAATGGATCATGCTATTTCCTGCAGATTCTACTGCTCTCTCTTGTTTCCTACTCTCTTAGCAGAATGACATTTGTACCAGCTGCTCCCAAAAGGAGTCACTTTGGTGAAATGTCACAGGCTTCAGCATGAATGATCCTTCTCCATCCTTCACTTCTCTCCCTGCCGCCTCCCGTCCACCCCTCAAGTGCCTTTTTTTATTCTGAGAGGACACCGCCTTGAAATTCAAGTGCAGGAAAAAGTAATTACATTTTCTCTTCAGGTCTGCCTCTCAAAAAAGCCTCCAAATCATCTCTGGCTGAAACACAGGGATTATTCCAGAGGGAAAATGTTATTAGTCGCAGCTTTGCCTGCATCCCTTTCTGGGTTTCACTCCCCACTTTTCTCCCATGCTAAGGCCAATGATGACAGCATGGTTGATTGCTGCTGTCTGCCTGCCTTCCTTGCCACCTTGGGTGGGCTGAGGCTGTGTCCCAGTGGAGGTCAATCGTCTCATTCAATGTCACCCAAGTAGTAAGTGGTGGGCCTACCTGGAGTCCCAGCAGGGCCTCTGCAACTCCAGGGCTATGCTTGTAATAACTCTGCCGTGTAATTGTAGTGGCTATAACTGCAGAGCCAAAAATTGGGAAACGTTATCTGACAAAAGACTTGCTTTTCCTGATTTATTGCTTTTTTCAAAATTTTAATGTGAAAACCCATTTGAAGTTACCCAAATGAAATCACGTGTTGTTATATGTTTAATATAATTAACATCGTTATAGGAATAAATTGTGTATGACTGGAATTATTCCAGGAAATCCAGCACACAGAACTGCTATTTGGTGGAAATTACACTTGAGCAGGAGTTAGGAGTCCTAGATTCCAGTCCAGGTTTAGTCTTAACTAGTTGTGTGATCTTGGTTAATTTTATGTCACCTCCCTGTGCCTTGTTTTTTTGGTTAGTGAAATGAGAATGTAAATGATGGGTTTTACATTGTTATACTTGACTCATGGGAACTGTGAGGCCTCTGTATTTATTTCTGTGTTTATGTATCTATATGTCTTGTAAATATATGGTATTACCAAAATAAGTTCATAAAAGAGCTCTATTTAATTGACTTAAGTGAACTTAAGCACTTATACAAATACTCAGAAATGTAATACTAGCTAGAATAAATTTTGGGTGGTGGTCCAATTCCTGGAAATCCCTTCCCCTTCCCCGAAATAGTTGGAATAATTCTCCTACTCATTAACCTATGAAATCATCCAGTCCGTAAAAATAAATTACCCCATATTTTGAAGACTCATGCCTTCTGAAATGGCCCACTCTCTTTCTGCCAGTGTATTTCTCTAAATAAATATACTTCTTAACTATCACTTTATCTCTCACTGAATTCTTTCTGTGATGAGATATCAAGAGCCGGCGCCTCGTTAAGTCCGGACACCAGCTGTGTGAGCTCAATTAAAAGACTGTGGGTTCAAGTCCCAGTCTGAAGGGCACAGCTTCAAGAGGGCCGAATCAGGTGATGTCTCAGGACCTCCCTTGCACTTGGTGTTCATGACCTTGTAATTCTAGGTGCTGACTTTATTGTTTGAACAGTTAGCAATATATACATGAGATTCTAACTTTAGAAATGATTTGACTCCTCTTCTACTCTGACTTCCCTGGTAGCTCAGATGGTAAAGCATCTGCCTACGATGCGGGAGACCCAGGTTTAATCCCTGGGTTGGGAAGATCCTCTGGAGAAGGAAACGGCACCCCACTCCAGTACTCTTGCCTGGAAAATCCCATGGATGGAGGAGCGTTGTAGGCTGCAGTCCATGGGGTCCCAAAGAGTCAGACACGACTAAGCGACTTCACTTTCTACTGTGGGCGAATCTTGGCAACATATGAGTCCAGTCCTGTGCCATCTGGGACCCTCTCCCATTCCCTGGGAAGTCTACTTTCTTTTTTGCCAGACTGAACTTGGGGAACTTATTTTTCTGTTTTTTCCTGTAAAATGATCTCTTGGACTTGCCTCCCTGCTTGTTCCTTGCCCTTCCTTCAGGCTGGATGCCCACCTCCTCCTCCTCTCAACCCCTCTCCCCACCCCACCCCACCCCCACTCCCCCCAGTCTCCTCCTGCAGCTCCCACATCTTGCCTCCACCAGCGTCTCCCACTCTGCCTTTCATATTTCAATCTCTACACTGGCTTCTTCCTCTCCACATAAAACACAGGCTTAGCTCTCCCTAAGCTGAAAGGAGATAAACAGCCTCCAGCTCTGCTGTCTCTGCCACAGTTGATAAAATTCTCTCTATCCTCCTCAGGGCTCCCTCTCCTTGCTGCCCGCTAAGCCATTTAAATTTCCTGCCCTTTCCACTGCTGAACTGTCTTCTTGAAGAGAACCAGAGAGAGCCAGTTCCTAAAGGCCAGCAGCACTTCCCGTCACTGCCCCTGCCTTCCTGCAGCACTGTCGCTCCCGCCTTCTGGAACGGTCTCACCTGGCTTCAGGTGTCACTACACTATCCAACTCTGTCTCCTCCCCTGGGGGAGGTTCTGACTTTGACTCCTATTCTCCTTTCTCAGAGATTACATCTAAACTTATTTAGCTTCCACTAAATCTCTGATATTTTTGACAACAAATGTCCCTGGACATCTTTACTTGGGTGTTTCTTTGTCTCCTTTCTCAACATGTTTGGGTTTCCCTAATGACTCAGATGATAAAGAATCTGTCTGCAATGTAGGAGACCTGGGATTGATCCCTGGTTGGGGAAGATCCCCTGGAGAAGGGAATGGCAACCCGCTTCAGTATTCTTGCCTAGAGAATTCCATGGACAGAGGAGCCTGGCAGGCTACAGTCCATGGGGTCACAAAGAGTCCACAAGAGACTGGGCCAGACCTGCCTTTCCATGTCTGAGTGTCTCCTGCAGAGGCACGGGTCAGCAGTGACCTGCCGTGGGGACAGGGGCTCTGGCCACAGCAGTCCTGGGAGGCAGAGTGTGACATAAGTCCTCTGGGAGGACGTCACCATTAGCTCCACTATAGAACTACCAAGCAGATGACCCACAAACTGGAGAAAAATTATCCCAAAGAAGTTCTCCTACTGTTGCAAAGGGCTCAAAACAGATTTCCCAACCTGGAGATCTGGCAAAGGGACTGAGAAGCCCCAGAGAATTTTACTTGGAAGGCCAGTGGGATTCGATTACCAATCTTCCACAGGACTGGGGAGACAGGCTGTTGGAGGGCACAAACAAAACCTTGTGTGCACCAGGACCCAGGAGAAAGGCCCAGGGACCCCACAAGAGACTGAGCCAGATTTGCCTGTGAATGTTTGGGAGTCACTGGTGGTGGCGCGGGTTGACAGTGGCCTGTCGCGGTGTCAGGGGCACTGACTGCAACAGTCCTGGGAGCCACAGCATGCTGGCATAAGTGCTTTTGAAAGAGGTTGCCTTTGGCGCCATTATCCCTACCATAATAGGGGAGCACAGCCCCACCCACCAACAGAAAATTGGATTAAAGATTTACTGAGCATGGCCCCGCCCACCAGAGTAAAACTCAGTTTTCCCCATAGCCAGTTCCTCCCATCGGGAAGTTTCTACAAGCCTCTTATCCTCATCCATCAGAGGGCAGATGGAATGAAAACCACAATCACAGGAAACTAACCAAACTGATCATATGGACCACAGCCTTGTCTAACCCAATGAAACTATGAGCCATGCTGTTTAGGGCCACCCAGGTCATGGTGGAGAGTTCTGACAAAACGTGGTCCACTGGAGAAGGTGGAAAACCACTTCAGCATTCTTGCCTTGAGAACCTCATGAACAGTATGAAAAGGCAAAAAGATATGACACTGAAAGATGAACTCCCCAGGCTGGTAGGTGCCCAATGTGCTACTGGAGAAGAGTGGAGAAATAGCTCCAGAAGGAATGAAGAGGCTGAGTCAAAGTGGATACAATGCCCAGTTGTGGATGTGTCTGGTGGTGAAAGTCAAGTCTGAAGCTGTAAAGAACAGTATTGCATAGGAACCTGGAATGTTAGTTCCATGAATCAAGGTTGCAAAGAGTTGGTCACAACTGAGTGACTAACATTTTCACTTTCAGCCAATGAAACTTCGAAGAAAGTGGTATCACCCAAATCTTTCAAGATGGTTACAGTGGAATTGACCATCTTTGGTCAAAAGCATGCTTCTTATCTGGATTCCCCATGGCTGTTGATTCAGTTGCTGCTGCTGCTGCTAAGTAGCTTCAGTCATGTCTGACTCTGTGCGACCCCATAGACGGCAGCCCACCAGGCTCCTCTGTCCCTGGGATTCTCCAGGCAAGAACACTGGAGTGGGTTGCCATTTCCTTCTCCAATGCATGCATGCATGCTAAGTCGCTTCAGTCGTGTCTGACTCTGTGCAACCCCATAGACAGCAGCCCACCAGGCTCCTCCATCCACAGAATTCTCTAGGCAAGAGTACTGGAGTGGGTTGCCATTTCCTTCGTGATTTAGTTGAGTGGGTTTGAAATCTAGTCAGTGTCTCTCCTTGCTCTTATCTTTCACATCTTCTCATTCATCAGTCACTAAGGCTGCTCGGCTTCTTGTCAGAAAGTCTCCCAAATGTGTGGCCTCTTCATACAAAGAATCCCTTTACTAGTTTTTAGTTTCCTGGGTCTCTAACTCCTCCTATTTTCCTACATGCCAATCATCTTTCTAAAATATCACTTGGCATATTTCACTGTCTTCTGGTTCCTGCATTCCCAATCCCTAAACAAGCTTTCCAAGCTTCCTAGAATAACACTTAAAACTCTCAGATCGATGTTCAAAGGCACTCAAACTTTGGCCATAGTTTATTCCCCTCTATGACAAACCTAGACATCACATTAAAAAGCAGAGACATTACTTTGCCAACAAAGGTCTACATATTCAAAGCTATGGTTTTTCCAGTAGTCATGTGTGGATATGATAGTTGGACCATAAAGAAGGCTAAGCACTGAAGATTGATACTTTTGCATTGTGGTGTTGCAGAAGACTCCTTTGGAGTGCAAGGAGGTCAAACCAGTCAATCCCAAAGGAAATCAACCCTGAAAATTCATTGGAGGGACTGATGCTGAAGCTCCAAGACTTTGGCCACCTAATGTAAAGAGCCGATTCATTGGAAAAGACCCTGATGCTGGGAAAGACTGAGGGCAGGAGAGAAGGGGGCGACAGAGAATGAGATGGTTGGTTAGCATCACCAACTCAATGGACATGAATTTGAGCAAACTCCAGGAAAGAGTGATGGGCAGGGAAGCCTGGAGTGCTTCCTGGGGTTGCAAAGAGTCGGACATGACTTAGCAGCTGAACAGCTTCTCCTATGCGTCCTCCTCTCCTTAGATGAAATGTGTATTCTTTGCCTCTCTGTGTATCCAGAGCTTGCTTCTCCTCAATCCCATGTGCTTGGGCCTCCATGAGACAATTTCCTCATCTACAAAATGGTAATAATACCTCCTCTGATTTCCTTAGGGTGTTATGAGGATAAAATTCACTTATCAATAAATATTTATTGGAGAGATAAATGTTTTCTAAATTTTATGTGCCAGGTTCTGGCAGTTTATGAAGATAAGTTCTGTCCCCTCCTTTGAGTTGCTTACATAATCGGGGAAATGTATACATAAAATGCCCACAATATCAGTAGGGTAGGTGGAGCAAGGGTTGGCTGCCTGGCATGTCCTGTGGGCCCAGCCTGGCCCTGTCCCTGGTCCTGACACCTGCTAAAGGACCTTCTACATCACCCTTCAGTGATGACTCCCTGTCCTCCTCCATCCCTACAGGGCCCAACTCTCCCTAATGTAAAAATGAATGATAATGGATGCTAATTTAATGTGTTGCTTCTTCCAGGTGACATATTTACATTTTAATAGACAATGCAAAGGAGGATTTTTTAAGCCCTGTGGCAGGCGGGTGGGGACATATTTTGAGTTAGGGAGGATTTGGGAGGCCTCCAATCACACTGCGTAGGCACCAGCACCAACTAATTCTTCTCATCGGGTTGACTCCACTCTGGAGTCCAGAGATGAGGATCCCTCCCCAGGCTGTGTTGCCTCCACATGCTCTCTGAGTATCTGGAGGGTCGGAGTCTCGGTTCAATGACAGATGAGACATCTGTTCCATGATGGGCTATTACCAACAATTCATTACTGCAAAATGGACTTACCCTCATTAGCCCAGGAGCTCTGAGTTTAATGTGGCATTCTGCAATCACACAGATCCTGCTGCACACATTGAAGGCGTGTGTCACATTTTATAGAGCCAGGAAACCTGAACTTCAGAAAACAATAGAGATTTAGCATGCCTCTTGAATTAGTTGACATATTTACTCTTCATGAATACGCCTATTTTGTAGATACACACTGTAGCTTACAGCCTCATTATTAGAAATTAATTCACCCCACTGCTCTGCCCAAGGACGTGGTTCTCCTTGGGGAGCAGTTTTGCCCTTATCATCCTGGTGCTTGCTGTAGGTGAATAGGTTTCTGAAGTTCTGGCCTGGGAATATTTCCCTTGAGCAGCTGTGGGGATGGGGTTGGGTCTTTTTGTCTCTGCCGGCCCTTCACCTCAGTGAAATTTGCACATTCTTCATTGGCCATTTCGGGAAGGTTTCTTTTTACCTTTGTAATGCCTTCCAGCAAAACCATGGTCATATAGCCACACTTTGGCAGGGAGGGGAGTGAATTATCCAGAACCAGTAATCAGTTCAAATAATGTGTGACAGACACGGTGTCAGTTTCCTAAACTTGGATTTTATAGGCACTGCTGTTGATGCGTGAACTCCCTGCCTGGGCTCAGCTTATCCTCAGAAATTACACAGCCACTTGTCACACTCCCACAAAATGATAGCTCTTCTTTCAGATTTCTTTTTCTTCAAGAGCTCAAGGATCTCTAAGGTACTTCTAGATAGAAATTTCTATGTTACCAAATTACCAATCATAAAATGGGCAACTCTTTAAAACCCCATTCCAAACGTTCTGCCTCATTCGGGGTGGTGATGGTGGATGAGGAGGAGACTATTTTGGGGCCAAAGTATGGTCAATTACCTTATTTCTTCCCTGAGAAGTTAAACTTGGTACCTCATTTTTCTCACTCATATGTCTCACAAATATACACTAGCCTGTCCCCCAGACTCAAAAGTACTTATTCACTTAACCATCCATTCCTTTCACCAATATTTACTGAATATTCATTGTGTGCAAAGCATTGTTAGGTTCTACGACCATGCTGGGCATGGGTTCCCAAGAGATTGCTTGACCCCAGCACAGGCGTACGTGTGCTGTGCTCACTCATGTCCCACTCTCTGCAACCCCCTGGACTGTAGCCCACCAGGCTCCTCTGTCCATGGAATTTTACAGGCAAGAATACTAGAGTGGGTTGCCATTTCCTACTCCAGGGGATCTTCCTGACCCAGGGATCAAACTGGGGTCTCTTGTGTCTCCTGCATTGGCAGGTGGATTCTTTACCACTAAGCCACCTGGGAAGCCCCCTACACAGATAAAATACAATTAAACTTATTAAGCAGTTGTTGAATATTTGCAGTGGATCAGGCCTTGGGGTTACAGGAAGCCCAGACACTCCCTGAAATGTACATACTACATTTCTGCAGGTCATAAGACACATGTTTTCCGGTATGATGTTCCCTCACCCACACAACCTGCTTTTTACCTGCTCAGATCGGATGATGGAGAGTTCCAGTCTTATCATAGCTGCCAAAACTGTTGACTCGGGGAAAACAAAGCACAACCTAAGAGTTGAGGGTTTTGTTTCATTCGGTGGACGTACCGAGGACTTACACCTGGGATACAGCATCTCTGATAACTCTGAGAGACTGCTCTGAAGAGGGAAGGGTGGGTGTGGGGAGCCAGGATATGCAGGAATTTTTGGAACTAAGACCAGGTAGTCAGAACATCAGGGATTACTGTCAATTAAAGAAAACCAGAAATCTCAAGGAATTTAGTGCTTTTCTGTGTATGAGAAGATGCAAGGGTCAGGGCTCACTGAAATCATTCCTTTGATGTGCACCTCAGCTATCTGGGGCCAGTATCCTGTGTTTCCTCATCCTGAGTTTCCTCAGAGTGTACCACGGTGTGGCTGTAGTGCCTGATGATTTGACTTCCACCTGGAGATGATATTGTCATTAGGATTCTCCTCTTAGATCCTTAAATAATTTCCCATATGTGTTGTTGGTCAGTCCCTAAGTCATGTCTAACTCTTTGCAACCCCATGAACTACAGCATGCCAGGCCCATATGAATTGTTTGGAAATACAGGGAGAGTGTCTTTATGCTCCAGGAGTACCTTCCTATTTACCGCCTTAAGCTTATTCCCCCAACCCCACCAACTACTCTTCATTTCTCTGTTATCATACTTGTGGCAATAGACAATCAAGGTCCTGTCTAATTTTCATTTACTCAGAAGAAGAGGTTGTGTGACTTGAAAGTGAAGTGAAAGTGTTAGTTGCTCAGTTGTGTCTGACTCTTTGCAACCCCATAGACTGTAGCCTGCCAGGCTTCTCTATTCTTGGAATTCTGCACCTTGAACATTAGAGTGGGTAGTCATTCCCTTCTTCAGGGGGTCTTCCCAACCCAGGGATCAAACCTGGGTCTCCTGCATCTCAGGCAGATTCTTTACCACCTGAGCCACCGGGGAAGCCCTTGTGTGACTTGGGGCAAGTTTTTAATCCATTCATCAGTTGATAGACATTTGAATTGTTTCTACTTTTTGAATATTATGAATAATGCTGCTATGAACATTCATGTAGAAGGTTTTGTGTGGACATATGTTTTCATTTTCCTTGGGTTTATACCTAGGAGTGGGATTGCTGGGTCATATGCTAAATCTATATTTACCTTACTGTGAAACTGCCAGACTGCTTTCCAAAGGAACTGTACCATTTCATATTTCCACCAGCAATGCTGAAGTGTTCTATTTTTTCCACATCCTTACATACTCTTATATTTATCTTTTTGATCATAGCCACTCTAATGGGTTTGAAGTGGCATCTTATCTGGGTTTTACTTTGCATTTCTTTTATGACAAATGACATTGAACAGCTTTTCATGTGCCATTTCATTGGCCATTTTTATATCTTCTTTGGAAAAAGATCCTTTGCCTATTTTTAAATTGAGTTGTCTTTTAAGCTACTGAGCTGTAACGAGTTTATATACTCTAGATACAAGTCCATTATCAGATACATATTTATAAATATGTTTTCCCACTCTGTAGGTTAGACAAGTTTTTAAACTTTTCTGAGCCACACTTTCCTCATTTGTGAACTTGAAATAATAATGGTTGTTTCTGTTGTTCAGTAGCTAAGTCATGTCCGACTCTTTGCAACTCCATGGACCTCAGCACTCCAGGCTCCTCTGTCCTCCACTCTCTCCTGGAGTCTGCTCAAATTCATGGCCAATGAGTTGGTGATGCTATCCAACCATCTCATCCTCTGCCGCCCCCTTCTCCTTTTGCCTTTAATCTTTGCCAGCATGATGGTCTTATTCAATGAGTCAGCTCTTTGTATCAGGTGGCTTAAGTATTAACTTGGGATAAGAATGGTATCTAGCCCTTAAATTAGGATTAAATGAAATAAAGATGAAAAGCACTTAACACAAGGTCTGAAACACAGCAAACCCTAGCACATGTTAGCTATTTTATTGTATTTTTTAATTTTTTCAGGTCAAGGGCCTTAGTTACATAATTCTACTTTATCTTGGAGGCTCCTGGCATATGAAATAAACCTTAGTTTCAGGCAGAAGCCTTCCAGTAAAGAACAGCATAATAACAAGCATCAGGGTCATAGTGGCTGCCCTCTCCTGAGGGGGTTTCCTGCTTACCAGCCCTGCGTCTCGGGCTCCTTAAGCTCGGAGGGGGAGGGTTTTAGTAACAACAGCAGCCACTGACCCTGGCCCGTTTCCTTTAGCTGATGCGTGGACTACAGCTGGGTCAGCTGAGAGTCCAGGACCACAAGGCAATGGACATTAGGTAGCCCCTGCGGGATCAGGACTTGGCATGAAGAAGTCAGAGGCCAGAGCCTGGGGCTGGTCCAGCATGTTCTAAAATAGAACCTAGGAAAGCAGTTCACTTGAAAGTTGTCATCATCTGTTAGTAGTGGAAACTTGAAGAAAGGGAAAAACAAGTTCCTGATGAGAATTTTGCCATCACCGTTAGCCGACAAGCCATGGCTCAAACTGTGCCAGATACTTGCCAGGAGACTGGACCAGACAGAGGAAAAATTACACCATTGTCATGGGTATGATATTTGGAAAACAAATGCATATGTGGTTTCAGAGTTGGTGAATGTTGGATTTTTTTTTTTCTTACAAGATGGTATTAAACCAAAGCCGGGCAAAACAACAAACTTCCCGGCATGGTCCTCAGATTCCCTGAATCCATTAACTACTGATGTTGACATTCCTTACAAACTCTACAAAATGCAAATGTCCCATATCTTTGTCAGTCTTTCCTGTCCTCTTCTAGGTCTCTCCTGGCATTAAATATTTAGTTCTCACCCTGGGCAATGTGCTGAGAGAGATGGAAGGATTAAACATGATCTTCGCCCTTAAAAGCCTCATAGCTTAGGAACCCTAGAAAGCAGAGCCTGAGGCAAAAGCCTACTAACATTTTATTGGAGGGTTAAAAACCCAAGGAAGTGGGAGTGAAGGAGAAAGGGAGAGCCAGACAGCGAAGGAAGAAGACGAAACACGAGGGTATGTTACCAGGCTGGCCATGGCTTTATACAAAGCACTGGTATCTGCCCAGTCTCTGACATCATCTTCAGAGAGACCATCGGAGCCGCTAAATCTTCAGGTCAGTTTGTGGAAGGGAAGATGGGCATGGAGAAAGGGTGCTTTCCAGCTTTTATTCCCTTTCACCAGACTTTGCCCTGAGGAATTAACTAGTTTGCAGGACACGGTTTTTCTGGGGCCAGCATAGAAGCCGGGTCATGCCACACAGTATGGGAAGGGGGTGGTCTGAGAAAGGCAGCTGAGTGCTTGTGGGTGGATCCACACACAGTCAACAGCTGGCATGGAGCACATGGGCAAGTGTCCTGAGATATGTGGAGCTGATCGGATCTGAGGGGGCATCTGGGAGATGGCCACGCGATTCAGACCAATGCCACTCAGCCCTCAGTGCTCTCCCAGCCCCCACACTAGGGCATGAACCTCTATTTCTGGGAGAACAGGATACCCCTCACTTTTTCCCTGAGAAGGAAATACAAATTCGATCAGTCACCAATCCTCCATTGAATCTGAAACCAGCCACTCTCCGTGCAAAGAGAATAAACCAAAGAATCTGCAGTTCCCGCGGCCGCTGGTTTGAGGACGTAATTAATATTCACCCCCCACCCCCACCCCCTGCGATACTCATTCTAGATTTCTCTTGCCTTCAGCTAAAAGTTCTAGGTTGCCTCCCTAGTGGGATCCCTCGTAGGCTTCTCTACTTGCAGGTTCGTGTGAATTAAAATGCGTGTTAGGATGCAGCATCTGACTCACAGGTCTGGGGAGGCGCCTGGGCTCCTGCAGAGCCAACGCATTCTCAGGTCCTACAGCTGCTGGTCCCTGGGCAAGCCGAGCAACAAAAACCATATTTATCCCTTAATTGCCCTTAGTTGCCTTGCCCTTAATACCTTGAGGTTCCTGCAGTTACGCTTTTATAGTTTTCACTGCACCTAGAAAAGCCCCATAAATGCCCTGGGTTCTAGTAGTTAATCCTCTCTGCACCCATTGTGTAGCAACAACTTAGCTCTTTCTGGGGATCAGGGTTATTAATCCTGCTAGTACAGCAAATCCTGCCTTTGTCCGTCTGTCCACTGGCATGTGCTAAGTCGCTTCAGTCATGTACGACTCTTTGTGACCCTGTGGACTGTAGCCCTTCAGGCTCCTCTGTCCATGAGGTTCTCCAGGCAAGAATACTGGAGTGGATTGTTATTTTCTACTCCAGCGGATCTTCCTGACTCAGGGATCTCCTGCGTCTCCTGCATTGGCAGGCAGGTTCTTCATCACTCGTGCCACCTGGAAAACCCACTGGCATGGGGAGCATCAAAGCACCAAGTTATAGTCTCAGCTTCAGGGCCAGTGGCACTCTGAATGGCAGAAGAGAGTCCTCCCTGACAACCAGCACTCTTACCTGGCAGAGTCTAGTTTGCAGACAGAGCATAGACTCTGCAAGTTGAGGAGAGAGGTGTGGGGAGAAGGCAAGTCCTCCACCCACTCCCTGGTTCCCAGACTCTACACCATGGCTGCTGGGGACCTGCCACCGTACAGGATGCTGGTGCAGTAGTGCCCTAGCCTTAGGAGTATTGTCACTGAGCTGGTACCTTTGTTCATTCTGCTGTGCCTTTAGGCTGCTCCTCCTGGATGGCGGGGAACATAGTAAGACCAGCGAACCCCAAGTCATGCTTCCATTGTGTGTCTCCTTTGCTGAGCAAAGTGGCCCCAGGAGCCAGAAGCTGGGTGGAGTTCGTGCAGCACTGATCGCTGTGGTGATGCTGGAGGTGGGACAGTGGCAGAGGGCCTGAGACAGGTGAGGCTGAGAGGATCTGGGTGGATGCACAAGAAGCGTCTCGATGGAGGGAGGTTACACTCTGGTCCAGAAAGCCAGATGCAAACACCTAAAAGATGAGGCCGAAGAAACAGTGAACACCATGCAGTTGGGATGTGGTCAAGGTGGAGCTGGCGACCGTGGCCTGGGGTGGTCAGGGGGTTTTCAGGAAGGAATATGACAGGACCTGCTCTCAGGTCAAACGCACGTGAGACTGGTGGGTAGAGAGGAAGGGGGAGCTATCCCAGGTGGCCAGGGCCAGTATAAGCAAGGACCCGGATGTGGGAGTTTATTCAGGGACCGGAACACAGCTTGGAGCTGGCGTGTGTGTGGTGTGTGGTGGGGAAGTAATCATTATTATTTTAGCAGTAATAGGTAACCTTTGTTGAGTACTTGCTGGATGCTAGGCACCCTTCTGTACTCTTACATGCATTACCTTAATTTTCACAACCACGGATTTCAGACCCAGGTGGCCTGACTTTAGAGTTCACACATGTAATTCTTACTCTACATGGCTTCTCAAAAACCATTAAGGAGAAAGATTTGGAGACCATATTGGAAATTAGGTGGTAGTGAATTTTTAAGCCTCAGTGAGTGGGAAGTCAGGTGGACCCATGTTGTAAGAGAGGACGTGCTTCATTGGGTCATCCATAGTCTACCTGGCTGTCTCCCCCAGAGAGAAGGCGTATTCTCCAGGCCTCGGGTATCAGCAGACATGCAACTCTGCACATCGGTAGGTGGTTTGTGTGTGTATGTTTTCTCTTTTCCCCCCACAGTGTATTTACACTCAAGATTGAGCTAAACATCCATTTGCTTGAATACACGTGAAAATACCTTAGCAACTTCCTGCAGCTCTGGCCTGTTGCTAAGCAGTGACCCTAGTGTTACCATGGCAACATCATCTGAGATTCCGGAGTGCTGCTGGTACCAGCCTGCTGTTCCTGACGTGACTTTGGGAAACAGGGTTAGGAGGGCCTCGGGAGCACACTCAGTCTTTAGGCTCAACCTTGCCCTGTGTCTGCCTGAGGGAAACTGCCTGGGGAGAGGAGCTCTCTGATGCCCGACTGACAAGGCCTGTGGGCCTATCGGCTATGCCTCACCTTGTTGCTCTCGCCCCATCTGTGGGGAGCCCTGTGGAGCGGGCTGGAGTTCAGGATGCCCGAGAAGGTGGAGGGAGCTATTTCTCCACTCTGCTACTGAGAAAGGCCCTTTTCAGTACCTCTGTCCAGAATGGAGGAGCTCTGCACACCCTGGGGTGTGGCAAGTCAAGCAGGGGTATGCAGTGGGGTCCAAGTCTGAGGGGGCAAGGGCAAGGCTGAGGGAGTTTTTATAAAAACTGGATTGCAGGCCTAAACTGAGAAGGCAGTGGAACCCCACTCCAGTCCTCTTGCCTGGAAAATCCCACAGATGGAGGACCTGGTAGGCTGTGGTCCATGGGGTCTCGAAGAGTCGGACACGACTGAGCGACTTCACTTTCACTTTTCACTTTCATGCATTGGAGAAGGAAATGGCAACCCACTCCAGAGTTCTTGCCTGGAGAATCCCAGGGACGGGGGAGCCTGGTGGGCTGCCGTCTATGGGGTTGCACAGAGTCAGACACGACTGAAGCAACTTAGCAGCAGCAGCAGCAGGCCTAAAGAACATCCTTCAGGTTCTCCTAAACCTCTCCTCTTCCTGCCTCCACTTGGCATCCCATTGCCCTTAATCTGGGTTGCTTTCTCAGTTGAGGTGCTTTGAACTGGTCTAGACCAGGGCTGCATTAGCAACACCTGGTTACTTGTCAGAGTTGCATCTTTGTTGGCCTCACCTTAGACCTATCAATCAGAGATGTGTGGGGCAGAGCCTAGCATCTGTGTTTTAACAAGCCCTCCAGGAGGGCGTGATAGCCCTCAAGTTTGAGAGCTACTAGTTCAGATCTTGTGAGTAGTTTTCAACCCTCCCTTTGGTTTAGGTGTTGCTCTCCTATCTTCCGTGACTCTTTGCTCGGCAACCTCAGGCCAGCTCTGCCCCATTCTCATGTTGTGTCCCAGCTCAGAGGGTTCCCACCGTGGGTCAGAGCCTTGAGGACCCATTTTCCTGGAAGGAAAGTTTGGATTACCCTCTTTTCTTGGGGGATCATAGTGATGGGCAATTCAGGTGGGTGGCTATAGGTAGTTGGCAGTGGGGAAGCAGGTCTCAGTGGCAGAACTAGGGTTTGGGGGTAGGACACCAGCTCTGAGAGATCTAACAAGGGCAAGGGCAGGCCAGCAACCCTGATCCTAAACATAAGAGTCAGAGGCTCCTGCCCAGGGTGTTAGAACTGGGGTGCTGATGGGAGGCTAAGTCACTTCAGTTGTGTTCAACTCTTTGCGACCCCATGGACTGTAGCCTGCCAGGCTCTTCTGTTGATGGGATTTTCCAGGCAAGAATACTGGAGTGGGTTTCCATATCCTCCTCCAGGGGATCTTCCCCCACTCCGGAATCAAACCCACGTTGCTTGTGTCTCCTGCATTGGCAGGCGTGTTCTTTACGACTAGTGCCATCTGGAAGCCAAATCTCCATGGTCTCTTACATTTCTGCACTTCCTATAGGCAGAGCACTGGGCTATCTTTTCAAGGCTGTTTGTATAGTGAACAGCTTGGAAGACAGAAATTGTGTCTCTTGTTGGAGCAAAGGGCATGCATGCTTATTGTCCATTATAAAAACTGGCTTTCCTAAACTCAGGCTTCCTATCCTATAATACAGTCTACTTTGTGTGTAGATACCATCTTGCCTTCTTTGTGCCCTATGGATACTGGGGCTCGGGAAACTGACGCAAAAATGATGCACTGTTATTGCTGTAAGTAATCAACTGTCCTTTGTCCTTGACCCAGGAACATGGTCTTCTGTCAGCATGCATGAAAATGCAGCAGGCTAACTTCTTACCTTGCAAGTATTGTAAAATCCCAGACTCTTCATGGTTCTTGGCAGGCACAGATAGGTCTGAGCCTTGAGAAGTAAAGAGCTGCATAGTGTCTGGGCCAGCAACAAAGATGACTGAGCTTAGATGGAGGGACCTGGGCTCAGTCAAGGATAGTCCTATAGGTTGGGCAGAGCTGAGCCTAAAGTGTGGGAGTTAAGGGACTCCATTTAAAGGGAAAAGAGGGAAGAAGAGACTAGAAATCAAGACACCCATATACGTACCAGGTAGTTAGCTCTAAAGGAGACGTCTTGGACCTTACAGTGTTTGTACATTTGAATTATCTGAAAAGATTTATAAAAAAAATACTACTACCTAGGCTCCATCCCCCAAATTCTGATCTCATTCGCAGCAGAATGGGTTGGTTGCTAGTCCATTAGGTTATCCTAATGAGCCAGTTTTGAAAACCGCTGATCTATCCCAACTGCTTCCTATAATGAAAAAGGCTCAGAGCACTGAAGTGACTCTATTGAAAATCTTCTCACTTCACAGTTCACTAGGCTGAATTCCTAGATCCCCGGGCCTAGTGCCTGGCTCAAGCACTCAGAGCCAAGGAGGTTATTATATGAGGCTCAAGACCTAGACTCAGCTTTGGCTGGAGTCTCACCTGAAGCTTGCTAGCAGAGGCTTTCTTTCCAGAATGCACTAACCTGGAGACTCAGAGGGTGGGCTTTGTCTTGTCCAGTATGTGTCTGGGTTGCTAAGCAACCAGACCTTCTTAGGCAGCCTGCGGTTCTGTGGTGGTGCTTTGCATGCTAAGTTTCCTGAGTTGGTTTCTGGAGACCCTCAAGAGTTTTAAGTCAAGAAGAGAGTTTTGTGTGTGAGTGTGTGAGTGTACTTTCCTGTTCCACATCAAAGATTCAAAGGTTCTTGTGCCTCAACTGGATTTGGAGTTAAGAGAGCCAGGACTTTGCTTCTTCTTTCTGGTGGCCAGAGGCTTTTCTTGAAGGAGTGGGGTGTGGAGTGGGGGTGGCGGGGAGGTAGGTTACAGCCTAAAGGCCTCTTAAATTTTTTAAAATTTGGAAATAATTTCAAACTTGCAGAAATGTTACAAGAATAAAAAACAGTACCAAATACACTCAAATTCCTCTACTTTTAACACTTAATCTATTTTATTATTTGTCATCTCTTGCTGTGTGTGTGTATGTATGTGTATATATAATATTTTTTTCTTAACCATATGATAATTAGCTGGATATATCATGACCTGTTACCCTGAAATATTTCAGTGTGTTTCTGCCCCAAATAGGAGCATTTGCTTTCTCTTTCTCCTATAGGTCCACAGGATACTTACCAACTTCAGTAATTTAATATTAACACAATACCTTTATCGAATTCATTGTCTGTCTTCCAGTTTTATCACCTAACCCAATAATGACCTTCAGGACCTTTTTTTTTCCCCTCTAGTGCAGGCAGGATCAAATCTAGCATAATGTATTACATTTTATTGTCTTGTTTCTTTAGTGTCCCTTAATCTGGAACATTTCCACAGCCTTTCTTTGTCTTTTGTAACAGTGACATTTTTGAATATAGAACCATCCCCACTCATTTTGTTAAAGGATGTTTCTCATGCTGGATTTATTTTATACTTTCCAATCGTCAGATTTGGGCTATGCATTCCAGGCCAGAGCAGTCCTTCAACGGTGTCCTTCTCAGGGTGTCACACCTGCGCTCATACAATGTCAGTCAAGGACTTCTTAATTTCCATCAACTGCTCAAAGTGTTGTTCAGTTTTGCTATTGTATAGTTACTGTTTTATCATTTACAACTAATAAAAATCTATGGGAAAACATTTTAAGTCCATGCAAGCATCAGAATTTCCCCCTAGTTTTAGCATCCTATTGATGATTTTTGCCTGAACTGATCTTTACTCGGATGGTTTCACAATGATGGTTTCCCATCTCCAGCACTCTGAGGACACTTTTTGCTGCTGCTGCTACTAAGTCACTTCAGTCGTGTCCAACTCTGTGTGACCCCATAGACGGCAGCCCACCAGGCTCCCCCGTCCCTGGGATTCTTCAGGCAAGAACACTGGAGTGGGTTGCCATTTCCTTCTCCAGTGCATGCATGCATGCTAAGTCGCTTCAGTCTTGTCTGACTCTGTGCGACCCCATGGACAGCAGCCCACCAGGCTCCTCTGTCCACGGGATTCTCTAGGCAAGAACACTGGAGTGGGTTGCCATTTCCTTCTCCAGAGGATACTTTCTAGAAGATGGTGAAAGGAATTTCCTGGCCAGATTCACTTCTGAGCTTTGGAGGCAATACAAGCCTGCTGAAAAGTCTCTGTCACCACCAGAAGCACCTGCATTCAGTGCCTGCCCCTACGTTTCTCTCCCCTCCAAGTGCTCAGTAGCTTTTTGATTTAGGTTCTCAAACTCTAGGTTGACCTCCCTAATCAGTGACATGAGCACAGTGTTTCTGCATTTGAGGGACAGTTCATCCTTGTATTTATTCATTCAGATAATTAGCAAGGACTTCAGTGTCTCTAATTATCATGCATTGTACTAGGTGCTGGGGGAAAGTAGGAAATAAGACAGGCACTGAGCCTACCATCAAGAGGCTTAAAGTTGAGTAGGGAAGACCAACACTGTACAGATGATTCAGTATGCTGAATCTTACAAAAGGGACAATCATGGAGTACCTTATGAGCATGCATCAGCAGAAGCTAGTCTCATCTGGAAGCAGGAAACCCTTCCCGAGGAAATAAAATTAAAGATGAGCACAGATAATCTCAACAGACAGTGGGTGAGTTGGAGAAGCTGTAGACTCTTAGAACTGAGTGTGCAGGGGTGTACTCTTGTCTATGTGGCTGGGTGTTTTTTTGGGGGGCTGTGACTCATAATGAGGCCCCAAAATGGGTGGGACTCAAACTTTGGAAAGCCTTTTGAGCCTTGAAACAATTTTGGTTTTTATCCTAAGAACCAAAGGAAGTCTCCCAAGGATTTTAAACAGAAGAGTGATAAAAATTTAATTGAAAATTGAAAGGATCACTCTGACTGCCATGTGGGGAGTGCCTCTGAGTGAATGGTGTAAGAAAGCCAGAGTAGAAATAGGAAAATCAGTTACGAGGCTGGAGGGGCCCAGCAGGAAAACGATGGTGGCCTGACTAGCATGGCAGCAGAAGGGATGGAGGCAAGACTTTTGCTTTTTCTGATTTCCCATGTCTCAATAGGGATCCTGGATGCTGCATGAAGCTTAAATTCCTAAGGACCTAGCCATTCTGTTTAGAGATGACAATGCTGATTAGAGAAGCCAACCAAAATCTCGGTCCAGCTGGGAAACGCATAAAGATTTCCTAAGCAAGAAGTTTACTGATATTTACTAAAAGTAGCTGAACATGGACCAAGATCTCACATCTAGTTAATGAAATAGGTTTACTGGCAATTTTGCATTTGCTCTTTCTATTTTTACAAAAGGAGATGATCCCATTACTAAGTATTCCACAACTTAATTTGATTTGTGTAACCATTTGCACTCAGAAGTGTTATGGACATGGCCATCCTGGCTCACAGACAATACAGAGTTATAATGGAATCTTCTCCCCCAACCCAGCATTCTTTGCTTTGACTGCAGTTTTTATGGCTTATGATAATTCCCCATTAACTTTTATTAGATCTATAATTTTTTTATTAACATTGAGTAATAACTGTTTTCAATAGCATCACTCTTCCGAGGAGTCCTCAATTTGTAGTCCATGATAACAGTTGCTAAATTGAAGTTTCTTCTGCCAGCATTTCACCCACAGTAAATCCAGCCATTCAACCTCATCTTGCTTAAAAAGCCATGAAATTCCTGGACATTATCAGAAAAATGACCACAGTCAAAGTGCTCTAAATGGAGATGAAATTGAGCTCTGGCCTATTTGAAGAAAGATGTTTCATAGTTATAGACTGGGAGTGGGAACGTTTAACCCCAAGTGAAAACCCTCCTCTCTGTGGGATTTCTACAATTAAAGGGAGGTTGTTGGTTGATCCACAGTTCCAGATTGGGACTATGTCTAGTGGAAGCTAAGAGTGTATCTTACAAGTAGCCATAGAGTTGTTTGTCTTCCCTCCTTTAAGGATGAAATGAGATTCAGGTGGAAAGCCTACCCAAAGCAGAGTGGGAAGGGGTATGAGGCTAGTCGCTCTTAGGGATGTGCTGTCAAGTTCAAACATCTCTTACCTTGAGTTTCCAGTAAAGTTTCTCTCATTTAAAAGGACATGACTTTCATATACCTGGTGAGCTCAGTTCAATTTAATTCAATCCAACTCAATTCTATTCAATTTGATTTAATAGAAGATTTTTTATATTTTTCATGTTGTGTCTGGCAGGAAGCCTATATTTGTTCGATTAGTTAGGCTGCAAGCAATAGAAAATTGACAGTTTCTCTCATGTAAAAGAAATCTAGAGATAGAGAGTCCGGGGCTCACTGGGCAGTTCACAAAGTGGTCAGGAACCTAGGCTGATATCTGCGGCCTTCATGTCCTCAGCAGGTGTTTTCAACTCATGGTTCAACATAGTTGCCTGAGATCCAGCCATCTTATCTGTACTCTAGTAAGAGGAAGATGAGAAGACCATCTTCCCTTTCCTCTAAGGAGTTGTGTACGACCATTCCACTTAAATCCCATTGGCAAAATTCAGTCATATGATCAGACTTATGGGGAGAGTGGAAAATGATATTATTCCAGGCACCTTCGGCAGAGCTAAAATTTAGAGGTTTCATTACTAAGGAAGAATGGGAGAATACATATGTGGGAGACATCTAATAGGCTCTAACAAAAGACATGCAAGCTATCTTCTCTAAATTTCTTTTAAGCATGCCTCAATTGTTTCCAAAGAACTCAGGAAACATATTTTAAAAATGGATGCCATCTATCCTTGGAAAATGAACTTCAAAATTCAAAATGGAAAGACTAAATACTGAGAAAAAAGGTACATATGTAGCTGGTGACTTTTAGAAACATCCAGAGGCTTCAAATGGTCATCCATCTATCCATCCACCTATCCAGTCAACATATTTATTGAGTACCTACAATATGCCAGACACTGTGCTCATAGCTGAGGAAATGAATATGAATAAGCTAGTCCTCATGCTCAAGGAATTTATGATCTGGTGGGGGAAATAGTAGGTGGATTAGTTATTTCAGGTGATAAATGCTATGAGAGGGATAATCATTTATTTTTTCATTCAACAAATACTCATGAATTCCTACCGTGTGCTGCTCCTCTAGACACTGAGGAAACAAAAATGAAAAGTCAGGTTCAGTTCAGTTCAGTCGCTCAGTCATGTCCGACTCTTTGCGACCCCATGAATCGCAGCACGCCAGGCCTCCCTGTCCATCACCAACTCCCAGAGTTCACTCAGACTCACGTCCATTGAGTCAGTGATGCCATCCAGCCATCTCATCCTCTGTCGTCCCCTTCTCCTCCTGCCCCCAATCCCTCCCAGCGTCAGAGTCTTTTCCAATGAGTCAACTCTTCGCATGAGGTGGCCAAAGTACTGGAGTTTCTCAGATAAATTAAAATGCAGAGTGAGAAGAATGTCTAGTGGAGACCTGGGTAAGGACAATGAGAACATACAGAGGAAAGCTTAAGTCTGTTTGGTGAGTCAGAAAAGGCTTCCTAGACTAGGTAGCTCTGGAGCCGAAACACAAAGATAGAATAGAACTTTCCCAGGACCACCTTGGTTCTCCTTATTTTGCCCATCAAGCACTGAGGGAGTTAAACTCCTTTTTAAAAATGCTGTTAGGTAATACAATATGTCACATGTGCGTGCATGCTAAGTTGCTTCAGTCATGTCTGACTCTCTGCGAGTCTATGGACTGTAGCCTGCCAGGCTCCTCTGTCCAGGGATTCTCCAGGCAAGAATACTGGAGTGGGTTGCTGTGCCCTCCTCCAGGGGATGTTCCCGACCCAAAGATGGAACCTGAGTCTCTTATGTCTCCTGCATTGGCGGGTGGGTTCTTTACCACTAGCACCACCTGGGAAGTTCTCAATATGTCATGAGTGGCTGGTGTTTGCCAACAATCTATACTGAAGACTTTTGAATAATTCTTTCTACTACCCAGTTGGGTGCACAAAGATATTTACTTGGTAATATTTCTTGTATGAGTGGGTAATGGGAGATGTTTACGATTTTCCTTGGTTTTAAGCAGACTTGTGATGGCAATATTTTCATCCTGTCTTGGGGCTGGAGGGCCTGACAAATGCGTTTTCACCATGGCAAGGGACTGGAAACCAAAAACGATTGTGTCTCCAATGAGATGAAGAGTCTGACAAAATACATCCTATCAGTGGAATGAAATTAGATATCTGTCAAAATGCATTTGTCCTCTAAATAACCATCCATATGCTCTATGTTTTGGCATAAACAGACATTCATCAGCTTATCACAATTGTGCTGTCAGAGACCCAGCAATTCGAAACAGAATTTTAAAGATCCTTCTTGAGCAATAACCTAAGGAAGACTTTTGTTTCCTATTTCTTCTCTTTTCTTTTTTTGATTTCTTTCGGCTCCCGTTAGAGCCCACAGCTCATCACTAAAGAGAAGTGAAACATCTATTTAAAATCAATCCAATAATACTATGTTCCAAAGCATTAATTCTTGCCTACAATCAGCTCCTTTGCAGAGCGCTGTTTGCTTCCTCAGGCTTCCTTCTTCAGGTGTCTCCTGCGGTGGGGACTCAGGCTTTGTGACCACTGGGAGCCTGAGGTGTGGGTTTTCTCTGGCCCTGTAGCGCCTCTACTGCTGGGCAGGGTGGCCTTGAGTCAGGCCTAAGAGAAAGCACGGGTGAGGAGGCTTCCTGGGAGCTCCCCCACCTTGCTGGGCCACTGTGCTTCCTCGTTTGTATTGGGTAGCAAGGCACAGGCAGCCAAGGAAATTTTTTTTTTTAACTTTTTATTCTATGTTGGGGGCATAACTGATTAACAATGTCATGATAGTTTCAGGTAAACAGCAAGGGACTCAGCCATACATATATGTGTATCCATTCTCCCCCAGACTCCCCTCCCATCCAGGCTGCTAGATAATGTTGAACAGAGTTCCCTGTGCTCCACAGTAGGTCCAGCCAAGGAAATTCTGAGAAGTGGAGGCCTGCCATCTATAAGCCTCAGCGGTGGGCATTTCAGTCTGTTTCTGAGCAGGGAACGGGCTGCTAAAACAATTACTATCTTGTCAAACATTCTGTCCAATGAAGAAAATTAATAGAGTGACTTTGCAGACGAAAGCACATTTTGACCAAAGTCCAGAACTATGCATTTAAATAAACCCTGGAATGAATGCTGTGATTAGCATTAATATTTGCCAAGGTCATAAATTCATTATTTAAAAGATGGTTTAAGAGCCAAGCCAACCAAAGTTGCCCTGGAGGAAGAGAGAACAATTGTGGAATTTAAATCAGGTTTTCATGAGGGCATGCTGTCGTCCAGACGCAGGGCAGATGGTCAGCTTCCTCTTGGGAGGTCAGCTCCATGAGCCTCTGCTGAGTGGTGCTCTAGAGCTCCGCTCCTAAGCCCTGATGGAAGAAGGGAACAAGGGCATGGATGGGGATAGTAAAGTGTTCACTCCAATGCCAGCCCCTTATGACAGCAGTTGTACTATACTACTGTACTTTTTCAAGGTCCTGTGTTGTAAGATTAAAAATGTCTTCTTGGGCTTTCCTGGTGGTATAGTGATTAAGAATCTGCCTTGCAATGCAGGGGACACAGCTTTGATCCCGGACTTCCCTAGTGGCTCAGACGGTAAAGTGTCTGCCTACAATGCAGGAGACCTGGGTTCAATCCCTGAGTCAGGAAGATGTCCTGGAGAAGGAAATGGCAACCCACTCCAGTATTCTTGCCTGGAAAATCCCAGGCAAGAATAGAAGCCCACAGAAGAGCCTGGTGGGCTATAGTCCATGGGGTCGCAAAGAGTTGGACATGACTGAGCGACCTCACTTGCTTTCACTTTCGAGAAAGATCCTACATGCCGTGGAGCAACTAAGTCCTTGTGCCAGTTACTGAGCCTGATTGCTCCAACTGCTGAAGCCCCCGTGCCCTAGAGCCCACGTGCTACAACTGCTGAGCCCACGTGCTACCACTAATGAAGCCTGACCACCCAGATCTTGTGCTCCGTAAGAAAAGAAGCCACCGCAATAAGCCCATGCACTGCAACTGGAGAGCAGCCCCTGCTCATGGCAACCAGAGAAAGCCCGTGTGCAGCAATGAAGACTCAGCACAGCCAAAAATACATAAATCTTAAAAAAATAAAAGTGTTTTATCTTTGCATTTGTTTTTATATGTTGTTTGTATGAAAAGTATTCTCAACCTATTACAGTGCAGTACTATCCAGCTGGTTGTGTTACTTGGGTACCTAGGCTAACTCTGTGGGACTTACCAACAAACTGGACTGAACGAATGCACTCTCGAAACAGAACTCATTCGTATGTAGGGGAGTTGCTGGAGATGGAAGGAAACATCATTTTATCTACGCAGGACTCTCTGGATCCTGGCTTTAAACTCTTCACTCCCTCTCCACTCTCTGTTTGCCTGACCCCATCCCAGCTCACCTGGTCCTCTGAAAGTCAAAGTAGTGAAAGTGAAAGCCGCTCAGACGTGTCTGACTCTTTGCGACCCCATGGACTATCCATGGAATTCTCCAAGGCCAGAATACTGGAGCGAGTAGCCTTTCCCTTTTCCAGGGGATCTTCCCAACCCAGGGATCGAATCTAGGTCTCCCGCATTGCGGGCGGATTCTTTACCAACTAAGCTATCAGGTCCTGTGAGTCAGAGCAAACCTCTCAACAGGACAGGTCTCAGTGTTTCAAATGCCGTCAGCTCATTGTGAAAAATTCATTCCTATTCTTAGGGCCCCAAAAGTACAAAATTCCTTTATGATATCCACCGCACATCGCCATTAGCCTTTATTCATTATATATAGCTATATACAGTATCTTTATCTCTTGGAGTATCTGAACTGCCCATAAGACAAATTTTTTTGAAGGAAAGGGGTTGGTCTTTTCATATTTACAACCCACGCCCCTAGCACAGTGCCTGCTCAGTATATTTTTCTTCCGCTCCTGTAACCCCAGAGTAAAGGTACTTTGCTCAGTGTCACACAATAACTTTCGACATCATCAATCAAATTCAGAGTTGTCGATACCATTGTGTGATACCAGTTTGCTTTGGACTTTTTCAGTGGGTTAGAGAAATAGTATACATTGGTCAAAGTGTTCAGAAGGACGTCAAAGAATTGGCTTCAAAATATAACAGACCAATCTTGGCCTACAGAGAAAGCCTGGAATATCTGAAGAAGATTGCTTACAGTTTTCTCATAGATTAGCTATAAAACATTTTTGCCAAATCATAATGAATATTTGTGGTTGAAGTGATCAACACAAAATAAAACTGACAGCAACTAAAATTACACGTTTTATTGGTAGGGATCCATATGGTACATTTTAGGAATGCAAAGTTGGATTCAGGAAAATGGCGCTTGTTCAACATGATGGCAAAGAAACTTCCTAATGGCAGAAATAATAACTAATCATTATTTGGTATGGATAAATTTGATTGATGAACCCAATATTTGTTTTAAAACATACACGGAGAATAATTCTGATAAAAATTAATCTTGTTAAAAGGAAGCAGATATGGGAAGATGGAAATGATTTAAGGGTGGCTGTATATAAAACCAGAGAAGGCAATGGCACCCCACTCCAGTACTCTTGCCTGGAAAATCCCATGGATGGAGGAGCCTGGCAGGCTACAGTCCATGGGGTCTCAAACAGAATTTAAATCAACTCAGAGAAGTTCATAACTGAAAAGACTTGCTCTCTGGAAGGAAATATATCAATGCTGGTATAATTCTGAGTAAAATGTGTGTTTTGGTAAATATGGAGAGAAATGTTTCTGCAGTCTGGGGTAAAAGTATGGGTCAAAAGAGAAGGTAAAAACAGTGAGGCTCAGAAGTTCTGTCTTTCCTGGCATGCACTCAAATGAAGTATAAGTAAGTCCTTTCTTTACTACAAAAAAAAAAAAAAAAAAACCCCATAATTTTAAAACATCTATTTTTTTTATTTCATTATTTCTTTTTGTAATAAAGAAATTGAATAAGCAATAAAAAATAGTACAGGGATGTGTGCACAAAGTCATTCTTCCTACTTCTGGCCCCACAGGCCCCAATATCAGTCTCCCCAAAGGCCATTTACCAATTGGTTGCTCATCTTTCCAGAGAAAATGGATGCTAATGCATTTTGAACATTTTTTTCTCTATAACCTAAAATAAGATGTATATTTAGCATCACAACCCACTATACAGTTATGTGACTGTAACAAAGTTATACAAAACAATTTTTACCTTTACCATATATGATAAAGAAATACATGATAAAGTTAATGCCAAATATGATTTCATCATTTAAATAAAACATAAAAATCCCCAAATGAAAAGTGCAAGCATTAAAGAACACTGGTTACAACCCACTAGATTGATTTTGTGACCTATTATACAAATGATTGCCACCCAATTTGTATTTACTGTATGTATAAATATATACTGACACAATCAACTTAAAAAACCCCACAAATTGTAGACTTATACAAAGTGTTCTGCATTTCGCCTTTTGTGCTTAACATTTTGAGATTGTTATAGATAGTACATATAGGTTTGTCTGTTCTTTTGAATGGCTATATCATAGTCTGTTGTATGGATGTACTAGAGTTTATATAATCAGTTTCTCACTGATGTACATTTAGATATTCTTTCTATTGCTACTATAAGTAGTACTGCCGTAAATAGGCTTGTGTATCCTATCAGATCCATTTTTAGAACTGGAATTTAAAATTCTATTACATACTGCCAAGTTGTCCTCCTACCATGATGTACTGTTTGGAACTCCCAACAGTAATGCATTAGAGTGACTGTTTCTCTAATCAGTGTGTTATCAAACTATTGCTCTATGCCTATCTAATAAACGAGCAAATAAGATCTCATTGTGATTTTAGTTTGCATTTCATCTCAGTGTCATGGATCCTTTCACATGGTTAAAAGACAATTGTATTTTTTTTTTCTGTAATGATGTTTTTAACAAAAATTTGTTTCTATTGGGGTTTTTGGCTTTTTCCAATTGATAAATTTAAAACTCTTTATACATATGATGGAAATGAATTCTTTATCATGTTTTTGCAGTATTTTTTCATTTCTTGGTTTTTGACTTTGTTTATGAGTTTTTTGGTCATGAAAACATTTTGAATAATCTATAGACAGGTTTATTCACTTTTTTGCGTCCTGGATTTAATGTTTTGCTTAAAGAAGTCCTTTCTACAGAATTACATAATTTGTTCTTATGGTTTATAATCTGAAAAATTACATAGTTCTCTTACAGTTTTTACTTTTAAATATTTTATCCATCTGGAATTAATTTTGGTATGAAGAAATGGATGGCCTAGCCAGTTATTCCAAACCAGTTACTGAATAATGTGTATTTTTCCTGTTGCGTTGAAAAACTATCTCCAAATAAAACAAATATTTGCATATGTTTGTGCTTACTCCTGATTTTTGTATTTGCTTCCATTCATCTGATTATTAATTTCTGAGCCAGCAGAAGACTACTTTAATTACTATGAGTGTATATTTTAATATCTGTTATGGCTCATACTTCCCCCCATACTTTTCTTTATCATACATATCATGGCTTTTCTTGCATTTTTATTTTTTGATATGAATTTTAGAATCCTGGCCTTCCTCTGCCCCACCCTAATTGTTTTCTTGTCTATTGATCATGTTAAATTTATAGATCAAAGCAGGAAAATGGACAACTTTGTAAGAAGTCTTTCTATCCAAGAAAAGGGAACATCTTTCTATTTATCTAAATCTTTATTTTTCATTAGATAGTTATTTCATGCTATCTAGATATATCTTAAAGTTTACTTCATGTGGATCTTAAAGATTGCTTTAAATTTTTACTAGGTATTTTTTCTTTTGGATTACAATTCTAAATAGTATCTTTTCTTTCATTAAATCTTGTGATTGGCTGTTGCTTCTAGAAAAGCTATTGATTTTTTAAATATTGATCTTGCAAAGTTATTTCAGTCTTATTGCTTGGGGATACTTTTTTAGTTGATTCTCTTTAGTTTTCAGATATATAATCATAATATTTGCAAACAATAATCATTTCCCTCTTGTCTAATTTTTACCTTGTTTCTTGTGACTTCAGGAGATGTTTCTGAAGTCTGATTTAGTGGATGGTCAGACATCTGTGCCAGCAGCTTTGACCTATGAACCCCTACTTGGAGGTGGCAGAGTGAAGGAGGAACCAGCAAGGTGTCTGGCTCCAAATTGCTGGATTCCCATCCCAGCTCCACCATTTCTCAGCTGTGTGACCTTGGACACACATAACCTTCCCATGACTCAGTTTCTCATCTATAAAACAATGGGCTCCTTCTCATAGTGTGGTCATGAGGACTAAGTTAGCACTGTGGTTGGCATATGGAAAGCTGGAAAATATTTTATAAATGTCTATTAACATTGTCATTAGAGCCAACAGCCATGGACATGTCTAGCAGGGTTTAACTGTACAAAAATCTATAATCTGTTTACTAGATTTTTAAACGTTTATGAACCAACTTTCAAACTCTTCAGGCTTTTCTTAATTGAAATTTGTTCTCTGTAAAGAATCTAAGTCTGATAGGTTTATGTAAATAAAAGCAGGCATGATTGTGGGGATTAAAGTGGTATCCTCCTTTTCATAAGGGCTTGCTTGTCTTTTCACTGGAGAAGGAACTTGAAAAAATGAAGCAGCTCAAAAGGACCACCTCACATGAGGAGGCAGTTGACATCAGAGTCTGATGGCCATTTTTTAACTCGACAGCTGCTAATGATTAGGTGCACTCAGTGACAAAAGATCAATAAGACCATTTCCTGTCACTGAGGGACACAGTCTAACAGGAGATAGACGCTGTGCAAGTAACTAGGACGTTTTGTAGGTGTCTCGGTTTGTCTAGACGGTTTTGGAGGACATGCTAAGCAAACCCTTAGGGATCTTTTTGTACACGGCATTGATGAGGCTGGGGGACTCACTCAGACACAAGAGTTGAGGTATGACAACTTGATCCTGGGCGGGGGACAGGGGGTCATTTTAAGTGTCTATCACTCAACAATTATAGCTACTATTAGCTGACTTCCTGTTATGGACCAGACACTTTAGATACATCAGTATCATCTCATTTCATTCTCTTCACAACTCTCAGAGGAATGCATTATGGGCTTCATTTCACAGATAGAAACAGCAGTTCAAGGAGATGAAGGACTTGCCCCAGGCTAACCAAGCAGTAAATGGCATAAATGGGATTTGCCCTGCTGTCTGTCTATCTGCTGCCATCAGCGTTGTGCTTTATCCCAGTTGTCCTCTGATTTAGCTCACATGGACTTACGCAGGAGTTCCAAGTGAGGGGGTGAGGGAACTCCACCGGTGAAGGAGTGGGCAGTGGAAGAATTCATTGGCTAAAATCTCTGGGACATGGATGCTTAACTCAGCCCTGCTTTGTGACCCGTGTTGAGTCAGGTTGCCCAGCAGTTAGGTAGGTTGTTTACTACACAGGGGGACTCAGCTGAGGGAGCAAGACAGGGCTGAAATCCAGACTAAGCTCCACTTGCCAAAGGCACCTTGGTGAGGGGCTACATGTGTCAGGAAGGAGTGCCTTTTCCCAGTTCCTACTGAGATGGGCTAATGATAACACATGGGCTAACTCCAGCCCTGACTCACGCAGTAGCACAAAAGGGAGTTATCATATTTTCCTCACTCAGGGTGGCCTCTGGAGCCCAGAAACGGCAGTGCCCTGGGCCATGGATTCAGCCGCCTTCAGGTACATCTAGGTCCATCATTCTGATCCAGGCTTTTCAAGTGAACTCACTGATTCATGATGCCCTGTTGTAGGCATCTTCACTCTACATCTGGAGCTGGTCTGGTCTGTAGTCCACCCTTTTCTCCACTATTCTGCATCTTCAGTCTTTCTACTTTCTCTGCCTGGAACAGATTCAGGTTTTGTGGAACCTGAAGCTTATGAAATTTGGGACCTTCTTTAGAAAAAAAAAAATATCAAACTCTGGATACAAAATCAGGAGCAGAGCCTGGGAAGGGGCCTGGGCAAGTGAGAAGGCCCCAAAGTGTGTGCTTCATAAATTTAGGCTAAATTGGCCCATTTCTACCACACCCCTCGCTGACCCTTTCCCTCGGGCCTTGTCTCCCGTCCCTGGCCCTTTTGGATGGACTTGGTCTAGACTTTGGCCTTCAGCGTTCTGCCAGCACAAGGCTTTCGGTCTCTGTGTCCCAGCTCCACACAGAGCCACCTGGGGAAGTGCAGGTCCCCCGTGTGCCGGTGTGCCGTCCTCAGAATCCTGACCTGCCTCCACGTGGCCTGGCCTGAAGTGGGAGGCAACGGGCTGGACCAGAGATGTGTGGATAGACACCTGGCTTTGGCAGCTTCACAGAGGAGGGGTGGCCGTGGTGGGTAGTGCAGCAAGAGGAGCCATCGTGAGCTGGAGCAGGGGGAAGACGGAAGACACCAGAAGTCAGTGCTGGCGACCCACACCCTCACACACACAAACACACAGACACTGAAAGTGAAGTCGCTCAGTCGTGTCCCACTCTGTGACCCTGTGGGCTGTAGCCCACCAGGCTCCCCCATCCCTGGGATTCTCCAGGCAAGAATACTGGAGTGGGTTGCCATGCCCTTCTCCAGGGGATCTTCCCGACCCAAGGATCGAACCTGGGTCTCCCGCATTTTAGGCTGACGCTTTACCCTCTCAGCCATCTGCCATTTAGATACACAGACACTGGCTGGGAATAAGTTCAAGGCTCTGATCTTACTTGGGGCAGATGGGAAATGCGTCAGAGAAGGCTGCTGAGCGGTTGTGGTAGAAACTTGGGTTACACAACTGTTCATGGAAGAAACCTGGGGTGTGGGAGCACAGAGGAGGGAAGCCACGAGGAGGCCAGAGGGTGAAGGCTGCCCAGAGAGGACCTGAGAACTTGGCTTTGAAGGGGAGGCAGGTGTCTTTCAGGCAGAAAAGGAGGAATGGCCAGCATCGCAGACAGCAGCGAAAAAAACGAGGGCAGATGTCCACGCAGGTCAACCTTGGGAGGAGGTGCGAGGGACCAGCACACCCACTTCAACTTCTCAGAGAAAGCCCAGAAGCAGTCTAGTCACAGGCGTGTCCTGTCCCTGCCCAGGGCAGCAACCCCTGCTGTGGGGAGCATCCACATGGCCCTCAGGGCAGACGCCGTCCTGGAACCCGGCTTTCAGGCCCAGCAGGTTAAGGCCCTAGGAGGTACCCAGGGAAGCTGGTACAGCACATGAGAGCGTGAATCGCTTTCATTCACGGACAACCTGGATAAATACGAAAGAGCGAACTAGCAAAGGAGGGAGCATTTTTTTTAATTTAAAGAAATAAATGGTGAGCAAATCAGAAAGGCTCTGACAAGCTACCTTGGTCAGACACAATTACAGAGCCATCATCAGTGCAGAGATTTAAAGGCACCCCAGCGTTTGCCGCTGCTGCTTGGGGAGGATAAAGGGGGCTGCCCTTGGGGGGTGAATGGAGCTCCCCAGCTCCCCGCAGGAGGCAGAGGCTGCAATGCTGTGTGTGTGTGTGTGTGTGTGTGTGTGTGTTGGTGGAGGTCACCCTAGTGGAGCTGACCAGCCACCTCTGGGGCAGAGCCACCTTACCGCCTGGAACTGAGAATTTTTAGATAACTTTCAAAACCCCTGTACTATCTTTTACTGTTATCTGCAATGTTGCTTTATTTTCCTTCATTTTGAATTCCGCACCTCGTCGTTTTATTTTTGCCACGGTTGCAGAAGAAAACTGAACTTTAATAGCCCAAGGGAAAAGAAAACCACAGAATCTAGAGTACAACAGACCTGGCTTCCTGGGCCAGCCTGTAGCCTTGGGGCCTTGGATGGCTCATTCAAATTTTCAGAGCCTCAGTTTCCTAATCTTAAAATGGGGAAAATAATTTTTTAAAAAAAGTCAGTTTTTTTTTTTTTTTTTTTGCAATATACCTTTCATATTACAATAGATTAAGATTCATGGAAAAGTTGCTTAGACAACACTGTTCCCACATAGACTATAGGAATCCAGTTTCTCCTATTATTGCATCTTACATTATATGATCCCTTTGTCATAATTCAGTTCAGTTCAGCTCAGTTCAGTCGCTCAGTCATGTCCAACTCTTTGCGACCCCATGAATCGCAGCATGCCAGGCCTCCCTGTCCATCACCAACTCCCGGAGTTGAACTGATATTGGTGCAATATTATTAATCATTATCCACATTTGCTTTAGATTTCTTTAGTCTTTATCTAAAGTCTTTCTGACTCTGTATTTCATTCATTTGGCTGTGACAACTTCTCAAACTTTGTTTCTGATGACCTTTACAGTTTTGATGAATATGGGTCAGGTATTCTGTAGAATGTCTCTCAGTTAGGATTTGTTTCATGTTTACTCACAAACTGGCTGGGGTGATGGGTTTTGGGAGGAAGGTTACAGAAGTGAAGTATCATTTTCATCACATCAAGTCAGGAGAGGTACTATTGTTGCAGGAAGGAGGACCCCTTCCAGGGCCCAACACTGGGCTCTCGTCTAACACTTGGAAATGAATTGTCTGAGGAGACACGTGTGCTGACAAAGCAAGAGATTTTATTGGGAAAGGGCACCCGGGTGGAGAGCAGTAGGGTAAGGGAACCCAGGAGAACTGCTCTGCTGCGTGGCTCGCAGTCTTGGGTTTTATGGGGATGGGATTAGTTTCCGGGTGGTCTTTGGCCAATCATTCTAATTCAGAGTCTTTCCTGGTGGCGCAGCATTGCTCAGCCAAGATGGATGCTAGCGAGAGGGATTCTGGGAAGTGGACGGACACGCGGTGTCTCCTTTAGACCTTTCCCGAGCTCTTCTGGTTGGGGGTGGCTTATTAGTTCCATATTCCTTATCAGGATCTCCTGTCGTAAAACAACTCATGCAAATGGTTACTATGGTGCCTGGCCAGGGTGGGCGGTTTCAATCAATGTGCTTCCCCTAACACTATCATGAAAACTTGTCATTGTTGATGGTGACTCTGATCACCAGGCTGATGTTACTTCTGTAGAAATAAGTTACTTTATGCCCCTTGACCTCTTTCCATACTGAACACTTCAGAAAGAAGTTACTATGCACTATAGACCGCCCACACTTAAGGGTGGGGTGGGGGAGGCTGATGGTCCATCTCCCTGAGGGCAGAGTATCTACATAAATTATTTGGAATTCTTCTGTGCTAAGGATTTTGTTTCTTCCCCCCATTTATTTATGTCAGTATGAACTCATAGATATTTATTTTATACTTTAAGTTTTAATCCAATAATACATGATTTATTTTATTGCTTAAGTAGTTCCAGCTTTAGCCACTTAGGCTTTTGTTTTAGTTTTAGTTGGATTGTTTGTCTACTTATTGTTGAATTTGAAGAGTTCTTTGTGTAGTTTGAATAGAAGTCATTTATCTGATGTATGTTTTGCAAAAACTTTCTTTTTGTCTGTGGTTTGTTTTTCCATTCTCTTAACAGTGTCTTTTACACAGCAGAAGAGCAGAAGTTGTTTTTTTTTTTTTTGAGCAGAACTTTTCTTACTTTAGTAGAGACCAATATCAGTGTTTTTCTTTCAGAGATTGTGCTTTTCATATTGTATCTAAAAATTCATCATCAAGCCCAATATCATGTAGATTTTATCCCATGTTTCTTTTGGAAGTTTTATAGTTTTGCATTTTACATTTAGGTCTATGATTCATTTCAAATTAATTTTTGAGTAAGGTTTTAAGGCCTGTGTCTGGGTTCATATTTTGCTGTATATTGAAAAGACTTCTTTCTCCATTGAATTCTTTTGTACCTTTATTTAAAAAAAAAAAAACTCAGTTGACAATATTTGGATCTATCTGGACTCTTGTTTCTGTTCCATTGATCTTTATGTCTGTTCTTTCATCAATATCATGCTGTGTTGATTATTGTAGATTTGTAGTAAGTCTTAAAATCAGGTAGTGTGCGTCGTCCAACTTTATTGTTCTTCAGGATTGTTTTGGATACTCTAGGTTTTTTTTGCTTTTCCATAGGAATTAGTCTGTTTGTGCTGCCATAATAAAATGCCATAAACTGGGTGGCTTAAACGACAGGAATTTATTTTTGCACAGTTCTGGAGGCTGGAAGTCTGAGCTCAGTGTGCCAGCATGGCTGGGCTCTAGTGAGAGCTCTCTTCTTGGTTTATAGACCGCCTCCTTCTCACTGTGTCCTCTTATGGTAGAAGAGAGCACGACCTGCTGTCTCTTCTTATAAAGACACCTATCCTATCAACGAGGACCCTACTCTGATGACTTCATTTAACCTTAACTACTTGCACAGAAGCCCTGTCTCTAAATAGAGGGACAGTGAGGGGAGGGGACTTCAACATATGAATTTTGAGGGGGACACAATTCGGTCCCTGGTGGCTCAGATGGTAAAGAATCTGCCTGCAATGTAAGAGACTCAAGTTTGATTCCTAGGTCAGGAAGATCCCCTGGAGAAAGGAATGGCTATCCACTCCAGTATTCTTATCCAGTATTCCATGGACTGAGGAGCCTGGTAGGCTACAGACCATGGGGTCACAAAGAGTCAGACACGACTGAGCAACTAACATTGTTTTTTCAATTCAGTCCATAACACCACATAAGCTTTACAAACAGCTTGTTAGTATTTACAAAGCAGTTTGCTGGGATTTTGATTGGGATTGCATTAAATCTAGAGATCAAGTTAGAAAGAACTGAAATCTTAATATTCGTCTTTTAATCAACATGGAATATCAATGTTTTGTATCTTCCACATAAGGATCCTATGCCAATTTTGTTAGATTTATACCTAAGCACTTCATTTTTAAGTGCTATTGTAAATGGTATTTAAAAAAAAAATTAAACCAATTGCTCATTGCTAGTAAACAGAAAGCATTTGATTTTTGTACCTTGAACTTGTGTCCTGAGACCATACTGTACTTGTTATTTGTTAGATTTTGGGGGATAGATTTTTGGGTTTTATACATATACTACCCTGTTACCTGTGAAGAAAGACAGTTCTTTTTTCTTTCACATCTCTGTACTTTTTGTTTTCTTATTGCATTAGTTAAGATTTCCAAAATGAAGTTGAACAGGAATGATGAGAGAGGACATCTTTCCCTTTTACTAATTTTAGAGGAAAAGTGTTCAGTTTTTTTGCCATTAAGTTTGGTGGTAGCTGTAGGTTTTTATAGGTGTTCTCCACTTTCACTTATAAAGCTGAGGAAGCTCCTTTCAATTCCTAGTTTACTGAGAGATTTTTCATGATTGGGTGTTGGATTTTGTCAAATGCTTTCCTGCATCAATTGATGGGATCATATGATTTTTTTTCTTCAGCTTACTAATATGGTAGGTTACATTGGTTTTTGAATGCTGAACCTTGCATATGTGAAATAAATCTCACTGGGTCATGATATGTAACTGTTTTTATGAATTGTTGGACTTGATTTGCTAATATTTTGTTGAGGATTTTTGTGTCTATGTTCATCAGAGGTATTGGGCATAAGCTTCCTTTCTTGTAGTATCTTTAACTGGCTTCTTGGTGAAAGTGAAAGTGGAGAGTGAAAAAGTTGGCTTAAAGCTCAACATTCAGAAAATGAAGATCATGGCGTCCGGTCCCATCACTTCATGGGAAATAGATGGGGAAACAGTGGAAACAGTGTCAGACTTTATTTTTTGGGGGCTTCAAAATCACTGCAGATGGTGACTGCAGCCATGAAATTAAAAGACACCTACTCCTTGGAAGGAAAATTATGACCAACCTAGAGAGCATATTGAAAAGCAAAGACATTAGTTTGCCAACAAAGGTCCGTCTAGTCAAGGCTATGGTTTTTCCTGTGGTCATGTATGGATGTGAAAGTTGAACTGTGAAGAAGGCTGAGCGTCGAAGAATTGATGCTTTTGAATTGTGGTGTTGGAGAAGACTCTTGAGAGTCCCTTGGACTGCAAGGAGATCCAACCAGTCCATTCTGAAGGAGATCAGCCCTGGGATTTCTTTGGAAGGAATGATGCTAAAGCTGAAACTCCAGTACTTTGGCCACCTCATGCGAAGAGTTGACTCACTGGAAAAGACTCTGATGCTGGGAGGGATTGGGGGCAGGAGGAGAAGGGGACGACAGAGGATGAGATGGCTGGATGGCATCACTGATGGACGTGAGTCTGAGGGAACTCTTGGAGTTGGTGATGGACAGGGAGGCCTGGCGTGCTGCGATTCATGGGGTCGCAAAGAGTTGGACATGACTGAACGACTGAACTGAACTAAACTGAACTGGACTGAATATTGGGGTAATGCTATCCTAATAGAATAAGTTAGGAAATATTCCTTTTGCTTTCATTTTCTGGAAAAGGTTGTAGAGAATTGGTATTATTTTGTTCTTGAATGTTTCATAGACTTCTTCAGAGAAACCGTCTTGGCCTAGTGTTTTAGGTCTGCTAGATTTGTAGTCATGACTTCACTAAGTTATCTTTTCTTCATAAATGATTACACTCTGTATGTGTGTGTTTCCCATTTTAGTCTTCCTAATATATGGCTGAAGATACAGAATATCCTGAAATAATTCCAGGAAGGTAACAGTCACTATTCATTTGGCTCCATCTGCCACATTAATTCTGATCAGATATGAACCCTCTGAATAGATAGCAGGTGTCAGATAGAAACCAATGTTTTGTGTGTTTGTTGTGCTTTTCTCTTCCCCATCACATTTCCAGGGTTACGAGTCTAAAGATAATGCCCAATGGAACTGCAGAAATGTGTTCCTCTAATGGGTCCAAAAGGCACTGGTTTTTCATTTGTTCAGCGTTTTCTTATTGCAAAGGTGTGACAACTTTCAAGCTTTTTACATGTCAGAGCTTAAGCAGGAAGTCTCCAACACAGTTTTTATGAGAATTCATACACGGAAAAGCTCTTTTTAAACTGTAAAATAGGCTTCCCTGGTGGTTCAGACAGTAAAGAATCTGCCTACAAAGCAGGACACCTGGATTTGATCCCTGGGTTGTGAAGAACCCCTGGAGAAGAGAATGGCCACCCACTCCAGAATTCTTGCCAGAAGAATTCCATGGACACATGAGCCTGGTGGGCTATTGCCCATGGGTCACAGAGTCAGACACGACTGAGCAATTAACACACAAGAGTACTCCAGTACTCCAGGCAAGACTACTGGAGTGGGTTGCCATTTCCTTCTCCAGAGGATCTTCCCAACCCAGGGATTGAACCTGGGTCTCCCACATTGTAGGCAGATGCTTTACCATTTGAGCCACCAGGGAAGATAATTAACACACACAAACTGTAAAATATTATAGCTTCTTGGTTGATTTAGTATGTGGGGTTAGGTTAAGAGTGGGGCTTCCCTGGTGACTCAGTGGTAAAGAATCTGTCTGCCAATGCAGGAGACACGGGTTCAATCCCAGGGTCAGGAAGATCCCCTGGAGAAGAAATGACAACCAACTCCAGTATTCTTGCCTGGGAAATCCCATGGACAGAGAAGCCTGGTGGGCTACAGTCCATGGGCTTGCAAAAGATTTGGACTTGACTTAGTGAGTAAACAACAATAGCAACCATTAAGTTAAGAGTAAATGGAGGAGAGAAGAAAAGCTAGCTATGACCAGCTTAAAGAACATAATTTCTTTCAAATGAGAGATGGCAAAAATAGACATGAAAGAAGAAAGGGGAAAACTAAAGATGAAATATTCATTCTCCTTGTCCACCTGCCCTGGTTTCTCTCCTTTCTCCATTCCATCAGTCACATGTCTCAGTTCTAGCAACTCAATCCTCTGACATATGCTAAGCAACCAGCTTGGATTCTGCCAGGCTGTCCATCTGCAGATGCTTAATGCCATTATAGTGGTTCTGAGCCCACAAGGATTGCGTGGAAGGGCTGCAGAGGACTCTCAGGACTGACTGTGACCATCCTCCTATGGAAGGCACAGTTACAGAGCCCATCATCTCTGGATGCCCACACCCAAAAAGTATTTCCTTCATTAAGTTAGCTTGGGATACAAATGGGGACAACCACTCCTTAAAAAAAAAAAAAAGGAAGGTGAATACGTGATGTCAGTTCACATAGAGAACAAATCCCACTGTTCTCCCAGAGGAAGGGGCAGGCTGAGGCCAGCTGGAGTCTCATCTCTCCTGTTCTACAACTGAATGGCTCTGGAGAAGGGTGTTAGTTGCTCAGTCATGTCCCACTCTTTGCGACCCCATGGATTGTAGCCTGCCAAGCTCCTCTGTCCATGGGATTCTCCAGGCAAGAATACTGGAGTGGGTTACCATTTCCTTCTCCAGAATGGCTCTGGTGTCTGACACAAAACATACAGAGCATTTGGGGGATGCGCTATCCTGGTGAAGAGGAAAGGGAACCAGCTGTGACTCACATTGGCTCAAATTATAGTTTCTGTCTTATTATCTGTGTGGATTTGTGCAAGCTATTTGATTTCAGTGAGTCTGAGCTCTCTAATGAAATAATAGCTAATCTTTAAGTAGCACTTCCTATGTGTTAGACACTTTGACTCTTTGCATATATCTCATTCAATTCCGACAATAATCTCTTGAGGTGGGATAATACTCCCATCTTTCAGTTAGGGGAATTAAGGCTCCCAGAGGAACAGAGGTGAAATGTACTTCTCAGGATCATTAGGATGATTATATGAAGTTGTTTATGTAAAGTGCTTACCATAGTGCCTGACACTAGTAAGTGTGCCATATTTAATAGTTATAAGAAAGTCTGACTTTAATAGTTATAAGAAAGTTATAGAGTCAGACTTTCTTATAACTATAAATTGCACACTCTTTCTGCTGTGAAATTTAACATAGAAAAATGAACAAAAGTGTCCAGATTAATTATTTATCACAAAATGAGGACCTGTAGGACAATACCTGAGTTAAAAAATGTGGAAATGTGTTTAGCACCTCAGAAGTACCCCCTAATCACTACCTTTCTTCACCCTCAAAGATACTATTCCCTTGACTTTTATGAAAATCATTATGTTACTACACTTGTACATTCCCAGGTGGCTCAGTGGTAAAAAATCCACCTGCAGTACATGAGACCTGGATTCGATCCCTGGGTCAGGAAGATCCCCTGGGGAAGGGAATGGCTACCCACTCCAATATTCTTGCCTAGAGAATTCCATGGACAGAGGAGCCTGGTGGGCTACAGTCCATGGGATCACAAAGCGTCAAACATGACTGAGAGAGTAACCAAGTTATAAGTACACACTCTTAAACATTAGTTTTGCATGCTTTTTGAAAGGTATATAATAAATTATGCATTCTTTTATGTCTATTTCTCTCAACATTGTTTGAGACTCATTTATTTTATTGCATGTAGCTGTAGTGAGTTTATTTTTAGTAAAGCTTTTTCTTTTCAAAATAGCTGCAGATTGCTTTACTATGTGAATAAACCACAGTCTTTATCCATCCTGCTATCCATAGGCATTTGTGTAGTTTCCAGTTTGGGGCTATTAAAATAGCGCTGCTATAAATTTTCTTATATGTGTTTCTCAATACTTATGCCTGAAATTACTGAGTCATAGAATATATGTTTGTTCAGTAGGCACTAACAATTAGTTTTTGAAAGCTGTTTTACCATAAGCGTATGAGAATTTCCTTTGTTCCTCATCTTCATCAACACTTTATATTGTCTACCTAGAAGCCATTTTGGTGAGTGTGTTATGGACTATCACTATAATTTTAACTTATATTTTCTTGTTATTAGTAAAGTTGAACGTGTTTTTGTACGTTTATGCCCTTTGGATATCCTATTTTATGAAGTGCCTGTTCAAATTTCCTGTCCTTTATTCTGTTGGGTTCTTTGTCTTTTTAATTTTAATTGATTTATAGATATTCTTTAGATATTAAGAGTAAGGGGTCCTTTGGAATCCACCTGATATTTTCTCTGGCTGGTATTAAGACATGTTTGTGTGTGTTTAATTTTCTGAAGTTTATGAATTGTATGCCTACTTATGAATGTATTTTCATTTATCCTCAATGTGGATTCTTAAATCCATGACGTGGTATCTTTCATCAGTTTTGGAAAATTATTAGCCAACCTCTGCTTTTATTCTGTTTTCCATCTCTTCTCCTTTTGGGACTTTAATTAAATTCATATTAGACCTTCTCATTGTATCTTCTATATCTCTTACTCTTTCCCTTGTATTTTTCATTCCTTTGTTTCCTTTTTCTTTCTGAAAGTTTTCTTCATGAATTATCCTTTCATCTTTGCTAATATGCTATTTAACTTTCAGTTGAATTGGATTGTAACTTTCAATTATTAGTATTTTGTCCCAGAAATTCCATTTTAAAGTTTCTAGTTCTTTGTTAAAATTTTTCATCTTCTCTTCTATATTCTTGAACATAAGAAGCACAGTTGCTTAGCAGTCTAAGTGTGATAAAACTTATATATTGTAGCCCCTATGGGCCTGATTCTATTGCTTTGGTAGTGTTGTCCATGTAGTCTTACTTCTTCATGTGGCTAGTTATTTTTAACTGTGTGCTGGATATTGTTTTGCAAAATTGCTTGTAGGAATACATGGAGGTTGAAAATGTTATCTCTTTCCAAAGAAGATTTATTTTCATTTCTGCTAGGTACTTGGGTGTACTAACAATTTGAGATCATCTCAGTTCAATGTTAGGGTCTGAAATTATTTAAAGTACCTAGGAAGGTCTATATTCTTCTGTTCCAACCCAAGAGAATTCATCAGAACATGTTCTGTGCTGACCTCTGGACTAGTAACATTGTTCCCCCCCACCCCTCCACCCCACAAGACCGTTAGAGGCATTTATCAACTTATACGTCATCCCTTCTGGAGTTAGCAAACATCCCAAAGGGAAAAGCAACCTTAAATGCCAGTTCATCTCTCAGGGGTTCTACCATTTCCCCCAATCCTGGAGCAGTAATTTTATCCTTTTTTTTTTTTTTTTTAAGCTCTTTGGTGTTTCAAGAAGATGTTCTTATATATTTCTCAGATACTCAGTATCATGGTGGTGGTGGTTTAGTCTCTAACACTTGCGACCCCATGGACTGTAGCCCACCAGGCTTCTCTGTCCATGGGGATTTTCCAGGCAAGAATACTGGAGTGGGTTGTCATTTCCTTCTCCAGGGGATCTTCCAGACCCAGGAATCGAACCTGGGTCTCCTGCATTGCAGGAGAATTCTAATGATATGGTTTGCTATTATCAGAATCTTAAGTCTCCCATCTTCACTTCTCAGATTTAAATCCACATATGCTTCCTTTTTGTCCTTGTTTGTATCAATAAACCTACCAGTTACTATAGTGTGATTGTACCAGATTAAATTTTAAAATTGATGATCTTTATTTTCTGGGTCTCACTTCTTCAGATTTCAGACCATTCAAATATCCAGACTTCTACCCCTCCTATCATTAATTGTCACTCCACCTCTTATCAATCCTAAAGGAAATCAGTCCTGAACGTTCATTGGAAGGACTGATGTTGAAGCTGAAACTCCAATACTTTGCAAAGTCATGCAAAGAGCTGACTCATTTGAAAAGACCCTGATGCTGGGAAAGATTGAAGGCAGGAGAAGGGGATGACAGAGAATAAGATGGTTGGATGGCATCACTGACTCAATGGACATGAGTTTGAGTAAACTCCAGGAGTTGGTGATGGACAGGGGGTCTGGTGTGCTGCAGTCCATGGAGTCACAAAGAGTCAGATACAACTGAGCAACTGAACTGAACTGAACCACCTCTTATCAATCAGCTCCATCTCTTTTCTTTTTATCATTAATCTTATCTTTTAATGAAATCAATGGACATGAATTTGAGCAAACACTGGGAGATGCTATAAAGAACAGTATTACATAGGAACCTGGCATCTTAGGTCTAGGAATCAAGATAAACTGGAAGTGGTCATACAGGAGATTGCAAGAGTGAACATTGACATTTTAGGAATCAGGGAACTAAAATGGATAGGAATGGTGAATTTAATTCAGATGACCATCATATCTACTACTGTGGGCAAGAATCCTTTAGAAGAAATGGAGTAAGCCTCTTAAGTCAACAAAAGATTCTGAAGTGCGGTACGTGAGTGCAGTCTCAAAAATGACAGAATGATCTCAGTTCATTTTCAAGGCAAATCATTCAAAATCAAAATAATCCAAGTCTGTGCCCCAACCACTAATGCAAAAGAAGCTGAAGTTGAATGTTCTATCAAGACCTACCAGATCTTCTAGAACTAACACCAAAAATAAATGTCCATTTCATCATAGGAGACTGGAATGCAAAAGTAGGACATCAAGAGATAACCTGGAATAACAGGCAAATTTGTCCTTGGAGTACAAAGTGAAGCAGGGCAAAGGCTAACAGAGAACACACTGGACATAGACAACATCCTCTTCCAATAACACAAGAGATGACTCTATACATGGACATCACCAGATGGTCAATACCAAAATCAGATTGATTATATTCTTTGCAGCCAAAGATGGAGAAGCTCTATACAGTCAACAAAAACAAGACCAGGAGCAGACTGAGGCTCAGATCATGAACTCCTTATTGCCAAATTCAGACTTAAATTGAAGATAGTAGGGAAAACCACTAGAACATTTAAGTATGACCTAAATCAAAACACTTATGATTATACAGTGGAAGTGACAAATGGATTTGAGAGATTAGGTCTGATAGGCAGAGTGCCTAAAGAACTATGGATGGAGGTTTGTAACATTATACAGGAGACAGTGATCAAAGCCATCCTAAAGAAAAAGAAATATAAAAAGGCAACATGGTAGTCTGAGGAGGCCTTACAAATAGCCGAGAAAAGAAGAGAAGTGAAAGGCAAAGAAGAAAAGGAAAGATATATCCATCTGAATGCAGAGTTCCAAAGAAAAACAAGGAGAGACAAGAAAGCCTTCTCACTGAACAATGCAAAGAAACAGGAAAACAATAGAATGGGAAAGACTAGAGATCTCTTCAAGAAATTAGGGATACTAAGGGAACATTTCATGCAGTGATGGGCACAATAAAGGACAGAAATGGTATGGAACTAACAGAAGCAGAAGATATTAAGAACTGGCAAGCATACACAGAACTTTACAAAAATGTCTTAATGACTCAGATAACCATGATGATGCAATCACTCACCTAGAGCCAGACATCCTGGACTGTGAAGTTAAGTGGGCCTTAGGAAGCATCACTATGAACAAAGCTATTGGAGGTGATGTAATTCCTGCTGAGCTGTTTCATATCCTAAAGATGATGCTGTTAAAGTGTTGTGCTCAAATGCCAGCAAATTTGGAAAACAGCAGTGGCCACAGGACTGGAAAAGATCAGTTTTCATCCCAATCCCAAAGAAAGACGATGCCAAAAAATGTTCAAACTACCATACAATTGAGCTCATTTCACATGCTAGCAAGGTAATACTCAAAATCCTTCAAGCTAGGCTTCAACATTATATAAACCAAGAACTTCCAGATGTATATGCTGGATTTAGAAAAGGCAGAGGAACCAAAATTCAAATTGTCAACATCCTCTGGATCATAGATAAAGCAAGAGAATTCCAGGAAAACTTCTGCTTCATTGGTCATGCTAAAGCCTTTGACTGTGTGGATCACAGCAAGCTGTGGAAAATTCTTAAAGAGGTGGGAATACTAGACCACCTTACCTGCCTCCTGAGAAACCTGTATGCAGATCAAGAAGCCACAGTTAGAACCAGACACGGAACAATGAACTGGTTCAAAAATTGACAAAAGAGTATGTCAAGGCTGTATATTGTCACCGTGTTTATTTAACTTATATGCAGAGTACATCATGTGAATGCTGGGCTGGATGAAGCGCAAGCTGGAATCAAGATTGCTGGGAGAAATAGCAACAGCTTCAGATACGCAGATGACACCAGCCTAACGGCAGGAAGTGAAAAGGAACTGAAGAGCCTCTTGGTGAAGGTGAAAAAGGAGAGTGAAACAGCTGGCTTAGTACTTAATATTCAAAAAACAAAGGTCATGGCATCCAGTCTTCTCACTTCATGGCAAATAGATGGGGAAACAATGGAAACAGTGACAGACTTTATTTTTGGGGCCTTCTACATCACTGTGGATGGTGACTGCAGCCATGAAATTAAAAGATGCTTGTTCCTTGGAAGAAAAGCTGTGACCAACCTAGACAGTGTATTAAAAAGCAGAGATATCACTTTGCTGACCAAGGTCTGTATAGTCAAAGCTCTGGTTTTACCAATAGTCAAGTATGCATGTGAGAGTTGGACCATAAAGAAGGTTGAGCACTGAAGAATTGATGCTTTTGAACTGTGGTGCTGGAGAAAACTCTTGAGAGTCCCTTGGACAGCAAGGAGATCAAACCAGTCAATCCTAAGGAAATCAACCATGAGTATTCACTGGAAGGACTGATGCTGAAGCTGAAGCTCCAATACTTTGGCCACCTGATGTGAATAGCCACCTCACTGGAAAAGACCCTGATGCTGGGAGAGATTGAGGGGAGGAGGAGAAAGGGTGACAAGATGAGAGGTTTGGATGGCATCATCATCTCAATGGACATAAGTCTGAGCAAACTCCAGGAGACGGTGAAGGACAGGGAAGCATGGCATGCTGCAGTCCATGGGTTAGCAAAGAGTTTGACATGACTTAGCCACTGAACAACAACTTATCTTTTATGAGTAAACTCCACCTCTTATCTTCTCTCAGGATAACATCGTCCCCCAGCTTTGTATAGGCTACCAAATTACCAAAGCTCAATATGACCTTTCCTTCTTTTGAATCCCTCCATCATTATGTGGTAACACAAGTTTAACAGTTAACCAGATATATGTTCATTCATTCTTTAACATTTTGTTTGGTGTGTTGTAAAGGAAGGCACATATTATCTTCTTTATAATCTTCTCAGCTCCTAGTCCTTTACCTTGCACATGGAGGGTACTCAAAACGTTTAATTGATTGAGCATGTCAGGTCTGCCTTCCAAAAACTGCCATACTCAGGCCTTCATATCTTCGTATCTGCAAGGATATTGTGTATTTGACAACAAACGATGGCAAAAACAACATGACTGCAGGAAACGTTCTGGTTAAGATGAACATACTAGAAATTTCAATCTTTATATAAGGTTGATGGGATGCAAAATGATTTTGTGGAGGAAAGAAATAAAACAATAGATTTGGAATATCCCCTTAAGGATGGGATGCACTGCGGCATGTGCCTTTTCCCTCCTTTCCCCTCTTCTTTCTCCTTCCTATCTGAAATGTGGACTTGATGGCTGGAACACCAGTAGATGTACTGGAACCTTAAAAACGGAAGCCATGAAATAAAAATGGTTGAGTAGAGAGATGAAAGACTTCTGTGATTTTGATGATCAGGGAGGCACCATACCAGCCTCCACAATTCTGTTACATGGGTGAACTCATATGTGTTCAAGGCACTGTGGTCTGATCTCTGTTTCTAGCAGCTGAACACAATTCCTAATAGACAGAATCATTATTATTATTATCATGATTGTTGTGTTGGCCACCAGATTGAGTCTTTAGCAGCATGGCTATTGTTCACTGATTTCAGAATTCCTGTCACTTCTCTATATTCTCCAAAAATAACTGAGAGGTGGATAGTAATTTTTTAACAACAAAAAAAGCACTGAAATGAACTGGGTATAGATTATTTAGAAGACTTTTACTATGCACTTTGAAAAACTAGGCAATTCCCTGGCATATCACTTGCTCCCAGATAAGGGCTCTTTGCTACAAACAAAGAGCAATCAACACTGTTTTAGAGTATATTACAACCATCCATTAATGACGGTGATACAGGGTGGAGATAGAAACCGAAGGATGAAAATCCAAAATACAGAGAATCATAAAAGCAGTTTTAATTTTTGATGTTTTACAATTTTATATTAACATTTGAAAAATATCTAAAGAACAAAACCAGCTTGTGAATACGCGACCTGGGGTAGGCCAATGTCTAGGTTTTCCTTGGCAAACCTGCACTGGCACTCCTCAATTGTTCCTGATTCCCTTCGCCTCCAGCACAGAGAGCAGACAGCATCGCTCTCACTCCAGCCACGTGGGAACCAGAGGAGCTGTCTGATTCCTGTTCAGATCCTTCTTTTGCCAGAGATGAGTACTGGGGTGGTGGTGACAAAAACACGAGGTAAAAGAGGACTGCAGGTGCTGAAGAATGAACTGAAAACTGTTTAAAGGTAATTAGGTGTTTTGTTCAGTCTCCAGCTCTTGCTGGATTTCAGGCTGCATTCTGGAATAAAACACAACATGATGATAATATTGCATGGACATTAAACAAAGAAATTAATTAAGTAGAGTAGGCGATGATAATAGCAGAGAGAACTTTAAAGGGTGGCCTAGCACAGATTATCCACAAGGAAAGTGTTGGCAATACAGAGTGTACTCCAATTGGCAGCAATTACGGTGTTAAGAAGAACATTAATACAGGCAACAGAGGCTTTCAGAGACCAAAGTCTAAACCGTGGGGAATTATGCAATCTCATCTTCCACAGGTAAATTTTTCTTATTTTGCCTTCAAAATATAATTTCAAGCTCCAAAGGGCAAAGAACCACATCCACATACACTTAACCCACCCATCTTTTAATGGCATCCTGCGTGATATGTGCATTCATGCTAAGTCACTCAGTCTTGTCCAACTCTTTGTGACCCTATGGACTATAGCCCACTGGGATCCTTTGTCCACTGGATTCTCCAGGCAAAAATATTACAGTGGGTTGCAACGCCCTCCTCCAGGGATGGCACCCTGCAGAGACCTTTGAACCACAACTGTTTAACAAGTGTTTCATAAAGAGATTTGCAAAGAAAGGAGCCAAGTGTTTCCAGTTAACTGATTCTAAAGGGTACTACATGGCAGCGTGGAGTCTGAGAAGCCTGTGAGGAAGGCAGCATGGCACCATCTTGCCAGACCAGAGCCAGAACTGGGTTTTCTGCTCCTATAGCCACCCCTCCATGTGTATGTGGAGGTAACCCAGCCTGAAAGTAAGTGTCCATCCTTGGTATTGGCATGTCCAGTAAGTTTGAAGACAAGGAGAGGATGGGTCTCTGGAAGGCTGTTTCTCTGAATAGCTGGGGAGCTCGGAGAGAGAAGAAGATCAAGGAATACAGGAGCCAGACACAAGTTTGTCCAATCAGCAGACCCTTAGCCATCTGGGTGGCAGGGGAGAGGAGGAGTAAGCCTTTCTAGATGATAGAAGTGCATTCAGGGTGCCCCAGCTGATGGTGACACGTTGCAGGACACAGAAGCAGACGCGGAACCACAGAAAATACAGCAGGCAGGCTTCCTGCGGGCCTGAAATGTCCAGAAGAAACAGCCACTCCAGCTGTTTCTCCTTGCCCTGTGGTTCAGCTTCTGCTTTCTCTTTAACAGCTTATTCCTTCAAAGATTAGGATGGCCCTCCCTCTACTCAGCTTCTCTACCCTTTAGGGCTGCTCTTCATTCATAACTTTACATCCCATGGATCCTGCTGTCTACTTTCCATCGGGAGTTTCTCTGCTCCTGCCTTCCTGCAGCCTATCTCAGAGGACCCCTGGGTGAGTTGAACCATCACACAGGATCAAACTTTCTTTGGTCATTATCTTCCTGCCAAGTTATGTTGTGTTCTGAGTCAGAAACCTGTTTGGTCCTGCACATGGGATTTGGGGGTCTGATTCCTACCGTTCATTCTTTCTCCACTCAGCAGTTTCAGAAAGGGAAGATACCCAAAAGAAAAAGAGCCAAATGGAAAACAAAGCACTGTTTGTATAAAGCATTACCTTATCTACCACAGGATGGTGAAAATTGCCTTGGAAAATATGGCTGAAGCTGGGGATGTCCAGTGAGGCTTCCAGCTTCCTCGCCCTGAGTCTGTCCACCTGGTCTTTTCAGGATGGAGGAGGAAGGCCAGGACTGACTCAAGGGCACGGCCCTGCCAGGTTGGAAATATCCAATATCATCTGAGAAGCCAGACCCACTTATGGGACCAAGTGGCTGGAAGAAAGGAAGCAGAAGAAAAGACCTTGATCCTGACCGTGAAGGCACAGTTAGCCACTTCAGATGAGACCCCCTTAGAGCTTCACTGTCTAACGTGGAAGCCACTAGTCACACGTGGCCACTGAACATTTGAAAACATGGCAAGTCTGAAGTGAGGTGTTCCGTAAGTGTATAATACGAACCTGATTTTGAAGACTTAGTACAAAAGAATGTTAAAGTACCTTATTTATCTTTCATCTATTGCTTATTTGCTTAAATGAAAATATTTTACATATATTGGATAAAATAAATCATTAAAATTAAAGTTACCTGTTTTTTTTTCCACTTCAAAAATGTGGTCTCTAGATAACTTAAAATTACATATATGGCTCCCATGGTATTTCTGTTGGGCAGCGTCATCTTACTTCAGACATGTCAGCTCTCTGGGGAACAGGGAGCAGAGAGGCAGGCGAGGAGGGGCTACAGTGGGGAGAGGCAGGAGTACCCCTCCCCAGCACTGCAGATCACTGCTTCCATCAACAGTGGCCAGGGTCACAGAGTCACGTGATCTGAAACATGGTAACCAAGGTGGAAGGACCTGTTTGTGGCTCCTTTGCTCAGATGTGGACCCTGGGCTGGGCAGGCACTTGGGCACCTTAGATTCTCCTCCATTATAATTAAAGTTATTTTACTTGTTCATCTATACAAAACACCTCTACTGAACTTCTGCTATGTGGTAGCACTCTTACGGGCTCCGGAAGTACAGTCTGGGGTAACAAAAGAAAAATCTGATGTTATGGAGTGGATACTAGCAAGGCAAAAAAGGCAATAAACAAATAAGAAGCCCATCTACCTGTGCCATGGGGGATACTGCTGTGAAGCAAAATGAGGCAGGTGAGGCTGCAGAGAGCACATGGTGATGGTGGTTGGTTTAATCACTAAGTCGCATCCGACTCCTGCGACCCCACGGATGGTAGCCCACCAGGCTCCTCTGTCCATGGGATTTCCCAGGCAAGAATACTGGAGAGGGTTGCCATTTCCTTCTCCAGGGATTGAACCGAGGTCTCCTGTATTGTAGGCAGTCTCCTGCATTTCAGGTGGATTCTTTACCAACTGAGCCACCAGGGAAGCCCACAGAGAGCACGTGGGGAGGTGCTATTTTAGAGGGTGGTGAGGGGAGGACCTCACTGACATCTGTTGGAGATGAGAATACGGTGAAGGTGAGAGCTCTGAAGATACCTGGGGGGAGAGAAGACCCTGTGGCAGGAGAGGACCCTCCACTGCCTGTTCTTGCAGGAGGCAGGAAGACAACATGCCTGGAGTAGGCTGCAGAAGTGAAGGCCCAGGGTCAGTTCCTCAGATTGATGGGAAGCCACTGGAGGTCTTGGAGCAGAGCAGTGATGTTATCTGTCTAGGTTTTAAAAGAATAAGTCTGGACACTTACTGAGAATAGAGTGGGCAGGCAGACCTGGAAGCAGAGAGCCCAGTTTCAAAGTTATTATAGTAATCTGGGGAAGAGACGGTGGGGCCTTAGGCCAGGGCTGTAGCAGTGACAAATAAGCCTTGGGGGCAGAGCTAAAAGGATTTGCTGATGGATTGGATATGGGGTGCGGGAGAGGGCAGGAGTCAAGGATGACTCCAAGGGTCTCGGCCTGAGCAATCAGAAGCATGCAGCTGCCATCAGCTGAGACGGGAAGACTGGGAGCAGCAGGCTTAGTCAGGGAAGACGGGATTCAGGTTGGGAGCCGTACAGGGTGAGATCTCTAGCAGACAGGAGACAAGAGGAGATGGCACGTAGGCGGTTGGATATATGAGTCTGGAGTTTTGAAAACAGGTCAGGGCTTGAGAAATCAATCTCTTAGACCTCAAGGAACAAATGAGAGTCATAACATAGAGATAATATCTAAGGGCTTCAGAGATTATCTGAGGACTGAGTATAGATGGGAACGAGAAGGTTGTAGGCAGGGGCCCCTTCTCTTAAGAGTGGGGAAGATGGCAAGGAACCAGCAACAAAATACAAAAGAGAATGGCCCGTGGGATAGGACTGGGAGCCTGGAGACTGGTGCCCTGGGGATGGGGCTTTCACACCCACCTCTGTCTGGCTCTCAAGATCACACTTGATCGCCTGGTACCTATTTTAACACTCACTGCAAAGAGTTGTTTTGATGTCTGACTTCCTTTTGTAACCCCGGGTTTAATATAGATTCTGGCGTTGAGTAAGCTCAGTAAATATTTGTCAAATAAATCAGCAAGCATTTAAAAAAGGAGAAAGAACAGTCTGGCGTTTTTTGTTATGTCGTTTTCATATGCATTGAAATGCAAATTTTTAACACATATTCTCTTGGGTTAGCAATAGGGAGGATGAGGTAGGGTAGGGGGGATAATAGGAGATGGCAAAGGGGTGCCACCGAGCCCTGCCTTGTCCAACTCTGCCCCTCAGCTCCTTCCCCGGCCCCCCAACCCTGCAGACAGGGAGGACAGAGACTCTCATCACTATAGCAGCTGACAAACCACCAGCGGGCAGCCCAGGCATTTCCATTGTCACAGTCACTCATGATGCTGTCAGGGGACTTATCTGAGGTGTCGTCACATCCAGAGCTCAGCCCTGAATCTGCAGAAAGCAGAGGGCCCCCAGGAACCGTCCTCCTCGTTGGCGTCTGTCTGAAAATCAAACTCCATTTTGTGCTCAGCCAGTGTCTGGATGGCTGCTTTATTATTGATCAAACAGGTCTCTACAGAGAGCCGCCCTGAGATGAGAAAAATCTTAAAAGGCTCCCTCGGCTATGATTCAAGTCGGAGAATCAAGCCCCGAGCTTATTTCAGGACCAGAGGCCTGCCTGTGTGGAGACAGATGCTGAAAACCTTTCTATCTGACTGTGCTGGGCCTGGAAGTCTGTGTAGCTCCCACTCCACCCTGTAAGGCTTTCACCACTGTGATCAGAGCAAACCACACACAACTCCTCCCAGCCCATGCTTCCTCCGCTGGTGATATCCGGGTTTTAGGGAAAATGTCAGCCATTCGGATAGTTGCCAGCATCTGGGTGTTCAGTGAGTCCTCCTCGCGCCAGCATGGGGCTGTGGCTTCCTGCACGAGTTTTATGGAAAATGCCTCTCAACTTCCCAACATCAGTGCATATGGAGGATGCAGATTTCTTTTGAAGAAGGTCTACTAATCAAAGAAGGAGAGAGAGAAGTAGGCATATTGACCAGACATTTCATATTCCTTTCCCCATTTACTCTGCACGGATAGTGTGAATTTGACCCCAGCTGTGAAAGGTTGCAGCTTATGAGGAACAGAGATTGGAATCAGATCCATGAAGATAGCAGAGGCGAGAGTAATCCCACCAGTTTATGCTAGCGAAAGCTCTAGAAAGGGAGAGGCTGGTGGGGATTACTGGTGGAACCACAGTCCCTGGAGGAACAATCTTCCCCCTCCAATTCTTCTCCCAGAATGAGAAAAAGAATGGCACCTTGTTTAAGAACTCCCTTAATCAAGCCCTCGTAAGTGGTGATTTCAAACCATCAGCAGGTCTTTATGTAGCTAAAGAACAGTCATTAAGGAGGGGGAGGTTCAGTAATAGGCCCATTTTTATTCTCAGTGGCCCAAAGGGGTACAATTGGAAAGGAGTTTGGGGACTGGGGGAGAGGAATTAAATGAATACTGATCTGCATAGTGATGTAGGTTATTAATTCCATCGTGGGTTGAGATGGCCTTGCACATTATGGAGTAGTTGGTAAGGTTTCTTTTCCTTCTTATGCTCTGAGAAGTAATGTTCATCCTTGAGAGGTATGTGTGAGTGAGTGTGTGTGTGTGTGTGTGTGTGTGTGTGTGTCTGTGTGTGATGTCTCTGAGGCTCTTTGTGTCTGTGTGTTTTGTGTTTGATTAAAAAATTGCTTCTAGACCTGAAAGTCTACTATGGTGGCCATGAGCCACATATAATAACTATTTAAATTTAAATTAATTAAAGTTAAAATTAAATGTGATTAAAAATTCAGTTTCTTAATCACACTCGTAACTAAGAGAGGGAATATTTCCATTATTACAGAAAATTACCTGGGACAGCATTGCTTATGAACCTTGGAGGAAAAGACAACAACTTAAGATCTTATATTTTCACTTATTCACCTAACTCATTTTAGAAGGTTTGCTAGGACGTACCATGCCCAAGGCTACAGCTGGAACCAGGGGCACAGGAGACACAGCCCTTGACTTTTAGCTCCTTGCAATGTTGTGTGTGGCTACGTCTGAATTTCAGTTTTCCTTTGTGAAGGTGATAGTGAGTGAAAACCATCTTGTGTCTCTAATTTATGGAGTTCGGGTAGGCACACAGGGAAGGAAACTGGTGATAGCAATGGAGCTACGAAGTTTTGAGAGCAAGCCTGCCATGCTCAGAGTCCCACCTGCAGCCGCACCCTAAGTTGGAAGGGTGTCTTCTTACCCTGGATGCTTACAGGAGCCTAAAAATCTGACCTAGACGAGGTGTTAATAACATCACCTCCACATTATCCCTATGCAAATCTCATTTTGGGATGGTTATATAAATCATATTAATGGAAGTTCTTTTGCAAAGGAAATCTATTTTGATACCACTGTAATTTATGGCAATGAACAATTTTAATATACTCAAGAGTTATCTGGATGTGATAATGAGCCATCCACACAATGGGATTTAAAAAATTATCTTTTTATTAGAATTTGATATTGACTCATTAAACAATAATGAATTTCCCTCAGTTCAGCCCAGGGGATAGGGGTGGGCAGAGGGAAGGCACTGAGGATTATTTTTTCAAATGAAATTGATGAGACCTGGATATCCAATTGGACACTCTTCCTAGACTCTGCCGCCTGCCCCCCACCTTCCTGCTGCTGCTGCTTCTAAGTCGCTTCAGTCATGTCCGACTCTGTGCGACCCCATAGACGGCAGCCCACCAGGCTCCCCTGTCCCCGGGACTCTCCAGGCAAGAACACTGGAGTGGGTTGCCATTTCCTTCTCCAATGAAAGTGAAAAGTGAAAGTGAAGTCGGTCAGTCGTGTCCGACTCTTAGCGACCCCATGGACTGCAGCCTACCAGGCTCCTCTGTCCATGGGATTTTCCAGGCAAGAGTACTGGAGTGGGGTGCCATTGCCCCATCTTCCTAGGGCCTGCCGGTTCCATCCCTGGCTTGGGTATAATGGTCCCTATTCCTTAGGAGGGAACCACTTGCACATACTTTGTATAGAAGAAAATGCCTAAAAAATGGCTCTAGAGTTCATGGTGCACAATTGGACTTTGCATTAATTACTCCCTGACTCCATCAAAAAATTTTCTTTCACAGTGAAGTGCTTTATGCTGGCCCAATTCACCCTATGGTGGAAGGACATTCTGCTGGTACTGGATACATATGATAAACAACCTCGCTCTTGCCCACATTAGTCCTTTAGAAAGATCTACAGTGGTTTTTGTGCAAAGCTAATGTGAACACTGAGTGTCGCAGGGCTCTTTCTGGGTGACCTCCAATTACTGTGTGATTATTAATAGAAGCTCTTCCTCTGTTTCCTCTCATTATGCAGCTCAATTACAGAGACTCCCTCTCAGCAGCTATGTCCTTTCCATTTGTTGGTCACTGCTGGGTGAGCGTTTTCAGGTAGGGCTGATCCATCGGGTGCAAAGGAGTGCGGCCAGTCCTATGTCTTCTAATAGAAGCATCTGTCACACTATTATTTTTCAAAACAAGAAAATTGCAGTGGGGACAGAAGAACAGTGATTGTAAGTGAAGTACTACTAGAAGCAATTAAAGGGCTTGGAAGGTGAATTTCATTAATGCTGTGTTATCGTGAGAGCTCAGCCACCGCTGCTGAGAACAATCCGGCAAATCTCATTTTCTCTGTTCAGTGGTGAAGGTCTAGGGAGGTCTTGGGGAGTCTAATGAGGCCATGGAGAAGTTGGTCCAGGGAGGACCCACAGTTCTTCTGACTGCTGTCCGGAATTTGAAACAAACTTTCGTTTGGTTTAACACAAAGATGACCTCCCTTCTACCGAGACCCTGAGCCTTCAGGTACAAAACTGTAACTGTGATGAGATAAAGTGGGAAATAAGGCAATTAATTGAATTGGGTGACAAGAACCTGCTAGGGAGAGTAAACATTATTTTTAGCCCTAGATTTTCCAGGTTTATCTTTTTAAATGTCCATCTAAATTCCCACCTTTCAAACAGACTCCAGACTGAACTCTTTATTTGGCATTCTTAACTGTCAAAATGTTTTATTACACAAGAAAACATGTGTACTGCTAATATTTTCAAAACAGACACATTCGCTGCAGCAATTACAGGACAGGCAAACAGATGCCTTGGGGCTGTTAGGAAAGTCACGTTTCTGGAAGTTCCTACCCGTGTCATTTTCTGAGGGTAGATCCAGCCAGCAGTGGAGGTAGAGGAAATTTTTTTCCAAAGCACTCTGCTTGTTAAGATGATCCAATCAATGGGAAAAGTGATAATACTCAAGAGAATGGGTTTAAAAGAGTGTTTCTGTCTTTTGGTGGCACGTCATCCCTCTTTGCGGGTGTGTCTTGTCAGCTCCAGCATGCCCAGCCCAGGGTCCTCTAGGATTGGCACTCAGTGTGCGGTACATGCTGCTTCATGAGTAAACATACAAGACCCGTCGCTGCTGATTCAAAACAACCTTCCTGATGAAATTCATTTTTCCAGCCATTAGTATAATAACCATAATCAATCTTCTCATTGCCAAGCACAGAATCCCGGTACAGCCAGTTCTCAGTGATGTGAAGGAACTGATATGCCAATCAGACAAATATTGTGTTAAATTGCACTAAACAACATGACGAATGGCATGTTGCACACACATTAAAATTGTGCTTCTCCTTAGATCCATCATAGGATTCAAGGGCATCCACGTGGAGTCCACCAGCAAATCACTGAGTGATAGAGTGGAGGCTGGCAGGTACGTTTATTGCATAACAAGCCACTGCAACACTTAATGGCCTACACAATAACAATGCTTTATTTTTCATGAGTCTGCACTTGGGTCTGGGTTTTGCTGGGTGGTTCTTTGGCTCCATGAATGACTTTTGGGGCTGGACCACCCAGGATGAATTCTTTACTCCATGGCTTTCTCCTCTCAGCTGGGGTGACTGGAATGGTTGGGGGCTGGCTGGGGCTTTCTCTCTCTTTCCAGGCGGTCTTTCTGTGTTGCTGGACCTCTTGTCGGAGTGGCTCAGGGGTCCAAGGGAGAGCATTCCAAGAGGATAAGCCTCAGGTGCAAGCAATGATTTGAGTCATGCTTGCTCATGTCCAATTGATCAAAGCAAGTCAATAACCGAGCCCAGAGTTCTTGTGGGAGGGAGCTATACAAAGAGGGTGTGAAGACAAGGAGGGTGGCTTACTGGCCACCAGAATAACAGCCTGCTGTATTAGGAGTGTTCCTGACTTAACCTGGGCAGTACACACACACACACACACACACACACAGGCTTGCACTATCTGGGGACTAGAGTGTATTGCTCCTGCCATCGGAGGGCTGTACTCTGTGGCTTTAAAATTCTCCCCTTGTTCTTCCTCCTCTCTTCTCCCTCCCCTTCCTCCTTCGTCTACAGTTTTCTTGATGTATAATTTACATATCATAAAGTAAGCCTGTTTAAAGTGCACAGTTCAATGGTTTTTAGTTTACAGAGTTGTACAATCATTACCATAATCCAGTTTTAGAATGTGTTATCACCCCCACCAAAGAACACTTATTTGCATTTACTCCATGCCCTGCCCCAACTCTCTCTGCCTCCCAGCCATAGGCAACCACCGATCTGTTTTCTTTCTTTACAGATTTGCCTATTCTAGACATTTATTTCACATAAATGAACTCAGACACTACGGGGCCCCTTTTGTGAGTGGTTTCTTTTGCTTAGCATAATGTTTCCAAGGTTCATCTAGGTTGTAGCATGTAACAGCATTTCACTCCTATTATTGATGGATAATATTCCATTATTTAGCTAGATATACCACATTTTGTTTATCCATTCATCAGATGAGGATATTTGGGTTGTTTCCATTTGGGGCTCTTATGAGTAATGCTGCTTTGAATATTCACATATAAAGTTTTCTGCGGACATATGTTTTCATTTCTCTTGGGTAGTTATCTAGGAGTGTAATGGATGGGTCAAAACTCTATGTTTATCACTGTGAGGAACTGCCAAGCTGTTTTGCAGAGTGGCTGCACTGTTTTATCTCCCCACATTTGTATTTTATGCTAGTGGAGGACAGATCCTCCCTTGTTTAAGATGGCTCCGTAAGGAGGTAAAGACAAGATGCTATCTCAAAACCACTTTGGGCCCCAGGACGCTATGGTTAATGGCTGATTCCCAAAGCCAAAACAAATATTGGAATCAGCATAAATGTTTGAGTATTTTGTTATCCTATACTCCAGCTTCTAAGACAGCAAAGGACAGCAGTGCTTTGGGGCCGTGGTCTAGCTTCCCTGGGCGGTGGGTCTCTGCTGATAGCCAGATTGGTCCAGGCTTGGCACTTTTACCCACCTCCAACACCAGGTGCCTCCTCCATGAGGCTGGAGGCATTGGCCCTGCAGAACCCTGGCAGAGGGACAAGCTGAGGGAGGCTTGATCCACTTGGTAATAGTTTCATAAACCTGTGTCTAACCAAAATCAGTTTCAAGGCATTTCTTATTTTTCTGACTCCCGGTCCTGCATCCTGGCCAGCCAAGAAGCTTGTGCCCCACATTCCTGAGGCAGAGCTGAGAGAGAACCAATTCAGATCCCAAAGTGTCTTCAGCACAGAAAACTCCAGCTATTATGTTCTGCTCCATGGAGCCTGCTGGGATGCTTCTGTTGTAAGAATTAGGGGTTCTGAGGGGCCAGGCAGCTCAGGACATAGACTGGGGAGATACCATCATGCTTATTGTCTTGGTCAGAGGGCCAGGGAGCTATGTCCCCTCCCTTCCCCCCAGCTCCTCTTTAGAGAGTTAATCTCTTCAGGTAACAACTCAAGGGACTGCCTCTGACCAGCTGTGTTTGCGGTGACTGGATCTAGATGGCAGAATCTGTCCACCAGCTTGGCCCTCCTCCTTCCAGCTTGCTTGCATTTACAATGATCCCCTCTGGATCACTGCTGCAGTGGAAAAGCTACAGCTGGAACCTTGTACATCAAAAAATAACTTCATAAAAATACAACTAACTTCACTTTAGTGGATTCATGGGATATCCTAGAAGGAGGGGCCCTTGTCTGTTTCTAACCTCTCTGTGTTGACATTGTCCATGTACTCTGTCTCCCACAGGAAACTCTGGGCTGCTGAGGGCAAGGCTGACTTTCTTTACAGCTGTCTTGCCAGGACCCAGTTATTGCATATCCCAGAGCAGGTCTGCAGAGGCACTTGAAGAGGGAATGCATACATGGATGAATGAGGACAGTGATATGCTTGAGAGGATGTCTATGGATCTAGTGGGCTCTTACATGATGAGGAGACAATCTAGTCTATGTAACCTCCCAGTGAAGACCATGGTGCAGGCATGTCATAGGTGATAAAATATTCTAATCAATGAATGTCATAGCCAATGTCATTGGCTCTCACTCTGAGAAAAAACATCGTCAGCATTAGATATGCTTTCTCCTTGGAAGAAAAGCTATGACAGCCTAAACAGTGTTTTCAAAACCAGAGATATCAATTTGCTGACAAAAGTCCCTATAGTCAAAGCTATGGTTTTGCCAGTAGTCATGTACAAATGTGAGAGCTGGACCATAAAGAAGGCTGAGCACCAAGGAATTGATGCTTTTGAACTGTGGGGCTGGAGAAGACTCTTGAGAGTCCTTTGGACTGCAAGGAGATCAAACCAGTCAATCCTAAAGGAAATCAACCTTGAATATTCATTGGAAGGATTGATGCTGAAACTCCAATATTTTGACCGCCTGATGCAAAGAGCCAGCTCATTGGAAAAGACCTTGATGCTGGGAAAGATTGAAGGCAAGAGGAGAAAGGGGTGACAGAGGACTAGATGATTGGATGGCATCATCAACTCAATGGACATGAGTTTGAGCAAACTCCAGGAGATAGTGAAGGACGGGGAAGCCTGGTGTGCAAAGAGTCAGACCTGACTTAGTGACTGAACAACAACAACAGCATTAGAACTGCTGCCTTAGCAAAGGGTGATTTCTCGGTCACTTTGTGTTCAGATAGAAGCCAGATGTCTGTCTGGAGAAGTAGGAGAGAGGATTCCTGTTGAAAGCCTGGATCCTCTTTGGATCACTTCCAGTTCTGAGGAAGTCCAGCTGCAGCAGGGGGCAGCCTCTGTTTTTCCCAACAAACTTAAAAGCAGACTCAATTTTTCCTCACAGTTTGCCCCACAAGGTACTTGGGAAATGTAGATTGTACTTAAGATCTCACAGCAGAAACTAGAAGAGGCGGCAGCTGCTCTGTGCCCAAGTTCTCCTCCGATGTCTCTCCCTGGTCTCCCCTGTTGGCCCCAGTGTTGGGCCTCTTGTCGGTTTCGCCATCTCTGTTTCTCTCCCCAAGTTCTCATTCTGGAATCTTCCCTCCTCGCTCAGGATGCCTCTCTTCCCTTCTCCTTTTGGGACAGAACCCTTTGCTGTCTTGGCTTCTCTAATCTTGGACACCCCCACCCCCACCTCAGCTCCACATGCTGTTTACCAATAGAGAAGCCTGCAGCCACCAGGACCCATGCAATGGAAAGTGGCCTGTGGGTTTCATGACATGGAGTTTCCTTTAGAATCTTTGTGTGAATTCAACATTTTCAACTACAGAAGAGAGAGAAGGAAAGAAAAAAACAAGTGAGTTCATTTTTCTCTTGGATTTAGTAGAGGCAAGAGCCTCTTTTCAGCCTCACAATCTCCTCTCCACCCAGGAGGAAGACACATGTATATCATGTTGCCGAGGTCAGGGAGGGGGTGACTGTGAGGTTAGTATTTCTCAAGAAATGGAGTCAGTGTCCTCAGGCCCTTCCCTGGTCCCCAGGCCCTTCCTTGGTTCCCCAGAATGACGTGAGCGGTTCCTCCCCGATATTCCACATGCCTCTCCTTATCACACTTACCGTAGCTGTGATGTAATATTCATATGTGAGCGTATTTGATTGCCTTTTTGCTTTCTCATAATTCTTTAAGCTCCACAACAACACAGACTGTGTTTGTGTGGATTCAACATTGAATCCACGCAGGGCCCAACGAAATTTCTGGACAGAAAATAAGTGATCAATAAATGTTTGTGAAATGAATAAATGATGGAAATAAAAAGAAAGGACATGATTTTTATATGGATATATTTTCAATAACAATGAATTTATATAGACGGCACAACAGTCTTTGGAAGGAAATTAACGCTCGTGGTTGTATTTGATTTCAAGGACTTGAGTTAAAACCAGGTGAAACCCAAATGAGAGTCCTCACCATCCCCAGCCTCACTCCCTTCATCTTCCAAGGGACTAGAATTCACCCTCCTGTTTCCCAGCCAAGCCTGCAGATGTCTAGCCTGGAGCCCAACCCTCCCTTTAGGGAGCCTGCCAACCAAGACAGAGAAAGTCTTTGACACGCTTACAAGGATATCACAGGAAGAGACCCAAGCACAAAGACTTCTTTATTTTCTAGGGAGGGTGTCTAGTCAAAAGGAAAAGAACAGTCAGGAAAATTGGTGCAAAGTAAGGGCTTCTAAGGATAAGACTAGAGGAAGAAAAGAGAAAGAAGTAGGGGAGTTAAGGAGTGAGTGAGGCTCTGTGAGGCTTGTCTTCCAGAAACCCAGGCCATGAAGTGGCCAGATCAGGGGCCAACACTGATAAGGCGAAAAGAGTAAGGGGTAAAGACTAGGTAAGTGGGCAGAAGGTAAGAGAGGGATGAAGAAAGAAGAGGAGCCAAAGGCAGGTGCAGAAGGAAAATTGTAGGCAGGCCAGGTTCACTCAGCAGCTTGTTTGCATCTGATATGATCCCTGGGATGGTGAGAAATGATGCCAACAATTTCAGGATAATTACATCCAACTATCACACTCTCTCCATCTCCTGCCCAGGTGTTGCCTCCAGCACCAATCTCGTGGTTTCACGCTAGACCGTGAAGAATGCTGAGAGAGGAACAGAGGAGACAGGGGATTGCTAGGAAGGAGACTCAAGAAGCAGGGAAGTTTCCAGGAGACCCCTGAGGAGGGGGCTGCAGTATATCAAGAGTCTACCCCCATCTCCGGTAGTTGGCCAGCCCACTGCCAGACTGCCTATTGATATTTATTTGTTTCTTGTTTCTTTAACAATGCTACATACACACACACACTGTTGTTGGCATACACAAATAGTCAGGCAGAGTATTCCACATTTAACTCTGCCTTGCACTTAACAGGTTTAGGTCCCAGGGCCCCGTGGCTGTCTCACATGGTTCCCTAGCAACCAAATGAGACAGGGAAATGTGCACAGTTTCATCACCACAAGATGTTAGGTCAATTAATATTCATTAGCAGTGCCTGTGTTTGGCTGCTAGCAGACATTACAGAGGAGAAAAAAAAATCTTTGTTGCCTGAGTAGGGAATGGAAGGGGTGTTGGGGGGGACCAATGAATATGTACATTATGTACTGAAGATGCGTTTTCTTATACTTACATTAGCACATTGGCCTGTGCTTGCAGATTAAAAAATTCATTTGTGTATTTACAATTATTCTTCTAAGTTTATTACATGGGAATAGGTTTCAGAAACAATAGAAAGATTCTACCCTGAAATATTTATCATAACCCATTCAAGTCACCTGAAATTTCTTCATTAGTAATTATTTTATTGATTCTATGATTTTTTTTTGTTGGTGTTGCATTTTCAACAGAGTCTGAAAAATATAAAAGAAAATCTGGGTATTTCCTGTTTACTCATCATGTAAAGACAACCACTATAGCTTGGTGGTACACTCCCTTTTGTGTTTTTTTCCCCTCCATTGTTGTGGTTGTTTAATTGCTAAGATGTGTATGACTCTTTGCGACCCCATGGACTGTAGCATGCCAGGCTCCTCTATCCTTCACTATCTCCAGGAGTTTGCTCAAACTCATGTCCATTGAGTCGGTGATACTAACCAACCATCTCATCCTGCCCTTAATCTTTCTCAGCATCAAGGTCTTTTCCAATGAGTGGGCTCTTCGCATCAGATGGCCAAAGTATTGGAGCTTCAGCTTCAGCATCAGTCCTTCCAGTGAAAATCCAGGGTTGATTTCCTTTAGGATTGACTGGTTTGATCTTCTTGCTCTCCAAGGGACTCTTAAGAGTCTTAAGAGTCCCTTAGAGAGCAAGGAGATCTTAAGAGTCTTAAGATCTTAAGTCTTAAGATCTTAAGACTCTTAAGAGTCTTCTCTAGCACCAAAGTTTGAAAGCATCAATTCTTCGGCACTCAGCCTTCTTTATGGTCCAACTCTCACATCCATAAATGACAACTGCAAAAAACATAGCTTGACTATAGATCATAGTCTTCCTTCATAGACCATACATTCTCTCCATAGATCACACACACAAATACACAGAGTCACATACAATTAAAAAAAAAAATTACTGGAGTGGGTAGCCTTTCCCTTCTCCAAGGGATCTTCCTAACCCAGGGATGGAACCCAGGTCTCTCACATTGCAGGCGGATTCTTTACCAACTGAGCTACAAGGGAAGCAATATTCAATACATACCCTGTTCTATAGGCTGTATTTTATAATTCAGCATTATTATGATGAACATTTCCTTGTGTTTATAAGCATTTCTTCTACAACATCATTGTTATCAGTTGCATTATATTTCAGAAAGTGTATTTCCTATGGTTCATTTAACCAAAGTGAGTGTGGAAGTCGCTCAGTTGTGTCTGACTCTTTGCGACCCCATGGACTATACAGTTCGTGGAATTCTCCAGGCCAGAATACTGGAGTGGGTAGCCTTTCCCTTCTCCAGGGTCTCCTCCCAACCCAGGGATCTAACCCAGGTCTCCTGCATTGCAGGCCGATTCTTTACCAGCTGAGCCACAAGGGAAGCCCAAGAATACTGGAGTGGGTAGCTTATCCCTTCTCTAGCAGATCTTCCCGACCCAGGAATCAAACTGGGGTCTCCTGCCTTGTGGGCAGATTCTTTACCAACTGAGCTATCAGGGAAGCCCTAAACTCCTACTTTTATTCATGCATTTAAGTTGTTTACACTTTTTGATGTTATAAATAATGCTTGAACGAATGTCCTTGCACAGTCATCTTTGAGACTTTGTCCAATTATGTTCTTAGAGTAAATTCCTAGCAGGAGAATCACACATTTAAAGGTCTTTTAAATGCTTTGTTATGTTTCCCTTCAGAGAGAAGGGAACAATGTCTACTTCTAACCGATAGTATGTGGAAGTACACTTCTGATCTTCTGCTTCTTCTTCTTTTCACACTTTTGATCTTTTAAAGTAACCCTCCCAAAGATCACACGTGAAGTCCACAATATCCATTGTTAGAGTTTTATCAGAAACTCCCATTTATCATAAACTTCAGTCTTCCCTGATGGTTCAGAAGGTAAAGAATCTTCCTGCCATGCAGGAGACCTGGGTTCGATCCCTGGGTTGGGAAGATCCGCTGGAGAAAGAAACGGCCACCGACTCCAATATTCCTGCCTGGGAAATCCCACGACCAGAGGAGCCTGGCAGGCTATAGCTCATGGGGGTCTCAAAGAGTCAGACAGGACTGAGCAACTAACAGTTTCCATTTCCGTTTACTATACCAAGACGAGCTATGAGCCCCTTTAAGGGGGAGGGTGTAAATTCTAAAAAAGGGGAGCCTGTGGGTACAGAAGACTGGTGATCTTACCTCAGTTGTGCCTGTGTTTTTGGGTGAACTCATCTGCCATAGCCCCAGAGTGCAACCTGAAAGCAGCCAGAACAAAGTGATGATATACTCCACAGGCTTCCAGCCTCCTGCCCACACTGTGTTCTGGAAAGATCACTCCTGGACTTGGAGGCAGTCACCATAGCTCTGGTTTTAGTCTTGGGGCTCTGGTAGCCCCTAATCCCAACTCCAGAAAGATGATATGTTGGGGAGAATCAGAAGAGGCCCCAGGGGATAATAGTGGGCCCAAAGGACTTGCCTTAGGGAGAGAGAAGGCAGCTCTCAAGCCCCCTTGGGGGTTCTGGTGAGGGAGACAAGGGTGGGATCAGCAAGAGCAGGGGCACCTTGGCCTCTGAAGTCCTTCTGGCATTGCTCTAATGTGGCATGTTTCCTTTCATTCCCAGCAAACAGAAAACTCTCACTCTCAAGCTACATGGTCAGGAGGTGGGGTAGGGGTATGGGAACAGGAGGCCTGTTTGGCCCCCTTTCCTGCATTCTGCTCAAAAACAGGTTCTGGTTAAACATGACCCCAAGTACTACCAAGTACTACAACTTGAACTTCCAAATCAATGAGACCAGCACAAACTCTTGTGCCTACTGGGCCAGCCTGATCCCACTTTAGGGACAGATAATAGGCCTTGGTGTGGTTTGATGGCTTGGGATAAGGACTAGTGGCCAGAAATGGGATAGGATAGAGCAGTGGTTCTCCAAGTGTGGTCTGTGGACCAACTGATCGGCATCTGGATGCTTATCGGGAATGCAGTTTCTTGGGCCTCACCCTAATCTACTGAATCGGAATCTCCAGGGAAGAAACACGGGAATCTGTTTCAACAAGTCCTGCAGGTGACTCTTATGCAAATGTAAATTTAAGTACCGACAGGATTGTAAGTTTTCAGTTCCGACTTTATCTGCCACCCTGTGAGACACCAGATAAGGCAGCTTGTCTCTCTTGGCTTTAATAAAGGAGAAGGAGACTTGGCCCTTTTCTGTTGCAACTCTCTGCTCTTTAAGTGTATGCGTGCAGGCTAAGTCGCCTCTGTTGTGTCTGACTCTTTGTGACCCTATGGACTGTACCCAGCCAGGCTCCTCTGTCCTTGGGATTCTCCAGGCAAGAATACTGGAGTGAATTGCCATGCCTTCCTCCAGGGGATCTTCCCAACCTAGGGATTGAACTCATGTCTGTTTTGTCTCCTGCTTTGGTAAGTGGGTTCTTTACCACTAGGACCACCTGGGAAGCTCCCTCTTTAAGTAAATCCTCGAAATAAGGTGTGGAGCTGCTATATTTAAAGTGGATAACCAACAAAGACCTACTGTATGGCACAGGGAACTCTGCTCAATATTATGTAACAGCCTGAATAAGAAAGGAATTTGAAAAATAGATACATGCGTATATATAACTATTTCACTTTGCTTTATACCTGAAACTAAAACAACACTGTTAATCAACTATACGCCAACTACAGTAAAAAAAATTAAATAAATGTACGTGTATGTATGTGTGTTTATACATGTATATGTATGTGTGTATGGGTGGGTGGCTAGCTTGGCCTGATCCTTCTATTCCCCTCCATTTCCTCTTCCATGAGAGGATAAAGATAAAGCTGCTGCTGCTAAGTCGCTTCAGTCGTGTCCGACTCTGTGCGACCCCATAGACGGCAGCCCACCAGGCTCCGCCGTCCCTGGGATTCTCCAGGCAAGAACACTGGAGTGGGTTGCCATTTCCTTCTCCAATGCATGAAAGTGAAAAGTGAAAGGGAAGTCCCTCAATCGTGTCCGACTCCTAGCGACCCCATGGACTGCAGCCTACCAGACTCCTCCGTCCATGGGATTTTCCAGGCAAGATAAAGCTAGTTGGAAACAAAAGCCCGGAGTAAAAACCAACCACTGACATTTACTGCAAAAATTCATTGTGAAAGAAGAGTTTTGGTTCTTCAAGGAGCTGCTTGGCCAATCCCAGCAGGATAACAGCTTCCATGGAGAAAAGGGAGAGAGCTGGTTACATTTAAGAGCACAAATGAAATACTGGCTTGGATTGGACATGATTTGAATTTGTAAATTTCTGTCAACTTTATCACTTCAAATATGCTCAATTCCTGTTTAATCTGCTTACTATGTGCTTTTTCGTTTGTCTGAAAATTAACTGGTTGAGCTCATGGTTCAATAAAACATGGCTCTCTGGGTTTGACTAAGAGTTCAGCAAACGGATGGTGGTGGACTAGGAATGTCTGATGCTTGCGACCCCATGGACTGTAGCCCGCCAGGCTCCTCTGTTCACGGGACTTCTGAGGCAAGAATACTGGAGGGGGTTGCCATGCCCTTCTCCAGGGGGTCTTCCTGATCCAGGGATCAAACCCAAGTCTCCTGCATTGCAGGCAGATTCTTTACGGACTGAGCCACCAGGGAAGATCCTCAGCAAATTGAAGAGGTTCATTTTTGGGGAGGAGGGTATTCCCTGGAGCCAACGTGCCTGGGTGGGAATCCAGACTCTAATGGTTAGAAATGCATGACTTTGGGCAAGTCACTTCACCTCTCAAGGTCTCAGTTTTTTCATCCATAATTACCATAAAGTATTGAGAGGATTACATGGTTGATATAGGGCAAGTACTGATGCACACACTGAGGTGGCAGCTTGGCACGTGCCGGCTCTGCTCACTATTCAAATGAATTCGATTTGGGTCTTTTCAGTTCAAATTCAGACTCACGTGTGGCTTCCATGCAGCTCTGCCTCACTGGGGACAGGGCTGGTATTAACTTTTTCTGTCATTTCTACAGCAGCATCCAGCTGCATTTGGAGCTAACTGCATCTCATTTGTTTACAAGGTAACTGCTTTCTCTCTTTTCAGCTCCCTCTCCCTTCCCTCCAATTTCCATTTCTTTTGTGAAATGGTTAAAGTGCTTGACATAATTAGCTGTTAATTGTTAGCAGCTGTACCCATTATCAGTTTAATGCCTAATTAATTGCAACAATTAATGCTGCCTATCCTGTCTTAGGAACTGTTGATGAGGGAAGGCTGGTGTTCTTTAAGTTATATCTTAATTAATTTACCTCCAATTTTTAGCATTTAACTAAAATTCCTAATGGAGAAGGAAATGACAACACACTCCAGTACCCTGGCCTGGAGAATTCCAAGGACGGAGCCTGGTGAGCTACAGTTCATGGGGTCGCAAAGAGTCAGACACGACTGTATGACTAACTTTCACTTTCACAGAATTCCTAAACTGGGGGCTCCTTCCCTTGTATGAACAATAAGCAGAGGGTCAGTGCACTAGGCCGTGGCCTGGGGTCCATCCTATGAAGGCTGGGGGTCCCTTCTAGCAGCTCCAGGACAATCTAGTGCATTGTGGGGCCTAGCACACAAAGGCACATTTGTAGATTTTTCTGCGCTGCCCTGTTTTGAGAAAGTGACAAGGTGAGCATCTCAAGAGCAAATGGCTTCCTCCCCCACGACTTTGTTTAAATCTGTGGTGGGGCACTCATGCCCTTGTAGGTGAATTGTGTGGAACCCAGACCTGGGGATCTGAGCTCCTGCAGAGCAAGACTGGCTGGGTCGTGACTGCAGCTTCAATATTGGTAGGTGGTCCAGTCAGTGACTAGACGGAAAAAGGAATGAATGAGGCATCACCTCCATTTTGCAAGCTTTTCCTGGGAGCCAGACTTGGTGCTACATGCTTCACTGACATTAAAAACAATCCTTACAACAACCCTATAAGGTGGGCATTATTATCCTTCTTATCTCTGTTTTACAGATGAGGAAACCAAGAGGTTACAAACTCAGCTCAAACCTACATTGTTGCATATCCAGTCTGACTGATATGGACTGATGTGTCACTGAACTGCCTACATTTTCTTTGAATAAATGAATATGTGAGTCTATCAGCACTGTGTTCCAAGGTGATTGGTTTACTTTTAGGATGAGACCGTATCGCTTTGGGCAATCTCACTGTCAATAATCCAAGGATGAGGCCAATCCTAGTAGAGGAGATGATGGTGGGGTGGGGGAGCTTTTGACTTAACAGTAGAGCGTGAAGCCAGGGAGCAGAGGCAAGCATGGGAGATAGATTCCTCTCTCTGGGCCTGAAGGACTTGGCAACTTACACCCTGGCTATGGGATACATGCTCCAGGATTCTGTGCAGGAGGGTGAGCTTGTTTCAGCAGCATGCTGCTGCTGCTGCTAAGTCGCTTCAGTCGTGTCCGACTCTGTTCGACCCCATAGACAGCAGCCCACTAGGCTCCTCTGTCCCTGGGATTCTCCAGGCAAGAACACTGGAGTGGGTTGTCATTTCCGTCTCCAATGCATGAAAGTGAAAAGTGAAAGTGAAGTCGATCAGTCGTGCCCGACTCTTAGCAACCCCATGGACTGTAGCCTACCAGGCTCCTCTGTCCATGGGATTTTCCAGGCAAGAGTACTGAAGTGGGGTGCCATGCAGCAGACTAATGGCTGGGAAAGAGCCGTTGCTGTGAGGCATCACTGGGGTCATAGGCCAGTGATGAAACTCGAGAGGAGACAGATGGGGAAAGCTAAAATGATGGTTCCAAAGATACCCACATCCTAAGCCCTGGAACCTGAGGATGTTACTTGATAAGGCAAAAATTACATTTGCATATGTAATTAAGGATCTTGAGATGAATTGATTACCCTGGATTATCTGTGTGAGCTGGAGATGCAATCATATATATCTTTATAAGAGAAAGGCAGAGAGAGATTTGACACAGAGGAAGAGATGTGAGTGATGTTGGCCACAGCCAAGGAATGCTGGGGCCACCAGAAGCTGCAGGAGGCCAGGAGGAGACTGCTCCCCAGAGCCTCTGGAGGGAGCAAGAAAGTTCCTGCTGACACCATTTCAACCATAGGACACGGATTTCAGTCTTCTGGACTCTGGAACTGTGAGAGAATAAATTTCTGTTGTTCTAGGCCACCAAGTTTATGGTACCTTGTTACCACAGCTCTAGGAAATGAAAACATCAGGTTTAAAGTTTTTCTGGTTCTAATCTCTTTATGTTACCCCTGAGTGTTCAGCAAAGTGTTAAAAAAGAAAAAGACAAAATTTTAAAAATAAAAGAATTTATGATGAGAGCTTAAGATTCCTCTTCTCCAAATTATCTAGTTGAGAGGCCCCTTGGTGTAAATATATAACCCATTATAGTAATTTTAAGGTGGTAAGTTGAGGATTAAGTTTGAATGCATATTTAAGAAAATCCTCAAATATTTAGCAAGAGAGAAGTTTATTATTAAACAAGAGAGAAGTCTATTTCTTGCATAAAATGAGTCTGGAGTTGGGCAGTCCTGAGCTGCTGTGGCAGCTCTGTGGTGTTGTCAGGAGCCGAGGCTCCTTCTATCTTATTGCTCCAGAATGAGATTTTGATCCTCATGGTCCAAGATGACTGCCAGAGCTCCAGGCATTACTTCTGAGTTCCAGAAACAAAATGGAGAAGAAGGCAAAGAAGGAGAATTTGCCCTCTCACTCTTAAGCAGGCTCCTAAGAAATTTCTTACACATTTCTGCTTATATCTCTTTGGTTAGAAATTAATTTCATTGTGATACAGCTGCAATGGATGATTGGAATTGAAATATTTTACCTGGGCTGGTTCTGTTTAGATAAAGAAGGGGGGGAAAATATCTGGAGGCAATTAGCCATTTCTGCCTCACCAATTATTCAAAATTCTAGAGTTCTGGCAGTGAGGGATATGGAGAAGGATAAAATTGTGTTTAACTAATGGGGATCTTAATTTTTAAATATCTTACCAGGAGTAGGTCTTGGTTCTGATGTGACAACAAGGTCTGATGCGTATATACTGAAAAGTATCCTGGCAAGAGTGAATAGAATGGCTCTGGGTCTAATAACCAAAGGAATAGAAGGGGAAAGTGGTTATTTAGTTGGAGGAAAATTCTTTTAAGGAAAAAAAAATCTATTTTCATATAAATTCAGGGCTGTCCTATAGATATGAGAATGAGTCGCTTCTTTGATGAGGTAAGAAATGAATGGGGTGAAAGGGAGATCAATTTTAGCTCAATAGGAGAAAGAACCTCCTAACAACTGAAAAGCCAGCAGTGGGAGAGCTGCCTCTTAAGAAGTGACTCCTTTACGAGGCCAGGAGCTGTTGGGGTTGCAGAGGGTGGGTCCTGGGGAGGAAGCTGGACTGGATGACCCCCTTCTGACCCTGTGCGGCTGCGGGCAGTCAGAGGAGACCCTCCAGGGGTTTAACGACCATGGAGGAGGACACAGCACTGTGGGGGTCTGTGTCTTAATGAGTCAAATGATTTATGCTCCCAGGGAGGGAAATTTCCATGCCCCCAGATAACAAAGCCGTGGTTGTTGCTGGGCTGAAGCCTGGAGCTCTGTGCCAGGATCCCAAGGAAAGAATGCAGGGAGTGTGGCCTGGGCTTGGAGCTGAGCCCTGGAAATGTCTGGTCCAAGGTGACAGGGGGCCAGCAAATTTCAATGGTGGGGCCCTCATTCTATTTGACTCCTGAAGTGCTGAACTTGGGAGAGGCAGTCAGTCAGTTTTCTGCATCTTCTGAGATAAGCCTGGCAATCTGGGATTTCCAGCATCACGGGCAAGGGCCAAAAGGGAGGAAGCGGCCTGGATCCTTTCTCTGGCTGTATCTACGTGGAATTAAAGACCAGAGTCTTCTGCAGGCTTCATGGTGCAATTTCTCGAAGAGGTTAAAACACACTGACTTTAGGCTGATATTTTTGTGTATTTGGATTGTGTTGGCTCTGGTTTGAGGGGCTCATAGTTAAAGCATAAACAAGAGATGCCTCTCTAATCAGAAGAAGCACCATGGCTCAATTTCCATGAAATGATGGCTCAACTATATGGATGCCTGATCAGAGGCATCCATATAAGACTGTTAAACTAGCTTGTCAACCCTAAAGGAAATCAACCCTGAATATTCATTGGAAGGACTGATGCTAAAGCTGAAGCTCCAATACTTTGGCCACCTGATGTGAAGAACTGACTCACTGGAAAAGACCCTGATGCTGGGAAAGATTGAAGGCAGGAGGTGAAGGGGGGTAACAGAGATGGTTGGATGGCATCACTGACTCAATGGACATGAATTTGAGCAAACTCCGGGAGGTAGTGAAGGACAGGGAAGACTGGCGTTCTGCAGTCCATGGCATCACAAAGAGTTGGATACGACTGAGCGACTAAACAACAATAAAACTAGCTTGAGCAGCGAAGAACTCTTCTCAAATCCCCAAACCAGAGTAGATCCGGCACAGAGGGTACGTGGTCTCACACTCTGCCATCAGGGCTCTCATCCTTCTCCCTCTCTTGGCTTGGCTTTGATTCTTTTTGCACAGCAGCCAGGCAGTTGCCTGGGAGAGATGGTTCAGAGGCTTCCAAACCCACAGCTCACATTCCAGCTTCCCCATGTCTTCTTCTGCCCTCTGTCCTTAAGCCTGGAGGCCAGCTCTCCCCGAGACAATTGCCCTGATCAGAGGGTCTTCAGGAAACAGGAAGGCCCTTAGCAGGGAGCTTGTAGACACATCCCAGCATGGCTCCCAGGGCCTGCCATGCCTTTCTTCTTCAGCTCCCTAGGAGTCTGGGAAGGTTAATTTGTTTATCCTCAACCAGGCACCCCGCCAGCATTTCTGTTAGCAGTGCCAGGACCCTTTAGGGTCTCAAGTATTGGCAGCTCCCAAGCTCTGGCCAGGAGGAGATGCAGACAAGGAATCACACACACATCCCGCTGCACTGGCCCGAACTCTGCTGTCTTTCCTTTGGCTCTTCTTGCCTCTCCTCCGCCTGGAATCTCAGACCCCTCCAGGTCTGGACCCAGGTGTGACTCTGGTCCCTCGGCTTGATGTGTGTTAGCTTCCTGGGGGAGGTCTAAGGTCTCAGCCTATAGCTGTGGCCCCTGGAGCCAACATCTGCCATCATCCCAACCCAGACAGACCCCTGCTGTGGAAGAAGCTGCTTTGACAAATGCTCTGATGCTGTTCATTCCTTCTCAGATTGCAGTGTAGGACCACAGCCTACTCTTCTTGCCTAGAAACCATGTGAATCTGAGTTCTTTTCCCCTTTGGGGCAAGGCCAAGGCATAAGGAATTTAAAGGACTTGAACAGATTTATTAAGAGATCTCAGTAAAACTCAGCTTCTAACTGTCACCATGTGTCGCCGTAATCCTCACCTGTAGGAATCAAAGCTCTTCATTGCAGGCAGTAGCAGCTGATTCTGGCTGATTAAGCAGTAAAGGTTCGGTCCAAGGATATTGGGTGTCTCACAGACTTAGTGGAGACTGGAGAGCCAGGCCTGAGGCTACACTTCCAGAATAAATGTTCCATTATAGGCTGTAGAATTGGCCTACTGAGCAAACTGCTGTTACCGCTGCTGCTGCCAACTGTGAGCTGCAGTTTGCCTCACTGCCAGGAAGCTGCTTATCACCGTCACTGCTGCCTCATGTCAACACTGCATCTGGCCCAGGAATGTGACCTTGGCCATCCCTGCTGCCCCTCAGTCACCTGCTGTGTCTTGGCTACAGAGGAGGCTGGGGAAGTGACTGCTCCAGTTTCTAACTCTTGGGAGGCAGAATCCATAAGGTGGGAAATTCCTCAAATGTAAGAAGAGTGTGCAAAATGTGCTGGGCAGCCAGAAACTTGGACAACTGCCCACGTGTCTCCCCTCTGTAACCCCGTGTAAGGTGTATAGCCGCATTTTTGTGACATAGAAGTTTCTGTGTTACTCAAGGGCGCTGCTGGAGGGGGTCGATGTACTGACCATGTTTTGGGGGCAGCAGGCCAGGAGTTGGGAGTAGCACACAGAGGGGGTGAGACCTCTAGGACCAAGTTGTAAGTAGGAAGCTTAAGTTCCTGGTGGCAGTGGTGGGAGGGCAAGAGGTTGCAGTGACAATGTCCAGGGGCTTTCCGGGTTGTCTCCAAGGACAGATGGTGGGATTCACAGCTGCTCACTCTGGATGGTCCTTGTCCTTCAACCTTGGGTTGCTAAGCTGAAATAGCAGGCTTTCTAAAGCATGTCTCCCCTCCAGCTGTTTCGTGTAAAATGCTGGGCCACCATCTAAGACTCACCTACAAGAAATCAAAGGAGGAAGACACACATGGAGTCCCAAAGTGGGATTGCTTCCATCAATGTCATCTCATTTAAAAATATCTTCTTCCTGGCTCTCCCATCAAGATGTGGCTCCTGTAGAGTCTTGCCTGGGGACGGTGCTGCCTAACACCTGAAAGAAGCTTCTGAGACTAAAGCTGGTATTTACTGATGCTGTGTGTTGGGTACTGTACAGAGGGCTTTACATAAATTATCTCAGTTAATCCTCATAGCAACAGCCAGGAAGGATGAAGTATTACTATTCCTACTCTACAGTTGAGGAAACTTAGGCTTAAAGAGGATCAGTAGCTCAGCCAATGGCGAGCCACTCAGCAATGGAGCTGGGACTTGCAGCTCAGCCGCCTGACCTCAAAGTCCATGCAGCCAACTCCCTCTCCGGGATCTCACTCTAGAAAGTATTTTGACACCTCAAACATGAGCCTTGGAGTGTCCTCCTCTCTTCTAGGGTGCAGTTCAAGTCAAGATTAGAAAAACTGCTGTAGAGATATCTGTGCTAGGTCTTGCATACAAATAGAAGATGAAGTCACAGGGTAGCAGCCCCCCTTCCTAGGTCACACAACTTGTCATCCTCAGAAGCTTAAATCTGGAGCTGAACTAAGTCACTCAGCTGAACTAAGTCACTCACTTGTGAGCAAAGGAAGACCGGGTCATAGAGGAGCTGAGACGGAAGGCAATACCTTCCAGAAGGACTTTGTGACATGTTGGAAGCTCTTACTATTTAGAGGAGAGCAAGGAAACTGGTGGGTGGGAGGGCCCAGGTGTCCACAAGGAATCACCAAAAGGGAAATGAATGGAGAGAAGAGGCTTGATTGGGAAAGAATAAATTGAGGATTACCCAGAGAAGTCCCAGGAGGCTGGAGGTATGCCCTCCAGTTGTATTAGGCGTCTTCCTCTGAATCCCCTACATTCCACATGTTTTCTAAATGTGTCTCTAGGCAGTTGCCTCCCCTGGGAGACTGAAAATTACTCGAGACAAAGGGCTCAGCATGCAGTAAGCGCTCCATACATGTTTGTTTATTGAGATGAACGAATAAATCCTATCTTAGGCACAGCAAGAATTTAGGGAACTGAAGAAAGATCCAGCCTGAGAAAGGAAATCCTGAAAAAGGAAAAAAAAGTCCTCTTTGAAGCTAACTTCTGCCTCTAGTCTGGGCAGAGGCAGTTCCGGAGATGTGAACCCCTGCCTAGTGACGTCATCTCTGCTGAAAGATGCTGCCGCGAGGCACCGCCCGCTCATTCCACTGAGGCTGCTCGGTCTGATGGAGACCCCAGGGTGACAGCCAGCAGCCTGGTGTTTTTCCATCCTTGCTGTTCCAACAGAAGGAGGTGGGTGAGCTCTACACTCTAGAGACTGGAAACTGTCAGGAAAGAGACAGAAGTGGCAACAGGGGTGGGGGATTGCAGAATGTCAAGAGTTAGCACGGGCTTCCTGGGTGGCACCAGTGGTAAGAATCTGCCTGCCAATACAGGAAATATAAGGGATGCAGGTTCGGTCCCTGGGTTGTGAAGATCACTTGGAGGAGGGCATGGCAACCCACTTCAGTATTCTTGCCTGGAGAATCCCCACGGACAGAGGAGCCTGGCAGACTAAGTCCACAGGTCAAAAAGAGTCAGACACAACTGAAGTGACTTAGCATGAACATTAGAGTTAGTGAAATATCTTGGAAGAAGCTTTGCATTGGAGTACTTCATTCACTAGATATCTATTGAGCATTTATTATGCATCGGGGGCTTCCCAGGTGGTGTGGTGGCCAATGCAGAAGACCCAAGAGATGCAGGTTCAATCCCTGGGTCAGAAGGATCCCCTGGAGAAGGAAACGGCAACCCACTCCAATATTCTTGCCTAGAAAATTCCATGGACGGAGGGTCCTGAAGTTCATGAAGTAGCAGTCAGATATGACTGAGTATGCATGCACACACATGCGTCTGCCTCTACTAACCACAGAGGAGTGATGAGCAAGACAGACAATCCCTGCCCTTATGGTGCTGATGATCAAGCGGAGAAGGCAACCCACAAGTATGATGTAATCTGAGAAAGCTATGTTGGAGAGGTGCAGGGTGGTATGGCAGACAAAGGGAGATCTAGAACCGCATATGGGGAGCTTAGAAGTGGCACCTAAGCTTGAGTAGGAACCAGCAGGGAGAAGATGATTTCAGATCCAGGGAGAAAAAGCTTGACCTATTAAAGGAGCTGAAATAAGCTGCATCTGCTCAGTTGCTTCAGTTGTGTCTGACTTTGTGACCCCATGGACTGTAGCCCACCAGGCTTCTCTCCCCATGGGATTCTCTAGGCAAGAAGACTGGAGTGGGTTGCCATGCCCTCCTCAAGGGGATCTTCCTGACCCAGGGATCAAACCCACACCTCCTGCATTGCAGGCAGATTCTTTACCCACTGAGCCATCTAGGAAGCCAACTTGAAATCTGGCTGGATGTAAACTGTAACCATAACAATGGTGACAGGTGACTCTGGAGAGTTAAGGCTGTGTAAGATCTGGTTAACTGTGTTGAGAGGTTTTGATTCTGTTCAATACAACCTGAAAAAAAGAGCCATGGTCTTGTGAGGAATACTTTCCATACAGAGTTGCATTTAGAGATGGGCACCCTAATCACCAAATTAAAAAGCAGAGACATTACTTTGCCAACAAAGGTTTGTCTAGTCAAGGCTATGGTTTTTCCAGTGGTCATGTATGGATGTGAGAGTTGGACTGTGAAGAAAGCTGAGCGCCAAAGAATTGATGCTTTTGAACTGTGGTGTTGGAGAAGACTCTTGAGGGTCCCTTGGACTGCAAGGAGATCCAACCAATCCATTCTAAAGGAGATTAGTCCTGGGTGTTCAGGTGTTCATTGGAAGGACTGATGCTGAAGCTGAAACTCCAATACTTTGGTCACCTCATGGACATGAGTTTGAGTAAACTCCGGGAGTTGGTGATGGACAGGGAGGCCTGGCGTGCTGCAGTCCGTGGGGTCGCAAAGAGTCAGACATGACTGAGCAACTGAACTGAACTGAACTGAATCACCAAATAATCATTTACATCTTGACTTAGATCTCATAAGGAACGTTAAGAGAGACCCATCTCAACCCATGGTAATCCTTCTCTGAAGTCCTCTATTCTCCTCCCCAACTGTCTCAGTCCCCATGGCTGCCTCTGACACTCTAAACCCCAAACTACTTCTCCAGTCCTGCTCATGTGATTTCCCTTCTCCCTCTCCTTTTACCCCTTTTCCCTAGCCCATGCCGTGTAGATTGATGACCATTGCATTGACTCATTTTAAAACAACATTAATTCTGGGCTCAAAACATGAGCCTGGCCAACCTTTCTCTCCCAGCCCCAGTACCCATCTTCTGTGTTTCCAACCAGACTTACAAAATTGGAGCATTTGGGCCATCTTCACATTTGGGCTTTCTCAAGGCTCCTCTAATGGTAGACAGTGAAAAGGAACTAAAGAGCCTCTTGAAGGTGAAAGAGGAGAGAGAAAAAGCTGGCTTAACACTCAACATTGTAAAAACTAAGATTATGGTGTCCATTGCCATCATTTCATAAAAAATAGATGGAGAAAAAGCATAAACAGTGACAGATTTTACTTTCTTGTGCTCCAAAATCACTGCGGATGATGACTGCAGCCATGAAATTAAAAGATACTTGCTCCTTGGAAGAAAAGCTGTGACAAACCTAGACAGCGTATTAAAAAGCAGAGAAAAATCACTTTGCTAACAAAGATTGGTACAGTCAAAGGTATGGCTCTTCCCGTAGTCCTGTACGACATGAGAGCTGGACCATAAAGAAGGCTTAACACCAAAGAATTGGTGCTTTGAAACTGTGCTGTCAGAGAAGACTCTTGAGAGTCCCTCGGACTGCAAGGAGATCAAACCAGTCCATCCTAAAGGAAATCAACCCTGAATATTCATTGGAAGGACTGATGCTGAATTTCAATACTTTGGCCACCTGATTCGAAGAGCTGACTCATTGGAAAAGACCTTGATGCTGGGAAAAATTGAAGGCAGGAGGAGAAGGGGTATGAGGACAGAGGATAAGATTGTTGGATGGCATCATTGACTCAATGGGCCTGAGTTTGAGCAAACTGCAGGAGATGGTGAAGGGCAGGGAAACCCAGCAGGACATGACTTAGCAACTGAACAACAAGGCCACCACACACCTTGATGCCTGTCCTGGACAGCCCTGGACTCAGGTAGAGTAGAGATGAGGGAAAGGGACTCAAGAAGATCCAACAAGAAAGGAACTGATGTCAGAGCCAAGGTCACCCAGCCAAGCCGTGAATCCAAAGGAGCTGGGAAGAGATGACCAATCCAGATACAAGGATCAGGGCAGAAAATAGGGGACTCCGTGAAAATAGAAAAGCTTTAAAGTGAAAGGTGGAACCAGCACGATTTCCCTAAATTGGAGAGGGTGTCACCAGGGTTCTCAGAAGGTGACTGCAGCCTCATGATCCAGCATCGAGGGAGAGAAGACAGGCCACAGGAGGCAGGCAACCAGCTGAGTGTGGCAAGGTTTTATACTTTAATTCCTGCAAACCACAGAGGGAGGGAGAAAAGAAGAGGAAAAAGAAGTAGTAGAAGGAGAAGAAAGAGGAGGAAGAGAAGGAAGTGGAAGCAGAGGAGAAGAGGAAGGGAGACAGGAGAAGAAGGAAGGGAGAGAAGGAGGAGAAGGAAGGGAAGGGCAGAGGAAGGAGGAGAAAAATGAGCAGGATGAGCACAGGGAGGATGGGGAGGGGAAGCAGGAGGACAGAATGGAAAAGGGCAAGGAGAGGCAGTCTGTCGTCCCTTCTCTGCCCACAGATCCATTACAAGCTGAGTCTTCTGGACTCTCTCTCCAATGGTCCTAACTCCTGATTTTAACTCAAATAGGTTTTTTGTAGGAATGACAGTGGAATATTTTTTCTTACAAAAAAAAAAAATCCAAGCATATTTATGCCTCCCATTAGCTTTCCCACTCCTGGACCTCTCTGTGGAAATGCCATCATCGCAGAAGTGATCTCTAATCCTCAGTAGATAGGCAAGAACTCCCTGAGAGACACTTCCCAGGAACTTCCTGGGGCAGAGCTTCCCTGCTGAGAGCCTGGCAAAAAGGACCTCAAGGAATATCAGACTGATGCTGAGAATGTTTGAACTCCAAACCACCAGCCATCCAGATGCTCCCAGAAGCTGAATCCTGGGCCCAAGGCCCCGTGATTCTGATTAGCAGGTGAGCAACTGAAGGATCTGGATAATGACTGTCCTGGTTGAGAAAGGACACAGTCATTATGACATTCACATGTCTACTTCTCAGGCCTTAAGTCTCATCCTAATGTGCCCTTGTCTGGAGTTAACAGCTGACACTCTGCCTGACAATGTGTGTGGATGAATCTAGAAGCCAATGTTGATGGGGCTTTTTGAGTGAGCAACTGGGCCCACCCCCAGCTCCCCCAGTTCCGTGGGCCCTGCTGCCAGACCCTGAAAGAGGGCAGTTGGGCCATTTCCTGGACCACAATCTCCAAAAATGTGGTAAAGGAAGAAAACTTTTCTCAAGAGTAGTATTCCATGAACTTATTTGATAAACCCTTTGGAGGTGAAGGGTAAGACCCCTGCTCTCAAAGGGGAATCTTGATCAATAAAAACAGTTGTTAAATGGTCTTTTAAGGATGTTGGGTCCAATTAACATGGGACTCATTTAAAGATGGAGGTACTGTGCGTGGTAGGAGAGCAAACTGGTCAGGGAGATGAAAGCTGGCAAGCTTCCCTCCTTCTCTGCCTGCCCCCCTCTTAAGCATAGGCTCCTCTGAAGGTTTGGATTGCCCTGTCCTTTACTGATGGCATTGACACGAGCATGTAGCTTTTATTGAAAAGGCCAACTCCTGTTCTTTCCCACCCTTCCGGGAGCTTCCCCTCTGCCAGCCCTCAGTGCAGGGCTCATAACGGCAGGCTCCCACTCCTGTGGGTCCTCCGCCCTCTTCCCAGGCCCTCGCCACCTACAGGCCAGTCCCTGGCTCCTGCCTGAGTTCCCGTGGCTCAGTCCTGGCTCCGGGCTCTGCTCACTGAGGGCTGGGCTTTACCCTCCAGCAGTCTGATTTTTGTGACTCTCTCTTTTCCTGGTACTTTGAAGTTTGAATTCTTGCACAGTTCGATGCTATCACTACTCTTTAGGTTTGGGAAGGCCCCTGCAGCCTCAGATGCGAGGACTCTGCCGTACTTACCTATCATGGAACCCGTTCTCCATCAGTCCCCATGCATATGAGGGGGAGACTGTGTGGCCAAGCTTTCAAGAGGTAACCCGTGTGGATCCCCTTGGGTCTCATGCTTTGTACTGAGATGTGCAGATCTGAGCCTGGGGGAAAAGTGGGCCGAGAAACAAGGTCTTTTTGGGTGAGGAGGTCTTTTAAATCCACTGGCAAGCATTACCTTTTATTGAGAAGAGTTTCTCCACGTTTGAACCCTGAGACCACCCTGTGAAGTTTTAATTCTTATCGATGAACACCTAGGACAGTCAACTCTTGTTTGCGGAGTCGGGGTCTCTAAAGTCTCCCCAGTGCTGAACTAGCAAGGTATGAGCTGCAGTGCCCAGTTAAGTACCCAGTTAACTTCTTCCCAGCTTCCGGTCACAACTTTGTCGTCAACCGTTCAACACACACCCTTGTTTTCTGCGTGTTTCTGACTAAAGACACCTTGTTTGTATTTGTGTGCTCAGTCGTGTCCAACTCTTTGCGACCCCATGGACTGTAGCCCGTCAGGCTCCTCTGTCCATCGGATTTTCCAGGCAAGAATACTGGAGTGGGTTGCCATTGCCTCTTCCAGGGGATCTTCCTGACCCAGGGATCAAATCTGCATCTCCTGCAGTTTCTGCATTGGCAGGCAGATCTGCTGAGCCATCAGGGAAGCCCACCTTACTTAATATATACTGTTGATTCACTAACGCTGAACTCATGGTCTACAGTTCGATCACTCATGCTCCATGGAGTTCATCTGACATGGAGACTTCCTCCGTGAGGTACCCTCAGCCTCCTTGCTTGTGGGAACCTAGATGACACTACAGCACAAGGCTCAATGGCATTTTAAACAGTGACATCATACACATGCACACACACGCACACATGTGCATGAACACAAAAGCACAGAAATATGAAAAATATGGCCTTAAATAGACCATGAAAAGAACACTTGTTCATAGAATGAGCTGAACAAGGACACTCAGCATCACCTGTGCCCCTCAGCTCGCTCAGATTTTTCACTGCTCCCTGCGTGCCTGTCTGCAAGTGGTTGAGGATGTGCCATGATTATCGATTTGGGGATGACAGATACATTTAGCAAGTAGGAGCATTTGAAAATCAGAATCTGTAAATAGTGAGGATTGACGTGCTGTGCCAGGCTCTGCCCTGTGAGGTCAGGCTGGGGTAATCCGTGCTCTGCGATGTTCTTGGCGGGTCTGCATTTGACCTTCCTTCTTGGCCCACTGGGATCTGATGGCCCGAGGGGGTTTTTAGTGGCTCCACACGGTCTGTGTTCCACATGAAACATCTCCTGGGGTTCAGCTGCTCGGCAGGTGGAGGAGTGACCTTCAGTGGGAATCACCTTAATATTTAAGGGGCAGAACATCCATGGCAGCTCTGTTTGTACTGCACAAAGAACAGCCCCCTTGTAATTTGGTTCTTTTTGAAGAATTGCTAATAATTTTGCACTCAATTTCCATTTAAATGGGAATATTAACCTCTGGAGCCTGGAGAGGAGCCTAGAAGGGGCACGTAAGTACAGCTCTTATCTCCATGGCTCAGAATGTCCCTGGAGTCAGTCCAAACAGCCTTCTAAATCCTGTTCCTCAGCAGGTGAGGGGCTCACTTCTGCTTTCAAAGACCCTTTCTTTCCTCCCAGAAAGCAAGTCCACTTTCTCATTTACTCACCTGCTGCACGGTGAAGAAGTTCTTCCTTAAGTCTACCCTAAAGTTTTCCTACTGGAACACAAGCCTTCTGCCTGGACCAGCTCAGGGCACAGACAATGGAAACCCACTTCCAAAGCCAACAATGAGGTGCCTAAAAAACTAAGCAGGAGACCCAGGCAGAGGCAGGAACAAAGTCTGGGGATCATTGAAAATAGCGTTTTCTCATCCAGCAACTGCAAGAGACCTTGTGATACTATGTGAGTCACAAAGCATTCTCATACGTATTCTTTCACTTTATTCTTATAGTTCGTCTGTGAAAAAAGGCGCTCAACTTACCTATGTCTATAGAATAAGGAAGAGGGGAGTGGAGTCACCCCAGATCAGTTAATAATTGACAGGGCTGGGACCCCAAAGCTTCTGGCCTTTACTCTAAGAAGGGCTGGGAATTGATCCACTTCTATACCAAGGAATTGGTGATGATGGTGATGATGATGTAACTCAGAATTCAATCACTGGCTATCCCTAAATCCTCCAACTTCTTCCTTTAAGATTTCAGTAAACTTGGACTTTGCTGGCCTTTCAAACATGGCAGAGAATGCCATGTTCCTCCCAGTCTCTGCCCTGGGGAGGCTGTGCCCTCAGACCTTGAGTTACTTCTAAATCCTTGGTCCTCACCTCGTGTCTTGCACTGGGTCTGACTTTTCTGCAGATGTTATTCCTACATATGGAGAGGACCGACGTCTCAGTTCCTACATAGGAGGTGCACAGCTGTGGAGTGACACCCGTCTGCCATGTTCGGTGGGCAGTTGTGCCCTATTGAGAAAAGTGAGTGAGGAGTGGAAATTCAGCACGATTTGCTGAGTTGGGAACCCTGAGGTGCTCTGTCTAACCAGAAGATGTTCTCTTATTTACCTTCCTGAAGGGAGCATCTTCTAATCTCCACAGAGACACCCTATAGTCTGGAGCTGCCTCCTGGGAGTACACCCCAGGTCAGGCATCTAGAAAGTGGAGCGGCCAGAGTGGGGACCCAGGTCAGCTTCCACCACCTGGCCTGGTGTGTTTGTCTGCCAGCCTGTGCTTAGTTCCTGGGGTGGGAGAGGGAAAGCACAGTAGGGAAGGCAGGTGGGAAGTAGGGGGTGGGGAGAGCAGAGGAGGGGAAGGGGCAGGACCGCCCCGCCCTCCCCTTGGAAGTTCAGCTTCTCTGGTCCCATCATTCCAATCCCCCTTCTCAGCCTCTTTCCCTTCTGTTTCCAACAATGGGTGAACCCTTTGGTCAGAATCCCTGCTTTTAGCGGGCATGCTCCTCTCTTTTCTGCCATTTACTGTCTGCTTTTTTAAAATAGTAACGATTAGGGAAGTCTGCCCATCATTCCTGGTGTTTTGTTTTTTTTTTCCTCCTAATTTAAATTCCATTGGTTTTACCTCCTGTAATTCTTGACTGAGCTGGAGGGTCCTCTGCAGACTGAGCAAATGTGGACTTTGCACGTGTGCACACGTGTATGTGTCTGTGTGTATGTGTGTGCCTACGTGCGTGTGCCTCTGCACGTACGTGTGCACACGTATGTGTATGTTTCTCTTTGTGAGTGCATAAGTGTATGTGTGCACAGGTGGCACATTTATTTATGTATGTGGGAGGTTTTGAGATCAACAGGAGGCAGAAAAGAGTGTGGACCAGTGACCTGCTGTTGTGCTCGGGTTGCCTCTCACTGCATCCAGAGGGATGCCTCATGGATGTTGGTGACTAGTAAGATACTCTCTGTTTGCTCCCCTAGATTCCTGCCCAAGCTCTCTGCTCTGCTCTCACCCCCTGGGGCCAACCTAACAGATAGCATCAATGTGCTCCTGCTCTCTAGCTTTCTGTTAGTTTGGCCAATAGGGGGCCCCCGGGGGTTGATGGGAGGGAGAGGGGAGAGAAAGGTCAGGGCACTTCCCCCCAGCCTCTCTCCTGCAGGGTAGCCTTGGCTGTGTTCCTTGACCAGAGCCCATCTCGAGGCAGCCCTCTCTGCTGGCTCATTCCTTCCAGGTTCTGGGCACTGCCCCTTCCCTTATTCCTCTGTGTTACTGCGCTCTCCCTTTCCTCTGGGTCTGCCTAACAGCTTTGTAAGTCGTCTTTTGTTAAACCCTCCCTGAAGCTTCCTGATTTGAGTGTGCTACGTGTTTTCTGTTGGGATCCTGACTGACCCAGAGGCTCTTTTGGTGATGGCCACCGGCTAGCTGCATTTCTGATTCAGTCCCTCTGTGTCTAGATCTGGCCCCAGCCTCCATGGAAGGGGGAGCTGGGTGAGAGTTTGTAGTCTCTCCAGCTGAGCTGTTTGCTGTAGGTTGTACTTCTCTCTGCCCAGGGAAGCTGCTGTTCTGCCAGCAAGAAAGGATGGCATCATCTCTCTGCCACCTATTTTGAATATCCCTCCTGGGTTGTTCCTAAAGAGTACCCCTCACTGGGCTAGGGGAAAGATTTAGCAGATTTTTTTCTCAGGAATCAGGTGTTGTAACTCTTGTCTAGTTGCCTGGCTCCCTCCCCCACACTTGGGGTGAATCTTTGTGGCTGAACTCTTGACGTCATTTTCCATGTGGACACTCCTGGGCTGTGGGTGGGTTTCCAGCGCCGACCATGATATTCCTCCCCCCTCCTCATTTTCTTTTAATCTTTCTCCCTCTGGTGTCCCACCTCTTTTTCCCGGGACATTTCCCCTTCCTGCAGAGAAAGCAAAGCCCATGTGAATTTGGCACTTCTTTTTCCTGGTGGTGTTTCAGTCTTGGGTAACTCCGCAGCTTGAAAGCTATGCTCTTTGGCCCACCTTCTGCCTATGGGGAGGGTGGACTGTGGCCTCAGTGATTGCTGGCTAGAGAGGGGTGGGTGGGAAGGAAAGGGTGAATTCAGCTTCCATGAATTGGGAGCAACGTGGTGGTGGCAGGGGTTAGGAGCAAGACCCATTGGAGCAATGGTTTCTTTTGCTCTTAATGTCCCAATTAATAGAGGTTAATTTCCTTCCAACAACCCTCTTCCGTTTAGCAACTTAATTTCATCTCTCTTTGTTGTGAAAAATTTCCTGCTCCTATTCTGGACTATACTGCAAAACTCCATTATAGTCCATGATAATTAAGGGTATTGTTCTCAAACGCCTTCTGCCAAATCTTAGGGTGAAATCCTATTTTAACCCACTGTAAGAGCCAAAAGACAGAGGGGCTCTGAAGTGGAAACCCCTCAGTGAGGGTTAATATTATGCATCAACTTGACTAGGCTCTGCTGTTCAGCTATTTATTCAAATACAAGTATAGATGTCACTGTCAAGGTAGTTTTTAGATGTGATTAACATCAAAATCAGTAGACATTGAGTGAATGAAGCAGATGACCCTGTAATGGGGGTGGATCTTATCTAATCAGCTGAAAGCCTTAAGAGGTTTCCAGAAAAAGAAGAAAAGGACTGAGGTTCACAGAATTAGAAGCAACTGGGCCCCAAGACTGCAACACAGAAACCCTGGATGAGTTTCCAGACTGCTGCCCCGAGGAATCTGGACTTGAGCTGTAACACTAGCTCTTATCTCTATCTACAGGTGGCCAATCAGCCTGCAGATTTTGGACTTTGCAGCCCTTCCTCATAGTCATGTGAGCCAATTCCTTAAGATAAATCAATCTCTCTCTCTAGATATATATATATGCAAAGTCTCTCTCTCTATATGGATATCTAGATATATAATAAGTAATCTTTATATATATATATACACACTATATATATGTGTGGGTGTGTGTGAATCCCTTGGCTGGGTCACTTTACTTTTTAGTTTTCCTCTTCCTTTTCTGTAGGTGTGATGAGAGTGATTTGAGATTACATCTATAGACATGCAATGCATGCTAATTCGACTTTCTTTCCCCTTTCCTGGGAACAGAGTTGGAACATTAATATCATAATTGACTTTAAATAAGTGGTTCCCCTGTCTACACTGTAAGAGTTGAGCATCAGTAAATGTTAAGTGAATGCATGAAGGAAAGAATGGATGGACAAGAAGGGACCTTATCAATCTTGTAGCCAGGAGTTTAGAAAGACTTTTTTAAAGCAGTAGGATACTCTTCATCAAACAAAAGCTTACATGGGGGCCCAGAATATAAAACTAACAAAATCACTCTGGTTCTGATTGCAGTGGGTGTGAGGGGTCAGGCCCTGGGCAGTTCTAACCTGTGTCTCTTTCACAGCTTTGTCCAGTTCCCTACCCTCTGTGGCCTTGGACAGTGATTACTAGTAAGTAGATTCCAACTGCCTCTGGAGTTGGGGGCTCCTGATTTGTATTATTTTCAGATTTCCATGGAGTAAATACTTCCACTGATTTTAAGCTACCAGTGTGACATCACTGGCTGTGAAGTTGGGAATATTGCTCAGAAGCACATCATTGTGTAATATTTTCACCATAAGCATAAAAATGATGTAAACAACCTCAAGAACAAAGATAATAACATGATGTGATAAAATAATTGAGTGATAAATTCTGAATATCTATAACCTTTGTTCGAAATGTAATTACAAGTTTGTATACCTGTGGCTTAGATGGTAAAGAATCTTCCTGCAATGCAGGAAACCTGGGTTCGATCCCTGGGTCGGGAAGATCTCCTGGAGAAGGGAATGGCAATTCACTCCAGTATTCTTGCCTGGAAAATTCCATGGACAGGGGAGCCTGGTGGGCTACAGTCCATGGGGTCACAAAGAGTTGGACATGATTGAGCAACTAACACATCATCATATCTGTGATTTAATGTTAATAATGACTTTATTTAACAACATGCTAACAAAATTTCATAGAGCTTAGCAATCCATGTTAGAAACCAGTACCAGCTGGCTTCAGCACACCACACACTCTAGGGTAGGGTCTAGGGTTCCAAGGAACACACTTTGAACAGCAGATGTATCCCCCGCTAATTTTAGAGGATGAGGAAAATAAGAAGCTAAGAGCTTTCCAGGGTCATAGAACCAGAGCCAGCATATTTTGTCTTTGAGTTAGACATTAACCCTTTCCCTGTGCTAGAGAATCTGTGTCTTCTCCCTCCTGGACACACAACTATACCTCATCCCACAGTTCCCTTTGCATCTGGGTGATCCACATGATTGACTTTGGTGGGTGGATTATTAGTATAATGGTGTGTGCCAATTCTAGACTTTCTTATCATACCACACTCAGTGTAATACTCTGTGGTCCTACCCTATCCCCAACCACATAGCAGGAAGTGAATGGTATGGGGCTCTAGAAGACAGAGGAGTTGCATATTGGAAGGAGCCCAGATCTCTGAAGCACTCTTTGGCCTAGAGCTACCTAGGACAGATCTCCAATTAGGAAGATCCACACTAGATTTTGTATAAATGAGAAATACACTTTAATTGTGTTAAGTCGCTGGGAGTTGAATTGTTTATTGCAACTGCCAGTGCTGCTTGTGGGGACTAATACACCTTGGAAGTAATCGATGTAAAAGAGTCCTAGTTAATTCATAAGGTGTGAATTTGTAACTGAAAAGAAGTAGAGGATGGAAAACTCTGTGGGTGGTAAGCGTAATGGTGGAACACAGAAAACTAGTCTGGCAGACTGGTAAGTGTACAGCGTTGTGGCCATGATACAACAGCAGTTATGATTAATCATGGTGTTAACACTAGAGATTGTATTAGGACTCTTCAGATGCAAGGATCGGGCAGCAAGCTAAACTAGGGTAAACTTTGAAAATGAACGTTTATTTCAAGTACACAGGAGCGTCTCATGGTCGCCAAAGGCACAAACAAAGCTGGGCTTCTGAAGGGTCTGGAAACCTCCAGGAACCCATCTCTTGCCCCTGCAGCTCTCTTCTTGCTTGCATTGTTGCAGATCAGCTTCACCCACTATATATCCTCCTTGGTGGATGGAAAGTTCTCCAGATTCCTGGACTCACTGTTAAGGGTCTAGCTGGCCACACAGACTGAACTGGCTCTCCCTTTTTCCTAATTCACACAAACCAACATGGTCACTTTAGATCTTACCTCCAAAGTCCACAGAGACTGTGGTGAGACCTGGTGAGGTGAAGTCTCCTCTGTGACTGAATTGGCAGTGACCAGGAGGTGAAGCCATGTTGTATGAATATGGCTGCCAGGGCCTTCCCTCCACACAGAGGGCATATTCTCTGAGAAAGTGAGGTATTTGTGCCTAGCACATGAAAACTTACTGCAAGGAGGGACGGCTCACGAGGAGAGGAAGAGGTTGGCTGTATGGAGCTGGTCTCCTCCCAACCCACCAGCTCAGTGTCTCCCTGGGGAAGGCAGAGTGAGGGGTGGGGCAGGAAGGTCACAGCACAGCCAGGGGAGCTGCCTCCATCCAGAGGGAACTGTCCTGAGGGGACAGATGGTTCTATTCCCTAAAATACAGGACAGAAAATGGCAGCCCCAGCATCTGTCCCAGAGTGAATCCTTGTGGGTGGTCTTTCCCAGCTTCCCCTCACATTCTCTCTCCTTTCTCTCATTCCTGTGTCACTGACAGAAATAGTGCTAGATGGAGCCATATTGGAGCCTGAGGCAAAAGGGGAAAACCCTAATATCGATCGGTCCTGTCTTTATTTTGTTCTTTGTGCATTTCTTGCATTGATTTTGACTTTTAAAATATTGCATTAGCATATTCTTTATTTGATTACTGAGGATTTGGTGACTCTCCTCAATTTTGCGCCTGAGGCAAGCTCCTTAGTCTCCTCACTCTGGTTCCACCCCAGCCTGTCAGAGGTGTTTGAAGGGTAACCTGAGCAACATTTCCTTCCTCAGCAGCCAACCTTTCCTGACTCCTTGGGTTAAAGTTTAATGTACTGTGGTTTTGAAAGATAATTCTTCCCTTGCATATGCATATATGTGCACAGAGTATCATTGAAAATTTATCCAAGAAACTAGTAAGAAAGGTTGCTTCTGGGGAGGGGAAATGGAAGTGAGGGGGTAGGATGGAAGGGAGATTCATCTTAGAAAATGTATTTTAAAAATTTTTAAGGAAAATCTTATTAAGATAGATATTTTTCCTTATTATAAAACCAATACTTGTTCCCTGCAGAAAAGGGAACAGAGACTATAAACAATCTGAATTTCACCACCCAGCAATAACTCTGTTAAACTCTTAGTGCTTTTATTTTTTTATTCATTTAAGTAGAGATGATCAAAACAGTATATTTCGTAAACAACATTTTCTGACTTTTTGTCCATTGGCATACATAGTGAATCAGTTTCTAAGTTAATAAATATTTCCCTTCAATATTACTTTTAATGGTTGCCTACCACTCCACTTTTGAATGTGAACCATTTATTTGACCAATCCCCTATTTCTAGATATTAAATCTATTTCCAAGTTTTAATGATTATTAACACTGCTGAGAGGAACAACCTTGCTATGAGATCTCTTGGCACATGCCTGATTACTCCCTTATGATGAATTCCTAGAACACATCTTGCTAGTTCCAAGAGTAAGCAGTCACTTCGAGAATTTTTTAGTACCTACTGCCAAGCTGAAACTGTTAGTTGCTCAGTTGTGTACGACTCTTTGTAACTGTATGGACTGTAGCCTTCCAGGCTCCTTTGTCCATGGAATTCTCCAGGCAAGAATATTGGAGTGGGTACCTTTCTGTTCTTCAGGGGATCTTCTAAACCCAGGGATCGAACCCAGGTCTCCTGCATTGGAGGCAGATTCTTTACTGTTTGAGTCACCAGGGAAGTCCATCTACTGCCAAGCTGCTCTCTAAAAGGCTGATACTTGTTTGCACCCCTACAATGTGTAGGAGTCTTAATTTAAAACCTGAGCCTTTGGCAGTCTGAGCAGATTATGATGTAAACCTATCTAAACTCATATAACCTGAACATGACTGTAATATTCTCATCTTGTAGTAAGACCAGTCACACAATTAATGTCCATCATGGACTGGAATACTGAAAACAGCTCAGAGGAGGGGCTGAGAAGGGCTGAGATAGAGTCTGAGACAAGAAGCCAGGAACCCAGAAATAGAGTTGCAAAGGACAAGGTGACCCCTCCCCCCCCCCACACACACACCGCTCTCTGTAGGTCACCATAGCAGTGAACTCTGATCAACTGGGAGATGAAGAAGAGCCCCTCCCCCATTTGTCTTAACTCTCGTCACTTTCTAAGCTTTTTGCACATTTCTATTCCTTTCTTTAAATTTTGGATTCTCAAGTGCCTTAGTTCCCCCAAGAAGCACTTAAGGCAATGAAAATCATCACAATAATATCCTCTCTTTAGAGGGACTGGAAAAGGCATTTCTGTTCAAATTTGCTACCTGCTATTTCCCTGGGTCTCAGATTTGCATGTTCCACAAATTACCATCATCATTATTGTCAGGAGAACTTCACAAAGCTTCTTGCTGGGGCAGCTCTGATTCAGACTGGCTATCCTTTCTTCCCGAAGACTCCAGGGTTAAGCTGACTTTTTATCCCTTTCACAGCTGCCACAGCCTATTCTCCACCTTGGGCTTTTCTTTCTCAAGTAGGACATCTCTTTTAGGAGTCTAATTATTGTTGTGATCATCTTACCTTGGGGGTTAAGAGGAACAAGGTGAAGAAGCTTCATTCTGTGCGCTCTCTACACAGGAATCTCTACTGCAGCTATTTCCCCTTTTGGGAAAAGAGAGACGTCAGGGCCATTTTTCAGTCCAAGTTTCACAGAGTAGCTTCACAGATATGAACTGAAAGCAAATTTCTCTAGTCCATATGACTCCACAGAAGAATGCTTTGGTTTATTAAATATCCCTGTAAGTCAAATAAGAGTTGGAATTTGAGGAACAGATGGAGAGAAAGTCCTAGTGCTGGTCATATCCTTGGGTGCTGGGGGTGAGGTTGGACCCCTCCTGCCAGAGTGAGGGCTTGTGATCCCATATTTCTCCTCTGGCTCTCATCAGCCTCTTCTATCAGGTCGGTGTAAACCTGGTTCCTTAAGTCTTAAATGTACCCCGGGGCTCAGAACAGACAAGGAGGATTGGAAGACTGGTCCCTTTTCTGTCTTTTTCTTTTGTCCACACATGCAGTAAATAGGCTTCTTTTCAATTTTTAATTGCCTCGTGTTACAGAGTGTTTGACTCAGATAAGCCATTTGAGTGGACCGAGGAGAATAGTAATAGGCTATAAATGATTGAAGTTAGCCCACCAAAGTCATTCTCCAGACCCTCCGTGATGATCTATTTCTTCAGTTTCAGAAGCATATACACCATGTCTCTCACATCAAGGGATTTTAAACCACTAATAGAAAAAAAGAATTTGGGTAATAAAAATCAACAGATACATGCCAGGCATAAAGATTAAGGCGACTTTCTGAAGTTCTCCTCTGTAGCTCTTTGATCTGCATAGACATGTAAATGGACTGCCTGTTGTTTTCCAGAACCCTGTGTCAGACTCCATTCTCAGAGGACCCAGAGAAAGAGGCTCCATCTCCCTTTATCACTAAATCTTCAGGTGGAGGGGAACTTCTTAGGGTGCTCCTCATTCCAGGCCATGGGATCGCTCCTTTTCCTCTCCAGGCCCTGGAGACACTTTGTGTAGAGCCTCAGGTATACACCATCTTCAAGCTAAAAATGAGCAATGGGGGATGGGGTGGTCTTTTCGCAATATTTGGAAAACATTGTTAGTGGATAGAAATTTCTCTACTTTAAATTTCGTTCTCATAAGCATTTGACACCAGATCCTCCACTTATTTAAACTAGAATCTAGCATTAGATGCTGTCTGATAGTGTGAAAATTTTATGTTGAGCTATTTTAAGTTTAATATGTCCATATTTCATGATCCACAAACAGCACCACCACTGATAGCTGTGTAGCCATAAAGGACAAGCTTGATCAACACTGGAATAGATCATCCACATTCTTTTTAACCCAACTGGGGCATTTACATCTTAGAAAGATGGTGGGTCCATTTTAAGGTATGTATTTGTAAACATCTTCTGTTTGCTTCTAAACAAAGCATAAGCAAACTTCAGCAGAGGGATGAGACACTCAACACTCTGGCCCCTCTGCTCCTTGACCTTCTCACATCCAGCCACAGTATTCTTCTAGTCTTCCTCCCACCCCTCACTCCTATGACCATAATAGTGCAATTAACAGAAACTATACCTCTTCTCAGGGCTTCTCCAGTGGCTCACCAGTAAAGATTTGCCTGCAGTGCAGAAGACTCAGGAGACATGGGTTCGATCCCTGGGTTGGGAAGATCCCCTGGAAGAGGACATGGAAACCCACTCCTGTATTCTTGCCTGGAGAATCCCATGGACAGAGGAGCCTGGGAAACTATAGTCCATAGGGTCGCAAAGAGTCAGACGTGACTGAAGTGATTGAACACATGTGCATACCTCTTCAGATTTCAGTTTCAAACATTTTCCAATCCACCTCCTCTCACTCCATTTTTCTTGCCTAGATACTTCCTCTATCATGAATCTTTGACTTAGTAGAGACCCCTAATCCTTTGACCACATTCATTTTCCATTTTCTATCAGCACCTGCCTAGCTTCACATCCTTTCTTGTCCAGCCTAGATTCTATGGTCCACCATTATAATTCCTTCACAGATACTCTGCACTCCTTTCCTCTTCCGTCCCTCCATTGAGCTTGTCTTACAGAACTCCTCTATTGGACTTCTAAACACTCCACTTCTTCTCTGTGCCTGCTCCCAAGCAGCTGACTCTTGATGGAGACAGTCAATAAAGCAAACTGGTTTTTAATTAAATTCATGATGCTCTATTTCCACTGGGTACTCATTACTGCCTGGCAATCTTACGCTGTCTTTCTGGTAAACTTACTCTCCACTTCTGAAGATCATCATTTCATGCCTTCCCTTCTTCTCCCAACTCCTCATTCCCTTACTCCATACTCATTCTCAGCTGATGACCTCAGCCTTTTTGAGGAAATAGAAACTGTTGGATGCTAACTCCCTACTGAAACTGAAAATCCACCTGCATCAGCAATAATTTTCTCCTTCCCTCATACTACAATGGAGAAGATATCTCTTCCTTATTAAAGGCCAATTCCTCAGGAACTTTGCTTCTGTCTTCCTTTATTTCTCAAAGATTGCATTTATTTGGCTATCTATCCCCTGTCTCTATAACATCATTTTTCTCCTCCCACTCTACCAAATCATTCATATCATATAAGACATGTTCCAAACTTATAAAACATAAGAATGAGAATGACTTTTCTTGATCCTACCAATATGATTTTTGTTTGTTTGTCTTTTGGTTTATGTTTGTTTTCTTTTGCTGGGAGAAGGAGTTGCTTGTTTTAGTCTCACACATTATATTTATTACTTGACCCTTTCCCATCTGGCTTCTGCTTCCACATGACTGAAACACCTTTCCTCACGGTTACTGATGGGTTTCATGTGACCACATTAATCCTCATCTTGAACTTCCAGGAGAATTTGGTGCCACTGATTACACTTCCTTCTTGAAACATACAACTCTCTGTGTACATGTGCTTTTTAGCTCTTAGTTTCCTTCCAAAACTTTCAAACTGTGGTGCTGGAGCAGACACTTGAGAGTTCCTTGGAAATCAAGGAGATCAAACCAGTCAATGTTAAAGGAAATCAATCCTAAATACTCTTTGGAAGGACTGATGGTGAAGCTGAAGCTCCAATAATTTGACAACCTGATGTGAACAGCCGATTCATTGGAAAAGACCCTGATGCTGGGAAAGAGTGAGGGCAGGAGGAGAAGAGAGTGACAGAGGATCAGGTGGTTGGATGGCATCACTGATTCAATGGACATGAACTTGGGCAAACTCTGGGAGAGAGTGAGGGACAGGGAAGCCTGGCTTGCTGCAGTCCATGGAGTCATAAAGAGTCAGACATGACTGAACAACAACAGTTTCCTTCTTACGCCACTGTCCACTCCTTTTAGTTTCTTTTGTTGGATTCTCCTTTTCTGCTAGAATTCTCAGTGCTGGACTTCCTTGAGACCAGATCATGGATTCCCTCTTTTCCCTTTCTTCATTATCCTTCTGGATGTTGTCATCCCCATGATTTTAAAAAACCACATATCTTCTGGTAATTATCATATAATCAGATTTTCCTCTCTAGTCCAGCCCTATCATCTGAACTCTAGACAGATATCATAACCAAATCCCTGCTTCCCATATTCCCCAAATGTCCCATTGACGATTCATAGTTAGTATGTCTAAAAGAACTCTTCACTCAAACTTGCTCTCATCCTGTCTGCTCATCTCAAGAAATGTCACTGCCACCCATCCAATTACCTAACGTAGAATTCTAAAAATCTTTCATGATTCTTTCCTTACCCTAACCAGTGACAAATTCTGTCGAATGTCAAATGCCTCCAATATACATTCTGCATTCATTTACCTCTTTTTCCACTGCTTTCTCCAATGAACTTGGAGCTCCAATAATTTGACAACCTGATGCAAACAGCCAACTCATTGGAAAAGACCCTGATGCTGGGAAAGAGTGAGGGCAGGAGGAGAGGGTGACAGAGGACTTCCCAGTAGGATTATTGAATTCCCCTTCTAATTAGGCTTCTTGTTTCAACTTTACCCTCTTTATTCCCCAGACAACAACAAATGTAACCTTTATACAATATATAGATCACACCTTCTACCTGTGTAACACCCTTCAATACACTGTACTGAGACTGAACACAAGCTCTTTTCCTTACCTAAGACAACCATTATGCAATCTGTCCTGACTTCGATTCTGTTCATTCCAGCAAATCTGGTTTCATTTAAACATTTTGCAGAGTTTCCCTCCTCTGGAGTGGCCAGCTGCCCCAGACTGTGAACCTCAAATGATCTCCATGGTCTCTTCACAGACTTCTTTCTTCTCATCTTTCCACTGAGACTTCTCAAAGAATTCTTTTTTAGCCAGGTATCTAAGGAAAATACTTCTCTTCCTGCTCATTATCTACCTTTAGTAGATACCTTTATCTACTAAAGGTACCTTAGTGCCTTTATTTCTTTATTTCATCACACTTAGCATAGCGCAGAGGGCTTATTTTGTTGTTCACTTGCTATAATCTTTACTAGAATTTAAATTCTGAGAGCAGGAACTGCATCTTCTGTATTTCTCATCCTGCCCCTCTGCCTGGTACAGTGCCTGACTTTCAGAAACATTGTAGAATGAATGGATGAATATTACAGAAAGATACACACTGTACCCAGCTCATTCAATATACTTCATGGATCTCAGCTCACCTTTAGATCTGAGTCTCTTTTTTTATGGGATAGAAGTGGGTGACCCTAAAACTGCTTAAACTATTTCTCATGGAAGATTAGAAGGCAATGGCACCCCACTCCAGTACTCTTGCCTGGAAAATCCCATGGACGGAGGAGCCTGGTGGGCTGAAGTCCATGAGGTTGCTAAGAGTCGGACACGACTGAGCAACTTCCCTTTCGCTTTTCCCTTTCATGCATTGGAGAAGGAAGTGGCAACCCACTCCAGTATTCTTGCCTGGAGAATCCCAAGGACTGGGAAGCCTGGTGGGCTGCCGTCTATGGGGTCACACAGAGTCGGACACGACTGAAGCGACTTAGCAGCTTAGCAGCAAAGTGACTAATTGGGGTTCTTATTTTTACAACCTGTTTTGCCTCCTCCAGTCCAGCAGTCACTGTAGGATAGATTACATGGTTTAATAGAGAAACAACGGCTGTGAAGGAAGAACCCACGGATCAAAGCCCAGCACTGCCACTCAGGAGTTGTGTAACCTTGGGCAAAACACTGCCCTCTCTGACTCTCCATTTGCTCATCTGTAAAATGCAAAGTATTATCTGTTTAATCTACTTCAAAGGGCTACGGTGGTGATTAACTGGGAAAACATCAAGGAAAACCCTTTGTAAATTGTAAAACACTGAACAAATTCTTTCCAAGGGTTTCACGGAGCTTTTCTTGTCAGGAAGTAACCAGAGACGTTCAGATCCCTCTGCCCTGCCCCAGTGCTTGACTTCTGCTGGGCGGAGGCTTCACCAAACGCCTATCATCTCTTCCCATCCCGACCTCCCAGGTCCTGTTTGTTCTTTTCCCATAGTGAACAAAAATGTCAGCTATGTCTGCTCCATCACGCACAGTTCTTGTTTGGTGGGACAGACAGAACCTGGGGCTGACCGTATGGTCGGAACTGTGCTCCAGCAGTAGAGGGTGGTATTTCCTGTTTGGTCCCATGAGGTTGAGAGTCCGGAGCGGCCGACACACCAGCTGCTGCGCTCGCCCTCGCCCACCCTCAGCCCAGCCTTGCCTTTCGCAGTGCCTACACAGATGCTCCAGTTGGCTTGGCTACTTCCCATCCTAGATCCCGTAGGAGGAGAGCCCCTCGGCTCTCAGAGAGAACTGCCCACTTCCCACTGCTCAGGTGTGCTTTACAAAGCAGTTTCCCTGGCTTCCTCAGCTTGGGAGTGTGTGGATCCCAGGGTGATTCTGGTGAGCTCGCCTGTGGGTACCCAGAGCCTGCATGGCTGTGGTCTCCCCAAGCCTTCCCAGGACTCAGAGCTCGGGTTGTGCTACGCCTTTCTGCCTTCTGTCCCACCAAGCCTGGCTCTCTGTCCTTCCCATTCTCTCTCCTAACCTTCTGTCACCCAGAAGATGAGCTGTTTTAGTGGGTTTCCTTATTCACAGTCTCCACACCCTGCCTCACAGCCTCTACTGTGAGAAGAAAGGGAGGAGGCTCTCCTACAGTCACCAAGCAAAGCACATCAGGATAAAATTTTTCTCAATAACCATTTTTAAACTGCAGTAGAGTTTAGGCTTCCCTGGCGGCTCACATGGTAAAGACTCTGCCTGCAATGCAAGAGACCCAGGTTTGATCTCTGGATCAGGATGATCCCCTGGAGAAAGGAATGGCTACTCACTCCAATATTCTTGCCTGGAGAATTCCATGGACAGAGGAGGCTGGCCGGCTACAGTCTATAGGGTCACAGAGTCGGACACAACTGAAGCGACTTAGCATGCATACCAGACATGTGTGATTAAGAGCAGCAAGCCTGCCAGCCCCTGCCTGTCCTCCACCCAACCCTTCCACCCTCCCTCCTCATGTTCAAAGGCTCCTGCTGCAGGAGTCCAGGAAGACGGAAGGTGTCATAAGATCTTTCAAGGTTGTTCACGATGGAATTTGTCAGTTAGTCCCGGTTTGGCCTGGAGGAAGTTCCGGCATCTCCTCCCAGCTTCTGTCATCCTAGTTCCCACTGCCAGGAGGACTCACCCCTATCCCAGACTCCTTTAATTATAACCATATCTCACCTACACACAGAGAACCCCCAAGATACCAAATCATGCTATCCCTTTGCCTTCAAAATGGCCACAGGATGCGGTTCCGGGATGGAGTGCGGTCTGTCTCTGTGGATGGCCAGAGCTCTCCAGCCCTTGAGGCCTGGAGAGTTGCAGCTCCGGTCCCTTGGGGTCCAGCTGCAGAGGTGGCCTCCGTTCAGCGTGCTGAGGAGAGGGCTGCAGAGGCCACAGCTAGCAAAGGCGGGAGGGGCGGGTAGCTACCCAGCAAGCGCCAGTCGGAGCCTGACAAATGGAGGGACTTTCTGTGAGATCAGCAAAAGAGGAGGCACAGACACTTGACCTGGTTTGGAATTATTGCAAATCCATCAGGCTCTGTGCAAATTGAGACCATAATTCAGATTGTTCATATCATCACCAGCCTCCCCATTTCCATTAAGCCCTGCTGTCCATCTCCCCTGGGCCCAGCTCTGTCCAGCAGCTAATGGAAGGGGTCAAGCTAGCACTAAATTAACAAACCACTCTGGAGGGGTGGGCCCCCCAGCCCAGCCCTTCCAGCCCAGAGGCCATGGTTAACCTTGGACGGGGTCCTGTCCCCTCTTTCTCAGCCTCGGGTGCAGTTTTGGCAGAAAGATGCTTATTGGCAGGGTGTGGTGGACCAGGTGTGGAGCTGGCAATCATATGAAGTGGGTTTGAACCCCAGCTCTGTATCTCCTCAGCCTCGTGACCTCAGGTGATTTATATAAATCACTGAAACCTCGGATTTCTCATCTGTAAAATGAGAAAGGTAAAAGAATACCTGCTCTATTTGCTTAGTACTGTATCTGGTATTTGGAGAAGGCGATGGCACCCCACTCCAGTACTCTTGCCTGGAAAATCCCATGGATGGAGGGGCCTGGTGGGCTGCAGTCCATGGGGTCGCTAGGAGTCGGACACAACTGAGCGACTTCACTTTATTTTTTCACTTTCATGCATTGGAGAAGGAAATGGCAACCCACTCCAGTGTTCTTGCCTGGAGAATCCCAGGGACGGTGGAGCCTGGTGGGCTGCCGTCTATGGGGTCACACAGAGTCGGACACGACTGAAGCGACTTAGCAGCAGTAGCAGCAGCATATCTGGTATTAAGCCAATGCTAATGATGTAGGTGAAGGTTTTTTTTTAAAAAAATTTTGGCCATGCCGTGCAGCTTGTGGAATCCTAGTTCCCTGACCAGGAATTGAAACCAAGCCTCCCACGTTAGAAGCACAGAGTCCCAACCACTGGTCTGCCAGGGAAGTCTGGTGAAGGTCCTTTGTGGTTTATGATACACTATGAAACGTGGGTGGCTATGGATGCTCCCCCTAGCCTGCCCCCTGTCCCCGGCCAGTTGGCATCATGGGCCCTGTGCTAAATGAGAGCCCAGCAGACATCTGGCTGCTGTTCAGATTATACTTGTCTCAGGGGCTGGGCCTCCGTCCTGTCGCACTGTGGATCGTGCCTCCTCACATGAGAGGTTTAACTGAAGTGTGTCAGGCACCACTGGGGCAGGCAGCAAATGCTCTGTGGCTGGGGTCCCCACCCTCCCCCTGGGCCCTTGCTCAGAGGAAAGGGAAGTGGATAGGACCCGTACTGGGCAGCTATGTGACAGGCCCTCCACTGGCTGTTCTCCTTGCGCTTGTAAACTCTGCTGGCCTTCACAAAAGCCTTTTGAGGAGGGTATCATAACCCTCACTTTACAGAGGAAGAAAGGGAGGCATAAAGAAATAATAAATGAATTAATCTAATTAAATGAATTAAAGCCAGTAAGCAGGATCTGGGTTTGATTCACTCTGCCCCAAAGCCCACCTCTTCCACTTCCTTTCTTTGAACTGACCTCTCCGGGGCCCAGGTTAAAGGACCAGGGATAAGGGATAATGGGATTCCTTGTTGAGAAAGGCAGGGGTCCCCCAGCAGCAGGAGCCCAAGAGTTTCCCCCCACCCCCATCCCTGGAGAAACAAGGCAGAAAGTTATCTTTAGGATCGCCCTGAGCCTCAGGTCTGCTCTCCAAAGCTCAGGGCTCGTCCTGACTCCAGTTACATCTGGAAGCCCCTCCGGTTCACCTGAGCGGTGCCCTGCACCCCACCAACCCTCAGCCCCACCCTCCTGGCCGCATCACCCGGGGACCCTGCTGGGGCTGAGGCTCCCTTATCTGGGGGTGCCCTGGCCTGGCCTGCAGGCAGGTGTGGCCACTGCACTCTGCTCCCTGTTAGTCTTGTCCTCACAGCTCCCCACAGCTGGGGCTCCTTTCCTGGACCATAAAAATAATTTTCAATTTACTATTTTAAAGCCTTCTTTTCTAAATTAAATAGAATGGGAGAGCAGCCTATGGGAACAAAAGACCTCTCCTTAACATTGAAATGGAAATTAGCTGGAAGAGGGGAAAATAATGTCCGAAGAGGATTCCAATCCTGTTCTCTACATGGAGCCATCTGATGTCTTGCTGGGCCTGTCCACCTGCTTCCAGAACATGCAGATACTGAGCAGGAATTAAGTTGGCTGCCACAGAAACCCCAACTCTAGGCTCTCAGGAAACCTTTGGAAGGTTGACTTAATTTTCCATATTTTATGGAAGATGTATGTTCTCACGTGTGTGGTGATCAGGCTCTGGGACACCACGGAAGTGTATCATTCCAAGGCCCCCGTGTGGTAGGTCTCCTCACTGCTAAGGAGGGTCTGCTAACTCCTCCAGAGGGAGGGATCAGAGCCAGGACCTGAGTGGCTGTGGAAAGTATGCCCTCCATCCCTTCAGCTGGGACGCACCTGGTCTGGGCACTGGCCCAGGACTGAAGCAGGGCCCTGGGGTAGAATCCCAGGGAAAATGGCAAGGCCTTCTGCCCCCAGTCAAGAAGGACGTCAAAACGAGATGCCAGTCCAGGTTCAATGCACGATGCTGGATGCTTGGGACTGGTGCACTGGGACGACCCAGAGGGATGGTATGGGGAGGGAGGAGGGAGGAGGGTTCAGGATGGATTTTCTTTTAAAAATTTAAAATAAATTTAAAAAAAAAATAAAGTAAAAAAAAAAAAAAAAAAAAAAGAAGAAGAAGGACGTCAGGCACCCAGCTGCCTCAGTGGTTGTCTGAGAACATATTTAAGGTGGCGTTGGCACCAGCCTCCAGAGGCATGGTTTCCTATATAGGTCATTCTAGTCTTGCCTCTGCGCGTCCAGGCTGCTGGTTCCCTGCCTCCTCGGCTCCCCAGGTGCTGGTCCCAGCCTAGCCTCACCTCCTCTTGGCTGTTGCACTCTTTCTGCCTCTTCTCCTTCAGCCTTCCCTCTAAGTGCTGACCAGATGTGCATTTGGCCCTCAGCGTTCAAAGTTTGTGTTGGACTTCACTGGTGGTCAAATGGCTAAGACTCCAAGCTCCCGATGCAGGGGGCCTGGGTTCGATTCCTGGTCAGGGAACTAGATCCCGCATGCCACAACGAAGTGTTCCCATGCTGCAACTAAAGGTCCCGTGTGCCCCAAGGAAGACCCAGCACAGAAAAACAAATAATAAAACAACAAACAAAGGCTTGTGTCCATAAGGCTGGCCACACTCTCAGAGACTAGGCTTCCCCTCTCAGCTTCCAGGCACTCAGATGTGACCCCTGCTGGTCACACTTGAACTGGCCTAAGGGGAAGATCTGTCCTGGGCTGGGTATCTGGCGGCAGGGTCTGGTGGGTGTGTGTGCATTTGTTTAATCACTAGACAACCAGGCACTCCTGAGTAAGCTCCAAAGGCAGTGCAGCCGCACCAGAGGGGTAGCCATGGTACCCACTGCTGGGGCGGCCTCAAGGGCGTGATGGCACCACGTGGCCCTCCAGACCACAACCAGGGAGCTGACCCTGTGTGATGCACTGAACTGGCTCCTCCCATTCCCTTGTCTCTGTTATTAACTCTTTGCTGGTTGGAGAGGAAAGCCCCCTCCTAGGCTTCCTCTGGGGTATTCCTTTTGGTAAAAGGTTTACACTGAGGTGTGATGGTGGGTAGGAACCCCATACCTTCATTTTCCCCATGGGCATTTTTTAACAGAGAAGGGCCTGAAGCCAGCCATGGCTTCACCAAAGTCCAGAACAAAGAGCCTGTGAAGGAGTGATCCTTAGACAGGGGCCGGCCAAAGCCTTTCTCAGAACACTGCTGGCGGCAAATAACACTTGCTGCTCAGAGTGTCTACTGGTGCCAGGCATGTGCTCCTTTAATATCCTCTGCTAGCAAGCCCTTTGTCCTGTCTGAATTCTGATTCCCGGGAGCTGTGGTTTGGGCAAGCCACTTAACCTCTCTGAGCCTCGGGTTTGCAGCTAAGAATACTGGCCTCGTGGAGAACTTGAGATGATTATATTTGCATGTTACTTATTAGGCTCCTGGTCCTGTGATCAGCCCATATTAAACCCTCCATAATTGATAGCTCTTTCATCATATCCATCTCCTTCTCTGTAAAATGAGTATGATTTTGTAAAATCAAGTGAGAAAATGTAGGTTAAGATGCTTTGCCAGTGTTAAGGGCTGAGTGCAAAGCATTTCTGTTATTGATTTTATTTTGTTATGGTTGCCCTAGGGGATTCCAGGCAGCCCTCTTCTCTTGGTGCAAATCCAGCCCAAGCCTCCCTGGGGTAGAGCACTTCTTCCACCTTCCAGGTCTGGCTCTACCACAGTGCAATCCCATGTCACTGCCTCCAGACTCATGGAGTTGTCCACAGATTGGCCTTTGACTCCCCAGATGGTGTCTCATCAGATAAGCCACAGAGATCAGCCACATCTGAAGGTTATTTATTACTGAGGGTCTGAGATAACTCTTACCAGAGCTCCTCTGGGTCTTTGTCAGAGCAAAGGAATGAGAGTGGGTCATATCTTCCAGCTTCCCAAGAGCCAGCCTTCGGAAAACACTATCTTCTCATGATTGCTCTTCCTTTCTGTCCTCGCCAAGCTTTTTTTAAAACTTTTTACTTTACATTGGAGTATAGCCAGTTAACAGTGTTGTGATAGTTTCAGGTGAGCAGTGAAGGAACTCAGCCACACGTATACATGTGTCCCTTCTTCTCCAAGCTTCCTTCCCATCCAGGCGGCCACATAACATTGAGCGAAGTTCCCTGCGCTATACAGTAACTCTCCAAGCTTTTATGCACCATCCTTTCCGAGTATTCATGGTAACAGATTACTTTGCTGTCCTTCTCTTCTCATTTCATTTAGTTTGCTGGGTAACTCTTCTGATTTTTGCGGGCCCTACTCAAATGCATTGGGGTACAAAGAAAAAAGTTTAGAATTTAATATCAGAAAGCTCAGTGTTGACCCTTCCTAGCTGGGTGATTTTGGGAAAATCGCTTAACTCCTTTGTGCCTCTGTTTTCTTTATTGGGTAAAGTGGAATGATAGTCAAAGGAGATGCTGCTGCTGCTGCTGCTAAGTTGATTCAGTTGTGTCCGACTCTAGGCGACCCCATAGACAGCAGCCCACCAGGCTCCCCCCTCCTTGGGATTCTCCAGGCAAGAACACTGGAGTGGGTTGCCATTTCCTTCTCCAATGCATGAAAATGAAAAGTGAAAGTGAAGTCACTCAGTCGTGTCCAACTCTTAGCGACCCCATGGACTGCAGCCTACCAGGCTCCTCTGTCCATGGGAGTTTCCGGGCAAGAGTATTGGAGTGGAGTGCCATTGCCTTCTCCGAGTCAAAGGAGATAATAGGTATTAAACACTCCTGTGAACAGTAAATGCCATACAAACCTAGTTACAAGTCTCAGGACCCAGTGCTATTATTCCTGGATACTCAGTAAAAGGGAGGAAGAGAAAAGTCAGCACTTATTTAGAAGCTATCAAGTGCCAGGTGCTTTTACATACCCTATTCATTTAATACGTTTTATTGTCTGCGCTATTGAAATGAGAAAAACCTAGGCTTAGTTAATGGTTTTGTTCAACATCATACAGTTGGTGCTTAGAAGATTTGAATCTGTGTGACACCAGAAGAAGGATATTTTTGCTTGTGGTCAGCTGAAGAAGAGCCCCAGATGGTCCTAAGGGTCCAAATCCCCAGAAGGTGAGTGTCACTTTGTATGGTAAAAAGGGACTTTGCAGATATGAGTTAGTTATAGATTTTAAGATGGGGCAAATATTCTGGATCACCCAGGTGGGGCAGAGTGTGGACAAAGAATGTTGCCTGCCATATCAGACAACAAAGGATGCTGTGACCATCAAGCCATCAGTCACTCCAACCACCCCTGACTGTATACGTTGAGGGCATTCAGGAGGAAAACAGATTACTGGCTCTAGATAGTTAAAAGTGAAAGTGAAAGTGAAGTTGCTCAGTCGTGTCTGACTCTTTGCGACCCCGAGGACTGTAGCCCACCAGGCTCCTCCGTCCATGGGATTCTCCAGGCAAGAATACTGGAGTGGGTTGCCATTTCCTTCTCCAGGGGATCTTCCTGAACCCAGGTCTCCCGCATTGCAGGCAGATGCTTTAACCTCTGAGCCACCAGGGAAGCTTTGATAGTTAAAGCACATATCAAAGGAGTGATTTCAGGGAGCCCAAACTCTTGCATCTTCCCACACACAGAAAATTCATTAACTTACAATGGCTGGTTTTCTTTATTTAACAATAATCTTTTGATGTTCTGACTACCTGAATTATTTTGCAAAAGCTCCTATATATCCTGGTTCCTCACTTACCTCTTTGGAGCAGTCCCTCAGAGCTATCTGAGAGACAGTCTTCCGGGTTTACATCCTCAGTATATCTGCCAAATAAAACACAATTTTCAGCTATTAGGTTGTGCTTCCTCCCCACCCACCCTCCCAAACCCAGTGGACAGATGTCAAGTGTCTTTACAGAGAAAAGATGACATGAAGACAGTAGCAAAGAAAGGTTTGCAAATACTTTCCTACTCACTTTGAAGATGGAGGAAATGATTGTGAGCCAAGGAATGCAGGAAATGCAGCTCTAGAAGTTTGAAAAGCTAGGAAATGGCTTCTCCCCTAGAACCTGTAGAAGGAACCTGACATCTTGGCTTTACTGAAACCGATTCTTAACTTCTGGCCTTCAGAATTGTAAAAGAATAAATTTGTTTTAAGCCATCAAGTTTGCAATAATCTGTTAGAGCAGCCATAGGAAACTAGCCAACTGCTAAATCCTTCCATGTCCTCAACTCACCAAAAGCTAAAGGATAGCTTTTCCTGGGTTTCTCTGGTGTCTCAGTGGTGAAGAATTTTCCTTCAATTCAGGAGTCATGGGTTCCATCTCTGGGTCAAAAAGACCCCCTGGAGGAAGGCAGGGCAACCCACTCTAGTATTCTTGCCTGCAGAATCCCATGGACAGAGGAGCCTGGCAGACTGCAGTCCACAGGGTCACAAAGAGTCAGACACTGCTGGAGTGACTGAGCATGCATGCACACGTAGCTTTCCCCAAACTTCTCTATGCCCTGGGGCATCAGGCAGTCTCCCTCCTGGGTAAAGCAATTGATGAATGACAACTGACAAATGACAAATCTTTAATACATACCTATTAGGAGACAACCCTGTGAAAGATTGCCCCAAAGTGGTCCTCAAGGAGCCCATTAGTATCTGTGGTCCAATCCTAGAACTCAGCACCTCAGAGCAATATACACTTTCTTAACCTCACACAGTTTCTGTGGGTCAAGAATCTACTTGCTCTTTGGCAAGTAAGTCATTCTGGCTCAGGGTCTCTCAAGAGGCTGCAGTCAAAATGTCAGCTGGACTACAGTTATCTGAAGGCTTGACTAGGGCTGGAGGATCTGCCTTCTATATGGAAAAAGGTTTATAATTTAGTATCAGGGAATTGTATTCTGAAATTTCTCCCATTCTCTAGTAAATGATTCAGAGTTGTTGGCAGACCTCAGTTTCTTGCTTGTTATTGGCCTGAGGCCTCAGTTACTCACTACACGGGCCTGTCCCCTGGATCTCCTGTGTGTCTTCATGTCGTGGCAGCTACTTCCTGTAGAGAGAGAGAGAGCAAAAAGAAGCTGCTCGGCCTTTATGACCTAGTCTTGGAAGTTACAAGCCATCACTTCTTGCATTCTGTTCATCAGAAGGAAGTTATTAAGTATAGTACGTATTCAAGGGAAGGAGAATTAGGCTTCACTTTTTGAAGGGAGAATTTGTGGGTATACTCTAAAATCACACATGGATTTTATAGTGAGATGAGTGCCCTGAACATCCCCACACTGGAGGACAATTCAGGGCAACCTCCAATTACAGCAGAATTGGCTAAAAGCTCCTGTCCCTGGAGTGAGGACAGGAAAATGAAGGTGTGGACTCCAGGGATCAACAAAGACCTCCAGGAGCCAGCCTTAAAAAATGGTGTAACATTAAAAAATGAACACTACCTCGTTAAAAAAGTATTAAATGCAAGTGGTAAACAATATAGACATTTTGAAAATGTCTGAAGAAATATCTAAAGTGTAGAAGAATGTAAAGAAGAAAAGTACAAAAAGTATGGGTAGAACAGGAGGAAGGGGTGCCTTCCTGATGGGACCATAACCATAGACCTTGAGCAAAGGCCAGAAGACGGGGATAAAGATGCCACGTGCCTGTATTTTTTCCACAAAAGCAAAAGTTATCCGTTATAGAGAAGGGGCTAGATTTTGTAAACAAACAAGCAAAGCAAAACTCAGAAGTGACTGTTCATTAGAGGGAGGCCAACTATGCTCAAGCCAGAGGAGCTAGACTATAATTCAGAAGGAGAGGGGCATGTATTTGAAGAGGATCCAGCCTGGAGATAAGTGTCCAGAAGTGGCGGTAACTCATAGGAAGGCACAGTGTGTGTTGATTCTGAGAAATTTGGGGAGAACGTACTTAGGGGGTCAGGTAGGGGAGCACCAATTTTCGGGGGGGAGGGTAATATTGTACAAAAACGTAGTGCAGAAGAAGTAGTGATAAAGAACCAAGAAAGTGCAGAAATCAGTAGACCAAAGTCACCTACCATGACTATACAAGACTATACAAGTATACCAAGACTATACAACACAAAGACAGCAACTGTTATCGGGCAGAATTCTGGAGATGCTGGGACAATGGAGCTAAGTGACTAGGAGATAAGCTTCTGATGAAAGATGGAAAAACAAACCATCTCTCATCCCTCATAGTTTTCTATCTATTTTATGTGGTATACCAGGCACTTTCTGTATATCACAATATACCAAGTTTTTTACATCTATTATCTAATTTCACCCTGACAAAAATTCTATAAATTAGCATTATCTTCAGTATCTGATAGGTAGTGTTTTGGCTACTCATCATATAAAGGCCAGATTTGAACATATAAGGATTTATTCTTTCAGGTTAAAGAAGCTTACAGCAAGATAGTCCAGGGCTGGTATGGAAGTTCTCCAGAGTTGGGACCCTGATGCTGGGAAAGATTGAGGGCAGGAGGAGAAGAGGCCAACAGAGGATGAGATAGTTGGAGCACATCACGGACTCAATGGACATGAATTTGAGCAAACTCTGGGAGACATTGAAGGATAGGGAAGCCTGGCGTGCTGCAGTCCATGAGGTCGCAAAGAGTCAGACATGACTTAGAGACTAAACAACAACAACAACAACAACAGAGTTATCAGGGATCCGAGGTCCTCCACCTTTCTGTTTTGTTATTCTCAGAGCATTTCTTTGTCCTCTCACACACCTCATGGTGCAAGATGGCTGCTTAAAATCTAGTCATCACACCTACATTCTGGGCAACAGAAAGGAAAGAAAGGTGGAAAGACAAAGAGCTTATTTCCTAGCCACACTGGCTCTTTATAAGCAGCTTCTCTACAAGTTGCACACAATATTTTTATTTCCATCTTGTGTTGTGTGCATGCTGAGTCACTCAGTCATCTCTGACTCTTTGTGACCCCATGGACTGTAGCCCACCAGGCTCCTCTGTCCATGGGGATTCTCCAGGCAGGATTACTGGAGTGGGTTGCCATGCCCTCCTCCAGGGGATCTTCCCAATCTAGGGGTTGAACTCAGGTTTCCCACACTGAAGGTAGATCCTTTACCATCTGGGCCACCAAGGAAGCCTAAGAAAATTGGAGTGGGTAGCCTATCCCTTCTCCAGGGGATCTTCCTGACTCAGTAATCAAACTGGGGTCTCCTGCATTACAGACAGATTCTTTACCAGCTGAGCTGCCAGGGAAGCCCATTTCCATCTTATTGGCCAGGTACTAGTCACTGTGCTGCTTCTAGCCACAAAGGGGCTGGGTCTTTTAGCCTTGCATATTTATGCCCAAGAAAAATCAGAGTCTACCTTAAGGATGAAAGGGAGAGTGGTATATGATGGCGTGCGGCATTGCTGCATTTTTGCTGCGTGCCTTTGGCATATGAGGCTTGAGGAGATCAACAGGCCTAAAATCATGTGTTGGATATTAAGCAACAGAGCTAGGTCTCAAATTCAGAATGTCTGACTCTGAATCTTCAAAGAGAACACAGGTGAGAAGGAGAACGAAAGATAAAGTGTGGGAAAAAGTTTATCAGAGCATTTTACTCGGACCTCGGGGTGAATTAGGGAGACAGAGACACAGAGAAGTCCACAGCCCGGCTCCTAATAGGGGCTCAGTAAATAGGAAGTGAATGCAAAATAAAATTGTGCAGGCAATTAAGCAGTGATTTAAAAGTCAGCAGAATCCATTAAGTGAGCTGAGAGAGAGTCGTCTTAGTCATTCACAGTTTTCATGTTGAGTTCTCTCCCACTCTAATGGAATAATTCATGTTAGAGGTGGATGGAAGGCCAGAGTTGGAAATGACTTAGAGAGGGTCTTGTAGCCCTTCAATTTAGAGAAGAAGAAATGAGGATGCCACCGACTTTGTATGCTGGGCTGCTGGGATCTTGGGGTAGGGGAGGGTAGGAGAGAAGGGCAGGCAGAGTGCATTAGTTTGCTATTGCTGCCAAAACAAAATACCACAGGCTAGGTGGCTTCAACCAACCGAAGTTTATTTCTCACAGTTCTGGTGGCTGGAAATTCAAGATGGAGGTGGTCAGTAGGGTTAGTTTCTGGTGAAGGCTCTCTCCTTGTCTTGCAGATGGTTGCTTTCCTGCTATGTCCTCACTTGGCCTTTTCTCTCTGTATGTGCATCCTTGCTGTCTTTTCTTCCAAGGACATCAGTCCTATTGGATTAGGGTCCTTATGACCTTATTTAATCTCAGTTAGCTCCGTATAGGCTCTGTCTCCAGATGCATTCACATTCTGAGGTACTGGGAGTTAATAGGAGGACTTATAGGAAGGCACAACAGTCCATAAAAGAGAAGGAGGAAAAAGACAAGAGAAAGAGGCAAATATGAGAATCCCAAAGGATCAGTGTTTGAAGATAAACTCTCCTCAGTCCTTCGCTGGTGGCTGTGGAGAGTTAAGAAGGGAAAGTGTAATGGAAACTGCCCAGTAGTGGCAGAGAGCCCAACAGGGGGCATGCTGGAGTCACCCTTTGTCACAGGCTTCCCAAGTTCTAATCCACCCCTAGTATCAACTCCTTTCTCTCAACCACTCTTTCCTTCTCACCTGATCTTCAGTCACTCCTCAGACTGTGGTGACCCCTATACCTTATTGTTCATCTGGGAGCATATAGTAGAAAACAATAAACGTGGGTATTGGACAGATCTGTATAGTTTGGACTTCACTGCCCTACTTACTTGACCCCATGCATATCTTCATGCTTAAAGGTAACCATTTAAGAAACTGCATATAGTGCATTCCGTTGAATTGGCTGGGTCATTCCCAGCTGAACCTTGTCTCTGTAGAAGAATATTGGAAGTTTTGGGTGGAGAGAGATGTATAATTTTGAATTCTGGTACCTGCAGTGAGTAACTGTGTAAACAGTTCAGCTGATAGCATGGTGACAAAGCTGACAGCCTGGAGGAAATTTACTTCCTACTTCTGTATCTACAAGGGGCACCTCTCTGATTTTTCCATCTCTAGTTGGCCAACTTGAAAAACGTTATCTTTTTTTAGAAGACACTTTTGCATGGTTCTGAACACAGAGTCCAAGTCTTGATCTGCACATTTTCTCTTAATGGGCAGATGTTGTTATAAAGCACTTCCTCTAATCCTCTAAACCTTAATTACATTTAAGACTATACCATTAAACTCTACTGCCATCTCTCCCATGGCTTCTGCACCAAAGCTCAGGAGCTTGGCTGCATGGTCATTCTCTTGACCCTGGGCTACCATACTACCTAGTTTTCTGCTTTGGAGAAGTGAATGGAAAATCACAACTGTAGTGGTCTGCAGACGAGAGCGAGCTCTACAAAGTGTTCTAGATGAGGTTACATGAGGAGATGTTGCTGATGGGAATACAGGCTGTGGAGATGTAGAGGAGGCATCCACTCATCCCACATACCTAGACTCTGGGCAAGTGGAGTCATGAGCTACTGTGTGTGAAGTCGCTTCAGTCATGTCTTACTCTTTGTGACCCTGTGGACCATAGCTGGCCAGGCTCCTCTATCCATGGGATTTTCCAGGCAGTTGGTGATGGTTTTATTTAGAGGATACTCTGGCAGGCTTGGGTTGGGTAGCCATCCCTCCACTCATGGTTTTGGAATAAGAATGAGTGAAAAAAGCCCCAAGAGGCTTTTTCCCTTCTCCTTTCCACCCCACCCCATCCCCCGCCCCGCCAAGCTCCTGCCTTTCCCAGCAGAAACTTTATCTAGATTCCTCCAGTCCTGCAAGTTTTATGATGCTACTTTAAAGAGGCTCTAGATGTCTGTTGGTTACACACTTGGGATATCTGGTTTATGTTGTCTCTTATGGTCTCTCCGCTCTCCTTAGCTTAGAAGTCTGGCAGTCATCTATTATGTACAGCGTTATGCATTTCAAAGGTGCTTGCTAGGTTTTGTAGCAGGGTGCTTTCAATGCCCTGCCCATGCTCCCTGGCCCTCATCTGCATTCCAGCCAGCCTTCTACTGCCAGTGCCTAAGATACATTACCCGTTGGCTCTCTCTGGCCATCAGAGCGAACTTTGCCTGCCATGGCAGCTGGCAGGAAGTGCCTGGGAGCGAGCAGACACAGACCCCAGCTTCCTTGACCCTCAGTCTCTGAGGCATATGCTGTACGCTGATCCCAGAGATCCTAGCAGGACTAAACCCGGGTATCACACTCGTAAGGTGTACATCACCACATTCCTATTGGTTTTCTTCCTTACCCATCTCACTTCCCCATTCACCTACTGATGTTTCCTGAGATCACATCTAAAGAAAATTGTTTCTCTATTTAAACACTTCTGATGCCAAATGTGTGGAGGGCATTTCTCCTCATACCAAGCAATTTCCAACTCACTGGACACCAACTGGGTGTCCTATAATCTTATTCAGTTCTAACACTGACTACCTGGAGTCCATGTCAGACCCTACAGGCTAAGGACTCAGTCCCACAAGACTGTCTCTACTTCTGAGGCTAGTTGCAAGCCGTGGGTCCTCAGGGTCCCCACACTTTAATCTGACTTGGCTACAAAGTCAGGAGTTCCCACAATGATCGCCTCCTCCACCCCCAACTCTAGTTTTGATTATTTGCTGAAATGGCTCAAAAAATTCATGGTAACATTTACTTACTTTTGCCCAAGATGAAGAGTCACATAGGGCAGAGTCTAGAAGGGTCTAGACTGTAGGAATTTCTGTCCCCATGGAGTTGGGGTGCACTCCTTCCTGGCACGAAGATGAGTTCACCAACTTGGAACCTTTCTAAAACCCATAGTTAAGGGATTTTTATGGAGCTTCATTATGCAGGCGTAATTGATTATTGACTCAGTCTCAGCTCTTCCCACTTCCCAGAAGATGATGGTGGGGTTGAAAGTTCCAAGCTTCTAATCCTGGCTTGGCTTTTCCGGTGACCAGCACCCATCCTGAAGCCATCCAGAAGCCCACCAAGTGTCACCTGATTAGAACAAAAGATGCTCCCATCATCCCGGAAATTTCCAAGGATTTAGGAGCTCTGTGTAAGATTCTCCCAGTGTCCCTATCACTCAGGAAATTACAAGGATTTTAGGGGCTTTGTGTCAAGAACCAGGATCAAAGACTAAATATTAGAGCAGAAAATGTTTCTAGTAGCCCTAGCACTCAGGAAATTACAAGGGTTTAGGAGCTCTTTGTCCAGAACTGAGGACAGAGACAAATATACATTTCTCATTATATCAAAATCTCCTAAATGAACTATTTGCTGGAGTACCTCAGATTCCCACGACTGAGTGCCAGACATTGGGGAGGTGCTTGTGGCACAACCTGGGGGCCACACAACACAGTGGTCAGGGTCACATCCTTCAGAGCTCGACTGCCCATGGTTCACAGTCTCGAGGGCTCTGTGTGACCTTGGGAAAGCTACTTCATGCTCTTTGTGTCTTGCTTGCCTTACTTATAAAAATAAAACAACAATTTCTATTTCATAGAGTTGTTGTGAACATTAAACAAAATATTGCATGAAGAGCACTCACAATAATGTCTGGCACATGGTACGCTGTTAATATGACGGCAGTTATCACTATTATCTCAGTCAATGGCACTACCCTTTCCAGAGCTCTTTGATTCAGAAATTTCAAGGTGATTCTTTTTTTAATTGAATTATGGGCTTCTCTGATAGCTCAGTTGGTAAAGAATCCACCTGCAATGAGGGAGACCTGGGTTCGATCCCTGGGTTGGGAAGATCCCCTGGAGAAGGAAACAGCTACCCACTCCAGTATTCTGGCCTGGAGAATTCCATGGACCATATAGTCCATGGGGTTGCAACGAGTTGGACATGACTAAGTGACTTTCATTCACTCACTCACTCACTCATAGTTGATTTACAATGCTGTGTCAGTTTCAAGTACACAGCAAAGTGACTCTGTTTTACATATACATAAATATATATATATATATATATATACACACACACACACACACACACACAATATGTTTTATATATATAAATGAAACATTCTTTTCTACTTTAGGTTACTATAAAATATTGAATATATTAGTTCCTTGATGGGAATACCAGAACACCTGATCTGCCTCTTGAGAAATTTGTATGCAGGTCAGGAAGCAACAGTTAGAACTGGACATGGAACAACAGACTGGTTCCAAATAGGAAAAGGAGTTCGTCAAGGCTGTATATTGTCACCCTGTTTATTTAACTTATATGCAGAGTACATCATGAGAAACGCTGGACTGGAAGAAACACAAGCTGGAATCAAGATTGCCGGGAGAAATATCAATAACCTCAGATATGCGGATGACACCACCCTTATGGCAGAAAGTGAAGAGGAACTCAAAAGCCTTTTGATGAAAGTGAAAGTGGAGAGTGGAAAAGTTGGCTTAAAGCTCAACATTCAGAAAACAAAGATCATGGCATCCGGTCCCATCACTTCATGGGAAATAGATGGGGAAACAGTGGAAACAGTGTCAGACTTTATTTTTTTGGGCTCCAAAATCACTACAGATGGTGACTGCAGCCATTAAATTAAAAGATGCTTACTCCTTGGAAGGAGAGTTATGACCAACCTAGATAGCATATTCAAAAGCAGAGACATTACTTTGCCAACAAAGGTTCGTCTAGTCAAGGCTATGGTTTTTCCTGTGGTCATGTATGGATGTGAGAGTTGGACTGTGAAGAAGGCTGAGCGCCAAAGAATTGATACTTTTGAACTGTGGTGTTGGAGAATACTCTTGAGAGTCCCTTGGACTGCAAGGAGATCCAACCAGTCCATTCTGAAGGAGATCAGCCCTGGGATTTTTTTGGAAGGAATAATGCTAAAGCTGAAATTCCAGTACTTTGGCCACCTCATGCGAAGAGTTGACTCATTGGAAAAGACTCTGATGCTGGGAGGGATTAGGGGCAGGAGGAGAAGGGGACGACAGAGGATGAGATGGCTGGATGGCATCACTGACTCGATGGACGTGAGTCTGAGTGAACTCCGGGAGTTGGTGATGGACAGGGAGGCCTGGCATGCTGCGATTCATGGGGTCGCAAAGAGTCGGACACGACTGAGCAACTGATCTGATCTGATCTGTGCTATACAGTAAATCCTTATTGCTTATCTATTTTATACATATTGATATATATCTGTTAATCTCACCTAGTTTATTCTTTCCCCACCCTTTCCCTTTGGTGCATGCAAGCATGCTTAGTCATGTTCGACTCTTTATGACCCCCTGGACTGTAGCCCACCAGGCTCCCCTGTTCATGGAATTTTCCAGACAAGAATACAAGGAGATACAAGGGTTGCCATTTCCTCCTCCAAGGGATCTTCCTGACTGAAGGATCAAACCCTCATATGATGGCAGCTCCTGCATTGGCAGGCAGATTCTTTACCACTGAACCAACTGGGAAGCCCTTTGGGAACCATGCATAATTTTGTTTTCAATGTCTGTGAGCCTGTTCCTGTTTTGTAAATAAGTTCATTTATTTTTTATATTCCACATATAAGTGATATAATATTTGTCTTGATCTAACTTACTACACTTGGTATGATAATCTCTAGGTCCATCTGTGTTGCTGCAAAGGGCAATATTTCATTCTTTTTATGACTGAGTAATATTCTATTGTGTATAATGTACCACATCTTCTTTATCCATTCATCTGTTGATGGACATTTAGGTTGTATCCGTATCTTGGCTATCAGGAATAGTACTGCTATAAACATTAGGATTCATGTATCTTTTTGAATTAGACTTTTCATCTTTTCCAGATTATCCCCAGGAATGGGATTGCTAGATGATATGGTAATAACTTTTAGTTTTTTAAGGAACCTCTGTACAGTTTTCCATACTGGCTGAGTCAATTTACATTCCCACCAACTGTGTAGGAGGGTTCCCTTTCCTCCACACCATTGCAGCATTTATTATTTGTAGACTTTTTGATGATGGCTGTTTTGATTGGAAAGAGGTGATACCTCATTACAATTTTGATTTGCATTTCCTTGGTGATTAGTGATGTTGAGCATCATTCTGTGGGCCACTTGGTCATCTGTATGTCTTCTCTGGAGAAATATCTATTTAGTTCTTCTACTCATTTTTATAATTGGGTTGTTTGTTTTTTTTGATGATATTGATTTTGATATTGAGCTGAATGATCAAGGTCTTTAATGCCTCTCCCTCCTCTTAAAGCCTCATGACCAAGTCTGGTCAACCTGTCCTCTCCATATTGCTCAGATTCAGCCAATAGGCTCCATACTCTTTGCCAACACCTATACTCCTTCCCGGATTGTAGTGACAACCTCCTCCCTGGCCCCTGCTCCTCTGGAGGTCCTCTGATCACCCCTTCTCCACATCACAATCTGAGTGATCTTTCTGAAAAACAGATATCATGTTTCTTTCCTACCTGACTTCCCATTTTCCCACAGCAGAAAATTGAAGCCCCTACCTTGGCTTGAAGTGAAAGTGAAGTCGCTCGGTCGTGTCCAACTCTTTGTGACCCCATGGATTGCAGCCTAAGAGGCCCCTCTGTCCATGGGATTTTCCAGGCGAGAATACTGGAGTGGGTTGCCATTTCCTTCTCCAGGAGATCTTCCCAACCCGGGGTCCAAACCCGGGTCTCCCACATTGTAGGCAGACGCTTCACCATCTGAGCCACCAGGGAAGTCACCTTGGCTTGAAGGACCCTACAAAAGCTTCCAGACCTGACCCCTGCTGCCCTGCCCCCGAGCCTCACCTCTCCTTATCCTACTTGCTAGGTGCATGTGGTCACCTCCCCTGCCCCTAGCTCTCTGCACACATCACAGAGCTTCACACATTTGTGCTTTTACTCATGTTGGTTGTGCTGCCTGGAATACCTTTTCCATCTCTCTTCATCTGAATACTATTTTCTGAACTCACTTCAGAAAATATCCCCTTCTCCAGGAAGCCTTCCCGATGCTTAGGCTTGGCCTAGTGCTCCTTGTCTCTTCTGTGTCACTTTGTACACCCCCAAATCACCATATACCATTCTATAGAAGTATTATGTGTTTGTTTTTCCAGTTAAATGGCAAGCTCTTTTAAGACAGAATCTAATTCATCTTTTATCTCCAAAATCCAAGAACTTGGGGCTTTACTGTTCTGTGTATTTTTGTGGCAGTGAACAGGGCAGGCAGACAGACAAGCTGGCAGAGAAGCCAGTACACAGACAGGGCTTAAAAAGTTGCAGCTAAGTGGGGACAGATAAGCCTCCCTGTCCAGTGCTCAAGCGTGAGTGACGTTCTCTCTTCCAGCAGCCCTACAATCCCTGCCCCCTCAGGGCCCCATTTTGGTCAAAGCAGTTTCTGGCTTGCAGTGTCCTGTTGTTCTCTGTGCTGCAGAGAGGCTTTACTCTCACCTTGTTGTTGGGCCCAGGAAGCTGTCTCTGCTCTTAGAGGTCAGCGACAGCTCAGGGGCCCACAGAGACAAACCACCATGTGTGGGCTGGACCTGCAGGGGAGGGTTTATTTACTTTTTGCTGCTGTTTTTTTCTTTCTTTCTTTCTTTCTTTTTGGCTGCTTGGCATATGGTATCTCAGCTCACTGACCAGAGATCGAACCTGCACCCCCTGCATTGGAAGTGCAGAGTCTTAACCCCTGGATCGCCAGGGACGTCCCTGCAGGGGAGGGTTTGGATAGAAATGTTAGAAATGCAAATCAGGCTTCTCTCCCCGCCTGTGGAGCTCACTGTTTATTGTTCTAGCCTCAGTGCTTAGAAATGTCAGGCTCTGGCTGACTTTTCCCTCCTTGGGCTTCACCGCAGGGGTCAGAAAAGCACTGAGGTTTAGAAAGGCCTCCTCTCTCTGGCTGTCTCTGCAGTTCGGGGACACCACAAACCACTTGTGATTCTGATTTCCACAGGGGCCTTGGGGTTGGGGGTTGGAGTTCAGCATAGTCTCCTTGGTAATGCTGTGGGGGCATGAAGGTCATGGGCACCGGTTGCCCTGACAGTGTCTGGTCTTGAGGGACTCGTTCACTAGAGGGAGCAGGCTTGCCCCCATCAGATGTGGCCATGGCCTTGGTCTTTCCACTGCTAAGGCCTTTACCTGGTTTGGGGCTCCAGTTCAGACACTTGAGGTCTGGTATTATGATTTCTTATTCATTTTTTCTCGAAAACGTTTATTGGGGTCCCCTATGTGTTAGGCAACTGGAAGATAAAGTACACTACGTTCCCTCAGGAAGTCATGGTTGGGAAGAGAGAGAGAGAAATAACAAGAGGTCAGTACCTAACAGACCCGGTACAGGACCCCTTGTGAGCACAGAGGAGGAAGCGACAGACTCTGCTTGTCAAGAGAGGTGGTGACCTGGACCAGGTCCTGGAGTAGGAGCAGGAATTCACTGGGGGGCCATGCCCTCTGTGGTGCCCAGCGCCAGCCCATCACTGACCTCACCAAGCAGCAGCTCTCCATTCCTGCCCCTTCCTAGACTCCTGTGACACTCAGCAGTTCTCACGTGGTGGGAATTCCTCTTCACCTGCAACTCACAGCCTTCATAGTCCATTACAAGCCTTTTCTTTCTTTGGACTACTTCAGCTGCAGAATTCTACTGAGATACTATTCCAACCTGGATCAGAGTTCAAGTTGGTCCTCTTTTACATCAGACCCATCCTCAGTGACGACTGAGACATCAGCCAGAAGCCACCACGCCCCAGAGTCTCTGATACAAAAGCCGCATTTGCTCCTCTTGACTCCCAAAGGTCTAGAACATCAGTGGGGCTGCAGATAAAGGGAGCCTGACATCTTTAAACCCCTTGCAGCTCAGTGGAGCTGCTCTATGGATGTAGACCGTGAAATGAACACTCTAAGAGTTGAGCCTTGGCTTCATATGGACTGTCAGAAGGAGCTGGAGAAGCCAGCCAGGGCTGTAATTAACAGGACCTATAATTGTGGCATAAATAAGAGCCCAGGCACTGACAACTATTGTTATTAAAGTGTCATGTTTTGAATGCAAAAGTACAGTTAAAATGTAGAGAAGCTGGGTGATATTAATGTATGCAAATATGCTTTAATTAACACACAGCAGCCAGTGGCTTAAAGTAAAGGACTTGATTTAAATACTTAAGCAAATATTATAATGGCTCCTATGACAGGCGACAAAAATGGTAAATGACACTGCAAACACCACCAGGAAATATCGATTCCCAGAACTCCCCACTATGCGTACAATGTTGATGGAAGTAAAACCAGTAGTTCCCAGAATGGGGATTCTCCAGACTGATCTCTGGGACATCTAGGTCTCTCAGAGAGCAAGTCTGATAGGGTATGAATGGAGCAATGATGACGTCTGACTGAAACGGTCTATTGGCCAGCTGTCTCCTCAGCAGACCTTCAGCCATCTGAGGGCAGTAGTCACGCTGACTCACCCTACAGTTTCATCCCTCCATTCTTGGCCCCTGGATCTGTGCCCTGTAGCACTCAACATATAGTTGTTGAGATTAACTTTGTATCTTTACCTCTGGAACAATCAATATTCACTGAAGGAATCTTGCAACCACTGATGGATCGCAAGGTCCACGCCCTCTCTGGCACCTGGGCAACCCTGTCTTCTTAAATGTACAGACGATCCCTACGACCCTGTGTTTTCTGGCAGGAATCCCAGCTGCTACGCTCTCAGCAAGAAGAATGGATCACTGCTGTGTCCTCCTGTAGAGAATGTGTGCTCATTAGCAGATGTCTTAATTTTATATATTAGTAAGGGCAGATTTTGAGAGGCCTGGGTCCTTGCTATGATATTCAATATTATTAAATTCAAATATGCTTATGGGAAGCAAAATTGATTATTACTCTTTACTAAGCAGGCATTTGGAGAAAGCAATGGCACTCCACTCCAGTACTCTTGCCTGGAAAATCCCATGGACGGAGGAGCCTGGTAGGCTGCAGTCCATGGGGTCTTGAAGAGTCGGACACAACTGAACAACTTCACTTTCACTTCTCACTTTCATGCACTGGAGAAGGAAATGGCAACCCACTCCAGTATTTTTGCCTGGAGAATCCCAGGGACAGGGGAGCCTGGTGGGCTGCCTTTTATGGGGTCGCACAGAGTCGGACACGACTGAAGGGACTTAGCAGCAAGCAGGCATTATTTCAATGAGGGTAGAAGGAGTTACTCCAAAAAATAATGTTCAGAGTTGATGGAAAATGTATAAATAGGATCTCAGTCTATAAAATTTACCAATCCATAATGCTAAAAACATTATAATATCTAGTGGTGCTATAAGAAAAAGTGTACAGTAATTTTATGTCAGATTCTGGTTGAGAGAAAAGAAACCATGCTTTTGGGGATGATACATCTATAATCTTTTGCAATCACACCATCCTGTTAATGCTTTCCTCAAAGTCAAAAGAATATAGGGCCAAATGAACAGTGGCCCTGATTGACTGTACGTGAATTTAGTAGTTGTTAGTGTTCTGTGTTACTGGTCGGGGCATAGACTTGGATTACTGTGATATTGAATGGTTTGCCTTGGAAACAGAGATCATTCTGTCGTTTTTGAGATTGCATCCAAGTACTGCGTTTTGGACTCTTTTGTTGACTATGATGGCTACTCCATTTCTTCTAAGGGATTCTTGCCCACAGTAGTAGACATAATGGTCATCTGAGTTAAATTCACCCATGCCAGTCCATTGTACTTCGCTGATTCCTAAAATGTTGATATTCACCCTTGCCATCTCCTGTTTGATCACTTTCAATTTGCCTTAACATTCCAGGTTCCTATGCAATATTGCTCTTTACAGCATCGGACTTTACTTCCATCACCAGTCACATCCACAACTGGGTGTTGTTTTTGCTTTGGCGCCATCTCTTTATTCTTTCTGGAGTTATTTCTCCACTGATCTTCAGAAGCATATTGGGCACCTACCAACCTGGGGAGTTCATCTTTCAGTGTCCTATCTTTTTGCCTTTTCATACTGTTCATGGGGTTCTCAAGGCAAGACTATTGAAGTGGTTTGCCATTCCCTTCTCCAGTGGACCACGTTTTGTCAGAACTCTCCACCATGACCCGTCCATCTTGGGTGGCCCTACATGGCATGGCTCATAGTTTCACTGAGTTAGACAAGGCTGTGGTCCATGTGATTAGACTGGTTAGTTTTCTGTGATGGTGGTTTTCAGTCTGTCTGCCCTCTGATGGAGAAGGATAAGAGGCTTATGAAAGCTTCCTGATGGGAGAGACTGACTGAGGGGGAAACTGGGTCTTGTTCTGATGCGAGGGGCCATGCTCAGTAAATCTTTAATCCAATTTTCTGTTGATGGGTGGCGCTGTGTTCCCTCCCTGTTATTTCAGTTCAGTTCACTTCAGTTGCTCAGTCGTGTCTGACTCTGCAACCCCATGAATCGCAGCACACCAAGCCTCCCTGTCCATCACCAACTCCCGGAGTTCACTCAGACTCACGTCCATCGAGTCAGTGATGCCATCCAGCCATCTCATCCTCTGTCGTCCCCTTCTCTTCCTGCCCCTAATCCCTCTCAGCATCAGAGTCTTTTCCAATGAGTCAACTCTTCGCATGAGGTGGCCAAAGTACTGGAGTTTCAGCTTTAGCATCATTCCTTCCAAAGCAATCCCAGGGCTGATTTCCTTCAGAATGGACTGGTTGGATCTCTTGCAGTCCAAGGGACTCTCAAGAGTCTTCTCTAACACCACAGTTCAAAGCATCAATTCTTCGGCACTCAGCCTTCTTCACAGTCCAACTCTCACATCCATACATGACCACTGGAAAAACCATAGCCCTGTTATTTACCTGGGGCCAAACTATGGTGGAGGTAATGAAGACAATGGCGACCTCCTGCAAAAGGTCCCATGCATGCACTGCTACACACAGTGCCCCCAGCCCTGCAGCAGGCCACCGCCTACCCATGCCTCCACCGGAGACTCCTGGACACTCATGCGCAAGTCTGGGTCAGTCTCTTGTGGAGTCACTGTTCCTTTCTCCTGGGTCCTGGTGCACACGAGGTTCTGTTTGTGCCCGCCAAGAGTTTGCTTCCTAGTCCTGTGTAAGTTCTGGCAGCTCTATCACAGGGTTAATGATGACCTCCTCCTAGAGGGCTTATGCCATACCCAAATCTGCTGCACCCAGAGCCCCTGCAGCAATCCTCTGCTGACCCATACCTCCACAGGAGACACTCAAACACAGTTCTGTTCCAAATAGGGAAAGGAGTATGCCAAGGCTATATATTGTCACCCTGCTTATTTAACTTCTATGCAGAGTACATCATGAGAAACACTGGGCTGGATGAAGTACAAGCTAGAATCAAGATTGCCAGGAGAAATATCAATAACCTCAGATGTGCAGATGACACCACCCTTATGACAGAAAGCAAAGAAGAACTAAAGAGCCTCTTGATTGAAATGAAAGAGGAGAGTGAAAAAGTTGGCTTAAAACTCAACATTCAGAAAACTAAGATCATGGCATCTGGTCCCATCACTTCATGGCAAATAGATGGAGAAGCACTGGAAACAGTGAAAGACTTTATTTTGGGGGGCTCCAAATTCAGTGCAGAAGGTTACTGCAGCCATGAAATTAAAAGACACTTGCTCCTTGGAAGAAAAGCTATGACCAACCTAGACAGCATATTAAAAAGCAGAGACATTACTTTGCCAACAAAGGCGGTCTAGTCAAAGCCATGGTTTTCCCAGTAGTCAGGTATGAATGTGAGAGCTGGACTATAAAGAAAGCTGAGTGCTGAAGAATTGATGCTTTTGAACTGTGGTGTTGGAGAAGACTCTTGAGAGTCCCTTGGACTGCAAGGAGATCCAACCAGTCCATCCTAAAGGAAATCAGTCCTGAATATTTATTGGAAGAACTGATGCTGAGGCTGAAACTCCAATGCTTTGGCCACCTGATGCGAAGAACTGACTCCTTTGAAAAGATCCTGATGCTGGGGAAGATTGAAGGCAGGAGGAGAAGGGGACGACAGAGGATGAGATGGCTGGATGGCATCACTGATTCAATGGACATGAGTTTGAGTAAACCCTGAGAGTTGGAGATGGACAGGGAAGCCTGGCGTGCTGCAGTCCATGGGGTCGCAAAGAGTCAGACATGACTGAGAGACTGAACTGAATTGAGTGTTCTGTGTTAATGGTCATTGGCAGACAAATGATGTCATTTATTGAGCACTTACTATTTAGTAGGCATTTAATTAACACCACCTCACTTTATCTGCATAATAGCTATACACAGTTGATATTGTAGTTTGTAGATATTTGGACATGATAGGTAATGTAACTGATAGAGAAACTAAAAATCATTAAGTAGTTTCCCAAAGTCTTTTTTTTTTTTAGAGAGAGAGTCAAGGTGATCAGATTACTACAGGACCAGACCTATGCAATAGGTCCAAAGCCTCACTTTACTCCATGACAACCCTCCAAAGTCTTACAGTTAGTAAGCAGTAAAGGTAAATTAAAAATAAAATCCAACCTGACTGTATCTTTCAACTTGTGTTTAGATAACGTCACTTAATTATTGATATGGTTGGATTTACATTTACTGTGTTTTTTTCCTATTGTTCCTTCTATTTTTGATTCTCTTATTAACTTTTAATTATTTCTTTTGGATTACTATTATCATTATTATTTTAGCATTCCACTTTATCAGCCTTTTCATTGTATTTTCATTGTATTATTTTTTAGTAGTTGCTCTAAATATTCAAAATTCATACATAACCATTCATACTATAGAGTTAATATTTTACCACTTCAAGTAAAATGAAAAAATACTAGATACATATAGGTCTCTCTATGTTTTAATTGTTGTATATATATCACCTCTGCATACATTGAAAATCCTATCAAATAATGTTATAATTTCCACTTTCAACTTGATCATGGCATCTGGTCCTATCGCTTCATGGCAAATAGGAAGGTAGAAGCAGTGGCAGATTTTATTTTCTTGAGCTCCAAAATCCGTGCAGACGGTGACTGCAGCCATGAAATTTCCTTCCTCCTTGGAAGGAAAGCTATGACAAACCTAGACAGCTTATTCAAAAATAGAGACACTATTGTACTGACAAAAATCTGTATAGTCAAATCCGTGACTTCTAGTAGTCCTGTATAGATGTGAGAGTTGGACCATAAAGAAGGCTGAGCACCGAAGAATTGGTGCTTTAGAATTGTGGTGCTGGAGAAGACTCTTGAGGGTCCCTCGGACAGCAAGGAGATCAAACCAGTCAATCTTAAAGGAAATCAACCCTGAATATTCATTGGAAGTCTTGATGCTGAAGCGGAAGCTCCATACTTTGGCCATCTGATGGGAAGAGCTGACGCACTGGAAATGATCTTGATGCTGGGAAAGATTGACGGCAAAAGGAGAAGGGGGCAGTAGAGGACAAGATGGTTAGACAGCATCACCCACTCAGTGGACATGAATCTGAGCAAACTCTGCAAGGCAGTGAAGGATAAGGGAGCCCGGTGTGCTGCAGTTCATGGGGTCACAAAGAGTAGGGCGTGACTTAGCGGCTGAACGCAGCAATGACAACTGTCAGTACCTTAAAGAACTTATGAGGAGAAAAATACTCTTTTATTTTTAAAATGTATCTTGAAATATCTTTTTCCAGATTTACTTCCTTTAACAGTTCTTTATAGTAGGTCTGCTGGTTATGAATTCTCTGAGTTTTCTGTCATCTGAGAATATCTTTGTTTCACATTCATTTATAAAGAATATTTTTGCTGAAAATTATGAGTTGACAGTTTTACCTTTTAGTGCTTTAAAATGCTGTTCCACTGTCTTCTGGCCTCCATGGTTTCTGATGAGAAATCCATCATATATTTTAAATAATTGGTTTTCCTATATATAATATTCTAGTATACCTACTTTCAGTATCTTTTCTTTATTTCTGATTTTCAGTAATTTCATTGCTTTGTGTCTAGTCATGGTTTTCTATGGGTTTGTCTTCTTTAGGACTTTCTGAGGACTGTAGAAGAAGTTTGGCTTCTTTAGGGCTTCCTGCCTTCTGTAAATCTATGTCTTTCACCAAATTTGGGGAGTTTTCAGTTACTTTCTCTTCAAACACCCTTTCTCCTCTCCTCATGGAGCACCAATGACCTTTTCATATTGTCTCATAAGTCTGTGATGCTCTGTTCTTTTGCTTGTTCAATTTTCTTTCTGTTTCTCAGGTTGAGAAATTTCTATTGATCGACCTTCAAGTTCTATCGAGATCATCCATTGTGAATTTTTTTTTTTAATTCAGAATTTTTACTTTTCAGTTCTATACTTTTTATTTGGTTCTTTTTTTATAATATTTACTTCTCTTCTGGGAACTTGCTTTCCATCTTTTTACAAGTGCATTTACTTTTACCTCATGCAAGTTAATTCTAATAATTGCTTTAAAGACTTTAAAGCCTCTGACTGATAATTTCAATATCTGGATCATCTGTAGGTTACTGTCTGATGATATTAGGTCTTTTCCCTTGAGATTAGGTCACATTTTCCTGCTTCTTTGTCTCTCAGGTAATTTTGGATTGCATCTTGGATAGTATAAATGCTATATTGTGCATACTCTATAATGATTAAAACTCTCTAGAGAGGGTTGATTTATTTTTATTTGTTCTATTTTAGCTTAGATCAGTTAGGGTCAGATTGTAAGTTTTGTCTTACCTTCTCTGGATGGTGATTCATATTTCATCTTTTTCTCAAAATCCTTGTTATACAGTCCCATCTATGTGCAGTTTGGAGTGTCCTGGGATGTGTGTGTGTTCATACACAGAATTATAAGATTTTCTTCTCTAGCACTCTCCTCTCCAATTTTCCCTTCACATTCTCCGGTCCCAGGAAAGTGGTGTTTCGGGGTTCAGCTTCACATGCTGCCAGTGGGATACAACTCCATGTGTGGGGGCACGCTCAAGGCAAAGCTGAGAGAGGAAAGGGAAAGGCAATATTCATCTTATCTTCAGATGGTTTTCATCTCATAGTGTTAATTTATCTTTGCAATCTGCTTCTTGTGATTTACTTTAGGGTCTTCAGAGAGTTGCTTTTCCTACTTGGTTCACAGGTTTTAGCTATAACCAGTGAGAGAGAGAGAGACTTTCCCAGGCTTGCTGCATTTTGGAATGTCCTTACAATAAAGGTAGGGTTTGAACCCAAGATTATTTGATCATAAAGCTTCCATATTTTCACATATCACAAGTCTATGCTTTTAAAATACACGACTCCCAAATTAGCCAGAAAATTATCCATGCAGCTTCATTTGCTTTCTTTACTTTTGTACACAGTGTTTCTGATTGTGTTAAGAAGGCAGAACCAACAGAGGCCAGCAGTTAGTCTATTTTTACAATAGAAACTAATTGCACGATGATTTGCTCACTTACTCAACGACTGGCTTTTTACGGATGACACCACCACTCTCCCACCCCTCACCCAAGCAGCACACACCTGTCCTGAGAATCCTTGATTTGTTTGTGTTTTACGCCTATGGCCGGAGGCCAGGGAGAACCTGAGGGAAAAAAATGAAAAGGAAAAGGAGTGGAATAATTGCAGAACCAAGTGCAAACATACCCTTCTTTTCATATTTCATTCTGTAAAAGAAGCACAAGAAATGCAAACGAGTGAAGTAAATTCCCCCAAGGGAATGGATTTAATTATAGAACAATCCTGCCAAAAATCTGAAAAGTAACTAATACCAGTACATTGAGCTTCACACACACACACACACACACACACACAAGGGACTGCGGAAGATAGATGAGCAAGCAAGAAAAAGGAGAGAGGGTCCTGTATATTTATAATTCATAGTTTCAGGGGCAGTGCTCCATTTTGAGTACGAACATGTACTTTTGTGTGTTTGTATTTTTTTTTTCCTCTTAAAATTCTATACAGAATAGTTCTGAACTGCGTATATTTTACTGTTTCAATTAGCAAAGATTACTATTTGTTTTTCTTTCTTTCTAAGCACTGAGGCAGTAATTACCCCCGTGATGAGAGAGTTTTGCAGGCCACTTTCTCATTTTGTAGGCAGTCCCTGAACAAAATACAATAATAAACCATTATGAAATAAAGTTGGCTCATTGGAGAAGACTGGCCTCTCCTAACAGACAGGCCATTAAAGGTGGATTGTGGAAGAGGATCAGCAAGCAGCCATCATAAATGTATCATCAGGCAAATTAGCCAAACAATTACTACTCAATGGTGGGAGAAAGTCCTTTCTGACAACTTCCCTAACACCACCATAATGGGAGAAATATCAGCTGCTGCACAGCTGTGCAGCTTATCTGAACGGGCACTCAGCCCTGCTATGTGGGACCAGGTGTATTCTGTAGAGAGGTTTTCCATGAGGTTCAGAGGCCCTGATAGGGTGTGAACATTTGAGGTAGATGCGTGCCCCTTACTTCTGTGGCTCTCTGAAGTTTGTGACAGAAACATGGAAGAGGGTGTGATTAGGAGTATTTCCTCCAAGACTATGGTTACAGAACATTCAGAAGCCAGCTTCTGTGGTTTTGAGATCTGAATAAGATGAGGAACATTTTCACCACTAGGGCTTATCTTTCAGGGGTGAGATTTGGGCATGCGTTTTTTAAAACTTGCAGATAAATAATAAACTTCATCTTTCTTCACAGTTTATAAAACACTTTCACAAGCATCATTTCATCTGATCTTCACCACAATTTTGGGGGTGGATGATTATTATTCTCATTTTACACCCTGACGAGCTGAAGCTCTCAGAGGAATAAAAACCTCACCAAAGATTAAACAGTGAGTTAAACGAAACAGTCAGGGATTTTGACTCTGCTCCTCTCATAATTAAAAACATACCTCTTAGCATTGTTCCATCCACTGCTCAGCTTGTCTTGCAGGACCTCTGTGGGTCCTTCACAGGCTGTCCTTCACAGGCTACCGGCTCCAGCCAATAAGGGATTGAATTGATCACACTTCTCCTCCTGCACCACACCTGGGACCTACCCTGGTCCTCGTGTTTGCATGTAGCAAATTCTTGGTGAATCTAGATTTATTGAGGTCTGGTAGGGAGAATGGAAGTCAGGGGCCACCAACCTCTGGTACAGTGCCTGGTAACAATATATGGTGGGTGCTTCATGTTTGAGGAAAGAATGAATAAACATATTGAGCAGCAGCCACATGGGGCAAGTATGAATTGTGGGGTGAGGGAGGGTTTGGCACTGGCAAGGGGTCCATGGAACATGGACAGAATGAAGCTCTGGGAGGGAGGGGCAGAAGCACATGAGGAGGTCAAGCTTCAGGCCCTTCACCTTGACCACAATGGGAAAACTGAGTAATGAATGATTCTTCTGACAAAAGGAAATTGTTGGAGGACAGCCCCTCCATGCCCTGGTGTGACCACCTCCAGTCAAGGTGGAGCTCCTTGACTTTCAAGCCTAGAGGTCTTAGAAGTGATTTCAGATCAGCTCCTCTTCCATCTACTTCCTCTGTCCCCTATATCTTGATTATCTTGAGTGCTCACCTTGTCTGTAGGCATGGCAACAGATTCAAAAGCAAATGCCATCCCCAAACATATGGGCCACACAGACTCTATGAGGAGGCATCTGGGATTCAGCTCATCCTTTCCTGTCTCTGTGGGGAGAAGTCAGCCTTCTCCATGTACACAAGTGATGCCTTAAATCCCTGAGCTACCCAAGCTTGGTAATTCTACTGGGAGTAAGACATTCAGAGGCCAAGAAATCCTTTCAACAGCTGCTTGAGCAGAGTTCTCATAAAAAAGAGAAATCATGGACTTAGCTACACATTATCAAACCAATGAGTACTGATTACAAATTACTAATTTAATCAGGTTACCTTCAATATCACAGTAATCCAAGTCTTTGCCCCAACCACTAATGAGAAGAAGCTGAAGGTGAATGGTTCTGTGAAGACCTACAAGACCTTCTAGAGCTAACACCCAAAATAGATGTCATTGTCATCATAGGGGACTGGAATGCAAAAGTAGGAAGTCAAGAGATACCTGGAGTGACAGTTAAGTTTGGCCTTAGAGTACAAAATGAATCAGGGCAAAAGCTAACAGGATTTTGCCAAGAGAACACACTGGTCATAGCAAACACTCTCTTCCAACAACACAAGAGATTACTGTACACATGGACATCACCATATGGTCAATACCAAAGTCAGATTGATTATATTCTTTGTAACCGAAGATGGAGAAGCTCTACACAGTCAGCCAAAACAAGATTGGGTGCTGATGGTGGCTCAGATCATGAACTCCTTATTGCAAAATTCAGACTTAAATTGAAGAATGTAGGGGAAACCACTAAGCCATTCACATGTGACCTAAATAATTCTTTATGATTATACAGTAGAAGTGACAAATAGATTCAAGGGATTAGATCTGATAGACAGTACCTGAAGAATTATGAATGGAGGTTCATAACATTGTACAGGAGGTGGTGATCAAAACCCTCCCCAAGAAAAAGAAATGCAAAAAGGCAAAATGGTTGTCTGAGGAGGCCTTTCAAATAACTGAGAAAAGAAGAGAAGCAAAAGGCAAAGGAGAAAAGGAAAGATATACCCATTTGAATGCAGAGTTCCAGAGAATAGCAATGAGAGATAAAAAAAGCCTTTTTAAGTGAACAATGCCAAGAAGCAGAGGAAAACAATAGAATGATAAAGATGAGAAATCTCTTCAAGAAAATGAGAGATACCAAAGGAATACTTCGTGGAAAAGTAGGCACAATAAAGGACAGAAATGGTATGGACCTAACAGAAGCAGAAGATATTAAGAGGTGGCAAGAATACACAGAAGAACTATACAAAAAAATCTTAATAACCCAGATAACCATGATGGTGTGATTACTCACCTAGAGCCAGACATTCTGGAGTGTGAAGTCAAGTGGGCCTTAGGAAGCATCACAATGAACAAAGCTAGTGGAGGTGATGGAATTCCAGTTGAGCTATTTCAAACCCTAAAAGATGATGCTGTGAAAATGCTACACTCAATATGCCAGCAATTTTGGAAAACTCAAAACTCATCAGTGGCCACAGGACTGGAAAAAGTCAGTTTTCATTCCAATCCCAAAGAAAGGCAATGCCAAAGAATGTTCAAACTACCACATAATTGCACTCACCTCACACATTAGCAAAGTAATGCTTAAAATTCTTCAAGCTAGGCTTCAACAGTACGTGAACTGAAAATTTCCAGATGTTCAAGCTGGATTTAGAAAAGGCAGAGGAACCAGAGATCAAATTTCCAACATCCATTGGATCATAGAAAAAGCAAGAGAGTTCCAGAAAAACATCTACTTCTGCCTTATTAACTACACCAAAGCATAGTGTATACTGTGTGGATCACAACAAACTGTGGGAAATTCAAGAGATGGAATACCAGACCACCTTTTTACCTGCCTCCTGAGAAATCTGTATGCAGGTCAAGAAGCAACAGTTAGAACTGGACATGGAACAACAGAGTAATTCAAAATTGGGAAAGGAGTATGTCAAGGCTGTATATTGTCACCCTGGTTATTTAACTTATATGCAGAGTACATCATGCAAAATGTTGGGCTGGACGAAGCACAAGCTGGAATCAAGATTGTCGGGAGAAATATCAGTAACCTCAGCTATGCAGATGACACTACTAAGGGCAGAAAGCAAAGAGGAATTAAAGAGTTTTTTGATGAAGGTGAAAGAGAAGAGTGAAAAAACTGGCTTAAAACTCAACATTCAAAAAACGAAGATCATGGCAACTGGTAACATCACTTCATGACAAATAGATGGGGAAACAATGGAAACAGTGACGGATTATTTTCTTGTGCTTCAAAAGCACTGCTGATGTTGACTGCAGTCATGAAATTAAAAGACGCTTGTTCCTTGGAAGAAAAGCAATACAAACCTAGACAGTGTGTTAAAAAGTAGAGACATTACTTTGCTGACAAAAGTCAGTATAGTCAAAGGTATGGTTTCTCCAGTAGTTATGTACAGATGTGAGAGCTGGACAATAAAAAAAGCTGTCTGCCAAAGAACTGATGCCTTTGAACTGTGGTGCTGGAGAAGACTCTTGAGAGTCCCTTGGACAGCAAGGAGATCAAATCAGTCAATTGTAAAGGAAATCAACCCTGAATATTCACTGGAAGAACTGATGCAGAAGCTCCAAAACTTTGGCCACCTGATGCAAAGAGCTGACTCACTGGAAAAGACCCTGATGTTGGGAAAAATTGAAGGCAGGAGGACAAGAGGACAACAGAGAATGAGATTGTTGGATGGCATCATCGACTCAATGGACAAGAGTTTGAGCAAACTCCGAGAGATTGTGAAGGACAGGGAAGCCTGGCATGCTACAGTCCATGGGCTCACAGAATTGGACACAACTGAACAACTGAACAAAACAGAACCACTTGGGACTTTAGACTGTGAGTCTGTGATCCAGGGCCATTAATTGAACCATGACCCTTTGTTCCTCAGCCCCTATAACCCTCTCACCTACTGTCTTATGCCATCCCTTCAACCTCTGTGTTCCGTCTTCTACTCCTGACCTCTTTCCCACTCTTCCCACTGTTCTCTCTGGAATTATCACTCAGTCCTAACTCTTTACATTTCTGGACTCCTCCTATCCATAGGCCTTAACCAAAACTTGGGTCTTCCCTAAGGATGCAGCCTCCTTTCTGCTGCATGGACCACAGAGTAGGTGCTGGCATTTCCTGAGCTTCATGGCTGCCATTTGCAGATTTAATTTGCAAATGGGCAAAGTTTGTTTTTTGTGACTTCAGTTGTAGGACTAAATTACCTTCTATTTCTTCCAGTTGTCTTCATCTACGGAATTTACTGGGATTCCTTGGTGGCTCAGCAGTAAAGAATCTGCCTGCCAGAGCAGGAGACTTGGGTTCAATCCATGGGTTGGGAAGATCCCCTGGAGAAGTGACTGGCAACCCACTCCAGTATTCTTGCTGGAAAATTCCATGGAGAATGGAGCCTGGTGAGCTACAGTCCATGGAGTCACAAAGAGTCAGACACAACTTAGCGACTAAACAGCAGCAACAATGTTCACTGCCTCTATTGTCTATATTTTCTCATTTTCTATATTCTTAAGGCTCTGGCATTTAAGAGGGCCTAGCTAGCCAGTTCCCAGAGAGTACCAACAGTTCCCCTTAGACTGAACCTCTGATATGCAAGCCAAACAATCCAGTGCCCACATCCTCAAACAACTCTTTTCTCAAACTCTTATGCACTAAGCTTGGATTCATCCAGCCCAAACTCACCCCAGGGCCAGGTGTTGGGCAGCTAGTTAACTCTAGCTCAGAGTTAACTGAAATTATCCAAACTGTCCAGTCCTAAGCTTACTCAGTGTACTTACTCTGTCTTACCTGTTCCTTCCTGTTGTTACTGCTGTTCAGTCGCTCAGTCGTGTCCGACTCTGCAACCCGTGGACTGCAGCAAACCAGGCTTCCCTGTCCATCATCATCTCCTGGAGCTTGCTCAAACTCATATCCATTGAGTCGGTTATGCCATCCAACCATCTCATCCTCTGTCATCCTCTTCTCCCCCTGCATCTTTCCCAGCATCAGGGTTTTTTCCAATGAGTCAGCTCTTCGCATCAGGTGGCCAAAGTATTGGAGCTTTAGCTCCAGAATCAGTCTTTCCAATGAATATTCAGGATTGATTTCCTTTAGGATTGACTGTTTTGAACTCCTTACTGTCCAAGGGACTGTCAAGAGTCGTCCCCAATACCACGTTTTGAAAGCATCAATTCTTTAGTACTCAGCCTTCTTTATGGTTCAGCTCTCACATCAGTACATGTCTACTGGAAAAACCATAGCTTTGACTATAGAAACTTTTGTTGGCAAAGTAATGTCTCTGCTTTTTAACACACTCCCTATGTTTGTCATAGCTTTTCTTCCAAGGAGGAAGCATCTTTTAATTTCATGGCTGCAGTCAATATATGCAGTGATTTTGGAGCCCAAGAAAATAAAATCTCTCACTGTTTTCATCGTTTCCCCATCTATTTGCCATAAAGTGATTGGACTGCCATGCTCTTCTTCTGCTTTTGCTTTCTGATTGACCCTAGTCCATCTCCACGTGACCTTGGGTAGGGTCATGTCTGCTGTCTTACCATGCCTGAATAAAATAAATCCTTAGTACAATTTTAAAACATACACACTTACTTGAGCTTCAGATTTCCCATATTCCTCCCTTAGACCTCAATTCCTGGTATCATCAATTGCCATCATCACAAGGAACTCTAAATCCTGTATGAGGGTCAATAAATGAATGAATAAGTGTCAGGCTTGGTTCCAGTGCTGACTCTCACCCTCACCAGGCAAGTGGCTTCACTTGTTTGAGGCTGATTCCTCATCTGGGAAACTGAGACAATACTTATCCACAAGAGACAAGGATGTGAAGAAAAAGCAGGCAAAGCACCCAGAACCTGAGCTGGGGCACAGAGGTGATGAGTGTCAGTTCTGTTTTTCCTTTTCCCCTTCCTACCTGAGGATGTGTGGATGAGGTGGGAATGAGGTCACTAGCAGGAATCATAGGAATCTGGTAACTTTCCCTTGGCTTGAGTTCCCAACCATTGGCACTAATTCCCAATCATTAGTCTCCACTCACAGCAGACCTCTGGGAAGAGAAGGGGTGGTGATAACAGAAACCAGTTTTATGGCCCTCAGAGCCTGGACTCCTCAGGAGTTGTCACAAGTTTCCACTCTCACTCCTTTCCTGACTTGCAAGGCCTCTGAGATGAAGCAGGGTGGCCTGGATGTACCCACAGGCTGTGATTTCTAGAGGCAGCCTGCTGGGAAGGATGGATCCCAGGTCACACAGGCCAAAGTCAGGAAGTCTCATGGCTGGTGGGAAATGTTTTTCAACAGACCTCAGGAAATCAGGAGGGATGAGAGATGAAAACCGCCCAGCACCCCATTTCTTTGGAGCAGCATCCTTTGTCAGACCGAATATATGAGTCAAAATTCAGTTCCTCCTTCTGACTAGGTGTGGTCACCACCCTGAAGGGACTTGGGGAGATAAGGGTTGCCCTCCTGTTCTTAGGCTCTCTGACTGTTTAAGTATTTCATCTCTCTCTTCTGGAGCGGGAGTCAGCACTGAGAATGTGACTAGATATTCAAGCTGGTGCTGGTGCCAGTGGCTATGGCTGTCCCTGGGAACAACTTTGAATGAAATAGTCATCAGTCAGTCAGTAAATGGTGCTGCGGGCACAGCCCTATGCAGGTTCTTATTAGGGGTGGAGAAGGAGAGGAAGCATGGTCCGACAGCACGTCCTTCAGCAGTTTCTGGTCTTGTTTAGGAGACAAACTTAACATGTCGAAGAGTAGTAGACTGTATGTGGTGTGTTTAAAGACCGAATCGCATGTATGCACCTGTGTGCAATCAGAAGAGGAGTTTCAGGAAGGAGTTACTGGAGAAAGCTTCAGAGAGGGGTGAGGCTGAGAAGGGGCAGGGAGCAATGGAGAGATAAAAATGGTCAGAAGGAAGGGGCCGTCATATTCTTCGAGAACAGACCACGAGACTGGAGCTGTGGAAGGGTTTTATACACTATTCCATTAGCCCACTGGAAGCCTGGGTGGCAGAGACTTTATTATTCTCACCCTCATTTTTACATGAGGAAATAGAGGCACAGAGAAACCAGCCTTGAGTTACATGGGCAGGAAGCAGTGGGAGGCAACTGGCTTTCAAATCTATACTTGTAACCCAAACGGTGTGCTTCTAGATCAGGGTGCTCAATCTTGGCTACACGTTTGAACTATTGGAGATGCTTTTTCCAAAAACCAAGGCCAGGTCCCAAGCCTAGAGATTGATTAACTTGGTCTAAGGCAAGGATAAGTCACGGACAGTTTAACAGAGCCTATGAGGGTGATGCGAGTTGGAGAACCACTGTTCCTAACACCCACCATGAGCTTCCACTGTGAGGAAGAGGACTGAGAGAGGAGTCGGGGGGAGGGCAGGTAAGGACAGGTGCTAGAAACATGCAAGTGTTAGCATAAAGGAGAGGAAGAGAAAGAGAACTTACCCACGCGAGGCATATTGTCAGGTGGTTGCTACAGGCCAGGCACTACCCACGGGTTATTTTGTCTCATCAACCCAAAGTATTATTATTTCAATTTAACACATGAGACTTAGGAGGTTATGTAGCTTGTCCTTACCTAGGGTAAGCAGCAAAACTAGGATTAGAAGCAGGTCTGTTTAATCACAGCCTGTGAACTACCTCACATGCAATAATAGGTAATGAGAGATGTGGTTCTTGTGTGAGTGGCAGGCATCAGTCAAGGTAGGCTACATTACACTGCAGTAAGAAACAATCTCCGATTACCAGGGCCTCAGACAACTTTTTTGTCTCATGTCCATCATGAGTTAGCAGAAAAGATCTTCTCATCCTGATCAACTAGAGACCCAGGCTAATCTCAAATGTTGATAATCAGGGTGCTGGAGAGAAAGAATGTGGGAGGGTCTCACGTTAGCAGTGAAGTGCTCAAGACCAGAAGCAATACCCGTCACTTTCGCTTCCAATTCATTGAGCAGAACTAGTTCCCATCATATGACAATAAACGGAGAAGCAGAAATACTGATAAGCAGTCCTAATGGCTAGTGCAGGGCAGCAAGATGAAAGTGGTATTCTAGAAAGCTGGCCTGCATGGCTCATAGGGGAGACAGGAAGTGTCTGCATGGCTCATAGGGGAGGCAGGAAGCAGTGAACTGGTTTGGTGGCCATTGACATCAGGGGATAGGTGATGAGGTCTGACTCTCTGGGGTCAATAGTGAGAATGGAGAGGAAAGGGAAAAAGTCATTGCACCAGAGCTGACTGATACATGGTGTGGGAGCTGATGCTGGACTGGGAGAGGCTGGAGAGTCAAACATGACTCCTAGGCAGGACCGACAGGAAAAGCCATCAAGAGGCCACCTTTGAGGCTTCACCCACCGTCTTCTCCCTGTTTCTCCCCTCCTGTTTCAGGTCCCTCTGACCCATATCCTTTCCACTTGAGCACGATTCTAGAAAGTATCTATGTTCCTTAATGCCATGGCAGAGTCTCCTACCCTCAAAATTTATTAGCTGAGAACTCTTATTAAGACGTAAGGTGCTATTCTCAGGATGCTTGCATTTTAATAACTTTGAAGCTTTTGAAAACTAAGTTAATAAATCTTCAACAGTACGAGGGCTTCAGGCCACAAGAGAAAAAACAGCTATTTAATGAAAACGACCTATGCGCCTGTCACTGTTTTATGGAAAGGGGCTGCGGCCGGGAGAGACAAAGCCCTGGCCTCATGGAGGCTGATTCCTTAGCGAGGAAGACAGACAGTATACAGACTCATGACTCTGCAAATGTTAAGTACCATGGAAAAAATAAAGCAAGAGAAGGGGCTTAGGAAGTGCACTTAAATATGCATGTATCTGACTGTGGGTTATCTTCCAGTGATGCTACCATTGCCAAACATATGAAATTCCTTTTAGGGAATACCTACAAAGGCTGACCTTTCATGGATGGAAGCCTAGAGATTTTCCTGTATTTTCCTCTGGTGTTTTGGAAGCAAACCATAAAATTACCTGCTGGGTCAAGTCAGAGGATTCCAAACCAGCCTGGGGAGTGGCTCTGCAGTGCCTGCAGAGGCACACAGCCCCCTGGCAGTGGCACGCACTTGAACTATCATGCAGCTCTCTGCTCAGGTACCCACATCATGCCTCGGTCTTCTCCCTGCCTGTGAGGACACAGCCTGCTACTCAATCTGATGGGACAACTGTCAAAACAAGGGCCTCGCGCTGTCTCTCAGCAGCCTTGTCAGGCTATCAGACTGATTCACTCCAAGGAATAAAAAATGACAACGAAGCTACCAGCATCCTAAATGGCCCCGCATTTGCAGAAGTTCTGGCCTCAGGACCAGCCCACTGGTTGCTGCTTCAACCTCCAATGAAAACCAAATAAATAAGCCACAGCACACGTTTATTGGTCTCTCAGAGAAGGCTGTTTCCCCACAGAGCTCAAGCTCTCAGCACAGGTCTCTGAATCCCTATATTTTATTTTTTAAAAACAGCATCACCAACCCAAACTAGGTCATGCATCTTCCCTTAGAGCTGAACAAAGGCAGTGCAGTGCTTCCCTTCTCGTGCTTATCATTCTCTGGGCTGGTGGCAAGGTCTACTGCTCAAACAGTTAATAGTTTTCTGACACAGCAGAGATTGTGTTTGGAATTCCACATGGGAAGGATGTTGGGGGTCTACATTTCAGAGGAAAACTTGGGAGATCAGCCAGGTCATTCATCTGCCAGATTCTGTGCTGGCAGTAACGCGGTAGGGAGGAGGGGAGAAGGCAGAAGAAAGGAGAAACTTTCCAGGATAAAACCCACCAAAGGAGAAAGCTAAATAGACCATGGTCCATTGGCAAGAACAGTAAACGAGCCTTAGGAGAGCTGAGTTTCACCCAGCCCTGATGGAAATGATCTGGATAACTCTGGGCAAGTCTCAGATATTGTTGCTGTTGCTCTATTTCCTTATTTAGACATGAGCTTATGGACAGGTTAGATATGAGGATGTTATAAAGATCCAAAAAGTTGGATCAGAAAAGATGGAAAACATAGAAAAGATGTAAAAGTTCTTCTAGCGGATTAGGGGAGCTGCAGTCCATGGGGTCGCAAATAGTTGGACACGACTGAGCGATTTCACTTTCACTTTTCACTTTCATGCACTGGAGAAGGAAATGGCAACCCACTCCAGTGTTCTTGCCTGGAGAATCTCAGGGATAGGGGAGCCTGGTGGGCTGCGGTCTATGGGGTCACACAGAGTCGCACACGACTGAAGTGACTTAGCAGCAGCAGCAGCAGCGTGCTACTGGTACCAGGGATTGTTTTTATTGCTTTTGTACAGTCTTATCATTCCAGCATTGAGGGCCTGGGTCCCCAAGGTTTAATTTTGAGGAAAGTCTATGGATTAGATGAGGAAACACTTTGCAGACAAAGATTATGATTTACATAGAATCATAGACTAAATGGAGCCCAGAGACCTCAGGAGTCATCCCATTCCACCTTCCTCCCCAAATGCAAAATCCCTCCAACAAAATCCTCTGTGTTCCCACATCAGCTTAGAGTGTAATAATACAAGTAGTCCTTTGCTTTTTGTGAGTGATGAGATCCAGGGGTTAGCTTTTTCCTGTTTAATCCCAAATTCCCTAGACTAAGTGAGAACACATAGAAGGCACACAGATGAATAAATAAGTGACAGTATGGACATCCCTGGAAGATATTCCTTCAGACTCTGCTTTAAACAGCCCAGCAATGGGGGGTTCCTTGCTTAATGATGCCACTCACTGTATTCTGAGCATCAGTCATTGCCAGAATGTTCTTTCCTACCTAAGTTGGAATCAAACCTCTTCACTTCCTCCCCCTTTTGTTGCTGTCTTCTGGGGCTCTCTCCTTCACCAAGGAAAGCCTTTAAATCATCTTCATCTCCTTTGCCCTTCCATCTTTCCTGCTTCCTAGACCTCCCTTCATTTTTGTCTCTTTGAACAGACTGTAAATACCTGTCTTAAAATACGATGCCTAGAGTAATCCAAATATGATCTTGCTGGCCGATGAGTTAGAGGGATAATGAATACTAAAGTTCATTCTTATAAGGGTCCAAGTGTCTTCCAGCATTACAGGTTCTTTAAATCTGTTAGCCTGTCCCATTCCGTTAAATCTGCAAATCAACCCTGGGAGCTGAGGATCATCATTCCTGTTTTACTTAGGAGGAAACTAAGGTTCAGTGAGTTGCCTCAGCTTGTCCACTGTCTCACTGTTGGGAGGTGGTGGGGCTGGGACTCGCTCTCAGGTCTGACATGAAGTCTTCCTTCCCAGGCTTTCATTCATCAATTGCTTAGTAAATATCTACCCTGTGCCAGTTTCTGGGCTTGGCCCGAGGGAAGAAATGACCCCAATGCTGATTCCCTCTAAAAGAACAGTTTGCCTTCTGTGGCTGGAGAATATACTTCTTGCCTGGGGGGAAATCAGCATTAACACAGCACTTTGCAAGCAGCATCATTTTATCGCTTTTTACATAGTAATGTGTGTTTCTGCATTTCTCCCCAATACTGTGGACTCCTGGTATTTACCTTGGTTCTCACCCCCACTCTCAGCATTAGAATAGGTGTTCAATACAGCGCTTACATATGATAGGTGCTAAAAAATATTTGTTGAGTGCACAAAGTGTTTATTTGCTAAATCAAATGTTATGTCCTCTACGGCTAAAGATAGAGCTTCAGGAAGGGAAATTAGACAAAAATGAGAGAAGAGGAGAATTTCTGGTGCAGAAAAAAACATCAAATTATCTCTGGTCATTTGTGGGGTGGCAGAAGTACCTGAATCAGCTTCCTGTCCAGTATGACTATGATTTCCTCTAATTTAGAACATAATTGCTACTGAATGTGGCTTCTAAAATTTTCTCAGCTCTCTGGACAGTTGTATCACCTTGAGCTTGACTTCGTACTGAGTTCCAAGCCCTCTGAAATCCCCAGAGGTTTTCTACTTAAACTTCTGTCAAGGCAGATGACTTTCATAAACTGTGTTGCTTCACAGCCTAAATTTGGGGTTTTATGCTTATCTTTGTTGAATGTCCCTGGGGTCTCGAAGAGTCGGACACAACTGATCGACTTCCCTTTCCCTTGTTGAATGTACTCTTTGACTTCTAGCCTGTTTCTCTGACTCTGAGTTTGTATTTGCTTTAGTGACCTTCCCAGCAATGTATCATCCACAAACTTGATTAGCATGCTGTCTAGATTTTTTTTTTTTAATTCAAGTAATTGATACAAATGTGGGACAGAGAAAGGCCAAGGACAGAGTCCAGAGGCACCTTGCCAGAAGCAAACCTTCAAGGTGACTTTGATCAACACTGTCTAAATAGCACTTTAAACAACTAAGACGTGACCGAACTATTACGATATTGCTCTTATTTCTAGCCGGGCTACAAAAATATTGTAGAAATCAATGACAAATTTCTTATTGAAATCTACAGACTTCCCAAAAGGAAATGTGGCTTGGATATTTTGAATGGAGTCTTGGAGAATAGGAGCATCATTTATTTAATAAGGGTTCAGAAACCATCTCCCTAGTGATCTTGTCTGGACTTTTACTGGGATTCAATGTTGAAATTTTGTTTCTGAATTTCCCATTTATCTTTTTTTGTGGAAAGCCAGACTTGTAGTTCTCTGTTCCAATTACTGGCTATTGACAGCCTGATGAAACTAGGAACCCTCAATACAGCATTCTGCTTCTACTTTCAGAAACCCGAGGCCAAAAACCCATGATTAAGTTCTTCAAAGAGAATGATTTCTATATAGTAAAGAATAAAACAAACACTTTCAATGAGAAATTGAAACTTCAAAAAGCACCTTCTTGTGTGAACACTTAAAGCTGTAACCTAAGTATTGCTATTGAGATGCTTCTAAAGATCCAGAGAAAGGATCAAAACACCAGCTCTGAGCACTTGTCCTGCTTTTTCCTTGATTTACTTGTCCTAAATATAACTAAAGATAATCAGGCAACAACAATGAAACAAAAATCACAGCATGCAATTGCCTCTTATTTTTTGTAAAGCTTGTACTCACTTCCGGGGTTCAGATGAAGCTCTCTTTTACTGAATCTCAACAGAGGCATGAGGTCAACTGGATTAAGGTGCAGAAATATTCACTCTGCCATCACCTCATTGGTGATGATATATTTTCCTACTTTATAGATTTGGGGACTTGACTAGGGACTTGTTTGGCCTCAGAGTAGCTGGAGAATAGCTTCTTGACCCTTAATTTGGTGTTTAAGCCAAGTGACTGCTTTAGCTAATGGAATATTTGTAAATATGAACAAAACAGAGGTTCACATGGTTGGGCTGGGCTTTTCCCTCTGCCAAGACCATGAGATGAACATTCCTGGAGTAGCTTGGGGGGCCACAGATGATGAGAAACATATAAAGCATTGTCTCCAGCTGACCCACAGATCTTAGACCACCTGACTCCAGATGACAGCAGATGTGTGGAAAAGAGATGTAATGCATGAGAAAGAAATCCCAGGTTGTGTATTTTGTTGTTATGCAATATTGTTGTAGCAACACACGGTTATCCATCCAACTGTATGACACAGCACTAGGCACTTAGTAGATGCTGAATAAGAAGTCTATGGATCTGAACAGAATTGAAAATGTGCCTATTGTCTTTACAGCAACCTCAGAGCAAGGTCCTTGCTGAAGGGCCCCAACTTGTAACATAATCCTTCAAGTACACGTCCACAGCTCTGAATCTCAGTTCTTCTGAGGTCGTTAAACATTTACATACACACATGCCCACACACATCTATTAACTGTCCATCAGGACCTAGCCTAAAGCTTCCTATGCCTGGAAGGGCTGAGCTATTTTGAAACCAAACCAATTAAGAGCAGCAAGGCCCTTAGGCTGAAGATCCAGCAACCACAGATCCTTAAATGTTCAATCCTGGGACTACACTGACATGTGTGGGCAAGATTCAGGTTTATGATTCGGATAAAGCAGTTCCTGGGTCTCCTGTGTAAGTACATAACCTGGCATGATTCTCTATGAGAAGGGACTTAAGTACTAATGCTGGTGATTATGGCTGGAGGATAGGGAGGGACCTAATATCATTTCATGCATAATGGCAACTGTACCATGTTCAGTAATCATTCCACTAATATTTAGTAATAATAATAGTACTTAGTAATACATTGATAATAATACCTACCATCTATAAAACACTTATACGCCAAGCCCTTTATGTGCATCATCTCATTCTATTCTCATTATTAAGTGAGAAGGTTATTGAGCCCTCTGATGTAGCATGATAACTGCCTCTATCTTAAGTGACTTACCCAAAGTCACACAGTGAGAATGTGAAGAAGTTGGAGTTTGAATCTAGTGAGACCACATTCGAATCAGTAGATTAACTCATCAGTTATGACTGAAGGGTATTTTAAAACTCATTATTAGTTGGTGGTGGGGCACAGGAGGAAATAGTAGAACAGGGACATGTGCATTTTGGCAGCTTGTTTGCTGAGCTGTGATGGAGGCCAGTTTGCAGTCTGAGGTCAGAGGTGGAGTAGGTGTGGCTTAGCAGACAGGTGTAAGTAGAAGGGGAGATGCGGGAGGAAGAAGGCACAGGACAGGAACCGTGCTGCTGCGAGGGGGGGAGGGCCGGGAGGAGGCGGCGGCGGCCTGGTGATGCTCTTGGTGGGAGTGGACCGTTTGTGGGGAGAACCAAGTGGCTCAGGTGGATTAGTGAGACTGTGGAGAGTCACAATGGTCCATCTTCTGCCCCGTGAGACTTTCAGGAAGGTCTACCGAAAAGCCACGAAATGCTTAGTGTGACGGGTTATTTTTGAAAAACCAGGGGAAGAGCTGAGGTCATGCCCAGGGGTCTTGCCGGTAGAATCAAGCTCACAGAGCCAGAGCAGGGTGGCTGTGAGTTCGTCAGTGTCTCTGGGCTCTGCAGGGAAGGAGGCACCCCTGTGCTGACTCAGCCAGGGCTAATAACTAACAGCCTTTCTAGAAAGGAAAAGGCTCCTTTCACACAGGTAGGTTTAGTCCCAGGCCAGGGAGCACCCCTTGGTGGAGTGAGAGCTAGACTCCAGCCTCCACTCACCCCCTCTGCTGGCTGTCTCTGGGCAGGTACAAGCTGCGTGAGGTCTGTAGGAGGCCAGATGTTTGTCTGGCTCAGAAGTGGGGCAGCAGGGGTCTGGGTTACAAAATTGTGATGGTGCTGCGCTGTGTGGACCGTGTAGAGGTGTGGGCAGGGTACCTCTGAGCCCAGAGGAGGGAGCTGCGATCCACCTGGCCGGAAGGGCATCAAGGTTGGAAAGAGCTTACATTTAAGCTGAAACCTGCGGAATGAGCTTATCAGATAGATGACAGAGAGAAGGACCTTCCTACCCCTTGAAAAAGCATGGATTTTGGACACTTTCAATGGCTGACAGCACCATGGAGTACAAACATAAGCTTCCCACAAAAATTCTCCATGAGAGGCCCTAAATAAACAAATACCAGAAGCATGGCTGCTTCAAAGCAGGTCTTCTAGCTCTCCTTTCCCAGTAGCCTGAAGCTTCTACACAGAAGATGCCACCGGACCATTAAGAGACTAAATTATAGGGTATCCGTGACTGGTGTCAGAGCGCTCAGCAGGAGGGTTGCTGCCCAGAGATGAGGCTGGGAAGGAAGTCTGATCAATGTAAAGTAGTCACAAAGAGGAATGCTAAGGTTCGTTCCTGTTACAGGATTACCGGGGAGAGTTCACGATCTCAACATTAGCTACCAAACCAGTCAGTACATCTGATGTGCGATCCTGTCTCTATCAGGGCACCAATAGAGCAGGACACAGGGCAGATGGTGGTGAGGAGTTTAGAGAGGCTAAACTCTCTTCAAGAGGATATGGGTGGGGTGGCAGAGGGGAGTCAAAAATTATCACAGAGGAACTGGGTTTAGAGAGGTGCCCTCTCTTCAAGAGGATATGAGTGGGGTGGCAGAGGGGAGTCAAAAATTATCACAGAGCAACTCACAGCCAAGGAGTTGGATGGCAAAGGGCATAGGAAGGGAAGAGAAACTTCATTCGCCAATTCTTCTTTTGAAATAAGATGTGGTAAAGAGCTATCATGTGCCAGGCGCATGGCTAGGCATTGGAGTACATGAATGAACAAGGGTTTTCCTCCTCTGCCTACTTCACTGTCTTTTCTGGGTCTGGCCCTGGGTGGACATGCCCATCACCTTGCCCATCCTAACTGTACTAGAATGTGTGATTCAGAACTCAGAGCTGAAATGCTAGTATCTCTCTTATCTCTGGAACACAAGGGGTGTGGAAGAGGAGAGTTCCTCCAAGGAATAGTGGCCAGTCAGTGGACAAGGATAAACAGGCTAGGTTGAAGGGAGTTGTGTCTGGTCAACTGGATAGAACAATGGGATTTTGTGATGGATAGCTGTGCATTAGCTCTGAATTCTTGGGGAAAATTCAGCCTACAGCAGACCCATAATAGCATATATCATCTCTCCCCTGGGAAGGAGAAACAGTTGCAGTGGCACCTTCCTACCTATTAACCACATCTTCCATTAAGCGGGATAACTCACCATAATTGTGATTACACTTGGGAATCAATTAATGTTCACCTTAAAATAAAGTGTAGGGAGGAAAGCAATTAATGTAATAGAGTTAGAGCATCAAAATGACGCAAATGTTATTGACAATTATGAATCACATATTGCAGTTTTTTGGTTCTCTGCTCTTTCCTGGAGAGGTTTACTGTGGAGGAGAGGAAGCATCATCAGATCTTCTGGGTGAAGACATAAGTTCCAGCTCTCCCATCACCACCTGCTAAAAGCAAGATGCCAGTGGCTTCCAGGCCATCTTCTATCTCCACCTTCCAGCTCCACTTTTAGGCAAAGAAGCTCCAAGGATTGGAAGGAAGAGGCTCAAAGGAGGGCCAGCATTTCCCTGTTGGTTAGAAAGACTGATTTCTGTCAGACTTGGCCTTGCTTTTTTCCTCAAAGACAAAGTCTGTGATCTTTCAGACATGTACTGTTTGGCTCTTTGTTTGCTGGATATCATCTGGAAGAGATTTATAATATTAAATAGATTTAATTCAACCTAAACAGAAAAATGGCATTTAAAATCCATACTGAGATTTTTAGCTTCTCGCATCTCAGGATTGCAAAATCCAAATCACTGCGTCCAGAATCACTGCAGATGGTGACTGCAGACATGAAATAAAAAGACACTTACTCCTTGGAAGAAAAGTTATGACCAACCTAGACAGCAAATTAAAAAGCAGAGACGTTACTTTGCCAACAAAGGTCCATCTAGTCAAGGCTATGGTTTTTCCAGTAGTCATGTACAGATGTGAGAGTTGGACTACCAAGAAAGCTGAGCACCAAAGAATTAATGCTTTTGAACTGTGGTGTTGGAGAAGACTCTCGAGAGTCCCTTGGACTGCAAGGAGATCCAGCCAGTCCATCCTAAAGGAAATCAGTCCTGAATGTTCATTGGAAGGACTGATACTGAAGCTGAAACTCCAATACTTTGGCCACCTGATGTGAAGAGCTGACTCATTTGAAAAGACCCTGATGCTGGGAAAGATTGAAGGCAGGAGGACAAAGGATGACAGAGGATGAGATGGTTGGATGGCATCACTGACTCAATGGACATGAGTTCGAGTAAATTCCAGGAGTTGGTGATGGACAGGGAGGCCTGGCATGCTGCAGTCCTTGGAGTCGCAAAGAGTCGGACACGACTGAGCACCTGAACTGAGCTGAACTAATCTCAGGATTGCACCAATCCTGAGAAGGAAACAAGAAAGAAGGTTATTATTTTTAGATTTAGAAAGCAAAGTTTAAGTGAATAAATGACTTATCAAGATTACAAGATGAATTAACAGTAGGCTGTCTTATCAGTAGGCCAGGTCTACAAAGATGGTTTTAACACTTGCTGCAATGGTTGTTCAAATTCATATTCTAGTCCCCAAAGGCTTCTGTTCTGGATGAACACTCCTTGGGAGACCTTCCAGGTGTTAGTAAAAAGTCCTGAGTTCAGTCCACTCCAGGCCCTGACTTCAACTGAAACCCAACTAATTAAAACTTAGAAAAGAAAATTTAGATTGGAAGAATTCAGATTCAGTTGGAAGATATTTGAGGGGTAATCAAACCCACACTTTCATTTTCCGGATGAGAAAAGTGAAGCCTGGGTTGGGGAGGGCGTTGTGATTTGGGTCCATTCCCAGCTTTGGACAGAAACCTCATAGCCTCAGTAGACAGAGAAGACAGGGCTTGGCTGTAACCTAGGAGGAAATGAAGCTGCAATAACAGAGAGAAATCTTTACAGATCTCAACCAAATGCTCTTTGTGGATTGCGGTGTTGATTCGAATGTTTTGGTCCCTACCAAGTCTCTTGTCCATCTTAAAGACTGATTGTGCTCATTCGCTGATTCCTTCTGTAGTTAACCTGATTCCTTTCCTAAGCTCCCTGAAAACTCCAGATCAGCAGTTCTTTGATTTGCTCTGTCCTCAGAACAACCACTCTAGGTAATCACAAGCTTCCATAAGAAGGAAGTTATGGAATCCAGGGCTGGCTCCTTTTGTCTTCCTTCTTCAAGTAAGGGGCATACCCACCACCTGGGGGCTGAGAACTGAGGGCTGCCTGGACAGACTGACACACCCTCTCTGAGGACGGCTCTAGGGATCTGGGTTTCTGTTTCTTAGCTGAAGGCTTCCTCCCATCACCATAGCTACATCCCTCAACCAATCTGGCCACTGCAGCCTGCATGGGGAGCTCAGAACAGAGCAGTAAAGCTATCCACAGCCTCAGTCTTAACTAAGTCTTTGTAAGGATCCCAATGGCAGTTTTGATTCAGTAGCCAAATAAACTCCAGAATATTGATGACCCACAGGCAATGAATATTTAAACCCTTCTTTTTTCTCTTTTAATCTATGTCAAAGAGGAAAAGTTACACACAGGGATATTCCAGGGTGATTGAGCCGTAATCCTACCTACAGGCCACCCTAAGATTTGCTGCCCTAATTAAGCATTGCTTCTCTCAAAATCAATTCCTAGCATTGTTTTCTAAGGAGCTAGTAACTTCACTTTCACTTTTCACTTTCATGCATTGGAGAAGGAAATGGCAACCCACTCCAGTGTTCTTGCCTGGAGAATCCCAGGGATGGGGGAGCCTGGTGGGCTGCTGTCTCTGGGGTCGCACCGAGTCGGACACGACTGAAGCGACTTAGCAGCAGCAGCAGCAGCTCATCAAAGGCCTCCAAATCCACTAGATGGCAGTAGTCGGTTGATCAAATAGAGAGGGCCTGCCTAGAGAAGCCAGATACCTACAGAGCAGCCCAGCTCTAGGATTTATAATCAAGTCCAGAATATCTAAATATAAAGACGCCCTCTCCCCTCCTCCATTCCTTGAGGGTGACTCTTACTCTTTTTAATTATTATTTAAGATAACAGCTACTCTGGATGAGGCTATTTATGCAGGACTCTGGCAGAAAAGAAATAGAGGCCTGTATATATTCGCTCGGGGAGTCGTTTCTGAGGTGCCCCTTGCTGAGTCAAGATGAACTGGAGGCAGCTGTGAGCTCCTACTGCAAGAGGAAGATTGTGCCTTTGCTCCTTCTAAGCCACAGCTCTCCAGGCATTCCAATCAGGGACCTCAGCCAGACCATGAGCCCCAAACCACAGCTTACCACACAACTGTGCTGAGCTCTGAACCAAGCCCTAATATTAATTTATGAAACCACAAAGCGATTACAAAGTTGTGTTCTATTTTTCTTCTGAAAACCCCCTATTGAAGAATGAGTTTGAACCGGAACCAAGCCTACATACTTCCTAGGCCTTTTAAAAAAGATTATTAAAATTTGTTTTTTATTTTACATTGGAGTACTGGCTTAGATGGTAAAGAATCTGCCAGCAGTGAGGGAGACCCAGGTTCCATCTATGGGTCGAAACGATGCCCTGGAGAAGGGAATGGCTACCCACACCAGTATTCTTGCCTGGAGAATTCCATGGGCAGAGGAGCCTGGCGGGCTATAGTCCATGGGGTCACAAAGAGTCGGACATGACTAAGCCACTAACACTTTCACTTTCATAGTTGATTAACAATGTTGTGTTAGTTTCAGGTGTAATGCAAAGTGATTCAAATATACATATATATGTATGTATTCTTTTTCAAATTCTTTTCCCATTTAGGTTATTACAGAATACTGAGCAGATTCCCTGTGCTATACCGTAGGTCCTTTTTGGTTATCTATTTTAAATATAGCAGTGTGTACACGTCAATCCCAAACTCCCAATCTATCTCTCCCTCCCCCTATCTTACCTCCCTGGTTAAATTCATTCTCCAAGTCTGTGAGTCTGGTTCTGTTTTATAAATAAGTTCATCATTGTTGTTGTTAGTTACTAAGTTGTGTCTGACTCTGTGACCCCATGAACTGCAGCACCAGGCTTCCCTGTCCTTCACTATCTCCCAGAGGGTACTCAGACTCATGTCCATTGAGTCGCTGATGCCATCCAACCATTTCATCCTCTGTTACCTCTTTCTCCTCCTGCCCTCAGTGTTTCCCAGCATCAAGGTCTTTTCCAATGAGTCGGTTGTTCAGTTGTTCGCAGCAGGTGGCCAATGCTTTAGCTTCAGCATCAGTCCTTCCAGTGAATATTCAGGGTTGATCTCCTTTAGGATTGACTGGTTTGATCTCCTTGCAGTCCAAGGGACTCTCGAGAGTCTTCTCCAGCAGCACAATTTGAAAGCATCAGTTCTTCAGCCTTCTTTATGGCTTAACTCTCACATCCGTGCATGACTACTGGAAAAGACAAGTATCACATATCACTTATATGTGGAAACCAAAAAAAAAAAAAATGTTACAAATGAACTTACTTATTCCCACAGCTGTTGAACTGGGATTTCAGTATGTTCTCTGACCCCGAGCTGAACAGAACCTATCTTTCACACACCCAGACTCCTGGTTGAGAGCCTTCCTTTAAGCTGAAGCTGCCTCCAACTCTGTTCTTGACCTCCATCTTGCAAAGTCTCCTATTGGGGTTTTCTGTCAGTGCCCACAAGTCAGCCTTGCATATGGAGATACCCCTAGTTCCTGCAGCAAACTCCTTATTAGGCAATTTTCTAGTTGGCCACTTCTGTAGCAGCCAGAGAGTCTGGTGGTTGGATGGGAGATTTATGCAGGACACTTGGCTAAGATATAAACAGTGGTTTAGAGAAAGGGAATCTGCTCTGTGTCAACAGTTATACGAGGCTGGGGGCCTCTAGCAAGCTGCACTAGATGTTTATCCGCTGAATCAAGCTACTACATCATCAGGCCCTGGCTGACTGGAGGGGTCCTGGTTGGAGGGCAGCAGGCTCCCTGCCAACTCTTCAGTCTTGAATTCAGGGGGGAGGTCTCTTGACTGCCTTTCTCCTCCTACTCCACCTTACTTGGGTAGAGGAGAGTTGAGAAGGGACCTCAGAATTTGATTTATTGATAAGAAGCATTTATTTCCAGCTTTCTGGGTCCATCACTCTTTTAGTGGTCATTTTATTTTATCCACACAACAACATTTTGAGGCATTTAGGGGTGGGTCCATGTTTTATGAGATCTGAAATTGGTACAACGTATAGGGAGGGGGCTTTAAGAAATAACAAATAAGCATAAAATTAGCTATGTGTGACAGTTGCTCAGTCCAGTCCAACTCTTTGTAACCCTATGGACTGTAGCCTGCCAGGCTCCTCTGCCCATGAAATCCTCCAGGCAAGAATACTGAAGTGGGTAGCTAGTCCCTTTTCCAAGCATCTTCCTGACCCAGGTGTCAAACCCACCATCTCCGACATTGGCAGGATTCTTTACTGTCTGAGCCACCAAGGAAACCAAAATTATCTATAAAAGGGAATATTCATTTAGTATGATGCAAAGCTCATCTCTCAAATATGGAATGACTATAGCTTTGGAAAATTCAGGTTTCTTTCTTCTGAGATCTCTTTAGGCAATTTACCAGAAATGTTTACATATGAACACTTTCTGCTGGCAACCTGGCTTCCCCCTTCTCCAGGAACAGTGTGCCCTCACTGGGGGCCTGACCAGCAGGGAACCAGAAGCTTGGCTCAGTTAGCTTCCAGATAAACTTGTTCTGCAGGTATGTGACGAGCCCTATTTCACTCTGGTGACTCTGATAGAAACAATATGTGACTCAGGCCAGGGCACAGCCCTAACATAGGGAGACTCTGAAATCTGCGATCAGAACTTTGGACTCCAAGCCTAACCTGCTTTTCTCTGCACTCTGCTGCCTCCCACATGGCTCCAGATCGGTCTGGGACTCTGATGGTTTAGCTTGAAACCCAATCAATGGCCGCTTCTCCTCTGAGGCACAAATCCCACAATCCTCTTTCCTAATCTGGAGACCAAGAAGAAGCCCTAAGGAGAGGAGGAGGTGGTCTTTTCTAAAGAGGTGGGCCATTTCAACTTACTGCAGCTCCTTTCTACAGGATGCTAGTTTCTTTCTTTCCTGTTTACTCCTGCAACCTGAGATCTGCACTTCATCTTCTGGGAGAGGCTGTGTGTGGGTAGGGTGTGTGGGTGGGGCTGTATGTGGGAGGGGATGTCTGAGGGGTGCTGTTCTGAAGGAGGGGCTGCCTGAGGGAGGGGCTGTGTGTGGGAGGGGCTGTATGTGGGAGGGGCTGTGTAGGAGGGGCTGTATGTGGGAGGGGCTGTGCAGGAAAGGCTGTGTGTGGGAGGGGCTGGGCATAGGGGGCTGTGTGGGAGGGGCTGTGTGTGGGAGGGGCTGTGCAGGAAAGGCTGTGTGTGGGAGGGGCTGGGCATAGGGGGCTGTGTGGGAGGGGCTGTGTGTGGGAGGGGCTGTGCAGGAAAGGCTGTGTGTGGGAGGGGCTTGTGTGGGAGGGGCTGGGGATGGGAGGGGTGTGTGGGAGGGGATGAGTATACGAAGGCTGTGTGGGAGGGGCTTGTGTGGGAGGGGTATGTGGGAGGGGATGTGTATAGGAGGGCTGTGTGGGAGGGGCTGTATGTGGGAAGAGCTGTGTGTGGGAAGGGCTGTCTGAGGGAGGGGCTGTGTGTGGTAGGAGCTGTCTGTGGGAGGAGCTGTTGAGGGTGAAGTCTCAGAGAGGGGCTGTGGGGGGAAGGGAGGGACTGTGTGTGGGAAGGACTTTTGAGGGTCCCTGCCTCAATAGTGTCTGCCTCTGAGAGAGGGGTCCCTTGGTAGCTCTGTTTGCCTTTGTTGTGGCTTTCTTCCAGGCTCTCCTCTTGAAGATTTCCTCTGTCTCTCACCTCTGAGTGCCCTTCCTCTGAACCCTGTCTTCTTACTCCCGCCTCCCTCTCCTTATAAAATCTTTCTTTCTGTGCAAGGATCTATTGTTAGTCATTTGTGTCTTAGGGTAGAATTTAAGTCATTTGGCTTCTTCCTCGGGGATGAATTGTAAGTCTCCATAAAGGAACAAAAGCTCTAACCCTTCAAAGCAATGGGGGGCAGGGGGAGTAGTCCGGGAGGTAATCTGAGTTGGTGGAGGAGGTGGAGAGATTTCCCAGATATTTGAGGCAGCTTTTGTTATTGTTCTTTTTAGTTTGTAACAAAAAGAAAACAGATTTAAAACGTATTGACCATCTACTTGTGTGTCAAGCCCTGTGCTTGTTGCTCTCAAAAATGTTTTTATTTAATCCTTGTACCACCTCTGTGGGGTAGGTATTATGATACCCATTTCAACGATGACTAAGCTGAATGTGGCCACTGTACAGGGTCACACAGAGGCAGAAGAAACTGCTTTTGGTACATAGCTACTGTGTGCCTGGCTGTGCTGTGCCTTCTCACAATTGTCTCATTTATTCTTACAGTACTTCCCAGTATATAGCTTGACCTCCATTTTTCAAAAATGAGAAAACTGAGGCTCAGAACTGTCAGGTGAGATCCCACTCATGTGGGAGATTACCTTGTTGCAATGATAGCTTCTAAGTACTCTATGGGGTAAGTTATTTCAAAGGATTCATAACAGAAAGGCTCGTGGACAAAAGGAAGGTGCTCAAAACACACTGTTTCCTTAAATGTATTTAAAACACAAATTGACAACCAAGGGAAGAGGGCTGGAGTGGACTAACCCACTTAGGATCAAGTCAAACAGGTGAGAGGACCATACTCCCTAAATCCTGTATGTCCCCAGTGCATGTATGTCCCCTCTTTCAGCTGTATCTGCCTTCCCAGCCAATAGGATGGGAATTAAGATATGAGCAAGAAGGCCGAGTACACAGAAGGTCCCCTGGGCCAAAGCATGCATTTTCTCTCTGATAGGAGGATCACAAGGGCAAGAACAGGTATGTTTGGCCACAGCTATAGCTTGCCAATTAACCTTCTGAACAGCCAAGAATGTTATTTGCATTTCTTGCTCTGAGCACATGGGGCCAAAATGTGACCATATGGATGTCAACCAATGCCTTGCTGATTTAGGCATGACCAAGCTGCCAACCCAGAGGGGGTATATCATAATGTATTCTTTCTTCCACTTTCTAGCTATAAGAAACGCTCTCACTTGGTTCATCATACATTCCATTTATTCTGTATATTTGTAGCATGTGTTACAAGTTGCTAACTTATTATCTATATTCACCATGTCTTATGAATTCTGCATATGTCTCACAAGCTACTTACTTACTCATCATCTATACTTCACACATCATATGTGTTTTGCCTGTATCTCGTAAGCAACTTGCTTTCTATCTAGGCTAGTTTTAGTTATCTATTGTTGTGCAGCAAATTATCATAAAACATCTTTCTTTCTTTCTTTTTTAATCCCTCACAGTTTGTGTGGGTCGGGATTTTGGAAGCAGCTTTTCTGGATGGTTCTGGTTCCAGGTGTCTCATGAGGTTGCAATCAAAATGTCAGCTGGGGATGCAAGCATCTAAAAATTTAACTGAGATGGAGGATCCATCCACGTCAAGATGCAGTCGACATTGCTGGCAAGTCGGTGCTGGCTGATAGCAGGAGCCCCCAGTCTATTACCCCATGAACTTCTCCACTGAGACGCTGGAGTAACATCATGATGTTGCAGCTGTCTTCACCCAGAACAAGTATAACCCAAGAAAGAAAATGTCTTTTGTGACCTAGTTTTGGAAGTCATGCACCTTCCACCAATTCTGCAGCATTCTATTGGTTATACAGGATAGCCCAGCCCAGCATGGGAGGGGACTTAGCAAGGGCCATGGAGCCAGGATCGTTGGGGCCATGTTGGGGGTTGTCTTCCTCAGTGAAATATTTATGAATTTCATACATCCAATCATTTGCATCATCGTTGAGGCTTACTACGCAATAGGAGCACTAAGAATAAGGTTCACAGCGCCACCTTGCGGGGACTTAGTAGGAGCTCTGGGTCAACAGAGAACAAGAGAAGGTGTGCTTGTCTCTACCGTGATCTCTTTTCAGGGGCTGCAGCTTGTCGAAACTGCCTTCATCCCCCAGGCTTGGGAAATATAACTGAACAGGATCTAAAAGAGATCTTTTAAACTCAAGACTTGAGACATTATAATCCTTCTTGCATCCGGGCAAGCACCAACCCCGTAAATCCTGACCACCCATGATGATGTTTTCTCACCACTTTTGCTTATGATGTTATCCTGTGTGTTTGTTTTGCTCCCATTTATGGTAATAAATTTGCTTCTAATGAGTGACGTATCTTTTTGTGGGACATGAGGAAAGATCATTATTGATTCATGCCTGATTTGTTCCAGAGCTGCTGATGGTAGCCTTTGTCAAAAAAAAAAAAAAAAAAAAAAAGGCAAACACAACTGTTTAGCCCATACTGGTACAGATGCTCTATGGCGAGACACACAGAAAGGTTGTAGTCAAGTTGTGCTTGGCTTTGCTAAGGTCTTTCAGGATTTCTTCTAACTGGTTAAGAAAATATAACTATCTTATATATTATCTTAAAAGTATCCTATGGTTGTTCCAAGCTATCTCATGTTAGTGCATAGCATTTCTTCATGTCTTGGCTACCAGGCCTCTTCCCTTGGACTGAGGAGTCCTCAGTATCACTAGATTGGGATATGCAGAAAATCAGATTTTCAGTTATTCGCTACTTTTGACTCTTACTTCCCCCACAAAATTTAATAGAATGAGCCTCTTCAGACCAAGTTCATTTGAAGTCTTACCATTATCACCCTTCAGTTCCTAGCATGTTTAGTTAAAAAGTGCAGTCGCTTTTGGAACTTCATGGTTTTCTGGAGATAGTTTATTGATAATGCTTTGTCTGCCTGTCTTTGTTCCCTGATAACATCACTATGAATGGACAAATCACAGCTGTCAACTCCAGGTAGATGTGGCCACTGATCTAGCCAGAACTGTCTATTCCTTTCCCCTCCAACCACTATTTGGGGATCTCAGCAGTACAGGTTCACTGTTCATCCCTCTGTCACCAAATGGTGTGACAAGACCATTTTCCTCCTCCCACCCTGTCCCAGGAATTGTCCTGAGATAACATATTGATGTGTCCTCATTCAGGGATCACTTGCTGATCATCAGGAGCTCATCTTCCATGTGACAGAGAGATGGCTTCTCAGGGAATGGCTTCACAGTCAAAGTCCAGGGTCCCAACTACACTCTCTGGACCCTGAATTGTCAGGACCATAGGCTACAGTGTCATTGTAGGAGCCCATTTCCAAATAGGTGATTCAGCACCTACTCATACTATTGTTTGACAGTGCATCTTTATTTCTGATCTCAGACTCTTACACAAAACCATCCACCAGGTTTCATGCATCCCTGCTCTCTTTAAGTGGACACAACAAGAGGTTTTGAGTTGGTGTAGAGGCTGGTACCTGGCAACCCACTCCAGTATTCTTGCCTGGAGAATCCCAGGGACAGAGGAGCCTGGAGGGCTTCCATCTATGGGGTCGCACAGAGTCAGACACAACTGATGTGACTTAGCAGCAGCAGCAGCAGCAGAGGCTGGTACTTAGCATGCATGCATGCATTGGAGAAGGAAATGGCAACCCACTCCAGTGTTCTTGCCTGGAGAATCCCAGGGACAGGGCAGCCTGGTGGGCTGCTATCTATTGGGTCACACAGAGTCAGACACGGCTGAAGCGACTTAGCAGCAGCAGCAGAGGCTGGTACAGTGAGTCCTGTTTAGTATCTTATTACCCTGACTTCACATTATTCTGAAGCACCTTCCTTTGCAGATAAGTTAGATACATATGCCTTCTCAAGTTTCTGGTAGGTTCTTCCCTGTAGAAAAAGTTTGTCCTGAACTTCTATGCAAGCAAACTCCTGCTATTAGTCTTTAGGTACTTTGCTATGGAAAGTCAACTTTTATCTCCTTAGAGAGCTCTCATTAAAACTGAGCCTTTTATGATGGTCATGGGAAAACAGTGGAGACAGTGTCAGACTTTATTTTTCTGGGCTCCAAAATCACTGCAGGTGGTGACTGCAGCCATGAAATTAAAAGACGCTTACTCCTTGGAAGGAAAGTTATGACCAACCTAGATAGCATATTCAAAAGCAGAGACATTACTTTGCCAACAAAGGTTCGTCTAGTCAAGGCTATGGTTTTTCCAGTGGTCATGTATGGATGTGAGAGTTGGACTGTGAAGAAGGCTGAGCACCGAACAATTGTGCTTTTGAACTGTGGTGTTGGAGAAGACTCTTGAGAGTCCCTTGGACTGCAAGGAGATCCAACCAGTCCATTCTGAAGGAGATCAGTCCTGGGACTGCTTTGGAAGGACTGATGCTAAAGCTGAAACTCCAGTACTTTGGCCACCTCATGCGAAGAGTTGACTCATTGGAAAAGACTCTGATGCTGGGAGGGATTGGGGGCAGGAAGAGAAGGGGACGACAGAGGATGAGATGGCTGGATGGCATCACTGACTCGATGGACATGAGTCTCAGGGAACTCCGGGAGTTGGTGATGGACAGGGAGGCCTGGCGTGCTGCGATTCATGGGGTCGCAAAGAGTCAGACACGACTGAGCAACTGATCTGATCTGATCTGAGGCCCATTTACTTTAGAAAAACATCAAATCCACATGCACCCCACTTTTTAGTATTTTACTCAAGTTATACCCTTTCTGGACTCAAACAACCTTGGCCATGCCATGGATGACTATATTTGGGTGGAAGTGGTATATATCTGGGTCATGGTATCCTTCCATGGATATCTTTCACTTCCATGTGATGGTGGTGAGGTATGCCTTGGCCGTGAATGAGGTACCCTCAGGGGGTTGTTAACTATCCCTTACTTTATGGTTAGATATGACTTTTGCATGGATGAGGAAGCCTTTCTCCCTTGGTTCCGGGTAATTCTATGTGATACACATAACTGATTGGAAAATGAAAGAAACCATGGATTATCCATCCCTGAGAGATTTCTACACAAGTGTATAAGGACTCTGGTGCCTCATTTGGTGGGGTGGTGTGGAGCTTTACATATAGTCATTACCATGGTTGCCTACTTGTCTGCTTCCTCCATCTCCTGCTAAATGACTCCAAGACTAGGATAATGGCTTCATTCACTGGCCCCCTCAGTAGGGAGATATTTCCCATTAAGACCAAACTGCTTTGGCAGAGGCAACTGTGGAAACATATTAAGCCTATTGGATAGGGTCTGTATCCAAATCTGTTACGATGGAAACAATCAGGAAAATCGCCTTCCTGCCACTATCTTTAACACAGGTGCTGTGACTCACACTGTCTTATCCTCCATTCTGATGCTTGTCTGCCTAGTACATGTAGGCAGTGGTCATTACTAAAGAATTCTATCTCCTTGTTATGCAGATGTATTTTCTTTTGGTACTGGAGACTAGCAGGCTAGGTGCTGTTGGCCTGTTGACTATATGGAACACTTCATTTTTTGCTTGGGGCAAAAAAATTTATGTTGATTTATTCTGGGTTTGATGTTGCTTTTTGGTTAATTTATTTATTTGCTGTTAAGGCAGCCCATTCTGCCATTTTTGTTGTTCAGTGGCTCAGTCAGGTCCGACTCTTTGCAACCCCATGGACTGCAGCACGCCAGGCTTCTCTGTCCTTCACCATCTCCCAGAGCTTGCTCAAACTAATGTCCATTGAGTTGGTGACGCCATCCAACCATCTCGTCCTCTGCTGTCCCTTTATCTTCCTGCCTTCTATCTTTCCCAGCATCAGGGTCTTTTCCAGTGAGTCAGTTCTTTGCATCAGGTGGCCAGAGTATTGGAGCTTCAGCTTCATCACCAGTCCTTCCAATGAATATTCAGGGTTGATTTACTTTAGGATTGATGGTTTGATCTCCTTGCTGTCTAAGCGACTCTCAAGAATCCTCTCCAGCACCACAGTTAGAAAGCATCAATTCTTCGGTGCTCAGCTTTCTCTATGGTCCAACTCTCACATCCATATATGACCCATACGTGACCATCGATACACTCTGCCATTAAACATATGGAATTTCATATTATGGCACCCCATTGGAGTCTTCTTTTCCATTTTCAGTGACCAGAAAATTTCATTCAGCTGATGCTTTTGCCTGATCTTGAGTATGAAAGAGGGGCAGTTAGGTGGACTTTCTATTTAGCCTCTACCTCCAGGCGGTCAGCATCATTGAAAAGTAGAATGACCTTTTAAAAGCCAACTGTGCCAGCTTCCTGGCTCCCAGTCTTTCCTTCTCTGTACTGTCATGCCCACTCAGTAGAAGTCCTGAAAGACCACCTCCTTCATGGCTTAGTTTCTTCACCCATTCATACAAGCATGATTTTGGTCGAAGAGTAGACGTTTGGACTTGTTTTTAAGATCTGCTTATTGACCTGCATTAGTATCAATAGCTACGATATACCAATAACCAATTGGCAGAAATCTTTTTAGATTTCTAGTTTTTAAAAGCTAGAAATGCCACCCTAATTTTCCTGCTGTGGTACCTGGATTAAGCTAAAGAATTCTTCTTTCTCTTTTTGGGGCTATCTTTCTGTTTTTCATGTTACTGAGAGTTCTGTTTCTTGCCTTTGAACCTGAATTTGTATGTACTTATTTTTTTCTACTATTTTTACATTGTTTACTATTTCTATGAGTTCAGCAAAGGGAGAGATCTTATCTTGTGCTCAACCTGCTCAACCTGATTTCCCCCTTTCAAACTCAATTCTCCTCTCTCCTGTGTAGACCAGTACCTCCCCATCCCCTGCTCAGCTCTGAGCCCCCATTTATATATGCAAAGACTCACTGATGTGCTCTACTAAAGAGCAGGTTTATATGTTCCAAGTCTCCTCTTTGGCAGCCTGGAATAATTGGCAGAAGCTTTGAAATTTCCATCTTTCCCTTCATCTTCCCCCATTAATCTCAGCCAGGGAAGGGAGCTCTTTAGAGATTTATATCCTCCTTAATATGAATTATGTTTTCTTCTTTAAAAGGCAGACGTGGTTGTTTTAACTGATAATTTTTTCTCGATTAGAATTACCAGTAACATTTATGGAGTACTTATGTACCAAGAATCATATGAAGTAGAGTGCCGGTGCTGGCTCACTTAATTCTTATGATATCCTGAATGTGGGTGTTTCAGCTACATAGACAGGTGAGAAAACTGGACTGACGGAGAGTCAACAGTTGTCTGCAGTTTCATGGCTATTGAAGCTCAGAGATGGGATTCAAACTCATGACTTTATTCATTTATTTATTTATCTACTTGGCTGCACCAAGTCTGAGTTGCAGCCTGAGGGACCTTTGGTTGAGGCATGTGGAGTCTTTAGTTGGGGCATGCAGACTCTTAGTTGTAGCACGTGGGATCTAGTCCCCCAGCCAGGGATCAAACCCAGGTCCCTGCATTGGGAGCCTGCAGTCTTAGCCACTGTACCACCAGGGAAGCCCCTCTATTACTTTAGAGTAAACTTCTCTTGCCAAGACTCTGATAGTGAATATTTTAGGCTTTGCAGGCCATGTATGGTCTCTTTCCCATATTCTTTTCTTAATACCTCTTTACAAACATAAAGCTATTCTTAGCTAGAAGGCTATAAATAATACGGCATGGACTACATTTGAACTGCAGGCCGCAGTTTGCCAACTATTTTCAGAGCTTCTGTCTTTGCCCACCGTGGCCAGGAGTGGGGGGCCAACAGGGCACAATTCCGTCCTGCTTGTGCTTCACAAGTGCCATGAATACCAGGCACACGGCAGCAAGCAATGATTTAGAGGCAGGCAGAGCCTGTGCGCTTCAAAGAACTAGAATGTTTCACCTGGGTTTTTGAAATGGGAATTAGGCCACAGGCCTGAGGACTGAATTGTTTCTTTGCTTTTTAATCTCCTTGTCCCATTGGTCACACTGAGCGTGCAAGGCCCCAGGTGACAAGAGAGTGAATTCTGTGGCACTGTTCTCCTCTGAGACTGTGGGCAACAACTGCTTGGCTGTTCCTTGTTTCTGAGAGACATTTATCATCAGCCTGTTTGCGGAGAAGAGGAAGGGATGGAAAGGGTAATAATTGGAGTCAGGGTCTTCCCTTCCTCATTGCCCTCCATCAACAGATAATTATTTAACATTTATTATGGAGCATCAGGAAGACCACGTGGTAGGCAGGTAATAGGTTAGAGCTTAGAGATGATAAAGATCTAATGTAAGAGAGATTGGCAAGAGCATGAAGTCAACAGACCGTAAGGGTATGAAGGGTACGAAGAACTGGAAGGAAACTAGGCTGATTTTGAGAGGGCCAGTCTGGGTGATGTGGGGAATGGAGACGCCAGTAAATAATAGAAGACAGAGCAGAGATTCAGGTTGGGAGGGGGAGTTCCATCCGAGAATACTGCAGTTTTCACGTGGAGATGTCTGACCAGCAGTTTGAAACACAGGTTCAGAACTAATAAAACTGCTGGACTAAAGAGTTTTGTATTTAGCCCCAGGACAACTTGGACCTATTGGGGAAAAAAATTGTGCAGAGGTGTTTCTTCACAAATGCTCTGTTTAGAAAAATTGTTTTGGAGGAGGAAAAGGTCTTGTGAGGTAACATTTCCAGTGATCCTGGCTGTAATATAACGAGACTGGGAGCTAGGGTCGGGGTAGTGATACAGGAAAGTGACAGAGGAACTTCCCTGGCGGTCTACTGGTTAAGAATCCATCTTCCAATGCAGGGGATGCTGGTTTGATCCCTGGTCCCCTGGTTGGGGAACTAAGCATGCTCCACATGCTGTGGGGCAGCTAAGCCCAGGTGCCCCAACTGAAGAAGCCAGTGTGCCATAACTACTGAGCCCGTGTGCTTTAGAGTCCACACTCTGCAGCAAGAGAAGCCGTATACTGCAGTGAGAAGCCCGTGCTCTGCAAAAAGGACCCAGTGCAATGAAAAAAAAAAAAAAACAAGTGACAGATGCAAAAGATATTTTGCAAAAGCTTAGCAAAAAATTACAGATTTTTTCCTTTAAAAATAATATTTTCCCAAATATTTTATTTGGAAAAATACTAAACCAATCATCAGAAAAACCAATACAAACCACACCCATATTCTCATCACATAGATCTGCCAGTTGTTAGTATCTTTGGCCATATTTGGCTTCCCTGGTGGCTCAGAGGTTAAAGCGTCTGCCTCCAATGTGGGAGACCGGGGTTCAATCCCTCGGTCGGGAAGATCCCCTGGAGAAGGAAATGGTAACCCACTCTAGTATTCTTGCCTGTAGAATCCCATGGACAGAGGAGCCTGGCAGGCTACAGTCCACGGGGTCGCAAAGAGTTAGACACGACTGAGTGACTTCACTTCACTTCACTTTTGCCATATTTGCTTTCTTTATCTTTCTCTTTTCAGAAGAAGGACACTCCTATAATACATAGCCACGTTGTAATGATTACACTCAGGACGTTTAAAAAAGATACCATAGTTTCATCTAATATGTAACCTATTTTCAAATTTCCACCATTGTCCTAACAATAATTTTTATAGCTTTTTTTTTTCCAGTATTCAATCAATGGCTCAGCATTGTATTTTCTTTATCACGTCTTTTAAAACTTATTTAATTTAGAACAGTAGCCCTTTCTCTTTTGGTCTTTTATGACACTGACCTTTTGAAGAATTTGGAGCAATGGCTTTAAAGAATGCCTGATGATTTGGATCTGTCTGAATGCTTCCTCATGATTCGATTCAAGCTGGTGGGTTTTGGTGGGCGTATTATAGGCAGGGCTGCATCTCAAGCAGAACACATCCCAAGCCTCATCAAGTCAACTTGTCCCCTGTTTACCAATGTTAGGCTTGAGCTTTTGGTTAAGGTGATGTCTGTCAGATTTCTTCATTGCAAAGGCAACTTTCCCCGGATTTGTTGAATGATGCTTGGGACTCCTTGACTATCCTGATCTCCAAGACCATTCATTTAACACTTACCTTGATTATCCTTGCCTGAAGTAAATATTGCATCTGTGGCTGAAAAATGGAGATTTTCTAATCACTTAATTCTTTCTACATTTTTCTAGATGTCATTCTTCTGTTAAAAAGAACTTTCTTTCCTTCAACTTTTGTTTTTAGTATCTTTATGGACTCAATTACTTTAAAAAAATTAAGTTCAACAAGTTCTGTAACTGTCATTGTTATTTTTGAAAATTGAAATACAATTTACACACAGTGCAATGTCCAAGTCTTAAATATGCAGTTACAAGAATTTGATAAGCATATATACTCATGTCATTTCAGTTCAGTTCAGTTCAGTTCAGTCGCTCAGTTGTGTCTGACTCTTGTAACCCCATGAATCGCAGCATGCCAGGCCTCCCTGTCTATCACCAACTCCCGGAGTTTACTCAAACTCATGTCCATTGAGTCGGTGATGCCATCCAGCCATCTCATCCTCTGTCGTCCCCTTTTCCTCCTGCCCCCAATCCCTCCCAGCATCAGAGTCTTTTCCAATGAGTCAGCTCTTCGCATGAGGTGGCCAAAGTACTGGAGTTTCAGCTTTAGCATCAGTCCTTCCAATGAGCACCCAGGACTGATCTCCTTTAGAATGGACTGGTTGGATCTCCTTGCAGTCCAAGGGACTCTCAAGAGTCTTCTCCAACACCACAGTTCAAAAGCATCAATTGTTCGGTGCTCAGCCTTCTTCACAGTCCAACTCTCACATAAATACATGAGCACAGGAAAAACCATAGCCTTGACTAGACGGACCTTTGTTGGCAAAGTAATGACTCTGCTTTTGAATATGCTATCTAGGTTGGTCATAACTTTCCTTCCAAGGAGTAAGCATCTTTTAATTTCATGGACTCATGTCATTTACATCCCTACTAAGATGCAAAACATTTCCATCACCACAGTAAGTTTCCTTGTGTCCCATCCTAGTTAATTCCTATAATAACTCCAGATAATCACATCTCTGTGTTCTTTATAACACTAAACTATTCCAGATTTGGCTCATGAGAGTCTCTTTAAGCCGTCTCCTAGGTCTTTTTGTCATCAGTTCAGTTCAGTAGCTCAGTTGTGTCCAATTCCTTGTGACCCCATAGACTGCAGCACGGCAGTCTTCCCTGTCCATCACCAACTCCCGAAGCCTGTGTGAACTCATGTCCATCGAGTTGTGATGCCATCCAGGCAACTCATCCTCAGTCACCCCCTTCTTCTCTTGCCTTAAATCTTTCTAGCAACACAGTCTTTTCCAATGAGAGAGTTCTTCACATCAGGTGGCCAAAGTATTGGAGTTTCAGCTTCAGCATCAGTCCTTCCAATGAATATTCAGGGTTAATTTCCTTTAGGATTGACTGGTTTGATCTCTTTGCAGTCCAAAGGGTTCTTAAGAGTCTTCTGCAACACCATAGTTCAAAACCATCAATTTTTTGGTGCTCAGCTTTTTTTATGGTCCAACTCTCACATCCATACATGGCTACTGGAAAGACCATAGCTTTGACTAGACCTTTGTTGGCAAAGTAATGTTTCTGTTTTTTAATATGCTGTCTAGGTTGGTCATAAGCTTTTATTCCGAGGAGCAAGCATCTTTTAATTTCATGGCTGCAGTCATCATCTGCACTGATTTTGGAGCCCAAGAAAATAAAGTCTCTCACTGTTTCCATTGTTTCCTCACCTATTTGTCATGAAGTGATGGGATCAGATGCCATGATCTTTGTTTTCTGAATATTGAGTTTTAAGGCAACTTTTTCACTCTCCTTTCACTTTCATCACTCTCCTTTCTCCTTTCACTTTCATCAAGAGGCTCTTTAGTTCTTCTTTGCTTTCTTCCATAAGGGTGGTGTCATCTGCATATCTGAGGTTATTGATATTTCTCCCAGCAGTCTTGATTCCAGCTTGTGCCTCATCCAGCCCGGTATTTCACGTGATGTACTCTGCATATAAGTTAAATAAGCAGGGTGACAATATACAGCCTTGACGTACTCCTTTCCCGATTTGGAACCAGTCTATTGTTCCATGTCCAGTTCTAACTGTTGCTTCTTGACCTGCATACAGATTTCTCAGGAGGCATAGGTGGCCTGATATTCTCATCTCTTGAAGAATTTTCCACAGTTTGTTGTGATCCACACAGTCAAAAGCTTTGTCATAGTCAATAAAGCAGAAGTAGATGTTTTTCTGGAACTCTCTTGGCTTTTCTATGATCCAATGAATGTTGACAATTTGATCTCTGATTCCTCTGCCTTTCCTAAATCCAGCTTGAACATCTAGAAGTTTTCAGTTCACATACTGTTGAAGCCTGGCTTGGAGAATTTTGAGCATTACTTTGCTAGTGTGTGAGATGAGTGCAATTGTGCGGTAGTTTGAGCATTCTTTGGCATTGCCTTTCTTTGGGATTGGAATAAAAACTGACCTTTTCCAGTCCTGTGGCCACTGCTGAGTTTTCCAAATTTGCTGGCATATTGAGTGCACCACTTTCACAGCATCATTTTCCAGGATTTGAAATAGCTCAACTGGAATTCCATCACCTCCACTAGCTTTGTAGTGATGTTTCCTAAGGCCCACTTGATTTCACATTCCAGGATCTCTGGCTCTAGGTGAGTGATCACATCATCATGGTTATCTGAGTCATGAAGATCTTTTTTGTATAGTTCTGTGTATTCTTGCCACCTCTTCTTAATATCTTCTGCTTCTTTTATGTCCATACCATTTCTGTCCTTTATCAAGCCCATCTTTGTGTGAAATGTTCCCTTGGTATCTCTAATTTTCTTGAAGAGATCTCTAGTCTTTCCCATTCTATTGTTTTCCTCTATTTCTTTGCATTGATCACTGAGGAAGGCTTTCTTATCTCTCCTTGCTATTCTTTGGAACTCTGCATTCAGATGGTTATTATCTTCCCTTTTCTCCATTGCCTTTAGCTTCTCTTCTTTCCTCAGCTATTTGCAAGGCCTCCTCAGACAACAACCATTTTGCCTTTTTACATTTCTTTTTCTTGGGGATAGTCTTGATCACTGCCTCCTGTACATCGTCATGAACCTCCGTCCATAGTTCTTCAGGCACTCTGTTTATCAGATCTAATCCCTTGAATCTATTTGTCACCTTCACTGTATAATTGTAAGGGATTTGATTTATGATATGACTTTTTGTCATACGCCCATCAGTTTTTTAGTTTATTCTTGCTCTCCAGCACAATAATATGCTCTAGACCGCTGGAACCAGGTATTTCTTTAAGAAGCACATATTTTGTGTGTGTGTGTGTATCAGTGGTATTTAGAATCCAGATTTAGTTGCTGTATATATTAGTTTCCTGGGGCTGCTGTAGCAAGATATCATAAGCTTTGTGGCTTAAAACAGCAGAATTGTAGGCCTCCCTTGGTGATCAAGTGGTTGAAAGTCCTACTGTTAATGCAGGGAACACAGGTTTGATCCCTGGTCCAGGAAGATTCCACATAGCTCAGGGCAACTAAGCCTGTGCACCACAGCTACTAGGCTGTGCACCCCAGAACCTACTCTCTGCAACAGGAGAAGGCATCGCAGGGAGAAGCCCAGGCACTGCAACTGTAGAGTAGCCCCTACTCACTGCAACCAGAGGAAGCCCTCGAGCAGCAATGAAGATCCAGTGCAGTCATAAATACAGAAGGAAATCAATATATTACAGAAACAAACAACAGAAGCTTAATGTCTCCCAATTCTGGGGGCTTGAAGTCTGATATCAAAGTGTCTACGGTCACGCTCTCCTTGCAGGCTCTAAGGAAGACTCCTTTGCTGCTTCTTCTTACCTCCTGGTGCTTGCCAGCTGTCTGTCCTTGGTGTTCCTTGACTTGTGGCTGCCTTGCTTTAATATGAGGAGGAACTTGTAGGGCTACCATCCATGGGGTCGCAGAGTTGGACACAACTGAGCAACTGAGTATGCACACATGCACACTTTAATATGTCTCTCCCCTCTGTGTGTCTGTATGTCTTCACATGGCTATCTTCTTATAAGGCCACCAGTCATGGATATAGGGGTTCACCCTAATCTAGTAAGCTCTCATCTTAATGACTACATCTGCCAAGACCCTCCTTCCAAATTAGATGACATTTGCAGGTATCTGCGGTTAGAACTTCAATATATTTTTCTGGGGGACACAACCCAATTATAATACTGACTGTGCTTACTGAAAGTAAGATGTATTTTTTTCTGGGCCATTTCAGTAAACAGAGCTAGGTTGAAATCTATATCTATCTATATATATACACATATGTAATTATCAGTTTCCCAGGTGGTGGCTTGGTGGTAAAGAATCCCCCTGCTAATGCAGGAAATGCAGGTTCCCTCACTGGATCTAGAAGATACTCTGGCATAGGAAATGGCAACCCACTCCAGTATTCTGTCTGGAGAATCCCATGAACAGAGGAGCCAAGAGGATTATGTCCACAGGGCCACAAAGAGTCGGACATGACTGAGCAGGCACGGCATTCGTAATCATGAGTTTATACTGTATACTCAATTTCAGTGCCACGGGATTCTCCCTTTCCTCTTGCTCATCCTGTATTTGTATCATGAACCCTGGCAAGTAGGATTTGTCTACTTGTATGATACGAACAATATAGTGTCAGAATTCAATATCAACACCATCAACAACAGTCTAAAGTTCAAGATTTTGTTGCAGTTTCATTTGTCCTTGGAATATATTTCCTCAAGGTTATTCAGCCAATGTATTGCATTCAGAAATTACTTGAATTACTTTTTTGTATGTGGTTATTTAAGTATTTTGATGTCAATTAGGGCCATTTGTTTTGAGTGTATTCAACTTTAGGTTTTTAATTGATTTAGCTTGTGTTTTGAATATGTGAATCCACTTCTTTCTTCCTTGTTGATTTAACTTAATTTTAAAAATACACAAAATGTTAACTTCTTAAAACTATATAAAAATCATACTCAGAATTCTCCCTCCCCTCTGTAGTTCTTTTACTATATTCTGACTCACTCCCATTTAGCTAACTAAAATTATTATTTCCTGGATCAATTTCCTGTATTTTATTTTGTAAAAATTAACAAGCATATAAATATGCGTATGTATGCAAGTATATATTTTTTCTTATCTCTCCTTATTTCTCACACAAAAGTCAGTGTATTATAAAAAGTCTAGTGCATCTCTTGCTTTTTTTTTTTCTTAGTTTACAATACATCAATCATTCAATAGCTGTTCATAGATACCTTCCTTACTTCTTACAGCTATAGAGTTCTCTATTGTGTAGTTTGTCATTTATTTAATCAGCCTCTTGTGGATGAGTGTTTAGATCATTTCCTATCATTCTTGTTGCAAATAGTACAACAAAGAAAAGGCTTGTGGTTGTTTTTATCATGTAATTGTTGGAGAGGTATCCTTAGCGTCTACTTTTGAAAATGGGACTGCTAAGCCAGAGGGCAGAAGTGTTTGTAGCTGAATCAGGTATTGCCCAAGTCCTCTCCATTGGAGTTGTACCATTTTTTCATTCCTACCAATAACATACGAAAGTGCAAACAGACTGGCTGTAAAGATTTTGAAATTATTGCTAATTTTTTAATGTGAGAAAACAGTTAATTTGCCTTTCTTCATTAAGAATGAAGTAGAACATCTTTTAATATTTTTGTGTATGTGAATAAATTTATTTTTGAGTGTGAGTGGAAGTCAGTCATTTACGACTCTTTGCAAACTCATGCACTGTAGCCCTCCAGACTCCTCCTGTCCATGGGGATTCACCACCCAAGAATGCTGGAGTGGGTTGCCATGCCCTCCTCCATGGGGTCTTCTCAACCCAGGGATTGAACCCAGGTCTCTCACATTGCAGGCAGATTCTTTACCAGCTGAGCCACCAGGGAAGCCCAAGAATATTGGAGTGGGTAGCCTGTCCCTTCTCCAGGGGATCTTCCCAACCCAGGAATCGAACTGGGGTCTCTTACATTGCTGGCAGATCCTTTACCAACTGAGCTACCGGGGAAGCCCCAATTTATTTTTGATTGAAATATAGCTTATAATATTAGTTTCAAGTGTTCAGCAAAGTGGTTCGGTTATACATATACACATACCTGAATAGACAGGTGTGTGTGTGTGTGTATATATATATATATATATATATATTCCTGTTCAGATCCTTTCCATTATAGGTTATTACAAGATATTGAATATATTGCCCTCTGCTATATAGTGGTTCCTTGTTATTTAACTGTTTCACATATAGTAGTGGAATATCTTTTGATATCTTTAGGAGACATTGTATGTTTTTTGTTGAACTGTTTGTTTACAACTTTTAATAATTTTATTAAAATATTGAGATTAATACAATAATCTCAATATTATTGTATTAGAGATATTAGGCTTTTATCACTGTACACATAATTTTTTTCTCCAAATTTCTTGTTTGTCTTTAGACTTATATTTTTTTATCATTGGAAAGATTTTTTTTTTTGGAAAGATTTTTTAAATGTAGCTAAATAATGAGTTTATTTTTTAAAATTGTTGCTAGATATCCAGTCACAGATAGAAAGGCTTTTCCTGTGTCTAGTACTTGCATTGTTCCATCTCTTACATTCAGATCTTTTGTGCATTTGGAGTTTATTCTGCTAATGATGTAAGGAAAGAAGCCAATTTTATCATTTTCTGAGAGGTGATTCAGTTGCTTTAATGCCATTTGTTAAAAAGTCCATTTTTTTCCTCTGTGGTTTAAAACATCAGTTAAACATCATTTCAGTTCAGTATCAGTTCAGTTGCTCAGTCATGTCCAGCTTTATAATATAAAATACTAAACTTCCTTGTGTACTTGGACTATCTCTGAAGTCGCTATTCAGATTACTTGTCTGAATTTTACTTTGTCTGATTTTAGAATCAGAACCTTTCTTTCTTATTATTTCCATTTTCCTCTATAACTTACCCATCAATTTATTTTTGGCATTTTTGATTCATTTCATTTTACATGTCTTTTGTGTTCATCACATAATTGGGTTTTGCACTTGGAGCCAACCTGAAAATTTCTTTATTTTAATAGATACATTAAGTGCATTTATATTTATTAACGTGACTCAGAGGTTTGGCTCCAACTTTTCCATCTTTTTGTTATATTTACTTATATGGAGAGTACATCATGAGAAACGCTGGGCTGGAAGAAGCACAAGCTAGAATCAAGATTGCCGGGAGAAGTATCAATAACCTCAGATTTGCAGATGACACCACCCTTATGGCAGAAAGTGAAGAGGAACTCAAAAGCCTCTTGATGAAAGTGAAAGTGGAGAGTGAAAAAGTTGGCTTAAAGGTCAACATTCAGAAAACGAAGATCATGGCATCGGTCCCATCACTTCATGGGAAACAGATGGGGAAACAGTGGAAACAGTGTTAGGCTTTATTTTTGGGGGCTCCAAAATCATTGCAGATGGTGACTGCAGCCATGAAATTAAAAGACGCTTACTCCTTGGAAGAAAAGTTATGACCAACCTAGATAGCATATTCAAAAGCAGAGACATTACTTTGCCAACAAAGGTCTGTCTAGTCAAGGCTATGGTTTTTCCAGTGGTCATGTATGGATATGAGAGTTGGACTGTGAAGAAAGCTGAGTGCTGAAGAATTGATGCTTTTGACCTGTGGTGTTGGAGAAGACTCCTGTGAGTCCCTTGGACTGAAAGGAGATCCAGCCAGTCCATTCTGAAGGAGATCAATCCTGGGTGTTCTTTGGAAGGAATGAGGCTAAAGCTGAAACTGCAGTACTTTGGCCACCTCATGTGAAGAGTCGACTCATTGGAAAAGACCCTGATGCTGGGAGAGATTGGGGGCAGGAGGAGAAGGGGACGATAGAGGATGAGATGGCGGGATGGCATCACTGACTCGATGGATGTGAGTTTGAGTGAACTCCGGGAGATGGTGATGGACAGGGAGGCCTGGCGTGCTGCGATTCATGGGATCTCAAAGAGTTGGACGTGACTGAGTGACTGAACTGAACTGAACTGACTATAAGCATTATGTTGTATTTACTGTGTTTCCTTCTGTTATCTATTCTTCGCTTTTTCCTTTTTGTATTTCTCTCAGAATTTAAGAAATTTTACAGTTGTTCTAGTAGTTTATACTTTGTATGGTACCCATGCCCCTTTTTTTCTCACTTAGGGATATACTATTTTGTTGTCAAGTTTAAATGTAAATTTTGACTCCTCTCTACTGCCTATGTGGCAATTAGTAACTGTATTCTTCTTCTTATCTCTTATTTCCTCAGTATTTTAAAAATTTGAATTATATATATATATATATATATTTTTATAGAACATTTAGCATTTGCATTATGGTCTTCTATTCTTGGGGCTTCCCAGGTGGCGCTAGTGGTAAAGAATCCTCTACAGAAGGCATAAGAGATGCTGGTTGGATCCCTGGGTCAGGAAGATCACCTGGAGAGGGGAATGGCTACCCACTCCAGTATTCTTGCTTGCAGAATCCCATGGACAGAGGAGCCTGGTGGGCAAAGCAACTTAGCATGAATGCACATACTTCTATTTTCGACCCACATTGTTTTTAGTCTTAGAGCACCAATTAAACATACTCAGTACTTGAATTCCTTTCTTGAAGTTCCCCAGACATCTCATCTCAGTTAGCTGAAGTTTGACTTCTAGTAGACTCCTCAGAAAGGGTTTCTGAATACAGTTTTCCCTCCATTTTTGCATGTTTGAAAGTGAAAGTCGCTCATTCATGTCCGACTCTTTGTGACCCCATGGACTATATAGTCCATGCAATTCTCCAGGCCAGAATACCGGAGTGGGTAGCCTTTCCCTTCTCCAGGGGATCTTCCCATCCCAGGGATCAAACCCAGTCTCCTGGATTGCAAGCAAATTCTTTACCAGCTGAGCCATAAGGGAAACCCAAGAATACTGGCTGCTGCTGCTAAGTCACGTCAGTCATGTCCGACTCTGTGTGACCCCATAGACGGCAGCCCACCAGGCTCCCCCGTCCCTGGGATTCTCCAGGCAAGAACACTGGAGTGGGTTGCCATTTCCTTCTCCAATGCATGAGAGTGAAAAGTGAAAGTGAAGTCGCTCAGTTGTGTCCGACTCTTCGCGACCCCATGGACTGCAGCCTACCAGGCTCCTCCGTCCATGGACTGGCATGGGTAGCCTAACCCCTCTCCAGTGGACCTTCCCAACCCAGGAATCCAACCGGGGTCTCTTGCATTACAGGCAGATTCTTTACCAACTGAGCTATCAGGGAAGCCTTTGCATATTTAAAACTTTTCTTTTAGCTTTGGTATTTGAAGGACGGCTTGGCTGGATATAAAATTCTTTGCTCACACTCTGTCCTGGAGTTTTTAAAAATGCTGTCCATTGTTGGAAGAAATTGAGAAGCTTAACTTCAAATCTTTCCTTCAAATATCAAGGTTAAATGAAAGTTAAGTTGAGTCAAGAGATGGCTGACTCAAACATTCCAGTCAATTTCCCAGGTACATGCTGGGGCATTTCAATACACAAATCCTAGTCTTTTATTTCTAAAAAGTTTTCTTGAATGATAGGTTTAAATATTATTTCTGTTCTATTTTTCTCTCCCTCAGAGATTCCAGTTACATATATTGGATTATCTTTATTGTCTTTTTTGGTAATCACGTTTTCCCTAATTATTTTTTGAACACCTTCTTTTCATCATTTTTTTTCTTGACTGTTTTGTGTCTTTCTTTAATGTTTCTTGTTATATTTTTAGCTGAATGTATTCTCTCTTGGGTCCTTTGTAATTTAGTTTTTATTTCTAAGATAATTTTGTCTTTTTCTTCAATTAGTTTTCTAAGTTGAATGAACACTTGCTTCACATCTTTCTGGTTTTGGTCTATTTCTCTTTTCAGGTTTTTAATCTTCAATTTGAATTGTTTTTATACGTGCAAATGCCTGTTTGGGGATATTTAATCCAGATTGAAGTGTTGCAGTATAATTTTCCTCTGCTTCTTGGTTGGATTTGGGGGTGAATTTTCACCAACTGACAGATTTTTAAATTTCATTTTTTTTTTCTTTTTGGAGTAACTTTGTATGGATATCCTCTGTAATTTTCTGTTTATTTTGAAATATTTATTTTCCCAGACTGGCAGTAAGAGTTGTATGAAGATGGGGATGAAGGTTTACCAAAATTATTTTTGGAGCAGTCTTACCTGAATTTTGTTAGTTCAAGAGCACCCTCTTGTTGAGATATAAAATGCCACTCTGCTGCATGGTGCCTGAGACAGGAGAGGGGTTAGAGTGCCTTCTAAGTTGGTGATTTTCTTTAGTTTCTGTAGAATTATTAATATCCATCTCCTATTCCTTCTTTCCCAGTGCTATGAAGCCTCCAAATGATGCTCCTTGGAAGTCTTTCTCTCCTTCAGAACTCAGAAGTAGCCCCTCCTCAAGACTGCTGTCTTTGGCCCCTTGCATCTTCAAGACTTTTCCAATTGATGTCTCAGTATCCAGGGCTCAGCATTAGTCTCTAACATTGTCTCAACATTTCTCCACTCTGGAGATGCTTTCTTTTTCTAGTTCCTACACCCTCTTCCCCTCTCTCACCCGTTGCTTCTCTCCCTTCTCTGGCATGCATTCTCTAGATGACTTTGCTGGTTTGATTTATTTCCTCACTTATGAGTGATTTTAATTTCCAAGCCATCTTGGCTTCCTGCTTATGTCATAGCTGGGTTATGAATGAACTTACTCTTCTGTTGATTTTTTTAGGAAGTATGTATTGATTTGGATTTAAGTATCTACTTTTATCCTACTGGAGCTTAGAGTCCTCAGAAGCTTTTAATTTGAAATAAATGTTAGAGATTATTTATTCCAAACCCATCTATTTACAAATGATGACCTTAATCACATTGACTGCAAACATTCCCCTCAGGGTTACACAGAACAGAGCCAAGACTACAACCATTCTTCCTTCTCATCCTTTAACAATAAAATACTTTTTCAAAACAGTTAAATTGCACTATGGGGAGAAATCCCCAAAGTCATAAGTCTCAGGGGTTCCCACACACTTATTTGTATCCCAAGAGGCTACACAAAATAGTAGTTGCTCTTCTGAGTTGCTTGAAATTACAACAAATATCCAAGAAAACATTTTTGATCCAAGAGGAATTTTTCTTCATCTTATCTCTCTATGGGCAGGAAAGGTAGAGATTCTTAGGGGTCTGATTGAGTCTAGAGGTGCATTTGCATGTAGGAAGTTAAGAGAAGAAACAAAAACGCATAATGGTCTCCTCTCCTTTCCCCAGAATCCTTCAGGATTGTTTTACCACCGATTTTCCATTTGTTTCTCTGGCAAAGAAACCACAGAGGTAGAACCGCAGGATCAAGGCCCAAAATACTGGTGAAGGCTTACTCATTCAGTCCCACAATACAAATGGTGACTTTATGATGTTGTAGGCACTCAGCTGAACATGGTGAGAAATAGTGAGGAACAAAGCAAAGTTGTTTTCCATAGAGAGTTCATTGTCTAATGGAACGAGTCTGCATGCATTACACAACCTGTGTGGTAAGTCCTGTAAGATCTAAATACAACTGACGATGGGAGGAAGCAAGAGAGGTGGAAACTGGGATTCTGCCTTGCTAAACTAAGAGGCATTTGAGTTGAGTTTTAGAGAATGAATAGGAGTTTCCTAGAGATAAAATTCAGGAACTCATATTTCATATTTAGTGAATTGGAAGCAAGTGGAGAATAACTGGAAGATTAGGCATGGCTGTGTACCACAGGCTAGATCTTTAAAGTCCAGTATATCTCAAACTTTAACTTGTAGGCAATAGGAGGTGGTAAAGTGTCTTAAGTAGGTCAGTGACAGGATGAATTTTGTGTTTTAGAATACAGGGTGGATTGGAAGGGGCATGCCTGGAAGCAGGGAGTTGAATTAGGAGTCTACTGTCATAGAACTGAAAGATGACTTACTTGACTTCACTTGATGACTTACTACTCTCTCGCTCTGTACCTTTATGTATAACTACTGCCTGCTGGAATCCATCAGACATCTGGACTCAACTTGTCCAAACCTAAACTCATTATTGACTCCTTCCTACCTTAACATGCATTCCCTGTTTCAATTCTTGAGCCCAGTCACCCAAACCACATACGAAGAATCTGCTTCTCCTTCACTCCATACATCCAATAGTCACCTACGCTTAAAAATTCAAAGTCTCAGATATCCTCTCTGTCAATTCCAATTGTCACTTTCTTGGTGAGGGCATAAGGAAATAATGTAGTGTGAAAAACCATGTTGGGGTCAATCAACTAGAGGTTCCAATGAGGTCACAGAAATTCTGGAAAGGGAGTAAGAAACTGTGCTGGGAAGGCAGGAGTCTGGTTGGCGAGTGTGATGCTTGAAGCTGAGGTTTCAAAGGTGGTTTGTTGTTCTGAAGGTTTGGTGTGGCCATGTGAATGAGGTTGAAGTAGGAGCAGGACATTAATAGCAGAGATATGGAGCTTAAAGAGCTGAGAGGCCAGAGTATGATTTGGGTCATCAGTGTAGATATTAAAGTCCCTAAGATAATGACAGTAGTAAGAGCAGTAGTCATCATTGTTGTCATCATCTTCATGGTTATACTAGTTGATATAAATATACATAGTTATGTATATACATATATACATAGTTATACTAGGGGGGTATCCAAGAGCTATCATGAGGCAATAGGAGGTCACATTCATCCCTAGATGCACATTTGTATCAAAGATATGAAGGAGAACCAGGATATTGTTTCTGAGATCAGCAGAGGAGAAAAAAGATTTTTAAGAAGCAGCGGTAGTGTCTACAGCACTAAAGGATGCTGAAGGGACTTGGGGCTTGGTGCTTGGAAACCACGGTGGCCTGGGCAGGAACAGCTCCAGAAGAATGGATGCCTGACTTTAGAGATCAGAGAAGTGAATGGATGGGCCAGACACAGGATCAGAAATTGTACACACAGGGTTGAGGAACTCATCTGTGTACAAAGGAAGAAATGAGGTGATGCTAAAGGAACACATTTATCAAATGAGGGAGGTTTTTGTTTTTGCTGCTTTTGTTTTTCAAATTAAAGCTAAGGGAAACACGTGCCTATTTATGCTTCATTCTCTCACTCTCTGGGGAAGGTGGGGAGGGGCTAGGGAAAGGTGTGGTTTTATAGCAAGAGGGAAAAGTCAAAATGTTCACACCTAAGTCCTCCATATCCTTGGTAAGGAAGGATGTGAAAGCACAGTGAGTCAGATCTACTATCACTAGTCCAGACTTTCCAGAAGCTGTCACTTGGAAAGAAAGAAACTCCAGCTTTCTAAGATTAACTGATGAATTCTCTCCTTCTTGTTTAATTTTGAACTTCGGCACTTCGAGAGCAAAGAAATTGTTATGGATTATGTGTTTGTGTTCCCCACATCCCCTGCCAAATTCATATATTGAAACCCTAATCCCTGGTGTTATTGTATTTGTAGATGACTAGGTCAGAGGATGAGGGTGGAGTCTCTATGAGGGACTCTTGTTGTTGTTTTTGTTTAGTTACTAAGTTGTGACCAACTCTTCTGTGACCCCATGGACTGTAGCCTGCAAGGCTCCTCTGTCCATGGGATTTCCTAGGCAAGGCAAAAATAATGGAACAGGTTGTCATTTCCTTCTGTAGGGGATCTTCCCCACCCAGGGATCAAACTCCCATCTCCTGCTTGGCAAGAAGATTCTTTACCATTGAGCCACCAGGAAAGCCCCTTATAAAAGACCCAAGAGGGCTAACTTTCTCTCCATTTCTGTCTCTCTCCGTCCTCTCCTCCTCTACGTGAGGATACAGTGAGAAGGTGATCATCTACAAGCCAGGATGAGGGCTCTCATCATGAACTGAGTCTGCCAGCACCAAGATCTTGGATCTCCCAGTCTCTAGAGCAGTGACCAATGGATGCTTGCTGTTTAAGCCACCCAGTCCCTGGTATTCTTGTTATAGCAGCCCAAAGAGACTAAGATCGAAAGCCAAGTTCCCCCTGCTCTATAGCATCAGAGAGGCTGCTGTCTCTTCTCCCTCCTCCACACGCGTCTTTAAACTGTCTATTTCTGTGTTCCCAGATTGCGATCGGCTTCAGCTTTCCGTTGACAGGCTGAGCGCGTTGGCTCATTCATGGGGTAGACGGTTGTTGCCCGTTCTCCAGCCATGACAAATTGCCGACTGCTGGCATCACTGATGAAATAAGTAAGGCCCCTGCCACCCCAGCTTCTATTACTTTTTAATATGAGTTACTTTAATAGAAAGACTTAAATGCTTCTTTCTGCTGCTTTGCCTCAGCACTTCTGGGGTCATAAATTCTTCTCCCTCTTGTCTGCTATTACTGGCATATCAATCCTTTCTAGTTCCGTGAGCACTAAAATTGAAAGAAAACAAGGTTGTGGCTTTATGCATTTTTAATTTAAAGAAATCCCAGCTTTGAAGTCGAGGGAAACAATGCTTCTGGCAGAATGGCGTGGCCACCACGAAAGCCTTCAGAGAAGTTGGACCCCTGGAAGCTCTGCAAGCAATTGGCTCCATCCTTCATCTTCAGGGAACGCTCAGCTGACTGTGCTCTAATGAATTCCAATCAGGTTGCATATCTTCCCCACTCACCCCTCTTGTTTTGTCTCCCTCCTGAGAACAGACAGAAACCAACTGGGATAGGAGAGTTCACACTCTCAGCCTTAGAGAAGAATCCATGCATCATTGGATTTGTCCCCAAGGATCCAAGATGAAATGTTTAGCTGGTTGCATGACAATGAAGGGAAAAGAGTGTCTCCATTCTCTTTAAGGCAAGTCTCTTTGGGCACTTAGTTTTAGGGTCTCAAAAGGCTACAGTCAGAAAGTCCTTCCTCACCTCTAGCTCACATTGCAACCTCGGGGAGGGAACCTATTCCTTCGAGACAGAAAAAAAGGGCAAGCTGGCAGGAGGCCCAAGAAAGAATGAAATAAAATGTCCCTTTAGGCACGGCCCAGAGGCATGATTAACACCACTGCTCATCAGCATAAAATATATTCAATTATGAGGGATTAAGAGGCTTGGGAAAGCAAAATTCTAAAGCAGATGAAAGATGAGCACATTAGTGGAAAACAGAGCCCCAGGATGGCAGCGGCTGACACTGCCTCCGGTGTGGAAGTGGCTGTCAGAGGCCGCTGGGGAGTGCGGCTCTGCATGCGACTGGGGCGGAGTGTTTCCCAAATGTTGGGTTCTTGAGAGGTTCTGTACCCTTAGGAGGGGCTGGGCCTGGAGAAATGTGCTCTCTGCACTGGCCACAGTCACCCTGGAAAAGAAAGTGCTCTGCAAGCAGCTTTGTTTCCCTGAGAGCAGTGCTTGCTGAAAGTCATCACTCCAAGGGCCTCCTTGAGAGTGCTGACCACTGAGACACCCCACAAGGGAGGATCACTTGGATCACTCTCCCAGACTCGCGTCTGTAAACTTACACAGTTTAGGCAGAGAGGAGAGTGGCTGAAGCGTGCTGTGCCTGTGTGTTGGGAAGCAGGGCAGGGCATTGGGTAGGTGGGTGAGAGCCCATCAAACAGAAGGCAGAGAATCAGAAGAACCCCAAGTAACCCCCCCGAGGAGACAAGGTAGTAAGTCCAGAGCTAGGACCACATGGCCTCTCTGCCTGGGAAGAGAAGACCAGCAACCAACAAGTAGCTGAGCAAGTATTTGTGGCTCCTTCTATTTGTCCATCGCTGCTATTTATTCATCACACCGTTCATGATGCAGAGAAGAGCTGGTTGGGGGTGTGGGAACTGGGAGAAGACTAGTACTAGAGAATCACTGACGGAGACGCTTAATAATCTTTCCATGAACCAGGCCTGCAGGTGATCCCAGAGCTGAATTCCCAGAAATAGGAGGAGTTACTCCAAGATCAGAGCAAATGGTTGAAGAACAGTATGTGATTCAGAGAGTAGTCATTAGAGTTAGGAAGACCTGGGTTTGAACTCAGATTCTGAACTGACTACTAGGTGTGTGACTTGAATAAGTGGCTTATCCTTCCTCTGTCTCTTTGTCTTGCACGTCAGATGGAAATCACAGTTGTACTGGTCTCGTAACTTTGTGGTAAGAGTGATGTTCAGTATTGTATGAAGCTCTTAACACAGTCCACAGTAAGCTTTCAATGCATATTTGTAAGTATTATCACCTTCAGAGATGAAGCTGAGAAAGATGTGCAGAGAATACAAGAAAGTTAGCACTATCTACAGTAGTCAAGATATAGGAGCAACCCAAGTGCCCATCAACAGACAAATGGATAAATAAGATGTGATATATACAATGAAATATTACTCAGCCATAAAAAGAATGAAATTCTGCCATTTGCAGCAATGCGGATGGATCTAGAGAACATTTTGTTTAGTGAAGTAAGTCAGACAGAAAAAGACACATACTGTATGACATCACTAATACGTAGAGTTGAAACAAGTATACAAATGGGTGTATATGCAAAATAAAAATAGACTCACAAATGTAGAAAATAAAGAAGTTACCAGTGGCAAGGGGGAGATGGGCAGGAGCAAATTAGGGGTATGGGATTAGGAGATATAAATGACCATGTATAAAATAAATAAGCAACAAGGATATAGTGTACTGCACAGGGAATTACAGTCTTATAATAATTTATAATAGAGTAAAATATGTAAAAATACCAGAACACTATACTTTATACTTGAAATTAATATAATGTTAATATTATAAATCAACAATACTCAATTTAAAAGAAAGAAATAGAAAGTCATTAAGGTGACAGAAGCAAATGGCAGGGGATTTGACAGTCTTACAAGCACATATGTCCGGTCTGGGGCTGTTTGCTTTAGACGATGGATATCACGTTTTCTGTGCTCTAGGGGTCTTGAAAATGTTTTACGGTTCCTGACAGCCAAGGTAGGGGAGCCAAACAAGAATGTGAATGTAGGAATTCAGAAACTCAGTCTAAGTGCTTCATGATATGTTGGGATGGATGGAGTTGGATTTGTGTAGGGGATGTGCTTAGGTCCAGAGAAAGTGGTTTAATCTCACTGGCAGGGCTCTCTGCTACTTGTCCCAAAGGTAGTGTGGGAAAGGTTAGTCCATTGACATATACTTGGCCTTTCTGTTTCCTAGACAGAAACATTCTATTTAGGTTGGTTTATAGTGAAATGGTTTAAAGCAACTTTGCCAATTAGGTTCAAATGAATCTGCCTTCCTTCCTTCCTTAGAAAGGACTCAGAATGAAAAATGAGAGTTATTCCTTTTTATCCAGGAGAATGGAAGGGTAACTTTTTTTTTTTTTTTTTTTTTGCATATCTAACCTTTCAACAAAAGCACTAGGAGGTTATTACTTGTATCACTTTGCAATACATTCATTCAGTTCATTCATTTAACAAGTATATATTGAGCTCCCCTTAAATGAAAAACACTGTTCTATACCTTGGCAATGAGCAAAGCAGCCCCCAAGGAACTCAGAAAGGAACAAGTCAGGTTGACAAACATCTGTAATCAAATGAGGAGAGAGCAATGATGAAAGCAGGTAGAGACAGGATCCCCTTCTATCTCTGGGATGTGTACTGACAGTACGGAGGAGGGATGGTGGAAAGAGTTGTGACATGGAGCAGGACCCCCTACTCTCTATGGGATTTGGCATGGCATGGCCACAGGATGACTAATAAATATAACTCTCCAAGGAAGTAAAACAAATTGCATGGGAGAGAAATAAACTTGCCATTTCTCTCTTGGTTCTTAAGCACCAAGGTCGTATCAAGCCTCCAGCTTTGTTACCAAAAAGCAGAATTGTAGCTTTCCAGGTGTATCACCAGCCAGAGGTAGTGCTGGAACCAGGGGGGACGGGAAACACGACTGCAGTCCCATGCACCTTCTGACCGCATGCACCTAGGTTCTAAGTCCCTCATCCTTGCTTACTGGTTGACGCAATAAAAGTAAAGGCAAATGTGAGAGTGGAGAGATCTGTCACAGGAGCTAAGAAATGGAAGCAGGAGTGGAAGATTTTCAAATCCAGCAGAAGAGGAAATTACTCATAACCTTTAAGGTTATGCCACCCTGTGTTATGACTACAGAGCAAACTCTCATAGGCAACAATAAAGCCCAAGCCAGTAAGTTGAAATAGACATTGTGCCCCTAGTAGGGGTCTGTAAATATCAGTTGAATAGATGAGTGAATTGTATATGCATGCACCATATTCTCCCAGCCCAAGATTTGATTTGGTTTCCATGGCTAGAGGCCAGATGCCTACTGGGAAGTCTTCCAAATCACCAGTGTTGATCTTTTCTTAACTGCTCCCAGGGGATCTAGAGAATGATTCTGGTATCTGGCACAAGCAGCATGGCACTGTGCCCTGCAAGGGTCAATGTGCTATTCCTATTGGCCTTGGGTCCAGGCACCTGCTATGCAGAGCCTACCACCCAGATGGTATACTCGGATTCCAGTCCACTTGGAAAGGCCAGGTCCTGCCAACTCCATCTCCAAGGGGACAGTCTATACAGACCCCATATGCCAAACTGCCCAGGACTCCGCCAGCCAAAAGAGGGTGAGTGGTCCTGTCCTGTAGCCCCACCAAAAACAAGCACCAGATGGGAAACTGGGGCAGGGGGTGGGGAACAGCTGGATGACATTTGCTACATAATAGCTCTCGAAGGATTTGAAAAATCATTGTTCAATTTCCCTTCCCGCCTTCTTGTGTAAACAAATGTCCTATATCAGGGTTGTAGAAATCAGAATTTTAAGTGATGAATCTCATCATCATGGCTTCTTCATAAGCACCACCACACACACACACACACACACACACACACATAAACACGTACACACCACATTCAAGCTCGTACATACAAAGACACATGCATTCACCTTCATTCACTTTCAGCCACAGGGCAATGCTGCTGACTGTCAGTCTAAGGCCTTATTTCATTTATTGTGTAGCTAAAGCCTTGCCAGGAGTCCAGGCTTCTTCTCTCCAGTCTCTTAAAAATTAAATCTGGCTCTTTGGGGCTGCAACAGGAAGACTGAATTTGAGATACAGTAATTCTAGATATTTATATCCTTTAGTCACTTGTTCAGTTGGTCTTCTGCAGCTGTGGTTTGTTAGGGATTATCCCACCAGAAGGGATGGCAGAAATACACGTATTTAATAGGAAGTTTTTTCCTCCATTTCTTTCTCTGGCTTTAAACAGCCACTTGGAAGGAGGGAGGTTGAACCATAGGAGAGGATCTGAGGGACCAGGAGCTGGGAGTTGCCCAGGAGCTGGGAGCTTCAGGCCTGCCTGTAGGGAGGAGCAGGATGGGAGCCTGGAAAAACTGGAGCTGGATCCTAGTCCCCAAACTTCAGGAGAGGAGAGGGGCTCTGCAGACACCCCTTTATAGGAGAATTTAAAGCCCACTTCTGCTTTCTGTGGCCCCTAGTTTGAAGGCCAGGTGTTCTATGGTCTGGACAACCATTATGTCCTTTCTTCATTGCTTCTAGGTACATTTTCTTCATCCCAGAGAGAGGCTCAGGACCTTGGAGGACCCCTGAAACTCCCACATGAAGCTCTGGAGCCTCCTTCTTACAGGCAGGAGTGCAGGTGTTTACCTGGGAAGGGCCGACACACCAGCAGGTCCCGGTGGCCCATAAACAGTGCTTGGCCTCCATCCCAAACCCCTTCGAGATGTGCAAACACTCAGGGCTACATTTCCATTCACCTTCTAGCTCTAGTTAATAGCATCCCAGGCCATACACATAGAAATCAAACTTATGGTTACCAAAGGGGAAAGTGAGGGAGGGAATAAATAAGGGGGTTGGGATTCACAGATACAAACTATTATACATAAAACAGAAAACCAACAAGGATCTACTCTATAGCACAGGGAGCTATATTCAATATCTCGCAATAACCTATAATGGAAAAGAACCTGAAAAAGAATATATATAGGCTTCCCTGGTGGCTCAGATAGTAAAGAATCTGCCCGCAATGTGGAAGACCTGGAATTGATCCCTGGGTTGGAAAAATCCCCTCGAGAAGGGAATGGCAGCCCACTCCAGTGTTCTTGTCTGGAGAACTCCATGGACAGAGGCGCCTGGTGAGCTAGAGTCCATGGGGTCACAAAGAGTAGGACACCACTGAGTGACTAACACACACACACAGACACACACAGACACACAGACACACACACACACACATACGTAACTGAATCATTTCTCTGTATACCAGAAACTAACACAACATTGTAAATTAACTATACTTCAATTTAAAAAAGGGAAAAAAAACCAAGATCCCAGGAACCTTTGCAGGGGTAACGGTGTTTGTACACGTGTTTCTTGAGTCTCTTTAGCAATAATCCCTCAGCCTAGGCAGAGGTTTATTCTTCACCAGAGAAAAGACAGAGAGAAAAAGGATAAGACTTCCCTTTTCTTTAAAAGCTGTGCTCTCCGGTTGACAGCCACTCACTCCAGCTCTCTGTAATGTGATGAAATCTCCCCAAGTGAACCCATCGCATTCTGGGAGCTCAGCATAAAAATTACAGCTGCCTTAGAGGCCACATGACCCTGATGCATCAAGCTCTGGAGTGAGGCCAAACCACCACTTAAAATGACAATCCTGGACAAAGTGGCACAATGACATGTTAAAAATATATAGATGGATATAGATGTAATATGAAAATACACGTTTTTCCTGCTCTCACTGTCAGAAGCAGGCATGTTAAAGGTATTAACAATTAGTGTTCCTCTCTGGAGGGATCCTCGAGTTACATGCTTTGGAACCCAGACAGGAAGCAAGAATCAGGCAGCAAAGCAAAATTAACCCAGACAAAATGAAATGATGCAGCCCAGGTATCTGGGATGGAAGGGCCCAGAGGGCAGGAGGCAGTTGCCTGACTCCTGCCCTTGTTCCACCCCACTCCCCCACCCCCCCACAGCTGTCTGTTGGAGGGAAGGGTTTACCTGAAGGGGATGAGTGCTGCAGGAACCAAGACTACCAAAAGCAGAGTCTTTCATTTCTGAGGGGCAAGACAGCCAGGGAGGAGATCTCTATGCAATGTTCCTCCAAACTTCTATCCCTGTCTTTCTAGGGCACCTAGAGCTGGGTGGAAAGCTTGGCATGTGCCCCCAGGAGGCACAGATGTGGTCCCCCCCACTCCACCCCTCGGGGCCGGCTCCAGACACACAGAGCTGGAGGTGACTCAGGCTGAGATCTGAGGTCATCTGTCCCCAGCAGATGCCTCCTGTACTAGGGGGACGGAAATTTCCCAGACTAGCTTGTTTCCTCAGGGGTGGGAGAGACGGACGCAGTTCTGCCTTTGTTTCCAGATTTTAATTTTCCTAGAATCTGCCCCAAAGGAATGTCTTTTTTTTTTTTTTTTTCTTTCCAAAATAACTCCTTAGTTCACACAGGAGAGAAAATCTTTTTGCTCTTTCCTGTTTAAGGACAGAAGATGACTTTTCTACTCTTAAAATACAACACCTTTCTATTTCAGGCTGCTTGCTCTGGCTCTTTGTAGTGGGATGTAAAATTCCTAGTACTGACAGACTCAGATCAAATTTCCGGAGTGAAAGAGTGATTTGGTGATGTGCTCTCCTGTTTTCCAGCCCCCTTTGGGCTTTCTGGCAACCACACTGCAGGTCTCTCTCTCAGCTCTAGTGTTTACTGCTCTCTCCCTTTACATTTTCATTTTGCTTTTACAGTCCTAATGTCTGCCTTTTTTAACCTAAATTTTTTTTTTATTTTGTAACCTACGCTGCCCTACACTTGGGCAAACTCCGGGAGATGGTGAGGGACAAGGACCCTGGTGTGCTGCAGTTCATAGGGTTGCAGAGTCAGACATGACTTGGGGACCGAACAACAGCCACGTGAACTCAGTAAAGTGTACACTAATCTTACCAGTACAGCTCCGTGAACACTCTCCTCTGAACCTACCATGTAATCAGCCCTGCAGTGCCCTCCCTCACCCGTCCACAGCACCCCTCTCTCTGCCTGGACAGAACCCCAACTTCACACCTATCACTATAGATGAGATGTGCCTTTTCTAGACTTTCATATGAATGAAATCATCCCATATATGCTCTTTCATGCCTGGCTTTTTTTCGTTCAGCATTATGTTTTGAAGATTCATCCGAGTTGCTGCATGCATCAATAGGTTTCTTATTTTTAAAGCTGTGTAGCTTATTGTAGGAATACACAGAATTCATCTGTTCCTCTGTTGTTTCCAGTGTGGGCTAACATGACTAAAGCTGCTCCGAGCATACTTTTATATGTTGGGGTTTTGCTCTTCTTGTTTGGTGGACAAATGCTCTCTTTTTGTTTTTGGGTACACCCAGAGTCAGAGAAGGCAAGGGCACCCCTCTCCAGTACTCTTGCCTGGAAAATCCATGGACGGAGGAGCCTGGTGGGCTGCAGTCCATGGGGTCGCTAAGAGTCAGACACGACTGAGCGACTTCACTTTCACTTTTTACTTTCATGCACTGGAGAAGGAAATGGCAACCCACTTCAGTGTTCTTGCCTGGAGAATCCCAGGGACAGGGGAGCCTGGTGGGCTTCCGTCTATGGGGTCGCACAGAGTCAGACACGACTGAAGCAACTTAGCGGCAGAAGCAGCAGAGTGGAAATGCTGAGTCATTGGACATGTGTGTGTCTAGGTTTCATAGATACTTCCAAACCCCACATTCTAAAGTGCTGTAACAATGTGCTATAACAATTGGCACTCACGTCCGCAGTGTGTGAGGGTTCCAGTACCTCCATATTCTCTCCACCACTCGGTTTTGTCTCTCTCTTTACCTGAGTTATTTACACATCAAGTTGCTGCATGTCTGATTATCTGGGTTCTCTTGCCCCTTAACTACACCCTTAATTCCTCAAAACAGACTATGTAAGGATTAAAGGGTTAAGCTCCCCTGGGCTGTGTTGATGTTAAAACTGATAGTTCTGTGTCCAAGAACCCTCTCAGTCCTGGGCAAACTGGGATGGCCAGTCACCCTAAACATAGTATAATGGAAAGGAAAGAGGCTTTGGCAAGGAACCAACCTGGTTTGAATCCTAGTTCACCTACTAGCTGTGTAAAAATCAGTCAAGGGAAAGAGTGCCAGGCAGAACAAATACAGTAAAATGTTACTGGTACAAGCTAGACGATGGGTATACATATGTGTTAACTGTAAAATTCTTTCTACTTTATTGCATGTTTGAAAATAATAAAATGTTGGGGGAAAGACAAAACAGGAATAACGCTGCTCAGCTCTAGGAGCACCAGGTCTCAGACCTCAGAGGAAGCTGTTTTTTCATGTCATGGAATTACTAAAGAGAACTCACGGCCTCATCCTTCTGGTCTTCACATTTCCATTGCCCCACCCCATTCTTCTGTTTCCTAAAAACCTTTCAGAAGGAGGGAGTCAGGAGAAAATAGCAAATCAGAGCAAATGAACAGAACTTGTCTTTAAATTCCAGCAGTCCCATTGCTTTGCCCACAGTCATCTTATAAACACAGCCAGAAGCTTGCTGTCACATTCCCCTTTTCCCCGCTGACCTCCTGCTGGCCTCACACAGACTAAGCTGGACCATTACCCATGACCTGATGCCTTCTTGAGCCATATTCGCCAGCCTCTGCTTCTAACTTTACTGTCATCTCTGGCAAAGCTGACTTACTTTTATCCTCTTTCAAAGCCATCCCCTGTTCCCATGGCAACTTACTGGGGGTCTTCTGTCACCATGGGAACATGGCTGCTGGGTTTAAATACACCTTATCACCACAGCATTAAAAAATATGGGGAGAGAGGGAGTCTGGTTGTCAGGGAAACAGAATTCAGGTCTTCTCCATGATAGATGTGCTGGGGAAAAGGATGTGCTGTTGGGAGTTTAGAATCAATGCCACACCCAATCTGAGTCCTGCTAGGATGGCCACACACTCACTGTGCAGATACTATGGGGTGTGTGTGTGTGTGTGTGTGTGTGTGTGTGTGTGAAATTGTCTTTGCATCTTGGATATCTGAAGAACCTCACTGGAAGGCACCTTGGGGATTTCCAGGGTCTCAGAGGAAACTCATAGCTCAGTTGGAGGGTATAGGGTAGCTGGTCTCCCTCTCTCTCTTATTCTCTCTCTAACACACACAGACAGCACTGTAGGGCACCTTCCTTGTCAAGAGGACAGCAATTCCATAATCCCAGGAAAACCAAGCCAAAAGAGAGACCTGAGCATAAAACAAAAGGCATAAACAGGGTTTGTGTGCGTGTGTTAGTCACTCAGTTGTGTCCGACTCTCTGTGACTCCATGGACACAGTAGCTGCAGTAGCCTGCCAGGCTCTTCTGTCCATGGAATTCTCCAGGCAAGAATACTGGAGTGGGTTGCCATTTCCTTCTCCAGGGGATCTTCCTGACCCAGGAATCAAACCCGGGACTCCCGGGTTGCAGGCAGACTCTTTATCGACTAAGCCAAGAGTGAAATCTGATAGGGTTAAAATGATGTGAAACAGGAATCCCATTTAAATAGGGTTTAAATGATGGGAAATAGGAATCCCATCCACAACATGGATAAAGACACTGTACCTGAAAAAGGCCAGTACTGCTTCTTCTGGTCAGCAGTTTGTCCTTGAGGCAAATGGGACACTGAACCAGTCAGCCACCTCGTCAGAGTGTCGAGTAGTGGGCACACACCTTCTTAATCACAGTGGAGAGCTGTTGAGCTAAGGAAGACACTTGGCCCATCCCCAGCAGAAGAAAACAAAGACATGGAAAACACATGGCCGGCTCCTGGATCACAGGCTTCCAAGGACCAGAAGGTGTGTGGAAGCTCAGTATCACTCATACACACTTCAAGAAATGAAACAAATACCACCCGATTAATCTCTATGTCATGACTATCCAAGTGTCCAGGCCCTTATGCACATCTGGGAAGTATATCTCTAGTAGGCTTGGCCCTGGGAAGAAATATGGACAGATGTGTCCCAGGCGCAGCTGGTAGCTCTTCTCCCTTTCCAGGGGGTCCCAGGGTCCTCAGACTGTCATAAGGTGACTCACCTCCACCCATGGCAACATCGTGCCCAGCTGAGACCCATTCCACACACAGTCCCCTCTCCCTCACCATGTCAACCTCGTCTCTCTCGAGCATGGAGTAGAGGAAAGGAAAAGGGCTCTGCTCTTGGGAAATGCTGGGGTGGAATCACAGTTTGCCGCTTTCTGGATTTGTGAGCTTGGAGGAATTTCTTATTTAAGTTTCTATTACTAAAATAAATTTACAAGATGAGTCTAAGGACTAAATAAGATAATGAACATAAGCTTTCTCTGTAAACAATGGACGCGACGTACTGACAAGGACTGATTGTTCAACCTCTGGAAAAGCCCACTTCTGGTCTAACAGGGTACCCTAGACTGTAGGAGTAATTCTGATGGGTGTCAGTTCAGGTCAGAGCTGGGGGTGAGGACACTGCTGGTTGTGAGCTGACTGAGGGCACGAGCCAGCCCCCAGTACCCAGCACTGTGCTAAGGTCACTGTAAGTTCAACAATGGCTGCTCATTCACAGGTTGGTGCTATTGATTGGGACCTTTGCTGACCTTGACATTGCTCCACACCTGTGGGTGGCAGTGTGCAGTGAGAGTCCAAGTGCCCAGGTTGAGACTGGGCAGAGGCAGGCGTGCAGAGCAGCTGCAAGGGGAGGGCTGTGAGTTGTGACTTTCTCCCCCAGGACTGACATGATTCACAGCCCCGGCTGCCAGGAGGGGACCTCTCTGTAGCTTTCGACTCCATTATCCTGAGCTCTCTGCCTCCTCTGGCCACTGCCCCATTTTCTCCTCTTAACACTTGTCCACTTGCCAGGCCAGCTTAGTAATAGCGCCAAGAAAGACAGATTATCAGTCCCTCTGCAGAAAGAGCCACTTATTCATGGCCTCACCTAGAGTTTTATGAGAGGAAAAAGCATGGCGAGAGGAATGCTACTTCCTGCTGCCACCTGGGAGGCTTTGCCTGAGAGCAGAATCCAGGTGCTGGGTGAGCTGGAGGGAATGGTAGCATGTAGGATGGAATGGCATCAGAAAGAGGATGCAGGATCCGGGCAACAGGATACGGGGATGGGACCAGGAAGTCTCCTGGCAACAGTCTCCCAAAGCACGCCTCTGGGTACCACCACGGGCATGTGGCAGTGTGCCTGGGGCTAAACCACAAGGTACATGCAAATTGTGCTCTCTGGTGAGTCACCTAAAACACCATTTTTGTAGAAAATTGAACACAGATGTATTTTGATGCAAAGTACAATTTTTGCATGAATTGTTAAGAAAACAATTGGGACTTTCAATTTTTTCTTGCTGTTCAGTCCTCAGGGCGTGTGCTTAGAGCCATGGAGATATGAATTTGCTCTCTTCTGACATTAGGGTATTTCGTTCAATCATGCATTCATCCATTCCACAAATATTTTTTGAGTGACAACTATGAGTTAGGCAGCTGTGAGAAAAACACACGTAGACCTTGGGTTCATGGAATTTCTATTCGAGGGGAAGTCTTTGAAAGCACCAATGAGCCCAAATTCTCTCATTTTTGTTTGAAGATCAGGCCATAGGAAATGATGAACTTCCTTTCCAGTTATCAAATCCACAAGCAGAGATCAGATCAGCAAAAGCTGCTTGTTGGATGAATGAGTGAATGATGGATGGTTTCCAACATTGGATGAGGAGACCAAGTAGTTGACTCTGAAAGTGCTGTGTGATTCCTGACTCTGTGCTCTCTTTCCCTTGTGCCCTGTGGACTTGGCAGAGAGGTGCTCTTGGCCTCCCTGGGAAGCGGGGGTTGAGGTTTCTGGAGCTCCTTCCAATCTGTCTCTTTCAGTCTCATGTCTTGACCCCTTGACCCTTGACCCTGTTTCTTCCTGGAACCTGGATGCTCCAGAGTCTCCGAGCCTTTCTCTCGCCTTTATTTCTCTTGACCAGTCAGGCAGTGGAATCCTAATGGGCCAAGAGTCTGAAAAAATAAAATACGGTCAGCTGTTGGTTGAGAGACAAAAGAAAAATTAAACATTTCTCTTCTGGTTCTGTTTAGGCCACTGGCTGCATTTGTTACAACATGGCAGATGCCCAGCAAAGGCAGGTGGCTCCTAATCAGAGATGTCTAGAACTTTGGCTCTCAAAGGCAGCACCCAAACTGATCTAGCCCCGAAACAAGGAGAGTGGGGGTAGTGCCTATGCCCTCTTCCCTCCAGGTGGGGTTGAGGATGAGAGTATAGGGCTCTAGAGTGGCCAGGCTCCTGTGGCGTGACTGTTCCCATTGGCTCCTTTGAATGTGTGTGTGTGTGCCCGTGCATAGCATTCACAGAGAGATTTAGGCACATTCAAGTACATCACACATTCAACCCTCACAACAACGCACTCAGAGGACGTGGCATGGTTATCCTTCTAGAGTCAATAAAACTGATCTTCCAAAGAAAACAAGTCTCTGGGTTCAGGTCTAGGGTACCACGATGATTCATCCCTTTAGCTCTCAGTGGGGGCTTCAGAGAATTCAAATCCCCGACTCCTTCCAGGTGGGAGAGGTACCTGGCTCTAAGGAGACCCTTCTGCTAGAGCGACTCATTGTCAGTCCCCACGGGAAGCAGCTGCAGGCTCTTAAGTGCTCAAGAAACTTCAGATTACAGGCAAAGACACAAAGCTGGCCTTGGACTCTTAAAATAAGAGCTACTGTACCTCAAACAGGGCTCCCTGGGCTGCTGAGCTGCTCCACATGCAGGCCTGGGGCGAGTGCCTCCTTCCCAGGCTGCTAGGTGAACATCTCTGATGCTAAGTGAGAGGCCATCTCCAGGGCTGGGTCCTTCAGTGACTGAGCAAAGTTCCCTCCTCCCAGCAACTCTGGCATGGCAGCCCCACTTAGCACCGGGGAGATCTCATTCTTCACTTTTCGCCTTTCCAGGTCATCTATCACCCAGAAGCAGGGTTATGGAGAGATGTTTAATGTGGAAATGACTCTTGTGGGGAGCTGGAGGAATAAACTTGTCCCCAAGGTGCCATGTCTCATTCTGGCTGCGAGGTAGGGACGAGGAGGCAAGTGCAGGGATAGGAGGAAGGAGGTGCCCAGCGCGGGTGGTGAGGGCCTGCGGAGAGAGGATTTGGCAGTGTCATGGTTACCACCTGAGGAGCTGGAGCCCAGGAAGGTGTGGGGAGCTTCCCTCTCACCTGGAAGCCCAACATGCCTTAAATGTGTCTGGTGAAATCCCTGCCACTCAGCGATACAGGTTTGTCAGAAGCCCTGGCCCCACTCTGGTGTGTCAGCTCCTTGGAGAATGGGGGTGGGGGAGACCTCTGCACCAGGAGCCTGGGTTCCTGCATGGCTCTCTGCAGCTGAGGCTGGGCAGAAATTGGGTGACATTTGCACTGGGCCCTGGACTAGTTTTGAAGCCAGAGGGGAATGCAGCCATCAGGACAAAAGTGTTTTTTTGCTATGAAAGTGAAAGTCGTTTAGTCGTGTCTGACTCTTTGCAACCATGGAATTCTCCAGGCCTGAACACTGGAGTGGGTACTCTTTCCCTTCTCCAGGGGATCTTCCCAACCCAGGGATCGAACCCAGGTCTCCCTCATTGCAGACGGATTCTTTACCAGCTGAGCCACAAGAGATTCCCAAGAATACTGGAGGGGGTAGCCTATCCTTCTCCAGCAGATCTTCCTGACCCAGGAATTAAATCAGGGTCCTTTTGCTATGAGGAAGAAGGAATTGAAAAGGACTGTGTGTCCTCCTTGGGCTTTTAGGACTCAATGCTTGCCTCAATTTCCCTCAAATCTGTTGCCAGCTCCTTCTATTGAGGAGGATCCTCTTTTGTCTGTTGCCTTACAATGGGAGGAATCATTTAGTCCTCGCTGACTGAGAACCTGCTTCCTTTTTCCTTCGTTTTCAATGATACAGACACAGGGCCAGGGCTCGGATGAGGGAGATGGCACTTGCTTCTGGCATGAAATATAAGGTGCACCAAAAAACTCAGTCATCAGGGTAAATGCTATTTTGATATAATATTTTAAACATTAAAATGAATGCAAGAAATCCTTTATGAATAAAATATCCAAAATTTAAATAAAGTTAGGATTGGTACTGAATTCCGCTTCACCCCAGGCTTCAATATGGTTCACAGAGCGCAGGATACAGAACCACTCAGCGTGCTGGGCCCTGGGGGGCGGGGTGTCCAGTGGAAAGCAGGACAAAGCTGCTCTACCCCTCCCCGCTAGTAAAGCTTCCGGTCTCAGTGAAACAGAAATGAAAGCGTAAACCATCAAAGACTGACAGTTGTGATCCATGCGATAAGCCGGGATTGAGGGTGGAGATAGGGTAGATAGGATAAAGGAGCTTGTCTGGGGATATGGCGCCTCCACTACAAACGTGAAGGATGGAAAAGAGCCAGTTGCTCTGAGTTAAACTCCCTCCCTTCAAAATCAATATCCTGAAGCCCTCACCTCTAGCACCTCAGCATGCGGCCTGTCTTGGAAACGGGTGGTTGTAGATGTAATTAGTAAAGATGAAATTATTATATCAGAGTGGAGTGGGCCTTTTACACAATATGACTGGTGTCTTTACAAAAGGGGGAAATTTGAACAGAAACTCACACACAGGTAGAATGCCACATGGTGAGGAAGACAGAGTCCGGGGTGATGCTTCTAGAAGCTAAGAAACAGCAGAGATGGCCAGCAAACCACCAACAGCTTGAAGCGAGGCCTGGAACAAAATCCTCAGAAGGAACCAACGCTGCTGACGCTTTGATCTTGGACTTCTAGCCTCCAATGTGAGATAGTCCATTACTGTTATTGAAGTCACTCAGTCGGTGGCACTTTGCTATGGCAGCCCTAGCAGACCAGTGCCCTCCCCATGCAAACAGGGAAAGTGAATAGTGTGAAAAGGCATTGAGAGCAGCGAAGGCTCAACCTGTTTGGGAAACCGTAAGAAAGCAAGTGTGTCCAAAGCGAGAGAGTGAGGTCATGGGGTGGGCGGGAGCCAGGCTGTGAAAGATTTTCTGGAGTAAGTCAGCCTTTTCCAAGACGCCTCGACTCCACAGCAGTCCCCACTGAACCCAAATGTTTCCCAACTCCACTGACCTGAAAGTCTGCTCTATTTGGGAGTGAGGATAGGGGTTCAGAGGGGGCAAAAAGGCAGGAAAGAATGTGAGGATTTAATTGTTGCTGTTGTTTAGTCGCTAAGTCGTGTCTGATTCTTTGCGACCCCATGGACTGTAGCCCACCAGGCTCCTCTATCCATGGGATTTTCCAGGCAAGAATACTGGAGTGGGTTACCATTTCCTACTCCAGGGGAATCTTCCCAACCCATGGATCTTCCCAACCTGTATCTCCTGCATCAGCAGGCAGATTCTTTACCACTGAGGCACTCCAGAAGCCCATAGGCCCTACCTAAGTCCCCAGTGGGTGGTTCTGGATGTCCTGAGGGTTTACTTGACAAGACCAGCCTTTGACAGTTTAGGAAAGTCACTTAGTAACTACTCCTAGTCATCAAGACATTTGCCACCAATGTCATTCAAGTAAAGACTTCAGATGAGGATCTGAAAGTGGGGAACCAGGAAGCAGGGAAAGACTGACATTGTAAGAGTCCCTGATGGAGAGTCATAAGTGAGTCAAAGAAGTATTGAAAATCCGATAGACTGGGCCTTCTTTTTCCTCATCCTCTCAGTCACAGAAAGTCAAGTTGAACCAGAAAGGGGAGCTGCTGTCCTGCCGGCATCACCACCAGGGAGCCCTCCAGCCTCCTGATGCCTGAACTCCAGCCGCCTCCCACTGGGACTCCCTCCTCAACAGCAGTTCCCAGGGCTTGTCCAGGGGCTCTGGATGGAAGGTACTCCCCACATGTAGAGGAGGCAGGTATATTCTTTAGGCGAAAGGACAGCAGAATTTTCAAGCTTGGTGGTCAGTAGTGTATTCCTCTGGGCAAAGGACTCCCAGAGGCAACATAACCTTAATGTTAGAGCCACGAAGGCCAACTTACTCCACCATCTTCATCACTGGCAAGGAGGTGGCACTAATCAAGACAGGATTCTGTATCTGATTTAAGCTTTCTTACTTCTTTTCACTTTTACCTGCATCACCTCTTGTGCAAGCTCTTTCTCATCGTGAATAAAGCTGTAGGAGCCCGGAAAAGACACCCAAGAGTGATTACTCATGCCTGAGCTCATCCCTTGGCATCCTGCTGGGAGATGGGCAGTGAGTGGTCAGAGGTCAGCCTCTGGAGTCCCTTGGGCTGGTTGGAACCATGAGAAGGAGCCTCCCCTTCAGTCCCCAAAGTGGGGTGCATGAAGCAGCATCACAGCAGGATTTGGACCTGAACTTACTCCCCAGGTTCAGGAGGAGTTTTGACAAGATACTGCATATCTTTGGAGCAGGTAGGCTCTTCTGTCTCTACAATCAAACACATTTTTGGCAGCTATTCCTGTAACAGACTAATGCCCGGGATCCTAGAACCATTGTGCTTTTGATCTCCCTGGTCTCAGCGTGGACTGCAGATCCCCAGCCTGGAAGCCCTGCAATATCTCTCTCTGAACATGGGGGCTCCAGGGAGGCTGCACCCCTGAAGAGCCGCTGGAGCTGCTGGAGATGTGTGTGTGCGGTGGGCTGTGGAGAGCACCAGCCTGTTCTGATCTCTACACAGGGGAGTAGAGGAGAGCCGCTTTAAAAATCTCCAGTGAAATTATCTTGTCTATTGACTAAACAGGTGAGAGAGGAAAGGAACTGTAGGTTTTCCTTAAGAAACGATTATCTTCTCTTTCTCTTTTATCCCCAGTAAACACTGCCCCAAATTGGAAGTGAAACGTGGAATTTGTTGTCCCGCTTGTAATGTTTCTTATAACTATGACTATGATACTTGGATCAGATTCTATAATACTAAACTCCACTTGGGCTCTACAAGAGCAGAACTTTGTTAGAATAAAGGCATTGTTATAAATCACATTTCCAGACTCCAGCCTGGAGCTTGCATTTGGCTTTCATTTCTACAACTGGCTATCGATGTGATCTTAGGCAAGTCATTTGAAATCTTTGATCTGTAGTATCATCTGCTGCTGCTGCTAAGTCACTTCAGTCCGACTCTGTGTGACCCCATAGATGGCAGTCCACCAGGCTCCCCTGTCCCTGGGATTCTCCAGGCAAGAACACTGGAGTGGGTTGCCATTTCCTTCTCCAATACATGGAAGTGAAAAGTGAAAGTGAAGCCTCTCAGTCGTGTCTGACCCTCAGCGACCCCATGGGCTGCAGCCTTCCAGGCTCCTCCATCCATGGGATTTTCCAGGCAAGAGTACTAGAGTGGGGTGCCATTGCCTCCTCTGGTAGTATCATCTAAGGATCCGTAAATTGGAGACCTTAGGTACAGCTGTTCTAATTTCCCAAAGTTTGTTGGGAACAAGTAAGACTATTTTGTAACAGCTTACTGTAAACTATAAAACCCCATTTAAATGTTAACTTCCCTCATGGCTCAGACAGTAAAGAATCTGCCTGCAACACAGAAGACCCGGGTCCAATCCCTGAATCAGGAAGATCCCCTGCAGAAGGGAAAAGCTACTCACTCCAGTATTCTTGTCTGGGAAATCCCATAGACAGAGGAGCCTGGCAGGCCACAGTCCATGGGGTCGCAGAGTCAGACACGGTTGAGTGAATAACACACAAATATTAGCTTATTCTTTATGGAACGTTGATCACAGTTGGAGAAGCTATTTTGGGCTGTCTGCTATGTGGAATGGTGGTTTGAAATGCAGTCCGCTTTGACCAATTCACCTTCTTTGTTTTCCAGCATTAGCTAGTCCACACTCCTCTGTAACCTGCATTCTTTATGTTCAGCAATGAAGCCTGTTGCGCTGGTCTGCTTTCCTTTTGACTCTTGCATCATTTTGCTTCTACTTTTCCCAAGATGTCATATGGGACTTAAATAATTTGGGTAGTCATCTGATTTAGTGATGCTGGACAAAGAGAAATACTCAAGCAATATACTCAATGTCAAGTTGTTGAGGGAAAGTGTGTAAGTCACTCAGTGGTATCCAACTCTTTGCGACCCCCGTGGACTATAGCCTGCCAGGCTCCTCTGTCCATGGGATTCTCCAGGCAAGAATACTGGAGTGAGTAGCCATTTCCTTCTCCAGGGGATCTTCCAGACCCAGGGATCGAACTCGGGTCTCTTGCCATGCAGGTAGATTCTTTACTGTCTGATCCACCAGGAATTCACTTTTATTAGATAGCTTTCCAGTGCTCATGAGTATCCACATGCATTGGAAGTTGAGGCCACGGCTGAATTGCAGGCAAAGATTGTATCTGTCAACTCCTTCCTCTTTCTTTATAATACTATCCTGAGGCTTCTCATGGAATGTTATTTAGGGAGTGGCTGTTGGACTGGGAGGGACCTACAAAATGTTTTAATGAGAGAAAAAGATTAATGTATAACTCTAAGTAAAAGATACTTTTAACCTAGGTTGGAGACACCCAGAGCCTACTCCTGTGCCCGCATGCCAGCCACTGCCATGAATCTGTAAGTTAAACTGTTCACCCCATGAACCTCCAGTGGGAGTGAACTGGTGGAGGCATTCTGGAGTAATCAGGCATGACTTCATCAAATTAAGAATACACACACCCTCTGACCTAGTAATGCCAGCACTGGGGATAGATTACAAAGGGGCCCTATATATCCACAACAGAGTTATTTGTGGTGATGGTCCGGAGGTAAGTGTGTCCTGAGCATCCATTCTTGGAGAATGGGGGGGCAAAATGAGGTGAACACAGCATGGGAGCCCTGCAACCATTAGTAGCCAGTGATTAGATGTAAACAGAACAACACAGATGAATCTTAAAAGCAGAGCTCGTGAAAAAAAAAAAGGAAGACATAGAATGGGATCTGTCATAAACATTTACACAATTTAAAAATGCTTGCATAGAAAACAATACCCATTTCCATTAATAAATGCAAATAAACAGACACACGTTGCGGCATTAGAGTGGTTGACTATGAGGTGATAGTGGGGAGATGAATATGTGAATAAAAGAGAATAAATAATACATAAAATAAGAGAACAGTCTTGAATCAAAAAATGTAAGAATGATTTACTTAATCTTTTGCACTTGAGGTCCAAAATGAATAAGTTAATAAAAATATGAAACCTCCTAACTTCTGAGTTAATCTCAGCTTCATAGCCTATAATCCTTCAAAGACCCAATGGGACCTAGACTAAAAAGAGAGGGTGTTTTATTAAATTCAATTTAAAAAGTACAACCTGTTCTGCATTAATCTCTCAGTTGGGATTTACATAAAACCCTGTTGGTTCTTATGGCTGTTAAACAGTTTTTCTCTTGGATACTCTAACTTGTGTCCCACTTGGCATCCTTTTTTTTAAAAAAAAATAGTTTATTTATTTTAGTTGGAGGCTAATTACTTTACAATATTGTAGTGGCTTTTGCCATACATTGACATGAATCAGCCATGGGTGTACCTGTGTCCCCCATCATGAACCTCTCTCTTACCTCCCTCCCCACCCCATCCCTCAGGGCTGTCCCAGTGCACAGGCTTTGGTGCCCTGTTTCATGCATCGAACTTGGACTGGTGATCTATTTCACACATGGTAATATACATGTTTCAAATTCTCTGAAATCATCCCACCCTCGTTTTCTCCCATAGAGTCCAAAAGTCTGTCCTTTATAGCTGTGTCTCTTTTGCTGTCTTGCATATAGGGTCATCATTACCGTCTTTCTAGATGCCATATATACGCGTTAATATACTGTATTGATGTTTTTCTTTCTGACTTACTTCACTCTGTATAATAGGCTCCAGTTTCATCCACCTCATTAGAACTGACACAAATTCGTTCTTTTTAACAGCTGAGTAATATTCCATTGTGTATATGTACCACAGCTTTCTTATCCATTCGTCTTGGCATCCTTCTTAAAAGTATACCCTCTCTAAGCCTCTTAACCTCAGTTCTATTTTCTCCCTTCCTCTTACCACATGAGCTCACCAATACCTTCCTGGAGATCAACATCATATGTCCCATTTAATTGCAAGAAACAGAAACTAGATTGCTGTCTTTAGCAAAACAAGGGCTTTATAAGGATGTAGAGGACAGCAAGAATACACAGAAGAACCATACAAAAAAGATCTTCATGACACAGAAAACCACGATGATGTGATCAGTCACCTAGAGTCAGACATCCTGGAATAAGAAGTCAAAGTGGGCTTTAGGAAGCATCACTATGAACAAAGCTAATGGAGGTGATGGAATTACAGCTGAGATATTTCAAATCCTAAAAGATGATGCTGTGAAAGTGCTGCACTCAATATACCAGCAAATTTGGAAAACTCAGCCATGGCTACAGGCTGAAAAAGTCAGTTTTCATTCCAATCCCAAAGAAAGACAATGCCAAAGAATGTTCAAACTACTACACAATTGCACTCATCTCACACGCTAACAAAGTAATGCTCAAAATTCTTCAAGATAGGCTTCAACAGTACGTGAACCGAGAACTTCCAGTTGTCCAAGTTAGACCTAGAAAAGGTAGAGGAACCAGAGATCAAATTGCCAACATCCATTGGATCATAGAAAAAGCAAGAGAATTCCATAAAAAATATCTATTTCTGCGTTATTGATTACACTAAAACCTTTGATTGCATAGATCACAACAAACTGTGGAAAATTCTACAAGAGATGGGAATGGGAAAACCAGAGCGCCTTACCTGCATCCTGAGAAATCTGAATGCAGGACAAGAAGCAACAGTTAGTATCGCACATGGAACAACAGCTGGTTCTAAACGGGGAAAGGAGTATGTCAAGGCTGTATATTACCACCCTGATTATTTAACTTATATGCAGAGTACATCACGTGGAATGCCAGGCTGGATGAAGCACAAGCTGTAATCAAGATTGCCAGGAGAAATATCAGTAACCTCAGATACACAGATGACATCATCCTTATGGCAGAAAGCAAAGAAGAACTAAAGAGCCTCCTGATGAAAGTGAAAGAAGAGAGTGAAAAAGTTGGCTTAAAACTCAACATTCAGAAAACGAAGATCATGCCATCCAGTCCCATCAATTCATGGCAAATAGATGGGGAAACAATGGATACGGTGACAGAATTTATTTTCTTGGGCTCCAAAATCACTGCAGATGGTGACTGCAGCTGTGAAATTAAAAAACACTTGCTCCTTGGAAGAAAAGCTATGACAAATCTAGACAGCATATTAAAAAGCAGAGACATTACTTTGCCAACAAAGGTCCATCTAGTCACAGCTATGGTTTTTCCAGTAGTCATGTATGGATGTGAGAGTTTCTATAAAGAAACTTTCTATAAAGAAAGTTGAGCACCAAAGAATTGATGCTTTTGAGCTGTGGTGTTGAAGAAGACTCTTGAGAGTCCCTTGGACTGCAAGGAGATCAAATCAGTCAATCCTAAAGGAAATCAGTCCTGAATATTCACTGGAAGGACTGATGCTGATGCTCCAATACTTTGGCCACCTGATGTGAAGTACTGACTCCTTGGAAAAGACCCTGATGCTGGAAACGATTGAAGGCAGAAGAAGGGGATGACAGAGGATGAGATGGTTGGATGGCATCACAGACTCAATGGATATGAGTTTGAGCAAACTCTGGGATTTGATGATGGACAGGGAAGCCTGGTGTGCTGCAGTCCATGGGGTTGCAAAAAGTTGGACATGACTGAGTGACTGAACTGACTGAGAGGCCAACAGAATCCACAGGAGGCTGGAGGAGCAAGCTTGGAAAATAAGCATGACTTCTAGGGGGTCTGCAGGCTGAGTGCAGGAGGAATATGGCCAGATGTCCCCGTGGCTGCTGCCCCTGACCCCACTGCCACACTGCCAGACGCTGTGCTGGCCGAGCATGAATGACTGTGGTAGCCACCTCCAATGTGGCCCCTGAAGACCTTCACCTGCTGGTTGCTCTGGCTGCTCTGATAGGGTTTCCTATATAGCCAGTGGGATATGGTGGAAATGGTAGTGTGTGACTTCTGAGGATAGGTTATAAAAGACATTGTAGCTTTTGCCTTTCTCTCTCTCAAGAAAACCAGGGAGAGTTTTCTCTTGTTCTATGGAAAACCGACTGCCCTACCGTAAGATCTTATCTTACCATAAGATCACTCAAGACACCCTACAGAGAAGTCCTAGTGGAGAGGAACTGAGGTCTCCTGCCAACAGCCAGTGAAGAACCGTGACCTCCTGCTAATGTGAGGTCATGTGAGTCAGCCATCCTGAAGGTGGATCCTGAGCCTGGTCAAGCCTTCAGGTGACTTCAGGCCCAGCCAAAATCTTGATGGAACTCTTATGAGAACTCCTGAACCAGAACCAAGAAGCTAAGCCACTTGTGAATTCTTGACCAACAGAACCAGAGAGATTAAATATTTATTCTTTTAAGCCACTAGGTTTGGGGGTAATTTGTTATGCAGCACTAGATATTTTAATACACCTCCCCTTCACCTTTCCCAAATCATACCCACACTGAAAGATTGAGGGAGCTTCTGATTGAATGTGAGTCACAGACATACCCTGGCTTCTGGGGGCTGGTAGAATAGACTGAGATGAAGGCAGGCTCTCCCCTCTTTGCCTCTTCTTTGGGGAGGAGGGCTGCCTCAGCCACCTCAGCACATGAAGGAAAGTCCCCTCCCTAGAAACATTGCTGGAGTCTGGACAGTCACGATGAAGCAAGAGCCACTGCCCCCTTGTATCTGAGCTCCTCTGATCTTCTAATCACAGTCTAATCACAGAAGGATCATCCTTCTCTTCCCTTCTTTCTTATCCCTGGGTGAGATGTGTCCTTCCTTCCCTCCAAAGCTTCCCTTGAATTCTCCTTGAGCCCTTGGTCCCATTCCCCCGACAGGCCTCAGATCTTCCACTCAGTAAATCACCTCCTTTTGGGCTCACAATTAAAATGTTCCCTCTGTGCACACGTTTGTCTCATGTTCCCTCTGTGTATGAACATCCTGCTCTGGATTATTATCCCTTGTTTCTCCTCCCCCAGCAGGAATAATCTCAGTTTGGCTCAGGGATTTTTTTACACACATTTTCATGGTGTTTCATAGTGATCCCTGGCAGCACAGCCTGGGTAGGAAGGCGTGGGTGGGATGGGTCATGTCTGCATGACCACAAAGCCAGCGTGCATAGGCTCCAATGAGGTGACAGCAGTAGTCATGGTCCACTGACTGCTTCCTCTCACAGGTGCCCTGCTCATCCCCGTCACTCAAAGCAACTCTGTGGAGGGAGGTTTTTGAAGCAGGAATGATGCTACTATAATTCCTCCTCATCTCACAAGCTAGGAAATCACTAGACTGCAAACTTCTTGAAGGAGGAGATGCATCCTGCTATTCTGTCCCAGTGCCTACTATCATGCTCCAAACAGAAAACATGCTCAACGTACATGCTGAAGGATAGTTGAGTGCATGGAATCTATATAAGTGGGGCTTACTTTGACCCTCATGCATGCATGATTGAGATGGTTTTCCCCAAACAGGTCCTTGGGAGTGGGTGAGAATCAAACCAGCACTGGGAAGAGAAATGCTGTAACATCGGAGGATGCCTGGAGGAAGAGTGAGGCAGGGTAGGCTCAGCACTGGAAATCCCACTGAGATCAGGGGCTTCTGATCTGACCTCTTACAGCAGCCAGAGAACTGACACAGAACACTTCACTGGACATCGCTGCAAGGCTGACCCCGGTGGACCAAGAACGGAGAAACAGAATAAAGACAGCGAGGTCATCTGCCCCCCAGATACAGCTAATGCACCTTCAGCATCTGGTTCTCTACAGGATGCAGCAGAGGCCGTTTCTGACTCACACCTGCCCAGAGCACAAGTTCAGGGTTAGTCCTCCTGACCCTGAGCACAGGTGCAGGCTTAGTCCTCCTGACCCTGAAGATTAGAGCTTGTGGGTCTGAGGCTGAGACTGAAGTTTCTTCCTAAGCTCCACCCCTGAGCACTGATTCCCATCTGAACCCTGCCTTTTCCAGGTAGTTGACCTCGGAATCATCCTGTTCAGGGGAGACCTTCCACCCACTGGAGAAAGGTCTTTCAGGTGCCAACATAAGAAGGCAGTGCAGTAATTGTGACCTTCCCAAGAGTGAGCAGTGTTTTGGAGCCAGGGGTCTTTATGTGATGATGGAGAGTGGCAGGGCTGAAAGGGACTGGAAACCTAGAGATGGGAGGTGAAACTGGACATGGTCTGAACTTTCTTCTTTCTCTGCCTTTATTTTTTACATATAAAATTTAAAATTATTTTTAACTTACTAATTTTTTTTCTTTTCTGTTCTTTTTTTCCCTGTTTTTTTAAGTGGGGGAGATGGGGGAACACATGTCACAGGGACTAAAACTATTAGGGTGAGGACTCCACAAGTGCACCAGACTGAGGTCAGCGCGGTATGTAGTGTTTGCAGAGGGTACCTTTTCATAATAGTAAAATCTGTGATGACACCATCACTCTCCCTTCATTCCATTCTTCACTTCTGCTCCCTTCCTACCCACTCTTTAACTTCCTACATTAGAGCTTCTTTTCCCACCAGCCTATGAAGAATGTCATCAGAACTCCATCCCACACGCTGAGCACTTTTCCTGAATTCACCACTGCTCTCTCTGCAACACGCATGTGATGGATCCTGCTCTTCTTGGGCGTCTGTGACAGTGTCATCCCCCTCCTCCCCCAGCATTTCTTAGCCCCCTCCAGGGCTCCTTTAATTGCTCCTTTTGGCTTTCTACCCTTTAAATGCAGACATCCCTTGAAACTTCATTTTTGGCCATCTCATCTTCTCTTACTCATTCTCACTAAAGTCCATCCGTACCAGCTGTTTTATTTATCATTCTCTGTAGCTGATTCCTGAATCCCTCTAGTCTAGAACTCCCTTCCAAGTAATAGACACCCATTTCAAGTTATCCAGTAGGCATCACAACGTGGATCTGGGTTGCTGAAACACCAAGTCATTCAGTGTGGTTGGAACATGGAGGCAGAAGAGGAGGAGGAAAACCAAAGGAATAAGTAGTCGACAGCAAGGGGCCATGAAGAGCCATGCAGGCTAGGTGCTATGCATCAGAGTTCAGGTACCAGTAACAGAATCCACTGTCCAGTATAAGCAGGAAGGGTTTTCGTACAGGGCTTTGAGTGCTGCAAAATTATTGGAAGGAGTAACAATCAAGTTTTAGAAACACTCGGCTGCTGACATGATCAGGACAGCTGCCTCCCCAATGCAGAAAATTGTCAAATCAGGAGCAGTCTTTCAAAGTTGGAAGCTAATGACAGAGAAGCCTTACCTCTGACAAGCACCCAATCAATGGATGCTCTGTATCCTGCCTCTTTTCCTGTTTGACTCTGTTCTGAAACAAAGGGTCACTTGAGCTTTTCCAATTTGTGGAAACTAAGCCATATCCAGAGCTCTGTTTCCCAGAGATCCTGGAGAATTTACGATTTTATTCCCAACCTCACTAAGATACACGCTGAGCAAACCAGTCCCCCATGTTGTGTGCATTAGGCAGGGATCTTTCTATTGCAAGTGGCAGGAACCCAACTTCATCTGACTTTGCTTAAGAAAGAAATATCATTGACCTGTAGTGAATGCTAGTGAAGGACAGGGGTCAGTCTGACTTTAGAGACAAGTGACTGCTCAAACTTCCTCTGCTTTTTCTTAATGTTGGTTCCATCCTCCCCACTGAAGACGAACTTTTTTAGCAACATGGAGATATGGCAGTAACACTCCCAGACCACCCACCTTTTATCTCTTCCCCACTTCAGGGAAAGAAGTTGGCTTTTCTTGGTTTTAATTTTTTAAATACCCAGGAAAGCCTCAAATTTGTCCAGCTTGAGTCACATGCCCATTCCACGTGCACTGGAAGCAGGATTCTGTAATTGGCAGTCTGTTTAAAACACTCATTTTGGAGACGGGTGAGAAGCAGGTACTCAAAGGAGGGGCTGATAGCATGGTCATAGCCACTGCGGGGATGATCAAGGGATAGGAGACTGCCACAACTGTGTCCACTACACTGTGGTACTCTTCTTTTTAAGTCTTGACTATGATAGAGAACTAATGCAAAACCTTAAGCAGTAAAGTGGCATAAATGAAATATGTTTCTTCATCTAGTACCCAAAAGGACTAAATGAGATAATGAATGCAAATTGTCTGGTATGCTATACAGTATAGCATAGGTGTTTGTCTTGGTTGGAATTCTCCCAGAAGCTGACTTTGAAATAAGGAAGTGAAAGCGAAGTGAAAGCGTTAGTCACTCAGTCTTTGTGACCCCATGGACTAGCCCACCAGGCTCCTCTGTCCATGGAATTCTCCAGGCAAGAATACTGGAGTGGTTTGCCATTCCCTTTTCCAGAGGATCTTCCCCACCCAGAGATCGAACCTAGGTCTCCTGTACTGCAGGCAGATTCTTTACTGTCTGAGCCACCAGGGAAATGCTTGAGACAAGGATTCAAGTAAGGCTGATGTATAAAGTATATGATAAAGGCTGATGAGTTATCAAGCTACCACCAAGAGTCTAGGTCCATGAGGAAACTCCTGGAAGGAGTACAAAACACATGTCTTAGAATTATCCCACCTGAGGGGTAAAGGTGTTGAGATATTTATATCTCAACCTCAGAGAGTCACTGGCTGAGGGCTGCTCTTGGGGGAGGGGCTGGGGCCTTTGTTCAGCACCAGGAGCCTGCTGCACACATGGGCAGAGTGGCCTTCTGTTGTTCCAGCCTGAGCACAAAAGGTCCAGGGGGCAGAGGCAGAGTCTGCAATATTTAATATGGCTAGCTCCTCCCTGGCCCCCTGGCTTCCTGCCATTAGTTTAAAAGTCCCTTGAGTGTAGAAACTATGTCTTATTTATTCTGGAATCCTCTTATTTAACACAAAATAATGGCCAATAAATATCTGTTCTTTGGTTAATTAATGACATTTCAGGCTATTCTTTTCCCTGATGATCTATTGGTATTGCCTCTGCATACCTTAGATGTTCTGGGCCAGAATGAATTTCATATCATTATGTTTTTATCCATTAAATATATAATTGAACATGATCTGATTTTTATACTTCTGTAATACTTCTCAGGCAATTGCATTTACAAATAAATAATCTCTGTTAGACCACAGGTCCTGTTTCTATATATCTCAACTTGATCTCCATAGGAAGCTATCTCCAAATTGGGGGAATTTGGAGACTCCTGATGTGTGGATTCTTATTAGCTTCCTTGGCTGAATCAGACTAACCATCTGCCAGCAATAATAACCTGCCCCCTGCCTGTTCTGCCACATCCAATCCTTGAGCCAGGCTTCACGGTGTATTGAGAACTCCTTTCCCCTGGGGTGAGGGGAGGCATTCCATTTTCCAGCTTAGACCAACTGGTGTCAAAAAGGAATTATCAGAGCTTCAAGCACTAGCTAAGCAACCAGCTCTAACTCCTCTTTTCCACATCACTGTGTGTGGGGGCAGTTTCCTCGCAGGACCCTTGCCTGAGAACCTGGCTCTGATCCCAGGTCAGTAATCCTGGACCCTAATTCTAGTCACCTAATTTTGGGGGTACTCCTCTTCCCCTAGTCACTGTGTTCTACATTAAAAAAAAAAAAAGATTTTTAATTGAAGGTTAATTGCTTTATAGATTTGTGGTTTTCTGTCATATATCAACAAGAATCAGCCATAGGTACCCCCATGTCCCCTCCCTCCTGGACCTCCCTCCCATCTCCCACCCCATCCCACCCTTCAGCCTGTCACAGAGCCCCTGTTTGAGTTCCCTGAGTCATACAGCAAATTCCCGTTGGCTATCTATTTTACATATGGTATTGTAAATTTCTATGTTACTCTCTTCATACTTCTCCCTCCACTCCTCCCGCCATGTCCATAGGTCTGTTCTCTATATCTGTTTCTCCATTGCTGCCCTGAAAATAAATTCATCAGTGCCATCTTTTTAGATTCCATATATACGTGTCAGTATACAATATTTATATTTCTCTTTCTGACTTACTTCACTCTGTATAATAAGCTCTAGGTTTGTCCACCTCATTAGAACTGATTCAAATGCACTCCCTTTTATGGCTGAGTAGTATTCCATTGTGGAGAAGGAAATGGCAACCCACTCCAGTACTCTTGCTTGGAAAATCCCATGGACAGAGGAGCCTGATAGGCTACAGTTTATAGGGTGACAAAGAGTTGGACACAACTGAGCAACTTCACTTAATCTTAACCTCAAAGTATTCCATTGGGTATATGTACCACAACTTCTCTATCCATTCATCTGTTGACAGACATCTAGGTTGCTTCCATGTTCTAGCTCTTGTAAATAGTGCTGCAATGAACATTAGGGTACATGTGTATTTTTCAATTTTGGTTTCCTCGGGGTATATTCCTAGGAGTGGTGTTTGTGGGTCATATGGTGGTTTTATTCCTAGCTTTTTAAGAAATCTCCCTACCATCTCCCATAGTGGTTGTATCAGTTTACATTCCCACCAGCAATGCAAGAGTGTCCCCTTTTCTCCACACCCTCTCCAGCATTTATTGTTTACAGACTTTTTGATGATGGCCATTCTGACTGGTGTGAGGCGGTATCTCATTGTGGTTTTGATTTGCCTTTCTCTAATAATGAGTGATGTTCCATATGTTCAAGCTGGGTTTAGAAAAGGCAGAGGAACCAGAGATCAAATTGCCAACATCCTCTGGATCATTGAAAAAGCAAGAGAGTTCCAGAAAAACATCTACTTCTGCTTCATTGACTAGGCCAAAGCCTTTGACTGTGTGGATCACAATAAACTGTAGAAAATTCTGAAAGAGATGGGAATACCAGACCACCTGACCTGCCTCTTGAGAAACCTATATGCAGATCAGGAAGCAACAGTTAGAACTGGACATGGAACAACAGACTGGTTCCAAATAGGAAAAGGAGTACGTCAAGGCTGTATATTGTCACCCTGCTTATTTAGCTTATATGCAGAGTACATCATGAGAAACGCTGGACTGGAAGAAACACAAGCTGGAATCAAGATTGCTGGGAGAAATATCAATAACTTCAGATATGCAGATGACACCACCCTTATGGCAGAAAGTGAAGAGGAACTCAAAAGCCTCTTGATGAAAGTGAAAGTGGAGAGTGAAAAAGTTGGCTTAAAGCTCAACATTCAGAAAATGAAGATCATGGCATCGGTCCCATCACTTCATGGGAAATAGATGGGGAAACAGTGGAAACAGTGTCAGACTTTATTTTTTTGGGCTCCAAAATCACTGCAGATGGTGACTGCAGCCATGAAATTAAGACGTTTACTCCTTTGAAGAAAAGTTATGACCAAGCTAGATAGCATATTGAAAAGCAGACATTACTTTGCCAACAAAGGTCCGTCTAGTCAAGGCTATGGTTTTTCCAGTGGTCATGTATGGATGTGAGAGTTGGACTGTGAAGAAAGCTGAGCGCCGAAGAATTGATGCTTTTGAACTGTGGTGTTGGAGAAGACTCTTGAGAGTCCTTTGGACTGCAAGGAGATCCAACCAGTCAATTCTGAAGATCAGCCCTGGGATTTCTTTGGAAGGACTGATGCTAAAGCTGAAACTCCAGTACTTTGGCCACCTCATGTGAAGAGTTGACTTATTGGAAAAGACTCTGATGCAGGGAGGGATTGGGGGCAGGAGGAGAAGGGGACAACAGAGGATGAGATGGCTGGATGGCATCACTGACTCGATGGACGTGAGTCTGAGTGAACTCTGGGAGTTGGTGATGGACAGGGAGGCCTGGCGTGCTGTGATTCATGGGGTCGCAAAGAGTCGGACATAACTGAGCTACTGAACTGAATGATGAGTGATGTTGAGCATCTTTTCATGTGCTTGTTAGCCATCTGTATGTCTTATTTGGAGAAATGTCTCTTCAAGTCCCTTTCCCACTTTTTGATTGGGTTGTTTGTCTTTCTGGTATTGAGTTGTATGAGCTGCTTGTATAGTTTGGAAATTAATTCTTCGTCAGTTGTTTCCTTTGTTACTATTTTGTCCCATTTTGAGGGTTGTCTTTTCACCTTGTTTGTAGTTTCCTTTGCTGTGCAAAAGCTTTTACATTTAAATAGGCCCCACTTATTTATTTTTGTTTTTATTTCCATTACTCTAGGAGGTGGGTCATAGAGGATCTTGCTTTGATTTATGTCATTGAGTGTTCTACCTATGTTTTCCCTCTAAGAGTTTAATAGTTTCTGGTTTTACATTTAGGTCTTTAATCCACTTTGAGTTTATCTTTGTGTATGGCATTGGGTAGTGTTCTAATTTCATTCTTTGGCACATAGCTGTCCAGTTTTCCCAGCACCACTTATTGTAGAGGCTATTTTTGCCCCATTGTATATTCATGCTTTCTTTGTCAAAAATAAGGTACCCACATAGGTGCATGGGTTTATCTCTGGGTTCTCTATCTTGTTCCATTGGTCTATAGTTCTGTTTTTGTGCCAGGACCATACTGTCTTGAGGACTGTAGCTTTGTAGTGTAATCTGAAGCCAGGAAGGTTGATTCCTCCAGCTCCATTCTTCTTTCTCAAGACTGCTTTGGCTATTCGGGGTCTTTTGTGTTTCCATATGAATTGTGAAGTTTTTTGTTCTGGTTCTGTGAAAAATGTCACTGGTAATTTGATAGAGATCACATTGAATCTGTAGATTGCATTTGGTAGTATAGTCATTTTCACAATATTGATTCTTCTTACCCAGGAACATGGAATATCTCTCCATCTGTTTATGCCATCTTTGATTTTTTTCATCAGTGTCTTATAGTTTCCCATATACAGGTTTTTGTCTCCTTAGGTAGGTTTATTCCTAGATATTTTATTCTTTTTGTGGCAATTCTGGGGGGATTCCTTTTCCCCTAGTCACTGTGTTCTACTTTTGAGAGCCCAACTTTTATCCTAACTCAGACAGAATCCATGTCATCAAGACTACCTCTCCCAAGAACTGTCCTAAGAAGCATTGTCATTGTGATTACCTGTTCCATCAGGTTGGACCCTTAGCAACTGATGTTGGAGTTTCTTATATTCCCTTACAGTGGGGTGGTCCTGGCCGATCCTGGCCAGTCCGTGCAACCCTCAATACTTGCCAGATTTTGCTAGATTCTCATTCACCATCCCTTCCATTCTCCTTGTATTAGTTTTACATTGCTAGAGTGGGCTGTTTTGTTGGTATTTCCCAGATTTGAAATTCTTACTCCCAGACCACTACTTATTGATGCCATCTTTTTTGCATTCTTGTTAATGGGAAAATCCAGGAGATGAGATTTGATAATGGGCATCCAGCAGTGAATTGTCAAGGGTAACTGGCATGAATGCCTTGTTTACATTGTAGGGTTTCCAGACCAGTATCCAACTCCAGATGCCTCTACTGTGTCTTGTATGAATATGACATATTCATAATCATGAATTCATAGTCATTAATTCCCTGACATATGAATTCCTGAAGAGCTCCATCTCCATTTAGGGTTGGTGGTGAACAGGGAGGGTGATGTTTTTCTGTGTCCTGGGACTCGATATTTTTCCAAAACCTTGCTCCCTCTTGGACTCTCCAGTTTTTCAGTTTCTGATCTTGCCTTTCTTTGCACCTCTCCCCTTGAATCTTCCCTTGAAACATGATTTGTTCCTCCCTCCCTCTTTTCCTTTCTTCTTCCACAATTTTGAGAGATCAATCCTAGTTCCATGCTTTGCTTTCTCATTATCTTGGAACCTGTTGTGTGCTCTCTTTTGAGTTCTCTTACTCGAGCTCTGAACTACATACAATACCACCATTACTATTTCCAAGAGTTGGATTACCTTGGTGCTTTTCTTTGTTTCCCAAAGAGAGCGGGTGTTTCTTGAAAAGCTTCCCAAGAATCAAGTGACGTCTACAGAATGATGCCTGAAGTCAAGTGGTTTCTTTGCAGAACACCCCTGTAGTTTCTAGAATTTGAAGTGAAAGTTAATCACTCAGTAGTGTCTGACTCTTGGACCTGGTCCATGGACCAGAGCCTGCCAGGCTTCTCTGTCCATGGAATTCTCCAGGAAAAAATACTGGAGTGGGTTGCCATTTTCTTCTCCATGGGATCTTCCTGACCCAGGGATTGAACCCATGCCTCCTGCCTTGCAGGCAGATTCTTTACCATTTGAGCTACCTTCTAGAATTTAGGTCAATCCAAACCCAGGAGACCTGAACCATCATCTCTGGGATTGTATACTCAATCTTAAAATGGCCCCAAGTTTTTTCTAGGATGCTGAGAATGAAGAAAAGGGGAAGAGTCATATGATTTCCATTTAGATTGAGAATCTCTTCCCTGGAAACACAGAGGCCTCCCTGCTGCTTGCTTCCTTTTATGCATCCTGTTCAGAGGATGGCAGGATTACTCCCTAAACATATTACTGCAGCTCTTCCAGCAGATTCTCTCTTCTAGGAATGTCACAAATGAATTACCATGCGGTGTTGGCATGGGGCCTCAGCCAGCAGGAGCCAATTATTTTAAAATTTTCCAAGCAAATCAGATCAGTGTTTCACAAGTTACCGGCCAAGAATCTTCAGAAAGTTGGGTGGCATTCCTTTACGACAGTGTGTTGCTGACCTAAATGGGTACCAATCTCACCATCCCCAGGTCCACAGTCCCAGCTCCAGGGGTTTTGTCAGGACACCAGCTCACACCCTTTTGCAGCCATCTAATTCAGTAATTTCACATATCAAAACTGTAAATGGATGTTTGATCAGATCAGATCATTAAATTTTCTAGTTAGGCAGCACAGACTTCCCTTGCCAGATGGATTGAGCTGCACCTATTTGTGACACAACTTAATCACACTTTGCTTCACTGTCAAGGCCATGTTTCAGGGAGGAAATATGTTCTCTTGGCTAGATTAAACATATGCCGTCCAAACCCGACATCTCCAACTAAGAGAAGGAGACTTTGCTGAATCGGAACATGTAAGAATGTATGTCACTGTTAAGATACATTAGCAATCAGCAAGTCAGGAGATTCTGCCATGTCTGATCTGAATTCTTAACAAAACAGTCTGTTTATGGAAAGAACGGACTCAGCTTTCATTAGTTAGTACATCAAATGGATATTCACAAATATTTAGCCTCAGGGATGAAGGAGTCAGCTTGGAAACAGTGTGTCATAGTGTCAGTTTTTGCTGTTCATGTTTCTTTGAACTGTCAGGATGTCTGGAGATGGTTCTGTCCCTGACAGACAGGTACTCCAGAGCATAAAGGAATTTCAAATGTCACTTGGACATCAACTCTAGGACTCTGTGGCTCCTGCAATCTAATCTAAATCCTTTCTGATAAAGTTTCATTCTGTTTCGTTGTGTTCTGTTACCAAGCGATACAGGCTCCCTCAGTCACCAACGTCCGCACACAGTAGATCTTTTACTCACTGGGAAGTACTGGGTCATTTAAGTACTGAGGATCCAATAGAAAAACATTAAAAAAAATTATCTCACAGTGAAAATATTTGTAAAATTGTAGTCTGTTGCTTTTGTCTAAACAGTGCTGTTGACTTTGATTTCATTGTTATTGCATTATAATAGGATCTGGAGTCTGTTCTTACCATTTTGCAGAATTGTCACTGCAGGGGATCAGTCTGAACCAGTCCTGATCTCCAGGCATGCGTCTCTGAGTAGAGACCACCATACTGAGAGGGCTTTGTTATTACAGTTGTTTATCCCTTTCCCCTACATCACTGGTGGCTCAGCTGGTGAAGAGTCTGCCTGCGGATACCTGGGTTCGATCCCTGGGTTGGGAAGATCCCCTGGAGAAGGGAAAGGCTACCCACTCCAGTATTCTGGCCTGGAGAATTCCATGACTGTATAGTCTATGGAGTCACAAAAAGTGGGACATGACTGAGCAACTTTCCCTTTACAATAGGAGGAAAATGTAGTCCTGTTCATTGACATACTTCTTTAGGTTAATTTCAGTTATTTCCTAGCCTATGAGTAAAAATGCATCATGTTGATACTAACACTTAGATTTAATGGTCACCATATATTTGCATCTAAAATTCACGGATGAGAACAGATACTGCGCTTGATCTTAGCCAAAGGCAGAGAACAACATAGATGGACCCAGAGATTGTCATACTGACTGAAGTAAGGCATACAAGCAAAGGAGAAATGTCGTGTGATATCCCATATATGTGGAATCTAAAAATACATGCCACAAACGAACTTATTTACAGGGCAGAAACAGACTCACAGACTTAAGAGAACAAATTTATGGTTGTCTGCAGGAACGATTGAGGGAGGGGATAGTTAGGGAGTTTGGAATGGACATGTACATGCTGCTATAGTTAAAATGGATAACCAACAAGGACCTACCATATAACACAGGGAACTCTACTCAGTGTTATGTGGCAGACTGGATGGGAGGGGAGTTTGGGGGAGAATGGATATATGTATACAGGAGTCCCTTGGACTGCAAGGAGATCCAACAATTCCATTATAAAGATCATCAGTCCTGGGTGTTCTTTGGAAGGAATGATGCTAAAGCTGAAACTCCAGTACTTTGGCCACCTCATGCGAAGAGTTGACTCATTGGAAGACTCTGATGCTGGGAGGGATTGGGGGCAGAAGGAAAAGGGGACGACAGAGGATGAGATGGCGGGATGGCATCACCAACTCGATGGACGTGAATTTGAGTGAACTCCGGGAGTTGGTGATGGACAGGGAGGCCTGGCGTGCTGCGATTCATGGGGTTGCAAAGAGTCGGACACGACTGAGCGACTGAACTGAACTGAACTGAACTGATGGCTGAGATGGCTGAGTCCCTTCTCTATTCACCTGAAATTATCCTAACGTTAATCAGCTATACAAAATAACAAGTTTTAAAAAGTAAAAGCAAAAATAAAATGCATGGATAGATTTGTAGTTTCCTGCCCCTACATGTGCCTGAGAATTTTCCAGAGGTTGCCTTAAGCGCATCAAGAATTGGTCTCGGTCCTCACTTGCTGTTAAGCTGGCCGGCCCAGCCCTCTGACCTGCTGGTGAGAGGCAGGCCATGTTCTGATCACCCACATCATGGCATTTTATTCCAGATCCCTGGGCCTTCACTCTGCAGAGCTGTGAGTCTGTCACAGCCATTTCAGAGCAGCTCACCTTTGGGTGACCCTGAGCAATAATGCTTTATTTGGCAGGGGGGAGGAGGGTAGAGGGGGGATATTAGTTCTCTACATTTTTCTCAAGTGAGGGCCCTGATGGCTGGAAGCTCAGGGCTGCTTGAGACCCTCACACTGCTGTAACACCCCAGGTCATGGTTGTCCATCTCGTAGGGCCAGATTGAGTTCTCTTTGTTCCACCTTGGGGTGGCCCTGAAGGAGAACCACAGAAGGCAGTAGCAGATGCCCCTAGTGCTCTCAAAGCCATGGGGGCACCGCAGTCTGTGAGGACATGGGCTGTCACACTCCGTGGGGAGGGTGCTGTGACTCAGATGGATAGCGTGTCCCAGCTGGGTGGCTCGGATCCCGGCGTGCGACTGACTTCTGTGAATGCGTCCTTTCAGTCGCCTCACACTGCCCCTTTTCTCCGCGAGGCACACGCAGCTCCGCGGCGGCGGCCTGGGCTGGGTTCCCACAACAGCTGCAAGGTGCATCTGGAGCCACCGGCTCCTCTCCTGCCTGGAGTCCTGGCTCTCAGGGACAGCCTTCTCTCTCATGGAGCCCATCTTCTTTCTCACTTCTGCTGGCAAAGCCCCAGAGCACTGCGAGTCTGGTGACCCCTCACCTACATAGATGGGGTCCAGTTATTCTTCCCGGGGGACTCTGTAGCCCTCATTTAAGTTGAGTGACAGGAGCAGAAGAGGAGGGGGAGAGCATTAATCACCCCCACATGCCTGATGCGCTGAGCACCATCTCTGCTCCCTGCAGTAGCTTCACAGACCAAGATTCTCTGTTTTCTTCCTTCAACTAATAAAAAGAAACTTATGTTTCTATTCTGCAGATGGCCTTTTTTTTCCCCCTTAAGGCCCACAGAGTGGGGCAAATTATATATTTTGTCAGTTTTTATGCATTTTAAAGCAGTTTTGTTGAGGTATATTATATGTATATACAATAAATTGCACATATTCAAAGTGCATAATTTGATAACTTCTGATATATACCTGTATCTGTGAAATTGTAGCCACAAATCAAGATAATGGACATATCTATTACACCCAAAAATTTACTTCTGTGCACCTTTGTATTCTTTTTTATTGTCTGTCTTCTTTCACTCAGCATGATTAGTCTCAGATGTATCTATGCTATTGTATGTGTTAAGAACTCATTCCTTTTCATTGCTGAGTAATAGTCCAATGTGCAGGTATATGGGTATGATTATTCAGCCACACGTTGATGGATATTTGAGTTATTTCCAATTCCAGACTGTTATAAATGAAACTGCTATGAAAATTCATTTACAAGTCTTTGTATGGATATATGCTTTTTTTTTTCTTTTCTTTTTTTTTTAAAAATTTTATTTTAGTTTTAAACTTTACATAATTGTATTAGTTTTGCCAAATATCAAAATGAATCCGCCACAGGTATACATGTGTTCCCCATCCTGAACCCTCCTCCCTCCTCCCTCCCCATACCATCCCTCTGGGTCGTCCCAGTGCACTAGCCCCCAGCATCCAGTATCGTGCATCGAACCTGGACTGGCATCTGGATATATGCTTTTTAAAAGCTATTTCTTTTGCATTGGGGAATAGCCAATTGACAATGCTGTGATTGTTTCAGGTGAATAGCAAAGGGACTCAGCCATATGTATACATGTATTGGACATACGCTTTTGTTTAAATTAGGTAATACCCAGGAATGAAACAGCTGGGTCATATGGAAGTCTTTAATTTTTAAAGAAACCGCCAAACTGTTTTCCAACCTGATCACTGTTCATCTCATTGGACCACACTGATTTCTCTCCACCCTACCTCTGGGTGGGCCTGAAGGAGAACCACAGATGGCAGCAAATACCCTTGTTGTTTTACATGTTACATTTCCACACGTCTTCACTCATGCTTGGTATAATCAGCCTTCTCACGTAGGTAGCTAGCACATGTCATTTGGGTTTTAATTTGCATTTTTCTAAAGCTGCATTCTGTGAAGCATACTTTCATGTGCATTGTCAACATCTATCTATATATGTTCTTCAATGAAGTGCTCATTCAACTCTTTTGCCATTTATTTATTTAGTTATTTTCTTTTTAGTTTTGAGAGATCTTTATATATTCTGAATACAAATCCTTTATTAGATATGTGTTTTACAAATATTTTCTGCCAGTCTACGATTTGTCCTTTTATTCCCTTAAAAGTGTCTTTTTTAAAGCTTTTAAAAAATATTTATTTATTTGGCTGAGCTGGATCTTAGTTGCATCGTATGGGATCTAGTTCCCTGACCAGGGATCGAACCCAGGCCCCCTGCATTGGGAACAAAGAGTCTTAGCCCCTGAACCACCAGGGAAGTCCCTAAAAGTGTCATTGAAAAGCAGAAATTCTAAATTTTTGATGAAGTTCAATTTATCAGTTTTTTTCTACTTTAGATCATGACTTTGATGTCATGTCTAAGAAATCTTTGCATAACTTAAGGTCAAAAATATTTTTACCTGTGATTCCTTCTATAATTTTAGGTATTATATTAAGATCTTTGATGTTTTTTGAGTTACTTTTTTAAAAATAGGAAGCATGGATCAAATTTAACGTAGAAAATGTGGGCCAGGAGTGAATTCTCCAGGTCAGAATACTGGAGTGGGAGGCCATTCCCTTCTTCAGGGGATCTTCCCAACCCAGGGATTGAACCCAGGTCTCCCACATTGCAGGCAGATTCTTTACCATCTGAGCCACCAGGGAAGCCCTTTAAAACAGAAAATGTGGATCAAATTTCTTTCCTTTTCTTTTCTTTTTTTCCCTTTTTTGGCATATAGATATACCCTACTCTAGTACCTTATGTTGAAAAGACTATCTTTTCTCCACGGAATTGTCTTTGTATCTTGTAAAAAGTCAGGTGTCCATATATATGCATATCTATTTCTGGGTTGTCTCTTCATTTTCATTGATTTATTTATCTTGCCACTAATACCAACGTGTCTTGAAATCAGGCACTGTTAGTCCCCACACTTTGTTTCTTTTTCAAAGTTGTTCTAGTTATTCTAGGTCTTTTGCATTTCCATAAGAATTTTAGAACCAACTTGTTTAGATTTCATCAGGATTGTATGAATCTATAGGTCAGTTTGGGGAAAATTAATATAACAGTGATGTGTTGTTTGACCAGTATCCATCTATTGATATCTGTATCTATCTGTGTAGTTAGGTTTTAATTTCTCTCAACAGTGTATTATAGTTTTCAAGGTGCAGGTATTGCATATTTTTTATTAGTTTTCTTCTAAGTATTTAAAATTTTTATACTATTGCAAATAATCTTCCTGTTTTTAGTCGCTAAGTCGTGTCCAACTCTTTTGTGACCCCATGGACTACAGCCCACTAGGCTCTTCTGTTCATGGATTCCTCCAGGCAAGAATACTGGAGAGGGTAGCTATTCCCTTCTCCAGAGGATCTTCCTGACCCAGGGATTGAACCCACATCTCCTGCATTGGCAAGCAGTTTCTTTAATGCTGAGCCAACCAGGGTAATGGATCAACGGACTGGTTCAAAATGGGAAAGGAGGACATCAAGGCTGTATATTGTTACCCTGCTTATTTCACTTCTATACAGAGTACATCATGCGAAATGCTGAGCAGGATGAGTCACAAGCTGGAATTAAGATTGCCAGGAGAAATATCAACCACTTCAGATGTGCAGATGATACCATTCTAATGGAAGAAAGCAAAGAGGAACTAAAGAGCCTCTTGATGAAGGTGAAAGAGGAAAGTGAAAAAGCTGGATAAGAAAAATTAAGACCATGGCATCTGATCCCATCACTTCATGACAAATAGATGGAGAAAAAGTGGAAAACAATGACAGATTTTATTTTCTTGGTCTCCAAAATCACTGCAGATGGTGACTGCAGCCACGAAATTAAAAGACACTTGCTCCTTGGAAGAAAAGTTATGACAAACCTAGACACCATATTGAAAAGCAGAGACATCACTCTGCCAACAAAGGTCCATCTAGTCAAAGCTATGGTTTTTCCATTTGTTATGTATGGACATGGGAGTTGGACTATAAAGAAGGCTGAGCACCAAAGAATTGATGGTTTTGAATTACGGTGCTGGAGAAGACTCTTGAGAGTCCCTTGGACTGCAAGGAAATCAAACCAATCAGTCCTAAAGGAAATCAATCCTGAATATTCATTGGAAGAAATGATGCTGAAGTTGAAGCCCTCATACTTTGGCCACCTGATGCGAAGAGCTGACTCATTGGAAATGGCCCTGATGCTGGGAAAGATTGAGGGCAGGAGGAAAAGGATGAGATGGTTGGATGGCATCACCGACTCAATGGACATGAGTTTGAGCAAGCTCTGGGAGATGGTGAAGGACAGGAAGACCTGGCATACTGTAGCCCATGGGGTGGCAGAGTCAGGCATGACTTAGAAATCGAAAAACAACAACCAATATCAATCAATTTTAATATCTTTTGTGGGGTCATATTCTGCTATATTTTCTACATAGACAATTGTGTCATCTACAAAAAAAAAAGAAAGATACTCTCACCTTCTCTGTTTCAATCTGGTTGCTTTTTATTCCTTTTTCTTCACTTATTGCAATAGCAAAAACTTCCAGTACAGTGCTGACTAGAAATGATAAACAAATATCCTTGCCTTGTTCCTCATCTCAAGAGAGTAAGCATTCAGCCTTTTACCATTAAGTATGATGTTAGTTGTTGGTTTTTCATAGTGTCATTATAGATTGAAGAAGCTCTCTTGTATTGCCAGCTTACTAAGAATTGTTTCTCTTTATTTTTTTTCTGAACTCTCAAGAATTTATTTGGGAACATGTTTCTCTTTTTAATCACGGATAAATGATGGATTTTTGTCAGTTGGAGCATCTATTGAAATGATTGACTTCCATGATGGCTCAGATGGTAGCGTCTGTCTACAATGCATGAAACCTGGGTTCAATCCCTGGATCAGGAAGATCTCCTGGAGAAGGAATGGCAACCCACTCCAGTATTCTTGCCTGGAAAATCCCATGGATGGAAGAGCCTGGTAAGCTACAGTCCATGGGGTCGCAAAGAGTCAGACACGACTTCACTTTCACTTTCATTGAAATGATCATACAGGGTTTTTATTTTTTACTATGGTGTGCTCATGTGCTCAGTCTTTCAAGCGTATCCAACTCTTTCCAGCCCCATGGACTGTAACCCGCCAGGCTCCTCTGCTCATGGAATTTTCCAGGCAAAAATACTGGAGTAGGATGCTATTTCTTACCTATATCTCCTGCATTGGCAAGTGGATTCTTTACCACTACTGCCCCCTGGGAAGCCCTCTAATACGGTGAATTATTTCAAATGTTAATATGGTGAATGGTTTCAAATGTTAAAGCAGCTTTACACTCCTGGGATAAACCTCTCTTGGTGATGACATATTATCTTTTTTATACCTTGTTGGATTTGGATACTAGCTTATTTACAATTTTTTCATTTAAGTTCATGAGAGACATTGGTCTTTGTTTTCTTTTCTCCTAATATCTTTGATTTTATCAGGGTACCACTGAAAGTGTTCCTTCCTCCTTTATTTAATGGAAATGTTTAGTATAATTTACAGATGAAGATGTCTGAGTCTGTGTTTTTTCTTTATTGAGATTTTTTTAATTACAAATTTAATTTCTTTAATAGATATAGGGCTTTTCAGGCCATTTCTTCTTGAGAGACTTTAATAGTTTGTGTCTCTCAAGAAAATTGTGTTTTGCACATTAAGTTGTTTAATTTATTGGTTATAGAGGTGTTCATAATATTCCCTTATTGATCTCTTCATATCTGTAGAATTTGTATTGATGTTGTTTATTTCACTCCTGATATTACTAATTTGGTTCTTGCCTTTTGTTTCCTCATCAGTCTGGCTAGAGGTTTTATTGATTTTTCTCTATTTCCCTGTTTTCCTGTTTTGTCATTCATTGATTTCTATTCTGATATTACTTTCTTTTACTGATTATTATAGGTTAATTTGCTCTTCTTTTTATATTCTTAAAATGAAAGCTGAAGTCATCTTTGACTTGAGCCCTTTCTTTCTTCATAATATTAATGCTGGGTTCTATAAATTTCACCCAAGTAGTACTGCTTTCAGAGAAGGCAATGGCACCCCACTCCAGTACTCTTGCCTGGAAAATCCCATGGACGGAGGAGCCTGGTGGGCTGCAGTCCATGGGGTCACTAGGAGTCAGACATAACTGAAAGGCTTCACTTCCATGCATTGGAGAAGGAAATGGCAACCCACTCCAGTGTTCTTGCCTGGAGAATCCCAAGGATGGGGGAGCCTGGCGGGCGGCCGTCCATGGGGTGGCACAGAGTTGGACACGACTGAGTGACTTAGCAGCAGCAGCAGCAGCACTGCTTTAGCTGTGTCCCACAAATTTTAGTAAGTTGTGTATCTTTTCCATTCAGTTCAAAATAATTTTATATTTTCATTTTTGATTCAGTATATATTTAAATATAGTTTTCAAATATTTGGGAATTTTCCCAGAGATCTTTCTGTAATTGATTTCAAATTTAATTATATTATGGCCCAATAACATACTTTGTATGATTTGAATCCTTTTGAATTTTAAGTTTATTGAGACTTGTTTAACGACCCAGATTATGGTCCATTTTTGGTACATTTTATGTATTCATTTGAAGAGAATGTGTATTCTTCTCTTGTTGAATGCAGTGTTCTATAAATACAAGAGGAGAAGGAGACGACAGAGGATGAGATGGCTGGATAGCATCACTGACTCGATGGATGTGAGTCTCAGTGAACTCCGGGAGTTGGTGATGGAGAGGGAGGCCTGGTGTGCTGCAATTTATGGGGTCGCAAGGAGTCGGACACGACTGAGCGACTGATCTGATCTGATAAATATCAATTAGGTCAAATTAGTTGATTTTGCTGTTGAAATCTTCTATGATCTTGCTTGCTTTATCGAAAGGTTGATATTAAAACCTCTGATTACAGCTATTGATTGGTTTATTGGTCCTTGCAGTTCTATCAGTTTTTGCTTCATATATTTTGAAATTCTATTATTATGTGGATAAGCACTTAAGATCATTATATCCTCCCCATGAACTGATCCTTTTAATATTACACAGTGACCTTCTTCACCCTTGTTAATATCTTTGCTCTGATGTTTACTTTTTCTAATACTGATATAACGACAACAACTTTCCTTTGATTAGTGCAAAACATTGATAATTAGTGCTGATTAGTGGTTTTTTTTTATGCCTTTACTTTTAAGCATTCTGTGTTGTTTGTGTACTCAAAATGTGTTTCTTCCAGGCAACATATCTTTTTTTTTTTTTTTGCTTATTAGCCATTAGTCATTATTGTTTTGTTATTTTAGTGCTTGCCTTAGATTTTTTAATATGTACCTTTGGTTAATCACAGTTTACCTATCTTCAAGTGACTTTATAAAACAAAACACTTATAGAACAAGAACTTTAAAGTAGTATACATTTGACCTTTGAACAATGTGGGGGTAGGGAACCAACCTTATAGACAGTGAAAAATACATGTATAATTTATATTTCGGCCTCTGTGTATGCAGTTCCTTCATATCTATAATTCTTCCATATCCAGGGTTCCATATCTGTGAAATTAACCAAGCTTGGATCATGTAGTCCTGTACTATTGAAAAGGAATTCACATACAAGTAGTCCTTCCCAGTTCAAACTCACATTGTTCTATGGTACTTACATTTCTCCTCTTCCATTCTTTGGGCAAATTTTATCATACATTTCACTTTTATACATGTTATAAATTTTAAAACATTCTTATGACTTTGATTTAAATAGTCAATTATCTTCCAAACAGATTTAAATAGTTAGAAAGAAATCATTATATTTACTTATGTAGTTATCATTTCCAGTATTTTTTTTTTTCCTTTTTATGGATCAAGATTTCCATCTGGTAGTATATTCCTTTTGTTTGACAGACTTTCTTTAATGTTTCCTGGAGTCTGAGTCTGCTGATGATACATTCTTCTAGCTTTGTAAGTCTGAAAAAGTATTTTTTAACTTTGTTTTGAAAGGTAGTTTCACTGGGTATAGAATTCTAGGTGGTGGCTTTTTTTTTTCTTTCACTATTTTAAAGATGTTACTTCACTGTCTTCTCACTTTTTTTGATGATGATGAAAAATATTTTGTCTTGTCTGTAAGATATTTCCCAACCCTCACCTCCAGGTTGCTTTAAAAACCTTCCCTTTAGCATTGATTTTGAACAATTTGAGCACAGTTTTCCTTTATGTACATGTTTTCATGTTTGCTGTGCTTGGAGTTTATTATGCTCTTGTACTGCTGCTGCTGCTGCTAAGTCACTTCCGTCGTTGGGAAAAAAATTTAGCTATTGTTTTTCCAAGTATTATTTTTCTTCCTTCTCTCTCCTTCAGGGGCTACAATTAAATGCACAGTAGACTACTTGAAATTGTCTCAAGCTCATTTTAGAAAATTATTTTTTCTCTATGTGTTTAATTTGGAGTAGTGTCTATTTCTATGTCTTTGTGTTTACTAATCTTTTCTTCCACAATTTATAACACACCATTAATTCTGTCTACTACAGTTTTTATTTCAGACATTGTAGTTTTCATCTGCAGAAGTTTTATTTGAGTATATTTAATATCTCTCATGTCTCTACTTAACTTTCTGAACATATGGAAATAAATTATAAGAACTGTTTTAATGTCTTTTTCTGCTATTCTAACATCTGTGTCTATTCTGGGTTGGTTTCAATTGATTGATCTTTTTCCTCATTATGGGTCATATTTTCCTACTTCTTCTAATGTCTATTAGTTTTTGGTTGGATGCCAGACATTGTGAATTGTACCTTGTTGATTGCTGGCTGGATGTTTATTTATGCATTCTAAAAAAATATATTTGATCTTTTTCTGGGATGAATTTCAGTTGGAAATACTTTGATCCTTTTTAGTTTTGTTTTTAAGATTTATTAGGCAGCACCAGAGCTGTAGACTTAATTAGTATAGAATTAATTTTGCTAATTCTGGTGTTTCTTACTCCATCTTTGCCAGAAGTGGAAATTCTTCTGACAGTTTTTAATTTGGGGAAAACTACTAAAACTCTAAAGGAAAATTATACCACCCAAGATGCCAGCATTCAGGAGTCAACTCTGTGTCAATTAATATTTCATTCTTCTTAGCTCTCTGGATAGCTTACTGTTTCCTAATTTTCCTTATCTAATAAATACATATATATCCAGAAATAATAATCCACATTCTCATTCTTTTACAGAATTTAATCATTTCCTTTCTTTTCGTTCATGTCAGGAGTTTATATACCTTTTCAGTTTTTCTGTTCTATTGATGCTGGGAAAGGGGTATATTTAAGCAACATTGTAAGTGACAAAATTTTGGGACTGCCCATGTCCATATGTTCCAGTTTCTATTGTTTGTGTAACATATTACTTGAAAGCTAAATGCCTTAACATTTAGAATTATATTTATTAATTACGTGAGTTGGGAATTCCTGCAGAGCATTGTGGACTTGACTTATCTACCATTCTTAATGTCCAGCACCTGGACTTGGAAGTCTCTATGGCTAGATGTGGCTTAAGGACTGGGAGCTGAAGTCACTGGAAACATCTTCACTTACACAGTTAGCAGTTGATATTGGCTGTCATCTGTAAGCTTGTTGGGGCTGTCAATCAAAATATCTACACGTGGTCTCTCCCTGTGGCCTGGGCTCTCTCACAGCGGCCTCAGGTAGTTGGACTTCTAACATTGTGTCCCAGAGAACAAGGTCAAAACTGTATTGTCTTTAATGATCTAGTCTTGGAAAACACACATCATTATTTCTATTTTACTCTATTGGCTAAAACAGTCACAAGCCCACCTAAATCCAAAGGAGGGAATTAGGCTCCATCTCTTAAGAGAGCATTAGCAAGGTCACATCACAGAAGTACATGTGAGGTATGAGATACGTTTGTGGTCATCTTCGGAAAACAAAATCTGCCATATCTGCCTTTGGTCACAAAATTCACATCCACTTTCACATGCATTCAGTCACCCCTTCCCCCAAGACTTGCAAAGTTTCATCCCATTGTGGTGTCAATTAAAAAGTCTAAGAGCTTGTCAACTTAATTAAGTCCAGGTGACAATGGGGCATCTCTGGAGCAATTGAGTATAGTTCTTCTTTTTCTAAAATCTATGAACTAAAGGCACAAGTTATCCACCCTTTCCCACCACATCCAGGTGAGACAAGGATAATCACTATTGTCCTCTCATTCAAAAAGAGGAAAAATAAAAGATACACAGATCTCTTTTGAGATGAGCCCTTTTTCTTCCTTGGGATGTCTCTTAGGCTGTGTAAGAGACTTAGATTTGTTGAACAGAGAAGAATTTGCAAGGAATGCCCTTAAGATACTTAGAAGTACTTTAGTCTATTTGAACTTCCATGACACATTGGTTTTGATCTAAGATCCTAGAAAAGAGTTTTATAGTCACAACCTTGGTTTCGTATTTATCCTGAGATGTTTTCATCTTAGCACCCTGGATTTGATCTTCAGCCTGAGGCCATTTTTGTGTTTGAGCATTATCTGCTCTGAGAGAATGGATATGATAATTAGTTTTATTTTCAAATTGATCAAGTCCTGGATCTTTCATATTTCCTTTAAAGTTTCTTTAACATTGAGGGTTTCCTTTTGTGTGCATGTGTGCTCAGTGGTGTCCAACTCTTTGCAACCTCATGGACTGTAGCCCTCTAGGGTTATCCATTGGATTTTCCCAAGCAAGAGTATTGGAGTGGGTTGCCATTTCCTTCCTCAGGGGTTCTTCCTGACCCAGGGGTGGAACCCACATTTCCTGCATCTCCTGCATTGCAGATGGATTCTTTATCACTGAACCATCAGGGAAGCCCATTTCCTTTTACATGTCTAAAATAACTCAGTTGGTACTTTAGCATTTTGCTTGGAAATCCCTTTGACCACACCTACTAGTTCATTAGGTTTATTTTTGTTTTTTCATGTCACTGCAAAATAATTGCATTACATAAAACAGTTTTGCTAAACTTCCTACCACTCCATAACAAAGGTCATATTTTTTTTCCCCAGTTCTGAACTTTTTCTCAATAACTCCTCAAGGCTATTTCATACCTATTGAGAAAAGCAATCACAGGTCTGATCAGGTTCAAGGAGAAGAGAATGAGGAGGTCTTGAAGGCAATAAGGCCAGGTCCTGCTATAGAAGAGCAACTGAGATGGGAAGCACTCCTGCAGCCACTTTTGGAAAAGTTCTGTCTTCTGGAATCTCCAAAAAGTTCATTTGAATTTTTCTATAAGATCCTATGGAAAAAAACAGAACGAAGTTTTTGGCCAACCCAAATATAACAATTTCAGTGCTTGTGGGCAAGAGAGGTTTACCACCATATGCAAAAAGCTCACAAGAAGACACTATCATTGGATAAAACTGATGCCTACTCCAAATTGGGCACAAAAATTGCACAACTGGGCTTCTCTCTCATCCATCTTCTTATATGCTTATCATAAGATGGGGTTGCTATGGTGAAGGCAGAGGAGGAATACTGAAAAGAAATGGTAAAAAGTAGAAGTCATCATGTTGTCTCAAAGTCGCTAAGATAACATAAGCTAGAATAGCCTCAACTTTTCTCTTTATTACTCTATAGCTCAAGGAGTCTATGGCCATTGAGTAAAGAATCCTGCATTAATAAAACAGTTCAGTGGAGATCCTTTATTATCTCATAATAAAAGATTATTTGTCACCTACTATGCTTTCAGATTTCTGTGCTTGCTTTATTAGCATTTAATGAGCATCAACATTGTGCTTTACGGCACTTGAAACTAGAGCTATGAAAAATGCGGTTCTTGACCTGAATTAGCTCAGAGTGAGAGCCAAAGAGAAGCCTGTTAACAAATAATTGAAATATGCCTGGGTAGTTTCTAGGGAAGACTCTTTAAAAAGCAACTAAGGGAGGTAGAAAGGTCAAGAAAGATCTAATTGTAGGGTAGGTATCTAGAGTATTGTTGATAATTGAGTTAATTCATGAAAAATAAAAGTTAACTTCCAGGTAGAAAGGTAGGCTATGTAAACAGCATTCTTGGCAGAAGAAACTACAAATGCAAGAGGACACAGTCATGAAAGGGCTTAGCTTGTTTAAAAAGGATGAGGAAATTGGTAGGACTGGAGCATAGGAATCTTAATGCAAAGTGAGAGGTGAGGCTGGAGAAGCTTGGAGCTAGATTGCAATGGACTTTGCACACTTCTTTATGGAATATGGTGCTTATGTTATAGGCACTGAGAGGCCAATAAATGTTCTTATGGAGAAAATGATCAGGAAGAGGATGCTGATGGCAGTATAAGGGTAAAAGATAAGACCAGATGGCAGAAAGAATGCTTAGGAAGTTGTTGAAATAGTATAGGATAGAGAAAAGCAGGTCTTATTCTGAGACAGTAACAGTGGGGCTTCAGGGAAGGGGTAAGGTTCAAAAGCTTATTGTCAAGCATTTGGAGTCTGATTGAATGTGAGGAACAAAATCTTCAAGGCTTCTAGCTTAGGAAGCTCAGTGAACAGTGATACAATTGACTGAAACCAAGACTATAATGGAGGAAATAAATCTGTAGGAAGAAAGGGTAGGAAGATAGAGTTCAGTTGTGCCTATGAGGTGTGTGATGCCTTTGGGATATTCAAAAAGAATTGTCTGAGACATAATTGGAAATATGGATCTGGTTGAAACTGAAGGAGGAGTTGAGATCATGGGTGTTCTCAAGTTTTAAGTTATATAAATTTGAGGGCTTGAGATTTGTTATTGTGCTGAAATAGTGTATGACAACTATTGACCAACCTTTGTCCATCTTTAAACCTTTTCATCATTTCAAAAGATTCAATATGGCTTCTGGAGAACATGTAGGGAGGGCTTGGTGACCAGCTGGTAATAGGGATCAATAGATGACTAGTGGGTTGAATTCGGGTCAAACCCCAGTATCCTGGTGACATGTCCCTGATTGAGCTACTGATGTATAATTTAATAACTGTATCCCATTCACTTCCTAAGAGGAAAAAACAGCTCATGTAGAAGATACATTCATATTAAGGATGAGCAAGAGGGTCCAGTAATGAAAGGAGAAAATAATTTATCAGAAACCTCCAGCTAATAATAATAGTGACCACTGCACAAAAAAGATGTGCATTTACTGGCAGCCAAGGAAAGGAGGAAAGCATGGTGAGTTTTTATACTCCTGGAGTTCCTCCTTGAATTATGTGGTAGGGAAGCACATTGCCCCATTTATCAGAACAATCTGCTTCCCTAGTATCTAATTCAAGAAGAAACTCAAAGAATAGTGATACAAAAAACATCTTCAAAACCCACCTTGTAAAAACCGCATATCATTCTTTATATTGTTCTGTGGTTGAAACTAAGCTCATAATGTTAGATCCTATTTTTGTGAAGCCATTTCCATTCAATGTGGTATTATTTACCCCTTACAAATCCACTCCTTCACCTCTTATACAGAAAGGCTAGGCAACTGACAGAAGATGGGGATGTTTAGCTCCAGGGACTGTAGCTCAGTGAGAACAGCATAGATTAGTGGATAAGAATACAATTCCAAGAAAAGTAGAGAAAATGCATTTTCAAACTGTGTTTAAGTGGCTGCTGAGAAAAAACAACTTCTGAGACAATAGCCCCTCCCCAGCTCAGGAAGCAAGTTTGATGACTCCAGGCATTAGCTATGGCTGGGGCTTCTCACAGCTCTGCAGGAAAAGAGGACAAGCTGTGAGAGGATGAGTTGCTTGATACAGAATCAAGGAAAGAGAGTTTCCAGGTAGACTTTGTCAGTCAACAAGTCCCCGTAGGCCGGGTGTTCTGATCAGAAGGAAAGACCCGTGGGAAGCCGCAGCTCCAAAACACAGATGTGTGCCAGCCACTCCTGGATTTTCATCTAGTTTCCAGTTCCTTCCCCAAGGTGGAGAAGGCTGGGCTATGAAGTACGAGTGTCAACTGCGTTGCATCTCCTGTATCAAATTCAGTTGGTTGGTAGTTGCTGCCTCAACATTATGTTGAGATTTCTGAGGCCCCACCTTGGCCCAATAGGAAAGAGTATCATTATTGAATAGCAATGTCTGCCCTAGAGGAATTAATAGAAACGAATCCCATACATATTATTAATGTAAACATATTAACGGACACAAATTAAATTAATCAGTATAATCAATATTTACGTATTTACCATCCTTGCTGTTGGCACAACAGAAACCATTGCACATGGGCTTTCTAGTCAGTCCTGTTCATGAACTTCATTGTGTCCCCCACAAATTCTTATGTTGAAGCCCTAATCTCCATGGTGACGGCATTTAGAGATAGTGCCTTTAAAGAGACAATTAAGTTTAAATAAGATCATGAGGAAAATCCTAACCCAATAAAACTTCCTCTCTCTCCACCAGAGAAAAGGCCCAGTGGTTATACAGCATGAAGTTGGTGGCCTGCTGGCCAGGAAGGAAACCCTCCTTAGAAACCAACTCTGGCAGCTCAAGCTTGCTTGGACTTGTGGCCTCCAGAACTATGAGAAATAGTTTCCTACAGTTTAAGCCATCTGATGCGTGATATTCTGTCATGCAGCCTGAGGGGACCATGCAGAGCTGAATCAAGCATCCAGGGACTGTTGATATTGCCAGAAAAGGATGGCAGAAAGGTAAGAGTTGTATCTCACCCTAGAATCCCCCCTATCCAACTCTACCTACACCTTTGAGCTAGAGGGAGAAATCCCATGGCCTGATGTTGCTATTAATTTGTGTACTAGCTGTAATCCTAGCGTGTGCCCTGAAGGAACTACCTGCAATATACATGTTTTGGGGTGAAAATTAATGGGTTAAAATGTGTACTCTGGTAGGCTCTTACAAATGCAAACTTTGTCGATGTCCGGAGAGATAAGGTAAATGAGTGAAACCAAATGTATATGTGGCAAGAAGACTTGGTGGGGACTGTGGCCACCCGGAAGTAAAGCGTGTGTGTGTGTGTGTGTGTGTGTGTGTGTGTATGTGAAAGACAGAGAGAGGCGGGGGTGGGTGGGGGGTGGGTGGGGGGGGTGATGGAGACCCTCTCATTTATCTGTAGCTAAATTCATCCGGCGCAGGAACGGCAGAGAGGAGCTACCCCGCGTCCGAGGTCAGGGGGCGGCGGCCAGGAGGAGCTACCCCACGCCCCCGCCTGAGGCCAGGGCCGTGAGGAGCAACCCCACATCCAAGGAGCTGTGGCTGCGCGGGCGCAGGAGGGCCTAGAGGAGCTATCCCACGTTGAAGGTCAGGAAGGGCGGTGGTGAGAAGATAGCCCTCGTCCAAGGTAAGGAGCTGCGGCTGTGCTTTGCTGGAGCAGCCGTGAAGAGATACCCCATGCCCAAGTTAAGAGAAACCCAAATAAGATGGTAGGTGTTGCAAGAGGGCATCAGAGGGCAGACACACTGAAACCATACTCACAGAAAACTAGTCAATCTAATCACACTAGGATCACAGCCTTGTCTAACTCAATGAAACTAAGCCATGTCCATGGGGCCACCCAAGTTGGGCGGGTCATGGTGGAGAAGTCTGACAGAATGTGGCCCACTGGAGAAGGGAATGGCAAACCACTTCAGTATTCTTGCCTTGAGAACCCCATGAACAGTATGAAAAGGCAAAATGATAGGATACTGAAAGAGGAACTCCCCAGGTCAGTAGGTGCCCAATATGCTACTGGAGATCAGTGGAGAAATAACTCCAGAAAGAATGAAGGGATGGAGCCAAAGCAAAAACAATACCCAGCTGCGGATGTGACTCGTGATAGAAGCAAGGTCCGATGCTGTAAAGAGCAATATTGCATAGGAACCTGGAATGTCAGGTCCATGAATCATGGCAAATTGGAAGTGGTCAAACAAGAGATGGCAAGAGTGAATGTCGACATTCTAGGAATCAGCGAACTGAAATGGACTGGAATGGGTGAATTTAACTCAGATGACCATTATATCTACTACTGCGGGCAGGAATCCCTCAGAAGAAATGGAGTAGCCATCATGGTCAACAAGAGAGTCCAAAATGCAGTACTTGGATACAATCTCAAAAACGACAGAATGATCTCTGTTCTTTTCCAAGACAAACCATTCAATATCACAGTAATCCAAGTCTATGCCCCAACCAGTAACGCTGAAGAAGCTGAAGTTGAAAGGTTCTATGAAGACCTACAAGACCTTCTAGAACTAACACCCAAAAAAGATGTCCTTTTCATTATAGGGGACTGGAATGCAAAAGTAGGAAGTCAAGAAACACCTGGAGTAACAGGCAAATTTGGCCTTGGAATACAGAATGAAGCAGGGCAAAGACTAATAGAGTTTTGCCAAGAAAATGCACTGGTCATAGTAAACACCCTCTTCCAACAACACAAGAGAAGACTCTATACATGGACATCACCAGATAGTCAACACCGAAATCAGATTGATTATATTCTTTGCAGCCAAAGATGGAGAAGCTCTATACAGTCAGCAAAAACAAGACCAGGAGCTGACTGTGGCTCAGACCATGAACTCCTTATTGCCAAATTCAGACTTAAATTGAAGAAAATAGGGAAAACCACTATACCATTCAGGTACGACCTAAATCAAATCCTTTATGATTATACAGTGGAAGTGAGGAATAGATTTAAGGGCCTAGATCTGATAGATAGAGTGAACTATGGACTGAGGTTCATGACATTGTACAGGAGACAGGGATCAAGACCATCCCCGTGGAAAAGAAATGCAAAAAAGCAAAATGGCTGTCTGGGGAGGCCTTACAAATAGCTGTGAAAAGAAGAGAAGCAAAAAGCAAAGGAGAAAAGGAAAGATATAAGCATCTGAATGCAGAGTTCCAAAGAATAGCAAGAAGAGATAAGAAAGCCTTCTTCAGCGATCAATGCAAAGAAATAGAGGAAAACAACAGAATGGGAAAGACTAGAGATCTCTTCAAGAAAATTAGAGATACCAAGGGAACATTTCATGCAAAGATGGGCTCGATAAAGGACAGAAATGGTATGGACCTAACAGAAGCAGAAGATATTAAGAAGAGATGGCAAGAATACACAGAAGAACTATACAAAAAAGATCTTCACGACCCAGATAATCACGATGGTGTGATCACTGACCGGGAGCCAGACATCCTGGAATGTGAAGTCAAGTGGGCCTTAGAAAGCATCACTACGAACAAAGCTAGTGGAGGTGATGGAATTCCAGTTGAGCTATTTCAAATCCTGAAAGATGATGCTGTGAAAGTGCTGCACTCAATATGCCAGCAAATTTGAAAAACTCAGCAGTGGCCACAGGACTGGAAAAGGTCAGTTTTTATTCCAGTCCCAAAGACAGGCAATGCCAAAAATGCTCAAACTACCACACAATTGCATTCATCTCCCACGCTAATAAAGTAATGCTCAAAATTCTCCAAGCCAGGCTTCAGCAATATGTGAACCATGAACTTCCTGATATTCAAGCTGGTTTCAGAAAAGGCAGGGGAACCAGAGATTAAATTGCCAACATCTGCTGGATCATGGAAAAAGCAAGAGAGTTCCAGAAAAACATCTATTTTTGTTTTATTGACTATGCCAAAGCCTTTGACTGTGTGGATCACAATAAACTGTGGAAAATTCTGAAAGAGATGGGAATACCAGACCACCTGATCTGCCTCTTGAGAAATTTGTATGCAGGTCAGGAAGCAACAGTTAGAACTGGACACAGAACAACAGACTGGTTCCAAATAGGAAAAGGAGTACGTCAAGGCTGTATATTTTCACCCTGCTTATTTAACTTATATGCGGAGTACATCATGAGAAACGCTGGACTGGAAGAAACACAAGCTGGAATCAAGATTGCCGGGAGAAATATCAATAACCTCAGATATGCAGATGACACCACCCTTATGGCAGAAAGTGAAGAAGAACTAAAAAGCCGCTTGATGAAAGTGAAAGTGGAGAGTGAAAAAGTTGGCTTAAAGCTCAGCATTCAGAAAACGAAGATCATGGCATTCAGTCCCATCACTTCATGGGAAATAGATGGGGAAACAGTGGAAACAGTGTCAGAGTTTATTTTGGGGGGCTCCAAAATCACTGCAAATAGTGACTGCAGCCATGAAATTAAAAGATGCTTACTCCTTGGAAGGAAAGTTATGACCAACCTAGACAGCATATTCAAAAGCAGAGACATTACTTTGCTAACAAAGGTCCATCTAGGAAAGGCTATGGTTTTTCCAGTAGTCATGTATGGATGTGAGAGTTGGACTGTGAAGAAGGCTGAGTGCTGAAGAATTGATGCTTTTGAACTGTGTTGGAGAAGACTCTTGAGAGTCCCTTGGACTGCAAGGAGATCCAACCAGTCCATTCTGAAGGAGATCAGCTCTGGGGTTGCTTTGGAAGGACTGATGCTAAAGCTGAAACTCCAGTACTTTGGCCACCTCATGCGAAGAGTTGAGTCATTGGGAAAGACTGATGCTTGGAGGGATTGGGGGCAGGAGGAGAAGGGGACGACAGAGGATGAGATGGCGGGATGGCATCACTGACTCGATGGTCGTGAGTCTGGGTGGACTCCGGGAGTTGGTGATGGACAGGGAGGCCTGGTGTGCTGCGATTCATGGGGTCGCAAAGAGTCGGACACGACTGAGTGACTGAACTGAACTGAAATTCATCCAGTAGGCAACAGATCTTCAATGTCTGAATGTAGGAAGCCAGGGCTGATATAGCCCTTGGACAGCCCTTCCCAGCATGCCAGCTGCATACTTCGCAGAGACACTGAGGTGAGCATTGCAGTTGCAAATGCTTGCAGGGACCAGCGAAGAAGAGCCCCGCACAACTGAACTACCAGATGAAGAGAAGGCAAAAGGGATGTTTAGTTGTGAGCATTAGAGAGTCAAACCCATGTCGTGAGTGTTAGAGAGTCAAACCCATGTCGTCTCCTCCGGGGGGGTCAACCCAGCTCTGCAAGGTAACAGAAGGCTCCTCCAGCATTCATAGGCAGAACCAAAATTGCTCTAAAGAAACCATTTTGTATTTGTTCGTCAGCTTGACTGGATTTTCAACAGAAATTTCAAGCATTCTAACTATCTAATGGAAGGATGAGATGATGTTGACTTGGAAAGTTTGAGTTCCTGCTTTTACTTTAATAGTCAGGCTAAACTTGATTCTGGCCAGGACCCAGTATGCCTGGGCTGACCGGGATGAGCTAGCAAGAGAAGGACTTTGCAAGTAATGTAATGAATTGCCCTGTTGAATGGTGATATTCACTCATGTCCATCTGGATGCTGAATAGCCTCTGCTGAATATGACTTGAATTTAGTGCAGTTGATATTGAGCTGCTCTTTCTGAGGGTAATTGGACATCTGGTTCATGGCCAGGCCTCTGAAGTCAGGAAGACGATGTCATGAGTGCATTAAAAGTTACTTGTCTCCTGTCTGGCAGCTGGATCTCTGAGTACCTAAGAGCTGAATTACACTTAACAGGGGTTGGTTGGGTGTGTGCGTGCTAAGTCGCTTCAGTCATGTCCCAGTCTTTGAGACCCTATGGACTGTAGCCCATCAGGCTCCTCTGTCCAAGGGATTCTCCAGGCAAGAATACTGTAGTAGGTTGCCATGCCCTCCTCCAGGGGATCTTTCTGACCCAGGGATCGAACCCGCATCTCCTGTGGCTCCTGCATTGCTGGCAGATTCTTTATCACTGAGCCACCAGGGAAGCCCAGGTGTTGGATATCAAACAGGAAACCAGGACCAGCCCTGCTTAGGTCACCTAAGGTTAACATTTGCTCATTTAGAGCTCCCTTCCTTCCCAAAGTCACTTAGAGCTGTGACCTTTAGGGAGGTGACACCCGTCTCATTTTCCTATGTGAACCAGAAAGGCAAAGTGTCAGTTGTGAGGGAAAAATACCCATTAAATGTGTACATGCCAGCCAGACTGAATCATGAAGCCAAATGTGCTTCTGAACTTGGCATTATTTTAAAGGCTGAAGTGCAGGATTGCTTCAGATAAAAGTTTGTTTAATTCTCAATTAGGAATTGTTTTTATGCAGGGTCAGGGGCTGAAGACTTTTATGAGCTGTGCTATTGATTGAAATGATGCCTTCATTGGGTGCCAATTGAGTGATCTTTTGATTCCCTGCCCATTAACATGCTAATGGTTAGGGGTACAGCCCCTCTCAAAGGCGCCTGTTCTTCCAAGGATGGATGTCTCTGACCTCGCACAGTTCTCCCCAGAGGCTGGGGAAGGAGGGGTGTCTGGAGCTCATCAATGGTCTCATTAGCATACTGTTGCTCAACTCCCAAGAGTGATAAATTTAAAGAACATGGAACACAATTAGCCAGATATTTTAAAGGTTACAAATGGTGGGCAGGTTCTAAGAATGTCTGGTTCTCCATGTCAAGGGCATCTAAGTCAGTCCTGGGAGCAGCTGGAGCCCAAAGGCCAGGCCTCTCTGTGTGAGGAATTTACATAAGCTTTGAAGATATTTTTAGCTTCCTGCTCTCACTCCTCTTAATATTCTCCTGCTTCTCTGTCTCACAAAGGGGGAAGGCGGCAAGCTGAGGATTCTGAGCTTTTGGTCTTCACAAGCTCTGATGTTGTTTTCTTTTTCAGATCTTCTGGGGATAAGCAGAAGCAGAAATTGATGCAGAAGTGTAAGCTGGCTGTACTTGAAGCCCTTCTGTGTGGGCACCGGGAGGGTGCAGTCACTCCTTTGAGGGGTGACGTCTGTTCACTTGGGATTTTTTCATTTTAAAATGAGGTTAGCTGAGATGGTACACATTCAAGTGCCTGGTGTAGTACTGACATATGTTTCCGTTTCTTCTATCTCCTCCCCAATTTGTCCAATTGGGACTCTGAATCAAGGTTATGGTGAAGACCACAGGGATCTGGAATGGTAAACATCCATTAATATTCATCATTCTTTCATTCAATAAGCATTGATTGAGATACATCAACACGCCAGGCATTGAGTTAGGTAGAATCCAAAATGATAATGAAAAATGACTGGGGCTTCCCTGGTGGCTCAGTGGTGAAGAGTCCACCTCCAATGCAATAGACAAGGGTTTGATCCCTGATCCGGGAAGATCCTACATGCCGAGAGGCAACTAAGCCCGTGTGCCTCAACCACTGGGCCTGTGAAGCCACTGCAATGAGAAGCTCGTGCGCTGCAATGAAGAGTAGCCTCCGCCCGCAGCAACTAGAGAAAGCCTGCTCAGCAAAGAAGACCTGCGAAGCCAAAAAACAAAAAAGACTGGGATGCTCTCGGGAGTCTAGCACACGTGTACACGCAAGAATGTGTGTGCGTGTGCATGTATGTGCCTGTGTATGTATGCACATGCGTGTGTAAAGGAGTGTGGGGGCCTTGTGCAGGTCATTACTTCATGAAAATAACAAGTAAGTTCATTGTGTGCCTTCATATCTCCTAAGGAATCTAGAAAAATTATATTGATGAACCTATTTTCAGGAAAGGAATGGAGAGGCAGATGTAGAAAACGGACTTGCGAACACAGTAGGGGAGGGAGAGAGTGGGACGAATGCAGGGAGTAGCATCAACATATACACACTATCAGGTGTAAGATGAATAGCTGGTGAGAAGTTGCGGTGCAGCACAGGGAGTCCAGGCTGGCTCTCTGTGATGACCTGGGGGGATGGGATGGAGGAGGGGAGGGAGACTGGAGAGGGAGGTAACGTATGTATAATTATGGCTGATTTGCATTGTTGTATGGCAGAAACCAGCACAACATTGTAAAAATTAAAAATATACATATTTAAATTAAAAATAGAAAAAAAAACAAATAGTAGATAGTAGTAGTTATTAAATATTTTTTATGTTCTAACAGGAATACATGAAAAGTTGCCAATCCTTAAAAAGAGAGAACCAGAGACTCCCAGGGCTAAGAACGCACTGCTCTGCCATAGAAGCCTGGGACCTTGGTCCTGATCCTGTAATGAGCGGCTGAGGCATCTTTGGCAAGTCACTGTGCCCCAAGAGCTTCAGGAAGTGCTAGAGTGCAGTAGCCTGGCAGCAGGAGATAAACAGGAGAGGGCATGCCCTATATAGGCACGTCCTCAGTGTTCATCTTGCGGATTGAATCAAACAAGGTGATGGGCAGAATTCTGCTCTGGGCTGTGAGCTGCGGGCACTGGGTGAGATGATCTCAAGGTTCCTACAGCACCAGCACTCAAGAATTCAAGGACACGAAGCCTCCCATCACTCTGCCCTGTGCTGTTCCCAGTAGGGTTAGTCTGCCATAGCCAATAATTACATGTGGAAAATAACATGAGAGTATAAACCTTTGAAAGAGAAAGTTGTTATTTCTATGACAGTGAGTCACAGGCTCTTTGAGAAAGCATTTGGTGAAGCATAAGTTACAAAGTTGGGATGAACCACTGACAGAATCTGCCTTAGATCTAACGTCAGAAAGTCCAGGGCATTCAGTGACCTGGTTTTCTCATCTCTACAAAGTTAGGCTGTGGACCCTCGTCCCTGCCGACCTCTCTTCCCACGTCCATTTGGTCACTGGATGTGCTATGTGCAAACCCAGTGCTGAGCGCGTGTCCTTTAATGAGGGAGACAGATGTGGGCGCTGACCTCAGGAGATGCTCTGTTCTTACTTGCATCGGCTCTCTCCACAACTATCCTTAGGTCCTCCTGTGCCCTGAATTTGGAGAGTCAGGACTTCCAGGGGTCTTTGGGCAGGAGTCTGCCCCAGGAGCCTGGCCCCATGGCAGGCACTGTTATCCTAATTTCTGACAACAATGAGATAGGAGGGTCAGGTCTTGGAGATCAAAAATATTTCCTTGGAGAGACTTGGTCCCTTTCTAACTTTTGTGGGTCAGGAAATACAATCCAGATAAGACAAGTTTGAGGGTGCCCAGTAGAGAGGCCCAATGGGAGCTGACTCTGTCTAATTTATTGCCTGGCTTTGCCTTCTCATGAGGTCTGCTAGTAGGATAACATTTTTCTGATTTGCACAGGGGAACCTCACAGGACAGTCCACACTCACCCCCTCTCAGTAAGTGAGAACAGAAATGGATTCTTGGGAGAGGGTCCACAGACACCCACTCCCCCGACTCTGAATCCTATATTCCACAACTTTTCACTAATTGCCCTGAACTGGACAGGAGATAGGAAGAAAGGGGGGCATTAAAACAGTGTGGATGATCATGTGGCAGAGGGCAAGGCTTAACTCCAAGCCCCTCGTAGAGCTGTCACAGTCCCTGATCCAAGAGAGGCTCATACTACGTACCGATGCACTGATAGATACAGAGGCGCACACACAGGGTACACACACATCCTGAGAGGCACACATTAACACACTCAGGATGCGCCCAGACACGCTCTCTGTGTGGACCTGGGATGTATCACCCAGGCCTTCCATTGGTACCAAAGGACTTATCTCCCAGCTGCTAGGAGTGTTGCCAAGTCAGCCTTCAGCCTCAGCCCTTGGACCTTGGTGCGTGGCCTGGCCAAGGTCACATTCTTTCAAGGGGCAGCTTGAATCCAATGACTGAAGTGGTGGATGGCATGGCTAAGAAACACCCGGCCTTCTCGCCCCTGCTCTCGGGGAATGAGTGTGAAGGTGGTCCATAAGCCTCATTCTCTAAGCCTTCATGTGTCGGTCCTGTTCTCCAAATGTCTTCATTCCTTGTTCTTCTCTAGCCTCTCTCTGTTCTTCCCCACCAGCCTTCACACCTGGCACACCTCCAGGCATGTGGTCCGTGCACACTAATTCTGTGCTGAATGCTTGAATGAAGGAGGACGCTGATGACTGAGCGTCAGGGGGTAGGGCTCTAGAGGAGAAGCCTCTACTAGATGGGAGATAAGTCACCTCGGGAGTCTCTTCCGACCCAGACTATGAGCCGATGACTGAGAATTAACGGGCACTGTTTCCCAGCCGAGCAGGAGGACGTCCCTCCACGTCTCCTCCCCGCTCCCTCAACACTCTTCCCCCTTCCTTTCTCCCCGACTCTCAGTCTTCGTCTCCTGGGAGTCTGGGTCCTCTTGACAGCTCTCCCGCTTGTCTCTATCCCAGTCTTTCTGTTCCCGCCGCCCTGGTTTAGCTCGTTTGCAATAGTGGCCCAAGGGGTCTGGGCATCCAGTCTACCCCTCCCATCCATTACCTGCACCGCACCTGAAACTTCTCCATCTCCTGCCCAAACCCTTCTCCTCCCCGATGTTGCACACACAGCCCTTCAAGATCTTTCCAGCTTCCACTTCCCAACATGCCCCTTGCATCCTGTATGTCCAGTTTCCTATTTACACCGTGATCTTCTGCATCCGCACCCCTCTTCATTTCTGTTCTCTATGCCCCAAAGACTCTCACAGCTTCCATGCCCACTTTGTTATTTCTACTCACCTTCAAGATCCTGATCAGCATGGTGTCTCCCGAGCCCCAGGTCTGACTTAGGCGCTCCACGTCTGTGCTTTCCAGCACTCACCGCCTCCGTCTGTTAAGCTGCTCTACACTGCCGTATTGTGACAACTGGTTCTTGTAGCCATATCCTACAGGGACAGTGTCTAATTTCTCTTTATGGACTAAGCACCTGGCCCAGCATCTGGCATCCAGTAGGATCTCAATAAACATGGAACGAATGAATGAATGATTATACAAATGTAAGAAGAAATCACCATTCATTAATGGTGATGTGAATGCTTCTCCCCCTTACTGTCTTTTGAGAGTCTTCAGTGGGGAACAGAGCCTCATCAGTTGGGTGGAGGCCTGCACACGCTCTGCAGGGGGTAGCCAGTGCATATGGCCACCTTGGATTTCTTTCATCTGCAGGAAACCAAGAATACTTAAGAGAATCTCATTTCTTTTGACTTCTTTCTACCCCTGGTATTGGAACAGAGACTCCAGGGTCCACTTCTGCTGGCTTCTTTTCTTGGTCTGGAGTTGTGTGGTGGGGGCATCCAGGGGATAACCCTCTGGAAGGCCCACCTTCTCTTCCCTTGCCTCCCAGTCTTTCCCCTCTTATGTCTCTCTCTCTGGACCAGTTGCCGAATACCCAGCCTCTGATTTGCATGACAAGAATGCTGCCATCTGAGTCACTCCAATTTCTGCCTGATGACTGTATAAGCTTTCAAATATCCTCTGAGCCCTGTTCACAGAGCCCAGCAGGTAGCACATCACTGAATCATTAAGCAGTGTTGCCCTTCCCTGCACTTTGTACAAAAGGCCAGTTAATCTTCACTCCAGAGGCACTTCCAAGATGCCCAGGAAGGGTAGGTTCTACCAGAGACACCTAGACACACACTCCCAGAGGGTGCCAGGTGACTCAGGACCAGCGATTGACTGAACCCCAAGAACCTAGTCCATTGCCTGGTCCTACCTAACCTCCCTCAGTTTCCCATTCAAGGTTTTGATTCCATTCATATGCTATTAATTGGATTTCTACTTGTAGTTAACCTAGATTCTTCATGCTACAATTGCTTTTGTTTTCATCTTTTCTTATGGGGCAGGACATAACCTGCCCCATAGACAAAATCATGTATCAGAAATTTACACTCATGATTCTTCCTCCATTTCCCTTCTCTCTGAGACACTGTGTGACTTTACCCAGGGACCAGTTATTTTGGGAGTAATTAATTCATTCCCATGTATTACTGACCTAAGGCCCACCAATCATCCCTAACCATTATTGTATCTGAAGAAGAGAGCAAAGGGTTGAAAACATGATTATCTCAAAAGCCTGCATCCTAAATGGTGGGCTTTGCAGACACTGACGTGTCCCAGAGAATTTGGAGCAAAGTAGGCTTGTGTCAGGTCTACATGGAGCTTCTACCTGGTCTTAGTGTCAAGATCTTAGGACGTTAGAGCTGGAAGAGAAGGTTGACTTTGTCTAGTCCCTCATATTCTTGTTGCAAATGAAGAAACTGAGGCCCAAAGAGGCATTCACTTGGTCCCAGGCAGAGTCAGCATTAAAACTCAGACTTCTGGGGACTTCCCTGGTGGTTTAGCAGTTAAGATTCTTGGATTTCACTGCAGGGGTTGTAGGTTCGATACCCGGTCAGGAAACTAAGATCTCACATGTGGCACAGTATGGCCAAAAATAATAAATAAATAAATAAAGCAGCTTTTTAAAACAAGCAAACAAATGAAAACAAAAACAAAAACAAAAAAAACCAGTCTTCTGATTCCTACTCCAGAGCGCTTTCTATTGTAATAATTGTTTACCTTTCTTGATACAAGCAGAGTATCATCCTCAGCTCTTTACAAGTTTGTATTAACTTATTTGATCTTGACAGTCTGTGAGGAAGGTGCTATTACTGTGCCCATTGTACTGATGAGGAAATGAGGCACAGAGAGGCGAGGCGAACCCTCAAGGACATGAGCGAGGAGGTGGCGGGGCTTCTGCTCTCACCCTCTACCCTTGACTCACACAGCCTCCTCAGCTGTATTTCAGGGATTCTTTTGAAGCCCTGTCATGGCATCAGTTTTCCACCCCTTTCCATCCTTTCTCAGGCATCTGTGCTTTCTCACGACTAAGAACGCATCCCACATTCCCTACCCCACCCCTGCATCACAGGCCACCAAGACCTCACAGAAAACCCGTGTTCCAGGCAGGAGGTGCCACTGTTCTCTGGCGGACCCGCCTGCCAGCAGCCCTCTCATGTGGTTGGTTGTCACCAAGGCTGTTATTAAAGCCAGAAATAGGCTCCCGAGCGCTTTCGTCCTCCTCCAGACTTCTCACCCAGGAAGTTCCCACATGTCTGTGATCTCACAGTGCTCCCCCTCCTCCCCCCATGACATCATCCACACACCCCAGCACCCTCCCCGCCCCAAGTTCCCACCTTCCCAGGCAGGAGACACAGACCACATCACATCCCAAGAGCATCTTTAAGTCACGAAACACATGGGAAATAAAATCTTTCTCTGGCTGGGGTCGGGAACTATTCTTTCCATCTGCCTCTGCCCTTCCCAAGGGGACAATCCATTCTGGTGACACATGTCAGCATAGCATCTCCCCGGGAGGAGGTGAGGCCTACACAGGCTACTCTTTCTCATCCTATGCCTGCCTCCTCTTTGTCATGGAATCAGCCAAAATCCTTCCCCTCTGAAAACTCCCACTCAGCTGTGTGTGTGTCTGGCTGTGTGTCTTTGTGTTTGTGTGTGTATGTGTGTGTGGCCAGGGTGGGGACCTCCGGGGGACATGGAATTGGTCCATCAGTGGGAACCGGTTTAAAACAGATTATGTTCTCAGGCCCAAGATGGATGCTTGCACCAGATCCAGACAGACCTGTTGCCTTTCTCTCCACCCCAGGGTAGAGAGGATCTGGCATCAAGAATGGGGAATGAATGGCCAAGGGTCCAGCGTTGTGTTCTATTGAAATGTACACATTGGCTTTATCCAGAGTGGTGGATGGGACTGTTTTTTACCATGCGGACTTGCTGTTTTCATCAAGGGTCACTTTGGTGCTCAGCGCTGTGCAGATACAGAACATATATATGGAGGAAAACAGGTCACAAAATTTTCTCATGATAACTCACATGTGAGGGAAAGTGAGCTCTGTTATCTGTAACTAATTTGGTCTCCTTTACCAGAAAGAATGGGGGAATGTGGGAAAAAGTAACCAAAAGTCCAATCTAGTTTAGAACTTGAGCTCATCTGATAATGCAATAGTCCTTTTAGGAAAGTACGTGTCTCCTGAACAAAAGATGCCCAGTCTCTTGTACCGTTTCCTTCCCTCCCCTAAGAATGAGGAAGGAAGAAGGGGGCTTTACGCAAACCTGCAGTGCAGGTAAAAGTTTCAGAGTTCTCTGGTTCATATGGTCTCCAGAGCCACCCACTCCCCCTCACAGCTAGTCTTTGTCCTACTGATGTTGTAAGCCAAGCCTGGGCCTGTACAATTTATGATCTAGTCTCTTTAGACTTGGCCAGAGCCCATGTTTCCCCGCCTCCCCTGGTACACGGGCTGCACTTCAGTTCTGCTGGGGCTGTGGACTCCCCAAGGTCAAGTTGTCACTCTCTCACGTCAGTGGTGACCTGCTGTATAAAACTCAGCAGAGGACCCATGGCTACTTCTAAGTCTTGGCTTAAATTCACAGGAACCGAGGGTGGTCAGGAAAGCCCAACTTTCGGGCTTCCCTCTGTCTACTCATGCTGTGGTCTCCTCCAGCCTGCAAGACTGCTTTTATGCCTGTCTTGTTCAATGTCATTAAATGCTTAAAGGGCAAGGGTGGTACTTCTTTTTCTTTTTATCAACAGAATCTGTTTCAGCACTAGGCATATGGAGTTCGGTATGTTTACTGAAATGAATGAAGCCTCTTTAGCTGGGCTGCATGTTATGAATGGCACATAGCTTCCTTTGGAGGAAATCAGCCTCTCAGAGGGAAATGATGATGTTTCCAGAAAAACTAAAAGAGGAGATGACCATAAAAGTAGTTAAGTTTTGTTGAAAAATTGCTATGGGTCAGGTACTGTGTCAAGAGCATTACAAACACATTTCCTCCCCAGCAAATCTTTGAGGTAAGCGGGCAAGTTTATACTGCCATTATCATCATTTTATAGATGAAGAAACAGGCCTGGAGACATTAAAGAACTTGCCGCAAATCACACAGCTGGATTGGCAGACTTTGGACTTGACACCCATATATGAAGCATGAGCTCACTCCTTTCAGCTCAGAAACTTCATGGGAGCCTCCTTAGAAGGGGACCTAAGACTTCAGGAACTCCTGAAACTGTGGAAGAAAATTATGACTTAATGGAGCCCAAGAAATCAGCATGAGCCCAAGTCCCAATTTAAAAAGTAGAGACAAATATTAATCCAAGGAGGATTTTCTGTACAAAGCCAATGCCCTAAGGAAGGGCAAATCATTTTTATGTTCTAGCAGCTTCCATCCTAGGAGATGGGCCAGACCTACACACTGCAGAGTCCCTTTCAGTGCAGCAGACTGGGAATGCAGGATAATGGATCCTTGAACATGGCTAATGCAGGATGGAAAAGCATCTTTCTCCTCTGGGGCTGGCAATGTAATTTCATACTAAATTTGCTGTGGTTTATGTAATTCTTTTCATTCACACCAGAAGGAGTTTCTTTGCTGCTTCCCTTTTCAGAAACTTGGAGACCATATATCTTTGCAAAGTGGATTTTTAAAAATAAAACAGAGAAGAAAAGATTAAACCAGAGAAGCTCTCAAGTTTCCGGCCTTCTGCCTGGACCAGCTTCCTATGCTTCTTCCTTTCCAGAATTGATGTGGTAAATGTTATTGCAGGAGCACTGGCTCTGAAAAAACCAAGGTCTTCCAAGAAAGCAACTTTTATGGAGGAATTCTGCAGGTCTCTCTTCTGGGGAGTTGGAGGGACCAGAGATTGGGGGAAAGACAGAGATAGAATTGCCCCATCAATGACTTTCAGGAGAATGTGACCAGGTGACCCAGAGTCCTGGATCTTATCTCCATAAGCCCCTACTCTTTTTCCACTCTCTGTCTCCTGAACCACCACTGATTCCTTCAAAGGCCCTTGCTAACTCCTCTGCCTCCTGCAAGAATCTACCTCTTCCTGTTCTTCCATGAAGGAAGGTCAGAGCCAGGAGATGGAACAGAGAGGGAGCCACCCGACTCACAAGAGGGCAGGTGTCCTGACAACTGGGATCCTAGCTGATCTGGATGTTGGTCTTTCCAAAACCCTCACCACCACACTCCCAACACTGGGCATGTGAATCTTGAGCTGAACTGATCAAATCCCCCAAGGCCGTGTGGGAGCTTTCCTCAGCCCTGCTTCTAACCACCCCCATGGCATCGCCCAGCACACCTGAGCACACTGAGTTCATTTCTGCTTCTTTAGCACAACAGGCTCTTTTCCCACCTTCAGTGGAAGCTGAACCCTTCACTTGGAAGGCTCCTCAAGCTTTTCTGGGGAAAAGCTTGTCTTCTCCTCAGAGAAGTCTCCCAGACCACACTTTCTACAGAAGATCCCTCTACCCCCATTCCCTCACATTTTTAATTTCCTTCATGGCATTTTGCGTAAGTCATGGTCTCCTTTATGTGTGACTTGCTTATTGTCTGATTCTTCCACTGGAATGTTCTGAAATGTTTGAGGGTGGAGACCACATCTTTCTTGTCCTTGCTCAATCTTGGGTGCCTGGCACAGAGCTCAGACCCAACAAACATTTATTAAACGGATAACTGAATCCCAGCTGTCTATCATGCACATGATCTACGAACTGAAGGCAGGGGTTCCTTACCTCTCTGCAGACCCAGTACCCAGGGCAGAGAAAACTCTGGGACTCTTATGAATAAATGAAATTGTTTCCCTCATTCTGTATCAGAGCCATTTTGCTCCTAACTCCTGCAGAGGAGTCCCTCAGATCAGCCAGAAACCAGGAAGGCAGAGCAGGACAGGCAGGCAAGCCACATGCCAGTGTCCAATTAGCAGGTGACATCATCTCCAGATGAGTTGGAAAGAAAACGATTATCATAAACAGTCACAGTCCATTGACTATTTCCCTGGCATCTATAATCATTGTTAAACAGCTGTGCCTGGTCCCTTTCCCACGCCTGCTCCCAAGAACTGAAGCTGGCTGTTGGGCTTTAGTGGGGGTGTTTTTTTCCCCAGCTCATTGCTGGGAAAGGCTTTGGAGAGCTTCTAGTATCTACCCCAAACTTTCACCCTGTTCAGACCCTCAACTCCTTCAGGGTCAAAGACCATGTCATCTCAGGAGGCAGGGTTACTGTCCTGCACAGATCTGGGCCTCCCAATGTCCTGCCCTGCTGGAATCCAAAAAGTCCTCCCTGTGACGTCACCTGTTAGTCTAGACTCTCCCACTTGGGACCACTTTCTCAGGGGGACCCTTTAAACATATAATATGGTACTGGGTCTTTCTGTTGACCCAGTGATTATTCTACCCCAGTGACACTTTCCCGTTCCTTGGTCACTGAAGTTCATTTCTTCTTCCCTGTGGGCCCCAGGCCTCTCCAAGAGGGCCTCTGTCCAACCTAGCTGGCATGCTCTTACCCCAAACTCAATCAATAGGAAGTGGGAACCTAATCTCTCAAATTCCTTCTGTCCTGTTTAAGGTACTTTCCCCACACTTAGGGCTAAAGAAGGAAGGAAGAGTTATTTTGCTTCCTTGACCGGGGGTGACCAAGAAATCAAAAATGATGAAGTTGTAACACATCCTGATCCCGGATCTGTTTCTGCCCTTCTTACCAAGATGATAACTGGGCATCTCATTGGGGACCAAGTTTTAGGATCTTGAGGGTGAGATTTGTAACAGCCTCTTTTCTTCTAACTCTTTCCTCATCGGTTCCTCCCTCTGGAATATGTTGTTACTAGACACATCCCAGCCTCAGGTGGGCAGTTTGCTTCTCCAGACAGTTTTAAACTGGGGAGCAGCCTACCTTCACCTTCATCTCTAAGGAATAGCATTGTGTGGGAATTTCCCTACAGCCTGAACTCTTTTCTTAGGAGCGGTTAGCAGCCCCAGCCCCTAAATCACTCATATGCCATGGTCTCAAGTCCCATCTCCTGCCGACAGTTTCCTTCTGGTCATTCTCTAGCCCATCAGTGTCAGGAATAATAGTAATGGATTGAGCCTATGAGATGACATTAATACGGCAGATTAGGCCAGCAATAGAAGAATACCCAAATCCTGCCTTCAGTCAATCCGCATCTTCAAAGGGTGGTTGATTTGCTTGTTTCTTTCTCTCTTTTTTGGCTATGCTGGATCTTCATTGCTGCACACAGACTTTTCTCTAGTTGCCGCGAGCAGGGGCTACTCTCTAGTCACAGGGCTCAAGCTTCTGATTGAGGTGGCTTTTCTTGTTGCAGAACGCAACCTCTAGGGTGCTCAGGCTTTAGTAGCTGTGGCTCCTGGGCTCTAGAGCACAGGCTCAATAGTTGTGGCACATGGGCTTAGTTGCCCCATGGCACGTGGGATCTTCTGGAACCAGGGATCAAACCCGTGTCTCCTACCTTGTCAGGAGGACTCTTTACCACTGATCTACCAGGGATGGCCTCTTTCTTTTTTAAAATAAAGTTGTTGTTGTTGATTTGCTAAGTTGTGTCTGACTCTCTGCGACCCCATGGATTGTAGCCCACCAGGCTCCTCTGTCCATGGGATTCTCTAGGCAAGAACACTGGAGTGGGTTGCCATTTCCTTCTCCAGGGGATCTTCCTGTCCCAGGGATCAAACCCACATCTTCTGGTTTGATCGAACCTGCATGTCCTTGTTTGACAGACAGATTCTTTACCACTGAACCACCAGGGAAGCCCTTAAATAAAGTATCTTTTAAAAAATTTTGAGATACAATAGATTTCTTTATTAGTTAGCTCAGGCTGTCATACTGAAAAATACCATAGATTGAGTGGATTAACAGTTCTGGAGGCTAGGAAGTCTAAAATCAAGATGCCAGCAAATTCAGTATCTGGTGAAGGCTCTCATTCTAGCCAGCAGATGGCCAATTTCCTTCTACTTCTTTACACAGTGGCAGGGGATAGGATGGAGAGAAAGAGAGAGAGATCTTATAAGATCTTTTCATATAAGGCACTAATCTCATTATAAGGACCCTACCTTCCTGACCTCATCTGAATCTAATCACCCCAAAGGTCTCATCTCCAAATATCATCACATCTGGGATGGGGATGTTTAGGCTTCAACACATGAACCTGAAGAAGACACAATTCCATCCACAGGATTTTTCCAGAAGAAACTATAGGCATAGATGAAGCAAAGAAGAGAGTTATTATCGCTTAGGTGCATATCCCCAAACCCCAGCACAGAGCTCAGCAGAGCTGGGCCAGTGCAAGAGAAGATTCCTTTTGCCAGGCCTAGGCCAGGGTCAGCCTTCAACCAGCACTGGTACAGCCCCAAAGGCTGCCTGGTTCTGTGCCTTCTCAGTCCCACACAGCTCTTAGCCTCCAGTGGGAGAAACGACAGATCCAACCCCACCCACAGCATCAGAAGAAAAGAGGCAAAGAGACAGACACTGTTTGCCCTCATTTGAGAGTAGACTATTCTAGGCCTCCTGGCCCAGGTCTTCTCAGGCTAATCAGTGGTTCTGGGCCCTAAATCTGTCCCATGAGAAGAAGGGGGAATGAAGAGAATTAGATGGAGAGATGCTGGGGGCAGGGCCTGGTCAAGACAGTCAAAAGGTGAGAGATTAGTATCCCTGGAAATGTTAATTTTTTCTAAAAAGTTAAAAAATATTTTTTTTAATTTTAAAGTTTTTTTTTAATTTTTTAAAGCTTCACTCTATTAAGACGTGACTCAGGTGCCCTTGAATCTGAGCAATCCAAATTAGGGATGAAGGACATTTGGGCCAAGGGTCCAGTGATCTAGTACTCTCCTGGGAAGTCCAAACTCGTGACCATTTAAAAGACTATTATAAAGTACCCCACACAGGCTTCATATTTGGTCATTTGTGCTTCCCTTGACCTATTCTTGCCTGGAGAACTCTGTGGACAGAGGAACCTGGCCAGCTACAGTCCGTGGGGTTGCAGAGTTGGACACGACTTAGCAACTAACACTTAACCTAAAGTTAAGGCAAAATAAACATGTATTTATGCAACTTGAATTCGTTTTAGATCTTTTGCTAGCTGCATCTCACTGTTGGATTATTCCAGGTTTATGTATGTTTCACTGAATTCCCAATTAGACTTCCTATGAACTGCTTTCAAAACAACTCTTCCCCACCCTAAAACTGTATAAAAGGTCATCTGTACCTACATTTGGAAGTTTACAGGTTGATTTGGGAGGTTATCCTGTTGATTTTGGCTCATCACTGAAACCTATCAAAACGATCTGAATTGTAATTTGCTGCCCTGCATATGAACTATTTCTGCCTTCCCCACTTCACTGAGATTTTCACTGCAGTGTCTCAAGAGTTGCTGTTCAAACTAAAAATGTCCTACTTAGCATTCATCCAACTGCCTCCCTCACTTCTTCCAAAACAGAGCTCAAAGCTAAACGCGCCCAGGAAGGCTTCCAAGATTAAAAGGGGGCAGAAATGAAAATCTTTCCTTTTAGGACAAGGAGAAACTCCACAGAGCGCGGACTCTGAGTGGCCCGGGGCTACTCATGGATTTCAGAAGGGGAGGCTCCGTTCTTAGAAATGAAGAGGACAGGCTGTCAAACTGCATGATGTTGAATATGCTGCTTCCCGGAAGAGAGCATATTCCTTAATGCTGGGCCTTCAGATGAGAGATGTCTCCATGGCCCCAAAGACAGTCATCCCTGACTCCATGTCAACCTGCTTGAGCCAGTAATCTCTTCCAGAAAGAGAAAGTAATTTTCCAAAAGCTATCTCTGTGAGTTCCCAACCCCCAGCCCACAATCAGAAGGAACAGCTGAAACCAAAGAACAGCTGAAATGTTTTGGTTTAAGAAAGCCAACGGGAATTTGCTGTATGACTCAGGGAACTCAAACCTGGGCTCTGTGACAACACAGAGGGATGTATGGGGTGGGAGGTGGGGGGGAGGTTCAAGAGGGAGGGGACGTATGTATATCTATAGCTGATTCATGTTAATGTATGGCAGGAGCCAACACAATATTGTAGAACTATTATCCTTTGATTAAAAACAAATTAATTAAAAAAAGAAGGGTGGTATAGTTTGGAGGTCAGGTACTTAGAGCTCTAGGTTCAAACACAGGCTCTGCTCCTCACACATGGTTTAGTCCTGGGCAAATGCTTCTGCTTAATAATCTTTGAAGTTTCCTCATCTGTAAAATGACAGGCTTCCCGGTTTCTACCTCTAGAGGATAAAATAAAATAATAACCATAAAGCACCTCATTTAGGGCCTACCCCATGGGGGGCACTCAATAATTGATCACTCTCATCACTGTTTATGTTGCTCTTTTCTTGGCTCCTCTTTGAAACATGTGGTAAGTCTCAGTTATTGGCACCAATTTCCCACTTGCAAGCATGCTGGCCACAGTGTATATTTAAAACATAAGTTTTATTAAAAGCACAAAAGATCAATAAGCATTATATTCTGAAACCAGCAAATTAGTGATGTTCACTGAAATGCCTCTCATGCCTCTAAGCAAGTAAGTCAGCCTCTGTATTGGTTATCTATTGCTGCATAAAAAGCTGGACAAACTTAGTGGTTTAAACAGCAAGATTTACTATTTCTCTATGATTCTGAGAGCTGGCGAGGCTCCCACTGGGCAGTTCTCCTCCACACAGTGTTGGCGAGGGTCACCAGTGCAGCTGGCTTTGCTGGGAGCTGGGATGGGCTGGAACATCCCTGGTGGCTCCACTCACACCTCATACTTCAACTGGGGTGGCTGGAGCAGCTGGGCCTGGCTGGACCATTCTTGCTTTCCATATGGCCCCTCTTCATTCAGTGGTTTAGCATGACTTTCATTATGTGTTGGCTGGACCCCAGGCGGGTGAAAACAGAAGCTTCTAGGCCTTTTAAGGCCTAGAATTGGAAGTTCTGACACATTCTGTTGGTCAAAGCAAGTCACAAGCAAATCTAGGATGAGCCAAGATTAAAGGACATAGAATCTACTTCTTGATGGGAAGAGCAGCACACGGGTGCAAAGGTGGGAGTGAGTCTTGGTAGGCACTTTTGCTGAAAATCGACCACACCCTCTTGCCCCAGTGTCTATCCCAGACTCTAAATGGATGTGTGAGTGAGTGCTACCTGGCAGAACCCAGCTGCCAGCCTCACCCTTTCTGCCCCAATTCTCCCAGTCTCATTGGCTCTTCCGTCTGCTCAGTTTCTTTTCTCCTCCCAGCACTTTGTGCCTCTTCACCCCAACACCTCATGCTCACCTTTGGCTGAGAGTAAGGATGATCATTCCTTCCAAGCATATTATCCCAAACTGGTACTTTTACAACATATTTTTTTAATATAAATTTATTTATTTTAATTGGAGGCTAATTACTTTACAATATTATAGGGGTTTTGCCATACATTGACATGGATCTGCCACAGGTGTACATGTGTTCCCCATCCCCCTCCCACCTCCCTCCCCATCCCATCCCTCAGGGTCATCCCAGTGCAGCAGCCCGGAGCACCTTGTCTAATGCATCAGACCTGGACTGGTGATTCGTTTCACATGATAATATACATGTTTCAATGCCATCCTCCCAAATCATCCCCACCCCCCTCCCACAGAGTCCAAAAGACTGTTCTATATATCTCTTTTGCTGTCTCGTATACAGGGTTATCGTTACCATCTTTCTAAATTCCATATATATTCGTTAGTATACTGTATTGGTTTTTTCTTTCTGACTTACTTCACTCTGTATAATAGGCTCCAGTTTCATCTAATAGGTTCATTAGAACTGATTCAAATGTATTCTTTTTAATGGCTGAGTAATACTCCATTGTGTATATGTACCACAGCTTTCTTATCCATTCGTCTGCTGATGGACATCTAGGTTGCTTCCATGTCTATTCCAGCTATTGTAAACAGTGCTGCGATGAACACTGGGGGTACACGTGTCTCTTTCAGTTCTGGTTTCCTCGGTGTGTATGCCCAGCAGTGGGATTGCTGGGTCATAAGGCAGTTCCATTTCCAGTTTTTTAAGGAATCTCCACACTGTTCTCCATAGTGGCTGTACTAGTTTGCATTCCCACCAACAGTGTAAGAGGGTTCCCTTTTCTCCACACCCTCTCCAGCATTTATTGCTTGTAGACTTTTGGATCGCAGCCATTCTGACTGGTGTGAAATGGTACCTCATAGTGGTTTTGATTTGCATTTCTCTGATAATGAGTGATGTTGAGCATCTTTTCATGTGTTTGTTAGCCATCTGTATGTCTTTTTTGGAGAAATGTCTATTTAGTTCTTTGGCCCATTTTTTGATTTGGGTCATTTATTTTTCTGGAATAGAGCTGTAGGAGTTGCTTGTATATTTTTGAGATTAGTTGTTTGTCAGTTGCTTCATTTGCTATTATTTTCTCCCATTCTGAAGGCTGCCTTTTCACCTTGCTTATGGTTTCCTTTGTTGTGCAAAAGCTTTTAAGTTTAATTAGGTCCCATTTGTTTATTTTTGCTTTTATTTTCAATACTCTGGGAGGTGGGTCATAGAGGATCCTGCTGTGATTTATAAATTACAATGTATTTTTAAGAGGAAGTACATTGACCTGACATTTCTTAAGACCATGATGGAATGACATTAGAGATAGAAGTGGAAAACATGAGCACATTGAGAAGGTCCTAAATGGCACCCATCCTATGTATTTTTTTACCTTCTTTCCTGGAAGAATCTACAGAGCTCCAATGATAGGGTGCAAGGCCAAGGCCCCTTCTCTCCTTCTTGAGATCCAGCCTCTGTTTCCTGTCCCTGGGCAGGCAGACTGTCAGACAAGAAAGAAAACAATATCACGCCTCCAAGCCTCAGGACTGGTCAAGAGATCCAGGACACCATGTCCAGTGTGGGGAGAAGCTGGAGTTTCATGCCTCCGTTTAAATGGACTTGTTTCCACCTCTCCACAGGAGAAGGCAATGCTTTTTCTCCATAGGCTGCCTCTGATGTGTTTCCTAATGAAGATATTGCTCAATAATCCCCTGGTAATGAGTGAGAGGATGGTGATGATAATAATACTACTAATAACGATGTGGATCACAAAAAACTGTGGAAAATTCTTAAAGAGATGGGAATAACAGACCACCTGAGCTGCCTCCTGAGAAATCTGTATGCAGGTCAAGAAGCAACAGTTAGAACTGGACATGGAACAACAGACGGGTTCCAAATAGGGAAGGGAGTACGTCAAGGCTGTATACTGTCACCCTGCTTATTTAACATATATTCAGAGTACATAATGTGAAATGCTGGGCTGGATGAAGCACAAGCTGGAATCAAGATTGCTGGGAGAAATATCAATAACCTCAGAAATGCAGATGACACCACCCTTATGGCAGAAAGTGAAGAACTAAAGAGCCTCTTGATGAAAGTGAAAGAGGAGAGTGAAAAAGTTGGCTTGAAGCTCAACATTCAGAAAACTAAGATTGTGATATCTGGTCCCATCACTTCAAGGGAAATAGATGGTGAAACAGTGGAAACAGTGGCTGACTTTATTTTTCTGGGCTCCAAAATGACTGCAGATGATGATGGCAGCCATGAAATTAAAAGATGCTTGCTCCCTGGAAGGAAAGTTATGACCAACCTAAACAGCATATTAAAAAGCAGAGACATTACTTTGCCAACAAAGGTCCATCTAGTCAAGGCTATGGTTTTTCCAGTGGTCATGTATGGATGTGAGAGTTGGACTATTAAGAAAGCTGAGCACAGAAGAATTGATGCTTTTGAACTGTGGTGTTGGAGAAGACTCTTAAGAGTCCCTTGGACTGCAAGGAGATCCAACCAGTCCATCCTAAAGGAGATCAGTCCTGGGTGTTCATTGGAAGGACTGATGTTGAAGCTGAAACTCCAATCCTTTGGCCACCTCATACGAAGAGTTGACTCATTGGAAAAGACCCTGATGCTGGGAAAGATTGAGGGCAGGAGGAGAAGGAGACGACAGAGGATGAGATGGCTGGATGGCATCACTGACTCGATGGACATGGGTTTGGGTGGACTCCAGGGTTTGGGTGGACTCCAGGAGTTGGTGATGGACAGGGAGTCCTGGCATGCTGCGGTTCATGGGGTCGCAAAGAGTCGGACACAACTGAGCGACTGAACTGAACTGAACTGATCAGTTGTTTTACAATGTTGTGTTAGTTTCTTCTGTACAGCGAAATGAATCAACTATGCATGTACATAAATCCCCTCTACTTTGGATTTCCATCCCATTTAGATCACCACAGAGCACTGAGTAGAGTTTCTTCTGCTATACAGCAGGTTCTTATTAGTTACCTTTTTTATACATATTGTCAATGGTGCATATATGTCAATCCCAATCTCATAATTCATTCCACCTTGCTTTCCCACTTGGTATCCATATGTTTGTTCTCTATGTCTGTTTCTCTATTTCTGTTTTGTAAATAAGATTACCTTTACCATTTTTCTCAGATTCCACATTTATGCATTAATATACAGTATGTGTTTTTTTCTTTCTAACTTACTCCACTCTGTATGACAGTCTCTAGGTCCATCCACATTTTGCAATGTTTTTGAAAACTCACACATTCCTAGTAATTTGCTAAAGTGACATAGTTCACAGCTAGGAAGTGGCCAAACTTGACTTTAAACTCATGTCAGAAGAGCCTTGAAGGCAGTATCTTCTTCACCAGACCAGACTAGGGGATTCATTCCATCCAGAAGTCCTCTTACTGGTGCCAAAAGCCACTCCCATCCCAGACAAAACTGAGCCCCCAGCCACAGCTAGAGTCAGCACTCCAGAAATCTGTCTAGTCCCAGTGACAAGGTGGTGGGGCCTCTGGACTCAGGTTCTAATTAAACAGAACACAGCTTCCCTGGGAGCATGTTTGAAGGGAGGAACACAGAAAGGAGAGAGAGGGAGAATTGGCAACCAGCAATCAGCATATCTTGGAAATGGGGTTCTTAGTTGGGGTTCTTCATAGAGACAGAACCAGCAGAACATTTAGGAAAGGTGATTTATAATGAGGATTTGATCCCTTTGCTTATGGAGGCTGAGGATTCTCAGGATTTTCAGTCTGCAAGTTGGAGTTTAGGAAAGTGTAACTCAGTCTGAGCCCAGAGTCCTGAGAACCAGGGGAACTGGTAGCGTAAATCCTCATCCAAGGACTGGAGAAGAAGGGATAAGATGTCCCAGCTCAACTGTGAGACAGGATGAAAGGGGCAAATTCCTCCTTCTTCTGTCTCTGTATTCCGGATTAGATGATGTCCAGAGTCGGACACGACTGAAGCGACTTAGCAGCAGCAGCAGCATTCATTTTGGGGAGGGAATGCTGCTTTATAGAGTCCACTGATTCAAATGCTAATCTCATCTGGAAATATCCTCCCAGGCACACCCAGAATAATGTTTAATCTTGGCACCCCATAGCAAGTCACACTGACACATAAAATTAACCATCACACATGGGGCCTTGGGAAAGCCATGCAGGCACAGACGCCTCCTAGGATCCCTCTGGTTCCTGCCAGCAGCATCCTCCCCCAGCAATGACAGAAGGAGGCATTATGTCCCCAGTGTCTACACAAGGGCTTCAGACAACTTCTTCAGCTTTCCCGGAGCTCTCCAGTTGCTGTGCCCTCAGGACCCTCCCTTGGATGGAATTCTGGGTCCAGGCTGTAAGGACGCCACCATAATCATTAGCCTCATCTACCGCCACATCTTCCAAAATCATCAGTGCCTTCTCTGAATCTCTAATTGTGGTTTCTCAATCAGTTGCTTGCAAAATACATTTTTGTGTTTAACCCATCACTGGCCCAGCCACTCTAAAATAAAGCAGACCCAGCTAGTTGTACATCTAATTTCCATGACAAACTACACTTTTGTCTGGGTGGACCCTGGCACAGTTTCCTTTTAAAAATTGAGGTGTGGTTGCTTTGAAATGTTGTGTTAGTTTCTGTCGTCTAACGAAGGGAATCAGCTATATGTATACATACATCCCCTCCCTCTTGAATCTCCCTCCTCCCTTCCTCCCACCCCTCTAGGTCATCACAGAGCACTGAGCTGAGCGCCCTGTGCTGTACAGCGGGTTCCTACTGGCTAGCTATTTCACACATGGTACTGCATACAGGTCAGTCCCAATTCAACACACCCCCTCCTGCATTATGTCTACACGTCCATTCTCTACCTCTGTGTCTCTACCGTACCCTGCAAATAAGTTCATCTGTACTATTTTTTTAGAGTCCACATATATACATTAATATACAATATTTGTTTTCCTCTTTCTGACTTACTTCACTCCGTATGACAGACTTTATGTCCATCTACCTCTCAACAAATGACTCAACTTGGTTCCTTTTTATGGCTGAGTAATATTCCACTGCATGTATGTACCACATCTTCTTTATCCATTCATCTGTTGATGGACATTTAGGTTAATTCCATGTCCTAGCTATTGTAAATAGTGCTGAAATGAAAACTGGGGTGCATGACCCTGGACACATGTTTATGTTATATTCCTTCTGTTCATTTGGGCACCACTTAGTGTAAATACTGTTCCTGGGAGGACAAGGGAATGACAGAGGATGAGACGGTTGAATGGCATCACTGATTCAGTGGACATGAGTTCAAGAAAACTCTGGGAAATGGTGAAGGGCATGGAAGCCTGGTGTGCTGCAGTCCATGGGATCACAGAGCCGACATGACTGAGCAACAGAACAACATTCTAAGCAGCAAAAACAAATGGACTACCACTATGTTCTATAAAGCAGCTTGCTTTGAAGAGTGGCCTGGGGCCGGGCAGGTGGCAAGCTGAATTCCATTATTAGCCCACTAGTAACATTATGTGGAATTGTCTTAAAAAACCAACAAATGAGTCCATTTTTAAACACCTGCCTCCTTTAAAAAAAAAAAAAAGAATTACAAGGCATTGTAGTATAGTAGTTCAGAGAAAGAATTGTGGTGATCAGTATCAACAAAATGCCATCAGTAAACTCATAAGGGATTTAAACCTGACTTAAGCTGATCACCTTTGGAGAAGGAAATGGCAACCCACTCCAGTGTTCTTGCCTGGAGAACCCCATGGACAGAGGAACCTTGCGGGCTGCAGTCCATGGGGTTGCAAGAGCCGGACACAACTGAGTGACTTTCACTTTGACTGACTACTAAAAACAAACGTCTACCCAGAAGGCAATCTCCCTGGGGTCTCTTGGATTTGTGTCACCACCAACCCCAACTCCTTTTTGTTTCAATACTAGTTTTTGTTGAATGTAACACACTTCAGGAAGTGACTAAAAAAGGTACAACTTAATTATCACAAAGCAAGCATCACAAAACCATCACCCAAATGAAAATATAATAACATCCCAGAAGCCACCTTGAGTCTCCTTTCTCCTGTCCCCTCAGACATGACCACTAGCTAGATTTTTGTGGTAATCACTCACTTGCATTTAAAAAATTTTATCACCTAATCAGAGTGTTCTTAATACTATCGTTGTTAAAGTAAAAAAAATGAAGTCATACTGGTATACTTTCTGTGTCAGGCTTGTTAGTTAACAATACTTTTATGGGATTTTTACATATTATGGGAGAAGGCAATGGCACCCCACTTCAGTACTCTTGCCTGGAAAATCTCAAGGACGGAGGAGCCTGGTGGGCTGCAGACCATGGGGTCGCGAAGAGTCGGGCACGACTGAGCGACTTTCACTTTTCACTTTCATGCATTGGAGAAGGAAATGGCAACCCACTCCATTGTTCTTGCCTGGAGAATCCCAGGGATGGGGAGCCTGGTGGGCTGCAGTCCGTGGGGTCACACAGAGTCGGACACGACTGAAGCGACTTAGCAGCAGCAGCAGTACATATTATGAATGGAGTTCATTTATTTTCACTGCTGTATCAGTGAAAATAAATTTCCTTTGTATGAAAGTACCACCAGTGACGGTTATTTGGGTTGCTTCTAGTTTGGGGCTATAACAAGCAAAATATTATAATCACTGTTGACCGCATCTCTTCATACCCCCGTGGAATTACTGGGTGACAGAGTATAAGTATGTTTAGTTCTAGTTGATATGCCAAATTGTTTTACCAAAGGATTATAAAATTTTTCGCTCCCACTGGTGCTGTGTGGGGTTCCCTTGCTCTACTTCTTTGCCAACACTTGCTCTAGTCATTTCTTTGATTTTCGCCATTCTGAGTAGCGTTCTGCATGACTGTACTTTGATTTGCTTATTTTTCCATTTCATGGATTACTAATGAAATTGACTCTCTCTTCAAGTATTTATTGAATATCCTTTTTGTGATATCCTTATCAGTGCTTCTTTCCTGTTTTTTCTTCAGGTCGTCCATCTTTTCCTTACTGATTTGTAAGACATCTCTCATCGTATGCTTATAAAGCCTTTGCCAGTTACAGGTATTGTGAAATTTTCAACTCCATATGCTTGCTTTTTTACTTTCTACTGGTTTAATGAGCAGAGGTTCCTAATTTAATATTATCCAATTCATCCATTTTTCCCTTTATTCTTAATGCCTTTTTTGTGTCTTGTTCTAGTAAAATATCTTTTCCTACCACAAGGTTATGAAAATATTCTATATTTTCTTCAAGAGATTTATACCTTTTTATTTCAGACTTAGATGTATATCTTTTGTATCATCTTAATAAATGATTTATTGATGTACAATGTAAAGTAAGGGTCATGTTTAAAATGTTTTCCCAAATCCAATTGATATGGGAAATTATTTCTTGAAAAAATATCCTTTTCCCTTCTCCCATGGCAACTTTGTCAAAGATGAAGTGCCTCTCTAATTGTGGGTCTGGTTTTGGGCCACAGAGCTATTATATTCCATTGGTCTATTTCTTTCTTTATAAAAATATTTGTTTATTTAGTGGCTCAGATGGTAAAGAATCTGCCTGCAATGCAGGAGAGTTAGGTTTGATCCCTGGCTTGGGAAGATCCCCTGGAGGAGGGCATGGCAACCCACTTCAATAATCTTGCCTGTAGAATCCCCATGGACTGAGGAGCCTGGCAGGCTACAGTCCATGGGGTTGCAAAGAGTAGGACATGACTGAGCTACAAAGCACAGCACATTTATTTATTTGGCTACATCTGGTCTTATTATGGCACGTGGAATCTTTATTGCAGTGTACAGGCTTCTGTCTAGTTGTGACACACATCCTGTAGAACATGTGGGCTCAGAAGCAGGTAGGTGAGATCTTATAATAGTTCCTCAACCAGGGATCGGACCTGTGTCCCCTGCATTGGAAGGTGGATACTTAACCACTAAACCACCAGGGAAGTCCCTGTTGGTCTATTTCTTAGCCCTTGTATCAATACCAGTTCCTCACTATTATTAACTAGTGTGGTTTTAAGAGTCTTGATTTATGGCAAAGCAATTCTTTCCACCTTATTCTTTTTTCTACAATTGTCTTAATCTTTCCTGTTTCCTATATAAAATCAGCTTGTCAAGACACACACAAGCTGTAATTTTGATTGGGGTTATCCTGATTCTTCACATAAATTTGGAAAGAACTGACATCTTTAATGTGGAAGCTTCTATTCATAACTTTCCCATTTATTTATTTATTTAAAAGTCTCCTTTTATTTCATCCCCTATGAGATGGTGAGGACAAGGAAACCTGGCGTGCTACAGTCCACAGGGTTGCAAAGAGTTGGACAAAACCGAGTGACTGAATAACAACAACAATTTCATCCAACAGTATTTCAGAGATTTCTGTCTGCATAAACATCTCACACAGTTATTATTAGGTTAATTCCTAGAGAGTTAATTCTTTTAATGATACTGTTAATGGGAATCTTTACATTTTTTAAAAAAAATTCTAAATTTCTCCTTTTGCTAGATAGAAGTCAACTATTTAGCATAGCTGGCCTTGTATATTTTTGTATATTGGCCTTGTATCCATAAACTTGCTAAGAAATCTGTAGGTTCTTTCTTGATTTTCTAGATATATAAAGAAGTCTTACTACTTCCTTTCTAATTTCTATGCCTTTTTTTTTTTCTAGCCTCACTATTCTGGCTATGACCTTAAGTCCATATTGGCTAAGTTTGCTGTTGGCTGCCATCAAAGTTATTCAAATTTTTCATTCTATGTTTCAAAAAGTTTTCAACATTTTATCATTAAATTGGATCTTTGTTATAGGCTTGTTGTAGATTTACTTCATCAGGCTAATGAGTTCTATACCTACTTTACTAAGTGATTTTTGTTTATTTTAATGATAAATGGATGTTGGATGAGTTGGATGTTGAATGATGAATAGATTTTATTGCTTTTTCTTTATCTATTAAGATGATCCTACAAATATTCTCTTTTGTTCTGTTATTGTGAAGTAGACTGATTGAAATTTGAATGTTAAACTAACCTTGCTTTCATGGAATAAATTCAATTTGATATGATACATTATTCTTTTATGCATTGCTGATTCCATTTGCTAATCATCTGTTTAGGACTTTTGCTTTTGTGTTCTGAGTGCAATTGTCCTGTACCTTTTCTTTTCATCATGTTCTTGTCGAGTTTGGTATTAAGATTATGTTTGTATCATAAAATAGCTTGAGAACTACTGCCTTTTCTTTAGTCTCTGAAAGAATGAAATAAGATTGACTTTTTTTGTTTCTTGCACATTTAGCAGAGCTCACTATAGTGAAGGTACTTGTGTCTGGGAACATCTTCTTTGGAGATTCCAACTGATTCTTTAATATCTTGCTGCTGCTGCTGCTGCTGCTGCTGCTGCTGCTGCTGCTGCTAAGTCGCTTCAGTCGTGTCCGACTCTGTGCGACCCCATAGGCGGCAGCCCACCAGGCTCCCCCATCCCTGGGATTCTCCAGGCAAGAATACTGGAGTGTGCTGCCATTTCCTTCTCCAAAGCATGAAAGTAAAAAGGGAAAGTGAAGTTGCTCAGTTGTGTCCGACTCTTAGCAACCCATGGACTGTAGTCCTCCAGACTCCTCTGGCCGTGAGATTTTCCAGGCAAGAGTATTGGAGTGGGGTGCCATTGCCTTCTCCTTTAACATCTTAAGTAATTATATAATTATATCTTCAACTTTTTTTCTGTGTCATTTTGTTGTTCTTGTTGTTAAGTTCCATTTCTCCTAGGACTTTGTCCATTTATAATATATGAGGATGTCATCCTTATTCCTAACATTGGTACCTGCTCCTTGTTTCTTAATCAGCTTTGTCAAGGACTTATCATCAAGTTTATAGCTCTTTTCCAAGAATCTGCTTTTGGCTCTGTTTATCCTCTCTGTTTCAGTTTGCTGGCATTTCATTAATTTCTGCCCTCATCTTTCTTTGTTATTTTCTTCCTTTTACTTTCTTAGGTTTTAATTCACTGAGGTTTGTTTCTAACCTGTTGGAATGATTGATTATATCATTGATTTAAAAAAAATAATTCTTTCTTATTTCTAATAAATCCATTTAAAATATAAATTTATCTATAATATTGCTTTAGCTGCATTCTGTTTTAGTATGTCATATTCTGGACTGCAAGGACATCCAACCATCAAATCCTAAAAGAAATCAGTCCTGAATATTCATTGGAAGGTCTGATGCTGAAGCTGAAACTCTAATATTTTGGTCACCTGATGCAAAGAACTGACTCATTGGAAAAGACCCTGATGCTGGGAAAGACTGAGGGTAGAAGGAGAAGGGGAAGACAGGGGATGAGATGGTTGGATGGCATCACTGACTTGATGGGCATGAGTTTGAGTAAACTCCAGGAGTTGGTGATGGACAGGCAGGTCTGGCGTGCTGCGATTCATGGGGTCGCAAGGAGTAGGACACGGCTGAGCAACTGAACTGAACTGAACTGAATTTTGGAGTGTTTAATTTTTGAACTATGAATTACTTGAAAGTATATTTTAAAGATACTTAATAAAAGCTTTGTTATCTTTTAACAATTGATTTCTAGCTAAATTCTTATGTTGTCAACATATGTATTCAGTTTCAGCTTTTGAAGTTTATTGAAACTTGTTTTTGTGGCCCAATGTATGATTAGTTTTGCAAATGTTTCACAAAGACTGAAAATTTATTTGTATTATTCAGCTTGAGGCATAGTACTCTGTTTATTTGTGTTAAATCTACACTTTGAGTTGTTGGAATGTCTCATATTCTTACTGATTTGGGGGGATGCTTTCAAGCAATTACTGAAAGAAGTGAGTTAAAATTTTTGACTATGTGATTTACCAATGTGGTTTATCCTCTTCACTGTTGCTTTAAATATTTTGAAGCCGGGTGTGTATATATTTAGAATTTCTGTTTTTATACCAGGTGAATTGAAACCTTGATCATTATTGAAGTGGTTTCTTTTTCCTTTGCAATTTCATTAGTCTTAAAGTTCACATTAACTAATAATAATACAGCTCCACTAGCTTCTCTTTGGTTAAAATTTGCATAGATTATTTTTTCATTCTTTTACTTTCAACCTTTCTGTAACTTATATTTTAGATGTTTCTTTTATGAACAGCAAATCGTTGGAATTTTAAAATTCGAGTCTGACAAATCTTTGTCTCTTAATTGAAGCATCTGGCATAGTTACATGTAATATAGCGGTTGCTGGATTTGGGTTTAAATCTACTATCTTACCATATGCTTTCTATTTCCCTGCCTGATCTGTCTTTTGAGTTTCTTATTTTCTTGTTGGCTTTTGGGTAAGATTTTGAGATACAATTAAAAAGAAAACACTGTAATCTAAAGTTTACAATGCCGGGGAAATTTTCCAACAGTTCACCCCCATGTAATCTCCACCTAATCAAGATACAGAATACTTCCATCACTCCAGAACATTCCCTCATATCTCTTGTCAGCCAATCTCTTCACTCTCATCCCAACTTAAAAAAATTTTTTTTCTATCAATATAATTTTGCGTGTTCTTGAATTTCACTTGAATTGTACTCTTCTGTCTGGCTACTTGTCATAATGTTTTTGAGCGTTTGTGTTTGATGTTTATTTTTCCATATTTCTATTTGTATCTGTGTATTTCTATCTGTATTTGGTATGTGTTTCTATTCATGCGTTTCTATTAGTGTTTGATGTGTTTTTTCTATATGATGTGTTTGTTTCTATTGCTAAACAATATCCCATTGTATAACTCTATCACAATTTGTTTATCCATCCTCATACTGATGGAAATTTGGGTTGTTCTCAGTTTGGAATTATTATGGGTAAAATTGCTATTAATTTTTTTCTACAAGTGTTTTCTGAGCACATATTTTTGTATCTGTTGGATAAATGACTAAAAGTGGAATTTCTGGGTCATAATATAGGTGTATATTTAACTTCATAAGAAGCTACAAAAGGTTTTCTAATGTGATCAAATTATTTTATATCTATTTTCTATCCCCACCACAAGACATGAAATTTCCTGCGGCTTAACATCCTTATCAGTATCTGACACTGTCAATCTTTTTAATTTTAATCATCCTAGTAAGTATGCAGTGGTATTTCACTGGGGCTTTAATTTGTGTGCCCTGACTATCAATGATGTTGAACACTTTCATGTACTTACTGAAGACAACTCTATCTATTTACCTACCTATCTGTACAATGTTTTCTTTCAATCAGTGGCTTGCTTTTACATTATCTTAATGGTATCTTCGATTAGCAAAAGGAGAAAGTCAGATTTATCCATTTTTTCTTTCATGGTATTGATTTCAAGTCTTATCTAAGAAAACTACTTTGAACAAGATCACAAAAATATTCCCCTATGTTTTTCTTTAGAAGTTTTATAGTTACAGATTTTATATTTAAGTCTATGATCCATTTCAAATTAAACTTAACATATAATATGTTTATAATATTTAAACATTTATATATAAACATAAAAGATAAATATATTTCTATAAGAATAGTCTTTGTTCCAATAACATCTGTTGAAAAGACTGTACTTGCCTTCAACCTTTGTCAAAGATCAACTAAATGTAAATGTATGGGTTTATTAATATTTCTGGACTCTGTATTCTGTTCTATTGATTTCCCGTGTCTTCTAACACCAATCCCGCACTGTCTTGCTTACTGTAATTCTGTCTTGCAGTGTACTGTGTGGCTTCAGTCCAGTTCAGTTCAGTCGCTCAGAAGTGTCCGACTCTTTGCGACCCCATGGACTGTAGCACGCCAGGCCTCCCTGTCCATCACCAGCTCCTGGAGTTTACTCAAACTCATGTCCATAGAGTCAGTGATGCCATCCAACCATCTCATCCTCTGTCGTTCCCTTCTCCTTCCACCTTCAGTTCTTTCCTAGAATCAGGGTCTTTTCAAATGAGTCAGCTCTTCGCATCAGGTGGCCAAAGTATTGGAGTTTCAGTTTCACCATTAATCTTTCCAATGAATATTCAGGACTGATTTCCTTTAGGATGGACTGGTTGGATCTCCTTGCAGTCCAAGGGACTCTCAAGAGTCTTCTCCAACACCACAGTTCAGAAGCATCAATTCTTTGGTGCCCAGCTTTCTTTATAGTCCAACTCTCATCCATACATGACTACTGGAAAAACCATAGCCTTGACTAGACGGACCTTTGTTGGCAAAGTAATGTCTCTGCTTTTTAATATGCTGTTTAGGTTGCTCATGTTAGGTAGGTAGAATAGGGAAAAGGAGTCCAAAATGGCAGTGGCTAAAAGACAAGGAAGGGGAAAGCCCGCGAAAATAGAACAAAGGAAGGTCAAAGGAAGGTCTGAGGACCAGAGTGAAGACTTCAGGCAGGACAAACAGCACTCCTGGCTAAGCCCAATTTGCATAGGGCAGGCCCAGGTGCAGGAAAAAACATAAAAGGAGGAGCCAAAGCGTTTTCTCTCTCTCCCCACGTGTGTGCGCTCTTTCTCTCTCCCTCTCTCACTCTCTCTCCCTCCCCCACGCGTTCCTCCACTCTCTTCTCTTCGAGTCTTTGGGTTGGCATGCCCTCATGCTTCGAGGATGGATTCTCCTGCTATCTTCTAAATAAAATAGAGCTGTAACACTGATTTGCCTAAGAGCTATAACACGGTTTGTCCAAGACCCAAGAGCTGTGACGCGCCAAGGGCTTTAATGTCCATCGCTCTAAATCTTTGTTGTGAGGAGACAAAGAACTGAGGAACATACACTCGCGTGACAGTCATAACTTTTCTTCCAAGGAGTAAGCGTCTTTTAATTTCATGGCTGAAGTCACCATCTGCAGCAATTTTGGAGCCCCCCAAAATAAAGTCAGCCACTATTTCCACTGTTTCCCCATCTATTTGCCATGAAGTGATGGGACCGGATGCCATGATCTTAGTTTTCTGAATGTTGAGTTTTAAGCCAACTTTTTCACTCCTCCTTTACTTTCAAGAGGCTTTTTAGTTCCTCTTCACTTTCTGCCATAAGGGTGGTGTCATTTGCATATCTGAGGTTATTGATATTTCTCCTGGCAATCTTGACTCCAGCTTGTGCTTCCTCCAGTCCAGCATTCCTCATGATGTCCTCTCCATATAAGTTAAATAAGCAGGGTAACAGTATACAGCCTTGATGTACTCCTTTCCCAATCTGGAACCAGTCTATTGTTCCATGTCCAGTTCTAACTGTTGCTTCCTGACCTGCATACAGAGTTCTTAAAAGGCAGGTCAGGTGGTCTGGTATTCCCAGCTCTTTCAGAATTTTCCACAGTTTATTGTGATCCACACAGTCAAAGGCTTTGGCATAGTCAATAAAAGAAGAAATAGATGTTTTTCTGAACTGTCTTGCTTTTTCGATGATCCAGCAGATGTTGGATATCAGATTGATTCAAATTGAACATGATAGTTTATTGTGAACCATGTCAGATTCCTGATCTCTGAATTAGAGGATTTAGCTTCAGGATCAGGGACCAGGCTTGATCAAGGGCTCTTATGTGACACAATTTTTATTACAGTAAAAAAGGACAGAGAAAGTTTCTGATATGGACATCAGAAGCGGGGGAAGAGTGCCCCCTCACTAGTCTTAGCAAGGAAACTATATACTTTTTCAGTTGGTTATTACAGTAAATCAAAAGAATGTTTCAAGGTTATAAAGGTCTTACTAGACCCACTCCCACAATTTACATTTTAAGATAACAGGATTAGAACTAACAATAGAAATATCTTACCAGACCCACTCCCTCAATATACACTGTAAAATGACAGGATTAGTCAGAAGGTTTTTTTGGAGAAACATGTCCTGGAGCAGGATACATTGTTGTTATATAATCATTGGTACAGAGTTTAAGGAAAAACCTATACTTAAGCAAGATGAGTTGTTTTCTTGTGTAATCATTAGCTTTGGGCTTAAAGAAAAAGATGTTTTGTGGCAAGAGTACTGGAGTGGGTTGTCATTTCCTTCTCCAGATGAAGACAAAGGAATGTAGAAAAAATGTTTGTCTTTTTCTCCTCCTTAAGAGCCCCAAACCCCTTTTGCCTCCTGGGGGACCCTGAACTTCTTACCAACCTATCTAAGAATTAACTCTCTCAAAAGCATCAGATCAGATCAGATCAGTCGTTCAGTCGTGTCCGACTCTTTGCGACCCCATGAATCGCAGCACGCCAGGCTTCCCTGTCCATCACCAGCTCAGGATTAATCTGAGTTGTTGCTTCTTGTTGATGTGGTTGAGGTAGGCTTTGATGGGAACATGTCTTTCCTACAACTACTACCATCACAATTACAGCTATGGATCCTGTTACTATTCATGATAGCCAGAGCTGGTGTTGACACAGCACAGTATACCAGAAACAGTGCTAAGTGCTTAAAGAATCATTCCATTTCATTTTTACAATAATCCTGTGATGTAGGTGTTATTATTAACATCCCAGTTTTAGAGATGAATAAACCTGGAGAGGTTGGGTCACTAGCCCAGGTAAAGCTGACAGTCGTGTCATGGGTAACTCCCTTCCAGAGTCCATGGGCCTGTGCACACAGGGACATGGAAAAGGTAGATGAGTGGATTTTTAATGATGACTCAATCTGACCTGCATGCTCAGTGGCTCAGTTGTGCTTGACTCTTTGTGATCTTATGGACAGGAGCCTGGAGGTTTACAGTTCTCTGTTTATGGGATTTTCCTGGCAAGAATACTGGAGTGGGTTGCTATTTCCTCCTCCAGGGGATCTTCCCAACCCAGGGATAGAACCTGTGTTTTCAGCGTGTCCTGCATTGCAGATTCTTTATCACTGAGCCACCTGGGAAGCCCAATCTGGCCTAACCTTCTCCTTTGTTCAGAGGCTTTCCCTGGCAAGGCCCAGCGATCCTTGGAGTCCTACAGGGGATGTGCTAACCAAGGTCCTTACCACCAAGGTCACCACTCCCTGTACATGGAATCCCACCTGCATAAATATTTATCTTCCTGGACCCTAAATCCTGCATCTATTCACACGAAATAGATTATGTTTGTGTTCACAGTGGCCAGAAGAAACTAGCGAATGGACAAAAGAGAGCCATTAACTGCTGATAATTATTTCAAAATGTTTGATAACATTCAGCAGTGATGCTGAAAGTGCAAATCTCTGGTATCCTTAAAACCCTTTTCCTTAAAAACTCAAAGCAGTATATCTCTAATAGAGAAATTAAGGGCAGTGTAGTGGGAGAGGGAGATGCAGGTATTCTGATACAGACACCCATCAGGAAGGGAACAGACATATATGAGGGACCAGTACATGCACACTTGTCACATGCATTGTGCCACGTGGTCCTCCATCCACCACGTGGAGCCGGCGTTAGGGAAAGTGAACCGAACCAGAGACCCTGGAGTCAGATGGCTTGCACTGCTCAGTGAGGAAACTTGGCAAATGCATGTTCACTGTGGGCCTAGGTTTCCTCATTTATAAAATAACAAAAGAACCGAACACACAGTGTGGCTGTGAGGATTAACCAGAGGTCCAGCGCTGCGTAGAGATATGATGCCTATAAGGCACTCTGATCATTTAATCCAGTGCTGAGTCTCAGTAGGGAGAAGGGACTGCACCCTTCTGCCTGGTTTGGTGGAAGGGGAGGAGTGTCAAGGAAGAGGAAGGAGGGGTTGCAGGAGGGCCCCAGGGAGCGCATGCAGCTGGCAGTGCCCGGGCCCTGGATGGCTGGCACTTCAAAAGTGATGAGTGGGCTGTCAAACTCCAAATCGAAAGTGATTTTGGTAACATTTAATAGTGGTTTTCTCTTTTTAAAAAGTCTACGCCTGTCAAATAAATTATATGTGTGTCAATCCTTATAGCAGTTTCATCCAGAATTTGTGCTGATTTTGTCTCTGTGATTAGTTGAAATGTTATTGGTTTGATATTGTGTACCAATTCCAATTTTAGAACTTCGACGAATTTGTTAAGAAGCATTTTTTTTTTTCCCTCGTGCTCTGAACTGTCACCCAGAAGCAACTGGGATAATTTAATATTTAATTATATCTGACGACTTGGGGAACTGCTGTGGGGTGTCCAATTTGTTGGATAGTCTCCAGATCCTCCGGGGCACTCCTGCTTGGCTCCTTAGCTCATGCCGCAAGGGGAAGTGGAGATTGGACCACACGACGGAATGAAAAGTGAGTCCGCCCAGGTGGGCGTAGGCATGCAGACGCGGGTTTCCTCCTGTTTGATCCTCTCTGGCTGGATCCTTTCTCTGCGCTTCAGCTGTTTTCCCTTTCTGTGAAACAAGAAGGTTAGAATTCGTGATTTGACATGTTTCCCAAACTCTACAGTTTAGGGTCTGGGTGTTCATTTGCAGAGGAGCCTGGCCGGGATGGGCAAGCTGTCTGCTCCATCAGGCGAGTTTGGAAACACTTGTTGAAGGAGGGAATGAGCAGCTTGAATGGTGGCGGAGAAATGTCTTGGAGAAGAAGCAGGGCTCGGCATTATAGTCAGATGGCGCAGGCTGGGAGTGAGTGGGCGGCTGGTCTGGAGGGAAACTCAGTGGAACGTGGGCGTGAGCAGAAGGGAAAAAGCACAGAGAAGCAGAGAAAGTACAATGTGTGCGCGCGTGCATGCTCAGTCCTTAGTCCTGTCCGACTCTTTTTTGACCCCTTGGGCTGTAACCCGCCTGCCTCCTTTGTGCATGGAATATTCCAGGCACGAGTACTTGAATGGGTTGTGCCATTTCCTGTTCCAGGGGAGCTTCCCGACCCAGACATCAAACCCGCATCTCTTGCCTCTCCTGCAATGGCAGGGGGATTCTTCACCACTGTGCCACCTGGGAAGCCGGAAGGCACCATTTTCGAGCCAAATGCCCGGAGGGTCCTGGGAAAGGGATCTTGGAATGATCCACAGCAAGAGAAATGCCCAGACACTGAAGGATGTTGAGGAGGGAGGATGATGTGGCCTTAAATCAAAGGGCGGAATGAGGCTGGTGAATGTGGTGGGTGGTCGTAGGGAGGCAGGCCCTCCAGGGTGCTCAGCATGGCTTTGAGCACATTTCTTCTCCTCAGACTTCTGTTTCCACCTCTTCTGGAAGATGCAGACAGAACTCTGAGCCTCCAGTTCCAACCTGGGAGTGCCTGACTCCACTGTGATGAGTAAACTGGGTAACAGTGAGTTAAGAGCATATTCCTTCGCTTTGGTGAACCTTTTAACAAATAGTCTCTATTTTTATTTTTTGGCCAGAAAGATACAGTAATAGAGGAGAGAGATAGTTGAGATCAAGCCTGGAGTCTTAAGGAGGGGTCCAGCGGACTCTAGGAATGCAGGTACCAAATTTAGGGAGCAGAGAGATTTTCTAAGGATCAGAAGCAAAGCCTGTAATAGGTTCTGAGGACCCCTGAGACCCCGGGGAGTCCCTGGGAGACCCCAGAGGCCAGACAGGAACAGCGACAGTGAACAATACTGAATTTCCTGCCCGTCAGTGTTTAGGGCAGGGGTCCAGTGAACTCAGATTTAAAGAGAATAAGACAGTGTGAAAATCTAGCACACCTGAATTCATGGAGTAAGACTTAAACTCTTGTATCACTTATCCCAACATATGGTGCTATTGTGTGTAAAGAAGGAAAAAATAAATCCAGATATGATGAGCTTTAGAGAGGAGGAATAAAATTTCAATTTGAGTTTCATACAGGAAGAGATGAGAAAAGCAAATCTCTTACAAATAGTCACGTGGTTCAGTTAACTCTTTTCTGCCTGATCCTTGGGGCCTCAAGTCGAGAAGGCAAGGTCTCGGAGGAGCAGACATCTTTCCCACTGGAGCCAGAGGCTGAGCTCCTAACCTCCCCTGCTCACGGGATGGGGCAACATGTCTCCAGTCTCCAGGCTCACCCCACTTCACTACACTAGGATTATGAGGAGAAAACACCCACCACACAGGCTATCAAGTGGAGGGTCTGAGCTATGATTCAAATAACAAGAGATCAAGGAGAATCCTAAAGCCTGCTGGGTGACAGGACAGCTGGGGTGAGGGAGATGGCTTGAGCATAACACAAACTGAAAACAGTGAGACTTGAGGGAACTTGATTGTGGTAATGGTTACGCACACGCATCAGTTCCATTCAGTGCAGTCGCTCAGTCATGTCTGGCTCTTTGCAACCCCATGGACTGCAGCACGCCAGGCCTCCCCGTCCATCACCAACTCCCAGAGTTTACTCAAACTCATGTCCATCGAGTCAGTGATGCCATCCAACCATTTCATCCTCTGTCATCCCCTTCTCCTCCTGCCTTCAATCTTTCCCAATATCAGGGTCTTTTCAAATGAGTTAGTTCTTCGCATCAAGTGGCCAAAGTACTGGAGTTTCAGCTTCAGCATCAGTCCTTCCAATGAACACCCAAGACTAATCTCCTTTAGGATGGACTGGTTGGATCTCCTTGCAGTCCAAGGGACTCTCAAGAGTCTTCTCCAACACCACAGTTCAGAAGCATCAATTCTTTGGTGCTCAGCATATAAATTTATCAAAACTCAGCAATACATATGCTTAAAATAAATTTGCATTTTATCACATGCAAATGATATCTCAGTAAAGTTGGTTTAAAGAAATTAAATCTTCTGGGGGCCTCTGACTTCCCAGATAGATTTAAGCACCACTCCCATATAGACTTCCCAGTGGTTCCTATGACTGTTTACAGTAGAGGAGGGAATCACAATAAGCAGGGAGAGAGGAGCAGATATGGGCAAGGAAGATTTCCTTCCCACTTAGGAAGCACGGGAGAAGGACTTGGACAAAGATTGAATATGAGTGTGCTGCCTGAGAAGCCAGATAAACCACAGATGCTCTTAGTACTGTCCTTGGGGTACCCCGAGCATCCCCCAGGCTCCAGGTCCTGGGAACAGAGAAGACACACACGCTTTGTCCTAGGGATCACCTCTGTTTGATGGTTTTCAGCTGTGCCTCTGAGAGCCCTGGTTTCCTCTGGAGGGACCTTGTAAAAGTAGGGGAGGAAGGCGAAGGGGTGTGCTACAGGGGGCAGAGGGAGGGGAATGAGCTGCAGGCCCCTCCACCTGGCTTCAACAAAGCTACTGCAATCTTATCTTTTTTTGTATATTGAGGTTTTATATACTTTTTATTTGGGGGAAACATTCCTTTTTTTTTTTTAGAAAAAGACTTGAAAATCAGTCTGGCAATATAGACATATGATAAAACTCAGCAAAAAGACTTTCCCTCCAAATATTTCAAGGCAGTTGACAAGCTGATACGATCAAAAAAATAACCACGCAAAGAGGCCTGGAGCATCGCTGCCTGCTGCGCTCAGCTGGAGGACCAGCGAGGACTCTGGATGATGCTCTGAGGTTGGAAGGGCGCCTGGGGGCCGTGGGCTCTTCTCCAAAGCAGGTCCAGGTCTCCGGCTGGACAGACAGAAAGGAAGACTGCCAGAGAGCTGGACGCACCTTCCCTTTGCTGTACCCCTGAGGATTTCCTGAGGTTCTCACCGGCTACGTGGAATTCATCAAGTGCCTCAAGCTGACTTCTCCTTGTTCCTCTTTCACATCCTTCCTTGCACTCAGCCCTCCAGCAGCACCAAACTGTTGGTAGTTTCCACACTGTGCCATTTTAGAGTTAATTAATTAATCGAATTGCTTATTTGCTCTGTAGTCTCAATACCTGGAGTTCCCTTTTCTCCTCTTTGTTCTGGCATTTTATTCTAGCTCATAGGTTGCCTCTTTCAGATAAAACACCAAAAACTGTTTTTTTTTTGGGGGGGGGGGTTGTCATTGTTTGCTTTGGTTTTTTAAAATTGGAGTGGAATTGCTTTACAATGTGTGTTAGTCTGCTGTACCACAAAGTGAATCAGCTGTGTGTATACATACTTCCCCTTCCTCATGAGCCTCCCTCCCACCTCTAGGTGATCACAGAGCACCGAGCTGCGTTATGCAGCATCTTCCCACTAGTTATCTATTTTACACATCGTAGTGTATACATGTCGAAGCTACTGTTTCGATTCCTCCCACCCTCGCATTCTCCCTCTGTATCCACATGCCTCCTCTCTACGGCTGTGTCTGTATTCCTGCCCTGCAAATAGGTTCATCTCTCCATTTTTCTAGATTCCAGAAACTGGTTTTTTTTTTATTCCAACTCAGACGTTGCCTCCTTCAAGAAGCTTTCCAGTTTCATTTATACACAATTAATCTTTTGCTTTCGGGTTCTACTCTTTTGCCTTGAACTAAATTCTGTTTTGAACCTCTTACCCAGTTATCAGCTGAAATCTTTTTAACTCTTCAAATCAAAGGAGTAAAGCTTCTGGAAGCTAAAGCATTCTCGAGATGTTGGTTGATTTCTTGGAGGAATGGGGAGAAGTGAGTTGTGATGTTTCAATTACTCTAGCTCTAGGTTTTGAAAATCTCCTTAATTTATGCTACTTATGTATAGTCTAATCTTGTACATGGAATTTTCATTTTACAGACCTAAAACTAAATTGGCTACGATATATTGAGTACTGCACCAATTTTCTGGGTACAAAAGTTGAATGGAGCATAGTTCTTGCCTTTCAGAGGCTCACGAAAGAGTATGAGAGACAGACAGCTAAGCAAATAATCAGAGCAGCATGTGTCATGCTGCAACAACCACAGAGACCACTGGAAAGTCTATGAGCATGGGTGCTTACATCTATCTGGGAAGTCAGAGACCCCCCTAGAAGCGTTAATTTCTTTAAGTCAACTTTACTGAAGTATAATTTGCATGCAATAAAACGCAAATGTATTTAAAGTATACTTATTGATAAGTTTTGATAAATGTATGTGTTTGTGTAACTATTACCACAATCAAGAAATAGATTATTCCTGTTTCCCTTTCCTTCCTCCCTCCCTTCCTCCCTTCCTCTTTTCCTTCCTTCAACCCTTCCTCCCTTTCCTCATTCCTCCCTGCTCCTTTCTGGGTCATTTTGGTGAGTCACAGAACCTTGGCCACCCCTGACCACAAGGCCAAATGGCTTCTCTACTATCAACACTACTTTTTAAAAAACTTTGTAATTTTTAAAGGTTACTTTCCCTTTACAGATATTACAAAATATTGGCTTTATTCTCCATGTTGTACAATACATATTGTTGTTTTTGTTAGTTGCAAAGTTGTGTCCAACTCTTTGCAACCCCATGGACTGTAGACCTCCAGGCTCCTCTGTCCATGGGATTTCCCAGGCAAGAATACTGGATTGGGTTGCCATTTCCTTCTGCAGGGGATCTTCCTGACCCAGAGACTGAACCTATATCTCCTGCGTTGCAGGCAGATTCTTTACCACGGCTTCTTTACCAGGAAAGCCCTTGCAATACACACTTGAGCCAGGGTTTGTACCTCCCACTCTCAACTGCTATACTGCCCCTCCCCCCGCTGATAACCACGAGTTTCTTCTCTGCCTCTGTGAGTTTGCTTCTTTTATGTTATATTCACTAGTTTGTTATATATTTTTTTTAGATTCCACATATAAGCAGTATCATACAGTTTTTATCTTTCTATCTGACTTATTTCACTTAGCATGATTCCCTCCAAGTCCATCCATTACTGCAAATGGCAAAATCCCATTCTTTTTATGGCTGAGTAGTATTCCACTGTGTGTGGGTGTATGGCTGTGTGTATATCACGGCTTTTTATCTGTTTTTGTGTTGATGGACACTTACGTTGCTTCCATGTCTTGGCAATTGTAATTAATGTTGCTATGAATACTGGGATGCATGTGTCTTTTCAAATTACTGTTTTTATTTTTGGATATACACCCAGGAGTGAAATTTCTGGGTCACATGGTAAATCTATTTTTAGTTTCCTGAGAAATCTCCATGCTGTTTTCCACAGTGACTGTACTAATTTACATTCCCATCTACTCTCAACACTTCTAATACCAAATGTATAGGTTTGCCACATCAACTAATTACCTGATTCTCTGTGGCCCTCACCTGGGCATGCCACAGTTCATTTCAATCCTGACACTAAGTGCCCGGGGTGAGCACACACACCACAGGTTAAGGGCTCAGTCCCAAAAGATTGCCTCCCCACTTCAGACACCTGTCACAGGTAGTGAGTCCCCAGGTTATCCCACTTCTTTCTGGCCTGGCTACAAATTGGTGGTTCTCACCATCCCCTCCTCATGTTCAATAATTTGCTATCATGGCCCACAGAACCCAAGGAAACCCTTTACTTGTGTTTGCTGGCTTATAAAAGATACAAACAGTCAGATGAAGAGGTCAAGGTCCAGAAGGGTCCCAAGCTCAGGAGCATCTCTCTCCATGAAGTTTGCAGTGCTCTACACACCCTGCACATGGATGCACTCACCAACCTGGAAGGTCTCCAAACCCCATGGAGTTTTATGGAGGTTCCAATATATTGGAAGCAATGGCGCACAAGCGCAGCTGAGAGGAGCTACCCCATGTCCAAGGTAAGGAGCGGTGGCTGTGCTTTGCTGGAGCGGCCGTGAAGAGATACTCCACGTCCAAGGTAAGAGAAGCCCAAGTAAAACAGTAGGTGTTGTGAGAGGGCATCAGAGGGCAGACAGACTGAAACCATAATCACAGGCAACTAGCCAATCTGATCACACGGACCACAGCCTTGTCTAACTCAATGAAACTAAGCCATGCCCTGTGGGGCCACCCAAGACAGGAGGGTCATGGTGGAGAGGTCTGACAGAATGTGGTCCACTGGAGAAGGGAATAGCAAACCACTTCAGTATTCTTCCCTCGAGAACCCCATGAACAGTATGAAAAGGCAAAAATACAGGACACTGAAAAATGAACTCCCCAGGTCGGTAGGTGCCCAATATGCTACTGGAGATCAGTGGAGAAATAACTCCAGAAAGAATGAAGGGATGGAGCCAAAGGAAAAACAACACCCAGTTGTGGATGGGACTGGTGATAGAAGCAAGGTCCAATGCTGTAAAGAGCAATATTGCATAGGAACCTGGAATGTCAGGTCCACGAATCAAGGCAAATTAGAAGTGGTCAAACAGGAGATGGCAAGACTGAACGTCGACATTCTAGGAATCAGCAAACTAAAATGGACTGGAATGGGTGAATTTAACTCAGATGACCATTATATCTACTACTGTGGGCAGGAATGCCTTAGAAGAAATGGAGTACCCATCATAGTCAACAAAAGAGTCTGAAATGCAGTACTTAGATGCAATCTCAAAAACGACAGAATGATCTCTGTTTGTTTCCAAGGCAAATCATTCAATATCACGGTAATCCAAGCCTATGCCCCAACCAGTAACGCTGAAGAAGCTGAAGTTGAATGGTTCTATGAAGACCTACAAGACCTGCTAGAACTAACACCCAAAAAAGACATCCTTTTCATTATAGGGGACTGGAATGCAAAAGTAGGAAGTCAAGAAACACTTGGAGTAACAGGCAAATTTGGCCTTGGAATACAGAATGAAGCAGGGCAAAGGCTAATAGAGTTTTGCCAAGAGAATGCACTGGTCACGGCAAACACCCTTTTCCAACAACACAGGAGAAGACTCTACACATGGACATCACCAGATGATCAACACCAAAATCAGACTGATTATATCTTTTGCAGCCAAAGATGGAGAAGCTCTATATAGTCAGCAAAAACAAGACCAGGAGCAGACTGTGGCTCAGATCATGAACTCCTTACTGCCAAATTCAGACTTAAATTGAAGAAAGTGGGGAAAACCACTGGACCATTCAGGTATAACCTAAATCAAATCCCTTATGACTATACAGTGGAAGTGAGAAATAGATTTAAGGGACTAGATCTGATAGATAGAGTGCCTGATGAACTATGGATGGAGGTTCGTGACATTGTACAGGAGACAGGGAGCAAGGCCATCCCTAAGAAAAAGAAATGCGAAAAAGCAAAATGGCTGTCTGAGGAGGCCTTACAAATAGCTGTGAAAAGAAGAGAAGGGAAAAGCAAAGGAGAAAAGGAAAGGTATACCAATTTGAATGCAGAGTTCCAAAGAATAGCAAGGAGAGATAAGAAAGGCTTCCTCAGCAATCAGTGCAAAGAAATAGAGGAAAACAACAGAATGGGAAAGACCAGAGATCTCTTCAAGAAAATTAGAGATAACAAGGGAACATTTCATGCAAAGATGGGCTAAATAAAGGACAGAAATGGTATGGACCTAAGAAGCAGAAGATATCAAGAAGGGGTGGCAAGAATACACAGAAGAACTGTGCAAAAAAGATCTTCACGACCCAGATAATCATGAAGATGTGATCACTCATACTCACCTAGAGCCGGACATCCTGGAATGTGAAATGAGGTGGGCCTTAGGAAGCATCACTATGAACAAAGCTAGTGGAGGTGATGGAATTCCAGTTGAGCTATTTCAAGTTCTAAAAGATGATGCTGTGAAAGTGCTGCACTCAATAGGCCAGAAAATTTGGAAAACTCAGCAGTGGCCATAGGACTGGAAAAAGGTCAGTTTTCATTCCAATCCCAAAGAAAGGTAATGCCAAAGAATGTTCAAACTACTGCACAATTGCACTCATCTCACATGCTAGTAAAGTAATGCTCAAAATTCTCCAAGCCAGGCTTCAACAATATGTGAACCGTGTACTTCCAGATGTTCAAGCTGGTTTTAGAAGAGGCAGAGGAACCAGAGATCAAATTGCCAACATCCTCTGGATCATCGAAAAACCAAGAGAGTTCAGAAGAACATCTATTTCTGCTTTATAGATCACAATAAACTGTGGAAAATTTTGAAAGAGATGGGAATATCAGACCACCTGACCTGCATCTTGAGAAACCTGTATGCAGGTCAGGAAGCAACAGTTAGAATTGGACATGGAACAATAGACTGGTTCCAAATATGAAAAGGAGTACGTCAAGGCTATATATCGTCACCCTGCTTATTTAACTTATATGGAGAGTACATCATGAGAAACGCTGGGCTGGAGGAAGCACAAGCTGGAATCAAGATTGCCGGGAGAAATATCAGTAACCTCAAATATGCAGATGACACCACCCTTATGGCAGGAAGTGAAGAGGAACTAAAAAGCCTCTTGATGAAAGTGAAAGAAGAGAGTGAAAAATTTGGCTTAAAGCTCAACATTCAGATAACGAAGATCATGGCATCCAGTCCGATCACTTCATGGCAAATAGATGGAGAAACAATGGAAACAGTGGCTGACTTTATTTTTCTGGGCTCCAAAATCACTGCAGATGGTGACTGTAGCCTTGAAATTAAAGGACGCTTGTTCCTTGGAAGGAAAGTTATAACCAACTTGGAGAGCATATTCAAAAGCAGAGACATTACTTTGCCAACAAAGGTCCATCTAGTCAAGGCTATGGTTTTTCCAGTAGTCATGTATAGACGTGAGAGTTGGGCTATTAAGAAAGCTGAGCACAGAATTCATGCTTTTGAGCTGTGTTGGAGAAGACTCTTGAGAGTCCCTTGGACTGCAAGGAGATCCAACCAGTCCATCCTAAAGGAGATTAGTCCTGTGTATTCATTGGAAGGACTGATGTTGAAGCTGAAACTCCAATACTTTGGCCACCTAATGCAAAGAGCTGACTCATTTGAAAAGACCCTGATGCTGGGAAAGATTGAGGGCAGGTAGAGAAGGGGATGACAGAGGAAGAGATGGTTGGATGGCATCACTGACGCAATGGACATGGGTTTGGGTGGACTCCGGGAGTTGGTGATGGACAGGGAGGCCTGGCGTGCTGCGGTTCATGGGGTCACAAAGAGTTGGACATGACTGAGCGACTGAACTGAACTGAATATATTAATATAAGCATGATTGATTAAATCATTGCTCATTGGTGATTGAACTCAATCTCCAGCCTCTCTACCCTCCTTGGAGGCTGGAGCTGAGGATGTGACTGAAAGTTCCAACCCTATAATTATATAGTTGATTCATCTGGCAACAAACTATTTAGAGACTCCCAGAAACTAGTCTTCTTATTAATACAAAAAGACATTTATTACTTTCAAGAGTTCAAGCATCTTGGAATCTCTTGTTTAAGAAACAAGAAACTAAGACTAAATATTAAAGCACAATATATTCCTATAATTTGAGAAATTACAAGGATTTTAGGAGCTCTGTGTCAAGAACCAGAGGCAGAGACCAAATATATCTTTCTTATTATATCCCAGCTGTGTACTGGTCTGTGCATTCATAGTATCTGTCACCCATAGAGCTTGAGTCAAGGGGTGGGGGCATGAGACCCAGGCAGCATCAGGTGACAGCCTCCTTTGGAATTCATATACATGGGGAAGCTCTCTTTCTCCTCTAGGGTTCCCAAGTCAGCATGATGAATGACTAAAGTTTTCTGAAGACATATAGACCAAGGGAGAAGCCTGTCTATAGTAGAAAAGGAGGAAGCAATGTGTAGAGCAAAGCTGAGTCTCAAGAAGGAAAGAATTACTATGATTGAATTTCTGGGTCCAACCCACCTGAGACACATTCCACCTTCTTCTTCCCAGCTATGTAAATCAGCCAAGTGCCCTTCTTCCTTCACTGATCTTGAGTTGGCAAATCTCATTAAATTTATGGCAAGTAGGTGATATTTAATAGCCCTGTCCTTAGATTCTGGAAAGGATTCTCATTTGATAGGTAAACACATATCTACTTTTGAAAAATCAATATGGCACGGCCAAATTTTGAACTTTTCTTTCAATATCAGGTATAGATTTTGGCTATGATAAGCAATGAAACTAAGATGTAATTGCTCATGTTTGCTCTCCTTTATAGCCAAAGTTGTTTGATGGACAGCATCTGAATAAAGCAGTCTTTCTGGGCATGTTTTCTCATCACCCTTAGATTTCACTATTGAACTTCCTGTGGGGGGTGGTGGTTGCTCTCATTTTCCCACCAGCCTGGAGGAATCTGTCCATCACAGTTAACCAGACATTGAAGTGAGGTGGGTACAATCTCTCTATGCATGCCAATCCAGTTGCTTCTCAACAATGGGTTCATCCATCCATTCAATTCAATCATCCATTATACAATTGTCTTTTAGTACAGACCCAGAGACAGTGAAAGGTGTTGGGGATGCAAGTCAAACACATGCTCATCCCCACTAGGCTTATAACCCAGTGGAGGAGGCCGACAGTGTGGCATATGCTGGCCTGGAGGAAGTGCTGGGTGCTGAGGAAAACACAAAGCAAGCACATAACTCAGCTTTCAAAAGGAAGTAGGAGGCAGATGAGCTAAAACATGAATGATGAGTGAGAGTTGGCCAGATGAAAGTGCCAGAGTTGGGGAGATGAAGGTCATGGAGGAAGGGACAGGTAATTGTTAACAGTTAAGAGTTCTTGGCACGATGAACAGCAGGTGTAAAGGCATGTGGCTGAGAAAGATCTTGACATGGAAGCAACCTAAATGACCATCAGCAAATGAGTTGATAAAGTTGTAGTCTATACAATGGAATACTACTCAGCCATAAAAAAGAATAAAAATAATTCCATTTGCAGCAATGTGGATGGATCTAGAGATCAAAGTCAGAGAAAGGCAAATATATCACTTATATGTAGAATCTAAAATATGATAAAAAAATTTACTTATTTACAGAACAGCAACAGACTCACAATCATAGAAAGCAAATGTTTGATTACCAAAAGGAAAGGGGAAAGAGGGATGAATTAAGAGTTTGGGAATAGCAGATAGAAATCACTATATATAAAATAGATAAACAACAAGGTCCTACAATAGCCCAGAGAACTGTATTAATTGTCTTTGTAATAAGCCTATAATGAAAAAGAATATCTATGTATAATGATGTACTTTGCTGTACATGAGAAACCAATAGAACACTGTAAATCAATTATACTTCAATTAAAAAAAGCACAGCTATTATTATTGTTATCATAAATAGCTGTTTATGGAGGATTCCTGAAGCCTCCCATTTTCTGTAAAAAGACAGAGATCGGAGGCAGACTTTGGCAAGTAAACCAAGGCAGAGATGCCAAAAAAGGTCATCTCTGTACCAGCTGACCAAGGTGAAATGGCTGCTTGGGATGTGGATCAAGTACACATATGAGGCCGTGTCTGGCTCAGCAAGAAAGAGCACTATGATCAATTACAGATATCTGTTCTGGGTGGCAGTAGGGTCATACCCTCTGCTGTGTATTTGTCTTCTGTAGACTAAAGCATCATTCTAGACAGTTGATTTGGAAGCCTGTAACAAAGGGCCAGGTCTGACCTCGTCCATGCCTGCCAATCCCCACTTTCTCTCCACGTTTTCCTCCCAGCACGTAATTGAGACATGGCCAAAACCCAGCTCCAGCTGCCTTTTCCTCAGGAAACTTTGGCTGGCATAAATTGTGACCTGTAAATCCACCATGTGGATGACACAGGCTGTGTGCCCAGCCCAGGCTCTGCGAAAGACAGAAGAGGAGGGAGTTGCTTAGTGACATGCCACAAAGGATGTCTTTGATTCATCACCCAGCTCCAGCTCCAAGTCCATGGCCAGCAAGTGAGTAATGGCTGCAAATGGGCAATATAACCCCTCTAAAAATGTCACTTCACTGTAAAATGTAAATGTTTAACATTTAAACATGAACACTGACTCCAAAAATGCCTAGTGCTTGGTAGATTTTTTTTTTCATTCCTCTAGAAAATCTTTGGCTTTCCATGGTGAGAGATTTTAATACATGATTTTATACCTTTGTGCTTGTTAAATTGGTGCCATCTTTTGGTACAGATAGGGCAGCAAAGGAGGAGATTTGCAGGGGACTTTTTACCTTGCTAGTTGATGCAGGGTATTACATGTACAGTGTAATCCACCCCGCACCCCCCAGCCACTGTTCAGAAGTGCTGTGAACTCTGAACATTGCTCTTGCTTTTCAGTCACTCAGGTGTGTCCGACTCTTTGTGACCCCATGGACTGCAGCACGCCAGGCGTCCCAGTCCTTCACCATCTCCCAGAACTTGCTCAAACTCATGAACATAGGAGATTTCATTTTATTTCCAATTGTCCTGGACTTCAAAATATAAGATTGTGTCACTGAAGGTCAAGAAAGACCAAAAACAGCAATAAAGAATATTCATTGGGAACGCTCTCCTTTAGACCTGTTCATCACCTAATTCTGGCTCATGGGTCTGGAACCAGGAGGCTCCAGGTAAATCAAGGGTGTAGGTGATTGTTCTTGGGACTGATTCCTTTTCTCCTAAGACAGTTCTAAGGAGCATCCTCCCAGTATAACTCTGGGCCTCCTGCTGATTGGTCTCTGGATACACGTGGACCTTGAATAACAAGCAAGTCACACCTGAGAGATCTGGGCGAGCTCAGAGCCTGGGGTGGAAGACAGTTGTGCCACAGGGATCACTGGGCATGGGATACATGGGTACCAGTGTCCACCCGAATTTTATCCAACATCCATTTCCTCTAGAACAGCAGTCCCCAACCTTTTGGCACCAGGAACCAATTTCATGGAAGACAATTGTTCCACAGGCTGGGGTGTCGGAGATGGTTTCGGATGATTCAATTGCATTACTTTATTGTATATTTTATTTCTATTATTATTGCATCAACTCCGCCTCAGATCATCAGGCATTAGATTCTGGAGGTTGGGGACCCCTGCTTTAGATGTGTTATTGAATTTTTCCTTGGGGTCTTGTCACAGTAGGCACTTAATATATGTTTGTTTAATGAAATAAGTAATGAGTCACAGGCAAACCCAAGAGAGAAGGCCTAATGTTTTAGAAAATGAATCTTCCAACCTCGGCTCAGTCTCTTAACCTTTCTATACACAATTTTATGTTATTCTTGTCATATTCTTTGGAATTATGTATAAGCTTAAGCTTAATTAAGTATAAGCTTCCCTGGTGGTGCTACTGGTAAAGAATCCGCCTGCCAATGCAGGAGACACAAGAGACGCTAGTTCAATCCCTAGTTTGGGAAGATCCCCTGGAGGAGGGCATAGCAACCCACTCCACTATTCTTGCCTGGAGAATCCCATGGCCAGAGGAAACTGGCTATAGTCCATGGGGTCACAAAGAGTCGGACACTACTGAAGTGATTTAGCACACACACATGCACACATGTACACATGCAACGTGTATAAAGGTAGTTATCTTTAATTTATCAATTAGAAATGGATGACTATTGAGGGCCAGCGTGAGGCACTCCGCCCATGGCAAAGGTCATGAGGAAGGAGGCTCAACATACACAAAGGCGGGATCGAGCCTCAGGAGTCCCCCTGGAAATCCTCGAGCATCTACCCCCATAACCAGAGCCTGACTACTTTACTACTTTGTGCTCTCACCTACACCTCTGACTTTACGGGGGGCTGTCCCCCACCACTTCTTTTGGAGAAGGAGTTAACTTAGAGCTCCAGTTAATAATAATTCCTGGGCGTGACAGGAGTGTTTCAACCTACAAACTCCTCTGAAGGTTCTCTAGCCTGCCTGACAGGCTTGTCCGGCCACATGTGATTGCTCACAGCCTCCCAATCGTCAGAGGCACGAGGTGCTTTAAACCGTCTAAAAACAGGTTCCTTAGAAAAGGTAGAAAACCATTAGTATAAATATAATGGGCTGATTAGAAATTGTATTGGGGAAGGGTTTTTCATTTGTTGAGCCAATGTTTACTGCTAAGTCTCCACATCCCCTGCCCTTATACACATTAATGAATAAATAGAAGAAATAAGTATTATCCTTTGATATAAATCACGTTAGACCTTAGGCTAAGTAAATTCTTTCCTTAACTAAAACCCACTACACCCTCACCCTATAGGAATGTAACTTTATTTGGGTGGCGTCTGTTTTAAGAATAATCACCCCTGGAGAAATAAGTGTTGACTGACCACTGTCACAAGGAGAGGGTCATAATTGTCAGCATGCCCCCTGGGCCAGAAGATGATGTAACACCCCTAAGACCTCTGTATACATTTGTATGAAGCACCTGACTTTAATAAAAGTCAGGACTGCTGTCCTCGCGTGACTTTTGTATAACATCTCAGTGTATAAAAACAGACTCTGGAAAATAAAGAATTGGGATCAGTTCCTCGAAAGACTGGTCTCCCCATGTCTCTCTCTCTCTCAAATTCTGGCTGAGTCTCCATCTGGAGCGCGGAACCCGCCATGCTTACTGATTTTGCCTGGGCTTCTAAGATCCGACCAGGGAGGCCTCAGTGTCTCCTCTCCTTCAGGAGAATAGAAGGACACCTGCGACCTACGTAAGTGGTGCAAGCTTCTTGTCTTGAAGTTTTATTGGTTTTCCACGTAAACCAAGCTACTCAGCCTCTTTTCTCCACTGAATTTTTCTACTGAGCTATCCTCATTCTATTACTCTTTACATATCTAATTAATATCTAATTGAAGCTATTGTATGCTGATCCTCGCCGAAGCCGTCTCCCCTTCGAATACCCTGGATCAGCCAGGGCTGGACCCCGGCAGATGACCAGACAGCTTACAGAGTTTTGTGATATTAACTTGAGCCAGTGAAATAACCAAGATGAAAATTCTGGCTTTTAGTTCTGATTCTAAATTTTTTACACTTCATCACTCTGAATGTGTACACTCCGTGCCATGAACCACAATGAGGTACATGTGATCATCAGGGCCAGCACTAGGGTGAGCAGGTAGGGGGCTAGGGCATTTAGGAGACCATGAGAGTTGTGTGTCTTTAAATTTAGTGCCTGGCTTGTTTTACTCTCATCCCGGCCCTGGTGATCACACACAGAGAAGCGTGGAAGAAAGGGTATGTGCAAGAGAAAGATTCTGCAAGTAAGCTCAAAAGAGTTCCTTTTCTCCAGGTCTAGTACCTGGATGTCAGGACATTCTTGGAACAGAAAGTTGGGAAGGACTTGCTTTTTCAAACTGATTGAGGCTGAGTCTAGGGTGTTCTCTCTCCACTTTTTGTAACAGAGTTACTGATGACACTTGCCAGTAGCCCTTGAGCAAATCTGCTCCCTCACAAGGACAGGACAGACGACTGCGGGTTCCTATGTGACAGATCTAAGTGGTTTGCCTCCCCCAGGGTCCTTGTTTTAGAACACTTTATCATAGTGTTACCATAGTGAAACCATTTTAGGCATGAATAGCAATTTTGAGCCTGGTGGGCTGCCGTCTATGGGGTTGCACAGAGTCAGACACGACTGAAGCAACTTAGCAGCAGCAGCAGCAGCAGCAGCAGCAGCAATTTTTTGGATTATTACTGAAATATTTTTAGTCTTACACAACTGAAAAAGAAAAGGGCCTCAGGAAGCATTGCAATTAGAGACTTAAATGACCCTAGGAGTTTTTCCATCTCAAGTTTCCATTTCTTTCTTCTTTTTTCTGATAAAGAAATAAAAAATTAAAAAAAGTTACTGAAAATTCTTAATCGTCACCTCCTGGATCAACAAAGAGTGGCCTTTGTCCCTTATATCCAATTTTAAAAATCCCAGGGAAGGTATCTGATTGGCCAAGCTTGGGCAGGTCCTCAGGCTCAGGGTTGTAGAGAGGTAGTAGAGAACCAATAAAGACTCTGTGGCTGCTCCTGCAAATAAAGTATCTCACAGAGTCTTTACTTGTGAACTGAGCAATCACAACAGTGTTTTCTATAGTTATACACCATGATCAGCAATGGTGCAAGACTGGATAATCTCTTTTGTGGATTTAGCACAGCAAGAAGATATCATTAGATAGCGTCATCAACTCAATGGACCAGAACTTGAGCAAATTTCGGGAGATAGTGGAGGACAGGGAAGCCTGGCATGCTGCAGTCCATGGGGTCACAAATAGTCAGACATGACTTAGTGACTGAACAACAACAATAATAAGCACAGCAAGGCTTCCAAAGCCAAAGCAGGTGGAGGGAGTTACCTACAAGAAGCACAGATTTTGTAGTCCCCCTGAGAGCTTGTGTGTTATTCCCCTGGACGCCTATAAATCACCCAGACACTTCAATAGAAACTTGTTTGCTGAGTCAAGCATGCTGATCAAATGGCCATAACAACCATTCTTGTGAAATCCAAGATCCTTTATTGGAGAAATAATACAAAGCTCTGACCTAGTTCAGGGATGATGTTGTGAAATTAAGTAATTCTCATGGGAATTTCTTGGCTCTAAGACTGGGCATCTGCTGAGGGTATCCCCTAGGATTTTCTACCTCCCCAACAAAGCCACAGCTCTTGTCTTATTGTCAATAAAACCCTTCATTCCCTAAGTTGAAGTTCTTCATGCTATTTTGCAAGGACAATGGCAACTTAGACAAACCCAGAAGCTGCACGGGGCACTTGTGGTCAGACTCATACTGCTGTTGTATTTGATAAGTTTTCACTAAAACCAGATGGTCAAAGAAGGTAGGATATGTTCTCCAAAAATTGGGTTCTTGGGGTTCAGTGGGTGGGAAAGGCATAACCTCCTCTTTTGAGAAATGTGCTCAATGAATCCAAAGAAGGAATATTAGAGATGGTATAATTTGATGGAAATAGCACAGATTTATTTTTTTAACGTTATTTGAATCTCAGAAGCAGAAATATTTGTAGGCAAAACTTGGGTAAAAGAGAAATTCACCGACAATTCTACAATAGTACTGTCTCGTGTCGGTTCTTCTAGTCTTTCCTATAAACAGTTGTACGTGACGGGCATGTGATACACGTGATCCTGGGCATGAAGTGACTGTACTGTTATGCCAATGAGCTCCTGCTGCCAAGGAGAGGTTTACAGCATTATGCAGAATGCATAATGGGAAGCCATCTCCAGGTTGAAACTTAAAAAGAAAGTTATGCTTCTTGTTAAAGAAAGTTTAGGTATTTCCTTCCTCTGGGAACACTTATGAAGACCAAGGGGAATACAGATGCATAAACAGTGACTACAATGGAGAAGAAAAGTCGTTCCTAGGATTAGCAAATAAACTCGGCACCCAGCATTTTATAAATCATTTCGTAGAGAAACCAAATCTTCCAGGTATACCAACTGGTCCTTAAAGGCCCTTCTTTGAAAATGGCTTACACAAAGATGAGAACTTTCTCTAATAAGAAGCAGGATCCCTGCAGAGTCAGACATTGCTGCTCAGACAGGATGGGATATATGGAAGAGAATGTAGAGAGCATGAAATAAGAAGCATTTAGATGGGGGCAGACAGACCCTGTTCCATTATTCACACAAATGTTTTGAGGAGGAATCCGAGATGGTAGTGTGCATACATCTATCATAAGCAATTTGGTTTAGAGGTTTAACAATTCCTTTCATGATTTTAATGAAATCATTTGTTAAAGAACACTTCAGGTATTATCATATGCTTAATTCAGGTGAATCCTATTAAAATATCAAAACCAGGTAAACAGTAGTGTGTACTCCACCCACCCTGACAAAACTGGTTGAATAAAATTTCATTTTAAGGAGGTGGGCTGCATGTTAGGTTCTGCTGGACTAGGCAGAGAGCCCATAAAGGCTAGCCCTGATTCTTGAAAATATTTATCTGAAGCCTATAAATCTTAAAAATCTGTTGTGCTAAACTTCATAGACACCTCAGCTGCCTATGTTTCTTTGCATCATTAATTTCCACTCTCTACTCACTGATAAGAGAGAAGGCTCCAGAAAGATGAATTTTATAATAACTATATATAAAGATATAAGTATACACATAAATGTTGTTGCTGTTTAGTCTCTCAGTCGTGTTCAACTCTTTGAGACCCCCATGAACTACAGCACGCCAGGCCTCCCTGTCCATCATCAACTCCCAGAGCTTGCTCAAACTCATGTCCATTGGGTCAGTGATGCCATACAACCATCTTTTCTTCTGTCATCCCCTTCCCTTCCTGCCCTTGATCTTTCCCAGCATCAGGGTCTTTTCAAATGAGTCACATCAGGTGGCCAAAGTACTGGAGTTTCAGCTTCAGCATCAGTCCTTCCAATGAATATTGAGGACTGATATCCTTTGGGATGGACTGTTTGGATGTCCTTGCTGTCCAAGGGACTCTCAAGAGTCTTCTCCAACACCACAGTTCAAACGTGTTCATTCTTTGGAGCTCAGCTGTCTTTATGGTCCAGCTCTCACATTCATATGAATGTCACCAGCTATGGAGAGAAGAGGAATTAAGAATCACAACCATTTGGTGCCAGATCTGCCTCCAGTTGGAAATACAGAACATCTGCTGGAATGTCCAAGATAGCCTCTTCACTTACATGACTGGTAGTATACTTGTTTATACATATACAATTTAGCTATATATGTATGTATATACATATATATTTATGTATATACATAATCACTTAATGTAATTAAATTTAATGTAACTTACATAACCTCTACCATCTTCTTAGAAACATCTCTTGTGGTTTTTCTGTTACTGTTGTTGAAATGAAATCAATATTTTTTTAACATTCAGCTCTTGATCTCTTTTGAATTCTTCTCTAAAGACTCACTTCCTGAGATAGAAATTTGTATTTTCAGATCTTGGCTCTGCTTTCTAAGACCTTGTGATCTTGGTCAAGTTATTCACTTTCTTTGGTCTGTAAGTAGAAGGGATTGAGATTTACAGTCCTTTCTAGATCAAAATGCTTTGATCTCAGGGGTTTATCAGCAGGGCTGCCAGACTGTGCGATTCCAGGACACAATAATATCATAGCTCCCTCGAGAGTTGTACAGTGGGCAGTCAGAGAGACACTGGCAGTGGCCCCGAGTATATGGCCTTTCCTTCATAACAGCCCTTCCCTGCAATGCCCTTGTTATGTTGCTGATACCCACTGGATTTTATTACAGATTGATGATACCTCTAATAGAAATACCCATTCAGGGTAAGTTACTGATCTGTCCAGGCCCCCACCATTTTTTATATCTAGGTGGTTATTTTCTTCCAATGGAGGATGTCTGGGGCCTTACCCATTGCCCTTCTTCCCTCCTGACTGCCCCGCCCTCTTAAGATCGTCCAGTGCTCTAGGAAAAGCCACAAGCACAACACAAATCTAAAGCAATGCCTCTTAAACTTGAAGAAATCCCTGGAGATCTTGTTAAGACACAGATTTATGGGCCTCTAATCCTGAGATTTTGATTCAATAGATGTGGGGGGTAGCTCAGAAATTGCATTTCTACCAAGCTCCCAGTTGATGATGATGATATTGACGATACTACATTTTCAGAAGTGGTCTAAAGCAATCTTAAACAGTAAAGACTGACCTTTGAAATTCAATTTCTTCTGCTTATTTCCTACTGGCCCCCTTTCCCATTGGCCTTTAGGTTGGCTGTGCATGTAAAATGCCTCTGTCGGGTGGGAGCAGAGCATTCCCCCCTTCCCCCGCCCTGCTCCTGAGGTCAATATGGCTTAATGATGTCAACAAGCCTAACTGTGTACAACGATGCCCCACCCCCTCACAACTGGAGAGATCTGGCCTGGTGGACTCACTCCAGCTCTCCAGCTGTCAGTGCTTTTGGCTAATGGCTCCTTGGTGGGGCGGTTTCCTGAGGTTGCTGTTAATCTTGCTATTTGAAAAGAGCCAAAGCTCCCATGACAGCAGTTTTAAAGCTAGTTGCTTCTGGTTTTATTAAGTTAGATTTTGCAAAAGAGATGGAGGCAGCAGCATGGAGGCATGTGGGAGAAATGGCCCTGGAAGAGATGAGCCAGTGTCCCTGGGAAGCCTCATATTGATCATTGGTTCTCCTGGAGCATGCATTTTTCACTCCTATGGCTGTTTCTGGTCTATTCTAAATATGACTAGATTTTTTTTTTAGAATGAACTCAGGTTGGGAAACCTCCTTATCCAGAAGAAATCAGGGGTAGCATCTACTTCTGATTGCCTGGCTTGTATTAATTTCCGGTGTCATCCCCTCTCCATCCCAAGGGGAACCCTGATTTTATTTACATTCCTACTCTTTTCATTCAGTCATGCTTCAAGGGGGAGCCTTGCTAGATTCTTAGACCCAGGCCTGATTGTCCTAAGCCAATCACGGTGCTCTTATTTCCATATTAATTACTGGGTTAGACATGAGCATGTGACAGGATTCTGGCCAATGAGACTGAAAGGAAGTCTGCTGGAGGGCTTCTGGGAATGATTTTCTCTTATAAGAGAGAGGCATAGGAAGAGAGATAGGAAGAGATCTCTTCTTCATTTACATGTTGATACGTCTCGTGTGATACCTAACTGCTTTAATCTCTTGTGACCATGAGAGGAACTGGTCTGAGGATAAAACTGATGCACTAAAGATGAATAAAAAAATGGTAGAACCTAAGTTCTTGAAACACTGAATCCCCCTACCTTGGACTTCCTCTTAAGAAAAATATTTTACTGCTTGTCACTTGTCACTTTGAACTGGAGATTTCAGCCACTTATAGCTAAAGGAAACTGGATGTTATTAAGTTTTTTATATACGTACATATTTTTTGTCTACTTAATCTATAAATTATTGAGGAGGTATTAAAATTTCCCATTATAATTGTATATTTGTCTATAATTTTGTCAGTTTTTGATTCATGTATTCTGAAGTTCTGCTATTAGGTGCATATATGTTAAAATTATGTTCTCTGTATGAATAGATCCATTTATAATTATAAAAGGAACTTTTTTTATACTTCTGTTAATATTCTTTGCAATCAAGTTTACTTTGTCTGACATTTATATAGCCATTTCATCTCCCTTTTTGTTAGTGTTCACATGATACACTTTATCCTTCATTTTATTTTTAACCTCTTTTTTTCATTATAAAGTGAATTTCTAGCAGGCTGCATAGTGTTGGGTCTTTTTTTTTAATTCAATCTGACTGTCTCTGCCTTTTAATTGGAGTATTTAGACTTTATTTAATGTGATTATTCATATGGTCAGATTTAAATCTACCATCTTGCTATTTGTCTCCCATCTCTTCTGTTTTTTCCTCTTCTACAGACTTCTTTTGATTTAATTGAGTATTTTTTATTATTCCATTTTTATCTCTTTTATTGGCTTTTTAGTTGTAACTATTTGTTTTGTTATTATAGTGATTGCCTTAGGGTTTTTATACACAGTTTAACTTACCTTAGTACAACTTCAGGTGATGGTACAGCCCTTTTCCTACAGTATAAGAACTTTTCAATGTACGCATGCATGCTCAGTCACTCAGTTGTGTCCAACTCTTTGCAACCCCATGGACTATAGCCTGTTAGGCTCTTCTGTCCGTGGGACTTCCCAGGCAAGAATACTGGCGTGGGTTGCCATTTCCTTCTCCGATAAACTTCCAATAGTATACTTCTATTTCTCCCCTAGCCACAAAGATGGACTTCGTGCATCTTTGTTCTATATCTTATCTCTGTAGATGTTACAAATTTCACACATTATAATTATTGTTTTGGTTTAAATTACCAATTATCTTTTAAAGAAATTTGCATAATAAAGGAAGATATTCTCTAAGTTTATGCATGGATTTACTATTCCTGGTTTTCTTCATTCCTTTGTGTAGATATGATTTTCCTCTGCTACTATTTTCTTTCTTTCTGAAAGAAGTTCTTGAATATTTCTTGTAGTGCATTTCTGCTGTTGATGAATTCTCTCAGCTTTTAAATGACTAAAGTGTCTCATTTTGCTTCATATTGAGAAGATATTCCCCTCTCAATGTTTCAAAGATATTGCTCCAAAGATTTATCACTTGTATTTTTTTTTTTTTGACAAGAAACCTGAAGTCATACTTATTTTTGTTCCTTTGTACATATGTATCTTTTCTTCTCTGACTGCTTTTAAGATTCTCTTTTTATCACAAGTTTTGAACAACTTGATTATGATGTGTGTTTGTTCATTGTCTTCATGATTCTTGTGCTTGAATTTCATTGAGTTTTTTGGATTTGTGATTTATAGTTTTCATCAAATTTGGAAAAAAAAAACTTTGGCCATTGTTTTTAAATAACTTTCCTGCCCACTCTCCTGCTTTGGTGACCACACTTGTATGTACAATAGGCTACTTGAATTGTCCCACTGTTCTCTGATGCCCTCTTCACATTTTAGTCTCTTTTCCTCTATTTTGGATATTTTTTATTGCCAGTCTTCAGGTACACTGATCTTTTGTATTGCCCTTTCTAGTCTGCTATTAAGCCCATCCAGTGTATTTTTCATTTTAATACCTTGAACTGCTCATCTATACGGGTTTGATTTGGGTTTTTACTCAACATATTCAATATTTCCTATAGCTTTTCCCCCTTTATTCTAGCTTTTTGAACATATGGAATACAGTTATAAATACTGTTTTAACATCTTTGTTCTTTCTAACATCTATGTCAGTCCTTGGCTCACTTTCAATTGACTGATTTACTTCCTCATTACGGGCCAGATTTTCCTACTTCTTCTTATGCCTGATAATTTTTTAGAAATAGATGTTATTTTTTTTAGAGTAGTTTTAGGTTTACATAGAGATTGAGCAGAAGGTATAGAGTTTTCCCACATAACTCTTGCCATCTCACATTCATAGCTTCCCCATTATCAACAATAAATTGTTATCAACATTTGTACAGTTGATGAAGCTATGTTAACACATCATAATCACCTAAAGTTTATGTTTTATCCTTATTAAGTTCACTTCATGTCATACATTCCATGGATTTGTACAAAAATATAATGACACGCAGCCATCATGTGGTATCACAGAGAGTACTGGTTTTATTGCCTTCAAAAAATCTCTGAGCTCTACCTATTTATCTCTTCTCCTGGCTGTTAACCAATCAATGATCTTTTTATTGTCTTCATAGTTTTGCCTTTTCCAAAATGTTATGATTTTTGAATTATATAGTATGTAGTCTTCTCAGACTGTCTTCCTTCACATGTTAATGCGCATCTAGGTTTCCTTCACATTTTTTCATGGCTTGAGAGCTTATTTCTTTTTAGTGCCAAATAACATTCCATCGTGTGGATGTATCTATTCGCCTACTGAAGGACATCTTGGCAGCTCTCCAGTTTTGGCAATTATGAATAAAGCTTCTATAAACATATCCATGTGCAGGTTTTTGTGTGGACATACATTTTCAATTTCTTTGGGTAACTATCAAGAAACACAATTGCTGAATCATATGGTAAGAATATGTTTAGGTTTGTAAGATACTGGCAAAATGTCTTCCAAAATGCTATACCAGTATGCGTTCCCACCAGAAATGAATAAGAATTCCTGTTGCTCCACAACCTTACCAGCATTTGGTGCTGCCAATGTTCTGGATTTTGGCCATTCTGATGGGTGTATGATGGTATCTAGTTATTGGTTTAATTTCTACTTTCCAGATGGCATATAATATGCATGCCTGATAATTGTTTATTGCAAGCCAGACATTGTGGGTTCTCTTTTGTTGGGTGCTATATATCTTTGTATCCTTATAAATATTCTTCATGTTTTTATCTTGGATGAATTAAGATACTCAGATGGGAATACCAGACCATTGAACCTGCCTCCTGAGAAATCTGTATGCAGGTCAAGAAGCAACAGTTAGAACTGGACATGGAACAACAGACTGGTTCCAAATAGGAAAAGGAGTACGTCAAAGAGTATTGTCACCCTGCTTATTTAACTTATATGCAGAGTACATCATGCAAAATGCCAGGCTGGATGAAGCCCAAGCTGGAATCAAGATTGCTGGGAGAAATATCAATAACCTCAGATATGCAGATGACACCACTCTCATGGCAGAAAGTGAAGAACTAAAGAGCCTCTTGATGAAAGTGAAAGAGGAGAATGAAAAAGTTGGTTTAAAACTCAACATTCAGAAAACTAAGATCATGGCATCCGGTCCCATCACTTCATGGCAAATAGATGGGGAAACAATGGAAACAGTGACAGACTTTATTTCTGGGAGGCTCAAAAATCACTGCAGATGGTGAGTGCAGCCATGGAATTAAAAGACATTTGCTCCTTGGAAGAAAAGCTGTGACCAATGTAGACAAAATATTAAAAAGCAGAGACATTACTTTGCCAACAAAGGTCTGTCTAGTCAAAGCTATGGTTTTTCCTGTAGTCATGTATGGATGTGAGAGTTAGACTATAAAGAAAGCTGAGCACAGAAAAATTGATGTTTTTGAACTGTGGTGTTGGAGAAGACTCTTGAGAGTCCCTTGGACTGCAAGGAGATCCAACCTGTCAATCCTAAAGGAAATCACTCCTGAATATTCATTGGAAGGACTGAGGCTGAAGCTGAAACTCCAATATTTTAGCCACCTGATGCAAAGAACTGACTCATTTGAAAAGACCCTGATGCTGGGAAAGATTGAAGGTGGGAGGAGAAGGGGATTGCAGAGGACGAGATGGTTGGATGGCATCACCTACACAATAGACATAAGTTTGAGTAGGCTCCAGGAGTTGGTGATGGACAGGGAAGCCTGGTGTGTTGAAGTCCATGGGGTCGCAAAGAGTCAGACATGACTGAGTGACTGAACTGAACTGAACTGAAGATACTCAGACACAGATTAATGATTTTAAGATTTGTTAGATAAGAGTGAAGCAGAATTTAATTTAAAGATAATTATTCCTCTCTACTAAAGCATGATTCTTCTAAATATCCAGTCCAGTGCTCTATGAATTATGAGTGTGGCTAGTGGAGCAGGTATTATTCCAAGCCATGTACAAGCACTAGGTACATTTCCTCCTCTTCCTTTTTGTGTGGTTCTTTCCTTGGTCTTTGATGGTTTCTTCACATTCATGTTCTGATCAGTTCTCTGCTATTGACTCAAGTGAGACCCTCTGTAGCTCTCGCGAGTTCTGTCTCTGTGCAGCTTGTTCCTGTACTCTGCCTTGTGGACTCTAGCTATCTTTGTCTCCCCAGACTCTCAGCTTTATCTCTTCAAATCGAAGAGGTCTCTGCCTGAGTTGCCACGCTGTGGCTTAAAAATGTTCTCAAGGTGATAAACTGGGGCAGGCTTTGAGCTCAACTCATTTGTTTCCTGTCTCTTAGACATGACTCTCTTTATTGTTTGATCTTTAAGTGTCTTAACAATTATTGTTTCATACAGTTTTCCAGTATTTTTAGTTGTTTCAGGCAGGAAGGTAATCCAGTTTGTGGTACTTTATTTTTGCTGAAAGCGCAAGTCTCTCTGTTTCATTTTTATAGGAGAAAAGTGTAGTCTATTTAAATGGACCAACAATATGCAGCTGGGGAGATGAAATGTAGCAAGCTGGGATTTTATCAGATCAGTTAAATGGAATGGAAGGCATCATCTATTTGTATCAACCTCAAACTATATTAGTGAGAGAAAATATACCAAGCTGTGGTATGATATTTACATTATGATCTCATATAGGTAAACTTTAAAACCACACAAAACAATATTATTTATTATTATGTTTGGCCAATATGACAAGTGAGCTGAAAAGGCATATGTCAAATGAATTGCAATGATTATATGGGGGAATGGAAGTGGAATGGTCAACAAAGGTGCTATTTTCTTTTCTTCCACAATTACAGCAATAACCACAATGAAAATACTTCAAGAAAATGACATAGTATTCCTACCTCTGTTGGCAAGTTCACTGTGTCGACCGAAGCGTCCAGCTACATAAATGAGGAGTAGTTTATTTATTGGCCAAAACTGATGCTTTGCCGCAAAGTTGGGACTCTGATTAAAAATGGGTCAAGGGTCATATTTTGGAGTTTCATTTACATGAAACCCTGTTTTGCTTTATTTTACAGAGTATGTAGACATCATTAAAAGGAGTAACATTGAATAAAGATGCTGTTTATATCTCAGGGATAAAATACCCACTGTTTTGTCCAACAATAGGGCCTTTTTTGATTTGAGGTGGGTTTGGAGAGACGGATGGAGACAAGGCTGAAGGCCCCCCGAGCTATCCTTTGGCATCACTGACTGAAGGTGAATCAAGCATTCAAGGAGCACAGAAGACAGAAGACACAGAACACCAGAGTCACATGTGACCATGAAGTTTCAGTAGGAAATTGGAAGGCAGGAGGATAAAGAGCTAGTTGAGGATTAATAGGTGGCAAGAGCAGAATGATTCATTCTTTCAGTGACTGGCTCCCTTCCCTTCAGCTTACAGAGAGACAGACAGACTCAACACACCAACATATAGTAAGCGAGACGTGCCCTCCCAAAGTGGGGGGAGGAGCCCAGAGGAAACAGAACTGTGCTGACCTCAACACAGATAATTTGAGCTGCGGCAATCCCTGAAGGTAGGAAGAGGGAAGGCCTCTCTCGGCTCAGTTCAGTTCAATTGCTCAGTGGTGTCCAACTCTTTGTGACCCCATGGGCTGCAGCACGCCAGGCCTCCCTGTCCATCACCAACTCCCAGAGCCTACTCAAACTCATGTCCATCAAGTCGGTGATGCCATCCAACCCTCTCATCCTCTGTCATCCCCTTCTCCTCCCACCTTCAATCTTTCCCAGCATCAGGGTCTTTTCCAATGAGTCGGTTCTTCACATCAGGTGGCTAAAGTATTGGAGTTTCGGCTTCAGCCTCAGTCCTTCCAATGTATATTCAGGACTGATTTCCTTTAGGATTGACTGGTTGGATTTCCTTGCAGTCCAAGGGACTCTCAAGAGTCTTCTCCAACACCACAGTTCAAAAGCATCAATTCTTTGGTGCTCAACTTTCTTTATAGTCCAACTCTCACATCCATACATGACTACTGGAAAAACCAAAGGCCTCCCTAGGTGAAGCTAAATGCTTTTATTTTTAATTCCTTGTTTTCTAGCCACAGTGCAGTTTTATGGTGAGGTTAATAGTGTCTAATTAGGCAATATGATCCAGAGGCTAAACTTAAAATTGATCTCTTATAAGCAACATCATCTTCATTATATCAAAAAACAACCAGCTAGTTAAGAGTTTTTAAAAGCTACCCCTCTATTTCAGGAACTGAGATAACTGAAACTGCAATAAATTAATGAATTTCATATATTTTGATTGAGTACATACCTCCACCACTCCTTGTCTGGGAAGCAAATTATTTATAGTAAACAAAATGTTGGAACTTTTGGTAAAATACATACCATGAGCTGATTCTTCTCTGTGTTTTGCCAAGAAAGTGTCACATTGGATTGGGAAACTGCTAGGCAAAGTTTTAGGGTAAAGGGAAAACATATCCTGTTTTTCCTTTACAGCCTTTGCCTAGAGCTTTCTTAGAAAAATTATCTTTTAACAAAGATAGAGCTGTGAGTAGATGAAACATTATTGTGTTTTCAGTCGTTCAGTTGTGTTGGACTCTTTTTGACCTGATAGATTGCAGCAGACCAGGCTTCCTTATCCTTCGCTATCTCCCAGAGTTTGTCCAAATTCATGTTCATTGAGTCGATGATGCCATCCAACCATTTCATCCTCTGTCACCCCCATCTCTTCCTGCCTTCAATGTTTCCCAGCATCAGGGTCTTTTTTAATGAGTCGGCTCTTCACATCAGGGGGCCAAAGTATTATACAGTGGAAGTGACAAATAGATCCAAGGAATTAGTTCTGATAGAGGAAGCTCCATGATTCCATAAGGCCTACTCTACTTCTGAAGTCAGATACCTAACTTGTCAGGCCATGTCCTTGCAAACCTTCAGGATTTCTGCCACCCATCAGGATTTCTCTGCTTCTTTACCTTCTCATTCTGTGGGAATTCCAACCTCATTCTTATACCTCCAAAATGGTTCTGGGAGTCCATAGAGAATGTCTCAGAAGCCTGACAAGGTTTATACAAGTTGGACCTCTTCATCCGCCCGAGATGGATCAGATAGAGTTGCTCCTGGAGTTAATTTGTGTCTGCTCAGGCTTAAGGCCACTCCTGCAGCTGTCACTGGCCCAAGGCTGCAACAGTTCCCCCATCCCATGTGATAGAAACTTGTTCCCAGTTGCCTGTACCTCTATACTTCATTAGTATCAGTGCTGACCTCTTCTTTTACAACAGGGTCCCTGGTAGCTCAGCTGGTAAAGAATCTGTCTGCAATGCAGGAGACCTGGGTTTGATGCCTGGGCCAGGAAGATCTGCTGGAGAAGGGATAGGCTACCCACTCCAGTATTCTTGGCCTTCCCTGGTAGCTCAGCTGGTAAAGAATTCACCTGCAATTCAGGAGACCTGGGTTTGATCCCTGGGTTGGGAAGATCCCCTGGAGAAAGGAAAGGCTACCCACTCCAGTATTCTGGCCTGGAGAATTCCATGGACTCTATAGTCCATGGGGTTGCAAAGAGTCGGACATGGCTGAGTGACGTCCACTTTCACTTTCCACACCCCAGAGCTTGGAGATGGATTCCAAGGGCAGATGCAAGCCTGAACTCAGAATCATTCTGCTCTTCTGATTCCGAAAGTCATCTCCCTTTGATCTTCCTTTCTTTAGAGTGAAGTCTTCCTGGAAAGAAACCTCTTGATTTCTCGTAAGCAGACCTCTGGTGGTCCTGAGGATCCTTTAAGGTACCTGGGATATGCCTCCATCCTAAGCAGAGCATAATTAGCATTATGCTTGATTGTTCAATTTTCTCATGTATTTTAAGGAGAAAGGATACTCCCTGGAGAGGGGTATGGGGATCTGACAGGAAATCACTGAAGCTGCAAGACAGGGCTGGGCTGGGATGGAAAAGGAGAGAACACTGGGAGAGGAAGCTGATTCTAGAGGGTAAATCATAGGGTCTGGAAAACGAGATTTCAGCAGATCTCCATCTTCTGCCATGCACTTCCTTTTTCTCCATCTACCAATTCAGTCCCCAACTAGGCCCATCAAGTCAACCCTCTTCCCCATACTGCACATTCAGATTTCTTGTTTCAATCCAAACTCCTATTGCTTCTGGGGCTTCTAGGAGCTTGCCCTCATGGAAGATAATTAGTTGTTGAATTCTTTCTGTAGTATTAATGACTAAGTAAGTAAGTGTTAGTCACTCAGTTGTATCTGACTCTTTGCAACACCATGGAATGTAGCCTACCAGACTCCTCTATCCATGGGGTTCTCCAGGCAAGAATACTAGAGTGGGTAGCCATTCCTTTCTCCAGAGGATCTTCCCAACCCAGGGATTGGACCCAGGTCTCCTGCATTGCAGGCAAATTCTTTATTGTCTGAATCACCAGGGAAGTCCATTAATGACTAAAAACACACCAAATAGTTCCCCTCTGTGTGGAAGTGGATTTTGGTCCAGCAGTAGGCCCCAAGACAGCTAGTCTGGGCCAATGATGCTTCTGGAAGTACTCCCGAGTGGATGCCTGGGAACCCAGATCTGCCCACCATGGGGCCCATGCTCCAGCACCACCTACCCTCAGACTCCCCAAGAGATTGCTCCCTAACATCGACATCCATGCTGAGAACAGTTTCAGGGGATTATACAAAGCTGATCCCTCACTGGGAAAAGTCTAAAATGTTATTTATTCCCTTAAATAACACCTCTCAGACATCCTAAGTGCTTGGAAATATGCAAAAACAACACAGCAGGTTCTGGGGGTGGAAATAATTCTTTATTATTAATTTTTTTCTTATTGGCTGCTTATAATAATCCTTTGAATGGCCAAAAACTGCACTCAGCTTCCATGCTGAATTAGCTGCATAGCCTGCTGACCATTATGGAGTGCTGTGTTCAGTGCTGGGACTGCCTGAGTTTGTAGGGTTGACCAAAGAGCTGAGCAGAGCTTAGGGAATGGAGAGAAGTGAATGTTAAATTCACGTCTTAATGACTGTGATGCTTTTGCCCAAACACAAGAAATAGCTTCTTCCTTCTCCAGGGATCCTCCTCCAGGCTCTGCCTCGGGTGACTGGAGTATATACCTTTCATCATTCTCTTCGAGGGTATCTGGTGGTGTTAATTTTTTAAACTTTTCTGCTTTATTGACTATGCCAAAGCCTTTGACTGTGTGGATCACAATAAACTGTGGGAAATTCTGAAAGAGATTGGAATACCAGACCACCTGATCTGCCTCTTGAGAAATTTGTATGCAGGTCAGGAAGCAACAGTTAGAACTGGACATGGAACAACAGACTGGTTCCAAATAGGAAAAGGAGTTCGTCAAGGCTGTATATTGTCACCCTGTTTATTTAACCTATATGCAGAGTACATCATGAGAAACTCTGGACTGGAAGAAACACAAGCTGAAATCAAGATTGCTGGGAGAAATATCAATAACCTCAGATATGCAGATGACACCACCCTTATGGCAGAAAGTGAAGAGGAACTCAAAAGACTCTTGATGAAAGTGAAAGTGGAGAGTGAAACAGTTGGCTTAAAGCTCAACATTCAGAAAACGAAGATCATGGCATCTGGTCCCATCACTTCATGGGAAATAGATGGGGAAACAGTGGAAACAGTGTCAGACTTTATTTTTCTGGGCTCAAAAATCACTGCAGATGGTGACTGCAGCCATGAAATTAAAAGATGTTTACTCCTTGGAAGGAAAGTTATGACCAACCTAGATAGCATATTCAAAGGCAGAGACATTACTTTGCCAACAAAGGTTTGTCTAGTCAAGGCTATGGTTTTTCCAGTGGTCATGTATGGATGTGAGAGTTGGACTGTGAAGAAGGCTGAGCGCCGAAGAATTGATGCTTTTGAACTGTGGTGTTGGAGAAGACTCTTGAGAGCCCCTTGGACTGCAAGGAGATCCAACCAATCCATTCTGAAGGAGATCAGCCCTGGGATTTCTTTGGAGGGAATGATGCTAAAGCTGAAACTCCAGTACTTTGGCCACCTCATGAGAAGAGTTGACCCATTGGAAAAGACCCTGATGCTGGGAGGGATTGGGGGCAGGAGGAGAAGGGGACAATAGAGGATGAGATGACTGGATGGCATCACTGACTCGATGGACATGAGTCTGAGTGAACTCCGGGAGTTGGTGATGGACAGGGAGGCCTGGTGTGCTTCGATTCATGGGGTCGCAAAGAGTCAGACACGACTGTGCGACTGATCTGATCTGATCTGAATGTAAGGATAGTGATGTATCTACATTGTTCAACATGAGACTTGACATGGAGCAGGTGCTCAAAAGTGTTATGAGAATCCTGGCCAAGCTGAGTGATAGTGCAACACCCCTGGGCCTCTATGATCATGAAATCTAAACTCAAATCCTTTTATACTCAACCTTCACCAGATGTTCTCCTACTGAGGAATCTGGGGCCTCTGGGAGCTGGGTCTCTGAGGGCCTTTTATCAGGTTCCAGTGTGACAGAATTCACACAGTTGATGTGGATGAAAAATGTGCATCCTGTCTCGTATCATCCGGCAAACATTCAGGGGGAGAATGTGTAGATGGGCTACACCAAGGGTTCTACTATGGTGGGTGGCACATGTTACCAGTGGCCACTGATATGGATGTTGTAAGGAGAAATGGTGAGTTCCAGGATGGTGTGAGTAGATCACCTAGGTAAGTATGAGTCCATGCAATAGGAATAATAGAGCAGATTTTGGAAAAGAAGGAAGAGGAGAGGATAAGAAGAAGGAGAAAAAAGAAGAGGATGAAAAGAAGAGTTAATGTTGCTGTTGCCCCTCTATAAACCAAGCTCTGTGTTAAACTCTCCAGATTCTTGATCTCATTTAAACCTTCTGAGATAGGTATTTAACATTACTTCATTGTAGATGAGACAACTGAGCTCAAGTAACCTGCTCAAAGTCACCAGCGAGTAGAGGTAGAGGGTAGTTATTGAGTGAAGTGAGTGAAGTCATTCAGTCGTGTCTGACTCTTTGCGACCCCATGGACTGTAGTCTATCAGGCTCCTTTGTCCACGGGATTTTCCAGGCAACAGTACTGGAGTGGGTTGCCATTTCCTTCTCCAAGAGTAGTTATTAATAGAACTCAAATCCAAGTCTGATTCCAGGGCTCGTGTTCCAATCTACTACACATATTCAAGACCAGACAAGAAGGTAGCAGGAGCCGCTTTAAAGGCAGGAGCTTTAAATGTGGCAAGAATTTCAGCAGGTGAAGGGAGAAGGGAAATTTCAGGTGGAGGCAAATCCAGGAAGGCAGAGAGGTAGGAAAGTGCAAGGTGTGTTTGGCGAGTGGTGGAGACCAGTTTAGCTAGGATGCAGAACAGCTTCTTGTCTATAAAACCTATGACCTTTGGTATTTTCAGTTTCTGTGAAGTGAAGATAATACCAAGTAGGTATTGTGAGGATGAAATGAGATGAAATACCTGACCGAGATCACCCTGGTGCTCAATAAATGGTAGCTTATTCATCTACTCAACAAATATTTACTAAACGTCAGTTATATGTCGGGCAAGGAGAGAGGTCTGTCTGAATGAGATCAACTCAGTCTTTACCCTTAGGCTTACATTCTAGTAGGAAAGGGTAAAATCAAATCTTTGATTGCACAGTGAAATTACAATAGCAGTAAGTGTTTCACAAGAGGAATATGAAGTACTATAACCCTTTATGGCAAGAAAGCTGAGCTCAGAAGAATTAATAGGAATTACCCAGGCAAAGTGAGTGTTAGTCTGCATGTGTCCAGGTCATACTGAAGGTTATTCTGAGCAATGGAAAGCCATGAAGATTTTAGTAGGAGAGAGACATGATCGTACCCGACATGACCAGTCCTTGTGACTAGTAAATGAGAAAGGAGTACTAGACTCACCGAAAAATCTTGAGCAGCAGAATGATTCCATCAGCAAAGCAATTTCTAATAAACTTATTCCTAGAGCCATGTACATGAGCATTTGTCGGGGAAAGAGATACAAGGCTGAGAGGCCATTCGGAAACCCTCGTCTCAGTGGTCTGAACTATGCTGCTGGAAATAGGAACTCATGGGAGGAAACAAACACAAGAATTTTTAAGGAAGGAATGGCAAGATTTGAGCTCTCTTGGAGGTTGGGGGTGAAGGAAAGAGAACAGTAAAAGACTACCAGGAGAGAACAGACTTGTGGGCACAGCAGGGGAAGTAAAGGATGGGATGGAGTGAGAAAGTATCATTGACATATTTACACTATCATGTGTAAAGCAGTTAGTGGGGACTTGCGATATAACACAAGGAGCCCAGACTGGTGCTCTGTGATGACCTAGAAGGGTGATATGGGGGGAGAGAAGGGAGGCTCAGGAGGGAAGGGGGATTTTATATATATACATACATATATATATATATATATAGAGAGAGAGAGAGAGAGAGAGAGAGTTATGACTGATTTGCCTGTTGTATGGCAGAAACCAACACAAAATTTAAAGTTATTTCCACCAATTAAAAACTAAATTTAAAAAGACTACTAGGGGATTTCAGTCCTGGATGTCTGTAAGAATGAGAATATCATGGCTGGAAATAGAAAAATCAGAAGGAAGAATGACTCGAGGAGGAAGATGAATAGATTCCATTCTGAACACATTAAGACTGGGTAACAGTCTGCCCTGGGAATGCCTGGCGCCTGCATCCAAGGAAGACCTGCTTAATTGGCTGCTGTGGACAACAGCAGCTGGGATGAAAGAGGATGGGTGGAGAGTGGCTTTAAGAAGTCATTACTGTCAGAGGAGTAGGTGAGAGCCAAGTAGGGGGCGTGATCAGTTAGGGAAAGAGAGAGAAGAGAGACTGAGGCACAGAGCTGAGGGCCACTCCCAGTAGGAGGCAAAGGCAGAAAAGTCAATGGAGCAGAGGCAGAGACGCAAGCTGGGGCAAGAAATCAGGAGAGGCTGGGGGAGCACAGAAGGAGGCCAAGTGCTGTCAGAGCCCACCAAGGTAGGCTAGTGATTGGGGACTTGAAGACTGGAGATGGAACACTGATACCTCCTCTTGGCTGCGTTCCTGGAGGTCCCTATCTTTGTGGGACCTGACCCTTCTTCCCAGCTCAAAGCTTGCCAGATGACTTTCAGTGAGGAGTTCCGACACTTCTTGAGCAGTGAACACAGGGCTGGTTGCATCATTTGTGGGGGCCATTGCGAAATAAAAATGGGGACTCCTTGTTAAAAACCAGGGAGAAGTACTGTTAAAGATTCTAAAATCTGAAACTCTTCCCTGTTTAAAGTTTTAAAATATAAAAACTTGCATCTCAATCTGTCACTGTGTATTCATTCTGCTATTTCATGTCGCACCGTCTTGTGCTCGGGGACACTCCTGGCAAGTGCAGGCGCTCACAGGTGCCTTGGGCCCCCCCTGGCAGCAACCAGGGAGGCAAGTACATGGGTGGCATTTAATTCTACTTTGGGCAGCTGGCTGAAGACTTTAAGAGGCTGGAAAAGGGTATGATGAGGGGATAACAAGAAGTGGTTAGACCTTCAGAAGGCTGTGGGATGCTGGTGTAGGCAACACTGAAGGTTCTGCCGTGTTCTCCTATGGGGACGTTCTTACTCCTCACTCAGAGTGAAACTCAGCCCTACTTAAGAGCCAATGTTGAGTGAAAGTGAAAGTGAAGTTGCTCAGTCGTGTCTGACTCTTTGCGACCCCATGGACCATAGTCTACCAGGCTCCTCTGTCCATAGGATTTTTCAGGCAAGAGTACTGGAGTGGGTTGCCATTTCCTTCTCCAGGGGATCTTCCCAACCATGGGATCGAACCTGGATATCCTGCATTTCAGGCAGATGCTTTACCGTCTGAGCCACAAGGGAAGCCCGATGTTGAGTAAAGTGAAGTCCCTCAGTCCTGTCCGACTCTTTGCAACCCCATGGACTGTAGCCTACCAGGCTCCTCGGTCCATGGAATTTTCCAGGCAAGAGTACTGGAGTGGGTTGCCATTTCCTTCTCCAGGGGATCTTCCTGATCCAGGAATCGAACCCGGGTCTCCAGCATTGCAGGCAGACGCTTTACCTTCTGAGCCACCAGGGAAGCAGGTTAGCCCAAATAACTGAGCAATTTTGGGGAGTGTAGGGTACAAATGCTTGAGAATCCAAACCCAGAATCAGCAGATATATGGTGACCACCTCCGCTGGCCTGTGTTAAGTGCTGGAGGAGCTTGCAGGAGACCTGGGGATCAGACAGGGGAGTGGCCGCAGGACTGGATTGCAGGGGTGAGGCTGTAAGGAAGAGGAGAGGAGAGGGAAGAGGGAAACAGGAGACATGGAGGTAGCCAGGGGTAGGTAGCAGCCTCACATATCAGGCAAGAGCCCGGATTCTGGAGTTCCAATCCCACCTCCACCACTTCCTGGCTGTTACTCCAGGTGAGTTACTCAATCTCTCTGTGCCTCCAAGTCACCATCTCTTAAAACGATCATGACCATCACACATGTATCAAACGTATGTTGTGAGGATTAAACCACCCAATAGATAAAAGGCACTTAGAACCACATCTGTGGCATCATAGGCACATATTTTATAGGATAATTTGGTGAGGACTGGAACTAGTCTCAGAGGCAATCACCCTGGGGGAAGCATAGCCCAGGTGACCAAAAAATAATCAAAAGAATTCCCAGACTATAACTTGTATCTTTAAAGAAATATGGAAGAGATTATGATTTGTAATTTCCAACAGTTTCTAGATTCTCACTCTTCTTAGTCCCATCTTGCTCTTCATTCATTCCGCAGCCCCCTCCACCACGCACACCCCAGCTTCCACCCTCGGTCTTTCTCTCTGTGTCCATCTGTGGTGGCCAAGAGAATGACCTGTTACCAATTGTGTTTCAGTCACTGATTTAGGGCCCTGGCTATTGTGCATTGAAATCCATGGCCACCTTTGCACCAAGGTCATGCTTCCTTGGGCTGTTCCACCACTGACTGCATGTGGCTGAAACACTCAGGCAGACCCATTTCTGGAACACAAGACATACTTTGTCAGCCAGCTTTGGCTCAAAGACTCTCAGTGGTTTGGCTGAAATTTCCTTAGGCTGCAAGGCAGGTCAGATCAGGGTGCCTCCATTCACCTCTCTCTTTCTCCTTCTCTGGGGCCGGAACTGAGAGCTTTCCCTGGCTTGTCCAGTCTCCTTGCTATTTTCTTTTCCACAGGCATTTCCTTAATGAAGTCCACACCTTAATCCCATTTTGGTGTCTGCTCAGAGGACCTGGACTAACTTCCTCCCCCTCAATCTATCACACAGATAACTCAGCCTCTCTAGCTAAGTTCTTTCTCAGGCTCCCTTATAGTGACTTAGCGTCCCTCAGGGGTGGGAGCTAGTCTGGTGCAGAGACTGCCTCAGAGAAAGGGTGAGAAGCTGAGCTAAGGTGGCCCCATTTTACTCAGTAATGAGGGAAGAGTTGACTGTGTTTATCCCAGAACTAATAATGTCTAAGAGCTCTTTCTTCTTCCTGTGTGCCTGGCACTGGGCCAAGAACTTGCATCATGTCATTAATCTTTGCCACAGTCCTGTGGGGCAGGTATTATTACCAACAGTTACCAGACGGAGAAACCAAGGGAGATCACTTATTGACCAAGGTGTCATAACTAACGTGTAAGTGGTGGAGCCAGCTTTGAGCCCAGCCTGTCTGACCCCAGTGTCTGTGGTCTTGGTGAGTGCGCTCAGACCAGCAGCAGAGGAACTAGCAGGCTCTGGGGCTCTGGGGCCAAGAGGAAATGCAAGGGAGGCAGCCAGACCACAGCTGGGGGCAGCCCAGCCTGACCTGTGAAGTCAGCTTCCTCCAATGATGGGGAAGGACCTGGCTCAGGGCATGGGCCTTGCTGCCCACCAGGAAGGGGGCAGCTTGAGAGCAGGGGGTATAAAGAAGGCAGAAGCTGATGGGAAAGGGCAGGAGGATATGCTGGAGAACATGCAATGTCATCCTGAATTAGAGCGTAAAGAGCAAGTGCTTTTTAAAAAAAATTTTTTACTGGTGTATAGTTGATTTATAATGTTGTGTTTGTGTCAGCTGTACAGCAAAGTGAGTGAGTTACACACATATCCACTCTTTTTTAGATTATTGCATGCTTGATTTGAAAGCAATTGTGCTCAGCAGATGTGCGGTCCGGTTGCCTGGTGATTCGGACACTCTCTGCCTCACCATCCCTGCTTGGGAGGTGGGGTAAGAAGACTGCTGCGGAGGACGGTGATCCAGCCCCTCTGTTGTCAGCAAGACGGTGAAGTGGCCCAACTGTGTCTGGAACCCAGCCTGGCTGTCTTTGGCTCCTCAGCCTGGGTGTGCTCAGCAGCCGCCAGGCCCTGGAGCACCCCCTGGAGTCAGACAGAGCCGGGATCAACTCCCAGCGGGACCACCCACATGCTGTGTGACCCAAGAGGAGCCATTAAACCTCTCTTAACCTGTCCTTCCCTCTAACACAGAAATAAGGCCAGTACCTTGACCTTAGGTGGTTACGAGGGGTGAATAAAACAATCTGTGTGCAGGGTCTGGCATACGGGAAGCGCTCAAACATGCTGGCTCTTTTTTATGATCCGTTGTCATTTTCATGATTATCCCTGCCTGAGAGAGTCATAGAAAGAGAGGCAGGTCTCTTTCTAGAGAGCAGTGGGATGGCTGGGCTCCCCAGTGTTGAGTTCCCCTCTCCCTTTGGGCCTCCCTTGCAGTTCAGGGTAGCTATGAGCTGAGTTCAGGTCAGTGAGGAGAGGAGTAAGGCACAGCACTTCCGGGCCTTGGCACTTCCCAACCTCCCACGAGCGACCCTCCACCTTCTCTTCCCATCTTGTGCTGACTTGCTGGAGACAGGAGGAGCCTGGGTCCCTGCATGAGTGTGTGGAGCAGAGCTCTCTGGCTGCATTCTGCTAAGCCCTGGAGAATCGCTAAGTGAAGGGAGAACAGCCATATTGTGTTAAAGGTGTTCTTTGTAGCAGCGAGCCCACTCTGTCTTTTACGGCCGCCAAATCACCATGATCTTAGAACCGCAGGCGGCTTCTGACTTTGTGGAAGTTTTGTGAAATAAGGGGTGGCAGCAAGTAGTCTCTCTCAGCTCAGACATTCAAAGGTGACTCCATGCCAAGATGCTTCAGCTGTGCCCAACTCTTGGCAACCCTATGAACTGTCACCTGCCAGGCTCCTCCATCCATGGGAATTCTCCAGGCAAGAATACTGGAGTGGGTTGCCATGCCCTCCTCTAGGGGATCTTTCCCACCCAGGGATCGAACCCACGTCTCCCCCAGCTTCCACACTGTATGCAGATTCTTTACCCCTAAGCCACTAGGGAAGCCCTCCAAGGTGGCTCACTGCTCCGTAATATGCTGGTAAGGAAATGTCCCCTACGCTCTTGGAGACTTACAGGCCAGGGGTCCTAGAAAAGCCCTCAGAGGAGCAGGGAACATTCCTTGGTCTCTCTTGATCCCTTGGCCTCAAGCCCCAGGCCAGCTTGCCCTCTCCAGGTTGCCACTGGGTCAGTATTTTGGGGTGCCTCGGTGTTACTGAGGCTGCAAATCATGTGAGTGTAATATTTATCTGTAGATGTTTTATCTTATTATTGGAGGGGGTGGAGTCAGAGAGAGCCACAACCAACCTCCATTCCTGCTCCTGGCGGTCAGCAGACAAGGTGGCCATCTGAAGTCCCTGCCGTGGTAGCTGGATTCTCGCCTCCTCGCTCTCACACCCGCCTCCCGCGTGTCCACAGCCTTCCAATAGCAGTTTCACACGTGCTGACTCGGGGACACCTATCGGACACTGTCAGAGATGGAAGGGACCAACCCAGGGGGTCTCCCCCCAGGTACAGAGAAAAAGAGAAGGGATGAGTAAGCGATGTTGTGTAGGGCGGAAACGAGTGGAGGAAAGGGAAGAAGGGCAGGAGGCATGCAGAACAGAGGGGAGGTGATGCATTGTGACTTGCCAGCTGCCATTTGCTTAGAGCCCCATGAACTGGGTTTAAATCCTGCTTGAGCCAACTACTGAGTGACTCAGAAAGTTGCTTGACCCTTTAACGCTTTAGTTACACGTCTTAAAGTGGGGATGAGAGCTGCCTCTCAGTCATACGAGGATTAAATGAGACCATGTAGGTAAAGCCCATACCTGGCACATAGCAGGTACTCACCGAAGAGCAGGAATTAGCTGTGATCGCATCCCTCCTCTGTCTGAGATGGGGGAGGCCTCCTGACACTCCCTCCCCAGACAGCCTCTGTTCCACACTTCTGTGAATTGCCTGCCGAGGCTCCTCGGCAGACAAGGCTGAGGCTGGGATGTTATGCTCAGAGCTACAGACAGGAAGGGAAATGAGAGGAGAGTGGTTTATGAGCCTCCACTGAGCCCGGCCTTGTGTGTGATGTGGGCGAGGAGCCCTGCTGCCACTTCAGCTGCTGAGACTGTGTCACCGGATGGTTATAACAGAGACCCGGGAGTCATGCTGCCCTGGTTAGAACCTTGCTGCCGCACTTACTTGCTGTGTGCTCCTGGGCAAGTTACTTAATGTCTCAATTCCCATCTCCTCATCTGTGGAATAGGAATAATGATAACTCAGGGTTGTTCATTTGAGCTTCCCTCGTGGCTCAGCTGGTAAAGAATCTGCCTGCAATGCAGGAGACCTGGGTTCACTTCCTGGGTTGGGAAGATCCCCTGGAGAAGGAAAAGGCTACCCACTCCAGGACTCTGGCCTGGAGAATTCCATGGACTGTGTAAAGTCCATGGGGTCGCAAAGAGTCAGACACAATGAGCGCCTTTCACTTTCAAGGTTGTTTGACCATCAAGTAAGTGGATATAAGAAGCACGCTTAGAACTGTGCCTTCTACATAGCAAGCTTTCTGTCAATGATAGCTGTTCTTATCCATACCCCTGGAAGAAGCCAGAAGAACATCTGCTCTCCCATGGGTGCTATCGGCAGAGAATAGTGCTTACTCTATACCAGTATCCCCTTCTGGACAACATTCAAGGTATTTGGAACCCCAGACCAAACAGACCTGAAACTACCTTTCAGCTACCTATAATGGCCTCTTCTCTGGGGCGGTCCATCCTCCCAAGGGTGGACTTCACCGCGGGTGTGTGCACCTCTAGGCTTGAAGATTGGTCAAAGAATGGTTACTGATGGGGATGGAGGTAGACACAGACAGAGGTTGAACTGTTGGCAGGGAACCCACGCATAAGTACAGGAGATGCCTAGTGGTGTGGGGTGGAGTCAGCGGTGTAAAAAGAAAGGCACTTGGTAGGGCGCTCTGTACCTTTGCTTCAGGCTTTGCAAATTTTGAGGGAGGGACTGCGTAAGATGTCAGATTGGGCCTCCACCTCTAGGCTACCCACCCTCCCCACACTCTAGGTTGATTACGGTCCCGATGCCAAGGCAGGACTAAGGCACAGGCAGGATCCTCCCTGGTTAATCAGTGTGGGTGGAAGGACCAGGCCCACACACCAACCACCGTGCTCATTGGAAGTTCACTGGCGAGGACTTCAGACCGGACTCCAGCTACGGAAGCCTCGGGCATTCAAGGCTGGCTCTTCCGGACTGGGGGCTGGGCTCAGCCCTTAGCTTGGCAAGACGGATACCCACCAGTGACCCTGGGCTCTGAAACTCACTTTTCCAGATTCCCAGAGGCAGCCTGTTACTTCAGCTTTTGGATTCAAGAAGCAGAACCTCGATCAGGCTTCCACAAAGAGTGGAGGGTTTGTGACAAGAACGCACATGGGGGATAAGAAACTGAGGACCCTGGCCACAAAGCTGGGCCTCCCAGATGCTCTGGAAAAGCTAAACAAAGAGGCTCTGGTCAGAGCAGGCCCAGGGTGAGCCAGGCCTCGGGAAGGCTGAGGCTAGAAGGTCCCCCTCGACCCCTGCTCTGGTTCTCAGGCCTCAGCAGTGGCATTAGAGCAGAGTCATCAAGGTGGCTCAGCTCCTGTCTCTGAGTTTGTATCACGGCAGGTCCATCCTCTTCTCTTCCTGCTGCCTCCTGACTCTCCTGCTCTGTGCTCCATCTAATGAACCAGTCTGGGGCTTCTGCTTGCTCAGAACTCTGGCCCGCCCATGCCACTGTGGTCCCTTGTCCAGCCTCTGCACCTCACGGCCCTTCAGCTTCGGTGTTCACCATTCACTGCCTTTTCTTCCCATGTTGCTCTGAGACATTAATCTCTGAGGGGGATTTTCCTGAGTTGGCCTCTGACCAGTCTGTAGACTGACCCCTGGGCTGGTCTACCACTCAACTACAGTCAGTGGAGGGGATGCTCCGCAGGGCAGAACATGCCTCCTTCGGGGCTGTGGGGAGCAGATGCAGGAGGTGTGGGGAGGACAGGTCCTGAGACAAGGACGCCAGGTATAGCAGATCCATCTAGAACAATAAGGAAGAGAATCTGGGGGCCCAGGGCCTTTCCCAGGGCTTGCTTCCCTGCTCTCCTCTTTCCCGCTCAGTCCATGGAGGCGCCAAAGCACCCACACTGAAGCAGTGATAGGAAGCCCTCTGAAGAACACTGGTGGGCCAACCAGACAGGTCTGGACCTCTGACCCTATCTCCCATATCCTCCTACGACTGGGAGGATATTCCATTCCCCTCTGAAAATAAGCCACTGAGTTCACTTCACTCCCCTTTTTTTTAAACAACAAAATCAACAATGCTCTAGTAAATATTTAATGAGTAGCTTCTACAGTAAAGTCTGTCTACTCAGCACTTGAATTCCATCTGCAGCCAGGAGAGAATCAGAGCATGTGAATATTTATCACAATTACATTTTGCCCTTTACTTTCACGTACACCATCTAATTTATCTTATTAACACGATAATAGAGTTCGTAAGGAAGATATTACCATCATGCTTATTTTGTGGACAAAAAAACTGAAGTTCAGAGAGGCCCAGTGGCCCGTCCAAGGCCCCACAGGGAGCAGGAGGGGACTTTAGCTTGGGTGCAAGTGTCTCCCTCGTGGAGCTTATGTGTGAGCGTTAGTTACTCAGTCATGTCCAACTCTGTGACCCTATGGACTATAGCCCACCAGGCTCCTTTGTCCATGGAATAGTGGAGTGGGTAGCCATTCCCTTTTCCAGGGGATCTTCCCAACCCAGGGATAGAACCCAGGTCTTCTGCTTTGCAGGCAAATTACTTACCATCTGAGCCACCAGAGAAGCCCTAGTGGAGCTCTCTAGCATCCTTTGTTCCATGCAATTGGAGTCATCTCATGGCTGGGACCTTTTCCAGAGTTGCTTACACCACTGTACATGGTTTTCACTGACATTTCTGTTTTGGACCCAGATCTCCAAGAGGCACCATCTCTTATTGATGGAGGGTATGATGTCTAAGGTATCTTCTCCTGGTGTTGATTTCCCAGGCAGGGCTGTAGCTTCTTTCCAGTATTCAGAGAAAGACCTTTCTTCCTGTGCACATGTTCCTCAGCTCAGCTCTTCCCTGTCCGTTGTTCTGGACTCAGGCTCTAGCACTTTGGGTCCCTGAGGAATTGCTGCCATTCCTCTAAGCACTCCTCATACTCAGGGCCCTGCCTGCCGGGAGCCCTATTCCTAAACTGCCAGGCCACTGAGCTGGTGTGGCCCCACACTGCCAAGGAGCAGGATTCTACCTGAGTTTTACACCAGGGATCAAGGCTGGTGCCCGAGGCCCCACTGCAGTCAGTGGCACTGTGGAATTTCCTCACCTCCTGAACTGGAAGAAGAAACTTGTGGATTGAGAACCAGACAGAATCCGAGCCAGGTTCTAAGAGAGAAAACAGGAAAGGTAGAGTCTACAGGAAATTTTTCTTTACTTGCTTTATAGGATCAGGAAGAGGAGGAAGTTGGAGATTAGCCTGCCTCGGGGTGGGAGAAGGTGGGTGGAGAAGTTCCCCATTAATCAGAATCTGGTGGGAAGCCAGGAAAGCTGTGGTTCTAGCTGAGTGCTGCTCTAAGAGAGGCTAGGAAGAGAAAGTAATGCGGAAAAGTATGTGAGCTGTGTGTGTGTATGCACGCGTGCACTCGTGTATTTACAAGCAAGTGATTGCTGGTGCCTGCGTTTGCATTTCCTGAGCAATAGTTGACATTCCAGGCATTCAAGTGCTGTCAGATTTTCCTTATTATTCCTTAAGCATCTTCTCCATGATACTTGTGATGGTAAATATGATAGAGGTTGATGTCTCTCTCATGTAACTCTTCAAGGCAGATGTTCTTACTAGCAAGAGGTTCTGCTCCAGACAGTCATCCAGGGACCCAGGTTCCTCCCATCTTGTTTGTCCAGTATCTTCTAAAGCAGTAGTTCTTGAACTTGGGTACATATTCAGTCCAATGGCACCCAAGTTTCAAAACCACTGTTGTAGGGCATTGCTTTCATGTACATGGTTGAAGCCGAGTCACAGGTACACAAAGACCTGAAACATTACACTTGTAGCTGCCACTGACGTTCTATTAGTGAGAATCTGGTTGTGAAATTGTTACTGAACTCAGGTTTGGCTGCTAGCTGCTCACAAGCCAATACTAGAGATATAAGTAATGGACGGAAAGAAAGGGTTGCTTTATGCAGGAGGCTGGCAACCTGGGGAGAAGGTGGATTCATGTCCAAAAGTCAATTCCTGTGGGGATTAACTGATCAGGGGGCAGGAACTTTGAAAGGGGAATTTCAGGGGTGTATATGCAGAGGAAGGGGGCTACGTACAGAGCAGCAGTCAGCTCTTGAAATTGGTCATCAGTGGTCTGATCAGCATCATCTTGTTTTAAGTACAGTTGGTCTTCAGTTCCAGGGTCAGTTTTTTCCCTTTTTTTTGGCCGGGGGGTGGGGGGGATGTCCAGTTCTCAGAATTTTGGCAGCTTATGCCATGGGTACAGTCTGGTCATTATATAGTTAACTTCTTCCACCTGGTAGGGGTTTCAGTATCTATTAAGACAGCTTGCAGGATATGGCTTAGAATATTATCTATAGCTTTTGAGGAGGAAATAAAAGTTCTTGACTTTGCTTACTGGCTAGTGAAGTAAAAGTTACTCAGTCGTGTCCAACTCTTTGCGACCCCATGAACTGTAGCATGCCAGGCCTCTCTTTCCATGGAATTCTCCAGGCAAGAATACTGGAGAGGGTAGCCATTCCTTTCTCCAAGGAATCTTTCCCAACCCAGGGATCAAAGCCTGGTCTCCCATACTGCAGGCGGATTCTTTACCGTCTGAGCCATGAGGGAAACTAACTGGATAAACTACTATTATTTTCTCTTATTTGACTGTTTTCCTCTGTTTCTGAATTTTTTCATTTCTCCGATTAAATGTATTATTTGACTAAAGATTTTCTACAGGCAAGAGACAGGCAGAGGACGTGGTGGCCTCTGTCTCAGGAAGGCTCCATAGGGCCCTGCTTGGTTATAGCACGCATGCTCAGTTGCTTCAGTTGTGTCCAAGGCTTTGCAACACCGTGGGCTCTAAACTGCCAGGCTCCTCAGTGCATGGGATTCTCCAGGCAAGAATACTGGAGTGGGCTGCCATGCCCTCTTCCAGAGGATCTTCCCGACCCAGGTATCGAACCCTCATTTCCAGCATCACCTGCAGTGCAGGCAGAGGCTTTACCACTGAGCCACCAGGGAAGCCCCAGGTTACAGCGTATAAACTCCCAATTATAATCTGTGAAAAGGGCTAAGATCCTACTAGAAACCCAAGGAAGGGCATCAAAGCCAGCTACAGGAAATCAGAGAAGACTTCTTGGAGGCCATGACCCTTAGTAGCTACTGGGTTGGCCAAAAAGTTCGTTCAAGTTTTCCCCAAGATGTAACAAAAACTCAAACGAATATTTTGGCCAACCCAATACACAGGATTTTTGGTTACCTTGCTTTGTTTGTCTGTTTAGTTTCTAGCCTCAGTCTCTTCATCTAAACACAATGAAGCTAATAACTGAAATGATCACAAAGAGCTGTTGTGAGGATAATGCAAAGTAAGTCTTGCAAAGTATTCAGCACAGTGCCTAGCCCTCAGTTTAGCTCAGTCACTCAGTGGTGTCTGACTCTTTTCGACTCCATGGACTGCAGCATGCCAGGCTTCCTCCCTGTCTATCACCCACTCCCAGAGCTTGCTCAAACTCATGTCCATCAATTCGGTGATGCCACCCAAAACCATCTCATCCTCTGTTATCCCCTTCTCCTCCTGCCTTCAACCTTTCCCAGCATCAGGGTCTTTTCAAATGGGTGGACTCTTCACATCAGGGGGTGAAAGTATTGGAGCTTCAGCTTCAGCATCAGTCCTTCCAATGAAGATTCAAGACTGATTTCCTTTAGGATTCACTGATTTGATCTCCTTGCTGTCCAAGGGATTCTCAAGAGTCCTCTCCAACACCACAGTTCAAAATCATCAGTTCTTTGGCGTTCAGCTTTCTTTACGGTCAAATTCTCACATCTATATGTGACTACTGGAAAAGCCATACCTTTGACTAGACAGATCTTTGTTGGTAAAGCAATGTCTCTGCCTATTAATATGCTGTATAGGTTTGTCATAGCTTTTCTTACAAGGAGCAAGTGTCTTTTGATTTCATGGCTGCAGTCACCTTCTACAGTGATTTTGGAGCCCAAGAAGATAAAGTCTGTTACTGTTTCCATCGTTTTCCTGTCTATTTGCCATGAAGTGATGGATCTGGATGCCATGATCTTTGTTTTTAGCATGTTGAGTTTAAGCCAGCTTTTTCACTCTCCTCTTTGATTTTCATCAAGAGGCTCTTTAGTTTTTCTTCACTTTCTGCCATCAGGGTGGTGTCATCTGCATATCTGAGGTTATTGATATTTCTCCCGGCAATCTTGATTCCAGCTTGTGCTTCATCCAGCCCAGCATTTCACATGATGTACTCTGCATATGTTAAAGAAGCATGGTTACAATATACAGCCTTGACGAACTCCTTTGCCAATTTGGAACCAGTCCATTGTTTCATGACCAGTTCTAACTGTTGCTTCTTGACCTGAGTACAGATTTCTTAGGAGGCAGATCAGGTGGTCTGGTATTCCCACCACATTTTGTTGTGATTCACACAATCAAAGGCTTTGGTGTAGTCAATGAAGCAGAAATAGATGTTTTCCTGGAATTCTCTTGCTTTTTCTTTGATCCAATGGATGTTGGCAATTTGATCTCTGGTTCCTCTGCCTTTTCTAAATCCAGCTTGAACATTTGGAAATCTTTGATTCATGTACTGTTGTAGCCTCACTTGGAGAATTTTGAGCATTACTTGGCTAGCATGTGAGATGAGTGCAATTGTGCAGTAGTTTGAACATTCTTTGGCATTGCCTTTCTTTGGGATTGGAATGAAAACTGACCTTTTCTAGTCCTGTGGCCACTTCTGAGTTTTCCAAATTTGCTGGCATATTGAGTGCAGCATTTTAAAGCATCATCTTTGAGGATTTGAAATAGCTCAACTGGAATTCCATTACCTCTACTAGCTTTGTTCATAGTGATGCTTCCTAAGGCCCCCTTGACTTCACATTCCAGGATGTTTGGCTCTAGGTGAGTGATCACACCATCGTGGTTATCTGGATCATGAAAATCTTTTCTGTATAGTTCTTCTGTGTATTTTTTCCACCTCTTCTTAATGTCTTCTGCTTCTGTGAGGTCCATACCATTTCCTTCCATTATTGTGCCCATCTTTGCGTGAAATGTTCCCTTGGTATCTCTAATTTTCTTGAAACGATCTCTAGTATTTCCCATTTTGTTTTCCTCTATTTCTTTGCATTGATCACCGAGGAAGGCTTTCTTATCTCTCCTTGCTATCCTTTGGAACTCTGCATTCAGACAGATAGCTATTTCCTTTTCTCCTTTACTTTAGGTTCTCTTCTTTTCATAGCTGTTTGTAAGTCCTCCTCAAACAACCATTTTGCCTTTTTGCATTTCTTCTTCTTGGGGGTGGTTTTGATCGTTGTCTCCTGTACAGTGTTACAAACCTCTATCCATAGTTTTCAGGCACTCTATCTATCAGATCTAATCCCTTGAATCTATTTGTCACTTCTACTACGTAATCGTAAGGGATTTGATTTAGGTCATACTTGAATGGTCTAGTGGTTTTCCCTACTTTCTTTAGTTTAAGTCTGAATTTTGCAATAAGGCGTTCATGATCTGAGTCACAGTCAGCTCCTGGTCTTGTTTTTGCTGACTGTATAGAGCTTCCCCTTCTTCGGCTGCAAAGAATATAATCAGTCTGATTTCAATATTGACCATCTGGTGATTTCCATGTGTAGAGTCGTCTCCTGTGTTGTTGGAAGAGGATGTTTGCCATGATTAGTGTGTTCTCTTTGCAAAACTCTGTTAGCCTTTGCCCTGCTTCATTTTGTACTCCAAGGCCAAACTTGCCTGTTACTCCAGGGATCTCTTGACTTCCTACTTTTGCGTTCCAGTCTCCTATGATGAAAAGGACATCTTTTTTGGTGTTAGTTCTAGAAGGTCTTGTAGGTCATCATAAAACCATTCAGCTTCAGCTTCTTTTGTATTAGTAGTTGGGCATAGACTTGGATTACTGTGATATTGAATGGTTTGCCTTGGAAAAGAACAGAGATCATTCTGTCGTTTTTGAGATTATACCCATGTACTGCATTTCAGACTCTTTTGTTGACTATGATGGCTACTCCATTTCTCCTAAGGGATTCTTGCCCACAGTGGTAGATATAATGGTCATCTGAATTAAATTTGCCCATTCCGGTCCATTTTAGTTCCCTGATTCCTAAATTGTTGTTGTTCACTCTTGCCATTTCCTGTTTGATCACTTTCAGTTTACCTTGATTCATGGACCTAACATTCCAGGTTCCTATGCAATATTGTTCTTTACAACATCAGACCTTGCTTCTATTACCAGTCACATCCACAGCTGGGTATTGTTTTTGCTTTGGCTCCATCCCTTCATTCTTTTTGGAGTTATTTCTCCACTCATCTCCAGTAGCATATTGGACACCTATCGACCTGGGGGGTTCATCTTTCAGTGTCGTATCTTTTTGCCTTTTCATACTGTTCATGGGGTTCTCAAGGCAAGAATACTGAAGTTGTTTGCCATTTGCTTCTCCAGTGGACCATGTTTTGTCAGAACTCTCCATCATGACCCGTCTGTCTTGGGTGGCCCTAGATGGCATGGCTCATAGTTTCATTGAGTTAGACAAGGCTGTGATCCAAGTGATCACTTTGTTTTGTTTTCTATAGTTGTGGTTTCCATTTTCTCTGCCCTCTGATGATTAAGGATAAGAGGCTTGTGGGAACTGTCTAATGGAAGGGACTGGCTGTGGGAGAATCTGGGTCTTGCTCTGATGGGCAGGGCCATGCTCAGTAAGTCTTTAATCCAATTTGCTGTTGACAGGTGGGGCTGTGTTTTCTCCACTACAGGGATAATGGCTGTAATGGTCACCTCTTTCAAAAGTGCTTATGCCAGGACTGTCGTAGCACTAAATATGTATAAATTGTTCTGTTATATTTTGGGGTGGCCAAAGACTATGAAGATTGGAGTCCTTTATGGGACTGAGACACCACCAGGTGTGGGGATTGATTTTAGCTTCTTCCCTTTGGTTAGTTACCAATATGATGTAAGTTGCCTGATACAGCTGCCCAGCAAAAGCTGCGGTGGGCGGCAGCGGGTAGGGGGGTGGGTGGGAAGCAGGGGCAGAGGAGTAGGGTGTGTATGTGTGTGTGTGTGTCAGGGGTGTGTGTGTTGGGGTGCAAGCAGATGAAAGGGCAGAAGAACCTAAGTATTTAGGAAGAGAGGGAACACAACACAGTGTCACTTGCCTTTCCCAGAATCCGACAACAGAGACTGTCTCTGCCTGCCTGGCTCCCAGGAGAGCCTGAACCCTCCCAAAGATGGGTGGAGCCGATGGAAGGGCCTGCACTGCTCATGCTGAGCCCTCGCCCCCCTCCTGTCTGCCTCTGCGGCAGACATGCAGAAGCCAGCTGACATTTCCCAGCTCTGGTTTCACTGTCAGGAAGACTCAGGGCTCTACTGCATTTCTACTCTCTCTCTCTCATTTGCTGCCTCTGTGTGTTCTCAGATAGGCCTGTGCAGTTAAGCAGAGCTGTTGGGTCTGACAGTACCTTTTAACTCTCGGCACTTTCTCAGTTCTAGCGTATCTCCCCCTTCTCTGTTAAAGTGAAAGTTTAAAAAAAGAAAAATCGAAAGTGCACATGATCTAAAGAAGACAAAGGCTCAGGTAAAGCAGGGGCAGAGTTCAGGGATCACCTTGCATTCCCTGAGCTTTAAGGGTAGAAACAGGGACCCTGGGGCGGGGGGCACAGAGCAGAGCCACCATACTGAGTTACTAGAAGTTTCCACTGAAGGGTCTGCAGGTATTGGTTCCGGGGGGAGCAACAGAAAGAACACGGTACCCCTCAGGTCACCACGTCAGGTCAGTTTGCTGCCCCCCAGGTCCAGATAGACCTGGGTTTGGTTTTGTGTATGTGTGTTTGCTTCTTTGTTTGTCTATGTTTGTCCTTAAAGATCTTCAGAGGCAGTGAGAGGCTGCAGCCTTCTCATACCCTGCTCTCACCTCTGACACATACGGAGAAGGTTTCTCTCCTCTTTTTTTCCACCATGGAAGCTCCTCCATAACCGTAATTGTCATGGTGCTGGTGGCAGCCGAAGAGGCATTAGCACTCTCCTCCCAGTCAAAACACCCTCCAGCTCGCTCCCTGCCTCCAGCACCTGCCTGTCAGCCTCTTTCAGAGAGCTGCCTTCAAAGATTCACAAACCAAAGGAGAAGAAACTTGGGGGTGGGGTGAGGAGAGACAGAATTTATTTCTGTCTGTCACAGCACTCTCCAAACCAAATAAAGAAGTATAAATTGTGTTTCCTTTCGCCATCTGTGGTCACAGCAGCCAGCTCGGGGAGGAAGGAAAGTGAAGGAGAGGAAAGGCTGGGGAAGGGGGAGCCCAGGCTGGCTGAGGGCCCCCCACTGTGGGCTTCTCACCCACACAAGATCAGGACAGTCCTCCAGATTCTCCAGCTAAGGGATCCCTGCTCCCTTGTAAGATGACCCTTCACAGAAATTTCTGTTCGAAGGGGATGGAGTTGTTTACAAAGCATTGGTGGGCTAGAAAGCCACCACACTCACCACTGAAGGGTGGAGTCTGATGGGGGAGGCAGCACATGAAGTAACATGTGACTGTGGCCGTAAATGGGAAAGACCCTGTGTTAGGGCATCGTGGGCTGGGGGAGCCCAAACCAGAGAAGGACTCAGAGGGGTCTCCCCAAAGATAGTGACAACCGAGCTGAATGAAGCTTGAGGGAGAAGCCAGAAGATAGCCAGGCAGAAGTGCATGTTTGAAAAGCCCCCTGAATGCATGGGGGGATGTTCGGAAGATTGGAGGTGGGCAAAGAAGCAGGTGTGTTGCAGCAACTAGGCAGGAGATGGTGGTGCCTGCGGCAGATGAATGATCATGGGATCAAGAGAGGAGGGAAAGGTAAGAGGCCCCTGGGAAGCTGAACGAATAGGTCTCAGTGAGCAGCGATGGGAGGCAAGGGGTGAGAGAGGGCTGCCAGGACTGATGGCTTGGACAACTGTGTAGAGGGAAATGTCGTTCTTTGAGTCAAAGATGACAGTGGAGGCACAGGTTTGGGCATGGGGATGATTTTGGCCACATCATGGCTGATTTGCTCGTGGCCTGCTTGGTGGAGGTAGTCAGCAGGCAATCAGATGGCTAAACACGGAAACCCCTCGGTTATTTCAGGAGACAGGCACAGGTACCTGGGGGTTTATAATCCTAGTATAGATCTCCCTACCCTGACAGTCCCTGACATCCCAAGTCAGCCGGGTGCCTCTCCTGAGGTCCCCTTATCTCCCTCCCTCCCTCCCTCCCTCCACTGCCGCAGGCCCCCTCTCAGATGGCTGGAAGGCTGGAAGTGTGGGTTTAATAGTCTGTTTCTCTTACTAGATCCTGAGCTCCACGGAGGCAAGGACCATGCCTGTCTTGTTGGTTGCATTCCCAGCGCCTGCCATACAAAGTTATCAGTAATGAGTTTGAGAATGAATGAACTGTGAAGGAATGAATGAAGGAATGATCTTGTCACCGGAGGTCCACATCTAAGAGGAGCAGAAATTACGTCAAAGCCACCAGAGTTCTCTCTCTTACCTGCACTTCTTCAGGGGTTCCCTAACCAGTCTCTGCATCTCCAGTCTTGCCCATCTTTCAACTGCTTTCCACTCAGCAGTCAGAGATCTTTCTAAACTACAACTGGGATCACGTGACTCTCCCACTCAACACTCTCCAAGGCTTTTCACAGCCTTGAGAAAAAAGGCAAACGCCCTTGACAAAGAGCGTCAGTGGGTTCTGTGCCCTCTGGCCCCCTCCCACCTCTCCAGTCTTAGGCAGTGGTGCCCCTCCCTCGCTTACTCTGCTGCCACCACGAGGATATCCTTCGGTCTCCAAGCATCTGCACACTGCTCTGTCTGCCTGCAGAGCCTCTTCCCTTCCCATTTGCTAGAGTCATCTCTCGGGTCTTTTGTGTCCCCATATTCTAAATTAGACACCATCCCCCTTTTCCTCTCTCTTAGTATTCCCTTCTTTTCCTTCACAGACCATCAGAAGGGTGAATGTAGCAAGCATGTGTTTACTCATTTAATGTCTGTCCCTCTCCTGCACTGCAAGCTCCTTGTCTACCTGATGTCTATTACAGTGTCTGGCATGTACCCAGAGTTCACTGAATCTTTCATGAATTAATGGTGAACATGTCAGTTTAGGTGTCAAGGGAATAAGAGGCCAGGCCAGGTCCATGAAGGTGGTGGAAGCCTTTCAGTATGCAGGCATCTGTTAGTGAACCTCAACATTTATGGAGCGCCTGCTGTATGCTACAGGCTGCGCTAAACAGTGGCAAAACACACAAGATCCCTGACACATTGAGATTTATCATTAGTATCCCTCTGATTTATTATCATATCTCTCCTCTTGGGCTTCCCAGGTGGCGCTAGTGGTAAGGAGCCAGAGACAAGGGTTCAATCCCTGGTTCGGGACCATCTCCTGGAGGAGGGCATGGCAACCCACTCCAGTATTCTTGCCTGCAGAATCCCATGGACAGAGGAGCCTGGTGGGCTACAGTCCATAGGGTCACAAGGAATCAGACACAACTGAAGCGACTTAGCATTCATTAGCCCTCACTCACTCATCCCTCCTCCAGGGATACTGATGATAAACCAGCAAGCAAACAAAATTGTTAAGGCCTTGTGTTAACGCACAGGAGAAACAGGAGGCTGGTCTGAAGAACTTTGGTTCAGGAGCATTGAGGGTTGGAGCCCTGTTGACTGAGGCGTCTGGGGACCTGGGACAAAGATGCCCCGGGGGCAGCTGAGTCTCTCCTGTTCCTGGTCTCCCCTCAGCCTGGCTCTGACAAGCCCCGTCCGCAGGGCGAATCAGAGATGGAAGTGGAGCATCCACTGACATCAGCCAGTGGCTTCCAGAGTCTGTGGGTCTCTCTCTCCCCTGATTTGTTTCGGGGCAGCAGGGCCTGGCGTCTGGAATAAAATGAGAAAAAGTGACAAGCTGACACCTCAATCCCCTCGCCATTTCCTTGCTTTTCACCCCTTTGGCAATGTACTAAGATTGGATATATTCAGATGCCCATAAGGGCAAGAAAGTTCTTCAAATCAGAGGCAGGTATTTCGCAAATTTTGACAAAAGAACTGAAACTGACAGGTGGATGGGCATATCTACTGGGCAGACTGACGGGCACTGTGCACTTTGTCCTCATCCCTTGCTTCCCAGTCACACCAGCTTCCCCCATGTCCCCGCCCCTAGAACACCTGCCTGGCAGGGGCTTCTGTGCCACCTCCTTCCATGGCAATGGGGAAGGAGAGAAGCCCAGAGAAGCAGGAAGGTGCAGGGGGAAAGAGCCGCAGCTGGCCAGCAGCAGCAGGTGACCACAGGCCTGGCCATCACCGTCAGCTCTGCAGAGGGCAGCACGGGGCCTGCAGCGGGCATCACTGGATCAAGTCTCAAGGCATTTAGCTCCTCTGGGCCTCAGTTTCCTTCCTGGAAATAGAGGGGGGGATACAAAGAGCAGATGTCCACTGAGTCCTTTCCAGGGCTGGTGCCAAGCTAAGGACTTTGCATGAATCATCACACTGGGTCCTCATGGCAGCCCTGGGAGATGCATCCAGTCCTCCCTAGAAACTATGAGGGACCAGCTTTCAGAGAGTTCAAGGCATGTGTCCAGGGTCATCTGGTAGGCAGGCGCTAAGAGCCAGGATTGGTATCCAGGCAGTGTGGCTCCAGAGCTGCACTCATCATGAATGCCTCCCTTAGGGGAGGCCTTGAAATGAGACACTGCAAGTAAAAGGCCTCGTGGACAAACAGCACCTGCTCACACTGCCCCTGGTCCAAAGTGTTTCCCTCTGCCCTGCAACAGTGCTCAAAACGTCTTCAGGCAGGTTCAGCCCTCAGGTTTGGCCATTACTGGCTCCAGACTAGGGCTCCTCAAGCATCTGACTCGTGGGCTCCCGAAAAGAAATGAGAAAAACCAAGTACTGCCTTGCATATTTTCAAGCTGACATCTGATACTTTTTATACCATAAGTTTAAATAGTTTCATAAGATGTTATTCTCAGGTTATTACAAATATTGCCATTTTATAATGAAATCACTGCGGAACTCTTTCAAATGTGTCAGAAGGAAACTAAATACCATGGCAAGTTGATACGTACCCTCGTCTTCCTAAAAAACCCAACAGCAGAAACAACAAAAAGCTCAAATTCTTTAACAGGTATTCCTTTCTCTCCTCAAATTCCATTTCACTTCCCCGCAGAATTTTACTATAACGATATCATGCTATTATACTTAAAAATGCTCATTGATCGTCCCATCATATATATATTAAAACTAATTTTAAAAAATTCCTGTGACCATAAGGCTCTAAATGGTAATGTATTTTTCTTCACATTAAAATACTATTAAAATAATTAATATTATATAATTTATTAAAAACAACATATATAACATTTTTAGTGAAAGCATTAAATAAATAGGAGAATATTCTAGCAAATTGTCTCTTAAGGAGCAACATGAACCTCCTTTGTACAATTAATTTGTGTCCATGGATGACTGTTGACTATTATTACAATATTAATAACAGAAGCAGAGAAGGGGTTGAATGATAAGTAGATGAGGGCTTACCATAGGATATTTATTACTGATTGAAGTGAAGAGCATTTTTTGCAGTAAGATCCACAATATATTTTCATTAAATTAATCTCCATCTCATAAGCTCGTGGAAGGAATGAATAACTGAGCAAAGAAGTGGATGATGACGAGGAGGAGATGGTGCCCAAATGATGAATGAACATGACTACACCTCTAATAAATGCCCCTCGGACTTGAAGGTGCAATATCGAGCAGTCAGGTGTGAGTGGGGACTTCTTTCCTTCTCCTTGCAACCATGCAAGCTGTGTAACTGAGACACGAATGAGCCGTGGGTGAGTAAGAGTCGCTCATCAAGCCCTTTCTCATGATTGAGATTGGTGAACATGCAGACTGGATGCCTCATTAGGAGACTGAAACTTCTCAGCTAGCTTTTCATAAATCTCCAGCATTCTAATTCGAAGCTGTGTAGCACCTTGCCATGAATTTGTTACCTGGATGAAATAAAGCTGCCTTCATATTTCCTACTGATGCTGTCATGGCTCTTTGCTTGCCAGTTTGCCCCTTGGGAGTTGGGGATGGAAGAGGTGAGGTTTTTCAAAGTGAAACTCCACCAGCCCATGCATTCAGAACTTCCTAACACACTGTACCTTATGTTTAACAGAAATACATATAAGGCAAGGAAGGATGGGAGCACCCAGAAAGTTTATGATGCTTCAGGGTTTTGTGGACATCAACTGCGGCAGGTACTTGGAGTAGCTCATCTCCATTTCACACTCTTATGTGGAGAGGATGAAAAGCTAGCAGCTATATTGTTGATGTTCCCTTGCAGGTAGGATTGGGGGTGCAGTTGATTTCTGCCATTTGATGCACTTGTGTGGAGCTTGGAAGGTGGGAGTGAGATAGTAGCAGCCTTTCTGAGGCTTCTGCTGGTCTCCCTGGTCGGAAAGGTAGAAATCTGTCTCCAGCACATTCTAGTGTTTATTCTCCTGCTTTCTGTGTGTCAAGCAACAGTCATGGCATTGGCAACCCCTTGGCATCACTCTCTAATCCCAGATCACAGTTTCGGGAGCCCACATGCAGCTTCCTGGGGTGCAAGAGCTGCTCAAGCAGTGAAGGTGGCTTCTGTACCAGATGAGCATTGATCCAGTGGTGGCTCAGAAGCATCCCTAAGGACTACTGTTCCTCTACTGTTCCAGAAATCATCCCAAGGGATCCAGCCTAGAATCTGCACTTTCAGCCTTCCTGGGGATTTTATAAGTACCTAGCTTCTTGCTCTAAATTCCTTCTTGCTTGGAACAGTTTCTGTTTTCTGCACTAATCCCTGACTGGTATATTGATATTTTGAATTGCCTCTTTTCTTGATGCTCTGGAGGTGGTTTACCTTTGCACAAATCATGCATTAGAGAGAGATTTAGAACAAGCAAGAAAGATGATTTTCTTTTGTAAAATGGGAGAAACATGATTGTGAAAGGGGAAAGGGGAAGGCAGAAACAGCGTGGCATCTCAGCAGGAGGCTTGCTCCTCAGCAGAGCAGTTTTAGGAAGGAGTGTGCTGGGTGGTGAAGAGGTGCCAATTAACTCCTTTCCCTGCATCCAAGCTCACGATCTCTTAGAATATCTTCGTGTATATCTAGATGTACCCTAGTTTGGAGACCTGACACTCTTTAAAAAAGCTCTCTAGAAATTCTTAGAGGAAAGCGAAGACACTCAGCTGTCAGTCATTACCTCTCAGGGCGCCTTGGTGGGCTCATGCAGTTTCTGAAGAATCAATGGCTGTGATTTTGATTTTGATTAAGAGGGCAGGGAAGAAAGGCAGAGTTTGTGCAGACAGAGCATCTAGAAACCAGAGGGCGATGGTAGGTGGGGTGGGAGGTGGGGGTAGAATGCTCTAGTGCAGCTTTTATCAGAATTACACTTGACTGATTAATTAATTAACTGCGATGTTAAGTGTCCATCCAGTGCCTAGGACAGAGTAAGTAGTGCTCAAGCAGTATTTATCCAATGAATGAAGAGTTCTCAAGGTTGGGAGAGGCACTTAACGGTGTGAGGCTGGTGCTACCCATTTCAAAGCAAACTTTAGAAGGCATTTAATGAGAGAGAGCCTAGCGTGGTAGAAATGCTGGCTTTGAAACCCTGAGACCCGGGTCCACGTTGACTGTGAAGCCCTGGAGAGTTGCTTCGCTTTTTTCTTTCAACAGAGAAAAAGGAGATTACAAAGGTACCTGAATCATGGGATTGTTGTAAAAAGTAAATGAAACAATGTAGGTGGAAGAAATACTTAGCAGGCTGGGAGGCACAGTATGTATAATATAATCTTGTTCAAAAAGGGGTATCTTGTTGTGTACACTTTGTTTGTAAAATATATACACTATTCAAAGTTAGTAGAAGATGTTGATGTAGCGCTGTTTAACCAGTTTTATTTTTATAGAAAGCAACATTGAGCAAAAAAAAGCAATTCTTTGTCTCCTCTGAGAGAAGAAAAAAGTACAATTTGACTGAAGCTGCAGCAAGAGGATCCAGGTACAGGAAAAAAAAAAAATCTTTGCCTGAATCTTGGCACCATGCCCCAGAAAGCCTGGGGCAGGTGACAAAGAAATCTGCTGGCTTTCTTCCCTAAGGGCCAGGAGCCCTGTCAGGGTGCAGAGAATGAACCAGAAGACTCCTCAGTGGTCCTTGTACCTTAAGGCTTCTTGCAAGGAAAGTCTGTTTCTGCTGCCAGTGGCCAGAGCTACTTCCTTCATTCCAACTTCTCACTTTCATCATCCACCTTCTACCACATCACATTTACTCTCTATCCAGCAATCGGGGTATTTAAACCATTTACTGTTTGACACAGGGAAGACAGCAGGGCTCTTGGTTTTCTGTGGAGACATCTACAAACGGTTGATGACTTTAGAAGTTTATAAAAGTCATTACTTGGGTTGCTTCCGCTGTTAGAGCCTGGGAGTGGACTATTCTCTGTCTGGCCAGCTTTTAGGGAACAGAGACAGCGTGGCAGCCCCTAAAGTCTGTGCATCTCCTGGCCTACCCACTGAAAGACAGACAGACAGGTAGGCAGATAGGCAGGCAGGCACACAGCCGCCTGCCATTTCAGCTTATTTGCATCTTTGAAAAACAGCTGAGAGTAATGTTAAAATTAGATTGTACTAGAGGCAGTTGGAGTTGAGGAAATTAGTCGAATGCTTCCTCAATAATTGTTGGTAAGGATGTGAAAAGTGTGCTGTACCTGAGAGCAGCTGATAATAAACAACTGGGGAAGCCAGAAATAAACTCCCAGCTCTTCTTACTTCTGTCTCTCAGAGCATCCATCTCATGTCTGTCTTTTTCCTATTTATTTATTTATTTATCTTTAGAACAGAAGCCAAGGTGACCACCGATGTCCACTAACCTATGACATAAAGGAGTCTTTATCCGGGACAGAGACGTGACATTTACTGATTGTCCAGGCTCTGAACTCAGCCCAGGGGAGGACACAGATGCAGACCCCGCCCCTTGGGGGAGCATAGAATAGCACACTTAAATAATAATAAGTCGAGATAGAAAGTGACCGAAGGGGCAGAAGCAAAGTGCTATGAGAGCACAGAGGAGAAAGCAATCAGAGAAACTTCCTACCGGAGATGTTCTCTGAACTGGACCTGGAAAAGTGGGATGGTTTGGACATCATAGTTCTGATTAGAACACATGGTGAGCCAATTGGTGGCTTTTGTTTGGATGGATCCAAGGTTACATGATGTGGAAATAAGGCTAGAATGAGAGAGAAAAACTAAGGCATGGGGGGCACGGAAAGCTGGGCTAGGTCAAGATAAAGAATCTGCTGATAGGCAGTGGGGGAGCGTGCAGGGCCGTTGCAACATTGAGAGCATGAATGACTCATTTGGAACTGAGGTCAGGAAGGATTCCTTGGCAGCTGGATATAGGATGGCCGGGGTGGAAGAGAAACAGGAAGAATGGGATGATGCCAGCCTAGAATGGGGATGGGGCAGAGGGGCTGGAGACACGCTATCTAAGCCAGGCTTGGCCGCTTCCTGAGTGTCAGGCCACCCACAAGCAACCAGACTCCCAACCACCCACAGAATAAAATGTCCATCTCTTATTAGCCAGTTCTCCAACCTCCCACAATCATCTCCAACCTCCTTTCCACCTCTTCCTTCTGTGTTTAGGCTTCAGGAGCCGAGTTCCCTCAACATTTCCATGTGACGCTTTGGGTCCAGCCTGCGTTTTCTCACCTCCCTGCTCTAGAGCTAACTGTGTCCCAGCCTCTGTTCTCCTCCAGCCTCTCCCACCCATATGACACCCTCCTTAAGATTCCATCTCTAAATGCTGTGACAGGTGATTAGGGACGCTGACTGTCCCCGGGGATGAAGCCTCAAATGCTGGTTCAGGAATTCCCTGGGACAAATGCGTGTGTGTGGCAGGGGATGGGCGGGTTCCAGAGCCCAGATCATCCCAGCAGAAACGAAAGCAGAAGACAAGGACTTGTGTTTGCTTTGCCGGCTCTCTGCTCCTCCGTCCCATTCCAAGTAGACGGTGCTAACAGGAACCACTGTTCATCTCTGCTGGGTTTTAGCAGATGAGAAAGTAACAGGAAGATTTACCATGTTCTCCAAAGAAACTACCTGGGAAGGATGTTGAGCGAGGGTGATTGATTCAGTTAGACTGTGATGCATTTTTTAGGGAGAAGATGGAGAGGTGGGGGGATGGGGGCAAAGAGAAAATGAAGGGGGAGATGCGGGAGAGAGAGCAGACCCTCTCCCCCTTGTGGGCTCTAGACTGGGGTTCACCAACTCACGTCTGAACCACAGGCAAGGACCTGTCAACCAGCAGCCCCCAAGAGCCCTTGGGGAAACAGGAGAACTTGGCTGCCTTCCATGATGTGGGGATTATTCCGGAAGCTCCAATGAAAGGAATTCTCTCTCTGGAACTGGCTCCTCTGAAAGGGTTAATGCGCTGCATGGGGCGGGGTGTTGGGGGGCTCCGGTTTAAGTTAAGAGCAATCAACTGTACTGAGTGGAGGCTGACCTGGGGGGCAAAGGTCTGGGGAAACCCACTGCTCATCCGCAAGAAAGCAAGTGCCTGGCACAGGGCAGCATCTGCAGAACTGAGGAGCATGGTGGGGAGTGGGGAAGCAGGTCCTTCTGGAAGCACTGGCTAAATGATGAAAGGTACAATGGAGCCTCTTCTCTGGACATCAGAGTCTGCTGGACACTGTTCCAAGCAGGACTGAGAGAAAGAGAGAGAGAGAGAATATGCTGATTTTGAAAGCAAGACCTAAGAAGATAAAGGACAGATGGGCATCAGGACCCACTCTTGGAGCAGCCCCCAGTTAGGGGTTTTATTAGGGTCACTCCTTCCCCTCCTAACCCATACTTTGGGATATATGGTCTGAAGAGGAGATGGCTGATGTAGAAATTTTATTCTGAGGAGCACCAGCAGAAAGCCCTTCCCTACTGTGGGTCTGAACCAGAGGCTATGGCTTAAGTTGCCAGGGGAGACACTTAGGTTCCTGAGAAAGAAATGAAAGCCACTCTGCAGAGATAATCTGAGATGCTGGGAGGCATGAGAGAGAGGCCCTGGGAGCATTTCCATGGAGCCCTTTCAGATCCCCGGATATGCCTGGTTGGAAGGACTGGCTGGAGGTGTGGCAGACAGCAGACCAGAGGCCTCCTGCTGCAGAAGTGAGCTTTCTTCTTCTGTCTCCTCTGGGTTTCTAGATCTTCTTCTAGACAACATCACCCCTGGGGCGATATCATTTTGAAGAGGGGAATCCTTGCAGACCTGGTCATGGGCAATGGTGATGAAAGAAGATGGCAAAGCCTTGGAAGAGGCTGAGGTTAAACTGATGGCCCAGGGAGCGTATGCACTGCACTTCAAAGAGCTGGGTGAGAGAAATGGAGGTAGTAAAGCAGGAGAGCCAGCAAAGGGCGGAGATGAGGGAAGAGAGATGGAAAAGAAGAATTAGAGAAGCTGCTATATAGAAAAATGGAAAAGCCCTTGTTTTCTTCAAGACATGTTAGTACCATCCGCCAGAAAACTGCAATAATAAATACTTATCTATAATAGCTACACATGTGTGTGGAGCCCCCTCGAGTTGTGCAGTATGCAACCTGCATAACTGTATATTGCAAGTCTGCTGCTGGATACGGTAGGCCCACAGAGAGACAGATGAGTAAGCAGGGACTTTAGAATGCTTTCCTCTGTGTGATGTGATATATGTTCCCCTTTGCCATCTCTCCAAGAACCTTAAGGGGAAAAAAAAATTACACTGCTTTTTCACAGCTTTTGGAGTTAGATTTGTTTTTCTTTTTAATGTGGCGCTGTAGGAAACCAGGCCTTGAGGCTGGAGCAGTATGGCTCAGATATATTTGGATGACACTCATTTGCCCACACAGATAACAGGATGTGCGTTCCAGAAATGCTGACAACAGGGCCTCAGTGTCACAGTGATCAGTCCCTGAGGTCCAAGGTACTTCTTCGGTCAGGAAGGCCAGCAGACAAGGGGGTGCCTCTGGGCTGCCGGATCTCTCATCCACACATCTGAAATAAAATCACAGAGAACAGAAGTCATCGTTAGTTGAGGTTCTGAAGCCAACTGGGAGAGCTGGTCCCAAACCAGGCTGTCAATACCAAGGTAAAGAACCTGAATGATGGAGCCAAAATGAGTGTGGGAGGGTCTTGAACATGGAAAAGCTGCAAATCGGGTGGGCAAGAGGGGCTGGAAGAATGCTGGAGCCATCCGCTGATGCCTGCAGTGATCCGAGCACTCCCAGGAGAGACACAGGTGGGCTGGGTTCTTTTAAAGAGGCTTTGCAGGGATGAACATGTGAGGGAGAGCAACAGGGCTGTGCAGGGTACCCTTGCTCCCTGTCTGTCTTGCTGCCACAGAACTCCTGGAGGTTTGCCTAGGGGGAAGGCTGGCTCCATTGCTTTGAGGGCAGATGTAACGGGAAGAGGCAGCGACACTCATCTTGGTTGAGAGCATCAGCCTGCTGGAGGCCGGCCCCAGGCACAGTCCCTGAGGCTCTGTGACTTTTCACCTTTGACCCCTAGTTCCCCTTCGAGGGGTGATGGTGGGGGGTGGGGTGCCAGAGTAGGGGTCAGAACTGTGAATCTCTGCAGCTGGCTAAACGGGATTATCGTTGGGTTATAAATCCAGGGCCAGGCATGTTTACGAGGCTCTCGGAAGCTGCAGGAACAATATCATTTAGAAAACATTTATGCTCACAAGGCAAAGGCAATCCCTCCCCCCTTTATTTATGAGGCATGCTGGGTAATTAAGTGAGGGCTGAGAAGAGGGAGGTTGGGAGAAGATCACCCCTAAATAATCCTGCCTAGTGAAGCCACCATCTGGGCTGTTGTACAGAGAGATGGTCCCCATATGGTCGGATCGTTTTTGAGCAATGCCTAGATCCAGGGTCTGAGGAAGAAACACCCAAGAAATGTACATGGACTCGCAGAGATGGGATCTGAGCTCCAGGAGGGTAGGGACTGTATCTTATTCCTTACTAGATTCCTGGCACCCAGCACAGTGCCTGGCATATGAGAGCTGCTGAATTTATTCATCCATCCACTTGTGAGTGCTACCGCACGCTGGAATCTGTGGTCCCACATACCGCTTAGCAACAGGGGACAAAACAGACAAAGCCACTGCCATCCTGGAGCTTACTGTCCTGCGGTGGAATCAGGCCCTGAAGAAACAATGACTCGAAGGATCACTTCACTGTGGCTGACTTGCCTTTCCTCACCTACTACCGTTAAGGAAAAAGGAAAGAGAATGGAATGAATTAGCAGTAATTAGGCATTGTGCCTTGTAAAGACAGGGACGCTTTATAACTAACTTAAGGTCAGAACAAAGCAGGCATTCTTCTAGCATGAAAAGGCTCAAAAGTTCTGTTGTCAGGGGGAATGTGACTCGTGACTGTTTCAAGTCACTGTATTTTAATTTTTTTGTGTGCAGCAGTAGATAACCGGAATGAAACTCACAATGCAAGAGGTCAGTTCTGCTGGAGTCTGACTCATGTCAGCACCTACCCAGTTGTGCGCAGGCACAGCTCAGCTGAAAGCTGATCTGTTGAGAACCGGCTCATCAGAGTCATTCCTGATTCTGCAGGAATAGAGGCCAACTCCTCCAGCTCTCCCGCTCCTGACCCAGGAAGGATGCTAATGTCCATCTGTGCTCACTCTGGAACCTCGCTGGTCTCAGCGACCCACATTGCCAAAAACCTCCAGGCCTGGCTGTGCCTCGCCTTTGGGTGCCTTCAGCCTCTGCTCCTAGAGCGCCCCCTGGGGGACGGTATGGGGTCATGTGAGGATGCAGGGCTCAGAGCCAGGTGGAAAGAGATGGCTGGGGAGGCGGAGAGGGTTATGGACCATCTCAGCAGGCAAGGGCTGGGTAAAGGGGGGCGGATTGGGGATCAAAAGTCACTCAGTAGATATAGCTTCAGAGAAAAACATTTTATGCCATTAAGTACAACCAAGTTGGGCTTTATGAGTGAAGGAGAGTCTATCTTTAAGACTTAAAGAAGACATTTACCACCAATTTCTGCTTAGTGCCTTACTTATGCTATTAAGCTTCCATTTCATGCACAGATAAATTATGCAGAGAACGCCATGGCTTAGTTGCAGCAGTCGAGCTACGGCTGAGCTAGTGCCTTCTGAGGACTCGGGTGTCAGCGCACAGAAGGATGTTGGATGCGGCTCTGGCAGATTAACAAATTAGCTCTGCCGCCTTTACCTACAGTGTTGCCAAACTGTCAGGGAGATTCTTAAATGCCACGATTGAGAGGTGGCAGGGAGGGAGCTGGCAGTTCTCTGTGCCACCCTGGCTTTGCTGACTCCTGAGGAAGCTCCCAGGGACTGTGTGGGTTTCAAGGTCCATTGGAAGCCACTCTCAGAGTCAGGGGTTCCCCAGAAGCAGCCCCCAAGAGGGGAGTTTGCGGGGGGTGGGGGGATGGATACGTGTGTATGTATGGCTGAGTCCCTTTGCTCTTCACCCGAAACTATCACAACATTGTTAATCGGCTATACTCCAATACAAAAAAATAAAAAGAAGCAGCCGCCAATCAAGGGTCCTCAGTTTCACAGTATCTGAGATGCAGCCCTTCCCCTCCCAGGTAAGAGGGCAGGTGCCACAAGAACCTTTACTTTTAAAAATGTTTATGTACTTAAGTGTTTATAAATTGAAATATAGTTGACATACAATATTAAACTCGTTTGAGGTGCAAACAACATTGTGAGTCAACATTTACATACATCATGGATTGATCACCGTGGTAAGTCTGGTAACCGTCTGTCACCATACAAAGTTGTTACAATGGTGTTGACTGTATTCCCTGTGCTGTCCATTGTATTCCCGTGAGTTGTTTATGTTATAATTGGAAGTTTGTACCTCTTAATCCCCTTCACCTATTTCTCCTAGCCTCTCACTCTTCTCCCCTCCAGTGACCACCAGTTTCAGAACCTCAGATTTCTTAAGGAATGACTTCAAGTTCTGCCCTCCAGAATCCCAGGGCACATGTGCACCCTTCTCTGCTCTAAGGGATAGTTTTAGAAGCACAGAGTTAGACCTCCTTCTTCACTCACAACTCTCGAGCTGTTGTCTCTAGCTTTACCTTTCTCCTTTTGTCATGTTCAATAACCCCCGCCCTCCAGATCCTACTTCTCTTACTAAGTCTGGTTTTAAGGGAAGATCAAGGGGCTTTACGGTCCAATTTTAGTGGCTGCAAATATCTCCCTTTCCAGGCTCACCACACCATCTGAGAGTTTATCATTTGAGAATTAGTGCTCTGAACGAAGGTGTGGCATCTCTAGGAAGCCTCTGTTTAATTTCAAAGAACCCCAACCACGGTACCATGTGAACCCTTATTATCCATTAATGTTCCAGTCCTACTCAGCAGTGTGGACTCCCATGCGGCTAAACCCCATGAGAACACATTGCTCACGGAGTCTCCTGCCTCCACTCCACTCTCCACCTTCACCAGTTTTGCCCTCTGCTTTCTAAACTGTACCAAATAGTTCCCATTATGATCTCATGATGCCATCTCCCTGTTTTCGGCTTTACTTCTACCTCTGATTCATCCTTTGCATTCTTTCTCAACCTGCAGCTCAGAATTTTCCCCCAGTGACTCTGCTCTGGGCCAGGCTGGGTAACACCACGTGGTCACCTGGGTTCGTGCGCCCCTAAATCCTTCCCATCTCTGCCAGGTCTTCGATGGAGCAGAACGGCCAATGCCTTAGGATCGGTGAACAGGAATCTGAAGGAAGAATGGAAGCCTGGGAAAGGCCCTGCTGAGTAAGAAGTCCCATCAGACAGAACTTTGGGGGCTTTTCGGGGGCTTCAGCACTGCGTGCCCTGGACTGGGGAGGAGGCAGAGATGGAGAATTCCGAAGGCCATGCCACTCGCTCCATGGCATCTGCATGAGCAGAACATGTTATTGTAATCCTGGCTCATAGCCTTTGGCTCCTATTTACCCGTGAGTCCCAGGACAACCACTGACTCCAGGTGACAGCTGGAGGGAAATCTTCATCTTGCAAGGTCAGAGAGGCCAAGGGCTCTGACCAAGGACACAAAGCTACTGAATGGCAAAGTTAGACTCTGCCGCTGGTGCTCCTGCTGCCGTGCCTCCCCCGTTTGTCCTCGGGCTGCCGGCCTCTTAGATTAGCATCTTTTCCAGGGAGTAATTCACATGGACGGCAGCCTGCAGGGGAGCTGAGATAGAGCAATGACTGCAAAGAGGAGAAAGACCTGGGCTGCCTGTGGGAACCTCACCCAGCTGACACAGGGAACTGAGCTCTGCCAGTGCAGGTAAATCAAGTTATTTAGCAGTGGGGTGGGGACAGCGTGTGATGAACCTTTTCCTTTATTCTTTATGTGATTTCTATCTTGCTCAGAACCATCCATGAAGCATTTCTAGCTGAGCAACCCCTGGGAATCTGAATTGGATTATGGGCACTTATCCATCTACTGGGGCTTCCCTGGTAGCTTATCTGGTAAAGAATCCACCTGCAGTGCAGGAGACCCTGGTTTGATTCCTGAGTCAGGAAGATGCTCTGGAGGAGGGCATGGCAACCCACTCCAGTATTCTTGCCTGGAGAATCTCCATGGACAGAGGAGCCTGGCTGGCTACAGTCCATGGGGTTGCAGAGTCAGACACGACTGAGCGGCTAAGCAAAGCATCCATCTATCTAGTAAACATCTTCAGCACCAAGAGTGCGCCTGGCTCTGTACTAAGTACTGAGGACGCAGCAATAAACAAGGCAGTCATGGTACCCACACTCGAAGATCTTGACGTGTGATGGTGTATGATGAAGGATTTAGATCAATCAGATCATATACAGATCAATGAGGGCTTTGAGATGGAAAAGTCTAGAGGTACAACGATAAGGTGACCATGCAATTTATTGTCCAAACCAGGATACTTAGAAGAACAAAAGGATGCCTTATAGTAAGTCCTCCACATATGAACCTTCAAGTTGAGAACTTTCAAAGATGAGAACATGATGCCAGCCCTGTATGCCAGCTGTTGTACTGTGCTGCTATGCTTTTCAAGACACTGTACTGTAAGATTAAGCGTTTTCTTGTTTTTTGTGTGTGTTTATTTTTAAGGTATGTAGTATTTGTGTGAAAAGGTTTATAACCCTATTACAGTACAGTACTATAGCTGATTATGTTAGTTGGGCACCTAGGCTAACTTTGCAGGGCTTGTGAATACATTGGACTAATGAATGTGCTCTCGGAAGGGAATTTGTATGTAGGGGACTTCCTGTATTCGTGATAATGTCAAGACAACAGATGCAAACGAGGACTATTCTGGGTAAATGAGCACATCTAGTCACCCATGCTATGGCAATAAAGAGGAGGAGAAAATAAAAAACAATAAGGGGAGGGGGTAAGGCAAGGCTGGCATCCAACTCTATGACCCCATGAACATAATTTCCTGTAATTTCTTTCTAATGTGCAACTTCTCATCACATTTCCTCTCTCCTTTCTCATCTAATTTTTATGTTTCTTTTCCCCAAGGAATGTCCCAGATACTTCCCCCACTATTGTCTTAACCCTGTCGCTCTGGTTCTGACCCATGGCCATGTTCGTGTCCTCCAAACCCACACTGGCATCCTGCATCCATGGGACATCATCGTCCTTAGCGAAAAAGAAGAAAACTGAAACACAGTTACACTAGCAGGGGGAAAAGATGAACTTGCTGAAGTGACCTGCTAGTTTCAAACAGAATTATTGATCAATTAAACTCTTGAAGAGGCATAACTCATCAGGGAGCTGTGGTCACAGCTACGAGGTAATGGGGAACAGAGATGGGAGTCCTCTCAGATGCCACTGTGGGTTACAGTCTGGTGGGGAGAGTCAGGCGCCAGTGGATGTGACGGGAGGGTGATTACAGCAGCCAAGAGCTCTCATCGCCTTATGTACACTCAGCCTGGGCCACAATGCCTCACGAACCTAGACATCTTTGATCTGGGGAGGCTAGGAGGTCTCTAAGAGCAATAAGGTAAGAGATAGAAGCATGCAACCTTCACCCCATGTAACTGTCTAACCAAACTCAAGAGCATTTTAAGTTTCCTACTTATAATTAGTCTTGCCCTGACAGTTAGCTTTATAAATGGCTAGGGTCCCACAGCATTTCATAGAAAGTTCTTTCACATAATTGAAATTAAGAACGAATAAAGAATAAAGTTTTGGTGAACTGAAATTTGCTATGAGGGGCAGCTTTTTAATTCAGCGGCTGCAGCTGGTGTGTGTGTGTGTGTGTGTGTGTGTGTGTGTGATGGAGGAGATGGGAGGGGAAGGAGAAGAGAGGAGTTGATTCAAAGAGAGACAAAGAAAATAAGCCTAGAGGAAGGGGCTTTTGAATAAAATGGGAAGTCTTTCCTATACATCGTTAAGCTCTTAAATTACACAGAATTCTAAGCAACACCTTGGGAGGTCATGAAAGCCCTCCCACCACCAAAAGAGACATTCTAAGACTTTCCCAAGACTTTTGCATTTGGAATTTGTCCTTTCTGAGGTACCTGTGGCATGGAGGTCTGTGCACTAACAATTAGGAATGAAAATTGAAGGTGAAAGAGTAGTATGATTGATGGATTCTATTTGGCTAAAGCAGTTATCTTACATGTACTGAGAAGCTGCAGACAGACCCTGAGAAATCTCCATAATCTGGCATCATCTCTGGGGCCCAAAAACAGCCTTTCTGGCGGATGCCAGACTGAGGTTCAGAGGAGATGATGTGGTGACAGATTCAGAATGAGGTGACAAGGAAGAGGCTCCACATCAGGCCAGCTCACAGACACTCCCTGCCTCTTGCTCTCCCTCCCTGCCTCCACCCCAGCTCCTGCCACCACCATCCTTAGAGAGACTGGTGGTTAACACCAGCCCTACGGGATCATCATATCTGACCATCCTCTGTAATTGGCTGTATTAAAGCTTCGTCTCTGTGTGCAGCTTAGTTCCAAATGTGAGAGTTCAGTTCTTCTCAACTAATCCCTTTGAGTGTCCCAATAAAATACTATTTACAATTTATAAGAAAAATGTTCCAGTGAAATAAACCAGGTTTTGTGCCACTTGCAAAGTAGTGTCCAGTCTTCTGTGGTGGCTCCACAGTAAAAAAAAAAATTTTGCCTGCAATTCAAGAGCTGCAGGAGACATGGGTTTGATCCCCGGGTGGGGAAGGTCCCCTGGAGGAGGGCATGGCAACCCACTCCAGTATTCTTGCCTGGAGAATCCCTTGGACAGAGGAGCCCTGAGGGCTACAGTCCATAGGGTCGCAAGGAACTGGACACCAATGAAGCAACTTAGCATGCATACATGCAAAGCAGTGTCCAAATAGTAACTGCTCCCACAAGAAGTAGTGGCCCTTGACAGATACGCCTCAAATACATGCCGGTTGCAAATGCAATTTACCTTTGGTTCTGCGTCAATAGCTCTGCCACTTGCTAAATTACCAGATGAAGTAGGATCGGATGAGGAGCCCCTGGCAGTAGCCTCACACCGGCAGGGGAAGGAGCCACACGAGCACTGGCCCCCGGGCCAGGTGTCCCTCGCTGGCACAGAGATCCGCTGCTGGTCTCTAAGCCAACATCTATCTGAATCTGGAATCAAATGTGGGTGATTGTGGCCTGAAAATATGAAAGATTTAAACAATTCAGACCATCATTTCTAGTTTATTACCCAGACGAGTGTTTTCTGTGGAAGAGTTGATGGCTTTGGTTTGTGAGAACCAATTAACACATGACAGATTCCTGGAGCCTTGAAAATTCATTCTCTTGTCTTTTCCCTGAGTGTCCACCCATGCCTTTCTCTCTCTCTCTCAATCAGCACCCCACTCCCTCTCTCTCACACACACAACACAAATATTCTTTGTCTTGCCATAACGATTGGACCGCTGTGGACTAAAAAAGGGTGTGTTCAAAGTAAACATAAATGGAAGCAGGGGAAAGATTTCTAAAGGGTGGGTGTCCCCAGGCTCCCCAAGAAAGCTATGGCATGCAAAGCTGAAAAAAACCTTGGAAACCATCTACCTGGGCGGTTCCTTTTTATAGCCAAGGAAGCTGGGACCCAAAGGTGAAAGTTAGTAACTCAGGTAGTCCATGACTTCCTAACCCTCCTTGTTAAAGAAACTAGTCTCATCCACAGCCTCCTGACACCCTTCCATCTCTAGCTTAAAGCGACACACAGGATGTCCTGCTATGTACCCGTGCTCTATGCCAGCCTGAAGAAGACCACCAGGCCCTGCTTTATTCATTCTAAGCTGTGGCTCTCTCTAAAGAACAGAAGAAAAGGGCTAGAGCAGTCGTAGATGAGAGGGTTAACTTTCCAAGTGTGAAGAGAAAGTGTTAATCACTCAGTTGTGTCTGATTCTTTGTGACCCCATGAACTGTATAGCCCGCCAGGCTCCTTTATCCATGGGATTCTCCAGGCAAGGATACTGGAGTGGGTAACCATTCCCTCCCAAAGGATCTTCTGATCCCTCACGATACTGGAATCTAGATTGGTGACATGATCTGAATGCCATCTCATGGGTGCCTAGAGAAAGCCAGGTGGAAACCAGGTCTCATCATTCTTGAGTCCTCGACCTTTCTGCTCTGGGTGTCCCTTCTTCACAGTGTGCTGGAACCTCAGCTCCAACCTAAGCTCCATTTTAGCCTAACAGCCATGAAACCAGAGCTCCTGGCCTCCGCCCACACTGACTGATGAGGGGAAAGAAAGGGGAACAGAGGAGCACATGGACAGGGAATCCCAAAGGGCCAAGCATTGAGTCCCAACCCCAAATCTCTCCTGCTTAACCCAAGCCGCCGCCAGTAGAGGAAAGCCATAGTGAGGTCACTGCATTCCTGGTGGATAAAGAGCATCTTTGTCCACTCCGGCCAGGCCTCTGGCTCCAGGCTGACTCAGGCTGGCGGGCTCCATCTGAACATTCTCACCCTGCTGAAAAATGTGCATTCTCGGAATCACAGGACACACACAGCCATGGAAAAAGTAAGTACATACAGACTCACAGAGGGAATGCACATGTGTGTGCGTGCACGTGCGCGCACACACACACACACACAAACACACACATGTACACCTTATTGCTAGGAGCAAACCCTGAAGAATAAACACAGCTGACATATAGCCCAGCAGCATCTCCCAAAGAAGATATCAAAAGTGCTTGAATTTACCAGTATCAGGGTTTCAAGGCTTGATAATCTCTAATTGCCTTCTCTGAAAAATGGGAATAACAATGGCTACCTTGAATGGTTGTTGTGAGAATTAGAGAAAAATTTAAAACCCCTAACCTAGTGTCTGCATCAATTAAATACTGTTTTTGCTATTTTAACCCCCTGCTGAGGCACCTTTCCAATCCACAATCTTCTCTGTTTTCCCTGATCGTTTTCTTCCTATCTAGAGACACGGGCATGCTGGTCAAAACACCACCAACCAGCATGATGGGAAAAAGGATGCTGTCAGGAGGCATATGACATAATATGGGCCAGGGGGAGGCTCTTCTACAAAGTTAGAAATGGAGCCAAAAGGGAAACCAAGCTTTCCAGGTGTAAAAGACTGTAACAAGCAAAGCCAAAGGTTCCGGGTAATATGTCGGGTAGTGTTTACAGGGGAGCAGAGGAAGCAGGTCTGCAGGTCCCAGGGGAGATAGAGGGAGACAGAGATGGATGAAAGGGGAAGCTGGTGGTACCCAGCCCCTTCCTAGCGTTCAGCGACATCCTTTCTCTGGTTGCCACATCATGACCCTGCAGCCCAGTGTTTCCCTCATTTTAGTTAAGTCAACTTGAGTTGGCTTCTGTTACTTGCAACCAATTAGTTCTCACTAGAAAAACGATAATGATGATGACCACAATGATTATAGTATGTGCAGAAAGATAGATTTTATCTTTGATTTCAGTCCCCCCCCAAATGTGACTTTTCTTCCTCTTAAAAAGACAGTGATCACACAACCCCAGGGCCATAAGTAAACCTTCACCGGGGCCACTGTCCTTAAGTGTGAAGGAGAAGATTGACTGGAACTGGGAGAAGCCCAGCTGTCTGTCTGGTTCTCTTCTCCCCACCTGAAGTCAGCTTACTAAAACTGGATGGGTCCTTCGGAACCCTGCCATTTACCCTGGGCAAATAACTTAAACTTCCTGAGGTTCAGAAACATCTAAATAATACAACTGTCGTAAATAATTGTGTATAGAGAACCCGACACAAAGCTGAGTACTCAATCAGTGGCATCTATTATTATTAAGCTTCCCCCCTTATAATCAACATCCATAGAACTTCTCAGCACACATTTCCAGGTTCCTTTAATACTTAACCACTCTCAGATATAAGAGAAAGGGGTCTTTCTTCGCCCTTGGCTGGTGTACCACACGCTTGGATTAAGAGGGCTAGAAGAGGCCCTATAGCCCTGCTGCTGCTGCTGCTGCTGCTGCTAAGTTGCCTCAGTCGTGTCCGACTCTGTGGGACCCCATAGACAGCAGCCCACCAGGCTCCCCTGTCCCTGGGATTCTCCAGGCAAGAACACTGGAGTGGGTTGCCATTTCCTTCTCCAATGCATGAAAGTGAAAAGTGAAAGTGAAGTCGCTCAGGCGTGCCCGACTCTTAGCGACCCCATGGACTGCAGCCTACCAGGCTCCTCCATCCATGGGATTTTCCAGGCAAGAGTACTGGAGTGGGGTGCCATCGCCTTCTCTGCCCTACAGCCCTCGCAGGTCTCTACTTGGCTCTGCTTGAACCACCCTTGCTGGCATTCTCCTTTCTCTGTCTTTAGGCAACTATGTTAACTGAGAATCAACCTTTTACTAGGTACTCTAAGAAGGCATGCAAAGCGTGGAAGTAGAGCACATGGTTCCTTCCTACCCTCAGAAGCTTATAATAACCGATATTTTAATAAAGCAACATAAGCACCAGCTAACGCAGCCCAAATGAAGTGTCTACACAAATGAAGGTGCTGAGGAGAGGAGTTAGCAGATTAGCCAAGCTCTGAACCATCAGGAAAGGCAGGAAAGAGCTTGAAATGGTGATAAGGAAATTGGAAAGGAAGGAACAAGAATTCAGAACCTGTAATAATCCTCACACGCCTGTCAGTTACCCAAGAGAGGATCCACTTCGGCAGTGAGAAGTTTGGGATGAGAGCATGTGCGTGTAGGGCTGGTGAGACAGGTTCTTAAGTTACCTAAGAGGTAAAATCACACCATCGAATGAATAAGTGGTTTTCAAAATTGGTTGCTTATTAGAACCACCTGGGAGCTTTAAAAATGCTGAAGGATGCCTGGTCCATCGCCCAGGGAATCTGATTCATATTGGCTTGGGGTGCTGCCTGGGAATTGGGATTTTTAACCTCCCCCACACCAACCCCCCAGCCGATTCCACAGCACAGCCAGGGTGGAGAACCACTGCCCTACGGACTGAAGATAAGTAACATAGGTTCTGGCAGACTCTGTGGGTTTCTCTGTTGGTGAGAATGAGCTGAGTGTGAAAAGCTGGGAGATCTGGGACCCAGGGTGAAGGAGGCCTGTCTTCACTCCTCCCTGGAGTCTGATCTCACTCTTGTGTGTGATATATGCTCAGGCACCCTTCCATCTCCTTCTCTGTTACCTCTCCTCACAGACCCCCCTGGCTGATGCTCACCCAGTCAGTGCCCGAAGGAAAACTTCCACTGCCTGTGGCCTGATAGACCCTTCATTGTAGGAGAAGGGAGGTCACGGCCAGCTGAGTGGGCGGTACAGGCCTCTGCTGGCTCTTAGCACAAAGAGAGTGTTGCTAACTGCACATTTCCAAAGTTCTGAATGCAATCTTTCCTCATTGAAGCGGTTCCCACTGGCTAATATCTTGGCATGTGGTGGAGGGTGGGGGGTGGACAAGGAGAAGCAAGAACAAGAGTTGTTTCGTTGTTTCAAGCCCCAGGGAGCTCTGGACATTTCTCTGACTATAACTCATTCCAAACTTTAATGAGAAAATCCAAAGAGCTATGATCGTTGTTTTTTGAGTCTGCATCCAGACCTTGGTTAAACTGTAATAAGGACTGGTTGTGTGTGAGGCATACCATGCTACCTGTGAGCTAATACAGGACAAGTAGAGAGAGCCCTCTGTTCCTGGGAGAGACTCAGTGTGACTGGTGGCCGACTGGTACCCCATTATTTCTCCTGCTGACCACCCCCTGCATCCGCGCACACACACCTTACCACAGTGCTCCTGCAGCCACTTTGTACAATGTGGTCTTGCCGTGTTCCCCTGGAGAGAGTTGTTTGGATAAAGGTTAAGCTAATCAGAGGTTTCCCCAAGGAGTTTACAAGGCGAGCTCTCTCTCTCCACATTGGGCGGGTAACCCACGAGCTACAGGTGGCCGTGTTTCCTGCTAGAGGACCAAGAGGCAGAGAAGATGAAACTCACAGAGTAAACAAGGTCGCGTCTCCCAGCTGGCACCAACACCCAACCAAGACCAGATCCACCCCTGCCCTTAGGTTCTACAAGACATTTGTACAACTTCCTTATGATAATAAATTATCCTTTAAAACATTAAGATGTCTTGAGTTTATTTTTGTTATTTAGAACTAATAATAATAAAAGCTTTTACTTATATTGTATTTACTTTATGTTAAATACTGTTCGGGGGCTTCCCTGATAGCTCAGTTGATAAAGAATCCACCTGCAACTTAGGAGACCCTGGTTCGATTCCTGAGTCAGGAAGATCCACTGGAGAAGGGATAGGCTACCTGCTCCAGTATTCCTGGGCTTCCATTGTGGCTCAGCTGGTAAAGAATCCACCTGCAATTCAGGAGGCCTGTGATCCCTGGGTTGGTAAGATCCCCTGGAGAAGGGAAAGCCTACCCACTCCAGTATTCTAGCCTGGAGAATTCCGTGGACTGTATAGTCCATGGGGTCACAAAGAGTTGGACACGACTGAGCAACTTTCAAATACTGTTCTGATCTATGTATTAATATATTAACTCATTTAATTTTTAAACATCTTTCTAAGTTAGGTACTATAATGATCTCCCGTTTATGGATGAGGAAAGTGAGACACAAAGAGAGTAACTGAGCTGATTGTCTTCGCAGACCAAACAGTGTAAAATAATACAGTCCTTGTAGATTCAAAGCCAGATTCTACCTACAGCAATTCTTATGCAAATTTCATCAAGGGACAATGCACTCAGGACACAGTTTTTATCAATGTGAGGCATAGGGGATGGTGTCTAAATAGCTGCAGTTATTTTTGTAAATAAAATGGTGAAATATATTTAGCACATGATAAGGCAAGGCACTGAGAAACAAAGATATAAAGAAACTGTCTCTACATGATTAGAGAACTTTATAAAATACCAAACCTTTGCAAGATGAAAATAATTATAACAAATACAAACAGAAAAAAACAGAAAGTCTTCCAAGTCCCCAATGTCCATCCTAATTCTAGCTCACAAAAGGCAAATCAGTTTCTCAGGCACTTCCACTGGTTTCTCCTCTCCCAGTTTTCAGCCTTCCTCCATGTGGTAAGTGCCTGATTTTGGATAAAATAGTATAGTGTCAGCTGCTCAGTCATGTCCGACTCTTTGCAACCCCATGGACTGTAGGCCCCTAGGCTCCTCTGTCCATGGGATTTCTCAGGCAAGAATACTGGAGTGGGTTGCCATACCCTCCTCTAGGGGATCTTCCGAACTCAGGGATCAAACCCCGGTCTCCTGCATTGTCAGTGGATTCTTTACCATCTGAGCCACCAGGGAAGAAGCTGTTCAAATAGTCAGATTAGGAAGGGCATCAGCAGTCAGAGTGGGACAAGAGAGCTTTCTGGAGAGACAAACCAGAAATCAAAGCCGTTCCGTATGGATAGGACCACTGGCCAAATGAGCAGAGCTGGCCTTGAACCTGGCCGGGACCAGACCAGTGAAGAGCCTGGCCTGCTGGTCACTAGGGCTGTGAGCAGGTCCGGAGAGTCCCATGGAGAGAATCAGGGATGATGGAGCCCAGAGGCTAGGAGCTGGGAGATGCTCCATGACTGTGGCACTTGGGAGACATCCTCCTCGTTGGAAAAGCTGGAGGAGGCAGGCAGCCTCATGGGAGGCTCTGGCGGCCTCTCAAGTAAGAGGTCACGAGGGTCTGGGGTGGGGGCTTCAGGACCAGAGAAGACCATCTGATCCCTGTTTGGGTTCCGTTTCCAGACCTGTTCCGGTTTGCCTCGGAGCCTCAGAGACCACAGCCTTGTTTCTCCTTTCTACCTGAAGGACCTGCAGTTCAGAGCAGGAAAACACCTAGTCTATTGGTCAATTAGCTGGTCACGCAGCTGCAGCCCACTGTGAGCCCAGGACCAGACTGAGTCCCCAGAGAGTTACAAAAGTGGGAGGGGGTGGGAGGGGGTGGGAGGGGGTGGGCCCCGCCCCAGCAAGAGAGCCCATGGTGGGTGGGTTCTGAACTACACCCGATCACACAGCTCCATCCCCAGCCCACTTCCAGAAAAATAAATCCTCATCTCTGAGAAAACCAGAAAGGGACAAAAATTCCATGATGCTTCAAAACTCTTTTCTGTGGCGTTTGCATAATGTGAACCTTCGCGTGCTCAGGAGGCAAGAGATGGGGAGGGGAGAAGAGATCCATGACTGAACCCAAAGCATTAAAGTAAAAAATGGATTTCAATAAAACATGATATAAAAACAAGAAATAACTGTAAACGGAATTGAAAGCAAATGATATAAAACTCCAGCACAAGGCTGCTCATTGCAATTCTGGAAACTTTACCTCTCACAGCTGCACAGCCATTAGTAATCAGGGTTTTATTCTTGCTACCTCTGTGAATTTATCATATGTGGTGACGTCCGGCAGCCTTTGGGTTTCATGTCACACAGCTTCTGCTGCCCTTCCAAACCTCAGGGGACCAGGGCTAGACAAGTAGCCCATCCTCCCCAGGGAACTCAAAAGGGAGTCAGGGCCAGCAACGAGGGGAGGACCCTCCCTGACTCTCGTGTTTTCAGCCTCCCGTCCCATCAATAAAGAACCACAGCTCCCCTCTGGTCTCTTCTCCAAGTGGCCTCTCTTTCCATCAGAAACGGAAGCCATGGCCCCAGCCCAGGAAAGCTTCCTGTACAGAACCCAGCCAAGGAGATGTCCCAGGAGACATCAGCTCCACAGTCTTTGGGTTGTGATGAAGTCGGAGCAGGGGAAGGACAGGCTGGGGCCATAGCCCCAAGTGACAGAGAGCTGATAGCATCACTGCAAATGCAGCCTGGGTCCTCTCCAACCAGGAGGCGTTTTGCAGGAGCAAAGTGGGGAAGGAATACAAGAGCGGGAAACTTGGGACTTGGCCTAGTATTTCAGCTCCATAAAGTTCCCTAACATAATCCTCAAATCCTGGTTGGACATCTTCATCATCTTCTGAAACATTCTGCCCTGGCCTCTCCCAGAAATCAGCCAGTGGGTCATGCCAAGCCCAGCAGCTGCCTCACTTCTGACATTGGTGCTGAAGGAGGTTGGAGTCAGATGATTCTGTAAAAATCTCTTCCCAGCCCCAGAGTCTCTGACATCACAGTGGAATTGTTCATGTTAAATGCTGCCTTCTGAAGTTGGTAGTAGCAGAAAGATTCCTATCTGGGGGCTGTCCTTCCTGTGTCATCTTCTTTAATTCTCATCTTAAACCTCAGAAGTGGGCATTGTCATTCCCATTTTACAAATGAGGAAACAGAGTCTCCGGGCCTTTAGGGGAAATTGCACGGTGAAGCAAGGCAGAGGTTGGAAGCATGGACTAAGCCCATGAACCTGAATCCTGTCTCTGCTTCTTCAAGCAGCAGAAATGTGAGCAAGTGACTTAACCCCTTGTAAACAATAATGAAATGGTACCTTAGGACAAGTACCTGTTACATGAGGGGAACTGCTGATGGTAGTTGCTGGTGATGGTGGTTAATCTTTTTCTATTCATTTTTAACTGGAAGATAACTGCTTTACAGCACTGTATTGTTTCCTGTCATGAATCAGCCATAGCTATATATATATGGTTATTCTTCTAACACGTGTCCGGGGTCCATAACTACTGAGAGGGGCTGAAGTGGAACTTGAGCCAAGTCCCTGCCCCACCAAGGTCTGTGCTATTTCCATTAACTCACACGCTCTGTCAAATGTGTGTAGCCAGAAAGCTATAAAAATTACCAGTTACTGATCATTCTGTGCTAGATATCGGGCTGGGCACTTTATATAAATGATTCCATTCAACCTTCACAACAGCGATGAGGAACATCCATTCTATAGACACGGAGATGGAGGCAGAGCCTCCACACCACCCATCTTCAGCTGGTAAGTGATGGAGCAGAATCTGGCCTCTGAGACCTCTGCACATATTGGCTTCTAGGTACAATATTTTTCACTCTGCACGCAACACTCTGCTACACTCTGGAAACACTCCGAGTTAAGCTAACTAGGATCTCATCATGCACGGACTGTTCCCAAGGGGGATAGAAGCCAGCCTGCAGGTAGAGACGCTCCTGACTTTGCCAGATTCTGCAGTTCTGTGGAATGTCATTCAATTCAGAAGACAGCTCACTCCTGGGAGTTCTCCCAGCCCACTCAGCCCCTCCAAACAGGGGCGCTGGAGATGGGTCTGCCCTTCGGAGCCTGGGTATGGGTGACGGCTTTCCCCATCTGCATCCTCCAGCCGTGCCCATCTGTGGTGAGCTATGCCTCAGCCGGCAGCATGGAGGTAAGTACTGGGCAAGAGCAGGAGGGGAGGAGGGACATGGGACCTACCTACCACTCAGGGCAAGGCTGTATCAGAATCCTATGATTCCCACATGAATGACTTTCAGCTGTATAAGGTTTGGTATTATCAATGCAAATCCAACCGCTCGGTTACTCCAGGCAGGAAACTGGCTTTGCCCGCCAAGAAATATGGAAGCACCGGCCACCAGTGATGCTCCACTGAGGATGGAACCCTGACCTTTCTGCCGACTGAGTGAAGATGTTGCCACCAGGAGCCTGGCCCAGGAGGCTGAGAAGACCTCTGGGGATGGTGGAGGTTCGGCTCCTGCCAGTGCCGCCGAGGTGCCAAGCTTCGCAGGGCCCGCAGGGCTCGGAAATGAGAAATGCCGCCCATGTCAAAAGAAGCGCTTTTGAAGTCTCAGCTTTCATCTCCTGGTGCTCCTCCAACCAGAAGTGACAGGGAGGGATAAAATGCAATTTATTCACCAGCCCTGGAGGCTCATTTCCAAATACAATAGCTGTGCCAGGCAGCAGGCCTTCCCCAGAAGAGAGGAAAGGGAAGAAAGAAAAACCCAAGAAAAAAGAAAAGCGTCTGAACGGAGAATCAGGCCATTAGAAGAGAGCTTTGCAGGGTGACCTGCTGGGCCACAGAGGAAGCCAGGGCTCTATTTGGCACCTGAGACACCTCTGCCCTGGCCTGTCTGGAATAAGAAAATGGTGTCCTTGGGGAGGATGGCTCTGGTGTGACGTTAAAAATAAGGTCACTGTTTAGGAATAAGGCCAAAGGCACTGGGTCTCAAAGGAATCAGGGCTCAACCCACCTCGCTCCCCCCACCCTCACCCCCAGCCCGGCCCCAGGGAGGTCCTCGCCCTACCTGAGGCAGTGGTGGAGTTGGGGCTTTGGGGGCTATAGGGATGTTGCATTTTCAGGCTGATTCCTATGAGTCAGGGAGATTGTTTGGAATCACTTGCAAGGCTGTGAGCAGTCACGTCCCCTCTCTGAGCTTCTGCCTGCTCCTGTGCAAAAAAGGAGAAAAGAATACCTACTTCATCCTGCTGGGTTAGGATGAAAGGAAGTAACACGTGTCGAAAATACCAAAATGGTACCTGATGTTCAAAAAGCATCCGAGACATTTTTTTAACTGTTCCCTCTTCTTGGAACGCCTGATCACATCTCCGTCTCCTTCTCATACTCCGGGAAAACTTTGGATGTACCCGCCCAACCTTCATTTTAGCTTCTGTGTGCAGCCTTCCCTGTTTCTCTCAGACACTCAGAAAGGACTTCATCCCTGCCATCATATCTGTTAGAGCATCCATCACACCGGATAGGCGCACACCAACTACATTCGTATTTTGGCCAGACACCAAATTTAAAATCTATAATGGGCCAGAGCCTGAATATCACCATCATAAAACAAACTTCCAGAATTCAGAAATAAATCCAAAATAATACCCAAGTAATTATTATTACAGCTGTATTCATAAAACCTTTCAACTTCAGCAGTTTGACATTGTAGTTTAAAAACAAGCCTGCTGCAGACACTGGGTTCTGATGAATACTCATTTTCAACTGAGATCGGCAGGATACCAGGATATTTAGAGGGTGCTTTGGTTATTTCCAGTAGAGGGTTTTCCCATTTCATATGCATATTTTGTTATGTCTCGACATAAGATGGTTTATCATGGATATTATTGCAAATGATTTTAGAGGTTTTTCTCTTCACAGAATCCTGATTTTGACATATTATTTTTAATTCAAACTCTTAAAATGTGAAGACCTTGCAAATAGGAGGGATTCATGGTCTAAATGGAATTTACATGAAACACTAAAGACAAATTTTAAAGGTTATTTTGTTTAGTGCTATAAATGCTAACATACAAAACAATTCTATAAAAGATAAGAATTATGATATAATCTAATCTCTCCATTCAGCTTGTGTTGTTATTTAAATTTTTACAAATATTTCTTTGTTCAGAAAGTACATAAAGCTCTGTATCTAATACACTTTCAATTTCCTTTTTATTTAACTCTTTGAAGGTTCTAAATAATGTTTTTGCACAAAAAAATTGACAGCTTTCATGAATTATTGCACCATTGTAACTTCTCAATAATAAACACATATGTATTCTTAAACCAGTTGATAGAATTTCAACAAAAAAGTAAGAGATTTTTTCATATATTTGATTATTTCATATATTTTTCATATATTTTATTATTACCATCCCCACATTTCAAAGGAAACATGTAAACAGAAGCTAAACTTAATGGAATATTCTATAATACCAATATTGCTGACTTTATATGTTAGTAACCTATGTGGTCAGAGTAGTTACACAAAATCTGAGGATGTCAGAAATGAGGCTGAACTGGGTATCGAACTTCTAGCCTTCCAGAGCTCAGTGTCCATGCATGGCATGCCTGGAACAGCACTAAAGGGGGCCCTGGCATCCTTTCTGAGCAGAGGCTTCCCAGGTACTCAAGGCTCTTCTATTCAATTCATGTCCCCTGTCTTGGACCAGAGCTCCTTCCAGCTTTACTCATACAATCATTGGCCACTCCCCCAGGCTGCAGTGATGTTTATGACATCTTTCATAATGGCCACAGTTGGGTCTTCTCTGGTAATCCAGTGGCTATGACTCCATGCTCCCAATGGAGGGGGCCCGGGTTTCAATCCCTGGTCAGAGAACTAGATCTCATATGTCCCAGTTAAGAGTTCACATACTGCAACTATACACACACACATATGTATGTATATCCTGCACGCTGCAACTAAAGAACCCGCAGGCCGCAACGAAGACCAAAGATTCCACCCGCCACAGCTAATACCTGGTGCAGCCAAATAAGTAAATAGCGAAAAATGCTGGCCAAGGTCGTCTACACACCCTAATTGCCTGCTTCCCTTTAGTCTCTCTTTCCTCACCCACTTGCTGGCAGGTCCTCTGAATAGCAGTTGGGCTCACACGTGCACACCCTGTGGTGATGTTCCTGTTTCTCTGTAGCAGAACCGCCATCCTTACGGTACATCCTTGGTTAGCATTCAGCATCACAACCGTTTGCAGGCGCACAAAATAAAGGGCTGGAAGAAGAGCCAAACCCAGTGTAGAGAGTGCATCGCTGATCAGCTGCCAAGGGCATTGTCGGCGCACCCATCAGCCAAAACACACAGGGAGGTCTTTGGAGACAGTTGCATTGATTGAGAGCCTATGAGAACTTTCAGAATTAAAAAATATATATTTTAACAACTGAACACTGGAGACGTACACACACATATATATTTCCAAGAGAGTCAGTGTGAACAGACAATGCCAGTGTGGCTCTTCTGTTTGTGTGTATCTTTGTCTCCACCAGACTGGAAACTCTTTGAATAAAAAAGCCAAGTCTTTCTATCTGTATATGCCCAGCTTTTTTTTTTTAATTAAAAAAATGTCTAACTTTATTGAGACATAATTGACTAATAAAAATTGTACATGTTTATGAGTACAAAATGATGTCACATATACATTGTGAAATGACTACTGCAATCAAGCTAATGAGCATATCCATCACCTCACACAGATGTAACTTTTGGTGTATGTGGTAAGAACACGTACGATCCACTCTCAGCAAATTTCCAGTATGCGATAGAGTATTACTGACTACTGTCACCATGCTGTATCTTAGACCATAAGAACTTACTCACCTTTTTAACTGAAACTTGGTACCTTTTGACCAACCTCTTCCTATTACCCTCATCCCCCAGCCCCAGGGCAACCACCATTCTACTCTGCTAACTTTTAAAAGTTCAACTTTTTAAAACTCCACATATAAGAGAAATGATGCAGTATTTGTCTTTCTGTGGCTGAATACGCAATTTTTAAAGTAAAACCTGCTACATCCCAGGAGCTTAATAAACATGAGATGCTTATTAAATGGTGAATGAAGGAGTGAAGTGAAAGTCACTCAGTCATGTCCGACTCTTTGCGACCCCATGAACTATACAATCCGTGGAATTCTCCAGGCCAGAATACTGGAGAGTGTAGCCTTTCCCTTCTCCAGGGGATCTTTCCAATCCAGGGATCTAACCCAGGTCTCCTGCATCGCAGGCAGATTCTTTACCAGCTGAGCTACCAGGGAAGCCCAAGAACACTGGGTTCGGTAGCCTTCTCTATCAGATCTTCCCGACCCAGGAATCGAACTAGGGTTTCCTGTAATGCAGGTGGATTCTTTACCAGCTGAAGTATCAGGGAAGCCCTATGAAGGAGTGAGAAAATTGTCAAAGGGAACCATGATGCCCCACCCCCAGGTCACTTCTGGGGATGAACAGTCCCTGAGGCACCTGCTCAGTCTGCCCTGTGGATCCAGCTGCCTGGTCAGCAGAGCAGAAGCCACAAAGACCTCGGGGACCCTGGTGGCTGGACATAAGAAGAAAGGACAAGATGCTGATCCCCTCATACAACTCAGAGGAGACGGTCCACACTTGGCAAGGGCCCCTCCATCTCTCCTGGCCAGCAGCTGAGCATTGAGTCCCCAGGAGCATGCAGGTGGCAGGCAGCACTCTGTCATCCCTGCCAGGAGTTTGCTGTGAGTGGGCACAGAGGACCCACTTTCTCCCCTCCCCTTGACCCTCCCCTGCTGCTCCACCCCTCCATCTCTCCCAGTTGGCAGATCTCCTGGACTGTTCTATATTTAACTCTCTAAGGCTCATTAACTACCCAATCCCCAACTTCACCACCAGACCCATTCAAAGGAGTTCTTTTTCGGCTACAGTTATTTTTCTTTTGAGTATTAATTTCCTTTAACACTTGCCCTATTAATCACTTTAACAATGAAATTAAGAAAATTATTTTAATGAGGTAATGGGTGATAAAGAGGGAACGATACACATTTATTTCACAGCAGGCCAGAACGTCTTGATAAAAGTCAGCCTTGTCAATAATATATTAGGTGAGAAAGTGCTTCAGGAGGGCCAGGCTGAGGACTGTTCTGTTTCACTGATTTAAATGCTCCGGTTTCTATCAATGTGGCCGTGTCCATGCTTTCAGGCCCCATAAAGTGGGATGCCAGTTGCTGAGAGTCACAGGTTGCTATTTTCTTCCAGAATTCAGTGGCCAAAAAAATAAATAAATAAATAAAATTATTGATTTGGCTGTGATGGGTCTTCACTGCTGTGCTTGGGCTTTTTCTAGCTGCAGTGAGCAGGTGCTTCTCTTGTGGTGTACGAGCTTCTCATTGCGGTGGCTTCTCGGGTGTGCAGGCTTCAACAGTTTCGGCTCCCAGGCTCTAGAGCGTGGGCTCAGTAGCTGTGGTACAAGGGTTTAGTTGCTTCATGGCATGTGGGATCTTCCCAGACCAGGGATCGAACCCTTGTCTCTGCATTGGCAGGTGGAGCTTTACCACTGGGCCACCAGGGAAGCCCCATGCCGCCTTTGTCTTAGAGATGAAGCATCATCCTCTTCTACTTCTTTGGATTCCACCCTCTTTATATACGCCCTCTGCCATCCCTCTGCACCTTCGCGCTCCCACACTTTGTGCCCTTTCCCTTCTCCCCTGATTGGCTCCTCCTGTCCTTAGCCCATTGAGCCACAGTATAAATATGGTTTTCATCTCATTCCCCACCTTGTGTTTTATTGACACCAAGATATCTCTTTCAGGTCTGGTATCTCCCACCTGTTTTTGTTTATTTTCATTCCCACCAACGAGAGTCATTGTGCTCATCTAATAGTGGGGTCACTGGCCATAGGAATGGGGGCATCTAGGACACGATGAATGGAACTGGCACAAAACCCAAGAATCCTGGCCTCCTGCAGGATGCTCCTCCTCAGTCCTGAGTAACTGACTGAGAGCATCTGTTGCTTCCTTGCCTCACCCAGGCCTTCCATGGGCTGGAATTCAGGCAAAAATTCTTGCAAAAATAAGCGGCCCATTCCCTTAGCTTAAAACCAGAAGTGGATTCAACCATTCTACTCAAAGGCATAAGCCAAAAGAACTGAAAACAGGAATCCAAACAGCTATTCATTCAGCCATGTTCATAGCAGCGTTATTCACAATAGCCAAGGTGTAGAAACAGCTCAATACTGACAACCAAAATATGGTCTGTGCATACAATGGAGTATTATTCAGCCATAAAAAGCAATGAAATTCTGATACATGCTATGATGTAAATGAACTAGAAGATATGCTCCGTGAAATAATCAAGGCAAAAAAGACAAATATTGTAGGATTCCACTTATATGAGGTAAAGAGAACAAGCAAACTCATAGAGACAGAAAACAGAATAGATATCACCAGGGCTGGAAGGAGAGGGAATATGGAGTTATGCCTCAGTGGGCACAGAGCTTCTATTTGGGATGATGAAAAAGTTCTGGAAATGGATTGTGGTAGCAATTGCACAACATTATGAATGTATTTAATGCCACTGAATTGTACACTTAAAATTGTTAGAAGTAAACTTTTACATTATTGTTTAGTTTTCTACAATAGAAAAAGTGGGAAAAAAGCAGAAGGGGGAAGGGAATTAAAACTTTTTTTAAAAAAGTGTTTCCTAGATATTTTAACTTTTTTGTTATGGAACATATACCACACAATCAGGAAAGTATACAAAACAGGTACATGCGTCTTGATGCTTTATGACAAAGCAAAGTTTATTGTAAACACTCCCCAGGTCAAGAAATAGAACATGATCCTCCCCTTAGCAACTTTAAATTTTGTAGTTTTGGTTTGCCTATTGCTTAAACTTTAGATAAGTAAAATCATATGTGCTTTTGTGTTGTAGTTTCTTACACTCAACACTTACTTGCAGTTCATCCATGCATTAGTGTGAAGCTCCTGTTTATTTTTATTTCTCTACAATATTTCATGATAAGAATACAATTTATACTTATGTTACTATTGGTGTAATTTATATCTACAGTACTATGTGGTTTGACTTCCAATTCTGGGCTATTGTGCTCTGAATACTCTTGTGCATGTGTTATCATACATGAAAGAGAGTTTATAACCAGTTGGGAGTTGCTAGGGCTTAGGCTATTCAAATTTAGAAGTCAATGACAAACTATTTCCCAAAGAAGGATGGGGAAAAGGAAGAAAAACACCCAGAACAGGAATGAAATACTAAGGGAAATACTGTCAGTGCTCACCAAACGCCCAGGGAGCGTCTTGCCTTTTCCATGCACCCCTCCCCAGCTTTCTGTGATTTCTGCTTCAAGCCTCCACCCCTGACTCTCCAGGAAACCCACTTGGTGGCTACATGCCCAAAGGTGCAGATATCCAAGAGGCAGTGCCTGGAAGATTAGTTCTCTCCACTGTCCCCTGCTCTTTGCTGACCCTTAGCCGTTGACTGGTGGAGGTATAGATACTCAACCCTCCTGCCTCGGATCCTGACAAACTCTGAGACGTCATCCACATCCCAGAGATTCCCTGCAGGATCGTGGATGACAGTGTCCATGAACTCTGCCTGATGTTGCACACTTGTTAGCTTTTCTGTCTTCCCTCCCTCCCTTCCAGTTCCCCCTGGAAGCCTTTCCTTATAAATCATTTAAAAAGAATCCTTATTCCGGGATCTGCTTCTGAAGAACCCAACCTAAGGAAGGTACCCAGACCTGTGAAAACTCAGGCATATGGTCTTAGACCAGACTTTCCCTTCTATCCTGGATTTCTGCCCTCTTTAATAAAGAAGTCAAATTACAGATTCCAAAGATCCAAAATTTTATTTTTGTATAAAAGTATGATGATGTTGGTGCTACCCTAGCCCAAACATAACCACTGAGAAACAATAAGTCCAACCAAGATTCCAGATTCATATAACTCCTCCCCCAGTCTGTGCAGACTGATGGAGGTCCCCAGATCCTGTGTGTGTGTGTGTTTGTGTGTGTGTGTTCACCTACCTATTGGTTGGGAGGATGGGGACTCTTAAGCAAATCAATACTGTAAGAAAAAAATGGAAGCAGAGTCACAAAAACAGACTCAGGGAAGCTGATGGGAAAAGAACCAGTTTCGTATGCGGATGTGCACGGCAACTGTGAGCTGTTACGCCACAGCCAGTCTGGATGCTGACAGGGGCTGTTGTGAGACCATGGGCAAGTTCCTGGATCTTGTGCCATCACCTGAATGCTATTTGCATGGCAACCATGTAGAGAAAGAGCTTCCACAGCAGATGATCTCTCATCTCCACAATAGCCCTCCAAGACAGAGTCCCTGCACCTTTCAGACTCACTAGAAGATTAAGGATCAGAAAGGTTAAGAGACTTGCCCAAGGTCACAAAGCCCGTAAAGTGGAAGAGCTGAGTCTGAAACCTGAGTCTCGTGACTCTAGACCTCAAAGAAAAAAGGGAGGAGGTAAGAAGGCTGACTCAACCCAGCGAAAAGCTAACATTATTAAAAGGCAATCTGCCACCTCATTTAGGCTTCAGGAGACAGGCATCATTTTTAAACCTGCTTTACATATAAAGAAAGTGGTGTGTAGAGAGTCTTAGTTACTTGATTAAAAGGGGCCAGTAGAGGAGGTGAAATCCAAACCCAGCTACATGAGCATGCCGCACTGTGAGCCAGAGGCTCAGTTCAGATGAATTTATGAGAGTTTTGGGGGCTCAGAACAGACAGGACTCTAGTGAGACAAGGGTTTGGGGCAAAATCAAATGGAGACTGCAGAGGAAATGTCCATGGCATTGTGGAGAGCAGTTTCAACCCAAAGCCTAAGATGTTTACGTAGGATTCAGAAAATGCCTCTCCCTACCACACATAAACACATATATACATGTAGAGTCCTGGGACACTGAAAGAGAAAAATACACCTCTGATTGAGCAGGAAACATGTGTAATTCAGGGAGAATGAAGAGTGAATGGGCAAGATTGGGTAGGGACCTCAAAGGTCTAGAAGAGCCTGCTGATTAGACAGAGGGTGAAACAAGAGGCAAAATACACTTTAAACAGAGTCAGGTTACTGAAGATGATGAAACCCGGTACCCACAATCACATAATTTGCATTCGCATTATACCATAAACAGTCGTGAAACAGATGTGCCCTTGCACGGCTGCCTGTGGTTGGATACTCAAACAGATCTAGAGCCCCCTGCAGAGACGTGCAGGACTCCCAGCCATGCATCTCAGGCATGGCCGGGGGAAAAGACCTTGTTTCCCTCAGGCGACGGAGGCTGGAGACCTGGAAAGTAGGACACAAAGCCAGCCTCACAAACCCTTTAACCCCATGCTCCAATTCCTTGTCTGTTACTCAACAAATACTGAGTATTTACTACATGCCAGACACTCTGTTAGCTCTGGGAGGATAGCAGTCGCTGAATCAGTGATGACTTCTGACTCCACAGACCTGTCTGGCGGGGGAGATGGAGGGGTAAGCCAGCAGTTACCGGAGCATGTGAGGGGCGAGGGTACTGGGGTGGGGATGCCTAGAAACGCAGGTAGCCCAGGCTTGGGATCAGGGAAGAGGTACTGAAGCGGGGAGAGGGTATGTAAATTGGTATCTGAAGGATGAGGAGGGGTAGGCTGGTGAACTGCGGGTAGAGAGTGTGTATGGTGGGGAATGGAGAGTGTACTGGAGAGGGGGGACAAAATACACAAACACTTGGAGGTAAGAACCCTCAGGAGGCACTGGAAGAACCAAAGGTGTCTGGGTGTGAGTGAGACATAGGGAATGAAGTGGGGAGAGATGAGACGTGGGCTGGGGAACTGGGAAAAGCCAGACTATAGCGAGCTGCCCATGTCTGGTTAAAGAGACTATAGAGTCTGGGATGGGCATGTACACACTACTGTATTTAAAACAGATAACTAACAAGAACCTACTGGATAGCACACAGAACTCTGCTCAATTCAGGCTTCAGCCTGAATGGGAGGTGAGTTTGGGGGTGGCTCAGAGAGTAAAGCGGTCTGCCTACAATGTGGGAGACCTGGGTTCGATCCCTGGGTCAGGAAGATCCCCTGGAGAAGGAAATGGCACCCCACTCCAGTACTCTTGCCTGGAAAATCCCATGGACTGAGAAGCCTGGTAGGCTACAGTCCATGGGGTCGCAAAGAGTCGGAGAGTGACTTCACTTTCACTTATGTATGGCTGAGTCCTTTCACTGTTCACCTGAAATTATCATGACATTTTTAATCTGCTATATCCCAATACAAAATAAAAAGTTTAAAAAAGAAAAAAATACTAAAATATAAAAAAGAGACTATTACAGACTGAATTTTATCCCCTCGACCCACCAAATTCATATGTTGAAGTCCTGACTCTAAGTCCTCAGAGTGTGACTGCATTTGCAGACAGGGTCTTAAAGATGATTAAGGTCAGTGGGGTCATATGGGTGGGCCCTAATCCACTCTGACTCATGTCCTGACTCATGTCCTTACAAGAAAAGGACATCTGAGCACACAAAGAAGTACCAGGTATACGCTTGCACAGAAAGGATCCTGTGAGGTCACAGCAAGAAGGCCTGCAAGCCAAGGAAAGAGACGGCAAAAGAAGCTGTGCTGATACCGTTAAGTTGCACTTCTGTGTCGGCTACAGTATTGAGTCTTCCGATCTGTGAACATAGAATGAGTCTTCATTTATTTAGATCTTCCTTGTTTTATTTCATCTGTATTTTATATTTTTCAGCATACAAGTGCTGTGCACGTTTTGTTCAATTTGTACTCAAACATTTCATTTTTTGAGCAGTTGTAAATAGTATTGTATTTTTTTAATTTTAGTGTCCACATAAATCTTTACTAATGTATAGAATAAAATTATGCTTTGTATATTTTCTTATATATTAGGACCCTGTTGAACTCATTTAGTAGTTCTGGGAGGTTTTTGGAGAGTCCTTGGGATTTTTTGTATAAACAGTCACGTTATCTGCAAATAGGGGTTTTTTTTTTTTCCTTTCCGATGTGTATGTTTTTTATTTTTACTTAAACCTGGACATTTGGGGCATGTGAAGAGACTTTGGGTCTTATTTAAACCTTGTTTTAGTGGACTTCCTCTGACACAGTTTTGGTAGGGGAAGGATTGGTGCAACCCCACTGCCAGATGTGGGGTATCCTGACATCCTATGGATAAAAATCCTCATTTCTGCGGGGGGAATGATCAGAGTTCAGGCTGCCAGGAGGCCTCCACAACATCACTGGGTTGGGGGGGCTCCTTACCTCTGAGTGGTCTCTCCAGTGGACCTCTTCTGACATTACCCAGTTGGGGAGAGAGAGGCCCCTTATTACAGTCAGATGGGGATGCAAATACGGCTCCCAAGTGCTCCCCACTGCTGCTAAAGCGAGGTAAGATTGGGTGGGGGTGTAAAATGTCTTTCTGTCTATTGGACCTTCTCTGACGCCATGCAGCAGAGGCATTAGAGCCCCTACCCAATGACAGCCTGGCGAGGGTGGAAGTCCAGGGTCCCCACTCGGCCTTTGCTGGTGGGGGTGGGGGTAGGGCCACGGTTTATCCTATGTCTGGCTGGAGTAGAGAGACTACTGTCTAATGTTTTTTTTCTTGTTAGACTTTCCTTTTCCTGGTCCTTTGGCTGGAGAGAGCAAGTCTCTGGGGGGCTATCTTGTCAGTACTTATTGGTATTCCAGGCTCCCAACTTCTTCACTTCCAAGTCTGGGATATAAAAGGCAAAGGAAAGGCCCAGAGAAACTTATCTCCCTCATGTCTGTGTTATTCCTCACACCCCAAGACCCCTACCTGGTCTGCTGCTTCTCTCCATCTCTCAGAGCCTTCTCCTGTTTGTTTTATATCTATTGTCCAGGTGTTTAGTTATACTTAATGGAAGGAATAGGGAAAATTATGTCTACTCCATTTTCCTGGAAGCCAAAGGCGACTTTCCTATAAGGCCACTAGTGCTTAGCTACAGAGCGTACCCTGCACAAACCCAACTCAGGCTTTTTCCTCCTTAGCGTGTCCCACAAGATTCCCCTCCATGGGGTCAGAGGTATGAGCTGAGGGAGGGACCCTGGTGCAACAGCAGTGGGAGCTGTGGGGGTCTGGGCTGATGTTTACGCAGATTGCTTGTGCCCCCTGGCCCTGCTTATCCTCAATCCTGGATTCTCCCCTTCCATCTTACTGTGGATAATTGTCGGGCTTGCCTGACCTGACTATAGACAAGCTGAAACACAGTTTCAGCCACATCATCCCTTGTCATCTCTCGATCAGGTATCCCACGTCTACAGACCTCACACCACACCAGGAGCCATTTTTCATAAGGCATATAACTCCAAAACCCCAGGGGCCCGAGTTAAACTCACCATAAACTGCACATGGCATCTTTTCCTATCACTGATACCTCCCACACAGAAGACTTCTGGGCACCAGCCACAGAGCCCTTTCCTGCCCTGGGCCTCTCTTGAAGCTGGCAGCTCTCTGTGTCATCTGATTGATGGGGTAGCGCAGTGTCCCCAGGTTTGGAATGTGCAGCTTCTGGAGCCCAGAGAGACTCAACAGGTGCTTTACATCCATGGCTGTGATAGGAGGTTGGAGATTCAGTCATTTGTCCTTGACTTGGACAGAGCTATCTTAAGTACCACACCCCTAAAACTTTTATGGATTTGGCAGGCCCTTGGGTCTTTCTGGGTTTATCTCCCAACCTCGGGGGCATGTGTGCTGTGCCGAGGCTTCCAAGGCTTCCTCGGGAAAAGCATGACCTTAGCCAGAGCAGCGCTGTGCAGCTGAGGCAGACCAGAAGGAGCAGACAGCGGAGGGCTCACTGCCACCCACACTCCCCAGAGAGGGGCCGCTAGTTCCACCTTGATGGGTATCTAGGTGCCCATCACGGCTATGCCTCTCACCGGTGTATATCTCATTTATCCTCAGGACAATAATCCCTCGCAGTGGGATGTCCCCCATTTAGTAGGTGAGGCAACAGAGGTCTTAGAAATCAAGTCAATAAGCAGTAGAATCAGGCCAGTACGAATGCAGAGCCTGCCATAGAAACCATCCAGGACAGTCCGGCTCCTTCTTCTGTCGCCTAAGTGGCACTTCATTACTACTACCATTTGCTAAATAACACAGCACAAGCTTGATGTGGGACGGGTCCTTGGAGCAGGAAGCGGTGACTTTGCTCTCAGGCCAAGTCCTGTGGGGTGAGGACAGACCCAGGGTGATAGGGGAGATGCCCGCCGGGGACTGGGTGGGGGCTCGCTGATACCAACTGCACAGGACAGAGCTCCCCTGGCGCCTTCCCTGTGCTGGGACCACTGGGCTTAAGCGTCCATGCTCGTCCCTTCTGTGTCCAGTCCACTCAGGCCTGCTCGGCTGATATCCTCAGAAGAATGAGCTAGAAGCTCCTCGCCTGGCAGAAAGGGTCGGGGGAGTCGACTGTCAACCCCAGAACCTACAGGGGGCCCTCGGCCTGGCACTGGGCGCTGCCAGGGTCCTTTCTGAACGGGGGTCTTCTCCAGACTAGGGAGGGGCCGGCACGCTCAGGATGCCTTTTCGCGCGCCAGGTGGACATCCAGCGGCTGCAGCCGCGCAGACAGCGCGCGCTTCCCTCGTCAGGAGCCCAGCCAGCTCCCCGCTTCCCGCCCCACCCCACACTCCCGCCTTCTCCTCCGCCAGGCCCCTTGCCTGCGTTCGCCCACTCTTCCTTCTGCACCCCCGGCGGGAATTCGGGAATTCGGAGGCGCAGGCATCTTTCTTTCATGAAGGAATCGGCCCCCTAGGTCTGCCGCCTCCCTGGGTCGATAAGAGAGGGGACGCTTGGCGGCCTCTGAGCTGAGCTGTGTCTCTGCGAGGCTCAGCCCGCCCAGACCTTCCCCCGGTAGGAGAGACGATGGGTGGGTGGGCCCGTCTGGCCGGAATCATCTTGCTGTCTGGGCCCTCACCCCAGCGGCGGCAGCGGTGGCGTCCAGGCTGATTTCATTAGCAATAACCGCTTGCATTTATGGAGAGCTTACTGTCTGCCAGGTAGTAAGCAAATCATCTTATAAGCACCGCCTCACGGCATCTTCATAACAACCAGGCGACGTGGGTACCTCCCTAATCTCCATTTTACAGACATAGTCAAATAAATAAGATCAAATACTAAGTGCTCTGTTCTGAGCTATTTATATGTATTGGTGTGTATGTGTTTGTATATGTATATATTTATTCACTCAATCCTCATAATAATCTGATGAGATAAGTACTTTTATACTTTTCATTTTGTGGATGAGAAAACTGGGACATGGAGATAAATAACCCGCTGGACTTCCCCGGTGGCTCAGACAGTAAAACGTCTGTCTACAATGCAGGAGACCTGGGTTTGATCCCTGGGTCGGGAAGATTCCCTGGAGACGGAAACTGCAACCCACTGCAGTACTCTTGCCTAGAAAATCCAATGGACGGAGGAGCTTGGTGCAGGCTACTGTCCATGGGATCGCAAAGAGTCGGGCACGACTGAGCGACTTCACTTCACGTCAAGGTACCTTAGCAAGTACACGCTGGAGGTCTGCTCTGGAGGTCACTCCTTTTATCACTAGGGGGTACTGCCTTGTGGGATCAGCAGCTGAGATTCCCAGTAACTTGTCCAAGACTCCACCTACTAGGAGCTCAGTATTGGAACTGAGCCCAATTAGCCTGACTCCAGAACCAGTGCACTTATCAACTAGCACATTTCCAGGTGGTGCTCATGGTAAAGAACCTGCCTGCCAATGCAGGAGACATAAGAGATGTGAGTTTGATCCCTGGGTTGGGAAGATCCCCTGGAGGAGTACGTGGCAACCCACTCCAGAATTCTGGCCTGGAGGGTCCCATGGACAGAGGAGTCTGGCAGGCTACAGTCCATAGGGTCACAAAGGCTTCCCTGGTAGCTCAGCTGGTAAAGAATCCACCTGCAATACAAAAGACACTGGTTCGATTTCTGGGTGGGGAAGATCCCCTGGAGAAAGGATAGGCTACCAACTCCAGTATTCTTGGGCTTCCCTAGTGGCTCAGTCAGTAAAGAATCTACCTGCAGTACGGGAGATCTGGGTTCAATCTCTGGATTGGGAAGATCCCTTGGAGGAGGGCATGACAACTCACTCCAGTGTTCTTGCCTGGAGAATCCCCATGAACAGAGGAGCCTGGTGGGCTACAGTCCACGGGATCACAAAGAGTCAGACACCACTGAGCGGCTAAGCACAGCACACAACGTGACTTAGCACGCATGCATGTCTCATTTGGGAAAGAAACATGGACTCCCAGCCTAGAAAACAAGCCAAGTAGGAAGAAACTACCTATCTCAGGGGTGCAGGCCCTGTGCTGAGAACAGACTCAAGCAACCCTGGAAGCCGACTCAAGTTCATAAACCCAGGGGTGAAAGGAAATCCAGCTCCAGGCCAAAGAAATGGCAGTGAATATCTAAAATTCCTCCCACAGCCCCCAAACCACCAATCTGGGATACTGGGCAAAGTAAGACTGAATTCTCTTCCAAGCCCTGAGAGGACTGGAGAGTGTACCTCTGCCATTTCCCTCAGCCCTGTTCTTCCTATCAACACTGTTATCTGCACTCCCAGAAGACAGCACGGCTTTGAAGGCATGTCTGGTTCCATTCATGGGGACTGAGATAAAGACCGTCAGTCTCCCTGCCTGGAACGGCTGGATGTCACTGTCAGAAACTCTGGACTATAACTCTGATTACTAAAATAAATGATTAGGGAGCTTTCTCTCTCCTACTCTGAGCGCTCCATTAAGCAAATGAAATAGAAGCATTCAGATACACTCCCTTTTCCCTTTCTGTCTTATGATTAACTGCATAATAAAAACAATATTAGGTGAATATAAATTTCAGAGAAGCCCATCCAAGTGACAAACCACACTAAAGACAATAATAAACAAAGGTCATAGAGTTTTAGGTGACCTTGGTGTCCCGTCTTGACTCTCCCCCAATCCCGTTCTGGCCCTTCTGGGGCGCCTTGGCCACCCTTCTCCATATCCTATGCCACAGTTTCAGCCTCCACTGGAGGCAGCAGGAAGAGCCAAGTTACATTCAGACACTGATTTCTTACTGGCTCCCAAGCCAGGCGATGGGGCCACGCTGCAGGAAGTTTCAGTGAGGCTCTCTGCCTGAGACAGCCTTTGTCTAGACATGGCCTTGTGCTCTGATGGAGACAGAGTCATGGCCCGTTGGCCAGGGCTCGTGGGTATCCGATGCTTTCTGGTCCACTCATAGTCTTCTAAATCCTCCTGCCAGGCTCCTCTGTCCATGGAATTCTCCAGGCAAGACTACTGGGATGAGTAGCCATTCCCTTCTCCAAGGGATCTTCTTGACCCAGAGATCAAACCCAGGTCTCCCACATTGCAGGCAGATTCTTCACTGTCTGACCTACCAGGTAGGCTCTCTAATTCCTCTAGGCCTCTGAGAGCTGCCAAGCCCTCAGTCCTTGCTGGCAGGTTTAACCTCTTGCCAGTTCTAGCCCTTGGGTTGGGCAAATTCCTTGACTCTAGGCTTGCCTTCCTGGGTCCTCGCTTCCTTCCTGCTCTCACCTGTGGTCAGTCCCTTATGTCGACATGGCTCTTTATGTCCTCAGTCTACCTTGTAGGTAGAGAAGGAAATGGCACCCCACTCCAGTACTCTTGCCTGGAAAATCCCATGGACGGAGGAGCCTGGTAGGCTACAGTCCATGGCGTCTCGAAGAGTCGGACATGACTAAGTAACTTCACTTCCACTTTTCACTTTCATCCATTGGAGAAGGAAATGGCAACCCATTCCAGTGTTCTTGCCTGGAGAATCCCAGGGACGGGGGAGCCTGGTGGGCTGCCGTCTATGGGGTCGCCCAGAGTCGGACACGACTGAAGCAACTTAGCAGCAGCAGCAGCAGCTACCTTGTAGGAGGTGAGGGCGACGAGAAGCAGTATGATCTCCCAGCTCCCCAGATCCTTGGATCAAATGCTCCCCACAATTGCTTCCCCTTTCTCTGCCCATAAACCTCACACCCATCCCAGAGAATTTGTCTTTTCTTCTTAGTTATTGGAGAAAAGCATGCACACAGAAACACTTAGAACTACCCACACAGACTTAGATACATAATCATATGGGCCTAAACATATACACACATATACAGTTGACCCTTGAAAAACATGGAATTGAACTGCACGGGTCCACTTATATGCAGATTAAAAAAAAATACAGCATGACATGATAGCTGCTGCAAATCTGTGTTTGTGGAACCATGAATATGGAGGAACTGTGTACACAGAGGCCTAACCGTATGTTATACTCAAATTTGCAACTCTGCAGCAAGTCAGCACCCCTAACCCCCTCAGGGTTTAAGTCTGCATGCATATGGACCTACATACATAGGTACGTATATGAAAACACATATACAAACACAGCCACATATGTACATAAACTCACAAAGATTGACACCAAATGTACACACACATACACCTTTCACATATGTATTATTGTTGTTCAGTTGCTAAGTTGTATCTGACTTTTGCACCTTCATGGACTGCAGCACACCAGGCTTCCCTGTGCTCCTATCTCCTGGAGCTTGCTCAAACTCATGTCTATTGAGATGGTGATGCCATCCAACCATCTCATCCTCTGTTGCCCCCTTTTCCTCTTGCCCTCAATCTTTCCCAGTATCAGGATCTTTTCCAATGAGTTGGCGCTTCATATCATGTTAGTAATAGAAAAAAAAAAAAAATAGAAGATATGCTGTCTATCTTATTTGTATTTGTAACCTCAGTGTTTAGTGCGGTGTCTGGAATAAGTGTTCCACGAATCTGCTTTCAATGAATGAATGAAGAAACACAGATCTAGCCCCCTTGAGGCCACATGAATGACTAGAGAAAATCACCCATTTTTCCAAAGACCAAGAGAGGGTCCCTGGGTGGGAGGAGTCAGGCTTCTATCTCACGAGGAGTGGTTCTCCAGGTGGTGTGGTAGGGAAGTGTCTTACCTGACTTTTCCCCTGTCCCTGCTGAGTTTTAGGTCTGGGTGGAGCCCAGGTGGGTACACCACACTCATCTCTGATACAGTCTTTTTCTACCAGGACCTGTTCCCAGACCCTCACACTACAGGAAATCTTATTTTGATATTTTCCCAGAGTGTTTCCTGTTTTTCTGTATTTCTCAAACTGCAACAGATTTCTCAGGAGCTGTGTCGTGCCTACCAGGCTGCCCTCCACCCCCCCACAATATGCCGACTCTGTGGAGCTGGGGGGGGGCTTCCTCCCCCCCAAGATGTGCTGCCTGCCAGCCTTGCTAGTCACCAGCCTGTGAGTCACTAGGAAAAGGAGCCTCCACTGAGCACAGCTCTGGCCTCCTCCCTTCCCTCGAACCTCCGCACCAGCCCTCTGGGCCTCCTGGCTTCTGAGCCACCAGCCTCAGGCCTGGGAGCTTCTATCCATTCTCTCATTTAACCCTTATGGCTCTGTCTAATGATAATTTGTGGTCCCATTTTGTAGACAACAAAACAGAGGCTTCAGGAAGCCAAAATTTGCGTAGAAGTAGAGTGACATCTGCCTGGCTCTTTGCACCCTCTCAGGCTGAACCAGGGTTTCTCCCCTAGGTTGGTGTGTTTGCATCTGCCTAAATCATGGGCCAGGAAACAGGTACTCATTCAGCTCAGCCAACCTGAGCCTCAATTTCCCCCCCAGTGAGGCTGAGCTCTTACTTCCTGGCCACCCTCCCAGGCTGATTGTAAGTAGGCTGCCTGGCTCAGTTATGCAGTCTGCAGGCTGCCCAGAGGGGCCTGGTCAGGGGGCCGCTGAACTCCGGCCCAGGCTCCTCTGGCCAAACTCTGCATGGGCCCCCACGGGGTGTCTCTCATGCGCACAAAGGCTCAGGATAGGCTGGGGCAGTCCCAGTGTTCCGAGACAAGGAAAGTTGAGATGCCATGGGGAAGCTGGTAGGCAGAGAAGTCTGACTGCAACCTAAGCTGCCTGCAGGGGTGGCCAGGAAGCCGGCAGAGGCGGGTGGACCCAGTGTGGCTCCTGCTCCCACCCAGGTGCTCTATCCAGATGGAACAGAGTGTGCGGAAGGAAGGAGTCATCAGAGGCCAGCTCAGTTCTGTGAGTTTTCACATGGAAAAAGAGGCTTGGGGGTGGGGGACAAGGAAGGGAGATGATGGCTGGCACATTATTTGCTGGACTGTACATCTCAGGAAACTCAAACAAGGGCTCTGAATCAACCTAGAAGGGTGGGATGGTGAGAGAGATGGGAGGGAGGTTCAAAAGGGAGGGGATACATGTATACCTATGGCTGATTCATGTTGAGGTTTGACAGAAAACAGCAAAATTCTGTAAACCAATTATCCTTTAATAACAAAATAAACTAAAAAAATTTTTTTTCAAGAATCAAAAAAAAAAAGACAACATTATCATTGAGAATCTCAGCTACCAGGGTAAGGGTCCGAGGAATGCTATCCAAATGTCCTTGTCCTTCTGGGCAGCCCCAGGGATTGGCGTAAAAGTGACAGGAGACAGTAGTGGAGAAGATTCCCTGAAAGGCTTTTCAAAAATGAGATCATTTTTCTGGGGAAGGGATGATGCACTTGCATCTTTCCCCATGTTTATATCCTTATCTCCACCACACTGGCTTTTCAAGTTTTCTGTCCCCCTTCCACCTTGTCTGGCTGCTTTGGCTTGTCCTTCAACTTCTTTGGCTTCTAAGTTAAGACAGGCATCCCACTCCCATGATATAGACATGAAACCTGTACTTTTTCATTGCATGGCTGGGACAAAAATGACTTGACAGCTGGCAGCCTTCACCTCCAACGTGGAAAGTCCTTTGCTTAGTAACATGGCTTATGATTAGCTTCAGGGAGAAGAAGAGGACCTCAGGGGATTTTCAGGAACTTATACAACACAGAGAGAAAAGCAAAACTGTTCCGTATGAGATGAGAGAAATGTGTGTTTTCTAAGAGGAGAAAAGAATACAAGGAGGAGTCATACAGATGCTGAGAGGCTGGGAGCAACTCTGAGTCAGGTATGGGCTTGGGTGGGTGAGTAGAGTCCCCAGGGCTGAGATGTCTGAGATTCATGTTGATGAATGGCAAAAACCATCACAAAATTGTAAAGTACTTATCCTCCAATCAAAATAAATAAATTAATTTTTTTAAAAAGAAAGAGGGGGCACTAGTGGTAAAGAATCTGCCTGCCAATGCAGGAGACATAAGAGATGTCAGTTTGATCCCTGGGTTGGGAAGATCCCCTGGAGGAGGGCATGGCAACCCACTCCAGTGTTCTTGCCTGAAGAATCCTAAGGACCATAGGGTCCCAAAGAGTCGAGCATGACTGGAGCAACTGAGCATGCACACATCCATGCTTGATGTAGAGCTTGCAGCTGTTTGGATTGCTTTTATAAAAACCCCTACTCTCATACCTCCTTCCTACAAAATCCACAGGTAGGTCTAACAACCCACACATTTTTTTTTATATAAGCACAGTTTTCTTCTTTATTCAGCTTTACTGAGGTATAATTGGCAAAAAAAAAAATTATAAGATCTTTAAAGTATACATCATAATGATTTGATATACATATACATTACAAAAAGGATTCTCTCCCCACTGAGTTAATTAACACATTTATTATCTCACATAATTACTTTTTTTTTAGTGTGGGTGAGAACATTTAAGTCTGCTCTCTTAGCAAATTTCAGTTACCCAGTACAGTACTATCAATTATAGTCACCATGTTATACATTAGATCTTCAGACTGTGTTCATCTTTACAACTGAATGTTCAAGCCCTTTTACCCACCTCTCTTTATTTCTTCTGCCCTCCAATACCTGAAACCACTTCTCTACTCTCTCTGTTTCTCTGTTCTGTAATCTTCTTTATCCATTCATCCACTAATGGACACTTAGGTTGTTTCCATTTGTTGACCCTGGTGAATATGAGCATGGAGGTACAGATGTCACTTTGAGATCCTGTTTTCATTTCCTTCTGATAAATACCCAGAAGTGAGATTGCAGGATCATATGTTAGTTCTAGTTTTAATTTTTTGAAGAAATTTATACTGTTTTCCGTAGTGGCAGCAATTTACATTCCAACAGTATTCAAGAGTTCTCTTTTCTCTATATGCTCATCAGCACATGCTATTTTGTACCTTTTCTGATAACAACCATTCTCACAGGTGTGAAGTGATATCTCATTGTGGTTTTGATTTGCATCTCCCTCATTAATAACATTGAGTACGTTTTCATATACCTGTTGGTTATTTGTATGTCATCTTTGTAAAAATGCCTATTCAGGTCCTTTGTCTATTTTTAATTTTTTTTTTTTTTTTTTTTGCTACTGAGTTGTATGAGTTACTTCAATATTTTGGATATTAGCCCCTTATCGTGTATATAGTTTGAAAATACTTTCTCTCATTTCATAGGCTGCCTTTTCATTTTGTTGATTGTTCCTTTTGCTGAGTAGAAATGTCTTGGTTTGATGTAGCAATACTTATTTACTTTTGCTTTTGTTGCCTATGATTTTGGTGTCACATCTAAAAAAATCACTGTCAAGGCCAATGTTGAGTTTACGTACTAACTTTTCTTCTAGGAGTTTTGTAGTTTCAGGTCTTACATTCGAGTCTTTAATCCATTCTGAGTTGATTTTTTGTGTATGATGTAAGATAGAAGTTTGGTTTTATTCTTTTGCATATGGCAATCCAGTTTCCCAATACTTTTCCCATTGATAGAGAAGATTCTCTTTTCCCCATTATATATTTTTGGCTCCTTTGTCAAAATTTTACTGACCATTTATGCATTAGTTTATTTATGGAATCTCTATTTTGCTCCATTGTTTTTATGACCATACCATACTGTTTTGATTACTATAGCTTTGTAATATAATTGGAGATAAGGAAATGTGATGTTTCCTGTTCTGTTGTTCTTTGTTGAGTTTGCTCTGGCCGACTAACCAGATCTTTGTGGTTTCATACACATTTTAGATTCTTTTTCTATTTCTGTGAAAAGCCCCATTGACACTTTTAAAGGGATTGCGTTAAATCAGTGGGCTGCTTTGGGTGGCACAGACATTTTAACAATATTTATTTCTCCAACCCATGAGCACGGAATTTCTTCCATCTAATTGTGTCTTTTTCAATTTCTTTCATAATGTCTTACAGTTTTTAGTACACAGGTCTTTCACCTCCTTGGTTAAGCTTATTTTACCAAGGTATTTTATTCCATTTGGTACAATTATAAAAGGACTGTTTTCATAATTTTTCTTTTGATAGTTTATTTTTGTATAGAAATGCAACAGAGTTTTGTATATCAATTTTGTATCCTTCCTTCGGTTATCAATTTTGAGCTTTCCTGGTAACTCAGTTGGTGAAGAATCTACCTGTACTGTGGGAGGCCTGGGTTCAATCCCTGGGTTGGGAAGATCCCCTGGAGAAGGGAATGGCTACCCACTCCAGTATTCTGGCCTAGAGAAGTCCATGGACTATAATACAACTTTCACTTTCACTTTATGTCCTTCAACTTAACTGAATTTGTTTATTAATTCTAACTGTTTTTGTGAAGTCTTTAGGGTTTTCTATATATAGTATTATATTGTTTTCCAATGGTGACAGTCTTACTTCCTCCTTTCCAACTTGAATGTTCTTATTTTTCTTGCCCAAACACTCTGGCTAAGACTTCCAATATTATATTGAGTAAAAGTGGTGAGAATAGGTATTTGTGTCTTGTTCCTGATTTTAGTGAAAAAACTTTCAAATGTTCACTATCAAATATGATGTTAGCTGCAGGCTTGTCATATATAGCTTTTTTTTATGTTGAGTTATGTTCCCTGCATACGCAGTGTGCTTAAGAGTCTTCATCATGAAAGATGTTGAATTTTGTCAAGTGCATTTTCTGCATCTATTGAGACAGTCATATGATTTTTATTTTTCATTCAATTCATGCAGTGTATCACTTTAATCGATTTGCCCATGCTAAACCGTTCTCACATCCCTAGAATAAATCCCACTTGGTCATGTTGTAGCATTCTTTTGTTGTATAAGTGAACTTGGTTTGTGGGTTTGTTTTTTTTTTTTTTTTTTTTTGAGAATTTTTACATCTATGTTTATCAGGACTATTGGTCTGTAATTTTCTTTAACTTGTAGTGTCCTTTAATATCAGGGTAATGCTGGTCTCATAAAATGATTTTGGAAGTACTCCCTACTCTTCTCTTTTTTGAAAGAATTTGAGAAGGATTGGCTTTAGTTCTTGTTTTAAACATTTGGCTGAATTCACCGATGAAGTCATCTGGTCCTGGACTTTTCTCTGTTAGGGAATGTTTTACTTCTGAGTCAATCTCCTTACTAGTAATTGGTCTATTCAGATTTCCACTTCTTCATGACACAGTCTTGGCAGGTGATATGTTTTTAGGAATTTATAAATTTCTTCTATGTTGTCCAATTTGTTGGTATGTAATTGTTTATAGTAGTTTCTTTGATCCTTTTTAATTGTGTGGTATCAGTTGTGCCTCCTCTTTTATTTCTAATATGATTTATTTGAGTTTTTCTTTTTTTTTCTTAAAAAGTCTATTTTACTTATCCTTTACAAAAAAACCGTTTCACTAATTTTCAATATTGTCTTTTAGTCTCTATTTCATTGATTTCTATGTCAATCTTTGTTATTTGCTTCCTTCTATGAAAAGGGCTTCCCTGGTAGCTCAGCTGGTAAAGAATCTGCCTGCAATGTAGGAGACCCCGGTTGGATCCCTGGGTTGGGAAGATCCGCTGGAGAAGGGATAGGCTACCCACTCCAGTATTCTTGGGCTTCCCTTGTGGCTCACCTGGTAAAGAATCTGATTGCAATGTGGGAGACCTGAGTTTGATCCCAGGGTTGGGAAGATCCCCTGGAGAAGGAAAAGGCTACCCACGCCAGTATTCTGGCTTGGAAAACTTAATGGACTGTATATTCCATGGGAAATGACTGAGAGACTTTCACTTCACTCTATGAACTTTGGGCTTCGTTTGTTCTTTTTAGGCCCTTGAGGCAAACATTTGAGTTGTTTATGTGAGATCTTCTGTTTTTGTTGTTGAGTCACTAAGTCATGTCTGACTCCCTATGACATCGTGGACTATAGCACACCAAGCTCCTTGGTTCTGCATTATCTCCTGGAGTTTCCTCAAATTCATGTTCATTGAGTCAGTGATGCTATCTAACCATCTCATTCTCTGCCACCCCCTTCTCCTTTTCCTTTCAATCTTTCCCAGCATCAGGGAGTATTTTTCTTAATGTAGGCATTTATTGCTATCAACTTCACTCTTAGAAGTCATTTTATTGCCTCCTCTATGTCGTGGTATGTTGTATTTCCACATGCATTTGTCTTGAGACACTTATTTATTTATCTTTTGATTTATTCTTTGACATTGTTTGTTCAGGAGAATGTTGTTTAACCTTCACTTATTTGTGAAATTTTCCAGTTTTCTACTTGTAGTTGATTTCTGGTTTCATATTGTTGTGGTTAGAAAAGGTTCTTGATATGGTTTGTCTTTTTAAATTTACTAAGACTTGTTTTATGGCCTAACATACCATCTACCCTGGAGAACATTCCATCTTTTGTGTTTTGCTGCTGTCAAATGAAATGTTCTGTGTTTATCTGTTAGGTCCATCTAGCCTAACATAAAGTTTAAGTTCAATATTTCCTTATTGACTTTCTGTCCAGATGATCTGTTTTTGAAAGTAGGATATTAAAGTCTCTTCCTATTACTGTATTACTATCTATTTATCCCTTCATATCTGTTACTATTTGCTTTCTGTATTTAAATGTTCTTGTGTTGCGTACATAAATATTTATAAATGTTATATCATTTGGTGAATTGATTCCCTTATCATTGTATAATAGTCTTCTCTTTCTCTTCTTACAGTTTTTAATTTAAAGTCTCTTGTACATATGAATAGGAGAAGGCAGTGGCACCCCACTCTAGTACTCTTGCCTGGAACATCCCATGGACAGAGGAGCCTGCTGGGCTGCAGTCCATGGGGTCGCTAAGAGTCGGACATGACTGAGCGACTTCATTTTCACTTTTCACCTTCATGCATTGGAGAAGGAAATGGCAACCCACTCCAGTGTTCTTGCCTGGAGAATCCCAGGGACGGGGAAGCCGGTGGGCTGCCGTCTATGGGGTCACACAGAGTCGGACACTACTGAAGCGACTTAGCAGCAGCAGTACATATAAATATAGCTATATCTGCTTTCTTTTAGCTTCCATTTGCATGGGATATCATTTACTATCCCTTAACATTCTTTCTGTGTATGATCTTAAAGCTGAAGTCTCTTGTATACAATTGGGTCTGTTTTTTAATCCATTCAGTCACTCTATGTCTTTTGATTAGAGAATATGGTCCATTGACATTTAAAGTAATTATTGATGGATATAGATTTACTATTGATATTTTGTTAATTATTTTCTGGTAAGATTTCTCGTAAAGAAGTTTCTTTCCCGCTTTCTGTCTTCTTGTGTGATTTGCTGATTTCCTATAATGGTACATTTTGACTCATTTTTCTTTCTCTTTTGCATATCTACTATAGGCTTTTGCTTTGTGGCTACCCTGAGGCTTGTTAAAACATCTTGTATTTATAACAGTGTACTTTAATCTGATAGTAATTTAACTTTGTTAGCACACAAAACTGTTTCCTTTTATATACTCCCCTTTACATATCTTATGTCTTTCATGTCAAAATTTACATCTGTGTATATTACATATTCATTAACAAATTATTGTAGTATTAGTAGAGTTTTCTTGGAAATTGAAGATGAAGATGAGTTTTATATCCAGGTGATACAGTGTAAAACAACAAGAGCACACAAAAGAGAATTGGGTGGTCCATGAACTGAGGAAGCAGGTACTTGGCTCCAAAGCTGACCGTGAGAACCTAAGATACCCCGTCCTGCCCCACCACTAGGAATCCTGGGAAAGCAGAAAGGGGTTTAGGAATACGAGCTGATTTTATCTAGACTGGGCATTCCCAGTTAAATTGGGTATACAATAACGGTAATTGTAATTAAATGTCAATGTTATGATGTATTAAGTGTTTACCTCTACTCACTAGACTCACAAGTATCAGAGTTGTGTGTGTCCTGTTTTTAGCAGGTAATCAACTATTAATACTATTCATTGGATGGAGAATGGATGGATGGATACTACAACATTAAGTATTCAAATATATACATTTATATTTTACATTTATATACATTTACATATATATACATTTTACATTTATATACATTTACATATATACACACATTTACATTTATATATACATATACATTTGTATATGTATATATTTATATATATATGTACTTGTATATGTATGTATTTATATATGTATTTGTATACATATGTATGTGTATACATACATATACATATACATTTACATTTATATACATTTACATATATATACATTTTACATTTATATGCATTTACATTTTACATTTATATACATTTACATTTTATGTTTATATATATACATTTATAGATATTTAAATATGTATTTAAATATATACATACCTTGCTTTATTGTGCTTTTCAGATGTTGTGTCCCTGACAAATTGAACACTTATGACAATCCTGAGTCAAGCAAGTATATTAATGCCATTTTTCCAAAAGCATTTGTTCCCTTCCCATCTTTGTGTTATGTTTTGGTAGTTCTCCCAATATTTAAGACTTTTTAATAATCAGTATTTTTTTATGATGATCTGTGACCAGTGATCTTTGATGTTATTACTACAACTCACTGAAGTGTCAGATAATGGTTAGCATATTTTTGGCAATAAAGTATTTTTAAATTCAAGCATGTACATGTTTTTTAGACATAATGTTATTGTGTATTTAACGAACTACAGTGTAGCATAAACATAACTTTTATATGCACTGGGGAACCAAAAATTGTATGATTTGCTGAGATAATTGTTTTATTGCAGTAGTTTGGAACCAAGACTGCAATATCTCTTAGGAATGCCTGCATTCACTAGGAGAGACAGTAGAGAAGATGGTGTAGAAGTGGTTAAGAGCTATTTGGGAGGATGTGAAAGTGAAAATGAAATTTGTTCAGTTGTGTCTGACTATTTGCGACCCCATAGACTATACAGTCCATGGAATTCTCCAGGCCAGAATAGTGGAGTGGGTAGCCTTTCCCTTCTCCAGGGAATCTTCCCAACCCAGGGATCGAACCCAGGTCTCCGACAATGCAGGTGGATTCTTGACCAGCTAAGCCACAAGGGAAGCCCAAGAATACTGGAGTGGGTAGCCATCCCTTCTCCAGAGGATCTTCCCAACCCAGGAATTGAACTGGGGTCTCCTGTATTGCAGATGGATTCTTTACCAACTGAGCTGTGAGGATATGGGGGAGAATACTAAAGATTTTTTTCTGGCCCCAAGACTTCCTGATATGTGGGCAGTAGATTCTGGCAGGTATTCTAGTATGGATGTGGGATGAGAGTGGAACTGGGGCCCTCCAGTTGCAAAAAGATGTCATTTTCCTGTGTCCCTTTCAGAGAAGTGGGGAGTCACATTGTCCTATGTTTCACGTATGTAAGTGGACACTTTACAATGAAATTCCTGGGCATTTGAAATCTCATTCTAAAATTCAGGGTCCTTTTAAAAACTAATTAATACTAGCTACATTTTTAGAGGTCCAGTTTGTGGCAAGCAAAGTGCTAAGCATTTCACATGGACTAGCTCACTTATTTTGCACAACAGAAGTCCTAAGCGTAGATGAGATTACTGCTACTCAACAAACAAGGAAGCTGGGACTCAACATGGCTTAGTAATTTGCCCAAGATCATCAGATGACAAGACTGGATCAGATCTGTCTGGCTTTCAGCCCATGCTCCTCACCACTTAAGGATTCCCAGGTCTTTCCCTAGCATCCTTTACTTTATCTCGTATTTGCTCAGACAGCACATGCTACCCTCTGCTCATGGGCAGGGGAAGGGTGATAAGCCACTGGCTCAGACACAGGGTCTGGACAAACCTCTGAGCATGTCTCATGCTTGACAGGTAAGTGCAAACCCTTGCAGGATCCTTGATGTTGGGAGGAAGGCTGTGCTCATTGTAGGCCCTGGAGCAATGGAGCAGATTCACCTGGAGGGTGTGCTCTGAACTAGAGGCTGCGGCTCCATTCTTCATAGTCCCTCTAACTGGCAAAAGGCCAGAAAGTTGAGGGTCAATTTCCCAGCTCAGTCATTTCTGGAAACCTTCTAGGTTTAAATTGCTGACAGATAGCTAACTACGTCTCCCAGGCTTTCTGCACCATTGTGCTTCCATGAAACCTGTTAACCTCTCTTCTCGCTTTGATCAAAGTCCTCTGAGGTGCAGGAGAGGAAGGGGAGGAGAAAAGTCTGGATTCCAGGGCTGAGACTGTTTGGAAAGTAGCCAGCTCTGCCTGCTGAGTGAGGGGAAGTCAGCATGCACGCCGCGCCTCAAAGCCCTGGGATGGGGGTAGGAGGTGGGGAGCTGCAGCTGAGCACTGACCATGGATGTCTCTCCAGCTCCAGCATCCAGCCCTGGCCCTGCCCTGCAGGTCCTGCTCAGAAGGATGGACCTGGGGTCAGCAGGGTCTATGGGACTGCTTGGTAAGGCCCACGCTGCCGAAAGTTTGCACACTGACAAATCTGCTCAGCCCAACAGCACCACAGGTGGGTTTCTGCTGGAAGTCTGCCGGTAGGTATTTAGAAGGTTTGCCCAGGGACCTGGGGCTCTGGAGACTTCCAGAGCCAGCCAAGGGAAAGGAATGATTGGAGCTGGCTCCCTTAGGAGACATAAAAACCTCTCCAGCTGTTGGATTGTACAAATTTAGAAAAAGGGGAGGCAAGGGAACTCATTAGAGAAGGATGTTGGGGGATACAAGAGAAAAAAGTGGCCTGTGGGAGCCTTGAGTTAGTAGGTTAGAGTCTAATGCAGAAGAGACAAGTCATTTCCCCTCTATTTCTGATGAGGTGTGGGGTTGTTCTCCTCCTAAGTCTGCTCCCTTCTGACATGGGGCATAGTTAAAAGTCTGCTTGCCAGGACCCTGGGACACCAACAGACACTGCTTCAGCTCCATAGTCCCTCAGCAGCCCAAGGCATCCATGCTGGGATGTGCAGTGGTCTCAGGAAATCTAGAGTTGTCATCAATCAGGGTCCTCCAGAACACAGCCTGAGCTGGGGTGAGAGTCCAATCTCTGTGCTCCTAAAACACATCCAGCAAAAAAAGAGGTTCCTACTGGGTTGGTTTGTCATTATCCGATGTTCCATATAATCCAGCTGTACCACTGCCATATAGGTACCAAAGGAAATGAAATCAGGATTTTCACTACCCTGTTCCTTGCAGAATTGTTTACAACAACTAGACAGGGACACAGCCGCACAACCTAGGTGTACATTGATGGGTGAATGGATGAAAAAATTGCCCTATATGTATGGAATTCAACTTTCAAAAAGAACAAAATACCACCAATTGCATCTACATGAGTCAATTGGAGGATATTATGCTAAGTGAAGTAAGCCAGACACAGAAAGACAAATACTACATGATCTTACTTGCATGTGGAACCCAAAAGAGTGAAATTCATAGAAACAGAGAGTAGAGTGGTAGTTACCAGGGGCAGGCAGCCGGGAGGAAATGAGCAGATGTCGGAGTACAGAGTTTCAGTCGAGTAGGTCGAATGTGGTCTGGAGATCTACCACATAGCAATGTGACCAATAGGTAACAGTACTCTATTGTATACTTGAAATTTGCCAAGAGAGTAAAATGTAAGTGTTCTCATCACACACACACGCAGAATGGTAACTGTGAGATGGTGGATATGTTCCTTAGCTTGACTGGGGCGATCATTATACAATGTATATGTACATTAAACATCACATTGTACATCTTAAATATATACAGGTGTTATTTTTCAAATTTCAAAAATAAATTAAAAACAATAGAGACAAATTAAAAACAAGACCCAATGTCTGCCCGCCCAACTCCCCACCCCCACCCCGCCCCCTGCCAACGTCTCTAGGCCAATCATCTCTGGCTCCAGCATGAGATCCTGGTCTGATTGGCTGTGGCCAGGCTTCCTGTGTGCACTTAGGCACAAGTCCCAGAAATGTTATGCACAAAGACTCCCCTGGGTCACCCCTCAGAAGCAGACAGGTCCTGGACACACCCCCTTCCTCCCCCACCCCGCCCCCCCCAGATACCCTGTACACTAGGATCTGAATCCTCTCTGGGAGATGCTGCTCGTCTCCAGGCCACCACGTCACATCCTGCAGGGTCCTGCTGTCTCCAGGACAGAAACTGCAAAGACAACTTTTATTTCATTTCTTCCTGCCACCCTCTTACTTCCATCCACATCCCTGGGGCACCTGCCCCAGGGGCTGAGACCAACTTGGTCTCACCCACACACACACACTTATTATAAAACCATATTTGAAGGAAAAAATATCTTGATCCAACTCCAGGCATCTTCAAAGAACATACAGCCCGGTGAGGCACTAAGCTGCCTCTTAATTGCTCCAAAGGAATGTTTTCAAGCTCCAGGCCCATCAGCACTTTCTGTAATTCTGCAGTCTCTGCTTTCAGCCCACACTTGTGGATACAACCCAGAAAGTTCTCACTCCTTTGGGGAGCTCTCTGCCACACTGTTACTTGCGTTTGTTCATTTCTTGCACCAAATTAATGACACCTTCCTGAAGCAGAGACATGACTCAACCTCAGGAAAGCAGCCAGGGGTTTTCAGAACCCCAAGGACTGTTTCACTTGTGTTCTTCTCCAGCTCTGACCTGGGTCAGAGATAAAGGCACTAAAGCTCTTTTTTTTTTTTCCCTTTTGAAGTGAAGGTGGAGAAGTGGGGGAGGGGAGCACAGTCTCACCTGCCCCCCAGGCACCTTCATAGCCATCCGTGCCAAGAGACTCCAGAGAGTGAACGTCAGCTCACCCACCCTGCCACCTGCCCCCAAAGGCCTGACTGCGGTCTGGCCACAGGGTTCCTGGGGAAATTCAGGCTGACAGGGAGGGAGAGGTCCAAAACCCTGGGAACACTGACCTCAGAGTCAGAGACCGGCTGTGGTGCAGGCCGCATGGCCTGGGTGAATGTCTCACTTCCTCTGAGCCCCATCTCCTGATTTATAAAGTGGGACCACCACGCTCACCATATAGGACCTCTTAGAAGGTTCTGGTTGGCAGCTCCACAGCACATCCCTAAGGTGTTTGGGGCAAGGGTACTGCAGCTCTCATCCCTCAGTTTTATGTAGTATCTGATACCAACCAGGGTTCTTGGCCTTCCCCTGCCAAAAGAATTGACTAGAGTTCAGGCAAGCAAATCAGGCGAGGCTTTGTTGGGGCCCTTGCTGCAGCAAGTGGGGGACAGAGAACAAACAGGTCCCCTTGCTCGCGGAGGGGAAGCATGCTTGCTCCTTATATGGGGTCAGGGTAAGTGCGTGTCCAGGGGTAGGATTGGAGAGGTGGCTTAGGTGGGTTCCTCACCTCTCTGGTGGCTTCCCTGGTGGCTCAGAAGATAAAGAATCTGCCTGCAATGCAGGAGACTCAGGTTTGATCCCTGGATTGGGAAGATCCCCTGGAGAAGGAAATGGCTACCCACTCTAGTATTCTTGCCTGGAGAAGCCCATGGACAGAGGGGCCTGGTGGGCTACAGTCCATGGGGCTGCAAAGAGTCAGACACAACTGAGCTACTAACACTTTCACTGGTGGTACTGAGTCCAGGGGTCGTGCTCAGTACTCTGCTTTTGCTCCCAGGACCCTGTTTTTGCTCCAGGATCTTAAGTGGCAGTTGGGTTTTTTTGGTCTCTGTATTCTTTGTCCAGAATTTGTCCCAGTCGCCCATGCATGCCATTGTTTTTAGCCCCATATAGTTTCTTGGTATTTTGTTGCTTGAGGAGGGGTATGTCCAGGCGGGAGCATTGCAGCAAAGGGCCTGAGGTCTCAGCCTGTCTCAGTACCTACCTAGGTTGGGAGGAGAAAGCCCATGTGGATCATTCTGGAAGCCTGGCTTTTCCTATTCAGGCCCTGGAGAGGGTGCGTGGTCTCTGCCTAAATCCAGAAGCTGTGCTGGAGGAACAGGAAGGAGGGCCCAGCCTTCGCCACCCTTAGCAGCCATTTCTGCTGTTCTGAAAGGCCAGTGGTACAAGTCACAGCATTTCGGGGACATGTGGATTCCTGGGGCTCAGGGCTGACCTGGGAGACAATGAGTGGAAGGCATGGTGTCTCAGAAGAGTGATGATGTTAACCTCTGAGGTAGATTTTGTTCTCAAGGCGAGGGTTTAAAAAAAGAAGGGACACGCTGCAGTACATGAGGGGCCCCCTGCCTTACCTCAGCGTGGACTGTGGGTCTCACCTTTCCTCCAGCTATCTCAGGTAGGCTTGTCCCTGAAGACTTTAAGTCCACAGGACAGGGTATGGGCCTTTCCTGTGTCCCCTGAGCCCTGCCATTCTCTCCACAGCTCCAGGCTGGGCCCTTCCTATCTCCTCTGGGTTAAAACTACCCACAAAGGGCCAGGTGTCTCACTCGGACAGTTCTAGGACCATCTATGAACTATACTCTGAAAGCCTGCCCTATGGCCTGCCAAGTAAATTTAGTTTAAAAATAACTCCTTACAGCTCTGGTTGACAGTAATTTGTGGCATTAAGATGGTGTCAGAGACAATTTTATGAAAGTGGATGTTGTCCTCGGTGATTGTATTTCCTGAAAGATGAGCAGATAAGTCACCACAGGACATTCCATTAGCCTGCGTTCCCCTCCCCCAAGGCAAACACAATAGACCCCGCTTTTTCTCCAAGATGGGTCTCATTTTCAGAGCTGACAGAACCCTTCTCGCTGGGCCTGAAGATCAAAATGTGTGTCCAACTGGGATGAAGATGACACAGACACAAGTTCTCCTTACACTAAGCTTGCTGTTCCTACAAAGCACACCCCAGGTCATCAGCCAGGAGGCCCTTTCCAAGTTCCCAAGAGCTACTGCCAAGAATTTCCCCTCAGCTGGCTCTCACCCTCAGTGAGCTCTGAATCAATTAGGGCTTCTGTAGCACTAACTGACTTGAGGAAAACCTAACTAGCTTAAGGAAGAAGGAAATGTTTGGCTCGTATGATGAGGAAGTCTAAGGTGAGGACCAGCTTTAGGCACAGTTTGACATAAGGTCTCAAGATGTCATAAGAACCCAGACCCTTCATCTCTCAGCTGGGAATTATGTCTCTAAGTGTTAGCTTCCTTACTTAGCAGGTTCTCTTCTCATCTCAACCACATGGTTGCTGCAATTCTAGACTTTGTACCATTGTAACTCCAAATCCACAGAATAAAAAAAAATTATCTTTTTGGTATGAAAGTCCTGATTTATCCCAGTTGTTCTGTTTAAGCTGTATTCTGATCCCTTAATCAGACACTGGAGAGCAGAGAAGGGGACTCTCTGATGAGCAGGTAAGTGGCCCTGGGTGTGGAGTCACAGCCACAGAAAGTCGCAAGGAGGAGGGAGAGGGTGGGTGTCTCTGTTGAGGTTGCGTTCGGGGGCGTGTAGTAAAAACCCCAGCACAAGGGGTACATTTTTCCCATATAATGAGATGTCCAGCAGCAGCCCAGGAAGGAGCCAAGAGCTCAGGTTCCTTCTAGACCCAACTGCATCAATACCACTGGTGGTTCCCAATCCTTGTGGCTCCAAGAATGGCTTTCTCCAGTCCAGGCATCACAGACACGTACTTCCTGGGTCTAAAGACAAGAAAAAGGCTAGTATGGCTGAGTCTATCCTTTAGTCTGGACAAATAACCTTCCCTGAAATTTTTTCTTATAATCCACCTGCCAAACTATGAGCACTCCTAGCTTTAGGACAATGTGGGAAGGTTAGTATTTTTACTTGCAAGCAAAACCAAGATTCTGATAATAGAGAAGAAGATAAGAATGGTTGTTTGGCATGTCAACTAACAATATCTGCCATTGTCATCAGCTACATAGTCAAAAACAAAAGATGTACATTAGAGCATTTGTCATCCTCTATGGCCAGTTCTCGGAGAAGGCAATGGCACCCCACTCCAGTACTCTTGCCTGGAAAATCCCATGGACGGAGGAGCCTGGTGGGCTGCAATCCATGGGGTCGCTGAGTCGGGCACGACTGAACGACTTCACTTTCACTTTTCACTTTCATGCATTGGAGAAGGAAATGGCAACCCACTCCAGTGTTCTTGCCTGGAGAATCCCAGGGATGGGGAGAGCCTGGTGGGCTGCCATCTATGGGGTTGCACAGAGTCGGACACGACTGAAGCGACTCAGCAGCAGCAGCAGCAGCATGGCCAGTTCTCCTTTCAAAACCAAAAATCTACTTCTTACTTCCTATCTATAAATAGAAGGATCAGTTCCTGGTCGGTGACTTCGAGCTAAAAATCCCTGGGGTTATTCCCCAAAGTGCCATGAGCCACCTTATCCAGCACCTACAAAAGATGCCACAGCCATTCTTGACAGACGGTTTCTTTAAGTCCAAAGAAACTCAGAACTGATGACTATTGCTCGTTAAATGTTTTAAAAAGATACTTTATAATGGAGGTCATTTAAAAAATTTTTTCCAGAGTTACAAATTTGGAGACTTACATTGGAAAATGTATGTGTGCATCCGTATATTTATAGAGATACACTGAGTACAAATCCTTTGCATCTTAACAGAGTGCATTCTCATCCTCTTGGTCCTGGGAACCCTGAGGAAGTGCATTAGGTAGGCAAATTTGAGCTGGGATTATCCTGAGAGAAGAAGCTGGGGTGGGCTGTCTGAGATAGTGGGGGACTAGCATCCCCTTGTCTTCCAGAATAAGGGAAGCCCTCCACACAGCAGCAGATAGAATGGTCGCCTTTTTGGCCATGTGGCCCTGGGGAATATCAGTAGCACAAGTAAAGCAGTGGTGTTGTTTCAAGTTGTTTTAAAGGCCTCAAACTATTAAAGTTCTTTTTTCTCCCAACTTTATGGAATCAGAAGTTTACAGAATGTGGGAGCTGGAAAAGAACTTGGTGCTCTTCTGACCCAGCCCCTTCATTTTTCATTGGTTCCTTGAGCAAACTTCTTCACGTGACCTCATCATGTAAGAAAACTCTTTACCTACAGAAATCACCCACAAGTCCCTCTGTATTCAGAGATTTAAACCCCAAACTTGATCATGAATTGGATGGAGAGGATGGCTTGGGAAGAGGAGAGAAAAGGACTAAGACATTTGTTTCCACTGGCTATAGTTAGCAACCTCTTTACCAGTTGGAATTTTTAAAGCTTTTTATTAATACTCTGTCATGATTTCACACTTACAGAACAGATGTAGAATTGATCCAAAGAATTCCCATCTACTGTTCATCTGGATTCCACACATAGTGATGTTTTACCACACTTGCTTTGGATAGATTTTTTTTCTGAACCATTTAAGTTGCAGATACGATGCCCCTTCATCCCATCAGTGCGTATTTTCTAAACTTAAGGACATGTTCTTGTAGTAACATAGGACAATAATAATCAAAATTAGGAAATTAGCATTGTAACAATACTATTAGCTAATTTGCAGATTTTATTCAAAATTTCCCATTATTCTAATAGTGCTCTAAATGGTTGAAGAAAATCCTGGATTGCAGGTTACATTTAATTGTTGTGATATCTCTTTATAGCCTTGAAGCCTTCCCTCATCTTTCTTGACCTTGGCAGTTTTGATCAATATAGTCCGATTATTTTATAGAGTTTTCTATTAAATTTTAAGACTACTAAAATTCTATCCTTAGCATGAAAGAGGAATGCTGTGACTCCTTTTTTGTGATTAACGCTAATGAACCCAGTCACCAGAGGATTCCCACCTCATTGCAAGGAACAAGTAGAATACTTACAAGGTGTTAACCTGGGTCCCAGCTTGGAGAATATGGGTCTAAAAACACCAATGTTTGAGCAGAGCCCCAACCTTTTCGAGAGATGTGTTCCAGAGGGAAGAAGTCATATTGGCTTCTCACAAGACACAGGATATCGCTCATTTGCAACAACCAACTGGGGACCTCTTTTTCCCTATGGTTGGTTGTTGCAAATGAAGGATTGTTTTGTTTGTTATTCACTCAAACCTAATTAAAACCAAGGTTAGCAGGGCATCTGCCAGCATCCGACGTCTTCCCTCTCGCCTTCCCCGTCCCATCACCAGTCGACATGATTCATTGGCTTTTAGTGCATTAGGCAAATTTGCTATAATTGCGGAGAGGGGAAGGAGCAAGGGGCCCCTGGCACCACCCAGGCGCTACACCATTGCCTTCCTGTAAGTCACACAGACTCCAAGAAAGGGGCTTAAATTGCCTTTATTGATTTGTCAGCCTCTAATAGATCATTTCTCACTGAGCAAAGGACAGGACCCTCAAAGAGAGTTGTCTCTGCTCTTCCGACCTTCATCATGGCTCTTGTCTCAGTGAGAAGGGTGTCTAGGGGGTGAGGGTTAATGACATATTGGAGAGAATTAAAATGCAGACATCAGTCCTCCCAAAGATGCAGCCAAGAGACGGGGCCAGAGAGGCCGGTTTCCACCTCCGACTTCTCTAAACTAGACTTCCTGATCCCAAAGTTGTGTGCAGAGAAGTGACCCTCAGGATTCTAATTTCCTTCCCTGTGAGCTGAGTGTGCTGGGCTCTCACATCCAGCCCTCTGCAGCATCCCCTTTCCTGATGTACCTTGGCAGCAGAAGGAAGTGAGTGTAGCCCTGTTACGGAATCCCACGTGGAGGGGCAGCCAGCCAGCAGTTCCCTCGCGCAAGTCCTTAGCTCACATTATACATCCAATAAACATCTTTAAAATTTCTTAAAACCTGACTGTGTGCCCGGGACTTCACTAGATACTTTGCAAGACGGAGCCTTTGAGCTCAAAACACTTTATAGAGACAGAGATGAAAATAACCAACACACAACACAATGTGATACGATCTATGGTGGGATTTGTGCAAAGAAGTGTGAGGCATTGGGAGGGTAGGGACAGAGGGGAGGACTGGCTTAGTCCTCCTCTGTGTCTGGAAGAATGTTTACGAGGCAGACAGACAGGATGGCATTTGCAGCCCACACAGCATAGCTCTTACCCTAGGTATGGCCCTGTTCCATTCAACTTGGCTGGCTGTGTACTGATGCCGCTCCTTCATCTAGATTGTAAACACCACAAGGGCAGGGATCTTGTCAGATTTTGGAGCGTCTTCACAGCACTCAGCCAGGTGCTAATCATACAGGAAGTCCTCAGAGAATCCTGAGTGGATAATGATTTCCTGCAGATGGTACAGCTGTGAGCAACACCTGGCCAGCTGCTGAACGGAGGCATCTCAGGAAACTTGAAAGGAGTCTGGTGGGGGTGGCAAGTGAAGCGCTGAGGGTCAGAGTAAATGTCAACACCACACCTCGGGTATTCCTATAATATTAAAATACCCTTACAATTAAAACACTCTGTGACCTCAAACATGTTCAGTCATATTTTTTTTCCTATTTCCTAGCAACATTTGCTAGAAAAACTTCCAACACAACAAAATTATTTGGACAGTTTCTTGGAGTTCACTGTTCATTCTAACAAAATTCTACCTAGGGTTAAAATATGGCACAAACCTCATTGGTTCTAGATGAGAACACATTTAAGTGTCTACACCACCGGTGCTCTGCTCTGCAATGAAGGTGGATCTTTAAGGGAAAAGAAGGAGAAAACAAAAATGAGGGGAAAAAGGGGTGGAGAAGAAGGGGAGAGAGGAGGGGGCAGGAAGTGGGGAAAATGACTGCTTGCAAAGATTTTCTCTGTGTTGGTTCTCGCTTCCTTCAGAGGGCCTTTTGCTGTCAGGAGGCTTGGCTCAGCCTTACGGCTTTTCTTTTCTGCTATCGGTTTTATTTTTTATCTTAGTGGCTCACAATCTTGGCCACCACTCAAGCAGGACCTAGAGAAGACAGAGGCCCCAAGGGTGGCCCTTTTAGAAGTTATGACTGTGGGGCCAGTGCTCCCTTCCTGCCCCCCCAGGATACAGGAGGTGGTGCCCAGGTTTTCCCAGATCTGGAGGGCCCCGGAGTAGCGAGGGCCTGGGTGCTCAGCTTGTTACTGCTACTTGCATTCAGAGGTGGAGGGCAAAGCAAGCCTCTCAAAGAGGAAAGCAGTGCTGACCTCAGGGCCACCCCACCCCCCCCACCCTCCCCCCCTACCCCCCGCCTCCCCACCCCACCCCACCTCCGAACCGCAGGGAGGCTGTTGGGTGTGGACGCTGGGAGACAGCTGGGGGCAAATTCACAACCGGAGAACATTCTTCAGGATTTTCAACTGTCTTTTTTTTACCCCTCCAGCAATGAATAGGGAGAACCCCAGACTGTGGTAAAAATAGCTCACGCTCTTCCTCAAACCTGTCTGGCTTGCGTTTGTGGAAGGCTTGGGGGAAAGAGTCACATTTGAAAATGGAATTTATTTTGAGCCAGTCATGCTGACAGGAGCTCAGTTCTGGGGAGAGAAAGCAGCTTCCCAGCATAGAAACCGGCTTCATCTTTTTTTTTCCCTCTCTCTCTCTCTTTTAACTCCTCCCAAAGTCATGTCTGACTCTTTGCCACCCAGTGGACTATAGCCCACCAGGCTCCTCCGTCCATGAGTTCTCCAGGCAAGAATACTGGAATGGACTGCCATTACCTTCTCCCGGGGAACTTCCCAACCCTGGGATTGAACCCAGGTCTCCTGTATTGCAGGCAATCTCCTGCATTGCAGACAGATTCTTCACCAACTGAGACACCAGGGAAGCCCCCAAAGTATTCCTTAATATTTTTGTTACAGTGAAAAACTAGATGTAAGGCAGAACAATCATGTGTGTTTGTCTCTACAGGGACCAGGTTTCCCAAGAAGCTTTGAAGAGGCAGAGGTTACATGGATGCAGTGGCCCTGGACAGGCGGGTGAGCCAGCCCCATCCCAGCCCTGATCCCACTGGTGGCGTGGACCAGGCACGAGGTGAACCCATCTACCTGGGATTCCTCATTCCTAACTGGGACCTGGACCTGCCAACCTAGCCAACCTCAAAGGGTTGTTATGGAGATGAAATCAGCCCCATCCGGTGTCCGAAGTTACTTTGTAAACTGTGAAGTGCTGTACACTTGTAAGGCTTTGGTATTAGGAGCTGAAGAAAGCGTCCCACGGCACCAGAAGCGGTCAGCGAGGCTAGAAACACTCCCTTGCATGGGAATGCCACAGGGGTGAGCAGCGAGGAACAGCTGCTAGGCTCTTGTTGGGAGAAAACACCGAGTCATCAGCACAAAGCACGGAAATAGAACTCTCAGGGAGTCGTGCACCGCCTATGCCCACAGCCCTTGCAGCTAGCTCGCTCCCCACACCTGGGCCTCTCAGAGACGGGCAGGATACAGGGATGAGCCAATTTTACAGAGAGGTAAACTGAGGCCCTGAATGGGAGAAATCTTCCTTGTGGTCACATGGTCACTTGTCTAGACCAGACCAACCTCTAGCTCCCTCATGATGCCCTGACACCAACAGCCTGACCCATCAGTCTCCAGCCTGGAAAGTCATTGCCTAAGCTCTGAAAGTGGGTTCTGCTCCACAGCAGTGAGCCAGCGCCCTGGAAAGAAAGATGCACACAGCCCTCAGCCTCCCGGCCCCGAGGACCCGGCCTCCTGTCTCACAAGGAGGTGGGCTGAGGCCTGCACCCGCCCTCAACAAGGCTGAGCATCTTTCTGGTTGTTTGGAACCTGCAAATTGAAATTAAAAACAGCTTCAAACCCCCTTCACTCTTAGAGGGGCCAGGAAAACCCCACTGCCTGGAGCCTGTGTAAATCAGAGTGCTGTGGGTAGCTTAGGTACCCCGAACCCTTCCCTCATTCCCAGCAAACCTCCTTGAGGAAGGCCGAGGTTAAGAGCGGTAACAAACCACAGGTCAGCACACAGGTCACTTAGTGCTCGCACACCTCCCCAGAGACACGCAGGGCCCTGCAGAGCCCGTGGCAGCCTAAATTCCCAGTCCTGCCCTTGCCTGGGTCACCACAGGGCTGGCCTTCACTGGAGTCCCTTCTCTGCACGACCATGATGTGAATCATTCATTCAGACACACCTCCTGCCCTGAATGCATGCTCCTTGCAGACTACCCATCAAGGGGTCACCTGGAGGCTGATGGACTTTGAAGTTTTGCTGGTACACCTTTTACTTAACTCCAAGAAGAGAACTGAGAAGTTGCAACAGAGATCGTGCGGCCTGTAAAACCTAAGATATTTCTGTCTGGCCCTGTATTGAAAAAGCTTGTCACTTTCACATTATATGATTATCTTATTGAAGTCTAAGGATTACACGGTAAACTAGGTATTATTATCCCTGACTAGAGAGGTAGGAGGATCTGAAGATCAGAGAGTTTCAGTAACTTGCCCAAAGACACACAGTTGTTAACTGACAGAGTCAGGTGTGTCTGCTCCAAAGTCCAGGATTTTTCAAATACCCAATTCTGCCAGTCTATGGACACATCCAATCAATGCTCAGTGTGATAGGGGTATAGTGAAAGGTCTCATCTTCCTGGACTGGGTGAACCAGATTTAGAATCACATTGTTGACTAACGACTAATTTAGGCCTAGGTCACTCACAGCCTTCCCCTCATCACAAGGAGCTGATCGTAAGACCTACCAGGCTGGGGCACTCAGCTTGTAAAATAAACCTGAAACCCAGAAGAGCCAGGCAGGCCTTGAGCAGCCCCTGGCCAGGCCAGCCAGGGTTACCATGACAACAGAGTCATTTCCATTACAAACCCTGCAACAGGCTTCCAGGAGGTGATTAATGTTTGACCTCTGGGGGTGGGAACTCTGGGGAGGAGGGTGCCTGGCCATATCCCTTCTAGTCTGGTGCAAAGCATAGCTGGGGTACAAATGCTGAAACACTCCATCCCTTGTCACCCTGAGTCCTATAAATCGCCCCAAGAAGCAAGCATCTTATGGAAGTATCTCCCTTCAGCCTTGAGCTGAGGCAGTGAACCTCAGAAACCCAAATGCGGACGAAGGAAAGCAAGAGAAACCAAGAAAAGGAGTTTAAGACTGTAAACTGATCAGTTCTTGCTGGATGAATGGCACCTGCTCGCTCATCACAGAAAAGGTACAAAAAGAATTCAGTGAGACAAGAAGCAGGTTAAGTACAAGCCTGGGAACCCTATCTCCTTGGAGCTCGGAGACTCAGGAGGAGAGGCTGAGCATGGGTGGGCAGCCAGCCACGGCAGGGACCCCTGTTGTGAATTTTCAGGGCAGGCAACCCAGGGAAGCTGGGATTTCCCCCGTCCCCTCACCCACCACCCATGGGTGGGGCCAGCTGCCTGCCAGGCAGGGCCACCCGGGTGGATTTTAGCCCTGGACCTTGAGGCGTCTGCTGTGGGTCTCTCTGGGATCATTCACAGACAGTTTTTCTCTCTGCTGACACTTGGGTGGCTCTGACCGCCCCCGGCGTTGTTCTTGTTTGGCCATTCTCCTGCCGCTGAGTCACTGCCCCTGCAGCCCGGCTGGGGGCGGTCAGGCTCTCGCTGTGTCCTTAAGAGAATCTCAGCGTCTGGCCTGTATCAGTTTCATCCTTTTTGCAGAGACCGTGTGACTCTGGGGTTGAAATGGCAGGTTTCTGTGGCGGAGGAAAGAGGAGGCTCTGGCTGCTCCGAGTCTGTGCAGGCTGCTTTGAAGCAAACCTCAGGAACCGGCTCCCTGCCTGCCTTCTGCCTCCTCCCCCCTGGGAACAGTGGAGCAGGGGAGACCCCATTCCCTATGATACCCACCCCAGGCCACCATATCATCCCTGAGCCTTCTCCCAAGGCCAGGCTGAGACCCTAAACTCCCCAAGCCAAACACCGCTGTGGGTAAGCAGGAACCACAGTTCACATCACAGAATCATTTAAATAAAAATGCAACTACTTTTGTTCTAGCTAAAATGATTTCTGATTCTGAGTTTCCATTCTCTGGCAGGAAATTAACATCATTAATTCCAGGCTCTCATTTTTCACTTTACTAGAGCCTGCCTCTAATCTGGGGAGGGGCTGCCTAGCGCCCTGGCGTGGGGTGGGGGAAGGCGGCAATTGCATTCTCAGTGCTTGGCCTCCACCCACACTCCTTGTCCCGACTGGACTGCAGCCCTCGGGCCACATGGGTCATTGCTGGATCCTCCTTATCTCAGTCACACAACGCAGCAGGCCATGTATTCTGCGTTGTGGGGACCCTCCCCGTATGACTGGACACGCCACAGAAGGGCCTCCTGCTCCCCTACCCGGCGAGGCACCCCAAAACTCTGGAAATTGCTATGCTCCTCTCGCTGGGAAGAGACACAAGGACTCTAACCTTGGGATCCCCACACTGATCTGGAGATTCTGCTGTTACCCATGCCCACCTCTGGACTCAGCCTGGAGGGTGCCCAGGGAGGGGAGCGGGTCCTTCCCGGGGCTCTCACCAGGAAACACCCTCCTTCTCCAGCCTCCAGCCCAGCAGAGTGCTGGGGTGCGGATGCACTGGCTCTGACTGCAGATTGCTCCAAATCTCCTAATTTTGTCCTTGGTTCTCTGCCCTGCTCTGAGGGCTGGGCTTTTGAAACACAGAAAACTAATCTTGCCTTCAGAATTAATCACTATTCCCTCCCCGCCAAATTTGCTACCTCCCACTAGGGGGAAGAGAGGAGGATATAAGAAATGCCTGGAAAAATATATGAACCAATATCCCCCAATATTATCCTGCTACATTTTGTTTGCAGGGGTCTGCTTGGACCTGAAAGCAGAGTTTTAGGCTCCATCTGCGGAAATCAAAGGTCACCCAAGATTTCATGAAGTTCACACATGACTAATGTTCTCCGGGTCACCCCTAACTCACAGCTGTGTCCCCTCTGAATCTGTTCGGTCTGTGTCCATTCTGTTGACCACACCTACTGCCTCCTTCTTATGACACATCAGCTGAGATATAGGATTCAGCCCCATACAGGATTAATCAACACACATGCACTCACTCACACTATCTCCTGTGTATGTGTGTGTGTGTGCGTGTATGTGTGTGTGCGTGTGCGTGTGTGCGTGTGCCTGTGTGTGTGTGTGTGTGAGAGACTTCATGAAAGTTTGCCAGAGATAAAGAAGGGTGTCACTGAGCTCCTGTGCCCTCAAATATACACCAGAACACACTGGAGCCCTGGTCAAGCCCTCTGCCAGCCACCAGCCTCCAGTCCCCCAGGCACCATGACCGGGTCTCTTGCTGTAAAACTCCTCTCAGCCTCTCCCCCACCCTCTTCCTTCCTTCCTCTGAACTGTCCCCAGATCCCCTGGCTCTTCTCACTCTCACGGGCAAGCTGCCCCTGTCTGCCCTGGGGTGGAAAGCCCGCCCTTTCCACCTCCACACCCTCCCTATAGCAGGCCTGTGGGTACAGGGCTTGCTTTCTTTGGAAGGATGTTACTGCTGTAAAGCACCGTCATTGCTTTTCTTCGCAGAATAAACAAACACAAAACACCTATTTGGTGTGACTGTCAGAGCCAGGAAGAAGGGAGGCTTCCGCTGCCTTCCCCAAGGGGAATTGCTAGGAACATTGCCTAAGGCAGCAAGCCCTCTCTTATCTACTGTATGTGTGGGCCATGCTCTTTGAGGATTACCAAGCAGGGCTTTAATCTCGGCCTGCCTTTCCCTGCCCTGTAGTTTGTGTCTCTTCTTCCTCTCTTGTCGGTGGGTGTCTCCAGGGAATAGAGATAATCTATATTTGTTTAAGAAGGGTTAAGAAAGAAAAGAACGTGTGGCAAAATGATGTGATAATTTCCGACTCACCCACAGAGCTTTTTTAATTGCCATTTATAATCTGGAAGGGACTGTCTTTATCCACCTCCTGAGAATTAGGTGACGCAGGGGACACCGGGGCCCCAGGGAGCAGCCACCGGCAGCACCTGCCTCTTGCTGTCCCCTGGCCATTCCACACTCACCCAGGCCCCCCATCCCGCTCAGGGCTCCTCTCTCACCCCTTCCCTGCCCTTTCCAGCATCAAGCCTTACCTGCTCGGCACCCTTCTTTCTCCCAGGGGCCCTGTTCTCAGCTGGGAAGCTGATAACGGCACTCAGACGATAATGAATGGTAATAAGTTCATGTGTTACCCTCTCTGGGTAGCAGCAACATTTGCATTTTGACAGGGCCTTTCTGGAGGAAAAAAAAACGTCCTTAACAATAACATGACTGGAAGTTGGGTCATCTCAGCACCTGCATCTGGTGGGCCTAAGGGCATATATTTGTGACAAGAGCAGTTTTGATTCCTCAAAACACTCCCCTGTTCCACTCAGAGAGCGAGAACAAGGGGGCTCCTCAGGGACTTCTGGGCAAAAGGCCCTGAGACGGAGGCCTGGGACACAGAGTGACTCCCACCTCGGAGAGAAGGAAGAGATGTCTTGCACACCCAGACACAAATTCCCCAAGATAGAAGGGGGGCGGGGCAGAGGGAGCCCCGGTAGAAGAGAACTGACGTTTCTAGGCCGTGAGGGTACCCGCCCCTGCACAGAGAGGCTGGCGAAGGCTCCACAGCAGAGGCTGCTTCCAGGGGTAACGTCTCATCAAACAGACGGTTTCCATGGGGCTGCCTGCCAGCCACCGGGGGGTGGGAGTTGGTGAAATACTAGAGGAGGTGCAGAGGTCTGGGAACCCGAGCAGCAACCGGGCCCACCTCTGAGCTGGGAGAGTCTCCTGGCGCTCACGGGGGCTCTGCCTCGGAGCTGGCCACACTCCAGGGTCACCAACACCAGCTGTTCTCAGGGCCTTCAAGCCGGCCACACGGCCTTCCGCGCTCGGATGGGCTGGCTGAAAACAGGGCATGGCGCATGGATGCTGCATCTTAGCCTGGACCCTGCCAACCTCCTTGTGCCTTCTTGCAGGACCAGCTGTCTCAGCCCTGGATGGCATTCCCAGTTCCAGCGAGTTCTCTTCCCACTGCCCTCCTATGGCCCCGCCTCGATACTTGAGATAACCCAGGCTCCCAGGGTTCAGACACCACCCTGCCCAGCCCCAGGCCTCCCTACCCAAGCACATTCCTTTATAGGGGGTTCAGAAAAGCAGCTGCCCACGGCAGAGTGGCCCCGGGTGCCAAGCATTTGGTTGCAATGCTTGGAGCACAGGCCTGATTGCATCGCAAAATAAATTCCACTTTCATAAAATAATTCTGAGCGCTGCCGGCTGGCCACACTCTCAGGGGTGACAGGGACCCCTACCACCACAGAGGAAGCAGGACCTGCCAGGCTGCTGCTGCGGGGCAGACCATCCTGTGACCACGGCTCCTGGGGCCCACAAACCCCCAGGCAAGAAGTTCAGCACCACGAGAGGGCATTAGGGTTCCCTGTATCCCCCATGCCACCCTCAGGAGCTCTGTACAAGTGGACCAACCTGCCTATCCTCTAGATTCTGAGGGAGCCTTGTGATAGGGAAACCTTGCTGGGAGCTGAACCGCACTGAGAGAGCCCCAGCTCCATACTCTGCAGACATGAAAATTGCACAAAGCCCAGGCAACAAGTTCCCAGCCTTGTCTCTGTCTCATCTTGACCCGAGACTTCTCATGGGCAAGGTCTGTACTCTCTATGGGACACCCTCCGTGCCAAGCAGGGGAGGGATCAGAATTGAAGCAGACCGGGTGGTTCCAGAGGAGGGAGTGACACCAACAGGTGAAAAGTACAGGTAATTGATTGCAGCACCATCAGAAGAACTTTCAAGCCAGCAGCTCTCTCTAAAAATAATGGGCTATCTTGGGAGCTAATGAGATCACTGTCCCTAGAGGTGTTCAAGCAGAGGCTCAAAAGCCACCTACAAAAAATAGAACACTCAGCAATCAAGCACAAGCAGATGGTTGGTGAGTTGACTCCTAATGGTTGTTTAAAGGCATAGTGCAGGTAAAAGGTTTCTGATTGGAGGGAAGACTATCGATTCAGTATCGTTACCCCACTTAGAATCACCACACTGGGTTGGGAGGGACGGAAAGGTAAATTAACATTTATTGAAAATCCATAATGGAGTGGACACATTATCTTTAATCTTCACAAGTATGTGAGGTAGGGTTTACTATTCCCACTTTACAGTGAGAAAAAGAGTTTTCAGAGATGCTAAGAACCTTGTTCAAAGTCTCATTACAGAAACAGACAGCCCGGCGGGTGGGAGTTCAGTCCATGGCAGGCTTAAGTCTTGGGCTGCACTATGATGCCCCCAGCCCTTCCCCATTTCTGGAGACGATAACAATACCGCCTCCACTCTGCACCGCCCTACTGAAGTCCCAAACTCCTCTCTGCTTCCATGGAGCGTGGGCTTGTGCCCCTACTTGTCAGACCAGAATCTTGCACTAATGCAGATTCCTCCAGCAGGATTTGTGTGTGGCTGGGCCAGGCCCCCACCGGACAGGGCAGCTGCTGGCACCACCATTAAGGAAGCATCCGCGTGGCAAGCGCGGCCTGTGAGGGGTTGTCTAGGAGGCTGTGTTCTTTTCACTATTGCTGCTGCAGTGAGAGGCGTGATGTTGGGTGTCAGGGAAGCTGCCGCTTTGGCAGTTTACAGGCAAATTGCAGTATTGTTTACAGCAGCCCAAGCATCCCTGGGGGCATCTGAGCCCCAGTCATGTAGCAGCTTCCCTAGCCAAAATCACCAGGGTGAACAGTAGTGCGGGGCTGCGTTTGGTGCTGAAAACAGAAGGACCAGCACAGACTCGAGGAGCCACGGGGGGAGCAAAGGGCCAGCAGATCACGCTCCAGGCAAGTTGCCTTACTGGCTAAGGTCACGGCTGATGGAAGCATGGCTTTATGCAGGCTCCATGGCTTTCTGGTGCCAGCAGCTGCCCTGCAGCTTTGTGCAGGCTTTGTGAATGGCTCCTCCATTCCTCCAGCCTGGAGGAATTTAAATGCTGCATTTCATTGACCCTGCTCTCTCTCCACGCACTTGAACCTCTTGGAGAAACTGAGGCCAGCCAGAGCTGAAAAAGATTCGAGAACCTTGCTGCAGCTAGTTCTTGTGGATCTTTTTTGCTCCTTGCTTCACATAAAGGAAACCTGAGGTGGCAAAGAGAGAGGCTTAGCATTCCCAGAAGGCCCAGAGAAGCAGCCAGACTTGGCAGACGAGGATAGCAGAGCTCAGGAGAGCCTGCAGGCCCCCAGCCAGGAGACCTGACTTCTCTGGCCCTGCCTCTGTTGGCTTTGACACCTGAGCCTGTGAGCCCTTCCCCTTGTGGAAACTCCCCAGCGGAGACTGTGGCTCCTCCCTCTCCTCCCAGCTCCTCCTTAGCCCCTGCATGCAGGCTTCCTGCCCAGGGTCATCTCTCAGGGTCTGTGTACCTCTCAGGTTCCCCCACCCCACACCCCAGGCCCCCACACTCCCTCCCACCCCAGCACACACAGCTGTCTGTGACTACTCTTCATGGGAGGTGAAGCCGGAAGTCCTAAAGGAGTCCATGCTTTTGGTATTTGCTGCTGATAAAAGGGTGAAAATCCAGCTACTGCAAGTCTGCAGGATCATGCCTGACAGCAGCCCAGAGCAGTGACCTGGCAAGGAAAGGGTTAGCTCGCTGAGAAAAGGTGCTGACAGCAAGTAGCATTTCATCTGCTCAACAGCTGTTCCTTCAGCTCCCTTGAAGTGTCCTGAAATGGGACATGGACCTGATGCCCTGGCCGAGGCCAGGGACTATTTCCAAGTGAAATTCTACCCTGTGGACAGGAAATGTGTTCATTCATTTGCTAAAGTTGTCAGCCTGTAACTGAGCTTCCTAACATGCATTTCCACGCAGCAGGGACAAGGCAGGGGGGTGAGCAAGCCGGTTAGAAGTAGGGACACGAATTCATAATCAGGATTTACCAGATCCTCTTAGAGGGAGTCAGCATTTACGTGGCAATGAGATTATTTACAGAGCTATGAGCAACAGCAATAGCTGGTGAAAACAGAAACTCAAGAAGCCAGAGAAGGGAGAGGGGGGTGGGGGGCGACCCCCAGAGACCTTGTCATTCCTGGAGCCTGTGGACAAATGGTTTTTGGAGCACGGCAGACATCAGAAACGAATTCATATATCCTTCAGGGACTATTAGTATCTTACATTGGCTCTGAATCTTAAAGCTGGGATTGAAGAGATAATATTTCCTAGATTAAAAAGAACAAGGTTTGGTTTTCTGTTTGTAGCTGAGGATTTTTTTTTCCTTCCTTCTCCCATGTAAAGGTCAGATGATGCTCCAGAAATTTCAAGCCCCTCAAAAACTGAGAAAGAAAGCAGGCTCTACAGGGAGCCCTGGTCTATCAGGACAGTGGAAGCAGCCATCAGAGGGTCTCTCTGGTATTGCAGAGATGTGAGCCCCAAATCTGAGTGGCTCCCCCAAGCCAGAGTGGGGGCCTCCCTGAGCTGGCGACTGGACACCCTCTAACTCCTCCCTCCCCTGGCCCAGATGCCTCACTGGCCGTGGGATTGCACCTCTTTTCAGGGCGAACCTTTCTTGGGTTCTGAGCGCGGAGCAGGGTGGGAAGAGAGAACACTGTGCTGTGTGTCGGCTCCGTGCTGCTGTCTCAAAGCCTCAGACTGAAAGCATCAATAATTCAGACATGCAGATGCTGTAGAGTATTTCCCCTTTTGTCACATTTCTAGCCAATTGATTTCCCCTGGCCACAAACTTGCTGCTTTTAGAGCATCATTAATAACAAATTGAGTCTGGTAAACTCTGCCCTGGGAGGGGGCACTGGCTGCAAGAGGTTTGTGACCTTGTTTCCCCTGAGCAAAGGGGTTCGGACCCGTCCCAGCAGCAAAGCCAGCGCATGTGGGCTGGGAGAGCCCCCTCCCTGGTCCCGCAGTCCCAACTAACCCCTGTCTCCCCACCCCTGACCTTGCCCACCCCCCATGCCCGCCTTGAGAGCAGAGAGACTGGATAGTGGAGGGACACGTGGCCCCTCCAGGCCTCCTGTGTAGTGCCAGAACCTCCAACGAGGGTACTGGGTGAGGGCAAGGAGCCTTCAGAACAAGAACACAGGGTCGGAACCCCTGTCTAGGATGCCCACTAGCCTCCACAAGGTCCTGTCTCTGCTGGCTTCCATGTCTGAGCCCCAGGTTACATGGATGAGCGCCAATCAGGGGTCTGAAATGAGCCAAAGAGCCGAAAGCTCACCGGGCTGCCACCGGCGCAGCTGCCTTCCACCCCCCACAGGGGGCCTCCCCACTGGGGTCGCTCAGGGTGAGGAAAGGGTGCTGGCCTCCTGGCCCTGCAGGTACCCAGGGTCTGGGGGCGTCTCTGCCCTCCCTCTTCTCCAGAGATTCCCTGCTGGGCACCGCCTCTGAGATTACGGCCCCTGGAGGGCCCTCACAAAAGTCTGTTGCGTGAGTACGTGAACGATAAAAGGATCTGACAACTCACAGTGAGTGAACAGTTGCCTCAGACTCTGGGTTTACAGCTAGAGGTGGGGGCTTCGGGCAACTTGGGAGAATGGTTTAAAGGGGGTGGGGGTGGTTGCCTGGGGGTGGTCCCCGAGACCTGACAAGATGGCTAGAGCCCGTTCACCTCCGTAAGGTGGATCCTGTTTACCCCCCCAGCGCCACCCCCTGCCCCAATACACACATCATTGCTGAGTAGACCGCCCTCTGGATAGGTGTCCACAACGAGCAGTAGAGAATCCTGCCCTGAGCAGTGGCCCCTGTCAGAGAAGAGGGAGCAGGCCCGTTCCCCTAGCCCTGGGCAGGGTCATCTCCAAGGTGTGCGTGCCAGGAAGCCCCTGCCTCATCCTTCACCACTCACACCCACAGCACCTCCCTCATCCCACGCCAACCACTGCGAGCCAGAACTCTCTCAAGCATCCATGTTACATGGAGGTGGTAATCCAAGTAGGGGTGAGCCGTCTCACATTTCTGCTTCTTTCACCAGCGTGGTGGCGGACTCCAGGGCAGATGAGGGTCCTTCCGGAGGGCTCCGCTCTGCTGATCACAGGACTGAAGCCTCCCTGCGCCCACCTGGCCCCACGGTTTATATCCCTGGAAATCTCCTGGTTGGCCTGATATTGATTTAGCTCTTTGAAAAGGAGTCAGCAAGAAATACACACGCCACAGCCCTGTAATAGAATCTGCTCTTTGCAGCTGTAGCAAATGCTCCTCACAGCTGGGTCCGTTTGGAACAGGGCTCCCCAGTGTGGGCCCCAGGGCGCGAGCTGCCTGCTGTAGCCAGTCTTCACCTTACAAGACCAGGGGGCCCGGCTCTGCTGGGCAGCTTGTCACAGTGTTTTATGGGCAGGATAAATATTTGTGTTATATTCGCACGCACAGCTTGGAACCCAAACCCACTTTACGGCTAGGCTTGGAGAGATTGGAAGGCTGTGTCAGTGCCAGCTACAGGGAGATGTACTTTCCTGACGGCTTTACAAGAAAACACTTTGGGCTGGAGGATTAAGAGTGTTAGTGGGCTTGGATGGCCAGAGCCCAAAGCCATAGATTTCTCCAGCCCAGCTTCCCTTCCCAAATGTGTTGACCTCATGCACCTAAGAGCGAGAACGTCACAGTGTTAGTCACTTAGTCGTGTCTGACTCTTTGTGACCCCATGGACTGTAGCCCACCAGGCTTCTCTATCCATGGGGATTCTCCAGGCAAGAATCCTGGAGTGGGTTGCCTTGCTCTCCTCCAGTGGATCTTCTCAACCCGGGGATGAAACCCAGGTCTCCCTCACTGCAAGCAGATTCTTTACAGTCTGAGCCACCAAGGAGGTGCCCCATGCACCTAAGGGTACACAGTTATGCTGGAACACCTCACCCTTCCCCTCTTTCCGTGAGTAGTCTGTTTCAGTGGATGTTAGAGCTCAGAGGGCCTGCTAGGTCATCTAGCCCAAGTGAAACAACTGAATCTGGAGAGGTTGACTATTTTGCCTAAGATCAGCTAGCCAGTAGTGATTCTCTTTTCATGAGTTTCTTAAGAAAGTCTTTTTTTTCTAAACTTCAGAGGTTTTCCTAGACTTCAATTAAAAAATTTTTTTTAATTATTTTAGTTTTTATTTTTAGCATTTCTAGAAGGGATTAGACCCTTAGAAATGTCCTATATTGAGCAGAAGGGTAAAGCTAGTGACGTTTTCATCCACATCCCATAGCCTCTGTTCTGTTGACTACGTTTCTATTCTCACGTTCTCCCAGTCTTTTCCCTAGGAAGAAGCTGACTTTTATTAAGCACTTGATATAGGCCAAGTTGTTTGCAATTTACACGAGGCAAATTACATATGAGGAAAGCATTGTTATTCCCATTGCATGAGTAACCACAGCATTGGGTCAAAAGGACCCATGTTGTTGTTCAGTGGCTAAGCCATGTCCAACTCTGTGACCCCATGGATTGCAGCACTCCAAGCTTCTCTGTCCTTAACTATCTCACAGTTTGCTCAAACTCATGTCCACTGAATCGGTGATGCCATCAAACATGTCATCCTCTGCCTCCCCCTTCTCCTGCCCTCAATCTTGCCCAGTGTAAGGGTCTTTTCCAGTGCGTCAGCTCTTTGCATCAAGTAGCCAAAGTACTGGAGCTTCAGCTTCAGCATCAGTCCTTCCAATGAATATTCAGGACTGATTTTCTTTAGGATTGAGTGGTTTGATCTCCTTGCTGCCCAAGGAACTCTCAAGAGTCTTCGCCAGCACCACAATTCAAAAGCATCAATTCTTTGGCACGCAGACTTCTTTATGGTCCAACTTTCACAAACACGCATGACAACTGGAAAAGCCATAGCTTTGACTATACAGACCTTTGCTGGCAAAGTGATGTCTCTGCTTTTTAATATCCTGTCTAGGTTGGTCATAGCTTTTCTTCCAAGAAGCAAGCGTCTTTTAATTCCGTGGCTGCAGTCACCATCCACAGTGATTTTGGAACCCAAGAAAATAAAATCTGTCACTGTCTCAATTTTTTCCCCATCTATTTGCCATGAAGTTATATTCAAAAGGCAAACTTTGTTTATTTGCCACTATTCCTTTAAACTTGCTCAATAGTTCTTTCCCTTGTCACTAGATAACATTTCTGACATTTTTGTTTATTCTTAGAGACTATAAGTCACTTTAAGTCACCAACACAGTATCTAAACTCAATAATTTGAGGTGTCCAGTTCAATGTACAAAGATACAGTGATTAGGACATTAAGTTTTTGCCATGATAATAAATGACCCTAAAAGGTCAGTGATCCATGCATACGTTTTACTTCTGATTCATCAGTGTGCAGTGGAGGTGGGCAGACCTTCCCAGAGAGCTGTCTTCCACGTGGTAACTCTGGGATCTAGGCCACTTTGATCTTGTGGTTTCACGTCTCTCGGGGAGAGATCCCAGAGAATCCCACAGGGACCTTTCTGTGTTTCCATCTGGATATGATACATCATTTTTATTTGTATGTCTTTCCCCACAACCCATCATACTGTCCTACCTAACTTCAGGGGGGCTGAGAAGTGGGCCTTGGAAGGAAGGAAAGCGAAGAGAAAGTGGTAACATACGACATTGTCTCTGTCATTAAAGATAACCCTTCTCCCTCCTGCCTTAACCTCAGCTGGCTCCTGCCAAAGAACAAGAGAGCTGTCAGCATCCTTCATCTTCTCAGTCACCCCTCTCTGCTCAGCACCCTCCTCTGACCCCTCTGGGTGTGGAGTGATGGGGAGGGAGGGCAGGTGAGAAGAGCAGGAAAGTTTTCTCTTGACAGGAAGGACCTGCAGTGAAACATCTTCAAGGGCCCTGGGGCTGGAGGGTGTCTAAAGCCGGCTTCCCTCTTGTGAGTGTCCTCTTGGCTTGTCGGATGCCCCACTGGCAGCCGCTGCTGGCATCCCCATGATTCAGACTCTGCATCACGTTCCCACTGGCCGCCCACCCCCAGGCCCACTCCACGAAGAATCTCCCCATGGGATTTCCATTACAACCCCCTCAGGCATTTGCAGTGGATTCAGGCCAGATCTCTCTCCCATCAGTGCCTATAGGGTCCATAGAAAACACCCTTGTCTCTTTTGCTCTCATAAACCCCAACATACAGTCCAGCCCCAATGCAGCGGCAACTTCATTAGCTTCACAAAGAATACAGTGGCCTGTCGGGCCTTCTTGCCTTTGAAGTTTTATGAGCAGGAGCCAGACGCCAGTGTCCTGGGTCCCCTAACTGTGGGAAAACAACAAGCACTCCAAGTGGTGCTTTCCTGTGACTTGAGGTGCAGGAAAGGAACCTCCACTGTTCCCCCTTGAGGGGAGGGGAAGCCCCAAGCATGGCCTCCTTCAGGCATCCTCGTCTAAAATCCTCTTGGTTTCCAACAATCGGATAATATGTGATTTCCTCATTGTGGGTGAAGGATTTTGAGAGTTGTGATAATGGATTTCCAGATAGCTCTTTTGTAAATTCTGCATGTAGCCTAGTGTGCTTCGATCAATTTAACACTCTGTAATAAAAGTGACAGATGCTTAATCAACTCAAGTTGTTTGAAGCAAAATGGAGGATTTAATGTAAGAACATTGGGATGTCTTCTGGAACCCAAGAGCAGGTTCCTAAAACCCAGCTGGAGTTTAGGAATGACTAACCAGGGGCTCACATTTCCTCAGGACTCTCTCTGCATCTTGAATCACTTTTCTTTCCTGGTCTCTGCTTCGTGCTGTCCTCTCTCTCTGCAAGTTACTTCCTTAACTTCTCCAGTCTGGTTATAGGAAACATGGCTACAGGCAGCTCCCAAGATACATATCTCATTGTCTAGCCTCAAAAAGAGAGAATTTCCACTCTTTCAGGCCAAAGAACAAAAAACCAGGGCAAAGACACATATTTCATTAGTCAACATGCTCACCTCAACCAATTAGCTCCACTTGGGTGCAAGAACTCATTGTCACATGGCAGCTCCTCAGGCAACCTGGTTGCTGCCTGAGATAAAAAAAATCTCAGAAAAAGGTGGCAGGTGCTAGGAGCCCCCTGGCACATTTCCAACTGTTCAGTCATTTGTGAACTTGTGCTATTGTGCCTGGTGGCTCAGACTCTAGATCTAGTAGGATTGGAAGGTAGTGATGGGGTTCTGGTTTATGCAAAAGTCCACAGGAACAGCCAACATAATCAACAAAAGGGTCCAAAATGCAGTACTTTGATGCAATCTCAAAATCAACAGAATGATCTCTGTTCGTTTCCAAGGCAAACCATTCAATATCACAGTAATCCAAGTCTATGCCCCGACCAATAACGCTGAAGAAGCTGAACAGTTCTATGAAGACCTACAAGACCTTCTAGAACTAAGACCCAAAAGAGACGTCCTTTTCATTATAGGGGACTGGAATACAAAAGTAGGAAGTCAATAAACACCTGGAGTAACAGGCAAATTTGGCCTTGGAGTACAGAATGAAGCAGGTCAAAGGCTAATAGAGTTTCGCCAAGAGAACGCACTGATCATAGCAAACACCTTCTTCCAACAACAAAAGAGAAGACTCTACACATGGATATCACCAGATGGTCAACACCGAAATCAGATAGATTACATTCTTTGCAGCTAAAGATGGGGAAGTTCTATACAGTCAGCAAAAACAAGACCAGGAGCTGACTATGGCTCAGACCATGAACTCCTTATTGCCAAATTCAGACTTAAATTGAAGAAAGTAGGGAAAACCACTAGACCATTCAGGTATGACCTAAATCAACTTCCTTATGACTATAAAGTGGAAGTTACAAATAGATTCAAGGGGTTATATCTGATAGACAAAGTGCCTGATGAACTATGGATGGCGGTTCATGACATTGTACAGGAGGCAAGGATCAAGATCATCCCCAAGAAAAAGAAATGCAAAAAGGCAAAATGGTTGTCTGAGGAGGCCTTTCAAATAGTTGTGAATAGAAGAGAAGCAAAGGCAAAGGAGAAAAGCAGAGATATCCCCATTTGAATGCAGAGTTCCAAAGAATAGCAAGGAGAGATAAGAAAGCCTTCCTCAGCGATCAATGCAAAGAAATAGAGGAAAGCAATAGAATAGGAAAGTCTAGAGATCTCTTCAAGAAAATTAGAGATACCAAGGGAACATTTCATGCAAAGATGGGCACAAAAAAGGAAGGAAATGGTATGGATCTAACAGAAGCTGAAGATATTAAGAAGAGATGGCAAGAATACACAGAACTATACAAAAAAGATCTTCACGACCAAGATAATCATGATGGTGTGGTCACCAACCTCGAGACAGACATCCTGGAATGTGAAGTCAAGTGGGCCTTAGGAAGCATCACTAGGAACAAAGCTGCTGCTGCTGTTGCTGCTAAGTCGCTTCAGCCGTGTCTGACTCTGTGCGACCCCATAGGCGGCAGCCCACCAGGCTCCCCTGTCCCTGGGATTCTCCAGGCAAGAACACTGGAGTGGGTTGCCATTTCCTTCTCCAATGCATGAAAGTGAAAAGTGAAAGTGAAGTCACTCAGTCGTGTCCGACTCCTAGTGACCCCATGGACTGCAGCCTACCAGGCTCCTCCATCCATGGGATTTTCCAGGCAAGTGTACTGGGGTGGGGTGCCATTGCCTTCTCCAACGAACAAAGCTAAAGGGGCTCAATTCCAGTTGAGCTATTTCAAATCTTCAAAGATGATGCTGTGAAAGTGCTGTACTCAATATGCCCAGCAAATTTGGAAAACTCAGCAGTGGCCACAGGACTGGAAAAGGTCAGTTTTCATTCCAGTCCCAAAGAAAAGTAATGCCAAAGAATGCTTAAACTACCACACAATTGCACTCTTCTCACAGGCTAGTAAATTCTCCAAGCCAGGCTTCAACATACATGAACCGTGAACTTCCAGATGTTCAAGCTGAATTTAGAAAAGGCAGAGGAATCAGAGATCAAATTGCTAACATCTGTTGGATCATCAAAAAAACAAGAGAGTTCCAGAAAAACATCTACTTCTGCTTTATTGACTATGCCAAAGCCTTTGACTGTGTGGACCACAACAAACTCTGGAAAATTCTTAAACAGATGGGAATACCAGACTACCTGACCTGCCTCTTGAGCAATCTGTATGCAGGTCAGGAAGCAACAGTTAGAACTGGACACGGAACAACAGACTGGTTCCAAATTGGGAAAGGAGTACGTCAAGGCTGTATATTGTCATCCTGCTTATTTAACTTATATACAGAGTACATCATGAATAATGCTGGGCTGGAAGAAGCACAAGCTGGAATCAAGATTGCTGGCAGAAATATCAATAACCTTAGATATGCAGATGACACCACCCTTATGGCAGAAAGTGAAGAAAAGCTAAAGAGCCTCTTGATGAAAGTGAAAGAGGAAAGTGAAAAAGTTGGCTTAAAACTCAGCATTCAGAAAACTAAGATCATGGCATCTGGTCCCATCACTTAGTGGCAAATAAATAGATGGGGAAACAGTGCAAACAGTGACAGACTTTATTCTTTTGGGCTCCAAAATCACTGCAGATGGTGACTGCAGCTATGAAATCAAAAGACGCTTTCTCCTTGGAAGAAAAGTTATGACAAACCTAGGAAACATATTAAAAACAGAGACATTACTTTGCCAACAAAGGTCAGTCTAGTCAAAGCTACGGTTTTTCCAGTAGTCATGTATGGATGTGAGAGTTGGACTATAAAGAAAGCTGAGCGCCAAAGAACTGATGTTTTTGAACAGTGGTGTTGGAGAAGACTCTTGAGAGCCCTTGGACTGCAAGGAGATCTAACCAGTCAATCCTAAAGGAAATCGGTCTTGAATATTCATTGGAAGGACTGATGCTGAAGCTGAAACTCCAATACTTTGGCTACTGATGGGAAGAACTGACTCATTGGAAAAGACCCTGATGGTGGGAAAGATTGAAGACAGGAGGAGAAGGGGATGACAGAGGATGAGATGGTTGGATGACATCACCAGCTCAACGGGCGTGAGTTTGAGTAAACTCTGGGAGTTGGCGATGGACAGGGAGATCTGGTGTTTTGCAGTCCATGGGCTCACTGAATCAGACACGACTGAAGCGACTTAGCAGCAGCAGCAGCAGCACAATGCTTTGCACATAGAAGATCCTCAGTGACGTTTGTTGATTGTCTCGGAGACACTGAGACATATTCTTATGTCCTGGCTCCGTAATGTCTGTGCATTACCTCCATGTCCTGGGCCACCTCGCCTTCCACTCCCGTCTGCCCAGCTAACCTATAGCCGACCTGTGTGCACTGCAGTCACTCAAGTACTGGGATTTGCCCAAAGGGGTATCCCCAGAGCTATTCGCTCAGGGGATTTCACTCCTTTGTTTTATTTTCAAAGGAGTTAGAGCTCAGAAAGGACTTTCTCAAAGCCAGGGGTTGGGGAGAACCAGAGAAGGACAATGACTCTGAAATCACCCTGAGTTTAGGCTTGCTCATCCTGGGCATTTACAGAGAAGAGGCATACTGGGGATGAGTACTTGATATCCTCTAGGAACACGGAGCCGAGAAAAGTCTAGGGAGAAGGTCAGAGGGAGCAGTCTAATGAGGCAGAAACTTATTCTGAATCAGGCTTTAGAAGGAAGCCAAAACTGGGAAAGCATACCATTATTTAAAAATCCCATTAAGACTCTGTAGGGGGGTGACTTGCTAATTTCAGGAAGTGACTGAGTAGTTGTAAGTACTCAAAATTAATTGATGGTTTTAAGGAAGGAATAGAGTGTAGGTAACACTGCGTCATAAACCCATCGCCAGAGAAGAGGAAGACTATTAATTCTCATGATTCCTCATACCACAAGACAGAAAAGTAATAGTTCAAGTTGTGTATGATGAAATCTAATGCTGTGGCATAACTTCTTCTCATCGATTGGTTCCCAGCCTCTCTCTCCGGTGATTTATAGGAATAACGGGGAGGGAGTACTCACTGCAGGATGGCCAGGGCTGGGGAGGTTTCTGCGTGATATTGGTTTCCAGAGTTAATAGATTTTCAATTATGGCCCATGAAATCCTGTTACGCTCCTAGAGGCAGCAAACCTGAAATGCAGCCATACCTGGCTCACCAAATGCCACCTACCACTCCACCACTCCACCCTAGGCAGCTGAGAAGATGGGAGAAGATCCTGCTCAGGTCAGTAACCCAGGGACACATCTACCTGAAGGGGATCTCAGTCCCATCTTTCATCGGTGGAAACCTAATGGCCCCAAACTACTCATTCCAGCACCCCTGAGGCTGAAAATCTGGAAATTTTCAGCCTCACAGAACCAGAATTAGACGTCTTCTACCCAGTGTAACATGTAGCCTAGGAGAGATGATTTCATTTAAAAAGCTGAGTCGAGAATAGCAAGCGGGTGATCTTAACAGGAGTCACGGCCAAGAGTTTAATCAGAAAGGAGATAGTCAGAGACAGCTCAGGGCTGGGCACCAAGAGATCAGGGAGGCATCAGCATCTGACCAGAATTCCCTAGGAAGGAAGCACAACCAGTTCTTTAACTTTGTATGCTTAGCATCTAGCACACAAATGGGCACAAATGGGCCCTCCAATAGTGATTGAAAAAATGAATGAAACAAGTCTGTAGAGTCTGCTACAGGAATAGCCAGGACACCTTTGTGGCTCACCGAATATTCACACATTTTCCACCTTCCCAGCCCCCTTGCAGGTGACTGGGGCCATTGACTAGAGTAGGCCAAGGGACTGTGAGTAGAAGTGACATAGGATATTTAAGGATCAGTGCACCAATCTCCAGAGATCTCTTCCTTTGCAATCATGACTGTGGAGGCTGCTTGTTTCAGATGATACATTTCAAGATGCGGGGACTTCTGTCAACCTGGGTTCTTCAATGTCCACATGGAGCAGAGCTCCATCCTCCCCTTGTTGTTGAGTGATCAGTGTTGGGTAAGCAATGTGAGTAAGAAATATACCTGTGTTGTGTTTAGTCACTTTTTTTTTCCTTAGCCAATTCTGAAAAAATAGAGCAGATTTACCAATTGCCTTAGCTCAGGCTGCTGTGACAAAATACTATAGATTTGGTGAATAAAACAGCAGACATTTAATTCCCATAGTGCTGGAGGCTCAGAAGTCCAAGATTGAGGTACTGGCAGATTTGGCATCTGGTGAGAACCCTCTTCCTGGGTTGCAGACAGTTGCCTGCTCACTGTGTGCTCACATGCTCACCTTTCCTTGGTGCGTGCACTTGGAGAAAGAACCCTGGTCCATCTGCTTATGAGGACACTAATATCTATATGGGGGCTCCACCTTATGTATATGTAATTACCCCTCAAAAGATCACCTCCTTATACCATTGCACTGGTGGATGGGGCTTCGGCATATGAATTTGGGGCGGGATTAAAAGATGCTTACTCCTTGGATGAAAAGTTATGACCAACTTAGATAGCATATTCAAAAGCAGAGACATTACTTTGCCAACAAAGGTCTGTCTAGTCAAGGCTATGATTTTTCCAGTGGTCATGTATGGATGTGAGAGTTAGACTGTGAAGAAAGTTGAGTGCTGAAGAATTGATGCTTTTGAACTGTGGTGTTGGAGAAGACTCCTGAGAGTCCCTTGGACTGCAAAGAGATCCAACCAGTCCATTCTGAAGGAGATCAGCCCTGGGTGTTCTTTGGAAGCAATGATGCTAAAGCTGAAACTCCAGTACTTTGGCCACCTCATGCCAAGAGTTGACTCATTGGAAAAGACTCTGATGCTGGGAGGGATTGGGGGCAGGAGGAGAAGGGGACGACAGAGGATGAGATGGCTGGATGGCATCACCGACTCGATGGACGTGAGTTTGAGTGAACTCTGGGAGTTGGTGATGGACAGGGAGGCCTGGTGTGCTGCGATTCATGGGGTCGCGAAGAGTCGGACATGACTGAGCGACTGAACTGAACTGAAACATATTCAGCCCATAAAACCAGTTCAATCCAGTGGCTTCCTTACAACCCTCTTTTTGCACCCTCTTGCAAAAAGGCCTCTCTCTTTGAAAGTTCATCTGGTTCACTGTCCTTTAACTCTCTTGTTCATCTTTGTCCCCCTTGTTCTCCATCTTCCTTTCACTCCCCTCATTCATCACAGATTTTATTAGCTGGCTCAGAAATATCTCTTGCTCTCAGCTCCTGTCACCATGCTGTTTCACATCTATACCAACTATCCATCCAAAGTCTTATCTCTAAAGTTCCTTGACATCATCAACTCCAACAACACTCACTAGCTCCATTCCATATTAGCGTCAACCAACCCTCCTATGGCTACACTCTGGATCTTCTCATCATATAACTCTCCCACCTTTAGAAATGCAAATACCAGTAGACGAATTTTTTTCCCCTCCCTCATCCTACCACGCTGCTGTTAGACCTCATTGAGATCTTCAGTCCTTCAAGTCCAACCTATGCATCTGCCTCCCCTACTAGACCCTAAGCTCCCTGAAGTCACGGCTGTGTTATACTCTCATCACTTATGGCAATGCATGGTCCAGGGAGTCATGCAGAAGATATTCATGAAAAATGAATGACTGAAGTGGCTGCCACTGCACACCTGGTAGGTCCTCCCCACAGTCTCTTAAAGGTGTTGTTTGGTAAATGACATTGTAGATTCCCCTCAAGGGTATTTGGACAGAAACCACAAGGTTAGAATTCTAATTCTGGATCCATTGCCACTGATCTACACAGTCTTGGACAAGTCCCTTGCCTTCTCCCTGAATCTCAGCTTCCTTTTGTCTTTTTCTGCTGAATTATTATTAAGAATCAAATGAAATCATGAACATGAGAGTGGCTTGAAAATGTGAAGAACTCTATAGAAATGTGAGAAATATTATGCTAATACCAATGAGCTTTTTATTTCTCAGGGTGTACTGTGCAGATTCACATTCTACTTTAGGGAGGAAAAGCTGTGAAAATGTTGGGGGAACCAAGTGCCCAGAAAGCCAAAGATGAACCATCAGGTTTTCAGATCAGCACAACCTGTTTCTTCCAGCTTCTGTGATTCCTTCATTTACCAAACATTCATCAATTTCCTATTATTTTCAGTTACTCAGTACAATACAGGCCTGCCTTCGGGGAGCTCTGTCTTTTGCGGGGAAGAGATGAGTACGGAAATGCTGGATCCTGGGAGTGGAGGAACCTTTAGTTATCTGGAGGGAGAGGGGACACAGAGAGTTTCACAGAGGAGGGGGTCCACGCTCTCCTCACGGCACAGCACCAGCTCTCCTGGGGACACGGCCATTAGGCCAGGATCTGGGGGTACAGGTGCCTGGGAAATGATTGAAAACAGCTAGGGCTTGAGCTCCTTTCCTTAACTCCTCCCCCAGGCTACTGCCTTGCCCTGGCGTTACCTGGATGTAGCCCCAGATGTCCCAGCTATCCCTCCCCCTGGTCCTGTGGGGTACAGGCCACTGTGTGCCTCTCTGTGAATTATACCCAGACCGTCTGAGACCAAATTCTGCTTTCTTCTCCCCCTGCCGCACTGCCTATAGTACTTGAAAAAGACATAGTGTCAGAACCTGAGAAGGAGGATGGGGGTCTCCCACAGCATCCGTGATTGCTTTCGGAGCCCTAAAGGGCGGGGTTACTATCCAGGTGAGGAGGCTGCCTGCAACCAGAATCCACTCTGTACTGGTGGTTCCCTGCAGTGCAGACCAAACAGGTCTATACGTCATTATGCCAGATCCCCCGACCCCGTGCAGTGGAAACTCAATACAGCCTGCCCAAGAGCTGCACACAGGCCCTGCATTCCCAGCTGCTCATGCAGGACCAGGGATGACAGGGAGAGTGGAAATGATTCCCAGCGATGACAACCTGACCAAGCAAGTGTGCCCCAAGAATCTGCTGCATAAGGGCTGGACGGGCTGTGCTCCCAAGTTCAAGGGGCTTGGGTCTTCCTCTCTGGACCTTTGAGCAAGCATGGCTCTGTCTCTATAGGGGGCACCTTCACCCCACTTCCTCCTGGGGTCCTCAGACTCAGCCATTTAACTGGCGCAGGGTTGCAGAGCATAGTTTGAACAAACAGCTGGGGCATTTTTAGTAACCTGCAGACAGAAGGAATTATGGCCTCAAAGTTAATCTCTTTTTTTCTTCACTCCTATCCTAGCCCTTTCGACTCTCTTCCCAAATGTGTGTGGGAGTTGGCAGAGGGTAGCTGGGGGCAGGAGGCGGGGTAGGGAATAATCAGATGTAACTTTTGATATAAAAGTCAGCATTTTTAATGACACTCCACTCCTTTCTCTACCTTTTCTACTTGTAACTATGGAAACTCATAATATATAACACAAGGGGGATGATTTTAGAAACAAAATATAATCTGTTTTCATGAATTGCATACTCTCCTTCCTCTTCTGCCTGTCCCTCCTTACTGGTTACTGATGTACATTCGGCTTTCATGGCTCATCAGAGAAGCGGCCATGCCATCAAAACCCACAGCGAACTCACCTTGGAGTTCATCTCGGAGCCTTCTCAGTGCTTGTGACCCTGTCTGTATGGACTTTATGATGGAAAAACTCAGCCTTGTCCTTCCTATGCAGGGAGAAACCCATTTTTTCCTCCTATTTTTCTTCCCTGAGAGTCTCCTTCACAGCTCACACAGAACACTTTTGACACTTTTGGTCACCAAGTATGTGGAGAGTTTTCCTGGTAAGAAGCAATTCCCTGTCTTCCCGCCACTGTGCCACCAGCTGAGTGCCCTATTCAACCTAATTCTGGCGCTCCCTACCAGGAGGCAGATCAGATTCCGCGGGTTGAGGGTTTACTCCTATAAGATGCCCCTCCCATTTCGGATGCCAATCACAGGCCCTGATTCCCGCCTGTGTTTCCGACCTACTGGCTATAGATCTGAGGTTCTGACCTCTTCCTCGGGTTTGATTAATTTGCTATAGTTGCATATGGAGCTCAGAAAAACAGTTTGTGCTTGCCAGTTCCCTGTAAAAAGATATGATAAAGAACCAGGTGAACATCCGGATGGAAGGGGTGCACAGGGCCAGGTGTGGGGCAGGAGGTGGCGCTCCCATGCCCTCTCCAAGTGTACCATCTCCGATACCTCCATGGGTTCCCCAGCCCAGAAGCTCTCTGAATCCCTGTACTTCCGGAATCTTATGGAGGCCTCATCACTTAGGTGTGTGTGTTTGTATTAGCCACTCAGTCATGTCCAACTCTCTGTGACCTCATGGACTGTAGCCCTCCAGGCTCCTCTGTCCATGGAGTTTTCCAGGCAAGAATATTGGAGTGGGTTGCCAGTTCCTTCTCCTGGGATCTTCCCGACCCAGGGATCAAACCCAGGTCTGCTGCATTGCAGGCGATTTCTTTACCGACTGAGCTACCAGGGAAGCCACTTAGGCAGGATCAATCATTAACTCCATTTTCAGCCTTTATCCATTCTCAAGAGAATGGGGGCTAAGCTTGAAAATGCCAAGCTGCTTATCATGGTTTGGTCTTTCTGGTGAGGAGCCCTCATTCAAGAGCCATCCAGAAGCCCCCCTGCCACCTCTACAGTCTCATTGCCTCATTAGGATAAAAGATACACCCATCACCTAGGAAACTGTGAGGGTTTCTGGAGTGCTGTGTCAGGGACGGGGTCAAAGACAAATACCAGAACAAGAGATGCTCCTGGTATTATTATCACTTAGGAAATTGCTGCTGCTACTGCTGCTAAGTCGCTTCAGTCGTTTCCGACTCTGTGCGACCCCATAGACAGCAGCTTACCAGGCTCCCCTGTCCCTGGGATTCTCCAGGCAAGAACACTGGAGTGGGTTGCCATTTCCTTCTCCAACGCATGAAAGTGAAAAGTGAAAGTGAAGTTGCTCAGTGGTGTCCGACTCCTAGTGACCCCGTGGACTGCAGCCTACCAGGCTCCTCCGACCATGGGATTTGCCAGGCAAGAGTACTGGAGTGGGGTGCCACTGCCTTCTCCAACTTAGGAAATTACAGGGGTTTTAAAAGGGAGCTCTGTGCCTGGAACTGGGAACAGAGACCAATACATATCTTTTTATTACTTTACAGGTTGAAAGAAGGGTGTCCCTGCTTGGAGGTGGGGTACCACAATGCCTCTGATTTCCCCAAGGGGACAACTTTCCAGAATTCAGACAAGTCTGAGATGTGAGAGTACACACACCCCTTTCTCATCCCCAGTGAGAGGGTGACCCAGGCGTGAAGCAAGTACACAACAGTAGTGACCTCCACAAAGCTTAGAATCATGGGGTCCACCTATCTGCATATATTATGCAAGGGATGTGCTTCTCAAGATAACAAACCTCAGGGAATAGGGCACCAAGCCTTCAAGTTGTAGTATAAATATGACATGTTTTACTTCTCCTATCAATTTTACTGGATGAACATTGATTCAGTTATTTTTATATTATAACAGATATAGGTTATCAGGAAGAATGCAAAATTTTGAAGAATTTTTCTGGTTCTCTAGGAGCAAATTAAAAATAATTTGTGCCTGAAACAGGCAGCTTCAGGTTACATCCCAGGACTCTAAGGATTCTTTTTATTCTCTACTAGGAATACTTCACTAAAAAGTTGAGAGGTTCTGCCAAGCTGTCCACACCTCCTTGACAAAATGATTCACCTTTCCAAGGATCCATGGGAACCATGCTGTAGCATCTTGGCAAACCCAATTTTGCGCCAATTTTCAGATGGCTCAGGTTCAAAGCCTGCCTCTCCAGAATGCAGGAGACTAGTCTAACAGCATCTGAGACCTGAAGTTCCTCTCTGCTCCCCTGCAAAGATCCCAGGATGCTCTCACTCACCTTACAGGACTTATAATTCAAAGGTGGAATTCTGAGAAGATGCAATTACCCCTAAATGCCTGCACGTTAGCCACTAAATTGTGGAAACTCAATCATAGTCATTTGAAGGGCCTCAGCATGGAGCCAAGAGCAGAATCAATATTCATTTTCTTTCCATGGAAAAGAAACGACAGAGGAAGTTGTCCAACAGGGCAGCCTTTTCATTTTAGCACCACTGATTTATCGGTCATTTGACAGGTGGACCTGAGTTCCAGGCCTGACTCCCTCGTGGCCTCCCTGTCCTGCCCATTCCCCACAAAGGAGACTGTGAGCTGTTCCCACAGATCCTTCCAGTAGCACCTGGGCCTTAGCCCAGGCTGAGCTGAGGTTTCTGGCTCTCAAGATCTCTGCATCTTGCTGCTTCACTGCAAGCTTGCCATTCTTTGTTTAAAAAGGTAGGTAAGCCCTCAGTCCTAACCACTTCTTCAGGTCTCCATTATTTTCCTATAAAGGGTCCCGTGTGCTATAAAAATATTAAGTAAGAGTTCCATGCTTTTCTCCTGTTTAACCTGTCTGATGTCAGCTTTATTACCAGGTGAGCAACAGAACCAAAGTGAATGTTGGAAAAAATGATTTTTCTCCTATATACACATGTGGAGGGCTTCCCAGGTGGTGCTAGCGGTAAAGAACCTACCTGCCAGTGCAGAGATACAGGGTCAATCCCCGGTTCAGGAAGATCCCCTGGAGAAGGAACTAGCAACCCACTCCAGTATTTTTGTCTGGGAAATCCCGTGGACAGAGGAGCCCGCATGCTACAGTCCATGGAGTCGCACAGAATCCTTTGCAACCCAGTCATACAGACTGAAGCAATTTAGCCCACATGCACACACATATACACACTTGGATCTTTTTAGAACCAGGCTTGACCACTCTGGTTCTTCCTGTTTCGTTTTGTGCCTGGGAGGCAGAGGCAGGCCTCCACCCCACGCCCTGTGGCTCATCAGACGAATATACACGGAGGTCAGTCTAGTCTCCTACTCTCTCTCCCTGTAGGTCAGGGCAAGTGTGATCTGTGTCCCAGGAATCAGTTTCAAGATTTGGCCTGAGCCACAGTCTCCAGTCAGTTTTTGCTAATGTTTGACACAGCCATGCTGTTTAATCAAGGGATTCTTCTTTTCCCATTCGATGGTTGTTCTCCGTGCACAGACCCTTATGTGCACCTCCCTAGTAGGGAGGAGGTCAGTGACACCCTGGACCCCAACAATGATGGTCACTAATGTGAGAACTTGGACAGACTGCAAGGATTACACGAAACTTCGCCATTCAAACTGGTATGCACTTCACAGCAACAGTGGCAAGGTCCATTTGGTCTTATTTCCATTTATCAAATGAGGAATCTCAATGCTAGAGATTCAGTCAACTGATGATGATCAAAACAGCTAGTCAGTGCAGAGCAAGGCTTGGGGATCCAGGCTTTGGAAGCAGGAAATACAGTGGAAATGCTGCAGGCAGAACTGTATCTGAATACCAGCTCCCAGCTACCTCGCTTTCATGCCTGGATTCATTCTGTGTGTGTGTGTGGAAGGGGGAAGGGCCACCCCGACCTTGTCTTTCAGCTCCCACATAGCTTTTCATCCCCCTCTGCTGCACACCATCGTCCCTCCAGTCCCCACAATGCCAGCCTCATTTCCCCCAGAGAACCTCATTCTCTGGATCAGAGATTGAATCAGGAGGAGCCCAAGGGAAAAGAGCTTTAAAACAAGAATATCCATCTGGTCCCCATTCAGAAATAGGGACAGGGGAGGGAGGGGATCTGGGATCTTCCCATGAGCCTCTGCAGCAGGGACCCTTCTCCATCCCCAGTCTCCATTGTTAGGCAAACAAAGTCCTTGGTACTGGGGTGGTTTCAGTGCAAATTGAAAGGAGTCTCCATCTGTTAGTTTATTCATTGCAGAGTTTTGTTTTGTTTTTCTTTTTCCTTTTTGGACTCCCCATGTTTCATACTTGCTAATGAGCAGATCAAATAGCATTAGGGGCTGTGGGCACGAGGTAGCCTTGCTCTGCCAGGAGCCCTATCACGCTCTCTTCGAAGAGACACCCCTCCCCCTCCCATTCTCGCTTTGCATTCCTGCTGCCTCCGTCCTCATAGAAAAAACTGGAATTAGCATGTTGCTCATTTCAAGTTCAATTCCAGCTCCCACTCCCATCCCAGTATCCCAGGTCCCCAGTCCAGGATGTGGTAAGGGATATGGCTGGAGGGATAAGAGGCATACACTCCAGGTGGTCCCTCGCTCAAGGTCTCTAGAGAGAAACTGAAACTTAGCAGCAGCTTCTGAGCTCTGCTCCCTGCCTGGAGGTCAGCCCTGCGATCGCGGAGGGACACAGGAACCTCAGACCTCCTCTGCCTTGGTTCTGTCCCAGTCCTAAAAATGCTTGTCCACACAGTCTCTCCAGACAGTTTGGATGAGCAGAGAGGGAGGAGGGGTAGGACTCTGGAGCAACTGTGAAAATACCAGCAATGATAAGAACAATGAAAATAATCAAGGCCACTGTTAATATTGGCCATGATATCCAAACACTCATTTAAAAATTCTAATTCATATCAAAACCATTCAAAATAAACAGTATCATAATGTTTTCAAGTGCAAGTATCTCAAAACACAACTCTAACAGGCTAACAACAACAACAACAAAAGGTGAGGGAGGTAGATCGATTTATGTGACTGAAAAAATCCAGTCCAGGGATTTTAGGTGTCAGGCCCCTTTGGATTGAACAGCTAAGATGATGTCCTCAGGACTTGGTTACTCTTCCTCTCTCGTCTCTGCTTTTTCTGGTTTGAAATCACTCTGAGACAGCATTCCTCAACTCAGTAGATCCAAGCAGTCCAGACTTACCTCAAGAGGAAATTAAAATCTCTTTCTAGATAATTTGAATTCAAATGCTGGGTCCAATTTTTACTGGTGTAGATTGGGTCACATGATCCCCCATGAACCAATCACTGTACTGGGAGACACCATGCCCACTACTTTTATGTATTTCTTTATAATCCAAGTATAGTTGATTTACAATGTGTTAGTTTCAGATGTATAGTCAAGTGATTCTTTTTCAGATTTTTTTCCGTTATAGGTTTTTATAAGGTATTGAATACAGTTTCCTGTGCTATACAGTAGGTCTTTGTTGTTTATATTATATATAGCAGTGTGCATATGTTAATCCCAAACTCCTAATTTTCATTTCTTCCCCTCCTCCTTTGGTAACCATGTTTGCTATTTATGCCAGTGAGTCTATTTCTGTTTTGTAAATAAGTTCATTTATATCTTTTTTTTTAGGTTCCACATGCACGCATACATGCTCAGTTGCGTCTGACTCTCTGCGAACCCATGGACTATAGCTCGCCCGTGCCAGATTCCTCTGCCCATGGGAATCTACAGACAAGAATACTGGAGTGGGCTACCGTTTTCTCCTCCACAGGATCTTCCCAACCCAGAGACTGAACCTGAGTCTCCTGTGTCTCCTGCATTGACATGCAGATTCTTTGCCACTGTGCCTTCAATTCTACAACAATGCCCATTGCTACCAGAACAAGCCTGGATCATGTGTGCATCTCTGGAGAGAAAGAGTGTGACCTCAGTGCCCCCTACCCTTGCAAAACACCAGGCTGGGTGTCAGTGGGGGGGATTTTCAAAAGAAAATTGGGTTCCTGTTACAAAAGAAAGAAGAACAGATATTAGACGGCAAAGAAAATAAACATCCATTGCAGATGTCACGCCCTTTTACAAATTAAAAAAAAAAAAAAAACTCAGAAAGGTACATCATTCTCCTAGGGTCAAATAGTGAGTAAGCTTCAAATTGGTATTCAAATCTAGATCTGATCACCTGCAAAGCCATATACTGGAGGCAGTCCTTCCTACTACATTAAGTATCAAGGGGAAAGGGAGATAGAAAAGAAAGGAAGGGTGTCAGAAGTAGGGAAATGTACAGAAAAGAAAAAACTTTCCTGAGTTAATTCACACTAAGCTTACAAAATGCCCTGATACAGTACAACTCTGTCATGAGAGGAGGGGGAAACTCATTAACCTGTTGGAACGGACTATCTCATGATGAAAATAAATAGTCTTATAGTCTAGAGCAAGAAGGTGTCTTAGGTGATTTCAGATCACCTGGGCTCATGTGAAGCCCCTGGCACAGTTCCTTCTCATCTCCTCCCTTATCTGTCCTCTCAATAGGTACAAAGGCCATGGGTCACCTGGAAGTTGGCAGGATCCCTCTTCTTCTGCCTTGAAGAGATGTGTGTTCTCTTCACATAGATTAATGAAGAAAAATAAGAGAATTAACTTTTCTAATCCTCTGTGCCTCTGTTTGTCTTGGCCACTGATACTCCATAAATATCTTTAATACTGTTAATACCCAATACTGCCTCAGTTAAGTCCTTCACAGTGGAGGCTGGGGTGCCCTCAACCCTGTCTCTGCCATTTTACCTTCATGCATCTTTTTGTGTTCTTTGACTACAAGCAACAGAAACCCCCTCTGGCTAACTTAAGTTGAAGGGTGTATGATAGTTACAGAATACACAGAAAATCTGAGCGACTTGGCTTCAGGAAGGACAGAAAGCAGGACAACTCCATGGATACAGGAGGATGAAAGTCATCAGGGTAACCCAACTGAGCGGGCAAATTAGAGTGGATTTAACCCGCCCTCTGATCATCAAGACTTGTCTCTCTGTATAGGCTTTTGTCTGCCTGGAAAAAAAGGGTGCCTTTTTCTTTGCTCAAAGATGTCTCAACTCCCGTTGCTGTGTGCCTTTTGTAAGTATCACAAAGGCTGGCAGTGGCCACAGATGTAATAAACAATCTTCTCAGGTTGCTGCTATAAAAAATACATCAACGCCAACAATTTGTGATCTTGTGTATTTCTACTCACAGTTCAGATTCTAAGGAGAGATTGACTAGTTTGAGCCACTGATAGACAGTTTCATGAAACTTCAGGGAGTCAGGAGTTGAAAGGGTGGAGTGGAAGGGGAGAGAGAACTCAACACCCCAAATCAGCATTCTTTCTCAAAGAAGGAAAAAATACTGCTGGGCAGACCATACCAATGGTTGTTCACCACACCGGTGAGCTGAACAGGAAGTAAGTGCTCTCCCTTACTCAAGGCTGCTGTGTCACCAAACTGGAAGGAATCATCTACAGTGAACCTTGTGTGTGTGGTACCCCCTGTGGAGCTGTCCAATACCCCTTGCCCTTTCCCTAGACGCCTCCCGCCTTACCAGTCTTTCCAGATATAACAGATTATGGGCTACAGTTCTTTTGCTGAAAGCTCAGATAGATCTCTCAGCCTAGCATGATGTAGGAAGGAGAACTAGCTTACAACTCATCCTATCTTGCTGCTGCTTCTTCATCATCCAAGGAAAGGAGGTCCGTGTCTTCAGAAGTCTTCCCCACTTGGGTGACCACTTGCACCCTCTCTTTCAAGCTCTCTAATCTGCATCCCATGCTCCTCCCTCTGAAAACCACCTCTCTTCACTGAAGGAAGATGTCTCTCCTCTTTTGCCTCTTGTGTCTTGCAAACTCAGAGTCTTTAGTTCAATAGAATGCAAACAAAAGTTTTCTTCTAGTTTCATGAGGAATGGAAGGAATGAATGCTCTAACCTCAGTCTGCTCTTCCTTGCTAGTTATCTTCGAAGCAAAAACACTAATGTTTTTCCCCTGTCTGACCCCGCCTAAGAAAGCAGACCCTTCCCTTTAATGTGTCTTTGACCTTCCTTCTTGCAGAAAAATTACCCTTGAATGACTGGGCTAAGCAGCTTTTGACCCCTTTCTGAGCCTGGCTTACATTATAAAAGCCATCACATTAGCTGTGAGTGGCTGGGCCTGAGCCACTGGGATAGCAGGAACCAGGTCCTATTAGACTCCTTCTGATCCTCACATCTCTTTCCTGATAGAAGGGTAGGGGTTGGTCTCACTTCATCACATCATATTTTTTATTTAATTCTGGTCTACCTTGCTCTTGATTCTCCCAACTATTAACCTTGATATTCATTTCTCTGGTTTTAGCCTTAACTGACCTTTAGACTTAATTCATAGCACCGCTTCCTGGTGCCTCTCAACAACCCTTCTTTTCCCACCTGGTCTGCTGCTGCTGGACTCAGATATTAGTCAAAGGATTCTGTCATATTAGGGAACTGTCTGGAAAGAAGGGAGAAGTGAAATAGGAAAATGAAAAAAAAAAGAACAGGTAAGTTTTGATGAAATGTAATTTCATGAAAATCTGTCTTGGTCAAGGACAGACACAATGAGAAGCCCTGGCCACCCTTGACCAGATTGATGGTATTCGGCAGAATGGGAGAAAAGGGCTAGTGCTAGAAGCGGGAAAGAACCATCAAAGTCAGTTCCAATGCACAGGGCAGGCTATGCCTAACCTTCTTTAAGCAATAGGACTCTTTATGGGATAAGCAACTAATTTATTCAATCTTCACTGCAACCTGGATCCAACAAGAAGAGAACATGGCAGAGTGGGAAAGAGCTAAGATCCTTGGGGCAGATAGTAACAGCTAGGCAGCCCACCAGCATCACTGCTAGATTCATCAATTCCTTGTCATTTCTGAATCAGGAGATATGGGAAGGAATTCTAGAGTTATCCTGCTGCTAATGGATCTTCCCAGTGTAATCCCAAAGGTCTGTATTAAAGTGAAAGTCACTCACTTGCTTCTGACTCTTTGTGACCCCCCATGGACTATAGCCCACCAGGCTCCTCTGTCCTTGAAATTCTCCAGGCAAGAATAGTGGGTAGCCTTTCCCTTCTCCAGGGAAGCTTCCCAATCCAGGGATTGAACCCAGGTCTCCTCCATTGCAGGCTGACTCTTTACCATCTGAGCCACTAGGGAAGCCCAATCTCAAAGATCTAGAATTGGGTATAGAAGAATTGGAAATATCTGACTCAGGGAGGATCAGAGTGATAAGCCCAAATGTCGCACCCAGGAACTTGATTCCTTTCTGAAGACACAGTTGATCCAGAATGTTGGGAAAGTGGGGGTGGTCATGGGGGTCAGGTGTTACATATCAGCTCTCCTCTCACCAATATCCATCTGGGTGAACCCAGACATCCTCAGGATCTCAGTTGTTATCAAGCTCAGGATATTCCAAGTGGCTCTTCTAGACTCTCTACCTCACATCCAACTGCCTATTAGACATCTCCACCTGGACACTCCACAGTCACACCACACAGCGTGGCCCAGCCTGAACCATGGCCTGTCCCCAGACTTTCTGCGTTCCCTGTTTCAGGGTAGCATCTCATTACCAACACGTAGTTTCTTAAGGCAATAACTTGAGTACTATCTCTGATTCCTCTCTCTCCCCTAAGCCCCTTGCGTTAGTCACCCACTGAGATTTGCTAACAATAAGAGAGAGAGAGGGAATGCATGGAATATATTTCAGAAAGGAAATACTGCCATTTGAGACAACTTGGATGAAACTTGAGGGCACTATGCTAAGTGAAATAAGTCAGACAGAGACAGGTAAATACTATATGTTATCATTTATATGAGGAATCTAAAAAAGAAAAAAAAAACTGAAATCATAAAAATAGAGAGTAGATTGGTAGTAACCAGGGGCTGAATAGGAGAAATGGGGAGACATTATTCAAAGCATATAAACTTCCAGTTATAAGATCAAGGGGATCTAATATACAGTATGGTGATTATAGCTAATAATACTGCATTATATACTTGAAAGATCCTAAGAGAGATCTTAAATGTTCTCATAACACAAAGAAATGGTAATTATGTGACAGGATGGAGGTGTTAGCTAATGCTACCAGTGGTAATCACTTTACAATATGTAAGTGTACCAAATTAATGTGTTATACACCTTAAACAATATTACCTGTCAAATATATCTCAATAAAACTGGAAAGAACAGATTAAAAGATGACATCTTTCCTAGGCCTCACACGTACAATTAGAGGCACCTAATTCATGCTCTTGTAATGCACAATCTTATCTTAATATTGATTGTCCTTGCTTGACTGCTGAGTTGCCTCTGACTCTGTGCAACCCCATGGACTGTAGCCCACCAGCCAGGCTCCGCTGTCCATGGGATTTCCCAGGCAAGAATCCTGGAGTGGGTTGCCATTTCCTTCTCCAGAGAATCTTCCAGACCCAGGGATTGAATCACACATTGAATTCCACAACCTGAATCTTCCAGACTCAAGTTTACCTGAGTCTCTTGCGGCTCCTGCATTGGCAGGAGGATTCTTTACCACTGAGCCATCTGGGAAGCCTCACTGATCATGCTACCTCTTATAATAGTCGTATTTCCATTGTATTACCACTTAATGATAGTCTCCATGGGAACAAGGCTGATGTGTTATATCTCCCAAAACAAGCACACAATAGACATTAAATAAACTGTAAATAAATAGGTGTTTAGTAAGTGATGACCAAACTCTTTGGTTTATTTAATTGTCCTCCCTTACTTCTAAAGCGGCAAGACTGTTCAGTACAGTCCTTCCCACCGTCACTTTCAAGGGAGTTCAGTGCTGTGGTCGAGATCATGGACTCTGGATTCAGGCATGGTTGAATCATTCTGGCTCCTCCATATTTTAACTGTGGGAATCTGACCAAGTTACTTAACCCCTCTGAGGCTCACTCCTTCATCTGTAAAATAAGGGTGTTCCTAGAGTCATGTGTAGTTTGTGAGGCTTAAGTTCGGTAATATATGGCTCTTGCTTTGTATATGCTTCCTGCGTGCTTGGTCACTAAGTCATGTCTGACCCCATGGACTGTAGCCCACTAGGGCTTTCTGTCCAAAGGATCTTCCAGGCAAGAATACTGGAGTGGGATGCCATTTCCTTCTCCATGATATATACTAAGTGCTCCAAAAAAAAAAAAAAAAACCTTTGTAACAATCATTCCTCCTTTCAACTCTTTTCCTCTCCTCCAGCCTGTGTATTCCAAAGTCTGGAGGAAGGAATATGACTATGGCTGCAAATGGGAAACACATTCCATCTTTTAAGTATATCTGTAACCTGAAGCTTCTGCTCTTGTTCCAAGGAGAGGTTGAAAGAGAAGGGGTGTCTTTGTGATTCCAGCTATCTTATTTTCAAGAGGAAAGCATCACACAGACTCACAGCAACCACAGAGCACCGAGCCAGAGAGCCTGGCTCAGAGAAGTGATGCCGCCTGCTCAGTGCAAGGAGATCAGCCTCAGAGACAGATCTCATTAATGCTAATGGCCTTGGTGCAGCTAATTAGCAGCGCCCCATACTCAATATTTACCCTTGTGTGCCTACAAAGTTCCACTCTCTCCTTGGGAAGCAGGCTGTTTCTCTACCTGACTCATGGCGAGAAAACCTCTGTTGCCAGATAATGTCTCCATCTCTGCCTGGGTAGGCTTGCTGGGGGAAGCTGACAGGGCTCCAGCCTGAGGCCTGGTGGAAAGGCATGACTGGCCTTCCAGTCCTCGGTGGAGCGCAGCACGGAGCCTCACCCAGCGAGGGTGCCATTCTCATGAGTCAGCCAGGCAGCTGTAGGCCCCAAGTGCCCCCCAGAACGTCTGCATGTGAGACATCCTCTTCTTTCTTCCAAAGGAGTGGTCCTTTGAGCTCAGGACAGCTCTCTCCTTTCCACAGGGCCTGGGAGAAGGGGTGAATGGCCAAGAAAGGGCCTTCTGGGAGGTGGGTCTAAGTGGAGAGCTCCTGGTGACCTGCCCACCATCCTCTCCACAACCTCTAACAGAGCTCTGAAGCTGAACCATGCCATGAGCCCTGGGCTGGGAACATATGATGGTGACTAGCAGCAGCAGCCAGAGAAGGCAATGGCAATCCACTCCAGTACTCTTGCCTGGAAAATCCCATGGACAGAGGGGCCTGGTGGGCTGCAGTCCATGGGGTCGCTAAGAGTCGGACACGACTGAGCAACTTCACTTTCACTTTTCACTTTCATGCAGTGGAGAAGGAAATGGCAACCCACTCCAGTGTTCTTGCCTGGAGAATCCCAGGGATGGGGGAGCCTGGTGGGCTGCCATCTATGGGGTTGCACAGAGTCGGACACGAATGAAGCGACTTAGCAGCAGCAGCAGCAAATAATGCACGGCTCTTCCTGGAGAAGGCCCAGGAGACTAACCTGCAAGGGATTTCCCTGCTTAAAAAGTGGCTAAAAATCCAGATTCCAATGCTAAGGACGGGGTTCTCTCTGGCCAGGAAACTAAGATGCCACATGCCCAGGGCAATTAGGCTTGCAAGTTGGAACTAGAGAAGAGCCTGCCTGCTGCAATGAAAGATTCCGCAACTAAGACCTGACATAGCCATAACTAAGTGAAGACGTCGATTCGGTGTTTTAAAGACTGACTTGCAGCAATCACATGCACTGAGGGCGCATGGGCCAGAGCCAAGTGTCAGGGAAGGACTGCTCAGGACGGAACAGGGGAGTCGAGAAGAGCTCCATGGAGGCAGAACTGTTGAACTGCCTGAGCACCAGGAGCCTTGAGCACAGACCTGTCTCCAGTGGAGAGTTGAGCTCCCTTAGAGGTCCCGCCCCTTCCTCTGAAGCAACCAACAGGCTTGGAACCTGAGGAAGCATCTCATCGTTGAGCCAGCTCAGCCCTGGCCCTGAGTGAAGTGATGCAGATGGAGAGGCTGCCTCCAAGACCGAATGTTCGAGAGACCAGCAGGCGGATTGCTGCCCTGTCAGCAGGAACCTGGGCTGGTTCCCTGGAAGGCCACCTTCTCAGCTCACTATGCTCTTTTCTGCCTCGGATGCCCTCCAAGCCTGTGGCCTTGCTCCATGGTGAGTACCAATCACGCCGATGATCACTCAGGGCTAGTGGTCTCTCCTTACCCACCAAGAGATGTGCAAAGACTGAATGAGGTGTCACCCCCGCCCAGAATTCACATGTTGAGACTTAACCCCCATGTGATGATGTTGCTTCCCTGGTGGCTCAGCGGTAAAGAATCTGCTTTGCAATGCAGGAAATGCAGGAGACTCAGGTTCAATTCCTGGGTCAGGAAGATTCCCTGGAGAAGGGCATGGCAACCCACTCTACTATTCTTGCCTGGAGACTCCTATTAGCAGAAGAGCCTGGTGTGCTATAGTCCATAGGGTCACAAAGAGTCAGACATGACTGAAGTGACTGAGCACGTATGCACATGATGATATGAGAAAGTGAGGACTTGGGGGGTGGTTAGGTCAGAGGGTACAGACCTCGGAAAAAGGATTAGAGGGACTTTCGTGGTGGTCCTGTGGCTAAGACTCTGCCCTTCCAGTGCAGGGGGCCTGGGTTCAATCCCTGGTCAGGGAACTAGCTCCCACAGTCAGTCAGTCAGTTCAGTCACTCAGTCGTGACCAACTCTTTGCGACTCCATGAACCGCAGCACGCCAGGCTTCCCTGTCCATCACCAACTCCCAGAGTTCACTCAGACTCACGTCCATCGAGTCAGTGATGCCATCCAACCATCTCATCCTCGGTCATCCCCTTCTCTTCCTGCCCTCAATCTTTCCCAGCATCAGGGTCTTTCCAAATGAGTCAGCTCTTTGCATTAGGTGGCCAAAGTATTGGAGTTTCAGCTTCAACATCAGTCCTTCCAATGAACACCCAGGACTGATCTCCTTTAGGATGGACTGGTTGGATCCCCTTGCAGTCTAAGGGACTCTCAAGAGTCTTCTCCAACACCACATTCAAAAGCATCAATTCTTCAGCACTCAGCTTTCTTTGTAATCCAACTCTCACATCCATACATGACTACCAGAAAAACCATAGCCTTGATTAGACATTCCTTTGTTGACAAAGTAATGTCTCTGCTTTTTAATATGCTGTCTAGGTTGGTCGTAACTTTCAAGGAGCAAAAGTCTTTTAATTTCATGGCTGCAATCACCATCTGCAGTGATTTCGGAGCCCAAAAAAACAAAGTCAGCCACTGTTTCCCCATCTATTTGCCACGAAGTGACAGGACCAGATGCCATGATCTTAGTTTTCTGAATGTTGAGCTTTAAGCCAACTTTTCCACTCTCCTCTTTCACTTTCATCAAGAGGCCCTTTAGTTCTTCACTTTCTGCCGTAAGGGTGGTGTCATCTGCATGTCTGCGGTTACTGATACCACGTGCTGCAGCTAAAGCTCCTGCATGCTGCAACCAAGACCTAGTGCAACCAAATAAATTAATTAATTTGAAAAAGAATTAGTACCCTTATAAAAAGGACCCCAGAGAGCTCTCTTACCCTCTTTCCACCATGTGAGGACACAAGGAGAAGATGCAGTGAAGGGTCCAGTGGAGAACTCTCACCAGAGCCCAGCCATGCTGGCACCCTGAGCCCAGACCCCCAGCCTCGGAAACTGGCCCAAACACGCTTCCATTGTGGATAAGCTACCCAGTCTTTGGTGCTTTGCTGTGGCAGCCCAAACTCAGACAAAATGCTGGCTCAAAAGGAATCTTTCAACCCTGTGAAGTGGTTGCTTGGCCAAAGCCTGGCCCCTAACTGCACTGGAATTCTTGCTCCACCCTTAGCCCTGTTCCTGTTGAACATGTCCTGGAACCATGCAGAGCATCAGGAGAGAGAGCCCGAGTTCCCCAGGGACCCCCATGGAGCTCGAGAGGGTGGGCTGCTCTGTGCTTCCAGGCAGGAGGTGGGACTAGAGGGTGATCTTCTGCTGCAGAGGTGACTGAAGAACCAGTGGCCTCTCACCAAACCCCAGGAGCTGCCCACCCACTCCTGGCACACAGGCACCCACCACAGCCTCTTGGTACAGCTTCTGTTTACCAGGCACCACTGAAAGCTGTGTGGGTGGAGTCATCAGCCAGGCCCCTGGATGGGCTCCCTGCCAGCCATTCTCTTTTGGACTAAAGGATTGTAGAACAAGCTGAGGTGTCAAGGAGGGACCCACTGTTAGTCACTGTTTTGTATGCTACCATACAGCCAAGTCTACACAGGACAATGCAGGATCAATGAGGAGCTGGTTTATCCCAGGTGGAGCCTTCCCGTGGAGTCCTCAGTGGCCTGGGCTTGTTTGTGGACTTGAGCTGGACTACAGAGCAGGGCCTGGCCCGACGGCACTGGCCTGGGAGCCGCCAGGGAGACTGCAATCAGCTGCACGTGGGACCTACTTCCAGGCGTCTACTTTCCAGACTGAAGCTATTTCCACTTGACTCTAACAGCTTTCTTAACCTGTCTTTCTCTTGTTCTCTCAGGTGACCCCAAGGGCACTGTTTCAGGACAAAGCAGAACAGTCAAGACAGAAACAGCCCCAGCGCCAGGGCACATTCCGCCCTGGTAAGTCACAACACATCTGCCCTGGCCTGGCCTGGAACATCCTCGGACCCATGGCAGCTGAACACCAATGCCCAGCCGTTGTGCTGGGGACACATACACAGTACACACTTTCAGGAAACTGCCCCAGCTGCTCAGAAAAGGGAAGTGCACATGCTTTTCAAATGTCAGAACCAGGAAGAAATCAACAAGTCATCCAGCTCAGTGGCCCTCTCGACAGATGGCTGGAACCAAGGCCTCAGTGGGGAGAAGAGCCTTGACTAAACTCACCTGGCATGTTAACACCCTGGCCTCCTGACTCTTCCCAGACCCTCTGGTCTCCTCCTGGTCTGTAGTCTCAGTGACCAAGGCACCAGCTCTCGTTCAAGTTCCTCCCTTCACTGCAGAGCTGGTCAAAAACTCACACCATGACTGACTGGCGGGGTTTCCAGCTTCAGCCTTCACGTGAGATGGCTGGGCTGTGCAGTCTGACGGTGAGAACCCAGCTTTAGCAGCTGCCAACACAGGGCTGAATCCCAGATCAATCACTAAGTAATTATATGTCCTTGGTTGGTTCAATAACCTGTCTGAACCTCAGTTTCATCATCTGCTACATGGAATAGTAATACAGTTTACCTCACAGACTGTTGTGTAGATTAAATGTTACTATTCTTTAATCTTAAAGAACTTGATACAGAGTAAGTGCTATATGAACCTAGACTATTATGGGATGTTTTATTATAAAGGCTTCCCTGGTGTCTTAGATGGTAAAGAATCCTCCTGCAGTGCAGGAGATGCAGGAGACACGGGTTCAATCCCTGCATCAGGATGATTCCTGCAGAAAAGAATGGCAACCCACTCCAGTATTCTTGCCTGGAAAATCCCATGGACAGAGGAGTCTGGCAGGCTACAGCCTATGGGGTCGCAAAGAGTCAGACATGACCGAGCAACTCAGCACACACAGCATTTATTATAAATGCATGTTCCAGGAAGGCCCCACCCATGGAGAATCCATATTGGGAACCAATAATCTGCATTGCAACAAACATCACCAGAGATGTTAGTGGGTGCCTTGGGAGGCTTGTGGATTGGTCCAAGGACCACATTTGTAGAAGCTATTTTCAAGGTATTTTGACTCCACTCCAGTCTGTAAAGAAAAGAACTTCGATGAGCTTGTTAGCCATCTTGTCTAAATCCCTAAATGTGCATTCCTAATGTTTACCTCCTCCCTGGACAGCTTGTTAAAGGACTGGTCCTCAGGTCTCACCGGAAACCTGCGACTCCAAGCTCCTAGGCTTAGGAAACAGCTTTTTCAGCACTGCCCCCTCCCAAGGTGCTTCAGAAGTTGATGGAAGGTTGAGAGTTGCTGGCAAAGAGCAGGTTTCCCTGCCCCACCCAGCCCAGAATGCCAGGCTGCTGACTACTGCAGGTCAGGGCAGGGGTCAGGAGACAGAGACAGCTGAGGAGGGGGCCTTTGCTCCCCTTCGCCTCACCCATGCCACTCTACAGATCTCGATCCCAGCCTGGGTGCCATTTCCATGCCGGCCCTTTATTTCCTGCCAAGAACAGAGCTGAACTCTGTGGTCTGCTGGCTCTCCGCCCAGCCAGGCAGTAGGCGGCATCCTTGAGGACCTTTCGGCCCTCTCTCCCCCAGGACTGGAAAGGCTGTTCTGGAGTGGGGGCAGAGGAGGGGCCCGGGCATCTTTCAGGAGGCTGCTAAGACCTAGCTTTGGGAGCAGCCAGGAAGACAGACCCCAGTCCAGACAGCCCCACCCCGCTGCCCAGACCTCTGTGTACTCATGCAAAGATAATTCAGTTACTGGGAATGCAGACTGGAGAGATAACCTGATTTAGAAGCTGAAACCATCTGAGCTGGGCAGGAAAGATGAGTGCAGGAATAGTCCTTATTAACCCAGGGAGGCTGGAGCAATAAAAAGAAGAAAGGGGTGTTGAGTGGAGAGGCCTTGGGTGGTGACTGGGAAAGAACATGGCTGGGCTTTGGGGGCTGATCCCCCTCCAACTTGGTCCCCCACCCTTGGTCCATCCTAAGGCTCACTTACCCCTTAAATCTTCTGGGTATTCACTTTTTTTCTAGAGTGTTAACATAGCCATCATCTGGCTTATACAGCCATCTGGGGAGAAGATAAGCTGAGAAACCTATAAAGTGTCAGGGAGGGGGAAAGAAAAACCTTTTCTGAGGTTTAATTTGAGCCATTGATCACCAGCTGTCCTCGGAACAAGTTATTTCAGTGTGAGCTGTCATCTGTGAAAGCTGGGCACTTGGCTTCTACGGGACCTGCTGGGAAGGAAGGCTGCCGCGGTCCTCAGGGTCAAGGTCAGAGGCGTGGGTTGGACCAGCCCTCCCCTCCTTTCCCTCGCACTTGAAAGCCAGCCTTCATCACCCCCCCTCATACCCCTCACAAATTCCAGGAGGACCTTGTCTTCTGTCAGCCAGCTTGAGCTTGGTACCACCTTCTATATCTTTCTCACATCCTTGTTTGCCTGAAAGTCCTCTCTGCCATATAATTGTCTCATTTTCATTCACCTGCATCTTAAGAGGAAGACACTCTGGAAATGGCTCTCCCCTGGAAAGGAAAGCGAGCGACTAAGTGTCTTAAAAGCAGCTCTGGTCATTTATCTCTGTCACCTTCCTCTCCTAGCATAGGGAAATTGTTCTCTGCAAATAATTTGTCTTTCTTATAACCTGCCTATTCTGTGTCAGATGAATGTGAGACCCTGAAGAAGCTGAGGCCAATCCAAGAGTTCCTCGGACATTTTAGACTAGATTTGTAGTCTAGAGGACAGATCTCAGGCCCAGCCACACCTCAGAGGCCAACTAGAGACCAGACACAGCCCTGCCAGAAACACCAGACCCACTGCAGGATGGCTGGGCCCCACCCTGGGGAATGGCTGCCTCATACCAGGCCTGGAAGCGCTCTATTAGTTAGGTAAGGGACAGGCTAGCAACAAAGGAGTTAATGGACAGCCAGACGCTCCATTCTCCAGCCCCCCTCCCCTCTCCCACTGGACCCAGATGAATAACCAGTCAGTAAGATGACCCCAATGGAAGAAGTCCAGAAGCATCCACTCTGCTCTCAGGGGTATTTGTACTCCTCTCTGCACAAATCTAATCACTCAGAATGAAGGCAGGGCTGGGAGGGAGCCCAGGGACAGGGCTTCTCCCCTTTCACAGGCTGGGCGGGGACTCACCCAGGGCAGAGCCCTCAAGCCCTGGGGCCCAAAACCAAGGAGTGTGATAGCAGAGACAGCCTTTGACTCACCTGGCCCCAGCTGGCCTAGAAATCTCTGTACTTTTTTTTTTCCCCTGAGAATTTGTTAACTTTCCAGAAAATTGCAACTGGGCTTTCCCCAGCTTGGTAAAGGAATTAAGAGCCTCCTGTCCCAGTCACCTTAGCTGTCCAGGGCAAGATGAATTAACTAGGGGCAGGCAAGAAGATCAGATTTGAGAGAGCTTCAGAAAAAGCTGCAAGTCCCAGAGTCTGCCAGGAGCAGACTGCCAGCAGAGACCTTCCACCTCTCCCCTCTGCTCCATGAAAGAATCTGCTCCCCTGGCCCCAGCTCCTGCCCAGCCCTCCCAGCGGCCCAAGGCTAGCCTGCCTGTGCCTTTGTGCTCTTGAAAAGGCCTGCAGATTTATAGGCCTCAGCTGTGGACAGACATCCACCCCTGCCCTGCCTGCCCCTGAGGCCCCCAAACCACCCTCCCCCATCCCTCTCTCCCAGCCACACCCCATCAGGGGGTGAAGGGTCACTCGCTCTGCAGGTGGAAGCATCACCCTCTCCAGGCCTGCTTTGCTGTGACCTGCTAGTAGCTCGGAGGGTGCTGTCCCAGAGAAAAACTCAGCAGCGTTCATTCCATTTCAGCCCATGATTGAGCAGGGGCCCTATCTTTCCAGAATATTCTGCCCTTGTAATAGTCCTCAGGCGAAGCCTGTAGTGACAGCAGTCAGGATATCTCACCTCCCCAGATGAATTCAGCAAGTGTCCCCCCGATCCCAGACAATGTGAGTAGAGACTCAGAAATCCTAGAGATGTCAACAGGCTGTGTATATGGAAAGAGACAATGGCCATAAGCAGGAAGGTGGTGTCAAGAGAAAAGCGTCAAACTTGGACTCAGGAGTCCTGGGTCCCTGCCTCTTGAGCCATTAACTAGCTGTGGACCCTGACCAGAGGCTGCGCGTGAGGTGCACTTTGGTGGGGGCTGGGTTACATCATTGGCTTTTGAGGTTTCTCAGAGGATAAGTAGGCAGTAAGCATCCTAGGAAGCAAGAGGTATTGTTCAAACAATTGTTCGAGGATAAGGGACTCAGAAAGCAAGTTAAGGATGGACTAAGGGATGAGGGAGCCAAGAAGTGATCTGGGAGCTGGAACAAAGCCTGCCAATAGACTAGGGGCGGAGTCACCAAGCACCCTCACCCAGCAGGAGGACAGGTTCTGAGGGGAGCTGGGTGATAATGGGCCAGAGCAAGGGCAGGGACTAGGGAGCCCACCAAGTGCCCCAGGCTCCTTGCAGGAAGCATGGTGCTGGCCCCCTTGGCATCCAGCATGATGGGCATTTACCCATAGCAGAGCTCTGCCCTGCTGTCTGACCCACACATGCGATTCAGCTCTAACTTCCACCATGGGGCAGATCCTGGGAGGCTGTGGACAGTGCACAGTGGTCCCTGGTCCCCCAGAGGGCTGGGTGCTCTCGAGCAGGTGCTGAAGTTCCATGAGCCTCAGTCAGTTCATGAACATCCATCTATCATGGTGCTCTGCAGGGCTGTTCTAAGAAACAGAGGCAACCAATGACAAGTTCTTTACATACTCTTCAGCACTGAATGGTGTTCCTCTTGTGCAAATTATTGTGATAATCTATTTTATGGAGTATTATAAGTGTTATTTTCTTGGGCTCCAAAATCACTGCAGATGGTGACTGCACCCATGAAATTAAAAGACGCTTACTCCTTGGAAGAAAAGCTATGACAAACCTAGATAGCATATTAAAAAGCAGAGACATTACTTTGCCAACAAAGGTCCATCTAGTCAAAGCTATGGTTTTTCCAATAGTCATGTATGGATTTGAGAGTTGGACTACAAAGAAAGCTGAGTGCTGAAGAATTGATGCTTTTGAACTATGGTGTTGGAGAGGACTCTTGAGAGTCCCTTGGACTGCAAGGAGATCCAACCAGTCCATCCTAAAGGAGATCAGTCCTGAATATTCATTGGAAGGACTGATGCTGAAGCTGAAACTCCAATACTTTGGCCACCTGATGCAAAGTGACTCACTGGAAAAGACCCTGATGCTGGGAAAGATTGAAGACAGGAGGAGAAGGGGACAACAAAGGATGAGATGGTTGGATGGCATCACCGACTCAATGGACATGAGTTTGAGCAAGCTCCAGGATCTTGGAGCTTGGGGAAGCCAAGATGGATGGGGAAGCCAGGCGTACTGCAGTCCATGAGGTTGCAAAGAGTCAGACATGACTGAGTGACTGAACTGAACTGATAAATATTATGACTAATATGAGAACCACACCCACTTCTCAGAGTGACCAATTCCTCAGATGCAGAGGAAGCTGAGAGCAATGCTAGATCCCAACCCCAAATTTGCCCTCCCCTGCCCAGCCCGCCAGCCATCCCTGCATCTCTTTCACCCCTCCCTCTCAGCCAGGACCCAGGAACCCCAAGCCTGCTGGTGACCCCAAGGGTGGATGCAGCTCTGGGGACCTGGGGAAGGCAGAGAGAGAGAGGGGACCAGAGTTGTCTTAGGATCATTCATATGAACATCTGCTTAGACTGAGAGCAAGAAGATTAATGTGAAAATTCCATCTGAGAAGCCAGTAGTTATGTATCAGCAGTGTCTTAAAGATCAGATACTTATTAGGTTTGGGGGAAATAAGTAATGTACTGAGTCAGGAATCACAGCTCTGAGAGAAAGAGATGAAACAAACATCTCTCCCTTCTCGTCACAGATACAAGCCCAGTGATGGCTCACATTTCTGGCTGGGGTCCCGGGAGAGGTGAGAGGAGTGGGGCCCAGTGGGCACAGATGGTGGGCCTGTGCTGGGAACCAGCTGAACAAAGAAGGAAAAGGAGACTGACTCTCTGCATCTCCGAGAAGAGATGCTGTGGGATGGCTGGTAGGAGCTGGCACGGTGAGGCCTCCTCTGGGCAGCCAGGGTAGCTAACATACTTCAATTGAAAGAAAAATGTCCTCATCCACGTAACTATTCTTCAGGACCAGGCAGAGAAATTGACAATGTTGATTCATTTAGCTCAGCAGTATTCAGGTCAAAATCAATCTTGTCAAAAATCCATCACCCACACTCAATAAGTAAGAAAAGGGATACAGGCTCCCAAGGAATCAATCACACCCCAACAGGGAACAGCTGAAAACAGATCTATCACGGTCCCTGATGGAGGTGTCCATTACTCAATGTGCTGGTTCCTGAATGCCCCCTGGGGCCCCTCCCAAGGTCATGGGCACCAGCCAAACCCCCGGCAGCTGCAAGAACAGAGATGGCCCAAGGGCAGGAGGTCAATTTCCTAGTCATCTGTCTACAACCAGCAGGTGAAGTTTCTAGAACCTCAGTGCTGATTTATACACGCTTGCTTTGCACAAGATCAACACTTAGCTGACTAACACAGCCTTTAAGAAGTCATTTCATCCATTCCACGACTTGAGGAATCACTGTCACCTAACTCCCCTGCTGTCCTCAAATCTGTGTGGCTGCCTCACATCTGTAGGGAAAGGAAATAATAGCAGCTTAGCAGTTCTCTGCGGTGCAAAGCTCAGGAAAAGCAAATTGGCCTCTGCAGAGCTTCCCTGACCTTAGGACCTTTCACAAGACATTTTAGAAGGCAAGACTCACCATCCTCTTTGTTCCTCGGTCAGAAGCTGGCATCCTCCAAGGCTGGCATTTACGACATCCCTGACTCCCCCACATTCAGAGGAGGTGGATCGGTGGGGCCAAATGATGGAGAGGGCTGGGTACCATCTATACCATCCACTAACTGTGTGGCTCCAGCCAGTTCTTAAAATCCTGTCCATCTCTGTTTTCTCATCCATAGCATGGAAACCATAACAGTGTACACCTCCTAGGATTGTTGAAGATTCAGTGAGACTCTGCATGTGAAGAAATGGCATACAGACAATGCACAAGAGGTAAAAACTATTGTTAGATGAAGGTCCCTCTGGCATGGAACCTTTTCTTCTACTCTCATCTTCCAAGCACAACCAACCTCTAAAAATGGTCCACAGGACCCTTCATTCATGTATACATTCACCAAATGTGTGTTGACTACTGATTGCTCTACATCTGTTCTAGATGCTGGAGAGATAGTGTACTTATTGGATGCGGTTGGTGGATTCTTTACAAGATTAATGGAGGGGGGAGCAGTGCACAGATAACCTATAATTAAATAAAATAATCACAGATAGTAATACATGACTCAGAGATAAGAGGAGAATGAATTAGAGAGTTAGAGAGGGGAGCTACTTAAATTTGATTCAAGGGAGGCCTCTATGAGTGGGGGGCATTTGAGTTGAAGCCCAAATAGTATAAAGGAGTCAGTCACGTGGGATCTGGAATAAGGGGGTGTTCTAGGCTGTGAGCATGTGGACAGCTGGAGGGGAACTGAAAGAGGAACTGCAGAGAGAGGCAGGCAGGATGGAGGAGGCCCCACCAGACGCTGGGTCTTAAGATGCAGTGGGGAGCCCCTGGGAATGACATTGTCAGAGAATGCCCTTTAGAAAGCTGGCTCAGAATGCTATTTGAAGAATGGATTGAAATGGGGCAAGAGTGGAAGGAATGAGACAAGCTAGGAGGTCCTTACAGAGTTCAGGGTAGGATATGGAGGTTTTGTCAAGTGGGCAGCAGTAGCTGTGAAGAGGAGATACTAGGGACCAGGGGATATGCTGGAGCTGGAAACAATAGCTATTGTTAACAAGTGAGATATGGGTGATGAGAGAGAGAGGAATCTAAGATTTCTCCAAAGCTTCTATTTGAGCCATTGGATAAATGGGGTAGTAATTATTCTTCTAGGGAAGACCAGGTGGAACTGTTTGGGGTAGGGAAGTGCAATTAAGAGCTATGTGAAGCTGAATAAATGCCTATTAGGCATCCAAGTGAAGACATCAGTGGTTGGATTTGGGAGTCATGGAACTGGACAAGATCAGCTGGGGAGAAAGCGTAGCTAGAGAAGGGGCTAAGAAGAGGACTGAGCCCCAGGAGGGTCATCTGGGGGAACCCTGTTCCAAAAGCCCCAGCCCTTTGAGGATACATAAATTGAATTCCAGAACAGAATCACCCAAGTAAAAGATCAGGATGAGGATTAGAGGCAAAGGAGACTTGGGGGAATACACCTGGAGGTGCAGCCTCACCCTAGAGAAAAGAAGGATTCTACAGAAATCTACTGATTTCTGCTTTCTGGGTGAGTATTTCTTGCAGGTGAGTGGAATTAAGCTCCCTATGCCACCAACATGGCTACTCTGGAATGGAGGAAAAAGGGAAAACAAAAGCACGGAGGTGAGTCTCTGCTCTGAATGCAGTGAGGTTTTGTTCCAGGCAACCCACATGTCCCCAGTGTGACGGACTAAAGATTTGTGACCCCTCAAAATTCGCATTGAAACCCACACCCCCAGTGTGATGATATTGAAGATGGGGCCTTCGGGATGTACTTAAATGAGGTTATGAGGCTGGGGTCCCTATGATGGGATTTAGTGTCTATAAGAAGAGGAAGAGAGGTCAGAGAACGCTCTCCCTCAGTCTCTCTTCCTCTGCTTACATGAGAACCCAATGAGAAGGCAGCCATCTACAAGTCAGAAAGAGAGCCCTCACCAAGGACTGAATTGGCTGCCACCTTGATCTTACATTTCTTAGCCTCCCTGTTGCTTAAGCCACCTGAACTTCTGCAGCCTTTGGGACACAGCAGGACACACCACACATGCCTGAAGTCGTGCTTATAACTAGGCCTGCAAGATGTCAGCCCCCTTTGCACACAGCAGCATCTTCCCTTGCTATTTTTGGAGCTCCCAGGGGGGCTCAGCAGTGCTCACGGGCTCTTCACATTCTGCCTCTCACAGCCCCCTGAGCCACACGAGGGGGCAGCTCCCGCCTTCCAGCACCTCCCATGCCTCCCACTAGGACCCCACACACCCAAAGCCGCAGCACCAGGAGGAGCCACCTACACCCCCACACCATGCCAAGGTCCACTGGAACTGAGACGCTCTCCCCTTTTCCTTCTCCATGTGCTCCGCCGCCAGGGGAGGGAGCCGTCCACTGACGCGGTAGTTCGTCAGACCCAGCCAGGCTCTGAAGCCCTCCCAGGGTCTGGCGGACCACTGAATAGTCCACATCTTGTTTGCCTCGTGTCCCAGCACCTCGCAGGGTGCCTGCCTCGTACCTGGCAAGTGACTCCTAACAGTAGACTGCGTGCATCTGGCAGTTGCGGGTGGATATAGGAGGGTGTGGAGTCCTTGCGAGAAGGCAGGGCAGATTGCTCACTGTGGGAGACAAGGGGTGATTCCGAGGGGCCCTGGGCAGGACACAGGGCGGAGGGCAGTTCCCTGCCGGCCCTGTCGCCCCCACGTAGGCACCTGCTTCGAGAACGCTGAGAAAGCTGCTCAAGGGCGCTGTGAGGAAGCAGGTGATGATTTCAATTTCACAGCTGGGTGGGTTGGGGCCACGCTGAGGGAGTAAGTTTCTGGGACAGCCAACAGGCTTCGACTTCTCCCTGTGTTTCTATCTGGTTCAGCGGGTCAGGTGGTCGGGACGGGTCCGCCCTGGGAATCCAGGCTCCAGGCCGCATCCCAGCAAGCAGCCCCGCTGCACTGCGCCTGCGCCACCAGAGGCCCCTGGCTTGGCTCCCAGGCCCGGGGGCTCACCGACGAGACACCACTTTCAGAGACGCGTGGAAGCTGAATAACCACAGCTCCGTTGTGGATGTTGCCTGTGGGACAGGCGGGGGGCTAAGCGCCGGCTTTCTCGGCGAGTCTTCATACAAATCTTGGAAGGTGGGTACTATGATTTCCATTTCACAGATGAAAAAACTGGGTCAGAAAGTTCAGTTCGTTCAGTGTTTCACAGTTTAGGAGCAATAGAGCCATAATTCCAACCAGCTGCTTCTGACTGCAAATTTCATACTCTAATAAACTACCTTGATATGTTAATTCCCAGGATAAACACACCACCAGGTGTCACGTAAAGTAGTCGAGGAGGGGGAGGGGGCTCACAATCCACTATGCAGGCGGCAAGTGAAGGGTGTCATCCCCACCAGTCAATGGGTCCCACACTGAGGTGTGCAGTCTTAAAAGCAGTTAGTTGCTGCCTCCCACACCCTTGGGAGTTGGAGATGTTTTCCTTCTCCCAAGGCAGATTCTGTGCATGAGAAAGTAGGTGGACATTCTTCATCTGAGACCCACAAAGTCAGGCAAAATTAATGGGGTGCAGAACAGAACTGAAAACCCAAGCATACCCCAAGACCAGTTTCCGAAACAGGATCTTCAACCACCTCCAAAAAGGAAACCAGGCCCTCTGCACTGGGCTGGGCTGGCCAGCCCATCCCTGGGGGTCAGTGGACCCTCCAGAAGCGCCCCTCCTAACCCTGGCTCCTCCTCCAGTCCCTTAGAGGTGAGTACATTCCATCAGGTTCCCCACAGACTCTCTGGACCAATTCCCTTGTCCTTCCGGCGGCCCATTCTCTTCACTAAAAGGGAGACCACTGGCTCTTCACCCTGCATCCTGCCTGTGATCCTGCCTAGAAGCTTCCCTTTGGGGCTGGAGGTTCCTTTTAGCTGTGGTCACTCTCCCTTTCCCCAGGCACCCCTGCCTGGCCTCTAGCACTAAGGGTTGTATTGGTCTCTCTCACCTGCTGGTCCTGGAGCTCAGACCCATGCAGAGACATGGAAGTGGGCCCCTGCCTCTGGGATCTGGGTGAATGCCCTTAGGACCCTGAGAAAACTTGAGCCTGAGGGCTCTGTGTCAGCAGGCTTTGGACTCAAGTTTCAGAAACATGTGACTGACTTAAACTGGCTTGGTGTGCAGAAGAGAATAGAACCAGTTCCTTTCAAACCTCACCATGCATAAATCAGTCAAGGGATCTCTCTGAAATGCACTTTCTGATTCAGTAGGTCTAAAGTGACACCTGAGATTCTGCCTTTCTAGCAAGCTCCCAGGTGCTGCTGATATGCTTGGTCCAGAACTCACACCCTAAGTAACAGGACTTAATGATTTAGACCTCAGGGACATGTGTTGCTTTTTTATAAGAAGCCTAGAGATGGGTGGCCCCAGCCTGGCTCAGAGCTTGCTGATATCTTCACCAGGCTTGGCCCATCCTTTGCTCTGCTGCCCTCACCACCAGATGGCTACCAGAGCTCCAGAATCAATCCTTACATTTCATCATCCCAACCCAGAAGGAAGAGTGCAGGGGTAAAGGAAGGATTCTTTTCCTCTTTAGCTTTCCTGTTATCAGACAGGAAAATCTTTCTCATAATCCTCCAGTTGTTTACTTTCTCTCATTGGCCAGAACTAGGTCCCATGCCCATCCCTGAGTCAATTACTATGAACAAGATCAGATTTCCATGATTGACTTAAGCCAAGTATGATTCATCCCCTGGAGCTGGGGACATTTCCCCCTGAACAAAAAACAGAAGTCTATCAGCAAGAGAGAAGGCCAGTGGCTAAAAAGCAGGCAGCCAACAGTGGCCACACGCCATCTATGAGCAACCTATTGCCAGGTCTCTGACCCTCTTTGCCCTTCTCTTGAGAGAAGCCTTCAGAGAAGGGGAGAGAGTAGGGTAGAGGCTGGAAAAAAATTAAAGAAGTACAATAAAGGGGGTTTTAAGGGGCAGAGTAGGAATGAAGGAAAGTCGGAACCCTAAGCAACTGTTGATATGCTGATCGGAGAAGGGGGGCAATCCGTCCTGTGTATCTTACTCATAGAGGTGTTGGGGGGAGCACATGTGCAAACGCATCTAAAACCATCTTATAAACAGTGAAATGCCACAGGAATGCAAGCAGCTGTGGTGGTAGCGGCAACTTTAGCATCATTCCTAGTCCCCAGGAATGTGGGAAGAAATGAAGCAGAGAGAACGCCCTCCCCACAGCCTGTCCCCCCCAGCCAGATGACCTCTGTGACTTTGGTGGGAATTGTCCCTGCTCCTGACTCTCTCCCTCTTTGTTGATTGTTGCTGCCCAGCAATCAGCTGACTCTGCTGGCAGGGCTGGGTCAGCTGGCATGAGGCTTCGGCTGGAGGAGAAAGAGGCATTTGTGTGGAAGGGATCCCTGCTCCTCAGTGGTGAGACGGCAGAGAGCCGGAGGCTGGGGGAATACACCACGTCCTCTGCAGAGGAAGCAGGCTCCCTTTTGGGCCCTGACTCTGTGGTCCAGTGTCTTCACACAAACTCTTCCTTTTCCCAGAGATGCTCTTCCCCATGCTGCTCAGGCCTGGTGTCTGGCTCCTTCTCTGGCTCCTCTGCAGAGAGGTCCTCCTTGGCCCCAGATCTAAAGGAGCCCCTCCATCTTCCCCTCCCCTCCCCCACCCACTGCCCTCTATGACAACAGTTAATTTTTCTTCCTCATCCCATTTGGTACAGTTTGCAAATATTTGCCAGTTTATCGTCAATTAACCTGAAACTCCGACAGGGCAAGGCCCGTGTCTAAGGCATTGCCTCCACATGCTCAGCACAGGGCCTGGCACAAAGCATTCAGAGTCAACACGTGCTGAATGAACGAAAGCATGATTGAACGAAGGAGTTGACACAGCTGCACTCTGCTTCCAGGACGGAAGAATTGGAGTCAACATTTAAATGAAGCAAAAGAAATTTAGTTTAGCTACAAGAAGTAAACTTTCCAGAAAACCTCTGGAGAGGATGAGCAAAGAGTTTGACACACACACATCTGTCACTGAGGGTGAGAGAGGAAGGAGTCTGTCTTGAATCAGAAAGATGGTTAGCTGGCCTCTGGAAGGTCCCACCTCCCAAGGAGGACAGGATCCTGGTGTCACCACACCCATCGCCCCCATCTTGCATAGCAGCTAATAAATTGCCTTTTTGTTTAGCTTCTCTCATCCCTGATGTTCCAGCTTCAGCTTTCAGAAATGCTATATGTTTTTTTGGTGGGGGAGGAGGGAAGTGGGGGCAATGGGAGGGGATGGAGTGGGACTAGAGGCTGGGATCCTGGGCTCTGGGTCCTGGTCCACTGGGCCATGTGATGAGCGGGAAATTGGCTGGAATGCTGAAACCATGACCCTGAACAGCAAACTCATTCCCTGGAAAGACTGGAGCATGATGGCAGGGTGGGGCAGTCACTCATGAGTAGCCTGGAGTTTGCTTAAGCTGTCCTAGCGGCAGCTTGGGAAGGTTCCTGGCGCATGCTGCCTGGGCCAGCGTGACACGAACAACCACCAGGCCAGTGAGTGCAGAGGGGATCAATCAAGCAGACCCCTGAGAGAAACAGGATCGGCTTGCCCTGTCCCTCTTCTGTCCCTTCCTTCTGGCATGTGGGGAGAACTACCTGCAATTTTCTGTGATCCCACCTTAGCAGTGTGTGTGTGTGTGTGTGTGTGTGTGTGTTGGGGAGGTGGGTGGCCCACACAGAGGGAAGTTAAAGAGACAGTCAGGAATGAGGGCTTGTATCAGGTGGTTGGATTTCTGCTGCTTTGGAGAGCCCTGGATTCACTCACCCATTCATTTATCTATCCATCCATTCATTCATTCAATTCCTTCACTTATTCATTCACCCACGCTTTGCCAGGCACGGTGCTCACCATCCAGTTTCAAAAGTAACACAGTCCTGCCTTCATGGAGCTTGTAATCTGCAAGGAGAATCAGAAATGAATTGAATATTCAGACTGAAACTGCAGTAAATACTGTAAGAGTATGATGAGATAATGGTGATTATCAGACGCCATCAGATGGAGCAAGCTTTCCTGAAGATTTCCTTTAGACTGATAACTGAAGCAAGAGAAAGAGTCAGGTTAACAAGAGAAGCAAAAGTATTTTATGCAGCAGGAATGATGCATGCAAAGACTCTGAGGTGTGAAGAGACAAGAAGTAGGTAAGGAACGGAATGAAGACAAATGTGACTGAAGCATGAAGAGGACGAGGACAATGAGACCAGGTCTCTTTCTCAACTCAGGAGAGTCTAGGGAAGACAAAAACAAGTGGAGCCCTCTTAGTACCCATCTGTACACTGCCCCCCAAGAGTAAAAGTGTTAGTTACTCTGTCATGTCCAACTCTTTGTGACCCCATGGACTGTAGCTCACCAGGCTCCTCTGTCTATGGGATTCTCCAGGCAAGAATACTGGAGTGGGTTGCCATTCCTTTCTCCAGGGGACTTCCCACCCCAGGGATTGAGCCTGGGTCTCCTACATTGCAGGCAGATTCTTTTTGTCTGCAGCTCCACAAGTGACTGTATGGAACAGGGAAGACCCTGCTAGCCCCTGGGTTCATTTGGATGCACTGAGAGTTGTAGACAGACATAGTCAGGGAGTTTTGGAGGGCCCCATAGAAATGTGCTGTGTTGGTCTTGCTTTCCCATACTCCCCTGGGAGTTACAGAAAGATTAGTGAAGCTACGCCACTGGCTGGCTCAAAATATAGAGACCCACGTCAGCCTGTTGGCTTAGCCCACCACCACTCCCATCCCTGCCCAGTAGAGTCCTAAGGAAGGCACCATCCATCTTCCTGGCCCAAGAACCAAGAAACCAAAATAGACTTGTTGAGCTAGTGGTACAATATCGCCAGGAAGTTTGTTTACGGTCAGATTTCCTAGGGCTTGAGAGGCCATGCTATGACTTTTCTTTTTCTCTTTACTCTTTTTATCTCCTCCTCCCTGTATTTCTCACTTAAAAAAAAAACTTTTTAGTGGAAGAAGAGCATTTAGGAAAGGACACAAATCCCAAGTACTCCATAATTTTTCACAGAGTTAATCCTTTCTGACATTTGAGCACCAAAAATCTACAAGGATATTCCTGGTAGCATTGTTTCTAATAGTTCCAAGATGAGAGACAAACTATGCATCAACTATAGAATGGATAAAGAAAATATCATGTATTCATTTGGTGGAATATTATACAGTGATGGAGATGGATGTGCCACACCTCCATGCAACAACATGCATTTAATGTGCCTTGAAAACATTATGCTAAGTGAAATAAGCCAGATACAAAAGGACAAATGCTGTATAATTCCACTTACATGGAATTTCTAGAATATACAAATTCATACATACAGAGAGAAGTCCCTACACTTGGCAAAAAGCAGATTTGAGAGGCTAGCAAGAAAGGGAATGGGAGCTATTGCTTAATGGGTGCAGAGATTCCTTTGAGGTGATATAAAAATTATGGAAATAGATAGATGCTAGTAGAAAATTCTGGTACTAGAGAAGACTCTTGAGAGTCCCTTGGACTGCAAGGAGATCAAGCTAGTCACTCCTAAAAGTCAACCCTGAATATTCATTGGAAGGACTGATACTGAAGCTCAAGTTCCAGTACTTTGGTCACCTGATGCGAAGAGCTGGCTCATTGGAAAAGACCCTGATGCTGGGAAATATTGAAGGCAAAAGAAGAAAGGGGAAGCAGTGGGTGAGATGGTTTGAGAGCATCCCTGACTCAGTGTATGTGAATCTGAGAAAACTCCAAGAGATAGTGAAGGACAGGGAAGCCTGGTGTGCTGCAGTCCATGGGATCACAAAGAGTTGGACACAAATTAGTGACTGAACAACAACAAGTAACAAACTTGTAGTCTTTTCTTTTTTTGGTATATACACACTATTTCATTTTGTTTCATTTTGGTGATAACATCTAAATTTAGAATTTCTGGGTTACAGGTGTGCATCTATTTAGCTACAGTAGATTCTGCCCAAAAGTTTTCCAAAGTGGTTGTACCAATTTATACTCTCATCAGTAGTATATGAGATTACTGCATATCTGTACCAAGTCAACACTTGATATTTTTTCTTTTTGTTGGATTTTAGCTAATCTTTTGTATATCTGGAGAAGGGAATGGCAAACCACATCAGCATTCTTGCCCTGAGAACCCCATGAACAGTATGAAAAGACAAAAAGATGTGACACTGAATGATGAACTTCCCAGGTCAGTAGGTGCCCAATATGCTACTAGAGAAGAGCAGAGAAGTAGCTCCAAGAGGAATGAAGAGACTGAGTCAAAGTAGAAACAACACCTAGTTGTGGATATATCTGGTGGTGAAAGTAAAGTCCAATGCAGTAAAGAGCAATATTGCATAGGAACCTGGAATGTTAGGTCCATGAATTAAGGGAAATTGAAATACTCAAACAGGAGATGGCAAGAGTGAGTATCAACATTTTAGGAATCAGTGAACTAAAATGGACCAGAATGGGTGAATTTAGTTCAGATGACCATTATATCGACTACTGTGGGAAAGGAATGGAGTAGCCCTCATAGTCTGAAATGCAGTATTTGGGTGCAATCTCAAAAACAACAGAATGATCTCTGTTCAGTTCCAAGGCAAACCGTTCAATATCACATTAATCCAAGTCTATGCCCCAACCACTAACACCAAAGAAACTGAAGTTGAGTAGTTCTATGATGACCTACAAGTCCTTCTGAACTAACACCAAAAAGATGTCCCTTTTATCATAGGGGGCTGGAATGCAAAAGAAGGAAGTCAAAAGACCCCTGGAGTAACAGGCAAGTTTGGTCTTGGAGTACAAAATGAAGCAGGGCAAAGGCTGATAGAGTTCTGCCAAGAGAACGCACTGGTCATAGCAAACACCTTCTTCCAACAACACAAGAAACAGCTCTACACATGGACATCACCAGTAGGTCAATACCTAAATCAGATTGATTATACTCTTTGCAGCCAAAGATGGAGAGCTTTATACAGTCAGCAAAAACAAGACTGGGAGCTGGTTGTGGCTCAAATCATGAACTCCTTATTGCAAAATTTAGACTTAAATTGAAGAAAGTACAGAAAACCACTAGGCCATTAAGGTATGACCTAAATCAAATCCCTTATGATTATATAGTGGAAGTGACAAGTAGATTCAAGGGATTAGATGTGATAGAGTGTGAGTGCCTACAGAACCATGGGTAAAGGTTCATAACATTTTACAGGAGGCTGTGATCAAAACCATCCTGAAGAAAAAACAAATGTAAAAAGGCAAAATGGTTGTCTGAGGAGGCCTTACAAACAGCTGAGAGAAGAACAGAAAGTGAAAGTGAAGTCACTCAGTCGTGTCCTACTCTTTGCGACCCATGGACTGTAGCCCACCAAGCTCCTCTGTCCATGGGATTCTCCATGCAAGAATTCTGGAATGGGTTGCCATTTCCTTCTCCAGGGGATCTTCCCGACCCAGGGATCGAACCCAGGTCTCCCACATTGCAGGCAGACACTTTAACCTCTGCGCCACCAGGGAAGCCCTTAAATACAAGAATACAGTCTCTCAGAAAACCTCCTATAGAGACACAGCCAAGTACTAACATCAAAGATTTCAAGGGAGGAAAGGAAGCCAGGTTGAAAGAAGAAGGGGGAGGAGGCGGGAGAGGTGGGGCGAAAGGGGTGGCCTTACAGACATCTCCTGCCACCTACAGATACCCAGGTGTTATGGGACTTTTCCCTGGGCCTCTAGAGAAGGGAGGACTGGAACTCAGCCCTACCAGAAATCAGAACCAGAATTTGAGTTCTCTGCCAAGAGGAGGTGATCAGCCTCCAAGCCTCAGCTCAGGCTGAGGGCCCTTCGACCAGATTCCTGCATCCAGGACCGGGGGACTAGAAAAACGGGGAAGGATAGGAAGGGTTAAGGAGAGAAAAGAGAGAGGGAAGGGGAGAGAGGTCAATAAGTGAAAGGCAAAGGAGAAAAGGAAAGATATACCCATTTGAATGCAGAGTTCCAAAGAATAGCAAGGAGAGATAAGAAAAGCTTATTCAGTGATCAATGCAAAAAATAGAGGAAAACAATAGAATGGGAAAGACTAGAGATCTCTTCAAGAAAATCAGAAATACCAAGGGAATATTTCATGCAAAGATGGGCACAATAAAGGACAGAAATGGTATGGACCTAACAGAAGCAGAAGATATTAAGAAGAGGTGGCAAAAATACACAGAACTGTACAAAAAAGATCTTCATGATCCAGATAATCATGATGTGCGATCACTCACCTAGAGCCAGACATCCTGGAATGTGAAGTCAAGTGGGCCTTAGGAAGCATCACTATGAACTAAGCTAGTGGAAGTGATGGAATTCCAGCTGAGCTATTTCAAATCCTAAAAGATGATGCTGTATTCAAGTATGCCAGCAAAGTTGGAAAACTCAGCAGTGGCCACAGGACCAGGAAGGATCAGTTTTCATTCCAACCCCAAAGAAGGGCAATGCCAAAGAAGGTTCAAACTACCGCACAATTGCACTCATCTCACACACTAGTAAAGTAATGCTCAAAATCCTCCAAGCTAGGCTTCAACAGTATGTGAACTGAGAACTTCCAGATGTTCAGGCTGGATTTAAAAAAAGCAGAGGAACCAGAAATCAAATTGCAAACATTCTTTGGATCATAGAAAAACCAAGAGAATTCCAGAAAAACATCTACTTCTGCTTCATTGACTACACCAAATCCTTTTACTGTGTGGGTCACAACAAACTGTGGGAAATTCTTAAAGAGGTGGGAATACCAGACCACCTTACCTACCTCCTGAGAAACCCATATGCAGGTCAAGAAGCAACAGTTAGAGCCAGACATGGAACAATGGACTGGTTCAAAATTGGGAAAGGAGTATGTCAAGGCTGTTTATTGTCACCCTGCTTATATAACTTCTATGCAGAGTACAGCATGTGAAATAGCAGGCTGGATGAAGCACAAGCTAGAATCAAGATTGCCAGGAGAAATATCAATAACCTCAGATACACAGATGACACCACCCCATGGCAGAAAGCGAAGAGGAACTAAAGAGCATCTTGATGAAAGTGAAAGAGGAGAGTGAAAGAGCTGGTTTACAACCCAACACTCAAAAAACGAAGATCTGGTCCCATCACTTCATGGCAAATAGATGTGGAAACAATGGAAACAGTGAGACTTTATTTTCTTGGGCTCCAGAATCACTGCAGATGGTGACTGCAGCCATGAAATTAAAAGACACTTGATACTTGGAAGAAAAGCTATGACAAACTTAATGTTTTGAAAAGCATGCTTATTACTTTGTCGACAAATGTCCATATAGTCAGAGCTATGGTTTTTCCAGTAGTCATGTATGGATGTGAGATTTGGACCATAAAGAAGGCTGAGCTGTGAAGAATTGATGATTTTGAACTGTGGTGTTGGAGAAGACTCTTGAGAGTCCTTTCGACTGCAAGGAGATCCAACCAGTCCATCCTAAAGGAGATCAGTCCTGGATGTTCATTGGAGGGACTGATATTGAGGCTGAAGCTCCGATCCTTTGGCCACCTGATGAGAAGAGCAGACTCATTAGGAAAAACCCTGATGCTGGGAAAGTTGATTGAAGGCATGAGGAGAAGAGGATGACAGAGGATGAGATGATTGGGTGGCATCACTGACTCAATGGACATGAGTTTGTGCAAGCTCTGGGAGATGGTTAAGGACAGGGAAGCCTGGCAAGCTACAGTCCATGGGGTCACAAAAAGTTGGACATTACTGTGTGACTGAACAACAATAATCTTGTATATATCATGATATGTTATTGTGATCTTAATTTGTGTATTTCTGTGCATTCTAAATGGTTGAGCGCTTTTTCATATTGAATATTCTCTTTTGTGCAATGAACATTTAAGGGTTTACTCATTGGAGAAGAAGGTTGTCTTCTCCTTTCTTCCTTCTTTCCTTCTTTTCTTCCCTTCCTCCCTCTCATCCTTCCTTTTTCATTCTTCCACTCATTCTCACACTCTTTCTTGACATCATTTAAATATTCTATAAAAGGATTTTTTATGTGTGTGCATATATGTGATCAGATCAGATCAGATCAGATCAGTTGCTCAGTCATGTCTGACTCTTTGCGACCCCATGAATCACAGCACGCCAGGCCTCACTGTCCATCACCAACTCCCAGAGTTCACTCAGACTCATGTCCATCGAGTCAGTGATGCCATCCAGCCATCTCATCCTCTGTCATCCCCTTCTCCTCCTGCCCCCAATCCCTCCCAGCATCAGAGTCTTTTCCAATGAGTCAACTCTTCGCATGAGGTGGCCAAAGTACTGGAGTTTCAGCTTTAGCATCATTCCCTCCAAAGAAATCTCAGGGCTGATCTCCTTCAGAATGGACTGGTTGGATCTCCTTGCAGTCCAAGGGACTCTCAAGAGTCTTCTCCAACACCACAGTTCAAAAGCATCAATTCTTCAGCGCTCAGCCTTCTTCATAGTCCAACTCTCACATCCATACATGACCACAGGAAAAACCATAGCCTTGACTAAACGGACCTTTGTTGGCAAAGTAATGTCTCTGCTTTTCAATATGCTATCTAGGTTGGTCATAACTTTCCTTCCAAGGAGTAAGCATCTTTTAATTTCATGGCTGCAGTCACCATCTCCAGTGATTTTGGAGCCCAAAAAAATAAAGTCTGACACTGTTTCCACTGTTTCCCCATCTATTTCCCATGAAGTGGTGGGACCGGATGCCATGATCTTCGTTTTCTGAATGTTGAGCTTTAAGCCAACTTTTTCACTCTCCACTTTCACTTTCATCAAGAGGCTTTTGAGTTCCTCTTCACTTACTGCCATAAGGGTGGTGTCATCTGCATATCTGAGGTTATTGATATTTCTCCCAGCACTCTTGATTCCAGTTTGTGTTTCTTCATATATGTGAAGGAGTACTTAATAAAATACTGTTTATTACTCTCTTCCTTTATGGTTAGTTCTTTTTTTATCTCTTAAGAAATTCTTTCCTGCATCAGGATCATGAAGATAGCTTTCTATGTTAAATTTATCATTTTTACATCTCACATTTGTCTATTATCCCTCTTAGATTTGTTTTTGTGTTTAGTGTGAGATGGAAGTCAAGATTAACCTCTCTATACACATATTCAATTGATCTAACACCATTAATTAAAAAGATCATCTTTTATACTCTGCAAAACAATGCACTTTGCCATAAATCAGAAAACAATATTTGTAGGTTTGTTTCTAAACCCTTCATCAATCCCATTGACCTATTTGGTTATCCTTGCACCAACAACATATAACTTCAATTACTTTTCTGTACATTAATCGTAAGTCTTATATCCATTTTTATTTTCCTTCAGCTGTGATCGCCAAGATCATCTTAGCTATTCTTGTCTTTGAATTTCAGTGTAAATTTAAAAATCAGCTTGTCACTTTTCACATACAAAATATCACTGGCATTTTGATTTGATTTGCATTTATCTTCAGTTAATTTAAGGAAAATTGACCAAGTTATAGTGTCGAATCTTTCAATACGAAAGCATTGCTCTGTTTACTTAGTTGTTTTTTTTTCTCTTAACGATGTTTTGTAGTTTTCTTTAGATTTATTTGATTCCGCTTATTTCTAGTTATTTGATAGTTTTAATATTATTGTAGTGTCATCTTCCTTTTTTGCATCTCATTTTTGTATTTATTTAGTAGAAATATAGTTGATATGCAGTATTAGTGTCAGGCATACTACATTGATATCTTATTGTGGCATCTTTCTTGAGTTTCATTTCCTTATCACCTTCTCCTCATATGTGGAAATGCTAAGATTTTGCTAAAATTACTTATTGATTCTAATAATTTATTTATATATACCTTTAGATATTCTACATAGCAATTTTTTATGTCATTTGCAAACAATGACTTTTTTTTTTCTTTTCAACTTGCATACTTTTATTTCTTTCATGGTCTTCTTGCCCTGCCTAGTATACCCAATACAATGCTGAATAGAAACAATGATAGCAGACATTCTTGTTCCATTACTCTCCTTGGAGCAGGAGCTTTCAATATTTCACCAGTGAGAAACATTTTAGAAGCTACCTTTTACCAAGAAAGGAAGTTCCTTTCTATTCTAATTTCTTATGAGTTTTTCAATATGTATAATGAACAGTTTTGAAATTAGTCAAGTATTTTTTCAGCATCTATTGTGATTATCATGTTTTTTCTCCTTTATTATATAAATATGATGAATTATTTACATTGATTGACTTTCTAATGTTAAACAGTTCTTAAGTTCCTGGGCCAAGGTCCACAAGGCCATGACATATTATTCTTTTCATATATCACTAAACTAAACGTTTTCATATTTTATTTATTAGAGTTGCTTCTGTTTTTACAAGGGAGATTAATCTGTAATTTTCCTTTTTTGTAATATCCTTGTCAAGTTTTGTTATCAAGGTTATGCTGACCTCATAAAAATCAGTTGAGAAGTCTCTCTTCTATTTTTTGAAAGAGCTAGTTATACAGGCACGGTTTTTTTTTTTCTAAAATTTTGAAAAAAGCTACTAGTGAAGTCATTTGGAACTAAAGTTTTCTGTGGGAAGATGTAAAGTAAGGATTAATTTCTTTAATAGTATGGAACTGTTAAGATTTTCTGTATCTCTTTATGCTGGTATTGGTAAACACATTTTTTTTCTAAGAATTTTTTCCATTTCATCTAAATTTTCAAATTTATTGGCTTAAGGTCAGTCATAATATTATCTTGTTGATGCTTTTGAATGGTGGGGCTGTAGAAGACTTTTCACTTTTCACTTTCCTGCATTGGAGAAGGAAATGGCAACCCACTCCAGTGTTCTTGCCTGGAGAATCCCATGGACAGAGAAGCCTGGTAGGCTGCAGTCCATGGGGTCACACAGAGTCGGACACAACTGAAGCGATTTAGCAGCAGCAGAAGAAGACTATTGGAGAAGCCGATGGCACCCCACTCCAGTACTCTTGCCTGGAGAATCCCATGGACAGAGGAGCCTGGTGGGCTGCAGTCCATGGGGTCGCGAAGAGTTGGACATGACTAAACGACTTCACTTTCACTTTTCACTTTCCTGCATTGGAGAAGGAAATGGCAACCCACTCCAGTGCTCTTGCCTAGAGAATCCCAGGGATGGGGGAGCCTGGTGGGCTGCCGTCTATGGGGTCACACAGAATCGGACATGACTGAAGTGACTTAGCAGCAGTAGCAGCAGAAGACTCTTGAGAGTCTCTGGGACTGCAAGGAGATCAAACCAGTCAATCCTAAAGAAAATCAATCCTGAATATTCATTGGAAGGACTAGTGCTGAAGCTGAAGCTCCAATACTTTGGCCACCTGATACAAAGAGCCAACTCATTGGAAAAGACTCTATTGCTGGGAAAGATTGAAGGCAGGAGAAGAAGGGGGCAACAGAGGATGAGATGGTTACATGGCATCACTGACTCAATGGACAAGAGTCAGAGCAAACTCTGGGAGATAGTGAAAGACAGGGAAGCTGGTGTGCTTCAGTCCATGGAGTTGCAAAGAGTCAGACATGACTTACAGATTAAACAACAACAAGTTATTGTACTATCTTTAGGGCTTGTAGTAATGCCTCCTTTTTTATTCCTGAATAGGCTTTTTTCCCCCTTAACTGCTTTTTCCTAATCAGTCTTGCTAGAACTTTATCAATTTTATTAGAATTTTCAATGGTCCAAACTTTGGCTTTGTTGATTTTTTATTGTACATTTATTTCCTATTAATCGATTTATGCTCTTTACTTTTTTCTTCCTTTAACTTTATTTTGTATTAATTATTGTTCTTTTTGTACTTTTTGGAAGTGATAGATAATGGCTTTAAGTCTTTCTTTTCTAATATATTCACTTGAAACTATAAATTTATCTCTTTAGAATTTTGACCCTACATATTCTGGATGCCTTGAATTCTCTCTTATACTTACAAGTGACCATTCTGAAACTTTATTCAGCTTTTATGCTTCTTACTGGGCATGTTAGTCTGACACATAATGCTCTATCATAACTGGAGCATCAATATTTATATCAATATATGGATTTTTAAAAATTGTAAACATGATGAGAAAACATAGAAATATTTAGGTGATGGGTACCACCACACAAGTTTAAACTTATTGGACTTTATTCTACAAAGTCCAACCACTAGAAACTTTTTATCAAGAGGATCAAAGCTGCACTTTAGGTATTAACTGCATATATTACTAAGATTTATTGAATAATTATTATTTTGGGGGGCAAGGCAGCAAAGTGGTTAGGTATGACTGTGGAATCAAACTGCCTAGGTTTGAACATGAGCTCTGATACTTATTAGCTATGTGGCCTTAGACAAATTACTTGATTTTTCTGAGCTTCCTCATTTGTAAAATAAGGATACTAATAATATTTATCTCATAAATTTATTGTAGGACATTTAATGAGACAATGTCTACTACTCTAGGACAATGTCTAAAACACAGTATAATAGCTAACATGTAATGATTTCTTGAGTAATACTAATAATATTTTGGAGATAGTAAAATTCAGGATTCAGGAAGCTAAAGTAATTTGGCCAAGATTACAAAACTTAGAAATGACAGCACTAGGATTTGAATACAGGTCTCAGTTCAGTTCAGTTGCTCAGTCGTGTCCGACTATTTGAGACTCCATGAATCGCAGCACGCTAGGCCTCCCTGTCCATCACCAACTCCCAGAGTTCAATCAGACTCACGTCCATCGAGTCAGTGATGCCATCCAGCCATCTCATCCTCTGTCATCCCCTTCTCCTCCTGCCCCCAATCCCTCCCAGCATCAGAGTCTTTTCCAATGAGTCAACTCTTCGCATGAGGTGGCCAAAGTACTGGAGTTTCAGCTTTAGCATCATTCCTTCCAAAGAAATCCCAGGTCTAGATGTCTCCAAATCCGGGAGCTTAATATAAATGAAGGTCAGATGAGTTGGCAGAAGAGGAAGCATAACAAAGGAACTTCTGCAATACTCCAAGAATAAAGCCATGGGGCCTAAATTTAAGTGGTGACATTGAAAAAGGGAAAGAAAGAAGATCTGAGAGGCATGTCAAAGGAACCACAGGACTTGGTGACTAATTAGATATGGGATGGGAGTGTGGGGTGAGAGAGTAAGGAATCAGAGCTGAGTCATGGCTCTAAGCCTGAGCGACTAGAAAGTTGATGATTCGAGAGACAGAAATAGGAGAGCCTAGAGGAGGAGAGAGTTTGGGAGGGGAGGTGTTAGTCTCAGTTTTGGACATATAGCAAGGGAGTCATCAGTTGCAGATGCAGAATTGGAGTCTGAAGAGCAGTTGAGTTGTAGAACTCATCCCTGGAGAGGAAGCAGTTAAAGCTTTAACAGTAGACATGATCCCTAAGTGAGAGAATGAAGAAAAAGGAACAGAGCCCCAAGGATTGAACCTTGGGACAGAGCCAATGTTTATTTATGGATGTTCTAGAAGTGAATAAATAGACATGTAGATAAGGGAACTGGTGGATACAATCTACTCAGACTTTCAATAAGCCTTTGGCAAGATTCCATTTCAAAGACTAAAAGAAATCAGGGCATGTTGGGTACGTGAGGAAAATGGTTTTGTTGGAAGCAAGGAATGGGTTCAGAAACAGAAAATAAAGGGTCAGGATAAATGGGTGGTCAATTCTCCAGGGAGACAATCACAAAGGATCATGCTAGGTCTTTACAAATGATCTTGGTAAAAGAATGTCCAATAAAAATTCTACATTTGCAGTTGACATTAAATTATTCCCATAAGTAAAGTATCAAGTTGAAGTGATTAGACTTGGGGGAGACCTTAGGAATGTGTGGATGGCAAAACACGACAACTCTGCTGGCAACTCAGTCCCTTCTATTTCCCTCTCCCCTTAGCTTAGCTACAATATCAGTCCTAGCTTTCGGGCAAACCCCTCTATAATCCGAGGGCCTTTAAAAAAACCAGCCCAACCTTCTAGGCCTTAGCATCAGGTCTTCCCACTTTTTGAGACCCAGTGGCTACCCTGGGCCCCAGCTTTGGCACCTACATCAATACAGTCCACCAATTGTTTGTTAAGTATTGCTGTGAGTTAGGTGCCATGTTGACTCCTAGCATAGTCTCAGTCCCCAAGGGGCTCACAGTTTAAAGTCCCTGCCATTATTACCTTACAGAACCATTACTTATAAGGCTGGGGAGCAACCTTACTTTTCCTAGATGTTGTAGAGATAGTAGTGCTAACATATGATCTTCTACAGTTTCCAAGCTACTCTTAAAGATGAGTTTTAGCCAAATGATGTGCTTTAGCCAATAGTCTATGAGCTAATAGACAATGAGATTATGCCAACTAACACACTATCCCTCCCCAGGAGCTGGTGTCCTGGCTCAAAAAGTCCAGTTGGTTGACTGGACCAGACCAGATATTGAAGACAATGCTACCTACATCGTCTTTAAATTACACCTGACCCAGAGAAGGCGATGGCACCCCACTCCAGTACTCTTGCCTGGAAAATCCCACTGATGGAGGAGCCTGGTAGGCTGCAGTCCATGGGGTCGCTAAGAGTCAGACATGACTGAGAAACTTCACTTTCACTTTTCACTTTCATGCATTGGAGAAGGAAATAGCAACCCACTCCAGTGTTCTTGCCTGAGAATCCCAGGGATGGGGGAGCCTGGTGGGCTGCCATCTATGGAGTCGCACAGAGTCGGACATGCTGCGACTTAGCAGCAGCAGCAAGAGTCACTCAGATCAGATCAGATCAGTTGCTCAGTCATGTCCGACTCTTTGCGACCCCATGAATCGCAGCATGCCAGGCTTCCCTGTCCATCACCAACTCCTGGAGTTCACTGAGACTCATGTCCATCGAGTCAGTGATGCCATCCAACCATCTCATCCTCTGTCATCCCCTTCTCCTCTTGCCCCTAATCCCTCCCAGCATCAGAGTCTTTTCCAATGAGTCAACTCTTCGCATGAGGTGGCCAAAGTACTGGAGTTTCAGCTTTAGCATCATTCCTCCAAAGAAATCCCAGGACTGATCTCCTTCAGAATGGACTGGTTGGATCTTCTTGCAGTCCAAGGGACTCTCAAGAGTCTTCTCCAACACCATGGTTCAAAAGCATCAATTCTTCACAGCTCAGCCTTCTTCACAGTCCAACTCTCACATCCATACATGACCACAGGAAAAACCATAGCCTTGACTAAACGGACCTTTGTTGGCAAAGTAATGTCTCTGCTTTTCAATATGCTATCTAGGTTGGTCATAACTTTCCTTCCAAGTAGTAAGCGTCTTTTAATTTCATGGCTGCAGTCACCATCTGCAGTGATTTTGGAGCCCAGAAAAATAAAGTCTGACACTGTTTCCACTGTTTCCCCATCAATTTCCCATGAAGTGATGGGACCAGATGCCATGATCTTCATTTTCTGAATGTTGAGCTTTAAGCCAACTTTTTCGCTCTCCTCTTTCACTCTCATCAAGAGGCTTTTGAGTTCCTCTTCACTTTCTGCCATAAGGGTGGTGTCATCCGCATATCTGAGGTGATTGATATTTCTCCCGGCAATCTTGATTCCAGCTTGTGTTTCTTCCAGTCCAGCGTTTCTCAAGATGTACTCTGCATATAAGTTAAATAAACAGGGTGACAATATACAGCCTTGACGAACTCCTTTTCCTATTTGGAACCAGTCTGTTGTTCCATGTCCAATTCTAACTGTTGCTTCCTGACCTGCATACAAATTTCTCAAGAGGCAGATCAGGTGGTCTGGTATTCCCATCTCTTTCAGAATTTTCCACAGTTTATTGTGATCCACACAGTCAAAGGCTTTGGCATAGTCAATAAAGCAGAAATATATGTTTTTCTGGAACTCTTTTGCTTTTTCCATGATCCAGCAGATGTTGGCAATTTGATCTCTGGTTCCTCTGCCTTTTCTAAAAACAGCTTGAACATCAGGAAGTTCACGGTTCACATATTGCTGAAGCCTGGCTTGGAGAATTTTGAGCATTACTTTACTAGCGTGTGAGATGAGTGCAATTGTGCGGTAGTTTGAGCATTCTTTGGCATTGCCTTTCTTTAGGGTTGGAATGAAAACTGACCCTTTCCAGTCCTGTGGCCACTGCTGAGTTTTCCAAATTTGCTGGCATATTGAGTGCAGCACTTTCACAGCATCATCTTTCAGGATTTGGAATAGCTCAACTGGAATTCCATCACCTCCACTAGCTTTGTTCGTAGTGATGCTTCTTTTACTCAGGACTCACTCTAAATCTGTGGGACTTGTTTCCTACTGCATGTTCCTTTAAACTGGATCCTAGGTTCCTCTGGGTATCGTTGGCATTAGAACTTTCTGCAGTGCAGGAGAAAGCCTCTATCTGCACTAACCAATCCAGGAGCCACTAGCCACAGTGGCTGGGCATCCCAGGTGGCGCTGGTGGTAAAGAATCTGCCTGCCAGTGAAGGAAACTCAAGACATGTTTTGATCCCTGGACCAGTAAGATCCCATGGAGTAGGAAATGGCAATCTGCTCCAGTATTCTTGCCATGGAACATGCCGTGGACAGAGGAGCCTGTGGGGCTACAGCCCCTGGAGTCACAAAGAGTCAGAAACACCTGAGCAACTGAACACACACACACACCCACAGTGGTTATTGAGAACTTGAAAAGTGACTAGTGAAAAATGAACAGGACGTTCAATTGTATTTCTTTTTAATTAACTTATTTAGATAGTTACATGAAGCCACCATTTGGATGATACGGGAAAGCATCCTAAGAGCACTGCCCACTGTTACTAAAGGTTCCAAGTAAAACTAACTTGTGAGCTGCTGCTGCTGCTGCTAAGTCGCTTCAGTCGTGTCCAACTCTGTGAGAGAGTGTTATAAAAAAGTGACTGGTCTTTTTAGTATGAACAATGTTTAAGAATAAAAACTTCAAAACATTTAAATAAATTGAATGATTTGGAGCCCAATCCAAGAAAGAAACTTGGATTCCGCAAAGATTATTTCTGAGCTCCTTGTTTGCTTGTTATGGACGAAAAGATTTATAAAATATTGGTATCTGATATCATACCCAGCATTAGTCTTTCTTTAAACTTAACTTTCCTTAAACTTACATTCTTTAAGAATTGAGTTGTTTTTTTTTTCTCCTTTGGGGGAAAAAATATAGAAGTGGAGATTTATGGAAAGGATGTTCAGAAGGAGGAGGACAAAGCTTCCACCGGAGGAAAAACTAGCAGAATTCAAGATTTCTCTAAGTATAAAGAAGACATGACCAAAATCCAAATAGTAAAGAACAATCTCAACCAAAGTTGCCAATTTTTTTTTTTCTTTATCAAACTTTTACCAAAGATAAGAGATGAAAGGAGACTAAAACTGTGATATGTGATTTCTGGGTTGGAAGCAAACTTAGTGATTAAGGATCATCTAATTGCTGGAGCTAGAGACCAATTAAGGATCATTTAATTTTTGGAGACAGAGACCCATTCAAGCTATTAATAGCTTAAGGAAAGGAACTTCATATAAAGACACCAGAGTCAATTTCACTGATATACAGGAAACAAGGCTTGTCCAGAATTCAAGAGACCTAAAACTGGAATCTCAGGTGTTAAATTTTTTCTGTCCCTTAGCAACATGACCTCTTTCCCCTCTTTGCTCCTCCCAGTTCTGTCCTCTGCTTTCATACTTTTTCTCTTCCCATAACCCAGACTTCCAGCCATGACTTTAGTTTTCTGACCTCCCGCACAACTGCATACCTCTCTCTTCATAGTCCCCTGTCGTCCAGTTAATGTCTCAGTATCCAAGTCTCAGATTTCCGGAAGAGAATCTGATTCTGTTTAGCTGGATGGCTGTGTTTACGTGTTGCCATCAGCTGTGGTTGTGGTAAGCAGAGGCAAAGCACATGGTGTACTCCAAGAGCTGGAGACAGGTTGGTTCTCTAAGAAGGATGAAGAGTGAGCAGGCGGTGACTGCTTTCAGCGATTTGCCCAAGGTCTCAATTCCTATAGTTTTTCCCATACCACACCCTTTGATACCTGAGTAATAATCACAATACACTTAGTGAGTATTTATTTACCACCTGACACACATTGAGCTGAGTGTTTTCGGTTTTACAAACGTCACCACGTATAAGAGTCTCGTGTGTTTTAGGACTTGGGTGGGTTTTGTTTTTGTCTTGTTTTGTTGTCACTGCACAGCATGTGGGATCTTAGCTTCCTGACTAGGGATCGAACCCACACCCCCTGCAGTGTAAGTGCAGAGTCTTAACCACTGGGCCACCAGGGAAGTCCCCAAGAGTTAGGTATTTTTGTTCTTTCCTTTCTGTTTGTAAGAAAACTCATGCTCAATGAAGTTTATTAGACTAAAGTAAAATATTTAGCATGTGAGAGTGCCAGGTTTGAATGCTAATATTTCCAAATCTAAAGTCCATAACTTCCATGCTAGCCTGCTGTTCACTTCACATAATGGGTAACAGTTAATAGAATTTGTCAAAAGATGATAAAGGAAGAAAATATAAATATATTAGGATAACTTTTGAATTACAGAACAGCTAATAGATTAGAACTACCAAGGGGACCCGCATATCTGTAAACACCACAAGATCAAAGACCTAGTCCACCGTGCTACCACTGATTTCTAGTTTCCAGCAAAGCAAAAGCACACAATAAGCATGCAAAATTTTTTTGAGAGGGAGGGGAAAAAAAAATAAGAAGACAGGCACCAGGGAAGATAACTCTTTCTTCTCACAACGTATCTAAACCTTAAGGTGTCTGTAATCAATAGATAGGTTTCTGGACCAGACACAACCAAGCTGGAAAGCTTGTTTCTATTTAAGGGAAAACTCAAAGTATGATTGGGAAACACAAAAATAAGGGACAATTGTCAAAACCATAAAAAACTGTGGAAGTGCAGGGATTGAGGTGTACACCAGGTATTAAGGAAGCCTTAAGGATGCTTACTCCTTGGAAGGAAAGTTATGACCAACCTAGATAGCATATTCAAAAGCAGAGACATTACTTTGCCAACAAAGGTCCATCTAGTCAAGGCTATGGTTTTTCCAGTGGTCATGTATGGATGTGAGTTGGACTGTGAAGAAGGCTGAGCACCAAAGAATTGATGCTTTTGAACTGTGGTGTTGGAGAAGACTCTTGAGAGTCCCTTGGACTGCAAAGAGATCCAACCAGTCCATTCTAAAGGAGATCAGTCCTGGGATTTCTTTGGAAAGAATGATGCTAAAGCTGAAACTCCAGTACTTTGGCCACCTCATGTGAAGAGTTGACTCATTGGAAAAGACTCTGATGCTGGGAGGGATTGGGGGCAGGAGAAGAAGGGGACGACAGAGGATGAGATGGCTGGATGGCATCACCGACTGGATGCACGTGAGTTTGAGTGAACTCTGGGAGTTGGTAATGGACAGGGAAGCCTGGCGTGCTGCGATTCATGGTTTTGCAAAGAGTTGGACACGACTGGGCGACTGAACTGAACTGAACTGAAGAGTTTTCTAGTAGGACTCATTCAGCCAGTGGCGATGGGCTTGGCATTGCAGAGACGGGGGACAGCATGAGCAAAGACATAGGTTTAAACAGCAGTGTAACCGTGTAAACTGGGGGAGGGGTGGCCAAAAGCAGTTCCCTGTTACTGAGGATGCAGATTGGAGGGGGCTGCAGTGGGAGGTGAGAGTGGAGGAATTGGCCAAGGCAGATCATGAAGGCCTTTTCTGCCATGTTAAGCAGCTTGGACTTTATCCAAGTGATTAAAGCAGGAGAAGAACAGGGTCAGATTCATGTTTTAAAAATAGATCTTCCTGCTCTGAAGAGGACTGATTTGAGAAGGAAGGCCCGGGGGCACAGAGACCTATTGGGAATCCAGGCAGGAAATGACAAGGGCTTGAATTGGAGCAGAAGTTCTGGGGAGAACGGAGGGAGGAACTTCAAGAAATACTCAGTAGGTTAAATTGGCAGCACTGGTAATTGATAGCAATTAGAGGCAAAGGAAAGGCGGTGGTGAGGATTCCCGACATTCTAACTCGGAGCCGTGTAGCTGGAGGAGTCAGTCACCAAGATGGGGAAATGAGGCGAGGTGGGCTGATGGGGGGAAATGCTGAGTCCATATTTGGTACATCAAGGAGCTGATGAGGCTGGCTGGAGAAGATGTCTGGAGGAAAGTTCATGGCAGAGGCTGGGCTTGAAGATACAGATTTGGGAGACACCTGTTAGACCCTGAGCAGTCAAGGTCATTGCTGGAGAGTATATCAAATCAAGTCAGAAGGGAAAAGGGCCAAGAACTGAACTCCAGGGAAGACCAGCCTCTCAAGGAAGGTTGAGGAAAAGGAGAAAAAGGAGACAAAGACAGAAGAAAAAAAAAAAACAGAATATGAGGCTAACAACAAAAGGAGTGGAGTAGAGAATTTTGCGTAAAGCAGGAGAGACCATGGGTCAAATACAGAAGAAAGATCCAGCGAGGTCAGAAGCAAGCTTTATTCTTTGGATTTGGCACTTAGCAAGTCATTGGTACGGAGAAGGCAATGGCACCCCACTCCAGTACTTTTGCCTGGAAAATCCCATGGTCGGAGGAGCCTGGTAGGCTGCAGTCCATGGGGTCGCTAAGAGTCGGGCATGACTGAGCGACTTCACTTTCACTTTTCACTTTCATGCATTGGAGAAGGAAATGGCAACCCACTCCAGTGTTCTTGCCTGGAGAATTCCAGGAATGGGGGAGCCTGGTGGGCTGCCGTCTATGGGGTCGCACAGAGTCGGACATGACTGAAGCAACTTAGCAGCAAGTCATTGGTAGGGCTTCCCAGGTAGCACTAGTGGTAAGGAACCTGCTTGCCAATGCAGCAGATGCCACCGACAAGGGTTCGATCCCTGGGTCAGGACGATCCCCTGGAGGAGGGCATGGCAACCTACTCCAGTATTTCTGCCTGGAGATTCCCATGGACAGAGGAGCCCGGTGGGCTACAGTCCAGGGCCTGCAAATATGCAAGTCATTGGTCATCATGTGGAGAACTAGTATCCATGAATCTGTGGGGGAGGGGGAGGTAGGCCCGTTCAATGCATGAAGGAGGTAGTGGAGTTCTGCAGAGTGAAGGGAAGACCGTCATCACCCATGTCAACATTCGCAGCTACGACGTCCAGGTCACCAAGCGGAAACCAAGTGCAAAGTGCTTAGGTATGAAAGGCAAATAGACAGTGAATCCCCTACGCGTGAACCTTTAAGTTGTGAACTTTCTAAGATATGAATGTACATTCACATGTCGAATCACAAAAGTGAGTTCACATGTCCGGTGTACATGGTCCCTTGTGTGTATCCTTGTATAGTGCTTTTGTGTACTTTGCCCTAGAGTACTGTTTAGAGTACAGTGGCACAATATCTTTATCTCAAGCCCAGGATGTCTAGAAGCAAGCATAAAAGCAGCGGTGGGACCTCCCAGCAGTTCAGTGGCTAAGACTTAGCCTTCCAATGCAGAGGATACCAGTTCAATCCCTGGCTGGGGACCTAAGATCCTACAGGCCTCGTGGCCAAAAAACCAGAACATAAAATAGAAGCAGTACTGCAACAAATTCAATAAAGAGTTTAAAAATGGTCCACATCAAAAAAAAAAAAATCTTAAAAAAAAGTCCTAATCAATATAAAAGAGCAGTGATGAGAAGCATCTGCTGTTGCGCTCTGTGTGCATGCTTAATCATTCAGTCTTGTCCAACTCTTTTCAACCCTATGGACTGTAGCCCATCCAGCTTTTCTGTCCATGGGATTTTCCAGGCAAGAATACTGGATTGGGTTGACACTCCCTCCTTCAGGGAATCTTTCCAACCCAGGGATAGAACCCATCGACCCAATGTACAGTACTATTGTACTTTTAAAGGTACTATGATATAAGATTTAAAGTGTTTTCTTTATGTTTTGTGTTTTTTTAATGTATTTGTGTGAAAAGCTTTATAAACCTATTACAGTACACTGCTGCTGCTGCTAAGTCGCTTCAGTCATGTCCGACTCTGTGCGACCCCATAAATGGCAGCCCGCCAGGCTCCCCCATCCCTGGGATTCTCCAGGCAAGAACACTGGAGTGGGTTGCCATTTCCTCCTCCAATGCATGAAAGTGTAAAGTGAAAGTGAAGTCGCTCAGTCATGTCTGACTCTTAGCGACCTCATGGACTGCAGCCTACCAGGTTCCTCCGTCGATGGGATTTTCCAGGCAAGAGAACCGCCATTGCCTTCTCCCTACTATATAGCAAATTGTGTTAGTTGAATATCTAGACTAACTTTGTTGGATTTACGAACAATTGGACCTACAAGCACTTTCTCAGAAGAGAACTCATTCTTATGCAGGGGACTTACCGTTCAGGCACTAGTGGCTTTGCAAAGAACACTTTCTCTGTAGTAATGGAAACACACATCAGATGGCAAAGGGAAAAAGTTTGCTGGTGGTGGGGTCATAGAGGCTTAGTGAGCTGATTGGTAATTTGAAATAGAAAAACATGAGGAAAATAGAATAAAAGAAAGGAAAGTCAAGTCAAGCAGGACTTGTGTTTATCTGTTTGAATTTTTGCTTAACTTTTGAGTTGGCATAACCTGAACATCTTGGGAGACATAGAGGAAGGAGAAGTATTATAGGGAGGGTGATAACTGATGACACAAGAACCCAGAGGAGACTGGAGATGGAATCATGAGCATCACTCAGAAGATATAGCCTTGAAATTTGGAAGAACAGTTCTTCTTGGATAAGGTGAGAACTTGAGAATAAAGGCCATGTAGATATGGAAGAGAAGAACCAGACTTGGTGGTCTCTGTCTTCTTAGTAAAGGAGGTATGCGTGTGAGCTTTAAAAGACTTGAATTTGACCTAATGCCAGGGCCAGGAAAGCTGGGGGGCCAGGGGGATGTTAGGGAGCCATCAGGAGATGAGTAAAATTATTTATTAGGTCAGAGAAGGGACTCACTTAAAATTAGATTAGTGTTAGTAATAGAATCAAAGGCTACAGAAAAGTCCATTGAAACAAGAAAGTAAGACGTTATGATTAAGAGATTCACCAAGGGACTTAAAGTGGTTAAGATTTCACCTTCCAGTACAGAGGATGCAGGTTTGATCTCTGGTCGGGGAATTAAGATCCCACATGCCTCGTGGCCAAAAAACCAAAACATAAAGCAATGTTGTAACAAATTCAATAAAAGACTTTAAAAATGGTCTATATATTTAAAAAATCTTTTAAAAAAAGTGATTCATCAGAATCTCTACACAAAATTGGAGGTGCAGACAAAAAGAAAAAGCTTGCAAAATGCGCATTTATAAATAACATGAAGAACCTACAACTTTCCAGAGACAATCGACCCTCATTTCTCAGCCTACCATAAATTGTCCTGCTGCTGATTTTGGCCGTTTGCAGGGAAGGGTATGAAAAACAGGGGAATCAATACATCTGCCCATCAAACAATATAGGTCTTGGCAGTTTTAGCCCCCACTGCCCCCTCACCAGTCAAGTCAATTCATCAAACATTACTGAACACCTTCCAAGTGTCAGGGCTGGGCTAAATGCTTTTAGAGACGGTGGGGAGGACACCACCAAGAGATGCTCTCCTTAGCTTCACAGGGCAGTTCAAGGAGTTGTCATCTAGAGGGGTCCCCAGGGCCCATTTCTATTATACCCACAGCCAGCCAATAAACACTAAACCTTCTCTGAACAGAACTGGCAACTTGGAAGGGAGTTTTCTCCCCCTGAGATCTGCCTTATAGGACCAGTCCACCACGGTCCATCATTATTACTGGCTGCTTAAAATATCAGAAGTGGATGAACCAGCTAATAATAAGGAAACACCCATGGCAGGCAGAGAGATTGCCAAACACACATCACTGAGTACCACCCCCAAGGCGGTTATACTGAGGACGCTGGGCCCCACAGCCAGCCCTCTCTGGAAGCTGTCTGTGCCTGGCTTCCAAGTGCTCTTACCACACAAACCGTCTCTGTCACTGGTATTCCTTGTTCCCCAGAAGTTTCCATAATTACCTCAGGCAAGAGCCAATCAGATATAAAAGCTGATGCAAAAATACATGCAGATTTGTCAGAACTGATACCTAATTATCATGACAACTTATATTCAAGATACCTACTGGGGAGTGAATATTTCCATGCAAATTCCAAAGACGTGATTGCATCTTAGCCCCAGTTCTGCCTTCTCTGGCATCTCAAAATAACAGCTACAACTTATTCTGCCTTGTCTAAATCCTGCCTTTTCTTTAGAGCCTGTCTTCTCCATGAGGGCTCCAATGCCCCTCTAGTCCATTTCACACCAACTCTATCTGCCGACCTGCTATAACATGTGTGTGGCATGTTTAATTTTCTAAGCTAATAATAATTTTCTGACTCTTTAATGTCCCCAAATTTTAAAACTCTCTAAGTTTCTGATTGGAGAAACAATTTTCTTACCACCAACCTCCCCTACCAAACATTATGACTTAATGCTTCTCTGTGTCACTCAATCAGTTTTTTTTTTTGAGTTATTCCAGATACTGGGAATGCAATGGTAAACCAGAAAATTCCTGCTGTCAGAGAGTTTACTGTGAGGGATAGGAAAGAAAATTGACCATTTTAAATAAAATGTAGTAGGTGCCACGATAGGAAAACACCAGTGAACACACCCTTAGTTTGTTCCATCAGCGGGTGGTGAGGTGGGGTCGGGGGACTTCATGTAAGAGGTGGTATCTAGGCTGAGTCCTAGAAGTAGAATAGGAATTATGCAAGTCAATATCTATAGTGTGGGCAGGAGGAGGGGATCCTATGGAAGGAAAATTTTTAGTTGGTCCAAAGTTGGTCCATTCTAGGAAACACATGTGGTTCTGTAAAAGTGAAAGGTAAGAAAAGGGATGATCAGACAAGTGTTTGAGGAGTTCACAGTCTTGTCCAAGACATGGGACAGTCCAGAACACAGGCAGTATGACACAGACAGGCAGGACAGGAGCATAGCCTTGTTTGGGAAATGGAGGGTTAGGAAAGACATCTCAGCTGAAGCATCAAGGGTGAGTAGAGTTTAACCAGGGAAGAGGGCAAGAAAGGGCATTCTGGGCAGAGGGAACAGAACATTCAAGATCTTAAGGATGCTGTGAGCTGCAGGATTGTAGCATAATCAGCACTTTCCTTTTTCTTCTGGTCCCTCTTGATGTATTCAAATTGTTGACCTGCCTCTAGCTCTGCTTAACCTCAGCTTCACAGCCAAGCCATAGTCAGTACTGTCCTGTTAGAGAGAGGAAGAGAAACCAGGAAAAAGGAGAGAATACAGACAGATTCTTTCCTGGAAGAGTGTTGGACCTTGGGGTCGAGGAGGAGGAGGGATCTGTGAAGGAGGTGGTGTCCAGCAACTACGGAATTTCATTCTCAGAAAGGGTCCTTATGTCAGTAAGAAACTTTCTCACTTGGTAAATTATAACCTAGGCATTAGCAGCAAAAACATTTCCTTAAACCTGACTTCAACAATATGAATTTCTTGAAGGAAGGGACTATGATGTTCAGTTCTGAATCCATTAGTGATTGAAATAATACCTAGTATTATGGTATATGGGCAGCTAGTAAGTATTGAATGATGACCATTTGAGCTGCTTCCTACAATTATATTACTAAGTGTTCTACTACTAAGTGTTAGCTAGGATGTCTCTCATTCAAAAAAGCACCCCAGTATACCTATTTACCAACTACTGCTTGCCTCTTTCATTCTAACCAATCCCTCAGCAAGTGGCAGTGGATGCCAAATGGTCAGTCTTCTTTCTCATATGTTTACCCAACTCACTGGGGGCAGGTAGGGCACAGATAACGATCATTTATATGGCCTCACATTTTCACCTTCAAACAGTACCTGCCTTATTTATACCCCTTTTTGCTCTGGTAACTTGGGAGCTGTGTGCTTTAAATGTTTAAGGGTTACTTAAAAATTTTTTAACAAGCATGCTTAAGCATATTTAAAGATATCTAAGAAATTTAATATTTCCATTCTTCCCTAAACTAAACACGCCAAAGGCAGTAAAATTTCTACCTACCTACTGAATAGCTGCTGCTGCTAAGTCGCTTCAGTCGTGTCCGACTCTGTGCGACCCCATAGACGGCAGCCCACCAGGCTCCCCCGTCCCTGGGATTCTCCAGGCAAGAACACTGGAGTGAGTAGCCATTTCCTTCTCCAATGCATGAAAGTGAAAAGTGAAAGTGAAGTCGCTCAGTCATGTCCGACTCCTAGCGACCCCATGGACTGCAGCCTACCAGGCTCCTCTGTCCATGGGATTTTCCAGGCAAGAGTACTAGAGTGGGGTGCCATTGCCTTCTCCGTACTGAATAGTATACTATGCCAAATTTTGTTAGCTGTCATCTAGAGAAGGTGAGGTAGGAGATAGGCCCCAGGCTGAGCAGCTGTAACTGGTTTCTTGTTGCCCTTTGACAAATTAAATATGGGCTTAAGCAAGATGAGTGGCCAGAGACAACCCAGAAAATTGCCCTCACATAAGCAACCAAAACTGCCCCTATGGCTTGCAGCTCACTCTGAGTCCATCTGTGTGCTTCCCACATGTACTTTGCTCCTAATAGATGCTGTCTCTATTTCAGAATCTTGGTCTCTTTGCTGAATTCTTTCTTTGAAAAGACTAGAACTGAAGTCCTCCTTCTAGCCATTCCAACACCAGAATCAAAAGGATGGGAAAACTACCATTCCTAGGCCAAATCTTACTGAACATCTGTTTTTTATAAATAACATTCTTTTGGAAACACAGCCATGTTATTAACTCATGTATTGTCTATGGATTCTACTCATCTACAATGGCAGAGCTGAGAGTTGTGATAGATACCACTAGGGTTTACAAAGCCTAATATCTGTCCCTTTACAAAAAATGTTTGCAGACCCTTGGTCTATAATTTTAATTTTGCCCCTTTTCAATGTAAAACAAGGTGTTTTGTTTTTAAACAGTTAACGCTTTAACTAAATTTAGTACTCTTTTATTAATTTCTGTTCTCACCATCATTTCTAGTATTCCAGACCTTCTCTCTGGATCCTTCTACTTTTTCTTTAATAATTCCTGTCTCTGGTTGGCACATTCTCTTTGTTTTTGCTTAAAGAATGATAGTTTAGCTGGCTATAGAATTTGAAGTTGATGGTTAATTTTCTTGAGCACTTGGAAGACTTTACTCCATTGTTTTCCTTCCTCTGTTATTGCAAATGGGATAACTGCTATAACTTACATCATCAGTCCTTGTAGAACAGGATGTTGTCTCTCTGATAGGTTTAATATTTCTCTTCATGTTCTGTAGTTTAACTACAAGTCTAAGTGTGTATTTACGCTTATTCTGCTCAGTAATACAGATGCATTTTGAACTGGAGCATTCATGTCTTTCTTCAATTCTGAAAAAACTCAGTGGCCTTTTTCTTCCAATATTGGTTTGTGTGTGTGTGTGTGTGTAATTATCTCTATTCATTTATAAGATTTCTAACTAGTTTTGCTTCATGGTCTCCTTTCTCTTTTATTTTTTCATTTCTTCCACTTTGCTTCATACTTTTTGTTTATTTTCATTGATGTTACTTTTGTCTCTGTGAGGTTTTAAATATACTTCATTTTAAAACTTTGTTAGACTGATCCAAATACTTAACTTCATTTGGAGCTAATTCATGTTCTGTTTATTTCTTTCTTTTTTTTTTTTTTTTGGCTCTTTTTTTTGCCATCAGATTTCCTCGTGTGTTTTAGCATTTGGTTTGCAGAAGTCATTTTGAATAGGATATGCTGCTGTTGTTGGATATGAGGATAATAGGACATGAACAGTGTTGTTGTCACAGTGTTCTTCTCTGCTTCCCTGTCTGGTAATTTTGCGTTTGCCTCCACTTGATCCCCTGTGCCCAAGTCCAACAGGGTTGTGTAATATTTCTGGATCTGTAGGAATGCTAAGGATATCACAGATGCAGACATGAATTCACAGATGGCTTCACATAGTACCTGCTCACAAACCTATGTTCGTTTTCTTCCAACTTCCCAAGGCCACAGCTTCCCGTCAAACTGTGGTTCTTACAGTCTGTTCCTTACAGATAGAATAGCATCTGAATCCCTGGAGACTAGTAAGAAATGCAAATGCTTCCCTGAAACCTACTGAATCAACACTATGGGGTTAGAGCTCAGTAGTTTAAGTCCTCGTGGTGGTTTGGATGCACACTCACTACAATCAGCCCCCAAAGGACTTAGCCAATTATTGCTCTTTCTTTGTGTGAAGGGGGATGTTCACCAGAGTCAGCTCCACACTTCAGACAGTGATCCTGACACTGCTCCCCACCTCATCACTGTTTCCTTCCCTGCATTTTTTCTGTCCTGCTTGCGTTTTCTTCTGATTCTAGTTCACATATGTGTTTATCTTATTTTTGAGCCAACTTGTGTCTTGCTGGCTTCCCCTCTCATATTTTATTATCTATGTGCTCAGGGTAAAGGAAGAGGGCTGAAACTTGAACTTACAAAGACATCCTTAAAGAAGTCCCAAAACCTAACCCACACTCGCCTTTTAGATTTCGTAACTACAGCATTACCTTACTCATTATACACGACCTGACTGGCTGACTTAAATATTAGCTGCATTCATGTACCACATACATTTCACCAGGCTTTGTGATCTTGGGCAAAAAGCCATTCATCTATAAGACAGTAATGATAACTCACTGAAAGTCTTAATGCAAGCACTAAATTCAATGCCACTTGTAAAATAAACTAGCATAGTGCCTGGCTCATAATTAGTTCTCAGTGGTTGTTAATCTCTTACTTTTTTGAATCTTTATGAGTTAAATTTAATTTAAACATTAAAATTTAGACTGCCTGGCTTCCAGTTCATTTCCAATTTGCTTCTGATCTGAACTCTTTTTGTCACAATCCTAATTCATCAGAACATAATATTAATAACAGCCTAAGCGAGAAATATTAAGAAGTTCCCCCCAGTTATAAAGAACATCCCCTCCACCAACCTCCTCACTTCAGGGGCTGGAGATATGTGGTTGTTGGCCACAGCATATTATACACAGTCTTAGCAGTGATGAATATTTACAGCTCTGCTCCATATGGAACCCCTAGACTTAAAGAAGGGCAGCTGCTGCTGCTAAGTCTCTTCAGTTGTATCCGACTCTGTGCGACCCCACAGACGGCAGCCCACCAGGCTCCCCTGTCCCTGGGATTCTCCAGGCAAGAACACTGGAGTGGGTTGCCATTTCCTTCTCCAATGCATGAAAGTGAAAAGTGAAAGTGAAGTCGCTCAGTCGTGTCCAACTCTTAGCGACCCCATGGACTGCAGCCTACCAGGCTCCTCTGTCCACGGAATTTTCCAGGCAGGAGTACTGGAGTGGGGTGCCAGAAGGACAGCAATAACTGTAATAGCAGTGGGACTTCCCTGGCAGTACAGTGGTTAAGACCTCACCTTCCAATGCAGGGGCTGCAGGTTTGTTCCCTGGTAGGGAATCTAAGGGAGAAGGCAATGGCACCCCACTCCAGTACTCTTGCCTGGAAAATCCCATGGTCGGAGGAGCCTGGTAGGCTGCAGTCCATGGGGTCGCTAGGAGTCGGACACAACTGAGCGACTTCACTTTCACTTTTCACTTTCATGCATTGGAGAAGGAAATGGCAACCCACTGCAATGTTCTTGCCTGGAGAATCCCAGGGACGGGGGAGCCTGGTGAGCTGCCGTCTATGGGGTCGCACAGAGTCGAACACGACTGAAGGGACAGCAGCAGCAGCAGCAGGATAGCTAAGATTCTAAGATCCCACATGCCTTGGGACCGAAAAAACAAAAATGTAAACAACAGAGGCAACATTGTAACAAAGTCAGTAAAGACTTTAAAAATAGTCCACATCAAAAAAATGTTTAAAAAAATAAAACAATAACAGAAGTGATGACATGGATACTAATAAGTATGCCAAGTGCTGTTCTAAGCACCTGACATGTGATACCTCAATCTTCAAAAGAGCATACAAGGTAGTTACTATTATTAATATTATCCCTGTTTAACAGATGAGGAAATTAGTTACAGAAATGTTAAATAACTTGTCCCTTTCTGCCCAGCTAATAAGTTGCAGAACCAGGATTTAAACCAGGCAATGCAACCAGACAGTCAACCTACAGGGAATGCTAAGAATGAGGAATAATCTCCTCCTCAGTCAGTGATCTGGGTCTAACCCTCTTCATTTTGCAGCCCTGATTATTCACAGCCATTGGATCACATTTTCATTCAGTTTCAGCAATTGGATTCTACCCAGGTTCTGTTTCCATCAAAAAATTGCAGCAGTTCTCCAGGAAACAGGGAAGAACGGTCCCCTCAGGCAAAATCACCAGATCTCGGAACATCTCCCTGGTGGAAGAGAACCGCCGTCTTGATGAATGTCTCCTGCAGTCAGCGGCCACCTGTCCTTGAGGATTTTTGGCCTCTTTGTTCCTTTCTCTCTGCTGTGGGCTGTCTCTGCCTGACCTTCTCTGTGACAAGCTCTGCCTGTTTCTGTCACTCTCCTTTTGTCTCTTTAGCAAACGGCTTTCACAGTGTGGTAACAACTTCCCACCTGCAGTGGCACCACTTATGTTGAAAAGAATGTGAGTTTATAGATTTAAAAAAAAAATCCTTCACTTTCACCAATTCTTGATTTCCTCCACTTCAGATAACTCTGTCCCAAAGAATTTTTTTGTCCGCATCACCGGTGAGGGCGGTGATCCAGGCACTCCCACCCAAGGAGCAGTTGTCCGGCTTCAGGGGCAGGATCTGGGGCCGTAGGGGGACAGACAGGGCTGCTCAGGATAGTGGGATCACCAGCACCTCTGGGTCCCACACCAGACGTCAGAATTTCCAGCTGGGATGATTCCATCTTGCACTGACTCAAAAATTGCCATGATTTTGGTCTATAAACAGCTTGGAGAATGGGTTAGGATAGAAAATGCAGAGGTCTTTCATTCCAGCATTTAGAGAAGTTTCAGGCTTCCACACCTGGGAGGAGAAAGGAAAATGAAGGAAGAAGATGGCTCTTCACTGGGGCATAAACGAAGGCAGCTGATCCGCACTCACTAGCTGTAACATCATCCCCGCCTTTTCCAAAGTGCTAATTCATTAAAACTAATGAGGCCCCGATGCTGCCTAAGCTGAATGCTGATCAGATTCCCGGCATGCAACTGCCACGCTGGCACTCAGTCTCTGCTGCGCCTGAGAGCAAGGAGGGGCCCTTGTCAGCTGGAAACAGAGGCTCTGGGGCCTCTGTGGACCCGATCGTGGACTGAGACAAATCGGTGCTAGATTTGCACACAGTGACATGCCACCAAGTCCATGTTGAAATGCACAGACTTCGTCCACCCTCATTCTGTAATGCACCTACTTCCTGCTAGGCCAAGCTATCCTGTCAGCTAAGGAGCCCCCTACAAACACCTTTTTTTTCCTAAGGCATATCTGGAGGTCCTAAAGTCACCTGCACTTTCTGTCTGTTCACCTGGCAGAGGGGAGGCCCTTGCTAGAGAGGAATGGGGTGCAGGAGGGTAACTCACATATCCTTATTCTCAGAAGAGTATAAATTCTGCCTGTGGCTCTGTTTGAAAAGATAGCATGAAGACAGGTGCAAGGTGAGAAACAGGTGGCAGGGAGAAATATTGGATGCTCGCTGATAAGGCAGCCTATCTCCTTCAGTCCATACATATTTACTGAACTCCTTCAATGGGCCAAGAAATGTTCTGGGTGCTGCAGAAATGTTACAAACTAGACAGAGGTGTTCCCACTCTCTTTGAGCTTATTCTCTTGGGTGAGAAAGACGATTTAAGAAGTAAATTAATGTCAGATTAAATCAATTAGGGAATTATGATCAAAGTAAGTGGGGTCAAGGTATGTGGAGAGCAATGTTAGTTTGGGGGTCAGGGAAGTTCTCTGTGGGAGACAATATTGGAACCAAGACCTGCAGAGCAAGAAGGATGGGTTTGGGGGAAAGTGAATCACAGATCAGGGCAAACCCTTGGAGGGACACTCTCTGAGACTAAGAATAGAGAACAGACTACCATGACAGGGAATAATGGGCAATCGGATCAGTACAACCCAGCAATCCCACTGCTGGGCATGTACACCGCGGAAACCACAATTGAAAGAGACACGTGTACCCCAATGTTCATTGCAGCACTGTTTACAATAGCCAGGACATGGAAGCAACCTAGATGTCCATTAGCATATGAATGGATAAGAAAACTGTGGTACATATACACAATGGAATATTACTCAGCCATTAAAAAGAATGTATTTGAATCAGTTCTAATGAGGTGGATGAAACTGGAGCCTATTATATACAGTGAAGTAAGTCAGAAAGAAAAATACCAATACATTATACTAAAACATATATATGGAATTTAGAAAGATGATAACGATGACCCTATATGCGAGACAGCAAAAGAGACACAGATGTAAAGAACAGTTTTTTGGACTCTGTGGGAGAAGGCAAAGGTGGGATTATCTGAGAGAATAGCATTGAAACATGTATATTATCATATGTGAAATGAATCGCCAGTCCAGGTTCGATACATGAGACAGGGTACTCAGGGCTGGTGCACTGGGATGATCCAGAGGGATGGGATGGGGAGGGAGGTGGGAGGGGGGTTCAGGATGGGGGACACATGTACACCCATGGCGAATTCATGTCAATGTATGGCAAAACCAATACAATATTGTAAAGTAATTAGCCTCCAATTACAATCAACAAATTAACTTTTAAAAAAGACAGAATAGGCGGGGGTTACTTTATTCCTCATTTGTTGTACCTGCAAGGACAGAGATTACACAGAATTTATGGACATATGCATTCTAAACCCTTCTAGGACACTCTTCAGGATCTAAACTAATACATCCTGCTGTGGATAAAGCCCATATCCTCCTGCTCAGTCAAGTTTTACTACCACAAGAGTCAGCACAGTTTCAATCCATTGCCTTTGCATAGACCCTAAGACTGCCAAGGGAATACAGTCCCCTCAGATTCCGGGGACCATTGAGAGTGGCATCCTTAGCCCCTGGCCTCATTCTGCTGTGGAAGAGAGGAAATCTCAGCTTGGCAGCAGTTCTGATCTACTACTCTATGCCGAAGTCTGGAGCCCTGGCACATTTTGTCTGAATTTGAGATCTTGCAGGCAGAAGACCAGTAAAAGAGGGACCTACGATTCTCTAAAGCGTGTCCCCCTGAATTTGTTTGCTATTAGATTGGCAGACATCCAACAAGAAAACCATGGATCCTATCTTGTTGGCTTCAACTGGAATCTGCTTTCTTTTTTCTCTTCCATCACTTCTCATGGTCTGGCTTCTTCTGTGTGCAATTCACCTCACTCAGTCATCTCCCAGGGCCTTGTGACTCTGTGTCTGCTGCATCTTTGGTACCCATCCTCCTCTCTTTATTCCATGTATAAATATCCAGGTTCAGCTGATTCTTCCTGCCTCCAGTTATTAGCCTTCCACACCTGGGCTCCCTGCTGCTCTTAGGGATCTTCCTCAAACACAGATCAAATCATGGTCCTCACCACCTGGGAAACTTTGACGGTCCCCCACTGGCAATGTTGAGTTTCCTTGAGTTGATTTTTGAATCTAGACACAACTCTCATTTCTAGTCTTTCCTACTTCTATGCAACTTTGGACATTTGATAAATTCAGACATCTGAGGTCCATACCAGATGCCATGATCAAACCGCTTCCTCTGATTAGAATGGAGTTCCCTTTTTATCCTCACCCCTCACCCCTAGTCTCCTATTTCAGCCACCTATAAAATTCCTACTCATTCTTTAAGATCTAGCCAGAGTTAGACCCTCTGCATTGTGGGCACTTTAGGAGCAGAACTGCACCTCCGTGGTACATTGTGTGGTGATTGGGACCACTCCAGTTGTGGGCTTAGACCCAGGTCATCTAACTACTTGCTCTGTTGTCTTGAACAAGGAACTGAAGTTTTATGAGTCATTGTTTCCTCCTCTGTAAGGGGGACCAATGATCCTCCTCATGGGATGATGGGAAGGATTAAATAAAACAACCTGTGTAAAGAATGACATCTCATATATGTGTTTAATAAAAATTTATTAAATGTGTATCTGTGCATGCTAAGTCACTTCAGTCATGTCTGACTCTTTGCAACCATACGGACTGTGGCCCTCCAGGCTCCTCAGTCCATGGGATTCTCTAAGCAAGAATACTGGAGTGGGTTGCCATGCCCTCCTCCGGGGGATCTGGCTGACCCAGAGATTGAAACAGTGGCTACCATACGACACACTTTAACCTAAGATGTTTGGGAAATGCTCCTCTGTAGAATAACATTTTAGGTAGTTTTTATTATGTCTATCATAGTTTTTAACATGGACTTATGTTACTCAATTCAGTTGAAAAATCAACTTTCCAAAAGACAGTGTGATGTAAGGCAATGACTCCTCCTTATGTTTGAGGTTGTGGCAGAGAGCGCTAGTCACCTGTCTCATGTCTGGTCTTCTTCTCTCAACCATATTAACAAACATGGATTTTATGTGGGATGTCATATGGGCAATTTCCCCAGCTTGTCTTGTAGACAGGTGTCCTAGTTAGCTCAGGGTGCTTAAAAAAATACCATAGGCTGAGAAGCTTAAATAACCAACAAGTATTTCTCACAGTTCTAGAGGCTGGGAAAGTCAAAGATCAAGATGTAGGAAGATAGGATTCCAGGTACAACTGTCTCCCTAGCTTGTAGAAAGTCACCTTATCACTGTATGTTCATGTAGCCTTTCTTCAACACATGGGGGTGGACACAGAGAAGTCTGTCTTCTTTTTGTAAGGGCACTCATCCCATCATAAAGTTCCCACTTTCACGACCTACTCTAAATCTAATTACCTCCCAATGGTCCCATTGCCAAATACCATCACAATGGGGATTAGGGCTTCAACATATGAAGACATTCAGCCCATAACAACAGAAAGGTCCACATAACACAATTCTTTTTTAATGTTTTTTTTTTGTTTACTAAACTTTCTATTTTTTATTGGATTATGGCCAGTAACAATGTCAGATTAGATCAGATCAAGTCGCTCAGTTGTGTCCGACTCTGCGAGCCCATTAATCACAGCACGCCAGGCCTCCCTGTCCATCACCAACTCCCGGAGTTCACTGAGACTCACGTCCATTGAGTCAGTGATGCCATCCAGTCATGATAGCTTTAAGTGAACAGCAAAGGGACTCAGCCATACATATACATGTATCCATTCTCCCCCACAATCGCCTCCCATCCAGGCTGCCACATAGCATTGAGCAGAGTTCCCTGTGCTGTACAGTAGCTGCTTGTTGGTTATCCATTTTACATACAGCAGTGTATGCCTGTCCATCCCAAACTGTTTAACTATCCCTTCCCTCATTCTTCCTCCCAGCAACCGTAAGTTCACGCGTAACACAATCCTTGTCAATGATATGTAAGAGGCAGTTCTAGTGTGAGACTTCCAAAAAGCTCCCTAAAAGGGGTGGAGGTAGACACAGCTGCAGTAGCTCTTGCACTTTGCTTCTCTCCGTCTTCCTGCCCAGAACACAGATGGAATGCTAGAGATCCATCAACCATCTCGTGTCCACTAGACTTCTCCTATCCTGAAGGAAAACTCAGAAGGATTCTTGGTTTCTGAAAAACACCCTAAAGGAATCATACCAGGCCAACGCTCATCCCTTATTTCAGGAGAAAAACAAAACTCTAATTTATCACTGAATGCAATTCCCAATACAAAGCTACTGGTGCATTAATTGTATTCTCTCACTTAACTAGGGCCTCCTAATCTTTACTTATTCTTGTAGTTTTCACCTTGCCTAACATGATGCTTTGCCCGTAGTGTATGTTTAAGAAATGCTTTCTGAATTTTTAACAAGTACTTATGTTCTTTTTTTTGCATAAAAAATTTTCAAAAAGTCTGGACTTTTCTATCCCCAAATCTTTCACTCACTGTTGCCTGATCTCCTAATTTGTGGTCTTTAAAGGGTTACCATATCCTTTCTGACTGAAAATCCCAGTTACATGTAGATACTCCTCTCTTTGTGATCACTGGAGCACCAAGTTTGTTGTTTGCTCTCTTGTAGCTGAATGGCACCCCACTCCAGTACTCTTGCCTGGAAAATCCCATGGACAGAGGAGCCTGGTAGGCTGCAGTCCATGGGGTCGCGAAGAGTCGGACACAACTGAGCGACTTCACTTTCACTTTTCACTCTCATGCATTGGAGAAGGAAATGGCAACCCACTCCAGTGTTCTTGCCTGGAGAATCCCAGGGACGGGGGAGCCTGGTGGGCTGCCGTCTATGGCGTCGCACAGAGTCGGACACGACTGAAGCGACTTAGCAGCAGCAGCAGCAGCAGCAGCAGCAGCATGACCAGAATGTCCTACCGCCTCTCATCTCTAAGGCCCAGATGGAACTGAAGCCTGGACCAGCTTCTCTTCCTCAATCTCTAGTCTCCTTACCATCCCCATTCCTGGCCTTACTCAACCAGGATGCACTTGAACTCCAAAGTGTTACAGAGTGATACTTGGCCTGAGATGACCTGCATTCCATTCAGGGGAAATGCTTATTCTGTGACCTTGAGCAAGTTTTCTTTTCTTCTCTGTCTGAATGTTCTAAGCTCTCAGACAGAGACAGTGACTCACATCCACAACAGCTTGATGTGTAGACTAAATAAGTTTACCTCATTTTTGAAAGCCCCAGGTGTACCATAAATACTCAATAGTGATACTTAATGTTTTATATTATTTCTACTGCACTTAGTTCTAAAACCTGATTTTCTGTCCCCAAATATCTCAGCTTTTTTTCTGTAGCACCCTGGCTACCCCATCTGCTGAATATATTTTGTTTTGTCTCCTATTGTCCTTATTCTCATCTTATTTACCTAACAGTTGGTCCTTGTATTAGTAACATTGTATTTGGTTGCAAGTAACAAAATCTCTAACAACTGTAGGCTTTTTAAAAAGGGTTTAGTTGATTCATTTAATAAGTTTGGGCTTTCCCAGTGGCTCAGACAGTAAAGAATGCAATGCGGGAGACCTGGGTTCCGTTCCTGGGTTGGAAAGATTCCCCTGGAGGAGGACATGGCAACCCACTCCAGGATTCTTGCCTGAAGAATCCCATGGACAGAGCAGCAATAGAGATGGGCAGTGCAGGGCTTATGCAGTCACTCAGCAATGCCACTAGGGATCCAGACATCTCAATCTCTCTGCCCTGCCACCCGTAATATGTAGAGTTTCATCCTCATGCAGATTGCTTCCTGCTCACAACATGGCTGCTGCACTTCCAGGCCTCGTGTCCCAACTCCAGGCAGGAATAAGAGGCAGGACAACTCTTTTTATTCAAGAGGGCAGGCTCTTCCTAGAGGTCCCCCTACATCTCATTGACCAGAACTGTGATCATAGCCACTGCTTGCTACAAGAGAAGGGCTTCCTCAGTGGCTCAGTAGTAAAGAATCCACCTGCATTGAGGAGACGCAGGTTGGATCCCTGGGTCGGGAAGATTCCCTGGAGAAGGGATTGGCAACCTACTCCAGCATTCTTACCTGGAGAATCCCATGGACAGAGGAGCCTGGATGGGCTACAGTCCACAGGGTTGCAAAGAGTTGGACATGACTGAAGTGACTGAGCATGCAAGCATGCGCTATAAGAGAATAAGGGAAAATGGACCATTAACTGGACACACTGCTCCTTTGAATAAAAACTGGTCTTCTGTCCATTAAGAAGAAGGAAATAGAAATTAGACAGGCAATTAGCAGTGTCCACCAAAATCCTTTATCCAAATACAGTTTTAAAATTACAAAGCAACTCTACTCAGCTTGAGCCAGTCAAATGGTTTAATTAGAAACACCTAATTTGGGCAGGGTAATTTATTTTTGGACTTCCCTGGTGGCTCAGTTGGTAAAGAATCTGCCTGCAATGCAGGAGACCCTGGTTTGACCCCTAGATCGGGAAGATCCCCTAGAGGATGAAATGGCAACTCACTCTAAAAAAAATTTCTTTTTAATAAACTCTACTTTTTTAAACAGGTTTAAGGTTCACAGAAAAATTCTGATGATGGTACAGCATTTCCTGTATACCTAGCACCTAACTTCCCCTACTGTTATATTTTCTTTTTGTATGGTACATTTGTTAAAATTAATGAACTAATATCAACACATTGTTATTACGTCACTCCACAATTCATTCAGGTTTTCTTAGTTTTTACTTAATGTCCTTTTTTTCGTTCCAGGGTCCCATCCAGGACACCACATGTCATTCAGTTATGTTACCTTAGGCTTTAAGGTAACTTAAACATCAAACTGTAGTTGTTGTTGATGACCTTGACAGTTTTGAGGAGTACTGGCCGGATATTTCATAAAATGTCTCACAAATGCGATTTGTCTGATGTTTCCCTCATGCTTAGACTAGGATTATGAGTTTTTGAAAGGACGACCTGAATGATAAAGTGTTATTTTTTATCACATCCTATCAAGAATACACACCATCAACATGACTTACCTCTGGTGCTGTTGACCTTGATCACCTGGCTGAGATCATGTACATCAGGAGTCTCCACTCTAAAGTTTCCTTCCTACCTCCCCTTTCCACACTGCCCTCTTTGGAAGGAAGTTATTAAGTGCACTCAAAGAGTAGTGAGTTATGCAACACATTTTGAAACGAGAGGATCTTTACCTAAATGATCTGTAATTCTCGAGCAAAACAGATTTGTTTCTTCTCATCGTTGTTTATTTTTATTGTAATGTAATTGCTCTACAGTGTTGTGTTAGTTTTTGCTGTGCAGCATTCTGAATCAGCCATATGTATACATATACCCCTTCCCCCTTGAGCCTCCCGCTCACCCCCTCATCCCACCTCTCTAGGTCACCACCGAGCACTGAGCTGAGTTCCCGGTGCTATACGCCGGCTTCTCACTAGCTATTTTATACAAGGTAGGAGAAGGCAATGGCACCCCACTCCAGTACTCTTGCCTGGAAAATCCCATGGTCGGAGGAGCCTGGTAGGCTGCAGGCCATGGGGTCTCGAGGAGTCGGACACGAATGAGCGACTTCACTTTCACTTTTCACTTTCATGCATTGGAGAAGGAAATGGCAACCCACTCCAGTGTTCTTGCCTGGAGAATCCCAGGGACGGGGGAGCCTGGTGGGCTGCCGTCTCTGGGGTCGCACAGAGTCGGACACGACTGAATCGACTTAGCAGCAGCAAACAGCAGCAGCAGTGTATATATGTCAATGCTACTCTCTCAATTCATCAGCTCCCTGTCTCCCCACCCGCCCCCGTGCCTTCCTTTCTGGGGCTACCAGGTGCTAATCCTATGTGTCTCCTGCCCCAGTCCTAGAACCAACCATTTCTTCACGGAACGCTGGTTCCTTTTATTGGAGAATGGTATTAAAAACCAAGATCTGGGCCCTGAATATGCTCATTGTGGGCAGTTATCTTTAATTACAGACTTCAGACTTTCTTCCCCATCTCACAAATGAATAATCATTTTGCTCCTCTGCCCACTTTCACTTTCTTTCTCACTATCTCTGCCCACACAGAGCTGAGACCAACAGGAACGCTGGGCTTCACAAAGTTAGGGTGGAGAAAGCAATTATTTTTTTTAAGTCCTGCCTTGATAAATATTTCCAGAAATGATTTGATTGGAAGAATGCTGAACTCACACAGTTGCTGACGGTTGGAGATATTATGTAGTCCAAATGTACCTGTTTCTGAGGCTCCAAGCCGGTGCTTTGGGACAACCTAGAGGGATAAGGTGGGGACAGGGAGGTGGAAGGGGGGTTCAGAATTGAGGGCACACATGTATGCTGTTGCTGCTGCTATGTCACGTCAGTCGTGTCCAACTCCTAGCGACCCCATGGACTACAGCCTACCAGGCTCCTCCATCCATGGGAGTTTCCAGGCAAGAGTACTGGAGTGGGGTGCCATTGCCTTCTCTGGCACACATTTATCTGGAGAAGGAAATGGCAATTCACTCCTCCAATTTAAATAAATAATTAAAATAAGAAGAACTAAAGGGATGGATCTCAGATCATGCAGCCACAACTAGACTCTAACCCCTCCAGAAGTTTCCCTGTTGCCCTCTTCCCTAAAACTCTGTGCTGGTAAAGCCCATTCATTCCCTTATCCCCCAGATTAGGGCAGGACCGGCCACTACCTCGATGTGGCTCTGACCAGGCAGAAGCTCCAGTGGATGGAGCAAAGAGCCAGCTGCTAACATTCTGTGACAAATTTTCAGGGCTGGATGATAAGGAAAAGCATAGATGTCAGACACCAAAGAGCCATGTAGAAGGCAGCCCCAGCCTCAGCCCGGCAGGAAGGCACATCCTCCCTGCAGATAAGGAGGTGCTAACACAGGTGCTGCATCTCAGGGCTCCCACGGGTCCCAGCCGCCTCTGCCACCCCTACCGGAGGAAGAGCTCTGATTCAAGATGTGCGGCTGTTTGGATGATGTTGTTTTTCTGATGTAACCCCTGTTGGTTTCCCCACCTCCCTTTCTCTGCCTCCTTCCCTCCCTCTCGGGAGCAATTTATGTGTCTCTGGCTCCTTTTAGACTGGGAGAGATTGCTAATGAGCTGTCTGATTCATCCCAGACCACCTGTCCCAGGGCGCTTGGCAGTAAGACCAGACTGGGCGTGGCCCTAAACTCTCCAGGGCAGGCGAGTGTCCCAGGGGCTGTTACAATCCCGCATCTGACGTGGGGCCACGGGTCAAGCTGTGTGATGGGTGGGAAGGAATATTCTGCTTCAGCAAGGCTGGTCCCTTCCACGCCAATTCCTTTATATCAGCCATTGGGCAATTGGAGGAAAAGTGATTCCCACAGTTTTTGAGGGCTGTGACTTCATTTCTCCCCAACAGCTGAAATCTGTTTTCCATGAAGGGCTTCCCTGATGGCTCAGAAAGTGAAGAATCTGCCTGTGATGCAGGAAACCCGGGTTCCATCCCCTGGGTCAGGAAGATCCCAGTCCAGTTATTCTTGCCTGGAGAATCCCATAGACAGGGGAGCTTGGCAGGCTACAGTCCACAGGGTCACAAAAAGTTGGGCACAACTGAGAGACTAATACTCCATGAAGAGACTAGTAACAAGCTTCCCAGAGGACACCTCACCACCAATGCATCTAGGCAGGATTTCATCCTCTTCCTTCTCACCCCACATTTACCATGGAACCCATATCCATTCCAAGCCTTGGGGAGATATCTCCCAGGACTTGTCTTTCTGATGACGGCAACTCCCTCACTTCCCTTCCCCCATTCAAGCCACCAGATGAGGACCCTCTGCCCTCATCACTCTGCCCTTGTCAAAGTGCCACATGCAGTCCCTTCCAAGGCTCTTCTGCATTCAGTGCAGCCGGTTTCTCTTTCCTTGATCGCTTCTCTTCCTGGTGTACAGAACACCGGGCTTTCCTACTACATTTGTGGTGCCTCCTTCTTGGACTGCTTGGCTGGCTCCCTCTCCTTGATAGACCCCTTCTCATCTCCATCCCCTCTCTCTCACGAGGTGATGTATCTGACCACATGGCTTAATACCATCTATGTATTTAATGCGCATTTATGAATTCTCAGTCTCTTCTGATTCTTTGCAACTTCATGGACTGTAGCCCACTAGGCTCCTCTGCCCCTGAAATTTTCCAGTCAAGAATACTGGAGTGGGTTGCCTACTCCAGGGGATCTTCCCAACCCAGGGATCGAACCCATGCCTCCTGTGTCTTCTGCATTGGCAGGCGGATTCCTTATCACCGAGCCACCTCGGAAAGCCCACTCTATGTATTAATATTTAATGTATGTATATAATACCATCTAGGCATCAGACCTTCATTGGAAGGACTGATGCTGAAGCTGAAGCTCCAACACTTTGGGCACCCGATGTAAAGAGCTGACTCACTGGAAAAGACACTGATTCTGGGAAAGACTGAGAGCAAGAGGAGAAGGGGGTCAACAGAGGATGAGGTGAGTGGCATCACTGACTCCACGGACAGGAGTTTGAGAAAACTCAGGGAGACAGTAATGGATAGAGAAGCCTGGCATGCTGCAGTCCATGGGGTTGCAAATAGCTGGACATGACTTAGCAACCAAACAGCAACAAGTGCCAAGGACTCCTGGACCACTCACTCCTCTGTTTGCCGAATCCAAATGCCCAACAACTCAGCATTTCTGCTAGAAGAGCAGGGCTCAGGCCTGCAATCTCCTAATATTAATAAAATTCAGGCCATTGTACCGACAGCCATTAAACTGATTTAAACATTGTGACCAGGCCTTAAGTAGTTTTTTTGCTTCTTATACTGTTTTTACTTCCTTTCCTTCCTTAGACTTCCTGCCTGATCATATAATGATGACTGATGATAGTAATAAAGCAAGCAAGAGTTACTGACTTTTCACTGGGTGCCAGGCACTTGTGCCCAGCACCTTATAGGCATCATCCCATAGAGAACACATAGCAGCCTGACAGGGAAGATATTTTTATCCCCATTTTGCAGCTCAGAACATTCAGACGGAGAGGAATTAAAGCACTTGCTTAGGTCATGTGGCTGGACACAGCACAGGCAGAATTAGAAACCTACTTAGCTTGACTCCAGAGCCTGAACTCTCAAACCGGCTCCTTACTAACTGCCTCTTCTTTTGAACCCACGGCCATGACCAATTTTCTGCCAAGTCTGCTTGTTGAGGTCACTGGTCACCTCTTCTAGGCCTGCCATGTTCTCTTGTCCTTGTATCTTGATGTGACAGTTTCTGTCCTTGTCTTATGCATCTGGACACCAGACAGTCTAATAAGATAACTTTTGCTCCCTCTTGAACTAAGCATTATTGGTGCTGAAGAGAAGGGGCACAGGACAGTCAGATGCAAGAAGATTTTGAAGGAGAGAGTTTAGGTCCCAAAGAGGCTGAATCCTAGGCCACCAGAAGTGAATTGTCTGGGGATCAGTTTGTACAGGTGTGTCTGAGGAACCACATGTAATTAGACATCAAAGAAATCGTTAAGTTGACTCAAGAAAGAGTCCAGAGAAGATGGTGGACTTGGATTGAGATGGAGATCACATTTACAGATCTCTCTGGGAAAAGTCTGCCTATCCCTGCCCTTCAAGGAGGTATGACTAGAGAAAATTTTATTTCAGCTGTGTTTGAGAGCTCCCAACACAATAGGTGTTATCTTGGTGCATCTCTAGGCCTGGTTACCATAGTTTTCAATCTGAGTTTCATGGGGCTTGAGATTCCATAGAGTCCTGAGGTCTAAAAAACCCAACTTCTACAGGAGCATCTGGATTTACCTATTATTTGGGGGTTTCACATAAGATTGCACTAATTTAAAATCTTCAATTAAGAAAATTTTTGCTGCTGCTCAGTTGCTCAGTCATGTCTGACTCTTTGTGACCCCATGGGTTGTAGACCACTAGGCTCCTCTGACCATGGAATTTTCCCAGCAAGCAAAGCCCACTGGAGTGGGTTGCCATGCCCTCTTCCAGAGGCTATTTCCAACCCAGGGATCTAACTCTGGTCTCTTGCATCTGGTGCATTGCAGGCAAATTCTTGACTGCTGAGCCACCAGGGAAGCCCAAGAAGATTTTTAAAAGAAATTTAAAAGAATGAAAGAAAATGCAAGAATTATAAAGAATTAAAGAATTTTTAAATTCTGCTCTATTTCCAAGGAAACAATGTATTAAAGACAATGGGTTTTAAAATGAGACATGTCTGAATTGGCATCTTGATTCTGCAACTTACTAGTTAACATCTTCCAGCATTCATTTCCTCCTTGGGATCCACATCTCTGGGTGGTAGGGAAAAGTAAGTGAAATAGAATGTGAATAGTCCTAGCAGAGCACTTGTCACAGAACAAATGTTTTGTTAAGTCCACTTTTATTCCTTGTCTTCTCCTTCATGACATCCATTCACCCAAACACAGCCAAAATGATCAATGAGGATTTTAATCTGTTGTGACTATGGCTAAATGGATGATGTTTCCACGGTATCTCTATCAGTCTGATAAGGTGGAACTATCCCATTTAATAAGCCAAAAAGCCTTTGACTACCTGCAAAGAGCCATCATAGAGCCCTGCCTCTGCCCAGCCCAGTACCTGACTCTTCAGGACACTGTCAAGGGACTCCTAGACTCTTTTCTGAAATGCAGCCAGCTGAGGAAATGGGTTGATAGTTCCCCAAAGCTGGCAGCAGCAGGCATAGAAACAGCCCAGGAGAAGAAAGGCAGTGAAGCTATTAGAGATGGATACCCAGACAGCAAGAGGAATGAGAACCGATCTTCTGTCATTGAAAGAGGAGTCAGAGCAACTAGAAAGCAATGCAGACATAGATTACAGCTCTGTGAAATTATGATCAGTAGCCTCTGGTTAAGGAGGAAGGCGAGTGTGTAATGCATTTTTGAAAAATGTCTACTAAAAATGATTAATTTTTTTAAGGACTGATTCTGGCTCTTGAAAGGATAAGTTTCACTTCTTTGGCTAGTTTGTGTAAATTCTAACAATGCCCAGACAAATGAGGCGTCACTGAACTAGAACTTGGTTCCTAGACTTGTGGGTCTGCTTTCAGTGATGGGGTGAATAGGGACAAGGTTATTGATGGATCTCAGCCTCAGGGGAAGATGTCAGTCTTCTTGGAGAAGCTCCCAGCAAAGCCCAGGAGTCAGGACCACTGTCTGGAACCAAGGAAGGGGGAGGAGGGGAGGAGAGACATCCAAGCTTGAAATGGCAGATGGTTAGATCCAGAGCAAGGTGCAACTCATTAGGTTTTATATATCTTCAGTGAACAGAGACAGAGAGAGGAGTAAGTGTCAAATTACCAACTTCATTATTTTTTAAAACCCTCTCTTCATAGGTCTTGCGTGACTGTAACATGGTGTACCATTTATACACAGGTGTGAAAGCCCCACCAAGCAAGAGCTTCAGGACAACGGTCAATCCATGAGTAACGCTAAGGGTATTTTGATCAAGATATATTCTCAAAAAACTTCCCAAGGCGGGAGCACACTACTGCCAAGGAGCCTTGCAACTCAAGGCGGGGCAACCCCATGGCTGGTCTTGGGAGGGGGCGTCGTTCTGCCTTCCAGGGTCCCAGGAAAGCTGCCAATCACATTTGACAAACATTTGTCCTTTGCTGGAGACAGTTTGGGACAGTGGTTCTTTGCTTAGGGTCCCACCCTGGTGAGACTCTGATTTCCCAGATTCTCACTGGGAATCTGGAAAATGGCTGCTGGGAAAGTGGACCCAAAGGTGAGAATGTACAAAATCTGCGTTCAATTTCAAGGCAGTTCCACTCTTCTTGAACTCCTGGTGGAAAAAAAAAAAAATCAGTATCATAGCCTTTCCAAGTCTTCCTGGTTTTCACTCTCACCAGCTTTGTTATTCCTCACCCTGCCCTTGTTAACAGCCTTCCAGCCCCAGCCTCTTGCCTGGGGCCATGTTCACAGCCTCTGTACTGCTCAGTAGGGATCTTCACAGTGATGTCCTGAGGGATCACCATCCTCCTCCCATTTTCTCCCTGTTCTTGACTGGGCTTCTGCAGATACTTGTTTCTCTTCTAAGAAGGGATGGGTCATTCTCAGGCCTTGGCCTGCATCCCACACATCTGCAGGGTCCCCAGGCTTCCTGGAGGACCCTTGACTCACAAAGCAGCTCTTGCATCCCCTCCAGCAAACTGGACTTCTCTCCCAAGCTCCAGCTCTCCTCTCCCTCACAAATAAAGCCAGGCATCTGAAGCCAGGTAGGGCTGTCTGGACCCCAGACTCTCTGACCTGCAGGTCAGAGAGTGGCTTGTCCAGGGTGACCAGGTGGGAGTGAGAGAGAGACTGGACATGGCCTCTGGCAGTCAGCCCCCTTCCCTTCCCCCACGCCGGCAAGCCTTGGCCTTGTTTGTGAGGGATGGCGTCAGTCATTTGTTACCAAAATTAAGTACTGACATTTACAGACTGCTTACTTTATCATAAATTTAGTTGGAGAATCAGAATAGCAAAGTTGTTGCAAGTGGGCATTTTGGAGTGAGTCTGAATTCTGGCTTTTTCACTGACTGTTTTTGTGACCTCAGGCAATTTCCACCATCTCTTTAAGCCTCAATCTACCTGTCTGTAAAATGGGATAATGATAGTATCTACCCCCTAAGGGTTCCTGTGAAGAATAAGTAAGACAAGGTATGCCAAGTGCCTAACGCAATGTCTGGCCTAGAAGCAGTTAAAAATAGATGTTGACTGAAATTAGTATTCATATTTATATATAGAAATAAATTCAAGAAGCTGCCTGTAATAATGGTACCTCTCTCCCTTTTATTCTGACAGGCTTTCCTGCAGCAGAGAAAGAAAAGGGTAGAATTGCAGGCTGTACAGATGGAATTGTATGTAATAGCAGCTTATCTTTTTTTTTTTTTTGTCACATCTACCAGTGAGTTATCATTGCTGATGTGCTAATAATATTTGTGGTGGTTACAACTGATGATAATGCCTTGTTTCCCCCCAAATAAATATAAATGTGTGTGTACGTTTTCTCCCTCATTTTGGCTGCCCTGGGAAAGCACATCTCAGACTCGAGCTTCATCTGCCAAGCATGTCGGGACAGAGGGATGCAGACAGCATCAGCACCCACGTGGTCCAGGGGTCTCTCTCTAAGACCTGAGCCATGAGGTAGGTCCCAAAGGCAGAGCAGGAGGCTCCCCTGCCCGGGAGGCCGGCGCTGCCATCCTCCCGTGCTCAGCCAGGGACGCCTGCCTCTTTCCCCGATGAATATGGAGGAGCCTTCACTCACGCTGATCGCACTGGGGCTTTGTTCCTTTCCACCACTCCCCTGCTCTCTGATCGGATGTCACTCTTTTTATTATTATTATTCCCTCTGTGTTGACAAGTGATTTAAACACTTCACAGGAGAAAAGGAAAAAGAAGGTGGGGGTGGTGGGGAGAACCTTTTCTTTGAATCCAGGGTGTTCGCTTTTTCAGATTAGCAAATAAATGGCTAGGAGGGTATAATTAAAACTAATAGGTTAATTAGGGAACATTTAGATCTTTCTGGAAAAAAATAATAAAAGCCAACAACTGTCTCCTTCTGAGGCAAACCCAGAGTGTAATAAATAAGCCTGCGGAGGAGCAAGGCACTTACAGCTTAATTTTTTCCCCCCACTTCAAGGCTCCACAGCCATTGTGAGTAGCCCGGGGAACCGGGCAGACTTGTCCCTGCAGACCAGGGAGGAGGGCGCTGGAGCCAGGCTCCCGCGGGAGGTGGAACAGCTGCTGTGGGTATTGGGGGAGTCGGGGAAGTGGCGCCCTGGGCCACACCCTGTGTCTAGCTCAGGCTCTCACTCTGTTCTTTCTCATGCTCTCTCTCTCTCTCTCTGCCCTCTCCTGCTCAGCTGTGACTGTCACTCAGCCTGAACCACAGTCTCTGTCCTCCAGACAACGAGATGCCAGAGCGTCTATGCCAGGATAACCTTTTCTGGTGGCAGAGTAGGGGGACAGACAAAGGGAGAGGCCAGCACCTAAGTCACATCTGCTCTGGCAGTCTGGCCCTCTGGGGCAGGAAGAACTCAGGCTGGCCTGGAGGCGTGGCCGGGTCAGAACTCTCCGCTGACCCCTGGATTCTGCTCTCTGAGCCAAGGACGTGTGGGATGGGGACACAGGCGCTGGGCTTAATCGGTCCTGGCCGGGCGGGCTCCAGCGCTAGGCAAGGCGGGGAGACCCAGCCCCACCAGTAAGCCCCTGTTCTTTCTTTCTGGTGCAGCCTATTTGCAGGCAGAGCTGGAGTCGTGTCCCAGAGCCCCCCGTTGGCATCAAGGCCTTTGAGATGGACGATGGAAGAGCCCTGATAGGGATTGGATTATGTCCCCCCAAAAGTTGCACCGGAGCCCTAACTCCTACCATCTCAGATCATGACCTTATTGGGAAATAAGGTCATTGCAGAAGAAACTCCTTAAGATACACTCATACTGGAGCAAGGTGGGCCCTTAATCCAACAGAACTGTGTCCTTGGAAGAAGGGGAGACACGTAGAGATAGCCATGTGACAGTGGAGCCAGAGGTTGGGGTGATGCTGTCACAAGCTGAGGAAGGCCTGGGGCTCACAGAAGCTGGAAGGAACCAGGAAGGATCCCCCTCTGCAGATTTCTGAGATAATGTGGCTCTTCTAACACCTTTATTTGGACTTCTGGTCTCCAGAGTGAGAGCAAATACACTTCTGTTGATTTAAGTCATCTAGTTTGTGGTACTTTGGTGCGATAACTCTAGGAACCAATACACACTCTCATCAGCCATCTGAATCAGTGACTAGGGAAATCCCAGATTCAATCTGGCAATAGAATCTCAACCCAGATACCTGGAGACAAGAAAGCAGGTCTCAGAGTGACCACGCAAGCTATCGTACTATGAAAGGTTCAGGAGCCAGACCCCTGCCCTGCTCCCTCTTCAGGAGATCTCACTGTCCACTTTGAAGAGGTGCCTTCTGTCCTGAGATGGACAGCATAAACCTTGAACAAGAGACTGGATTTCAGGGCCTTGGAGAAGAGAGACAAATCAAATCTTTTTCTTTCATTGTCCTGTTGTTTTTAATAATAACACTACCTCTCATTTCCTGAGCACTTACTCAGGCATTGTGTCAAGCACTTGACAAGGATGCTGTCATGTACAGCTGCACATAAGTAAGTCCTGTGGCTCCTGAGGGTCCACAAAGATGATGTCTTCCTTTGTACTGACCCAAGATGTCAAAATAAACCTGCAGGAAATGAATGAGGGGTGGCAAATTTTCAGTTTTCTACAGTCGCTGGAATGAAAACTGATGCACCACTATTTCCCTTCATATATATCCATTTAGTCACCCTAGTTCCGATTTTCTATAAAGCAAGTTTTTTATTTTTTTTAAACTTGGTGATACTGTCACAAGATTAAACCAAAGAAGCAGAAAAGCTACCTTGCATGAGAGAAGATCCAGAAAGGACTAGAAAAGCATCTTGTGTCTGAGGCATAGTTACACCAGCTCAGCTGTTTAAATTCTTTTAAAAAATAAATGATTTAAGAACTCCTCTCCTCTACCTACTCAAGTAGAGGGGAGCAGGAGCAGGCAGCACAAGAAAAGTCTTGTGATGAAATGGTAAGCCAAAGTCATCATCTTCGTCTGCTTCTACGAGAGCACTGAGCTTCAGAAGAGAAGCAATGAGGCAGGTGAGAAGAAGGGAAAACACTTCCCTGTTACCACTGCCATCCCCAACCTCAGAGAGGCTGCCGCCCATCCAAGACCTGTCCAGGGCAGGAACGACTCAGGGGCCAGAGACAAGCCCATCCTGGGAGTGAGTGGAGCCAATGCTTCTTGGAAAGTGGGCCAGAAAAGGAGGCTGGATGTTGAATTTCCAGCCATGGAATTAAACCTGGTGGAACAACCTCTCTTCTCTCACAAATGCATCCCTCTCCACAGCGGACACACTTCTTTCTCCCATAATGGGTCTATAAACTCTGAAGCATTCCAGCTCCATCCTAGGCCTGTGGTCTTGTTCAAGTCACTTAAAGTGAAGTGAAGTCGCTCAGTCGTGTCTGACTCTTTGCAATCTCATGGACTGTAGCCTACCAGGCTCCTCAGTCCATGGAATTCTCCAGGCAAGAGTACTGGAGTGGGGTGCCATTTCCTTCTCTGGGGGATCTTCCCAACCCAGGGATAAGATTTTCCTTATTTTCAAAACGTAAAATAGAAACCAAAGGGGAAAAAAAGTAAATTGGATGCGGGTTTTGAGGACAAATGGAATAATGCCTATTTGCATAAGATCAAAATTGTATAGTGAGTTATAATGTGTAAACTATTAGTAGCTATAATATGTAAACAATATTATAATGATCATTGTAGTCTCCCAAACATTACTGGGGCTGCTGGAACAGTAAAGAGTATTTCGAGGCTGAGAATTGTGGGAGAGCCAATTATTCTAACCATCAGTTCTTCCTGATTTGGCAGCCCAGCCCGCAACCTACATTTTCAACTTGCAGAAAAGAAGGAAAATACAGGTCGACTCCCGGGAGGGAAACTGAAGGAAAAAAGGAATGAGGGAAGTGGCTAGAATCGAATTGCAGCTAGGTGGTTTGATTTTCTGTGTTGAGTTAAAGGTGTCAAGTCCAGACAGCAGATTTATCAATAGTTACTATGTTTACCCAACAAAAAGAGATTGTGTTAGACCCCTACTGACCCGCAGCTAATCCCTTTCCCAGCAGGTCTAGGAAGGGGCTGTTTGCTCAGGCTGCGAGCAGTGTTTGCATCTAGAGGCTGCAGCAAACACTGACTAGAATAGGGCAAGCTCACAAACAGCAAAACCCCTCTCCCAGCCAGAAAGCTAGCAGGAAACACCTAAAGGGAAGGGATTCGTGAGCTTCCCTTACTGCTTGGGGAGCCAATCACAGGAGCCAGTTCAGACAGACAGCCAATCACATCGCTCGTCAGGACAGAAACCAATCATCTTGCTTCCCCGATCTAGGCCATTTCTTCGCAAACCTCCTCCTGCTGAGGGCTTGTTAACAGCGCTGCCAGTGGCGGGGGGATGCTAGAGAGGTGGGGCAGCCGAGAGCCCCAAGCCAGGTCAATGTAAGGGGCAGGCTCTGGCAGAAGGGCTGAAGAAAGATACGGCAAACACCCAGGCAGAGCCCAGCTCCAGTTCACAAGTCCACAGACATTTCTTTACAGGATACTGCCTCTGTCCCAGTTTCCCTGGAGGTTCAGATGGTAAAGCGTCTGCCTGCAATGCGGGAGACCTGGGTTCGATCCGTAGGTCAGGAAGAGCCCCTGGAGAAGGAAATGGCAACCCAATACCCAGTACTCTTGCCTGGAAAATGCCATGGATGGAGGAGCCTGGTAGGGTCACAAAGAGCCGGACACGTGTCAGTCGGACAGTGTCCGGGGCACTGGAAATAAGAGGGATCCCTTCAAAGAGCTCACAGTCTAGTTGGAGAAACAGAGGAGTTAAAAGAGCCAAGCTAGAAGCATGGGGTGCTGTGAAACCAGATTGGTTCAAGAGGACAGTGGCACCCAGGGGCCTATAGCCCAAAAAGGACCTGCAATAGCTTGAGACTCTCAGCACACCATACCCATTGGTTTGCTAAGGCTGCCATGACAAAGTACCACAGACTGGGTGGGGGGCTCAAACCACATTTCCAGAGGTTAGACGTCTGAGCTCAAGGTGACAGCAGGGCTGATTTCTTCCGAGACCTCTCTTCTTATAGGAAGTTGCCTTCTCCTAGTGTGTACATGTGGTCTCGCCTCTTTACCCATATCCTTGTTCAAATGTCCTCTTCTTATATGGACACCAATCCTATGGGATGAGGGCCCACCCTCATTTTACCTTATTTTTACCACTTTAAAGGCCCCATCTCCAAATACACTTGCATTTTGAGATCCTGGGACTTGGGACATACGTATGAACTTGGGGAGGAACAGTTCAGTCTATAACATCATCACTTTTCACAACTATTATGAAGCCCCTAATTAGCCACTTTCTCCTGCAGAGTCCACAGCGATCAGGGCCCCTTTGTCCCCTAAATCTCCCGTATCAAGTGCCTGGTTGACTCACTCCTGTCAGCCAAGCAGGATGACGAAGCTCTGCATCTGGCTCTTGAAGCAAATGCTTCGCAGTTCATCTTATTCTTCAAAAATCTGCATGTTGATGAGCATCTTGGAACTATCTCTTTCCACTACTCACCAGCTCTGTTCGCTGGCCTCATGCCCAAGGAATTTGATGTGTCACTGAATCTGTGATAAGGACTGGTATTTCTTTTAGGCCTGGCAGGGAGCGAGCCAGCTGTCCATCCATCAGGGTCCACACGAGCCAGGCTGGACATCCTGAGGAGGGTGTGCATGCCCTGAGTCTCCTGCAACAGGGCACAAGGGGTATTCTGTGATCACAGACCACAGGGCAGCCCAGCAGGGTCTGCACAGTCTACCTGAAGGTAGTAAGGACCCTGGTCTTTGTTGTACCACTCAGTGTGGCAAAGGTTCATCGAGCATCCACTCAGTGTCAGGCACTGGCCTGTGCTAGAAGCCAAGAGGAGGGATGAAAGGATCACCATCCTGTCCTCATGGAGCTTACAGTCTCCTAGGGAAGGACTAAACACATAATCCAGCATAGGACTCTGGTCCAGTTATGGCCATGGGACACAGGGAACAGAGAGTCAGTCTGCCCCTGTTTCAGGATTAAGAGAAGCTTCCAGCAGGAGCTGATGCATGAACAGTCTGGAGAGACTGATGAAATTAGATAGCTGATGGGGACAGTGGAGAGAGCAAGATGATCAAAGGAGGGGGTTCCAATAGGCAAGGGCAAGACGATGGAGGGATGAAGCATCAGATGTGTGGGAAGAATCTCATGCAAGCCTGTGTAACTGGAGCCTAAGAGGTGAAGGAGACAGTGGCAGGAAGTAGATAGGAGAGAAGGCCAGGGGCCAGGTCATAGACAGCTATGTAAGCTGTGCGAAGTGGCTTGGATATTTCCTGTGAGGTTTTAAACTGTGTTTATAGGAGCAACTGGACTCTTTCATGATGCCTTAGGACAAGAAGCAAGACTGAGCATGTGAAACGTTCGTCAGAGCATCTTGACTCTTACCTCTTTTATACAAATGACTCCAAATTTCTTTTCTATTTGAAAAAGAAATTTTCTAAAATTAAAAAAAAATCAGCAACTACTATTGCTTTAGCTATTGAAGAATCTTTGTAGAGTTATAAGCATAGGGTGGTATGGTGGTAGCAGGGGAGGGTGATAGTCTGCAACAGAGGGGTGCAGGCCTTGCAGCAGGAACACCAGGTAACAACCACTTCCAGCTGCTTTCCCCCGCCTTATTTTAGTCTGCCCCTTCTCCCAGATAGATTCTAATGCACCAGTTGGAAATGAAATGGTCCATGATAGAGAAATACAAAGGAGCTGAGAGATTGGAGAGTTAGGAGATGAAACCGATGGGATATCATGATTGATTTAACATGGAGAGTGAGGAAGAAGGAAGTGTTTAGAAAAAATACTGGGTTTGCGGTTCAGGTGACTGGGTGTGCACTGGTGCCTTTAACTGGGAAAATAAATAGAGGGAAGGAGCTCATCAGAGCAGACAGATGACAAGTAGCGTGTTGGCCATGTGGCCTCTAATGTGCCAGGGGACATCCGCCTGGAGTGGCCATTTATTTGAGTCAGATACTTCTTAATACAGGCCAGTCTGAATAGATGCCTTGCATATTGTAACTAGGTGTAGGTAGGACTTTTTTTTTTTTTTTCTTTAACAGATAAAGCCTTCAGGTTTTCTACAATCTCTTCTAGATCTACTTTTCGATCTCATCTCCTTGTACTTTCCAGAAGCATGTGAAATCAGAGTAGGCTGGTCTGCCCTGTCCACAGATGATCTGCTCAGATAGACTGGCTTCTTTCTTGTCCCCAAACATAGCTCCCATTGTAGCCTTTGGAATAGATACAGAGGCGATGGAATTGATGTCTCTCATGTGGGATCCATATAAAATGTAATAAAAGGAACGCTATATGGCATGCTGGTCCTGTTTCTAACACCCTTCTCCCACTCCTATGGGATGTGACTCATCCTACCAGACCCCTGTTCTCCATTCACGTCCTCCATGAATCCTTCTCTGCTCCACTCCCACGAGGAGGGCAAATCACAGGTCAGTTTGTTTGTAGAAAGTGTCCATGAGGGGAAATTCATTCTAGAGCACATCTTTTTGCTGGTTCCGATTTCCGGCAGACCCCTCATCCGGGTACCCCAGCCCCTTACCACGGGGATCAGTTGCCCGTGTCTCTAGTGAAGAGTAGCCCTGGCTCAGGAGGGGTCCTCATCAGAGTGCTGAGGATTCTTGGGGACCCCGGGCACCGTTTGTTCTGGGTCAGAGGCTCGCCGAAAGGTCCTGGACCCAGCCAGCCATCTGCCCATCCGTTTAGCTGTGTCAGGGTCTATTTCTACCCGGTTCAGTGTTTCTTCGCCACGTCTCAGTATGACTGAGTTTCCATTGTGCCCATGTGCTCATCTTGCTCTCCCTCTGCTTTATTTTTAGTCTGCCCCTTCTCCCAGATGGATTCTAATTCTCCAGCCCTGAGCAAATGCTTAGCAACAAAGCCCAGGAGCCCAGAGCCATTTTCCAACTCTCCAAGCAGCACCTCTTTCAATGGAGAACTACCTTTTCAGTGCTTTGTTCCATAAGGAACAAACAGAGGGGGTTACTCCTAGTTCTTCAACACTGGCTGGTAGCTTTCCCCCCTCCCACTTTCTCTTTTCTGTCTCTCTGCTTTTTAGGGTACCGAGATGACTCCGGCACAGAAAATTGCCTCTTTGGGGGCAACGAAGATGTTCAGCTCATTTTTTCCTATGTACTGGCTTGCATCAGATCAATAGAGATTCTTTCTACCCCTCCCAGATATAGAAAGATTTATATAGCCCACATGGCATGCTTATAATATACACATGAGGCCTGATAAATTATACACTATTTATTATGCTACGAAAATGATACCCTTTGCTTAATTAAAGTAGCCATATGCTGCAGTGCAAATCATTCTCATTCATTAAAATCCCAAAATATGTTTTTTTTTAAAAAAAAAGGACAGCCAGCAGCAGTTTGGAAGAACACAACCAGATCACACAATCCTGAGGACAAAATGGCGCTAAAAATAGTTTTGATGTCTCAGCCAGAAAAAAAAAAAAAAACGCATATCCACCCATCCATCCATCTCTCTGTCTGTCCCTCCATTCATCCATTAATTTAGCAAATAATAATCAAGCGCCTTTGGTGTGTCAGACACCTTCCTGCTGCGGTGGCCAGTGTCCCATCCTTGTCCTCAAGGAGTACACAGACTCCTGTGAGTGGAGACAAGTTAACAAGTGCGATGTGATGATAGTGGTGAGCCAGGCGCCTGGTAGCACATTGTTATTATTGCCGTTGCTTAGTCACTAAGTCGTGTCCAACTCTTTTGCCACCCCATGGACTGTAGCCCACCAGGTTCCTCTGTCCATGGGATGTCCCAGGCAATAATACTGGAATGAATTGCCATTTCCTTCTCCAGGAGATCTTCCCAACCCAGGGATCAAAGCTACATCTCCTGCATCTCCTGCATTGCAGGCAGATTCTTTTTACCACTGAGCCATCCAGAAAACCTTAGAGAGTGTCTCACTTAGCCTTGTCGGACCAGAAAGATTTCTCAGGAGAGGTGTTTTCTGGTTACATCCTAAAGGATAATTAGGTCTGGGAAGTGTTCCAGACTATTCCTTTTTCCATTACCTTGTTTATTTTCTTCTTAGTGATTAACAGATCCCACATCTGGGGTTATTTTTTTCACTCTTTTGTTTCCATGAATATTTTCTGTCTCCCTTTTATCTCTGTAATCTGAAAGTGTGCTCCAACAGGAAACACAGCTCATTCGTCTTGTCCAGCAGTCTTACCCCAGCACACGTCATTGTGATTAGCATACAAGAGGGGCTCAAAACAGTTTACTGAATGAATAAATGAATAGCATGTGCAAAGGCCCTGAGCTGAGAGAGCACAGGATATGTCCTGGGAGGTTTAAAGACCACTGTGCCACCTTCCCTGGTGCTTTGCACAGCCTCCCCTGATGCCCTGCAACACCTCCCTGCACTCACCCCTCCAGACATTCCACCCACCACCCTTTCCCACAGGAACTGGCATTTGCCCACTGGCTAGAGTAAATAAGCACATTTGCATCCTGGAACAACAGCAGCTATGTTTCTTCATGACCTCAAGGTTAATGGCCAGTGGCCCCCAGGCACCATCTGCAGCAAACTAGGCCGTGGCCACCTGAGAGCCTCACTGTCACTCAGGCTGACCATGGGCTCAAGACACACTCTTCCTTTTCAGGAAGCCCTGTCTAAGACGAGGACCATTCTCAAGCCAGAGTCAGAAACACCTGGGTTCAAATTCAGCCTAGCCCAACATACTGAATCCTTCCAAGCCCTTTCTCCATCTTTAAAATGAAGATTAAAATACCACCTTCATGAAACTTTTAGAGATTAAATTAATTAATATACATGAAGTGCTTGGCATACAGTAAATCCCCAGTAAGTGAAATTATTATCATTGGATAGCACCAAAGGCACTTCTGGTTCTAAGAGTCTCCCTCTCCTTCCCACAAATGCTCACAGATGAGCAGTGTTATCTCCCTTGTTTCATCCAAGGCTAAGAACTATCCTTGAGAGAGATTCCTACCATTGTAGTAGCAGTGTGTTAGTTGCTCAGTTGTGTCCGACTCTTTGCAACCCCATGGACTGTAGCCTGCCAGGCTCCTCTGGTCCTTGAGATTTTCCAGGCAAGAATACTGGAGTGGATTGCCATTTCCTCCTCCAGGGGATCTTCCCCTCACCCAGGGTTCAAACTCACGTCTCCTTCATTGTAGGCAGATTCTTTACTACTGAGCTACCTGGGAAGCCTCCTAACACTTTGTTATTAATGAGCTTATGCTTTTATGGAATCTCTATGTATAGGACTATTTGTAAGCCTTTTTGACAAAACAGAGAGCCGTTTGGGGGAAGGAGGAACAAACAAGGCTGAAGGGCAGGTCAGGGTCAGATTAGGAGGGCCTTGCTGCTGCTGCTGCTGCTAAGTCACTTCAGTCATGTCCGACTCTGTGTGACCCCATGGATGGCAGCCCACCAGGCTCCCCAGTCCCTGGGATTCTCCAGGCAAGAACACTGGAGTGGGTTGCCATTTCCTTCTCCAATGCATGAAAGTGAAAAGTGAAAGGGAAGTCGCTCAGTCATGTCCGACTCTTTTGAGACCCCCATGGACTTCAGCCTACCAGGCTCCTCCATCCATGGGATTTTCCAGGCAAGAGTACTGGAGTGGGGTGCCATTGCCTTCTCTAGGAGGGCCTTGAATGGCATCATTTAGTCATTTACTTCTTCCTTGGATGCACACATTGAAGCACTACTATTTACATAGTGAATTTCTTTAAATCAAATTTACAACTACACTCTTAAAAAAAACTTAGCCTTATCTAAGAAATAACAACATAATAATCACAGGTTTTATATCCTATTTGTATTTATCTATTAATACTATGCACAAATACATATATAACTAGGTTTTTTAGAGTATTGTTAATGAACCCCTAACGTAATTTCTTGTACCATCTGGGCACGTGTACCCTATTTCAGAAACTGCTCAGGCATGGAGAGCCAGCATAGTTTCAACACAGGGAAGGTCAAAGGGAACTTTTAGGAAAATTGACCTCTTACCTTGGTAGCTATTGGCAAATCATCCCAAAGATTTATAGGTGACAGGTTTTGTGCAAGGTTCAGGTCTGTATTCCTGGGGTACATGTAGACCCGGGGTTGTGAACCAGCATGAGAGGCACAGGAAAACCATGGTGTTCCTTTCCAGAGTGGGAATTTAACTCATTGGTAAGTAATTTAAAACAGTGTGGCTATATTGTGGACATTTTACAGTTATTTAGCAAAAATCACAGGAATATTTAATTAAAAAAGCAAAGTCCAAGAATCTCACCCTGGCTGGGAGCCCAGAGAACCTTGAAAGAGAGCACAAAAGGACTAAAGATGGGAGTCCTGGGTAGGAGGCTAGTCCATCCTGTAAGGAAGAGTCCACACATTTCTATTATATATGCGAAGTTTTGCCCAGCCCGCCTTCAACAGAACTTATGCAAACCACAGCAAGTGTATATACATGGACTGCTAAATGCATACACGCAAGGAACACACACTTCAGGCCTTATCTGTCAAGCCCAAGGCCCCCGGGTACAACACGGAGTCAATTCACAAGACCGCCGCTGTGGGACAAAGCCTACGGCCGAGGATGGGTAGTCTAAGTCCACTTGGCTTGAATTTCTGACAAACTAGACGTACTGAATTTGGAGTTCTAATTCTTTTCATCCATAATCAGGGAGTCATAGAGAGAGCAAGTATGTACGCTCACAGAGTCACCTTCATTCACACCCCCAGATACATACTCATGCCCACACACACACAGGCAGGTCAGACTGAACGACCCTCATGCTCTGACCCCCTGCGCTGCTCTGAAGGACCCGTGAGGTTCCTGCTCCTCCTCACTCTGGTCCCACTTCCCCGGAGCCCAAAGGCCAGGGCGCCTTCTGACACCCAGCTGGGAGCAGGCCCTCTGTCCTAGATTAAAGGGGTGCTTGGCAGGAAACACAAAGAAACTACAGCCCAGCTCCCAGGGTGGCTCTTTCCTTGCTTCCCAGCCTGTTCTTCTTGTTCCCTGGGCCCCCGGACAAGAGGCCACTCAGAAATCACGGCCCGGGAACAAGGCGGCATTGTCCCTTGGGCCTGGGCTTTCCTGAGGCTTGGGTGAGAGAAAAAGAGATGAGAGGGCTCCCTGGACCACAAGGTCTGGAGAGAAGCTGGCACCTGGGGAAGAACAAGTTCCCAGGCAGCCAGCCAAGCTGAAGTCCTCCAGCTGGTGTGGACACTGGCCCTGCTGCTCTCCATCCCCAGAGAGCACCTTCTCTGGAGCCCTTGCTTCACAAAACCCTCTTTCTACATGGCACTAACCTGAGCCCACCGTTCCTTTCATAGCACCTCTGGCAGGCATGCAGGACGTTAATCTGCAGAAGCAGAGAAGGGGCGTTGGCACTGGAGGCATGGGGCCCCCACCTTGAGGTACCAGCCCCATCTCCCCAAAGGTCATTGTCCAGAAGGAAGACCCCGGCCTGTCTGGCCCTGAGGGCCACCAGCACGAATGCAGCTGGTAACCCTCACTCCCAGATGCAGGCTCCTGCTCTCAGAGGTGGCAGTAGGGGGTCTTCAGGAGCTGCTGTGAGGATCAGTATTTGTGAGGGGCCCTCACTCAGCTCCCCTGCCCACATGTTCTACTAAGCACCAATGGAAATCCAACGCTGTCCCTCAAACTTCAGCCTGGCCATGGAAATCCTCCAGGCAGCATGCTACTCATCCTCATTTCGACCTTTTTTGGCTTCTCAGCAGCTCTTCGTTTTTTTTTTAAACAATCTTCAATCACCCCATACAATCAGGGGACATTGGCTGCAAGTTACCAAAAACAAAACACACAAAAAACAAAATCGAACTGGTCTAAAGAGCAAGGAAAGCTGTTGACTTGAAGGCCCAAAGAAGGGGCTGGATCCCTCCAGAGGCTCCAGCTCCGTGTCTCTGCCTCTCCACGTCTCCTTCAGATGCGTCCCCCGCTCTGTGGTTGGCTGACCCACCTCACAGGTACAGAATGGCTTGAGCAGCCTCATTCCTCACAAACATAAAACCAATATCCAGGAGAGAGTTTCTTCAGGTGACACATTGCTAAGAGAAAGGATATGTCTCTTCTTGCAAACCACCTTTGGGAACTGCTGGTGGGTGACATCTCCTTATGAGGCTCTACATCTCTGGCTAATGACTGATTAAGCTGTGGCTACCTGGCCCAACATGGGAGAGTCATAGAACTTTGTCTCACTGGGCCCAGGGATTGGCCTGTGGATGGGCATGTAACCCAAGCTAGGCTGGTCATGGTCCTCCCCGAGGAACTGTCTAACTGAAGATTAGGTAAAGAGCCACCTTCTGACTGATTATCATACTGTGTGGATCTTAACAGGGGTCTGTCTGCCACTGGCCACTCCTGTAGAGAAAAGTCATCTGAGAGAAGATGCCGATAATTAGGGAGACCAATCAGGAGGTGGTGATGGGGTGTGGGTTCCTGGGTCCAGCGGTGCCTCGGGAAAGTTCCCCTCTCCTCTCCCAGTATTTTCTTGTGTCATACAGTAACCCCCACTGAAGTGCATGTGCGCCTGCTCAGTCACTCAGTCATGTCTGACTCTTTTGAGACCCCCATGGACTGTAGCCCACCAGGCTCCTCCGTCCATGGAATTTCCCAGGCAAGAATGCTGGAATGGGTTGCCATGCCCTCCTCCAAGGGATCTTCCCGACCCAGTGATCGAACCCACGGCTCCTGCAGCTCCTGCATTGGCATTTGAATTCTGTGCCACCTGTGAAGCCTAACCCCCACTGAAGACTATTCCTCAGATGCCCATTGGATGTGGAGTGAGCCACACGGCATTCATTCTGCCAATAGGATAAAACCAGGATCAGCACATTATCTGTGTGCAGAGATTTTGCTCTGAACAATGAAAAGAATGTTTCTCACTTATCCTTTCTGGCTGAACTTCTGGGGCATCTCATTCACTGGTCTCCCAAAATAACCAAGCTAGTCATGTCCAATATAAGTACAAATTCAGGGAGGGGGGGGGTCATTTACTACCCAGAAACCCTCTGGGGCCCAGCACAGCTGTATTATGCTGATAAACATGGGAAGAAGAGCATCACTGTGGAGGCTTGGAAGGAAGCTTGGGCATCAGGCACACTGCTCAGAACACACCTTGTCTCGCTTTCTGGGATGGGCAGGATTTGTATCACAATGTGGGGCCTCCTCTGGATTGCAAACAGGAGAGAGAGAGCGTAAGGTCCCCATCAGAAGAGTGTCACAAAGGAGGCAGTGTTGACTGTAGGCCCATCTTTTTTCCTTTGTTTTTATTCCTTTAGTCAACAAATATTTCAGGGGCCCCCACTATGTGCCACCAATAATATTTTTCCTAATATATTTCTCTGTGCCAGCCTCCCCTCTTGTCTACCTTCTCTGTTGCTCTGTGTAATCTGTGGCTCTTCATTTGCAGTGTCTCTGCCTCTCTATTGCTTCCTTCTCCTGTTGACAAATTTCCTCGTGGACTTTATGGTGTGGCTTCCCAATTTACTTTATAAAATACCTCAGACCCAGAGCCCTAAAACGTAACTCCTATACATGGAAAAAAACAAAACAGAAAGGCAAAGACATATGATTTATTCTGGAAAGCAAGCTTCCTGTGTGATGGCAAATTCTGACCTCTGGACAGAAGGTTGCCTCTGAAGCGATACGATCTGCTGCTGAAGTCCCGAGCTCGCCACCTAGGAGAAGATGAGGGTCTTTCAGAGAAAGGCTATTACTGGACCCAGCCACTGCCACATGAGGACATAGAAGATGGCAAGGCATGGTGAGGGCAGAGATGAATTGCTCTGAATCATGAACCAGAAGTAGATTGAACCACACTAATTTGCTAAAGCTTGAACAAAACTGGACCTGTGTGGGTATGCCTTTGTGTAAATTGCCAAGTCCAAGAACTTCTTTCTATTCTTCATCCTCTTAGCCCCTTCCTCTCACCTTCTCTCCCTTCCCATCTTTCTTCTTACCTCCTTTAAAATTAAGAAAAAAAAGTTTAAGCCTTGCTTTCTGCATTCCCACCTGCTTGAAACATTCTCTGCCCTTGGCTTCTGAAAGAACGCACTCCTCTGCCCCTTGAAGCTCTCCCATTTCTCTTTAATCACGATCCCTTTGCTGGCTTCTTTTCAACAGCCTTCATCCCGTGAATATTTCTGCCCTGTGCTTCTTCCTTCCCTGCATTTTCCTTCCACATGAGCTCTCCCGTGCGTTTTCATCCACACCCTTGGTTTTGATTAACACCTAAGGAGGTGGTGCCTCAAATGATACCTCCAGCTCAGCCTTTCTCCCAAATTCAAGACCCACAGTTCTGATCTTCCCAATGACTTCCTCACAGATTGTTTTATACGTAAGTCATTCAAAACACAACTCATTGTCTTCTTTCCCCAGATCCCCTCCCTCTCCAGGCTTCTCCAATCCAGTGGAAGGCTTTTCTCCTAGCCGATTATCCAAGTCTTAAAACGGGGACTCATCCTGAAGCTGTCACATTAACCTCCTCCCTCACCCACGACACCTATCATTTTTAAACTCTAAATGTGTCTCACTTGTGTGTATCATTTCTAAACTCTAAATGTGTCTCTTGCATATGCCCTCTTGTTCAACCCAACGTCACTGCCTTTATCCAGACCCAAGCCATTGCTTTACTCCATTAATTAAACAAAACCTTCTTCAAGTCTTTGCTCTGCTCTGTTGTTTAAACAGGACAGGGTGTCTTGCTCAAATGCAGATCTGATCATGTCACTATTAGGATAGTTCAGTAGTTCCCCTCCTCTTCAGAATGAGGCTCTGTCTAAAGACTCTTTAGAACTGAGTCCTCACCCCTAATGTTCTGTTCCCGGCTCATCACTCTCCTCTGTGCTCCTGGACTCGAGCAGTTCCTTGGGTGCCCCTCTTCTCACCTCTCCTTATCTCTCTCTGTGGTCTTTCCTCTTGCTGTCACTTCTCCATCCACCATCCATCGCTCTCAGGTCCTATCCTGGGACTCACTGGAGTCCTTATAAGCCCAGCCCTTGGAAACTGTAATATGTGTTCAGTGAATGAGTAAGTGTTTCAGGAATTCTTTAGCATGTGGCTTTATCATCACTGTTCCAAGAAAGATCTCCCTTCTTAGCCTGGTAGACTTACTGCCCCTACCTTTTGCTCCCATGGTACTCTCTATGTTCCTTCTTGCTTCAAACTCATTTTAACTCACTTATTTTTCTCTCTTTCTCCATTATGGACTATGAGGTCCTTGAGGACTGGAATGCTGACGTGGTTTTCTGTGCAACCCTAAAGTCAGGCATTAGGGTAAATCCTAAACAAACGTTTGTTGAAACAAAATGAGATAAACAAGTCAGGGCATCAGAACATTCTACAATGCAACTTTCCCCAGACTATTTCATTCAGCTCAAATGCATGGTTTTGGAGTCAAAATATGTGTGAAATGGCAGACGAGAGAGCATCTGACTTCCTTGGGGGCGGGCTGAGTTGGCTGTTCCCTCAGAGAGAGCAAAGAACAAAAGGACTCCCACTTTGTTATTCTTAATAATGTGTCGCAGCAATCAGGGCTTAACAGCAGTGGTTAGAGTGGGTCTTCTTATGTTCTGTCCGCAAACCTTGGAAAATAAGCAAACACAGCAGCAGAAACCAACGCAGTTTCTCTGTTCCCCATTTAACAGTGCCAGCAAGCAGCCCATTGATGCTAATTGCATAGGGGGTAGGGGGTCTTTCTACTACCAGGAAAGGTGAAATAGTGCCATAAGAAAAGCCTGAACTGCAAGCTTATGTGTCAATATTTATACCCTTTCCAGGACAGGCAACAGACACATGAAGAGACAGCAGAAGCCATTCCGTGCCAACCAAGAAAGATCTCAACCCAGGGTAAGCCAAGAAGAACAGCCTTTTATCAGGAAAATCCTGTGCTTTGCTGATGCTCAGAAATATCTGACTTACAAATGCTTATTCTATTAATATTAATGGGCGTGAATTCTCACTGGGCAATCTGGAGACGGGAGACCCAACTCCTACTCAGGAAAGTCTGTAACAAAGAAGAAGCAGGAGGAAGGAACAAGTGCTGGCTGTCTTGCTCGTTTGCTTTTTAACCTCCCTGGGTTGAAGTTACCAGGGAGGCATACACCAGAACAATTCTGCTCAGAACAATTCTGCTGCTGCCAAACCCGTCGACCACTACAGCAAGGCATACCAATGTCAAATAGATGAGCTGGGTCCTGGAACCAGTGACCTCTGGGAGGGAGTGGGGACAGCAGGGGGATGGGAGGAAAAGATTGCATTGAGACCCTTTGGGAAAAAGGCTGGTCTCAAGGAAATGGCAGCTGGGAAGGGGTTAAATTCCAAATGTGGTGCATGAGAAATATAGACTTGTTTTGGAGTCAAGTCCTGGAGATATTTTCATCTAGCAATGAGAATCTTTTGAAGTTGGAGCATGTAAACCCCCAAGCAGCAGTTCTTTGTTGCTCTCACTTTTGATGTACACTTCCTTTGGACCACTATCCGCGAAATGGGTAATATAGTATTTGCCCACTGGGATAGTAATTAGCTTGTTTTCCTCTGTAAAGCTTGGCCATAATGTTCTTGCTCTTTTCCTTAGAGTCCACCCATACAATGAGCAGATGGGCCATGTGAGGACTGAGAGCTCATGGGATGGTGGAGCTGAGTGAGTGGGGCTCAGAGCTGGGAGGGTCAGAAGAGAGTTATTAATACATGGCCCCTGGCACAGACCTCTGCTGCAGTGTGCTTTGTCAAGATTTCTACCAACAGGCTGACTCTGCTCATGAAATAATCCACAGTCCATCCACATCTCAACAAACTAGAAATCTCACCTGACCATTTTAATACAGTGTTTATTGAAAAGATATAAAGCAACAAGTTAGAAAGCTTTTAGTGGAGGAGCATTCAGGAAAGCACATTTTAGAATATAATCAGTAATTCATCTTTACCTTCCTGTGGAATCAGAGAATATCTCAATATTTATGATCAAAGGTATAGTAAATACCATATTGTTTTTGTTTTAGTATTTTATTATAGTTTTATTGTTCATAAACTTATCTTTGTAGTCAAATGGTACCTGCAGGCCAGTCTGAATAAATCAGACTGTCTCAGCTAGAAATTACTATTTTATCCTATTCCCTACCCCATTGCTACACTGACCCCCAATCAACAGCTCCATTCCCCCTCCCATCCCCACTCATCCCCTTGCATCTTGCCAGGAACTGATCCTTCCTCCACACACAGGGTTCCATAGGTAATGTCCAGTTACCATAATAGCACCATCTGACAGGTACCCAGGGTAAATGTCCCATCAGAGCTCTTAATCAGGTTTCTTAAAAACAAACAAACAAACAACAAAAAAACAGCTTTATTGAGGTATAACTGATAAATAAAAAGACTTCACATACTTAATGCATCCAATTTGACGAGTTTGAATACATACATGCAGCTCAGAAATCATCACCACAGTTGAAGTACTAAGTATATCCATCACCTTCCAAAGTTACCTCCTGTCTCTTTAGGTTTCTGTTTTGGTTTGGTTTGGTTTGGTGGTAGGAGAACTTAACGTGAGATCTATCCTTTTAATTTTTTAAGTGCACAATATTAATATTTAGTATTAACTAAAGTAATTTAGTATTAACTAAAGTATAGTATTATTCAGTTCAGTTCAATTCAGTTCAGTCGCTCAGTCATGTATGACTCTTTGAGACCCCATGAATTGCCACACGCCAGGCCTCCCTGTGCATCACCAACTCCCGGAGTTCACTCAGACTCACGTCTATCGAGTCAGTGATGCCATCCAGCCATCTCATCCTCTGTCGTCCCCTTCTCCTCCTGCCCCCAATCCCTCCCAGCATCAGAGTCTTTTCCAATGAGTCAACTCTTCGCATGAGGTGGCCAAAGTATTGGAGTTTCAGCTTTAGCATCAGTCCTTCCAATGAACACCCAGGACTGATTTCCTTTAGGATGGACTGGTTGGATCTCCTTGCAGTCCAAGGGACTCTCAAGAGTCTTCTCCAACACCACAGTTCAAAAGCATCAATTCTTCGGCACTCAGCTTTATTCACAGTCCAACTCTCACATCCATACAAGACTACTGGAAAAACCATAGCCTTGAATAGATGGACCTTTGTTGGCAAAGTAATGTCTCTGCTTTTGAATATGCTCTTGTATATAGTAAGTTTAATATGAACTAAATTTAGTACTAACTAAAGGCACTGTGTTATAAAGCAGATCCCTAGAACTTCCTCATCTTGCATAACTGAACTTTTCCACTTGTGAACAACTCCCGACTTCCCCAGGCAACCAGCATTCTCATCTCTGCTTCTCGAGTCTGTTTTAGATACCTCATAGAAGTGGACTCGTACCATATCTGTCCTTACAAATGTGACTTGCTCAGTTTACTTAGCATAATGTGCTCCAGGTCCATCCCCATTGTAGCATATGACAGGATTTCCTTCTTTTCTAAGAGTGAACAATATTCCAGGTATGCAGATACCACACTTTGCTCTCCATTCATTTGTCAATGGACCTTTTGGCTGTCTTGGCTATTGTGAATAATCTGATAAGGGATTAATATTCAAAGTATAGAAAGAACTCCTACAACTCAATAACAAAGCACCTATTGAAAATGGATCTTGAATAGACATTTCTCCAAAGAAGACACACAGATGGCCAGCAGGTACATGAAAAGATACTCAGCACCATTAATCATCAAGGAAATGTAAATCAAAACTACAGTGAGATATCACCTCACACCCATTAGGATGCGTTTTTTTTTTTTTTTTTTAATTTTGACAAGAAGGTGGAGGAATTAAACCCTTGTACACTGTCAGCGGGAGTGTGAAACGCGTAGTGGCTCCTCAAAAACTTAAAAATAGAACTACCTTATGATATAGTAGGGGAGAAGGCAATGGCAACCCACTCCAGTACTCTTGCCTGGCAAATCCCATGGACGGAGGAGCCTGGTAGGCTGTAGTCCATGGGGTCGCTAGGAGTCGGACACAACTGAAGTGACTTAGCAGCAGCAGTAGCATGATATAGTAATCTTACTTGTGAGTTTACATCCAAGAGAACTGAAATTAGTATCTCAAAAGAGATATCTACACTCCCTTGTTCATTGCAACTTTATTCAAAATAGCCTTTCTCAGATTTCTATAGCAGAAACTGAAGAAGAAAAGGCAGTCCTTCTTCTAGTGCAAAGTCAAGAAAATATGAACTCAAAAAGGAGCAGAGTTTGAAAATACAAAAGATTGTATCTAAAGATACAAAGCAGAAAGACTCTTATCTTCACCTAAGAAAAGCTGGTTTTCATTTATTGAAGTGAGAATGGGACTCGCAAAGTTTTCCAATGCCCGTTGCACGTTTATGACAAATATATAAGATCTCTGAGCCCAGGCTTTTATTAGCAGTGACCCTCAAGCTCATCCAAGCACCCAGCACTGTATTAAATGTTTATTAAAGTTACATCAGCACACATGGCACTCTCCCTGCATGTGGCAACCTGCCAACCACTCTCTGCCAATGACTCTGTCTCTTGACCAGGGCAGATCTATCAATATCAGTGATCAGTCACCATATGATGACTATGGTCAGTACAGCTGACCAGCACTGCTTAATGGGCGTTTGCCCTTGTGACTCTTGGTTTGGCTGACTTCCACTTCAAACATGTAGGAAGACAAAACTCCTTATAAAGAGGCTGAGGAAAGTCTTAGGGGCCTGACATCTGTTTCTTTTCACAGAAGTGGGTGTGCACATTCATGACAAAGCCCAGAGAATACCAGAGACATGAGTTGTGACAAAGATACTAGGGAAACCCTGGGTTTTCTAACACTTTCAAGGTTGCTATTTGTAGTAGATTGATGGCACAGGTGCCTCCAATGATGGCTTTCCTGAGTTCACGTCTTTGCTATGTGACTATGTAGCCCCTCCCTTGAAAAACTGAAGGCTTTTTCCCCACACTTGAGTCAGCAACCTGACTTGTTTCGGCCCATACCATGTGGCAGAAGTGTCAGTTTTGAGCCTAGGCACCAGGAGGCCTTCGTACTTCCACTTTGCATTCTTAGAACTTTGATACCACATGTGAACATACCAGGCTAGCTTCTGGAAGATGAGAGAACATGTGAAGGAAAGCCCACTTGTTCCAACCAAGGCCATCCCATATCAACAATAACCAGCCAACCCCCAACACATGTGGCACAGACCAGCCAAGATCACCAGAGCTGTTGACCTTACTCACAGATGACACCCAGCACATTAATGAGCCCAGCTGAGACCAGAATAACCACCCAGCTGATCCATACACTCACGAGCCAAAGTAAATATTTGCGGTTCAAGCAACTGAGTTTTGGGGTGGTTTGTAATGCAGACGTAGCTAGCTGAGACCCTGATTTCAAACGTGTTGGAGTCACAGCATTGCTAATTATTAGATAAATGTAAATGAAAGCTACATGAGTTATCACCTTACACCAATCAGAATAACCATCATTAAAAAGTCTACAAATAATAAATGCTGGAAAGGGTGTGAAGAAAAGGGAGAACTCCTACACTGTTGGTGGGAATGTTAACTGGTGCAGCCACTATGGGGAACAGTACCGAGGTTCCTTTAGAAACTAAAAATAGAGCTAAAACTAAAAATATATGATCCTACAATTCCACTCCTGGGCATATATCCAGAGAAAACCATAATTTGAAAATGTACATGTACCCCAATATTCGTAGCAGCACATTTTACAATAGCCAGGATATGGAAGCAACCTAAATATCCATCAACAGATGAATAGAATAAGATATGTATACATATACAATGGAATGTTACTCAGCCATAAAAAGAATGAAATGATGCCATTTGTAGCAGCACTGACGGACCTAGAGATTATCATAATGAGTGAAGTAAGTCGGAAACAGAAAGACAAATACCATATGATATCACTGATTTGTCCAATCTAAAATATGACACAAAGCAACATATTTACAAAACAGAAACAGATTCACACATATGGAAAACAAACTTATCGTTACCAAAGGGGAAATTGGGTGAGGGAAGGATAAATTAGGAGTGTGGGATTAGCAGGCACAAACTACTATACATAAAATAGATAAACAAGGTCCTACTGTTTGTGCATATGTGTCTATACATATGTGCATCTGTGTTATATACATATATAGAATATATATATTCAGAATCCTGCAATAAGCTATAATGGAATACAATATGAAAAAGCATATTTATATACATTTACACCTATACATACCCCTGGAGTAGGAAATGGCAACCCACTCCAGTATTCTTGCCTGGAAACTCCCATGGACAGAGAAGCCTGGTGGGCTACAGTCCATGGGGCCGCAGAGTCAGACATGACTGAACACAGCACAGCACCTGTACATACATGTATATATGTATGCATGCATGCATACTATGCTGTTTCCGTCATGTCGGACTCTCTGTGACCCTATGGACTATATAGCCTGCCAGGCACCTCTGCCGATGGGATTCTCCAGGCAAGAATACTAGAGTGGGTTGCCTTGCCCTCCTCCAGGGGATGGCAACCCCTGGTTGCCCCTGATTCCTGATGCAGGGATCAAACTCACATCTCACGTCTCCTGCTTCGGCCAGTGTGTTCTTTACCACTAGTGCCACCTGGGAGCCCATGTATATGTAAACATATATGTGTATGTATGTATCTGAAACATCTGAATCACTTTGCTGTACACCGGAAACTAACACAACATTGTAAATCGACTGTGCGTCAATTAGGAAAATGGCAGCATCAGATGAAGAACTCTATGAAGACGCCTCCCGTACCTTCCTTACATCACAGCGCAGCACAACCTTATAGGGAGAGCACCTCCACACTCTGTACCATGACGATCCGGTTAGAAGCCACGGCTGCTCTCACAGGAAGAGTACAGCTGCATCTCCATTGCCCTGTCATCTTCACGTTTGCCTGTCTCCTGACCTGCACGTTTCTTTGGGGAACAGGTGGTGGCACTTCTGCCCACAGCTGCTCACCTCAGGAACCTGGTTGGTTCTCACTAACACACTGAAGGTTATCACGGGCACCCATGCGCGTTCCTTTGTCAGGATGCTCCCCTGAGCTGCCTCACTTCGTATGTCCTCAGTCCCTTGCTCCATCACAGTATGTATCCCACATGAGGATGGTGCTTTCACTTCTCAGACTTCTTCACGAGCCTGGAGGCCTCAGGAGGACAGAGACCAGATCTGCCTGGCCTGTCACTGATTCTTCGGTCTGCAGCACAGTGGTGGCACACAGCAGGCGCTCAGCGAGTATCTGCTGAGTGAAGGATGAACATATGCCTGCAGGCCCCTTCTCCTCCTGCCTCCTTCGTGCCTCTCTTCCTGCTCTCTCTTTAATTCTTGCCATCACTTCATATCTTGAGTCCTGCTTTTTTTCTAAACGCTGAAGATGTAGGGGCTTAAGTCATAGTCAGTCTTCTCTTTGAAGGAAGACAAAGAAATATGTATTATATTAGGGAATAATTTCTCCCCAAATTGGTTAACAACACAAAGTAGCAAAATTTTGCTACGTGAAAGAGTAGACTTCAATCACTGGGTAAGTGAGGTGACATTGAACATGTCTGTACAGCAAGCAGCACATGGTGTTCTCAATTCGTACAAGGTAGCAGCAATCTGGAGTCAACTGAGCATAAGCTACCTACTGCCTGCTCAGAGTTGTACCAGGTGCTGTGGAGCAGATACAAGAAGAAAGGCCAACAGGCAAAGTCAATGTGAAACCAGGGATCAAGCGTGAGATCTCTACCGTATCACCATTTTTAAGTATTTATTTAGTTTTATTTTGGCTGCATCGAGTCTCAGTTGCAGCGTGTGGGCTCTCTAGTCGTGGCGCAAGGGCTCAGTAAGTGTGGCACGCTGACTGAGTTGCTCCATGACACGTAGGGTCTCAGCTCCCCGACCAGAAATCAAACTCACATCTTCTGCATTGCAAGACAGATTCTTAACCACTGGACCACCAGGGAAGTCCCACCCACCATATTCACTGTTGGTTAATAGTGATCAGGCAAGCTTTGGGTGAACCATTCTGTCCCAAACACAGTCTGTTGACTTCAAAATCCTTCTCATTTGCATTGTGAAATACTCTTATGCCTTCTTAAAACATTCTCTGATTTTATAAGCCTTCATCCCCATGAAATAGGGATGAAGTTTCTAGCTGCCTTAGGTATCTGAAAAGGCAAAATTAAAATTACCTGACTTAACAAGAAGTGGACTTTGTTTTATGCAAAAACACAAACGCTGTTTCTACACAGTCATGATGCAGTGTCCCTGAGGGGCTTGCTAAGTGTATTTATTCACTTTTATTTGCTTATCTCTGGTTCAGTTTTCATGGGTTTTATTTACTTTTTTGCAAGGTCCAAAATCTGTCTGTGATACACCTTAATGAAAAATAGCAAACCACTTAGAAGGTTTATAAGATGTTCAAGTAATGGGAATTAGAAGTCATTATCTTTTGTGAAGGCAGCAAATGGTTGTCTGAATGGAGTTGATTTGGGTGATATGTATTATAATGGAACAAATTACTAATGAAGTGCTAAATTACTGGAAACATCCCTGTTACTTATTAAACACTTTGGTTAATTAGAATGGGGAAAAATAAAGAGTTGGAGTACACTTTAATACCTCTTTGGAGGCCAGGTCAGTAGCGAACAGATGTGTGAGTCTGAAGCCCAGCCCAAGGGCATCCTTTCAGACACAGGCTTCCAAGGATCTGTGAGAAATGTTCCAGGGTGGAGGGGTAGAGCTGCCCACTTTCCAAGCTCCAAACACACCCTGACTGCACGGACAGATGCCTCCTTCTGTCCAAAATGAGGGACACCGGCCAATCATCCCAGGTCAGTAACAGCGTGTTTTTAATAAACACAGAAATGCAGCTGGAAATAAAGGAAAATGGACCCAGGGGAAAATATGGAGGAAAGTCCTAGGGAGATGTTTCATGTTGTCTATTTTGAACATGTCTGCTTTGTAGACTGTGACACAGCTGAGAGGCAAGAGTGTGATAGCCCTCCTCCCCCACCACCACCATTCTCACCTCCCTCCTATCCCCATAATCTCTGCTTCATAACCTGGTTCTGGTAACTGGTTTCCCCCTGCTGCTGCCTGTGCCCTCTGGTGATTGCCTATGCTTCTGGCTTCTAAGTCCAGGACTCCGACTTCATCTAGCGGCTATAGTAAGAGCTTATGATGGATAATCTTCCAGGCCATGGGGATACCCAGATATCTGGGTGTGTCTGTGATGTAGTTTCTGGAAGAGATTAGCATTTCAATTGGTGAACTGAGTGGAGCAGATGGTTCTCCCCAATGTGAGTGAGCATCATTCAATCCATTGAGAGCCCGAACAGAACAAAAAGGAAGGTTGAATTCATTGCTTGCCTGGCTGCTTGATCTGGACAACAATCTTCTCCTGCCTTTGGGGATCTGGTTCTCAGGACTTCAGACTCAGACTGAAGTCTGTACCATTCAGCTCCCTGACTCTCGGGCTTTTGAACTCATGCTTTCCTGGAGCTCTAGTTTGCAGATGGCAAATAATGGAACTTCTCAGTTTGCATAATTGAGAGAGACAACACCTTATAATAAATCCCTTTCTAGATAGAGATATAGACAGATAGATACATAGATAAAGACCTTGGTATCAATATGGATACGTCCCCAGGTCGGTAGGTGCCCAATATGCTACTGGAGATCAGTGGAGAAATAACTCCAAAAAGAATGAAGGGATGGAGCCAAAGCAAAAACAATACCCAGTTGTGGATGGGACTGGTGATAGAAGCAAGGTCCAATGCTATAAAGAGCAATATTGCATAGGAACCTGGAATGTTAGGTCCGTGAATCAAGGCAAATTGGAAGTGGTCAAACAGGAGATGGCAAGAGTGAACGTCAACATTCTAGGAATCAGCAAACTAAAATGGACTGGAATGGGTGAATTTAACTCAGATGACCATTATATCTACTACTGTGGGCAGGAATCCCTCAGAAGAAATGGAGTAGCCATCATGGTCAACAAAAGAGTCCGAAATGCAGTACTTGGATGCAATCTCAAAACGACAGAATGATCCCTGTTTGTTTCCAAGGCAAACCATTCAATATCACGGTAATCCAAGCCCATGCCTCAACCAGTAACGCTGAATAAGCTGAAGTTGGATGGTTCTATGAAGACCTACAAGACCTTTTAGAACTAACACCCAAAAAAGATGTCCTTTTCATTATAGGGGACTGGAATGCAAAAGTAGGAAGTCAAGAAACACCTGGAGTAACAGGCAAATTTGGTCTTGGAATACAGAATAAAGCAGGGCAAAAGCTAATAGAGTTTTGCTAAGAGAACACACTGGTCATAGCAAACACCCTCTTCCAACAACACAAGAGAAGACTCTACACATGGACATCACCAGATGGTCAACACCGAAATCAGATTGATTATATTCTTTGCAGCCAAAGATGGAGAAGCTCTATACAGTCAGCAAAAACAAGACCAGGAGCTGACTGTGGCTCAGATCATGAACTTCTTATTGCCAAATTCAGACTTAAATTGAAGAAAGCAGGGAAAACCATTAGACCATTCAGGTATGACCTAAATCAAATCCCTTATGATTATACAGTGGATGTGAGAAATAGATTTAAGGGACTAGATCTGATAGAGAGTACCTGATGAACTATGGACAGGGGTTCATGACATTGTACAGGAGACAGGAATCAAGACCATCCCCATGGAAAAGAAATGCAAAAAAGCAAAATGGCTGTCTGGGGAGGGCTTACAAATAGCTGTGAGAAGAAGAGGAGAAAGGAGAAGCAAAGGAGAAAAGGAAAGATATAAGCATCTGAATGCAGAGTTCCAAAGAATAGCAAGGAGAGATAAGAAAGCCTTCCTCAGCGATCAATACAAAGAAATAGAGGAAAACAACAGAATAGGAAAGACTAGAGATCTCTTCAAGAAAATTAAAGATACCAAGGGAACATTTCATGCAAAGATGGGCTCGATAAAGGACAAAATGTTATGGACCTAACAGAAGCAGAAGATATTAAGAAGAAGTTGCAAATATACACAGAAGAACTGTACAAAAAAGATCTTCACGACCAAGATAATCATGATGGTGTGATCACGCACCTAGAGCCAGACATCCTGGAATGTGAAGTCAAGTGGGCCTTAGGAAGCATCACTATGAACAAAGCTAGTGGAGGTGATGGAATTCCAGTTGAGCTATTTCAAATCCCAGAAGATGATGCTGTGAAAGTGCTGCACTCAATATGCCAGCACATTTGGAAAACTCAGCAGTGGCCACAGGACTGGAAAAGGTCAGTTTTCATTCCAATCCCAAACAAAGTCAATGTCAAAAAATGCTCAAACTACCACACAATTGCACTCCTCTCACACACTAGTAAAGTCATGCTCAAAATTCTCCAAGCCAGGCTTCAGTAATAACGTGAACCATGAACTTCCGGATGTTCCAGCTGGTTTTAGAAAAGGCAGAGGAACCAGAGATCAAATTGCCAACATCCTCTGGATTATCAAAAAAGCAAGAGAGTTCCAGAAAAACACCTATTTCTGCTTTATTGACTATGCCAAAGCCTTTGACTGTGTGGATCACAATAAACTGTAGAAAATTCTGAAAGAGATGGGAATACCAGACCACCTGACCTGCCTCTTGAGAAACCTATATGCAGGGTAGGAAGCAACAGTTGGAACTGGACATGGAACAACAGACTGGTTCCAAATAGGAAAAGGAGTACATCAAGGCTGTGTATTGTCACCCTGCTTATTTAACTTCTATGCAGAATACATCATGAGAAACGCTGGGCTGGAAGAAGCACAAGCTGGAATCAAGATTGCAGGGAGAAATATCAATAACCTCAGATATGCAGATGACACAACCCTTAAGACAGAAAGTGAAGAGGAACTGAAAAGCCTCTTGATGAAAGTGAAAGAGGAGAGTGGAAAAGTTGGCTTAAAGCTCAACATTCAGAAAACGAAGATCATGCATCCGGTCCCATCACTTCATGGGAAATAGATGGGGGAACAGTGGAAACAGTGTCAGACTTTATTTTTTGGCTCCAAAATCACTGCAGATGGTGATTGCAGCCATGAAATTAAAAGATGCTTACTCCTTGGAAGGAAAGTTATGACCAACCTAGACAGCATATTCAAAAGCAGAGACATTACTTTGCCAACAAAGGTCTGTCTAGTCAAGGCTACGGTTTTTCCAGTGGTCATGTATGCATGTGAGAGTTGGACTGTGAATAAAGCTGAGCGCCGAAGAATTGATGCTTTTGACCTGTGGTGTTGGAGAAGACTCTTGTGAATCCCTTGGACTGCATGGAGATCCAACCAGTCCATTCTGAAGGAGATCAGTCCTGGGTGTTCACTGGAATCACTGACGCTAAAGCTGAAACTCCAGTACTTTGACCACCTCATGTGAAGAGTTGACTCATTGGAAAAGACTCTGATGCTGGGAGGGATTAGGGGCAAGAGGAGAAGGGGACGACAGAGGATGAGATGGTTGGATGGCATCACTGACTCGATGGACGTGAGTCTGAGTGAACTCCGGGAGTTGGTGATGGACAGGGAGGCCTGGCATGCTGTGATTCATGGGTTCAGAAAGAGTCGGACACGACTGAGTGACTGAATTGAACTGATCAATATGGACATCATATCAGTTCAGTTTCTCTGGAAAGCCCTAACATTATCAGAGTCTTATCAGAGTCCTATCAGAGTCCTTCTGATAAGTTTATCTGATGTCACATTGCTGATTCCATTGTCCTCCTGGATTTCTGAATCTTGTTGCTGCTCTGGCTTCTCTGCAGTGGTTTTATGCTTTCTGGTGAAGGCTCACCTATCTCTTCCAATACCTTCTCCCAATGTTGACAACCCAGACTGCTGGTCATCCTTGTCTGTGCAGATCCCCTCCAGATGCCAGTTCTGTCTGCTGGATTATGTCCCTTCTGATATCAACGGATGGGTCCATTGCCTTATACCTACCCATGCTCCACCCCAGTAGGGAGCTGAGTTTCAGTCCCCAGCCATTTTGTGGTAAATGGGACACAAGTCCAGAGTCAGAGCATCACAGTCCCAGCCCAGAAATCACATTGACTAGCTGTGTGACTGGGGAAATCCACTGCACCACTCTGAACCTCAGTTTTCTCATTCATTTTCTGATTGTGTTTACAGAGGGTCTATCAGTTATCAGAAATGCAAAAGATAAAAAAGGCAAGGTGCTCACCCTCAAGGAGCTCATTCTAGCTGGAGAAACAGTCTTATAAATAAACAATTACAAAAATACAGGATAATTGCTAAGAAGGACATAGTCAAGATACTATAAAAACATGAAGAACAAAGCAATTAACTGTGCTAAGGGAGATCAAGGAAAAGTGAGGAGAGGAAGAAATGTTTGAGCAATCTTCAAGGATGTGTTGGTACTTACCAAATAATCTATAGCCTTCAAGGCAGAGAAAATAACGTATTGTAAAGGTTCAGGGGTGAGAATTGCATGAGCGATGCCAGAAACTGAATACGACTTAGAATGACTCTAAGAGGGTTCGAGTGGTCAATGATGAGGTTAGAAAGTTCAGAGGAGTTAAATAATGATGAGCCTTTTATGTCTGACTAAGGTGGTTGCATTTTATCCTACAGACAACGAAAAACCGACAAGGACTTTTAAGCAGGAGAGTTGCCAGATTAGATTAGGACAACTCTGTGTCTATAGGGCAACTCTGACCTGCATATGGAGGATGGGTTGGAGAGCCAGGAAGTGGAAGCGGGGAGGTCAAGGATATGGTGTTGCAACAGCTCAGGGCAGGTATAGAAGGTGCAGCAGGGCAGGAGGCAAAAGATTCGTAGAATGAAGAACTGGCAGAACTTGGTGATTAATTAGGTGTGGGATGATATGATATCACTCACATGTGGACTCTCAAATCTGACACAAATGAACACATCTACAAAAAGAAGCAGACTCACAGACACAGAGAACAGACTTGTGGTCAAGGGGGAGGGACAGGGAGTTTGGGCTTACAGGATGCAAGCTGTTACATATGGAATGGATAAGCAACAAGGCCTTACTGTACAGCACAGGGGAACTATATTCAATATCCTGGGATAAATCACAATGGAAAAGAACATTTTTTAAAAAAAGAATGTATATATACATACAGCTGAACCACTCTGCAGTATGCCAGAAATTAACACATTGTAAATCAAATATAATTCAATCACATAAATTAAATAAAAATAAAATGGAATAGATAACAAATGTGTGTTAAGTGAAGTCTAAAAAAATTAGGTGTGGGATGCAGAGGAGAAGCAGAAGTTAGGTCACGCCCACATATCGTGACTTGGATGCACTGATAGACACGCAAGGACTCTGAAGGGAAGACTGGATGCGGGAAGAGAATAACTGATTTCTATTTTGGACAAGCCATGTACGAGGTCTGGAAAAGGGAATGGCAACTCACTCCAGTATCCTTGCCTGGAGAATCCCATGGACAGAGGAGCCTGGCGGACTACAGTCCATGGGGTCGCAGAGTTGGATACAACTGAGCATGTGCACGCACACGCACGTACAAGGTGCCCAAGAGGCAGCCAGGTGAAGATGCCACCGCAGGAAGACACATTGCTTGGAGCTGAGAAGTCTGAGTTGATGACATACCTATGCGAGCAGCCGTAGAGGGTATGGCTGATGTCACAGAACCTGATGAGCTGTGCTGTGCTTAGTCGCTCAGTCGTGTCCGACTCTCAGCTGATAGGATCAGCCGAATAGAATGCGCAGAGAACAGAAGACACTGAAGGACAGAGCCACGGGGGAAGCTGCGTTTCCAGACCTGGTGAGAGAACCGACGCGAGACTGAGCAGGAGCTGTCAGGGAACGGGGAGAACCAGAAGAAGGGAGTCACTGAAGCCAGCGGAGGACAGTTTCCCAAAGGAGCTGCGAGCAACATCCAAGGGGCAAAGTACAAAATCAGACTGGCAAGTAATCATTGGTTTTTGGCAATTGGAGGGTTATTGATGACTTTGCAGTGAGCAGTTTACAAGAATAATAAGTAAAAGATGGATTGTAGGAAGATGAAGGACAGGGAATCCAAGCTGCTTTTCAATATAGTTGGCAGTGAAAGGAAAATGCAAACTATGGAGGTGACTGGAGAACAACACATAGTAATGGGAGGCTTTGAAACTGGAAGAGATGTTAGGCCTGTGTGTGATGAGGGGATTGGCTGAGAAGATCCCCGGTTCCTTCCAAGTCTCTTGTCCTTTGATCTAATGACTAGATTTAAGCACCGAGGGAAGGTCTCCTGCTCCTGATGAATTTCCAATACAACAAAATATGAACTGGAAACATTATTTGTGGTGGTTTGCCATGCCTGCTCCTCTTTCCCTTCCCCAGACCAGGACATCCTGAAGAGCTCTGAGCACCAGTAGCACTTTGGAGAGTTTACTACATTGGAAAGGCTCCTAGACCACCCAGAATTTTGTTTCCATCCCACTAGCCTCCTTTGCAACATTTATAAACTCAGGTTCTTTGATCTCCAAGAGCCACCCAGAAAATGACTCGGAATTCATTTTAAGGTCCTAAAGGCAAGAGACACCGAATCAGAGCCAGAGGCAAAGCAAGAAGGAAAAGAGTCTGGATGAGAGAGGTGAAAGAGAAGGTTCCAGCACAAGTCATTTTCTTCTCTTTCAGGAGTTTACATCAGTTCAGTTCAGTCACTCAGTCGTGTCCGACTCTTTGCGACCCCATGAATCACAGCACGCCAGGCCTCCCTGTCCATCACCAACTCCCAGAGTTCACTCAGACTCACATCCATTGAGTCGGTGATACCATCCAGCCATCTCATCCTCTGTCATCCCCTTTTCCTCCTGCCCCCAAGTTTACATCAAGTAAAGTAAATTACATTCAAGTCATCTCTGAAACTTTTCACCTTTGTTTGGTTTAATATTCTCCAGGGAAAACCAAGTTGACCATGAACAACAGCAAACTTAAGCACTCAATCTATTTTAATCCTTGAGCAACATATTTCTGAAATAATCTCTAGAAGGCGTTTCAGATTTTCAGGAGGAAGAATTGTATCTTCAGTGAATTACTGTTTATTGAGGCTTTAATAAATGTTTATTTTATTTATGTTTTTGCTGGCTGGCTGCTTTTTGCAGTCCATTAAAGTGAAGATTATTTTTGGAAGAGGAAAAGTACAGAGTCTAGTTTTCAGATTGGGTAGAAACCCAAGAAAAAACTTCCACATGATCAAGGTTTTAATCTCACCTGCTGAGGTGGTTTTTGCTACTTAATGATACATTTTGGTAATGGATGTGACACCAAAGGTCAGCCACAAATAGAGCTCAGAGCCAAGGGAATGAAAATCACTGATCAGACTCCCTTGCTGTATTAGGTAGCGGGAAGTTTCCAATCATCATTGGATTTGTGACACAGAGAATCAGGCAGTGATTCTAGAACCTGCTTCGTGGGGAGGAAAGCTGGGGGAGGCTCAGTCTGTGTTGTGTTTGCTTGTTTTTCTCTGTCCAGTCATGTGAAGAAAGTTGGCTGGCAGTTTTTTTCTTTATTATTGTTGTCCATGACACAATTGCCACATTATACTGGAGCCTTTTGAAAAGCCGGTGTACAGCTCAATTGCCCAATTCCCATTGTGCTTGAATGGAACGTGGGATAGGCTTTGCAAGCACAGGATTCTCTCCAGTGGCATGGGAGAGGGGTGGTGTCTTCAGAAATTTCAGAGAATATGCCAAAATCTGCCCAGGCAACAGAGAATTCCCAGGGGCTGTTGTACTGCCTTTATGCAAAGAATTAACCTCAGCTCTTGAAGACTCGGCTTTGAAATCACATAATGGTGATTGGAACCTGGGAAATAGTGGCCTGGGAAGTTCTGACACATTTCTGATCCCATAAAAAGGAAAATGAATATGTTTAGTCCAAAAATGAAGCTTCTTGGGGTTTTCCTGGCAGTCCAGTGGCTAAGACTGCGCCCTCCAACATAGGCGGTACTGGTTCAATCCCTGGTTGGGAAGCTAAAATCCCAAAAACATAAAACAGAAGCAATATTGTAACAAGTTCAATAAAGTCTTTAAAAATATCCACATCAAAAAAATCTTTAAAAAGAAAAATGAAGCTCCCGTTAGTCTGAATTTTGATGTTACAGACAGAACACAGGCTTCCAAGTCAAAAAGTACCTGTGACATAACCAGCAGTGTTATATAATCTCCACAGCCCAGCTTATTCATCTGATTTTCTTTAAGATTGACTGGTCACCAATGCACAGGGCTGGGGCCCCTGTTAGATTAATTCTTTGCTTCTAGAAAGTAAAGACTAAATCCATCATCTATCTCCCCAAACTGGACTCAACCATCAAAACTTACAAAGAGAGGGGACAGGCCAGATCTGGCTTAAGTGTGCCTGATCTCGAGGAAATGACAGATATGGAGCTAGAGAATATCAACAATTTGAGAAAAATGCTGTTAGAGAAGGGGATGGGCACCTACCCTGTGGGTGTCAGATAAGACTTCCTCCTCAGGAGCTTGTATCTGTAACCCAGGTGGACTCTCCTCATTTCTTTGCCTTTCTTGAAAGAGCAGAACTTCTGAGGACCCCTACGTTCAAGTTCAGGAGGCTATTGCAGAAGCTCAGGGAGGAGATGGTGAAGACCTGAACCAGGGCAATAATTTTAGCAATGCCTTGGAGGGTAAGACTGGAAAGAACAGACCATGGTGATAAAATATGGGGAAAGCAGGAAACGAAGGGTATTAAGAATGATTACCATGCTTCTGACCAGGGTGGTTGAGCAATTATTCACTGAGGTAGGGAATTCAGGAGAGGCATGATTTTGAAGTAAGAGGATATGGTTTTCTTTGCTTGTGGGAAATAGAAGTGGAAGCATCCAGTAGCTAGTTGATTACGCCTGAGTCCTGAGGCTCTCCCTGAATTTTTAATAGAGATCCCTAACTGACCTGCCCTGTCCCCCTAAATTCATCCTCACTTAGCCCCCACAATGTCCTACTTAAAACACCCATCTGACTGCCTTGCTCCCCAGCTAAATGTCCTTCAATGTTTTTCCATCTTCTACAGGATAAAGCTGAATTCCTTAGCTTGGCATGAGAGGGTCTCCAAACCTAACCCCTGACAACCCACCCTGCCAGCCTTATCTGTGACTCTCCTTGCCTTCCACAAGATCCTTTATGAGAAGTTGGGGATTTGAGCACCCAGTACTAAGTCTGCATTCCTGAGGGACCGGGACTTTCAACAAATGCAGAAGAATGATGTTAAAAAGAGCAGATACAAATATATGTATGACTGATTCACTTTGCTATACAGCAGAAACTAGCACAACATTTGAAATCAACTGTGCATCAGTAAAAATGTTGAAAATTTTACAAATTTAACTAATTTAAAAATAATGCAAAATAGATCAACAGCAAGGACCTACTTTATAGAACCAAGAACTATTTTCAATATCTTGTAAAAACTATAACAGAAGAGAATCTGAAAAAGAATGTAACTATATATATGTATGTTTTTAACTGAATTACTTTGCTGTATACTTTCACACAACATTATACATCAAAAATATGTCAGTTTAAAAAAAAACAACAGGAAAAAAATAAATAAATGTTTATCCTCCATGGTGGCAAAAACAGGACCTGAATATCAGCCCGGGAGTCATTAGCAAGATGGCAAACAGCAGCCCAGCAGTTCTTCAAACTGTTTTTCACAATCAGGGCTCCTCCTCTACATGTCCTGAATCCTCAACGTTTCCAGAGTTTGCAGCAGAAAGGAGAGTGTGGTCTCTTCTTTCCCACTCTGTTCTTCCTGTTAGCCATGAACCCCTGGCACCAGAGAAATGAAGACTAGCAACTCCGCCCACAAGCTCTAGGGACCCCATTAAACACAAACTGCCTAGTATTCACATCACTGCTCCTGAAAGGGGAAATGGATCGATTTTCCTCGGCTGGGGACCAGAAGCTGGCGGTTTCGTGCTGAAGTTTAGACCCATCAGACGTCTCTTCAGAAGAGGATTCGCTCTCTGAGAGGCTCCGGGCACTCACAGCAGATGTTTCAGTTGTCGAAGCAGCGGTGAGGGGGAAGCATCTGCTCAAAGTTGATAGGTCAAAGAAACAAAGAGAAGAGTTTTAAGAGAAGCTTTTACAGAAAGGAGGATCACTGACAACAGGCTCGTTTCTAGTTGAGTAGACACAGTTGGGAAAAGAGAAAAGCTTCCGACTGCCTGTGGAATATTTTGTGTTCAGAGAGGGTTCACCTTCTGATTTGGTGGGTTGAGTGACCAGCAGTAGGTGAAAGGGAGTGGTTTCAGGCCATCTCTCATGGTCCATGAAACTGTAAATCTTTCCCTTCTGGTGGAATGACACCAAAGAACCTCCACCTTTTCCATGTGTTCGACATTGAATGACTTCTAGTAACGAGAGGTGTGCCCTCCCCACCAATGGAAGGTCCACCCACGCTTGGTCTCCCCAGAGTGTCTGCTGCAGCCTTGAAAGGTACCTCCGGCCCGGAGTTCAGCCCCACGAGAAACACTTCTGAATCAAACTATCACCTTACCTTTATTCCGAGGTCTGGTTTTGTCTCTCTGACCCACTGTCCCCAAACACCTCTGTCACAAGCAGGATGTGATGTGGGATGAGCCTGATTTCTCTGCCTGCAAAGATTTTGGGGTTCATGGCCCAGGATTTATTTTCTTAAGGGGGGTCATGAAGTTTTTAAAATGTGTCTAAATTGCTGGGACAAATACATTCCTAAGAGTTTGATTAGAGTCTTGAGTGCACTGTGAGTGACTGCTGCTACTGCTAAGTCACTTCAGTCATGTCCGACCCTGTGCGACCCCATAGACGGCAGCCCACCAGGCTCCCCCGTCCCTGGGATTCTCCAGGCAAGAACACTGGAGTGGGTTGCCATTTCCTTCTCCAATGCATGAAAGTGAAAAGTGAAAGTGAAGTCGTTCAGTCATGTCCGACCCTCAGCGACCCCATGGACTGCAGCCTACCAGGCTCCTCCATCCATGGGATTTTCCAGGCAAGAGTACTGGAGTGAGGTGCCATCGCCTTCTCTGCTGTGAGTGGCTACCAATCTTAAAGCCAGCAAGAGGAAGCAGCACAACCAGACACTCGGCCATTGGCTTTCACATCTGATCCAAATCCTGTTCTGCTCCCTGGCGGTACCCCTTCTTTCTTATGTCTTCGTCTGCCTTCTCCTGGGCTCTTGTCAATGTGCAGAAGATTCCAGGCAGCAGGACTTCTGCTGCAGTGTATTGCTAGTGTCAGTACTGCCTGGCCATTAATTATCACTGAGAGTAAAAACATGGGCTCGGACCATTGGTAAAAAGTAATCATTTACCATCTGTTGTAGGCTCTCACGTGTAATTACTTAGCAGTGGACATAATTGTAAAGTAAAGGTAATGAGAGCAGACAAGTGAATGGCGGACATTACCAGCGATTTCATCCTTATAACAGTTAATATACACTTTTTCTTTCGTTCTCTTCCTTCCTTTTCTTTCGTTCTCTTCCTTCCTTTTCTTTCTTTCTTCTTTCCTCCTTCCCATCCTCCCCTTCTCTCTCTCCTCTCTTCTTCCTTCCCTTCTTTCTTTCCTCCCCTCCCCATCCCTCCTTTCTTCCCTTCTTTTTGTTTAACATAGCTGAAGTGCGCTAACCATGCATTCGTTTGCTCCAGCCCCCTCCTGGGTCAATCTTTTATGAACCCATGGACTCCTTCTTCTAGGCTGCCTCAGCAATGCATCACATTCATCTCTACTGGGGCATTGCATTATCTTATAACAAACAATTTCTTTACATATCACATCCAGGTCTTCTACCCATCCTATCTACAGGTCTGCTTCCCAACTGGGTCATGAGTTCCTGAAGCAAAGGGGTTTTTGACTTTCCGATGTGTACAGTATAACACAATAATTTTGTTTTAATGGATCATGCACAAATGTCCTTCTCCTATTTAAAGTCAAACTACTAAAACCCAAACTATTTACCACAATGAAATATTTATTTTTTAAGATGATCATCAGTTTTGATGGGAAATGGCTCCTCATGAGCCAGAGTGCCTGAGTATGATTCCTGTCTGTAAACAGAAAGCCAAGAGTTAAGGCTCTGGGCAATAGACCAGTTTTGACATTCCTGTAAGTAGGTTTCCTGGCAAATCTCATTTTCCCCTCATTTGTGTTATATAGGGATGGCTATGTGGGTAAGCTCCTGGAGTTGATGATGGACAGGGAGGTCTGGCGTGGTGTGGTTCATGGGGTTACAAAGAGTCGGACATGACTGAGTGACTAAACTGAACTGAACTGAACTGATATAGGGGAAATGCCCCCCTCCACAATATAATCATTCATTCAAACATTCAATCATTGTTTCTTTATTGAGGATCTATTGAATATTATATAGCAGGTGCTATGAGAGGTACTAATAAACACACTCTTGGAAGTCCCTCTTCTAAATGACTGTGCTTACGAAAGGACATATGTTTAACTGTATGTAAATTATGATAAAATAGTTTAAATCTGACATCGCGTGCATGTAAAAGGTACTAGGATTGCACAGAGGAGAGTGGTCCTGGCTCACCATGCAGGGAGCAAGCAAAGCTGCAAACTGGATTAGGGGGTGGCAACCAGAGCTGGACGTGGACTCTGAGGCTAGAACCCATAGACTCTCTGTAAGCGGAACAGGTGAAGGTTGTTGATGCCATGCCTGAGACCAGACTGTACAGAGACTCAGTGTAAGGGCAAGTTCTAGGAATAGGAATCCAGAGAAAGAAATTAAGGCTTACTTGGGAGTGCTGCCTGGGAAATGGCCCCACATGCTTTTTGCCCAGAATATCCACGAACACTTTGAGTGACCATTAAGAAGAGCTGAGAGAAGGCTCTCAAAGGTGTGGTTTGCAGAATATTTTGAGTCACATCAGCCTTACCTCCCATTTATCCGTTACCCTCCCTTCCTTACTAAGGCGCTGGTGCTGAGCATTGTTGTACGAGAATAAAACTTACCCCGAGTACCCGGTCCCTCCAGCTTTCCTAACCATCCAAGTCAAGAAAAGCATCAGAATTTACAGTCTCTCTCTTGTGGTCTTGCCAAGGCTTTCTAGAAGGCTGTTTGATATTCCCTCCTGAGTTTAGTGTGCCATGTTTTCCTCTGCATATTAAAGGATGAAAATCGAGGTGATGGACACGTTCCCTCAGTACCAGAGTCAGCTGCCAAGTTTCTCTGGCTGACTTTACTTCCTCCAACAACACTTCATTGCCAGCCTGGTCTTTACAGGGAGGACGTAAGGCAGTACATATGTTTCTCTCGTCTTCTTGTCTTCTAGGGAACTGCCTGGGACGTGACCAGGAAAAAAAGAAAGTGGAAGTCACACACAAGTGGGTCCGAAGTACTGTTGATATTACAAGAGTTTAATGTTATGCAGAACTCAGAGAACAAATTATGTTTTATATTTAATGGCAGCAGGAGACTCTATGCTTAATGGGATTTTTAATATAGTTTGACCTAGTACTGTCAAGAGAAAAACTATATTTTGTTCACACCTTACATTCAGGACATGATTTCTGCAGATAAATAATTTGTAATGCAGTTTCTGTTTCTAAGACAGTGCTTCACACATCTGTTTTATGTTTCATTAATGGGACAATAAATGAAACCATCAACCATTCTGCTTCTCTATATTAATTCAACGTATAAGAAAAATGTGTGATGACTCTAGATAGTAAGGCCGATTATAGTGTCAGGGAAATCTACTAGTTTACTTATGGATCTTCAAAGGCTGCCAAAGCACAAATCACCGTGCTGGCAAATAGTGATCCAATTTACTGTTTAAATCAGGAATGAGTGCCATAGTCTAATCCACAGCGGAGCAGTTTAGAACCCATTGAATACTAACTTAGCATAATCTCCAGTACCCAACTGATGATTCCAATTGATAAGTCAATTGGAATAAAAAGCATCTGAAGGCGAAAAGCATTGTAAAGGAGGCAATTGATAAGGCTTCCCAACCTTCTTAAAAACGAGGCAGTCTTGAGTTGGGCCAAACACGTAGACTGTTTTTCTCTGTAGTGACGAATATGGAGGAGAGAGTACTTTAATCTCTCATATTAGACCAGTATCACAAAGGGGCTAGGTGGATGAGGCTAGCTGATGAGTTGCAAAGGAAGTCAATGGTTATGCAAGCCTCTATTTTCTCAAATTAATTTTTATTGGAATATAGTTGCTTTACAATGTGTGTTAGTTTTTGCATTGTAGCAAAGTGAATGTGTATATATACATATATCTCCTCTTTTTTGGATTTCCTTCCCATTTGGGTCACCACAGAGCACTGAGTAGAGTTCCCTGAGCTACACAGTGGATTCTCATCAGTTATCTATTTTATCCACAGTATGTATATGTCAATCTCAATTCATCCCACTCCTCCATTTCTCCTCTTGGTGCCCATACATTTGTTCTCAATAGCCAAGATATGGAATCAACCTAAATCTCCCTCAATAGAGGAATAGATAAAGATGTGATATGTATATACAATGGAATATCTCAGCCATAAAAAGGAATGTAATTGGATCATTTGTAGAGATGTGGATGGGCCTCAAAAGTGGCATACAGAGTGAAGTCAGAAAGATGAAACACAAGTATCATGTATTAATGTATATATATGAATCTAGAAAAATGGTATAGATAATTTTACTTGCAAAACAGAAATAGACACAGACTTCAAAAGCAAACCTGAATTTGGTACAGGCTAATACATTATCCTTCATGACCCTCAGAGCAGTGATGCCTCTGAGGTGCTCTGTAGATCATCTCTTCTGCATCCACGTTCCCACAACAGTAATATGCTTGTCTTAGGAAGGTCCCATCCCTTCATTTGGTTTTCCTTCTAATCAAAACATATTTATAGAGGAGTTGGCTAAAGTTATGGAATCGTCCACCCTCTGCTCTGGGAGAGCTGCCTACAAAACAGCCCATCACACTGTGCCTCCTCAGCCTCCTCCCCTAACCCAAGGTCACAGGTCAGGGCTCACACACCCCAACATCCCCCAGGGAGCTTCTCTGCAGCAGGGGAGGGAGAGTTGACACTGCAGCCCCAGGAGGTCACCCAGACCTGATTTTCCAGGTGCAAAAGAGACTTGACCACTGCTGTCCCCAAATCTCCAGAAACTGCTTTTCTTGTACTTTCATCCCTGTCACTGCAGCTTTGATGTGTCCAGCGGTCTGTCATCAGCCTTGTCAAGAGAGGAGAAGGGCCCCCACAAAGAAGATCGGAATGTGGGTCTTAGATTTACATAAATTACACCTAGTGGGGGAGATAAAGTAGTCATGGATAGAAGCATGAAACAAGTGCTCAGGTCCACTTGAGAGTCTGTGTTCTAGAAATTCCAAGCAAGAAGCAGTGAATTTCCTGCTGTTCACATCGCAAAGGTCCAACGGAGAAAGAGGTATGAACTGGGCAGGAAGAACCAGTCATCTCGGTGGAAGGAAAGTCTAGAAAAGTGTCAGAAACAAGAAGGTTCAGGGAATAGTGAACAGATTGGTTTCTTTACTGTGAAGGGCATAAAAGGAAGTTGAGGGGAACTGTGTGAACCGTGGCCCAGAGGACCTTAAATGTCAGGCGGGGAGGTTGTACCTATTCTGTCAGCTGCTGGAAGCTGGTGGGGAATTTTGGGAAAGGTAATATGTTTCCAGAAGGCATTCTGACTGAGGAAACTGGTTTTTCACTCATGATGTAGCTCTAAATCATGAAAAATATCCCATTTAATTTGTCCCTGCTGTTGCAAATGCCAATACTCCTTTTAAGCTTGCAAAAAACCAAAGCTACTCTGCAGTGAGCTCTTGGCTGGTTTAAGTTTCTCCTTTCTTCTTTCGCAGAAATGCTGATTGTGCCTAGCTCATAGGTCTAAAAGGACATAGGCCCAGCAGGTGGAAGGCTAAGCCATATTTGGGAGTGTAGAGCCTTTGGGGAAATTAGAGCTTGATAGTAGATATTAAGGATTGTTGTGTAACAAGCACGATGAAATATTCATCCCATTCATAAGATTTGGAATAATAAAATAAAAATGCCCCAGGGACAACCTGCAACGGTAGAGAAATGTTAATGGCATCTTCCAATCTCAGAACTCACTCTGCAGTCTTAAAACAGAACACACTAAAGGTGACAATGATCTCATAAAAAAAGTTAAAAAGAAAAGGACATACATTATTTCGATACCTGATAACAAAGCCCCAGCTATTACTGGGAGAGAAGGTCATCACCTGGGTCAGGCCATGGATTTCAGAACACTTGGGAGAAAGATGAAGACAGCTATTCCTCCCCTAGATCAGGTGAGAAGAAAGGAAATTATATTTTCCTTCTTAGATTTCTCTTTTCCTTCACTGGTTGGGAATGCCTTAATCCAGCATTTCAATTTCCTTGTCTCTGTTGAGGTTATTCAAGCCTTTATTTTTTGCCAAAGTTTCCTTTTCTTTATCCTATCCTTTTTCTCCTGTTAGTCTTCATGTTTGTCCACTGGGTGCCCCAAACCATAGTGGTCTGTAGGTATAAAAGATAACCCATTAACCCTAATTGTTTAAGACTTTCTGTTCCCTTGGGCCTCCAGACCTCCTGAGAAGGCCTCCAGGTACATCGAAGCATTGTCATGGGCATGTGCTCATGCATCTCTCTGTCACCGTCATCACCCATGATGCCCAGCCCCATTGTCAGTGTCCTGGGCACAGGCAATAGCTCCAGGAAGTCATGCCATCGCAAGGGCTAATCCAACTCTTCTTAAGAATGAAAATATTCAAGCCAAAAGTGCTGCCTTTAAATGATTCCCAGCCTCCAGTCCTCAGGTCCCAGAGAGGTACCGGGTAACATATCAATGTGGAAACCATGGCCTTCCATGACTTCATGCCTCCTTTTTCCATTGGGCCTAAAATAGCATTGTTGTTGTTGTTCAGTCGCTAAGTCATGTCCAACTCTTTGTGACCCCATGGATTGTAGCATGCCAGGCCTCCCTGTCCCCTACTCTCTCCAGGAGTTTGCCAAAGTCCATGTCCATTCAATTGGTGATGCCATCCAACCAGCTTATCCTCTGTCATCCCCTTCTCCTTCTGCCTTCAATCTTTTCCAGCCTCAGGGACTTTTCCAATGAGTCCGCTCTTCCCATCAGGTGGCCAAAGTATTGGAGCTTCAGCTTAAGCATCAATCCTTTCAATGAGTATTCAGGGTTGATTTCCTTTTGGACTGACTGGTTTGATCTCTTTGCTGTCCAAAGGACTCTCAAGAGGCTTCTCCAGCACCACAGTTCAAAAGCAAGTGAAAATAGCATTCAGTTCAGTTCAATTCAGTCACTCAGTCATGTCCGACTCTTTGTGACCCCATGAACCGCAGCACGCCAGGCCTCCCTGTCCATCACCAACTCCCGGAGTCCACCCTAACCCATGTCCATCGAGTCGGTGATGCCATCCAACCATCTCATCCTCTGTCGTCCCCTTCTCCTCCTGCCCTCAATCTTTCCCAGCATCAGGGTCTTTTCAAATGTGTCAGCTCTTCGCATCAGTTCAGTTCAGTTCAGTCGCTTAGTCGTGTCCAACTCTTTGCCACCCCATGAATCACAGCACTCCAGGCCTCCCTGTCCATCACCAACTCCCAGAGTTCACTCAGACTCACATCCAGCGAGTCGGAGATGCCATCCAGCCATCTCATCCTCTGTCATCCCCTTCTCTTCCTACCCTCAATCCCTCCCAGCATCAGGGTCTTTTCCAATGAGTCAACTCTTCGTATGATGTGGCCAAAGTATTGGAGTTTCAGCTTTAGCATTATTCCTTCCAATGAACACCCAGGACTTATCTCCTTGAGAATGGACTGGTTGGATCTCCTTGCAGTCCAAGGGACTCTCAAGAGTCTTCTCCAACATCACAGTTCAAAAGCATCAATTCTTCTGCACTCACCTTTCTTCACAGTCCAACTCTCACATCCATACATGACCACTGGAGAAACCATAGCCTTGACTAGACGGACCTTTGTTGGCAAAGTAATGTCTCTGCTTTTGAATATGCTGTCTAGGTTGGTCATAACTTTCCTTCCAAGGAGTAAGTGTCTTTTAATTTCATGGCTGCAGTCACCATCTGCAGTGATTTTGGAGCCCCAAAAAACAAAGTCTGACACTGTTTCCCCATCTATTTGCCATGAAGTGATGGGACCAGATGCTATGATCTTCGTTTTCTGAATGTTGAGCTTTAAGCCAACGTTTTCACTCTCCTCTTTCACTTTCATCAAGAGGCTTTTTAGTTCCTCTTCACTTTCTGCCATAAGGGTGGTGTCATCTGCATATCTGAGGTTATTGATATTTCTCCCAGCAATCTTGATTCCAGCTTGTGCTTCTTCCAGCCCAGCATTTCTCATGATGTACTCTGCATAGAAGTTAAATAAGCAGGGTGACAATATACAGCCTTGATGTACTCCTTTTCCTATTTGCATCAGGTGGCCAAAGTATTGGAGTTTCAGCTTTAGCATCAGTCCTTCCAGTGAACACCCAGGACTGATCTCCTTTAGGATGGGTTGGTTGGATCTCCTTGCAGTCCAAGGGACCCTCAAGAGTATTCTCCAATGCCACAGTTCAAAAGCATCAATTCTTCGGTGCTCAGCTTTCTTCATAGTCCAACTCTCACTGCTGCTGCTGCTGCTGTTGCTAAGTTGTGTCAGTCGTGTCTGACTCTTTGTGACCCCATAGACGGCAGCCCACCAGGCTCCCCCATCCCTGGGATTCTCCAGGTGAGAACACTAGAGTGGGTTGCAATTTCCTTCTCCAGTGCATGAAAGTGAAAAGTGAAAGTGAAGTCGCTCAGTCGTGCCTGACTCTTAGCGATGCCATGGACTGAAGCCTACCAGGCTCCTTCGTCCATGGGATTTTTCCAGGCAAGAGTACTGGAGTGGGGTGCCATTGCCTTCTCCCCAACTCTCACTGCTTATGCCCAAGTCACAAGATTTTCCTTTAACTTCTGTCTCTTATGAAATAGAATGTGAGATGGATGCCATCCTATCCAACACCCAGCATTGTTGCCTGTCTATTGTCTCCCTGTCTTATAGCTTAAAAATATTGAATGTCAAATACATGAAAAGTTAAAATATAATACACATACTATTTTCTTCCTTCATCTACCAAATCACAAATGCTCTTGTACATATCAGCTCATGCAAATAACTGAGACCCATAAACCTTCTAGCCCCACTAACAGCTAGCTCTAAATTTTGTGTGGGGCTTGTCCAGCGCCCCACCTGCTCCATGGTAAACAGCTCCCCTCCCACCTTGTCATAACACTGGTTTTACATAGTCATTTATAGCTTGAAATCAGTTTTCACAATTGGCAGTCCTCTGGTGTCAACTGTTGAAATCTGTTTGCCAAAATACTGCCTCATACGAGGCTCCAATTTGTTGTTGAATTGCTGCTCTTTGTCGTGAAAGGACAGTTTACCATTTTGGGCCAAGAACTGGATTTATAAGTGTTTATATAGCAATTTGCAAAATAACACTTTAAGATGACTTCCTCGTATATGCTGTTAGGACAATATTTGCCTCCCGCAGAATGATGAATCGGAAAGAGCATGAACTTTGGTGTCATACAGACATGGGTTTGAATACCAGCTCTGGCATTTATACTGTCTGTGAAAATTCTAACTTCTCTGAGTCTCAGTTGTGAATACAGTCAATAAAATAGTGTCACAAGGATTCAATTAGATAACATATGTAAGGCTGTCAGAGTAAAGGGACTCAACAAATGGCAGCTACCACTATTTATACTATTATTAAAATAAACTGCATTATCTATGGCTGCAGAAGAAAACATTTCTAAATACTTGGGACAAACCAGGGATGTTATATGTATGGCATACATGCTACCTTTCTCTGGTTGCACACACACAGCAGACATCATTCATCAATAACCATACTCTTTTCCAGTGAGGCAAACCTTGGCCTCAGAATCCTCAACATAGTATTACAAGCAACCATTACTGCTTTTTACTTAGTAAATAAAAATATTGGATGCGTGGTTACATTTGAACTTCAAACAAACAATGAGTAATGCTTTGTTCCTTGGACAGCAAGAAGATGAAACTAGTCAATCCTTAAGGAAATCCACTCTGAATATTCAGTGGAATGACTCATGCTGAAGCTGAAACTCCAATAATTTGGCTACCTGATGCAAAGAGTGGACTCATTGGAAAACACCCTGATGCCGGGAAAGACTGAGGGCAGGAGGAGAAGGGGGCGACAGAGGAGGAGATGGTTGGATGGCATCATCGACTCTATGGACTTGAGTTTCAGCAAATTCTGGGAGACAGAGAAATGACAGGGAAGGCTGGTGTGCTGCATGCAGTCTGTAGGAACAACAGTGTTCGGGTACATGTGTGTCCCATGTAATATATGGGTCATATATGTATGGGCTTCCCTGGTGGCTCAGATAGTAAAGAATCTCCCTGCAATGGAAGAGACCTGGGTTTGATCCCTGCATTGTGAAGATCCCCTTTAGAAGGGAATGGCAACCCACTCCAGTACTCTTGCCTGGAGAATCCCGTGGACAGAAGAGCCTGGTGGGCTACAGTCCATGGGGTCACAGAGTCAGACATGACTGAGTGACTAACACTTTCACACTTTTCATATATATATACACAACTAAAAATATTCATTATCTGAAACTCAAATGTAGCTGGAAATCCTGTATTTTGTCTGGCAATTCTTGTGGTTTGCAAATGAGTTGAAATTGACTTTCCATCCCTGACGTCTGTATTAAGCATGACTTTGGGCTATCAAAAGATTAAATCTCTATTCTAACTAGTTTCAGGAATAAAAGGTAATTAATTAGCATACACAGCTGAGAACCGCAGGAGAGGTTCTAGCATTAGGCACCGTGGGCTTCTTTTGCAGCCCACCTCTCTCCACCTGACAGATAAAAAGGCTCCCCCACCAGCAGCAGATTTATTTAATCCCAGCTTAACAACCACAACATTTCTTTTTCTCCAAGTTCTGTTTGTCAACCCAAATAGTTCTGAGTGCTCAGCTTAGGCCTTGCTCTCACTTCTACAACTGATGCCACACAGAGGGGCATGATCATGGGTCACAGGTCATGGACCAGATCACAGGTCTATGCCTATAAGTGGGGCAGGCTTAAGGCACCTTAATGTGTGTCTTTCACCAGGGTCTTGCAGCATGGGAGAAGTACCATTCCCAAAAGAAGCAGGGTGCCTGGCAAAAATAACAACAACATCGTGGGTCCATTTCCATTCTGAAATGTCTGTTTTTATAGAATTAGAGAAAGACTTCACTATGCAGGAAGTCCAGAATCTGCAAGTGAGAGACAAATATGTAATAGACTCTAGTAAACCCAAGTAACAAGGGGACGTTTGAAGACAAAAAAAAAAAAAAACATAGTGACCCGACACAAGCAAATATGTCATTCTAGAAAGATGCAGAGAAAAAGGGCGAATGTGCGACTGATTGACAGGGACAGTAAGAATTGCTGGTAAGTGCTCCTTAGGGAAGCATTTTTGACTCTGAATTGGTTTTCAAACAGTTTTGAAGCACGGAAAAATCCTATGTCTTCCTCATGCCTTTGAAGCGCCTGTCTGTCAGAAACCAAAGGGCTGACTGCAAGAGCTGCTTAAAAAGTAACCCTCCTGCCAGTGTTTGGAGCTGTGTGCTGCAGACAGCAAAAGCAAAGGCCAGACAATTGATGCTGGCAAGGTTTGCTTCCCAGCTCCACCACCTGCTGCCTGATGCACTTGGGCACGTTACCTATAAGACAGGCCCAGCACTCCTGCAGAGGTGAACTACCCTTGAGACAGGGTCCATCCTCAAGACAGGGATGCTGTGAGCAACACGGTCCATGAGTGGAAAAAATACCTACCCTGCCTACAGCTCCCTGTGCACAGCAGGCAGCTGTAGGCAGGGTAGGTAACACAAACTGAAAAGACCACCCTTTAAGAAATTAACTCACCCCATCTCCATCCCCAACACCATGTGGGATTCTAGGATTCTGTGGGACACTTTCTATATACATTGTCTGTAACAAAAGGTCTCTAAGAGGGGATTATCCACAATGCTATGGGGGAAACAGAGAAGAGACGGAGGAAGAGAAGAGATAGGGGAAGAGGTCAGCCTTGAGGAGCTTGGATATGTGCTCACCAAAAGAAGATGACAGCTCAGTGTGACTCTAAAGGATCAGGATGAGTCCACCAAACAGAATAGAGAGGCGAAAGCAATCACAGAAGCATGAATATGCACGGGGACACCTCCAAACCTCTTTTGACTCTCAAACCTCACATGCTTATCTGCTATGTACTCAAAGGCTCCTAGTTCTGTTGTGAAAGAGGAAAATATGTAAATAATTGTATGCATTTATTTTTTTTTATAAAAAATTAGGAATTCAAACAGACACCGTCATCTTTTTCAATGACATAAGTCTCCTGGAACATCATTATGAATCTAAGGGGGAACATTGGAAGCTCTTAGAACCTGGCGTGTTTAGACAGTATGAGAAATAGAGGTACAGTAGGCTAAAGGGGGCTTCCCTGGTGGCATTAGTCATAAAGAACCTGCCTGCCAATGCAGGAGACTCAGGAGGCACTGGTTTGATTGCTGGGTTGGGAAGATCCACTGGAGGGGAGTATGGCAACCCACTCCAGTGTTTGTGCCTGGAGAATCCCACAGACAGAGGAATATGATGGGCTACAGTCCATAGAGTCACAAAGAATCGAACACGACTGAACTGACTTAGCATGCATGCACGAAGACTAAAGGGATCCATGGGGAGTGATAGGAGACAACCCAGAGGAGTAAAGGGACATGGACTGTAAAGCCTTCTATGCTGCACAATGCATGTGAAACTTTTAGGATAAACAAAGGGGAATTGAGAAAACTTTTCAAGTAGAGGCTTTCAAGTAGAAAACTTTTCAAGATACTGTTGAAAACTTTTCAACAGTATCATATGTTAATATGTTAAATTAAAATATGTTAAATCTAAGTTACTTGGTAATAATAACACCCATACCTGTGTAGGAAGCTTCTAAAACATCTCCTAAAGATCCCTACTTCCTGGTGTCTGCACCTTATATGACCCTTTCCCCTTGAATGTGACCTAGACCTAATGACTTGCTTCTAATGAATAGAAGATGGCAATATGATGAAATTTTATTCCAGAAATTAGGTTACAAAAAACTGTTCTCTGTCTTGCTGGCTCTCTCTTGCCCTCTTGCTTGCTCACTCTTGTTGGAAGCCAGCTGCCCTGTTTGAAGTGCATGATGGGGACATCCACATGTCAAAGAATGGAGGAAGCCCTTCAGCCAACAGCAGCCCATGGGGACTAGAATCTCACCAGCAGCCGTGAGAGTGAGCTTAAAAGCTGATCGTCTTTCAGTCAAGCCTCTGGATGAGACTGCAGCCCGGCTGACACCTTTATCATAGGCTTCTCAGGGACTCTGAGGCAGAGGCACATAACCTAGTTGTGCCCGGATTAAGTTGGGGTAATCTGTCCCATGGCAACATACAACTAATACGATAGCTAACATTCAGTGAGCTCACTCTCCCTCCAGGTACTTTATTAACACACGCATTAATGATCTCATCTTTAGGAGGAACATCAGGAGGTAGGATCATGATCCCATTTTACAGGTGAGCATCCTGAGGCTCAGTCAGGATTTAGACAGGATAAGAAACTTATCCAGGGTCACATGGGTACTGAGTAGTTAAGCTAGGATTCTAATTTTAATCTTTCTTACCCTGGAATGTTAATTCTGACCACAACACTGTATGTTGTCTTGAATGCAGCAGAGTCCTATGGAGGTGGGGAGAGTGAGGAAGTGGGAAGGGGGATGAAGGCAGCATGGGCTTCTAGAAAACCCCTCATTAAGTCTACAGAAAATTGGAGGAAAGTAACTAAGAGCTGATAATTTTATTTCACCTTTAAAGGCTATTAAGCACAACATACTGTAATGGAATTAGTGACCTTATTAAAACATTTACTCACACTTTACTACTTGATAAAATTATGAGTTAATAAATCTTTTTACACCTACAAATGATACAACAAACCATTCATCTGAAGGAGAATCATCTGATTACTTCAACTCTCTGGTTCATTTGAGGAAGTGTTGAGTGTCTATAAAACACCAGTCAGAGACTTCTGGGAAGAAAGAGAGTTTCTTAAGCCCCTCACTTCCTTGTAATCCAGCCCGACACTGCCAGATGCCCCTCATGCCAGCTCCACCTACCCACCCATTCCTCTGGCCCACCCCACATCTGCTCCTCTGGTGGTGTGCTGGGAATGACCTCCTTAGCCAAAAATAACTTCACTGTTGCCTCAGGAGAATAGTAGCTTGGATAGGAGTACAGAGATAGGGGTGGGTAGATGCAAAGGAGAAGTATCTACCTTTCAGTTTCGCGGGTACAATGTAAAACCTTTCTGAGAAGAACTGAAGTCTCAGTGTGAGAGGGAGATGTCAAAGCACCTGGTGGCTGGTGCGGGTGTCCAGGAGGATGCGGGCGGGGACAGGGTGTGTCCAAGATGGCTTCTTTGGCTCATGGACAGGAAGCTCCTCTCTCAGGGGGGATTATACTCGCCTTTCTAGCTCCACGGCTTGAATTCATACGAAATCTCCTTTCTCCCACATTCCTCCCTCCCTTTTCCCTTCTCCAGTTTATAAACTCCACCTCTCCCCTTGACTACCTCTGACAAAATGGCTGACAGAAAATTTCCCAGAACACCTTCAAATTAGCCACATGTTTCAAGTAGAAAGTAGAAGAAACTTTTGACTGACGAGGATAATTAGAGAGAGGGAGGTGCTATTCAAACAAAACTAGTCAAAGTGTGGTGCAAAATGTATGAGAATGTAAATTTTTTAGTTAAAATTATTTCCAACATTTAAGAGCACATTTGTCATCCTACATAAGTCATCTAAATGTGTAAACATAATGCTATACTTTCAGAACATGCAACGTGATATAAATTGCTTGAATAAGAAAGTGGCCAATAGTCTCACATCTGTTAACACATTATTGACTAGGGGATTTTTGCAGAAACCAACACCTATGGGGTTAATACATCTCTGGTCAACAGTGTGTTAAAATAATTCATTGTGGTTATCTTTCTCTTAGCTGAATCATCCTTTCTATGTCCCTAATATTAACACTGGACCCAGGCTGGGCTGAGGTGTAACAGCCTCTTCACCCTCCTGCCCGCCATCTCCCCTCGTCTAAAGCCAACACCCTCATGGCCCTTACACATCACGTGGAAATCAACACCTCACTGCAGACCCAGACCGGGCTGTACACGGCTACGTGTCAGGCAGCATAGTAAGATCGTCACATGCATTTTTTTTCTTTTTGTCTTAAGATCACTTTAAGAGGAAGAAACGGAGGTTTGGTGAGTTTAGGTAATTTACCCAACCAGGACGCAATGGATGAGGAAGTGAATCCAGGCAGCTTGCCTTAGGCATGGATGCTCTTAATCTTAGTGTCCTCAAGATCTGCCCACCTTTCCTTTCCAGTGTGGACCAGTGTTGGCGGAGCGATTGGAGTCATATACACTGCGCTACAACGTCGGGAGGATCATTCACCATTGTCTGCCCAAAGCCCAGCTTTGTACCCAGCAGTAGGTAAACTGAAATAAATATTCATTGCATTACATTTCCAGCAATTGGACTTACCTTCTTTATAAAAACTCTGACAAATTTCTGCTTTGTAGATCATAATCTGTCAACATGCTAATCCTCCCCTGAAAAGCACAAAAGTAAGTGGGCTAGGTAGAAGTCTGTTAGCTTTGGGACTGTTTTAGCCTGGGTTCTGCTGAAAGCAGGTAATCTGTTTTGATAAGTGGTCCAAGGAAACAGGAGTGGGAAACCGTGTCGAGAGAAACAGGGAGGAGGGACAGCTGATTCAAGGGTGAGTTCTCAAGTTGGGTCACCACTGTGGGTCATGGGTTTCATCCTACCAGGATGCTGGGGAGCTAATAGAATGTGCCCAGTATTGTCCACATGAAAGAACGGCATCTACCTACTGGCTCCATTGCTCCTTGGCCAGAGAGATGTTAATCACCTTCAGGTCCAGGCTCCACCTACAGGTACCCCAAGTCCGAGAAGCCTGGCAAGAAAGGGAGAGGTAGGGAAGAGGCCCGGCAGGTCACACCTATGGCAGGCAGGTGCTATTGCACTGGCTGGAAAAAGAACCAAGCTGGGAGGATGTGGGGTAAACACAGAAAGTGCCCAACACAGCCCCCGCCTGCACAGGAAGTCTGCAGGGAATGCAAGGATGCTGGGACTGAAGGGAGGGCAGAGGGCACCCAAGGTCCAACCCAGCCCTCCTCCAGAGATGTTTGGAAAGTGCATTTCCTCACTCTCAATCACCAAATTAGAGGTCTATTCAGATTAAAACCTTGCTTTTAAAATGCAAAGAACAGCGAGGGCCAACGTTAATTCCACTGGTCATTCAAACCAACTGCAAATGGCTTAATGATTGCCTAAAATCCCACAGAGGTAAGACAGAAACTGTGAGTTCAGATGGAAAATAAAGGCAAGGAAATAAAGACAGGCACTAGATGACTGCCACACCTGGTGAATGTGCAGCAGGGTGCTGTGTGGGCTGGCACGTCGGCCTCACCAGTGTCCAGCATGTCTGAGTCTATTGGTGTGACCTGAAGCAGCAACATGGAACGCAGGACTCTACATGGGTATTAAGCCTGCTTTTCTTGAGCTCTCATATGAGATGAGAAGTATAAAAATATACTCATAAAAGATGCAGCAGATGACACATTCCTTTTAACTTAAGAAAAGTTTTAAAATTCTCAGCCTTGTTTACGACGAGAACTTTTTTGGTCCTTGAGAAGCACGGGGCTATTCATGTAATATGAAGCTTATAGGAAAAATGACCTCATGTTTTAGAAACTTGGTTGTTCAACGTGTAGGTGGGGTACAGGGTAGAGACGGGGCAGCAGGCTCCCTGACTGATGCTTATCAGAAAGTATTTTGCTAGAAGAGTTGTAATCACTAGGCCTATCAGTGAGGGAAACAACCGGTTCCCTTCACTAATAATAATAATAAACTCTAATAGGACATGGGTTTGATGTCAGGTTCTGTTCTGAGCCTTTTATATAAACTGAAGTGAAGCGAAATGAAGTGAAAGTCAGTCAGTCGTGTCCGACTCTTTGTGACCCCATGGGCTATACAGTTCATGGAATTCTCCAGGCCAGAATACTGGAGTGGGTAGTCTTTCCCTTCTCCAGGGGCTCTTCCCAACCCAGGGATCGAACCCAGGTCTCCCTCATTGCAGGCAGATTCTTGACCAGCTGAGCCACCAGGGGAGCCCAAGAATCCTGGAGCGGGTAGACTATCCCTTCTCCAGGGAATCTTCCCCAAACCCAGGAATCAAACCAGGGTCTCCTGCATTGCAGGCAGATTCTTTGCCAGCTGAGCCACAAGAATTCAGAAATAGGTGATGAAATAGGCACCATCACTATCTGCATTTTACAGATGAGGAAACTGAGGCACAGAGCACAAAAGAACTTGTCCAAGGTCACCCAGCCAGTAACTGAATGGCAGAGCTGCGAATCAAATCCAGGCCACCTTTGAGCAAGCTCCAGGAGTTGGTGATGGACAGGGAAGACTGGCGTGCTGCAATCCATGGGGTCGCAAAGAGCTGGACACGACTGAGCAACTGAAGTGAACTGAACTGAGGTTCCAGGGACCAGCTCTTAAAGCATCCTGACCACAGATATACTTAGGGAGACCTGTGTGACTCCTTCATGTCTGGGAAAGTCCAGGACTAGGAGGCAAACACCCATGAGCCCACAAAGCTGCCAGGAACCTGGGATTGGGGTGGGACTAGGGGGCATTTTGGATTCTCATGCTTCTCCGACAGAAATTCAACAGAGAAACAAACACTGGGTTATGTTCACAGTGGAAAAGTAGAAATGTGGGACATGGGAAAGACTCTTTTTGGTGGACGTGAGTGTAAGTTCTCTGTTGTTTGTTTTTTCTTAGGTGCCAGGTACTATTCATGTTTTACTGTTATTTAGTCCCTAAGTCGTGCCCTACTCCTTGCGACTCTATGGACTGTAGCCCACCAGGCTCCTCCATCCAAGGGATTTCCCAGGCAAGAATACTGGAGCAGATTGCTATTTTCTTCTCCAGGGGATCTTCCCAAACCAGGGATCAAACCTGTGTCTCCTGCATAAGCAAGCAAATTCTTTACCTCTGAGCCACCAGGGAAGCCCTACCTGCCAGAGCAGGAGATGCAGCTTCAATCCCTGGATCAAGAAGATCCCTTGGAGTAGGAAATGGCAATCCACTCCAGTGTTCTTGCCTAGAAAATTCCACAGACAGAGGAGCCTGGTAGGCTATAGTCCATGAGGTCACAAAGAGTCAGACACAACTGAGCAACTGAGCCTGCACACACGTGTGTATACACACACACACGCACATATATTTGGCCATGCCATGTAGCATGCAGGCTCTTAGTTCCCTGATCGTGATCAAACCACTACCCGTTGCATTAGGAGTATGGGGTCTTAGCCACTGGACCGCCAGGAAAGCCCCATGAGTTTGTTTGTGTGCAAGTGTGTTCACTTCCCTCAGTGTACACAGCCACCTTGGTCCAGGTCACCAGCATCTCTCAGCTGGGAGACTACAGTACCTCCTCAGTGATGTCTCTGGTTTTCCTCTTGCTTCCTCCTATCCAGACTTTCCATCATAGACAACTTGATCTGTTAAAACATCAATGAAGGCATGTCACTCTTTTGCTTAAAATATTTTAGTGGCTTCCCATTGATCTCTCCATAAAAGCTGAGCCTCTCGCCATGGCCCCCAGGGACCTCGTATGATCAAGGTCCTGCCTTTATCTCCAACTTCCTCCGTCAATCCTTCCGCATTGCCCTTGACCATCACTGGGCCTATTTCAGGCCAGCCCTTTGCCTACCTTGAGGCTTTTCCACAAGCTGCCTCCATTAGCCAGAGCATTCTTCCCAGCACTCAGCCTGGCTGGCTCGCTCTCACTCTTGTTTTGTTCTGCTTTAGCCCCAGGTGCAGATCTGAGTCAATCACGCTCTTAAATTCATAGCATGTCATCATGACTCTACCATTTAAGACTCTTTCCTGAAGCCATTACAGAAGATTTTCCTCCCCTCCTCTCATCCTCACTCTCAATCCCCTCTCCCCATAGAGAGGACTGACGGGCTCTGATTCATCCCAGTTACATATGTTGTGATGTTTCCAGTGTGTGTTTTCAGGGTACGTTGTTCTTTGAATCTCCTTCTTTTCTCTGACATTTTTATTCAACATTAAGACATTTAGAGCTATCTACATTCCTGTTCATCCTGTCCATTGCTTCTTAGTGTTCTATTAATACAATAATCGATAGCAATCATTCACCCTAGTGATGGATCCCTCCAACTCCCTCTTATCAAAAGCATTATCATGACGAACACCCTAGAATGCATTTTCTTATGGACGTGAGCAAGAATATGTTCGACATGTATATGCAGTAGTGAGATCTCTGGATCCCACACATACACAGATTGTATTCTGGTAAATACTGCTGGCAAGCTTTCCAGAATGGCAGCATCATGATGTATCCTGTCTCTGAGACTCTTTCCCTAGACTTCATTCTACATACCCTTCTATGTCTCAACTCTTTGTTTCCTTCATAAAAATATGTTACTTGCATTTGCTTTATTTTTCTGTGTGTATATTGACTGTTTGTCTCTCTCTAGAATGTAAACTTCTTGAGGCCAGGGGTGGTGCCTGTTTTATTCTCCACCATAATCTCAGAAACCTAGAACAGTACCTGGTACCTCATACATATTCCATAAACATCTGTTGATTAAATTAATAAATAATCAAACACGACTGTGCTAAGGGCTCCTTAAACTCATGAAAGATTTTCAAAGTCAGAGGAATAACATCTTGGGAAGACAAAAGTCTCCAGCAATCTCTACATAAACAACAAAGTTGGGCCAAAGGGGTTTAAAAGCTATGCAAAGACCTAAAACTGGGGGACATATTCCAGGCTCACCTATAGAACTAAGAAAGCTCTTTCTCCACCCTGACCTCGCCACTACTCACATTTCTGTCTATGAAGCTGTCCTTTTCTCATCCCATGACAGCAGCGATACCCTCCACTATGCATTAACTCCATCCCTGCTTCCCATTTCCTTAGCCTTGGACTCATTCTCCAAACTCACCTAAGGATGGATGTTTCCCCCTTGACCGAGGTCTGCCCACTGCAGGAATAGTTTTCTTATGCAGGGAACCTGGATCGTGTAGGGCTTTTAGCAGTAACTGTGCAGAAGAGCATCTAATTAGATATTCATGTCATTTTCTTAAAGGTCACCAAACCTGTCCAAATCATTGCCGCTTCCAAGGCTCATTTCTGAAGCCTCATCTTAATGGCCTGACATCGCTGAGGTCACATCCCTCCATGTTCTAGTGTTCCCTCTGCTGCTTCCAACCCCTGGTTCCATTAGTTAATTTAAAGCCTCCACCTTTTCTCCAGACTACCATCTGGAAGCTGTGCCTGCTGCAGCTGCCCTGTATAAAATCCCTGAGTGGGCCCAGGTTGCTGTGTCCACACCCTCAAGTTCATTTCTTTAGCAGAAGAACAACTAAGCCGACATGAAACAAGTAGGCTTTTGCTGATTTCTGGGACAGCTGCCTCACTTTGAATGAATTATATTTAAATAACTTCGGTTTTAGGAGGATCAAATGAAGAATGTTTTTTGAATGGATTCAACATCAAGTTCTTTTTGCTTGAAGATTTATTGGTGGTTCATCAGTCAGCCAATAAGCTCTGGCCTAGATTTGAGTTTTCTTTCCAAATGATTCTGAGAGCCTCTCTCGATTATGGGAGAAAGGAGCCCATTTCGTTTTATACCTTCTGCTGCCATAATAGAGCTGGTTGTTAATGAATTTCAAATAGCAGTTACAAAAGGAAACACATATTTATCCCAAGTTTTTCTGTTTCTAAGCATTTTTTATTTTCATTCACCAGGAGAAACCCAAACTTCTTTTTCAAACCCTAAAGCACCATTTAGATTGCCATAAAAAAAATAGTGCTCCCTGGAAATGATTTTTCTTCTGATCTCTTTCATATATATTTACAGAGGTTACTAGATCTGTGGCGTTGGTTCCTGAAAACTGAAAACCTGGCACAAGAAAATGTTTTAACAATCTTACCCTAGCTGTGTTCAGACATTGCTCTCCTCAAAAAAGAACGTCACTGCTTTGTTCCAGTTTCAGAATGCCAGTGAATAAAAATAAAGATGAAATGGCTAGAACGAACTGTGCGTGTGATATGTGCAACATGCTAAGCTCGTATCATCTCACTTAATAGTCTAAACTTCCCTGGGAGACTCAAGTGAAGCTTGAAGACCTTATGCAACTCACCCAAGTTCCCATGGCTGGTAAGTGGAAGACCCTGGGTGTGAGATGAAATCTGATTCCACAGCTGGTTCTCATAAAGTACCACAATAACCCTCTTTCCTAAAGTGCTATCAGAAGGTCCTCAGCATCCTTTGTAAGCCCTGACAAATTAGAACAGGTTTCCTTCATATCTATCACTGTCCATAATTTTTTTAAGGAACAGGGTCTTTGTTGCTGTCAACAATTCTTCCTGAGACATGGGAATGTCAATCACAGCTGAAAAAAACTAAAAACCAATGTGTTGTTCTTTGCTTTTAATGCATGAAAAGAAATTTTTTCAAACTCCTAGAGAACCCGTCAGTGGCCTCAAGATGTATAAAGAGTTAATAATATTGAGTCATACAGAAGTAATCAGTTTCATATGATATGGCATTCAGGGATGAATCTACTAGATTAAATAATCCCCCATGTAGAAGGCACATTGAAGGAAATAATTGCTTACCAATTGGCAAGGAAAGGGAAAATAAAAATAAAATGTCTATTCCCATTGCTGCTGTGATCCAAAAACATGGCTAATTTGTCCTCAACTTCATTATGCATAGAAGGGAGAAACACAGAGAGGCAGAAAATTGGGGGATCTGAGGTCACACAAGCTAACTTCACCATAGTTAAGTCATGTCTTTCATCCATTTAAAACTATTGCCCAACCATCTACTGTGTAATTGGCACAGGTCAACACCCTGAGTATCAGTTGGCTAACAGCACTGAAATTATCCCTGCCCTGAAGACCTTATGACTCCTCCCAGTGCAATTTCACTAAAAACTCAGGGATACAGATGTGAAATTCTATTCCTTTACAACATAACTTAGTTCTCAAGCACCCGTATCCTTTTGGTAGCAGGAAACAAACTTGCCGATTCAAGGTAATAGTCACTTCTTTTTCTGGATTAAAACGTTGTCTCGTTTAAGTGAAGAATTGGTTCATGTTCTCCTCCCTCCTCTCCCCCATCTTTGGGGAGTAATTTAAGTTCAAGGGGACTCCAGGGTGAAATGGAGTCTCATTCACAATTGTCCACACTGGCCATTGTCTACACTGGCCTTCACGGGGTTGAACTTCACCTTCTTTCACCCTCATTCTCAGGTTCTGGGCATCACTCTTGAGGTCCATGCTTTCACAATGACTGTCGGGCTACTTTGAGTGAGCTCCCCTTATCTTAGCAATCTGCCTCCCACGATTAATCTAAGAACTCATTTTTGTCTGCTTTTCTCATTTTTTTTTCTGAGCATAATAGTACCTCCCAAAGTTTCCCCCAGTCCCGTCTGCTTATATCTCAGCCACCATTCCTCCCCTTCTGTGATGCTTTGGACAAGGCTTTCTATTTCCTTGGCTGGTTCCTAGGAAAGCCAGGCATAGGTCTCCTCTGCTCTGAGATCCCAACACACTGACTGAGATACGGATCACTTACTCCAGGAGGGAGGCGGGTAGAGGTTGTGCAGAAACCCCTTTTGTTTGGATTTCCTCTCCCACCGCCTCAGGCACCTTCTCTTTTGTTGATGTTGTTCGGTTGCTCAGCCATGTACTTAACTCTTTGCAACTCCGTGGACTGCAGCACGCCAGGCTTCCCTGGCTTCACTATCTCCCGGAGCTTGCTCAAACTCATGTCCATTGAATTGTGATGCCATCCAACAGTCTCATCCTCTGTCATCCCCTTCTCCTCCTGCCTTGGGTCATTCCCAGCAGCAGGGCCTTTTCCAATAAGTCAGCTCTTCACATCAGGTGGGTCAAACTTTAAATCTCCTCTTGAGCAGTAAGGAAAACCAGGTCTTAAATAATCACGAATTCCTTCAAAAACATTGTTTGTGGTGTAAACTGTTTTTTAATGATTTTTTTTATTGTGGTAAAACTCACATAATATAAAACAAACTGTTTTAATTGTATGTGTGCAGTTCAGTGGCACTAAGTATATTCACATTTGTCATGCAGCTCTCACCATCATCCATCTCCCAAATTTTTCACCTTCCTAAACTGGAACTCTGTGCCCATTAAACTCGAACTCCCTATCCCCTCTCCCCACCCCAACTCCAGCTCCTAGCATCTACCAATGTACTTTTTGACTCTATGAATTTGACTAGTCTAGGCATCTCATATAAGTGGAATCAAACAGTATTTGTCTGTACCTACTGTATACTGGGACTGACACATACACACTGCTAGGTATAAAATGGGCTTCCCTGGTGGCTCAGCAGTGAAGACTCTGCCCGCAATGCAAGAGATGTGGGTTCAATCCCTAGGTCAGGAGAAAGAATTGGCAATCCACTCTAATATTCTTGCCTAGGAAATCCCATGGACAGAGGCACCTGGTGGGCCATAATCTATGGGTAAACAACAATAATTTTTCAACTACACAACAACAATGATGTATAAAATAGATAACTAAAGAAAACCTACTGTATAGCACGGGGGAGAAAAGAAAGTATAATATGTTTGTAGGACATGTTTTAGTGTTAGTCGCTCAGCCATGTTTGACTCTGTGCAAACCCATGGACTGAAGCCCACCAATCTCCTCTGTCCATGGGATTCTCCATGCAAGGATATTGGAGTGGGTTGCCATTCCCTTCTCCAGGGGATCTTCCCAACCAAGGGATCAAACCGGGGTCTCCTGCATTGCAGGCAGATTCTTTATCATCTGAGCCACTAGCACATGTTTTAAGTTAATCTTAAAAATGTATTCCAGTATACAATAGTGGTGTAAATTTTTAATGCTACTTTCTTTCTTTTTTTTTTAATTGGAGGATAATTGCTTTACAATAGTGTATGGCCTCTGCAATACATCAACATGAATCAGCTACAGGTATATGTATGTCCCCTCCCTCATGAACCCCTCTCCCAGCTTCCACCCCATCCCACCCTCTAGGTTGTCACAGATCACTGGGCTGAGCTCTCTGTGTTGCACAGCAAATCCCCATTACTATTTTACATATGGTAATGTATATGTGTCCACGCTATTCTCTGAATTCGTGCTGCCCTCTCCTTCCCCCACTGTCTCCACATATGTTCTCTATGTCTATGGCTCATAGGTTTATCAGCACCATCCTTCTAGATTCCATATGCATGCATTAATATACAACATTTGTCCTTCTCTTTCTGACTTATTTCACTTCATACAATAGGCTCTAGGTTCATCCACCTCATTATGACTGACTCAAATGCATTCATTTTTATAGTTGAGTGATATTCCATTGTATATATGTACCACAGTTTCTGTATTCATTCATCTGCCAATGCACATCTAGGTTGCTTCCATGTTCTAGTTATTGTAAAATGTGCTGCCACAAACATTGGGATACATGTGTCTCTTTCAATTATGATTTTCTCAGGGTATATGCCCCATAGTGGTATTGTTGGGTCATATGGTAGTTCTTGGAGAAGGCAATGGCACCCCACTCCAGTATTCTTGCCTGGAAAATCCCAGGGATGGAGGAGCCTGGTAGGCTGCAGTCCATGGGGTCGATAAGAGTTGGACACGACTGACCGACTTCACTTTCACTTTTCACTTTCATGCATTGGAGAAGGAAATGGCAACCCACTCCAGTGTTCTTGCCTGGAGGATCCCAGGGACGGGGGAGCCTGGTGGGCTGCCGTCTATGGGGTCGCACAGAGTCAGACACGACTGAAGCGACTTAGCAGCATGGTAGTTCTATTCCTAGTTTTTTAAGGAATCTCTATACTGCTCTCCATACTGGCTGTATCAATTTACATTCCCTCCAACAGTGCAAGAGGGTTCCATTTTCTCCACGTCCTCTCCAGCATTTATTGTTTGTAGATTTTTAAATGACAGCCATTGTGACCAGAGTGACATGATATCTCATTGTAGTTTTGATTTGTATTTATCTAATAATGAGTGATGTTGAGCATCTTATCATGCATTTGTTGGTCATCTGTATATCTTCTTTGGAAAAACATATGTTTAGGTCTTCCACCCATTTTCTTTTTTTCTTTTCTTTTTTAATTTATTTATCTTTGAATTGAAGGATAATTGCTTTACAGAATTCTGTTGTTTTCTGTCACACCTCAACATGAATCAGTCATAGGTATACATATATCTCCTCTTGAACCTCCCTCCCACCTCCCTCTCTATCCCACTCCTCTAGGTTGATACACAGCTCCTGTTTGAGTTTCCTGAGACATACAGCATTTTATCATGTGTTTGTTGGTCATTTGCATATCTTCTTTGGAAAAATATACGTTTAGGTCTTCCATCCATTTTTTGAATGGCTTGTTTGATTTTCTGGTATTGAGTTGCATGAGCTGCTTGTATATTTTGGAAATTTATCCTTTGTCAATTGTTTCATTTGCAAGCCTTTTCTCCCATTTTGAGGGTTGTCTTTTCATCTTGTTTATTGTTTCCTTTGCTGTGCAAAAGCTTTTAAGTTTAATTAAGTCCCATTTGTTTACTTTTGTTTTTATTTCCATTACTCTAGGAGGCGGTCAAAGATGATCTTGATGTGATGTATGTCAAACAGTGTATTGCCCACATTTTCCTCTAAGAGCTTTATGGTTTCTGGCTTTACATTTAAATCTTTAATCCATTTTGAGTTTATTTTTGTGTATGGTGCTGGAAAGTGTTCTAGTTTCATTCTTTTACATATATCTGTCCAGTTTTCCCAGCACCACTTATTGAACAGGCTACCTTTTCTCCATTGTATATCCTTGCTTCCTTTGTCAAAGATAAAATTATTTGCATCTTTTATATGACGATTGATTCCTCCAACTCCATTCTTATATTCCTCCAGCTCCATTCCAACCTTATCTGAAAGTTGATTCCTCAAGCTCCATTCTTATTTTTCAAGATTTCCTTGGTTGTTTGGAGTCTTTTGTGTTTCCATACACATTATGAAATTTTTTGTTCTATTTCTGTGAAAAATACCATTGGTAGCTTGATAGGGATTGCATTGAGTCTGTGGATTACTTTGGATAGTGTAGTCATTTTCACAATATTGATTCTTCCAATTCAAGAACATGGTCTAGCTCTCTGTCTGTTTGTGTCATTTTGACTTCTTTCATCAGTGTCTTATAGATTTTTGCACACAGGTCTTTGTCTCTTTAGGTAGGTTTGTGTGCATGTGCCCAGTCACTTCAGTTGTGTCTGACTTTTAGCAACTCCATGGAATGTAACCCACCAGGCTACTCTCCCCATGGGATTCTCCAGGAAAGAACACTGGAGTGGGTTGCCGTGCCCTTCTTCAGGGAATCTTCCTGACCCAGGGATCGAACCCACATCTCTTATGACTCATGCATTAGCCGACAGATTCTTGACCATTAGTGCCACCTGGGAAGCCCAGGTAGGTTTACCCCTAGGTATTGTATTCTTTTTGTTGCAATGGTGAATGGGATTGTTTCCTTAACTTCTGTCTCTGATTTTTCATCATGCGTGTATAGGAGTGCAAGGGATTTCTCTGTGTGTGATTTCTTAATTTTCTATCCTGCAGTGTTACTGTATTCATTGATTAGCTCTAGTAATTTTCTGGTGGAATTTCTAGGATTTTCTATGTATAGTATAATGTCATCTACAAACAGTGAGAGTTTTACTTCTTTTCCAATCAGGATTCCTTTTATTTCTTTTCCTTCTCTGATTGCTGTGACTAGGACTTTCAAAACTATGTAGAAAAACAGTGGTGGGAATGTGCACCCTTGTCTTGTTCCTGATCTTAGAGGAAATACTTTCTGTTTTTCACCATTGAGAATAATGTTCGCTGCAGGTTTATTGTATATGGCCTTTATTATGTTGAGATAGGTTCCTTCTGTGTCTACTTTCTGGACAGTTTTCATCATAAATCAGTATTGAGTTGTGTTGAAAGTTTCTTCAGCATCTGTTGAGATCATATGGTTTTTATCTTTCAGTTTGTTGATACAATGTATCACATTGATTGATTTGCCTATATTGAAGAACCCTTGCATTCATGGGATAAATCCTACTTGATCATGGTGTATGATCCTTTTAATGTGTTGCTGGATTCTGTTTGCTAGAAATTTGCATCAGTGTTATTTCCTTGTAACTTTCTTTTTTTATGGCATCTTTGTCTGATTTGGGGGAATTTTCCTTCCTATGCAGTTTTATGGAAAAGTTTGAGCATAATAGGTGTTAGCTCTTCTCTAAAGTTTTGGTAGAATTCACCTGTGAGGCCATCTGGCCCTGGGCTTTTGTTGGAAGATTTTTGATTACCATTTCAGTTTTGGTGCTTGAAATTGGTCTATTCGTGTTTTCTATTTCTTCCTGGTTCCATTTTGGAAGGTAGTACTTTTCTAAGAACTTGTTCATTTCTTCCATGTTGTTCATTTTTTTGGCAATAGTTGCTCATCGTAGTCTCTTATGATCCTTTGTATTTCTGTATTGTCTGTTGTGACTTCTCCTTTTTCATTTCTTATTTTATTGATTTGAGTCTTCTCCTTTTTCTCCTTGGTGAGTCTGGTTAGTGGTTTGTCAGTTTGGTTTATCTTCTCAGAGAATCAGCTTTTAGTTTTATTAATCTATGGTATTGTCGCCTTTGTTTTCATTTATTTCTGCTCTGATCATCATGATTTTTTTCCTTTTACTAACTTTGTGGAGTTTTTGTTCTTTTCCTCTAGTTGCTTTAGATGTAAGGTTAGGTTGTTTATTTGATGTTTTCTCTTTTCTTGAGGTGAGCTTATATTGCTATGAACTTCCCTCTTAGAACTGCTTTTGCTGCCTCCATTAGGTTTTGGGTGGTTGTATTTTCATTGTCATTTGTCTCTAGGTATTTATAGACAACCAAAAGCTAAGAGAATTCAGCACCACCAAACCAGCCTTATAACAAATGCTAAAGGAAATTCTCTAGCAGGAAACATAAGAGAAAAAAAAAAAGACCCACAGAACCAAACTTTAAACTATTAAGAAAATAGCAACAGGAACATATATGTCAATAACTACCTTAAATGTAAATTGATTAAACGCCACAACCAAAAGACACAGATTGGCCGAATGGATACAGAAATATCTGTGTATATGCTGCTTACAAGAGACTCACTTCAGACCTAAGGACACATAGAGACTGAAAATCAAGGGATGAAAAAGATATTAGATGTAAATGGGAATCAAAAAAAGTAGGAGTAGCAATCCTCACATCAGACAAAATAGACTTTAAAATAAAAACTGTTACAAGAAGGATGTTACATAATGATCATATGATCACAGAAGGAAGGAGATTACATATCAATCAAGGGGTCAATCCAAGAAGAAGATATAACAGTTATAAATACTTATGCACCCAACATAGGAATACCTCAATACATAAGGCAAATGCTAACAACCATAAAAGGGGAAATCCACAATAACACAATAACAGTAGGAGACTTTAAGATCCCACTTACAACAATGGGCAGATCATCTGGACAGAAAGTTAATAAGGAAACACAAGCCTTAAATCACACACACATTAGACTAGATGGACCTAACTGATATCTTTGGGACATTCCATCCCAAAACAGCAGAATATACTTTTTCCTCAAATGTGTGTGAAACATTCTCCAGGATAGATCACATCTTGGCTCACAAATCAAGTCTCCATAAATTTAAGAAAACAGAAATCATGTCCAGCATCTTTTTTTATTGTAATACTGTGAGACTAGATATCAACCACAGGGGGGAAAATACTGTTAAAAAACACAAACATATGGAGGCTAAACAACACACTTCTAAATAACCAACAGGTCGCTGAAGACATTGAAAAGAAAATTAAAAAATAACCTAGAAACAAATGACAATACTACTTTCTTTAGGACTTAACTTTTTGATTCTCAGTACCCTTTTCTTAAATTGAACTTTGCAAAAATAATAAAGATCTCTTCTCAAAAGACACTGTTAGAATAAAACACAAGTCACAGAGTGGGAGAAGACACTCACAGTACATATATCTAACCAGGGACTTGACTTTAGAATGTATTTTTTAAAACTCTTATAACTTTGATAATACAAACAATCCAATTTTGTTAAATGGCCAAAAGACTTCAACAGTATCTCCATAAAGAAGGTTCTATAAATAGCTAAAAGGCACATGAAAAGATGCTGAATACCAGAGAAATACAGATTAAAATCACTGGGAGGTACCACTTCATATCCATGAGAATGGCTAAATTCTAAAGTACTGACAAAAATGTGGGTTACTTAGAACTTTCACACATGATGGTTAGGATGTAAAATGATCCAACTACATTAGAAAACATTTTAGCAATTTCTTATAAAACGAAATATACATATATTCTATGGCCCATAAATTGCTAGGTATTAACCGAAGAGAAATATATGTCCGCAAAAATCTTTGTACAAGAATGTTCATAACACAGCTTTATTCAAATAGCTAAAAACTGGCCAGTTCATGTAGCCATCAACAGAGGAATGGGTAAACTAACTGTGATATATCCATACCATGGAATACTGTGTAACAGATAAAAAGAACAAACTGCTTGTATATGCAACAACGTGGACCATGTTCGGACATTATGTTGAATGCAATTAGCCAGACACAAAAGTATAATTCCATCTAGAACAGTTCTGGTATAGACATACAATACTATTGTGATAGAAATCTGAACAGTGGTTGCTTTGCTTGGAAAGAGTTGGTAGAATCTTGACTAGAAAAGGACATCTTGGTTAGTGAAGGAAATATTTTCTATCTTAAGTGTAGTATAGTTACCCAGGTATGTACATTTCTCAAAACAAAATATGTACATTTTGCTGAATGTAAATCCTGTGTCAATTTAAACAAAGACAAAAAACACCTTTTCTTTTTTTCTCAAAGCTCAGATATTACAACTCAAAGCTTTGCCTTTCAAAGTTACTGATTTTTCCTCTAATTTTTAAAATAAAACATTCAGAAAATCAGCTGATATTTTTTTTGTTCAAAAAATGCCCTCTCCTAAAGGGTGGTTGGTATGAAAAACCATTACTAGAGAAAGCATAGTCAGGCTAGAGTAATTATTCATGACAGCAAGGAGGTGGTGGGAGGTTAGCATGTCACTGACATGGCCAAAGTGCTAAGATATTATCTGCTTATGGCCTAGTGAGAGAGACAGATCATAAACAAGCAAATTAAGAAGTAATGCATAATTACAACTTCTGCTAAGTGCTATGACTAAGTAAATATGGTGCAATGATGAAGAATAATTTGGGGTCTTCACTGGTGGTCCAGTGGCTAAGACTCCATGCTCCCAGTGCAGGGTACCCAAGTTCATTCCCTGGTCAGGGACTAGACCCTGCATCCCACAACTAAGAAGATCCCACATGCCACAACTAAGACCGAGCTCAGCCAAATAAGTATTCATATTCAAAAAGAATAATTTTGGAGGAAAGACTACTTAAACAGAAGTACTTCTCTGATGATGTGGTATTGCATCTGAAAATGAAAAATCTCACCATGTGAGCACAGAGCAGTGTCCCAGGTACAGGAAATACCACATAAAGTACCCCAAAAAAGGAGAGTTAACAGGCAAAAAACCTAAAGGGGCAAGTGTCACCAGCATGTGTTGATCAAGAAGTAGAACAGATGTGTTAGGAAACAAACGCCATGCAGATGTTTCATTGTGGTTCATGAGAGCATTTAGATGTTATTCTAAATGTAATAAGCAATTATTCAGAATTTAAGCAAGGGAGTGACATGTTCTAATTTATATACTTTAAAAGCCGGTTTATTGAGGTATGATTGATGTACAATTAACTAAATACATTTTAACTATGAAATTTGATGTTTTGACATATATAAATTATCTTGAAATCACCAAGATAATTAGATACTGAAAATTCACAACATTCCCTCCTTTTCCCCTCAGTCGCTACCTATGGACCCAGGCAACCACTGGTCTGCTTTCTGTGGCTACTAATCAGTTGCATTTTCTAGAATTTGATACAAAAGTAATCATACGTAATGTTCTCGTTTTGTCTGACTTCTTTCATTCAGTTTAACTACTTTGGGTTTAATTCATGTTGTTGACTATATTAACAGATTATTCTTTTACACTGCTGAGCAGTGTTCCCTTATATGGATATACCACTATTTCTGTCCATTCACCTGCTGATGGATACTTGAAATGTTTCTAGTTTGGGGCTCTTACAGACACAACCACTATGACCATTTGTGTGCCCATCTTGGTAAGGGCATATGCTTTTATTTTTCTTTGGTAAACACCTAGGGGTAAAATAGCCAGATCATATGGTAGGCATACGCTTTACATATTAAGAAGCAGGAAAACATTTTTCAAAATGGTTATACCACATCACATCTCCATAAGCGCCGAAGGAGAGTTCCAGTTAGTTCATGTCCTTACCAAAACTTGACATATCTTTTCAATTTTAGATATGCTGATACCATTCAGTGATATCTTATTGTGGTTTTAATTTTCATTTTCCTAATGGCTAATGAGGTCAATCACCTTTTCATGTTTTTATTTGCTATCTGTATATTCTTTTTGACACTGTGCCTTTTTTAAATCTTTTTTAGGGAGGTGAGGAGTGGTTTTCTCATTATTGAGTTTTGCGAGTTCTTTATATATTCTGGGTGCAAGTTGTTCATGAGATATTTGAATTGCAGATTTTTTAACTTAGTTTTCATTTTCTTAACCATGTTTTGGACGACAATATATTCCTAGTTGATGAAGTCCAGTGTATCAATTTGTCCCTTTATGGATCACCTTTTTGGTATCTGAGAAGTTTTTGCCTAACAGGGCACACAGATTTTCCCCTTGTGTTTCTTCTAGAAATTGTTTATTAATTCAGGGTTGACTTTTAGTCTATTATTCATTTTGAGTTCATTTTCTATAAAGTGTCAGATATGAATCAAGTTCTCTTTTTATTTGTTATGAATAGCCGTTTGTGGCAGTACCATTTCCTAAGACTGTCCTTTTCCGCTGAATTGCCTTTGTACTTCTGTGAAGTCAGCCAGCCACACATGCGTGGGTCAGTTTCTGGGCCCTCTATTCTGTTCCCTTGATCTGTCTAACTTTCCACCAAAACTATACTGTCTTAATTCCTGTAGCTCTATAGTAAGAGAAATGTAAGTCCTTAATCCTTTTTGTTATTGTTGTTCAGTCGCTCAGTCACATCTGACTCTTTGCAACCCCATGAACTGCAGCACACCAGGCTTCCCTGTCCCTCAGTATTTCCCAGAGTTTGTTCAAACTCATGTCCATTGAGTTGATGATGCCATCCAACCATCTCATCCTCGGCTACTCCCTTCTCTTCATGCCCTCAGTCGTTCCGAGCATCAGGATCTTTCCCAATGAGTCAGCTCTTCATATCAGGTGACTTCTAATCTATTCATATCTTTATATTTAAAGGGGGTTTATTGCAGACAAAGTATAATTCTTGATCTTTTATCCAAACTAATCATCTTTGCTTTCTGAAATATTTAGACTTTTTAAAAGTCTAAATTTAAAATATTTAACTGTTTAAAAGCACATAGTATGGTTTTTAAAAAATATATTGGAATATAAATATTCTATCTTGATATTTGTTTTCTATTTGCCTCATATGTTTCTTCTCTTGTTTATTTTTCTTTTTATTAAGAAACTAGATATTTTTATGGTTACATTTGATCTATCTTGTTGGTTTATTAGTTATAACTCTTTGTAAATTATTGTAGTGCTTGCTTTAGGATTTATAATATGCATCTTTAATTTAACATCTACCTCAAGGTGATATAACACCATTTCATGTACATTGTAAAACCTTTATATCTGTTTGCTTCTGTTTCTCTTGTTCTTTCTTATGTGTTTTTTTCAGTAATACATTGTATATTGTATGTTATAACCTTCATGATAGTATTTTTATTAGTTTTATTTTAAATGGTCAATTATTTCTTAAGGAGATATGAGCCATAAGAATAAGGATTTTTATTTACCTGAGTTACCATTTCTGGTGGTCTGCATTTCTTTATGTAGATTTCCTCCAATATCATTGCCTTCTGCCTACAGGACATCCTTCAATATTTTTGTAGTTCAAGTCTACTGGTGATAAATTCTTTCAGAAAAAATGCTTTTTTTGCTGTCATTTGGAAAGTAATTTTTACTGGGTGTTAAACTCTGGATTAATTTTTATTTTATTTCAGTATTTTTAAGCTTCACTATCTTTTGACTGGAAATCTGCTCTCATTCTTATCTTGATCCTCTATAGGTAACCTGTCTTTTATTCTCTGTGTACTTGTAACATGTTCTCTTTATCACTAGCTTTGAGAAATCTGATTACACTGTGTCTCGGTAATTTTTTTTTATTCATGCTTTTTGCACCTGGAGTTAATTGGGATTCTCAGATCCATGCAATTATAGTTTGCATCACATTTGAAAATATTTGCCATTATTTTTCAAATATTATTTAGCCCCTCCCACACTAATGGCTCTATTAAGAATTATAGGTGTGTAGGCTTGTGTGAAGTTGTCACACACAGCTCAGAGCTCTCTTTGTTTAATGTTGGATAGTTTCTATTGATGTGTCTTCGAGTTCTGTCATCTTTTCTTCTGCACTGTTTAATCTGTTGTTAATCTCCCTGCCTCCATGTATTTTTTCATCTTAGATGTTATTGTTTTCATGACTGGATATTCAGTTTGGGCCTTTTTATATGTTCCCTATCTACTTAAATGTTCAATCTTTCTTCTAACTTCTTGAACATATAGAATATAATGATAATAACTGTTTTAATATTGTTTGTGAATTCTATCATCTGTATTATTTCTGGGTCTGTTTAATTTATTTATTATTATTAGTTTGCATTTTATTCCCTTTTTTGCACACATTAATTTTTGATTAGATAATAGACATTGTGATTTTTATTTTGTTGGGTGCTGCATATTTTTATATTCCTGTGGCTATTCCTAACTTTGTTCTGAGACACAGAAAAGTTACTTGGAAACATCTTGATCCTTTCATTTCTTGCTTTTAAGTTTTGTTAAGTGAGGCTAGAGTAGCATTTGGTATAGGGCTCATTATGCTCTATTTTGGAGGCAAAAATTTGTTGAGTATATTGCTCAACACCCGCTCAATGCCCCATTAATTGTAGGGTTTCCCACTCTATTTGGGAAAGAAATTCTTCCTGTTTCTGTATCACCTCCAATGACTGTTCCCTATAATCCATTTGTGGTCCTTTTCCTCACATGTCTGAACTGATGAACACTTGGCTGAAGACTTGATGGAACTCTCTACAAATCACCAGTCTTGTCTTCCATGTTTTCTCTTCTTCCATAATTTGTTCTAAGTTCCTTTGGTTTCCCTGGACTTCCTGTTCTAGATCCTCAAGTCAAGGAATCCCCACACCTTGAGAGTAAACATCTAGAAATAGGAGGGGAGTTAACTAGAGCATTGCTGAGGCCATCCCTTTTATTTCTTACTTCTCAGGGATCACTGTACCTAGTTGCCTGATGCCCAATATCTTAAAAAATAATTGCTTCATACATTTTGTTCAATTTTTAACCGTTTCAGATTGGAGGGTAATGACAATCTAGTCATTGTTATTATATCTTCGATGAAAGCACTCCAATTTATGCTTTTTAAAGACTACTTTGCTGTGTAGAGAATAAACCAGAAGCCAAATTATTTATCTGAACATCTGGTTTATCTGTTTTTTTAATCAGTAAAATACAGACAATATAGGTAAAGCTTACCTTATAGTATTACTGTGAAAATTAAATGAGACAATACATACAGTGTACAAAGAAGATTAGTTGCACCCTTTTCTTCATGGAATAAAGATAATAAATAATTTTAAATGTCTATTTTTATATCCACAGGTATAAATACTCAATTGAATCCCCTTATAAGATGACAAAATAATCTACCTAACAATTCCATCAAGATATCAAGTCAAAAAGAATTGGTTAAAAGACATTGGTTAGCAGCTTATGTACACCTATTACCCTGGTAAATTTTTACAAGAGAGGCCCACCATATATGGGGAAGTCCTCAGAGAACTGTGAAGAGACTTAGGGAATAAAACTGAGAGGGAGATTTTACGAAGGTTTGCTTTTAGACTTAAAAATACCTTTAGGATAGTTCAGCCATCTTGGGGCCACCTATGGCAAAACCATTAGCAGAAATCATGCATGTTTATTACTTTGGAGCACAGAGGACTCCCTGGAACAAAACTTCCCTAAGAGGAACACTTATAGGGACACAGCTGTCTATTGTCAAACAGGGAAGAAAGAGAGAAGCTGTCTGAATTTTAAATCAGTCTTCATTTTTTATGGCTCTGAAATATATGAGCACACACGGACCCTCTTCTTTTTTATACATGAGAACTGAATCCCACTCCCCCATCCCTCCTAAACAAACGACTGAAACAACCATCTTCTTGTTCAGCTACACTGCAAGAAATGCTTGCTTTGATCTTCAGCTGTGTCATTTCCAACACTGCAGTCCTAAGCCAACTCTAAGATAAGTAGTTATTATTTTAACAGTTTATCAAGTAATTTCCAAGAAGCTTCCATTTGCTGTTTGTGTTGGAAAGTTGTTTCTGCCTAAGATTATATTTGCTCCAAGCAGTGTTTGTGGTCAGAGTCCTTACTGAACCAGTGTAGCTTATTCCAAGCTTCCATGCATATGAAAGCTCACTTTGAGTACATTTTCTTTTTTTTTTTTTTTTAAACAAAACTGGATGATTGGCAAATCCCACAATGAGGTAAGTCCGGCTCAGTCCCTTAAATGTTTACTAGCTACTTTTTGGCTGCTGGAATATTTATCATAATAAGCAAAACCTTAATCAAATCAGCAAAGGTTTTCAGTTACAGCATTCAAGCTCCCTTGCTCCTAGTTCATGCTGGCTGTCTCCATCAGCACTGATATCTCCATGCAAAGAACAAGGGAGGAAAATAAAACCCCCTTTTATTTTTTCAGTGAAAGACAAAGTAGCAAATAATGGCAAATTTTTCTAGCTTTCTAGATTCAACAGCTTAGCTAATAAAAATGAGCAGTTTTGTGGTCTCTCTGACCAAAGTGATCTAATTCCCAGAAAATAGCCAATCATATCTGCTGAACTGGTCCTACTCCCTGCCGTATTTTCTATTGCAGTTCTCACATTGTTCGTGAAACAGCACTGATGATTTAGAGTGACATGTTGTTGCTATGGAATCTTATTTCTCTTGCTTTTAGTCTATTGAAGACGTGTGAGCTCTTAAGCATCTCTGCATGAGTTATTGCTCAAACACACTGAAGCACTGATGGGCTGGGCAGCTGTTCAAACCCCAACTCAAACCAGGGTGGTTACAGAGTCAAAGGTTGGGGTTAGACTGTGCAGCACATAAAATAAAAACCAGGCAAATGTGTAAGTCATGGCGTGTAACTTAATCTTGGAGAATTTTGATGATTCTAGCATTTACTGCTGTAGTTAGTTAATCCCAGCATTTAAAGTTTTGCATTATTCTCTGACTTATTTCACTCGGTATGACAATCTAAATTGCTTATATGTGGAATGTAAAAAAAATGTTTCAAACAAACTTACAAAACAGAAATAGGCGAAGTTTTGGTTCTTCCAATAGTAGTGTACGGATGTGAGAGTTGGACCATAAA